>NC_137847.1:51895000-54615000 GCF_948465745.1 Chenopodium album
TTTGACAGTAAGCAAGAATTCTAATCTATTAGACTTGTAACAGTCTAATATTAATATAGTAAACTAGAAATCTAATCTTGTAATATTATTACTTATATGGTTTGTATAGAGGAAGAAATGGACACTCTTCAAGCCTTACAATTCAGTACTGGGGCAATCAAGGTTGCAACAGAAAACTTTGCTGTTGAAAATATGCTCGGAAAAGGTGGATCCGCCACTGTTTACAAGGTAATTGTTTAGGATATATAATATCAAATGCAAGAGCTAATAAGAATAAATCTTTGTAACATCTATTATCAGGGGAAGCTGACTGATGGGCAAGAAATAGCGGTGAAGAGGATCGAACGACATGCAGTTCTAGGGGAAGAGCAGTTCAAAAATGAAATTCTGACCCTAGCAAAGCTGCATCACGGGAATCTAGTGAGACTTCTCGGATTCTGCTTGGAAGAAGATGAAATGCTTCTCATTTATGAGTTTGTCGTCAATAAAAGCCTTGACGCCTTTCTTTTTGGTTAGTATTTACTGCTTAAAGTTGTTCTATCCTTTTCTTTTCATTAGTAGTTTGGCAAATCATCTAAGGCTTGTACATAATTACAGACCCAGAGCACCGTGCATCTATGCACTGGGATACGCGACTTAAAATTATTAATGGCGTTGCTAGAGGACTCCTATACCTGCACGAAGATTCACAACAGCGGATTATACACCGTGACTTGAAAGCTGCTAATGTTCTGCTAGACGCTGAATTCATCCCTAAGATTGCAGATTTTGGCCTAGCAAAGTTGTTCAAGGCTGACCAATCTCAAGCAGTAGCAAGCAAAGTAGTTGGTACTCAGTAAGTATCATAACATTAGCAGCTTTTTTCATGTTGGGATTACTATTAATTGTTTGAAACTTTAACTTTGAAAGATGACATTGGTTTGTTACAGCGGATACATGCCACCGGAGTATTTGATCCAAGGTCAGGTGTCATTGAAGTCGGATGTGTTTAGCTTTGGTGTACTTGTTTTGGAGATAGTAAGCGGCCAAAAAATTAGCTCTTTCCAAATTGGAGAAAAACAGGAAAGTCTGCTTGCTTATGTAAGTGTTATCATTTATTCTTACACTCAGCTTATATAAAACTTGATTAACACATATCAAACTAGTTTCTTAACATTAAATTATGATGTCTTAGGCATGGAAAAACTGGCAAGAAGGCAAAGCGTGGAATCTTGTAGACCCTGCACTATCCCCTGCTTTTAGTGCTGAGATACTGAGATGCATACACATCGGTTTGCTGTGTGTTCAGGATAACATGGCCGATAGACCAACTATGTCTTCAGTATCTCTTATGCTAAGTAGCAACACTATGACCCTGGAAGCGCCTTTGCAACCAGCATTTTTCAAACAAAACCGTCCCATGCTACTAAGTGAACCTTCACAAGACAATTCCTCAGATCAATCAAATAGCAGATCATTATCAGTTAATGAAGCTTCTGTGACAGAGCTCTACCCTCGATAATAGAGATCTAGGTCCACTGAAGGGTATATACTGTTAATGTTACAACTGTGTCTGCACTTTATAATTACAGTATTATTTATTGCAATATAATAGTAGCCAACTGTTGTTACACCATATGATGATTTGTAGAGACCCTCCCAAAGTGATGCTAAATATGGTAAGTAAAAAAGGAAATTGAAACATTGCATCATCATGTATAGACATTTATATGCTACAGACCTACAATTATGCAGTCATAGGGCCTGTTCTCTTCAGCTTAATTTCAGTTCAGTTTAGCTCCGATCAGTTCAATTTAGTTCAGTTCCTAATTTCTTTTTTCGTAAACAATTCAGTTCAGCTTCGTCAGTTCAGTTCAATTCAGTTTAGTAAATCTGAACAGGCCCTTAGCAAATTAAACTATTATATTCAGGGAAAAAAAAAACACACACACACAGAGATACTTTTGGATCCACATCAAAGTAGAATCAATTGTTGTGTTAACAAATAATAATGTCTAGCAAAATCAGAAAACCATTATTACAATCATGCTGTGTTAACAAGCAAAATATTGAGTATAATTATCATTCATTGACATGAAGGAAATAAATTTTGTGTAAAAGAATCCCTATAACGAGTTTTCAAGCATTGTAATCAGTCAGCCTTCTAAGTAACAGAGCTTCCATGTAATAGAATTACCTGCCATTCACATTAGTGAACACCTCTGTAAAATGAGCATTACTTGCACTCAAGGCTTGAGGAAGGTTTCTCTTATACGGAAAAGCTGGAGGCGCTGTCAGAGATGGCAGAACAGCTGACTGGCTACTGAGCATAGACAAGATTGATGCAATTGCTGGCCGTCTAGCTGCATCTTCCTGAACACACAATAATCCAATATGGATGTATCTTTCAATTTCAGGGATTGAGAAATTTCCTCCAAGATTTGGATCCACCAACTCTAAACCGGTCCCATCATTCCAGCACTTCCATGCCTGTATGAAAACATAACATCAGTTAAAGAGCTTTATTGTTAAATTTTTCTTGCAGAGGCTGTGATTTTCCTTTTTTAAATTTTTCAGGCGGATAATCTTTTATGATTAAAGCTTACATGATTTAGTAAGTTCTCATCTTCTATGTTTAGATCAGTTACACTATTCCTGCTTCCACTCACAATCTCCAGAAGTAAGACTCCAAAACTAAAAACATCAGATTTGACTGAAAAATTCCCTGTTGAAGCATACTCTGGAGCCATGTAGCCACTGCAGTATTTTGCATCCGCAAAAAAAAAAAAAAAAAAAAAAAAGCATGAGATTTCATGACTAAGGTTTGGGGGGCTATGGATTTTATCCAGAGGAGGAGACAGGAAGGGATCAAACTTACAATGTTCCAGCAACTCAACTAGCATTTCCTTGAGTTTGATCAACCTCGAAAAGTTTTGCCATTCCAAAATCAGCAATCTTGGGGTTCATTTCTCCATCCAATAATATGTTGCTAGGCTCAAGATCGCGATGGATAATCCTGAATCTGGAATCTTCATGAAGATACAGAAGTCCTCTTGCAATTCCCATTACAATCCTTTGTCGAGTTTCCCACTTCAAATGGACTCCCCTGGTTGTACCTACAATTTCAGCCAGGACAAGAGTAAGTCATCAAGAAATCAGAACTTTTCTCAAAGGAGCTCCCCTGGTTGCTCCCCTAGTTGTATCTAGTATGCATTTCCCAACATGGTCTTTTATAAAATAGTTCAGGTTGTAATTGAAATTATACCATATAGAAATCGGTCAAGGCTTTTATTTGGCACGAACTCATATACAAGTAATTTTTCTTCTCCTTCTAAGCAAAATCCATAAAGTTTGACAAGATTCTTATGTTGCAGCTTTGCTGCTAAGCATGCTTCACTCTTGAATTCCCTGATTCCTTGCGCTGAGGGACTTGCAAGCCTCTTAACAGCTATAGCTTGTCCATCTGCAAGTGTTCCCTAAATTTGAAAGTGAACAAATATAAGCTGTTTGTCTGACAAGAAGAAATTATGGTATGAAGTTTGACAGAAAAAGAAAAAAGCATTAGTTTCATAATATTTGTCAATTACACAAACATACCATGGAAACAAATCCAAATCCACCTCGGCCAATTTTATTTTCAGGAGAGAAGTTGTCAGTGGCAACTTTGATAAGATCAAATTGCAAATGTAGATTTTCCATGCTTTCAATCTCTTCAATTCCTGCAGAACATAGCAGAGCCTCATCCATACTTAAATCTCTATTAGACTATAAATTTTGTTTATTCCCCCTAGAGGCTACAAATTCCTAACGATATCTTATGTAGAAGTACCATAATGATAAAGCTAATACTTGAAAATTCTATAGTACTTGATTTGAAGATTACAAAAAGCTCCATTGAGTCCACCCTAGATCTGATTTCCAGAACATGCATATTTGATTATTTGTAAATGTTAGTAGATGAATTACCAGTGGGCTTTTCTCTTGCTTTAAATTTTCTGAAGCACACATAGAAGTTCAAGATGAATGATATCCCTGCAACTCCAGCAACTATAATAACAACAATATATGACGTGTGTGATTGTTTCCCTGCATCAAAATACACATTTTTTTTTAAAACACGAGTACATAAAAAATATGGCGGTAGCTTCAAAGTTGAAACTAAGCAAAAATGATAACAGCCTACAGAGAAGTTATTAGAAGCTTAGAGTCAGTGAGTCACCTTGGTTGAAATCAACAAAGAGGTATTGCAATCGACAGCTTGGTTGTACAGTTGTCCCTAATTGCTTTCCATTCATCGGAAGCCTATTGAGTCCAGTTTGAAAGCACTTGTTGCACTCTGATGGGGTTAAATCAGGAGTGCAATCAGCATATGCTGAAAGTATTACATTTTCACTAACATAGACACTTCCCATTGCATAAGCCAGGGACATATTATTAACTTTGGCCTTATTGGAGAGGTCAATCAACATGCTTGATAATGGCTGATCAAACTGCTTGTAACCAGGAGGTCCATATTCATAATTGAAATACACAGAATCATCCTCAATGGAGAATATGGAGCGGTTAGCATAACGTAACATACATTGCCCATAAAACACAATCGCTGCAACATGATTTGGACACTTCTGTTGAACTTGACCGACTGCTTCAGTGATGCAGTCTTGGCAAAGCTGGGCAGTGTAGGTTCCAACACAAAGGAATAGGCCATACACTTTATTACTGCCCTCACCCTCAGTGAAGTTGTAGAATTTTTTAGTGACTGCTTCAAAGGAGAGATTGGATAGTAGAAGGTTTAAGTTGCTTTGATATATATTTTCATGATCATAGTGTCCTTCCTCTGAACAAAACTGCTGCATAAAAGTGACTTGATCGTCAGTAACGACCACTTGGAAGTAAAAGATTAAAAGGCAGATCAGAGACATAGCTTTTGGGATATAAATAGCCATTCACAGTAATTTTCTTTTCAAAAGAAAAGATTGGATAAGATGTATACAGGGCTCAATAAAGCTAGATATGTCCTTAAAGCAAATAACTTCGGATCACTCTGGAGAATCATACCATTCAAACATAATCCTAATATTTAGTTGGTCTTGCAGTCATTTAGCTTAAAAAAACAATTTATTTCCAAATATCCAGTCATAGTCACAACAAATGGAAGCTCACAGGTCACAACTGTGCTTCAGAGACAAATATAATAAAAACTAAAAAATTGTTCACTTGTTTTTTTTTTTGAGGAGAACGGCAAAATATATTAAGTTAGGCTAATGTTTGTTGGCTCCCGTTGGGTTGCCCAAAACTACAGCATGGGGGTCATGGCCCCTAGGATGATTAATACAGTTTACAGCATCCAGTTCTAAGTTTTTTATACAGACAAAAGGAGGAGCTAACAAATTACAAGCATGATTCAAGATATTTAGCCTTCCTCTAGCATCCTTTGCCAGGACATCTGCCACGCTGTTTTTGCCTCGTTCTCCATAGTATAGTTTGACCTCAGGTAGCTCCTGTAGCAGCAGCCTGCAAAAAATTGTTCACTGCTTAATTGTTTTTCTTACCAAAATAGAATGCATGAAGCACGACATTCCAACCTCTATCTCAGAATGCAGCGTAATAAAAAAAAAAAAAAAAAGATATTGACTCAGATGAAACGAGAACTGAAGTCTAGATTTAGCATTAATAAAAACATCAGTCAGATATAGCTGGAATTTTGTTATAGGTCAAAGTCAGTATAGTGTACATTTCCGGAATTCAGGCAATTTACTAATCAGAAAGATAAGTTCAGCAAATGATTTAAACTGAATTTCCTACGGTCTGCAAGATGCATGACTGCATGTAACAAGAGTAAATTTGAGCCTTTCCATCCATCAGGCACTCTTAAACTAACTAGTTATCCTTGCACAGAGAAAAATATAGTTAGTGTTCTGAATTCGTTGTGCATAACTTGATCAAAGCAAAGTGTAAATTAATTGATAGACTAGTAGACATTGGAATTTCTTGAAAGTCAAAGCAGCATCGCTGCAATCTTAACTTAATGCTTAGCTAACTTTTCATCTGGGTCAAATTTATACATCAATTATTGGACTATATATGAAAGTCAATTAATCTATAATCATGGTGTGAATACACAGCAGTATAACTTCAAGAATCCTGACTGAAGTATTTATTAATTGCAGAGGACTTGTTCAAGAATCCCATTTGACAGAAAATGATATCACAACAAAGATAAGTATTGATGAAATTGTTGAACCAAAATTTTCATAAAAAATGTGGATTACCTCAGCAAACTTTTTGATTTGTTGAGCAGATATCATATGAAATGACCTGAGGACACCGGAGACTGAGTGCAATGACAAATATTGTACAAATGATTTAAATTACAGTTATCACAAAAGAATGTACATCTATTGAAATACATTAAATAATGAAACTGGCCAAAAAAAAAATTTATTACTTTGCAGAATTAGCAGGAAGGATGGCCTCACAAGTGAATGCCTTTGATCATAGTTCTCCGTCATCATAACATGTCATCACTTGATATGGCCTCACAACTGATTTGATTCCTTCATATAATCTTTCAGTCAATTTGGCTCTCACTCCTTCAAAGTACTGCATTGAATTTCAAATGAACTGTAACTGAAGCAAAATTGCAATTCTGCAAGTCAGTGTACACTGTACGCTAAAGCGATCCATTCTGTTTTTCGTAAAACCACTAGCAGTGGTTGTTACTCTGTTCTATTTATTTAAGGATCCGGAAAGGAAAAAAAAAATGAACAACAGAATGTCACAGACAAAGAAACCCCATTAGAAAAGCTAAAAGGATTTTAAACTAACGGGTTGCAGGGCCAGAAAACTGAAGTGCAGAGTGAAACTAGGAAAAATACAACTCTTGTGCAGAAGACTCGTGGATTACAGGATTAACTAAGTACCAACTTCGGAACCATCAATCAATAAGATATGGATTAACAGTAACAACCACTGCTAGTGGTTGTAAGAAAAACAGAATGGATTAATCCATGAGTCATTACTGCCAAGTCATGGATAAACTAATAAATTAACTAAGTACCAACTTCGAAACCATCAATCAATAAGATATGGATTAACAGTAACAACCACTGCTAGTGGTTTAAGAAAAACAGAATGGATTAATCCATGAGTCATTACTGTTAAGTTATGGATTAACTAATAAATTAAGTACCAACTTCGAAACCACCAATCAATAAGTTATGAAGCTGATCAAGTTAATATTGAAGCACTTGACAGGCATAGGCAACAAAGACAGCAAGATATAATCTTTTATCTTTTGTAACAATTAATTACAGCCATTTACATCAGGTAAAGTTGATGCAAGACATATAGATGGAGGCGTGCAGGCAAAAGTGCATATCCAGTTCATCCCCCCCCCCTCCCAATGGATATATATCATATATACCCTTCCTTTAAATGGAGGTTTAGTTGGTTCAGGGACTGGATGCATAATATCCTCAAGATATGAATAAAAGAGGACCAACAGCCAAAAAAATCTACAACATAGGAACATACGGCCCCCAGGAATATAATCCACTTGAAACATAGAATTCATATTTACATGAAATAATTCCAGTAAATAGTTTTTAAGCATTAAAATCATCGAGTTGAATTGTCTGCTTCCCAAGGCACAGAGTTACCTCCCCTGCATAGTTGTAAACACCTCTGTAAAGCGTGCATTACTTTCACTCAAGGCTTGAGGTATGTTTCTCCTATATGGAAAAGCTGGAGGTGCTGTCAGAGAAGGTAGAACTACTGACAGGCTACTGAGCATGGACAAAATTAATCCCATTGTTGGCCGTCTCGCTGCATCTTCTTGGACACACAATAGTCCAATATGGATGCATCTTGTCACTTCAGGGATTAAGTAATTTCCTCCAAGATTTGGATCTACTAACTTCAAAGCAGTCCCATCGTTCCAGAGCCTCCATGCCTGTGTTGTGATTTGTGAACGTAACATCAAATTTGCTACAGATGTAAATTTAGTTGAAGTCCAATATAAGAAGAGTATTACTTACATGATTTAGTAGGTTTTCATCTTCTTCTTTTAGTTCAGAGACACTATTCCTATGTCCACTCACAATTTCCAGAAGTATAACTCCAAAGCTAAAGACATCAGACTTAACTGAGAATTTTCCTGTTGAAACATACTCAGGAGCCATGTATCCGCTGCATTATGTATAACACCCCCACAAGTCAGAAGTCACAAGTTATGATGAGAAATAATAGCTGAGAAATAGGGAAGGTAAACTTACAACGTTCCAGAAACTCTGCTGGTATTTCCCTGAGTTTGGTCAACCCCAAACAGTTTTGCCATTCCAAAATCAGCAATTTTGGGGTTCAATTCTTCATCTAACAAAATGTTTCCAGGCTTGAGATCCCGGTGGATAATCCGGAATCGAGAATCTTCATGAAGATACAGCAGTCCTCTTACAATTCCCATTATGATTTGTTGCCGAGTTTCCCATCTCAAATGGACTCCCCTATTTGTATCTACATCATCAAACATGACAAAAATTGTCAAGGAATTACAATTTTTCACAAATTGGTTGTAGTAATTAAGCTATTCATCTCCATCATAGATTTTTATAGCAAATTTCAAATTGCAACAGAAAGAAAATAATACCAAAGAGGAAGCGATCAAGGCTCTTGTTCGGCACAAACTCATAGACAAGTAATTTTTCATCTCCTTCCAAGCAAAAACCAAAAAGTTTGACTAGGTTCTTGTGCTGCAGCTTTGCTACTAAACATGCCTCACTCTTGAATTCCCTAATTCCTTGCCCTGAGGGACTTGCAAGTCTCTTAACAGCTATAGCTTGTCCATCAGGAAGTGTTCCCTAAAATTGCCATGGAATTGTTAATAATTGTTCCAGTAAGATGTCAAATCTGAATAAGTTTATACATAGAAAGGAAAATGTAAATAATCCTTGAATTATCAGTCAGCTGTTCAAAAATACCATGTAAACAATTCCAAATCCACCTCGACCTATTTTATTAGCAGAGGCAAAATTGTCTGTAGCAACTTTGATAGAACTAAATTGTAAGTGCAGAGTTTCCAAACTCTCAATCTCTTCAAGTCCTGCAAAACACGTCACAGAATCTCATTCATTCTGATTTATGCTGAGATATTTGATAAAATTAATACACTAAAATTTGTCCTGCTTGCGTGAAAAAATAAATTAAAAAAATTAGTCCTACAAGACTACAAATGTTTTTTTTACCCCCATATTCCTTGGCATATAAGCACAACTAGTAATGTTTTAGCAGATAGACAAATATCTCTTGTAGATGATATATTTGATAAAACTAGTACACTAAATCGAAAATAGTTATATAATTAACAATGTAACTATAATCTTGTAATTGAAGGTAATACTCATTTATTCATCAACATCCTGTCGGACCTTAATCATTATCCAGGGATAATTTTCTTGTTCTGGATGGTCCTTGAAATTGTACTAATTTATGCTTAAGTTAAATTCAAAGAGAAGATGTGGTAGACGATACTTCTAAACTGTCATTGTCTAAACAAGGATGTATATTAAAGATACTGATGTTTCAAACCACCAAGATCTGTATATTCTCAGTTTAATAAACAGGTTTAAAGTTCATCCCTGAGAAAAGACAAAGGAATTTCTGTAATGGGTAAATTCAATTTTCTTGTAGCAATGAATAGACTCTACCATGATCTGACATCTCCATTTACAGAGTCGAGTGGAAAATGTACTAAAAATAAAATAAATAACTCTTCCCAGTATCATGAAATTCTATTTCCCAACACATGCATATCTGCAAATTTCATACTTCAGAAGATGATTTACCAGTGGGTTTCCCTCTTTCCTTGCTTTTGCGGAAGCACAGATAGAAGTTCAAGATAAATGATATCCCTGTTATGGCAGCAACTGTGGTAAGAGCAATATATGAAGCACCAAATCGTTTTCCTGCATCCATTAATAAGTTCCTTTCAGATTTTCTTCATGATGAATTTTACTTCATAAACTAATTATGAATGAAAGAAAAAATTTCAGGAAAGACAGGAAATGTTTGGAGTTAAGTGCCACCTGGGCTGACATCAAAATAAAAGTATGACAATCGGCAACTTGGCTGCACAGTTGTTCCAATTTGTCTTCCATTCATTGGAAGCCTATTGAGTCCTACTTGTAAGCATCTGTTACAGTCATATGGACTTAAATCAGGAGTACAATCAACATAGGCCACAAGTGATATGGTTTCTCTAACATAAACCACTCCTGATGCATAAGCCAGGGACGCATTATCTGCTATGGCCTTATTGAAGAGGTCAATTAATATGCTCGATAATTGCTGATCAAACTCCTTGTAAATCCGTGGTCCATACTCAAAGCTGAAATGCACAGAATCATCCTCAATAGAGAATATGGGATGGTTAGCATAACGTAGCATGCACTGTCCATAAAACACTATTGCATCAACATCATATGGACATTTTTGTTGAACTTGCCCTGCTGCTACAGTAATGCAGTCTTGGCAAAGTTGAGCAGTGTAGGCAGCATTGCAAATGAATAGGCCGTACACCTTATTAACACCATCACCTTCAGTGGAGTTGTAGAACTTTTTTGAAACCGCTTCACTCGAGAGATTTGCTAGAAGATGATTTAGATTTCTTTGATATACACTTTCATGCTCAAATTGTTCTTCAGAACAAAACTGCTGCAAAAAAGTAACTTGATCTTCCGAAACAACAGGTCTGAAAAAGACTGAAAGACAGAGCAAACAGAGAGTTTTTGGGTTAAAAATAGCCATTGACTTTAGTATTCTTTTTTAGAATTTCTGTAGTGAAAAGACCAATGAAGTTTGATACATAGATATGTGCCCAAAGCAATCAATTTTAACTTACTCTGGACTAACTAATCATACAATAATTAATTGTTCTGTCACTATCTTACATTTTGTTGAAAGTAAAAAAAAATTCCCAGTCAAAGTTAATATTTTACTAATAGTCATCTGTTCAATTGGTGGTACTTTCCAGGAAATAACTATCACCGACTCAGGATTTCAAAGTGATTAAGTTGAAATGCTACAAAGATGACAATTACTTTAAGCAAAGATGACGAATCAGATAAAAACAACTTTAATTAAAAGCAATAACTCTTATATCTGATTTTGAGTAAATGTTCAATTAATCAACACTAGTATTACATAAACAAGGTAATTAATAATTCAGATGCTAAATCAGATGATGGGAACTGAAGTTTCTATGCAGCATAAAAGTTTTTTGGTCACATTCAGTTGAAAAATAAACTATTAAGCTAAAACCCATTCATTAATAATGTAAACATATTAATTAGTCAGAAGGGAGTGTTCAGGAAGCCAATAAATTTAAAATCCCATGGTCTGCATTTCTGCAATATTCCTCCTGGTACAAACAAAAAGAAGAAATGGACCAAACAAAAATTGTACTCCATTTGTTATCAGGAACCTTTTTATTTCTTTGCCTTTCAGATCTTCTACTCCAGGCTGCGACTGCCGAGGATCAAGTCACATACTTAGGTAGCTATTGTGGAGGGGATCAACAATATGATCAGGAAAGTGAATACGCAAATAATGTTGATCTACTATTATCTAACCTCACCTCCAGAGATAGCACAAACAAGTTCTACAACGTCAGTAGTGGAGAAGCACCCAACCAAGTCTATGGCCTTTTCCTTTGCAGCAGTTACACCACTGATCAGGTCTGCCAAGATTGCATCACACTTGCACAGGGTGAGATTCGACAACAATGTCCATCTAGTGTAGCATCTATAGTGTGGTATATAGAATGCATGTTACGCTATGCAAACCACTCCATATTCGCAATCAATGATGAATCTGTACATCGATATATGGAGAGTGGACAAGCAAAGTATAGTCAGTATAATCAAGACTTGACAGACACATTTATCAGCCTCTTCAGCACGGCTACCACTGGGAACTCATCATTAGCATCAAGCACAACAGTTTATCTAACTAAAGACCTGACAATGACTTGTTTTGTAGAATGCACTCCTGATTTGAGCCCCTCAGATTGCAGTAATTGCCTAAATAGTGCACTAAGTAAGCTTACAACACCTGGTACCCAATCAGGAGGACTCCTGCAATCAAGTTGCAGATTGATGTATGCTTTCAATGATGCTGGATCTCTTTCACCAGGTACTTATAATATAACTAGAGTATGATATAAGACTTTTTCATCTTGCTCCCTTTAAAGTTTCCACCCCCTCCCCTCTCTTCTCTTCTCTCTCTCTCTCTGATGTATTCCCTTGCGTATGATGACAAACAAAGATAAACACTCCAATAAACTGTATTTTACATACTGAGTTTTTTGGGAAAAACATAATCTCACTTGCCCAAAAGAAAGAAAGCAAACTACTTAATATGAAATATAACTAGAGTATGAATAAAGTAAAACTTACGTCTCTATTTGTGAATTCAGGCAAGGGGATATACATAGCCTTGGCTGTTACTTCAGTAGTTGCAGCATCATCTTTGTTCTTACACTTCTTCGCCTTTTTGAAGAGAAATAAATCCACCCGAAAGCCCATTGGTAAGTTCTCTTCTCGCACTTTCACCTGTTAAAGGAAGAACTGGCAGGTTATTAATGGGAAAGAAGGAAATATTAACTTACAAAGACAAATCATCACTTGATGTGCTTAAGATAAAGAAATTTATAACCAATCAGGCTAGTGACACAACCCAAAATAAACACTTTAACAATGATTTTCTGTCATTTCAGGGATTGAGGAAATTGAAAGCATGGAAAACCTGCATTTTGAACTGGATACTATTAAAGCGGCCACTGATGACTTTTCACCAGCCAATAAGCTTGGGCAAGGTGGATTTGGAATTGTTTACATGGTTCGTGTGATACTTATGATGTGATCTTGCAATTCATGCTCTCCCACTATAGATATTCACTTATTTGACATTGTTAAATGACAATGCTGATTTCAGGGAAAACTTGCAGACCAACAAGCAGTGGCCGTTAAGAGGCTGTCAAATGCTTCAGGACAAGGAATCAAGGAATTCAAGACTGAAGCATGTTTAGCTGCCAAAATTCAGCACAAAAATCTTGTCAAACTTTTCAGATTTTGTTTGGAAAGGGATGAGATGCTACTAGTCTATGAATTTGTGCCCAATAAGAGCCTTGACCGATATTTATTTGGTAATGTTTACTTTGACACATCTAGGGGAAAACAAGTTCAATGCATAACAATTTCTGTGCAGACATGTGACTCATTTGAAACACCTTCATTCATAATATGTCATCAATCATAAACTGCAGATAAAAAAGAAGCGCAAATTTGAAGTGGGAGACACGTTACAACATCATAATGGGAATTGCATGAGGCCTCTTATATCTCCATGAAGATTCTCGGCCCAAAATTATCCATCGTGATCTTAAACCAAGCAACATATTGTTAGATGGAGAGATGAACCCAAAAATATCAGATTTTGGCATGGCAAAGCTTTTTGGAGGGGACCAAAGTCAGGGGAATACCAGTAGGGTGGCAGGGACATTGTAAGATTTATTTCAAATTGAATTCATTGTCTTACATCCTTATCACTTTATAAAGCAGCTTAATAATATTAACAACTTAAGAAGAAGAATGCTAACCTTGATAAGAAACGTAAAATGTGATGCAGCGGATACATGGCTCCTGAATATGCAATAACAGGACAATTTTCGGGAAAGTCTGACATTTTTAGTTATGGTGTCATACTTTTGGAGATTTTGAGTGGTCAGCGGAATAACTTGTTTGATCCAGATATGGAGGCAGATAGCCTTCTAGATTATGTAAGTTAAAAATCTGTAATCAATTATTCATAAACTTTGATTGATTGATTGAATTATTCATAATCTTAAGTTCATAACCCCCCTCAACCCCCCCCCCCCCCCCCCAGCCAAAAAAAAAAAAAAAAAGAAATAAATAAATCGCTTCCCCGTATGAACTGATATCATATATTGTGATGGCTCATTACAAGGCTTGGAGGCTTTGGGATGAAGGAAATTCTCTGAAGTTGCTAGAGTCAGCACTAGGGAATGTTTCTGCAAAGGCTGAGGCAGAAAGATGTATACAGGTTGGGTTATTGTGCATTCAAGAAGAGCCAGATAAAAGGCCTAGCATTGCATCAGTATTGCTCATGCTTAACACCCAACCTATCACAATTCCATCACCTGTACGCCCTCCTGCTTTCCCTTATCGTCTAGGAAAGAAAGCAGCTCCACGTGAAAGTTATAGCATTCAAGCAGAATGTGAAATCACTGAGTTGAATCCTCGGTGATAAGTAAAAGCAGATGCAAGGTGGTTGGCAAACAAAATCTTGTGAATAGTATCAATTGATTTAAGAGCTTAAAAAGCCACTATATATTGGAATGTTTCCTTACAGAACTGCAGTTATTGTTTAGTACTGGAAACGATTTATATTTATTGATTTATTCTCTTGACTTGTGATGTTTTATGAGTTTGATCTGATATACTGTAGTTTATAATGAATGAAACTGGAGCAGAAATTTCAGTAATGCTTAAACTTTACTTGCGTTTTTTTTTTTTTTTTTTTTTTTTTTTTCAGTTTTGTTTTATTGTCTTTTGAGGCAGCAGTGATTTCACTGCTTCAGGAAGGTAAATCAGGTGGCTTCTAAGAATGATTTTGCATAGTTTGTTCGTCATATCAAGCAAGCACAAAATAGTAATGAAAGAATATTATCTGCACTTCATGGTTCCATTGTACTAATTTCATCATTATTTATTCCCCATTCCCTAATCAACCATTATGGTGCATATTGTAAGGAAAAAGTATTTATTAGAGATAGTTTAAACATTATTTACCGAGTAATCTTGATGAGGTGATCCCTGGAATCACCTGTCCGAACTAGGTTATCAATTCATCAGTTGCATAATGCAGCATACATACAGGATATCATCCGTGTGCCTATTCGGCTATTTTATATATCAGGACAGACTTCTACAATCCTCTTATCTGTAGCCTTAATGCAGTTGCATTGCTTTGAGTTCATGTCCTCTCTGCAGTAAAGAATCAACATTTTGTCAGGGACGTCACCAGTTATGGAATTGCAGAACCCAAAAACAGAGGCTTGAGCAGTTATTCAGTTAAGCTGTGAGAATTAAGCTTTAGAAGAACAAAAGTATGGTTGATCTGATACATGCTATACACAGATTAGTTTCCACTGTAATGATTGGATTTGTTACCGATGATGGGGATTGGGGCATGTCATAACACATTTAGAAAAAGGCAGTACCACTACCAGCAGAAAACAAATGGAATCATCCATAGAAGCCATTGAAGCTAAACAAATGCCCAATCAATTCAAAAATTAGATGTCAGGAACTAAACTTTTTTTTTTTTTTTTGACGGGAACTAAACTTAGTCAAACACACATCAATCTTCAGAAAAACTCATTACTTTCAAGTTTTAAGGATGATCAATAAAAAAACTTAAAATTTACTTTTTTTTGGTTGGTAATAATTATTTCCTGAAAATTTATTAAACTGCAGAATCTGTTTAGCATCAAAATAATAAGTTTGACAGCTACATTAACAATTTTGTCCAGATATCCCAAAATAATTTTGGTGAAAATATTATACTTAGATAAAAGGAGTATTAAGTGGTAGTACTTGTGCCTTGTTATCCTAACTTTAAACTTATTATTATATATACATCACAGTGGCCAATCTTCAGAAACAATCATATACTCCAAAGGGTAACAATTAAAGCTACTCACCCCTGTATGAGAGTTTCTTCCCAATAAAGCTACACGAAGAATGAAACCATTGGCATTCAGCATAGAAACTCCAAATAAAGCAGCCAAACTCCCACTCAGACATTATGACGAACATTAGGTGAGCATTACAGAATTCTGGGTAATTTTATTCAAGCTTCAAATTTGAAAATTAGTTGACTTAGTAGTTTCTGATGCCTTAATTTCCATTGCTCTATAATCAACAATGTTTACAATGTTGCAACTACATCCATTGCCCCCTCTCTGAATCTCTCCTGCTATATATGATTATTTTCTTTAATTCAAGGAAAGATCTCAAAGATGATACCCACTATCAACCCAAATTGATAGAGTTGGTAGGCCCATCCCGAACATTCAGAAGAAAGTCAACAAGTAAAAATATAAACTAGAAAATAAAGATCAAAAAACGCTGTAGACAATCTTAGACTATCTAGATTTTGTAACAGGGTACCTTGAAACTAAACATTAGAACATCTTAACTACGTACTTACCATTATATCAATTACATGTAAATTAAGTAGCAGTAAAAGATAGCACAGAACAACTGATATAGAACAGTCAGAATTTAGTCAGAAGCCAAAGGTCTACACTCTCTAAAGCTCTGCTAGGTAGGCTTGGAAAACTCATGCACAATTTTCCCTCTTAACATACTTGTTGATATTCGTGAAAAGCCTGCGTTGACAAACATAATAATAGGATTAAGACTGGTCTACCCACAAAGCCACTATCGAAACATGTTCAGTTCTTCTATACAGGTCTACAGCTTAAGCTTAAAATCCTGGCGTAATCTGTATTAATTTTGCTGTATAATAATTGATTGACAAACAATTGTTTCCTTCTCTCTATTCCCCTATTCACAACAATCAGGTAATACAGCATGTGTGGTAAGGTTGATTAGTAGATAAATAAGATTGTTTAACTAATAGAAAACTGAATACTTCTGCTCTTTCTTAACAATGCAGCTTACTTAAAATCTGGTACATACTACATTGCCTTGCTGTTTGAAAAATAAACAGATTGACTAACATGTGAAACCAGAACATAATCAATTTCATTCTCTCAATTAATAAATAATCTTTATCATGAAAACGTCACAAGCAAAATAGAAAAAACCATTCGGTAACTTGGTCCTCCAGAAGATTGAGTATTCACACAAGTATTATTGGCATTCAAAATAAGACTGCAAATAATCATTTAACTCTCAACCAATTATTAAACAAGAACATATAAAATGCTGATTATAGAATATAAGAAATCTATGTAGGAAAAAAAATAATCTTAACTTTGACTTGTCGGCTAGTCCCTTTACAATATTCAAACTTTCAGTTGAATGACCAAGTTTAGTAAAAATATTTCATAAAATAATTCAAGTTTTTATTTTATTTTTTAAAATTGCATAAAATGTTATCAACTAAAACAGATGTCAGGAGGTCTAGACAATTTTAAAATTAAACCCCTAAAACTTAGCCACTTAGGATTACATTAAGAGGAGGAATGACCAGAATATGGATCATCTGATCTTTATAAATTTTCCATTAATTTAAAAACATTATATAAAACACAAAGACGCTAAATTGAATTTTACTGCATATATCTATAACCCTTATAAAAGCCCCAAGCACCAAGACTGTAGCAATTTTACTGTTCCTTATGAACAGGAAATTGACGGTTTTGCCCTCCCTGCCCCTTAGCACCCTTCTCTGGTTGACCGAATTGACCAGGGCTATTTTGGTCTTTCTGTTTTTTGCATTCTAGCTGTTACTTGTATGTTAGACGCGTCGTTTCTTGGTGTACATTTGTCTGCTCTCTCTTTATTCACTTTCTCTCTCCTCAATTGAATCCTCATCGTGATTGAGTTTTGATCATCAGGGTTTCAATTAATTGTGAAATTCGGATTTATTTCTTGGTTGTGAGGATAGATCATTGTGAATTTAGGGTTTTCTTGGGAATTTGGGTGAAAATTTGAGAGAATTTTGTTGAGTGAAGAGGATGGGGAGTACAGAAGGATTGTTGAAGCAACTTGGAGTGACGAAGCCGATTTCTATGGCGGGACCTTCTACTGTTGATTTGCGGAAGACTCGGGAATTGGAGAAGGTTTGTTGATTTGATTCTTGAATTTTTAGTTTTAATTAGGGATTCTTGTTTATCGTAATTGATTGTTGTTGATCGCTCAATTTGGAATTTCAGTTTTTGGTTGATTCTGGTTTGTATGAAAGCGATGACGAGGAGGCGAAGAGGGAAGCGTAACTCATTCTCTCTCTTTCGTTCCTGGTTAGCCGAGTCTTGTTTGCTTTTTTTTTTTTGTTCATTTTAATTTTCTCCCTTCTTTTTCTTTTTTCTTTCTTAATCGTTCCTTTCTGATTTTGTAAGGGTGTTGCAGCGGTTAGTTCGATTGGATCGTTTCATGGAGCTTGTGGTGCTGTAGCTTTGGGTCTGGTTGTTGCATGTTGTAAGGTGCGTGGATTTAAATTTGTAATTCTCCCTGGTTTAATTGGTGTTTAGTAGCAGTGGTTTCATGTTCGGTTTCTTTTGTAGAGCTTGAAATGCTAACCCAGATGCTTCAAGAGGTTTGTGAGCTAATTTTTACTCAAACTCTTAAAAATCGTTGTTTGTTTTGGAACTGGTTTCTAATTTGTGCGTGTTTTCGTATTTAAATGCTACTTTTTGTGCTAATTTTTGTAGTACATTCCAATATATGTCTTGGGTCAGATTTTGAGGGCAGATTCAATCTTGGGCTTTTATGTACAGTTTTGGGTAATGTGTTTAGATGAATTGAGCTATTTTCAATTCACAGACCTTAGCCGTTTTCGGGTGAATAGAACAATCTTGTGATTGGTGTGTCTTTAATCATGCTTGAAATTGATTTCTTAGGGCGTTTTATCAGCTACATGCTCATAGTATGCTTTTATCTGTCCATATCCATAATATCTACGTATAGCTTTGATGGATTCTAGAGATAATAGTGATATCCTAATTTGGGCTAAGAAGGGGAAATCTAAGACTACTAGAAAAACTAAAGAAAGCCTTCTCAAGCAAAGGAAGTTCAATTTGTGTCAATTTTTTTTTTATTAGAATTGGCTTTTAGGATTTTAATTGATGAATTTTGATTTTATGTTTGTGGGTTGGCAGAATCACCAGCATAATTCTTTGCAAAGAAGAAGAATATTGCTGGAGTTGACAATGTAAGTCCCAAGCTCAATTTTTTTAAGCACATACTAAGGTTATTGTAGAAGAGTTATAAAGCTCACCGCGTAACTACTATTGGTCTTAATAACACCAAATTCTTCATGTGATTGAAGACCTATTAAACTAAATACAATTAATTAAGTGAGCAAAAAGTATTTATGAAGGATTAACTATGATGTAGATGTAAGAGTAACATATATAAATAATACAGACCATGCTTGCCGGCATCTGACAGCTTCTTGGCGAACACTCCTCTTTGGATCATCAAGAACCTTGGACAAAGCTATTAGCACCTATATTATCAAACATGAAATCCAAAATCAACCAATTCCATCTCTTTGGCATTACATTGACTCAAAGGAAGGGTATTTCAGATAGTCTCAATTTACAACTAATTGAACTTGTAAGTATCCTCTCTTTGTAGCTATCTTCAACTATGATTTCAATTCATGTGATTTTCAATGAACCTTTTTCAATGGTATGAAGCTTAGTATACTACTCAGGAGATTTTTGGTTTGTAGATTTTAGGTATGAGATACAAATTTAGAATGAGTAAAACCTTTACCTAGCGTTTGTTTTAGAAAATTTTCAATTTCTAAACTCATATCTCAAATCACAAGGTATGAGGTTTAGAAACCCAAGGAGTTGGGTTGGTATAGCTCATACCAAACCTCTTAAGTACATTTTTGATGCTTTGAAAGTGAAGCGCTTATTTGAATTAATATTGTGAATTCGGCTTTAGCTTTAAGCACTAATTAGGAGTATACACTCTACTGTAATTGTATGACGGGTTTGATTTTCTGTGACAAAAATTGAGTTTAATAATGGTTTTATGCTCTCTTCTTTGCGAGGGCTTAGTAAGGGTGTGCTTTTCTCTGTTTTCAGAGGATAGTGAGGGTTTGCTTTAACTGTGGTTATACCACTGATGCACATAGCTCGTGCTGTGATTTGAGGATTCTATGTGATGATCAATCTGCTTTGGTTTCAGAGACTTGTATGAAATTGTTCATTTTTTGTCGCTTATTGTTGTTTTAGCAGGTTATCACAAGTTTCATGATATTTATTTCAGTTATTCGACTTCGGGTTACCATAAGTTTATATGAGTTGGTGAAATTGGAGTATCTAATGTGTTGAAATTTGAACTTGTTGCTGCTCTTTTGATGTAACCTATTGGTGTATTTCTGTTGTATTCTTGCCATTGCAGTTTAAAAAAGCTCGTTTTCTGGTTGCTATTGGGTTATATATGTTCCAGGCAAATTTTTGGGTATTTTGCTACTATATAATTCTCAGCAGATGATAGAGTGTAATACATACCTTCAGCTGTTGTGTAATACTTTCTCTATAGTTTGAATCTAATACATAGTTTATGTTGTGTAATGCTTTATCTGCGGTTAGAATGTAATACATACCATCTTTGTTATTTAATGCTTGCTTTAAATACTGCCCCTTACATGGAGTATTTTGAAGTCATATACGAGAACTATACTTTATTCAAGTTATGATGACTTACATCTGATTTTTTGGTTTCCAGAATAATCTTGAGGACATATTTAGTATTCTTCGATTTTTAAAGGTGGAGCCATGGGGAAATTGGGCATGGTAATCTTCTGCTCCGTTTCTTTTACATATTCGGAAGATTGTTATATGAAAGATAGCAGCTATTTGTTCATTAGTTTAGTGAGTTGCTTAATGGAAAATTAAACCTTGTGCCTGCCTAATAAATTTCTTTTTATTTTATTTTTATTATTTAAAGGTTGGATTATGAGCTTCGGGAGCTAGGATTAAACTAAGTTAAGTGTTCAAACTGTAAAATAGGAGCTAGATGGTGGAAAAGGTAACAAAAAGCTGTGAGGAAAAGTGATAGGAAGGAGGAAAAAAGATAGGAAAGATGGAGAAATATGCAAGAGAGATACCAGAAAATGAAAAAGAAGGAAAAATTGAAGAGAACTATAAGAAGAGTGATAGAAAGAGGTGGGAGTAGGATCAAGTAGAAATTGACTTTATAAGTCAAACCTATAAAAGAGAGAGAGATAACAATAAAAAAAAAAACGGTTTTTTCACCAAATGCCATTCACCTTTTGCAAAATTCACCAAGTACCCTCAAGTTTTTCAAAATTCATCAAATACCACCAACGTTTATTATTATTCACACCGTGAGCTCAAAATACCCCTGCGTTAAAGGTCCGTTAGCAATAAAATTTAATTTACCAAATGCCCTAACTTTGTTAAATAATTCACCAAATGCCCTAAATTTGTAAATAATTACACAAAATACCTCTATTTTTTGAGGACAATACAGTCAGGAACTCAAGATTACACACCGAGGGCATGATGATTATTGCTCAGGACAACCAAGCATACATTTTGTCATTTGATACCTCCTTGTACATAATTTTGGGTTCAGGTGCAGACACAAGAGAGGAATTCACAGTTCTATGTACATATTGTACACTAATGTGTTATGCTTTTTTGTGTAGATCTTTTGTTATTTCCGCCTAGAGTGAGATAGTAATTTATCATGGTGGAGGTTGTATCATGAGGTGATGAGAAACCAGTAAGAAAAGCTGAACGATGTAAGTCGCAAGCTCAATTTTCGTAAGCACGTACAGTAGTGATTTTATCCCCAATTTGAAGATCTGGGTTTTATTTTTCTAATGGGTTTATGTTTAGAATCTTTAGATGTTGATTGTTTACTCATATTTTGATTTTTAATGGTAAGGAAAGTAATATTTTATAATTTTGATTTTTAATGGTAATGTTTAGAATCTTTGTAATATGATTTAGCGTTTAAGATTTTCCATTTTGTTAGACGACTATCCATTCATAATCTAGGTTCTTGAAAGTACAGTCACTTTAGGGAACAAAAGTAAGAGGAAAAGGATTGCTTCTTTGGAAGCTGTGATTATCAAATCTAGGATGTTAGTTGAAGCATGTGACATTGAAAGGGGTATTATATTTTAGTCAGATAGCTTCTAAGTGAGAAACGACCATTATTTTTATTGCTTGCTATAATTAGTGTCCAATTCAAAAGTATTTGATGGTGCTTTCTTGTATTGAGTTAGTTTACAGTTTGTCTGCAATTTAGACATTGAAGAAGGACTTTAATATTATGAAGAACGTGGATTTACTAAAAGCTGAAGTGCTTTCTTATTTTATCTATTGACCTTTAAGTTTTGAAAAGAGCTGAATCTGTTCACTTAGGACAATGTTCTTTATTTACATTCAACAGTTTTCATTTGATTTCAAGTTCAAGTGAAAATTTTATTATATAAAGTTATACACTATTCTAATAGTCAATCAGTTTAGTGTAGGTTAACTTCTTAAGTACTCTCTGCTCTTATTTCCGATCCTTCACACCTTCAACCAGCACCTCTATTCTGCATTCTGCTTACAGGATGTAATATCGAGGATCTCCATGAACTGAAGCCAACTAAGTTCTGCGGGGTCCTCTGGGTTTCTGAACATTAATACACTGATATATATGCATTTATGAAACCCTGAAGTTGTCCTTAGTGATTTTCTTTTTGCTAGATATTTTAGGTTCTTAAATGCTGCTTATAAAAACTAGAAAGTCATGTTTGATTTGTAGAAGTTGGGTCTCTTATATGAGTTCTATCTCTTTTTCCCATCATTTGCTCATTAGTTTTCATTTTAACTGGTATCTTATTTCCATCTTTCCCTCGTGACCTCTTGCTATGAATTAGTAATAGGGGAGCCAGGGAAGGGATTTTAATGATAGGGGTGGGGGAAATTTAAGTAGTTTCATCATGAGTCATTGTCTTTAATAATAAGCTATTTAGTTAGAAAGAGAGCTCTATAAATAGAGCTAATGATAGAGAGGAGTCTTGTTGAATATTGTGATGACTGATTAGTTTGTTGCTTTGGGAGAGTGCCAGTACACTTGAAAGATTGGCTAGGCTGTAAAGCAGTAATTCAGTCATATTTAGCTTGCTCTATTAATCCTCTTATTCCCTTAATATATCATTTTAATCCATGATCATTCTTTCTTTCTTTTTATTTATTTTTCATTTTTTTAATGCCTGAATATGTTAATTCATAATGCTATTTTTATTGTTAGCTGGTGTTTTATTTCTATTTTGATATAATTAATGGTCATATGGCTTTCAACTAAAATATCTGGTTTTGATTAATTGGAACTCTGGTCTGACTCTTTCAGTTTAATACTAAGGCAGCAATTGCAGCTCATTGCATCAAGCGGATCGATGACAATTATGACTTCAAATGCAACAGGTAGCTTGGGTAGAATCTAAAAGTTTAAATCTATTGAGTTTATTCTGGACCTACTGAACTCGTACTACATGTAATGATTGGGTAGAGTGATCGATTGTGTGCTTATAAATTAACCATTATACATATAAGCAAGTTTTTTGTTTGGTGCAGACCAATTCTGTTTAAATTGAGAACCTGATAGGACATGCAATGACAGGGTGTTGGAGACTGCGGCAGTTAGCGTTGCTCTCCATCACAAGGTGGTCCTGAATTTGCTGGTTATATTCGTGGTTCTTAAGGACGTACCGTCAATCCTCTTTTAAAGGTGTCGTATCTCCTTTTCTTAAATACTTTTGTTTCACTGATTACGCATTTAATAATGGCAATGCAGTTACAGAGTTATGGAAATTAAGAAAGCTTTAAACGGCACAACTTTGTGTTGTCAATTTAATACACTTTTTTCACCTAATTATTTGGCAGGTGAGCCTGGTGAAAATTCTTCCAGGATTTCTACAAACTGTCACAAGCAAATATTGAAGCAAGTATTGAGAGAACAACTAAAGCATGATTTATCGTAAGAGTCGGATTTTGTAGCAATGAGTCATGCTTGCTTGGCATACAATGTAGAGCACTGTCGATAAGAAAATATACTACCTTGGTATAGGTAATGGGTGTTTGATTAAGCAGTTCAGAAATGCAACTGGTTATTGATGTTTATTTAAATAGAATAATGATGTCATATGTATATTTAACATGTTGCAAATATTGAATAATACTCCCTTAATACCTCATTATAAATGCCCGAATCTAATTCATAATGCTATTTTTATTGTTAGTTGATGTTTTATTTCTCTTTTGATATTATTAATGATCTTATGGTTTCTGTTTTAGTTTAATAGCTTAACTAGGTTAGTTTCCGTAACATGCACGGTAATTTTAGTATTAAACTATCATTATAATTAGTTTTTTATTAAGAAAAAAATCTAAAAACATAATTGACAAATTGTGATCAAAATAAAGGATTATACGAAAGATATGCTAGACATAAAATGAAGTAAATATTTTTATTATTATGTTAAGACTTTTTATTTATAGCTATATAAATATTTTTGTCAATGATATGTCAAATCTTTTTTATTTTAAGGAATTGTATGTTAAATCTTTTTTATTTTAAGTAATTATATTTTATAAAATTAGAGAATTATTATGTATAAGATTTGTTTGTGTTTGTTTGTTTAATATACTATGTAAAATTTTATTTTTTTAAGAGAAAAAAAAAATAAAGACACACCAGGAGATGACACGTGTCATTGTTGGTGTGTCTTTTAGTATATAGTATTGATGATTGATTGATTTATAGCTATATAAATATTTTTGTCAATGATATGTCAAATCTTTTTTTATTTTAAGTAATTATATTTTATAAAATTAGGGAATTACCGAATTATTATGTATAAGATTTGTTTGTTTGTGTTTGTTTTATATGCTCTGTAAAATTTTATTTTTTTTAAAAGAAAAAAAAACTAAAGATACACCAGGAGATGACACGTGTCATTGCTGGTGTGTCTTTTAGTATATAGTATTGATTGATTGATTGATGAGGCTAAGTTAATCTTTAATGCTATGTTTGGATAACAAATTAGAAGGGAAATAGAAGGGGAAGGAAGGGAAAGTAGAGGGAATGATGAGCTCCATTTTCCCTCCAAATCTCTCCAATTTTGAAGGGATGGTCTTTATTAAAGGAGGAGGGAATCCCTCCCTCCCCCTCCCCTTCCCTCCCCCACACATATTATCCAAGCAAGGAACTTTGTCTCCCTCCTTTTCCCTTCCCTTCCTTTCCTTCCATTTATTGTTATCCAAACATATAGCCTAAGTAATTTTTTGGCCTATATTTGTTCACAATTTTCATTAATTAAAGTTTAGTTTAACCTCATTAAAAAGAACAGTTTCCATTTTGAAATTAGTTTGCTATACTTTTAAAATCCGTTAAAAACAAGGGAACATAAAGAACGATAAAGGAAGGAGTTTATGAGAGAGTGAGTGTGACCTATAATTTTCAAAGAAAGAGCAGGCAAACAAGGCTAAGGGAAGGGAGGAAGAGAGGATTTAGGATAACAAAGGAAGGAAAGATGAGTAGCACTTCAAGAGACCATTTATAGTGTTTAATCGTAGAAGAGACACAACGGCTACAAAGAAGAAAAATAAGAGAAATTAGGAATGAAAATAAATTAAGATGAAAAACAATGAGGGGGTTTAAGGAAGGAGAAAGAGATGAAGAACCCTTAAATTATAAGGCTATTTTTAGAATTTTAGGGCCTGTTCTCATTGACTGAGCTGAGCTGAGCTGAGCCAAGCCATAAGAGAACAGGCCCGAGCTGAGCTGAAACGTAAGAGAACAGGCCCTTATTAAGGAAGAGATAAACAAAACTTTTTAAAAAGATTCTAAATCCTATAAAACCGTATAAGTTACGTGTAAAAATGTAAAGGAAGATGAAAAGGGAGAGGATAGTAAAGAGGCTATAAATTTTGCTAAATCATAAGTTAGGGAAGGAGGGAGAGATGGAAGGAAGGAGAAAGAGAGCGAGATAGAGATGGTTACTTAATTGCCTATTTTATGTGCTCAATTAACAACATTGATGTGATACTTTGTATAGAAAGTCAAAATGATTAATAACACATTTAGAAAAAAAAATATTCAAGTAAAAAGTGATTTGAATAACCATACATACATACATATAGCGAGAGAGAGAGATTTATAAGATATGAAGCCATTAAAAGGAAGCAAGAAGGAAAAAAGAAGGAAAGAGAGAAAGAGATAGAGAGGGGAATAGAAGAGGAGAAGGAAAGAAAGAGGGGGGATTAGAGAGAGAGAGAGATCGGAAGAGGGAGATGTGTGAAGAGAGAGGGAGGGTCCAAGACAAAAAGGGGCCAAGAGAGAAAGAGAGAGAGTTCAAGTGGGAGAGGAGAGGACATGCTGGGAGAGAGAAGGAGAAGGAAAGGAGGAGGAGGAGCCAAGAGTAGAGAGATAGAGAAAGTGGGCTGGGAAAGAAAGAAAGGTTAATAGAGAGAGGAGAGAGATAGAGAGAGGGCCTAGATCGAGGGAAAGGGGTCGGGAGAGAGATAGAGGGGGGGGGAATAGATGGGTCAGGAGAGATGAGAAAAGGGGAGGTCGGAAGAAAGAAAGAGATAAACGGTGGGGGGGAGAAAGAGGGCGAGCAAATGCAACTTATAATTTTTAAAGTCTTTAAAAGGGTAAAATAGAGAGGAGAAGGATTAAGAAAGAAAGAAAGAAAGAAAGTGAGAAAGAGATTGACCATGCAATAAAGGAAGGAATGCATGATTGGAAAGCAAGGCCAAACTCTTTCTCACTCTATTTTTCAAACCCATTAGAAAAGGGGGTTAAGGAGACAAGGCCATGAGGGGGGGGGGGGGGGGAGAGAGGGTTTAGGGCAATATAGGAAAGAAGAGGTAAGAATCATTCTTGATGTGAAAAAAACTGCAATGGTGGTCAATGAGATTTTTCCAAGTTCATTGCATGATATCTTAAAATGTTAGAATGGCAAGATCTATCTAACATAATTATCTTTCCATGCTTAATATATACTAGGCATGACCTTGATAATTAAATTATTGTTATTGTAACCTGTTCACATTTACTAAACTGAACTGAACTAATTGGAGCTGAACTGAATATTTTATGAGAGAAAAAAACTAGGAGCTGAACTGAACTGATTGGAGTTGAAATGAACTGAAATTAAGCTGAAGTGAACAGACCCTAAGTCAAAGTAGTGCATACAGAGTAATAGCTTGTCCATGTATAGACCATTTTTAACAATAGTTAAATCCTTGTACTACTCCTTTATATCATACTTTAATTTGAATCTAGATTTACATGAAAATTTTACAAATTTGTTCAAAAACATTAAGAAAACATTGCATATTCAAAATTCACATTGATACTTACTTCCAAATAAATAACATTACCAACTATTAAAACAATATATTCTTAAACTGGTAACTTAATTAATAACGACAATTTAATTTCACCAAATTAAAACTCATCTTTAACAAATACATCTTGTATGTATATAGCTTTTCCATTTGAGTTAAAAGTATCCTTTTAACATTTGATGCCCCAAGTGATTTATTTCAATTCATTTGAAGCAAAGCTCTTAAATTCGATTCTAATTCATAATAAATATTTTAATTCGTTTAAAGCAAGTTCTTAAATTCAATTCTAATTCATAATATAACTATTTTTGGCATCAAAACGTTTAACAACCAATTAAATTTCGAATAAACAATGACTTCCAACACCTTTGAAACCATGAGTAATTAATTATTTAATTTGCTAATCAACACACACATATATTACATTAATTCATTAGCAAAACAATCTATTCCATCAAATTTCATATTTGTACAACGGTAACAGATATACCTGACTCCATTACCAAAACAAATTTAAAATAATCTACACATACATCAACGACTAATTACACATTAATCATTAAGTATAGATCACCAAATTGAGGGATCGCGCGCGTACCGAGTATATCACCATATAAGGGGACCGCGCGCTCTCATCTTTTCCCTCCGTAACATTACTTATTTGTTTACTTATAATAAGTTATGTGTATTACTTCCCATCATTACTTAATTTGGTTTAATACACTCTAAAATGCTACATGTTATGCAAAATTCGTATAATTTAAACACAATTATTTGACATTACGTTATAAATTGTTCCGATTTTAGTTGAAGCATTAGTTTTGTGCACTTATTTATTAACTATAGCTAAAGTGATCATTATACACTGATCAATCAAAGCAAAGGAAAATCAACAATCAAAATGCGACCAATTACATTAACACATAAACAACAATTAATTACACACTAATCACCGAGGCAAAATCACCAAATTGGGGGACCGCGCGCGTAGCGCGCGGGCCAACAACTAGTATAAAACAAAAACAAAAAACAATAAAGGGAACTGATCAACCTAAATGTTTTTGATCCAATAAAATAAAATTTGCAGTTACAGAAATAGATAGAATACATATTACATACCAGGGTAAACCCTCTTGTTTGTGTGACATTATATTGCTGTCAACTATCAGTTGTTCGTGGTCATTTATCAAGCAATCCAGATTCACTTAGGCATTTAATCGAACACCTGGTGAGCATAACTCAAAAAATGAGAAAAATAACATAATCAGTAAACGATCAATGAAATGAATCAGCTGTAATCATCATATCTAGCAAACAATCATATGGAGACAATGGAGTAGGAGTAGCATAAATAAAAGATGATACCTTCAAATTAAAGAGTGGTTTCACAACCCAATTTCGTCATTGAATTGCAGCAAAACAAAATAAAGGGTAGATTTCTTTCCAATGCATAGAGCCAAAGCCAATAGAGGTCCTTTTACTCCTCTCCACTCCGTCAAATTTCTTTCCATATACTCCCTCCGTTTTTAAATTCCTGGAAGAATAAAAAAAAATAAAAATAAAAATAATGAAGAGAATTGGAAAAAAGAAAATATAAAATTAATAAAATATGATTTAAGTTGGGAAAGCTTTCCAAATAAAGAAATAAAAAAGTATTTAAAAACGGCGAAAAAGTAAAGTTAAGTAAGTATTTAAAAACGGAGGGAGTATCAAACAACGAAGGATACCCATTTAATAACCAACTAGCTTAAGTCCCGTGCAACGCACGGTTGTTACTAACTTCATATTGTAACAAATTGCAATGCTAATTTAATAATACTTTACGTAAATAAAGGTATACAATTTATTTTTTAAAATAAAGTTTAAGGTCTATAAATTTTTTTTATTAAAAAAAATGAAAATTTTGATTAATATTTGTGCTATTATATATTAATACGAATATATATAGTATATGCATATATAAGGTTCTCAAATGAATTTTCTCTTTTAAATTGAAATAAAGTTCAAAAATAGTAAAGTGAAACAAAAAAAAATAAAAAAAGATAATATTATATGAATCTTCGATAGTGGTATTATTTAAATAATGGAAAGAATAATGTTGTCAATCAGGAAAGAATATATCATGGGTTATAAATAGTTTTCTTGAAGTTTTTGGAGAAAGGAAAAATGGAGGGAAAATTTTTAACCAGTAAATGACATATGTCATTTCTGATTTTGCTTTTAGTATAAAGTTATTGATTGATACTTTACGTAAATAAAGGTATACAATTTATTTATTTTTTTAAAATAAAGTTTAAGGTCTGTAAATATTTTTTATTAAAAAAAATGAAAATTTTGATTAATATTTGTGCTATTATATATATTAATACGAATATATATAGTATATGCATATATAAGGTTCTAAAATAAATTTTCTCTTTTAAATTGAAATAAAGTTCAAAAATAGTAAAGTGAAAAAAAAAATGATAATATTATATGAATCTTCGATAGTGGTATTATTTTGATAATGGAAAGAATATTGTTGTCAATCAGGAAACAATATATTATGGGTTATAAATAGTTTTCTTGAAGTTTTTGGAGAAAGGAAAAAAAAAAAAAGGAAAAATGGAGGGAAAACTTTTAACCAGTAAATGACATGTGTCATTTTTGGTTTTGCTTTTAGTATTAAGTTATTATTATTGATTTGTTTATCTAGTGGTAAACGGTATAATACTAAACTATATAAACAATTCTAGGGTTCATATATAATTTGTGTAAAAAAAAAAAAGGTTCATATATAATACAAGTAAAAACTAAAAAGGAAAAATTCACTTTAACAACCCCTTTTATTTTTGGCCGATTTAATTTTAACAATTCTAATTTTGGTGTGAAAAAAAAAAAAATCTAATTTTGAATTATTATCTAATAATTTCAATTTTGGTACAGTTCACATCTAGCAATCCCAAACAATTAACAAGTGGTCAAAAACACACATGTCAACACGTGATTGGTCTAAAAATCTTTTAACAAAATTGATAATTTTATAAATAAAAAATGACAACAACCCTTCCCCACGCCAGCCACCATTGCCCAGTCTGACCCCTCTACCCCAACGTCGGCACCACCCATACCCCCCTTCCCCTAACCAATGTTTACCCTACCCGTTAGCCTTCCCCCCATTCGAAAAACCCTTAAAACTCTTCTCACTATCGGCAACGCCCAATCATCCCTCACCCATCCCCCTTTTAACAAAGGAAGTACTTCTACTTGAAATACAAAGGAAGTTGGTCCAGACTAAGTCATTCTCATCCTTGTCATCACCTTGTGGCATGATGCTTGCTTGTTGATGTTTGATTATTTTTGCTATATATTTTAATTGTTGTTGAATGAGTTGGCAAATAGAATATTTTCTAAATTGTTTGTGATCGCTTCAAAGGTAAAATTATTTTATACTAACTTTTTATGTGCGCGACGTGTGTGTAAAGAAGGATTTTTTTATATGATCTATATAGTAAATTACATATTTCTTATGAAAAAAATTGTAATCAAAGGGTAAAAAATGATAGATAAATGAAATTCATGTAATGGATTAGAAGATCTAGAGTAATTCAACCTTGTGATCAGCAAAAATTCAATTGTTGATACATATATTTTTTAAGACTCAACATATTTTGAATAATTCAAAATATGATATCATAAGACATGCATGAATAAATTGTACGTATCTCTTTTTTTTAGGGGAAAATGTATCCTTAACTAAGCACCCTTTTTAATTATAGGCCAGGGCTAAAGTCTTCTGTATAAGGTCAAACATTTCAACTAGATCAAGCCTTGATTATTTGGTGAGTACCTATATGTGTGTATATGAATCACATTATTATAGTCATCTTTTTAATTGCAATAATTCGTTTCTTCAATGTACTTTTGTTTCTCAATAACGAGGGAATTTCCAATCATTAATGCATTACAAAAAAATAATAAATAAATAAAGTCAATAACCTCTCTAATAATGGTGTGGCTGGTTACATTTAAAAATTTGTGTTTCTTTCCAACATAGTACAGTATAAAGCATCAATACTTTGTAGCATCAATACGTCTCTTTTTCATTGAATTAAATTATTGGTATAATTAAAATGATAAAATCCTACTTCTAAAACAAATAATACAGGCAGGTTCTTGATTCCCATTAAAAAAATTATGGGGCACATTCTTAGCCCAATTATATTTTCATTTATTTGCCTAACTCATTTTCTCAAATTTGCAAGTTCTCAGGACCTAAATGTTTACATCAATGGCAGCTGTTCTAATAGGAAATTTGAGCAGGGAGGTGTATACCAAACCAATCTGTATTACCTATTATCAAATCTCACCTCGAATTCGGACACACGAAAATTCCACAATTTCACCACAGGGGAACGCCCAAATACAGTATATGGCCTATACCTCTGCAACAGTGGTGCAGACAATCAGCTGTGCCGAGACTGTATTAAGGCTGCATCAGAAGGAATCCTGCAGACATGTCCGTCGAGTGTAGAAGCCATAGTATGGTATCCGTTGTGTATGTTACGCTATGCAAACCACTCCATATTCTCCATTAATGATGTTAATCCTTACTTTCCACTCATATTTGGTCCAACAAAGTACAGTCAGTTCAATCAGCAACTGTCAAACGCGTTCATTGGTCTATTTAACGTTGCCTCGGCTGGGTGCTTATCGCTAGCTTCAGCCTCAACAGTCAGTCAACTCCCTGGAAACATGCTGTTAACTTCTTCAGTAGACTGCACACCAGATCTACGCCCATCAGATTGCCGCAGTTGTTTACAAACTGCACTAGGCAGGCTTCATACACAGGGTCAGCAATACGGAATGATTCTGCAACCGAGTTGTCGATTGACATATACCTTTACTGAAACATCAATTTTTCTACCTAAAGGTAATATGTTTAAATTCGACTCTGATTTCACCTCTTGTTTTTTTTCTGTTACGAAGTGCTAAACATTCTTATACTCTAATCGACTCGATATATATATATATATATCACCTTAGCTTGTTTTTGCTGTTATGACCGAACTTTTTTATTTTTTTTATTTTCCCATTTTCAGAACCAGATAAAAAGCTGTATGCTGGATTGGGAGTCGTATCAGGTTTCGCAGCCATATTCTTGATCATTATTGTATATCTGATCTGTTGTCTAAAGAGAAGAAAGGCCAGAAAAAGACCATATGGTAATTTTTAACTGTTGTAAGTTTCATGTTAAAACATAGATCGATCTTGTTTTATGTAAAAAAAGAGTTGTACCTTAATAGTTTGATCACCTAGTGTACGGTTCTTGTGGTCTTGGGTCAGGTTGAAGGCAGAGTCTCTGCCTCCGATTGGACCTCTTGCTGGAAAATTGAGCCAAAATAACTACTCGTAATCATTTTGGTAGTCATATTACAAACGACTACCTGCAAAAATAAAACAGGTTTAATAGAAAACAGTTAGGAGAGAAAATAGGACGGAGTAACACTTAAAAAACTGTAAAATAATGATATTGAACACTTAGAAAATGTTTATGTAATTCCAGGGCTCGAAGAGATCGAAAGCATTGAAAATTTGCAAATAGATTTCGAAACCATCAAATCAGCAACATACAACTTCTCCGATTCCAACAAGCTTGGACAAGGTGGATTTGGCATTGTTTACATGGTATGACCAAAGTCTGAACACTGTACAATGTTAGTAATACTACAAATTTGTTACGACGTACTCTGGCAGTTGCATATATATGTTATTTATTTATCAGAGATTATGATTTCAGGGGACATTGGCTGATGGACAAGCAGTGGCGATAAAGAGGCTTTCGAATGCATCAGGACAAGGAATCCGAGAGTTTAAGACCGAGGCCTGCTTAGCTGCCAAGCTTCAACACAAAAATCTTGTTAAACTATTTGGATTCTGCTTGGAAAGAGATGAAATGTTGCTGGTCTATGAGTTTGTGCCTAACAAGAGCCTTGATCGATATTTATTCGGTTAGTTTTACTTTGTTTTTTGCAGTCTAAAACAAAATCACTTCAAATATTTGGAATTTTCAACTGTGTTGTTTTATTTCTGATCTGCTTAATTGTTTATGATGCAGATGCTAAACGAGGAGCATTGTTGAAATGGGAAACTCGTTACAAGATCATAGTAGGAATTGCACGAGGTCTACTATACCTACATGAAGACTCATGTCCAAAAATTATTCATCGAGACCTTAAACCGAGTAACATCTTGTTAGATGGAGAGATGAATCCCAAAATTGCTGATTTCGGTATGGCTAAGCTTTTTGGAGGAGATTTAACTCGAGGAAATTATACTAGCAGAATCGGAGGAACATTGTAAGATTTCGACTTTTTCATCTAGGAATACTAATGTAACAAGAAATTTTAATTGGTTTATTGATTACACTAGACATATTTTATGGCATGCTACATATTTGTATGGTTTTCCCTAAGCGAAAAAAAAATGGTGCAGTGGATACATGGCGCCAGAGTATACAAGAACAGGGCACTTCTCAAGCAAATCAGACATTTTTAGTTATGGTGTGATACTGCTAGAGATAATCAGTGGAAATCGTTGCTTGGACATAAATAATGCACAAGGAGAGAACCTCTTAAGCTATGTAAGTTAGTTAAGTTTTACTTGAGACCTATAGTACTATAGTAGCACGCGTTGCTTATTTTGCTTGTACTTATGTCGTTCTTGAATTTACATCTCAGGCATGGAGACTTTGGAATGAAGGGGCACACTTGAACTTGGTAGATTCAGCACTAGGTAAGAACGATTTTTCGAAAGATGAAGTTGAAAGATGTATACAAGTTGGACTATTGTGCACTCAAGAGGATCCAGATAAACGACCAAACATGGCATCAGTGTTAATCATGCTTAACACCCAGTTAAATATTAGCATGACTCTGCCTTTTCCACCTCCAATTTTACCTTATTACAAGCAAGAAAAATCGGCAGATTTACTTGGAAGCTCTGGAGTAAATCCAATGGAGGATATTATGACCGAGTTGTCTCCTCGTTAAAGGAGTACCTTCAAAGGTATTTTTTTTTGCTCATATTCGTGTAATTATTGGGTACAAGCACACGAGCAAAGAAATAACATTTGTTGTATCATACACACGGTATAACTAGTTGTACATAAACAAATACTGCTCTTGTTAATGCCAAGAGAAAAATTATATGCAAGACTTCCAGAAAGGACAAGCTGGGATAGTGGGATGTATAGTCTTCCAGCCCCTAGAGGTTTGAAACAACGATGATTGTGTAAATGTGCGTGTAGTGTATGTGTGCGCGTTGTTGTGTGTGTTGTTGGTAGCCATTAAAACTTCTTGGTTCTGTAATGTGGTGAACATTTTTTCCAATTAGTCTTTGATAGATGTTACCAGACTGATATTGAGGAATGAGGATAGATATCTTCCTGTATCAAGACTACTCTTCCATATCTTAGCAACTAATAACACCACCAAAAGTATAAAACACAAGCTTTTAAATAATTGTTTGGCGGGTGCATATAATTGTTACCCCTTCTAATGCTAAATGTTCTTCCCATTTTGACTTGGTCCTTTTGGTTAAGTTGGTCCTTTAACACGTAAGAGTCTTGTGCTCTTTCAGTCAATGACAAAGAGAAGCATGCATGTTACTTAAATTCTTAATTCCAAACGTTTGCCTTAAAAAATTTGAAAAAAAAAAGAGGAACAACTTAAGACTTTCTTGATAACGTGCTTCTAGCTAGATATATGCACAAATTAACTTTGCTTACACTCAATTAAGCATGGTTTTTCACTGGCGGATACAGTAATTTCATGATTATCGCGACCTAAACCTGTGGAGATTCAGTTGAATCATTTGATTGCCCTTTGTTTTCTGCAATGACACAAATTCAATTTTCACATTAGCAATGTCAATGTGGCTAACAATACACTTAAGCATTAATAAATTTAAACATAAGCGGGCTATCGTATGTATATAACATTGCATAAATAAGCATTTTTTGCTGTTGAACATCATAGCATGATAATCGAATCATATTCTTATACCTCAAGTTTATGAGGTGAATCATTTCTCGATCTTCACTAATGTGGGACAACATACATGTACGTACACTACTAGCATGCATTTATATTTTAGGAAAATTTGTTAGAAAGGTACTTATATGTTGACTTTTTTGCAAAGAAGGACCTTATATGTTCAAAGTGGTGAAAAAGATCCTTATAAGTCACTTTTGTTGTGTAGAAGGACCTTGACATCGGAATATGACTATTGACTTTACTTTTCCGGTGTTGATCATCACGCATGTGGCATGTGATTTTTTAAATGGCCCTTTCGTTCATTTTTTCCCCACGTTTTCACATTCTCTTTCTTTCTTTCCCCGAATTTTCTCTCAAAATTCCTACTCATTCCTCAAAATCATGGGAAAAAAAAATTAAAAAAAAAAGATATTTTTTAAACATCACGTGCATGTCACATGATAGTCAATGCCGGAAAAGTGAAATCAATGGTCATATTCCGATATCAAGATCCCTCATTACAACAAAAATAACTTATAAGGACCTTTTTCACAGCTTTAAACATAAAAGGTCCTTTTTCACAAAAAAAAAATGAGCATATAAGTACCTTTTAGACAAATTTTCCTATATTTTATATAGGATCGATATAGATGTAGTACTCGTATAATTTAATATGAACAAGACTTAAAGGAGGACGAGATCAAGAGGGTACATAAGATCATTACCTTGCAATTGTTCCTCTTTCATACAGCCAAAGCATAAACCAATACAACCAATTGTTAAGCCAACAAACACAACTACAACAATGGCTATTATGCCGCCTATTATGATGAGAGGTTTCAAAATAATCCAAACTGTCTTGCCAGTACCTAAACAAAACAAGATATATAGTTAAAATCGATCTTGTCAGTTAGCGTGCTAATTATATAAGTAATAAGTTAACCATAAAATTGCTGAAATTATGAAGAAAAATGCAAAGATGGAGATGTATTGATACCTTTATCATGAATAGGAATTTGAGCAGCTACCTGAGGTATAAGTATAAATGGTAAAATAATTTGAATGATAAACAAAATAGTTCTGAAGATAGCCATGTTATATTTGTAATGCTTACTAAATTAGTGATTTAAAATGAAACTATATATATTTCCTTATTAAAAATTTGTTGATAATAAAGTTTATTTACAACAAAATATATTAATTGATCGAAGATAGCCTCGGGTTGTAAACTTGTAATGGACTGCCATGAACTTAATTCTCATCCTTGTCACCTTGTGGCATGATGCTTGTTGATGTTTGATTATTTTTGCTTTATCTAATTCTCTTGTTGCATGAGTTGGCAAAATGCGTATTTTTTAAATGTTCGCGATGACTCCAAAGATTGAATTATTCTATCTGTCAAAAAAAAAATTGAATTATTCTGTATAAGCTTTTTAGATACACAGCCGTGTGATTAAGGATTCAATTGTCGATATATTTTTATGAAATTAAAGAACCTATTATAAATAAGTTAAAATAAAATATCATAAGACAGGCATGAATATATTTTATTCTTAATTAAGCACCCTTTTTAATTACTCGTATAGGTTTCCATTCATTCTCTTAACTCTAGGGTTGAAGTATTCTACATAAGGTTAAACATTTCGACTAGATCAAGCCTTGACTATTTGGTGAGTATGTGTACGTCTGTATATGAAGTGCATTATTAACAAGTTAAAATCTTTTTATTTATTGAAGATCACTTAATTAGCGTTCTAATTACATAAGTAATAAGTTAACCAATAACCGTGGAATCGCTGAATTTATGTTTAAAAATGCAAGAATGGAGTCGGATCCTATCGATACCTTTGTCATGAATAGGAATTTGAGCAGCTACTTGAGGTCTTGAGGCATAAGTATAAATGGTAAAATAATTTGAAGCAAAATAGTTCTGAAGATAGCCATGTGTTTTTTGTTTTCTTACTAAATCAGTGATTTGAGTGCATATGTACACTATATATTGCCTTATAATTTTATAGATAATGTGTAGCTTACTAGCTAATAGCTTAGAACAAGTCATTCTAGCTAATTATTGAAAAAAGCCTCGGATTTGTAATGGAGTACCATGAACTTTAACAAACGAAGTTAAATTGATTTTTATTGTTTTATTTTTTTTGTTTGTTGCTGATTTAATAGCTTATTATATGTTTAAGGATGGTGCAAAAAATGAATATTTTGCGCCATCGTCGCAAGAACATGTATGCCGGCCCCATGTGCCGCTCGAACGTTGACATGGTATGTCCAAGACTCCAACGTAGGTGTTATATATCTTGCTTAAAAACAGCTACGAAAAAAATAGTTAAAAAACTAAAAAATAAAATATAAAAGATAGGTGTTATATTTGACCTTTTTTACAAGTATATTCTGATCTTTCTCTAGATGAGGTTTGATACAAGTAATTGTTTAACCTCAAAACAACATAAATTAAAGAATGTTTTGTTATCAATAATTGGTGAGGTTGCGTTAGGCACCAAGGTCTCATACTCTTAAAAATAAAAAAATAATTAAAAAAAAAAGTCTCATAGGATCCATATAGTCACAAGCCACGTAACTAGTGGTGTGGTGTTTCCATGTACTAGCCCCGTGGATAATTTCAAATATTTTTTTAACAATTTAATAATTGTTACAGTTTGACCGACACATTATTTTAAGCAATTTAATTGACTTAAATTAAATAAAAGGTAAGTTGGGTACTTAGAGTATTAAAAAAAATTGTAAAAAGAAGACAGTGAGGTTAATAGTTTATTGGAAAATAATGAATGTAAAAAATAATAATAAAAAATGTAGTAGTAGTTTGGGTGAGGACCGTAAGAGGAGAGAGATAATATTAAAATGTGAGTAGTATTTTGCCAAAAAAAAAGAAAGTATAACACTTATTAAAACATAATCGCATTTGGTAAGTGTAACACTTACTAAAACACGGAAGGAGTAATGATAAAGATTGTAAATGAAAAAAATGACTCAAATTCTTAAATGTGGCTAGTCACATCGTATGGCCAACCATCATAGCCTCATAGGGGTTACTTCGTGTAACACCCCAATAATTCTTCCTTTTCCAAACCACTTACTTTAAATAAAATAGAGGAGAATCATTGGCCTGTTACCGCCACGTGTCAAAACGTTAAGGCTTTATCATCCAGCCAATAGATAATATCATCCAGCCAATAGAAATATCATTCAGCCAATAAAAGGATATCATATAGCCAGTAGAAGATATCATCCATCCAATAGAGAACATCATCCAACCAGTAGAAATATCATCTAATCAATAAAGGATATTATATAACCAATAGAAAATATCATCCAGCCAATAGAGGATATAATTCAGCTAATTGAGGATATCAAAATCCGCATTTCGTCAGTCCCATATGATTTGGTATTACAAGTGTATTACATGCTCATCACTTAAGTATTAGATTAATACACGTAATATAGTTTGGTTAATGTTTTGTTTATTGTATGAAAAGGATAGCCCAACTTCCTTGCCAATAGTAAGATTAGTAACTGATACTATATACAAGTAGTTTATATATAATTGAAGTAATACTTCGTCAAGTTCATTTGATCGATATGATTATTGTTATCACCAACCAAAATCAAAGACAAACGTGCAAACACAAAGGTGTTGGAAGCATGCAAATTGGAATAGTTGGCAATATTTGACAATGCTAGTTAATACACTATATAAGGATGCTCCTATTTTCCTTACAACATTCATCATAGCAACTTTAATTAGCCTATACTTGATCAATAGTTAAGAGATCAATCGATGGCTACTCCTAAAGTTATGATTTTCTTAGCTCTTCTTCTTCCTCTTGTTGCCTCGAATCCTGCTGATGGCCCATCTGGCCTATCGGTGGGATACTATGGGTATTCATGTCCTCAAGCCGAGTCCATAGCATTGAATGCCATCAAAGAATCCCTTGCTGTTGATCCTACTCTTGCTGGCCCCTTGTTGAGAATGTTCTTTCATGATTGCTTTGTTAGGGTGAGTAATATCTTTTTTTTTTCCTATCTATTTTTGCGCGAATTAATTACGCTATGTTCTTTCAATAAAAATTTAATGCAACTCTTTTATGACCTTTACATATACAACATAGTAAAATTGCAAACAAACTAATCGTTTTCTTAATATATTGATTATCAGGGTTGTGATGCTTCAATCCTACTCGATTCTCCTACAAAACAAGGCGAGAAAGAAGCAATTCCAAATCTAACTCTTAGAGGATATGAAGTCATAGATAAAGTCAAGAGTGCATTGGAAATGCATTGCCCCGGAATTGTTTCATGTGCTGATATATTAGCCATAGTATCAAGGGACGTCGTGGTTGAGGTATACATTTTTAAAAAATTAAAAAAAATAGTTCTAAATCATCTAATGTTATAATTGTACATTGGTAGTGAATGTACTGTGTGTTGTCTTCGTAGACCGGAGGATCGTACTGGGATGTTGAGTTAGGAAGGCGAGATGGTTTTGTTACTTCGAATACTGAAGCTCTAGCTAATTTGCCACCACCATTTTTCAACATTTCCTCTTTGATAAATAGTTTCAACCAAAAAGGACTAACCATAAAGGATCTCGTAGTTTTATCAGGTATGTAAATATATTTAACAACTCTTTATTCATTTTTACTTACATTTTTTTATCGTCTATCAGTAAATATATTAAACAAGCTCATGACCTAGCCACTATAGCCAGCAACAGTCTTTCGTCTTTTAATAATTATATGTAATCTGTTTGAGCTTATGTCAAAATAGATAGTAACTGGAGAAAACAATTGTGCAGGAGCTCACACAATAGGTGTATCTCATTGTTCGTCGTTTAGAAACCGTCTCTACAACTTCAACGGAGGAGGTGACAACTCTTTCGATCCAACCATGGATCCCAAATACGTCGCTGCATTAAGGAAGAAATGCACCAAAAATGGTCCTGACTTGATTGTGGAAATGGATCCCAAAAGTTCCAACAAATTCGATAACGATTACTTCGAGACAGTGTCTAAGAATAGAGGATTATTTCAATCCGATGCTGCATTGCTCGACGATTACGCTACTCAATATTATGTTGAAGCGCACAAGAATGGTAAAAACGAAAAGCAATTCTTCGAAGATTTTGGTGTATCCATGGTTGGAATGGGTAGAATTGAAGTTCTTACTGGTAATGCTGGCCAAGTAAGGAAAGTTTGCTCAAAGATTAACTACTAATTAAATGCACGTACGTGACGTTTCGTGGTGGTCCGAAATTCTCTTCATATTAATTAATTGATTTGTTCATTTGGTTATACAAATTATTGCATGAATAATTAAGAAGATTAGTTAAGTGTATGTTTGTGAGATTTAATATTGGTAATTTCAAGAACTTATAAGTTCAAGTGAGATTGATCGAGCCGTCTCCAAGATTCCAACTGATGATCGAAGTAATATATGGCTTTAACGGAGTATATGTATGCTCAAAGAGTCAAAGCCACTTTCATTTTTGCTATATACATAGGTAAAATGATGATCTTTCATAAGATCTCAAGAAAGTGTATGTAGTTAAAATAATTTCCATTACTTTGTCTTTGTTTTCATGTAGTTGGATGCTCTCTTTCTATATTAATTAACTATCATCATTTATAAACAAAATTATTATGGAGTATAATTTTTGTGTAAGCTAGAGTTTAGTTTTTGTTTTTAATATTTTTAGTAAATTTGATTAATTGCAAAAAAGTCATACAATATCTACAAAAGACATTGACTTTAAATGAATCAAATAAAGGTATTCTTTATCAAAACTGTGGTTGATGGCAATCGTGGGACAATCTTGCACAATAGAATATATCTTGCTTGAGTGTACCATCAAAATATGCAGCCTTTCGAAGAGACATATAAGCGATTTGTTAGCTGATACATTTCCATCGATACCCTTGCCGTCCCACAACACGCTCCCATATTTCTGAATGCCACTCTTAGGCATCTTTCACATCGATTCCCAAGTATGTCAGAAGTGCATTGAGCTAAGGCATACACATTCTCGAACAACGTGAGTTCGCCTTGGTCAGTAGCATAACCTCGACGACTTGAGTTATAGGCAGCCTGCGCGATTAAACCATCCATCATCTTCGAAATCAATTTTCCGAATTTCATAGGATCAGACACATTTTGTGTACTCCAGGTGTAGCTCATTTGATTTTGTTCTTGGTGAGAATAGATGGGGCGGTTTGCATAGCGTACCATACATTCCTGGTACCACACAAGGGCCTCTTTTTGTGTAGGGCATTTTTCGACGATTGTTTTGGATGCGGCCTCAACACAATCATGACATTGTTGTCCATCGAGATCACCTCCACACATATATAAGCCATATGTTTGATCGATCCCCTGTCCAACCGTGTGATTATCGAAGGTGGATAAGGAGGCTTTGTCTATAAGGTTAGGAAGAAGGTCAATTAAGTTTTCGTCGTAATTGCTACCTGTTGTGTAATTACCAACATCATTTAGGCAATATTCACTGTGGATATGGAATTTAGAGTAAGCTGGTGTGATGGTAAGGAAAAGGGGGATGAAGAAGATCATACGAAGATCGATTGGGAGCTTCATCTCTAATTTTAGATGACAAAGGATATTAAATTTTGCACTTATTAATTAGAAGAAAAGTTATTTTAAAAAATAAATAAATAAATAAAAGACTTGTTATACTAGTATATAAATCTAATGGTAGAAGTTCATTCAAATCATAAATGTATAGATTATGTCAAATTAATTAGCAACTTAATTGTACATATTAAGCGAAGTCAAGGTCTTCTTTTCTCATTAGTGGATGCACGAAATTATAAGAATGCTTAGTGGTGAGCTATTCATCACAACCTAAGAAAATCTATCATTTAGCATTTTGACTTTTCAAGAGATAGACATATTCTTCCATTCAAAATTATACATCTTTTTCAATACATAACGTAGCCTGGTTGGATAAAGAAGGGTAAAAGAGAATTTTTTTTTTTTTTTGTTGTCATTAAAGATAGGAAAATTTGCAAATTGTAGCCATTTAAAGTTCTTATTTTGCAAATTGCAGCCATTTAAAATTTTTTTTGCAAATTGCAGCCCAAAAGTTTGTATAAATTGTAAATTGCAGCCCAATTCAATTTTTTCATCGGTTTACATGTTGAAAAATTTTCGGTTAAGGTTTTAGGGGTCATTTTAGCCCTTAAGGGCCCGAATTGAGCTCGGAATTAGCAAAAAAATAACGTAAGTGTCTCATATTTACAATTTCCCACAAATCGATACAATTTTGTTATGCAAAACGAGATACTTACGTTATTTTTTTGCTAATTCCAAGCTCAATTCAGGTCCTTAAGGGCTAAAATAACCCCTAAAACCTTAACCGAAGATTTTTCAACTTGTAAACCGATGAAAAAATTGAATCGAGCTGCAATTTACAATTTATACGAACTTTTGGGCTGCAATTTGCAAAAAAAAATTTAAATGGCTGCAATTTGCAAAATACGAACTTTAAATGGCTGCAATTTGCAAATTTTCCTTAAAGATATAAAGTAGATACTGAGAACTGACTTAAAATTGGACAATAAAAAGAGGGTGTATGTATCGTAAATTTGTAATCAAGCACAACTCTTAATTTAAAGCTTCTTAATCACACCATGTGTGGTCTTCAAGAGGAAATCCAAATTGATATCCTATATCAACGAGGAGCGTTGATATAGGGGCGGCGTTGTCATTTCACTCATTAAATGAAGGCCAAAATTGGAACAGAAAAGAAAACCCCTGGAAACCCCGTTATATGCTTACGGTTTTTGATAGATGTGGGGTCTTTACCTTCTTCCAAACCATACATTGTCTTCATCTTTGTCATGAGAGAGAAACAAAAAAGCAAGCTCACATAGTACATGAAAATGGCAAAATCGAAAAGCATGAACAACTTCAATGGAGAAGGAAGCAAACCTTGCCTCTAAGGGTTAACCATGCCCCAATTTCTCTTATTTTTCTAGGGTTTTCGTTTAATTCCACGGCGAAGCCGTTGGAAATTTGTCGCCGGAAAGGTGAAAGAGGGTGAATGAGATAGGGGACATCAAGTTACTAGGTAATTTCAAGCATTCAAGCATGGAGCCATGGCAATTGGTGGTTTCGACTCTTCATTTCTTTCGGATCGAGAGTTGCAAAATTCCAGTTTGTGTACTACTGTTTGGGTAGCCTTGAACACCATACCTAAAATTCAAGGAACCACGTGCATAAATTCAGCTCAGATGAATCGATTTGGAGCAAGATCGACCTGGAATTGCGCCATTGATGTTGTTCTAATGTAACTTCTCTCTGTATTGTGGTTTCTCTCTCTAAAAGGGGTTTTTTCAAAACGGGCTCATAAAAGGAGATAAAACGGTGTCCTAGTCAGCCTTAGTAGTACAAATACTATATTTTACTAAAAGTAAGTCTAATAATTGCGGAAATGCCACTATATCAACGAAATTTCGTTGATATAGGATATCAATGGGGTCTGGCTCGGTCTTCAATGACTTCACATCTTTCTTTGAAATACTAAATGTGTACTGGCCTAACTACATAGAGAAATGACAAAATAAATTAAACTCTTATGATTTTTGATCTTCCATTCCATTCAATTACTATATGAACCTAATATTAAGAAACTTGTACTATAAGTGAGTAGACATACCCATAATAATGTAGGGAGAAACACTCACACTTGTTGCAACTTTATTAGATGAATCCGAAAATAGAACTATAACTGCATGTACATGGCCGAAATTTGATAATTGGCCGAAATTTGATAATTGTATTATGTTACGTTTTGTCGTTTGGTATCATGCATAATTTCCTTGGTTATCTTGTTTGTGCGTGATGTTTTCATAAGATTAGTGAATATAACTTGCGTAAAATTGTACATATGACAATGTGATGTTATCCGGCTCACTGGTTAGCTGGTTACGCTCAGCAACGGCTGTTATTGTTTTTTCAATTCTAGTTTGTCCTTTTTTTTTTTTTCAAAAGAGCTATTAAAAAAAAAAAAACAATGGATTGCAATTCACTTGAAAAGGGAAAATTAATGACAAAATCTTGATTCAACAAGGTTGAAATTTAAAAGACTTGGCTATTGATCTTAAAAATTAAAGTACTTAATAATCCCAAAGCTATATTGATCTTCATCAATATAATTAAATCATCATAACATAGCTCAGATGAGTCAGATCAGTAAAACCATCAAACCAAATATACATACAATTCAGCTATGAAGAAGTATGTCGACGAAGGCTAAGGAGCAAGAGTAGGCGGAAGAGGAAGCGGTGGCGACAACGACAACGACGATTGAGAATCAAAGATAAACGGCGCAGTATCATACCTTACCTGACAATTAGGCAACATAACTATAGTCCAAACTGACAAACTGTCAACACAACAACTTGGTATTCTATCCAATGCTGTCACCAAGCAACTTTCACAGGCTTCTGCTGTCATATCAGGCCTACACAAAACCATCCCATAAAACCCTTCAAACAGAGTAAATTTCTCCTTCCCATGAGCATAAAACGTTTGGGGATTATCCGATGAAATCGCCTCCAAAATCAACCCCCGCAAGGTGGTATTCACCTTCGCGCGGAAGCCATCAGGTTCAGAGACATTTAATGTACCGTAGTTGAAATACCAAGGGTCATTAGTTTGGTTGCTCTCAAGGGCTGAGATGGAGTTGTTGGTGTATCGTATCATACATTCGTCATACCAAATAATGGCCTCCTTCCTATCGAAGCAATATAGGTCTATGGTGTTGATGGTTGCATTGATGCAGGCCTCGCAGGTGGCGAGGGAGATGTCTGGACGGCAGAGGTAGTATCCGTTGACGCGATCAGGGCCGAGACCAACGGAGGAGTTGGAGAAGTTGTCGATGGAGGAGGATGCTTGGAGGTTTGATAAAAGGGTGAGGATGTTGCTGTGGTATGTGCCATTGGTATTTATCACATCACTTTCTAAGCATTTTCCTCCGGCGAAATCAAGTTGTAGTTCTTGGGTTTGTGCTATTGTGAATTTTATGAGTGTGAGGATGACAATATTGAAAACAAAAATCATAATGTTTTGCCTCCTCATTTTGAAAATTTATGTTAAGAGTTATTATGTGTGTTAATGATAGGAAATGATATATATTATGGACCTACAACGAACATTGAATTAAAATAGTTCAGAACATGTTTTCATATTATTTATATATGTGTCACAATCTTTCAAGTTAGTTAGAGAGAAGATCAGTAGCTCCTTAGTTAATTTTACAACTTGTATTATCCAACTATATATATATAAAACACCAAGTATGACCTAAACTCTTAAAGGATATGTACCTTTGAATTATTCTTTAACAACTAATTAGTTCATGATTGTCAACTCTTCTATAATATCTTGCTATGGCAGGATTATGAAGAATCATAAAAGCCTATACTTCCGCGTAATAACCAAGATCCTACCAATGTAAGTATACGATACTACATTCACCCATCCACCAGATCGAGGCTAATTAGTTTTTGTCAACTTTGATGGCAATGGTTATCATTATTGCAAACATGCTACGACGATTATCAGAATGCAAATGTCTCGAGAATTTTTTATACAATGTGCCTAATCTTATGTATACCAGCTAATCAGCTATTCAGCTATACATCACATTGGCATCACTATACATGTAATCTTACTCAACAGTTTCATCAAAAATTCAAAGATGACATGTATTGAATCAATCGTTCATGTCTTCCTTGGCGAAAAAAGAACCTCAATTGTAAAGAAAATGTTTAATTTTATTCATCATACAGTTTGTGGACGCAACATATAGAGCTTTAAAGAAGATATACAGTTACACAAGTTACAAAGTGATAAAGGATATTGGAAATAAAATTATTGCACAAGCTTTAAAACACTTTCTTTAACAAGTTACATATAGTACTTATGTTTATATATGATTCGAGTAATTAGAAACTTAGAGAAGCTTCAAACACAATGCCACACTAGCAATACTTGCTATCATTGCACCAATTATTGAACCGCCTCGTGTACCTGCAAAGAATGAAGAGAGAGAGAGAGAGAGTCACGCATTTATTAAGTAACATATAGATTACGTATATTTATACGGTATAAAACAAGGACCTTAGACAAATTGTGAACGTTATAACATAGTAATGTTTCTTTGCCCCTAAATTATTAGTCTCTCCATTTTATTTTATATGCCACAATGGCACAATTTGACTTTTACAGTATTCAATGCACATCTTTGATTACGTATATGTTTAGTTAGATGAGTGTAAAAATTAGGATAATGATATATGTAGCCCTTAGGGCTATATGTAAGCATTAAATATATACTTCTTAAAATGAAATTAAGTTGGGAATTCATGATAAAATTACGCGCAGACGGTGCAATTAATGTTAATTTATCCTCAATATTTCCTTATTTAGCTTCTTATAGCCCTTAAGGGTATGTTTATCATTTTTCTAAAAATTATACTCCGTACGTAATAAAATTATGATATTTGGAAATTAAAATTCATTTTAAGATGAATCTATAGGTCACATATTAGTCAAAGTTTTAAAAAGGGTAATGTTATAAGGGCTGCATATAAGCATTTAATATACTTCCTTTTTTAGTATTAAGTTGGGAATTTGTCAACAATTCACGAGTAATCGATGTAATAAATGTTTATTAATCGTCAATTCTTTTCATTTGCTGATATATCTTTTTCCTTTTAAAAATAACCACAAAAGTTAAAATGTACCAATAATAAATAGAGGGAGTAGGGCCTCGATCTTAAATATTTAAGACGGCACGCACTTGACTCAAGCAGTTGCCAATTGGTCATACCTGTTGAGAAAATTGGACGTTGTTCAAAAGTTCGAGAAAATTTCCACGGACGACTTAGCACATCACCAGATAATACATAGCTCAATCTACATATTGGTGAAAACATTTGTCCATAAATTGAGCTAGTATAATTTGTAGTGAACACACTGAATCCATTTCGCAAGCACATACTGCAATTTACAGAGGTAATATCCGGATTACATTGTCCGAGTGTGTATATGGTTTCGGACCCGTACTTGGCCGTTGTCGTGGCGAAGTACCGGGAGGAAACAGGAAACTCAGCGGTAACGTTTCCGATTAAATCAGTTACGGTGTCACCCAAAATCCGATTAAAATAGATTTCAAGTTTCGCGGTTTCATGGCTAGCTTGAATGAACCGCGGGAGCTCTACCTTGATAGTGGAAAATGAGAGGTTAGCGTAGTGTAAGGTGCATTCTTCGTAGTATACGATGCCTTCTACACTAGAAAGGCACGCCGATGTCATGTTTTTTGCGGCACTTGCGACGCATTTTTGGCAATGTGGCTCGAGCTTTGCGGTTTCAAGGGGGATTGCCTATTAAATTTTGGGGAGAATGTGCTTTGACTGCTTGTTATTTGATAAATCGAACTCCAAGTCCGATTCTTCATAATAAAACTCCATATGAAATGTTGTTTGGCAAAATTCCGTCTTATGATCCTATTAGGGTGTTTGGTTGTTTGTGTTATGCACATAATCAACAAAGTAAGGGAGATAAATTTGAGTCTCGTAGTAGAAAATGTGTGTTTCTTGGCTATCCGTTTGGAAAGAAAGGGTGGCAATTATTCGATTTAGAGACGAGGGAATACTTTGTGTCTCGTGATGTGAAGTTTCATGAACGGGTGTTTCCATTTATAGAAGATGGGCATGGTAGTGAGGGTAGCTCGAAAGGTGTGCCCATGGTGGAATTTTTTGGGGATGATGATGAGATTGAAGCTTGGCAAGGTGGAGCTTTAATGGGTTTTTGTGAAGAAGATGCACGAGCAGGGGGTGCAAAGGCCACGACAGAAGACTCCACGGCCAGCCCGCGGGAGCAGGAGCCCGGCCGCGACCAGGCCGCGAACTCTGCTGCCCAGCAGGCCACGAAGCACTCCCAAACAGAGAACTCCGCAGCCTGGTCGCGGGGAAGCACTCCCAGCCGCAACCAGGCCGTGGAGTGGTCTGCCCAACAAGCTGGGAGGCCTGGCAGCAGGGCTACGAACTCCAAAACTGACCTGCCACATCACAGTAGCTTGGGTGAGATTCACAGCAGCCCCGAGCAGCAGTCACAGGGTATTCCGGCCACTCCGAGTGTTGAAAACAGGGGGGACAGTGTGGAGAGTGAGAATACGGGTGAAGAAGAACTAGGACGGGGGAAAAGATTGAAATTTCGTTCGACGAAGTTGCGGGATTGCGTTACACACACCATTCGGAAAAATAAAGTCACATCTTCATCCACGGCCTCATCCTCGTCAGGTACTCCTTATCCTATAACATATTTTGTGAATTATGATCGGTTTTCCGAAAAACATAGAAATTATATTGCAGCAGTAACAGAGGCACGCATACCGAGATCTTTCAAGGAAGCAATGCAACATGAAGGTTGGAGAGAAGCTATGGCCTTAGAAATAAAGGCTCTCGAAGATCAAGGCACTTGGACCTTGGAGAATCTTCCTCCGGGAAAGAAAGCACTTGGAAGCAAGACTTGTGGTGTTTGGTAATCATCAAGAAGAAGGGATCGATTACAATGAAACATTTGCGCCAGTGGCAAAAATGTCTACGGTACGTACTTTCTTAGCAGTAGCAGCAATTAAAAATTGGGATGTACATCAAATGGATGTACATAATGCTTTCTTGCGCGGTGATTTAGAGGAGGAGATTTATATGAAAGTACCACCGGGATTTCAAAAAGGCAATTCAGATAAAGTCTACAAGATGAATAAGTCCTTATACGGATTGAAGCAAGCTCCTAGGTGTTGGTTTGAAAAATTATCTACAGCTTTGAAGAAATATGGGTTTAAACAATTCTGACTATTCTTTATTCACTCTTTCGAAAGGTGGAATGCAGTTGAGTGTCTTGGTTTATGTAGATGATATGATAATTGCAGGAAATAATACATTCGCATTGGAGAGTTTTAAAGCATACTTGTGTACATGTTTTAAAATGAAAGATTTGGGTGTCGTGAAATATTTTTTGGGGCTAGAAGTGGCACGTAGCAAACATGGTTTCTATGTGTGTCAACGTAAGTATGCTTTGGATATTATTTCTGAGACAGGGTTACTAGGAGCAAAGCCAGCAGACTTTCCGATGGTGCAAAATCATAAACTTGCTTTAGCAGAAGGGAAGGAGTTCGCAGATGGTGAACGTTATAGGCGATTGATTGGTCGTCTAATATACTTGGTAGTCACAAGGCCGGATTTGGCTTATTCTGTCCATATTTTGTCACAGTTTATGCAATGTCCGAAAGAGGAACATTGGGAGGCGGCATTGAGAGTAGTAAGATACTTGAAGAAATGTCCGGGTCAAGGTATTCTTTTGAGATCCGATAGTGCATTGCAATTGGAAGGGTGGTGTGATTCAGATTGGGCGAGTTGTCCTTTGACACGTAGGTCGTTGACTGGTTGGTTCGTTTTGCTTGGGTTGTCTCCTGTGTCTTGGAAGACTAAAAAGCAACCAACAGTTTCTACAAGTTCCACGGAGGCCGAGTATAGGGCAATGACAGGGTTGCAATGTGAGTTCAAACATTTGAAACAAATACTTCGGTCTTTGGGTGTAGAACATAAACAAGGTATGAACATGTATTGTGATAGTCAATCGGCTCTCCATATTGCTAATAATCCGGTGTTCCATGAGAGGACAAAACACATTGAGGTAGATTGTCATTTTATTAGGGATGCCATTAAAGAGGGTGTGATCAAGCCATCGTATGTTTCCACGAAGGTTCAGTTGGCGGATATTTTTACAAAAGCGTTAGGGAAGGCGCAATTTGAATTCTTACTTGGCAAGATGGGCATTCGAGATCTACATGCTCCACCTTGAGGGGGGATGTTAAGATAATATTAGGAAATATTGTATCATATCTTTAGATTTCCTAGTTATGTTAATATTTTATCTTATTCCTAATTATCTTAGGATTAGGAATATCTTGTGTAACTATATATATTCTTGAGTTGTGAATGAGAAAGTCAAGAGAGATTCAGTTGAATTTGTCAAAGTAGGCATTAACTTGGTCTTGGCCTAAGCCTGTGATGTTGGTGCCAAAATAGGTGTTTGATGCTTCAGATGTGAGTTGAGTTATGGCTGAGTCGATGTTAGCTTCGAAGTTGTTAAGATTAGTGTAAGGAGCAAAACACAAATGGTTTAGATAAGTTATTTGGGAACTCACACCAAGAAAAAATGGAATGATGAAAAAAAGAGCAAGTTGAGTTTTTGAAAGACAAGAAGTGGCCATGTTTTGTTGTATGTGTTGTTTGGAGAAAAATAGGTGCCATTGTGTTCAACTTTATATAAGGGGAACGAGTGTGCCATATTTGCCCTTTCACAGCAGATATTACTTCATTTACTAGTAAGGATTTTGTCTTATAAAAGTCACAATGATGATATTGGGGGATCAATAGGCCACTAAAAAGATGTTTAATTAGGGGGGAAAGTTCCTCACTTGTCCCACATTTCCAAAGACCTTACTTGTGAACTCGAGACAAATTGACATGTGCGAGATTTCGGTCTAATATAATTAGCTCATTTTCCTTACAAAGATGAAAATAAATACTTCACGACTATTAATTTAACGATATAGTGTAGTGATAAATATTATCGTAAAAAGTCAATAGCATATGCGTGGATTAATTAACTTAGTCTAATTGATTTTATGATATTCATTACTTGCAACTTGGTTTACTTAGTTTTATAATCTTAATTAACTATTTAACTTCTATCCATAAATCATTTTCGCGTAAGGCATAATACGATCATGATCTTAATAAGGAAAGTTTCTATATTTTGTAAAATGGAAAATTTCTGTTTTCAGTGCTATGATGAGACTAAAAAACATTTCTTTTTGGCTAGATAAACTTTTTATTTGGAGCATTTTAGGAAGGAAAAAGATAGATGGGCTGCATATAAAAAGTTAAAAGTGGAAAGAATTGATAATAAATAAACATTTATTACACCAATTTACTCGTGAATTGTTGATAAATTTTCAATTTTATACGGAGTACTAAAAAAGAAAATATATTAAATGCTTATATGCATATAGCATACCTTTCAGGAATTAGCAAAATAAAATTCGGTCAATAATATACTGTATGTCTTTTTTTTTTTTTTTTTTTTTTTGACAACCAGTATGTCTTTATATATCTGGTTTAACTTGGTCACATCTCATTATCAATTTAGTAATGCAGTGGTTTACTTTAGAATTTATGGACTATAATATTCTACTTTTGTTGATAATATCGTTGACATTATTGCTAATAGCCTAATACTTGGTCAATCATGTATAGCTGGATTTGTGTAGCGTAATCATTGTCAATGTGATGATTTTCGTAATTCATTCCACCTTTGTTTCATATTTGTAAACACTTTTTTTTTTTAATTATTACAACTTGTATTATTGTTATGTACTTATGTGTATGAGTTACTTTGACTACTTTGAAATATAAATAACAATTTAATTAAATAAATTACTTTTTTGATTTATCAATAGAAAATATATTATTGTTTGAAATTATATATGGAATACTACTCAGTACAAAGTAGTAGTAAATGTGTGTACATAATAAATGTACAACTAAAATGAATTAAAGTAAGGACTTTTTGTGAAAAACTATCTTATATACATTAAATTTTGTGAAAAACTACCTTATAAAAAAAATGTTGTAAGAAAGTACCTTATAAAAACTTAATGTTGTAATTTGCTACTCCGTATTGTTTAGGGTAAAAATACCCTCTATATGTGGACTAATGCCACCGCGACACGTGTTCGCAAGCTCAACGCTCAATGAGCCAATTAGAGCATATAACACGTGTCACTCAATGATAGAAGTGTAAAATTGGGCTCTAAGCCCATAACCCTAGAAACCGTAAACGGTAGGAAGCCAATCTACTTAAGTTAAATAACCTAAAATGCACATGTCCCAATGCTCTATAAATACTGATCATTTACATCAGTTTCAAGGGATCCACTTTTATCCTCTAAGGGCAATGTCCCCCACAATTACTCTCCCTCCTCTCTACTCTCTCTCTCTCTCTCAGTTACATTCTTTCGGTCACTAATTTGATTGTCAGAAGCGGACCTCCGGCATACCGGGAGTCCGTTGTTTTGCAGGTGACCAAGCCGTTCGAGTGTTGCATTGCGGATCTGTCTCCCGCGGGACGTACACGCCCTCCACTCGGGTATGTACAAAAAAACCCCAAAACAGCCACCATGTGCTTAATTTAATTTAACAATGAAAGAGAAAGAAAAATAGGGATGATGTGGGGGCTATGGAGAAATTGGGTGGAAAAGGGAGGAAAAATAAAAGATTGAAAATGGGTCATTATACGTCTCTTATTCAATGCAATAATTCGGCAAAAGGTAGCTTTTTACAACATTAATTGTTTTATAAGGTAGTTTCTTACAACTTTTATTATTGTTTAAAAAGTAGTTTCTTATAACATTTTTTAATACGGTAGTTTTTCACAAAAATTGACTTGTATAAAGTAGTTCTTCACAAAATATCCTTTTTTTATTAGGTAGTTTTTCACAAAGAAAAATTAGGTTTTATTTGGTAATTGTTGGGAAAAAAAATCATTTAATGATGTTTAATTTATTGGTGTAGATGGTGTAAAAAACACGCGGTTTTATTATTCTTTTAAAATTTGTAATACTCCAACTATAGATGTTTATAGACACGTCTTGGACACCGTGAAAAGTCAAATAGGAAAATCATTTGGGGACGAAGCAAGTAATCCATCATCTTTCTTTTAAAATTTGTAATACTAGCTCCGTCCAACTATCTCACTTATCTCTTATTTTTTAAAACTATGTGCAAATTAAAGTATAACATGCATTTATTAAAACTGAGGGAGTAGTTTTATCCAAATTAAAATTCTACTCGTATTTTCTTTTCTTAATAAATAAAAGAAATTTGTTTATTATCAAAAAGATATAATTTTTTTTTTACAAGATTGAAGAAGATAAACTTGCTCTAAAAAAACACACCAACTTTTGGGTGTATCTGGCCACACCGTGACCAGTTAACACACGAGTAAGCGAAGCCCTGATCATCAAGTAACCCATAACCGACCGAGTAACCCCTGATCAAGTAACTCCTAATAGAGTAATCTCTGACCAATCGAGTAACCAAAAATTGAGTAACTCATTGCCAAATTCTGACAAACCGATTAGCCCTTGATCGACCAAGTAGCCCTTAACGGCCGAGTAGCCCCTAACCGATCGAGTAGTTCCTGAGTGAGTGAGTAACCTTTAACAACTGAGTATCCTCTCACCAAGTAACCCGACCATTCTTTCAAAAATATAAATAAATACTGTAATTAAAAATATGGCTAGCCACATATGAAAGTCTGTGGGAAAAAAAAAACAAAAAAAAAACTAGCCTCCTCTCATCCCTTTTCTCTTTTCTCTCTCCTCTCTTTTAGAGTTTTAGGGTTTTAATTTTTTTTTTTTGGGTTTTGCTTAACTTTCTCTTTGCTTTCCTTTGTATTCTCCATTTGTGAGAGTTTGTCCCATTTTTTATTTGGATTTTTTTCTATTTTTTGGAATTTTGATTCTTATCTATGGATGAGAATTTTAATTTTAGAGTTTTAATATTTGCAAAGGTGATTTGGATTTTTTTTTATATAGAATTAGGATTTGTAATCAACTTTATAATTGAATCGGAATATCAGCACTTATTACGAAGACATCGAAAATTACTGCACACGTCAAGTTTGAAGCGGTGGGGTATTGGGGTGCGAAGGGTAATGTTATAGGGCTATGTATAAGGGTCAATTGACCAGATTGGTAAATAAAAAAGACCCTTAGCGACAATTTGGTAAAAAAACTTACTCCGGTGACGATTTGGTAAAAAAACTAACCTTAAGCGACAATTTGGTAAATAAAATAATCTCAGGCGACAATTAACCCAAAAAATATAAAAATTTCCGATAAATTACTCGCGAATGCTTAATATAGTTCGTTTTTCTTGTTATTTTACCAACCCATTTTTACGGAAAAAACAATTTGAAGAAAAAAAAAACGTTAAGTATCAATTTTCACTTAAGTTTCATACCTCTTATTAATGAAATTTTTTAAAAAAGGAGTTGGAAATAAAAAGGGATGAAATGTAAATTCAAAATTTTAAATGGAAAAAATAAATTTAAGAACATAAAAACAAATTAAAAAAGGATTTTTAAAGAGTTTGTCGGAAAAAATAGATTTTTTGGTCTAAATGTCGTCGGAGTTTATTATTTTTACCGAATTGTCGCATATTGTTAGTTTTTTTTACCAAACTTTCGCCGGAGTAAGTTTTTTTACCAAATTGTCGCTAGAGGTCTTTTTTAATTACCAATCTGGTCAATTAGCCTATGTATAAGTATTAAAAATACTCTTGAAAATTGTATAAAGTTAGAAAATTTGCAGTATTTTGTATAATATATATTTGTTTAATACTATCTCCGTTAAATGTTATGTGCAACGATTTGACATAAAGTAGAGAAAGAAACAAAAATAAAAATGATAATTTTGCTATTTTTTTTTTTTTTTGGTTAAGAGGAACGGCATTAAAACCAGAAATTAGAGAGTTTTACTTTTTTTTTTTTTTTTTTTTTGATAATTTTGCTACTCCGTAACAAAAATATTTGATGATGACGAAGACGTTCCGAATTTCTGCACTGCGGATCTGTTCATTAAAATTAGGTATTGGACTAATCTTTTCGACTTATCATTTAGTATTTTCAATTTTTGATATTTGAGCTGTTAAAGAATTAGTATTACGGATTACTCTGTGTAATTGAAATGTTATTCGAAGAATCGTTCTTTTTCAGCTTTAATTCGTGTATGAAATTGAAATATTGTAGCCTGTAAAGATAAGAATTGAAATTAGGCTGTTGTTCTTCCTTTTTGTAATCTTAATTTTAATTTTTGATTACTAAAAGCCAACCCAATTAATGTGAATTATAAATTTTGCAAAAGAGGAAGTTATTATCCATTAATAATATAATATGGTATAAATTAGATTTGGAGGTGTGTGTAAAAAAAAAAAGATTTGGAGGCATGTATAAGGTGATAATTTTGGGGAAAAGCTCAAGTTTATATGAAATCATTTCCATCATTTTCCAATAAACAATCTACCCTTATATTCCCTTTATGTGCAATTCCTTAATTTTGCCTTCATTTGCGGTGTACAGATCATACTGTATGATCAATAATTGTTCTTGATATTAATTATTACCAGATGTAAGCCCGTGCGATGCACGGTTTTTAAATATTTCATTTTGTATATATTTTTTTTAATATCTTAATATTTTTTGTTTTTATTTTCTATTATATTATTTAAACATTAATTTAAGGTAAAATATTTTGTTAAGTTTTAAATTATTCTTTTTCAAATTTTACGTATATAGAACTTGAATTTATAAATTGAAATAAATATTATCTCATTCATCGGATAGGTAGATAAAATCATTTAATCAAAATATATTTTTTAGTTTTTTAAATAATATAAATCCTAATATCTAAAGATAATTTTTAGTTTTGTAACAAATAAAAATGATAAAATTTAGTGTTCTTAAATAATAAAAATCTTAATAAATTACTATTCGTCGTTTTTACCAACGTGGAAAAAATTTAAAATTTCATTCGTCACTTTTGTTTAGGTGGCGAGTGATTTTTTTTAATTCTAAAATAAAATAGAAATCTAATTTTTAATTGGTCGAAAATATACCTTTGCTTACATGGCGCTCCCAATGCTCTCCAAAAATGCTTACTTTATTTATATATATATATTAGATTGCTTCCATTTGATATTCAGATTGGTGAGCGAGTGGCTTACATGTATGGCTTTATGCTGTTCAGATCTTATTTGGTTGAAATCTGAGGTAAACTTATAGACTTTGATAGTGATTTGTTTCTCATAGGGGCATTTTCGTGAATAAATCAACAACTTTTTCATTATTGTGGGCTCCACAGTTGAATAAAGTTGTTGATTTATTTACGAAAATGCCATGTGAGAAACAAAATTTATTTCTCACCATGAGAAACTTGGGCACCCTCGATTGATTGTATAATGTGTTTTTGTTGTGTTAGCAACACCGTGCTATTGTTTTCCTTCTTTAGTACGGAGTGTGATCTTATTCTTGAAACACTTTAACATAATCAGGCATAAACATTTCAACTTGAATGTACAACATTTTAAGACTTGCTCAATCAACTTTAGACAATTTAACATAAAAAGAAGCCTGAATACAATTCCATAATTCTTTCTCAACCATAGTTTAGCAAATAGCAAATGACATTGTTGTTTTTGTGTGTGTGAGAGGGGAGGGAAATAACGTAGGAAAAGTTGTTTCTTGCTGTTAAGAGAGTGTCAGCGTGGGTATAAGTCTGTAAATTGTGCAGTGGAGTTCCCGCTATAAGGTTGATCACTTTCAACACTTCGAAATTGGCCTTGTTCTCCTGTTATGTGGTCACTTTGCACATTCGTGTCAGATGAAACTGCTGAATGGCGTGGTGGAAATTGGATATCAGAGGAATTGTTTTGTAGAATGAGGAGAACTGATTCCATTGTTGGTCTACTTGGAGGGTCATCTTGAACACAAAGTAGCCCTACTTGGATACATCTTAGGATTTCAGTTCTTGAACAGTTATTCCCTAGTGATGGGTCAAATAGTTCTGAAATTGTCCCTGCATTCCAAAGTTTTCGTGCCTGGAACAATGGGGCACACATATTAGTCATTAACCTTATTGTAAGCTCATTTGAACCAAATACCGCCCAAGAAAACAGAAATTAGGGACTCTTACATAGTTTATAAGGCTGTCATGCCCTAGTGATCGAATAAACAAATTGTTGCTTTGCCCACTTACGATCTCCAGAAGCATGACTCCGAAACTGTAGACATCTGATTTGATAGAAAATACCCCAGCTGCTGCATATTCTGGAGCCATGTATCCGCTGCAAAACATTACCTATCAACATTATTAAGGTTGCCATTATTGAAGTAAATCTCGTATTTGTATACATGAATAACATGATTAGAATGTGGGAGACCAATATTAATTTTTGTGGATTCCTCAAGCACCTGTTAGGCATTTAGTGGTAATATTAAACGGGAAATTCCCTGTTTCTCATGGTGAGAAACAAATTTGTTTCTCATAATGACATTTTCGTGAATTAATCAATAATTTTTTCATTACTGTGAGCTCCACAATCGAATAAAGTTATTGGTTTATTTACGAAAATGCCATGTGAGAAACATCCATGAGAAACTGGGGCATCCTAACTTTCATATAGTATTTCTGTATTTGATGGCTGAAGAACAGCATCATCAGAAATTTAAAATAGATTTTTATAGCTTACAATGTTCCAAATATTTTGGTAGAATTGGCCTGTGTATGGTCCATTTTCACAAGCCTTGCCATGCCAAAGTCTGCTATCTTTGGAGTCATTCGTTCATCCAACAAAATGTTGCTTGACTTTAAGTCCCGGTGTATAATCTTGACCCGAGAATCTACATGAAGGTATAAAAGCCCTCGTGCAATTCCTATTATGATTTTGAATCGTGTTTCCCAATCCAGATACTTACGCTTGTTTGGATCTACAAGATGTTCATAACCATGAGTGAAATCGAATAATACCAAAATAAGTTAGTACCTTATGCAACCATGAATAATGTTGAGTTAAAAATAGTACCAAATAGGAATTTGTCCAAACTCAAGTTGGATACAAATTCATAAATAAGCAACTTTTCTTCGCCTTCTATGCAAAAACCCAAAAGTTTGACGAGGTTTCTGTGTTGAAGCTTTGCCAATAATTGGACTTCATTGGTAAATTCTCTTAGACCTTGACGAGAGTCTTCTGAGAGCCTCTTAACAGCTACTTCCTGTCCATCAGGGAGCCTCCCCTGTTTTGGGCATTTGGAACTCATTAATTTGTACTCGTAATAAGGAATTGGGCAGCCATTTTGAGTCCTAGTAGTTAAAACAAAATAGAAACATGATTGTTGAAATTGTGTTTTTGGTGATTCAGGATATAATACCTTATATACAGCTCCAAATCCACCTTCACCTAGTTTGTTGTCCACGGAGAAGTGTCTTGTAGCGAATTTAATTGTGTCCAGATTATATTGCAGTGATTCTGAAGGGTTGGACTGCTCGATGTTCGATTCACTGCTGTTAATGATGACAGGAATCACAGGATCATTTTTTACTGTGGAAGGATCCTGAGCTGTAGGGAAAAAAAAAGGAGAAAAAAAAACTGCCATTAGTTGGAAATCAATGAATGCAACTTGCAAGCTTGGATTAATTAAAGGGTATTCATTATGTGATATTCAAGAACAATATGTTGTAATATTAATTAGGCTTAATATGTTTTGAAATATGAATTGGTATTTTGTGATCCTCTAGCTCTAGGTAAGCAGTTGTAAATTATAATCATCTCTTGTGTTGTATCAATTCCGTGACTGGATTCTTTTACTCGTTCAGCATGTAATTAGAATTAAAGTTTTTATGGTAACATATAAAGTCCAGTCTGCTGAGTGACAATTACCTATAGCCGGTACAGGCGTCTGATTTTTCTTCCTCTTGTACACGTAGAATGCGAGGATGCATAGAAGCAACAAGACAAAACCAGCAACTGCAGGAACAACTCTTATAACGTAGAATAGTACACCCTTGTCTGCAACATAAATTGTAGAAATGGTTAGGAACATGAATTGCATACAATGCCATTTTATCTGCCTCACTTGTGCTTCTTTTTGGTCGAGGACCATCTTTATTTGAAAATGTTATATATCCCGGGAAAAAGAAAATAATTAAAGCCAAAATCATAGCTTGGTTCCTTGCCAAGAAAAAAAATCTTAAAAATGGAAGCTGCATGTATGATTTTAAGTTTGTTTTTTTTTAAAAAAAAAAAAAAAAAATTCTATTTATTTGCGTCATTACTATTCCTTGTTACCTGTAGATGATGGTGAGCCTGGTAGGCTTGGAGGTGAAGCCAGTGGTTCATAGAAAGACGCCGTATCATACCTCATTTGGCAATTGGTCCTAAAGATAGTAACCGACACTCTCCCTCCGTTACAGCAAGAGTGCATATCTCTATAAATAAGATTCAAGCAGCGTGCACACGGTAGACCAAGAGTATTAGGCGAGCACTGAACAAGACTGTATAGGGTTGGATATGGGGGAAAAGGGGTCTCTTCGGTTGCATAACCATGGTAAGTGCTGTTGTAAGCTGCCTTTTGAATAAGGCTTTTCTTGCTTTGGTTTAGAATCTGCTGTAACTGATTGGGATTGGATACCTTGTCATCGTCGTACGATGAAGCCCAATTACTTTCTTCATCTTCACCCAGATCAAAGATTGGCCTGTTTGCATACCTTAGAGTGCATTCTAGATACCAGACAACAGCTTCTTTCTGATTAGTGCAGTTTCTTATGCTCCATTGCGCTGCTGCCTGTACACAATCACGACAGAAGTCAGGACTAATGTCACGTCTACAATAATATGTGCCGTAGATTTTGTCTAGGCTTTCTCCCTTGGTGGCCTCATAGAAATCAGATCCGTAGGCTTTTCCACCCATTTCTTTGAGGAGCTGAATGAGGTTTCTTTTGTACAAGCTGTTTTGTGTATAATTACCACGTTCATTGTCACAAACGGTTAAGAAATGTTTGGGCTGGGAAACTGCGGCAACATTTTTCAGCAGTAGGAATACAAGGAAGATTAGTTGGAGCGATTTTGAGATGATATCAGATGGTTCCATTTGTTTCATATGATAATAATAAGGCCTTATTCAACCGTTTTTCTTATAAAACTTTTGTTGGTTTGTAAGTCATGATTATATGAACATAAGTTCGGCCACTTCAAAGCTTATAGTGTTGAACATACGTGGTATCAACTTCGTTGAGACATTACCGAGTGCAGGTACGAACTGTTGATGACTATAAATAATGAGATACTTTCGTCTGTTTGACATGTGTCTTTCTTAGTTTCTTGGTTATAGTTTTTAAATACTAAGTATAAATATCATGCAAATTCCTTATTCTAGTCATTGCTTGATATTGGGTAACTTTTGGTGTTACTAAGATTTCTTAAATTGAATAATATCATAGAGTTCTGAAAGGTCAATTGGACTAAGTACTGCATATATGCCTCAAATGGCTTTGTTCTTGAGTTAGAATGAGCAACACTTGACTTTGACTATTAAGTTTGTACTATTATAATTAAGGGTCTACTTGTAATCAGTAGTTAACAATATCAACTTGATTAATGTAGTGGGATCAGTATTGCTGTCAATTGATTGTCCAGTGTTTGATTATTGATTAATAATATTGAAATTCGAATATACGAAGTATTAATATATGTTTATGCAAAATAAAATTCACTAAATGGATAGTATTTTAATGACACTTGACACATAAAAATAATAATTCCTATTATGATCTATACTACTATTTGAAGTTAATGACACTACTCATATATGTAACCATTAGTCCATTACTATAGAAATGATGTACCACTAATCCACTATGCAACTTCGTTCTTCTTATTAGCTACTTCCGTGTTCTGTTTATAAATTGAATCTCGGACTATGTCCTACAGAGTAGTCCTTTTAGCTCGTGCAACTTGTTAAAAGTAAAGTCTAAACTTTTTTTATTGTAAGTTTTTTTTTTAGGAAAATTGAAGAGAGTATAATGACATTGAATTAATCTTGATAAGTTTATATTAATTAAGGCATAGTAGTAGTAGTGACGCAGGGATCCCGTCCAAAAACCAAATAAAGAAAAATAATAATAAAAATAAAATAAAAAAAAAGAAGAAGAAGTAGGGTAATATGAAAGGAGCTTAAATTATTTTATGGAATAAACATTAAATATACACTAGACAACCGTATAAATTTTGTCATAAAAATAAAATACTAGTTTTACTAATTTACGTCTATTTTTGTCATAAATTCCTAATTTTATACAATTTTTAAGAGTATATTTAAGGTTTATACGTATAGTATTACTCATAATACATAATTACAAATATTATTGGTCAAAGTTGTGCATTAACATGTGTGTCAGTCAAAGTATTGCGATTATTATGAAACGGAGATAATACAAACTAGGGTGACTAACGCCCACGATGAGAGCGCCATTGCTACCCATTTACGAGAGCTCTTTTAGTTGTTGACAATGACAACATAATGTAAACAAATATTCTTAGGGGTATAAATGCCATACACTATTCTTTTTTTTTAAAAAATACAATTATCATTAAAGAGGGAAAATAAGTAAATTAACATTTTAGAGAGTATAATTAACCAAACATTATTCTTTAGAACTACATCACACAAGGAGGTTTCAAAAAAAAAAAAAAAATCACATAAGGAAGTTCTAAAGGCAATTAACATCATATATATCAATTGGGGTATATAGACAAACAAACATTTTAAGGATATAATTTTCCACACACTATTCATAAGCAATTTCTCATACTTTTTGAAAGCTAGGTAATTGTTCAAACATTTTTTTTTAGAACTAAGTCACACAAGGAAATTTTAAAGGCAAAGTACATCATATTAATAGCTATAATAGGCATATATAGACAAACAAACATTTTAACAGTATAAATTGTCTACACACTATATATTCATGAATACTTTCTCATACTTTTTAATATAGGGTAATATTATATGTAGCCCTTAAGGCTAAGTATACTCTTAGCCCTAAAGGTTATGTACAACCTTTTTTCTATATTAAGGGTTTGTTTACATTTACTGAAATGAACTGAACTGATTAGAGCTGAACTGAACTAAACTAAACTGAGCTGAGCTGAAATGAATATTTTATGAGAGAGAGAAATTAGGAGTTCAACTGATTGGAGCTGAACTAAACTAAACTGAAATTAAGTAAATGTGAACAGACCCTAAATCTAATTCCCCAACAATTTAATTCCGAACGTTGTATTCTCCAAACAAATATTTTCTCCAACCAAATATTCATATTTACCAAATACTCTGCGTCATAGAAATAGACCAATCTTAGGAATTAATCTGATTTACTGAATAGAGCTTAATTGAACTATATTTAACTAAAATGAGGGTTTGTTCACTTTAGCTTAATTTCAATTCAGCTCCTAATTTCATTCTCTCATAAAATATTCATTTCAGCTTTATTCAATTTAGTAAATGTGAACAGGCCCTGAATAGACCTGAAATAAATTGTTTATGAGAGAAGGAAATTAGGAATTGAACTGAAATGATTGAAACTAAATTGAACCAAAATGAAATAAACTGAACTAAATTTAAGTTGAAGAGAACATACCTTATTCTATTTTCAATCCGACCTACAAATTACAATTCCCTTTCTCAATTCTCACAAAATAAACAAAACAATATAATCTCCCACCTCCTCAAATCCCTTGGCCTTTCGCGTCCCAATATCCACATAGAGCTGTCAAAAGTTGATCCGACCCAAAATACCGACTCAAACCCGATTATTAACCGACCCATCTAAACCCGAAAAAATTGTGACCCAAACCCGACCTGAAACCAACCCTAGACCAGAGTTGACCTGAGTACGTGAGACCCGAACCCGAACATGAACTGACCTGGAGATGACCCGACCCGAATGTAACCCGTAAATTATTGACCTGAACCGAACCCGACTTGAACCGAAATTGACCCAAACCCGTTTTAACCCGTCAAAACCCGAATTTAACCCGACTTGTTACTAACCTGACCTGAATTCAACCCGACCCATTCCTAACCCAACCCGAATTTAACCAACCTATTACAAACCCGACCCGAAAGCAACCTGACTTATTATTGACCTGACCCAAATCAACCCGACTTGTTATTGACCCGACAGGAATTTTACTAGACCTATTACTAACCACACCCAAAAATTCAACCCGATCTGTTACTAACCCGACTCGAAATCAACACGATTTGTTATTGACTCAACCCGATTGTATCCAAACCGATTTCAAATCACCTTAAATGCAATTTAGACCACCTTATTATTGTTAATCAAAGCATTTTGTCTAAGGAGACTATGTCGGTCTAGGGCAGCAAAAGAAAGGAGCATCATCCTCAAATTTAAGAGTTAACTATAATATATATTTATTGTATGGTCAAAGGAGATAGTTATCTTCCTAAATTATAGACTATACTTCCTTAGTATATTGCCATATATATTTTAGTCAAAGGAAATAATTAGCTTGCTAAATATGATAATTATCTATTTATAGTTAGTTGAACAAAAATATGACCTGACTTGGAAATAACATGACTTGATTGTAACCTGTAAATTATTGACTTGAACATAACCCGACTTGAATCCAAGAATGACCTGACTTGGAGATGACCCAACCTGAATATAACTCGCAAATTATTGACTTGAACCGAACCCGACTTAAACCCGAGAATGACCCGACTTGAAAATGACCCGACCTGATTATAACCCGCAAATTATTGACTTGAACCGAACCCGATTCAAACCCGAGAACGACCCGACTTGATTATAACCCGCAAATTATTGACTTGAACCGAACCCGAATCGAACCCGAGAATTACCCTAACCCATTTTAACCCGTGAAAATCCGAATTAAAATCGACCTATTGTTCACCCGACCCGAATGTAACCCCACCTGTAATTAACCCGACCTAAATCTGACCCAAAAAGATAAGAAGTATGACCCGATTCAAGCGTGACCCAACCAAAACCCGACCCACATTGGTTATGGAATTAATCCAAATTGACCCGACCCGAGTTTACCCGACCCAAACCCGACCTGTTTACTCGAATTGACCGCTCTACCTGAAACCTCCAAAATTTCTCAAAAAGCGTGGATATTAGCCTTCAATTTTGGAAATTTTTGACTTTTTTTCGCCCGGAAATAAAAATTGCCGAAATGTTTCCCATGATACCTAATACCCTCCGGGAGTCCAATTGGGTGGGTGAAATCATCCAATTTTCCTTTAAACGGTCAATTTACCAGTTTACAACTAGCACCGATTTCATTAACTCAAGCCTACAACGAAAATTTATGACAATATATAATGATCATTTATGGTTCCAAACGACATTATATGACCCCGAGATGTATCTCTTAAAATCTTATTTCTTTTCAACAACGGGCCCCGAAACCTTCAAAATTTCTCAAAAAGCATGGATATTAGTCTTCAATTTTGGAATTTTTTGACTTTTTTTCGCACGAAAATAAAAATTGCTGAAATGTTTATCCATGGTTCCTATTACCCCAGGGTGTCCAATTGGGTGGGTGGAACCGTCCAATTTGCTTTTAAACGACCAATTTACCGGTTTACAACTTGCACCGATTTCATTAATTCAAGACTACCATAAACATTAATGACAACAAATAATGATCATATATGGGTCCAAACGACATTATATGACCACGAGATGTATTCCCTAGAATTTCAAGACTTTTAGACACCGGGCCTTGAAGACTCCAAAATTTCTCAAAAAGCATGGATATTAGCCTTCAATTTTTGAATTTTTTAACATTTTTTCGCTCGGAAATAAAAATTGTCGTAATGTTTACCTTGGTTCCTAATACCCTTCGGCAGTCCAATTGGGTAGTTGGAACCAACTAATTTGCTTTTACCGATTTACAACTTGCACCGATTTTATTAAATTAAGCCTACCACACGAACATTTATGACAACATAAAATGATTATATATGGTCCCTAATAACCATCGGGAGTCTAATTGGGTGGGTGGAACTATCCAATTTGCCTTTAAACGACCAATTTACCGATTTACAACTTGCACCGATTTCATTAACTCAAGCCTACCGCGAATATTTATGACAATATGTAATGATCATATATGGTTCCAAACGGCTTTATGACCCCGAGATGTATCCCCTAAAATCTCAATACTTTTCGACACCGGGCCCCGAAACATTCGAAATTTTTCAAAAAGCGTGGATAATTACCCTTCAATTTCGGAATTTTTTGACTTTTTTTCGCCCGGATATAAAAATTGCCGAAATGTTTACCATGGTCCCTAATACCCTCCGGGAGTCCAATTGAGTAGGTGGTTTACAACTTGCACCGATTTCATTAATTCAAGCCTACCACGAACATTTATAACAACAAATAATGGTCATATATGGGTCCAAACGATATTATATGACCCCAAGATGTATTCCTTATATGCTATAATTTCAAAACTTTTCGACACCGAGCCCCAAAGACTCCAAAAATTCTCAAAAAGCGTGGATATAGCCTTCAATTTATGAATTTTTTGAAACTTTTTCACCCGCAAATAAAAATTGCTGAAATGTTTACCATGGTCTCTAATATCCTCCGAGAGTCCAATTGGGTTGGTTCAACCATCCAATTTGCCTTTAAACGGCCAATTTACCGGTTCACAACTTGCGCCGATTTCATTAACTCAATTCTACCACAAACATTTAAGACAACACATAATGATCATATATGGTTTTAAACGGCATTATATGACCCCGAGATGTATCCCCTATAATCTAAAGGCTTTTTGACACCGGGCCCCGAAACCTCTAAAATTTCTCAAAAAGCGTGGATATTAGCCTTCAATTTTGGAATTTTTTTTAACTTTTTTCGCCCGGAAATAAAAATTGCCGAAATGTTTACCATGGTCCCTAATACTCTCTTAGAGTCCTATTGGTTGGGTGGTACTATCCAATTTGCCTTTAAATGACCAATTTACCAGTTTACAACTTGCACCGATTTAATTAACTCAAGCCTACCATGAATATTTATGACAACATATAATGATCATATATGGTTCCAAACGACATAATATGACCCCCGAGATTTATTCCCTAGAATTTCAAGATTTTTTGACACCGAGCCTCGAAACCTTCAAAATTTCGCAAAATGCATGGATTAGTCTTCAATTTTTGAATTTTTTTCATCTGGAAATAAAAATTGTCGAAATGTTTACCATGGTCTCTAATACCCCTCTGGGAGTCTAATTGGGTGGGTGGAATATTCAATTTGCCTTTAAACGGCCAATTTACTGGTTTACAACTTCATCGATTTTATCAACTCAAGCGTACCACGAATGTTTATGACAACATATAATATAATGATCATATATGGTTCCAAACGGTATTATATACCCGAGATGTATCCCCTAAAATATCAAGGCTTTTTGACACCAGGCCTCGAAACATTCTCAATTTCTCATAAAGCGTAGATATCAGACTTCAATTTTGGAATTTTTTGACTTATTTTCGCCCGTAAATAAAAATATCCGAAATGTTTACCATGGTCCCTAATACCTTCCGGCCGTCCAAATGGGTGGGTGTAACTATCCAATTTTCCTTTAACAACCAATTTACCGGTTTACAACTTGCACGGATTTCATTAACTCAAGCATACTACGAACATTTATGACATCAAGTAATGATCATATATGGTTCCAAACAGCATTATATGACCCCAGATGTATCCCCAAGAATTTCAAGACTTTTCGACACCGGGCCCCGAATCCTCCAAAATTTCTCAAAAAACGTGGATATTAGCCTTCAATTTTGAAAATTTTGACTTTTTTTTTTCGCCCGGAAATAAAAATTGCCGAAATGTTTCTCATGATCCCTAATACCATCAGGAAGTCCCATTGGGTGGGTGGAACCATCCAATTTGCCTTTAAATGACCAATTTACCGATTTACAACTTGCACCGATTTCATTAATTAACTCAAACCTACCACAAACATTTATGACAACAAATAATGATCATATATGGTTCCAAAGGATATTATATGACCCCGAGATGTATCCCCTGGAATTTCAAGACTTTTTGACACCGGGCCCCGAAACCTCCAAAATTTCTCAAAAAACGTGGATATTAGTGTTCAATTTTGGAATTTTTTTGAATTTTTTCGCTCAAAAACAAAAATTGCTGAAATGTTTCCCATGGTCTCTAATATCCTTCGGGAGTCCAATTGGGTTGGTGGAACCATCCAATTTGCCTTTAAACGACCAATTTGCCGGTTTATCACTTGTATGGATTTCATTAACTCAAGCATACTACGAACAATTATGACAACATATAATGATCATATATGGTTCCAAATGACATTATTTGACCTCGAGATGTATAGCCTAAAATATCAAGACTTTTCTACACTGGGCCACGTAAACTCCAAAATTTCTCAAAAAGCGTGGATATAACCTTCAATTTTGGAATCTTTTGACTTTTTTTTGCCCAGAAATAAAAATTGGCGAAATGTTTACCATGATCCTTAACACTCTAAGGGAGTCCAATTGGGTGTGTGGAACCATCCAATTTGCTGTTAAACGGCCAATTAACCGGTTTACAACTTGCACCGATTTACCGGTTTACAACGACCAATTTAATTAACTTGCACCGAACCCGACTTGAAACGAAATTGACCCTAACCCGTTTTAACCCTAACCCGTTTTAACCCGTCAAAATCTGAATTTAACCCGACTTGTTACTAACCTGACCCGAATTCAGCCCGACCCGTTTCGAACCCGACCCGAATTTAACATAACCTGTTACAAACCCGACCCGAAATCAACCCGACTTGGTATTGACCCGATCCTAATTTTACCAGACCTATTACTAACCCGACCCAAAAATTCAACCCGATCTGTTACTAACCTGACTCAAAATCAACATGATTTGTTATTGACTCAACCCGATTGTTCCTTACTCGATTTCAAATCACCTTAAATGCAATTTAGACCACCTTATTATTGTTGATCAAAGTATTTTGTTTAGGGAGACCAAGTCAGTCTAGGCCAGGAAAAGAAAGGAGCATCATCCTCAAATTTAAGAGTTAAAATATAGTATATATTTGTTCTATGGTCAAATTAAAGGCGATAATTATCTTCCTAAATTATAGACTATAGTTCCCTTGTATATTGTCGTATATATTATAGTCAAAGGAAATAATTAGCTTGATAAAAATGATAATTATCTATTTATAGTTAGTTGAACTTGAATATAACATGACTTGGAAATGACTCGACCTAATTGTAACCAGCAAATTATTGACTTGAACATAACCCGACTTGAATCCGAGAATGACCAGACTTGGAAATGACCCGACCTGATTATAACCCGCAAATTATTGACTTAGCTTGAATCAAACCCGACTTAAACCCGAGAATGACCCAACCTGATTATAATCCGCAAATTATTGACTTGAACCGAACCCGACTCAAACCCGAGAATGAACCGACCTGATTCTAACCCGCAAATTATTGACTTGAACCGGAGGCCCGACTCAAGCATGACCCAACCCAAACCTGACCCGCATAGGTTATGAAATTAATCCAAATTAACCCGACCCGCATAGGTTATGAAATTAATCCAAATTGACCCGACCCACTCTTACCCGACCCAAAGTCAACACGTTTACGCGAATTGACAGCTCTATATCCGCATACCAAACACACCGTCAGAAGTCTCAGAACATCTTAAAGCCCCGTTCAAGTCTCCCTACTAGCACTGTAGCACACGAGTGTAACAAATGACACGACGTGGGTAATTCACCTAGAAATGTAAACATCATTTTTTTTCCCAGTCGAATTTAATTCTACAGTATTATTTTCAATTCCAAAAATTTTATTGAGAAGAGTGTCATGAAATTGGGTTTTGCTTGAAGAACCATTTTAGGGCAGAAATTCCTCAAAATTTGCTCTTCAATTCCACAGTTCTGGCACAGCGGCCCAACAATTTGTTCAGGAAAGATCTAAACTTTCTTCAGTGGTGTTCATAATGAGGTAATTTCCACTTTAATTGTACTAAATCAGTAAATCTCCGTTTTTTTCTTCTTTAATTTAATTTTGCCGCAATTCTCTTCTTGAAATTGAGGTAGTAGTTTAATTTTAAATGTTAATTGCACTTGCTTGACTGCTTCTTGTTATATTTAATAATAATAATAATTGTTAATGGTATATGCTTTGGTTATGTAAGTATGTTATGTTACATTTGATTATATAATATGCTTTAGTTATGTTTAATTATAATGTTTATATGGTTAATTGGTTAATGATCTTGGTATTTGATAATGCTTGGCATAAAGTCATAAATAGACCAGATTACATTTTATTGCTTTCAATTCTACTGACCACTGACTTAGAACCGAAGATAGTTGAACCAAAGTTGTAATCGATCAAATATAGGCAATCCAGCTTAATAGAAGAAACATAGATGTCAACTACGTAGTAGCTTAATTGATTAAAGTGTTAGGGGTAATGCCTAGATAAAAAAAAAAGCTTTTTTTTTTTTTTTTGGAAACAATTCCATTTTCGATATAATGATGTATAACCATTAACACTTTTGGAAGTATAAAAATGAAATACAATAATCATTTTAATTTTTTTGCTTGTAAATAAACTTGAATTTAGGACCAACCCTAAGCTGTATAATCTCTCTTAAATGATTGTAATTGTAATGTTTGAAGGTTATCTTAGGAAATGTGAAAGGTAATGCGACTGTCCTACATAAAAGTCCTTTTGAAATTAAACCGGAATATGTAGTGTTGGGGTGATTTTGAGAATTTCCTCTGTGCTCAAGGTCATTTGTAACAATATGTAGTCTTGTTTGTAACAAGGTTGGTAAATAACTGAATATATGTCTTGCTGCGCGGGTGTCAGTGTCACACTAGGCACAAAGAACGAACTTGGCTCACTTTCTTGACTTCCAAAAACTTTCCCTTTTAATTATGTGCTTGCCTTGTGTATTTGTGTTGAATGATGCTGGTGAAGTACCCAACAAAACTTTATTCGATATTAGAGGCGGAGTTGTCATGAAGAATGAGATCAAGGACTCCGTTCATTGTTGGCCTACTTGAAGGATTATCTTCAACACATAATAGTGCTGCTCGGATACAACTTATGACTGTAGTGCTTGAAAAGTTGCTCTCTAAAGATGGATCAACTAGTTCAATGGCATCTCCACTGTTCCAAAGACTCCTTGCCTGAAGCAACGTGACACGTTATTTATGACTTATTGTTGCCTTTTGAAGCTAATTTGAAACATGAATATATATAGGGAATAGGGTGTCTTACATGATCCGTAAGACCGTTCTTCTTTAGTACGCGAATAACAAAACTATTTCTTAGCCCACTTATGATTTCCAAGAGGGTGACCCCAAAACTATACACGTCTGACTTGATGGAGAATTCTCCACCATTTGCAGATTCAGGAGCCATATATCCACTGCAAAACAATATTTAGCCGTAAACATTAAGATTCTTAGTGAAAGTGTGAAATAACTCTTTTATCCAATATTAGAAATTGGAAGACCTTTTGGCTTAACTTGGAGCCTGGCTGTATGCTCTATGACATTTAGGCTTGTCATGGGAGCATGTAACCATCATATAGGATTCGGATGTTATGGTGAAAATATCTCACTCGTAACTGAGTACTCTTATTTAATTGCCAAAGTTGGTAAGCATTTATATGTGATTATGTGACATCTCTTCTATTTCAAAGTGTTATTTCAAAATTAGTAACTTTTTTTTTTTTTAAAGTTTTCAAATAATCACAAAGGTGTGCATCTGTGAAAAAGTGAATAAAAATAGAACTAGATGCAAACAATAACTTTTAGAAGCTTTTAGATCTTACCGTGTTCCACGAAGTTTTTTGGTTTTTGCCTTTGTTTGACCTATTCTCAGGTGCCTTGCCACCCCAAAGTCTGCTATCTTTGGGTTCATCTCCTCGTCTAGCAATATGTTGTCTGGTTTCAGGTCCCTATGAATAATTTTGTAGTCTGAATCCTGATGAAGGTGCAGAAGTCCTCGTGCAATTCCTGTTATGATTTTGAATCGTGTTTCCCAATCTAATAGCTTGACCTTCTTTGGATCTATAGAATATTCATGATCATGAGTGACAGCACGAACTACAATCTGAATAACTTTGTACCTAATACAAACTATTTTTTTCAGCTAAAACATATTACCGAATAGGAATTTGTCTAAACTCAAGTTGGGTAAAAACTCATAGATAAGCAACTTTTTTTTGCCTTCGGAGCTATACCCTAACAGTTTGACAAGATTTTCATGTTGAATCTTGGCTATTAGCTGAACTTCGTTATCAAAATCTCTAAGAGCTTGACAAGAGGCTTTTGAGAGCCTCTTAACAGCCACTTCCCGGCCACCTGGAAGCTTCCCCTGCAGTATGTATATGGAAAACCCTTTAATTTGTCACAGAAAATTGAAAAGCTGTTATGAGTGGGCGTATACTTTGTAGTACCTTGTAAACAACTCCAGATCCTCCTTGGCCAAGTTTGTTATCATTTGAAAAGTTATCTGTTGCAGAATTAATCACGCTGAAGCTGTATTTGACGACGCCTGGAAGAGGATTGTTTGTGGTTGAGTAAACAGCAGTAAAACAAGTTTCTTATTAGTTGGAAAACCATAATTACAATGCAGCATTAACTCTGTAATACTTCTGTTATTAGTAGTTGCAATAGGCTTTTATGTGGTGCTATCAAGTGTTGTTTTTTTCTTTATGTGGACTATATTATTTGGACAATAATCTACTCTCCAATTCAATGGTACAACTACACGTTTAGTGGACAGTTTGTGAAGGAGAAGTTTTTATTGAGATCAGGCTCACTAATTGATGATACTTTACACTTTACAAGTTTACTGAGGAAACACAACCATGCTGAAGTGAATAGCACTCCCATGCAGGATTTAGTCAAGTCTTGTTAAAGTCATTTGAGTCGTAAAAAACCATATGTAGGAAAGATAAATATATTAAATTCTATAACTCGATTTGTCATATATCTACTCCGTATATAACTGTCATCATTCAAGTATCCATACAACTCAAATTGACATGGGATTTGGTTTTTTGATTAATACATTTTAATTTATTTTGAGAGAGGAATGGATTTAAGTTGCGTAACTTAGAAATGTTCAAAGAAACTACCAGTTTCAATAGGACCGAAAGGTGATAGTATAATGTGCATGTCATGCATGGTTATTGATCTAATACCTATTTGCCGTAGGTACTGGGAATATAGTACAGCAATAACAATAATGACAAGATTGTGTATGATGCAGACTTGATGATTACCTATTGTGAGGACACCAGACGACAAGTTTGTTTTCTGTTTCTTCTCGAGGTGAGATTTTACATTTTTTTTTTTTTTTTTTTAATTTTTATTTATTTATTTATTTGTTTTATTTTATTTTATTATTATTTTTTTTAATGCAGTTGCTACTAATGAATGACAATAAGCATTTGTAATGTTGTCTGATGTATATAGGACTTAGGTTATGGCCTTGTTTGGCAAATGGCTGTTGGCGGTTGGCTGTTGGCTGGTTCACTTGGCTTGTTTGACCAGCTGGAATGTTTGGCTGTTTATAATGGCTTTTGAAATTGGCTGTTTACAAAAGTGTTTGGTAAATTAATTGGTGGTTGTTGGCTGTTTATTAGATAATTTGTGGGCCAACAAGCCAAAAGCCAACAAAAAAGCTACTCAAAGCAGCTTTTTCATTTTGGCTTAAAAGCCAGCTTTTTCGCTGACTAAAAAGCCAATTACCAAACACATTTTTTGGCTGTTTGACCACCTTAAAAAGCCAAAAGCCAAAAGCTAACCAAAAAGCCATTAAAAAGCCAATTACCAAACATGGCCTATATCTTATAATCTAGAAAAATAAAAAGAAAAAAACATTCTGGGATGAATTAGTTATATACCTGCAAGTCTGTGCTGTTTCTTCCTCCTGTACATGAACAAGAGGATAATGAAGAGAAGCAACAATACAAAGCCGGAGGCTGGAACAACAGCTCTTGTTATGTAAAAATGTATACTCCTAGTCCTGACTGCTCCAAAACATATTAGATTAAGTCAACAACATATATATATAGTGCCAAGACACCCAACTATGCCTTTGACAGCATTACTAAGTCTGTTTTTGGTTGAGGGCCTTGGTGCTTTAATATATTCAATTTGAATACTCCATGGAAAATTTATGTTCTTATTTGATATATATTTAATAGTTGTAATTATAAAGGGTTTATTATTCTCCAAAGTTCTTCCCATTTTTTTTAATGTTTTTACCTGAATGCGATGTTTGCTTGCCTGATTGTCCTGGAGGTGTAGCTAGTGGAGGATGGAAACGTGACGTATTATACCTTATTTGGCAGTTTGGCCGGAAAATCACGGCCCATACTTTTCCTCTGCAACAAGTCTGCAATTCTCTATAACAGCCACCCAAGCAACTTTCACAAGGTGAGCCAAGTATACCAGGGGAGCATTGAACAACACAATACAACGTTTGATCAGGTGGGAGAGGAGCCTTTACGGTTTCATAACCGTGGTAAGTTTCATTATAAGCTGCCCTCTTGATTAGATTGTTGATAGTTGTTGACATTACTTGGTCTAACTGTGTGGGATTGGATATGTTCTCATTGCTGTTCTGATGCCAATTAAAAGGATCAGTTTTTAACAGCGAGAATATTGACCTGTTTGCATAACTTAGGGTGCATCCCTCATACGAAATGCTTGCTTCTTTGTGGTTACTGCATTTGGTGACTATTTCCTGTGCCGCAGACTGTACACATTCTTGGCAGGGCTGATGACTGACATCACCTCTGCAATAGAATTGGCCATAGACTATGTTGGGGCTGTGGCCTCTGGTGGAATTATATAGGCCTGTTGTTGAAGCTTTTACGCTGAGATCTGATAGGACAATATTGAGATTTCTTTGGTATGTACTGTTCTGTGTATAATTACCAGCTTCATAGCAGTAAGAGCCAATAAGATTTATCTGTGAAGTAACCATTTTCAGCTGCAGAATTTGAAGAAAGATTAGGAGGAAAGGTTTTAAGATATAGTAAAATGATGCCACTTTTGACATATGATTAAACCCAGCTCAGCTGTCTTGTTTGGGAGAGACTATATTTGTTGTTTTATAAGGCATATGGAGATAAATCTGGCTACTTAAAACCAATATATCTGACTTTTTCTGAGATGGGGCTCTAGATCTATTATTATTTCTTTAAATAGATGCCCCGTTATGTATTGCAAAGAGCAAGCATAACTTTGTTTGTAGGCTTGGATGCAATTGTTAAATATTACTTGAAACTATCTAGTAGTATAAGAGAATGATTTAATGAATTTAGCTTTATTATGAATCTGAACCTGTCAACTTGACCTGAAAAAGTGATTAATTTGGATTTATTTGGTGTTAGGAATGAGTTTATTTGACCTAGAAAGTTCAGCAAGGGACTACTGATTGGGTAATGGCCTGATGGGAAAATATTTTTTTTGCTCATATTCAATGAACCTCAATGATCTTTCTCTATAAGATTTCCATGCTAGGGAGAAGCTCAGCTATTTGAAATTTTCAATGTGAGAACTGTAATAATTTTTTAATTAAAGCTGGGTCGTCTGAATTTTCCAATGCAAAGAACTGTTAGTGTTAGTTTGTTCTCAGCTTGCTGTAGCCAAGTTTGAAATGATCAAATTGTATGATCATTTGTCGTAACTCCCTCATACAAAAATAAGATCTTTGCAAGGGTGAGAAACTGGGGATGATATTTTAAAGAATGAGTTGCCAAAAGTAAAGTGGCTTGGAGCATAGCTGTTGCTGGGATTGATTAATCAAGAATGTTGTCATTCTTTAGATTCATTTTGTGCACGTTTGTGTAATGACGTAGCAAATGGAGAAGGTTACTTTATTTTATAGCCTAGCTTCTTAGGATATTGTAGTAAAATTCTCAGTATATAAGAATATAATTAAGTATATAACGTGGCTTCTGATATTGATACATAAATTCAAACTGTTTTAAATATATATTTTCTTTATTTTAATAGTGTTATATTCCAAAATTGTTGGTATGTAGTATTGAATCTTGTATATTATATCTTCACAGGCCTTGCCAAGCCAAAGGTCTTTGTAACTTCTTATCCAAACAATACATTATTTGATTTGAAGTATTTGTGAATAGAGATATGCTAAAATGATGTCATTAGATTTCATCAGCTTGTTACTACATTGTTTTATCTTTTATGAGCATGCAATAATGTGGAATATGGCTACTTCAGAACAGATGGGTCTTATATATTCTTTGACACCAAATTGATACATGATTATCAGTTGAACCTTTAATCAATGCCCTTGTAGGCCTTGTTAAAAGTGTCAAGTCCGAGCATATCCTTTTCACTGGCTTCTTGTATTTATTGAATATTATTTCAAATAATGTTTAAAAATTTATTTGTGATTGACGTAATTGCCAAGTGGTAAGGCTGATGTCAGATCAGGATATTTGGAATTATTAGAGAGTATATTCTACTCATAACTATTTGTCAACTAAACCTATTTTTTAGTGGAGTTGACACAGGTTAAGAAAAATGTTATAAGACTTTGGTAGCAGTTAGAGAATGGTCAATGAAAAGAAATATTAAAAGCCTTAAGGTGATGCAAACACTTTTTTAGATGTAAATCTATCTCATTCCTCAAGAATGGTGGCCTATTCATGCTTTGGCCTGCTATGTCTAACAAGGAAGATAGCTTAATTGAGAAGCTATGTTAGCACGATTGCATAAAATCATGAATACATCTAAGCTGTTTCTGAACTAGCTGTTCTTCTGTTAAATGTACCTGATTTAGCAATGACCATCAACGAGCTCTTAACACTGTTATATCTTGCATATCTGAATGTGTAGTAGTAGATTGATAAATCCCTGCTGATGAAATGCTGTTACCTGTTTTGTGGTAATCTTCTGATGGTACATCTGATTGACAAATTTAGTTGCTATTTAGGGCAGAAACTATGATGACATTGTGGGTCTATTCTGTTATTCCTTTTGTGCATGATTTTGAAAGCCAATATATATTGTATTACTTCTTTGGCTAAAAAATTGCCAGAGTCTACTAAAAGCTAGTATTGTCTCGGCATCTTTTGACCTCTATTGCTGTCGCATGAGTCCATGAATCATTTTTACTTTTTCAGCTAGTGTATGTGTAATCTGTGAGAAACTATCTAAAGATACCCCCCCCCCCCCCCCTTCCTTCAACACACATTTTTAAGTCTGTTTTTTTCTGCTGTATTACGGATGTTTCTATCTCTTACTGTCTGACCACCAGAACAATGGCTCCAAAATTGTAGACATCTGGTATGACAGACAATTTATCACACCTAATATATTTTGGGTCCATGCATCTGTAACAATGATCATGTATTCATCTTTAACAAAGTGAATTTGTAGTTTTTTTAAGAAATGAAAGGTAGTATTTAATTCAAAGTTCAAAAGCTCACACCTGTTCTATTAGCCTCTGATATTAGATTTATATCAAGGTTAACCAGTAGCAATTGTTTGGTGATGTTTGATGCTGTTGTGAACTAAGAAGTTGACAATTTGACATCCAGTGTGGACATAAAACCAGGGTTGGTGGTTGGAGACTCAATATTTACTTATGAGTGGAAACTGGAGCCATTATATTATTGATGTTATTAACATGAAATATGGTGCACTATTCTGTGTGCAGGTAGGTTTGTTCGTTTTGGAACTGTGTCTGGAACTCTGCTTCAGCTGCAGTATATTGGATCTGTTTTTTTAGAAAGTGTCTTACCTTTATCATTCGTCAAAATGGTACAATTCTAAACTTCCTTCTCTAGTTTGTCAATATTTTACAGTTCTGAGCAAACTGAACATAGATCACATTATTTTGCAGTGCGGATTCCATAAAAGTCTTTTAAATCCTTATATGATAACCAAATTAAATACAGTTAGAATTTTTGTTTTGGATGTTTGATTTGAATGTGATAGTTCATTATGTAATAATTCAACCATTTTGCTTATATTTATTTTCATTTGTTTGGAAAAATAAGGATTCTAAGTTCTAACATATATTCTATCTTTAACAATGGCCACAGTCGCCTACACTTTTTGTTCATAAGTGGACTTCCCATTTATGATTTTTCTGCATATATATGCATTGCCTTAGTAGTATGAACTAGATTGTGCTCCTCTCATATCTCTGATGAGAATATTGATCAACATGACTGGTCCTTTCTATATGTTGTATCTGAGCAAGAAGTAGATCCTGTATGTCGTTTCTGTTGGGTTAATCTCCCCAAATCCCAATTAGTGATGTAGTATTATTATTATTATTAGTAGCAATAATAATTATAGTAGCAAAAATAAGAGGAAAGGAAATGAATGAAGAAGATAGGTGACGGTTGGGACTTGGGTGTATGGACACAAAAGTCCAAAGTGTAAGAGTCTTAAATGCAAGAAGACGTTGTCACCATTTTGTCTACTAGGGGGAGACACATTTACTAAGTGTTGACAAAATTGGTGCTTGTTGTACGTAAGAAGGTAGTGATGCTAGATGGGAAACTTGATGAAGAAGCTCCATCTTGTTATATATAATGTAGCATGTTGCCGTGAGTATAGAGGGCAAGGAGAACCTCACTAGCAAAATAGTAGAGCAGCCATAATCTCAAAGAGAGGGAGATTTATAGCTGTAGTTGTGAGGGAGGAAGTGACAGAGAGGCAAACACAATATTAGTGTAAGGGTTATTTTAGGATTAGTATAAGTACTAAAGTTATAGGGTACTTAGTGTAGACTATTCTAAAATACATTGTATCTAATATTGTAATTGTAGCAGTGGTCATTATACTCCCGATATTATTGCTAGTAAAGTTGTTTTCGTCCGTGGAGATCCGGACCGTGGTTTTTCCCCTTATTGAGGAGGGGTTTTCCACGTAAAAATCTTGTGTGTTGTTTTCTTGTTGTTCCGTACTTTATTTTCTTCCTGTCGATATTGTTTTTATCTGTTACTTGATTCCCAACAGTTTCTAGAGTATGTGAATGAATTCCTCCTGTAATTGAACACTTTTTTAGCTAACTTGTAGCCTTGCTGAATATTGGAATGTTATATCCCTGCAAAAGAAAGACCATGTGTCCTGAACATATTACTCCCTCCTATCCTCTGTTCATTTAACGAGGATAAACATCTGTGATGTCCTTACTTCCTGAAAATATTGTTGAAGATTGACCAGAAGTGCTACTACTAGTGGCTATTAACTGAGGTGGTGTTGGCTCAGGGAGTACCACTGGATAGCCATTGAGTGCCGAGACAATTGGAGCCATTGTTGGTCTCTTATTTGCATTTTCTTGGATGCAAAGCAAGCCAATGTGAATGCATTTCACCGCTTCCTCACTTGAGAAGCTACCTTTGAGTCGGAGGTCCACCAACTCTAAAGCTGCATTGAGGTTCCAAAGCCTCCAGGCCTGGGGCGAATAGATTCACACATCACATATAAACTATCAGATCTTCAGTTTGAAAACTAATAAGCCTTGTCCTAAGTTATAATTTCTTAGATTAAGAAGGTTTTTTCTTTATAGAATCATACTTACTCGTTGAAGTAAACTTTCTTCATGAAAAGGGAAGGCTGTTGAGTTACACTTATGGCCACTTACGATTTCCAAAACTATTACTCCAAAGCTATAAACATCTGACTTGACTGAAAAACGCCCAGCCATTGCATACTCTGGAGCCATGTATCCACTGCAATAGTAGTCAAGTAAATGCGGAAGAAGTTATAATTAAGAATATTGAAATGAACAGTTATAATTCAACATACAAGAATCATCATAAAACTTGTATATACTTAGTACTTACTATGTCCCAACAATCCTATTGGTATCACCTTGAATTTGATCAGCTCCTACAAGCCTTGCCAAACCAAAATCTGATATTTTTGGGTTCATGTTTTCATCTAACATAATATTGCTTGATTTTAGATCACGATGTATTCTTTAGTCTTGAATCTTCATGAAGGTAGAGGAGTCCTCTTGCAATTCCTGCTATTATCTTATATCGGGTTTCCCAATCCAATGATATGTGCTTGTTTGATCTGCAATTTTTATTAATTAGCAAAAAAAAATCTTGATATACTACAAACAAAAGCAGAATTGAAATGCTGGTTGCTTTCAATTAATTTTATGATACCAAGTAGGACTTTGTCAAAACTTGAATTAGGCAAGAACTCATAGACAAGTAACTTTTCTTGTGCTTGCAAACAGAATCCCAAGAGTCTGACCAAGTTCTTATGCTGAAGCTTTGCAACTAATAGAACTTCTGTCTTGAATTCTGCAATACCTTGCCCCGAGGTGGATGACAACCTTTTCACTGCTATTTCTTGTCCATTTGGAAGTGTTCCCTATAAAGTTGGATTTAATAAATGTGTTTGAGTATATTCCAATAAAATTTGATTAACCTTAAGTGAAAACTTGTGATTTAAATGTGTTCAAATATGTAGCTTGTTATACTTAGAAATATTACCCTGTAAACAACACCAAATCCACCTTGCCCAAGCTTATTGTCTGTTGAGAAATTATTTGTTGCGACTCGTATTGTCTTGAAATCATATTGTAATGATTCTACTGTAACTATCTCCTTTAGTTCTGTTTCAATGGTTAGATATTATTTAAAATACAAGAATTTTGTGATGTTCTTTGCATGCTTTATGACTGTCAAAGAAGAATGTTCAACATAAAGTTTTGATTTACCAGGAGATGGCGTTGCTGCCTTCCGATTGTATATGCAACAGAAAGCTCCAGCCAGGAGCAAGATTGCAAAGATTACAGGAATGCTGACAGCAATGGCAATGTGTGACAATCTTTTCTGCTGCTTGTCTGCATAGTTAAGGTATAGATTTAAAAATTTTATCATTTTGCACGGAATTGGACTAAATACAAATCTTGAAAATATTGGACTTGTTAATAAGTATCTTATCCAGGCCGAAGCTCCGCTTACTCGGCCTAGGTTAGTAACTTAGCAGTCTAGCACTTTGAAAGTGGATGGATGGGCAAGGGATGATCCTCACTCTCAAAGTGCCTTTAGTGAAGATTGAACCCCTAATTCAAGTTTAGAGGGTATAAAACTTTTCACTAGGTCAAGCTTAAAATGATATTGCATCATTAGTCCAATAAGAAAATTAAACAGTAATCAGCTTGCTTGTTTTACTTTAAACTTTTCATACGCTGTATTTTGCCTCACTTAGTGGCTGCTGCAATGTAATCAGTGCTTAATCCAGGTGTACTAAAGTTTTCATACATCATATTGATAATATTAGTCATCTTTGAATTCAATTGGTTAATTTAGTTTGCTTGTTCAACTTAAATTCTCTTCATCAATTTTTCTGTAAATTTTCCCTACAAAAAGTCACTGCTGAACTATTCCTCTGTTCTGCTCTGTTTTGACTTTGTTTCTCGACCTGACTTTTTGAGTTGTCCTATCCTTTAATCAAAGTTGTGTTGTTTTCATCCCTTTTGTGAAATTAAGTGTACATGGACAAACAAATACTAGTTCCCTAATGAGAAAATTAATCTGACTCATTTCCTGGAAAGAACATTTCATTCTCATTCAAGAATTAATTCAATTTTACTTGACCATCTTAAAAAAACAGGGGTTGTAACTGCTCAGTACAGGATCATGTAGGTCTGCCCTTGATATGTTACTTTGATTTTAGATACACTATTATTTGTTCATTTAAAGTATCAATGCGCTATTACTCGTCTCTTTTTATGCAATAAGTGATGCTTCCTAAAGTCTTATTCATAACCTTGAATGGCAAATTGGCAATGAAGAGTGGAGTACATATTTAGTCCTTTATATTAACTTGTAAGATATTTGCATCACAGGGTCAGTATGACACTTGAAACTAATGGTGCAAAACTAGACAACTGTGCTTAGTTGAGTGATAGGTTACGTACACGAATGATAGTGATTAACTGTTAATCCTCTCATTAAAAATCCATTCTAACATATGAAGTCTATGAAATTGCCACTACAAGCTAACAAAAAGTACTTGCATAATTTTATACCTCTTGTAACGGTTGATGTTGAATTGATGATCGCAGATAGCAAAAATGATGTGTTAACTGTATTTCCATAAAACGGACTGACTTCAAATCTTACATTGCAGCTTGGTAGCAAAGCTCTCCCTCCAAGCATCATTGGAAGCTTCCCAATCGCAATTTTCAAGCACCGACCACAGTCATCTGCTGACAAGTCTAGCGTGCACTGCCCCAAGGTATATAACTTCTTTGAGCCTGTGATGCTAGCCATTTTGGTACCAAATTTCACCTTGCTGTTCACAGTTTCTGGTGTCATATCCATCATGGTATTGTTAAGCACCTTAGAAAATGCTCGAGTCTCGTTACTAGTAATGTTTTCAGGGTTCCATGCCACGTTACTTGGGTAATCATCCATCTGATGATAAAATGACTCATTAGAGAAACGAAGCATGCAATTATCATACCATAGAACAGCCCATATCTGGATCGGACATTCTTTGAGGATACTACCTTGAGCTACGTATACGCATTGGCCACAACCTTGACTACCAATGTCACCCCGGCATAGGTAAAGGCCATAAACTTTATCAGGGATCTGACCTACAGATGTGTAATAAAAACCAGAAAGCGAAGCTTTGGCAGTTAACTCGGCTAAGAGATTACCGAGGTTTTTTTGGTACTGACTGTTTTGGGTGTAATTAGAACTACCTGTGCGGTTGGTGAAGTAATCAAAAGCTTGTGAACTTGGAATAACAAGTTGAAACACAAGTAATAAGGTTAAGGATATCAACATGACCATAGTTGCGCTGCCGTAGGCAGCTGATGCATGGAAGTATATATGGAGCAAGTATGATGAAAGAGTGTCTAAAATTTTCGGTTACATAAGTGTTCTAAAAGCAATGGTTTACTTGTACAAGTATTTGGTAAAGTTTTCAGTTGCTTCCTGAATGGTCGATATTGTTGTCAAATCAACGATGTAGGTTTTTTTTTTTTTTTTTTTTTTTTTTTTTTTTTTTTTTTTTTTTGAAGCCATGATATTGTAGTTTGTTTTGCCCCATATAATTATAACTAAATTGACTACCTTTTTCCGAGAATACAAGATGCAAAGTATTATTGGTATTAAATTATTGATGCCATGTCACTACTGTTATTAATTACCAATTTTTCTTCGTAAAAATTTATTATTTGTTAGCATTAATATTTGAACCCATGAGGCATAAGCCATAACTTTGTATTCATATTGAACTTTGACCACCACTCCAATGACACATCTAATATGATAATAAAGTTGTATTAAAAAGAAAGAAAATGTTATACATAGCCCTTAAATATACATATAAGCATTAAATTTACACTTGAAAATAGTAAAAGTTAAGTAATCGTAAAAGGCAAAAGCTAATGAGCGTCCCTGGAGCGTTAGATAAGAGAATTAAAGTGATCATAAAAACATAGACACTAATTACACTGATTCACGCGTATTTTTGTCATAAATTCCTAATTTTAAATAATTTCCAAAAGTGCATTTAATGCTTATACATGGCTGTTATGGCTACATACAACATTACCCTAAAAAGATTTATTTATGTTTATAAATTCTACAATTATAATTGTGAACTTATATGTGGATATTTTAACAATAACATTTTTTTTTTTGAGGGAATTAGATGATTACAACTTTTTTTTACATTTCTTTCTGTTACTCAACCATAATTCATATATATGTTAATTTAAATATGTAACCCAAAAATGCATAATAATTTTACAAGTTTTTTTTTACCACAAAATTTATTTAATCGAAGAAATTTATTGTGACAGCTGATTAATAAAAAAATCTCTTTAACAATTAAAACAAACTAATACAATATAACATTTAGATTACTGCATATTAAATCATGCATTTTGATGTTCAATCATATCTACAAAATTTAAAGAATGATACTTCGTATTTATTTTTATAAAATCATATTATTTTGCAAAAAATGATATATTTCACATTATTTTGTTATAATTTTTAATATACAAAATGACCAAAAACTAATTTTTTAATTAAATCTTACAAATGCAAATATGATTGTAAATTCTCATTGTCACATAAATGTCACAACAATATTATGTGAGATTTTATGAAATTTATTTTAATTTTTAATTTTCAATTTTAAAATATCAAGTTTTTATAAATTTATCATGTACTTCATATGTAATACGAAGTAGAAATGCATTAATAGTCAAATATGTGGATAGGTGGTAAAAAACGCAATTTATTTAAAGAAGTCATAGGTCATTGGAACTGAGAAGGTATTGTGTAAGGATTTCTGTATGTATGATTATCTGCGGCAGATTTGGCCGATATGTTTCATTTGTTAGCTAATATGTTTCATTTGTTGGATAATATATTTTTTGTATTGGTTAATATATATTTCTTTTGGTGACTGACATGTACTTTTTTATATGTTCCTTTTGTTGGCTGCTATCAGGTATCAGTTGATTAGTATGTTGCTTTAATTGGCTGATATGTTCTTTTTGTTGACAGATATGTATCTTTTGTTAGTTTATACTCCATCCGTTTTTAAATACTTGATCCATTTCTCCATGCGTGGAGTTTTAGGAGAAATTGGAGAAAGTGATAAAGTATGGGGTTGGTGGAAGAATTAAAAAAAAAAAAAAAAAAAGTTGTAGAGAGAATATGGAATTAATATTGTCGGGCTCAATTGGTGAGAGAAATTTATAAAATATTGTAAAAACTTTCCAAATAAAGAAATTGAACAAGTATTTGAAAACGGATGGAGTATATGTTTCATTTTGTTAGTTGATATGCTTATTTTGTTGGCTTATATGTTGCTTTTGTTTGCTAATTCATCATTTTGTTGGCTGATATGCTTCATTTGTTAGCTAATATGTTTGATATGTTCCTTTTGTTGGTTGATACTTTTCATTTGTTGACTAATATATTTCTTTTGTTTACTGATACATTTTTATCAATGTTTGATAATAAATAGTGATTAGAGGAAAATTGGAAGAAAAGGGGTGAAATTAAAAAAAAAAAAAAAAAAAAAAAAAAAAAAAAAAAAAAAAAAAAAAAAAAGAAGAAGTCATGTGACCTGGAGGATCCAACGTCGAAAATAACCAAGTCAAATTTCGAAATGTGAGCAAAAAAAAATTTAACGGGACATGATTAGAACTCTTTCTCACCCATTTATTAACATTATTGAAATTTTAAGGAGAATTTTTAAATTACCACTCAAAAATGTATCCATTTTTAAAATAACCACCCGTTAATTTATTTATTTATTTATTTTACCACCTCTTAAATTAAAAAAACTACTCAGATTACCACCCATTGCAAAATTCTGGTGGATTTCTGGTATGTGGACCTACCCAATGGCTAGTAACGGTTATGTTTAAGCATTATAATCAACCATGTGTTCACTCCACCTCCCCTTTAAACCAGTTTATTAAGTATAAGGCAACCTAAAATCAAAAGAAAACAAATGAAAAAAAATCAAGAGCTTGTTATCTAAATTGCCACTACTACTGATCATCTTCTTCCTGTTACCACTAAGAGTCGTTAGGTGGGGCCCACATAAGAGAAATCCACCGGAATTTTGAAATAGTTGGTAATTTGAGTAGTTTTTGAATTTAAGAGGTGGTAAAATAAAAATATAAATTTAACGGGTGGTTATTTTAAAAAGGATACATTTTTGGGTGGTTTTTAAAAATTAACCAAAATTTAATCTTATTATGGTATTCTCTAGAGGGGATTAGCGGTCTTAGCGCTTTCCTCTCGGTTTGAAAAAATACATCTCTAAAGAGATATAAAAGATTAAAAAATACTGCCTCCGTCACCGAATGATAGTCACTATTTTCATTTTTGGACACCCAAAATGTTAGTCACATTTCACAATTTTAGATCCCATACAATCTTACAAAATGACCTATATACCCTCATTTTTTTGGTTGTATTATCTGTGCTTCCCAAAATACCCTCATATTTGCCTTTGTACTTGTTCCTTAATTGAATGAGTTGTCTCCCTTTTTAATGACAATCAGTTTCTCTCTCTTCTTTTTGTTTTGCACATGATTGGATTTTAATTCCCATGTACTTTTATTTATTTCTCCTTAATTCCTGTGATTTTCACCCAAAAGTGACTATCATTCGGGGACGGAGGGAGTAATAGGGGTTTCTATGAGGGTTCCTCGTGACTTTGAAGTCAACTCATGTAATATTCAATATAGTGGGCTTGCTAAATAATCGATTTTAATTGGTCACCCTGTATCCACCAAAACAATATGGGTCCCTAATTTTAGGAAAAATAAAAACGCTTGATGTTGACTTAATTTATCACTTAATCAATAAAAGCCATGCTAGTAGTCATTGTTATTTATCACCTTCATCCCACACCTTCAAAACACCAATATGATGATATTTCCATTAATATTTATCATCTTCCTACGCCTTGAACGTGTTTTATCAACCTCGAATCATTCCTTTGTCTTTGCACATGCATCCGGAATTGGAACGATCGATAATTGTGGAAAAAACAACCTTCAAAATCTCCTAGCAACCTTAACATCCCAAACCTTAAGTACCGGGTTTTATAACTTTAGTACTACCTTCCCCGGAACTCCCAATCAGCTACATGGCCTATACCTTTGTCGAGGTGATGTTGTCGATCCCCAAGTTTGCTATAGTTGTATCAATTCTGCTAAAAACTATATCTTCGAAAACACCTTTTATGTAAGAGAGGGTTTAATTTGGTATGACCTTTGTATGATAAGATTCTCGAATGAGTCGTTTCTTGGCAAGTTGGATACAGGGATGTCAATGGCCTCTTGGGACAATCATAAAATCGAGGGTAGGCATCGTATTCATTTCATGAAAATTCTAAGGAATACGATGGAGGCCTTGGCCATCCAAGCCTCGAATGTTGTAAACGGAAGAAAATTTGCTTCAAAAGTTGTCAAGTATACAAGGTTTGATTCGTTTCACGCGATGGTCCAGTGTACGCCGGACTTGTTGGCTAGTGATTGTTACAAGTGCTTGACAAGCGCGAGACAGAAGCTACTGAGTCTTCGCGGTAGTTTAAGGGGAGATGTTACATACAGTAGTTGTATGGCTCAATATAAGACTACTCTTGCGTTCAGTAACAAGTATTCTGCAAGTGAAGAGGTTAAGCCCTTGTTGTTTCTCCCATCTACAGCAGCCACTAATTCAGCACCAATTTCACTAACAGGTAAACGAAGATACTAAAATTTCGTATATGATCAGATTCACTAGCTAGTAATCTTGGTTTTACTTTGGATTTGATTTCGTTAATAGTTTGATTAGAGATCTCATCAGTCTATAGTAAGACCTTTAATGTATTAATTAAAAGGGAAAGTTGTTAGATTATGGAAATAATCTATTGTAATTATATTGCATATATTTAGTGTATATCTTTCCTAGTTTCGCATAGCTTAACCTAGAAGCCTAATCTTGTATATATACTAATCTTTGATGAATGAGAAGGGTACGGCAAATATTCACATATTCTCTCATGGTATCACGAGTCTAGGTTTTCTTTCCTAAAAACCCTAATTCTCTTCCGCACTATTTTCTTCTCCTTTTTCTTCCATGGCTGATCAAAAGATCCACCCTGCTACCCTCGTCAATAACATCAAGTCCTGTATTCCTATTACCCTTGATTACGCAGGTAAGCAGTACAATACATGGTCAACCTTATTCCAACTTCATTGCCGTGCGAATTTGGTTATCGATCATATTCTTCCCCCTCCAGTGGATTCTACGGCCAAGCCAACCGAGCCCACAGCCGCTGAAAAAGCTTTCACCCAACGTCTCGATGACTTAGTTCGACAATGGATTTATGGGACAATCTCTATTGATCTTATGAATTCGATAATCGACCCGGATGACACAGCGTTGGATGCGTGGACAAGGTTGAAGGATTTCTTTCTCAACAACAAGGCTGCTAGGGCGTTACAACTTGATGCCGAATTTACTAATACTCAGCTTGAGCAATTTGATGGTGTCAAGGCGTATTGCTCGCATCTTAAATCCCTTGCTGATAGTCTGAAAAATGTAGGGGATAAAGTCTCTGATAATCGTATGGCTCTACAACTTTTGAAAGGCTTATCAGAAGATTACAGGCCCTTTCGAACCTCTGTTCGTCATATGAACCCTCTGCCTACTTTTGACTCTCTCCGTTCTATGCTCGAGCTTGAGGAGCATAGCAATGCTACCGACCCTGCTATTGACACTCATGAAGAAGCGCATCTGTCTCACGCACCTTCTACGGGTCAGCAGGGCATTGGAGATAACTCACAAAATTCCTCTTCTTCTTCTCGTGGGCAATCTCGTTCCGGTGGCCGGAGAAACAAAGGGAAGGGCAGTAAAGGGAAAGGGGGTGGCGCAACCGCCGCCGCTAACCGGAGCAACCAGCAGCAGCCGCCGCAACAGCAGCGCTGGCCAAGTCAGCCCCAGCAGCAGGGTACGGCTCAGCAGCAGGCTCCTTGGTTTTATCCTCCACCTTGGGCCTATTGGAATCAAGGGCCTTGGGGTGCTCCACCATGCCCCTACCCGACTCAGGGACCAGCCCAGAATCCGCAGTGGTCTGCAAGGCCTAATCAGCCCGGTGTTCTCGGCCCTCGTCCCCAACAGGCTTACTATGTGACCAACCCTCCTCCTTCTCCGGGGTATGCACCTACCAACATTGAGCAAGCAATGCACACTTTGTCTATTCCCGATCCGAATTACTACATGGACACGGGGGCTACATCTCACATGACAAATGCTCAAGGTAATTTATCTCCATACTTTAATTTGCGTCCGCATGTGAATAATGCAATTATTGTTGGTGATGGTAGCAAAATTCCGATTACAGGTTATGGTCACGAATCTCTTAACCAACACACACTCCAACTCAAAAATGTCTTACATGTCCCTAAATTGATCAAAAATCTAATTTCTGTTAGAAAATTCACTACTGATAATCGAGTTTCTATAGAGTTTGATCCTTTTGGGTTTTCTGTGAAGGACTTGCAGACGGGGAGCAAAATAGTGAGATGTAATAGCAATGGCGATCTTTATCCCTTCTTCATGGATCGTCAAGTTTTTTCCTCTTCCACTCCGTCAGCTTTTGCAGTTGTGTCTCCTAGTGTGTGGCATTCCCGTTTAGGTCATCCGGGAAATGCAATTCTTAGTTCTTTGCGTAGTAGTAATTTTGTTCAATGTAATAGGGCTAAACTTGATGTATGTCATTATTGTCCTTTGGGAAAATTAATAAAATTGCCTTTTTACGACTCTACATCTCATACTACTATGCCTTTCGATATCATTCACAGTGATTTATGGACATCTCCAGTTTCTAGTTCTCAAGGTCATAAATATTATGTTCTATTTCTTGATGATTTTACAAATTTTTTGTGGACATTCCCTATCTCTACCAAGTCTCAAGTCCATAACTTATTTCTCCGAATTAGAACATACATAAAGACTCAATTTGAACGAGAGGTAAAATCTTTCCAATGTGACAATGGCCGTGAGTTTCATAACGATCCTTTCACAACATTTGGTCATCAACATGGGATGGTTTTCCGATTTAGTTGTCCATACTCTTCACCTCAAAATGGTAAAGCCGAAAGAAAAATTAAAACGATCAATAACATTGTTCGTACCATTATGTGTCATGCCTCGATCCCCCCCTCTTTTTGGCATCATGCCCTTGACATGGCCACATATCTTCACAATATCTTGCCTACAAAGCTACTTGATTACAATTCTCCGACTCAAATTCTATATCATAAACTTCCCGATTATTCTCACCTTCAAGTATTTGGTTGCTTGTGCTTTCCTCTTTTTTCCTCATCTACTATCCATAAGCTTCAAGCCCGCTCCACTCCTTGTGTTTTTCTTGGGTATCCATCCAATCATCGGGGTTACAAGTGTTACGATATGTCGAGTGGGAAAATTATCATTGCTAGGCATGTATGGTTCGATGAGTCTAGTTTTCCTTTCTCTAAGGTTCACACTCCTCAATCGCACACATATGATTTTCTAGGTGATTATTCTAGTCCTCTAAGCAATCCGTTGTTGCGGCACTCTTTGTTGGACTCCGATCACACACCTCCTTCTACAAGGCAGCCCACTCCGCAACCAGGGTGCGGCACAGCAACCCAGGCCGCGGGTGAGCTGCGGACTCCCCTGTCCGTACCACCTTCACCTCCTCCCAGCTCCATTTCTCGCAGCTCTCCTCTTCCAAGCCCCCTGCCAGCAGGTGGCTCTCCTCCCAGCACCCAGCAGCGTGGCCCCGTGCCACTACCTGCTATCCCCGCCGGGTTACCAGCGGGTGCTGGTGCTAGGGGAGCCGTTCCTGCCATGCCCACTGCCCAGCACGATGGTTTTCCATCGCACACTGGTGCAAGTGAGGCCGAGCAAGGGGTGCTTCCTATTCCACCCGACTTTTCTTCTTCATCTTTCTCTCACTCTAATCCAACTCCAACTCACTCCATGTCTACTCGAAGTAAGCATGGAATCGTCAAGCCTAATCCCAAATACCAAAATCAAACACATCATACTACTACCTCCATATCACCCATTCCAAAGAACCCGGTTAATGCTATTCGTGACCATAATTGGAAAATTGCTATGCAGGAGGAGTATGATGCTCTTATTGCCAATGGAACTTGGAAATTGGTTCCGCGACCACCAAATGTGAATATAATTCGGTCATTGTGGATTTTTCGGCATAAGACTAAATCTGATGGGTCTTTTGAGAGACATAAGGCTAGACTTGTTGGTGATGGAAAAACTCAAAGGGAAGGGATTGATTGTGATGAGACCTTCAGCCCGGTTGTTAAACCGGCTACTATTCGGGTTGTTCTTAGCATCGCTCTAGCAAAGTCTTGGCAAATTCATCAATTAGATGTGAAAAATGCTTTCTTACATGGTCATTTGAATGAAACAGTTTACATGTATCAACCTATGGGATTCAAGGATCCAGATAAACCTGATCATGTCTGTTTATTGGAGAAGTCGCTTTATGGTCTGAAACAAGCACCCCGTGCGTGGTATAAACGTTTTGCAGATTTTGTGGCTACTATTGGTTTTGCAAACAGCAAATCTGATACCTCATTGTTCATCTATCGCCATGGTAATGATACTGCTTATCTCCTTCTATATGTTGATGATATTGTGCTTACGGCTTCTTCGGAGTCTCTCCGGCGTCATATTATTTCTCGACTCAGCTCTGAATTTGCAATGAAGGATTTGGGTCCTCTGAGTTATTTTTTGGGTATTGGTGTTACTAGAGGTAAAAATGGTTTATTTTTATCTCAAAAGAAGTATGCGCAGGAAATTTTGGAAAAAGCAGGAATGACAAATTGCAAGCCTTCGCCGACTCCTGTTGACACCAAAGGCAAATTGAGCACTCAAGAGGGTGCTCCGTATGACGATCCTACTTCTTATAGGCGCCTCTGTGGTGCCCTGCAGTACTTGACTTTTACTCGGCCGGATATTTCTTATGCAGTTCAGCAGGTTTGCTTATTTATGCACTCACCCCGTGTTGAGCACATGGATGTGTTGAAACGCATTCTGCGATACATTAGAGGTACGACAGATTTTGGTTTACACTTGCATAAATCTTCGGTTTCCTCTCTTCTATCATACACGGATGCAGATTGGGGCGGGTGCCCGGACACTCGTCGTTCTACATCAGGTTATTGTGTGTACCTCGGTGATAATCTGATTTCTTGGTCTTCGAAACGACAACCCACTTTGTCTAAGTCCAGTTGTGAAGCAGAGTACAGAGGGGTTGCAAATGTGGTTTCTGAATCTTGCTGGATTCGAAATTTGTTGCTTGAGCTATTTCTACCTATTTCGAAAACAACACTGGTTTATTGTGACAATGTGAGTGCGATATATCTTTCTAGTAATCCGGTTCAACATCAGCGCACTAAACACATTGAGATGGACATTCATTTTGTTCGTGAGAAGGTACAACGCGGCGAAGTACGTGTCCTACATGTTCCATCCCGATACCAGATTGCAGACATTTTCACAAAGGGTCTGCCAAAGGTTTTATTTGATGATTTTCGGGACAGTCTCAACGTTCGTAGTCCTACCGTTTCGACTGCGGGGGTGTGTTAGATTATGGAAATAATCTATTGTAATTATATTGCATATATTTAGTGTATATCTTTCCTAGTTTCGCATAGCTTAACCTAGAAGCCTAATCTTGTATATATACTAATCTTTGATGAATGAGAAGGGTACGGCAAATATTCACATATTCTCTCAAAAGTGATGCATCTAAATTGAAAGTTCTATTATTTAAAAGTGATGAATCTAATAAAAAAACAGAGGAAATATTAACTTTTTTTGAAGTTTTATATTTAAATCCATCCATTTGTAACTTTAACACTTCCTCCACCCACAGTTATGTGCAACAAAGGAATATTTTACATCTCACAAATAATATCTCTTTGTTGTATATAATTATGGGCGGAGGAAGTATATAATTTGTGCAGTCGTTCATTTTTGTAAGTTTGTTTTGATTCAGGAACACAACTGGATGATCCTGCTGATAGAAGCGAATGATCTATGGAATAACGATGGATTGTAGTCGAGCACACGAACTATATATGAGCTTCCCTGCTATTAAAAAAAATGTGGTAATAAACTAAACTGCTGGTAGTTATGTTGTTTCATTTGCTACAAAATATAAGATTAAACTTTCTCTGTATTAGACATGTTCATGTAACATGCATCGAATTGCTGTATAACATATACTTGATATCATTAAGCATGGACTGATACATATATTATATTTCATCATACAATGACGAAGATCATGATGCTTTATAATTTTATATCAATATTTCCAATCAGGGTGTAATTTGGACTGTTTGCGTTATCGGTTTATTTTGATTATGATGTAAAGATAAAACTAAGCTAGCGTGGGAGGAGGCATTATTTAACTGTGGTATTACTTGACTTTTCAAAACTATGCATTGATTAAGGGGTCAATGGTAAGTCATGCAATTGTATTATTAATTTATTGTTTTGTTGAAGATTATCTAGTATTAACTATTAAGTGGACTTTTGATTGGTGGGTCTCTACCTAATGTCTGAATTTCCTAATCAAGCATTACAAGATTTATTGACGATGCAACTTTTGTACGGGCGACTATGAAAAAAAGATAGTATGCCCATATGTAAAAAGGCAAAATTGGTGTAACGTACAACTTAAACTATATACTTTCTCTGTTTTTTTTACTTGATCTGTTTCTTTTATCATGCTTGTCAATGCAAAACTTTAACAATCAATAACTTAAATTCTTCATAAATAAATATTATAAAAGTTATATATTATGATAGTACTTATTGAGACGAATCCAAAAAATCATATATGAATATATTTTTCCTTACATATTATTCACAAATGACGGTCAAAAGAGAGGTGGTGAATAGTCTAAAAGTCAAAACGGATCAAGTAATAAAGAACGAAGGAAGTATGATTTAGGTGCACCCAACATCACCTTTGATTACTCTTAATAAGTTAATAGTAAAATAACACTAACTACGACAAAAGGTACTTGATAGGTCCTAATTTGTACATATTTTAGGTGCTTATCTACACTCAATTGTTTATGGATTTAGAAGTCTAAGTTGTATTTTTACATTATTTGCTTAGGTTATGCTCTACTACTCTCCGTTTGTGTGTTTTGATGAATTTCAGGTGATTTAGATGCAAATGGATTATGATTAGCTAATCTTGAGTATAATAATAATAAAGTATGAAGCTACGTTGCTCTAGGATCTCATATCATGTCTTCGAGATGAAATAAGGATAGAAAAAAGCAAGGACGTTGATGAAAGACTTGGCAAATATGAGTCCCGTCCACTATTTTGATCATAACTTTTGATCTACAAATGATATTGGAGTGATTCAAATTGCATTGGAAAGTAGACTTCAAGAGCTTTCTAACGATATATTACACGCCTCAAACAAAGATCTGGAGCTCAAGTTATGACCGTTTTAAGAAGAGCTACGCGTGCAGCAGCGAGATACACGAACGTGCCCTATGCTTACACGCCCGTGTGTGGACAATTCTTGGACGATTTAGCCCGAATTAGTTTCCTAATTCTATCCTAATTCCTAGCTTTATTATAAATACTCCTTGGCTTTATTATCCCATAACCCCCATTAGTTTAGAACCCTAGTTTTCTCTCTAGTTTTATTTTATTAATTCAAGTATTATATTTTCTTCATCTCTTTCATTTATTTTATTTCTTTTATTATGTCAGAGTAGATTATTATTCTAGGGTTAGGTTTAACCCTAGCCATGATTGATACTTGATTTATTCTTTGAAATTCTCAATTAATTGTTATATTGTTCATGCTTAATTAATTGTGCTTATGCCAATACTAGATTAGAGATAATTGGTATTGTGATTATTCCTTTGTTTTAATCGCAACGAAAGTTGGATTTTAACGGAATCGAATAGATTAATTAAGGGTTTGAAGTTCATCATGAAAATAGTTGAATGGATGATTAGGAAGTTAGAGTAATGTGCTTAATGTCTCTAATTTGCATGATTCCATGAAAATAGGCTTGATTGTGATTAGAGAAGCCATTGATAACTCGAAAGAGACCTTTGGTATTATATCTAGGGATTACTTTTCCTTGTGAACATATAATTAATTGGTTGGGGTAAGAATTTGTCTTGCATTGATTATGCTAGTGGTGATACTTAATTCTAGATGTTTTTATTATTTGATTTTCTTGTTTTAGTAGTATAATATTTTGATATTTTCAACCCTATTTTGATTGACTCGACTAATTTTAATTCATAGTAACCAATATTGATACTACCTTCTCTGTGGGATCGACCCTGACTTACCCTACTACATAATTAGGAGGTTTAGTTAGGTATTATTTTTGTTAGGTGTGCGACCGCCTATCAGTACTAACACCACCATTGTCTACATTGTTGGTGTTGTTGATACCAATTTCTCAAAGTTGCATAGGATATATCCCATAAAATAATTGTTATGAAATGATATCAATAATGTAAAATATATGCAGACATGTAAACATACAATGAAATAAAAACAATTAATGAAAATTTATACTTTACTTGGATTATATTAACACAACACCTATGCAATAATTGTTATGAAATGATATCAATAATGTGAAATATATGCAGACATGTAAACATACAATGAAATAAAAACAATTAATGAAAATTTATACTTTACTTGGATTATATTAACACAACACCTATGCCTATGTGTTGCCAAGCTGTGACAATGACAACTTCACATTCCCCCCTCATTTAAATTCTTCCTTTGGTTAGGCTTATGGAATAGGTTACTCATTGCAAACCGTCTCCATTCTAGGCATATCATAACTAGAGCTGTCAATTCGGATAAACGAGTCGGGTTTTGGTCGGGTAAAAGTGGGTCGGGTCAACTCGGGTCGGGTCAATTCGAATTAATTCCATAACCTATGCGGGTCAAGTTTGGATTAGGTCATGCTTGAATCGGGTCACGTTGGGTCATACTTCTTATCGGGTTTGGGTCAGGTTTAGGTCGGGTTACATTCGGGTCAGGTGAACAATATGTCGTGATTAATTTGGGTTAAAACGGGTTAGGATAATTCTCGGGTTTGAGTCGGGTTCGGTTCAAGTCAATAATTTGCGGGTTATAATCAGGTCGGGTCATTTTCAAGTCGGGTCATTCTCGGGTTCAACTCGGGTTCGGTTCAAGTCAATAATTTGCGGGTTATAAACAGGTTGGGTCATTTTCAAGTCGGGTCATTCTCGCAAGTCGGGTTATGTTCAAGTCAATAATTTGCAGGTTACAATCAGGTCGGGTCATTTCCAAGTCAGGTCATATTCGGATTCAACTAACTATAAATAGATAATTATCATTTTTATCAAGCTAATTATTTCCTTTGACTATAATATATTTGGAAATATACATGGAAATATACTAGGGAACTATAGTCTATAATTTAGGAAGATAATTATCTCCTTTGACCATACAACAAATATATACTATATTTAACTCTTAAATTTGAGGATGAAGCTCATTTCTTTTGCTGGCATGGACCGACTTGGTCTCCTTAGACAAAATGCTTTGATCAAAAATAATAAGTTGATCTTAATTGCATCTAAGGTGATTTGAAATCAGGTCAAGAAAAATTTGGGTTGAACTTAGGTCGAGTCAATAACAAGTCGTGTTAATTTCGAGTCGAGTTAGTAACAGATCGGGTTGAATTTTTGGGTCAGGTAAGTATTAAACCTGGTAAAAATCGGGTCATGTCAATAACAAGTCGGGTTTAATTTGGGTCAGGTCAATAACAAGTCGGGTTTAATTTGGGTCAGGTCAATAATAACAATTCGGGTTGATTTCGAATCGGGTTTATAACAAGTTGGGTTAAATTTGGGTCGAGTTAGAACGGTTCGGGTTGAATTCAGGTCAAGTTAGTAACAAGTCAAAGTAAATTCGGGTTTTGAAGGCTTAAAGCGGGTTAGGGTCAATTTCAGTTCAAGTCGAGTTCGGTGAAAGTTAATTAAATTGGTCATTGTAAACCAGTAAATTAGCCGTTTAAAGGCAAATTGGATGGTTCCACACACCCAATTGGACACCCGGAGGGTATTAGGGACCATGATAAACATTTCGGCAATTATTATTCCGGGCGAAAAAAAGTCATAAAATTTCAAAAATTGAAGGCTAATATCCTCGCTTTTGAGAAATTTTGGAGGTTTCAGGACCTAGCTTAGTGTCGCAAAGTCTTGAGATTTGAGGGAATACATCCGGGGGTCATAAAATGTCGTTTGGAACCATATATGATCATTATATGTTGTCATAAATGTTCGTGGTAGGCTTGAGTTAATGAAATCGGTGCAAGTTGTAAACCGGTAAATTGGTCGTTTAAAGGCAAATTGGATGGTTCCACACACCCAATTGGACTCCCAGAGGGTATTAGGGACCATGGTAAACATTTCGGAATTTTTTTATCTCGGGCGAAAAAAAGTCAAAAAATTCCAAAATTGAATGCTAATATCCACGCTTTTTGAGAAATTTTGTAGGTTTCAGGGCCCAGTGTCGAAAATACTTGAGATTTTAGGGGATACATATCGGGGTCATATAATTCTGTTTGGAACCATATATGATCATTATATGTTGTCATAAATGTTTGTGGTAGGCTTGATTTAACGAAATCGATGCAAGTATTAACCGGTAAATTGACCGTTTAAAGGAAAATTGGGTGGTTACACCCACCCAGTAGGACTCCCGGAGGGTATTAGGAACCATGGTAAACATTTCAGCAATTTTTATTTCAGGGCGAAAAAAAGTCAAAAAATTCCAAAATTGATGGCTAATATCCACGCTTTTTCAGAAATTTTGGAGATTTCGAGGCCTGGTGTCTAAAAGCCTTGAAATTTTAGGAGATACATCTCGGGGTCATATAATGTTGTTTGGAACCATATATGATCATTATATGTTCGTGGTAAGATTGATACATATCGGGGTCATATAATGTCATAAATGTTCGTGGTAGGCTTGATTTAATGAAATCGGTGCAAGTTGTAAATCAGTAAAGTGGTCGTTTAAAGACGAATTGGATGGTTCCACCCACCTAATTGGGCTCCCAGAGGGTATTAGGGAACATGATAAACAATTAGGCAATTTTATTCCTGGCGAAAATAAGTTAAAAGATTCAAAAATTGAAGCTAATATCCACCTTTTAGAAAAATTTTGGAGTCTCCGAGGCCCGGTGTCTAAAAGTCTTGAAATTCAAGGGAATACATTTCAGAATCATATTATGTCGTTTAGAACCATATGTAATCATTATTTGTTATCATAAATGTTCGTGGCAGGCTTGAGTTAATGAAATAAATGCAATTCAAGTTGTAAACCGGTAAATTGGCCGCTTAAAGGCAAATTGGATTGTTCCACCAATCCAATTGGACTCCCGGAGGGTATTAGGGATCATGGTAAACATTTCAGCAATTTTCATATCCGGGCGAAAAAAAAGTCGAAAAATTCCAAAATTGAAAGCTTATATATCTACTCTTTTTGAGAAATTTTGAAGGTTTCGGGGCCCGGTGTCGAAAAGCCTTGAGATTTTAGAGAATACATCTCGGGGTAATATAATTCCGTTTGGAACCATATATGATCATTATAATTTGTTATAAATGTTCATGGTAGGCTTGTGTTAATGAAATCGGTGCAAGTTGTAAATCGGTAAATTGGCGTTTAAAGGAAAATTGGATGGTTTCACCCAGCCAATTGGACTCCGAGAGGGTATTAGGGACCATGGTAAACATTTCTTCCATTTTTACTTTTGGGTGAAAATTAGTCAAAAAATTCCGAAGTTGAAGACTAATATCCATACTTTTTGAGAAATTTTGGAGGTTTCGAGGCCCGGTGTCGAAAAGTCTTGAAATTCTAGTGGATATATCTCGTGGTCATATAATGCCGTTTGGAACCATATATGATCATTATTTGTTGTTATAAATGTTCGTGGTAGGCTTCAGTTAATGACATCGGTGCAAGTTATGAACAGATACATTGGTTGTTTAAAAGCAAATTGAATGGTTCCACCCACCCAACTGGACTTCCGGAGGGTATAAGGTACCATGGTAAACATTTCGGCAATTATTATTTTCGGGCGAAAAGAAGTCCGAAGTTCAAAATTTGAAATCCATGACTTTTGAGAAATTTGGGATGTTTCAAGGTCATGTGTCAAAAAGTTTTGAGATTTTAGGTGCTACATCTCGGGGTCATATAATGTCGTTTGGAACCATATATGATCATTATATATTTTCATAAATGTTCTTAGTAGGCTTGAGTTAATTAAATCGGTGCAAGTTGTAAATCGGTAAATTGGCCGTTTAAAGGCAAATAGGATGGTTCCACCCACCTAATTGGACTTCTGGAGGGTATTATGGATCATGTAAACATTTCGGAAATTTTTATTTCGGGGCGAAAAAAAGTAAAAAAAAAAATCCAAAATTGAAGGCTAATATCTACACTTTTTGAGAAAATTTTGAGGTTTCGGAGCCCGGTGTCGAAAATCCTTTAGATTTTAAGATATATATCTCGGGTGCATATAATGCCATTTGGAACCATATAAGATCATTATATGTTGTCATAAATGTTTGTGGTAGGCTTGAGTTAATGAAATTGGCGCAAGTTGTAAACCGGTAAATTGGTCGTTTAAAGGCAAATTGGAATGTTCCACCCACCCAATTGGACTCCCGGAGGGTATTAGAGACAATGGAAAACATTTCGGCAATTTTTATTTATGGGCGAAAAAAGTCAAAAAATTCAAAAATTGAAGGCTAATATCCACGCTTTTTGAGAATTTTTGGAGTTTTCGGGGCCCGGTTTTGAAAAGTCTTAAAATTGAAGGAAATACATCTCGGGGTCATATAATGTCGTTTGGAACCATATATGATCATTATTTGTTGTCATAAATGTTCGTGGTAGGCTTGAATTAATAAAATCGGTGTAAGTTATAAACCGATAAATTGGTCGTTTAAAGGCAAATTGGATGGTTCCACCATCCCAATTGGACTCCCGGAGGATATTAGGGACCATGGTAAACATTTCGGCAATTTTTATATCCTGGCGAAAAAAGTTAAAATTCCAAAATAGAAGGCAAATATCCACGCTTTTTGAGAGATTTCGATTGTTTTGGGCCTTGTGTCGAAAAACATTGAGATTTTAGGGGATACATCTCGGGGTCATGTAATGCCGTTTGGAACCATATATCGGGTTTAGGTCGGGATAATAACAGGTCGGGTTACATTCGGGTCGGGAGAACAATAGGTCGTGTTTAATTCGAGTTTTCACGGGTTTAAACGGGTTAGGGTAATTTCGGGTTCGGTTCAAGTCAATAATTTGCGGGTTAGAATCAGGTTAGGTCATTCTCGGGTTTGAGTCAGATTTGTTTCAAGTCAATAATTTGCGGGTTATAATCAGCTCGGGTCATTTTCAAGTCGGGTCAGTCTCGGGTTCAAGTTGGGTTCGGTTCAAGTCAATAATTTGCGGGTTATAATCAGGTTGGGTCATTTCCAAGTCGGATCATTCTCGAATTCAAGTCGGGTTATGTTCAAGTCAATAATTTGCAGGTTACAATCAGGTCGGGTCATTTCCAAGTCAGGTCATATTCGGGTTCAACTAACTATAAATAGATAATTATCATTTTTATCAAGCTAATTATTTCCTTTGACTATAATATATATGGCAATATACTAGGGAATTATAGTCTATAATTTAGGAAGATAATTATCTCCTTTGACCATACAACAAATATATACTATATTTAATTCTTAAATTTGAGGATGATGCTCCTTTCTTTAGCTGGCCTGGACCGACTTGGTCTCTCTAGACAAAATGCTTTGATCAACAATAATAAGGTGGTTTAAATTGCATTTAAGGTGATTTGAAATCGGGTCAGGAACAATTTGGGTTAAATTTAGGTCGGGTCAATAACTAGTCGTGTTGATTTTGATTCAGGTTAGTAACATATTAAGTATAATTTTTTGGTAGGGTTAGTAATAGGTCATGTAAAATTCGGGTCAGGTCAATAACAAGTCGGGTTAAATTCGGGTCAGGTTGATTTCGGGTTGGGTTAAATTTGGGTCGGGTTAGGAAATGGTCGGGTTGAATTCAGGTCAGGTTAGTAACAAGTCGGGTTAAATTCGGGTTTTGATGGGTTAAAAGAGGTTTGGGTCAATTTCGGTTCAAAACGGGTTCGGTTCAGGTCAATAATTTACGGGTTACATTCGGGTCGGGTCATCTCCAGGTCAATTCATGTTCGGGTTTGGGTCTCACATAATCGGGTCAACTTGGGTCTAGGTTTGATTTCAGGTTGGGTCAAGTCGGGTTTTGGTCACCATTTTTTCGAGTTCAAATGGTTCAGTTAATAATTGGGTTTGAGTTGGTATTTCGGGTCGGGTCAACTTTTGACAGCTCTAATCATAACCTCTGAATCTTGCAGTTTCCGTCCTAGTACACCTAAATAACCATATGTCATGTCCTTAAGGATTGCCACAGAGCTAAGGAGCTCTGGAATCTAGTACAACCTCCTTCCACCACCCAAGCCTTAGATACTGTTGACTGGTTGTGTAACAACCTTCAATTGAACATTAACCATACCTTTCTGAACCTCCCTTGGAACTAAACCTTTGTTTTGCTAACCTGGAGACTATGGTTAAAAAGGAATGAATGGGTCTTTAATAGAAATTCTACCCTTATCCTTAACCATGTGAATGCTGCAAAAGCTTGGGTTACTGAGCTATCCTTGCTTGGGCTTGAATCTGCAACATCCAACAATACCATAATGAATGAGCAGCCAAAAGCTTTGTCTTAGTTTGGGGTCTAGCCTGTGCATAATAGTTGATGCTTCCTTTAAGGAACAAAGTTCTACTACCAGCATTGCTTGTATTTGCAGGGACCAGCATCAACAATTGGGTTAAAGGCATTGCATTACACACCTGGGCTAACTCAGCCTTAATGGCTGAAACAATGGCAATCTCTACTGCTATTTCATGGGCCATTAAAGAAGGCTGGGAGGATGTTCATATTATATCGGATTGTCAAAGGACAGTTAAAGGAGTTACTCATCAAAACAAAGCCTTTGATGAAATGGAGAACCATTATCTACTGTTTTGTAGGGACCTGCTAAGCAAGATACCAAGGGGAAAGCTATCCAAGGGGCCCAGAGATCAAGTCAAGGAAGCAAATGTGGTGGCCAAGCAAGTTATGCTGCATCTAACACCTTCCACCAAGGATGACTGGAAGTTTGATAATATTTTGAACATTTGTATGATTATTTTGCCCCCTGCTTTGAGTAGTAACTATTGTAATAGCAGTAATGTTTTTATTGGCAGCAAACTTATCTCTAGTGCTAACCAATTATGTAATTTGGGTGGTAATACACCACTTTTGAACCCACCTTAGTTGATGGTGCCACTATTATGGTGGTGTTATCTGTACTTAGGCTGAGTCCTGTAAACTGTATGACTGCTTTGCTTATTTAATCTATCTAGTTCTCTTTCTACCAAAAAATAAAATATTATCAACAAAAAGGAAAGTTTTGCGTAAGTCATGCATGCATGAGCTCAAAATTGTTGTATTTTGGTAAGTAATCATTGGAATAAACCAATCCCAAATTGGAAGCAAGTATGCCCAAATGTTCGTTTGTTCGATCTGTCAAAAATCAATTAGTTGCTTGTATCATCCATTGCATTACAAACTGCTTCTTCCTATAGTTTTAAGTTGTGTTTTGATAATATTTTACTACTTATTTTCCATTTTCATTCCTTTTAGGGATTTTACTTTACAAATCTTTCTCCTAAAAGACAATATTACTAACTATGCAAGCCTATTATGGCATCAATACGATGCTAAACCCAATTTTAATCAACTTATTAAAATTGTCCACTAACTAAATGAGACTAATATATTTAATGGAGAGAGAATATGCTTTTACATTCTATATACCTGAAAGACTATTTTAAAGTTATAAAAATGGATTTATATGATCTACTAGGCCAGTTGGCACAATGGGGTGTACTCGGTGTAGGATTATACTAGGAATCATGTTTTGGTGGGACCAGTAATAATTAGTTATACATTAAAATTAGGACAGTGTAGTTAACTAATTTAAAATGACATTTAAAAGTAGAATTATTGATATTATTCTATTATTTTAGTTCTTATATTGTTGCTAAAGATCAATGGAGCAAGGTAGACAATGCCCTACATTATTGATGAGAAGATTAAGAAGGAAAGAGGAAATCGAATTATTAAACAACAGATGACTTTGTCTAAATTAAAATTTAGATTAAGTCCACTATGAAGAGAGAGGTTCGATCTAGTTTGACAATAAATAATTTTTAAATATTATTTGTCTATCTGGCTCCCTAAACACCAAAAAAAATTATAGATGAAAAATAGTGATATTCAATTATAGAAACAAATTATTGTTAAGTAATACTCTATTTATAACTAATAAGGAAATGTAAACGGATGAAATGAGACTTTTCAAATTATATGGGGACATAGAGAGTATGAATTAATAATATCGAGCAAGCTTAAAAATTAGTTTCCTAAGATTCATTTAACTTATACATAACATTAACAATCAAAGTTGGTTAGCAAATTAAAAATGTCAACTATATATAGTGCTATACTTATACCCTATTATGGAGAGTAAGTCGTTATTGTGGAAAAAGTCAACCTTGGCAACCCTAATAATGCAATGGAATTTTTCTATAATATATATACGTAGTACATTTTTTGTTTTCTTCCATTACTTACAATATTTCGTATATTTTACAAAATAGTCCAATCAATTATCATCATCGTTTTTGTCTTGCCTTTTTGCGCAAATACTATGGCCTCGATAATAATATCCTTTACATTGTTAGTAGCTACTCAACTTATTATCCCAAGTGCACAAGCTTATTTTTACTACTATACAAATTGCACGGGTAGTTCAAATTACATCATAAACAGCCCTTATCAAACAAACCTCAACAATCTCTTAAACAACTTAACCTCCCAAGCAGCGCAGTCCGAATCACGATTCTACTACTCGACGTTTGGCCAAGCTCCCAATCGAGTCTATGGCCTCTACCTATGTCGAGGTAACACTGATAGTCAATATTGTAGCCGGTGTGTTAATGAATCACATTTAAATATCCTCAAAGAGTGTCCAACCCAAAATTGGGCCGTTCTATGGAGTGAAAATTGTACAATTCGTTTTTCTAACGTGTCAATCTATCAGAAACTCGATGTTACTCATAGAATTGTGGGATATAACGATGTTCCAACGATTCCTAGTAATGGAATCCAAACATTTTTAGATGTACGGAATAAAACCATGAATGATTTAGCACCCCTAGTCTCGAATAGCTCGATGAAGTATGGTAGTAAGACCGGTGATGTTACAAGTTCCTTAAAGTATTACGCGATGGCTCAGTGTACACCGGACTTGACTTCCGATGATTGTAACCAGTGCTTGAGTAACGGAATTAGTCAGCTCCGACGAGGATCGGTACATGGGTGTTGCTACCTAGTTGTAATGTTCGATTTGATCTTGTTAGATAATATGTTTATATTATCTTGTTAATATTATGTAAAATATATCTTTGTGTAATTTAGGTTATCTCATGATTAGGTGGTAAATCCTATATATATTCAATTAATGAGAAAGCCTCCGCTAAGGAGAATTACACTATTCTACATGGTATCAGATTCCTCTTAGGGTTTTCATTTTTTTCTCTCTTTCAACACCCTAATTCGATCCCTAGGACCCTAGCCGTGCCCTAGCCGTGCACCACCATCAACCTGCTGCCTTCTCCGTCTCCCTCCATGGCAATCGGTGATACCCCTCCTCCTCCTCCTCCTCCTCCTCCTCCTCCCTCAAACACGTTTCATCCAGCCTTCACCGTTCACATCAAAAACCTCATGAGCGTTACCCTTGATCAAGAAGAAGCCCAATATGCTACGTGGGTGGAGCTTTTTCAATGTCAAACATGTGCTTACAACCTTCAAAACCACATTGACGCTAAGGTTTCTCGGCCGGCGGGAATTGATGATGAAACTTGGAAGCGTCTTGATGCGATTGTGAAAAATTGGATCTATGGAACTATTTCTAAGGACCTAGTCCAAACTATAATTAAGCCGGGTGCCACAGCTCTAGAATTATGGACCCGTCTCGAGGAGATTTTTCATGACAATAAGCATACTCGGGCTGTTTACCTAGAGGAACAATTTGCTAACGCGAAACTCGAGCACTATGCAAACATGAGCGATTATTGTAAGCACATTAAGCTTCTTGCGGATCAACTAGCTAATGTTGATTGCCCGGTCTCCGATCGAAAGATGGTTATGCAATTAATTGCCGGACTCACTGAGGGTGAATATGACACTGTGGCTGCTATTGTGTCACAATCCGAACCAACACCGAGCTTCAACAAGGCAAGGTCCATGTTCTTATTGGAGGAAACTAGAAAGAACAAGCAAAAAGATCAAGGTCAAGCTTTTGTGGCCCAAGGTTCGCAAGCCCAACCGACGACCACCACCCAGCCCGCAGCGGCCGACCAGCAACGCGGCGGCGGTAGGGGTGGTAAAGGCCGTGGCCGCGGCAACCCAAAGCAGGGGAAGGGGAAAGGCCGTGGGAGAGGCAACACCAATAATTCGCAACAGGGGCAGCAAGGTCAGTCCACTGGGCCTTCACACTTGGCCCAACAGCAACAACAAGCCCCTCAATGGGGAGGTCAACCCAACTGGCAGCAGCAACAAGGGCAGTGGGCTTCACCACCCTGCCCTTATCCAACGGGCCAGGCCCAATTTCGTGGATACCAGCAGCCGTCCTTGTTAGGGCCCGGACCACAGCAGGCCTATTACGCCGGTCCAGCTCAACCCGGTTATGGACAACTTATGTCACCTACTGATTTGGGGCAAGCCTACAGTTCAATGAGTCTTCAAAGTCCCGACAACGGATGGTACATGGACACGGGTGCTACTTCACACATGACTCGTGACTCGGGTAATCTCTCTAAACTGTTTACTTTGAGCACTCCTCAATTTATTTTAGTTGGTGATGGCAAACGTATTCCTATTCATGGCTATGGCACTACATCCACTCCCTCACCCTTTCCACCTTTCCAACTCAAAAATGTCTTACATGTTCCTAATATTATTAAGAATTTAATTTCTGTTAGGAAATTTGTTTGTGATAATTCTGTGTCTGTTGAGTTTGACCCTCTCGGTTTTTCTGTGAAGGACCTTCTTTCGGGGACAATTCTAGCGAGGTGCAATAGTGTGGGGGACCTCTATCCTTTTTCCAACACTTCCGCAACAAATGACAATAGTCAACTCTCTTTAGCTGCTATTTCTCATTCAACTTGGCATCATAGACTTGGACACCCCGGCGAACCAGTTTTTGATTTTCTTAGGAAAAACAATTTTATTCGTTGTAATAAGAGAAATAATTCTCAATTTTGCTATTCTTGTCCTTTGGGAAAACATGTACGACTTCCTTTTAAGTCCTCTACTTCCGTTACTTTTTCACCATTTGACATAATTCATATGGATTTATGGACATCTCCTATTCCTAGCAAATTGGGTCACAAATACTATTTAGTTTTGCTTGATGATTTCTCACATTTTATTTGGGTGTTTCCGTTGAAATATAAATCGCAAGTCTATAATATTCTTGTCAATTTTCGAGCATATATTAAAACCCAATTCGAAAAGGACATTAAAACTTTTCAAAGTGACAATGGCCGTGAATTTGATAATTCTCCTTTTCGTACTTTTTGTGCTACTAATGGCATGATCTTTCGCTTCTCTTGCCCAAACACTTCTTCCCAAAATGGTAAAGCCGAAAGAATTATACGCACAATCAACAATATGTCTCGAACCATTCTCTTTCATGCCTCCCTTCCACCTTCTTTTTGGGTTTATTCGGTGCATATGGTAGCATATATCCTTAACATTCTTCCCTCCACAACCATACAAAATAAAACACCAACCGAAATCTTATTTCGTCGAGTGCCCACATACGATCATCTTCGTATTTTTGGTTGTCTTTGCTACCCTAACCTTAGTGCCACCGCTCCTAATAAGCTTGCACCTAGGTCCACACCATGTGTTTTCTTGGGATTCCCTTCTAATCATCGGGGTTATTTATGCTATGACTTATCATTAAACAAAATAATTATTTCTCGTCATGTGACATTTGTTGAAGATCAATTCCCCTTCTCCAACCTTCAGCAGTTCAAAGAAAATGATTATGAGTTTTTTGATTCCTATGACAGTAACAATTTCCTCATGCAAACTCACTGCCAAACTTTGCAACACAATAATCCCATAAATCCCACTAATACACTTGGCCCACACCAAAAACCCACTAATTCCCCAAATCCACTAAATCCCACAATTCCCACGGACTTACAGTCCACTCCGCAGGTGGGCCGCGGAATTCACTCTTCTACCGCAAGCCACCTGCGGACCCCCCTGCCTAGCCCACAAATATCACCTCCTAGCCCACCTCACTCTCCTATTTCACCTTCAATCCAATTCGGTTCACTACCGAGCCCCACCCCGGTCAACTCTCCTCACTCTCGGCCTATCTCTCGGCCTTCCCACATTATGACCACACGTGCTAAAGACGGGATTTTTAAGCTGAACCCCAAATATCAAGCTCATATTACGGTTCCTTCTATTTCCCCACTTCCTAAAAACCCGAAATTAGCCATGCTTGACCATAATTGGAATGCCGCCATGAATGAGGAATTTAATGCTCTTAGTAAACAGCATACTTGGGACCTTGTTCCAAGACCGGAAGGGGTCAATATTATTCGTTGTATGTGGTTATTTAAACACAAATACAGGGAAAATGGTGATTTGGAAAGACACAAAGCAAGACTTGTTGTGAATGGCAAGTCTCAACAGGTTGGTGTGGATTGTGATGAGACTTTTAGTCCTGTGGTGAAACCGGCAACTATTCGTACTGTTTTGAGTATTGCTTTGGGTAGGGACTGGCCTATTCATCAATTAGATGTCAAAAATGCGTTTCTTCATGGTGACTTAAAAGAGACCGTTTATATGCATCAACCACCGGGTTTTGTAAATCCCGAGGCTCCCACACATGTTTGCCGGCTTAACAAATCTCTCTATGGTCTCAAACAGGCTCCTCGGGCTTGGTACCAAAGATTTGCTAACTATCTTTTGCAGATTGGTTTTGTTTGCAGCAAAAGTGATAATTCCCTCTTTATTTTGCGACATGGTGCTAATGTTGCATATCTCTTACTCTATGTTGATGACATCGTTCTTACAGCCTCCTCCGAACAACTCAAATGTGATATTATTGCTCTTCTTAAGTCCGAATTCTCCATGACTGATCTGGGGAAGTTGAGTTATTTTTTGGGGGTTTCTGTAACCAGAACAAAGGACTCCATGATCCTCTGTCAGAGTAAGTATGCTGAGGAAATTATTCACAGGGCAAAAATGGACAGTTGCAAGCCGGTTGTCACTCCAGTCGACACTAAGTCGAAACTTAGTGCTCATGATGGTGAGCTAATGAAGGATCCCTCTCTTTACAGGAGCCTTGCAGGTGCTCTACAGTACCTTACTTTTACCAGACCTGACATTGCTTATGCTGTCCAGCAGATCTGTCTGTTTATGCATGCTCCCAGGGAACCTCATTTTAACGCTCTTAAGCGTATTATTAGATATATTAAGGGCACTTATGATCATGGTCTACATTTGTACCGTTCTGCACCTACGAGACTTACTTCGTACACAGATGCCGATTGGGCAGGATGCCCGGACACTCGACGCTCCACTTCAGGGTATTGTGTTTATTTAGGTGACAATCTGGTCTCTTGGTCAGCAAAACGACAAGCTACATTGTCCAAATCAAGTGCCGAAGCAGAATATAGAGGTGTCGCTAATGTTGTTTCTGAATTATGTTGGCTCCGGAACCTACTTCTTGAGTTACATTGCCCTATTCGACGGGCATCCTTGGTCTATTGTGATAATATCTCCGCCGTTTACTTATCTTCTAACCCGGTACAACACCAACGTACCAAACACATTGAGATGGACATTCATTTTGTACGCGATAAAGTCGCTCTTGGTGAGATCAAGGTCTTACATGTTCCGTCGTCATATCAGTATGCGGATATTTTCACAAAGGGGTTACCTCGCCAACTATTCCTAGATTTCAGAGACAGTCTCAGCATTCGACCTCCTCCCGCTTCGACTGCGGGGGTGTGTTAGATAATATGTTTATATTATCTTGTTAATATTATGTAAAATATATCTTTGTGTAATTTAGGTTATCTCATGATTAGGTGGTAAATCCTATATATATTCAATTAATGAGAAAGCCTCCGCTAAGGAGAATTACACTATTCTACAGATCTTACTATTATGAATGAAACAGCAACAACAATTCATGAAGGTATGTCTTATGAAACAGATCTTATGTATGTACAAGTAATTTTTATTTATTGCAGAAATATATATTTACTTCATGTTTTGCGTTTAACATACAAGTTTTATTTTCTTTGACGTGAGGACCATGTTAATATAAATTAAGTTCTGTCAAAACAAGAATATGTCTTTACAAACATCGTACTAAAAAAATAAAAATAAAAAAATAGGTTAAACAAGGATAACATTATTATGTATATGTTATATATGTATATTATAAGGTAGTTGCTTAAAAAAATCATTGACCGTATATCATCTTACTGTAAGATGATCAATCCTATTATTAATTTACAATGATAGTCTTAGTTGTCACTTAATCTCGTTTGATTCTCATACTTTCATCACAAATTCTTATATGTGGGTGTGACCAGTCATTAATTATAAGGGTTACTTTGTTAATGTAATAGGGATTACTCGGTTAGTATTACAATGATTAATTGGTCAGTATTATAAGGGTTATTTTGTTCTTTTATAAGTGATCACACACAAAACGGGTTGTACTTGCATTATTATAATACTGTATTTATACCAACTTTTTTTTTTTTGTTGGAATATATGGCCTTTTTTCTTTGTAGAATAGTTTTCAAGTGCGTATTAGTAACATTCTTAATTTCTTATTGATCTGTTTCTATAAAGAAATTATAGAATTATGATTTTTTTCTTGTAATTTATCTAGAGTATCCTAATATGGTACATTTAGTATAATTGTCTTTTCTTCCCATTCTTTCATGAGATAAGTCCCAATGAGATTATTATGATGTTAACAAAAGAACAACTACAAAAATGCAGGAAAAAGAAAAAACACAGCAAAGGTGATCATTGCCATTGTGATTCCAGTGGTTGTTATATCAGCTGTAATTCTTGCCCTAGGAATATATTATAAGATTAAGAAAGCTAAGAAGTATAACACATTGCACGCTAGAAGTGGTAAGAAGATCGCGCATTATATTGTTGCATACTCTCTAAGATTAGTTCTTTAAATTATATTGTTGCATTACTCATAAATCTTATGATGGTCAATTAATGATATGATACAGCGAGTCAGGATTTCGCAATGATTGAGTCCTTGCAATATGATGTGGCTACACTTCAATTGGCAACTAATAATTTTTCAGATGAGAATAAAGTCGGCGAAGGTGGATTTGGAGGCGTCTATAAGGTATTACACTATAATTTGAACTCAATTTTAATTGAGTTAAAGAGTCATTTTGAGGCAATAATGAGTGGTACTCCATCCATTCTTAGATTTTTTGTTCTTTGATCTTCTATCTATATACATTTACTTTTTTCTATTTTGTGTAAACTCTATACCATTGCACCCTTATTACTCCATTATAAATTTATAATTAGTTAGTTACACCTTTTGCTTACATTACTTGCATATTCATTCCATCTTTTTAAACCCTCTCGCTCTTACTTTATCATTTTTCTAATTAATATCTTACATCCTCTTACAATTATAAAAAATTTCAAAAAATGTTTAGCAATCAAGTAGAACATAAAATAAGGTTTTTTTTTTTTTTTTTTTCTCTCTTCATGCGGGGTTACACAATAGACTTGTAAAACTGTAAAATTTGTTAGTTGATTTTATTTTTATTTTAATATATTTTTAATTTTTTATCTTAGGGTATAATGCCAGATGGACAAGAAATAGCAGTGAAGAGGTTGTCCAAAGGTTCTTACCAAGGGGAAGAAGAGTTCAAGAATGAGGTGTTGTTGGTAGCAAAACTTCAGCATAGAAACTTGGTTAGACTATTAGGGTTTTGTTTAACTGGAGAGGAGATGATTCTAGTGTACGAATACGTTGCCAATAAAAGCCTAGACTATTTTTTATTTGGTATGATAGATTTCTCATGATAGAATCTTTTTAAGTCTCTTTCTAAGATATTAAAGCTATTTTATCCTTTATATTGTAACTTATTATGCCGCAGATACGGAAAGACAAGGGTTGTTAGATTGGGGAACGCGATACAATATTATAGGGGGGATTGCTCGAGGGATGCTTTATCTCCACCAAGATTCTCGGCTTAAAATAATCCATCGTGATCTCAAAGCAAGCAACGTTTTGCTTGATGAAGAACTGAACCCCAAAATTTCAGACTTTGGCTTGGCAAGGATTTTCGATGTGGATCAAAGCCAAGGGAATACAAATAGGATTGTTGGAACTTAGTAAGTAGAATTTCAAATTTCAAAATCATTTGTAATTGAATAGAAATAGGACCAAAAGATGTACATATTCATATATTATTGATGAATATACATATATTTATGTGTACAACATTTTCTTGCAGCGGTTACATGTCTCCAGAGTATGCAATGCAAGGCCAATTCTCTGACAAATCAGATGTCTATAGCTTTGGCGTACTTGTTTTAGAAATCATCACTGGAAAAAGAAGAAATAGTTGCTTCGATGATTTGGGTGACGCTGATGACCTTATAAGCCATGTAAGTTCTCCTTTTAAATAACATGTTATTTATTCTCCATTTTCCATACCAAAAATTAATAGGAAAGGATATAAACAAGTATTAAAATATATATGTAGGCATGGATAAAATGGAGGGAAGGAAATCCTTTGGAATTTGTGGATCCAATAATAAGAGACTCATGCTCAAGTGACGAAGTTATGAGATGCATGCACGTTGGCTTGCTTTGCGTTCAAGAGTCGATGGATGTTAGACCTACAATGGAATTACCAGTTCTTGTGTTACATAGTAATGCATACACACTTCCAATGCCACAAGAGCCGGTTTTCGTTTTCAGGAACATAAGAGAAGTAAACGTTGTAGACAGCAAGTCTAGCGGGTCTGTAAATAATGTAACTATGTCTGGGGTTGACCCAAGATGAATGCATATAGATAAGATGTCTAAGTTATTGTTTCAATGATTTGCTAGACTAAATTTAAGCTTTGATAAGGTTTCGAGAAAGAAGATTTCTTCAAAGAAAAAAAAAAGTATTCAAGCAAGATGAAGACTTTTATAAGTTGTTGTGTGTCTGTGTGTGTGATGTTTAATATCATCATGTAACAACCTGATTATAAATACGATAATTATGATTCTAGCCTTTTTTGGTGGTGTACCTTGCTCTATCGAGGATAAACTTCTGTTATGTCGTCGATATTTGAATGAAACTTGTTGGAAGATGATGTACCAAAAAAAAATTTCAACCCAAATGTAACGTTTGTTGATGGACCGATCAAGGGTGGTTCGGGTTCAGAAAGAGCCACTTTGTGGCCGTTGAAAACTGAGACAATCGTAGCCATTGTCGGTCTCTTGTTTGCATCTTCTTGTATACAAAGTAAACCAAGGTGAATGCATCTTGTCATTTCATCGGTTGGATAGTTGGTATTAAGTCTAGGATCCACCAAGTCTAAAATTGCGTTTTCTTTCCATAGTTTCCAAGCCTACAACAAATCATAGAATTGGTCTAAATTTGAATATTAAGAGGCAAAAATATGTCCAAATTAGATTAGAAATAGACTAACACTTTTGTCTTGTAATAACTTACTCGTATTAATAGACTGTCTTCATGATAAGGGAAGACGGTTGAACTACACATGTGACCACTTACTACCTCCAACGCTATTACTCCAAAACTATAGACATCTGACATAAGTGAGAAACGCCCTGTCAAGGCATACTCCGGAGCCATATATCCACTGTACTCGTATAGAGTCACCAATAAGAAACTTCAATTAGATCGAGTTACAAGAGACAATTTGTTATGAGTATATGTGTTACGCTTATAAAATTGAAGCCAAAAGATAGAAGGGACAAAAATAATTGAATTGAATGTGTCAAGTACTTACTATGTTCCAGCAACTTTACTTGTATCAACATGCATTTGTTCTCTTCCAACAAGTCTTGCCAATCCAAAATCTGATATCTTTGGGTTCATAAATTCATCTAAGAGAATATTGCTTGGTTTTAGGTCACGATGTATAATCTTCAACCTCGAATCTTCATGAAGGTATAAGAGTCCCCGAGCAGCCCCTAGTAAGATCTTGAAGCGGATTCCCCAATCTAGTGATGGATGCTCGTTTTGGCCTGCAAAATTTTCGAGGGTGCATTAATGATATTCAATGTTTATTTCACTAGAAAATTAGAATGAAAAGAAGGGATGATGAATATATATGAGATCATATACCGAATAGTACTTTGTCAAGACTTGCATTAGGCAGTAATTCATACACAAGTAACTTTTCTTCTCCATGTAAACAAAACCCCAAGAGTTTTACTAAATTATTATGTTGGAGTTTTGCTGCTAAAAGAATCTCCGTTTTAAACTCTGTACTGCCTTGCCCTGAGCATGTTGACAACCTTTTCACAGCGATTTCTTGTCCATCTCGAAGCTTTCCCTATAAAAGTAGATACATAAAAATAAACATGAATTTATCACTTTAATCAAAAAATTTATGAACAAATAATAAATTATATATTAGTTACCAACTTGAGATAAAAAGTGTATTAAAATGTACATGTATGATAATTTACCTTCGTTACACTATTTTTGGTAAATCAAAACTTTGAGGAGGGATATATATTGATAGAAGGGACTAATTGTGAAGAAGAATGTACCTTGTAAACGCTACCAAATCCACCTTGGCCAAGTTTATTATGCTCGGAGAAGTTATCTGTTGCATCTCTTATTGTCTTGAAATTGAATTGCAATGACTCTACACCAACAATCTCTTCATCTGTGGCAAAGTAAAGACACGTACTTGAGATCTTGTTGGATTTGTTTAGGTGATGATTATAGAAGATCGTCGACAAAGACTTACAATTACCTGGAGAAGGTTTTTTGCGTTTGTGACGGTAGACACAAAAACCGGCACTTGAGAGAAGCAAGACTACTAGAATTATTGGAACACTAATTGCTACAACAATATGAGATGATGATCTTTTCCGCCTTTCTATACAAAAAATATTGCATCATAAGAAATTTTTCCTCAAGTCAATTTAAACAAAATCTACTTGCAATATATATTCGTTAAAAGTCTAACCTTGAATTTGGTCTTGAGCTTGAGAAGGAGCTGGAGCTAGTACAAGTGGTACATGTTTCATTTGATCGAGTTTCGTATCATAACCTAATTGACAGCTTGGATAGAACACTGTCACCCCTTTACTTATGTTATAATATCCAGATATTTCTGATATACCAGTACTCAAGCAGTTCTTACAACCAAACTCATCTATATCGCGAGTGCACATAGCGAAGCAGTACATCCTATCGATCAATGTCCAATCGGCATATGTGTTAGCAAAATGTCCCCGAGAAGTAATACTAGCAGCTTGAGTTACAATGTTATTCATTGTTTTTTCGACTAACGGACCAAACTTGTCATAGTTCGAGACTATACCATCGTACCATGACGCCCTTGATGGATTTGTCTCGCTCAAGGAGAAAATAGAACGGTTTGCATACCTTAACATACATTCGTCGTACCATACAATAGCTTCACTATAAAATGGACATAATTGCGTAATTTTTTTTGTTGCTTCTTTGATACACTCACTACAAATGTCTAAGCCTAGATCCTCTCGACATTGATAGATTGCATACACTTTGCTTGGAAAATCGCCAGTAGTGGTGTTGTAAAACCTCCGAGTAGATGTCTTGGTGGATAGACTCGAAAAAAGGCGATTGAGATTATGTTGGTAGACACTTCCGTTGGTGTAATTACCATTTGTTGAAGAACACTCGTAAACTTCGAAGGTAACCGCTGCATCGACACCAAAAAGTTGCAAAAGCAAAGTGTAAACAAATGATGTCATTCCTTGACAGGATCTATTATTTCAGCCGTGTTGACGTACTAGCTAGTATACTACGTAGTATTAGTAATTTAGTAGATAGACTTGTGGTGCATTTTATAGTATGTGAAGCAATATTGACTTTTGACACACCATGTACATACATCATGTTGAAAATCAATAATTAAATATTTGCCGAATAAAATAAATACTTGTGTTAAATTTGTTTGATCGTATTTTGACTTTTAATAATATTAGTAATTTTGTGTTAAAAATATCAAAGTTTTTCATTGTCAAACAAACATAGCCAAATTAAAATCGTCAACCTAAGTATGTTAGCTGGTGCTATGATTGTCGTCATGTCTCATCTAGGTTTGAGTTTGGCTAGTCCGGTAAAGTCGGGTCAGCATAATTTTGCGTAATTTTGTTCAAGATCTTAACAAGTCGAGTTCATGTTGGGTTATCTTTATCTCCTATAAAGTTATTTCTCTACCTACCCCATCACTTCTTACTGTGGAGTATTCAAAAGATAAGATATGTGGGTCAATAACAACTAGTTAGACTCGTTCAAACTTTTTTTAGAGAGGAACCATTGCATTTACGCCTCTTAATATTTTCTATTTACAACTATGTATGTCGCCCCACATTCATAACCCCCCTTTCAATCCCTTATCAATTATTGTTGAGTAAGTAGTATAGGCCCATATCTAGTATGGTCCATACCAAGTCTTTTTTATTTATTTAGTTTTTATTTTGTTTATACTTTTATTATTGATAAATATTTCCTCTATTTTTAAATACTTCTCCATTTTTTCATGTGCGGTTTTTTAAGAGAAATTAGATAAAGTAATAAAATAAGGAGGTATTTGAGTAAGTGGAAAAATAAAAAATTGTAAAAACAAAAGTAGTAGAGAGAATTAGAGGAGAGAGAATATGAAATTAATAAAATATGATTTATGTTGGGTCCACAAGGTGAGAGAAATGAATTAAGTATTGTAAAAATTTTCCAAATAAGGAAATGAAGCAAGTATTTAAAAACGGTCGAAAATGAAAAGTGCAGCAAGTATTTAAAAAGGGATGGAGTATACTATTATTTTTTTATTTTATACTGTTATTTTTTATTGTATATTTTTATTATTATATTCCATCAAGGTTTTCGATTAAGATCGAGGGAAAAAGGAAAGAGCGTATTTTTTTTATTATACTGTTATTATTAATTTTATTATGTTATTATTGATTTTTATATTGTTTTCATCTCTAGGTATGAACCATACTTGATAGCGGCCCATCACACCTTAGTATAGTTGATATTCTCTTCTTGTCTAAGAGATTACCTTGCTAATTTTTTCTCCAAGGGTTCCATAAAAAGTCGCATTATTTCGTTTTCATAAAAAGTTACCCAAATACTACCTCTCTACTTTACTTTCCTACCCCACATGGTTGCAAAAAGACGTAAAATAATATTTACCTACTCATTTAATACAATTCTAAAAAACTTGGAAAAAGAAACATAGATCAATCTTATAGAGCATTACTTGGAGCCAGACTTGGAGGTTGACCGGGAGCAAAGACGGATCCAGGGGTGGCCAACCCAGACCACGGTCCCCCCCTATGATCCAAAAAAATACTACCTCAGTTAATGGTTATGTGTAACTTTAGGGTATTATTTATGAGGTATAAAAAATTCCAAAGTTGCAGATAATCATTAACGGCGGTAGTATAACAAATTTAAGCTGCATACTAGTAAAAGGGAATGTATCTTGGTTGACTTAGTTATTGCTCACATCTTATAGATTGTTTGTTACAAGTTCGAAACCAGCTTGGCCACCTAGCCCATTTTTTTCTTTGTTTGTTTAATAATATGTTAATCTTTCTTATTCTTTGTCATAAAAATCAAACATACATTAAGTGCATTTAAGTTAATAACTTAAGCTTATAAAAATTTGCCTGGTCTACATAAAATACCTAGATTCGTCCTTGACCGGGAGCTTGAGCTTGGTCTGGAGTCAGTGGTACATGCGTCATCTGATTAATCGCGGTATCATAACCTAATTGGCAGCTAGATAAGAAGCTTGTCACCCCCTTACTTTAGTTATAATATGTAAATAAATTTTTCGAAGCAATGAGGGGCGGATCCAACGTGATCCCGTTAGATCCGGAAAAAAAATCAGAGTATTATTGGAAAAGAAAAAAACAGAAAAACTATATATATTATTTGAAACAATCATATATCATATTAGGAGTGAGCTCAGGATAAGTAAGTCTCAAATCGGACGACAGGTCTTGGGTTTGACTCTACGTACCTGGACGCAATTTTAGTTTTTTCTTATTATTTTTTTTTTCTTTTTAATTTTCTCCTTCTTTTTCCCCTATAACTTGTTGTCCCGTAACTTTCTTTCGCAGTTTTTTTTTTTTTTTTTTTTTTTTTTTCAATTTCTTAAATATTTTAATTTGTTTTGAAATTTATTTATTAGTACTTGTTTAAAATTTAAAATTGTAGATTGTTAATCTTTTTTCTATTAAGTATTTGTAAGTGTTAATATGTTTTTTTTTAATCCCTTTTTGAGTTTTTCATCACTTTCTTAATTGTTACTAATATGTTGATTGTTTGATTTGTAACTTTTGTTCATGTGTTGTATTGTTAACTGTGAAATGAACTACGAATAAATGGGCAGTAGATGTAGAAGTAATTAATTTTTTTTATTATTATTATTATAGTGTATGACCATGAAAAAGTTTGGAGCATTTTTGGAACAAATCTCAAAAATCAAATCAAAATTTTCTTGTCCAAACTCTAAACCTATTTTTCAATTTTATTGAAATTTGGACTTATTTTGTTGTGTACTTGTGTATTGATATTTATTTGAACACTCTATTTTATAGTTGAATACCTGATTTATATTCTTACATTCGGATATCGAGTGTTTAATGAAGTTCGAACCCCCTAGGTACAATTCCTAGATCCGCCACTGGAAGCAATCAATCAATAAGAAATTCTTACAACCAACCTCATCTACATCGGGGGTGCACATAGCAAAGTTGCACTCTATGGATCGACGTATAATTGACATATGTGCTAGCAAAATGTCCTCGAGCGTTAGTACGAGCAGCTTGACTAATAATGGCCTTTGTCGTCTTCTTTATCACCAGGAAAAAATTCTCGTAGTTTGAGCCAGTGTCTGTATACCATGCATCGTTAGATGGAGATGTCTCGCTCAAAGAGAATATGGAATGGTTTGCGTATCGTAACAGACATTCATCATACCACACGATACTTTAAATATTTGTTCCATTTCTCCATGTATGGAGTTTCAAGAGAAATTGAAGAAAGTAATAAAATATGGGGGATAGGTAGAAGAATAAAAAATTGTGAAAAGCAAAAGTAGTGAAAAGAATTGGAGGAAAGAGCATATGAAATTAATAAAATATGATTTATGTTTGGTCCAATAGGTAAAAGAAATGAATTAAATATTGTAAAAACTTTTCAAATAAGGAAATGGAGCAAGTATTTAAAAACTGCAGAAAAAGAAAAGTAGAGTAAGTATTTAAAAACAAAAGGAGTATTTCATAGTAATAATTATGCCATATCCAAACTAGGGCATCTCTTTAAGCCGCCAACCATCATGTCATTGTCCTCGACGTACAGAAAACAGGAGTATAAATACGTTTCAATCATGTTAATGTCATTAACGAACTATACTATAGTTGACTTATACGGAGTAGTAGTGCATTGCATTAAATAATTTTGAATTCGGTGGCACTTAAATTCTGACATTGATGTTACAATTACTTTGCCAAAAATATTGAATTCAGTTGATAGATTCAAACTTAGTTGGAATAAATGATGACAAAAGCTAATGAGCGCCTGAGAGCAAGTTTTGCTCTAAGTCTTAAGATTTAAGGTGACATCATCATTTTGAGTTTTAAGATTTATACTTAAGACTTTTCCTATTTTTCTTCAAAAATCTCAAGCAAGTCTCAAGTTGAATCTTGAAACTTCAAGACTCAACTAAAGACTTGAGATTGGGACCCACTTCACCCACTTCATTTTTATTTTTATTATCCTTTTTTTTTTACACTTTTCTACATATAATTGATAGAGTATAAAATATATTCATGGGCCTCAACCATTAGTTTAAGTTTTTGGTTGAGTTGGTCCTTTAACATGGTATCGGAACCAGCATGATATAAAGGTCACAGGTTCGAATCACATCCACCCCTCTTTCAAAGTGGAATTAATTCGCGCTGGGTATGGGAGGGCCTGTGCTGCATCCACATTTCAAGCCCAAAGGGCCTTTCATGTGAGGGGGAGTGATAGAGTATAAAATATATTCCTGGGCCTCAACCATTAGTTTAAGCTTTTGGTTGAGTTGGTCGTTTAACAATAATATGTCAAATATTTAAGTCTTAGGGCTAACGTGATAAATTTGTGTAAGTCTTAGTGAGTCTTAACAAGAATTTGATTACATCATTTTCAATAAGGACCACCAAAAATTATGTCACATCCAAATCTTAAGACTTGGGGCTGAACTTGCTCTAACTTAATAGTGGAAATATTAGAGTAAAAATACATTAATTACACCAAAGGATGCGTAATTTTGTCGTGCATTCCCAACTTAATACTATTATTTATTTATTTTTTTTTGAAATATTCCAACTTAATACTATTTCAACTAATTTAATTATTCCTTTATTAATGTGGGGCTCTTGTTAGCAAGATCCATTTAAAAATATTGTTTTAACCTATCCGGTAAATTTAGGGGTCATAAATTAATTAGTTAGGTATCTAATCATATGGGATCATACTCCTCTCTACTTCATTTTTTTTTCTCCATTAGTAATATTTTTGGTCATACTTTAAAATTTTTAACCATAAATTTTCATTAATCTTTAATAGATAACATATTTATGTAAAATTTTATTTGATTTATTTCAATGTAAACTAGATAATACTACCTCCGTTTCATATTATTTGCAATTTTTGCAAATTGGATGCTACATATTGTTTGCAACTAATGTTTTCTTTCCTTTTTAGGCTGTCATTTGACTCATTTCTCTATATCTATCTCTCTTCTCATCACATGAATTTCTATTTTACTCTCTCTACATATCTTACACTGATAAACAAATTTTTCTTAGGAGTCCGTACACCCTTCAAAGTTGCAAAAAATGCAAAACAGAGGTAGTACTTCATAATAAGAAGATAAATTCTATAATTATAATTATTTAAATTTTTGGCATTATTTAATTATCTTTGGGTTTTGAGTGTGTAATTATTGTTTGGAGTAAAAAGCCAGGTTAAAGCTATTGGAAAATACTTGGGAGGAGCACTTGGTTCACAATAAAATTATTGTAATCTTGAGGTCCACACACATACGTACCGTACCATCAAACGCTGTTTTAAACATAATGAACCTAAATTTAACGTAATGACCTATTATTAAAACTTGTGTAGATTTGGTTTTCAATAATAAAATGGGAATCTGATTCCACCAACACGTGTCAAACAATGTTATCGTATGTTTAAGTATTTAACATAGTGACCCTAATTTTTACATAATAAATTTATTATTTATATTGACATGTGAATCACTACTCTCATTATAAATAAATATTAATCTTTTATAACATTAATAACACAATGACTTTTATTTTATCATAATGGCCATTTTTTTAATATAGTGTCCTTTTATTAATCTAATAAACTTTATTTTAAATAGCAATGACATGTAAACATAATGATTTTAATATTAATAATTTACGGTAAATTAATGTAAACTAAGTCTATTTACGAGTTTATAAAAATTAATTATCAACTACTCGCGATATGTACTCTTGCAATATAATACTCTCTCCGTTTTGTATTAATCACAACACTTTTCTTTTACATCTATTTCATAGGAGTATTAATTATATTACTTCTATATTTGAAAATGATCCACCATTATTTTATAATTTCTCTCTTTCACTAATTTGATTTTCACAAATATTTTATTATTTCACTTTCTTACCAACACCATTTATACAACTCCGTAGTTCTTATTATTTCTCTCTCCTACATACCAACGGTATTTCATATTATAAAAAATCCTCTTTTGGGCTCCACCCTATAAATTTTCTTAAACTTTGAAAACACTTTAATGTTGCGATTAATACGAAATAGAAGGAGTAAAATTTTAGTAATTTGAAGACAAACGACGTGGATCATATTAAAGCCGTACCTGGAATTGGACTATGAGCTTGAGTTTGATCTGAAGCCAGGGGTAAATGTATCATCTGATCAATTGCTGCATCGTAACCTAATTGGCAGCTAGGATAGTAGGTCGTCACCCCTATACTTGTTTCATAATATGTAGATATCTCTGCTAAAGCACTATTCAAGCATTTCTTACAGTCAAGCTCATTTATATCAGGGGTGCAAAGAGCAAAGACGTACACCTTATCCGTCGATGTTAAATTGGCATATGTGCTAGCAAAATTATTGGGAATATTATATTTTAGGAAATTATATGATAATATTTAGTTGCTATATTTTGTGCCTAGAATATAATCTTTTGAGATCTTTGTGATATTTCCTAATTTTATCACATTAGGAAAACCTTGTATTATATATTGGCTATGGTCGTATCAATGGGGATCAAGTGATTGAGTTTATTCAATTATCATATTCTCTCTATAATTTAGCATGGTATCAAGAGCAGGTTGAATTTTTTTTCCACAATGGTCAGAGACACGTCTCCATTATTGTCACTTCATTATCTCGAAATTACAACCAATAAAACGTTGTCCCTTGAGTTGCAAGGTCAACCTAGGAATTTTTTAACTTCTACCCAACTCAAAGCTTCCAATTTCAATGATAAATCAGATAAAATTTGCAACAAAAGCTGCCATGTGGTGGCCAATTGTGATTTTCATGCATTCCCTCCACTACAAACGCATCACAATACCATATACGTGGCCGAGTTGTGATATTTCCTAATTTTATCACATTAGGAAACCTTGTATTATATATTGGCTATGGTTGTATCAATGGGGATCAAGTAATTGAGTTTATTCAATTTATCATATTCTCTCTATAATTTAGCAAAAATGTCTCCGACCAGTGGTACGAGCAGCTAGACGAATAATAGTCTTCACTGTCGTTTCCAGCACCGGCACAAATTTATCGTATTTTGAGATCATATATGTATAATATGCTGCTCCTGTTGGAGAAGTCTCGCTCAAAGAGAATATGGAACGGTTTGCATACCGTAACATACATTCATCGTACAACACGATACCTTCAACAAACAAAGGACAGACTTTTGTAATTTTTTTGGTTGCTTGTTTAATACACTCGTCGCATATGTCTAGGTTAAAATCCTCTCGACATAGATATATTCCGTACAGTTTGTTAGGAAAATTGCCATTAGTGGCGTTATAGAATCGCCGAGATAAAGTTTGTGACGAGAGAATTGAGAAAAGACGATTAAGATTTTGTTGGTAAATACTTCCTTGGGTGTAATTACTATAATAATGGGAACACCCACTATATTCCAAGACAACTTCCGCGTAAACACTTGAAAATTGGGAAAGACTACCCAATAGTATGATCGAAACAAAAATTTTCCTCACCATTGACACAAGTACTAAAATAAAGGTAGTTTAATTTGAAGGAAAGTATATTATGGGTACTTGCCATTTATATGACATACGGGATGATGTACACATTGGTAATATTAATTAGTATAGGTGAAAGTTGTGATATTAGGTTGGGTAGCTCCGTAGTTGTAATCTATATGTTGCTACCTTAATAAAGTTGATAGTAAATTAGTGACAAATGGTTTTCTTGGGTTTTAAATTCCATTTGCGTGACCAATTCTTTGGAAATTGGTGACCTTTGGTATCACGTAAAAAAAAAAAAAACCATTTTTATTTTTAATACAGTCATTTCCTTATATATTCAATTTTAATAAATTATTCTTAAAACAACCATTTTTGTATATATTTGATCAACTTTAATAAACCGTATCCATTGCAACTTCTCTCCTTCAAAAGTGCTCCAACGAGAAATAAGACTTTAATTTCTTATACAGTACAGCATATGACGATTCACTTACAAGTTACAACGTTTAATTTCTTTTTCCTACGGATTTCATTATTTAGTGTTTCCATATAAGTAGATGAGTACGTAGAAAATATATATGGATGGAGTAAATAGATATACAGGGTTTAACTAATTGTACAACGAAATTATTCATGTCAGAAAGTCGGGTGTGTTTGACTGGTATCTAAAAGTTGAATAAGTCTTATGTATAACAAGTATACATTAATTTTATTGTAAAACGGTCAGCTTGAACATAACTTTAACCATTTTTATGGTAACTTTGAATTTATCGTTGGTTTAAATGTTATTTAAATGTGTAATTTTTTTTTTTTTTATAGATTCGTGATTGCATATTACAAAGATTGATAGGATTAATCTAATTAGGGGTGTACAAAAACTGGTCCGGACCTGAAAACCGACCTGAACCGGACCTATTGGGACCGGACCTGATCCGGAACTGTAGATTTAGGTCCGGTTCCGGTCCTTTAAATTCAAGGATTTCAGGTTTCAGGTCCGGTCCGGGTAAAACTCGGAATTTTCAGGTCCGGACATGAAAACGGTAAAGCTAATTTTTTTTTATTTAATAAGTCTAAACATGTCCATAAATATGCCCAAACAAGTCCATAACAGGTCTAAATAGGTCCGAACAGGTCCAAACAGGTCCATAACAGGTCCAAACAGGTCTAAATAGGTCCAAACAGGTCTAAAAAGGTCAGCAATTTTATATTATTTAAAAAAAGAAAAAAATCAATAATCAGGTCTATTTAGGTCCAAACTCGAACCGGACCTGATTCTTCAGGTTTGGACCGGAACCGGACCTGTTGATTCAGGTCCGGTCTGCGGTCCTTAAAAATCAAGGATTCAGGTCCAGGTCCATTCAAGTTCGGGTCAGGTCAGGTCCGGTCCGGTTTTGGATTGAGGTACAGCCCTAAATCTAATTTTTCCTCCGTTCTTTTTTACTTGACCCGCTTTGACTTTTATATGCTATTCACCACTCCTCCTTTGACCGTCTGTTGTGAATAATTTATAAGGAAAAACATGTTGATGTTGGATATTTTTGAATTCTTCTCAAGAAGTACTATCATAATATATAACTTTTATAATTTTTACTTATGGAGAATTAAAGTTATTAATCGTTGAAGTTTTGCATTGGCAAGCGTGATAAAAGAAACTGGTCAAGTAAAAAAGAACAGAGGAAGTACCTTATAAGTTTTTTGTAAGATAAAATTTATTAATTAGAAAAAAGATAAAAGCTAACGAACGTCCTGAGGCTTTAGATAAGATAGCTAAAGTAAGATTAAATTAAAATGAACATTAATTACACCGATCCACACATGATTTTGTCATGTTTTCCCAAATTAATACCATTTTAGTCAATATTTTAAATGCTTATCCAACGCCCGGGGGAGTTCGTTAGCAAGATCCTTAGAAAAATAATAACTTTGACAATATAAAAGGTAACTTTTAATACGTTTAACATAAATTTATCCGTTTTACAATAAATTAATATACACTTGCCTTTTTGGAGAATTTGTGCTAAATTTTTATGCAATGTTTGGTACATGTGTTTGGGAAAATATTTTGTGAACTGAAGATTTAAAGGTAAGTGGACAAACTTAAGTAAAAGGCTAAACATGATTTAACCGGGTCGTGGATTATGGTCTTATTAATACTTCGTATATAGTTTTCTCATTAGGTTTTCTGAAAATTGTACGTGTAGCGTAGACTTGACTAAAACTTCTACAATGTCATTCTTTAAAAATGACACCACAATTTGCAGATGTGGCAAAATATAATTGGCCTATATTTTATATTTTTATTTTCATTTTGAATTATTTTTAATGTCTACAATGTATTAAAATTGTATTCTTTTTTGTATTATTTTTAATAAATGCATTTTTTTTAGAAATACATAATTATAAATTATAAAAATGTATTTTGTAATATAAATTAAGTTTTAAATTTATAATTATAATTAAAAATCATCGTGATAAAAATTGTTCATCATCATTGTTCGATCATCATCGTTCATCATTGTTCTATCATGATCGTTCAATCATATGGCTCATCATTGTTCGATCATCATCGTTCATCATTGTTCTATCATGATCGTTCAATCATATGGCTCATCATTGTTCGATCTTTGTTGGTCTGCATTCATCATCATTGTTCGATCGTCATCGTTCATCATTGTTCATCAATCATGTCATAAATTAGCCCCATATTCCTAAATTCAATGTTAGTTTCTGATAAATTTGCAAATCCCAACTAAAATCGTGATAAAAATTTGAAAATAAATAGTGTGTTTGCATTTTGTTTTTTGCAATTTTTTATTTTAAGTTTTCGTTCGTAAAAAAAAAAAAAAAAAAAAAAAAAAAAAAAAAAAAAAAAAAAAAAAAACTCAATAACAATCTCATTTATAAGTATTTGCAAAGGAAAAAAAATCCGCTTTAAATGGTTCAAAAATATGATTTATGTGCACTCAAATTGTGTAATTTTGTCAAAGAACAAGGAGTATCAAGTTTGTAGAAGATGAATTGGGTCGAATTTTTTTACCTACCGCAAGCTCTATTTAATCTTATAAATGTAATTAAGTTTTCTTAAAGTTGTTTGTGGGTTAGGTAATGACTTAAACTATCTTTGGTTACTACATAAGATTTGATAAACAACAATATATAGCTAATACAACAAAAAAAAAACAAAAAAAAAAAGGTGAATAAAAGATAATTAGGAATATCTCAATATTATAGCCACTAATTTATATGCCCAAGATTTCAAAAATAATTTTTTCCAAAATTTAATAAGATAATTATCCTATAAATATTTTTTTCTAAAATGATATGATAAAAATTTCAAAAATATTTTTTTCCAAAATATAATAAGATAATGATCCCAAAAACATTTTTTGCTAAAATTATATGATAAAAATTCCATAAATCATTTTTTTGTTATACGATTAGCGTACAAGTAGATTCCAACTACAAAATTAAAACTAATAATTTTTTAAGGTAATGACCTAACTAAATGCAGGTGATTACCTAACCACAAACAGATTACAAAAATCACAAAACAAGTTCGGATCAAAGAGCAAACCCTCATCATCCATTCATCGTTTAAAAAAAAATGAAAGACCTGCATTTTATATCATCATAATACACGCTCGCAATGCTTTTGTCATTCTGAAAACTATCAAATAATGTGATTTTTACATTAATCAAAATTATCAATCGAACCCTAAAACAAAATTTGTAAACGAATTTGGACGGGATTTTTGACGGAATTTTGGTTGGAATTTTGGTCGGAATTTTGGTATGCGTTGCGAATAGATTATACAAGATTATGAAAGTGGTTTATTACTATCATGAATGAAAACAATGATGAAAAATGATGAATTTTTTAATTTCTAAATTTTAATTATAACTAGGATGGCTAACGCGCGTGTTGCACACCATAGCTAGTCTTGTTTGGAAAGCTTTTTTTGTTTTTGGTTACATTGATAAATAGTATATGTAAACAAAATTTTTTTTAGAGGACAAAATGTCTGCATTAGAAGCAAAATTGTCCCAATTTTTCTAAATATTTTTTTTATATAAATAACTAACATTAATAAAAGCCAATTTTTTTTTAAAAAAAACAATCAACATTAATGGAGGCAAAATAAAAATTTGTACATATTAATAAGGGTAAACATGTAAATGCACATTTTGAAGGATATAATTAGCATACCTTATGCATATTTGCATGCTATTTTATTATATCTATTTGCATAGTAATAATTATATACTTTGTAAAATATGGAGAATGTAAAAAACGGAGAGTCTAAAAAATGCTTTAAACATTGAAATAAACACAATCAATTAATCAATTTTGGTGATTCAAGAGACAATTTTAAGGCTTTTGAATTCAATGAGGATGTAAAATAACATTTTTAAGGATATAAATGTTCTTGCACTATTTATAAGAGTATTCTCCCACTTTTTATAAGGTAGGGATTTAATTTTCAAAAATGATTTTGATAAGAAAATAAAATAAAATAGATTTTAAGAAGCTATAGTTATGTATTCTTTAAAAGATAAATGTATTTACAATTATACATATACATGTATAGTATATTTAGGTTTTTAAAAATAAATAAAAAATAGACCAATCATAACATGACATATCATCATATTACGGTGTCATTTTTTGAAGAATGACACAGTCGAAACATCCTAGACTTGGCAGTTCAATTCCAAGGTAATAATGCCACATGCATAACAATCGTAGTTTTTTAATTTTTTTTTCTTTTTAAAAAAAAATTATTTTTGTCACACCGAGTCTTACATTTATTATCGAACAAATTCGGTACAGTTATTAATATTGCTCATGGGATGCTTTATCTCCACCAAGATTCTCGACTTAAAATAATTCATCTGCTTGATGCAAGCAACATTATGCTTGATGCAGAATTGAACCTCAAAATTTCAGACTTTATTTGGCAAGGATTTTTGACATGGATCAAAGCCAAGGGAATACAAATAGGATTGTCGGAACTTCAAATTGTAATTAAATCATTTATGATTGAGTAGAATATACATTTATTTGTCCGTACAATATGTTCTGGCAGTGGTTACTGTTGAAGTTAGTGCTTCAAGTTTGTGGTTAATTAGCTTCATTCCTTAGTTTTAGGATAAATATCTTAGTTTAAATTTGTTAATTAAAATTAGTCAAATTAAGTACGTTAGTCATGTGTTACCTATTGTTAGTGGATGTTAGTGGACTTGTTAACTAAGTAGTTGGAGTATATCATGGAGTAGCCACTTCTTAGTTAGTTGCTTTATTTTAGTTATTTGGTTTATCTTGTAAAGGCTATTTATATGGCCTAACTTTCTATTATTGAATGAATGAGAAAGCATCAGTTCATATTCAACGTGTTTCCTACTATATTTGCTTTCTTATTTCCAACAGTTACATGTCTCCAAAATATGCACAGGAAGGCCAATTCTCCGAAAAATCATGTGTACTTTGTTCTAGAAATCATCACTGGGAAAAGAAGAAATAGTTGTTTCAATGATTTGGGTGACGCTGATGACCTTATAAGCCGTGTAAGTTCGCCTTTTGAATTACATGTTATTTATTTTCCAATTTTCATACCAAAGATAAATATGGGAGGATATAAACAAGTATTAAAATATGTAGGCGTGGATAAAATGGAGAGAAGGAAAGCCTTTTGAATTTGTGGATCCAATAATAAGAGACTCATGCTCAAGTGACGAAGTTATGAGATGTATGCACGTTGGCTTGCTTTGCGTTCAAGAGTCGATGGATGTTAGACCTACAATGGAATTATCAGTTCTTGTGTTACATAGTAATGCATACACACTTCCAATGCCACAAGAGCCGGTTTTCGTTTTCAGGAACATAAGAGAAGTAAACGTTGTAGACAGCAAGTCTGGCGGGTCTGTAAATAATGTAACTATGTCTGGGGTTGACCCAAGATGAATGCATATAGATGAGTTGTCTAAGTTATTGTTTCAATGATTTTCTAGACTAAATTTAAGCTTTGATAAGGTTTCGAAAAAAGAAAAAGTATTCGAGCAAGATGAAGATTTTTTATAAGTTGTTGTGTGTGTGTGTGTGTGATGTTTAATATCATCATGTAACAAACTGATTATAAATACGATAATTATGATTCTAGCCTTTTTTTTGGTGGTGTACCTTGCTTTATCGAGGATAAACTTCTGTTATGTCGTCGATATTTGAATGAAACTCGTTGGAAGATGATGTACCCAAATTTTTTTTCAACCCAAATGTAACGTTTGTTGATGGACCGATCAAGGGTGGTTCGGGTTCAGAAAGAGCAACTTTGTGGCCGTTGAGAACTGAGACAATCGTAGCCATTGTCGGTCTCTTGTTTGCATCTTCTTGTATACAAAGTAAACCAAGGTGAATGCATCTTGTCATTTCATCGGTTGGATAGTTGGTATTAAGTCTAGGATCCATCAAGTCTAAAATTGCGTTTTCTTTCCATAGTTTCCAAGCCTACAACAAATCATAGAATTGGTCTAAATTTGAATATTAAGAGGCAAAAATATGTCCAAATTAGATTATTAGAAATAGACTAACACTTTTGTCTTGTAATAACTTACTCGTATTAATAGACTGTCCTCATGATAAGGGAAGACGGTTGAACTACACATGTGACCACTTACTACCTCCAACGCTATTACTCCAAAACTATAGACATCTGACATAAGTGAGAAACGCCCTGTCAAGGCATACTCCGGAGCCATATATCCACTGTAGTTGTATAGATAGTCACCATAAAGAAACTTCAATTAGATCGAGTTACAAGAGACAATTTGTTACAAGTATATGTGTTATGCTTAAATTGAAGCCAAAAAATTGAAGGGACAAAAATAATTGAATTGAATGTGTCAAGTACTTACTATGTTCCAGCAACTTTACTCGTATCAACATGCATTTGTTCCCTTCCAACAAGTCTTGCCAATCCAAAATCTGATATCTTTGGGTTCATATATTCGTCTAAGAGAATATTGCTTGGTTTTAGGTCACGATGTATAATCTTCAACCTCGAATCTTCATGAAGGTATAAGAGTCCCCGAGCTGTCCCAAGTAAGATCTTGAAGCGGATTTCCCAATCTAGTGATGGATGCTCGTTTTGGCCTACAAAATTTTCGAGGTTGCATTAATGATAATTCAATGTTTATTTCACTAGAAACTTGGAAGAAAAAGAAGGGAAGATGAATATTTATGAGATCATATACCGAATAGTACTTTGTCGAGACTTGCATTAGGTAGTAATTCATACACAAGTAACTTTTCTTCTCCATGTAAACAAAACCCCAAGAGTTTAACTAAATTATTATGTTGGAGTTTTGCTGCTAAAAGAATCTCCGTTTTAAACTCTGTACTGCCTTGCCCTGAGCATGTTGACAACCTTTTCACAGCGATTTCTTGTCCATCTCGAAGCTTTCCCTATGAAAGTAGATACATAAAAATAAAGGATTTTTTGTGAAAAACTACCTTTTATATATAACTTTTTGTGAAAAACTACCTTAAAAAAATTGTTGTAAATGACTACCTCTTTTTTAAAAAATGTTGTAAATAACTACCACTTGCCGGAATCTCGTCATTGACTCACTTTTCCGGCGTTGACTAGACCACTTGGCGACTTTTTCCATTTTCGACCACCCCACCCCTCCTCCATTTTCCAGTTTTCGACCACCCCCACCCCCTCGCCGTCACCTCCCCCTCCCTTTGTCCAGTTTCAGATTACCCCTACCCATACCCCTACCGGAAAATTGCGCTTGTTTCCCCTTCGCCTCCCTTCCCGATTTCCGACCATCCCCACCCCCTGCAAGCCCTCCTTTTCCCTATCCATCCTTACCCCTTCTTGCAAACCTCCTTTAATCTAGTCGTCCCTACCCCTTCTTCCCCGCAACCACCATTAAAACCATACTTCACTGTCTTTGAAACCTAAAATTCAAAAAAAAAAAAAAACCCCAAAATCCAGAAATTGAAAAGGGTAAGGTTTTCGAGGGGGGCGAAGGAGGGTGGGCGGGAATTCGAGGGTGAGATAAAATTTGGCCAGAAATTGATAATTTGTTTGAGGGCTTTTGAAGTATCGGGGCCGAAAATCAGAAATTGATAATTTTTTTGAGGGGGTGGCCGGAAATTGCTGCCGGAAATGGAAGTGGGGCTTGGGAGGGGAGTGGCCGGAAGTTGATAATATGTTTGAGGGCTGCAAGAAGGGGTAAGGGATGACTAAAAGAATGGGTGCAGGGGGGTGGGGGTGGTCGGAAATTGGAAAAGGGAGGCGGAGAGGGTGGGGGTGGTCGGAAATTGGAAAAGGGAGGCGGAGGGGGTGGGGATGGTCTAGTCAACGCCGGAATTAAAAGTCAACGACGATATTCCGGCAAGTGGTAGTTATTTACAACATTTTTTAAAAAAGAGGTAGTCATTTACAACAACTTTTTTAAAAGGTAGTTTTTCACAAAAAGTTGTATATAAAAGATAGTTTTTCACAAAAAAAATCCAAAAATAAACATGAATTTATCACATCAATCAAAAAATATATGATCAAATAATAAATGATATATTTATTAGTTACCAACTTAAGAGAAAAAGTATATTAAAAAGTACTTGTATGAGAATAGAATGATAATTTACATTTGTTACACTATTTTTGGTAAATCAAAACTTTGAGGAGGGATATATATTGATCGAAGGGACTAGTTGTGAAGAAGAATGTACCTTGTAAACGCTACCAAATCCACCTTGGCCAAGTTTATTATGCTCGGAAAAGTTATCTGTTGCATCTCTTATTGTCTTGAAATTGAATTGCAATGACTCTACACCAACAATCTCTTCATCTGTGGCAAATCAAAGACACGTACTTGAGATATAATTAATTTAATCCTTGTTGCATTTGTTTAGGTGATGATTGTAGAAGATCGTCGACAAAGACTTACAATTACCTGGAGAAGGATTTTTGCGTTTGTGACGGTAGACACAAAAACCGGCACTTGAGAGAAGCAAGACTACTAGAATTAATGGAACACTAATTGCTACAACAATATGAGATGATGATCTTTTCCGCCTTTCTATACAAAAAATATTGCATAATAAGAAAATTTTCCTCAAGTCAATTTAAGCAAAATCTACTTGCAATATATATTCGTTAAAAGTCTAACCTTGAATTTGGTCTTGAGCTTGAGCAGGAGCTGGAGCTAGTACAAGTGGTACATGTTTCATTTGATCAAGTTTCGTATCATAACCTAATTGACAGCTTGGATAGAACACTGTCACCCCTTTACTTATGTTATAATATCCAGATATCTCTGATATGCCAGTACTCAAGCAGTTCTTACAACCAAACTCATCTATATCGCGAGTGCACATAGCGAAGCAGTACATCCTATCGATCAATGTCCAATCGGCGTATGTATTAGCAAAATGTCCTCGAGAAGTGACACTTGAAGCTTGAGTTACCATGTTATTCATTGTTTTTTCCACTAATGGACCAAACTTGTCATAGTTCGAGACTATACCATCGTACCATGACGCCCTTGATGGATTTGTCTCGCTCAAGGAGAAAATAGAACGGTTTGCATACCTTAACATACATTCTTCGTACCATACAATAGCTTCACTATAAAATGGACATAATTGCGTAAGTTTTTTTGTTGCTTCTTTGATACACTCACTACAAATGTCTAAGTCTAGATCCTCTCGACATTGATAGATTGCATACACTTTGCTTGGAAAATCGCCGGTAGTGGTGTTGTAAAACCTTCGAGTAGATGTCTTGGTGGATAGACTCGAAAAAAGGCGATTGATATTATGTTGGTAGACACTTCCGTTGGTGTAATTACCATTTGTTGAAGAACACTCGTAAACTTCGAAGGTAACCGCTGCATCGACACCAAAAAGTTGCAAAAGCAAAGTATAAACAAACAAGATTTTTGGCTAATTCTCGCCAACCATGATGTCATTCCTTGACAGGATCTATTTATTTCAGCCGTGTTGACGTACTAGCTAGTATGCTATTAGTAGATAGACTTGTGGTGCATTTTGAGGTGGTGAAGCAATATTGACTTTTGACACACCATGTACATACATCATATTGAAAATCAATAATTAATTATTTACCGAATAAAATAAATACTCGTGTTAAATTTGTTTGATAGTATAAATTTTGACAATTACCACCTTGTGTTATGTCCATTTTAGCAATTACCACCTTCTATTTTTTTTTTTTTTTTGAAAATTACCACCTTCTACTTTAAAAAACATCAAAAGTTACCACCTTCTTGCCCCCCAATTACCACATGACGTCATTTTGGGCCCATTCTTTCCCTTCCCTCCCTATATCCCTCACATTTATCATTCCTATTTGGATTCTTATCTCCCCTTTCACTTTTTTCCCCAAATCACCAATAATTGTTCGTCAATTTTGATTTGGAGGAGTGAATTGAAATGTTTTTGATTGTTTGGGGGAAAAAAGTGAAAGGGGGATGAGAATCCAAATAGGAATGATAAATGTGAGGGATATAGGGAGGGAAGGGAAAGAATGGGCCCAAAATGACGTCATGTGGTAGTTGGGGGGCAAGAAGGTGGTAACTTTTGATGTTTTTTAAAGTAGAAGGTGGTAATTTTCAAAAAAAAAAAAAAAAAAATAAAAGGTGGTAATTGCTAAAATGGACATAACAGAAGGTGGTAATTGTCAAAATTTCCTTTCAAAATATCAACTTTTAATAATATTAGTAATTTTGTGTTAAAAATATCAAAGTTGTTCATTGTCAAACAAACATAGCCAAATTAAAATTGTCAACCTAAGTATGTTACCTGGTGCTATGATTGTCGTCATGTCTCATCTAGGTTTGAGTTTGGTTAGTCCGGTAAAGTCGGGTTAGCATAATTTTGTTCAAGATCTTAACAAGTCTGGTTCAGATGGGGTAATCTTTATCTCCTATAAAGTTATTTCTCTACCTACCCCATCACTTCTTACTGTGGACTATTCAAAAGATAAGATATGTGGGTCAATAACAAGTAGTTGGACTCGTTCAAACTTATTTTTAGAGGGACCATTGCATTTACGCCTCTTAAATATTTTCTATTTACAACTATATGTATGTCGCCCCATAGTCATAACCCCCCGGCCCCCTCTCTTTATCAATTATTGTTGAGTAAGTATAGACCCTCCATAACAAGTACTGTACTTTTTTTTTATTTTTCTTTATACGGTTATTATTGATAAATATATCGTCATTTTTTATTTTATACTATTATTCTTATTCTATATTGTTATTATTATATTCTAGCAAGATTTTCGATTAAGAAAGAGGGAAAGAGAAAAGAGCGTATTTTTTTTAATTATAATGTTATTATTAATTTTTATTCTGTTATTATTGATTTTTATATTGTTTTCATCTCTTGGTATTAACCATATTGATAGCGGCCCATCACGCCTCATTATTGTTGATATTCCCTTCTTGTCTAAAAGATTACCTAACTAATTTTTTCTCCAATGGGTCCATAAAAAGCTGTATAATTTCATTTTCATAAAAAAACTACCCAAACACTACCTCTCTACTTTAGTTTCCTACCCCACATGGTTGCAAAAAGACGTAAAAAAAATATTTACCAACTCTTACAATACAGTTCTCAAAAAACTTGAAAAAAAAACATAGATCAATCTTATAGAGCCTTACTTGGAGCCGGACTTGGAGGTTGACCGGGAGCTTGAGCTTGGTCTGGAGTCAGTGGTACATGCGTCATCTGATTAATCGCGGTATCATAGCCTAATTGGCAGCTAGGTAAGAAGCTCGTCACCCCCTTACTTTCGTTATAATATGTAGATAACTTTTTCGAAGCAATCAATAAGCAATTCTTACATTCGACCTCATCTATATCGGGGGTGCACATAGCAAAGTTGTACACTCTATGGATCGACGTATAATTGGCATATGTGCTAGCAAAATGTCCTCGAGCAGTAGTACGAGCAGCTTGACTAATAATGGCCTTCGTCGTCTTCTCTATCACCGGGACAAATTCCTCGTAGTTAGGGACAGTATCCGTATACCATGCATCAGAAGATGGAGATGTCTCGCTCAAAGAGAATATGGAACGGTTTGCATACCGTAACATACATTCATCGTACCACACTATACTTTCGACATATAAAGGGCACACTTCTGTAATTTTTTGTGTTGCATCATCGATACACTGGTTGCATACCTCTAGGGTAAAATCTTCTCGACATTGATAGATTCCATACACTTTGTTAGGATAATCGCCACTAGTGGTGTTATAAAATCGACGAGACAAAGTTTGAGATGAGAGGTTTGAAAAAAGATGATTAAGGTTTTGATGGTAGACACTTCCTTGGGTGTAATTACCATAATTGGGAGAACACCAATTATACTCAAAGACAACCACCGCATAAACACTACTTAAAAGATGGTATAGAACACCCAATATTAAGGTCGAAACAAAAAGTTGCCTCTTCATATACATATTAGAATGAATAAGATAATAGTGGGAAAATATGAACAAAATTGTGTATTCGAATAAATATAGTATGTACAGTTGCAAGTTGAAATGATACAATAACTCATATAAGGTTGGGTTAGGTGTTATACGTCATAGCCTTAAAGTTGATAGTGATAATGATTGTAATATTATATGGTCCTCTTAGGATTAAAATTTTCCTTCAGTGTGACCATTAATTTGAAAATTTTCGAGGTAATAGAATATTGATAATATACACGGAATAATTAAAGTTTGTGCCGATATACTCCCTCTATTTCTAGATAAAACTTTATTTTAGGTGGTGGGGCTCGTCAATTATTTTTATAAATTTTAAAGCATCATAACCTTTATTATCCTTTTCACACAGATTTGCTCATTGAGTGTTTCCATAAAAGCATATGAGTTTAAAATATAAATACACAGATTTATAAGGCATAACTGATACTCCATCCATTTTTAGATACTTGTTATATTTCTCTATACGTGAAGATTTAGGAGAAGTTGATGAAAGTACTAAAATATGGAGATAGTGGGGTAGGTGGAAGAATTAAAAAAATGTAAAAAGTAAAAGTAGTTAGGAGAATTGGAGAAGAGAAAATATGAAATTAATATAAAAGATTTAGGTTTGGTCCACTAGTTGATAGAATTGAATTAAATATTGTAAAAGCTTTTCAAATAAAGAAATATAGCAAGTATTTTAAAAACGACATGAAATGAAAAGTGGAGCAAGTATTTGAAAACGGAGGGAGTAACAAGTACAGAGTATGGTATTGAAAATAGGGAAATTGGGAAAATATTGTGTGAACTGATGAATTTAGGGAAAATATATGGACTAAGATAGTTCAATTGTTATAACATCTATATCAGTCTTTACCAAAATAAATTATAAAAATAAAATAAAATAAAAAAGTAATGTCTATCAGTCCACTAACTACACCTATTGACTTTTTTGTTTTCCCATTCGGATTAGCATATGACAAAATTGTGGAATGTGATATAAATATGACGATAACAAACTGAAGAAATAGGCTAAACATGATCTATTTAATTCGATCATGGATTTATGGTTAATAGTTTTCGATCTCATTAGTATTTCTTAGCGTAGACTTGGGAGTTCCAAAATAAAGTCACATAATTAATTTTTTGTCCACATTGAGTCTTACAATTATCATCAAAAAAAATTTGATACAATTATATATATAACTATGTGAATATAAAAGTAACAAGTTAATACCAGCAATGTAAAATGATAGTTCATATGATTATAAATTGTGACAACTCCAATACTCCTTCCACCATCCTATCATGGATGTACATATTAACCAAGCATGCATGCAATGTTCCACCTTTCTTAGTTCTTTTGAATATTATTAATTCACAATAGGATAAACAATAGGTGAGTAAGACAATAATATTATATATACTACCTCCGATTTTTTAGTTGCAACTTTAGGGTATTATTTGTGAGATATAAAATATTCCAAAGTTGAAATTAAAAAAATCGAAAGTAGTATAATTTTTTTACAATTTTGGCTCTATCATTTGTGATTTAAGAGAAACATTTTTAATAGGGAAGAAAATATACAGTATTCTACAAATCCCTTACTCTACCGAGGATAAACTCCTGTTATGTTATCACTATTAGAAAGAAATTCACCAGAAGATGATACACCCATATTTTGGTGTAAGCCAAATGTAATGTTGGTTGATGGACCAATCAAAGGCGGTTCTGGTTCCGAGAGAGCTACTTGGTGGCCATTGAGTGCCGACACTATCGTTGCCATTGTTGGCCTCTTGTTTGAATCTTCTTGTATACAAAGCAAGCTAATATGGATGCATCGTTCCATTTCGTGGCCCGGAAATTTTCCTTGAAGTCTAGGATCTACCAAGTCCATTGTTGAGTTGCTCTTCCATAAATTCCATGCCTAAAATCAAACATAATAATTTGAAGTTTAGATTGAAAATATATGTCCATTATATATAATAAGGCAAAATACGCGGGGAAAACCCAAGTTGCTCTTCTTGAGAAACAAGAAGTGTTTCTCATGAGGGTGAATTGGGAATTTCCCATGAGCAGGTAAGGGTATGACCGACTATTTGCAAACTCTAGAATAGACAGGCGTTAACTCCATAATTTGACGGAAGAAACCCAAATTCTTGAAAACGTTATGTCACTGTTCCCGTTGTTACCCCCTTCTCTCAACTTTCATCCTTCTCTTCAATGGAGTTTCAATAGCTCAAAGGCTACTTCAATGGAGGAAGATGACGCCCTTACCCTTAGGGGTTGATCTTGCCCTTTTTTTCTCCCCTTTTTATTAGGGTTTTCGTTTAATTCGGCGGCAAAGCCGCCGAAAATGGCGGTGTGGTGGGGGATGGGTGAAGATGAAAGTTCGAGCTCCATTAAAGGAGCTTGATTTGAGAAAAGGAGGAAGAAGAAGAATAGCGTAATTGTATTGTTAGGCTGCCGATCGTGGTGTTGTTGGAAAAACAAAACTGACGGAAGTTTTTGCTACGAGTTAACTCCGTCTTCCCAAGGCCTACATCAGCAACTTCAGTGTTTATTACAGTCAGCAGATAATAATATTTGTTTACAATTCCCAAAGCACAAATATTACACAACTGCCACTAGAGAAACACTTCTTGTTTCTCAAGAAGAGCAACTGGGGGATGCCCAAATACGCGAAGTTGAGCAGTGAACTTACTCGTAGAGGTAGACTTTCTTCATGATAAGGGAAGGCAACTGAGCTACACATATGACCACTTATTACCTCCAGAGCTATTATTCCGAAGCTATAGACGTCTGACATGACCGAGAAACGCCCCGTTAATGCATACTCCGGAGCCATGTATCCACTGTAGTCATAGAATGTAACAAAGTTTGATGGTTTGAAATAAAACTTGTACCATCAATTAAGAAATTCATCATGTAATAATATACTTACTATGTTCCAGCGATTTTACTCGTGTCAGCGTGAATTTGATCCCTTCCAACAAGTCTTGCTAATCCAAAATCTGTAATCTTTGGGTTCATAGTTTCATCTAAAAGAATATTGCTAGATTTTAGATCTCGATGAATAATCTTTAGCCTCGAATCTTCATGGAGGTATAATAGTCCCCTGGCCGTCCCAAGTAAGATCTTGTACCGGGTTTCCCAATCTAGTGATGCACTATTTTGGCCTACAATTGATATAGAACATGTTATGAAAATATGAAATACAAGATTTTTAATATACAAATTAGCTGTCTAGGATAAAAAAAAAAGAGTTGATAGTTTAACTCATGAGATAATTATACCAAATAAGACTTTGTCGAGACTTGCATTAGGCAGTAATTCATAGATAAGTAACTTCTCTTCTCCATGTAAGCTAAATCCTAATAGTTTAGCCAGATTATTATGCTGAAGCTTTGCTGCTAAAAGAATCTCCGTCTTGAACTCTGATATGCCTTGCCCGGAATATATTGACAACCTTTTTACTGCTATTTCTTGCTCATCTTGAAGTTTTCCCTACCAAGGCGGCGATATTAAACATGGTTAAAAGAAACATGGTTCACTCTTAATGAAAGAAATAAATATAAAAAATATGATTGAACCAAAAATAAAGGTTTGCTTATGAATAATCATATACGAAATATGTTGATGGTTAAAGTTATAGGTTAGCAAACACGTACATCCAAAAACTGGATAATGCATTGTGGGAAGGGACTAGGGGAGAAGTTAAATTATGATTGTAAAGTTGTACCTTTATAAACCACACCAAATCCACCTTGTCCAAGTTTATTACTTGGGGAAAAGTTATTTGTCGCGGCTTTAATCACCTTGAACTCAAATTGTAATGACTCTAGTCCAGCAATATCTTCCATATCTGTAATAATAAGTAGAAAGACATGTAATAATAAGCTTAAAATTTGGTTCAAAATATAAAATTGTTTAGTGATTGTGGTAATTTAAATTAAGATTACAGTCTTGCACATAATATACTGCAAGTTAAATTACCTGAAGATGGTTTTGAGTGCTTACGACGATAGATACAAAACCAAGCACCGGAGAAAAGCAAGATTGCTACAACTATTGGTACACAAGTTGCTTCGACAATATGTGAAGATCTTTTCTTCCTTCCTGTGTAGTCAAATTATATGAAAATTTCAATTTGGTGAAGCAAAATCAAACATATTAAATCAGATCGAGCGAGTATACTTGTTATGATACTATTGTACATGTTATCTCTATACTATGTTGTACTCTTACATAAATTTAATCAACTTTTACCGGTTGGAGCCTTAATCTTTGTGTTTGGTGGGTGTGTAGCCGAGGATGAGTTGAAAAACGGGTAAGTTATTGCTGAAGAGTTATATAAGGGAGCCGTGTGATACCAAACAATACAACTAGGCAACAAGACGCGAGCACTGGTGCTTATATTTGCGAGCCTCCCAATAGCAATCGTTAGGCAGAGATGACAATCCTTGGTAGTAATTTCAGGCACACACTGTGCCATCTCATACAAGCTCCCAAATCCTGTTATATTAACCACTCTCATTTTAAACCTCGTCTTTGGAGACGAGTTATCAGCTGTCGATAGAGCCAAATCATACATGCTTCTCCGCATATATTTCTCGAAGTGGACTACTTGATCTCTAGTACTGTTTTGCGGCGTTGATATTGCTATCCAGGGCGATACATCCATTCTGCCAAAAAATGAGTACTTGGAATAACGGATCATACAATTTTCGTACCAAATAATAGCCTCCGTTTGGTAGGGGCACGCCTTGAGGATCCGATCTTTGGCTTGATTGATACAAGCATTACAACCTCGAGCAGTTTGGTCAAACCGACAAATGTATATAGCATAAACTCGATTGGGGGTTTGGCCTAGTGAAGAGTTATAATAAGCCGCGCTTGAGGCATGGGAAGCAAAATTTCCTAGCAAATTATATAGGTTGTACAGGTACAAAGGTGAGGCTCGATTACTATCAAGTGACGAATTTGCACTGCCTGTGCAATTGTAGTCAATATAGAGCGCATTGTGTGTTGTAGCAATAACAATTGGAAAGGGTAGGATGGTAAACAATAATATATACAGTCTCGACATTTTTTATGTGTACTACAAAATGTGGCTATGAATATTAAAAATTGCAAGTGTAAAAAAATGAAGACGACACCAAATCTTAGCTTACATTGTTGTCGTCTTCATTATTCTTAGTAGTCTCGTTGTCAATTCAATAGAAATCTTGTAATAAATATAAGCGACGCGTCACTCGCTAACCTCCTCGTTGTTGTATTCGATCGATCAACTTTGCCGCCTTGAGATGACCGATCTCTAGAACCTACGTACACCGTACATCTTTCGTTTGGATAGTTTCTAAGGATAAATAAGAAAACAAGCATTTAATGCCGATCTTGACCGCTTCGATGCTCATAACTATTATACATCCAAATATATAAAAAAAGTATCTAATAAAGTAATAAATATTAAAACCTTTGACGTAGTCTGCATGTGATTTTGGACTGATTTCTGTTTTATTATGTGCTTTATTTTGAGGATTTAAGAGATTCTTTTTTTGGGTGACAATCATTGTCAAGAATCAAGATGTTTATCTTAAATAATCCTTTGAAATATAGTGCTAGAAAATGGTTGGAAAGAATGAAAATAAATATAGGGTAATACTATATGTAGCCCTAAGGGTTATGAATAATTATTTAATAACTTTCCTTATTTGGTTGGAAAAATGCATGACAAAATCACGCGCAAATCAGTATAATACATATTATATTTTCATTTGTTTTCCATTATTAGCTTCTTATATATAGCCCCTACATAACATGTCCATAAATCAATGGGTCAAATATGTTGCCGCTTGGATTTGATTTCCAATTCTTTACTGTTGTCAACTCCAAGTCTCCAAACAACTTTGTTTGAAAAACAAAAATAATAAAATAAATAAATAAATATCCTTTACTCTCTAAAAGAAAAGCCTCATTTTTCTGCACAAATGGTTTAATTTACAGATTTTTAAATACTTAAATTAATTAAAATTGATTTTCCTTATTTTAGAAATTCATTTTACATTTTTTGGAAAATATTTATTTTGATTTTTGATTTTTGATTTTTTTTTCTAATTAATTAATGAAAATTAGTTTTTATTATTAATATATTTAAAATTATAAAATTAAATAATTTTTTCAGGAATTAATTGAATTAATTTTAATAAATATTAACATTTGAAGTTAATTCCAAAATAAAAAAAAAAGTTAACTGTTCATTTTCAAAAATTATGGTAGAGGTTCTGGAGGGTAATTAACTAATTAGTAATCCTATAAAAAAAATAATTATCCTATATATAAAGCAAAAAGGGTTTTGACTGATAAATTTTACTTTCCCAAAATACCCCAACCTTCTCATGTTTTTTCTTTATTTAAAAAAAATATAAAAAAATAAATAAATAAAACTTATAAAAAAAACATATCCTTTAAAGAAAATCTACCATCTTAGATAAAAATAAATAAATAAATAAAATCCATATTTTCTATTTTAATTATATTTTTTGAGGGAAGTCAAAATATATTATTTATCCTACATGACATCATCAACATATTTTTTTTAAAAAATATATATTATCAAGAATTTTCAAACCCACTAATAATATCCATCCACTAATTTTTTTTATTTAGAATTAAGGAGATAATATCGTAGAACAAAACAAAGAATCGAGCTTGATAGATTATTTATATTGCGGACGCACATATTGTGTGCTTCTCTGAGCTTGTTTATATAAGTGAAGTGGATTTCCTTCCTAAATTCAAAATTATCTAAAGGACTTTCTTCATTTTTTTAAGTATAAGTTATTTAGAAACACTTTTTTTTTTTGAGTAAAGTATAAGATACACTTCCTAAATTCATATTTACTCGATATAAAATAAATAAATAAATAAATAAATAAATGTAGTACTCGATACATAATGTTTTATCATTTCCTTTTATAAAAGTTTTCGCCATCAATCCCTTAGTTAGCCTCCTACATCATCCTTCATTTGAAGTCTTTTACAACCACTTTATTTCCTTTGAACAACACCCAAGTCAAACAAAAATATGTATGACCACCACTATAAACAAAACCATCAAAACTTATCAATAATAAATCAATCATAACCAAATAATTCATAATAAAAATTTAACCAATAATTACCAGCCGGAGTGTTTGCTCTTACCCAAATTAGTTGTGGGTTGACGTGTCGCCGAGGTTGAGTTGAAGAACGGATATGTTATTGCTGAAGAGTTGTAGAAGGGAGTTGTTTGATACCATACAACACAACTAGGCAACAAGGCACGCGCACTCACGCTTACTGCAACCCTCTCAATCGCGGTCATTAAGCAAACGTGGCAATCCTTTGCGGTTAAATCTGGTACACATTGTGACATTTCGTACAATTTCCCAAATCCTGTTATATTAGCCACTCTCATTTGAAACTTTCCTCTAGGAGACGAGTCATTAGCTGTCAAAATCGCTAAATCGTTCATGCTCTTTCGCAGACTCACTGTGAAATGAGCTACTTGTTCTTGATTGTTACTAATGTTCCGGCGTTCACTTATTGGTAACCAAGGATCTACGTCCATTTTCCCAAAAAATGAGTACCGAGAATAGCGCATCATACAGTTTGAGTACCAAATGATAGCCTCCGTTTGGTAAGGGCACGCTTTGAGGATCCGGTCTTTCGCTTCATTGATACAAGCACTGCAACTTTGAGCAGTTTGATCGAAGCGACATACGTAGAAAGCATACACACAATTGGGGGTTTGGCCTAAGGAAGAGTTGTAATATGCCGAGATTGAGGCATGGGAAGTGAAAGTTCCTAGCAAATTATAAAGGTTATATAGGTATAACGGCGTGGCTTTGTTACTACCGACTGAAGAATTTGCACTACCCGTGCAATTGTAGCCAATATAGAGCGCATTATTGTGGGTGGTAGCAATAGCCATTGGAAAGAATAGGAAGGTAATAAGCAATATACTCGTAATAATTAGTCTCACCATGTTGTATGTGTAAATGAAATACAAGTGTAGAAAGAAGATGGCAGTTTATTTGGGTTGTCTTCATTTGTAGTATTAATTCAATTCATTGTCTCGATGGATCTTCAATAGAGATTTATTAGCGTACGCGTCGCATCATTCACCAACCTCAATGCCGGTAGATCAACTAGGCCAACTAGGGACGGCGGACAAGGCCATCCTCCCTGACAAATATCATTCTCATAAAAAGTTTTGAAGGCTAAAATAGGAAACAAGGGTAAAATCTTAAACGTAATCTTTTGCAAGCTCATTACTATTAGCATATATTCAAATAAAACAAATATATACAAATTCTCTATACAATCCTTTGACAAAATCCACTAAGATTTGATAGATTTAAGATATATACGTGTATGTGAACATTTCTCGTAAGCTTTAAATATGCTTTGAATTAATGCACAAGAAATTAGTTGGAAGGATTAATATTAATGCAATGGGACCAATGAGTTGTTTGGTTTGGGTTTAATTATGAAGTCTTGTATTGTTGTACATGGGCTCTTTCCCAATCAAAGAATCTTCCCTTCTTTTTTTTTTTTTGGTGTGATTAGTATTTAAAATACAATTGATAATTCTTGTATAAGGCATATTTACTCTAGTTTTATTGTAAGACGGTCTATGTAAGGATAACTTTAAAAATCATTACTATACGGAGGATAAACTTCTGTTATGTTATCACTATTAGAAAGAAATTCACTTGAAGATGATACACCAAAATTTTGGTGTACGCCAAATGTAATGTTGGTTGATAGACCAATCAAAGGTGGTTCCGGTTCCAAGAGAGCTACTTTGTGGCCATTGAGTGCCGACACAATCATAGCCATTGTTGGCCTCTTGTTTGAATGTTGAGTCTAGGATCTACCAAGTCGAATGTTGAGTTGCTCTTCCATAAATTCCATGCCTAAAATTTACATTATAGTTTTGAAGTTTAGATGGAAAAATAGAGTCTATAATACAAGGCAAAATACGCGAAGTTGAGTAGTGAACTTAACATTTTCTCTATTTTACAATAACCTTAACATTAGCTCTATACAGCTTCAATATATGTTTTTACCATTAATACCTTTAATTATATACTCCATACTACAACACCGTAAAAAGCAATGAGAATTTAAATTTACGTACATGTGTATACAATTTTAGTAATAGTAACACAAAACAATAACTCACACTGCCACGCTTTTGTTCAATTAGAATTCAAGGAATGTTCAGAGATTTTTTTGATCATAAGCACAACTCAAGATATCATACAACAGATAGTGAGAGAGCCAAATCAAATTATATCACATGTACTACAGCATTCATCAAAGTATGATACCTATTGTGTCTTCAAACTAAAGTATTCAAATGGTGCAACCCCCATGTCTATCTCGGGTATAAATCCCGCTCGACTTCTGCATCCCAGGTTACAGACTTGGACATGGATTGATCAGCCGCAGTTGAATCAGTTTGCTGTCCATCATTAAACTGATGGGGAGAGATTATAGGTGTTGAGGGTAACGGTAGGGTGACAGAACCATTAAGCATTAAAACTACTGCTGCCATTGTAGGTCGTCGTACCGCACTTCCTTGAACACATAACAACCCAATTTGGATGCACTTCAATACTTCATTTCTTGTATAATTGTCATGCAATAATGTTGAATCTAATAGTTCCAAAGATCGCCCTGCATTCCACAGTCTCCATGCCTTCGAAAGAAAGAGTAGAAAAACACATGTTAACCATACTTTATAGATGATACAGAATTAAGGACTAGAAATTAAGAGTTTCATGCGAGTGAGCTAGACATACAAGAACTGGAATATCTTCCATGTGTGAAGACTGGTAATGTAATCTGTTCTTCAGACCGCTGATAAGCTCTAGAATTATGATGCCGAAACTATAAACATCAGATTTATCAGAATACTCCCCTGTTAACATGTACTCTGGTGCCATGTATCCACTGCATGCACCACAACAGTATAAGATGTTTACATATAAGATAATTTAGAAATAAATATCATGGCAAATGCGAAGTTGAGCAATTAATAACAAAGATTTTAGGCAAGTTTTGAATGAAGCAAGAGGGCAATAAAAGCATACTGTGTTCCGACAATTTGGCTGGTATTTCCAAACTTTTGTTCCCTTCCAAAAAGCTTTGCCATGCCAAAATCACCTATTTTGGGATTCATGTCCTTATCTAATAAAATGTTGTTGGGTTTAAGATCACGATGTATAATTGTAAGGCGGGAGTCTTCATGAAGATACTGAAGTCCTCTTGCTACCCCCCCATTATGATTTTGTACCGTGTTTCCCAATCTAGTGTTCCTCGTTTTCTTGGATCTATAGTCACATGAATACACACAAACACAATGCAAATAAGTCATTTGGAGCATCTATGTCATGGTTATCATCTTCACCGGACTCATAGCTACAAATCTAAGCAAGTGAAGAGTAATATCTACAAGAGTAATCATATTTATTTTTGAAATATTTAGTGAACATTGAGATGTTCTAATACTTCATGTAGCTTAATTAAGAAACCGCACTTGTCAATATCAAGCTTCTTTCATTTTGTGATATGTAAATCTTGCCCAAATGTTGTACTTTTGTGTTTTTTGTTAATCAAATAGTTTTCAATCATCTATATACGGTATGTAATGCTCTGTCAAACAAACAAATACAAAAGAATTGACTTTTTAAAACAAAATTATACTCCATATTTCGTTGTTGACCAAATCATGTACTTCGAATATTTCCTTTGAAATTTTCTATTACAGCTTTCCATCAACTGTAATATGGGAAGTTTAAGATTGAACTTAAATTTAAAAATTGACTATTTGGTTTTTTTTTTTTTTTTTTTTTTTTTTTTTAAATGAAAAATGGGCTACACAATTTGAGAATTGAAGAGTAATTAATCGAACAGTATTTTTGTTTAATGGTTATGAAGTACGTAGTATTTTATTTTTCTTCAAAAACTTCTTAAAAAATGTCAGCTTAATTACTTTCCTTAACAACTATTCACAACAACAACAACAACAATAATAATAATAAATAAATAAATAAAACTACTTCCTTCAAAAGAGAATCAGAGATATGTGAAGTATAAATGCTGTAGACTTTTATCTATTACTTTTTTAGAAGAGAAAGGTAAAAACAATAAGGAGTTTAAAGAGAGTACCAAATAAGAACCGATCAACACTTGAATTAGGCAAGAACTCATAAACAAGTAGTTTTTCATCTCCTTGAGAGCAGAATCCCAACAGCTTGACGAGATTCCTGTGCTGAAGCTTGGCCACAAGATGAGCCTCGGTCATGAACTCCTTAGCACCTTGTCCCGAGTTGCCAGAGAGCCTCTTTATAGCTAATACTTGTCCACTATTCAGGGTCCCCTATCAATATCCACAGAGAATACTAAAGATAATATATAGTCTAGGAGTACAATTTAGATCAATGGTATTATACAAAGGATGTATTACCATGTAAACAGCACCAAAGCCGCCTTCTCCTAGCTTGTTATCACTTGAGAAGTTACTTGTTGCATCCTTCAAAGTAGCAAAATCATATTGCACAAACTCTGTATCACCCAGACTATCACCTTCTTTGCCTCTAACTGTATTGGGAATAACAATAAAATAAAAATTAAAAAAGATTGATCCAGATTTTTGTATTAGCTATTAAAATAATCTAAATCTGAGTTGGGACTATTCCAATATCACCCAGACTATCACCTTCATCACCAATCGGTTTTAGGATAAATGTTGCTCATGTAAAATGTTAGATTGGTCGCAATGTCTACTTTAATTATTTACTTCTTATAATTAAATTTTCGATATTGATCATAAAAAGATGTGTCTCCTAAATGTCCAAACTCAAGTAATGCATATAATAACTATACTCCATATAAATATATATAGTTAGTAAAATATATGAAAAGTCAACGAGCAATTTTTTACTAATAAAAGTACGCCATTGTATTTTAGATGTTGAATTTCAGCTAATTTATTTTTTAAAAAAAATTTCAAGGTAGAGTTTATTTCAAAAAAAAAAAAAGTATGACGAGTCTTGCCTTAAAAGTCAAATGGAGCATATTGGATGAGGTTCAAGGGAGAATATGTTAAATGGGTTACCATTATCTAGTTGTTGAGGTGGTGGAGCTTGCGTAAGAGTTGGCGTAGATTCTTTTCTTCTCATACTTGGCCGCATACACAACCATAGACCAACAAGAAGCAACAAAAATCCAACGGATGCCCCAACAGCTATCGCGACAATTATTGGCCGCTTCAATCCAGTGGTTGCTTCAGGAGGTTCATTAGAGGTTTCTCCTTTTACCAAAAATTATAAAATAGAAAAAATGATCATAAGAACATAATAACAATGTCAACTCCATTTAAAAACAAAACAGATCGAATAAGGACTAACCTGTAGTCACATTTGATGGTGGAGGAGCTGGTAATTCATGGTTTATGTCAAAATAGAATTTTTCTGTGGTATCATATCTCAAGTGGCAGCTTGGCTTGAAGATAAACACCCTCGCACTTGCATTACAACAGCCTGCCATGTCGCTTAAAGCACTTGTCAAGCAGCTGTTACACCCAAAGTCATCTATATCAGGGGTGCATTGAACGAGGCAGTAAACTCGTTCAAAAGTTGCCCATTTGGCATCTCCGGTAGCAAAACGTCCGGATGATGTACCGATTACTGCTTGTCTTATTAAGCTGTTAAATTCTCTTGCAAGCACTAGAGCAAATGCACCATAGTTTGAAACATTGAATTTAAAGCTCCAAAGGTAAGCCGCTGGATATGTTTCATATGAGGAGAAAATAGACCTGTTTGCATATCTCAACATACATTCATAATACCAAACCGTTGCCTCTACCATCAAAGGGCAGACTTCCACTATCTTTTGGGTTGCTGCTTGGATGCATTCACTGCAGATATTGAAGCTAACATCCTCACGACATTGGTACAAGCCGTGTTTCGGGTAAAAACAATGGGACCTTGCCGAAGGTCCAATAAGGTGGTGAAAACTGGATTCGATCCAAGTGACGATGGACCGAAGATTTCCTGCACAGCAAACACACGTAAACTAGCCTCGGGGGTGTTGCCGAGGAAGGCCCCTCCGATGCTAAAGTTAGTACAATGTGTAGAGAGAGAAAGCTATGCAAGAGAATTAATTGCTTGAGGTTTTGTGTGTATGTCCTGTACAAATGTAATATTGATGGCTTTTATACCTTGGCATATATGGGAGAAATGGGCTTGGGCCCAATTGGCTTGCCTTGTGGACTGATCTTGACTTTAGCATTATTTGGAGAGTTGAACCTTGACCTTGGGCTTTTAATTGGATCATTTAATGACTTGGCCCAATTGGACTAAATTGGACCCAAACAAGCCGTAAACTTTGTTGGGGATACTGCCAACAGTTGAATCATAGAACTTCTGAGAGGAGGTATGAGATGAGAGATCGGTGAAAAGACGATTGAGATTTTGTTGGTAGAAGCTGCCATCGGTATAATTACCTTTTGCAGGTGCACAGCCAGTAATGTTAACGTAGGTTACCTCGGCGTCACCTCCATAGAGTAGGCCAAAGCAAATCAATATTAGTAAGGTGAAAGTAAACATTAACCTTCCCATGAAGACGAAAAAAGGGGCTAGACAGCCTAAAATCTACAGTAGGAAAGTGATCAATAACATGCAGGCTAGCTTGCAAAGACCAAACAGTTAGTACTTTATTCCTTTACTAACATAATACGTATTTTAACATATATGGCCTGCAAGATAGTACCAATGGTTAATGTAGAACAGTTCAACCTTATATTAGTTTCAATTTGAATAGAACTCATAGAAGTACATTTGTAATACTATTAATTTACAAAAATAGAGTATTTCAAAAAATTTAACATCAACTTGACTAAAATTTTATAATGTATAAGAAAGCCTAATAAACACCCACTAATTATCTAGTCTTCCAAAGAATAATCTGAAGTGAGGGAATAATAATGTGACGGTCATCACATTAAGCCACATCTAGAGAAGATCATGCAGTTACATGTATAGTTTAATATCTCTGACTAGGTGCTATGAAGAAACACTCGCTTTTTGATTTAGTCTACTAAAATATTTTTATATGCTATAGAACAAGCCTGGCCTTGATGTTAAATTGTAATAGTATCTATGTCTGCAAGTTGAGACACTTCTTTTGTTTACTCTTGGTCCTAAGATGATCATTATATGATTCTTCAACAGCCATTTGAGAGAAATTGGACAGATACACAACCTTACAACACAAAAGTACTTCCGTAGTTGAAAAATAATAGCTTCATTTGTTATGTGTTTTCTTGAATGTAATCAAGATGTAGCTGATGTTGATTTATTTTCTGTTGTTTGTATGTTCTGAGTTACAGTACATTAAAGAGTACAGGACAACAGGTTTAAATTTCCTTAAAAGCGACTGTTCTGAGCTAGAATAATTAATCAAGTGATTTATTGACTAGGTGCTAAACTTTGATTAGAAATTTTCAATTCCCTCTAATAATAATTGGCATTGGACATTTTCTTGTGCTTTTATTGTCTTGAGAAAACTAATATCTATCTCAAAAACAGATTATACATGTATAAAATATAAATTAAAATTAAAAAAGGTAGAAAGCTCTAACTAGTTGTGAATTGGCTAGCAACTTCATTAGCCTAATTTACACAAAGTTTGGAAAGAGAGAAATGAAGGGAAAGGAAGAGAAGAGAAAAGGAAGGATGCATCATCTTTTGTTTGGATGTCCAATGCAAGAAGGGAAGGGGAAGGAATTGGAAGAATTCATTTTCCTTCCCCTATTGAAAAAGAAGAACAAGGTTACATTCTATTCACTGGAACTTATTTAAACTTACAGTGTGTTTGGATAAAGAAAGGGGAAGGAAAAGAAGGGGAGGCAAGAGAAGAGGAGAGGAGAGGGAAAAATGGTATGTTTTCCTTCCAAATTTCTTTGGAGGGATCAATTTCCCACAATTTAATTCCTCCTTTTTTTTCTCCCCTCCAATTCCCTTCCTTCTTCATTTGTTATCCAAATGAAAGATACTCTATCTCTCTATTTCCCTTCCTTCTTCCTTTTTCTTCATTTCTTTCAATCCAAACACACCGTTATGTGAACTTATCTAACCTCTAATTGAGAACCTATTTTAGTTGCAAATTGAACTTATGTAAACCTCATAAGCCTTATCAAAAATTTGAAATAAGTGAAACTAAGGTCGACAAAACAAGGCTTCATACATGAGGGTGGTATGAGAAAGAGGGATAAGGATCAATCAATTAATCAAAGCCTTAATCCCATAAGTGGGGTCGGCCGAAAGACGGATAAGGATAGGAGAGCAAAATACTACTTGAAAGAGAATTAAGAAGATTATAAATTTATTAAAATACAGATGATGACTGACATCATACAAGAGCATAACCTACTGATAAAAACATGCATTACCACCAAGTCCACCAGTCCAAACTCAAAATGCAAAAAACTCAAGCAGGATTTCCATCAGTGCTGTCTGAGATTTTGTGCTACTTGCAATTTGGAGCCCTTTAATATCTAAGAGCTATTATAATCATCCAAAGTCATGCTTTCCAAAATACCAAAAAAAAAAAATTAAAATAATACGGAGTACTTATCTGATTTTAAATGGTCTTGTAATCATCCGGTGCAGCTGTCACTTAGACTCTCTACCTACACATGTGTGAAACCAAGTATTCTGACCATACGAACCTGAAAAAATAATAGAACAAATATTGAAAAGAACAGTTTAGAAAGTCTTATGCAAAGTAGCTTGCTAATAATATAAATTAACAGTTTAGAACAGTTGTAGACAGTTCTTGAAGCTGTTATATGCAGGTCAAACCTATATATTCGGCAGCAGACTGTAGAAAGTTCTTGAAGCTGGTGTATGCAGGTCAAACTCTGCATAAATTGCAAGTAGTGAACACATAGAGTTGATACCAAGAGTTAAATTATACATTTATACGTAGACAATAAATAATTGATCATGAGGTCATTTCTGAACATTTAGCCTAAAAAACATCATATAAGTTGAAAAAGAATAGGAAGACACTGATATATTATGAAATCAGGGGAAAACAGAGGAAATCTTAGGGATTATATTTCCATTTGAAAGGAATCATTTCAAACTTAAGACACTTTTCAGAAGAAGAAATGTACACCATAAAGATTTGGAACAATAAATAGATGCATGAACTCAATCAATCTCTATACGAAAAAATTATGGACAATGGAGATACAAATTCTACAAAAAATACTAGAGAGATTCTTCAGCAATTGGGAGCATCCACAGCAACCATAAAACCACACACATTATCGTGACTCCACATAAATTTCTAAGTCCTTGAATTAAGAGTCACAGATCATCATATAGAAGTACTAATTCATAGGAAAACTCACAAAAGTTTCATCTTGACAATTCAAAAGCCTTACAAAATTCTAAGCTCTTCTCCATGAACAAGCCAGTGGCCGCTAATATATACTTCATAAGTTCATATACCATGATTATATCAGCAAACATACATTGGTAGAATTGCGGAATTCCACCTCATTTGACTCAATTACAAGTTTTCAACTTAATTTGCCTCATCTTAGAGGTATTATAAAAATAAATCTCCTCAACCTCCGTATCAAACACAAGACTTCCTTGAAAATTCTCTTCCTTTAAGAAGCAAAAAAAATTAATTTTTCAACATAGTTAACCTCCTTAATCAATTCACCTTTGATCTTCTTACCTCCAATTAGATTATTCAACTTACAATAGCTAAAAGCCTAAAAACCTTCTTTCAGAAGCACCAATAATTTCAAAATAACGATTAAACATATTCACATGCTTTGAAGCTTGAACAAACATAATTATTCAACCAAACGGAAGACCAATTTTCCAATAAATTCAAATAACAACAAAATAAGATTGTTTTTTTTTTTTTTCACTTTATGAGAAAAAAGGGATTTTATTAATAAAATTAGCCAAACGGCACTTACATATAATTCCTAAGAAATCAAGATTTCTAACACAAATGCATAACACCTTTAAACTAAATACATTGCAGATTCGATCCACAATCGCCTTAATAAAAAACTTCATCTGAACCATTACAATTTGTAAAATAACACTAATTCAGCTTAAAATCCATTGATGCATGTCAATTGAGTGAAAATACTCATGCAATCCTCTAAAATTCCGTGAAAATACTTATGTGATCCTCTAAAAGATGTCGTCCTCTTAAATACTCATGTGATCCTCTAAAATACTCGTGTCGTTTGAGTGAAAACATACTTTCTTCTGAATTTCTGTGTCTAAAGGCTATGTTGCAAGTAAAAGAAAACGGACAAAATATGTTTTATACACTTTTAAATGTGTTCACAAACAAAATATCATTATTACCCTTGTTTGCATGTAATAACAACAATTATTACACCACCTCTCTTTCTCCCTCCATTTCTTAATAATAGTCTCTTTTGGCCAAATTTTAGTCTCAAAATGTTCATCCTATTTGTTTTTTCCAGCCATTAATATAAATTGTTTACCAAAACTCCCTCCAATTTGCAACAATATTTATGCAAATTTAACTTCCTCCAGTAAATTTTGCATTTCCATATACTTTATTATTTTCTCTCTTTACAATTTTGCATTCCCAACATAAATTTACCTTTAGTACTTTTTACTACTCGTACTTATTTAAGTTTCTTAATTTTCGTGAAATTTAACCAAAGAGGACTTATCATTAAGGGAAGGAGGGAGTATTTGTTTGTTTCATATGGGCACATATGACATTCTCCATCCTTTTCACCTTTTTTAAAATCTTGTGCCCATAGCAAATGGAGCAATAAAAAAAAATGGAGGAAGTATTGTTTTTTTTTTTTTTTTTTCCACATACATACAAAACCAAAATATAAGCTTAAAACAATTTACTGAGACAATGATCTATATGGAAAACAGGGGATAACAGAGGACATCGAAGGGATAAGTCATAACCTTTGGTCACTGAACGGGTCTGGAACATATGAAACATGTATGAACTAATTGATCTATAAGACTACACTGGCTCGGGAGCACTAATTTGATCTTTTGACAATGCAGGGACTGGGCTAACAAGATGATTTTTGCCAACCCAGTTCAGAGCTAAGGTCTGTTCACTGATGCAGCAGCCGCATTAGCACATTGATTCAACCCATTTGATTGAATTGTGTCCTCTGCTTCCATTGTATAATAGCTGGTACGTGTTGCATCATCAGTAGCAACTACTGCGAAAAAATGGGGCTGGGTTGGCAAAGGTAGATTAATAGAGTTGCCATTCAATGCCGTAACAATTGGTACCATTGTAGGCCTCTTAATTGCATCCTCTTGGATGCATAACAAACCAATGTGATAAGCAATTTTCACCTCTTCACTAGAGAAATCATCACCTAAGAGTGGGTCTACTAAATCCAACATTCTTCCTTGATTCCAAACTCTCCATGCCTGTTAAAAATCACTTTTAGAATTACAATCTCATATCATATCTTATCTATACTTGTTAGTTACAACTATCTAAACAAGAAAAAGCACCAAAATTATTCAAGAGTTTGGTGCTCACTTGGTGTAGTAGTCCCTCGTCATGCTGATTTTGTTTAACATTATTCCTTTGTCCACTGATGATTTCCAAAACCATGACCCCAAAACTATAGATATCTGACTTCTCTGAGAAATAACCTTCCATGGCGTACTCTGGAGCCATGTACCCACTGTAATACGTCAACCAATCAACCACTCACTACTGATCTACTAAACAATATGTGCCAAAAACATTATTGGCATGCAAATGATTGATATGAACCGCACTTATAAGAAAATTATGAAGAAGAAGATTCAGAGCATACCACTAAAGGCAACTTACTATGTTCCAATGATTCTGCTTGTATCACCTTGAACATGATCAAGCTCAACATGCTTTGCAATACCAAAATCCGAAATTTTTGGATTCATTTCTTCATCAAGCAAAATGTTGCTAGATTTCAGATCTCGGTGTATGATCTTGAGTCTAGAGTCTACATGAAGATACTGGAGCCCTCTTGCAATTCCAGTTATGATTTTAAATCTAATTTCCCAATTCAAAGATGCACGCTTCTTTGGATCTGCAATATTTACAGTGCAACTTTATCAAAAGGGAGCTTTACATGGTACTGTGTTAAAATCTTTATTAAATATTTTTGAAATTTTGGAGTACCATAAAGGAAATTATCCAAGCTCGAATTGCATAGGAATTCATAAATGAGTATCTTTTCCTTTGCTGCTTTGCAGAATCCTAATAGTCTAACTAAATTTCTGTGCTGAAGTTTAGCGACTAAGAGAACTTCATTCTTGAATTCCAAGAAGCCCTGGGTTGAATTCCTCGAGAGCCTCTTCACAGCTACATCTTGTCCATTTCCAAGTTTACCCTGATTGAAAAATATGTACAAGTAACTTCAGTTGATTTGTTGTAGCAAACTATGGTGAACTTGAGCTGTTAGATTGTCACAGAATGAAAGTCAGACAACACTTGAAAGATAATTACCTTGTATACCTCACCAAATCCACCTTTTCCAAGTATGTTATCAGTAGAGAAGTTTTTTGTTGCAGCTTTAATGACACTGAAGCTGAATTTTAATGTTTCAGCAGTCTTAACATCATCATTGTCAACTGCAGTAGTTGAGAAAGGAATTTTTCATCAGTATATAACAAAAAAAAAAAAAAAAAAACTTCGGTATTTAATCAAGTGACAGCTTCAGATGACTTAGTAACATGCAGTTAAATGGGAGAAGCAAAATCACTGTCAATTATCTATATATAATCTAATCGTAATAAACGTACTTATGTTTCTTTTCTTTTCTTTTTTTTTTTCAATTCACGACTTTTTTGCCTGACTTGCAACTAGAGGATACTTGCAAATGATCCTTGATCATTAAATGAAAATGGAACAGGGCCTTGTTACCAGAAATTCATTAAGAAATACAGAAATTATTGCAACCAAAGATATAAAAAAAAAAAAAAACCCTGCCCTGAATAACATAAGATTAAAGATGTACTTCTATTTAGCATCCTTTTTAAAGTCAACAAGCTGCAAAAATCAGGATTATTGGTTTGCTACCATAGTCCATAATTCAGCATTCCAACAGACACAACAGTTTTTTTTTTTTTTTTTGACAGCACAGACACAACAGTTGTATAAATAGAATGAGGATAAAAAAACAGTTTTTTGTATGAAATAAGTTCACAATAATTTTGGCATTGTTTTTAGTTTTCAGTTTTCTGATTTTTTTTTTTTTAAACAAAAATACAAAAACAAGGATATAGAAAAAAGTGTTCACTTTTCTTTTGTCAGTTTCAAAATTATCATGATTTTAATGTGTTTGACCAATTTTTGATTCATTATATAACAAATATCATAAAATTTTGAAAAACAAAAACCATAAAATGAAAAACCACAGCAACACCAAACGGATCCTTACCTTTCTGATTTTTGTTTGCCATCTTTCGGTCAATTCTAAAGCATATAGAACAGAAGACTAGTATTCCAACTCCAATTGTAACGCCAACCGTAATTGCTGCAATTTTCCATGATTGCAGGTGAGATGCATTTCGCACCTTGTAGAGAGGACTGTTGGCATACCTCAGTTGGCAACTTGGCAGGAAAACCATTGCCCATTGAAGGGCACTACAACATTGAAGCATTTTAGTTGTTGCAATTTTTAGACACTTTTTGCACTCTGACCCACTTATCACAGGGATGCACTGTGCAAGTGTATACCATTTTGATTCAGCATCCTGAACTGCAAAATGACTTAATGACTTCTCATCTGTTGCTTTATCAATCACTAGTTCAAAAGTATCTGAAAGAAGTTTATCAAACTGACGTGGATCCGAAACATATGATAGCCTCTCCTGCGACGAGGTATATGGAGTTGTACTGTCCAAGGGAAACCCAGATCGGTTTGAATAGCGAAGCATACATTCATAGTACCATGCAACAGCTTCAGTAGAGTTCGCACACCTCCCTGCTAATGTAAACATTGCATCCTGTATGCAATCAGCACAGACTTGTGGATCCAAATTCTCGCGGCACTGAAAGAGTCCATAGATTTTATCAGCGTTATTGTCAGCAGTAGATTGGTAAAAGTTCTTCTTTAAGGCTACTCCTCTAGAAAGATTTTGGAAAAGTGATTTGATGTTATCTTGCACCTTGTAATCATAAGAATTTTTAGAACAATATTTTTCCACAAAAGTTACTGTGGCCTTACATTCGATCATCAGATTGTATAGCAGTAACAGAAAGAAAATTAATAGAGCTCTGCCCATGAAATGAGGATGAAGATGGTATTTCTTCTTAGTCAAGGAAGTTACAAGAAGAACAAAGGCATTAAAGATTTTTAGTGGTTCATGCCACTTACTGGGGCATTGCAGAGGTAAAAATTGTCATATAGCCAGTTCAGAAATTAGGAGAAGAAAGTCTAACGACCTGAAGAAAGTCAATAGTCTTCCTACAAATTTATGGTTTTATATTCAAAGAAACTTATTTAAACATGTCTAATACTATAATTATTAATCATTGATGGGTTAGATAACATTCTATTTTAAAAAAGAGAGTCCTCACTGCTAAACAACTAGCTTTGTATAAACCAAACTGCATGGTCCAAAATCAAGAGAGGGGGACAAATTGTTGAGTTCACTCCCTTTTTCCTCGAACATACAAGATTCAGAAAATACTCTACTCTATGATGTCAGGGCTGAAGTTTTATCTATAACAAGATAACATAAGCGTCTATTAATAAGGACTTTGAACTATAATTCTGAGTCATAGTTGAGGTTAAGATATTATAAGTTCAATGGATGTTGAGTACAAAGAAGCCTCAGTCTGAATTATTAAATATTTAACCTTCATGATAGAGAAAGGTAACTAAGCAGCAGTTTTCAATCATCTAACCTTCATGATAGAGAAAGCTAAGCAGCATTTTTATATTAAGGCTACCAAACCATTAGAAAATTATTAAATCGTAATCATGTTTATAACACAAGAAGTTAACAAATCAGATAATGCGCTTAAAATTTAAGGTCGTAGATTGGTAGAAGACTAGAAGCATGATTTTATGTAATAGGAATTTATCTTCATTCAACTGTTAAACTAGTATTAGAAAAAGCGAATGTCACTATAAAACAATCTATTTACAAAATAAAAAACTATTACATAGTACTTTCTTCATTTTTATTTACTTGCAACACAACCTTCCAGCATGCACTTTGAGGTCAAGATTATGCAATAAAAACAGACACATTAATCAATATAATTTTTAACATGGTAGCTAACCTTTCCCTATTTCCAGTGTTAAAATTATATATTTTGACAAAATCGACATTGACCGTTACTAATCACCTTCTAAACTTGTGTGCCTAAAGGTTGTGTTGCAAGTAGATAAAAACGGAGGAAGTATATTTTATGTTAGGGAATCAAGATGAAGAATGTCAGCAAATCCTTTAAAAATAAAAAAGGTTTAACTCTTACAAGAATGAAAAGCCAATGAAACACCCAAGTAGTTTTCTATACGCAACTGTGATAGATTGCAAGAACTAAATATAATTGTGTATTCAACTATGGGGAGTTTTGTAACACGTCAATTTCAAGAGAATCATTTTTAAGCATCAGGAAAGTTAACTTCCTGATTAGTATTATATAGTTTAAGAGCAAGAAATTTTGGAATTTTCATTTGTCAGGGGCTAGAAATACACTCCAGTTTACTAAAAATATAACCAGGGTGATCCAATCAGCAAGAATTTTTCAAAGGACAAACAGTGCAAAACTGTAATATTATAATAAGCTGCAGTGGTGCTAATGGAATATTATCATTCTGTTAAAACAAACAAAAAATTTTGAATGATGTATTAGTAATAACTAAATAAATATAATTCATCAACGTATCATACCATGACTTGTGACATATATACAGCTATTGTTTGTGCTGACAGAGCAAGTATTAGTAAAAATGTTTCACTACACATGAATGATACAGTAAATTGTACTCCCTCCGTCCCTAAATTACTAGCATTTATTCCTCACATAATAGAGGAAAACAGGAATGTAATTTAAGGACGGAGGGAGTAGTAGGTAGACAATATAAGCATACAAAAAACAGTAACCTGTCACAAGATAAGTAAAAATTTTTGAAGCCAGGAAGGGTTATGGTTGCCTAACCTGATCGTACAATTTGCATAATAATTACTCGACCTCAGCCAAGCACCACCTCATCCGCTGTATACGAAATGATTTATGCCCACCTTTAAGTGAGGAAGGATGTACTTTCTCCGTTCTATTAGTATTGCAATAGTGGACTTTTTGCATTATTCATCACTCTTGTTTGACCATATAATATGATTTATACGTTAAGCAAAATATAGTCTGTGGGATTTTGTAAGATTCGTCTCATAATATATTTTCACAATATCAATTTTTTATAATTTTTACTCTTACTCAATTATAGATATTTAGCATATAAAATGTGTTTTAGAATGCGTAATTTCATCCTTATTGCAATATTAAAAGGAACGGAGGAAGTACACATCCTTTCTCACTTTGTCCATATCATCGGTTATATATACTTATATGTATGTGATTTTTTTTCAATATGATAATGGAAATCGTTGTGTATATGAAACAAACAAGCTAGAAACTAAATTTACATATACATATTGTAGTTTACATTGAAGTAATATATGTAGTCGATAATAAAACCAAGATCCTAAGGATATAACTTGTCATGAAATTGCGGTACCCACTGCTAAAGAAAGACTCGTTATTGTATTTCAAAAAACAATTATAACCCATAAGTCCTCCACCTTTAGCAACTGGTGTAGAATATAAACCACTAATGCAATTGCTGCAGTTCATAGCGGATATATCAGGTGTACATTGAACAAGTACATAAATTTTCTCCTGAGATCCCTTTACATCTACCACCTTTGTCGCGAAATTAACCTTTGTCCAATTCCCATAGCTGGCTTCTCTAATGAGTTCTTGCAACGTACTCATCAACGTCGTGTTGTACTGCTGGTTTTGTATCAAATCAGTGCCTGATCCATCAGAGATGGTGGAAGCATCTTCTCTATACGTGATTGATCTAGAGTCGTTTGCATAGCGTACAACACATTGGAAATCCTTGTTATATGCAATGATGTTGGAGTATGAATCAGGTGACCGTTGATTTAAGAGAAATTGTCTTACGTCCTTTAAGCAATTGTTGCATTTTTTAGCACTAAGATCACCTCGGCAAAGGTAAAAACCATAAGCCCTATCGGAATCATCATCACCCGTAGAGGTATGCTTGATCATGTATCAATATTTTTAGTAGGAGTGAATTTATAATATAGGGAATTATGGAAGTCTTTAATTTTTGATATAGGATAAATCGTTGGATGATGGAATTTCAAAGTTAGTGTCGTGGAGAACTATTATAGAATGTGTGTTATGAGTTGTAAGTGATATATTATATGGACCCTTAGTAGTCGCCTCTGATCTCTATCATTTTTTTTAGAGAAAGAATAATCAAACCAAGGTGCTAAGTCTTGAGTTGTATTTTGTTGACTCAAGTTGCAAATTAGCTAAGGATCTACTCTTTCATGGTCTCAACATAAGCTTAGGTGTTATGGTTGTCTAAGTTTTAATGGTCTCAAATCTCAACATAAGTTTAGAGTCTAATCACATATAACTCTAGCAATTCTAACACGCAATTATTTATCTACGTTATTTATTTTCCGCCCAGGCTAAAATACCTTGGAGGAGTTGAGAAAAAGAACCAATACATACACTTTCCAAACTGCTAAACCTTGATGTTATTCTTATTAAAAAAAAGAAGATAAAAAAAGATATATGAAAAGGTGAAGTTGACTTTTTCGGTATTCTAATTTGCTTAGACCACACTTAGTCAACTATTGAAAGATTACACTTTGAGATATATAATTGTATCATATTTCTTGGGCTTCTTTTTAGGAACTGGACCTAAGGCCCATCAACATCACCCCCCTGTTTTGTCAATAAAAAGCCCTTCTATGATACTTTTTGGCGCAAATAAACGTGTGTTGAGTCTTGTAACTTGTTGTCTTCTTTGAGCTTTGAAAAATATTCAAATCTTAAATATTTGTAAAACTTACCTTTTAACTATCTTATTCTAATTAGGCTTTTAACTATGATTACAGCACTTAACTTTTCCATTAGTTTCTTAATTACTGCTTGACCCATATTTTTTTTTCTCCTATTCCTCTTTAATTTCCTTGAAACATACATCTACCGTTCTACGTAGTTTGTATTACTTCTTACTTTTTGTATTATGGAGTATCACATGGGTTGACAACCCACTTTGCGTTTACTCTCATCGTACATGTTATGCAAATCGCAAGCATTCTAATATTAGATAAACAGAGGATTTATCAATAGCATAGACAAAGAATAAAATCATACAAGTATATTCTACTATGAATAATGAATTTGAGAACAAAAATATGCAAATTCACATAATTGTGAAGTGCATAGTAAATAACAAGAGAAATATCACATGAATATAACTTGGCATAAAACTATGACTAGCTATACCGAAGAAAGACTGATTATTGTACTTCATCAAACAATTAGCATGAACAAGTATTCCACCTTGAGAACCATTGCAACAATCTGGAATATAAGAATACAATTCTCCTAAGCATTTACTGCAATTTAAGGGAGATAAATCAGCCGCGCATTGAACCAGTGCAAAGATTTTCTCATGAGACCCCGTTACCTCAACAGACCTAGTCGCGAAATTAGCCTTGGTCCAATTACCATAACTAGCTTCTGTAACGAGTCCTTGCATCGTGTTAGACAACGTCTCATTGTATTGCTCATAGTTGGACACATTTTTCCCAATTGAATTATAGCTAAACACAAGCCCCTCTTGATATGCCGAAAATTTTGAGCTATTTGAGTAATGTACCATGCACCAAAGAAAACGGCCAAATCCAATACAATCCGAATTGTCAGTCTTTAAATCCGACATAAAATTTGTCAAGTTAACTAAACAATTGTGACATTGCCTAACACTTAGATCCCCTCGACAAAGATAAGATCCGTAAGCCCTCTCCGCAACCCTGCCTACCGACGTACTAATAAAAGTCATTGGTGGATGCAATGAAGAAGACTCCGAAACAAGCACCGATAGAAGTAATTTAACATTGTTTTGATATTCTTGACTTGTGGAATCGTTCGTTGTTGTGGAGTTTCCATAGCAAACTCTACCAACACCATCGAAATCGACTTCCTCGACACCAAAGGTCATATTGATACATGAGCATGTAACAATAATTGTTACAAGGAAGAGAAGAGAGTTTATTGAACATGCCATGGTTGTTCAATTTGAACTTGGGTTTTGGTTGTTTAAGGAGGAAAGTCAACTAGAAAAAAACAGAGGATTTTGTAGAGATTGAATGGAAGGTTCATAGTATAGGACATAAGAAGATTTTTGCATGTGATATACGGTGTACAAATCTTTTAAATCACAAGTTGCTAGTTTCCTGTAATTTAAGTTATGCTTATTTTATAGTACTCTTGTATTTATTAGATCGGATCGTAAATTGTAATTAATTAATGTGAAATTTAATGCTAATTTAGTCAATGATTACGTAGCATGTTCAATATTTTTTGGGTCTTCCTTAAAATGGAAAGTTGGAAATAAAAAAGAAGGAATGAATTTGGGAAGTGATAAAAAAGACCAAAAGTTATTTTTCTTAACTTCACTTTTTTATAATTTTTTTTTGTTTGTTGATCACATTTTTGTTTAGCTTGATTTGGTCTAATTTAGTTTTTTAATTGTTGCATTGACCCATATTGACCCTAACTTTTTTTTTTTATTTATTTATTTTTTATATATATATCAAATACTCCAATCATTGACCCATATTGATGAAAGAGAGATTTATGATTTTATTTTAATAACTAATTTTTACCATGAAGGGATATGATGATGCATGGTAAAAAAAAAAAAAAAAAAAAAAAAAAAAAAAAAAAAACCTCCTTAATACAGTAATCGTAATAATAAAAGTAAATACTACCTCCGTTACATATTATTTGCAACGAATGGTTGATTGCAGGTGGCTTTGTTTTTTTTAGAAACAAAAAGTCAACCCTATCTAGATAAGGCCGAACACTGAGATTTTAAACAATTACGAGTATAAAAATTGTTTTGAAACTTTATATATTTCGGGTTTTGGATAGGATTGTTGGATCAGGTTTTCTAGTTCGAGTTCAAAATTTGAGAACTTTGTACTAGTACTTGTTTTGATAAGTGTTATTTACGGCCCAAAATGCTTTTTCCAGCCAATTTTAACACAGGGCCCAATTTAAATGTTGACTTGGCTTATTTTTTTTGATATACTCCTATCTAACCCATGATCACCTCTATATTATCATCCCATGTATCATTTTTTTAAAACAGGATATACTAAATGCAGAATCAAGTAATACGAAGTATGTGGTTTATATACGTACATGTGGATATCCTACTTGCTTAGTTGTGCTGACCAAGAAATTAAGAAAGCCCTGTTATTAAACTATTAATCAATGTCAGTCCAATTAATTAATATAGACAGTACAAACTACAAAGTACTATAGTTTAACTACTACTCCGTATTAAAATAAAACAATTTGTCATCTATAAGAACGAACATACATTGACCAATTATTTATTTATCTATTTGAATCTTGAAGAACTAACATTCCATAAATACAATGTACAAAGTCACTATCAAGACCAATGTAACATGCCACAATTTAGGCAAAAAACTATGGTAGGCGCTCCCAAAGAAAGATTGATTATTATACTTGATCAAACAATTACCATACGCAACGTATCCGCCTTGAGTACCATTGCAACAATGAGGAAGTCTCGAGTATAATTCCCCTAAACAATTACTACAATTCGACGCGGTTATATCAGGCGTGCATTGAACAAGTACATAAATTTTCTCATCATTAGATCCTTTTACGTCTACTACCCTTGTCTCGAAATTAGGTTGTGTCCAATTGCCCAACTCGGCTTCTCTAATGAGTCCTTGAATTGTGCTCGATAATGTCTCGTTGTAGTTATTGTAGTCAGTAACCTTCTCCCCTATCGAATCACTGTTAAGTGATCTACCCTTTTCGTACACATCGAATGTGGATCTGTTTGCATAGTGTACAATACATTGTGGGTCGCTATAGTAGACTCCGGTACCATAACAATCTGTGTTGGTGATGTCTGCTCGTGAGAGAAATCCGGTTACATCAGAAACGCATTTTTGACAAACTTGTTCTTTTAGATCACCACGGCATAAGTAAGAACCATAAGCCCTTGGATAAATTTCTCCAGCAGAAGACGTGTTGTAGAAAATGCTCGGCGATGAAGATGACTTAGATGCAAGCATTGAGATAAGTGAGTAGACATTTGTTTTGAAGTTGTTGTATGTGGAACTATTACCGGTTGTGGAATTTCCATAACATACTCTATTAAAGCTGTGTAAATCTTCAGCACTAGTATCGCGATTGTAGAATGAAAACATTATGATGAAGATCAAAACGAGGGAAGAGTTTATGGGTTTCATGGTTGCTTGGCCTAGTTGCTTTACAAGCTCAATTTTATATGAGTACTTAAGAAAGAGAGAATTTATTATATATAAAACGCGGTGGTCCTGGTGTATTATTGAAAGCTTAATAGCAAATTGATTAAATTAAGATTTATTATTAGCAATTTGGCATTGATCTTATCCTTAGTCAAGTCATTGCTGGCAATTATTAAGATGGTCCAACTACTCCAACTATTATAAGATCGAGTACGTCCTAATTGAATAATGCCAAATTCTATGATCGAATGATGATGCAATGATGCAATGCTAATTTTCTCATCGGATCCCGTTACATCGATGGTCTTGGTCTCGAAATTAAACTTAGTCCAGTTGCCATAGGCAGCTTCTCTGATGAGTTGTTGTATGTTATTTGACAATGTCTTGTTGTAAAGTGGGTGATTGTTCAAGTAATCCGAGGATTCTTCACTGACGATAGTTGTGTTGATGGACGGTTTCGAGCTATTTACATAGTGTACTATGCACTTCAAATCCACGTTGTACACAATACACTCTGGGTAGTAATAATGTTCATAAGTGACATAATCGATGCGATAATCCGAGACAGCTTATCTTACCTATACCTTCTCTAAGCAATTGCTACATGTTTTAGCACTAAGATCACCTCGACAAAGATACGAACCATAAGCCCTTGCAGAAACTTCACCTACATTGGTGTTGAAGAAACTCACGGGTGGGTGCGACGAGGAGGACTTAGCTACAAAGGCGGATAGAAGTGATTGAACATTATTTTGGTAGTTTAAATGGTAGGATTATTAAGCTTATTGGTAAGATCGGTATCATAGTTATAGCAAAAGCTAGAATAATTACTCAATTCATCATCGAAACACAGTGCCAATTTGTGAACTAAGCATAAAATGGTGAGGCAAAAGAGTATTATTGTGTATCCCATGGATGCACTAAGATCAAAATAGTTTTAATTCTTATAAAAACAGAAAGTCAACTCGAAGAACAAAGTAATTTTTTAAGGAAGGAAACTTCTAGGATACATGATAGATAATTGTCTTTAGCAAGCTTGATACTTGATAATACTCAATTATGCTTGGGTATTTATATAAACCCCCAACCTAGTGCCATGTGTCAGCCGACGTAGCTATCTTGTCAAATTGCCGGTGGATGTTCACATGGCCGGAAGCAGGTCTTCACGTGGCTGGTGAAATAGGATGATATGGTTGATGAGTCGGTATAAGAAATGTTCTCATTGCTTTTGGTGATTATAGGATGAACTATTACAAGAGATCGAATGTAACATATGGAGGGAGTGGAGGACTAAAAGCCTCTACCTTAAAATCGAAAACTGTATCGTATAAGAACTGAATCAGCTGACAACTTTTCTTGATGCAAAAATTAATCTAGCTTATCATCAAACCATAAGAATTTAATTGAAGTATCAACAGAATAGCAAATCAGACACACAGCCACATTACAAAATTATGTATCATAAATTAATAATATAGTACATGATACTTCAACAAAAATAAATCGGTCCAGGGCCTAGCAAAGCACAAGAAAGTTCATCAATACAAACAGGAATACAACATAGTAGACGGCTAGAAAATTTGATGGTCTTAAAACCACACCTGCATTGACATTCGAGTCTCCGAAATCATAGAAAGAGACATTATCATATCTGATGTAACATTTGTTCTTTAATGTATAAGCAGCTGGAGATAGATTAGCAGAGCGGCTGAAGTCAGAGACTCCAATTTGTAAACATCGACTACAATTTACCCCCGCTATATCAGGTGTGCATTGAGCCAAGCTATAGATTGTCTCATCTTCTGTTACACGGGCTTCTATGGTAGCGAAACGCAATCTAGATCCATCGTTTTCGCTTCCAAAAGCAGTCTCGTTGATAAGATTTTTCAACGTCGATGACAATGTTCGATTAAACTGCTGGTAGTTCGATACATTTGCGTCAATATGATCGGACCCTGATAGTGCACCCTCGAACATGCCATATGTACTGTAGTTTGTGTATCGAAAGATGCACAACTGCGAGAAGAGAATCGCGTCTTCATGCTCTATACAGGTTGATTCCATAACAGATTGTGTGCCGTTAAGTATGCAACTGCTACAAGTTTTGAGGTCAATATCAGCTCGACACATGTAGTAGCCATAAACTCGATCAGAGCTGTCGCCGATGCTAGTGTTGTAGTAGTTGTTAGCAGAGGAATGTTCGATGAAATCAGATAGAAGAAGATTTACATTGTTTCTAAAGGCATCGCTAGCATTTCCAGTACTCGAACAACTCACACTGTTGCTAATTTGTCTAGCAATGAATGAATCTCTGCTGTCGCTCCTTACAAGACTACAAAAACAGCAGAACAATATAATGGTTTCGAGTACTCGTATTGTATTGTAAGAAGTTGCATGGTTGTCCTCCTGATTTGCACGGTTTCAAGCTAAAGCAGATGCAAACGATCAAGTTACTTTATAGTTGAATCGATAGGAATTCAACCAAGCATATCGATACGTCATTGAAAATGATCTTTGACGCGCAATGTAGTGTAAGATAACCCATAACCGATGTATTGTTCACGCCATTGTATTAATTATTGATATCGACATATATTTTTATTTACTGATGACATTTCATTTGAAAACAGAGTTTATAATTGATCATTATCTGTATACTGGATATAATATATGGAATATATATAGTCCATAACTTGTACTCGTAGTTTGCAAGTAATTTAATTAAAAAAGATCAGATTACATTGAACAAATGACTTGATCAGATTAGAATGAACAAATGACTTGAAATTAAAACTGGTATATAAATAAGATAGTCAATTACTTGCAGGTAAAGAATCCAAAGTGATTAGAAAAATAGTTATTCAGTTAGAATGATGCAAAAGACATGGAAACCGTACGTTTGTACAGAATATATAGCAAATTTAATATTAACTTTATTCGTAGTTGAATAGTCCTGCATCGAAGAATTGGTCAGATATAAATCATATAATGAAATGAAATTTATGTAGTCCATGACTTGTAGCTTGCAAGTGATTAAATAAATAAGATCGAATAAAAATGACTAGAAATTAAAACTGATTATCTTCCTAAATTATAAACTATAGTTCCTTAGTATATTGTCGTATATATTATATTCAAAAGAAATAATTAGCTTGATAAAAATGATAATTATCAATTTATAGATAGTTGAACCCAAATATGACCTGACTTGAAAATGACCCGACCTGATGTAACCTGCAAATTATTGACTTGAACATAACCCGACTTGACTCCGAGAAGACCCGACTTGGAAATGACCCAACCTGATTATAACCCGCAAATTATTGACTTGAATCGAACCCGACTTAAATCCGAGAATGACCCGACTTAGCTTGAAAATGACCCGACCTGATTATAACCCGTAAATTATTGACTTGAACTGAACCCGACTCAACCCAAGAATGACCCGACCTGATTCTAACCCGCAAATTATTGACTTGAACCAAACCCGACACGAACCCGAGAATAACCCTAACCCGTTTTAACCCGTGAAAACCTGAATTAAACCCGACCTATTGTTCACCTGACTCGAATGTAACCCAACTTGTTATAAACCCGACCTAAACCCGTTTATTAACTCAAGCCTACCACGAATATTTATGACAACATATAATGGTCATTTACGGTTTCAAACGTTATTATATGACCCCGAAATGCATCTAATAAAATCTTATTTCTTTTCGACACCTGGCCCCAAAACCTTCGAAATTTCGCAAAAAGCGTGGATTAGTCTTCAATTTTAGAATTTTTGACTTTTTTCGCTCGGAAATAAAAACTGCCAAAATGTTTATCATGGTCCCTAATACCCTCCGGGAGTCCAATTGGGTTGGTGGAACCATCCAATTTGCCTTTAAACGACCAGTTTAATTACCGGTTTACAACTTGCACGAATTTCATTAACTCAAGCCCACTACAAACATTTATGACAATATTTAATGATCATATATGGTTCCAAACGACATTTTATGACCCCGAGATGTATCCCCTAAAATATTAATACTTTTCAACACAGGGCCCCGAAACCTCCAAAATTTCTCAAAAAGCGTGGATATTAACCTTCAATTTTGAAATTTTTTGATTTTTTTCGCCTGGAAATAAAAATTGCCAAAATATTTACAATGCTCACTAATACCCTCCGAGAGTCCAATCGGGTGGGTGGAACCATCCAATTTGCCTTAAAATGACCAATTTATCTATCAGTTTACAACTTGCATCGATTTCATTGATTCAAGCCTACCACGAACATTTATGATAACAAAAAATGATTATATATGGTTCCAAATAGAATTATATGACCCCGAGATGCATCCCTTAGAATTTCAAGACTTTTCGACACTAGGCCTTGAAACCTCCAAAATATCTCAAAAAGCATGGATATTAGCCTTCAATTTTGGAATTTTTTGACTTTTTTTTTGCCCGGAAATAAAAATTGTTGAAATGTTTACCATGGTCCTTAATACCATCCGGTAGTCCAATTGTGTGTGTTGAACTATTCAATTTGCTTTTAAACGGCCAATTTACCGGTTTACAACTTGCACCGATTTACCGGCTTACAACGGCTAATTTAATTAACTTGCACCGAACCCGACTTGAACCGAAATTAACCCAGTTCTGTTTTAACCCGTCGAAATCCGAATTTAACCCGACTTGTTACTAACCTGACTTGAATTCAACCCGACCCATTCCCAACTCAACCCGAATTTAACCGAACCTGTTACAAACCTAACCTGAAAATAACCCGACTTGTCATTGACCTGTTCCAAATTCAACCCGACTTGTTATTAACCCAACTCAAATTTTACCATACCTATTACTTACCCAAACCAAAAATTCAACCCGATCTGTTACTAACCCGACTCGAAATTAACACGACTTGTTATTAACCCGACCTAAATTCAACCAAAATTTTTCCTGACCCGATTTCTAATCACCTTAAATGCAATTTAGACCACCTTATTATAGTTGACCAAAGCATTTTGTCTTGTGAGACCAAGTCGGTCCAGGCCAACAAAAGAAAGGAGCATCATCTTCAATTTAAGTGTTAAATATAGTATATATTTGTTGTATGGTCAAAGGAGATAATAATCTTCCTAAATTATAGACTATAGTTCCCTAGTATATTGAGTTAACTTTTATTTTATTTTATTCTTCTTTTTTTTTTCAGGAAAAGTTTGAGTTAACTTGTCTTCATTAATGTTTATTTACTTATTTGTCTTCATTAATAATGTTTATTTACTTGTTTGCCTTCATTAATATTTATTTACTTATTTACCCTCGTTAATGTTAACCGCCTTTTTTTTTTTTGAATTTTTAGAATGGTGTGCGAACATTTATATCCCTAAAAATATTTTTTTTATCTCAATTCCCTCATTAATACTATCAACAACAACAGTCATTGTGATATTTATAATGCCAAATCGAAAGCACTCTGGCATGCGCATTGTGTCCCCTAGTAAAAGTGAAAATTTTAAAAATGTGATATTATGAAAATATGAATTGAGATATCTACCAAAATTCCGCAAGACATTATTTTTACCCAATATATAAATCAAGATAGTAAAATTAATTAAAACTTTATTCAGCGCAACATAATATATAAAATCTCTCGCCTCTCCTCTTCTCCTTTCTTCTAGGATTTCTCCACAATCTTGGCCATTTAGGCCAAAAATAGTAGAGATTAGACTATTTCCGATACTTTTCCCTTAATTTTATTTAGTTTTGCAATTTATATTTAAATAAATCTTAAAGAGTAGTGTAGATATTTGTCCGTCTCCCTATGGTGGAGTTTAGTTTTTGTTAGTTTAGATGTCTGTTTATGTTTACGGTTTGTTTGTGTGTTAGGGTTCATCAAAAGCGTAATCATCTTTTTCCCTATTATCAGTTCGTTCTTTGGCAAAGATTTGTTCGGGATCGCAACGGTTGTCAAGTTTTCAAATGCGTTCAGGCGAATCAGATGAGAATCATCCTTACGGCTAAAACAAATCGTTAGACCGTCTATCTGAAAAGGTTGTGTATTCCAGTGATGTGTGCGAGAGATGTACCACGGTGCAAGATCTTTTCAATGATCGTAGCTTTGATGAAGGAAACCCTAATTAATTTGATTTAATTTTATGTATTTGTTAAGTTATATTTTCATTTGTTTTTTCCACTTTTAACTTCTTATATGTAGCCCGGCCTAAGGGCTATGTATAACATTTTCCTCAAATATATTAAAACAAAAGTTTGAAATAAAATATTATGTATGTACTCATGATTTGTACTAACTCTTCTACGAGTTTTCTTTCTACATATTAATAATAAAAAAATGTAGGTACATCACAAATCTAATTTAATAGCAAGCCAAAGGAACAACTCGTTCAATTCTCAACACTTGTTGTTGAACTACCAATACAGATCCTGATGTATTAAAATCGGCTGATACTAAAAAATCACCAATTAGTCCTAGTTCGGGATTTTCACTCCATTCTGATAATCCTTCTAATAAAGTAAGATTAATTCCATTTTCCCTTCCCACAATCCAAAGATCTATCGAAGCACTTGTGTTCAATGATTGTATAGCCGAAACCGTTTCAAAACCATTGTTCACAACTACTTCCCTATACACAACTTTTTCATTCCTCTCATTTTCTACCCAAAACCAAGTTATCATCCCATCATCCATTTTCCTTTCCGACTTAATATCTCCTCTTTGTTCATTTGCCAAGAATCGAACCACAATCATTGATACATCTGGATGTTCAACCATGTGGCTTGCTAACGCAAGAGCCTCGCGAGCATCAGGCCCTCCAAGAAACAATAGAACAAATTGGCGACGAGTGCATTGATTCGAACGACACGAGAATGTCTCCCATGTAGCAGCATTCTTACATGCGTAAATTCCCACGGAGCAAGGTGCATGAATTAGCAAGGTCCCCGATCCTCAAAAATAGGGGATTCCGGATTCCGGTCAATTCCGGTTCCGATATGGTCCGGTTTTGGACCAGTGCACAATCCTATTTGCACCAGCCTATCCACAAATCTACCACCACCATCGATTGATCGACATAGAATTCACACTACAACACCATTATCTCCTTCTCTATTGTCAAGTATATTCCCAATTTTCATGTAATGAGGATGTTGGCAGTTCCCACGTGGGTTTTGGTAGTGTCGGTGAAAGTGTTCATAGTTTCAGTGAGAGTGAGTAGTTAGGGTACATGAAAAACGATGGTGGCCGATGGTGGTGGTAGTCTGGTAGATCTTGGAGATAAGAAAGAAAAAGGGTATTTTAAATACCACTCAAAAGTAAAAATGCACTTTTGAGTGGTATTGTAAATACACATAATATTGAAGATAAATTTGATGCATGTTTATAAATTCATTTAAAAGATAATTATACCAATAAATCATTATAAGTAGGACCTTGGTGATAAGAAAGAAAAAAAAAATACACTTTAGCAATATTATAAGTTTGCATCAAACTCAAATGAGATAATGTCTTAGAATTGTACGTACCTTATAATCCACGTAATGAAGAAAGAGAAAAATTTTTGATTGAGCTTTAAGGTTGAATACGAAACCCAAAATAAGAGAATCTCTATGCGGGATATTCATAAATCGAGCCGACACAAAAATGGTAGCAAACTTAACAAAAAAGGGTAGAACAGCCATAGTAAAGCAAGGAACTAAGAAAGACCAACATTTAATCATTCCAGACACGTCCATTGTAAGGCCAATAGTAGCATATGCAAATGGCATTAAAATGTTATCCGTAACAGCCTCAGCATGATGTATAATGCTTTCTCCTATTAGGGGTCCATCTGGTATGACTAGCCCAAGAAAAAAACATCCGATTCCAATTGAAGATCCGAATAGATCATTGATAAATCCGAACACAAAAACTCCTAACAAAATAGCAATAATATATGTTTGCTCCACAGATTTTACTCTAGGAGTATGATTATTAATCCATTGCATCACTTGTGGTATAGCATAGAGTAAAAAGCCACTAACAAAAAAACTTGTGACCATGTAATACAACACATAAATCCTCCTAGCGTTGGCTTGCATCGAGGCTTCGAAGGAAACAAGATGTGATATAGCCATAAGTTCAATTAAGGTTGCCATTGATAATACCATACGCCCCATTTCTGATTTTAAAAGTTGCATGTCTCTTATAATGCAATAAATATTTGAAAATGATGAGACAATCATAGTTGAAGTAACAGCTGCAATGGTAGATTCTTTTTGGAACATTGGACTGTCTATGTAGTGTTTAATGCAAAAAGCTACAATAAACATGATTGTATGAGGGATTATTACACTAACAATTGCAATCACCCAATCCTTCTTTTCAGCCTTGTTAACCGTCGAAAGGTCCATTTTCACCCCCATCACAAACATAAAAAAAAGAAAACCCTAAGGTCCCGATATTTTTTATTACAAAGTACAAGCTCTTTGAAGAGAAATTCTTCCCCAAGATATTATTGCGACCTATAACTGACGGTCCAAAAATTATGCCCGCCTACACATACACAAAATACACAATTTTTTTATTAGTTTTTTCTATCATTCATAATTAACAAGTTTGTGGACCGGAAAATGACTTATGCCATTACTTTAACATTTATAATTGGATAAAAAAAAAAGGTTGATTAATTTTTTTTTCTTTTTAATTTATTTTATTTTCCGTTTATCAATTTATGATACTTATCATTATAACTGTTGATATACAATTTTGGTTAAAAGTTGTGTAATTATATATATATATATATATTTTGGGTGCCATATATATTCATTGTATTGAGCTCCCTAATTTATAAAAACTGTTATAGACAAGTGAGATCCTTTTAGATTTGTACAATGTATACTTTTAGAATATCAAGTTATTAAAATTTTAAAATTGGAGTTCTTTATATTTTAAGGCGTATTTTGGGTTTTATCACGGTTTCACTCATTCTACTTTTTTTTTAAAAAAAAAAAAAAAAACCAATTTTCTTATTTTCTTTGCAAATAGAATGTATAGATGATAGATAAAATAAAGGGTTTATTAGTTCAACACAATTAATAGTAAAGAAATATTGAGGGACTTACAAGGACATCAGAGATGACTCTAGGCTGATTGAGAGGCTTAAAGAGGAAGCGCAAAATATTGCTAGTAATAAGAACCATAGACATTTCTAAGAGGAGAACAGTGAAGGAGAAATCAGGATGATTATTATAAGCACTTTGAAATATCCTGAAGGCACGACTTCGACGATTCCTTTCACAAAGTATCTCAACAATTTGGCCATGATAATCTATCATAACAGATCCATTTAACATGGGAACAATTTGGTCCATAACCTTAAATTGTTGATGACAATCGTCTTTCAAATGATAGAACAACCTGTGTGTGTACCGCGACAACTTCAACAACTTAGGGTCATAATGCATTGATTACCAAATCCATAATATCATCACAATCAAGCATGAATAATACTATATGACCATGCGAGCTAAACTGCATGATAATTTTATGCTATTTTTTTTTTCTCCCCCGTTTTTTTCTCTTCATGCACTCGTATAATATTTTTTAAAAGAATTTTCCTCCTTAATTAGGGGAAAAAAAAAAGGATTAATATGTATAATAAATAATCAACTTTTTTTTTTTTTTTCCAATGAGGATAACAAGTCACATAAACAGTACACTACTAATTTTAGATATCATATTTAAATTTTCAAGTATCACATTTATAGGAGGATTTTAGATCTTATCATGCTAGGAAATTTTTTAGAGTAGCTTGAATAATAATTTCATCACTATCATGATCTTAATAACAGCAATCACATAATTATAGGTAGCATTTCCTGAGCTGGTTGTACATATACTTTGTGTAGCTGTGTTTAGTTCCTCATTTCCATATATGCCGGTTAATAAAGACACTTAATTACTTTGATACATTAGGAGGACAGTAAATGCTTATTTAATGATCTTATTCTGTATGCAATTATGTATTATTAAGTTACTGAAGCTGGAATTTATATCCTCTTATCATTTTTTGTTCTGTCCATGAATCTTAATATAATTTTTTTTTTTTTTTTTTTTTTTTTTTTGTGAGACAAAAGTCAAATTGGAAAGAACAAAATGATCATAAAGATTATTATACAACACTTTATATTTACATATTAAATTGATTTAGGTCTAGCAAAACCAAGTTTACTCTCATGTATTAGTAAAACAAAGTTTGGAATAATATATAACTAGTATGAGTCTCAGGCATTGCACAGGGGTTACTACTTACTACTTTGAAACAAAAATGTTGTAAAAAAAATTTCTTAACATTGTCTTTATTTCGTTGAGGCTATTCCTACGTGATTTCTAGGCAATATTTTTATTTTTTTTATCTCTTTTTTTGTGCGTAACATATATTGATTTATGTGTATATGAATAACATGAATTACTATTGGCTAACATGGTAATAAGATATTGATTTATGTAATCTCATGTCCATGAGGTCATGCATATGTTCGAAACTTGTGGGATGTTTTTACGCTTTTTAACATATAAGTATAGACGTACTCATTATATTCATGATATGTGGCAACTCATCTAGGAGGTCATAAATAAACCACAAATCAGATAAAATTAATGGAAATTGATTAAATCTAACAGGTTTAAATAACAAGAAAAACTTAAAAGTAAATGTAGCAAAAAATTCAATTTAATTGCAAGCCAAAGAACTAACTCGTTCATTTCTCAACACTTGTTGTTGCACTACCAGTACAAAGCCTAAAGTATTAAAATCGGCTGATACTAAAAAATCACCAATCAATCCTAAATCAGGATTTTCACTCCATTCTGATAAACCCTCCAGTAAAGTTGGATTGATTCCATTTCCCCTTCCAACAATCCAAAGATCTATCGAAGCACTAGAGTTCAATGATTGTATAGTTGTAATCGTTTCAAAACCATTGTTAACGACTACTTCCCTATACACAACTTTTTCATTCTTCTCATTTTTTACCCAAAACCAAGTTATCACCCCATCATCCATTTTTCTTTCCGACTTTTTTTTTTTTTTTTTTTTTTTTGAGGAGAAGAAGGTAAGATTAATTAATTAAGTTAGCATCATACATCATAGTTTGTTGGCTACCCCCGGGGAAGCCCAAAATTACATCCTGGGAACTAGAAGTCATACGAATAGAACATAAATCTGCATCAAGGAGTTTAATACATTCCAGAGGAGGGTGCTCTATATTACAAATCTGGTTCAAAATATTTAGAGCTCCTCTTGCATTCTTTGCCAGGAAATCTGCTACTTTGTTCTTCCCTCTTTCTCCGTAGCTTAGACAGACCTCAGGTAGCAACTGAAGCTGTTCCCTGCATTTATGTAAATTTGGGGTTAGAGATAACAGAGTGGAAGGATCAGTAAGTTGTTCCACAGCTTGTTTACTGTCAGATTCCAAGATGATCTTCTGCCATCCTTTCGATTCAGCCCATTTCATAGCCAAATATATTGTTGTTGCTTCAGCATCAAGTATAGATGGTGTGAAGCCCTTCCATTGAATTCCACCCAGCCAAAGACCATTCTCATCTCTACAAACAGCTGCACATCCTGTATCTTTTGTAGAGGTAAGGTAAGAAGCATCAACATTTATTTTTAGGAAAGTAGGAGAGGGAGGGTCCCAAGTGGGGGGGTTGGGCTTTGTCCTAGGAGTGGATTCTTCATTAGAGTAGAACCATTCACTAGCAGACCAAATGCACTGGGATACAGATTTTTGTAAGGTTTGGTTTTTTTTCTTGAAAATCCACATGTTTCTTCGCAGCCAAATAGACCATAAGGCAAAAGCAAAGAGAATTTTCCATGGGATGTTATTTTGGGAGGGATGCTTTAAGTTTAGGTTTGCCAACAGCCAATCAGCAAATGATTGGTGCTGAGATAGTTCAAGACAAGGAGGGGGATCTAACAAGTCCCAGAATTCAACAGCTCTTGGACAATTCATGAAGATGTGAGAGGAATTTTCTGGTTGGTTTGGGCAGAAAGAACAATTGTTTGAATGTGAGCATTTTCTAAAGAACAGGTTTGAAGAAGTTGGAAGTCTATCCCGGTTTACCTGCCAAAGGAACAGTTTGATCTTTGGAAGGACATTCAACTCCCAAATGCACTTCCATGAGCAAGAATATTGGTCCTGGAGAACCTCTCTTGCACTTATTATCCAATCCCTTGCCTTTTTGCTGTCAAATTTGCCTCTCTTAGACCAGGTAGTGTAATTAGGATCCCTCTCATCTGAGATAATAGTGCAATTTATTCTGGAAAAAAGGTGCTCAGATAGCTGGAAATGGATTCTTTCTTCAAGTTGATGCTTTGAGTGAAAAGGGAGGGAAGAGATGTTAAGTATGTGGTAATCCTTATGCAGAGGCCCAATGAGAAGGTCCCTTACAGATTCCTCTTGCAGCCAGGCATCCTCCCAGAAATTTATCAACTCACCATTTCCTACTTCCCACCTTAGACTATGCCTAAACAGGTTCCATCCTTTCCCTACAACCTTCCAAATATGGGAACCCTTGGAAAAATGGGTCGGTTGTCTTTTATTTTGGATGTATTTTTCAAAAAGGATTTTTCCCGCCCAATTACTCTTGGTGTCAATCATCCAACAAAGCCTGGCAAGGGAGATTTTGTTCATCTCCTCATGGGTAATAAGACCTAAGCCCCCTCTTTCTTTCTCCTGGCAGACTCTTTTCCAAGAAACCCAAGTAATTTTCTTCTTCTCAGAACTCCCTCCCCAAAGAAAATTGGAGCAGATAGCATCAAGTTTTGAGGTGACAAATTTTGGAAGGTTTAAACAAGACATTTGGTAAGAGGGAATAGTCATCATAGTGGATTGAATCAAGATCAATTCCCCCCCCCCCTAGATAGGTTTTTTGCTTTCCAGGAACTCAGCTTTTTACTGACCTTGTCAATGATGCTGCTTAATTGTCTCTGGTTTGGTTTTTTATCAGTTAAGGGAAATCCTAAGTAAACACCTAGGTCAGAGGACTGTTTGGCATTCAAGGACTTCTCAAACTCATCAATCATATTCAAGGAGGTGTTGCTTGAAAAAAAGATTTGGCTTTTATCATCATTGGTTTTTTGACCAGACATAGAACAGAATTTGTTAAGAGTATCAGAGAGAGAGGAGAGGGTTTTTCTATCAGCAACTCCAAAAAGAAGAACATCATCAGCAAATAACAAGTGTGAAATCTCAGTTTTTCCTCCCCTAAATCTAAAGGGTTTCCATTTCTTGGAATTGCACTCCTCATGGATCATTCTAGACAGGTATTCAAGGAAAATGATGAAAATGTAGGGGGATAGGGGATCACCCTGCCTTATCCCTCTAGATGGTGTTATCTCACCTGACATTTTCCCATTAATGAGAACATGAGAGGAAACAGAAGAAATGCAGGACATGATCAACTCTATAGAGTTTGAAGAGAAATTGAAAAAGGAAAGACAATGCTTTATGAAAGACCATTCTAGCCTATCATAAGCTTTCTCAAGGTCAAGCTTGAGGGCAAACAAGCCCCTAGACCCTCTTTTTTTTCATGGAATGCATTATTTATGAGGCTATGACATAGTTCACCTCAGTGCCCCTTCCCTTAAGGAAGCTGTTTTGATTTGGTGAAATTATGGAGTGGATTTTTGGTCTTATTCTATTCACCAAAATCTTTGAGATGATCTTGTAGGTGGTATTTACCAGACTAATGGGCCTATAGCTGGTAATTTGGGAGGGGTTTGGACACTTGGGAACAAGGCAAATCAAAGTTTTGTTGACTTCAGCAGGGATGGACAAGGTGGAGAAAACTTGATTGACAAATTTTTCACAATCAGAGCTGATGTGATGCCATTTGTTCGTTTGACAAAAATCGAACCACAATCAATGATACATCTGGATGTTCAACCATGTGGCTTGCTAATGCAAGAGCCTCTCGAGCATCAGGCCCTCCAAGAAACAATAGAACGAATTGGCGACGAGTGCATTGATTTAATCGAGATGGGAATATCTCCCATGTAGCAGCATCCTTACATGCTAAAATTCCCACGGAGCAAGGTGCATGTGTTAACGTATTTGTATTAGTGTATTGTACCCCTGGCCTAACTATGGCAGTTGAAAAATTATTCCCATCTTTAATACATTTCTTGTGGAAGGGTAAAATAATAAACCTTACCTTGTTCAAATAGGCATTCTCACAAATGTCTTGGTACATGGTTTGATTAGGGGTAACACTAGTAAATAAGTTCATTGTTATGCAATTCATATGATCCTTCTCATATAGCTTGATGGCCTTGTGGACGGCGACATTGTTGTTGTCCCAATACTCGCCAATGTCCTTCATGTGGTCGATGTACATAGGGTTAGCTCGCCCTAAGAGTTCGATAAGGTGGATTACAAAAATTGTAAATGGGTTATTCGTTGTTGGATTGACGAAGTCCAAGAGGCTAAATAGGGAAGCCACGTTTTCTTGGTCGTAAATGCATGCCATCAATCGAAGTTTAGACACATCTACCGTGTGTTGTATGGTTCTTTTCTTGTTGATCATGTATGGTTTTGTTGGATCATATAGGTAGTTGACTATAGGGCAAGTTATGCTTGTCACAATAATTACTAAAGTCATCATCAATGAGAAAGATGATGTATCTAAGATCTGCATGCATAATAAAAGAAATTACATTGTCGTATATATTCAGTAAAATATGAGTATATAATGCAATGAAAATTTTACAGTAATCTTTTGAAATATGAATATTATAATATTTTAATGATTATATATTTCATAATTGATATATTTTATTCCAAGTAATTAATTATTTTACTTTATTAATGATATTAAATAGTATTATCAACATTTTTTTGATTTATTAAATTTTTAGTTTCATTTATGTAATTTTTATTCTTATTTTATAGCTTCTCAAAAAATATTTATATTAGGTTGGATTAAATTTTTAAAAAATTTTATTTACATTGTTGATATTATAAGATTAATTGTGGCTATTTTATAGCGTGAAAAAATAAATCAATCATATTATATATCATTAAAGTAATATGATAATTGAGCTATCACTAATTAATGTTGCTTTTGTCAATTGTAAGTATTATCCTACATATATAATGGGGAGTATATACGTAAAATACTTTTAAGTGGTATTCCAAATCCTCATAATTTTGAGGCATGTTCCTTCACATGTAAAATCAAAACATAATAATCACCGGAAACATATTCATTTTAAGTATTGAGGTATTGATGAAGAAAATATCATTCATTGATGAAGAAAATATCATTCTACTTTCGCATTATTAAAAGGTTGCATCAAGCTCAAATAAGATTAATGCTTAGAATTGTACGTACCTTATAATCCATGTAATGTTTGACCTTTAACGTTGAATATGAAGCCTATAATAAGAGAATCTGTATACGACATTTCCATAAACCGAGCAGACATAACAATCGTAGCAAACTTAGCTATGATGGGTAGAACTGCCAAAGTCAAGATGGGAATTAAGCAAGACCAACACTTGACCATTGCAAACACATCCATTGTAAGGCCAAGAGTGGCATATGCAAAGGGCATAAAAATGTCATTTGTAATAACCTCTGTATGATTTATAATGGTTTCGCCTATTAAGGGGCCGTCTGGTATGACTAGCCCTAGAATAAAAGATCCAACTCCAATTGATGATCCGAATAGATCAGTAATAAATCCAAACGCGAAAACTCCTAACAAAATAGCAACGATATATTTTTGCTCCACGGGTTTAAATTTAGGAGTACATACGGTTATTAATCCATAGCATCACTTGTGGTACGACGTAGAGTAGTAAGCCACTGACCAATAAATTTGTAAGCATGTAATACAATACGTAAATCCTGCCAGATTCGGCTTGCATCATAGCTTCAAAGGAAACAATATGAGATATACCAACTAGTTCAATTAAGGTTGCCGTTGTTAATATCGTAACACCAATTTCCGATCTCAAAAGTTGCATGTCTCTTAAAATGGTGTAAAGAGTTGGAAATGATGAGACAATCATAGTTGAAGTAATAGCCGCAATAGAAGATTGTTTGTGTAGCATGGGATTGTCAATGTATTTACGAATAATTAAAGTTACTATATACATGATGGTATGAGGGATTATCACCCCAACAATTGAAATCACCCAATGCTTCTTTCCAGCCTTGTTGACCACCAAAAGGTCCATTTTGACCCCCGTCAAAAACATAAAAAATGAAAGCCCTAAGATCCCGATGTTTTTTATTACAAAGTATGAGCTATCTGACTTGAAATTCTTCTTAAAGATATTATTGCGACATAAAACTGACGGTCCGAGGATTATGCCCGCCTACAAACACAAAATACATATTTTTTGTCTTAGTATTTTTTTATTATTAATAATTAAATAGCATGTGGTCCATGGAATGCCTCATTTCATGGCTTTGAAATCTTGTAACTGGTTAGAGTTAGTGTCGAATAAGAGTTTGGGCCGCACCTGTCATGGAAGAGTACAAGTCCACCACTTTACTAAACCAAGAAAGATACACCTCAAAATCATATGACAATGAGGGGAGTAGCCCTTTAGTATTATATAGTGGTGGTAACTCTTGAATTCTTCCAGTGTGGGATTCATTACCACTATACTCCCCCTTTAGTCTTTTTTAGTGTGGGACAAGTGAACGCTCACATGTGGGTTGTTCATAGGCTCAACAGTTAAACATGTTCATTCTTTGGTATTTGTTTTTTATTCACTATTTTGTTTATTTTGGTTTTGAAATGTGTGGTTTGATTTTTTTTTTTTTTAAATCTTTTTATATTAATTTGAGGTTTATTTGGTTGATGGAGAACCATACATAAACGAGTACTCTGTCCGTCCTTTTTTTTTTCCTCTATTATAGTATTTGGTGTCAAACTTCTAAAATATTGACCATAAATCCTCACTAATCTATAAGAAATGATATAGTCATATGGGATAGATAGATCTTGTTAGCTAGATTCGTAACAATGGTTACTTTTAGTATATCATTTTTTTTATAATTTTGCATGTATAAATTGAAGATAATCATAAGACATATCCAGTGGCGGAGCCACCCTTGTGCACGGTGGCTCACGTGACCTAGCAATTTTTATTTATTTATTTTTTTTTACAAAGAGAAACAGAGTTTTAAATATTAAACATTACATTAAATAATCATAAGTGCTTAATAGTCTAGTGGTCAAGGCTTCATAGTTTTGTAAGGAGGTCATGAGTTCGATACCCATGAGCAGCAATTTCATTATATTTTTGTTGTTTTTTCCTTTCTTCATTCTTTCTTTGTTTTTGGACCTCCGATCCAAATTACTCGCAACTTTGGAGTGATTTAATTTTTATTAGCTTTAATTTTAGAATATATAAGCATTAATTATAGGTTTGTATGCAGTCGATTGGTGACAGTGAGTCGATGACCCAGCACCCATAAAATTCTGGATCCGCCACTGGACGTATCTTAGAGATGGAGAAGAGTCAAATAGGGAAAAAAAATTAGGGATAGATGGACCATGTTTTACCCAATTATGTTCAACTTTTATTAACTAACTATCGATAAATTTTAGGATTTTTTTGTGAAAAACTACCTTTTATATACAACTTTTTGTGAAAAACTACCTTTTAAAAAAATTGTTGTAAATGACTACCTGTTTTTTAAAAAATGTTGTAAAGGACTACCATTTGCCGAAATATGGCCGTTGACTCCCTTTTCCGGCGTTGACCACCCACGTGCCGGTCACATGACCTTTAAAAATGTTGTAAATGCATGCACCACCAGCATTGCCGCCATCTTCACCACCGCCCCACCACCACAACACCTCAACCCACCTCAAAACTCCCTTACAACCGCCCCACGCATCCCAAAACCAACCCCACCCCACTTGAAACCACCTCAACCCTGTCGAATCCAACACAAGCCCTCTATCGCTCCGCAATTCCGCGACCCTCAAACAACAACATCATAACTCCTCAATTGAGGAAAGAAAAGGAAGGGCGATTTGGTTTTTGAGGGGGTCGCCAGGAGGGTGGGCGGGATTTCGAGGGTTTTTGATGCGTGGCAGCGTGGGTGAGATGAAATTTGACTGAAAATTGATTTGAGGGGTTGGTCGGAAATCAAGAATCGAGGGGAAAGGGGAAGGGTTTCGAGATGTTCGGGGGAATGATGAGCAGTAAATTGAAGGGGATTGGCAAGGAAAGGGCTGCCAGATTCAATGGAAGTGGGGGTAGGGAGGAGAGTGGCCGGAAATTGATAATTTGTTTGAGGCTAGGGCTGCAAGAAGGGTTAAGGAGGGCTAGGGGAAAGGAGCGCTATAGGGGGTGGGGGATGGTCGGAAATTGGAAAGGGGAGGCGGAGGGGCAGCAAGCACGGCAGTCGGAAGTGTGTAGGGGTGGTCGGAAATTGGACAAGGGAGGGGAAGGTGACGGCGAGGGGGTAAGGGTGCTCAAAAACTAGAAAATGGAGGAGGAGAAAGGGTGAGGGTGGTCGAAAACGAGAAAAGGCCGCCACATGGGGTGGTCAACGCCGGAAAAGGGAGTCAACGGCCATATTCCGGCAAGTGGTAGTCCTTTACAACATTTTTTTTAAAATAGGTAGTCATTTACAACAATTTTTTTAAAAGGTAGTTTTTCACAGAAAGTTGTATATAAAAGGTAGTTTTTCACAAAAAGTCCTAAATTTTACTAACGATGTATTGAAAACAAAGACTTAATCATCAAAATAATAGTGCTATAATCATCAAAATAATAACAAAGACTTAATGAGGAAACATTTCCTAAAAAAAAAGAAAGAAAAAAAAAAGTAAAGGGAACACATTATTGGCCTATTGGGTTATAAGGTAAAACAAAAATTAAAAATTCTTGTAGTAGGACGTGAAAAGACTTGAGCACGCGACCTTCGCTATGAATGAGAGTAATTTTGAATCACTAAACATAAGCATACCTAGATCTTACTTAGCGCAACAAAAATACTATGTAGAATGACTTGTACTAAGGCTCCCAAGCAAGTTCGGCCTTGTGCGGTTGCTCAGCCTGCATTGCCTAAGCTAAGGGTCGGGTCTACAAACTTAATTTACAAACATGTCAATACAATAATTTGACCTTATATATATAAATAATAATTATTTGAAAAAAACTAGATGTCATGATGAACACTTGACTTTTAATTTAGGAGCACTTCCTGATATATTATTGATATAGATATTGTAATAAATATTGTTTTTATTTATTATTTTTTATATAAATATTGATTTTTTTTAAATTTTTTTTTTTTTTGGTGAAATAGATATTGGTACATAACCTAGAAATTTGTCAATATAGTTGTGATAAAAACATGATTGATTCAATTCAAGTATAAATAACTTCAAATATGATACATTATGGATATTCCATTTATGTATATGTTTCAATGAATTTTAGCATTTACTCATTGTATCCTTGCATAGCACAGGTTGGTTCATTTATATTGTAAAATCAATAAAGTCATTAACTGGATTTTTTTTTTTTTTTTTTCACTCTTCCACCCATTTTACTTTTTTTTTACTCTCTAATTTTTGTTTATTATTATTATTATTATTATTTTTTATATTATTTAAGTTGCAAATAGAATGTGTAAATTCAAAGACATCAGAGATGATAAATGTAGTCAATTATGATAAATTGTGAAAAAAAATTATTAACGGACTTACAAGGACATCAGAGATGACTCTAGGCTGTTTTAAAGGCTTCAAGAGAACGCGCAAAATATTGCTAATTATAAGCACCATAGACATTACAAAGAGGAGAACAGTGAAGGAGAAATCATGATGATTACTAGCACCTTCAAATATTGAGAAGGGACGACTTCGACGGTTTCTTTGACAAAATATCTCAACAATCTGGCCATGATAATCCATCACAAGAGATCCATTTAACTTAGGAACAATTTGGTCCATAACACCTCAACTTGTTGATGACAAATCAATTATGTTGAGGAGGAATGAATCACTATTTCATTCCAAATCCATAATATTATCATAATTAATCATGCATGAATAATGCTATATGATCGACCATGCAAGCAAAACTTCGCAGCTCAAACAAGATGAAATATAAGCAAAAAAATTGCCAACTTCCTTTTCTACTTTTTTGTTCTTCATGCACCCGAATATCTAATTATTTTTTTATTTTTTAATTTTTATTTCCTCCTAAATTAGAAAGAAAGATGGGTTTAATAAATTAAACAATTTTTTTGAAAAAAAAAATAAATAAATTCTGTGGGAATAATAAGTCAGAATATCAGTGCTTTACTAATTTTAGAATTCTTAATTGTAATTTTCATGTATCACATTTATAGGTATGATTGTAATCAAACTTGGAGATATTTTAGAGTACCAAGGATTATCATATCATCACTTCCATGTTCCTTGATATCACAGCAATCACATAGTCAAAGATAGCATATCATGAGCTTGTTGTATATTGTACATACCTTGTATAGTTGTACTACCCTAATTAGTTTTGATTATTATCCTTTTTTTTTCATTATTTGTATCCTTCTTTACATGACAAATATATTCTAAATTTCTAATCAATTAAGTATTTGTAAATAGACAAATTAAATTGACGAACAACTACTTCCCCCGTTTTCTTAAAATCTACTCACTCTATATTTTATTTCATTTTTTTAATGTTCAACTCACTTTTACTATATTCTTTTTATTATTATTTTTTTAATCAACTATAACCCACTTTTATATTGGTTATAGGCTTATATTCCATCTTACAAACTTGTGTTTTACTCTATTCTTGTATAAGTTAAACTAAAGCTCAAAATCAAACAATATGTACGCATGAATTACAACTAATACTTGTTTGTCATTAGGAGGTCCCCAAACATTTTATGTTCTTTGTCAAAAAACATAAAATGTTTGGGGACCTCCGCATACCAACTTTGTGGGTTCAAAGTATATCAATGGTCTCTTGTATAGAGAAGTGATCAATGGTGTCACAATTAAAGGCTTCGAGTCACTTGAACGTGTTACTTATTTTGTTTTATTAAGTCTTGTTCATTTCGTTTTCTTAACCATTTACTTGATATTATAGGCAGATGTTGTACTTTTAATTTTAGCTTGCTAACATGCATATATTTATGCAAAAATTTATTTATTTATTATCCAACCTCTTATACGTATTTTGCTTTATCAAAGTTCAATTGAAAGGATACAAAAACTCAAATGCCTTACTACTTTTAGACGATGTTAGAGGCAAATTAAATGACCGATTTCTTAAAAGTCAAGATCAAACAAGGAAAATGTGGTTTTATTTAAGGACATTTTGTAAGAAACTACCTTTTAAAACTTTATAAAATAAAATAAAATAAAATAAACAAATAATGGGAGTTAAAATTACATCTAAGCTAGCATAATAAAACAATAACATATCAAATTAAATACAACACAAAATCTAACCTAGTAACAAGCCCATGGACCATGGAATAACTTCATCATTTCTCAACACTTGTTGTTGTACTATCAATATAGAGCCTAAAGTATTAAAATCTACTGATACTAAAAAATCACCAATCAATCCTAATTCGAGATTTTCACTCCAATCTGATAATCCCTCTAATATTTTTGGATTAATTCCATAATTCCGCCCTACAATCCAAAGATCTATAGAAGCACTACTAGCGTTCAATGCATGTATAGCTGAAACAGTTTCGAAACCATTTCTCACAATAACTTCTTTGTAAGAAACTTTCTCATTCCTCCCATTTTTTTACCCAAAACCAAGTTATCATCCCATCATCCATCTTTCTTTCAGACTTAGTATCTCCATCATTATCACTTGCCAAGAACCGAACCACAACCAATGATACATCTGGATGTTCGACCATCCGGCTTACCAACGATAGAGCCTCACGAGCATCAGGCCCTCCAAGGAACAACATGACAAACTTGCCACGAGGGCAATGATTGAATTGTGTTGGAAGTGTGTCCCATGTTGAAGCATTCTTACATGCGAAAATTCCAACGGAGCAAGGTGCATGGCATAACATGTTAGCATTAGTAGATTGTACACCAGGCCTAAGTATGGCACTCGAAAAATCATTCCCATCTTTAATACATTTCTTGTGGAAGGGTAAAATAATAAATCTTACCTTTGTTCAACAAGGCACTCTCACAAATGTCTTGGTACATGGTCCGATTAGGGGTAACACTAGTAAATAAATTCATAGTAAGACAATTGATACGATCCTTCTCGTATAGCTTGATGGCATTGTGGATTGCTACATTGTTGCTGTCCCAATATTCACCATTCTCCTTCGAGTGGTCGATAAACATAGGGGTAGCTCGCCCTAAGAGTTCGATGAAGTAAATTACGAAAACTTTAAATGGGTTACTCGTTGTTGGATTCACAAAGTCTAAGAGGCTAAATAGGTTATCCATGCTTTCTTGGTCGTAGATGCAGGCTAAAAATCGAAGTTTAGACTCTTTGACTGTGTGTTGTATTGTTCTTTTCTTGTTGATCATGTATGGCTTTGTTGGATCATAAAGATAGTTGATCATAGGGCAGGATATCATTGTCATTATGATTGACAAAATCATTAACAATGAGAAAGATGGCGTCGTTACAAACTGCATATAAAAAATTCATCGTCACAATCTGATTATAAATCAAAGGGTAGGGATATAATTGGTATATGAGAGAGCTATCACTAATGTGCACTATCACTAGTATGTAGTACTCTGTAGTATATGTTGCAAAAAATCAAGCTAAAAAAGAACAGAGGAATCAATAATATAAATAGTTACAGAGTAGTGAAGTGTTGTGGACACGTAAAATGAAAGAATTAAGTTATTTTGTAAAAATGAGAGTAATGTTTTGTGGACACGTAACATGAAAAACTTAAGTTATTTTGTAAAATTGAGAGTAATAATCAATGATATGGGGCGGGTTTTATGTAAGCATTAAAGATTATTTTGATAAATTTTCACCTTTTAATTAAAAATAATTATTCAAACAAAAATTAATCACTATTATTAGCCAATCATTGAAAAAATCACTCTACATTTACTTTAACTATTAAAATAAGTTCGCAATAAGCTCTTATAGGATTATGATAGAGAAACGTACCTTAAAATCCATGAAATGGAGAAAAATGAAATATTCAGCTTGACCTTTAACGTTGAACATGAAGGCCATAGTTAGAGAATCTCTATATGACTTGCCTATAAATCGAGCCGACATAACAATTGTAGCAAACTTAGCTAAAATGGATACAACAGATAAAAGTAAGATCGGACTTAAGAACGACCAACTCTTGACCATTGCAAATAAATCTATCGTAAGGCCAAAATTAGCATACGCAAAGGGCATAAGAATGTTATCCGTAATAACCTCAGTATGATGTGCAATGGAATCGCCTATTATGGGACCATCGGGTATGACTAGCCCGAGCCAAAAAGTCCCAGTTCCTATTGAAGACCCAAGAAGATCAGTGACGAATCCAGCCATAAAAACTCCTATCAATATGACAACAATGTATTTTTGCTCCACTGGTTTAACTTTAGAACTTCGGGTATTAATCCACTCCATCACATGTGGTATGCCGTATAATAATAAGCCAGTGAACAAAAAAGTTGTAAACAAGTAATACAACACATAAATCTTGCTAACTTCGGCTTGCATCATAGCTTCAAAGGAAACAAAGTGAGATATCCCAACGAGTTCAATTAGGGTTGCCGTTAATAAAACAATACGCCCTATTTCCGATCTCAAAAGTTGCATTTCTTTTAGAATGGTGTAAAGAGTTGGGAATGATGAGTTAATCATAACTGAAGATATAGCTGTAAGAGAAGATTGTTTTTTGAGTGTTGGACTGTCAATGTAATTAAATACGCGACTAGATAATATAAGCGTTACGCACTGGGGGATTATCACACCAGCACCTGCAATCACCCAATGCTTCTTTTTGGCCTTGGTGACCGTAGAAAGGTCCATTTTCACCCCCATCACAAACAGGAACAAGGAAAGCCCTATAACCCCGATATTTTTTATTACAAAGTGCGAGCTCTCCGGAGTGAAAATCTTTGCAAAGATATTGTTGCGACCTAGGACTGATGGTCCAAGGATTATGCCCGCCTATACACAAAAAGTACGTACACAATTTTAATTTGTTCTAATAAGTATGTATTACTCCCTCTGTCTCCTGAAAAAACGATCCATTTGGCCTAATTTTAGTCCCAAAAAGAATGACCCATTAGCATTAAAATACCCACCAATTTGCAATAATATATGTGCAAAATTAGCTTCCCCGTATAAAATTTTGTTTTTCAATATACTTTTATTACGATATCTCTTTACTTTTTCATAAACCCCATGTAAATTAATCTTTCCGATATACTTTTACTTCTTTTTATTTAACTTTATTAATAACCGCGAAATCAACCCAAAAGGGTCGTTTTTTCGAGGACGGAGGGAGTATATTATTAGTAATTGTAATTATTATTCATATATAGAAGTGGTTAACGGATTAGAGGTCGGGCAGCATACAATAAAGCAATGTATTGATAATTTAATTTCAAGTTCTAAGAACTTTTTTATCATTTTAAAAAGTTCTTAGAGTATTTAGTTAGGAAGCTGTTTGAAATAGCTTTTTGGGTCCACGCTCACACGAGCAGTTTTTTAAAAGAGCTTTTTGTTTTTTGCATTTTGTTATTTTTTTACACTAAAACAACTAATGACTAAGTACTATATATACAATATTTACCAAATGTTTTACACAATCAATTTAACATGGCCGATATTTAATAAATATACAGTTCTATTAATTTATTTTATTAAGTATCATTATCTTGTAAAGTATTCAAAGAGCAGCCCATAGTATTCTACTTTATTACATTTGTTGCAATGATTTTTTTTTTTTTTTTTTTTTTTTTTTTTTTTTTTTTTTTGCCATCCTTGCTCTACACTACTTGCCCTATTGTTAAATCAATAGACACTTATAGGCTTATTTCATTATGCTTAATTGTTTTTCCTTAATTCTTTTATTTGCAAAGAGAATTTGAAAATTAATGAACTATGTAATTAACCTTTCGTTTCAAGAGAGAGAGACTTACAAGAACATCAGAAATGAGTCTAGGCTGTTTGAGAGGCTTCAAGACGAAGCGCAAAATGTTGCTAATAACAAGAACCATAGAAATTTCTAAGAGGAGAACGGTGAAGGAGAAATCAAGATGTTTAGCACCATGAAATATTGAGAAGGCGCGACTTTCATGATATCTTTGACAATTTATCTCAACAATACGGTCATGATAATCTATCAAAATCGATCCATTTAATTCAGGAACAATTTGATCCATAACATACAACAACTTAACTAGTTTATGATAATTTAATTTTAAAGGAGGAAAGAAACAATTTGTTTCAATTGTCTTTCAGTGGATAGACCGACGTCAACATGCATGTGTTTAGCTTAATGAAGACGATGATTGCCAAATCTATAATATAATCATAATCATGCATGTATACTAAGAGCATGCTACCCTCTTTCTTTTCTTTTTTGTTCTTCATACAGTTGTATGATTTTTTTTTTTTTTTATTTTTTAAAAAAAAAAATTTAAATTTCCTCTCAAATTAGAAAGAAAACAAATAAGCTAGGGATCGATTAGAAAAAAGAAAATTAAAAACGGTTATTTTTTTTTCTGTGGGAATAACAAGTCATAAGCACAGTAATCTACTAATTTTAGATATCTTAATCATAATTTTAAATTTCAAAAATCACATTTATAGGTATAATTCTTATCAAACTAGGGGAAGTTTCAGAGTAGCAAGAATAATAATTAGATCATCTCTATCGCGATCCTTAATCGATCACAGCAATCACATAGTTAAAGATAGCATGTCATGACTCTCATGAGCTTGTTGTAGATAACTCGTTTTGATTATTATTTATCATATATTATTTTATTCTTTGGTATTAATTTGTACCCGGAATTAGGAAAGAAACTAATAACAATTCCATATATGATGAAATGTATTGTACCATCAAATAATTTGGTGTTCAAATAATCATATCTACATCATAATTTAGCTCAATGCGTGGTTCCCACACCCAGGTGTACCATGCACATAATACACCTGAATTTTGAATTTCAAATTAATTTTAAAATTTTAATTTTATTTTCAAAATCTTATTATCCTAAATACTATATTTAGTTCCCTTTCTTTAAAAAAAAAAATCCTTTAATATTTTTTCACCAATTTAAAAAAAAAAAAATTAATATTTATTTTAATGATTGTTCCGTGTATTTTTTATGAGGTTTTTTATATGACTATATAATGTTTTTTATAATTTTTTTTTTATTCTCTAAAATTATTTCACCTAAAAATAACTTAAAATATTGTTTTTAAATTTCAAATTTATAAATTTCATTTTCAAAATTTTAGTTTTCAATTTTTTTAAAAAAAAATTCATTCATATTTTTCACCTTTAATATATATAGTTACATTATTCATTTTAGGGTTGGTATATAAATTTTTTTGTGATGTTAATATGTGATTTAATAATGTTATCTATTAGAAAACATGATGTACATTACAGTTGTAATGAACAATTATTTTTGTAAAAATATATCTTTTTTCTTATGTTCATAATTATATTATATAATGATTCTTATTAGAATTTTTGATAGTTTATTTTAAATGCCCATGTTCTTTGATTGTAATTGCAATGTACTTTTATCGTCACATAATGTTCATTGCTTATTGTGAAATGTTCTTTGAATTTTGTCTTTGGATCGTGGTATATATATATATATATATATATATATATATATATATATATTCCTTTGAGATCTCCTCTATTAATGATTGTTTTTAAGATCTAAAGAACATCCGTAATATTATTAAAAAAAATGATAATATTATGTAATATATATATATATATATATATATATATATATATATATATATATATATATATATATATATATTACATATATATATATATATATATATATATATATATTACATATATATATACATATATATATATATATATTACATATATATATATATATATATATATATATATTACATAATATTATCATTTTTTTTAATAATATTACGGATGTTCTTTAGATCTTAAAAACAATCATCAATAGAGGAGATCTCAAAGGAATATCGTCATCAACCTTCACGATACGGATTTTAAAATAAATATACGTAGTTAGTGATAATTAATATTAAAAATATAGAATTAATAAATGATATATTATTTAAAATATATTATAATAATTCAAAGAACATGCAAAATAAATAAAAGAACATCGAGGCAAAGAACATAAAGGATAAAAATAAAGTACATTCATATAATTGTTCAATAACTATAATAACAAACATAAGTACAATTTATAAAGAACATCGTCTTCAACATTTGACAAAATATAAAGAACATCATTTTCAACCTTTGACAAAATAAAAGAACATCATCTTCAACCTTTGTCATATGGATAAAAATAAAGAACATTCATATAATTGTTCAATAACTATAATAACAAACATAAGTACAGTTTATAAAGAACATCATCTTCAACATTTGACAAAATATAAAGAAGGAAAATTTGTCAAAAATAACATGACCTTTCAGCGGTCTTCCAAAAATGAAACGACCTTTAGATTATCTCAAAATAACACGACCTTTGACACATATCTTCCAAAAATAAAACGAAAAACCGGTAACTTGTTTTACAGGTTACATTTGACACGTGTCTTATTGTAATTTGTTAAGATTTTTTATATTTAACATTATATTAATAATAATGATCTTATATAATACCAAAAATTAAAAAAAAAACTGAAATTTTGAAGAAAAAAAAAATCAAACACCACCATCTTTCTATGAACCTCCATTACCTCAACAACCACCACGAACTCCCCCAGAAACCACCCCAATTCAGCCAGTCACACCGGGAACAACCCCTCTTCCCAGCACCACCATCGAAACCGCCTTCCCTCTCATCCTCATACTTGAAACAAACCCACGAATCCCCACCCATCACCTTTGAAACAAACCCACAAAACCACTAACAAAATTGTAAATTAGGGAAATGTTAAATCAGAAAACATCGCCCTACCTCCCTATATCATCGTGAAACCAACAATCCGCCCTTGAAACCCTAACATATGGGAAAATAAATAGCTTGCTTGTAGGTTATGGGGGTGCTAGCATCTTAAAATGTGGTAGGGAAGGGGAACGGAAATGGAGATGGAGTAGGACGTAGGGTCGAAATCGAGGACAGGCTGGGAAGAGGAGGACGGAAAAAGGGGACGGGAATGAAAGGACGCTGAAAAGAGGGTCAGGGGAAGCATGACTCCGGCGAGGAGGGGTGGGACGACGCTGACGGGGATAAGGGTAGTGGAGGAGGAAGGGTGGTTGGGCCGATGGAGCTGGGTGGTGGTTTTTTTCTTCTTTTGATTAAGGTTTTTATTTTTTATTTTTTTTGTTTTAAGGTTTTTTTTTAAAAAATTGTAAAAATAAAAATTGACCAATGACATTTTGACACATGTCGCTGATAACCTATTAAACAGGTTACCAACCGGTCACGTTTCATTTACGGAAGATATGTGTCAAAGGTCATGTTATTTTGAGATAATCTAAAGGTCGTTTTATTTTTGGAAGATCGTTGAAAGGTCGTGTTATTTTTGACAAATTTTCCTATGAAGAACATCATCTTCAACTTTTGACAAAATAAAAGAACATCATCTTCAACTTTTGTCATATGGATCTCAAATTCATAAATATCAAAATTGAAAAAAAAAAAAAAAAAAAAAAAACCTTTGATATTTTACAATAATCGTGCAAAATAATAACAAAATATGATCAACCTAATCAGCAAAATCCTAAAATTAAAATCATAACAAATAAACTCAAATTACCTTCTCCGATCCATCGATTATAATGTTCTCATAATTTGCTTTGTATTTTTCTCTTTACAAAATTCTTTATAAACTTTATTCTCTCTTAATTCGAAATTGAAATATGATGAAATTTAATTTTGAAAGTTATGTAAAAATGGAGAACATCATGAATCCCATCAATTGTGGAAAAGATTTTTTTTTTTATTTTTTGTATTTTTTTTAATAACAAACTGATAGCTTGCAAATGAAATGTTAAAAACTCATCATTTAACACTAGGTGTACCATGAGCATGGTACACCCTAGTGTACTATGCAATTTTCAAATTTAGCTAGTTATGTTGAAATTAACATTAATAAAGCACGATTATACTATACATTAATGGCTTGAACTATCTCCGTTCAACTTCTGTCAGTGATACATCAATAACAGATCTTGTATTCGAGTTGCTTGTTGGGTGACTTGATCCGATGTCTAGTCCATCTCTGATGAAAAAACCGAGTTGTTCAGGCTCCGGAAGAGTTGTCGAGTGACTATCTAACTTACGAACTACAAATGCCATTGTAGGCCTTTTGTATGCAGATTTTTGAACACATAACAAACCTAGTACACTATAAGCATATATAGTACGTACAATTGAACGTATAATGGTATTATTTGAGAATCTAAATTTATGGGCATCTACATGAAATTCTGTGACATGACTAGAATGCAATTGTTTTCCATGAAAATTGTTTTCTAAACGCAAATGCAATTGAAGATTGTTTTTCCTTTGTTTGATTGTACAAAAATTTCCTGATTACATACAATCATCTCAAACCCTCAACTCTCTTCAATTGATAAGCAAGTAGATGCCTCACTTGCTTTCTTTTATTTTTTTTTCAGAAAATGTGGCATTCCTCCTAATTTGGAGGAAAATGGTTTCCACAATACCACTGATTGGAAACTAAACATTCCATCCAATGTTTCCTTTTTTCATCCGGTCAAATTCAAACAAGGGAAATCTGAAAAGAGTTTTTATGAAAAACACTTTCCTCCAAAACAAACAATCTTTGTATTTCACGTTTTTAGTATATGTATTATCACACATGATTTAGCGGGAAATAATATTACATTATCAAAAAGGCAGATTAATTTTTTTTCTAGCAGTGTTTTGACTGGTCAAAACCCTAATCGCTACCTCAAACGCTACTACCAAACAGGGCTTTACGATACTATTTTTGAAGGGGCACTTAGTGAATAATTATGCAGACATAATCTTTTATATCATCAATATAACTGAATTTTAAACTAAAAAAATCTAAAGTAATTTTAGTGCGTGCCACCCAAGCACCCACATAGATCCGCGTCCTTTATCTCGGTTCCATTTCAGAGATAGAGACGTCATTCACAGACCAAGGCATAGACTTGCTGGTCGATTGATCTGACCATACCGAGTTGCCAAAGTTTGATCCTGTCCTATCTTTGATAAAGAAACCCGGGTTTTGTGGTACCGGTAGAGTGACAGAGTAACTATCTAACATGAGGACTACTGTTGCCATTGTAGGTCTATCGTCTACAGACTCTTGAACACACAGCAAGCCAAGGTGTATGCATCTTATGACTTCATTTACCGAGCATGAATCCCTTATACTTGGATCCACAAATTCCAAGGGTGCCCCATCATTCCACTGCTTCCATGCCTACAAGTTCGATAATAAAATCAATTTCTCCTTCTAATTTCATTAACAATATATTAGAGCTGAGTGACATACACTAATACGAAGTAAAAGGGGGTAATTAGAAAACTCACATAGCCTAAAAGGTCCTCAGCCTCCCCTGATTGGTAGAAACTAGTATTCCTTTTACCACTTAAAATCTCCAGCACTAGTACACCAAAGCTATATACATCTGATTTCACGGAAAATTGTCCTTGCATTGCATACTCTGGAGACATGTAGCCACTGCAAGAGAAATCATTATATAATTGTGATGTATATTAATTATGTACATGTTTGAATTTATCCATGATAATTTGCCTAGCTATGAATAAAGAGTTGGAGACTTGGAGTTATATACTTCCTCCATTCTTTATTACTTGATCCGCTTTGACTTTTACATTATTCACCACTCCTTCTTTGACCGTCTTTTGTGAATAATATGTAAGGAAAATATATTTATTTATGATCTTTTTGGATTCGTCTCAATAAGTATTATCATCACAATATATAACTTTTATAATTTTTACTTATGGAGAATTTATTTTAATAATCGTTAAAGTTTTGCATTAACAAGCGTGATTAAAGAAACAGATCAAGTAAAAAAGAGAAGAGGAAGTATATATAAGTACTTACTAAGTTCCAACAACTCTGCTTGTGTTTCCTTGGGTTTGGTCTACTCCGAAAATCCGAGCCATGCCAAAGTCTGAAATTTTAGGAACCATATCCACGTCTAATAACACATTGCTTGCTTTTAGATCACGATGTATGATTCTAAGTCGAGAATCTTGATGGAGATAAAGCATTCCTCGAGCAGTCCCTTGTATGATTTTATAGCGTCTTTCCCAATCCAATGATGCTTGTTTGTCAGGATCTATTTATGTACAAGCAAGCAAAAAAAATAATAATCATCAATTCAAGCATTATTATGAAAATAAATCTAATTAACTTCATTACAAGTATAGAATATAAAGGTCACGGAATATCGTACCAAAAAGGAAGTAGTCAAGACTTTTGTTGGGTACATATTCATACACAAGCAGTTTTTCGTCTCCTGCTATGCAAAATCCAAGTAACCTCACTAAATTTCTATGTTGAAGCTTGGCAACCAACGAAACCTCGTTCTTAAATTCTTGTACGCCTTGCCCTGAACCTCTCGATAACCTTTTCACTGCTATTTCTTGTCCATTTGACAGAGTACCCTGAAACGAAAATTTGATTACTCGTTAGTATGACAAGTCGTAGTGATTATATCATTACTCATTCCATCCCAATTTTATTGTCACACCAACTTTGCACATAATTTTTTCGCTAAGTTATGATTAGAATTTACATATGATTTTACCTTATATACACCACCGAATCCACCTTCACCTAACTTATTCTCATCGTTAAAATTCGCTGTTGCATATTGAAGTGAACTCAGATCATATTGCAAGGAATCAGCAGTTGTGAAATCTTCATTTTCTGCACCACAAAATTGTAATTGATGAAGTAGTGTTACTATCACCAAAAAGAAAATAATGATCAACTTTGCTCAATGATACTTTTGTTGTGTTCTTACCATTTTGTGGAGGTAAAGCACCGTATTTCTTAGACCGCTTTCTAATAAAACAAATTCCTAAAGCAAGTATTACCAATGATATAACAGAAACTGGAGCAACAATGGCGGCAATGATCCTGGCTGATAATTTTCTATGTCCTGTGTAGATAAGACATGTAAGACTGATTAATTAACTTATGTATTAAAAAAAAAAAAAAAAATCCTTGCGTACAAGAAGTTGTGCTTATAACAAGTCATGACACTATGACTGTATGGATCCATTTTACTACCCTAATCAGCACGTATTAGAATCGTGACTTACTTCCACAGAACAATATTTTATTGTGTTACGAATAAATTGATTTATACTTTTTTTTTCTCTGCCTTAAAAAAATAAGTTCAACAAAAATTGCCATTCTTGAGAGTTCAAAATGATATGTTCATGGACATAAGGACATTGAAATTATGTTTGAAGTTGTTTGTTAAAAATGCATGATAAAAAAAGCCCATCATATTGTGTATGTCCAAATATATACAAGTTAGCTCAGAACATAAGGGTCAAAGATGGATTAAGACAGCCCAAAAAGCAAATATTGTTGGACCAAATCCAGCTTGCCAAGGAGAGTTTCCTAAAGTAAAAATTTGTTCATACTCACTTACAAAACTACAAAAATATGTTTCTTTCAAAAAAAAAAAAAAAGTAAAAAAAAAAAAATAACTAAAAGTTAATTGTTACTTTTTGACCTGAGGTCAACTCTTGGTGGCTAATGAACGGAATAAGCCAACAAAATAAGTGATGGAGTTGACTAAAAGTCAAGTAAATGATGCCAACTACCAACCCCATAACCCCGTCAATCATTTAATGCCCTCAACTAAAGGCCACACACACTCCATTATTATTCCAATCTCTCAATTGACTCTTGGTAAGAGTGGATTCCGAAATTTAAGAAAATTTCAAATACATTTCGTATCGCAAAAGGCTATGCATACAATTGTTGTATGTGGTCCCTACATACAATTCTAATTTGTCATGTTTTGATTGACTAGAATAATGGGCCCAAGTTTCATTATATTTAATTTATATTTGTATCATAACAAAGGCTACACATACAATTGTTGTATGTGGTCCCTACATACAACTCTAATTTATCATCTTTTGATTGGCTAGAATAATAGGCCCAAGTTCCATTATATTCAAATTCCATTTGTATCATAACAAACTCTTAAAATCTGAAAAGATATTTTGAAAAAAAATGAGATATGTTAGACATTTGTATCATAATAATAATGAGAGATAGAATGGCATAGCTATAAATATTTTATTCTTATTTTTTATGATTATATTTCATTTAATTATCAGCAAACACTAACTTTAATTTATTCGAATGTGTATAAAATGCTTCACATAATAATAATAAAAAAAAACAATAATAATGATAATAATAATAACACTTGCGTTCATACATAAACAGCAAATAGGATATACGGTTGATTGGATATTTTATTGTATGAACATATGTGAAATGGATATAATAATTTTTGTATGCGGCTGGCCACATCGTGCGGCAGGGGTTACTCGTAGGGTGCTACTTGTTTTGTCAGGGGTGTTACTGGCTTTGTCAGGGTTACTTGTAGGGGTTACTTGTATGGGTGTTACTGGTTTTGATCAGGGGTTACTTGTAGGGTGTTACTGATTTTGTCAAGGGTTACTTGTATTATGGGGTTACTTGTATGGGTGTTACTGGTTTTGGTCATGGATTACTTGTAGAGTGTTACTGGTTTGGTATGAGGTTTTGGTCTAGAGTTACTTGTAGGAGTTGCTCGGAATACAAGTAACCCATATAAATAACCCCACGATACAAGTAACCTCATAATACAAGTAACACCTTACAAGTAACCCATATAAGTAACCTCAGAATAAAAGTAACCCTAAAATACAAAATAACCTCATAATACAAGTAATTCTAGAATACAAAGTAACCTCTGCTGCACCATGTGGCTTGCTACACTGAAAAACCATTAGAAATCATGATATACCCCATGCCATCGAGATCGTGTGTACACATTTTTGGATTAACTAAAATATGGGATTCCTCTATTCATAATAGATTAAAAAAAAAAAAAAAAAATTCAAATTAAGTTTAAATAATATCAATTGAATATATATTCATATGCAAGGAATGAATGAAATGTTAGAAATTAACAACTGTATCTCCAAAATAAATTATGGAGGAGTTTAAACATTTTGAAGTGATTAAAAAGACACTAATCTAAAATCAAATTCCATCTATACAACGGAGTAGTTTTTTTGTAACTCAAAAAACCCAGGCCAAAGGCTAATAACAAAGATCAAGAAATAATTAAGAATCTGAATAAGTAGAGATGTGAAATGACGTACCCTTCCCATTACTAACAACGGGTTTAGTACCCGGCGACGGCGACGGCGACGGCAACGGTGGCGTAGAGAAATTAGTGGCACCATTATAAAACGGGTAAGTCTCGTAGCGTACAAAACAACTAGGCTGCATAACACGAGCACCCATCTTAACGTCGAGCGACCCGATCGCAATCGTCAAGCATTGATTACAATCTGAGGCGCTCAAGTCAGGAGTACACTGCTCCATTGCATAGAGATTCTTCAAGCTGTTAAATTTCACCACTTTTGTGGCATATTTTTTACCCGACTTACTATTCGAAGTCTGACCTGCTAAACTATTCATTGTGTTTCCTAAAAGATCAGAAAACGCGGTTTGATTTCCGGTCATATTTTGAGTGTTGGTTAAGAACACTTTAGGTGATTGCTCCATTTTTCCAAGGAGCGATTCGTTAGAGTATCTTACGGTACACTCGTCGTACCATATTACCGCGATTTTTCGATTGGGACAGTAAGACTTTGGTAGGTCTGTTGTGGTTGCGGTCTTGACACAATCCCTGCACGCGGTGATGTTTTGATCACCGCGGCAGAGGAATAGGCCGTAGACGGCATCGCTGGTGTTGGTGCCGGCGGATGTGATGTCGAAGCCCGTGGGGTTGTTGGTGGCGTTGGAGGAGAGGGATTTGAAGAGGGTGTTGAGGTTGGTGTGGTACTTACTATTTGTAGCAAATTTAGTGGTGTTTGAGCAAATATTATAGAGATAAGTTGGAGTGGAAGTTGATTTGGAAATTAGGTGAAGTAAGAGGGTAATTATTATAATTAGTTTGGAATTTGTTGCTAGATTCATAGTATACAGAATAATAATTATGATAGTTTTGATGAAGAAAGTATAATCTTGATGAGGGAGGGATTATTTTAGATAAAAAAAAATAAAGGAGGATATGAAATATGAATAATGTGTGATAATAATAAAGAAATACGAAGTACATGGTACAATGTAAATGGCTTAAGTAGTAAAATGACAAAATTAGGCATCGATGGAGAAAGTTTGCCCTTTGGCTTAGGGGACTAGGGGTGGGTCCTTTGATTTTTTTTTGGTTGTTTGCATTCAATGTATTTATATATGCTTTGAAATTTCCAATTTTCCACAATTTTATATGTTGAACGGTTGATGCCTCGTACTTAAGTCAATGTTGCTATATATCTCACCATGCTTCACCTAAAGGCCAATAGTATTGGTATGATTAACTATACTTACCAGCTAGATATTTCAATGTATGTATTCAAGACGTCATAGTCCAAACGTATTAGCATTGGATTGTGTTCGATGTACACTTTTTTTTGGTAGCTGCAAATATGCAAGTCTGGCGCACTAAGTGAATACTGGCTTTGTGAGCACACGTATCAATAAAACAATATCTAAATTTGAGAGAAATATTAATTAAAATAATCTAGCGTATTAGAAACAATGAAAACATAGATCAATTGATTTATTGATGCCTTCAACATCCAAATTGCCAAGGTGGGCATACGTGTGATCCGACAAAGATAGATTTATTCGTTTAGAGCAAGCAATGCAGTACTGGTGGTCATTTAAAATAAGAAGCAACACAATAGCTATAATTAAATTGTGCACAAATGCACAATACATACAACACTAAAGCATGTTGCCATTGAGTAGGAATTGAAGCTCTAATTCTCATATTTTTGATCGTTTACTTGTTTTATTTGGAATAATCACAATGTTTTCTCAATAACCACTTGATTGATAATGACCTAATAATGAGATATAGATCCAAAAAAACTTGGTAAGAAATCTTAGAAAACATCTTAAACATCAAAAAGTGCTTGTATTCTAACACATGCATGGCCTATTGTAGCTATCTAGCTTCAGCTTCAGTCACCGACAAGTCATTCATTGACCAAGGCGTAGAGTTGCTCGTCAATTCATCACAATTTTTACTTCTCACATAGCTTTTGATAAAGAAAGCCGGCTGTTTTGGCATTGGAAGAGTAATTGAGTGACTGTCTAACATGAGCATCGATGTTGCCATTGTAGGTCTATCATCAGTACACTCTTGAACACATAACATGCCAAGATGCATGCATCTCATGACTTCGTGTATTGAGCACGAGTTCCTTACGGTTTCATCCACAATCTCCAATGGCACGCCATCTCTCCATTTCTTCCATGCCTACATAATAAATAATTCATTTGGTTGTATACTTATATATTCATTGTTTCCCTTATTTTTGTAGGCTAAGAATCAAAAGAAAGTAAGGCTCTTACATAGCTTAGAAGGTCCTCGGCATAGCCTGATTGGTAGAAGCTACTATTCCTTTTGCCACTTAAAATTTCTAAAACTAGCACGCCAAAACTATACACATCAGACTTAACAGAAAATTGTCCATGCATTGCATACTCGGGTGACATATAACCACTGCCAAAAAAAAAAGGTGCATTACATTCATATATGTGTACTGATATACATACCATGGTAAATGTATTTTTTTTATATATTTTTTATTTATAAATTAAAGTTTTCCATAAGATGAAATAAAAACTAAAGCTATACTTACTAGGTTCCCACAACTCGACTTGTATTTCCTTGGGATTGATCCACACCAAATATCCTTGCCATGCCAAAATCTGAAACTTTTGGGTTCAAATCTTTGTCCAACAAAACATTACTCACCTTAAGGTCGCGATGTATAATTCTAAGTCGAGAATCCTGGTGGAGATAAAGCATCCCTCGAGCTACCCCTCTTATAATTTTGTATCTTCTTTCCCAATTTAGTTGTTCTCGTTTCACTGGATCTGTAGATTACAAGACATCATATACACTTAAAAATTAGTCCAATAGAATCGATCATATCGTGGTAACATAAAAATTTATTTATTACATGAATTTTTAGCTATTGGTATTAATTATTAGTACCAAAAAGGAAATGGTCAAGACTCTTGTTGGGGATGTATTCATAAACAAGCAACTTTTCTTCTCCTGCTAAGCAAAATCCCAATAACCTCACCAAATTTCTATGTTGAAGCTTTGCTGCCAACAATACTTCACTCTTGAATTCTTCTACACCTTGATCAGAACTTTTGGACAACCTCTTCACTGCTATTTCTTTCCCATTTGACAATATTCCCTGGGATAAATGTTTAGAGTGATTGTGATTGTAAGTAATGTGGTTGTATTTTTTTTTTAATTTATTTTTAGGAATAAATAATGTTGCATTAAATCCAAAGGAGCAATGCATGCATTACACAGAATAATAGTACTATTAAATTATATAAAATGGCACTAAATTAAAGCTTCCAAGTAACATAACTCCATTTTACCTAAAATTGACATTAAATTAAAGTTTGTTTCTTCGCTCTCTCAATTTTTATTTGCCAACCAAATTTTGTTTTGTAATTATATTTTAAATAATCGAATTCCTCTAAATTAAATTTATTTATTTTTTGTCATAATTTTTTAAATCAATCAAACCCCACTTTAATTTTTTTTTCTCTATGTTTTTCATTTTTTTACCAACTTAACACAATACTCGTATTACTTTTTGTTTGTATCCATTGCACTTACCGTTAAACAAATGCAAAAGTTTAACAGAACTTTTATTTAAGAACAGAAAGAGTATGTAAGATAAAATTTTAAAAAAATACCATTACCTTATATACTCCCCCAAATCCGCCTTCACCTAATTTATTCTCATGGGAAAAATTGTTTGTAGCAGATTGAAGTGTACCCAGATTATACTGTAAGGAATCAGCTATTGTAAAATCTCCACCTTAAAAAACCATGAAATACAATAATTACAAAATTAAGTAGTGTAGAATATGTATTAATGGATGATGAACTCAAACATAAAACTTGTATTATCATCTTACTACATTCGATGGGTACGGAATGATGATAATTCTTAGCTCTCTTTTTCAGAAAACAGTAGGTTATTGCAATTACTTTCAATGGTATTGCAACTAATATAGCAACAATAATTATCATCATCTTGTTTAATGATTTCTTCTTTTTTCCTGCATCAAATTTAATTCCACTATTAGAATTATCGAAGAATCAATTTAACCAAAAGTTTTAGTGCTTGAAATTTGCATACATACATAATGTACTTCTAGTGTTAAATTATACACTTGTATGTAGCAAAATTATGAAACTCCTTCAATGTTAGGATAAGAGTAATGTCTTACATGTTTTCATTAGAAGTGCTAATTTATACTTCCTCCGTTCTGTTAATATTGCAACAAGGAGGAAATTACGCATCCCGAAACACCTTTTATATGCTAAATATCTATAATTGTGTAAGAGTAAAAATTATAAAAAGTTGATATTGTGAAAGTATTTTATGAGACGAATCCAACAAGATCCCACTTGACTATATTTTGCTTAACGTATAACTTATATTATATGGTCAAACAAGAGTGATGAATAGCGCAAAAAGTTCATTGTTGCAATATTAATAGAACGGAGGAAGTATATACCTTGAAATAAATTAATGTGAGACGGTATATATACACATGACAAATAGGTGGAAATGGCCAATTGGTTGCTTTAATTTTAAAATCAGTAATTCAGTACCAACTAAGCACATTTTTGGACCAATATCGAATAATTTTTTTTATAACCAATATCGAATATTTTGGAATTAAATGGAAAATACAATAGAAGTTCAGTGTTACCCCCCCCCCCCCCCAAAAAAAAAAAAAAAAAAGAAGTTCTAGTTGGTACCAAATATTTTAGTATAAAATAAGTATTAAAGGGAATATTATATACTACTTTCGGTTCATATTATTTGCAATGATTTGACATAAAATAAAGAGAAAAAATATCTAATCGTTACAAAAAAATAAGAAACAGAGGTAAGTCATGTTCACTTCAGCTTAATTTCAGTTCAGTTCACTTCAGCTCCAATCACTTCAGTTCAGTTCAGTTCATCAGCTCCTAATTTTCTTCTCTCATAAAATATTTATTTCAGCTTCAATCATTTCAGTTCAGTGCAGTTCAGCTTCAATCATTTCAGTTCAATTCAATTCAGCTTAGTTCAATAAATATGAACAGACCCATAATATTAGAAAAAAACTATCACAATTATAGCTTTAGACTTTTAGCCATTAGTTTCTAGACATTAGTAAGTTTAGTGGCCTATACGATACGGCGACAAGCAGTACCATGACACGAAGACATTAGTAAGTTTCTCCGTAATGTTTGCTTTGCGACTTGGGATCAACGAAGTGGGGCCCATCATGGACTTTTATTTGGCATCATCCAGTCAACGTTACTCTTCATCTGAGTTTTACAGTATAAAAATGATGTATGTAGATAATTAACGGTTAAGAATTAAAATATTTATTAAACTTAGTGTTTCTTGTAGCTCATATTTCTTCTTCCAATCAAATATGCTCTTCATATCCTTAAGAACATCACATTTTTATTTGTGTCAATTAGAAAAGATATTTGGGAAATATTTAAGGCGGATATTTTTTTTTTCTTTTTAGTTTTTCTTTTTCTACATCAATGTTTGTAATTAGGGATTTGCTTGCAATTTTATATAGTTTATAGCTACTAGCTAGAATATGCAATTAGCTTGGCCAAGCAAATAAGCCTTGCTTAGCTAATTTGCTTGAAAATTTTGTCAAAAAGAAAATGCTAAAAGTAAATTAGTAATTAAGATGAAAACAATCAAATAATTAATAATTTAAATAGTAAGCTAATAGTTAATCTTTGGGGCTCAAACTAGCTAGAAAGATAATTAGTTTAAAAACTTACGTGACATGTCAAGCTAGTTTGACAATTAGCTTGTCATTGATGTTGCTTAGTATCCATATTTTGACCAAAGATAAGGTTGCACAAAGAAACAATGTGTGTTGACCATATACCATACTAATTGCCAACAACACATACGGAGTAACAAATTAATTGCTGTTGCGCGCTAGTCCAACAAACCTTGACCCCTCTAATTCAGAAAAGGCCCAAATTATTAAACAATTTTGTACGAGAATACCACAATAACCGCTTGAAGGAGATTTGTCAAATTGACTATCCCACTGTTGAAATAAAAATTAAAAATATAACTCGGGATTTTTTTATTTTTTTTTTTTTTTTTTTGGATTTTACCACAATAAGATTTAAACGGAAAAAACAAGAAGGATTAGAACGACAGAGGGAATGTTGATGTGAAACAAAGATTTATAAGACGGCCAATGTAATACGGAAATTTTTTTTACACTATTTTTAATTTTTTATACTCTAAATTAATTTTCATGCTTATATTTTTTAAAATGCTCAGCAATAACCAATCCCGTTCCTGATGTTTATGTGCTCTAAACATAATGTAAGAAAAAAGCCTTTACACATATAAATATATTTTTTATACACAATAAATATAAAATAACTTATTTTATGTAAATAATGCGAGTAAATCTTAAATCTCATAACACAATAATTACTTTTCATGATATATAAAAAAAAAAAATGTACAGTAATGCTACCTTTGTACAATCGGCCACGCACTAAAGGGAAAGATGTCAAATATCAAGTCATTAATGCCATATAATACATCAGAAACAACAAATAAAAAAAAGATGGGAGTTGAATATTTAGTGATAGATGAATTATTTTTGCACCTATCTAATTTGTTAATTACCTTAATGATTGCCATGATATTAATTTACCAAATTTAAAGTGTTTGAAATTGGGTATTTAAAGAAGATGCTAAGCGGTTGGAAAAATTGTATTTTGGGAAGTTGTTGAGCATGGAAACCGGAGAAGCTAAGGAGGTGAAGAATTAAAATGTTGTAATTCAACTTAGTCGTAATTGATAAATATGATAACGACACTAGCTAATTAACTGCCAGTTTTGTGCGTGGCTAACCATACTATGTGACTACTTATAACGAATAAAATAATCCCTATAACACTGGCCTAGTAACTCCTGTAACACTAACCAAGTAACTCTTATAAACTGACGAAGTAACTCTTTTAACGCTGATCAAGTAACCCCTATTACACTACCGAAGTAACTCAAGCCATATATTGGATGACCTCATCGTGTGGCCAATCACATATAAGACTCTATGACCAACTAATAATACCGAGTATAAATTACTCAAAATGAAATATAATTAAAAACTAGTTTGAGGTCTGGGCGATGCCCCGGCACCCCCGGCTCATTTTTTTTTGTATATATTAGTAAATTGTTTTAAAAAATAATTTAAATAAATTAAAGTAAAATCTATTGATGGTTTTATAATTATAAAAGAAAAATCATATTTTTTAGTAAATTTTATTGAGCATTAACAAAATTCATTATCATATTAGTTTGTTTTATCTGTTAAATGAATGAGCAAAAGACAGAATGAGGATTAAAAAATTAGAATTTATGAACATTAATTTTTTGTGAGGAAAAATTGATGATTAGTTTTAATATGACATGAATCACATGACCCCACAACATTTATTAATTGATGACGACACGTAACAAAAAGGATGACACGTGGAAAAAATGATGACAAGTGGCATGATTACAATTCTTGCCTTGGATTTTAATATAGATATATAGATTACTCTTGAAAAACGACATAAATTAACTCACCAGTCTCAGCAAATGGCGGCACCGAGTTATTACGAACCGAAGACGCCGAGTAATTAACTGCACTATTGTAAAATGGATAGATTTCGTACCGAACGTTACAACTAGGTTGTAACACCCTTGAACCTTGCATGACCGAGAGTTGCGTGATCGCACGTGTCAAGCATTGACTGCATTCATTGGGAGTCAAATCCGGTGTACACTGTTCTAACGCATACAATGCAATTGACCTAGTGAAATTCACCGCTTTCGCAGTGAACTTAACCCCCGACCGATTATTAGCGGTCTCAACCGCCGATTCATGCATTGTTTTTTTCATAAAATCTCCGAACCGGGTTTGGTTTCCGTTTATTCTTTCGGAGTTCATCATGCTCACCTTAGGTTCAATAGAAAGTTTACCAAAAATAGACACGTTGGAGTACCTTACCATACACTCGTCATACCATATTGTTGCCACCCTTGAGTTGGGGCAGTATGTATGTGGTAAGTCCGTGGAGGTTGCGGTTTTCACGCAGTCTCTGCACGCGGTGATGTTTTGGTCACCGCGGCAGAGAAAGAGGCCATAGACCGCATCGGTTGTGCCTTTGCCGGCTGATGTTGTGTAGAAGCCGGTGGGGTCAGTGGCGACGTTAAAGGCGAGAGAATGGAGGAGGGTGTTGAGGTTAGTTGCATAATTGGTGTTGGGAGCGAAGGTGGTGTTTGGGCAAAAGTTATACAAATATAATGGAAGGGAAGTTGATTTAGGAATTATGAAGAGAAGATAGATTGATAAGATCATACAGAGTGTCATCTTATCTTTTTAGAAAAGGTGGCATCATAGACTATGTGCTCACTTTCAAAATCCATCAATTTGGTCCAATTACTATCTATATATAAACACATGATACGGGTAATAAGTTTAGAATGTACAACGTTAATTTACACCAAAAGAATAAATGTACATAAGTAAAAAAACATATCTTTGCAAGTTTGTGAAGCATGTCACATTTAGGGGTGTCAAAAACTCACCCGACCCGAAAGGTTCATCTAAAACCGAACTGTTTTCGAACTGGTTTAACCCGCGAATTTTTTATCCGAATTCGATCTGGAGTCAACCCGAAGTTAACTCAAAACCGACTTCCCCTGGTAATATATGGTCCAAACCCAACTTGGAATCGACTCATAGTTAATCCGAAACTATTAAGACCCGATAATTCAAGATCCGAATTCAATCTAATCCGAAACAAAATCTACCCGAAACCATTTTGACCCTAAAAGTATCTCTTTTTACCCGATTTATGTATCACCCGACCTCTATTTACCCGACTTGAAACATCCTTTGACCCAACTTAACCCGACCCAAAACTACTCATGATTAATTTTTACCCGACCCTTTTAATTAACTTAATCCAACATTTTTCATGACCATCCTCTCCAACCATTTTAAGTTGTGGGGTTCAAGCTTAGTTATAATTAGGAAAAGTGAGACATACACTATCACATTTACTTATATATCCTTTATTCATCTAACTAAGCTAACAAACTATAATTAAATCCAAGAGCCCATGATTTCACACATCTAAATATTCTACATTTCTACAACATTGCAAACTAAAAGCTCATGGATGACCAAAAAATTAACGCATGTACATTATTAATAAATTGATATATTGTTTTTTTTTTTTTTTTGACAAGAAATTGATATATTGTTAATATAAGGAAAACCGTGCCGCAAAGAAATGGCAATGTTGAATGGAGTCAACATATTAGGGACAATACAAATGTACAAATTATTGTCATTGATTGATATTAGTGCATGGATTAGGGACGGTAAATGTACAATGATCATTGATTGATATATTTAGACAATTAGTCTATGATTTTGCACTCTAAAGTCAAACAATCCAATATTATCATTATACCATGAAATATACTTCCTAAAATGTATAAAATTTAAAGTTTATGACATTAAATATGTATATATGTTATATTAATGTGATTAGGTGTATTATATTCACGATTTTGATGAATCTGAATTTATTTCAACTTAATTGAACTAATCTGAATTTATTTCAACATATGTTACATATATGGATTTATCTGAATGTATCTGAAATAATCTGAATTTAATTATTTGAATTTATCTTAACTATTCTTAATATATCAAAACTTATATGATATTATCTGAACTTATTACACATTATATGTGGTTTGTCACAATGTCACATCATGTGGCAGGGGTTACTTTATTAGTGTAACCGCGGTTACTTGATCAGTGTTAAAGGGGTTACTTGATCAGTGTTAAAGGGGTTACTTCGTCAGTGCTATAGGGTTACTCAGTGTTATAGGGGTTACTAAGTTTGTATTACAGGGGTTACTTGGTCAGTTCGTTTTATATGGGTTACTTTTTTTTTAAAATAAGTGGTTACTTGGTGTGGCTGGCCACACACAAGACGGGCTGCTGAACTTGTAGTGTTGTAATAAGAGAAAATAATAAGGCGAGTTGAACAAACCCTTATCTGAACGGACTCTAACATATTAGGGCTTATTTAGCTTATTTTAGTTATAATTAATTTGAATTTTGATATTAGACCGTGTGTTTATTTCATCTGATTGTCACTAATCTATCTTATTGCCGTATTGGCCTAGTTTAGGGTTTGCATTGCATAAAGTTGTAAGAAAATTACAAGGTATGGTCCAAATTGAGAATTTTATAATGTAAAGTGTAGTTAGTGGAAATATAATTAATTGTTAATATGAGTAAGAAATAATAAAATATTTTTATTGGTAGGATTAATGAGGAGAAGTAATAAAATATTCGTAGTAACGTGTCCTTACTAAATAAGATAATAGAATTATTATGAAACCAACGTAAAGTAAATATGTGTTGCGATTATTACAAAACGGAGGGGTATAACTTCATTAACAATAACAAAATCAAACGTTACTAAATTATGAAAAATCTTGTATTCTTAATCACAAGTTAGTTGCTAATATACAAATATACAATAAACAATCTTGAGACTTCTAATAATCGAGTAGCCAATGAATTGACAATGATAAATAGCCACAAAGACGATGATAAACCAAAACGTAAGGAAACATTTTATAATATGTGATAATCACCTGATCAAGGAGATAAATAATCATTTTAATTTCTTTAATAACTTGAGTTGTCAATCTTATATCAATTCTGATAAGCCAATACAAAAACTTAAACGAAACCCAAAAAATGATCTGAACTATATATGAATAAAATCTCCAACAACAAAAATGACATGACTATTCTAATATAGCTAAAAGCCGACCTGAACCGAGATTGACCCGAATTCAAATTATTCGACCCAAAAGAATGAGCTAACTATCGAAGTAACGAGATTCAATTTTTTACCAGAACTGAATTGATCTGAACCGAGATCTAATCGAATATGAAATGACCCGACCCAAAGTTAAATAAATCCATTTTAACCCAAATAAATCCAATAAAATCCGAACCCGCGTTCTTCTGAACTCGGTATGACTCGACCCGAATTTGATTTGGGCCAAGTTTCATTTGTATTCGACCATGCTTGAACTCAACTTTAACCCGAATCTGATTAAGCTCAACCTGATTTGATTTGGTTTGTTAAGTTAAAATGACCCATCATTACCCGATCCAAACATCCCGACCCGTCGTGGGTCAACCCAAACTCCATCTGGGTACCCGATTTGACACCTCTAGTCACATTACAGTTTACACGTATTTATTATTATTATTATTATTATTATTATTATTATTATTATTATATTATTATTATTATTATTAAATCATGGTGTGGCCTAAGTAATAAAAAAAAAAATCTTATCTTTCGATTATTCCAAAACAATCCCACTACTAATAGGGATTGATCTTCTTTCAATAATCCCTTTGAAAAATTGTCTGAAATTTCCGACAACTTTTAAAACTATCGGAAACTATGTACTTTATGACGGTTTTACTAGGCCATCAGAAGCTATTCAACAAAAATAGTGTTTTTTTTGTAGTGGTACCGAGGTATTATGGTCTGTTTACATTTACTGATCTGATTGGAGCAAAACTGAACTGATCTGATTGGTGCTGAATTGAACTGAAATGAACTGAATAGAAATGAATGAATATTTTATGAGAGAAGGAAATTAGTAGCTGAACTGAAATTAAGCTGAAGTGAACAGACCCTTATTCTTAGAGATATATATTCTTTATATAGAAACTAGCTTTTGTTCAATTGTTATGTTCATGTTTTAAATAGGCTAAAGAAGTGACACATGTAAATATGTGATGGCTCATCTCTCCCCTATCGAGTATTCCACTCGAGCATGGGTTGGGGATGGACCTGCTGCACGCTATCTCTAATGTAATAGGAGCTGATTAGTGCGTATATTTCAATACTTGTTGGTTGCCTCTCGACTTCTTATATTAAAAATAAACAATGATGAAAGTAGATGTTTTTGGTTTCATCCAAATCTAATGTATTTATAAAGAAACATCATAAAAAACAATTTCTAAACTAGTAACAAGCCCAAGGAACAGCATGTTGTTCTCTTAACACTTGTTGTTGCACAACTAATACACATCCTAAGGCATTAAAACTAGCCGATACTAAAAAATCACCAATTAATCCTAATTCTGGATTTTCACTCCAATCTGATAACCCATTCAAGAAAGTTGGATTAATTCCATTTTTCCTCCCTACAATCCAGAGATCTATCTTCGAAACACTAGCATTCAAAGATCGTATAGCCGAAACTGTTTCAAAACCATTACTCACAACAACTTCCTTGTAAACTACTTTTTCATTCATCTCATTTTTAACCCAAAACCAAGTTACCACTCCATCATCCATCTTCCTTTCCGGTAAAATATCTCCGGCCTGTTCATTTGCCAAGAATCGAATCACAATTAACGACACATCGGGATGTTCCACCATGCGGCTAGCTAACATGAGGGCCTCACGAGCATCCGATCCACCAAGGAACAGCATGACAAATTGGCGCGGCGTGTTTTGGTTGTTAATTCGAGTTGAATGTATATCCCACGCTTTTGCCTTCTTGCATGCTAAAATTCCCACGGAACATGGTGCATGAGAAAAAGTATTAGCATTAGTATGTTGTACCCCAGGCCTAAGTATTTCAGTTAATAAATCATTTCCATCTTCAATATATTTCTTGTGGAAGGGTAAAATGATAAAAACAGTCTTGTTCATCAAGGCCCTTTCACAGATGTCATGGTACATTGTTCGATTTGGGGTGACACAAGTAAATAAGTTCATATCAATGCAATTCTTACGGTCCTTTTCGTAGAGCTTGATTGCATTGTGGACGGCCACATTGTTATGGTCCCAATACTCATTTCGTTGCTTCACATGGTCGATGAACATTGGGGCGGCTCGCCCAAAGAGTTCGATGAAATAGATAGCAAAAATTTTAAATGGGTTACTTGTTGTTGGGTTGGTTAAGTCCAAGAGGCTAAATATGTTAGTCATGCTTTCTTGGTCGTAAATGCAGGCTAAGATTCGAAGTTTAGACTCTTGTGGTGTGTGTTGTATGGTTCTTTTCTTGTTGGTCATGTATGGCTTTGTTGGATCATAAAGGCAATTAATTATAAAACTTGATATGCTTGTTGATGTAATTGTTAAAATTACCAGTAATGAAAAAGACGGCGTTTTCACTATCTGCACATAAAATTAAATCCATAAAGCACATAAGGAAGATTCATACCTAAGTAACAACTAAAGTAGTCAAAATTTATAGAATCATACCTTTAAGGTGAACCAGTGATGGAATAGAAGAAACTCGGTTTGACCTCTAAGGCCGAGTATTAAACTCAAAGTTAGAGAGTCTCTATATGACATATCCACAAATCTTGCCATTATAACCACTGAAACAAGCTTTGTAACTATGGACATAACCGCCAACGATAGCACAGGAATTGTGGTAGACCAATACTCGGTCATTGCAAACACATCCGTTTTAAGCCCTATAGTTGCATACGCAAAGGGCATAAGAATGTGATTCACAATGACCTCAGTTTGTTGAATGATGGTTGCCCCTACTGGCGGGCGGTCGGGGATGGCTAACCCAAGCCAAAAAGTGGCAACCCCAATTGTAGCCCCAAAAAAATCAGAGATAAATGCATATACAAAAACTCCTAACAAAGTAGAAATTATATATTCTTGATCCACCGGATTACCATTTATAGTTTTCCTTTTAATCCATCGCATTACTATTGGTATTCCATTAAATGTCAAGGCACAAAGCAACGATGTTGACAAAATGTAATATAACGTGTTAATGACTCTAAATTCTCCTTGCTTCATCGCTTCAAATGCAAAAATATCAACCAACCCAACAAAATCGCTTATGATCACCATTGTAAGTGCCATACGCCCAATTTCCGATCTTAAAATTTGCATGTCTTTTAGAATGCTATAAATACTCGGGAATGTTGTGATTATAATAGATGAAGAAATAGCTCCGATAGAAGAGTTTTTTCGTACCACTGAATCGTCGATGTAGGGTTTCACGCAAACATCAAATGTAAACATGATTAAATGAGCAATAATCATCGCTCCAATTGAAATCACCCATTGCTTCTTTCCGGCCTTGCCAACCACAGAAAGGTCCATTTTCACCCCCGTCATAAATAAGAAAAACACAAATCCAAGAAGTCCTATATTTTCTATTACAAAGTTAGAGCCCTTTGGAATAACATTATCCGCAAAGGTTTTGCTCCGACCAAGTACTGAAGGTCCAACAATTATGCCCGCCTACATACACCAACACAAAGTTCATCACCATTTTTTTTTCAAATAACATTCAAATGGCATATAACAATAATTAATAATATAAACTTTGACCAATTATATCTTTAATGAACAATAATATTTTGAATGAATTGTTAAACTTAGTATTTAAAATAATACGCATATTAAGTAATCTGATTGATGTATATATTTGAGAAGAATACATTGATATGATGTATATATTTGTGAATAATATATTGATGTACATATTTGAAAAGACGGCCAAATTAAGAAAGAGTTTATGTGCATGAATTATATAAATTTAAATCAATTATTAATTTTTCATTTGCTCAATGTTTATGTGCATAATTTTTTACCATAATTTATTTTTTTAACGTTTGATTTGCATTTCCATTTAAGAATATATGAAGTACCAATTAAATCTCTTCCACGTTTCACAAAAAAAAAAAAAATAAAAAAAAAAAAATAAATAAAATCTCTTTTATGTATACATTTGTTACAACCTTAAATAAAAAAGACTTACCTCTTTAAATTTTAAAAAATAAGATAAAACATAAACTTACTAGAATATCACAGATGACTTTAGGCTGTTTTAGAGGTTTTAAGAGAACGCGCAAAATATGGCTAATAAGAAGAACCATAGACATTTCTAAGAGTACATTGGTGAAGGAGAACTCCTTATTGTGATTGCCATGAAATATTGAGAAGGCATTACTTCCAACATTTCTTTGACAGTATATCTGAACAACTTCTTTATGATGATAGATTACACTAGAGCCATTTATCACAAGATTTGGGTCCATAATAACAACTTAACTTCTTGTTAATTGATTAGGAGATACAAAACACTTTGTTTTAATTGTCCTTTAATGGATAGGACAATTCACATTTGTACTGCAACATCTTGCTAGCTTGATGATGCTTATCACCAGGACCATTAAAATGAATATAATATTGCATGTCACAAATTTACAATCATGAATGCTATGACCATAATTTTGGAGCTTAGGCAGAAAAACAAAAACAAACCAAAAAAAAAAAAAAATTGAACAATTATTTTGGTTATGGTATTTATTTGCTTTCCCCCTCTTTCTTTTGTTTTTGATTCAAAAGAACTCGTTTAATTATTTATTTTCTCCTAAATCAAGAGGGGTTTGATAAAATCTATGAATGATCTTTTATTTTTTGTTGTTGTTGGGATGACAAGTAACAAGCACAATACTTTACTATTATTAGAGCAATTTATCACAAGATTTGGGTCCATAATAACAACTTAACTTCTTGTTAGTTGTTGGAATGCTAAGTATCACATTTATAGGTGTGCTTTTAATCAAACTAGGAGATATTTTTACATTAATTAAAAAAGAAATTAAGAACAATTGAATTATCGTCACTATGATGATCCTCAATCACAACAATCACATAGTCAAATATAGCATATCATGAGCTTGTTGTACATTACCTTGTAGAGTTGTATTTCCTTAAATAATTTTGATAATCATTATCATTTTAATTATTATTTGTTTCCTTCAGTTGGATCCTATTTTATAGAGTTGAATTGATGATTTACTTTCCTATAATCTCTCTAAAAATCTCTATGTTTAAATGTTATGATTCTATGGTATTCATCATTAAACTAAATGACTACCAATACACTAATATTTTAGGGTTCGTTTGGCATTATTGTGGTTTTATGTTTTTTGGTTTTTTGTTTTCTAAAAGTATATGATATGAGTCCCATAATGAATCAAAAATTATATAAACTTATTAAAATTATGATAATTTTGAAAACTGACAACAGAAAAGTGAAAACATCTTTTTCTTGTTTCCTGTTTTTGGTTTTTGGCTTTCAAAGAAACATGAAACTGAAAACCAAAACTGATGCCAAATTGCTTTTGATTTATTTTTCTTGGTTTCATGTTTTTTATAAAATTCATTAATTTCTTTTGAAATAATTTTCTATTTTTGTATAATTTTTCTAACCAATTCACAAATTTCAGTTTTAATATTAACGAAATTAACAAATAATTCATAAATTAATTATAAAAAAATAAAAATAAAGACATTTAGAGTTAGAAAAAAACATTGATAATTAATTTTGACATAATATAAATAAAATCAAACATAACAAATTAGTACAATGATAGTAATTTTAAGGATGACGTTCGTAGAAATTTCATTAAATGCTGCTACTTGAATTTAAAGGCCGTTATATTAATATAATAATATAACATAACTATGTTTAAAAAAAAAGATTTTATGTTAATATAAAAGTCATTGTGTTATAAGAAAGTTCATAAGAGTTTTTATTTATTTAGTTATAATGGAGAAAATACAAGTTTATAACTTTGATAAACAAAAAATGTTTATCAAGGGGTGTGTATGTATATTATATTAAACTTTTGGTTAATAAACTGTTATTTTCTCTCTCATCCTTCAAGCTTTTGGTATATTTTTTTTTCTCTTTCCTCTTTCAACCTTTTGTTGTTTTCTCTCTCCTCCTTCAATTTTCAATTTCAATGGTGGAAATTTGAAACCCAAAGTCCCAAACCCATAAACCACTTCTTTCTCCACAGCACCACCACCTATGGTAGTTCAAAATGCTATCGCAAATGAAAGGCTTTCCCTAAGGGGTTGATATGCCCCTAATTTACACTTTTTTTAGTAGTGTGTCTTTTTGTTTCGCCGTGAAGTGGCCATTTTTGATGAAGAAGAGGAGGACTATGGGAAGAAGTGTAAGACGACGGGACGAAGCAGACGAAGAGGAAGGCTTTTGTGGGTTTGATCGGTAAAGCGCGGACAGATGATGGTGGTTATGATGGGTTTCGGATGTTGGTCGATGTGATGGTGGTGGACTAGATGCTGGCTATGGTGGTGCTGCCGGTTGAAGATTTCAGAAAAAGGTAGGAGGAAGAAGATGAATAATAACAAACAGTGAGTTAACATAGTTAACTCCAAAAAATCTGTCCAACTTGTTATTGTGGCCCACAAACAGTAAAAATATATTTTTTAATCAAAAACACAATTCAATGAAACTTATTTATGAAAATGTCATTTGATAAACAAAATTTTTTATCAAGGTTATAGCCTAGGGCTTGTTACACTACTAGAAATAGGCTAAATTCCGACGGAAAAATTCCGTCGAGAACACCCTGAAATCCGTCGGAAATAGGGTTTCCGACGGAATTCAGTCGGAAGGGGTTGTCGGAAAAGTGGTTGTAGGAAAATGAAGTTTTCCGACGAAAATTCCGTCGGAAACACTATTCCGATGGAATTTCCGACGGAATTTTCCGCCGGAAAAAAAATTTCAGGTACTGCAACAATCCGTCGGAAAATTCCGACGGAATCAATTCCGTCGAAAATTTCCGACGGAAATTCCGTCGGAAACTGCTTTTCTGAAATTAAAAAAAAATACGCTGCGCCACCACCGACACGGCGTATTACCACCTCCAATCGCATTTCACCCACCACACACCTAACCCAGCGGCCACCACACAGTCACACACCCACCCTAAACCCTAAACACACCTAAACGGCTAAACCCACCTAAGCCCAAACCACCCCCCCAAGAACCTAACACGGCCAGCGCCACCCACCACACACCACTAACCCACCAAACCCAGATCTAAACCCGAACAACGCCCCACCTAAACCTAGATCTAAACCCACCAACCATGGTCTACCTAAACCCGACCCACCCACCACCGCCCACCTAAACCACCCACCACCGCCCACCTAAACCACCCACCGCGGCACCTAAACAGCCCCAACGAAATCCAAAAATCCATTTCCAACCACCACACGCATGCACATAAGCCACACCCATCACCACCATCGAAATCCAAAAACTAATAACAACAAAAAAAAAACAGAAACAAAATCGAAAATTTAAAATATAAAACATACCATAAATTAAAATATGCTTCGATCTTCACCATGGAAACGGTTTAACAAGGTCAAATTCGGCCATTTAAAGTCTAGATCTACGCTTTAAATGGACGAATTTGGCCTCAAAACCTTTAATTTTCTTTACTCATCATGAGAAGAGAGAGAAAGGGCGATTGTGGTGGTGTTGTTAGTGATTGTGGTGGTACCGTGTTGTTGGTGACTGTCGAAAAGGGGGAAAGAAGAGGAAAGACAGAGATGAAGAAAGAGAAGAGGAGCAGAAAGACTGTCGAAAAGGGGGAAAGAGGAGGAAAGACAGAGATGAAGAAGGAGAAGGAGAAGGAGAAGCAGAAATAAAGAGAGAGAAGGAGAAGGAGAAGAGGAGAGAGAAGGAGAAGGAGAAGAAGAGAAGAGCGTCTGAGAGAAGGAAGAGGAGAGAGAAGAAGAATGAATAAAAGGAGGCGGAGGGGAAGCTTTAGGGTTTCAAAAAAATTAATTTTTTTTAAAATATATTCCGACGGAAAAATCCGTCGGAAATTTCCGACGGACTTTAAATCCGTCGGAAATTGATAATTATGACGGAAAAATCCGTCGGAAATTTCCGACGGACTTTAAATCCGTCGGAAATGGATAATTACGACGGAAAATCCGTCGGAAAACACATATATTCCGACGGATTTAATTTCCGTCGGAAATTTCCGACGGATTTCCGACGAAACTAAATTCCGTCGGAATATATGTGTTTTCCGACGGATTTTAGTGTCCGTCGTAACCATTCCGTCGCTATTTGCCTGTTTTCTAGTAGTGTTATAATGAAAGTTTTAATATATTGGCCAATATGATAAATGCCATTATAAATTAGCGTCGCGATATTTAATGTTTTTGTTTTTTTTTTTTTTTTTTTTGGTGTGTTTAGAGAGCCACAGGGGCGAGGTGAGAATCGATCTCAAGATCTCCTGGAACCGAGAGGAAAACTCTAATCACTTTGTTATCCCTCACTCTCTCATATTTAATGTAACATTGGCTAGCACATTATTATAGACCTAAGTTTAACAAAAATATTAATTAGTGTCACTATATCAAAATTAGGGTCACTATTATAGATTTATGGTAAAAGAGTTTCTCCTTTATTATATGGGTCACTATTATTAATTATTAATACTACCTCCATTACATATTATTTGCAACGATTTAACATAAAGTAGAGAGAAAAAATGTCTAATCGTTACAAATAATATGTAACGGAGGTAGTAATATTATTGGAAAATAAACAGGGTATACCATCTATCAATGCTCAAAGTATGACCAAGACAAATTGAAACACAACTTGTGGTACAACATTATTAAACATCAATTAGACATAATATGTTGTTTACCAACTTCAATTCACAGTAATTGAAGATTTGAAGCCCACTATGAAAGGTTATAAAATTTCTCTTCAATTATCTATTATTTATCTAGGTTCAAGTTCAGTGATTGAGACATCATTGCTAGACCAATGTGCTGACTTGCTCGATAATTGTTGTGAACCAATCTCCTTGGAAACTCTACTCTTTATGACGAAACCTGGAGCTTCAGGCACCGGAAGAGTGACCGAGTAGCTGTCTAACGTAAGGACTACTGTTGCCATTGAAGGTCTATCATCCGGTGATTCTTGAACACATATCAACCCAAGGTGTATGCATCTCATAACTTCGTCCAATGAGCACGAGTCTCTTATCGTTGAATCAATGAATTCCAAAGGCATGCCATCTCTCCATTGTTTCCATGCCTGCATAGATTGAATAGATTCTTGTAAAATGCTACTCATATCATTTTTTTCCCCGACTATCAATAAGAAAATATTAAAGTACTTACATAGCTTAAAAGGTCCATAGCTTCTCCGGATTCATAAAATGTATTGTTTCTCTTACCACTTATAATTTCCAAGAGTAGGACGCCAAAACTATAAACATCTGATTTATTTGAGAATTGACCCTGCATTGCATATTCAGGTGACATGTATCCACTGCACAAAAAACCACAAATTAAATAAAAATTTCAAAATTCTTGACCAACATTAACCTATATGCATTCAATTTTTTTAATCTATATTCTAATGGCTCGTAAGTAAAAATTAGGAATTATACTCGATTTGATACTCACTATGTTCCAACAACCCTGCTTGTGTTGTCTTGGGTTTGATCCACTACAAAAATTCTTGCCATGCCAAAGTCTGAAACTTTGGCATTCATATCGGCATCTAACAAGACATTACTTGCCTTAAGATCTCGATGTATAATTTTTAGTTGAGAATCATGATGGAGATATAACATTCCTCGTGCTATGCCTCCTATAATTTTGTAACGCGTAACCCAGTCAAGAATTCCATGACTTCCAGAATCTGTACATTACATTTGGTTAATGGTAATCGATGTTACATTATCACCTTGCCTAAAGTTTAACTTTAATTTGAACAGAAATATATAGGTTTTGAAACTAAATGTACCGTGAAGATACTTGTCAAGGCTCTTGTTAGGCACATATTCATATACTAGTAACTTTTCTTGCCCTTCAAAACAAAATCCCAATAGCCTAACCAAATTCCTGTGCTGAAGTTTGGCAACTAATAAGACCTCATTTTTGAATTCTTGTATTCCTTGGCTAGAATTCATGGATAACCTCTTCACTGCTATTTGTTGCCCGTTTGGTAGTGTACCCTATCGAAAACATGAATTTTTTTGCATCATTAACATAAGTATAGCGTGTTTTACATCCAAGCTGTGTAATGCTACAATATTAGTTGTTATTTTACGGATTATTAAGCCGCCTTGGTATTGCTTGCAAATAACTTATTTTTGGTTCAAATTGTTAGAAGACCAAATCAACCATGTAAAAGCTTAATAGTGTCACGTTGGATATAATATCATATTAAATGATCAACTTAACCGAAAGCTTACAATGATGGTTAAGTTTTTTTTTTTGAAAGACACAATGATGGTTAAGTTCATTTATGCTATATCACAAATTAGTTGACACACACACACACACAATCACACACAAAATCCTTATTTTTATGGTTGTGTTCGTTATATTATTTCTTCTCCATCACTTAAACTAATTTATTAACGCAAATCATGAATCCAATCATAAACTAAACCCATTCTTAGGGCTTGTTCTCATTGACTGAACTCAGCTAAATTGAACTGAACTGAACTGAGCTGAACTGAACTGAACTGAATTTCAACGTATGAGAACAGACCCTTTTTTTAGGGTAAAACGGCGCTTAATTAATAGTTAAAGAGTTAATAGAGTTAATATGAGAACAGGCCCTTAATAACAAGTTTCTTTATCTTCGTAAAAGGAGAGTAATAAGTTTCAGCTAGAAATGGTTAAGAGAAACTAACATAATCAGGACAATTGTTGTCTTACCTTATAAACACCACCAAATCCACCTTCACCCAATTTCTTCTCATCCGAAAAATTATTTGTTGCTAATCGAAGCGTTGTTAAGTCATATTGCAAGGACTCGACGGTAGTGAAATCATCACCTTCAACATCATCATAAAAATCATAAATTAACCAGCAAAGTATACATATTATTGACGAAATAATTATACATATTTTTGTCTACCAGTTTCAGCAGCAACAGAGTCATAGGTCTTTGTTTTCTTGTATTTGGTGCTACAACAAATGACTATAACAAGTAATGCCACTGTAACAGCCACAATAGGAACTACAATTGCAATAATCGCCTTTGTTGAAATTTTGCTCCCTACATGAAAAACATGTTACATTTATAACACGTGGTAAAAGAAGCGTAGCAACTAAAAAAACAAATGAAGCACTTAGTTTTTATCAAAATACAAAATGATAACATTGAAATCGAAGTAAACTTAAATTAAGTAAAAATAAAGATAGATTAATAGACAGTAGCACCAGTAAACTATAGAAAACTTCTAGATATCGAAGCATAGTTTTAATGTTCTCTATACATGAATTTAAGAAACATAATATTGGCATATTGGGCTAATAACAGCTCACTTTATTGGGCTTTGGTTTGGGCTAAGCCTTGACAAAATAGAACTTGTTTGTTGTACTTGGGACATGATGATTTTACTAGGGAGTATCATTATCATTTTATGTTTGCCAGCCTATATGTTTTTTTTTTTGAACGGGATGTTTGCCAGCCTATATAAAGACAATAATTAATTTACAAAAAATAATTAATTTATTAGTTTTTCTCATAAATATTTATTAGGATACTCCCCTTCCAATGGAGGAAAAAATAAAGGGCTTTTTGTCAAAAACTACCTATTAAAAGACATTTTTTGAGAGAAACTACCTAATAAAAAAAATGTTGTAAAAAACTACCTATGAAAATGAAAATGTAGTAAAAAATTACCCTTTCACCGTATTTTCACGTTAACTAATTTTTCCGGCGTTTACCACCTATTTGCCAATCACGTGAACTTTTGAAACCTTTATTTTTTTCCATGCCCCACCAATAATACCAGCTGTCATGTGACCGGCCGCACATGCTCAACGCCGGAGAAATTAGTCAAAGACGAAAATTCGAGGAATAATAGTTTTTTTACAACATTTTTTGCTTTAATAGGTAGTTTCTTACAACATTTTTATTTTAATAGGTAGTTTCTTATAACATTTTTTTTATTAGGTAGTTTCTCACAAAAAAAATTGCTTATAAAAGGTAGTTTCTCGCAAAAAGCCCAAAAATAAATTGATTTTCTATTCCTAGGTGGTTAGGTTTGTGACTAGGAACTTACTCGTAAATGAGTTTTTTTTTTTTTTTTTTTTTTTTTTTTTTTTTGGACTTATGAACATTTTTTATGTATGAATGGTTTGACTAATTTTAAACAAAGTAATCTTTTACAAAATTTGTTTACTGAATACTTGTATGATCTGCATTTTAAATCAAACATTACCTTATAATTTAATCAATATGTCGTTGCTTAATTGACCAAATTATAATTTTAAAAAGTTGTAACGAGTTCGAGGAGACATATATAAAAATAATAATTGGACTTACCACTAGAGACGTTAGAATTCGGTGTTGGTGATGGTGGTTGTGGTTGCGACTGTGGTGGTGATGGTGATGGTAGCGATGACATGTTAAAAAACGGATAAACCTCATATCGAACAACACAACTAGGTTGCAACACTCTTCCACCTTGAGTCTCTCTAAACCCGCCAGCAGCGCCAACTAAGCACGTATTACAATCGCTAGGGCTTAAGTCCGGCGAACACTGCCCCAACCCATAAATCGTCTCAAAACTCGTATAATTCACAAAAGACGTTGCAAATTTCTTTTGTGAACCTCCGGTTGCAGCTCTTACCCCAATCTCGTTGTTCAACATGTTGCTCAACAGGTCCATAAACCTAGTCGTGTTGCCAGATATATTATGCGAGCTCCAATAAAGCCATGAAGGGGTAGTATCCAATCTACCGAAAAATGACTTGTTGGAATACCTAACCATACACTCGTCGTACCATATTATTGCATCTTTCCGGTTAGGACAATATGTCTTAGGGAGGTCAGTGGTAGTGGCCGTCGTAACACAGTCTTGACACGAGCTTACATTTTGGTCCCCGCGACAGAGGAATTGGCCATACACGGCTTCGTTTGTGGTGTTTCCACTGCCAGACACGGCTTGATGGAAGCAGGTCGGGTTGGTAGCGTTAGAGGTGAGTAAACGGAATAGTGTATCGAGATTGGCTCGAAATTGGCTATTATTGGCGAACATAGTGGTATTTGAGCATGACTGTGCCAATAAGTTTGGAGCGGAATTAGATTTGGAAATCATCATTAAGATATTAATCATAAAGATTAGGGAAACTCGGACTAGTTTTTGAGCCATTTTCACAACTTTTTGTTTGTTTGGTTTTTTTTAGGATGATTGAGTTGATCACATAGCTTAGCTTCTTAAATTACTATTTTAAACGTTTAACAAGGTTTTATTTATTTCGTTTACTTGACTTAAGAAAACGGGTCAAACACACTTTCTACATCAACTTAGACACAATTTCTATGAATATATTTTCTTCAGGAATAACAATTTCTAAAATTTATTTTCAAAAAAAAAAAAAAAACATTGGTATTATTTTCATATTTTTTAAATTTATTTTTCATTTATTTTTTGAGATGTAAACAAAGGGTAAGCGACTAATTGAGTCAAATTTTGGATTAGTCAAGGCTGATTAATGAATAGATATTACTTCGGATTGGTTTACAGTTGAATTGGAATTTTCCTAGAAGTAGTCCAATAGATAGTGACAGTACTGGGGTTACATTTAATTAATCATTTGATCGAGTAACTATTATTCTTGAGTCTTGACGAGATATTAATAAATAGTTATTGTTCTTTTGAACTACTTTGTTGAAGTATTGGGCTTATGGGGTATATTGAAAGCGTTTGATATTGACATTTTTATTAATATATGGTCATTTTTTTTAATTATTTTTTATATGTTTTTCTAATACCGGATATCTTTGGCTGTATTTTTCCTAAATGCTAGCTTGTACTATATGAAGCTTAGATTAACATGTATTATACCAATTTTTATTTATAAAAAAACAACAAATTCAACGCCAAAGATAGATTATTAAATTTCAAAACAATATGAAATGGGCCTGGGCAACCCGAACAAGGAGGAGGAGAGTTTCGTCCATAAATAAGGCTTTGGAGCTTCTATACTAAAACCAATTGGCAATTGTAGGAGTAACTCCTCTATCTTATAAAGTGGAATCACCTCTCCTCTTTCTCCAATATGGGATACTCACAAGTGGGCTACAATGGGATCATGGAGGAGAGAAGAAGATGAAGAAAGGGTATTTTTGGAATTTGAGTATCCCTCGCCTGAAGCTCAGCTCATTCCTACTCTGTTAACTTTGCCTTTTTGCCACTCTCCTTCATGTAATTCCTCTTTTTATGATTTGGATTCGGATTCGGATGCAAATTCAGGTATATATTTATCTGCATAATTCTGTTTATGTAAATCAAATAATAATTTTACTTACATGTGTCAAGAGGTCTCCTACTCCAGAGGGGTGGAATTTGCTATTGATCTTCTTGCCACTTACAATCTCTAATACCAATACGCCAAAGCTATACACGTCTGATTTTACAGAAAATTGTCCCTTCATTGCATATTCTGGGGCCATATAACCACTAAAAGACATTGCCAACAAATTGCAATTATTAGACTTAGGTTTTGTGATAGGGAGCGGAAAAACTAAGACAAGAAAGTAGAACCAGAACTTACTATGTTCCTGCTACTATATTAGTGTCATCCTCTGTTTGTTCAACTTTGAAGATCCTCGCCAAACCAAAGTCTGCAATTTTTGGGTTCATATCTTCTTCAAGCAATATATTAGCTGCTTTTAGATCACGGTGAACAATCCTAGGTCGAGAGTCTTCATGTAGATAAAGTATTCCTCGGGCTATACCTGTTATAATATTGTAGCGCGTAGGCCAATCCAATTCTCCTTGCTTTTTTGGATCTACAAATAGAATGAATACTCATCTACAAACCAAAAGACCTATAATGATCTAATGTAGTTGAGTTAATGGCACTTCAAGTTAAAAGACAAGTGACAATGCATCTCAAAATAAACATACCAAATAGAAAATAGTTGAGGCTTTTGTTAGGAACATATTCGTACACAAGAAGCTTCTCCTCTCTTGTTAAGCAAAATCCCAAAAGCTTAACCAAATTTTTGTGTTGAAGTTTAGCTATCAATACAGCCTCGTTCTTAAACGATTCCATTCCTTGATTAGAGACCCTCGATAACCTTTTAACTGCTATATCTTGTCCATTTGGGAGGGTTCCCTAAGGCACAAAAACAATTAGTTTACGTTACCTTAAAAGCAATTTAGACCACCTTTAACTGATTAGTTTACATTACCTTATAGACATTGCCAAATCCTCCTCCGCCAAGCATTTGATCATCTGAAAAGTAATTTGTTGCAGCTTGAAGGGTGCTGAATTCGTATACCAAAGACTCTGCAGTCGTGAAATCCTCAAGCACTATGATAGCGCAACGTACAATAAGAAACTAGATCAGCACATGATTTTTAACCTTATAACAATAGAGACTCGATGATTACCATTTTGAATATCTATGGAGAGAGACTTCTTCACCTTCCAGCGAGCATAAGACGTGCATGATGCAATTAGCAATGTCAACACAACTATTGGAACAACGATTGCAACTACTACTTTCGTTACATATGTTTTATTCTTTCCTACAAAGGCAAGATAGTTGATAGTACGAAAAATATTAATTAAAATTCAAGAAATAGTCCCATTCTATGGATGATAAATAAATCTTGTTCAAAATAAGAAACTTGTGAAGGAAGTGCAATGGATATTCTTATATTCATAACACAATATCCATAAGGTCATTGACATAGGATTTGCTTGTAAGTATAAATGTAGGTAGTTTAGTGTTTGTTGTTAATTAAGGATATTTTCTATAACCTTGTGTTAAAGAAAAGAAAAAAAAAACTTTGTAGTGTTACTTGTATACAAAAATTTCATTACATGTATTCCCTTTGCTTCATAATAATTGTAAACACTACCTATTACACAATGTTTTAGGAGAATTATAAAGCTGAGACTAAAAGGGGAATTTTTACTTAATATTATTTTTTAAAGGTGAAGTGAGCAAAAAAAAAAAAAAAAAAAAAAAAAAAAAAAGAAAAAGAAAAAGAAAAAGGTGGAGTGAACAGGGTCTATTTTTTTTTGTTGCAAAAAAGAACATTGTAAGCGGGGTTATTAGTTTATTGAAAAAATAAAATATTTGTGCAATTAAATTGGGTGAGTGGGAGAGAAAAATATATTAAAATGGTTATTATGAAATCTTAGCAAATAAAGAAATTTTGCAAGTAATACAAAAAAAAAAAAGTATTGCGATTATTACTACTCCGTAAATAAAGAATAGTGTATGTGCTACAAAGTATATCGCATAGAAAGTTTTTTTAAAAAATAATAGATGCAACAATATTACTTATTACCTGATGGTGATGGCGCTGATAACGACGAAGGTTCTTGGACTGTTTGAAATGGTGTTGAGAACAAACTGAACAAAATTTATCAAAAAAAAAAAATGATCTAAGAAGAGATAATATATTGGGCTTGTTTGGTAAATGGCTTTTCATTGGCTTTTTCATTTGGTCAAACATTCAAAATTTTTGTTTGATAAATGGCTTTTTTAGCTTGCTGAAAAGCTGACTTTTAAGCCAAAATAAAAAAAGCTACTTGGAGTAGCTTTTGGCTTTTGGCTATCTAAATTACTAATAATACCCAACAACCAATTTTACCAAATATTTTTTTAGAGTAATAAAAATTCAAACAACCAACAAAAAAACCAATACAAACAACCAGTTAAACCAGCCGACAACCAACAATCAGCAGCCAATTGCCAAACAAGGTCATTATTTATTCATTTAAGATCAAGTGTATATAAACATTTGTCTCGTACCATTTTCACACATGTCTAGAAAATAGGTTTAAATAATATCCTAATGAATATTGTTGATTTTGAAAGGGCTTCCATCAGATTTTCGGTTGAAAGACGTATCTTGTTTCTTAAAAGCTTTTTGTTTGTTCTTAGGCTATGATAATGCTTCCTATAATTAACAGCAACTTGTCTCCCTCAAAAGTAATGATTTTTAGGGGGTGTTTGGTTTATCAAATTAGAATGGATTGTTTTGAATTTAAAACCCATACTGTCTTAAGTTGTTCAATTGGTTTTATTGTAGATTGAATTCTATACTTCATTAATAGAATGGATAGTGCGTGAATCTTAAGGGGAGAGGTGGATATGGGGGAGAGTTAGAATCCCATGGGTATGAAATTCTATAACTAAAAACTTCAACCAAAAAAAAATAGATGGAATGGATTCTTACTCCATTCCAACCCATTCCAAATAATCCAACCAAAGAACCCCTTAACGTTTTTTGAAAGACAAGGTTTTCCAATCTCAATTATTGCATGTATAAGCATTGATTTTTTATTTTTTTAAAAAAGTTATAAGCATTGAATATGTTTACATCATGATATACATTTTTAATTTGGAAGATAAAAAGTGGATGAGTGCATGAGTAGAAAAAAAAAATGGTCATACCTGGCCATGTTGGGAGATGGGCAAAATGTAACTTTATAAGACGTTTTGTAGCTCAGACAAGTGAACGTAGTGTTAATCAAGTCGGAGGGATTGTTACTTGCCCGCGGGCAAGACTTCCCAAAAAGATTCGATGATTCCACATAGTCACTACTCAAACACTTTGGCCATGTTTTGCAACATTGTTTAGCATCATAACAAGGATTTCTACACCCGATCATTCTCAAATTCTTATTGACCACACTCATACTAGGGGGGCATATGGAATTGTCGAGGTTGAACACGCAACCCGTGACTACGCAACGGGGTCCGATCACCCCTTCAGGAGTTACCATCATAGGAAGATTGTAACCGGCTTCAACACTAATGTTGTACTTGTATTGGTCCTCAATTTGACTGATACTAAAGCCAGCCATTGTCACCAAATTCGGTGAAGATGTGGTTTGGCATTCAATTTTACCTGTGCCACAATCACCAGTCTCGCAAGAGAAATTCCCTTTATGGTCAAGTGAGCAATTGGTCCTTCCCCAAATGCTGCCCTCCCAATTGGATTGGATGTTAATGGTCTTGGACTCTCCGTTTAGGAGAGTTAATCCTGTTGGGACTTTGACACTGCTACTGATGGTGGATATTCCAGGCCATACTGTATAGGAACAATTGTTCACTATCGTAATTGTTGTAGCTTTGCCTGCCAAAATTTAAGAGGATCATTATACATACATTTTTCTACGAAACACAAAAGCTTTTCGTGTAGAGTTTAGGAGAATCATACAAATGTATAAGTAGGGTTATCTTTGTTAGACTAAATATTATGGTGTGAGACCAGATGAAAAAAATAAAACAAGATTAATATCCGTGCAATACATGATTTACGATTTTCAATACTCATATTTATTTCAATAAAATTTAAAATAAATTGATTAGATTTAACTCAGTAACAATGAAATTCTTTGCATAAATGTATTACAAGTACTAAGAAGGTCTTGTTCACTTCACCTTACAAAAATAATATTTAGTAAAAATAAATTTTAGTTAAATAAAAACAATTTCAGTTTAGAGAAAAAAAATTTAGTTCAGTAAAAATCAGTAACTGTAAAGAAGAAAGTATAATAGAGAATCAGTAAAAATAATTTCACTTCAGTAAAATAATTTCAGTTTAGCAAAAAAAAATTTAGTTCAATAAAAAAAAAAAATTATTTCGTAAAAATAAGGAGAAGTGAACGGAGCCTAACTCTATAAAACCTAGCTGAATATTTTTCCCATTTTATTTGTGATTGATTTTTGTAGTAATACATATGTTATTGTATAGGTTTTGATAAATATATTTTCATAAACAATCACAATTCTATATATCGTTATTCCTTTTGTCCAAACACTAATTTTAAGAACGTGTACTAAAAAGACAAAGGATCTTAATTTAAATTTGATGAGAGAGGTTTTTTTTTTTTTTTGTGTGTGTGTGTGTGGTGTATAGAGAAACACATATGTAGATAATAAGAATCGATTTTAAAATCTACTGAAATAATAAGGAGATTTTAAGTTTAAATTCAAATTAACAAACGGTAATAGTCACTTAAGCCCTGTTCACTTGACCTTATTTTTACTGAACCTAAATAATCAGTAAAATTATTTTTACTAAAATGAAATTATTTTTACTGAATTGATGTTATTTTTACTTAATATTATATACTTAAGAGGAAGTTTGTGTTAAAAAATAAATAATTAAAATTAAAAAAAAAAAAAGTCAATTAGTCAGTTTTTTATCTCTCTGTTTTTGCTACTCTTTTTTCATCCTCTATTTTTACACCTGTTTTGTTGAATAAGTAAAACTTTCCTTTCTCAATTTTCATTCCAATATTGACTACTCTAGTCTTATTACAGTGCGGAGTATATTATTTCAACGATCGAACTTCCCAATAAAATATTACAGTGCGGAGTAATCAATTTATTCCTATTTTCTTAATACCCATACTCTGTTTCCAAATTTATTTTTTAATGATATATTTATCAAACAACCACAAATTGAGTTATTAGATTAATACATGATCCAATTTATTTCATAAAGATTTAAATCAAAACCTTAGACAGGCAAACAAGAAGTATAAATTAAAAGAAAATGAGATGTGAATTACACATACAGATAAAATAAATACTTGTAATTTTCTTACCAGGCGATGGCGACGGCGACGGCGGTGATGAGAAATTAGTGGCACCATTATAAAACGGGTAAGTCTCGTAGCGTACAAAACAACTAGGCTGCATAACACGAGCACCCATCTTAACGTCGAGCGACCCGATCGCAATCGTCAAGCATTGATTACAATCTGAGGCGCTCAAGTCAGGAGTACACTGCTCCATTGCATAGAGATTCTCCAAGCTGTTAAATTTCACCACTTTTGTGGCATATTTTTTACCCGACTTACTATTCGAAGTCTGACCTGCTAAACTATTCATTGTGTTTCCTAAAAGATCAGAAAACGCGGTTTGATTTCCGGTCATATTTTGAGTGTTGGTTAAGAACACTTTAGGTGATTGCTCCATTTTTCCAAGGAGCGATTCGTTAGAGTATCTTACGGTACACTCGTCATACCATATTACCGCGATTTTTCTATTGGGACAGTATGACTTTGGTAGGTCTGTTGTGGTTGCGGTCTTGACACAATCGCTGCACTCGGTGATGTTTAGATCACCGCGGCAGAGGAATAGGCCGTAGACGGCATCGCTTGTGTTGGTGCCGGCGGATGTGATGTCGAAGCCGGTGGGGTTGTTGGTGGCGTTGGAGGAGAGGGATTTGAAGAGGGTGTTGAGGTTGGTGTGGTACTTACTGTTTGTTGCAAATTTAGTGTCGTTTGAGCAAATACTATAGAGATAAGTTGGAGTGGAAGTTGATTTGGAAATTAATTGAAGAAGTGAGAGTGATAAAGTTAAAATTAATTTGGAACTTGTCGCTAAATTCATGCTATTCTTATACAATGATTCAGATGAATTAAGCAAGTTTTTTATTTTCTAAATTTTTATTTTTATTTTTTATTTTTTATTTTTTTTATTTTTGTACTAGCTAAATACAGATTTATGTGATTATGAAGGCAAAGTGTTATGCAGTCAATGCTTTGAAATTTCTTCAGTACTCTTGTCCACTTTTCTTCAATAGACTGATCACAAATGGAGCAAACCATAATTAAAAGACCTTTTTTTCTTTCTCATTTGATTCATCTCACATGCAGTCATCAACCAACCATTGACGGAACCACTACAAAACAAGGAGAGACAGCTGTCTCCCAAATTCTGAAGAAAATAATGTACTGTAATTTTTAATTTTTGTAAGGGAAAAAAAAAACTATAGTAAAGAACTAAATAAATACGGAGTAGTATCTTTCCTTTTTTTTTTTTTTTTTTTTTTGACGTATTTTAGTACTAGTCTGTTCATATTAATTATGAATCTTGATTATTTTATGAAAATAGTGTAGTGCACCATGCGCATGGTGCGCATGGTGCACCCGGAAAGGACATTAGGCATATTTTAAAGAACATGGAAAAAAAAAGAACATACCTGTGTTTGACAAAAGAACATGTTTGTGTTTGACAAGAACGTGACATTACAAAGAACATAAATTCTGTACAAAAAGAACATGTTATTTTTCATGGTTACTTGGGTAGTTGAACGTGTTTGAAAAATAACATTATATTTGACAAAAAAGAACATGTTCGTGTTTGACAAAGATATAGGTGATCATTGGGCGGACCGGGGCAAGGTTAAAAATCAGCTCACTTCTCGAGTCGGGCCAAGTTTTGGGCTGAATTTTTTGTGCCCAAACCTGCCCAAAATAGTCCAGCCGTGCGGGCTTTTCGGGCGCATATTCTTAGGTGCACACTCATGCACCTAGAAATAGGTGTAATAATAGCACAAATATGAACATTAGCTTTTTACTCCTCTATTTTTCTCCTTCATTTTTTATTTTCTCTCTCCTCTTTTTTTTATTTTCCCCCTTTTTTACACTTTTTTTTATTAAATTTGTTTCTTACAATATGAAAGTAGTTATTAAGTATGAATTTTTGTGTGAATTTCGATTTTGTGCTATAATTTAGATTGATTAAGTTTTATATGAATATTTGAATTCACAAATTATACTCGGTTTTTTCTCCTTCCTTCTTTAATTCCTTTTTCCTCTATTTTATTTTCTATTTTTCTCGTTTTTTCAATTTAACGATTGAATTTGTTCCTTACAATATGGAATTGGTTGTTTATCTGATTTTTTGAATTCATATGAATTGAATTTTTTTAGCTTCGTTCAATCTCATCTGTGTATGAATTTCATCCGATTTTCTAGCATTTTTTTTTTATCAATGAACATAGTCATGCAAAATATGAACATATGCATAGATTCCCTTAAATGTGAACATTAGTTTTTCAAAAAGTGAATATAGGCATAAAACATATGAACATATGCATTTCAGAAAGTAAACATAACAATTCAAAATATAAACGTAAGCATTGGTTTCCTCAAACTAAATATAACCATTTAAAAGGTGAACATATGCGTAAAAATATATGAACATATGCATTTAAGAAAGAAAACATATGCATAAACAGACTTAATGAGAATATTTATGAACAACAAATATCTACTATGAATATATAAATTATGAATATTATTATGAATATAAATGAATATAAGGCATTTAATTGTGAACAAAAAAAATTAAAGAAATAAAAAATGATATAAAATATGCATCATAAGTATTAAAAATATGAACTTATGCATTCAAAATATGAACATGTGTATTCAAAATATGAACATGTGCATTGGTTCATTTTTGAATGTGTATGAACATAATTAAGCATTTCAGAAGGTGAACATATACATAAAAAATATGAACATATGAATTAAGAAAGTAAATATATGCATTTCAGAAAGTTTACAAAAGGATTCAAAACATGAACATAAGAATTTAAAGTATGAACATAAGCATTTCGCAATGTGATCATAAGGTATCCGTTTGATTTCACAATTTTTTTTGACAATTCCAATAAAAATTTCGAACAATAGAAAGTATCGAATAAATATTCAAACAAAATTAAGTGATAATCATATAAATTCAAACAAAATTACGTGAAATTTATATAAAATTGCCTTTTTTTTTAGGGAGGATCCTTTTGATTTTGCATCTCTTCTCTAATGTCCATTAATGTTTTTGCAGTTTTTAGTGAGGAAATGAAATAGAGGAGAGAGAAAGTGAAAAAGAGGAGAGAGAAAATCATATAGAAGAAAAAAGTTTTGAGTTTGGAGGTGACGTTACATTTATTGGGTGAGGGTGGGTGTATTGGGTATGAGTGGTTGTATTGTTGTTTCCGTGTTTTTTAGTTTTAGGGCTTTTTTTAATTGGTTTGTATGTAATTGGGCTTTTGGGCTGCATTGTTACATCTATCTAAGGTGCACAAGGGTGCATCTTAGACTAATTGCTTTTCGGGCTGAGTAAAAAAATCAACTAAAATGCATAAAAACGCAATCCCAAACCCGCCCAAAAATTTAAATTTACGGGTTGGGTCCGACCCGATTTGGGGGCAAAAAAATTCTGCCCAAAACTCGTCCAAAATTAAGTCAGGTCAGTCTAACTTTGATCACCTCTAGCAAAAGAACATAAAGGCTTTACAAAAAGAACATGATAATACAGTAAAGAACATGTTCTTTTTTCTAGTTACTCAGGTGATTTTTTTTTTTTTTTTTTTTTTTTTTTTTTTTTTTTTTTTTTAAATGTACATACATTAAAGAACATATTGTATAATATAAAGAACATATATTTTAAACTCAAAGAACATAATAATCAAATTTAAAGAACATATTATGCTCATGTTCTTTATAAATATCTATAATGTTCTTTTTTTCGCCCATGTTATTTTAAATATACCTAATGTTCCTTCCGGGTGCGCACCATGCGCATGGTGCACCCGGGTGCACCAACCATACATTAGGTATTTTATGTGATATTAAACAATTTTATGTGATTTTTTTTTCCTTTTGTTGTTTTGTCAAATTTTAAAATATCCACAATTCTCCCCTCAAATAAAAAATCAACCCGTGGCTTTGCAACACATCCATGATCCATCAACGTACAAAAACAGAGCAAACAGAGCAATTGTAATATACAATTGATTCAAATTGCTTAAGAATACCAAAGCATGTTTATATAAACAACAATATAATACTACAAGTTTGTAGCTATATCAATATAATGTAAAATAAAATTGTTTCTTAAGACTCTAAACAACCTATCCTATTCATAAATTTAAAAGCTTGCAAATTGGAATTAATTAGTCTTAAGACTCTAAACAACCTATCTCTTCAGCCATTTCCTAACTACGTTACCGTGGTTCAGGTTCGGTGATTGAGACATCATTGACTGACCAACGTGCTGATTTTCCAGATGATTGGTCTGAACCAACATCCTTGGTAAAATTTGACTCCACTCTACTCTTCATGAAAAATCCCGGAGCTTCGGGAACCGGTAGTGTAACGGAGTAACTGTCTAGTGTAAGGACGGCTGTTGCCATAGTAGGTCTATCATCTGGAATTTCTTGAACACATATTAAGCCAAGATGTATGCATCTCATAACTTCGTCCAACGAACATGAGTCTCTTATCATTGGATCAACAAATTCCAAAGGCATACCATCTCTCCATTGCTTCCATGCCTGAAAATATTAACATTCATTTTGTTGTAATAAGTTAGTCAAATTGTCTAATCTTAATTTAATAGATCAAACAAGAAAAAGTTAGTATGGTTGTACTTACATAGCTTAAAAGGTCCATTGCTTCTCCAGATTCATAAAATGAACTGTTTCGCTTGCCACTAATTATTTCCAAGACTAAGACACCGAAACTATATACATCTGATTTGTTAGAGAATTGTCCATGCATCGCGTATTCTGGGGCTATATAACCACTGCAAGAAGCACGCAAAAAAAATTAAAACATATAATTGGTACAATGTTCAAAGTACGTATATACTCCATCTTTTTCATTTAATTTTGAAAACTAGTAAGTCGAAAATTGAATTATATATACTCACTATGTTCCAACGACCCTGCTTGTGTTTCCTTGGCTTTGATCCACTACAAATATCCTTGCCATACCAAAGTCTGAAACTTTTGCGTTCAAATCGACATCCAACAAGATATTATTAGCCTTAAGATCTCGATGTATAATTCTTAGTTGAGAGTCATGATGGAGGTATAGCATTCCTCGAGCTATCCCTCCTATAATCTTGTAACGCGTACCCCAGTCAAGTAGTCCTCGATTTTCAGGATCTGCACATGCATATTAATAGTCAAGCGCTTAGATTAAATTAACCTGGTATATGACCAAATCAAGATACCCCTGCTAGATATAAGATACACCGTACCAAAAAGAAAGTTGTCAAGGCTCTTGTTGGGCAAATATTCGTAAACTAGTAACTTTTCTTGCCCTTCGAAACAGAATCCCAAAAGCCTCACCAAATTCCTATGTTGAAGTTTGGCTACTAGCAAAACCTCAGTTTTGAATTCTTGTAATCCTTGACTAGAGTTTAGAGACAACCTCTTTACTGCTATTTTCCGCCCATTTGATAGTGTACCCTGTAGAACAATACATAAACATATTGAAACTCAAATCTAATCAAACATATACGCGAGTATTAATTCCACATCTCATGCTATTTTTACTAGTATAAAGTGTATACTTAGTTTTAATTTAATTTAGTCGTTACATTGGTCACAAGATGTCCTACATTGTAGACGTATTTATGACAAGAAATAATTGTTACCTTACCTTATAGACACTACCAAATCCACCCTCACCCAACTTGTTCTCAATAGAAAAGTTGTTTGTTGCAGATTGAAGCGTTGCTAGATCATATTGTAAGGACTCCACGGTTGTGAAATCATCACCTTCAACATCATCCAATAGAGTAAAATTTAGCCATGAAGGAGTTTCAATAATATTTGCATTTCTATTTTTTTTTTTTAAATTTTATTTTATTTTATTATAACAAGGGTAAATTAGTTGGGATCATAATCAACTTACCAGTTTCAGAAAGCGCATAAGTCTTTGTTTTCCTTTTCTTGGCATAACAAATCCCTATAGCCAGTAACACCACTAAGATAGCCACAATGGGAACGACAATGGCGATAATCACACCTGTTGAGATTTTTTTCCCTAAACAAACATATTTTACATCAAAAAACATGAAACTTTAATACAGTTCATTACCAACTACTCCCTCCGTCCCAAAAAGAACGACCCATTTGGGTTGATTACGCGGGTATTAAGGAAGTTAAGTGAAAAGAAGTAAAAGTATATTAGAAAGATAAATTTACATGGGGTTTGTAAAAAAATAGAGAGAGAAAGTAATAAAATAACATAAAAAATGAAATTTTTATATGGGGAAGCTAATTTTGCACAAATATTGTTGCAAATTGGTGGTGTTTTAATGCAAATGGGTCATTCTTTTTGGGACAAAGTTTTGACCAAATGGGTCGTTCTTTTTGGGATGGAGGGAGTACTATATCAATATAGCAAGAGTCCACATAATTATATTTTCCCCAATATATAGTATACAAATCATTAAAAAGCGGTCCAAGGAACATGTTTGATTAGACAATAGACATTGCCACCAAAAGTGAGCTTATAAAGTATTATACGTAGTATTGACTTACCAACATTTTACGGAGTACAAAAATAAATTTATTTTAATTTTTGGTCAAATTTTATGTGAAGTCAAACTTATATCTTATTTGATTATTTCATTGGTTTCTTAAATATGCACGAAAATCTGTTCGTATTATCTCATGTTAATTTTGATATCCATTAGTTCGCTTATAATTTTAATTAATTAACTACTGTAAGATTTATAGGGACAAATAAAGATATTATTTATCATCCTACCAAAAAAAAAAAAAAAAAAAAAAATTAAAATTTTTTTTGTCACATAGAAAGTTAGATATGGAGGCATTAAACAACGTACCACTAGATTGGTCGGAATCACCGGTGGGCGATTGTCGTGGGGGTAGAGGCAACGGTTGAGGTGGTGGGGCGACCGATGACAAATCAAAGAAAGAGTAAATCTCATACCGGACAACACAACTAGGCTGCTTAATGTGTGCACCTTGAGTCATCTGGAACTGCTGAATACCATTTAGCAAGCATGAGTTACAATCACTAGGGGTCAAATCCGGCGTACACTGACCCAACCCATATATATTTCGGAACATCGATACATTTACAAAATCTGTCGCAAATTTCTTCTGTGGTCCTCCAGTGGGGGCTCGGTTAGCAATCACGTTGTTCATCATGTTATCCCGAAGTTCCTCGAACCGGGTTGAATTCCCCGTTACATTAAGCGTATTCAGCAACATCATCATTGGGTTCGTGTCCATTTTACCAAAAAATGACTCATTTGAGTATCTGACCATACACTCGTCACGCCATACAATCGCTACTTTTCGATTAGGACAATTCGTAGGAAGGTCAGTGGCTATGACATAGTTGACCCAAGTTTGGCACGCGCTAGTGTTTAAATCCCCGCGACAAAGGAAGTGGCCGTAGATAGTCTCGCTATTGGGGTTTCCATTGCTAGAAACCGCTTGGTGGTAGCCGTTTGGGACGGTCGCATTGGATAAGAGATAACGGAAGAGGGTGTTGAGATTGGCTTCATATTGGCTATTTTTAGCAAACATTGTATTGTTTGAGCAGTAATAGCTTTGAGCATTTGTTGATTTGGAAATCATCAATAAGATAATTGGCAAATAAATTGAGAACAATATCGAAAACCAACTTATTTTTTGAGCCATTTTTTTGTACTAATTTTTTCTTGGTTTAGATCAAAATAGCTTTGATTCTATAAAACAAGATATTTTAAATGTTTAGTTAGGTAAGAAACGGGTCAAATAATTCATATATTTGAGCAACGCTATAATTGATAAGTATGATAACCGCACATTTGACTAATATATTATATACTAAGTATATTTATGTTATTTTTCTACATTAAAATAATGTTGAATTTGTGACATTATTGGTCCCACGGAGAAATTAAAAACACAGGGCAGACTTTTTGTGACGTGTATTTGCATGATTTCAAACTAATCTATTTAAAATACAGTCGTAGTTGGATTAATCGTTATTGACTTTATGACTGTTATATGTATGAATCATCTACATGAAGAAAGTTGAATTGCATTTACTAGAAAGTAGACCAGCAGATCGGGACATTTTGGAAGGTGCTTTGAATCATTAACTGGACTTTAAAACTAACGTGTAATTGAAGTTATCAACAAGCTAGGCTGTCATTAATTAAGCAAGTTCAGTAAGATAAGTTAAGCAAGATAAAAGCTCAAGTCTGAAAAAAATACCATTTACCAAGCAATTATTAATAGTTATCCGCAAAATACAGATACACTAAAATGTACGGTACATCTAACTAATACACGAGTTTGTGTGACATGTGTGTTAATTTAACTGTACTAGCAAGGTATAAGTGTAAGAGATTAGATATTACAAAGAGGGAAAAAGTACAAGAGAAAATCAGTTACTGATTGGATTTGTTTAAGCATCAATTTATTTGTTTAATATGTCACTTTCACTTAGTGACATATTTCATACTATACTTTTTTTAATATAGGAGTACAAGTTTGAATTAGTCAAGGGTGAGTACCTGATGACATATTCTAATTAATGTTATCCTTCCCAAATCTCAACGTATATCTATCTAAGCATCTGAAAGTGCAGAAAGTTTTTGGACCTGTATAATTATCTCCGGTCTAAATTATTCGCAATTTTAGAATATTTTATATCTCACAAATAATACTCTAAAGTTGCAAGTAATTTGAACCGGAGGTAGTATAACATAACAAGGTTAGTTTTTAATTAAATAAATGTAGAGAAGTCAAAGAAGTCTAATAATTGTATGGTACCCCGTGTAGTTCACGGTTTACTTAACGTACAATTAGTAATAATTAACAAGCAAATGGTGATGATCGATAATCACTACAATATTTGTTGTTGGAAAATTCTATTGTGACCTCATGGTTTGGTATTTTTACATGACGAAAACGAAAAACATTCTGTTAAAGTAAACAGTCATTGAATTGCATAATATATTATATGCATACGTACCAATAATATATTATATGCATACGTACCAATAGATCAGAGTAAAACATGTTTTGATTAGACATTCTTTTCAGTAACACTAATGTCTTATCAAACGTATCAAAATTGATAAGGGATTCATTTTTTTATAAGGACATGTCAAAATATTATTTGAAGCTTGCATTGGCAATGATTTAGAACAACTATTAAATTTCTTCCTCTGCCTTTTTCCTACCTAGGTTCAAGTTTAGTGACTGAGATTTCATTCACCGACCAATGTGCTAATTTGCCTCTAGATTGTGTAGCCGTCTAATATAATGTGAAGACTGCTGATGCCATAGTAGGTCTATCATAACAATAGCAACCCAAAATGTATGCATCTCACAACTTCAGCCATTGAGCACGAATCTCTTTATCATTGGATCAACGAAATTTTGAAGACAAGTTGTCTCTCCATTGTTGGAAATATGATTAATAGCAATTAAAATAATTAAACAACTTATCTGTAAAATGTCGTGGCGTGACAATAGATCATTGCTCTATTATCTAGACATATTCTGGCTCTTCAAGCAAGCGCGATAGCTGAATATAGCAAGCTCTTCAACAAGTATTATAGTTACTAAAATAATGTATCTACCTGGGGTACATCTCACTAACAGTTACTTGATTATGTGTATATAACATTGAGTCCCGAGAGGTTGATGTTGTTGAATGTTGATTTGACTTTGTATTGCTATTGTAATAAGACCGTGGGCATCGAGGTGTCGAAATTGTACTAGTAGCAGATCTAGAGTTAGAATTGAGTTCGTAGACTATTGCTGACATGGTTGGCCTCTCATGCGCGTTCTCTTGTACGCATAATAACCCTAGCTGAATGCATCGTACGACTTCATCTATTGTGTACGAATCTCTCAATGTTGGATCCATAAATGCCAAAGGTGTATCGTTTTTCAAGCTTCTCCATGCCTAAGAGAATGAGATGGCACATATATAGGAGTAAATACATTTATCTAATGCTGAATATTGTAAAGCTAAGAAAATTGATTAAAATTTGCTTTCACTTACAAAGATCAAGAGGTCCCCGTCGTCGTCCGAATGGAGTCTACTGTTGACTTTCTTGCCACTTACAATCTCTAATAATAACACACCAAAGCTGTACACATCTGACTTTATCGAGAATTGCCCATGCATTGCATACTCTTGGGCCATGTAACCACTAGAAGACATTGAACACATTATGTAATAAGAAAAAACTAAAAAGAAAAAAAAATGTCAAGAAAAAAACATTCATTTAAGTATATATACATATATACACACATGAGTATATTTTTATGTTGAATAAATAGTGTCCCCAAGTAGGTAGATGAAAAAACATTACTTATTTAAAGAGATTTAAAACAATTATAAGGACTAAAAAAAGAGTAAGTCATGTTCTTTTAATATTATTTTTGTTGTATTGAAATTATTTTTGCAGAATTGAAATTATTTTAACTGAATAAATTTTTTTCCCAATTTTTATTCTATTTGTTCTCTAAATTTACTAATTTTTACTCATTAAAACTATTTTCTAAGCTAAAATTATTTTCATTGTAAAAAATTAAGGTGAAGAGAACATAATCTTACTATGTTCCAGCTATCATACTTGTCGCATCCTCTGTTTGTTCAACTTTAAAGATCCTTGCCAACCAAAATCTGCAATTTTTGGGTTCATATCCTCTTCGAGCAAGATATTGGCTGCTTTAAGGTCTCGGTGGATGATCCTAGGCCGAGAATCTTCATGGAGATAAAGCAATCCTCGAGCAATGCCTATTATAACATTGTAGGGTGTTGGCCAATCTAGTTGTCCCTGCTTACTCGGATCTATATGAGATAATTTGAAAATTTCATGGTTAGGTTAGAACCAATCAATTAACTTACTCATCCAAAAAAATATATATTCCAAATGTATTGAACATACCAAACAAGATGTAGTTGAGGCTTTTGTTAGGAACAAATTCGTAAATAAGAAGCATCTCCATTTCTGTTAAGCAAAATCCCAACAACCTTACCAAATTTTTGTGTTGAAGCTTGGCTATCAGTATTACCTCGTTCTTAAATGTTTCCATTCCTTGGTTGGAAATTCTTGTTAGCCTTTTAACCGCTATATTTTGTCCGTTTGGGAGGGTTCCCTAAGGCACACATACAATCAACCATATATATACTCGAACTCAAATGTATCAATTACTCAGTTTTTACATATGCATCACCTTTGACTTTTGCCCTACACATATATCATGTTTGACTCAAGTTTTTACTATAATAAAATAAACAAATCTTATTATATAATATTTTCTATTCTCAAAATTTAATATTATTACACTTTTTACTATAAACAATAAAATATACTTATGGTCAAAGTTATATCTGGAAAATATATGATCAAACTGATGCATTAAAAAATAAATAAATAAAAAAGCACTAAATAAGTCATTTTATTTAATGATAAAGTTTAAATTAAGAGTTCTTCTCAATAGACTTGCTACCTTGTAGACACTACCAAATCCTCCTTCCCCAAGCTTATGATCATCGGAAAAGTTAGTAGTGGCTGCTTGAATCGTCCTGAACTCGAACATCAATGACTCTGCATTTACGAAATCTTCAAGCGCTAGAGCACATCAAAGAGATTAGATACACACATTATTTATAATACGGAGTATCTTGTAAAGCTAGGTTATAATTGATGACAATCTAACATTAAAAATGAATACTTATTTGAATTCAAGAAAATGGAGGTAAATAAAATGAAGGATAAATTATCTTTTTTTTTTTATAACAAATAATGAAAGATACGAATTGAAGGGAAGGGAAATAGAGAGATAAAATTTGTAAGAAATTGATTTATCCAATAATGAGATATTTGGAATGAAAAAGAGAGAAAATAGATGATGTAAGGGGACGGAGAGAGTGACCTTAATCTTCCTTGCAAAGTTTCTTAAACTATGGAAAATGTTAGTTTATTAAAAGAGAAAAATAAAATAAATCTCGACATTTTCTTTTCCTTCCCTTGGCCCATGTCTTATTCAAATAAGGGAAATTGTATCCTTAGCTTCCTTCGATCTAGGCCATTTTCTATTAAATGTCATTATCAAAACATAGAGTAAAGAGTTAACGATTAATTACCATTTCTGAAGTCTAGAGATGGGTCTTCTTCGCCTTCCGACAAAGAAAATATGTGCATAATAAAATTATCAACGATACGACAACAAGTGGCACAACAATTGCAACTACTTTAGTTACATATGCTTTCCTATTTCCTGCAAAAGCAAGAAGTTGAATATTACTCTGTATTTGAAGTGACTAGCTAATCAGTCCATTCTCAAGTTCAACGATTAGACATTTACTAATTACATTTTATGTCAATCGTTACAAATAATAATAATAAAAAAAAAGTAGGTAGTATGTCACAAAATAATCTAATACGGGTATAGCTTTATACTGCAAACATAAATCATGAAGACATTGCAGTAAACTCAAAGATTTACCGAATTGCTTTCACAAAAGCACAAGCGCAGCTAATTGCAACATTCCATAATTAATTTACCACAAAAATGGGTGAAATCAAGGCCTGGTTCTAGTTGAGGTGATAGTGAAGGCAAAGTCGACATATAAAAATAAGATGGAATAGATCTCATATCAAGACTACCATAATTTTTAAAAAGGAATGGTTCAGATTTAATGATTTTTGAATTAATTTTAAATATTAATATGATTAAAAATCAATTTAATTATGACTTGAATTTTTTTCTTTTCATTCTTAACTTCTTGTATGTAGCTCTTAAAACTGTGTATATCTTTTTCTATATATTAATTATATAAAAATAAGGTTAAAAAAAATGTATCAACATGTGCGCAAAAGTTAAAGATAATAATAATAATAATAATAATAATAATATCCTAAACAACTAAATAACCAGTACAAAAATTAACGTACCTCTAGAACGATGGGAATCACCGGCGGCAGGGGGAAGTGATGATGAATTAAAGAAGAGATATAATTCGTACCGGACGAGACAGCTAGGCTGAAGATATCGTCCACCTTGAAGCACCTTCAGTTTCGAAATACCATTCTTTAAGCATGTATTACAATCATCGGGGCTCAAGTCCGGCGTACACTGACCCAACCCATATATTGTTTGGGATTCCGCAAAATTTCTGAAACCAGTCGCAAATTTTTTCATGGACCTCGTATAAGAAGCTCGAGTAGCAATCATGTACATCATGTCTTGCAAAAGTTCATTAAAACGAGTCTTGTTACCCAATACGTCATTCCCATTTGGCAATAGCTTTGACGGCAACGCTTCCATTTTACCGATAAATGATTCGTTTGAATACCTTACCATACAAGTATCATACCATATGATTGCGACTTTACGATTGGGACAACAATTCCTAGGGAGGTCGTTGGTAGTGGCAGTAGTCACGCAATCGTGACACAAGCTCGGATCCAAGTCCCCTTGGCAGAGAAAGTTGCCATAGATTGTTTCATTTGTAGTGTTGCCGTTGTTAGAAACCGCTTCATGAAACCCGGCGAGGTTGGTGGCGTTACCGGAGAGATAACCCAATAGTGTCTTAAGATTGGTTGCATATTGGCTATTGTTAGCAAACGTAGTGGAGTTTGAGCATTTATATACCCGGGTTTGAGCATTTATTGTTTTGGAAATCAGCAGTAAACTTATTATTTGTTGACTCGAATGAACAATACAAGAGGGGGGGTGAATTGTATTGTGGAGGAACTGGGGTAATTTTTGCGTGGTTCTAAAAGAAACTCAAACAAAAACTTTAAAGTGCAAGAGAGATTTTACGTGGAAAACTTCTTGGCCCTAATCAAGAAGAAAAACCACGACCACAAGGGATTTTAAACTCAATTCTTAATAATAATAGGGCAAACAACCTATTACAAATTAAGACTCTAAACTCAAGTTCCTCTACGAACTTAAGTTCCCCCTCAACTGATCCCTCAATCAGTTGAGCTCTCAAATCTCTCTCTTTCTCCTTGCTTCACTCAAAGCAATCTACACACTCTAGAGTTTACCCAAACTCTTCCCAATACAACTCGAATTAAAACTCTAAGATGCTAAGTACAAAGACACTCAAGGACTTAAATGGATTTTGACTCTTTTCGAAAAGCTTAGAAGATTGTAATGCTCAAGTGTGCTCTTCAAAATAGAAAACCAATTCTATTTATACTAGAGGAAATCAGTTGAAAAACTCCCACGTCTGCCTTGACTTCCACTTCACCACAACTTCCATGAAACTAGGAAGTGCAGTTCGTGGAGGCTTGGGCAGCAAGCTGAAGGAAATGGTTTACTGCTTCCTTAATTATCTCAACCTCCTTGACCAAGTAAAAGAACCGTTAAAAGAGTTTCAAAGAAGATTTTACCAAGTCAGATTTTCCAAAACAATAGGATAAAGTTAAAACAGAAAATCTTTTAAAATAAATAGAATAAAAGATAATTTTCCGAAAATAAAATAAAATCTTTTTTTTTTAAACAAGGAAAATAAAATCTTCATAAACTGAAATTCAATCCACTTAAAATCCTATCAATAATCAACGTACTTAACATATATACAAGAAGCCTAAAATAAATATTAAAGATACAATAGACTCCTTGGAACTTAGTGAAGCTTCGACTCTGGAGCTTCAGTTCCTCACTCAAGGAACTTGGCTTCTGATTGTCTTCTATCCTTGTCCAAAGCTCTTCCTTTGACCTTGTTCCATGCTCCATTCTGACTCTAGAACTTCGTAGCATATAAACCTGTCAACACTTCAAAGCTAATAGACAAATGTTAAAGCCCTTATGGGTTTGCTTAGGTTCCTTGAGTCATCATCAAAACTTAAGATCAACAATATTCCCCCTTTTTGATGAATGACAAACCTAAGCAAACTCATGAATAAAATTGAAAGACAATCAGAAAAGGAAAAACCACTTTAAAAGAAAAATGAACTAGCTTTAAAAATAACAAGGAACTGAATGAATTGAAAATTATACCTTCTAGGTTTAGATGGATGGAGAGCTTGTCAACAATTGAGTTTGTCTTCTTTTCCCCCTTTTGGCGTTCATCAAAATTAATGCACACAAATATATATCTAAACACAGCACCATGATAATGGTTTGTGTCCAAAGCATAGAACAAAGCACATATAGGCAGAAATAGTATGCAATTAGTCATAAAGCAAGCATGCAACATCCATATAAACAAACTGATGTTCCTCTAGAACATCCAAAAAGCAAAATACCCTGTTTTAAGTGTTTACAGACCAAAATAAGCTAAATAAAACAAAGTTCAATCCAGACCAAGTTCAAAGATAAAAAGTTTCATGGCTAAGACATAAGAGAAAACAGAATTAGGCTTCAGGGGCAGAGGATAGATGCTCTTCTCCTGCATCTTCTGCTGGTACTTCTTCAATGACCAGCTCCTCCAGCTTCTTCAAAAGATCTGACTGCCCTTGAGATATAGTGGAGGTGCTCTGCTGTACTGCTGATGTGAGCTCAGTAGAAGCCTTTGCCCATTCTGCCACCATCTTCTCCAGAGACTCAATCCTCTGGACTAGAACAGGCTGTGCATCAACAAGTGTCTGCACTGTATCCTTGAGAGCCCTCAGTTGTAGAGTAGAGCTGACAGAACCAAGACCAGTCAACCCCACCTCATCTTCTACTTGAACTGCAGCCTCAGTGAAAGTGCCCTGTTCCCCCTGGACAAAAGTTCTCTCTTCTCCCTTATCATCACATAAATCCACAACAGTAGTTGATTCAGCTTTGTCTTTTCCTTTTGGCCTAAAAGCCAACCTTGTACTCTTCCTTTTTCCAACACTAGGAGCACTCTTTGCAGGCATTGTGAGCACTTCCTTAGCCTTCTTTTCTCCCTCACCCTCACTGTCCTCTCCCTCTAGCCATCTATCCAACTCCTCTTCCTCCATTTTCTTCACACTACCTTCATCCTGCTTGGGTTTTAAAAGAGTTTTGGAAAGGAATTGGGTGACTCCATCTATAACAGTTAGGTTTCTGGCCTCGAGGGTTCTTGGTTGTACATAATGGTTTGTTTTTAGCTTGAGGCTTTCATAGTTAGTCATGGAGACACCACAACTTTCAAGGAGAGTGGTTAGCAAATTTGCATATCCAACCTTCAAATGGTTGGCAAGGCAGTGGGTGAGATGCTGGATCATTAGGGAGGGGAAGTTTATTTGTATCTTGTTTTCAAGGCAGTACATGAGCACAGCATCAAGGTGGTTAGCCTCATTCCTGTGCTGGGTTCTTGGTATAATGGCCATGTGAACAAAGATAAACAGCAGTTTTTGGATGGGAGAGAACAGGTTATGGTTGGTTTTTACTTTGGAAGCTTTACCTCCAATTGACTCGACAATTTTTTCAATAGAAACATCATCAACACTTAATTCAGTTTCTCCTTTAAAATACTCATCAAACCCCTCATTAGGAGTTCCAAACACAGCAGCCAAATCATCAGCATCAAAACTAATTTTCTTATTTTTAACTCGGCTAGTACACACACCATTCACATTCTTAAAATTTGCACAAAATTCTTTTAACGGAGCATGAGCAATCACATTGTCATAACATTCACTAAACAACTTAACCCAATTTTGTGCCTCAAGAATATCAAGAAGTTCAGTATACTTACTTATCTCACACCACTTGAGATTAATGCAGAGACCAGCGATGAATCGATCAGAGCTTGCTTCAAGCCTCTTGACAGCAGATGACTTTGATTTTTCCCCCTGAATCGGTTCACCGAGTTCCTCGTAGTCCAATTCCTCTTCAACCTCTATCTTCCTCTTCTTTGAATCACTGCGAGCCATGGGCTTGTTTTGTGGGGTTTCAGCGATAGCTTGAGTTGAGGTTTCAGTCTCAACTTCCATGGGTGATTCTTTTTGAGGTGAATTTTGGATTTTTGGTGAGATTTCCATGGGAACTGGAGAAGAATCACTGAAGACAAGGTGTATTTTACGGAGTAGGGTGGTGAGGAACAGTGGTTAGGGTTTGGTTTCATTTTATAGTGGGGTGAATTCTGAGAGGTGAATTAGGTCGGTGGAATAGTGTAGAAGATGAATTGAATGGGGTATGTGTCGTTTGAAGAGATATGGTAAAAATGCTTCTCACTTGGTCAGATTAATCTTGAAGTGATTTTGACAAGATGGTCTAGATTAATTGCTTGATCATAATGAAATTAAATGCGAAGGTTCTAGGGTATTTAAAAAAATTCAGAAGATAGATTTGAATGCAAAGGATAGATATTTAAGAGATGATTCAAAAATTCTGAATATATGATAAGATTTTTTCAAAAAGATAAAATTAATTAACTGACTAGCTAATTAATTTAGGAATAGATAGAACGAAATCTTAAGAAATTTTAGGAGGAACTTGGAACAAATCAACATAGTTTGTTAGTAATACAGATAAGCACGTGCAATTTGATTTCTTCACATACAGCCACAATCCCATATGCAATGCCATATATTCTGATACTTGGGACTATGTTTTCACATATACACGTTGTGTAAGACAAATATAATGCATGCATGATTGACTTATACCTTGGGGAAACTTGAGGTCTTCTAACTCAATTGTATCATACCAAGTTCCATGCGCATCTTTTCAAATTTGTTCCTGCTCAAAGGCTTAGTAAGAATGTCAGCAATTTGATTTTCCGTCTCACAAAAATCTAATTTAATTAAGCCTTTTTCCACATTATCCTTAAGGAAATGATGCCTTATATGAATATGCTTTACACGAGAATGATGAACTAGATCTTTTGAAATGCATATGGCACTAGTATTATCACAATAAATAGGAATGCAATTATACTTCATACCATAGTCCCTTAGTTGTTGTTTTATCTAGAGTACTTGAGAACAACAGGCAGCAGCTGCCACATATTCAGCTTCAGCAGTTGACAGGGCCACTGTGTTCTGTTTCTTGGATCCCCAAGAAACTAGACATGGCCCAAGAAACTGAATCATCCCGGAAGTACTTTTTCTGTTCACCAGATCCCCTGCATAGTCAGCATCTGCAAAACCTCTGTATCCAGTTTGATCTACACTAGTTCCTTGTAGATCTTCATCTAACCTTGTGCCTGTTCCCATATGTGTATGGTAGGTCTTTGCTTGATCAAGATTATATTTCTTCAGTAGTTCCTTGACATACTTTTGTTGGTGAATTGCAATACCTCTTTCTGTTTGTTTAATTTGTAGTCCAAGGAAGAAGTTGAGTTCCCCCATCATGCTCATCTCGAATTCACCACTCATTAGTTCAGCAAAGTACTTGCACAAGTTTTCGTTAGTTGCTCCAAAAATAATATCATCAACATATATTTGAACAACTAGTAAATCAGTTCCTTCAGATTTTAAAAACAAAGTTTTATCTACTTTTCCTCTTTTAAAATCATTTTGAAGAAGGAACTTAGAGAGCCTTTCATACCAGGCTCTAGGAGCTTGTTTCAGCCCATAAAGAGCTTTATCAAGCTTAAAGACATGATTAGGAAATTGGGGATTTTCGAAACCAGGAGGTTGTTCTACGTACACCTCCTCTTCAAGAAAACCATTTAGGAAAGCACATTTAACATCCATTTGATACAGTTTGAAACCCATGAAAGAGGTAAAAGCAATTAATATTCTAATGGCTTCTAATCTAGCAACAGGAGCAAAAGTTTCTTCGAAATCAATACCTTCTTGCTGATTGTAGCCCTTCACAACAAGTCTGGCCTTGTTTCTCACAATTGTTCCATATTCATCCAGCTTGTTCCTGAATACCCACTTGAGCCCTATAACCTTTTTGTGTTCTGGTTTCTCTTCAAGATGCCAGACCTTGTTCCTTTCAAACTCATTTAGTTCATCTTGCATGGCTATTATCCAGTCAGCATCCTTCAGAGCTTCGTCATGATTTCTTGGCTCAATTGTGGATAAGAAGGCTTGGAAGGCACAGAAGTTCCTCATCTGTGATCTGGTCTGAGTTCCTTTACCAATATCACTTATGATAAGATCTGTTGGATGAGAGCCTTGATATTTGAATGGCTTTGGATGAAACTCTCTAGCAGGAACTCCAATTTGAGGCACTTCTTTTTCGGTTTCTTCTGCATTTTCCTCGTCGCCGGATTCTCCATGATCTTGTTCCTCCGAGGTTTCTTGATCAGGAACTTCAGCATTTTCTTGATGTTCTTGCTCAGGTTCCTCTCTTACTTCCTTGGTTTGCTTGGAGGCTTCCTCCTCTTCTTTCCTGTCTCTAATCATTCCAATTTCATAATCATTAATGTCTTGTTCCTGTACATTCATAAACATATTAGATTCATCAAATATCACATGAATGCTTTCTTCTACACACAATGTATTTTTGTTGTAAACTCTGTAAGCCTTGCTATTTGATGCATAGCCAAGGAACACAGCTTCATCACTTCTTTCATCAAATTTTCCTATGTTCCTTTTCCCATTATTATGGACAAAACACCTGCATCCAAAAGCTCGAAAGTGAGAAATATTGGGTTTTCTGCCCTTAAACAGTTCATAAGGAGTCTTATTGATGATTGGTCTCATCATAACTCTATTAATAATATAACAAGCAGTATTAATAGCTTCAGCCCAGAAGTTCCTTGGAAGACCACTTGCTATGAGCATAGTTCTTGCCATGTCTTCTAGAGTCCTGTTCTTCCTTTCAACAACTCCGTTCTGTTGAGGAGTTCTTGGAGCTGAAAAGTTATGATCCATGCCATTTTCTTTGCAAAAGTCATCGAATCTTGAATTCTCAAACTCTGTTCCATGATCTGATCGAATGTGGATAATTTGATTTCCACTGGACTTTTGAACTCTTTTGGCAAAGGACACAAATTCATCAAAAGTCTCGTCCTTGCTAGACAAGAAAATCACCCAAGTAAATCTAGAAAAATCATCAATAATAACTAAAACATATTTCTTTCCACTCTTACTTTGAACACGCATGGGGCCGCACAAATCCATATGGATTAGCTCCAATGGCTTTGTGGTGCTGACCATGTTTTTGCTTTTGAAGGAGGACCTGACTTGCTTGCCTCTTACACATGCATCACAGATATGTTGTATGAGGAACTTGACTGAGGGAAGCCCTATGACCAAGTTCCTTGCTCTAAGTTTATCCATGAGTGAGAAGCTAGCATGTCCAAAACGTCTATGCCATAATAAAGGATCATCATTAATGGCACTCAGGCAGGTAAGGTTGTTCCTTGGAACAGAATTCAGATCCACAATGTATGTGTTCCCTTTTCTAGTTCCTTCAAGAACAACCCTTCCTGTTTTATCATTAATGATGTTGCATGAATCAGAGGTAAAACTTACAGAGTTTCCTTTATCACAAAATTGTGATATGCTCAGCAAATTGTGCATTAAACCCTCGACCAAAAGTACATTTTCTATTGAATGAGAACTGGACCTTCCTACTTTTCCTTTAGCAATTACTTCACCCTTCTTGTTGTCTCCAAAGGTCACAGTTCCTCCTGGATAGGCCTCTAGTGAGAGAAACTTTGATTTGTCTCCTGTCATATGCTTTGAACAACCACTGTCGAGGTACCACGTGTTGTTCCCCCTCACTAGGACCTGCAAAAGAACTCATTGGTTAGATTCAGGAACCCAGGTTTCCTGGGTTCCTTGGACGTTGAAGCAATATCAGATTTCTTTACCCAGACTTGCCTAACATTCTTGTTAACAGACTGTTCCTTCTTGTTACAAGTAGTAACAAGATGGCCAGTTTTACCACAGAAGGTACATACTTTATAACTAGGCAGGTCTACATATTTTTTCTTGTTCTTATGCTTTGAACTTATGAATCCTAGACCTTCAGTTCTTTTGGTTTGAGCATTCTCAATCCACTTAGGAATTCCAACATGACTAATGCATCTTTCTTTTCGAAGCTCAAGTTCCTTCTCCAATTTTGCCTTTTCAATTCTTAACTCATCAAGATCAAATTTTAGTTTTTCAAAATCCTCATTAAATTTAGGCAAAGATTCAGAGGAGGAACTTGGAGATATTTCAGCATTAGCTAGTTTGTATTGAGTCAGTTCTACATTAACCATAATATTTTCAAACTTGAGTTTCTCATTCATTTCTTTTAAGAGAAGATTCTTGTCAAAAAGTTCAAAAAATCTGCTTTGCACATCAGTTCGTTGATTTTCAATCCACGTACTGTGTTCCTTGCAGACTTTGAGAGCTCTTTGACACTCACCTAGACGAATACTAGTGTGAGTCCATTCATCTTCCATTTCAAACACTAAATCAATGAGAGCATCCTTAGTATAAGTTTTAAGTACATTAGGATCAAGGAATACCTCTTTAGCAAGCTCATCATTGTAAGCCCTGTCATCACGTTTGGCCATCAAACACAGATGAGCTGATTCTGCTTTAGGTTGTTCCTCTTCATCCTCACTTTCAGAATCTCCCCATGCAGCTATCATAGCCTTCCTTATGTTTGTTTTGTTGAAAGGAGTTTTGTTGTGGTTGCTCTTAACTTGTTCCTTTGCCTTCCCTTTACCTTTCTCTGTTTCCGAAAGTGGACACTCACGAATGAAGTGTTCCAGTGATCCACATTTGTGACAACCAGAGTCAGCCTTTGAAGTAGAGGGTTTCTTGGTGAAGTTCCTTGACCTGTTGTTTCTGTTGAACATTCTTTTGAACCTTCTCACCAGCATAGCTGCCTCTTCTTCATCTACTTCAGATTCTTCTTGATCTCCAGCTTTGAGAGCCAAGCCTTTTCCTCGGTTTCCTTCACTGTTGCTTGTTCCCAGGTGCAACTCATGAGTCATGAGGGAACCAGCAAGTTGCTCAATGTTGAACTTTGTGAAGTCCTTTGTTTCTTGTAAGGCTGTTACCTTAGCTCTCCATCTCTCATCTTGAGGGAGGCTTCTTAGAACTTTTCTGACCTGCTCATCAATAGGGATTTGCTTTCCAAGAGAAACAAGCTCATTAATAATGTTAGTGAATCTAGTTAACATTTCCTGAATTGATTCTTTTGGTTGCATTTCAAACCGTTCATATTTTGACATAAGCAAGTCGATTTTAGAGCGTTTCACTTCGTTAGTTCCTTCATGAGTTACTTGAAGTAAATCCCAAATTTCTTTAGCATTTTTACAGCCCATAACACGATTGTGTTCATGGGGTCCAAGACCACAATGAAATAATTTAACAGCAAGTGCATTAATTTCCATTTTCTCAAAATCTTCCTTATCAAACTCAGACATAGGTTTAGGTACTACCTCATTTTCACTGTTGGTTTTGGTAATTTCAAAATCACCAACTTCGATAACTCTCCAAACTTGGTAGTTGTCAGCTTTGATAAAGATTTCCATCCTGTTCTTCCAATAGGTGTAGAATTTCCCATTGAACATAGGAGGACGCTGCGTAGAGTAACCTTCTTCCAGTTTCTCGTGATTGTTCATCTTGATTCCAGGAACTTAACTCGTCAGGGTTTCCTGATTTCTTCGAGGAACCAGCTCTGATACCAATTGTTGACTCGAATGAACAATACAGGAGGGGGGGTGAATTGTATTGTGGAGGAACTGGGGTAATTTTTGCGTGGTTCTAAAAGAAACTCAAACAAAAACTTTAAACACTACTAAAATTCGGCCAAATTGCGACCGTCTCTGACGGTCGCAGATTATAGTAAAAACGGTCGCAATTAGTAATTGCGACCGTCAACGGTCGTAAGGTGGTGGTCGTTATTCACGTGGTCACAAAAAATCATTATTGCGACCGTTTGGCGGTCGCAGATTTTTTGCGACCGTTTTTATTAATTTCAACGACCGGTTAGACAACGGTCGCAAATTTTACAAATTGCGACCGGTTACAAAAGCAGTCGCAAATATGGATTTAGCGACGGTCCTAGGCGGTCGCAAAAAAAATTAAAAAAACAAAAAAAAAGAAAAAAAACGCAGCCACCTCCTTAACTTCGCAGCCTACCCCACCACCACTGGCCACCCTAAAACACCACCGCCCAGCCTCAACCACCTTTAACCACCACCCATATTCAACCCAAAAATTGTATAAATTTATAAAAAAAAAATTCAACCCCAAAAAAAAACCCACAAAATTTCAAACAAAATTACACAAATCAAACCGAAAATGTAACAAAAATTAAATCAAAATTCGAACAAAATATAACCCACAAAAACTAATTAAAATTTGAACAAAAATAAAAAAAAATTAAACCCAACAAAATTGAAACCCACAACGAACAGAAATCACAAAAGATTACGAACAAAACTCGAAAAACAAATCAACAAAATTTGAAAAAAACTTCGAACCAACATTCATACAAAAATTCGAACAAAAACTGAAATAAAACAACAAAAATCGAAAATAAAACAAAATTATTTTAAAAAAAATCAGAAAATCAACATACCTTTCCTAATATTTCTTCCTCATGGGGTTTATATGGTCAAATTCGACCATGAAAACTCCAGATCTGGAGTTTTCATGGTCGAATTTGACCATGAAAACCGAAATTCTTGAAAAGGATGGTGACGGCGCGTCGATCTCGTTCATTCGTTGCTTGCTGTGACTGTGGGGCTTGATCTGATGTGATTTAATGAAGAAAGGAGATGAAGAGAAAGAAAGAAAGAGGAGATGAGAAAGAAAGAAAGAGGAGAAGAGAAAGAGGAGATGAAGAGAAAGGAGGGCGTGAGAAGGGAGAAGGAAGGAGAAGATGGAGAAAATGAGGAGAGAGAAAATGATGAGAAAAACGGCTGCTTCCACAAAAATTAGGGTTAGGGTGGGTTGGCAGCACTTTTATACTGCATTTTATTAAAAAAAAATCATTATTTTATTACGACCGCCCTTAGCGGTCGCAATTGGTCGCAAATTGCGACCGTTTCTATAACGGTCGTAATTGTTGCAATTTGCGACTGGTATTGGCGGTCGCAAATGGTCGCAAATTGCGACCGTTTATGTAACGGTCGTAAATGTCGCAATATGCGACCGTTTTTGACAGTCGCAATAAATTGTTTAAATTTAGAATTATTTTTAACGTTTATATTATTTTAAAAAAAAATTTAAATACTTTTGCGACCGTTAAATAGCCTAAAAACGGTCGCAAATCTGCGACCGCCGTAAAAACGGTCGCAAATCTTCGACCGCCTTAAAAACGGTCGCAATTATTATATTTTGCGACCGTTTTAATGACGGTCGTAAAAAAACGGTTGTAATTTGACCGAATTTTAGTAGTGAAAGTGCAAGAGAGATTTTACGTGGAAAACTTCTTGGCCCTAATCAAGAAGAAAAACCACGACCACAAGGGATTTTAAACTCAATTCTTAATAATAATAGGGCAAACAACCTATTACAAATTAAGACTCTAAACTCAAGTTCCTCTACGAACTTAAGTTCCCCCTCAACTGATCCCTCAATCAGTTGAGCTCTCAAATCTCTCTCTTTCTCCTTGCTTCACTCAAAGCAATCTACACACTCTTGAGTTTACCCAAACTCTTCCCAATACAACTCGAATTAAAACTCTAAGATGCTAAGTACAAAGACACTCAAGGACTTAAGTGGATTTTGACTCTTTTCGAAAAGCTTAGAAGATTGTAATGCTCAAGTGTGCTCTTCAAAATAGAAAACCAATTCTATTTATACTAGAGGAAATCAGTTGAAAAACTCCCACGTCTGCCTTGACTTCCACTTCACCACAACTTCCATGAAACTAGGAAGTGCAGTTCGTGGAGGCTTGGGCAGCAAGCTGAAGGAAATGGTTTATTGCTTCCTTAATTATCTCAACCTCCTTGACCAAGTAAAAGAACCGTTAAAAGAGTTTCAAAGAAGATTTTACCAAGTCAGATTTTCCAAAACAATAGGATAAAGTTAAAACAGAAAATCTTTTAAAATAAATAGAATAAAAGATAATTTTTCGAAAATAAAATAAAATCTTTTTTTTTTTAAACAAGGAAAATAAAATCTTCATAAACTGAAATTCAATCCACCTAAAATCCTATCAATAATCAACATACTTAACATACATACAAGAAGCCTAAAATAAATATTAAAGATACAATAGACTCCTTGGAACTTAGTGAAGCTTCGACTCTGGAGCTTCAGTTCCTCACTCAAGGAACTTGGCTTCTGATTGTCTTCTATCCTTGTCCAAAGCTCTTCCTTTGACCTTGTTCCATGCTCCATTCTGACTCTAGAACTTCGTAGCATATAAACCTGTCAACATTTCAAAGCTAATAGACAAATGTTAAAGCCCTTATGGGTTTGCTTAGGTTCCTTGAGTCATCATCAAAACTTAAGATCAACATTATTGCCATATAGATAGAGAACACTAACAAGCAGCTTATTTTTTGAGCCATTTATTTTACTGTTTTAAAATCAAAGAGCTTGGATATACTATAGCTTGAGCTGAGATGTTTTTTTTTAAGAAATCGTAATTTGCACCGGTTTACATATTAAAAGTGTTTAGCTCCCTAATAAGTAACACGTAAGGAGATGGCTTAGCCGGTTTCTGACTGTTAGGTTGGTTGTTCGTAGGTGTTAAAGTTTTCGTGGACATAAATTGATCAATAATTTCACAAATCACAATCATATGTTTCTAAGCTAATAACAGTACAATAACAATATTCAATTTGTCAAATTTTGGTCCCGGAAAGAATTATTAACACAACAATTAGAAAAATTGGAGTTTTGTGTATGTAACACCCCAATAATTCTCCCTTTTCCAAACCACTTACTTTAAATAAAAATAGAGGAGAACCATTGGCATGTTACCGCTACGTGTTAAAACGTTAAGGCTTTATCAAAGTATTGCAGCGGAAATCCAACTTAAATATTAAAATAATATAATTTAGAAAACCAATAAGTCAAAGCTTACAAATTGGAACCATAAAGGCCCTTATTAAAACCAAACCAATATTCCAAAATCCCAAAACATAATTAAAATAGTAAAACATAAATAAGTTCAACACAAAGAACGAATACTCTCAATCACACCAATCCCTTGACAATGCGTATGTCAAATCCCCGAACTTCACATCATCAAGCTAACCTGTGCAACACTGCTCCCCAATAATACAAGTGTAATAATTGGATCATCACAGGGTCATTGAAAGGCGAAGGCCATGACCAAAAGAAAACACACAAAAGCACGCAATCAGCAAAGCTGAGTACATACAAGCTACAACGTACCAAGCCTAGCATGCTCAACTAATTAAAGTAAATAAACATACAACATAAATTCATTATTCAAGACTCCACACTTAAACAATTCAATCGACTCAACATACTTGCTAATCAATCCCAAACACTTGACTCTTTATATTTAATTTAATTAATTTAGTTTGGAGTAAGCAATAGACGAGTTTGTCCAATCCACCAAATCATTTTGGTCCCAAATGACCATTTAAAATAAAAGTTTAGCGCGATGCAAGAATGGGCGCGACTCCATTCTCACAAAGTTAGTCTAGGATCCCATCTAACTTTCATTATAAAATAAAAATGTAAATACCAAAAGAGAAGAGGACATGTTGATCAAACAAGCCTCGGAAAGCCACGGGCTACCACCGTGTACCCCAACCCATAATTTTCAATACTCTAGAAGTGCACGCTTTTCAGAGTTTTATTGCTCATCCATGTTTCACTTTACGTGAATACAATTTTAATTAATAGCCGACTCAATCAAGAAGACCATACATAACAATCATACATCAATTCGTTTTTAATCTTATTTAGGACAATGGTGATCACATCACAAGTTGACCTTTAATTTCATTAAACTTCCAAATTATCCAAATTGTTGAACATAGTCAACCCACCTAGCCATTTTGGCTTAATCCACTTACTCAACATACTAACAAGTCATGCTTGATTTATAAATAAAATAAATAACAACCTTGTGGAATAATTAATAAATTCATTCCACTTAAACCATTCAATTCCAATCCTTTAATAATCCAAATGTGGTTAACAAACCAATCCAATAAAATTATGTTTGTATCAACATTCCAAACAAACAATTAATCCAATAAAATTCAACATGTTTGCATCCATAATTCCATACAAACATAATCAATTCACCAAAACATGTCTCATAAACATAAGCACATGAATTAATTAAATGTATAACCAAACAATTTTCATCCAAGTGTTCTCTAATCATGAAACTTAGTTCTTTTCTTTGGTACCTAAACATGATACTACTTAAAACGAAGTAGACATGTACGTACCTCGTATAAACAATCCTTTGTGCCACTTTTAATCACTTAAAAGTCTCCTAAGAAATAATCACTTCCTAGAAAACAAGCAACAATAATAAATTAATACTTAACCAAATTTCCAGCAATATAATTTAGATTAAAACTCCTTAAAACTTCATTAAAAACATGTTTTTATGGTTAATTATGCATTAGAAATACAATAGGAACAAAAGCTCCAATTTAATTAGTCATAAGAACCCTAAAATCCCAATTTAAATAAATTAAAACCCTAGGTTTTTAAATTATAAAATCTGAAAATTATAACAACAATTATAATCTGAAATTATTAGTTTAAAACATAAAAACATGATTTTGATACTAAAAATATAAACTTTATACTATAAAATCAAAACCCAAAACTAATTATAAACATTAAGCATAAGAAAAACTTCGTTAAAAATCAAAAACTGCCCGAAAATCATATTTAGAGGCTGAATTTGGCCACGAGAGTGTAGTGCTCACTACCAAAGGTAGTGAGTCTTTCTTAAAACATTGTTTCCACATGGAAAACACTACTTTTTTTTGTCAAAATCGGATGATTTCAAAACCTGATCGGGATTAAAACGGGATTAATATTAACGAACCAAAATCTAAACATTAAAACACGAATTTACATGTTCAAAATAATATGGAATTAAGTTAAACAAATTAGTTGTATAATCACCAAAATTTCAAAACACCATTACTAAAAGCCCTAAATCGATTGTTCATAAAAACCCTAAAATCATGATTTTCAATGATTAAAAACCCTAGGTTATTAAATTTACAAAATCTGAAAATTATAACATTTATAAAATATGAAATTATAAAGTTTAATCATCAAAATACAATTTTATACTAATTAAATTAATTTCAAACAATAAAATCAAAACCCATAATCAATAATTATAATTACACAAATTAATAAAACAAAGGAGAAAGAAAATAAGACTAACCTTTTGTGTGGGGAAATTTTTGGGGATGTATGGGGTATTTATAGGAGAGAGAGTAGTAGGGTAAGTAGGGATATTGGGCCTCATTAAATTAATGGGTCAATTAAGAAAGTAAACTGGGTTTGGTTTGTTTGTTGGACATAAATTATAGAAGGAAGGTTCATAAAAAGTTCTTTGTAATAAAATCGTTTATCAACCCCAAAAATAATTTGAAACTTTTGAAATTAAATTCCGAAAAAATACAAATAAATATTATAAATAATATATAATTTCATTTATAATATATTTAAAAATATGGGGGATTACAGTGTAGTTTCAAACTTCTCACATATTTAGTTAACCTTAATTTTAATTATCTAAGAGAATATCATAATGATGATGATGAACAAATTAAATGCAAGTAGTGGCCATCTTTGACAACTTGCTCCTAGAATTCAAAATGTAAAAAGTTTATATGCGGCTGGCTACACCGTACAGCCAGAACAATTTTTAATTTTTTTTTTATTTTCTCTCTCTCCTCTCCTCTCCTCTCCTCCATCTTCTCTTTCTTACTTTCTCTGTATAACCATCAATGGCCAAGCACCGACTTCCGCTGCAGTCGTGTTCGTCGTCTTCGTCTAGGTCTCCTCGAAGCTCCAACCCAGATTATCGTCACCATCTTCATTTCTCTCTCCTCTTTTCTTCTCCGATCTACCTCTTTTCTTCGCTACTCGCTCACTTGAATCTGGGTATGGTTGGATCTGGGTATGGTAATGGGTTCAATAGAGGTTAGGGTGTGTTTTGGGTGTGGATTAGGGTTCCGCCAGGGTTAAGGTGGTTTAGGGTAATGGTTTTAGGTGGGTGGATCTGGGTTAGGGGCTGGTGGCATGGTGTTTAGGGCTGGTGGCTTGGGGTGGTGGTGTGGGGCAGTGGTTTGTGTGACGAGTGAGGTGCAATAGTTAGTGGTGAGGTGTAGGATTAGGGGTTACTAGGTTAGTCGAGGGTTACTAGGTTCGTTGGGGGATACTAGATCGGAGGGGTTACTTGGTTAAGGGTTTCTAGGTTGGTCAGAGGTTACTAGGTTGAGGGTTACTTAGCTTGGTCGGTCAGGGTTACTAAATTGAATGTTACTAGCTAGGTCGGTTAAAGGTTAATAGGTCGGTGAGGGGTTACTCGATCAGGGGTTACTACTTACTAGTATAGGTCGGTCAAGGTTTTACTTGGTTAGGGGTTTCTAAGTCAGTGTAGGATCACTTTGTCTGGAGGTTACTTGTTTGTTGACGTGGCACCTTGTCGCACTGTATGGCTGGCCGTACCAGAAACTTGTTGTTCCATAAAATAAATTTTATATACTCGCATATATAGAAAATATTATGAAAATTATTTTTTAATAATATACATATTATTACAAATTTAACAAAACTACCCTAGATATATTGGTTTTTTTTTTCCTTTTTTAATATAGATTATCGTACACATAAGGTTAAAGTTTTTTTTTTTTTTTTTGAAGATTATAGTATGCATTAGGTCCAAAATTTAATAAAATCAGATCAGATCAAATATAAAAATAAAAAAAAAAATAAAAAAAAATAAAAAAACTAAGATTAACTAAACAAGCTCTGAAAAAGTGTTCCTTATTACATGATGATAATTTGAGCAATAAATAGATAGGGTCCACCCACCTACATTTGTAATTTCTCCATAAGAAGTGTCTACATAGCCATGTAGGACGTTCATACTACTGAGACGGGTCAAACTCTGCCTTTGAATAAGAACAGCAATGCTTATCTCTAATTACTTGTTGGATTTATTTCGACAATGATAATTGATAAAAAGTTAATCAATCTTTCGCTTTCACTTAGTAACATGCATTTTCCATAATTCATACTACAATTGTTATTATTATTATTTTTTTTTTCTTTGACAAAGACTATTGTTGGGGTTGGTCATACGAATCAGAGCGCGCTCCATCATAATAAGGCTATTTGAGAAAGTAAAAAAATTTCGATTGGAACCAATCAAAGCGAACAATATCATAAGAACATGGAGTGAAGAAGTTCTTGATGCGGACTAATAATTAGTATAACACCAGGTTAATCCCGTGCGATGCACGGTTAAAATAATTAAAAACTTATATGTGTGTAAATAAATATTTTAAGCAAAACATAATAAATTGTGATAGATCCCTTTAATTATATTACTTAAATATATTCTAATTAACTTCATAGTTATAATAATTTTTTTTTAAATGTTAGCATTTGTTTTTGATTCATTATAGAAAATTTGAAGAATTAATAAAAAGGGAAAATAATCCATACAATACTATTACTAATAAATTGTGTAATTAGTCATTTTAGCCATAAAAGCTTGTACAAAAATGTATAATTAATCAATAATTTTCAAATATAAGCTTTATTTTGAAAAGGAAAAACAAAATGAGAGAATGATGTCACAAATAGTTTAGGAGGGAAAATTTTTTATAAGAAGCTGACACATGTACAATAATGATGTCAGCGGTAATTACTTTAGTATTAGTTATAGATAGATTGAAGATACAATTATATAAGAGAAAATTGTGAAAAATGACCTTTTAAGTAGGGTCGACTTTTTAAAAAAGGACTTTTTAAGTGAAAACTTATGAAAAAGGACTATTTAAGTTGTATTTTTTTGTATGGGGTACTTAGGTGAGCTTGCATGGTGGTAAACGCGGGAGTTTCGACGTGATGGTCACGCTGTAAGTCACGTGACTTTTTTTTTTTTTTTTGTAAAAAAAAGTCCCTGAATTTTGTTAGAAATTAGGTGAATGGAAGTAGTGGTGGGATAGAAATGTAAGGGCTTTATTGTTGCATGGGTAAATTACATTGCTTAGTTTCTTACATCACAACTACATCATAGCATATTTATAGTTGCATGTATGTCGGTTAATGCATGTTCACCGACTTACATTATAGCTTTCCTATGCATGCTCTAGAATTATCTAGGTTCTAGCTTAGATTAGTTATAGTCTAGATTTTTCTTAGGATAGTTTACTTCTAGATATTTCTTTTGACATAGAATAGGCTAAGTCCTAGATTTTTCTAGATTAGCTATTAGCTTATTTTTAACACTCCCCCTTAATCTGAAAAATCTTGTACTCTAAACTGTACGTCGTCTTCTCAAAATATTCTTTCGGTTTTGTTGATGCTCTTGTCACCAACGGCCTCTAATGTTGTTTCTTCTTGTTGTCATTGTGTTGGTACTCATGTTACCAACCTTAATTTTGTTGTTAATTTTGGTACTCGTGTTACCATCTTTCTAACTGATCTGATGCTCGTGTCACCAGAGATCTCCCAAATTCTCCTTTCGAATATATCTCCTTTATTTTTCCTTTTAATTTTGGTGCTCATGTCACCAAATATTTCTGCTAATGCACTTGTCATTAGCAACCTCTTATTTTCTTCTTCAAAACAAGCTTTCTTCATTATCTTCCTTGCCAAAATTGGCAATTTCCACATCAGCTTTCTTGAACCTGCAATTCTTTCCAACATGGCCGAACTTTTTGCATATCCAACATTGTGCTTTTCCTTTGAAGTAGCAATCTGCACTATCATGGTTAGTTCTCTTACAAATTTTACAAAATAATTTATTCTCCATACCTTTGTATTTTGGTGAATCTTCTTCATCTTCACCCTCGGCCTTCTTCCTGGACCCATTTTTCTTGATTTCTCCTGGTTTAAGAGAAATTTTTGCTGCAAGCACGGTCTCCATCATGTCTTCATCATTACTTTGACGACTTTTTCTTTGTTCATGGGACTCCAGAGATCCCATAAGTTGTTCAACAGTTATGTTGGATAAATCTTTTGTTTCTTCAATTATTGTAACTATATTATCAAATTTGTCATTTAATGATACTAGAATTTTCTTCACAATTTTTTCATCCGAAATTTCTTCTCCATATGATTTCATTTGATTAACAATCTCGATAATTCTTGAAAAATAATCTTTAACCAACTCATTTTCTTTCATCTTTAAATTTTCGAAATCTCTTCTTAAAGATTGAAGTTTGATACTTCTCACCTTGCTATCTCCCTGGAACTCTTGTTGTAGAATCTCCCATGCCTCCTTTGCTGTATTAGCCCTCATAGTCCATATGACCTTAGCATCGTCTTCATTTTAATTTTCCAAAAATCATAACTTTCTCCCCCAAAAGTTGGAATGGGAAAATTCACATTGTTATTGGCCATTATATATTATGTTGTGTTTGAGATAATATGTGTATGATATTATAGGAAGGCTATGGGTATTGTGGCTCTTGATACCAAATGTTAGAAATTAGGTGAATGGAAGTAGTGGTGGGATAGAAATGTAAGGGCTTTATTGTTGCATGGGTAAATTACATTGCTTAGTTTCTTACATCACAACTACATCATAGCATATTTATAGTTGCATGTATGTCGGTTAATGCATGTTCACCGACTTACATTATAGCTTTCCTATGCATGCTCTAGAATTATCTAGGTTCTAGCTTAGATTAGTTATAGTCTAGATTTTTCTTAGGATAGTTTACTTCTAGATATTTCTTTTGACATAGAATAGGCTAAGTCCTAGATTTTTCTAGATTAGCTATTAGCTTATTTTTAACAAATTTCCCTCCTTTCCTGACCTATCCCTTTCATTGAATGCTTTGTTTTCAGTTTGGGTTAGGTTGGGAAAGGAGGGGAAATTTGGGGAATTTTTTTAAAAAATAAGTCACGTGACTAACATGTGATAGTCAACGCCGAAGCTCTGGCGTTGACCACCAAGCAAGCTCACCCAAGTACCCTATACAAACAATATACAACTTAAAAGGTCTTTTTTCACAAGTTTTCACTTAAAATGTCCTTTTTCACAAATTCAACCACTTAAAAGGTCTTTTTTCGTAATTTTCTCATTATATAATAATTGTAAGATATCATTTAACTACAACCGATGCAAGAAACAAAGAATGAATAAAATAGGTTAGTCGCGAGGATACAAATTTGTAATCATCTTAATTAGTACCAGTATATACACTACCTAGAGAATCATCATCTTCTAAAATGTTAGTACCAAAGTAATTAGGTGGCTTCGGCATTGCGAGACAAACGGCTTGGCCATTGAGGGCTGCAACAATGGAGCTCATTCTAGGCCTTAAGGCGGCATCATCTTGAATGCATAGTAGAGCAATATGGATGCATTTAGACACTTCATCTATTGGAAAGTCATTTTGCAACGTTGTATCAACAAAATCTAAGGTCTTGTTATCATTCTATAACCTCCATGCCTATTCAATCAACAAGAGAAACATTATTGACATTTCAATAAATTAAAATTGTTGAGATATTGATGTACATGAACTCTTGTAAAAAAAAGAACTTACTCGATTTAGTAATGTCTCTTCTAACTGCAATTGTTTGCAAAATCTATTTCTTTTACCACTCACAATCTCAAGAACTAAGACTCCAAAACTATAAACATCTGATTTTACAGAGTAATGACCTGTAATTGCATATTCTGGAGCCATATAACCACTGTATTTCAGAAATAAGAAAATTAACCTAATTAATAAGATCAGGTATATTCATTTATATTAAATAAAGAAATCAGTAGTTTTAAAAAACTGATACAGCAAAAAAGTTTTAAATCAGGATCACAATTTCATAATATTCAAAAGTAAGTTGTTTGAAATACAAGTGTTAAGTGTATGTAGAAAGATGATAATAATCAATTAGGTTTATTACCTATATAACTTAAATACTACTCTACTATATATATATACTTCATCTATATAAAAAGATAATAAAATTTATAGAAAGGTTAGAGATCTTACTAAGTTCCAATAATCCTTTTGGTGTCACCTTGAATTTGATCAACTCCAAAAAGTTTGGCAAGGCCAAAATATGATATTTTAGGGTTCATATGTTCATCTAGTAATACATTACTTGATTTAAGATCTCGATGAATAACCTTAAGTGGGGAGTCTTCCTGAAGATATAAAAGCCCTCTTGCAATACCAACTATAATATTGCACCTTATTTGCCAATTTAATGATGCTTGCTTCGTTTGATCTGCAATACAAACAACTAATAATGAGGTGCAAATGCACAAATTAACAATTATTGTTTATTTATAATCTCAATACTTCGTCGTTACCAAATATAAATTTTAGAAAGAAACTCATAGACAAGTATCTTTTCTTCTGTTGCCACACAAAACCCCAAGAGCTTGACCAAGTTCTTGTGTCGAAGTTTTGCAACCAAAACAACTTCATTTTTAAACTCTGCAACTCCTTGTCCGAGGTTTTTTGATAGGATAGCAAGTTTGAATTAGTCAAGGCTGAATAACTAAAGACTAAATTTATTTGTTCTTTATTTCATCATGCCAACCTGTCCAATTAATGTATCTTTCATCGGGTCAAAAAAAAAAACTTAATGTATCTTTCCCAAAATATATATCTGACAAATTAGAGAGAAATAGAATAGAATAGCTTGATTATTATTCATCAATAGGTTGAGTATTTATACAAAACCTAAGCTCATAAAATAGGAAACAATCTTCCTAAAAGATATACGTCTAACCATAAACCTATTCTCAAAATAATATCTTAACATAAATATCCTAATTAAATATATTATTCTCTTAAATGATATCTACGGAAAATATATCACACATATATTTTCCGATATCTCTAACACCCTCCCGCAATCGTAACGGCAGTAACACGAACGTTGCGATTGGAAATTCTTCACTTTGTTGAAGCCGAGATGCACACTCTTGTGATGTCGCCTTCAATTTTTTTTTTCAATGATGAGAACGTTCATCTTTTCGAACTCATCAGTCATCAATCAATCAAGCAGGAACGTCATTCTTTTCGAACCTGCAAATATAATAATTTTGGTTTTTCCAGAGCAAAACCGAGCTCCAATCAAATATTGGTTTTTCAGAGTAAACCACACTCAAATCTTTTATTGGTCTTTCAGAGTAAACCACACTCAAATCTTTTAGTGGTCTTTCAGAGTAAACCACACTCAAATCTCTTGGTCTTTCAGAGTAAACCACACTTAAATTTTTTATTAGTTTTTCAGAGTAAAACCAAACTCAAATTCAAAAGAGCAAAATCATGCTCAAATCAACTCACAAACCTTGTCTCACGGCACAAGGAGAACCAAATATATCTTGTCTCACCACACAAAAGAGCCGTTTTTTAATTTCTTCATCTCCAAAGATGTGTTATAGTGGAGGAAGTCCACTCACATACTCCCAAAAAAAAAAAAATTCTCCCAAAAAAAAAATTCACATACACATATATGATACGTGTACCAACCCAAAAAAATAAAAATTTTAAGAATATTAATATTGCATAGCGGAAGCAAAATTTTGAATCCCACCAGTGGGTTTAACTTTCTAACCCACCGGCAGGGGGGAAATTTTTGTAAGCGGTCCCAAGATTTAACCTGCTCTTGATACCATGACAAATTAGAGAGAAATAGAATAGAATGGCTTGATTATTATTCATCAATAGGTTGAGTATTTATACAAAACCTAAGCTCATAAGATAGGAAACAATCTTCCTAAAAGATATACATCTAACCATAAACCCTAAAGATATATTCTCAAAATAATATCTTAACATAAATATCCTAATTAAATATATTATTCTCTTAAATTTGATATCTACGGAAAATATATCACACATATATTTTCCGATATCTCTAACATCAATGTTTGCAAGTCTGTGGACTTATATATAACAAGCTATTAAATAGCTGTAGTGAAGTCGAAGAAGAAGTCTAATAATTGTATGTCACTCCTTAGTATGTGGTTCATTGTTTACTTAACGAACTATTATTAATTAATAACAAGCAAATGGTGATCAATAGATAATCACTAGTACAATATTTATTTGGAAAATTCTATTATGATGAAAACGAAAAACATTCTTTTTAAAGGAACAATAAATAAGTTGCATAACACATTATGCATATACCCATAGAATAAAACATGCTTTAATTAATTGACGATATCTATAGCCACGCATGACTATGTTGCCGATGCTTAATTAACGCTACCTTTTCATTATTACTCAGATAGCATGATATTCATGGATCGGAGATAATAAAACTATTGTACTACAACTTTTTATCGATTCACGCCCCTATCTCGGGTCCATTTCAGAGATAGAGACGCCATTCACAGACCAAGGCATAGAGGTGCTAGTTGACTGATCGGACAAAACTGAGCTTCCAAAGTTTGATCCTGTCCTATTTATGATAAAGTAACCCGGGTGTTGTGGTACTGGTAGAGAGACGGAGGAACTATCTAACATGAGGACTATTGTTGCCATTGTAGGCCTATTGTCAACTGACTCTTGAACACACAGCAAGCCAAGGTGTATGCATCTTAGGACTTCATTTACCGAGCACGAATCCCTTATATTTGGATCCACAAATTCCAAGGGTGCCCCATCATTCCTTTGCTTCCATGCCTACAAATTCGACAAGAGTGACATATGTTGGAATAATTGCTTGAAATTGTTAGTGGTTAGTTAACTACTAATGTATAGTAATATACTCTACTTTTAGTTTGTGTTAGTAGAGTCATAATAATAGTGGGTTAGTTTAGTGGATTAATGTTAGCATGATCAATGATCATGAGATCATATTCCTCACTTATAGCTTAGTTATTTTGTACTATATATATGTTATTATGTAGTACTTTTATCAATGGATTGAATACATAAAGTTATTCAGTTGTTTCCCTTCTCTCATCTCTCTCATTATAATTTTAACAACATATACTGTTGGAGAACAGGTCTCCCAAGTATCACCACATGTAAGTGTCCCACATTGATTGAAGAAAAGAGAGTTAAACACTTTATGAGGCTAAGAGGCTACTCCTCCTATTGCTATATGGTTTTGGGATGAAACCTTGAACTTGTGAAGTGAACTTTCTCTCTTGGTTTGCGGGTGCGGCCTAAACCCGTATTTGACATGATATTCAGAGTCAAGCTCGCGATATGGAACCTCAAATGGCTAAAGTTCAATGGGTCAAAGTATGTCCATGTGAGGGAGAGTGAAGAAGCACTCTAGCCCGAAAAATCACATGAGATAAATTATAAAGGGGTCTTACATGCATGTGAGAAGGAGTGTTGGAGAATGGTCTCCCAAGTATCACCACATGTAAGTGTCTCACATTGATTGAAGAAGAAAGAAGTAAACACTTTATAAGGCAAATTATAAAAACTCACATAGCCTAAAAGGTCTCGGGCCTCCCCTGATTGGTAGAAACCAACATTCCTCTTGCCACTAAGAATCTCCAACACTAGTACACCAAAGCTGTATACATCTGATTTGACGGAAAATTGTCCTTGCATTGCGTACTCTGGAGACTTGTAGCCACTGCAAGAAAAAATTTATCTACGTGTTAGGATTTATGTATATTAATTACACTATTATAGATCGTTTTGATTTAATCCATGGTAATTTGCATATGAATACATAATTGAAGAAATATATACTTACTAAGTTCCAACAACTTTGCTTGTGTTTCCTTGGGTTTGGTCTACTCCAAAAATCCTAGCCATGCCAAAGTCTGAAATTTTAGGATTCATATCCACGTCTAATAACACATTGCTTGCTTTAAGATCACGATGTATGATTCTAAGCCGAGAATCTTGATGGAGATAAAGCATTCCTCGAGCAATCCCTTTTATGATTTCATAGCGTCTTTCCCAATCCAGTGATGCTTGTTTGTCCGGATCTATTTGTATACAAGCAAGCAAAATACAAAACAATAATCAGTTTCATGCATTATTATCATAAAAATCTGACTTCATCTATATATTAGAGCATATAATATACAGGTCACAGAATATCATACCAAAAAGGAAGAAGTCAAGACTTTTGTTGGGTACATATTCATACACAAGCAGTTTTTCATCTCCTGCTATGCAAAATCCAAGTAACCTCACTAAATTTCTATGTTGAAGCTTGGCCACCAACAAAACCTCGTTCTTAAATTCTTGTACGCCTTGCCCTGAACCTCTTGATAACCTTTTGACCGCTATTTCTTGTCCATTTGATAGAGTACCCTGAACCAAAAAATCAAAAATGGATTACTAATCAACATGACAAGTCCTAGCGATTATATCCATACTCGTTCCATCCCAATTTAATTGTCAAGCCAACTATGCACAAATTTTTATGCGATAAGATATAGCGAGAGCCTATTCTGTACACGCGGGTAATTTACACATTAATTTTTGCTCATTTATTGAATGAGCAAAACTTAATGAGAAAATTAACCGGGTGTATAACAAATTCTAAGTTATAGCTTTTGTTTACATATGATCTTAACATAAGTTAGGGTCTCACCTTATATACACCACCAAATCCACCTTCACCTAACTTATTCTCATCGGTAAAATTCGTAGTTGCTAATTGAAGTGAACTCAAATCATATTGCAAGGAATCAACAGTAATGAAACCTTCATTTTCTGCACCACAATACAGTAATTACTGAAGTGTTACTATCACCAAAATGAATATTATCAACTTTGTTCATGTTACTTTTGTAGTGTTCTTACCATTTCGTGGCGGGAGAATACCATATTTCTTAGACCGCTTTCTAATAAGGCAAATTCCTAAAGCAAGTACTACCAATGATATAACAGAAACTGGAGCAACAATGCTGGCAATGATCCTGGCTGATATTTTTCTATGTCCTGCATAGATAAAATAAGCCAGTCCGATTAATTAAGTTATGTATGTACAATAAGAAGTTGTGTTTATAAGAAGTCTTGACAGTATAGATCCATTTCACTAGCTAATACGTCACTAATCAGCAGATTTTATAACCACGACGTACTTCCTCAATAAACATAGAGAACACTTCTTCTTAAGCTAAAACTTATTTGTTCGGTAATGGAAAATTTATTAAAAAGGTCATTTTAAGTAGGCATTTTTGTTGTAAAGGTCCTTTAATAAAAAGGGTGGCACAAAAGGTCCTATTATTGCAATTAGGTTGTGACGAGGGTTCTTTAACTAGATTTCGACAGTTGACTTTATTTGGCCAGGAAAAAAGTCAATGGTCGGAATCAAGTTAAAAGACCCTCGCCACAACCTAAGTGTGATAAAAGGACCTTTTGTGCCAACTTTTTTAATAAAAGGATCTTTACAATAAAAGACCTACTAAAAAGAACCTTTATGATCACAAATTTTCTTAAGGTAAAACCTTCATACCAGTGGGCCAGTGGTGGATTAATATGGTTCAGCTACTAGACTTTGGGAAAAGTTTGTAAATTTTGAAATAAAAACAAATTAAGTTATAACAAATTGCAAGCTATTTTATCTGTTTATGAAGTCCATTGGTTCAGGGGTCAAGTTGCATAAATAATACTCCGTAGGAAAATTAGTTGAAAACTACCTTTTTAAAACTAATTTTTTTTTTAAAAAATTTCCTCTTATAGAATATATTTTGTCAAAACTAACACACCTGTTTAAAAAAAATAATAAAAAATTGTTGAGTCCCACCACTTCCCGTAATTGCTTGAAGCAGAGGAGTTTCAAAGAGGGGAATGAATGGAGGGAAAAGGGGGAAAAAATAAAAGAAAAGTAGGGTTAAGCGGGTTACATGAAGTGCACATACTATTCAATGTCGAAAATGCAAGTTAATAGTCGGAATCTGAGGAGTGGTGGACTTAACAAAAAAATTAAAAGAGACGTGCTTTGACAATAAATAAAATAAAATTAGAAGATGATTTTCAACAAAATTTGATTTTTATAAGATAGTTTTGAACAAATTTTCCTAAATAATATACACACTAAGTATATCGTAACGAAAAAGATACGGAAGTATTAAAATTATGAGCATGCATATATTTCATAACGAAAACGATATTAACGTACCGCTTGAGTCACTTGCTGGAGATTCTCGTGAAGGTGCAGGGGGTTGCGATGATAAACTAAAGAACGGATATAACTCGTACCTGACAAAACAACTAGGCTGAAAATATCGTGCACCCTGAACCAACGTCGACAGTTTCGAAGCACCGTTCTCCAAGCACGACTTACAATCATTGGGGCTCAAGTCAGGCGTACACTGTCCCAACCCATATAATGTACCGAAGGCTGTGAAATTTGTGATGTATGTTGCGAATTTTTTCTGTGACCCTTCAAATGGAGCACGATTAGCAATCACAGACATCATGTTATTCACAAGCTCGGTATAATGGGTTATGTTCCCTTCTACATGGTCAACACTTTGCATTTGATCTGCCGGCATCTCGTCCAATTTACCAAAAAATGATTGGTTTGAATACCTTACCATACAACCTTCGTACCATAAAATGGCAACTTTACGATTGGGACACCGTGTCATAGGGAAGTCCTTGGTGGTGGCAGCGATAACACAATCGTAGCACAATCTAGGATCTAAGTCCCCTTGACAGAGAAAGTTACCGTAGATTGTTTCGCTTGAAGTGTTGCCGTTGTTAGAAACAGCTTCATAAAAGCCGGCGAGGTTGGTGGCGTTGCCAGAGAGATAAACAAATAGGGTATTTAGATTGGCTTCATATTGGCTACTGTTAGCAAACATGGTGTTGTTTGGGCAGTTAGATCTCCATAATATATCAACATTTACTGATTTGGAAATAACTGTCATATAGATTGAGAAGAATACTATTAAGCAGCTTATTTTTTTAGCCATCTCACTCTTTTTTTTTTTTATTTTTTTTTTTTTTGGGAGGAGGGGGGAGTGTGTGTGGGTGGTTTGAGTTTATGGAGATGGCTCAAAAAATAAGTTGCTTTATAGTATTGAGAAGAGTACCCTTCTTTTGTCTTTGAACTCAATTTCTTTAATTGCCACATAGTTTTAGTTAAGTTTTGGACTTTAATATATGGAAGGTGGGATTTTAAAAATTCAGTACGTGTATAAAAAGATAGTGTATATAATATCTAATAGCAAAATAAAAGATGTGAGAATGAACGAAATATGGAGTAAAAAGTAGTAGTGAATTTAACTGGGGGACTTCAAATGAAAAGAGAGATATCTCATGTCCCTTAATATTGCAACAATTACAAGACCACTTTAGAAAGTTACAATAAAACTACAACGTCACCTTATATTTAAATTACATGCTTTAATTTGGGAAATTCCCTGTTTCTCATGGTGAGAAACGGAATTTGTTTCTCATGGTGGCATTTTCGTAAATAAATCAACAACTTTTTCAGTATTGTGGGCCCCACAGTTAAAAAAGTTGAATAAAGTTGTTTTATTTACGAAAATGCCACGTGAGAAACAAAATTTGTTTCTCATCATGAGAAATCGGGGCATCCTCCTTTAATTTCTCTCTATTTCTTTCTGTTTTTGTAACATATTTTGAGCTTTAGGGTGGTGTTTAGGTGCATAAAATGTATTTCATGACTTAGCTTTTTACTCTATCACAGATACACCATCCATATTTTCTCTAGATATACATATATTAATATATACTTTGATATTAATGCAGTCCGGTATTACTCTATCACAGAAAGAAATGATCGATATAAAGAAGTTGAGAAGTAAAAGAACGATAGAGATCGAGATTAGTTAAGGTAATGGTGATAATTAATGCTTGTACTTCATTTTCTATGCAAATGACAAAGGAGCTGAGAATTGAAATAGCCGAAGAAATAATTCGATTTCATAGTTGATTATTACAAGTTTTTAGTTGCACAAGTTGAAGGGTATGAAATATATCAAGGATATTCAATTCGGAAAGAAAAAAAAGTTGTGGCCATATATGACAAGTTGCACCATTCTAGAAGAGTTCGAAAAAAACAAAATCTTTGATAATAATACGTATTGATAAGGAATCACTTAATATGATGTGAAAAAAGAGTAATGGTGAGAACTTCACCCCTTCTAATCAATGATGCTATTAAATTAATGGACATGAAAATGGTAAATTGGTCTCTTTCATAAAACCAATTTCAACCATACTAAAATTAAATGTAATAATAAACCTAGGTCTAATTTCTCTCTCAAAAAGAAAAAAAAATGAAATATTGGTAGAAGTATCTCAATACAAAATTATAAAATATGGTTGTCAAAAAAAATAAAATTAAATACGGAGTATATTATAATATAGAGGATCTTGCTAACGAACGCCCCTGGGGCGTTGGATAAACATTTAAAATATTGTCTAAAATGGTATTAATTTGGGAAATCATGACAAAATCACGCGTTGCTCGGTATAATTAATATTCATTTTAATTTAATCTTTCTACTATTAGTTAGTTTATCCAATGCCTCCGGAGCGGTCGTTGGCTTTTGCCTAATATAGATTAAGTACCTAGAAACAGGTTCATTTGCACGACAAGGGTGACAAGAGAGATTGAATGTAACATAATTGGTCATATTAGAAATAAATTTATGTAGGTTTCCAAAGTTGACCGTTGTTTGAAATTTCCACGTAATACTTTTCTTTTCCTTTTTTTTGACGGTATGTAATACTATTCTTTAGTTTGGGATACAAGGTTACAAATTGTTTAGAAATTTTGGGTTTTATCTTCTTTGGCTAACATTGCTGGCACATCCTTTGAAAAAAAATGTAATGGTCCATAAATCCATAATAGTCCGTGGACCAATATCATTATTTGGGCACATAATCAAATTTTGTGACTGAAAATAAAGATTGATGAGGTTGAGGTCAAATATTACATAGTGCAATTCTCAATTTCTCTTTACTCTAAAAATCCAACGAAAATTCTACTATGGTCCACTTTATTTGGACCATCACTGCATTGAATTATCATTGGCTGATTTTTTATTTATTTTTTTACCTTGGTCAAACCTTATTTTTAGTTATTTCCTTTTTTAATTCTTTTTTATTTTCCAAAATTTAATTACTGAATTTACGAAAATCATTTTAATTACATTTTCGAAATTTAATTATTAAAATCAGATTTTAATAAAATAAAAAAAACGATTAAATTATAAAAATCAAATAAAAAAATTGTTCATCAATGTTCTTCATAGTTCATCAATGTTCTTCATGTTTTTTCATTCATGGATGAGATTAAACACAAACACATGATCTATGTCCATTAAATTCACTTGCGCATCGAAAGCGAATAACAATATGGATCGATTCAAAAAGCAAATGCGAAATTTCAAGATATCAAAAAGTTGAAGTCGTTGCGAATTTGGGCAGCGATTTAAATCTCTAAATAATAGGTTTGGATTGTACTAAATCAGTCAATGTTTGCAAAAACGGTGATTTTATATAATCGAAATAACAATTTTTAGGTTTTACGATAATCGGGGTTTGTCATGAACATCATCATTATTTTTTCGAAACCTTGTTTGATCCAAAAAAAGGGAAATCGAAATTGAAATCTTGTTTGTGTAAAATGTTTTACCCAAATAAAGGATAGGACATTACCTGTTATGAAAATTGTAATTATTAAAAACATATGATGACATCAAGTTCTTTTGGACATTACCATTACTGATTTATAATTCATTAATATCTTGTTATTTTCTTAATTCGGTAATCTACTTTCTTCAAGATAATCTAATTAGAAAATGTATGATTTTCGAAACACTGTTTGATCAAAAAAAAAAGGAGAACGAATTCCAAATCGTATTTGTGTTTAAGGAATTTACCTACATACGGATTGGACATTACCTATTATATACATTTTAAATATTAAACGACTATGGTCATACGTTATGTTAGAAATAACCAATTATTTTAAAGTACTTTACGACCTTTGCAAAATATTTGTAGCTAAACATGTACAAAAATTAAAATGAATCTATTTTAATGATTATATATATAAAAATAAATATAATGGAATCAATATCTTTTAGGATATCTTTTAACATTAGAAATATTATTTAAAAAAATTTCAATCACCAATTATAATAAGGATATTTTTCTAATTTCTTATCTTATTATTATTGTATAGAAGATTTTAAAATCTGTATATTTTTCAAATTTCAAAAGATTATATTCTAATATAATCTAAATATTAGAATATATATCTTATTGATTTTGTCGACATATCTTATGATTTTGTAAAATTATTGATTTTTATCGCGCCTAGAATTATAGTAATATATATTTTTAATAATGCAATAAATCTGGAATGTTTGATAAACAATCGTGTAAAATGAATTTAAAAAGAGGATAAAATTTATTAAATGGAATATTAATAAATCTTAGGATAATAGATGATTTACTTTCCCTCAAATTTTAGATTTTCCTGAGATTTTGTTATTTCTTCACGCAATTTGATTAATAGAATCTTAACAAAATCTTAGGATAAAAATTTACGTACTTTCCCTAAAAAAAAGATAAAATTAGGACAATACCATAATTTAATTAAGGTTTATGATTTTAAATCTATCTTTTTTTTTCAAGGAAACACTTTAAGTCTTTTTTTTTCTAAAATAAGATCATATTTTCTGATTTTTTTGACATGCTTATCGTAAAATAAAATCAAAATGTTGGTTTCCCTCATCTCCACGTTAAAAAAAATCATAAAGTTGGAATTTTCACAATATCCAAAATACATATGCTCATTCTTCAAACTCAATAAACTTTGTTTTTTAGGTAATAACCAAAGTACACATAAGTTAAAACCTGAACTATAAACAGATCACAAAAATCACACTTGTGTTCTACGTATCAAACAAGGTTTATGAGAAGAATATTTTTAAAAAAATTGCGTCTTCTTCCTCTAATCGATTTGCTCATTATATATCTTTGTATCCTAAAATTGCGTCTTCTTCCTTTGACCAATTTGCTCATTATATAGGTTTGGACATTAATTTTTCTTTTTTGGTTTGTGTAATAATTTGAAATTTAAACCATCTTTCTATAAGGTAAAAAAAATCATATATTTAAAGCAACCAATCAAAATTGAAATTTAGATTAACAATGGAATGTGTTAGATTTAAGATCTATTTGAAGAATATTGCCTATATGATGGCTGTTGATTGCTTATTTTTAGGAAATATTGTTACTAAATGAAACATAAGTTATCCCATATAAATTCTCGTCCAAATCTTTTTCAAATATTCTATTATAGTAATTAATGTACTATTTAGGAAATAAATCAATGATATACAATAGTGTTGTTATCAATTAATTTTTATGACACATAAAATATAGACTATAAATTAAAAATAAAACTAAACTAATAAAAAAAAGATACTCGCGGAGTCGTAGTACTAAACATTGGGTAAAAAACAAAATACAAAAAATCACATTTAACATGTAACGCTATTTTGACAAATAGGAAAAAGAATATTTTCCATTATCATTAATAAAACTAGAATACATGTATATACAAAACAGAAGCATGATATGTCCTAATTATAAGGAAAAAACTAGCAATAGTAGTATGTATTTAGCCTAAATATAAGGGGTTGAATATTGGCTTTCCTAATTTATAAATACAAAAATATATTTACTATATTTAACAATTTGTCATTGTATTCTTTCCAAAAAAAAAAAAGTTTGCCATGTAATTGCTCATCTCCACATTTTTTTTTCATTTGGTTATTATATGGGATTCGTCCAATATTAGGATGTGACATTACTTATATATTTAGAATTGGTCTCAATCTCCTTAATTATTGTAAAATTATAATAATAATCGAAGACGGTTCATTATTTAAATTAATAACAAACTAGTATCCAAGTAATCCAACCATTGGGTCACACGATAGATAAGAAGATAATCATCTAATTTGACAATTAGGTTGTCATTAGAATAGCTCTAAAGGTGGTTTGATTGAGAGTTAAAATTTTGAGAAATATGCATACAGAAATCAAACCACAATAGCTGATATATAAGTGATCATTGATACCAAACTTGGTATATGTAAATTGTGACTTGGCTAGTGAATGAGAATTGAGGACCACGATCCTATTTGCTATCAATTAAGAAAAATATTAGGATACTAATGCATGCACAATATGAACTAATTATTAACAATGTCCAAAATAACGTATGGTCGTAGACCAAATAAACAATAATATTGCGTTTTATAGGTAATGTCCTATTAGCATTTGGGTTAATACCTTATATGCAAACAGAATCGAAAACTATATTTTTTTTTTCGGATCAAACAAGTATTCCAAAACAAAAATCGTTGTCTTCTCCAATTAGCTCACAAACCCAGATTTCGAAAAATTGTTAATTTTTTTTTTATTTTCGCATACATATATATAATGACCGATTTTTCATCCCTTGTTTGCGATTATCCAATTAACACTTATTGTTTTAGGATTAAATACATTCCCAGATTCATACATGAATCCAAAATTCGAATGAACTCTTCACATATAATATGTAAATCGATGCATATTTTCAATTTTCATTGATGTGCGAGTGTATTTACGGGACAAATTAAAGATTACCATAATGGTGGTTAATCTCATCCATGGATAAACAAACTTGAAGAACAATGATGAATAATGAAGAACATTGATGAACAATTTTTTGATTTTGATTATTTTAATTTAATGTTTTTTTATTTAATTAAAAACTGATTTTAATAAATAAATTTTGAAAATCATAAAATAATTTTCAGAAATTCAATAATTATATTTTGGAAAATAAAAATTGAATTAAAAAAGGAAAATACTAAAAATTGTGTTTGACCAAGGTTAAAAAAAAATTAAAAATTCGACCAATGATAATTAAGTATAGTGATGGTCCAAATAAAGTGGACCATAGTAGAAACATCCAAAATCCAATGAGGTTATTGCGAATTTGCGACTATGATATGTGAAAGTGATAATTGATATAAGTTGATAAGCCTGCCACTTTCTCTTGGTTACATTGGACTATATATCTGGAACGCATGTTTCATGTTGTTCCATACCCTCTATACGGCTAAAATACTTATTGGAATGTAACGTTAAATTAGCCAAGAGACAACACTGATGGTTGAGTGACTGTGTTCCAATCCAATTTGTCCATGCTTTTTTTTTTAACACTACCTGTCCATGCTAACTTACGTAGTATTATTCCAAAAATACGGATTACTCTTTATATACTTCTTCTGTTTTTCATTATTGTATTACCATAAAAATTAAGTACATTTTTTTTTGCATATATACAGTATATAAAGTAACCCCTGCCGCACCATATGACTTGCCACACTAAAAAAATACTTCCTCCGTTTCTTTTTACTTGCAACACAGCATTGTGGCACGTGTTTTGAGGTTGGGTTTATGCAATGTAAACGGATAAATTATTCATTATAATTTTTACAAATGATACTTAACCCTATTCTAATCTTCGTGTAAAAATTATATTGATAAAATCGCTCGTTTACCCTCACTAATCATCTCCTAAAACTACGTGCCTAAAAGGTGTGTTGCAAGTAAAAGAAAACGGAGGAAGTATCTATCTATATATAAAATTATAAAAAAATGAATGAGATAGGTTAATTAATCGCGAGGATACAAATTTGTAATCGTCTTATTTCCTGTATATACACTACCTAGAGAATCATTATCTTCTAAAATGTTAGTACCAAAGTAATTAGGTGGCTTCGGCTTTGGGAGACAAACGGCTTGGCCATTGAGGGCTGCAACAATGGAGCTCATTCTTGGCCTTAAGGCGGCATCATCTTGGATGCATAGTAGAGCAATATGGATGCATTTAGTTACTTCATCTATTGGAAAGTCATTTTTTAATGTTGTATCAACAAAATATAAGGTCCTGTTTTCATTCCATAACCTCCATGCCTATGCAATAAACAAGAGATACGTTATTGACATTTCAAAAAAAAAAAAAAAAAAACATGAACCCTTATAAAATAAAACTTACTCGATGTAGTAATGCCTCTTCAAGTTGCAATTGCTTGCAAAATCTATTTCTTTGACCGCTCACAATCTCAAGAACTAAGACTCCAAAACTATAAACATCTGATTTTACAGAGTAATGACCTGTTATTGCATATTCTGGAGCCATATAACCACTGTATTTCAAAAATAAGAAAATTAACCTAATTAATAAGATCATATTTTTTTTCATTTAAATTAAATATAAAAATCAACAGTTAAAAAAAAATTGATACACCATTAAATAATTATGAGCTAGTTTTCATTTTATATATATATATATATATATATATATATATAAAAGCACAATTCATTAAATGGAAAGTATTTGAAAATAAGTTCTTGTTCTTGAAATATAAGTGTAGAAAGATAATAATCATTAAGTTTTATACCCGTATATAAAAGTGGAAGGGACTATATAATTTAAGTGCTACTTACTATATTCTTTATCTATATACAAGATTATAAAAATTATGGGAAGGTTAGAGATCTTACTAAGTTCCGATAATCCTTTTAGTGTCACCTTGAATTTGACCAACTCCAAACAGTTTGGCAAGGCCAAAATCTGATATCTTAGGGTTCATATGTTCATCTAGTAATATGTTACTTGATTTTAGATCTCGATGAATAACCTTAAGCGGGGAGTCTTCGTGAAGATATAAAAGCCCTCTTGCAATACCAACTATAATATTGCACCTTATTTGCCAATTTAAAGATGCTTGCTTCTTTTGATCTGCATTACAAACAACTAATAATGAGGAGCCAATACATAAATTAACAATTATATATTGTTTTGTTTACTTCTCAATACTTCGTCATTACCAAATATAAATTTGTCCAAGCTTGAATTAGAAAGAAACTCATATACAAGTATCTTTTCTTCTGTTGCCACGCAAAACCCTAAGAGCTTGACCAAGTTCTTGTGTCGAAGTTTTGCAGCCAAAACAACTTCATTTTTAAACTCTACAGCTCCTTGTCCGGAATTTTTTGATAGTCTTTTGACAGCTATTTCGTGTCCATTCTCGGGTTTTCCCTAATAATAAAAAAACCTCAAATAAATGTTACGAAAAATGGGAGAATGACATATAGTTCAGAGGATGAATTCATCATCGAAAGTCAATACTTAATCATTCTCCCCTATAGATCAAGTTTGTAACGTGATAATCCTCAATTTAAATTGTACTTGTTTTCTTTTCACGGATGTGGTGGGTGAAAATTTAGTGATAATATTCACATGTAAAATCGGAATTTAGTAAGCATGTTTACAACTTTACATACTTACCTTAAATGCCACATAGCAAGCATGTTTTACATGAAAATATCATAAAAGTCTAATTTCTTTCATTTTTTTGGCTAATCAAATGACACAAAATTTTGGGATCATATAAAAAATAAATAAATAAATAAAATTGGGATCATGTTTTACATATTACCTTGTAAAATTCACCAAACCCGCCTTCTCCAAGTTTGTTTTCTGCAGCAAAGTTGTTTGTTGCTGTTCGAATCGTGTTTAGATCAAATTGCAATGAGTCTATTACAGCATTTTTAATCTCACACACTTCCACTGAACAGAGATTCAAACAATAAATAAACCAAAAAAAAGTTATCAAAGCTGGTTAACAATGTGCATGTCTATTGTCCAAGTTTAAGCCTTACATACAACAATTAGATATTTTGGTGGCCTTCCTCTTGCGCATACTAGTCCACACTCCACACAGCAACATAATTGATGTTGCAGCGAGTATTGGTAAACTAACTAAAAGAATAGTACGCTTCCTCTTGACATCACCTGCATGTTGAATTCACCACAATCACTGTATGTAACTAATGAGGATGTCAACTAACTTAATTGGTTAAATATTGTGATTCTCTCTACAATTTAAAAAAAAAAATGCATGTATAGTAATTGTGGATTGTTGAGATTAAACATGATGAAGTTCATATGAAATGAAATCACAACATAATGTTAAAGCAATAAAGCTACATTAGATTTCACTGATTAAGATTTTATAAGAGGTAAGTTACACAACGTAATAGAGTATCATTATACACAACAATTAAAGCTTGAAATATAAGATACCGTAATCGATCAGGTGCATTAGTTATTTATTTATGTACAGTCTCAATTGTACATAAAACTGATATATGTATGAGTGTTTTAGTTATTACCTCTGTTTTTAAATAAGAGTCTCACTTGATCTAACAGTATTGATTCTAAATAAAACTCTTATTATATTAATCCATTGTCTATTATTTGTTCACTTTTGATCAATTAAATCTCATAATCTTGGTATTTACTTTTCAATTATTCTAGTCAATCAAACCTAGCCATATTATTATTTCTATTCACATTTAGTCAACCACATCTAATATTATAGTTGATTGTTAACTTTATTCAACAATAATCTAATCAGCTTTCTTATTCTATATCCCTCAAACGTTTGCAAAATTCAAATGAGAATTTCAATTGCCAAATTTATGATACCAATATGCCATACGTATAAAAATTATTAGCAAGTAAAAATTTTAACTTACTCTTAGAAAGTGATGTTGTAGAAGTTGGTGATAATGAAGTTGACAATGATTGGAACGGCTCACACACCACCCTGAATAAAGTAGTGAATATAAATTACTAGAAAACAATTCATAGAACGTAGTCAATAAAATTGTGTTACCTACACTAGGACTATTTCTTTGGATTGGACTTACTAAATTAAATTTAATAAAAACATTAATGTATAATTATAACTACTTTGTTAAATGTGGTCCAACTAAGTTATTACAAAAATACTTCATATATTTAATAAACAATTTATTATGACTATTTCTTTAGACCTTTTATATTAAGCTTAAAATACATAAATCTTTATCTTTTAAAATTTTAAAAATCCAAACATATGGAATACACGTAACTGTAACTATGGAGTAATTCGTATGAAACTTACAAAAGAAAAAAAAAGACTATGAAGTATGATGAAATTAGCATATTATATGCTATAGTCCAACTTTATTTCTAATATCGACCTCGTCAAACATTCTACGGTATGAAGATAGTGCAATTATACCTTTTAAAAAAAAAATCATCTGTGTCTAGCTACTCATTGTTCCTCCTATTTGGATAGTTTTTGTAAAAAAACAAGTCAAGTAGAAAAAACATTCAAAGACATATAAAGTATGATACTCCCTCCGTTTTTAAATACTTGCTCCACTTTTTTTTTCGGCGGTTTTTAAATACTTGCTCCATTTCTTTATTTGGAATTTTTTTACAATATTTAATTTATTTCTCTCACCTAGTGGACCCAACATTAATCATATTTTATTAATTTCATATTCTCTTTCCTTCAATTATCTCCACTACTTTTGCTTTTTATAATTTTTTATTCTTCCACCTACCCCACTACCTCTATATTTTATTACTTTTTTCAAGTTCTCCTAAAACTCTGCGCATGCAAAAGTTGAGCAAGTATTTAAAAACAGAGGGAGTATTTTAGTAAAAAGAAAAAAGCAACTAGAAAAGTCATATGAATGCACCTGGCGAGGCTAGGTGACGGGCAGAACGTAACGGTATACGACGTCTGAGGGCTGGGACAGACGAAGGTAGAATTGGCAACATCCAAGGCATAATGGTAAGCGCGAGGGCAGCCCTTTTTGAAGATTAACGAGCCAGCCGAGAAGCTATTACGTTCACAGTCATTGACATTCGTACAACAAGACTCGTTTGTATGAAACGCGTCACACGAGCTTCTACACCCTATTACGGAACCATTAGTAATCACTCTATGATCGTTGGGGCATCCGTAGTCATAGTCAAACACGCAACCAGTCAACGCACAACGGCTTCCATTGCTACCTTGTGGAACCATCGTCACCGCGAGGTTGTACCCAGCAGCGACGTTAGCGTTATAAAAATCCTGGCTACCATTTTGAGACGTATTCAAATCAATAAAATTTACCGGGGATGTATATGACATGCCCTGGCATGCTATCTTGCCAGTGCCGCAATCGCCGGTGAGGCAAGAGAAATTTCCTGTCGAGGTGTTAGTGGTGCAAAGGGTTCGCCCCCAAAGCCGGCCCGACCAACCTGGCTGTATGTTAATCACCTTCGAATCATTACGTAGTAAAGAAAATCCATTCGAGACATTGATGTTTGAGCTAGCCCCGTTGGTTGTGATTATGACTGGCCACACTGTGTAGTCGCAGTTGTTTTCTACCTTCAACATGATTGCCACTCCTGATATAAATTCATTCCCTTAAAAATAAGCTTATTAACAATCAAAATGTACCAAATATATAAATTTGTTGGTAAAATTTAATACCTGAATATAGCTGAATCATCGCGACGACAATAAGTAGAGGCAAAATCGAAGCATAGTTGGCCATATAAAATTGTTGAATTAGATGAAATTGAAAGGTGTGTTTATTAAGTAGATTTCACAATCATATAAACGAATCACATATAATAGTAAACCGTATTTCAGAAGTTGTTAGTTGTGAAAGATGCCCGATACATTTGGGTCACCGATTATGACCGTTGGCTTAATGATCTGGGTCATACTTTTCTTAAGTCAACAATGTAGGGATTATTCTATTTATGAATTGATCCTAAACATATATTATTGATAGGAATTTGGGCTGATACAAACTATAGATTATTTGTAAAATAAACTTAAACTACGACGTACAATATTATTTTGACCTCTTCTAGAGGAATTTAGTCAATTACATTACGATTTGTCGATCATGAATAAAAATAGTTTTTGTTTTTTAAGATGTAATTCCTCCAATTTTTTTTATCGCAACGTTAAGAATTTTACTATATTCACATAAATTATTTTTATCATTTTTTATGATTTACTTCATCTGTTCAACAAATTCTGTAACAAAGATGAAATTACGGATCTTGAAGCATATTTTATGTATTAAATATCTATAATTACATAAGAGTAAAAATTATAAAAAGTTGATGTTTCGAAAGTATTTATGAGACAAATCTAATAAGACCTCATATGATTATAGTTTACTTTAGGTATAAATCATAATATATGGTCAAATAAAGCGTTATGAATAGTGTAAAAATCCAATTGTGGCAATATTATTAGAACAGATGAAGTATATGTTAGAAATATCATAACATACATATTCATATAAAGTTTTGTTAGACTCATAAACCATGTTTTTTTTACTTTAATTCGACTTATAGAATACACCTAATATATTACTTTTAAAATATTAATTTTTAATAATTTTTTGGACTTTTAGTAAAGAACTACCTTATACAAGTCAATTTTTTGTGAAAAACTATCTTATTAAAAAAAATCTTGTAAGAAACTACTTATTAAACAATAGATGTTGTAAGAAACTGCCTTATAAAACAAATTAAGGTTGTAAAAAACTACCTTTTGCCGAATTATTACATCTTATAAGAGACGTTTAATGACCTATTTTCAATTATTTTTTTCTCCTTTTTCCATCCAATTTTTCCATAGCCCTCTTATAACCCTTAATTCCCCTTGTCTATCATTGTTAAATTAAGCACATAGTAGCAACTTACAACATTTAGTTTGTATAAGGTAATTTCTTACAACAATTTTTTTTATAAGGTAGTTTTTTTACATATTATGATGTATTTAAGGTAGTCTTTCACAAAAAGTCCTAATTTTTTAAGATAGTATGATTATAGATATTAATAATATAAAATTTACATTGATAAATGTGAAAACCACTACTTTGCAATTACAGAGTAAAAAAAATAATGAAATTAAATCATTACATTTCCTCTATACCATGATGTAGTACATTTACACAATTTTTAAGACATGTTTTTACTATCACTAGTCCGTATCATTAAATAAATGATACCAAAAATTACAAAATGTTGATATTCTTTCTCTCCTAGTAGTACAATGTAAGGAAAAAAAAAATGAAAGAATGAAGCAGGCTAGTCGCGAGGATATAATTCTGTAATCGATGCAGTACCTGTGTATACATCTTGAAAATTATATTGCATCTCATTATCTTCTACATTATTATTAGTACCAAAGAAATGGGGTGGTTTTGGCACTGGAAGACTAATTGATTGTCCATTAAGGGCAGCAACAATAGAGGCCATTCTTGGCCTTGCGATGGCTTCTTCTTGAATGCATAATAGACCAATATGGATGCATTTAGTTACTTCGTCGATTGGAAAGTTGTCCATTGTTGTATCTACCAAATCTAAGGTCTTCTCCTCATTCCACAACCTCCATGCCTGTTCAGCAAGAGATTATTAAGTATGTGAAGATAGGTTAATGACCTTTCAAAACATTGATATTTTATATGGATATCATAAATCATCATTATAATTAAATATGTGAAGATATGTTCATGAATTATGTGTTAAATTAAATTAAAGTTCTTACTCGGTGTAGTAATGCTTCTTCAAGCTGCAATCGTCCAAAAAATTTATTTCTTTGACCGCTCACTATCTCAAGAACTAAGACTCCAAAACTAAAAACATCCGACTTTACTGAGTAATGTCTGTTGAAATAATAAAATAGAGATGAGAGAAGGGAAAGAATAATAAAAGTTGTACTCAATCCATTTTAAAATTGTACTACATTGCAACATATATATATAGTGCAAAATATAACTAATTAAAAATAAGGAACATAATCCCATGATCATTGATCATGCTAACATTAACCCCCACTAAACTAACCCACTACTATTATGATTCCACTAACATTAGGAGTTAACTAACCACTAACAATTTGAAGCAAATATTCCAACAATGTCCTGTTATTGCATATTCAGGAGCCATATAACCACTGCATTTCACAATAATAAATAGAGTTAATTACTAAAATACAATAACAATGAAATTTATCCTGAATACTAGCATGCTAAAATCTAGGTATAGTTTATCAACTAAGATTACAACAAAGGTGATAATTAACTAAATGATCACTAAAATAATGGTTGAAGTTTAGAGAATTTACTAAGTTCCAACGATCCTTTTAGTGTCACCTTGAGTTTGATCGACTCCAAATAGTTTAGCGAGGCCAAAATCCGATATCTTTGGGTTCATATCATCATCTAGTAATATGTTACTTGATTTTAGGTCTCGGTGAATGATCTTAAGAGGGGAGTCTTCATGAAGATATAATAGCCCTTTAGCAATACCAATTATAATCTTGAACCTTGTTTGCCAAACCAAAGATACTTTCTTTGTCTGATCTGCATGCAATACAAATATGTACACAAATTATAAATGAGTGCACAAATGAATTTCTTTGTTTAATTTATGACTTTAATGATTGTAATTACCAAACAAAAATCTGTCCAAACTAGAATTTGGAAGAAACTCATAGACAAGTATCTTTTCTTCCCATTCTACACAAAATCCCAAGAGCTTGACCAAGTTCTTGTGTCGAAGTTTTGCAACTAAATCAACTTCAGTTTTAAACTCTGCAACTCCTTGTCCCGAGTTTTTAGATAGCCTTTTGACAGCAATTTCCTCTCCATTCTCAAATTTTCCCTAAAAAAATCCCCAATGCAACTAGTTACATATATCTCCGTTTTTCTTTCTTTGGGCCACTAGATAAATAAGAATTCACGAAATTGTTCATTTTATTGAATGAGAAGTTATTTGTCCCCATATTACCTTGTAAACTTCACCAAATCCTCCTTCTCCAAGTTTGTTATTTGCCGCAAAATTATTTGTTGCAATTCCAATTGTATTTAGGTCAAATTGCAAAGAGTCCACTACAACCTTTTTGATCTCAGATGCTCTCGCTGTTATAAATTCAGATAAAAGAAAACATAATTATTATATTGAAAATTACCTTATAAAGACAAATTTTATAATAATAATAAATAAAAAAAAAACTACCTTATAAATAAATTTTTGCAAAAAACAACTATTTAAAACATAAAATATTGTGAAGAGGTCCACATTGTCGGATTTCAAGTGTTTGACTGTTATGGAGCATTGACTTTTTTTTTTGCCCTTTTTAATTATTTTTTCCTTCCGTTAATGGCCCCAAAGACATTCCTCCTAACTCGCCACCTTCTATTCTGACTCTTCTCATTCAAATAATAGCAAATTTCTCTTCTTAATCCCTTCATATTAAAAAAACTCATTAGCTTCTTTCTATCTCTTTCTTTATTATGGTTGGTCTTCTTCAAGGACATGGGAGGGAGCGAAATTTTGGGGTTTAGTGGGTAGTTTATGAAGGAATGAGAAGAACGACAGATGAGGGCTTTGAGATAGATAAAGATTTTGGGTGAAAATGAATGGGGAAGTAAAAGAAAAAAGACAATAAACAAAAAGTCAATGTGGGAAAATAGTCAAACTTTTGGAAACTGGCTATAGATATCTTTTTACGATATTTTATGATTAATACGGTAGTTTATTACATTTTTTTTTTCTAGTAAAGTAGTTTTTTCATAAAAAGAGATGAGTTAGTTTCCCGCAAAAAATTCTTTATAACGATAATCAACCATTTTCGGAATAAAACAAAAAATGGTTTCAAAGCTAAGGGAAAATTAGTCTTTTACTTACAACTATTAGTTATTTTGATGACTTTCCTCTTGAATATGCAAGTCATAACTCCATACAGCAACAAAATTGATAATGCGGCCGATATTGATAAGGCAATCAATAGAATAGTACGCTTCCTCTTAGAATCACCTGCATGTTTGTTGCTTTTATTGTTAGTTTTTTCATCATTGACTGTATGCAAACTTTAATTTGAGGATTGATTGTTTTGGAGCTTGTATACCTCTTTCACAATAGCCTTTTAGTTAGGACACCCAATAGAATAGTATACTTACTTCTCAAAATAAGGAACGGAGGGAGTACTAAAAAGTATAGGAAAGTAAAAATTTTAACTTACTTTTCAAACGAGGCTTCGTGGTGTTCTTTGGAATTATATTTGTAGGGGAAGAATTTGTTGTAGGTGTTGTAGGCGATGGCAGTGATGATGGTGATACTGGTGGCGAGGATGATGGTGATTGTAATGGTTGAGATACTGCACTGGACATATTAACGAAAGTTTATTTAAAAATAAGTAATTGATGTACATACATGAATTATTAGTGAATACTCTGATGAGTTTATCAATTAGAATAACAAAATACGAACTAAAGTAATATAGCGTTAAGCTATAAAACACCATAAGACTGTGAAAGAACCACTTTCTACGCCTAAATCCCAACATCTATCAATAGCCAGAACAGAATCCATGATTATTGGTCACATTGGAAAAGTTAGATTACTTAATAATATTGTAACTTTTAAAAGATTTTGTGCATTGCATTTTTATAAGTTATAAGTAAAGACTCTACTAAAAGTGCCTAGCAAAAGAAAGTTGTGGACAAAGATGAGAGGGGATGAGCCCGCCCACCAATGAATTCATGCATGATAAAACAACGCGTTTTTGTACAACTAGTCATATTGTGTGATTGCTAATAAATAACGGACTTTGAGCAACCCCTATACTATTGACTAAACAATCCCTTATATTTATTGAGTTACTCTTGAATAAGAAGTTACCCCTATAATAATGACATAGTAAAATTTGTATTATTACTCATTAAATAACCCCCCTAACTCTAATAGAGTAACCTTAATATAAAACTAATCAAGTTATCCCTTGATAGGTACGTGGCTACCTACGCAAATATAAAAGTTATTGTTTTAATGAATTATTCTAAGTTTGAAGATAAAAAAGGGAAAATAATTATACTTTCTCCGTTCTTTTATTATTGCACCACTTGCCTTTTTAGAAAGTTTCATAATTATTGCACCATTTCCTCTTTACGAAAAAAATTATTTGTGTTCACACTATAAATACCCAACATACCCTTGCTTTTTCACACTTACTTTTTAGTTTATCAATATGTCACATGGGCAATTTTGTATTTTTACCTTTCTCTCTCTTACTTTTTTCCACTACCAAAATGTTTGTACTTAGCCCCTATGGTGCAATAATAAAAAAACGGATGAAGTATATAAAATGGGGAGGAGGGGAGTTAAAAGGAATGTACCTTGAAAGGTTTAGTGACGGGCAGAAGGTAATTTCATACGATGTCTGATAACCGGGACAATCAAAGGTAGATGTTTGATCATCCAAAGCATAACTGTAAGCGCGTGGGCAAGCCTTCTTGAATATTAACGACCCAAGTGAGAAGCTATTACTTCGACAGTCGTTCGCATTCGTACAGCAAGACTCGTTCGTATGAAATACATCACACGGACTTTTACACCCAATCACATTTTGATTGTTGGTCACCTTTAATTCGTCAGGACATCCGTGCTCGTAGTCGAACACACAACCTGTCACGGCGCAGCGGCTTCCACTCCCACTACCTTCTGAAGAGGGAGCCATTGTCATCGGGAGGTTGTAGCCGTCAATAACGCTAACATCGTAAAAGTCGTAGTTATTAGACTGGACAGTAGCAAACTCAATCAAAGTTACTGGGGATGTGTAAGGCCTTCCCTGGCAGTCCATCTTGCCAGTGCCGCAATCACCGGTTAGACATGAGAAGTCTCCTGTCGAGCTATTTGTTGTGCAATTGGTTCGCCCCCAAAGCCTACCCGTCCAGCTTGAGTTTATGTTTATGACCTTGGTAGAACCATTGGTCAAGGAAAATCCATCAGCAGCAACGACGCTTGAGCTAGCGCCGTTGGTGCTTTGTATGACTGGCCACACAGTGTAGCTACAGTTGTTCGCTATTGTAAATTTAGCTCCTTCACCTGATCAAAATTCAGCCACAATTAAAAAAGAAAAAGAAAAAAAAACGAGTCATGGATAATGCACCTAGAGAACATTCAAAAATTAACATTTGCAGTTAATACGAAATACCAAAGAATTTCTTAAAAAAGAAATTACCTAGAAACAGGTGCATCTGTATTGCGAAGACGACGACAGAGAAAATGATAACATAATTGGCCATATCAAAAAATTTGATAAAGAAAGTTCTTGAATGATAATTTACGAAAGTTTGTATATTCATTTGGGTCGCCAATTCTGACCTTCGGTTTGAAACTCCGTGTAATACTTTTCTTTAATTTGGGATACAAGATTACAAATTGTTTGGAAATTTCGTGTTATACTTTTCTTTGGTCAACATGTTTGTTGGAGGCATTCGGTCAACATCTTTGGTACCCTATAATATGGTCCATCCATTGTCAGTATTTTGACACATAATCAAATTTTGTGACTGAAAATTAATGAGTGTTAAACTAAAGTCAATAATTAATTAACTAATCTGCCCTTTTCTGCCAAAAAAAAAAAAAAAAATCAATATAAATAATACTCTCTAATAAATGTGATCGCTTAACTAAAAATAAATAATTGATTCTTCTTATTATTTTTATTTTAGTACTAGATTAGAACCTATGCAATGCATGATTTATATAAAATCTATTTTTATAATTTGTACATTTAAATTTTTTTTCTTTGTGACAAATTTCCTTAGAATTATGCACCTTAGCTTGTACAAAAATAATTTTAAGGGAATTTTGACTTTTACCACCTTCAAATAACCACTTAATTGAATTTACCACCTCCAAAAAAAAAAATTTACTTTACCACCTCATAAAAAAATTAAACATCAGTTTTACCACCAATCACCTCCAACTAATGAATTCCGTCCATAAATCCGTTAGTGGGGCCTACCTTGCACACGTGTCGCCATATTATTGGGTAAGCTTTAGAAAAAAAATTAAAAAAAAAACAAAAAAAAATTAAAAAACCCCATCCATCAACCGGTGGTTGCTGCCACCGTCGAGACCCCACCACCGGACCGACTACGACCAGCCCCACTACCTGACCGCTACAACCAGCCCCCCCACCTAACCGCTACCAGCCCCCACCACCTAACCGTTACGACCAACGACCCCACCACCTAATAACTACCACCGCACCGCACCGCACAACCACCACACCGATTTCGACCCCCTTTCCACCGATTTCCGACCTCAAAACCCTAGCCACCACCTAATCACTACGACCAACGACCCCACCACCTAACCGCTAACACCGCATCGCACCGCACCCAGCCACAACCCCCACACCGGATTTCGACCCCCTTTTTACCAATTTCCGACCTCAAAACCCTAGCCACCAAATTCCGACCACCCATATAGCCCCCCTAATTCCGACAACTCTTAAAACCCTAGCCACCACCAAATTCCGCACTCCTAAAACCCTAACCACCACCTAATTCCGATCACCTCCCTAGGTTACACCAAATTCCGACCCCTCCCTTGCCCCCACACGAAATTCCGACCAACCATGGTGTGTTAATTTCGTTGTTGGCTGGGTTGATATGGAAATCGGGGAAGATGAAGAAGAACCGTAAAAAAGGTGGGCCCTACTAACGGATTCATGGACGGAATCCGTTAGTTGGTGGTAAAATCGAATTTTTGGAAATTTTGGTGGTGGTAAAGTAAATCTTTTTTTTTTTGGAGTTGGTAAATTCAATTAAGTGGTTATTTGAAGGTGGTAAAAGTCAAAATTCCCTAATTTTAATTTTATAATTTTAGATTTTAAAAAATCGAATGAAATAAATGTTTAATTATACTTATTCCCTTTATTTTAATGATTTCCTCCTACGTTACTCATTAATACTCGTAGCTCCCGACACAGTGGTAATGCATCCCTAGGAAGCTAGGAGTAAAGAAAAGGGATTTGTTCATTCGTGGTGAGGCTCAAACCTCGCACTCCGAGAATGCAAGGCGACCCCATAGTCATTTTTTTAATTCCTTTAGTTATATGACAATCTCAACCAAAAAGTTAAGCTGATTATAGAGGCGCAAGAATATGTTTTATACTATATCACGCCCCTTCACACAATACAGCCCGTTGGATTTGGACATCGGATGAATTAGAACCCATGACCTTTGTATCACGCTACCTCCGATACCATGTTGCAATCACACTTGATGCTTAATGAGTACTCGTGTGAGATGACGTGATAAAGTATAAAACATATTCATTGGCATCAACCACCAGCTTAAACGCATGATTGACTTGGTCCTTTAACATACAATGAACCGTCTTGTATTTATATACATAAATCTGATTTGGTCGTGTATGTGGAATTGCAAATTACAAACCTCATTGTCATGTTACGTCAAAGCTAGGTAATATATATTCACACAGCCTAACAGGTTTTAGTAATAGATAACGACATGTCCACATTTAAAAAAACTACTTTTCCACAAATTTGTCCTAACTAATTAAGTACTTATAAAGTAATATTTTAGTAATTTATCTCTAAAATTTATGCCTACCAAATCACAAATTAAAGTCAAAGCTTCTTGACAACAATAATTAACATAATAATGTTCATGTTAATACATATTATTGTCTCAAAACTATTTCTGATCTTAGCTCTTTCATCACTTATTTTTTCTGCATCGCTAATCAATAGTGATCCGGGGCATACCCTTATCAGATCATGGTGCTCGCCCGCCAAATTCGGTACTGATATCTCTTACAAGAGCAATCTCGATTTGTTGCTCAATTCCCTTCCAGCAAAGGCAGCCACATCAGGTCATAGCACTAATACTGAAAACTATTATACAAATTCCTCGACCTTAGGTGCAGGCAATTCAGAGGTAATCTATGGCCTTTTCCTATGTCGAGGCGATACTACTTCTAAGGATTGTAGCGGGTGTGTGTCTACCGCAACAACCAACCTACCTTCGAACTGTCCGAATGCCAAAAGTGCGGTAATTTGGTATGATAAGTGCATGGTTCGATATTCGAATGAGTCTTTCATTGGAAATGTTGATGGCTTAAATTTGGTATGGAAAAATAACGATGGAAATGTTCAAGCCATTAAAAGTTATGTGAACGAGAGTATGAAATTGGGGTGCGATATTTTGAAGGACATAGCGTCTCAATTGGGTTCGGCGAAGAATTATTCTCGATTGTCATGGAATGAGAAACGGAAGTACTATTCGACTAAAAATGTTTCGTTTAATAAATTTGTGAGAATAAACACAATGGCTCAATGCACGCCTGATCTTGCTCCTAAGGTTTGTGAGTTATGCCTTCGAATTGTAATCGATGAAATGATGTCGTATTGCAATGGGAGTCAAAGAGTTCGGATGTTGAATCCTAGCTGCAATATAAGGTGTGAAATATATCAGACTAAGGCCTCATTACTATTAGTACCAACACCTTTGCCGGTTTCTCAAGGTATGTTTGTGATTTTATATACACCGGTTGAACTATATTGATTCGTATAATATTGCGATTGTTATATCATTCCTTAAGGAGCACCATTTTACAACCCAAAGTTTTACATTTTGGAATAGTTATCAAATAAGGTGTATCATCTATTTCCTCCTTTTCTTTTTAGTTGACATGTTTCTTTAATCACGTTTGTCAATACACAAATTCAACCATTAAGATATTTAATTATCGATTACCAAAAATTATTAAAAATTGATATTTTGAATATATATATCTTGACGAATCTAACAAAACCCCACATGACTGTATTTTTCATACGTATAAATCACAAAACAAGGTTAAAACGAAGTGTGTGAATAATGTAAAGTCAAAACGTGTCAACTAAAGAAAACAGAGGGTAGTATTTTATTCAATAGCTTGTCATATACTTGTAGGAGTATTACATTATAAAATTACGTGAAATAACACCAATAAGTTCTTGGAAAAAGAAAAAAAAAATATTGGTTTATTGAGGGTTCATGTATATAAAATTAAAAAAAAGTTAATAAAAGAAATTTTAATTGAAAAAAAATATATAATATGTAACGGTGATGCTGATAAATTCTAATATGACGTACTTCCTAAGACTTGTTCTGTTCACTTTAAACAAGTAGATATGGTCTGATCTGATCTAAATATATTAAAGAATAAGTATTAAATATTTTAAATAAGTTGAAGAGAATAAGTCCTAAGTGAAAACATGACCTTAGATCTATAGTATTTTAGTCCATACATAGATGTGACTTTTCTAACAAAACAAAATACAAAGCACAAATGATATTGTTGCGTACATTTTAACACGTCATTCAGGAAAACACCACAACAATAAAAGGCCTTCTAATGATATTGATTGAATACAAATATTTATTCTTTTGCATATTAATTGATCAGTTATTACCAAGTGTGCTATCTATTTATCTCACTTTCACTTATTTTATTTGTAGTTATTTAAGATTTATTAACCTTAATATCAACTTTAATTTTTGAACATATTTTGTTTTAAACATGTAGATGATTTAAAAAGGAAGCGTATTTTACTATTGGTTATCTTACCGATATTGGCAGCCATATCAATTCTTTTGTGTTATGGAATTTGGAGTTGTTTGCTCAACCGGAAGGCAACGGAAACAGCTAATGGTAAACTATCTTTAGCATGACATCTTCAACACACAAAAATCTATAATATACATTTCGTCTGTTCTGCAATATATGGAATATTAATGTTTGCACTATCCATAAATAAATTCTGACTTCAAATTTTAAATAATACGAGTAAATAATGTTGCTTGATTAAGTTTCAATTATTTATATTTTCAATATATTGGGACAATTTTTACATTTATACTTATATAATTAGATATGTTAATTGTCAATTTAGACACTTTGAAAAGTAAAAATTCAAAATGTTGCAGATATTTGAATCATCAAAATGTAAAAGTCATGGAAGCATCAAACTATTTTATGATTTATCTACATAGGCCTATATAATGTTTTAATTTTGTTCATTCTCTTCTCTTTGTATATTCATTTCTTTAGTAGAAGCATATGAGATTAAAAAAGCTGTGGACTCACTCCAATTTGACTTCAACACGATACGGAAAGCAACATGTAACTTTTCTGCAAAGAACAAACTTGGACAAGGCGGATTTGGTGAAGTCTACAAGGTAACTAACATATATAGATAATGAAAATTATTGATCATGATGAGATTGTGACATATATATATATATATATATCAATCAATAATTAATAACTATATATTAAAAGACACCAACACTGACACATGTCATCTTCTGGTGTGTCCGTGATTTATTTTTTTTTTAATTTTTTTTTTGAAATTTTTTTAATTATAGTTATACAAAAATAATTTCTTATATAAGTTAAAAAAATAATTACCTTAAATAAAAAATATTGATATATCTTTCCACACAAACATTTATGACTATATAAGAAAATATTAACATAATTTGCGACATATTTTAATCTACTTCAATGAAGTATTCATATTTTTTCTCTAATAAAAATAGTTGTTCATTTATTGATTAGAATTCAAATCAAAGTAGTGTGTATATTTATTAATTTTTTACAAAAATTTAATTTTTTTGTAAAATAACCAATTATATTTAAAGGTTAATACTACGGGCTATTCACATTTACTTAATTTCAGTTCAATTCAATTCAGTTAAGCTCCAATCAGTTCAGTTCAGCTCCTAATTTCCCTCTCTCATAAAATATTCATATTAACTCAGTTTAGTTCAGTTCAGCTCCAATCAGTTCAGTTCAGCTCCAATCAGTGTAGTTTAGCTCAGTTCAGTAAGTGTGAACAGGCCCTAAGTAATATTATTTTTTAAAAATTATCGTGCGTGGCACGGGACCTAAACTAGTATCTTCTATGTATAGGCCCGAGATCACACGCATAAGCTTTACTTGGACGAGAAATTATGACCACATAAAAGCTAAGCCTAGCATGATGCAAACGCGGGATGATTACAAATAAATTTCAGATCAATTTTAGCATGATGAGGTTTTCTAATTACAAATTTACAAGATTGAAGTTAATAAAGAAATTATTACAATATCATAAGATATAGTAAAGTTTTATTCCTAATTCTTTTGTTGAATTTGTGGTTGGGGCATATTTTTTATCAGGGGAAACTTGATAATGGAGAAGAAATAGCTGTAAAAAGGTTATCCAAAAAATCTGAACAAGGAGCTGCAGAGTTCAAAACTGAAGCTGTTCTAGTAGCAAAACTTCAACACAATAACTTGGTGAAACTCTGGGGATTCTGCCTTGCAATGAATGAAAAGATTCTTGTCTACGAGTTTCTCTCAAATTCTAGTTTGGATCGATTTATATTTGGTAACATCTTCACAAACTTTTAATTTCGTTACATTAAGTACAAATAACACAATGGACGGTGTTATAATACATCTTAATTCTTACACCATGATTTATTGCAGATCAAAACAAGCAAGGGTCTTTAGACTGGCAAACAAGATTCAAGGTTATAGTTGGCATTGCAAGGGGTCTTTTGTACCTTCATGAAGACTCTCCATTAAAGGTTATTCATCGAGATCTCAAAGCAAGTAACATATTGCTTGATAAAGATATGAACCCAAAGATATCAGATTTTGGCCTTGCAAAACTTTTTGGAGTCAATCAAACTCAAGATGACACTAATCGAATAGTCGGGACATAGTATGATCTCTGCACTTCTTCCCCCTCCCTTCTCTCAAATAATTTTTGTATTACTCCATATTATATACTTTCCATGCTCAGGCCCGTTTCTGAGATTTTGGTGGCCTAGGGGTAAAATAAAAAAAAAAAGGGGCCCTAATAGGTTAATGTATTAGGAAAAAAAATCGGGTGTGCAAAAAAAAATAAAAAAAAATTATACAACACTTTATTTAATGCAATTTTTTTTTAGAGTACATAATAATAATTTCTACATCAATATGGTTTAACATAATAAAAAAATTAAAGAGTTATATCACCTTATCCCGCTAGTTAGAGCCAAAATCCATCAATGATTAAAAAATCAATCATGAATTTTCGATTACACTACTCAATTCAACAATGTATGTAGAATTAGTAATACCTAGAATTTCATACAAGTAATTTTTAATGACACAGATTAGACATTAAGATATAATTGAATATTAGATATTTAATTTTTAAAAATATACAAATAATTAAAATAAATCAAAAACACATAATTGTACTAAAAAAACAGAACATTCTTATAATAATTAAGCTTTATCATAATTCAAATAAAAATTGAAACAATCATCAATATCATAACAATAGTAAAATTGAAAATTGACAAGCAAAATAGCTGAATAATTCAAACAAAATTAGTAGTATAAAATTGAAGATCTTATTTATGATTTTTAACTGTAATTGCCGACGGCATCAGTAACATATATATTGTTCTTAGATGTGATAAAATAACATAAGCCAAAACGGTGAAATGAAAATTTGAGATGTAAATCAATTGAAAGAGTATAAATATAAAAATAAAAAAATAAAAAATAAATAAAAAAATTGTAAGTATTAAACCTTTTAATCCGTTGAAATTTATTGTGGAAAATATGTATGCAGGAGAATCCATCTTTTGAAAATAAAATTTGGGAAGGAAGATAAAAAAACATTATACTCCTTACGTGTAAAATTGAATTGATGAGTGGGTGAATTTATTTGAGATTATCTACTTCCCAAAATTGAAGGAGCTGTTTTCTAGGAGATGATTAAATGTGATTGAAGTTTCAAGGGAGTTAATTAATATTTGCACTTACATATTTACAATGTACGTACATAAATTAATTGTTTTTTTTTATTTTTTTATTTATTATTTGGCACTTGCATTAGCATATGTGGGCTTCAAAATTTGGGGCCCTGGGCGGGCGCCCCGGCTACCCTGGTCCAAATACGGGCCTGTCCATGCTACTCCCTCCGTTTTTAAATACTTGTTCCACTTTTCTTTTTCGGCTGTTTAAATACTTGCTTCATTTCCCTATTTGGAAAGCTTTTACAATATTAGAGACTTAAATTAACTGCATACCATTTTTAAATAATTTGTTACAATATGTACCATGTACCTTGCATTCTTGCTAATAATAAGGTTTTCCCATTCTACTTATGTATTGCAGTGGTTACATGGCTCCAGAATAATGTATGGTTGGTGCACCCGGGTGCACCATGCGCATAGTGCACCTGGAAAGAACATTTGGAATATTTAAAAGAACATGGGCGAAAAAAAGAACATTATAGATAATTATAAAGAACGTGAGCATAATATGTTCTTTAAGTTTGATTATTATGTTCTTTAATGTATGTACATTACGCACACACACACACACACACAAAATTCAATCACCCGAGTAACCAGGAAAAAGAACATGTTCTTTAATATATTATCGTGTTCTTTTTGTAAAGACTTTATGTTCTTTGGCTAGTGGTGATCAAAGTTAGACCAACCCGGCCCGATTTTGGACGGGTTTCGGGCAGAAAATTTTTCGCCCCACAAATCGGGTCAGGCCCGTAAATTTAATTTTTTGGGCAAGTTTGGGAATGCGTTTTTACGCATTTTAGTTGATTTTTTTTTACTCAGCCCGAATATCCTGCACTACCGGAACACTTTGGGCAGTTTTGGGCACAAAAACTTTGGCCCGACCCGAGAAGTGAGCTGCTTATTTAACCTTGGCTCGGCCCGCCCAATGGTCACCTCTATTTGTCGAACACAAACATGTTCTTTTTTGTCAAATATAATGTTCTTTTTCAAACACGATTAACCACCCGAGTAACCATGAAAAATAACATGTTCTTTTTGTAAAGATTTTATGTTCTTTGTAATGTCATGTTCTTGTCAAACACAAACATGTTCTTTTGTCAAACAAAAGGTATGTTCTTTTTCAAACACTAGCATGTTCTTTTTTTTTGCCCATGTTCTTTAAAATTTGTCTAATGTTCTTTCCGGGTGCACCATGCACATGGTGCACCCGGGTGCACTATACTATTTTCAGCTCCAGAATATGTAATAACCGGTCATTACTCTGCAAAATCAGACATATATAGTTTTGGAATCATTATCCTTGAGATAGTGAGTGGTAAAAGAAATAAATTTTTCAATGGATTTCAGCTTGAAGAGGCACTACTACATCGTGTAAGTTATTCCTACCTCTCTCTCTAATTAATGTGTTTGAATCATATCCAAATGTATGTAGTTAATTTAAGTCTTTAAAATCTTAAACTTATCTACCAGGCATGGAGACTATGGAACGAGAAAAAGGCCTTGGATTTGGTTGATACAACGTTGAGTAATAAAATTCCTATAGACGAAGTACTGAAATGCATCCATATCGGTTTATTATGCATCCAAGAATACGCTGTTGAAAGGCCGAGAATGGCATCAATTGTTGCTGCTCTTAGCGGACAATCTATTAGCCTTCCTCTTCCGAAGCCACCTCATTTCTTTGGTACAGTCAGTACTTCTGAAGATAATCAAACACTTGATGAGCAAGACTCTCCATATACTGGCACTTACAATATAACTGAATTGTATCCTCGTGACTAACGTTTTCCTTTACTAGATGGTGCACAGTGAATTCAAAAATATTGGATGGCAATTTATCCATGTTAGTGAACATTTCTACATACTATGCATATATAACAAATTTGTTTTATAGTTGCAATTTTTCAGAAACGGATGGAATAGAAATATATACAAGTTAATCACTGTCTTCAGGTGAATCTGTGGGTTTCATAAACTATCCTACTGACCCCATATTGCATATTTTGATGATGTTAGAGGGGTTGATTCATATAATAATATCTAAGGCCCTATTCATTTCACTTTAGATAAATAATATTAAGTAAAAATAATTCCAGTTCAGTAAAAATAAGTACAGTTCAGTAAAATTAATTTCAGTTCAATAAAATTAATTTCATTTCAGTAAAATTAAGTTTTCTTAAAAAAGAATCATAATAGATTATTATTAAAAATAATGTCAGTTCAACAAAAATAATTTAAGTTCAGTAAAATTAATTTAAATTCAGTAAAAATAATTTAAGCTCCGCAAATATAATTTTGTTTCTGTAAAAATAATTTCAGTTCGGCAAAAATAAGGTGAAGTGAATGGAGCCTAAATATAAAAAAGAAGTGGATTACTAAAGTATAACAACTAAAACTACTACGCTAGATTGCCGATTTTGCTTTTCACAATAAAATCAAAATTCCTTGAAATCATGCATGTATCTAGTTGAAAATTTAAATCACTATCTTTTATTAGAAATTATAAATTCATAACATGAGAATATTATTCTCCCAATCTTCGTGCATCTAATTAAAAATCACAACCGTTCAAAAAAAAATTAAAAATCACAAAAGATAATAAAGTTGAGTTTAATTTGTAAAAAATAATAAAAAGTCAAAACGTGACAACTGAGTAATGTTTTAATAATTTCAACTTTAATAACTTAAAACACCTTTGTGGATTATTAAAAAACAAAAAAAAAAGTTATTTAAGGTCGAAAAAAAAAATCATACTTAGGGTTAAAATTCACCAGTAGAAACCAAAGAATAAAGACTACCCCTGACATGGATGGGTGGTATGATAGATATTAGTTGAGTTGTCAATTTGTCATAGTTCATAACTTCATACTAGAGCCTCAACTTTTAACGAGGACAATTATAGATTGACCTCAAGTCAGCCAATACAACAAAACACAGTGCGGGTCACATACTCGTATGACTTATTGAGCCTAGCCCGTCTACTCTAGGGCTGGCAAAAACTGACCCGACCCGAATCCCGACCCGAACCCGACCTGAAAAAAGCGGGTTAGGGTTGAGATTTTCAACCCGAAAACTTAAATGGGTCGACACGAACCCGAACCTGAAATTAAATGGGTTAGGTTAAGGTTGAAAATCCCAACCCGAAAACGACCCACTTAACCCGAAAAAAAAATCAGGTCAATGTCAGGTCGGGTCAACCCGAACCCGACCTGATAACCCGAAATAATTTAAGTTACAAAAACAAATAAATCGTAAAAACCATCTAAATTTCTAAAGCCCAGCCAAATTCACTAATGAGGCTTTCATATATATTATCAAAACCCTAAAAATCTTATTCATTCCCCTCATTTCATTCCTTCAACCGTTTTAGAACTTCTCGCTCTTCAATTTTCTCTCTCCTCAAAAACTCTAAAATCCATTCACCATTTTTGAATCCGAGTACTCCACCATTGTTGAATTCGAGGTTTTCTACTATATTCTCACTCTCATACGGTATTTAACTATTTTTTCATGCTTCTTCTTGATAATATATGAATTTATGCGAATAGATCTTGTTATTTTACAAGTATACAAATTATACTTGTTAATTTATGAATTTATACGAGTTGATCTTGCTAGTTTATGTATTTTTGTTGTTTAATTATTTATAATTTATGTATTTATGCGAATTCGTATTGCTAGTTTATGTATTTTTGTTGTTTATTTTTAATAATTTATGAATTTATGTGTTCTTAAGTGTTAATTTTCATCGTGTTATATTCGAAATTGCTCAAGAATTTCCTTTATTTCTTGTGACTGAAATGCATGTTATAACATGAGGTTTAATTGTTCATTATTCTAATTTATGAAAACGCATGATATGAAATTTAATTGCTCTTTGTACTGTTGGCGGGAAGTAATGTCCAACCATGTTCAATTGGAAATGCTTTGTCAATTATGAAGCTTGAGTGGAGAACAAGAATGATACGCCCTGTCGCCCCATACGTCACCCGATCTTGATCCAATTGAAAGCCCTATTGCATCCTCTAATCTTATTTGAGAACTAGAATATATGAACTTGTGTATTGAATTGTAATTTGTTTGGTACACTCTTGGTTTGTAATTGATAATTAGGCACCTTACTTAGACTATGCGTTTTATTTTGGACTATTTGTTATGATTGAAGCACTAAATGTTTGAACCTTTGCTCTTGTTTGTTTGAAAAAATGACGGTTTGAAAATTTTAGGTGGTTTGAAACTTTGAAAAATTAGGTTGTTCATTTGTTCAGGTCATTTTCAGGTTAACATAACCTTATTAAAACCCAAACAAAAATTCAGGTCAAATAAGGTCATTTTCAAGTTGACCCGAACTTGAAAAAATCAGGTTCAGGTTGAGGTTTTCAACCCGAAATGTTAAATGGATCAGGTTCAGGTCAGGGTGTAGCTGACCCGAAATCAGCTGACCCGAACACGAACCTGACCCGACCTGATCCGATTGCCAGCCCTAGTCTACTCGTCTAGGACCCAAGGCATAAATTTTTTTTTTTTAGGAAATGGTCAAAGGCATTTTTTTTAAGGGGCCCAAGTCATAAATTTTGTTTTGGTCATTGATGTATTATTCAGGATACATTGTATTTTACCACCTTAAAACACCTAATATGGATTTAACTAGAGCTGTTAATTCGGGTAAATGGATCGAGTAAGAGTGGATCGGGTCAATTCGGATTAATTCCATAACCTATGCAGGTCAGGTTTGGGTTGGGTCATGCTTGAGTCGGGTCACGTCGAGTCATACTTCTTATCAAGTTTGGGTCGGGTTAATAATATGTTGGGTTACGTTCGGGTCGAGTGAACAATAAGTCGGGTTTAATTTGGGTTTTCACGGGTTAAAACGGTTTAGGGTTATTCTCAGGTTCGAGTCGGGTTCGGTTCAAGTCAATAATTTGCTGGTTAGAATTAGGTCGGGTCATTCACGGGATAACAAATATATACTATATTTAACTATTAAATTTGAGAATGATGCTCCTTTCTTTTGCTGGCCTAGACCGACTAAGACAAAATGCTTTGATCAACAATAATAAGGTGGCCTAAATTGCATTAAGTTGATTTGAAATCGTGTCAAGAACAATTTGGGTTGAATTTAGGTTGGGTCAATAACAATTCGTGTTAATTTCGAGTCGGGTTAGTAACAGATCGGGTTAATTTTTGGGTTGGGTAAGTAATATATGTGTGGTAAAATTCGGGTCGGGTTAATAACAAGTTGGGTTAGATTTGGGTCAGGTCAATAAAAAGTCGGATTGATTTCGGGTCGGGTTTGTAATAACAGGTTAGGTTAAATTCGGGTCGGGTTAGAAACGGGTCAGGTTCGTAACAAGTCGGGTTAAATTTGGGTTTTGACGGGTTAAAAAGGGTTTGGGTCAATTTTGGTTCAAGTCCGGTTCGGTGCAAGTTAATTAAATTAGCTGTTGCAAACCAGTAAATCGGTGCAAGTTGTAAACCGGTAAATTGGTCGTTTAAAAGCAAATTGAATGGTTCCACACACCTAATTGGACTTCCGGAGGATATTAGGGACCATGGTAAACATTTCGGTAATCTTTATTTACGGGCGAAAAAAAGTCAAAAAATTCCAAAATTGAACGCTAATATCCACGCTTTTTGAGAAATTTTGGAGGTTTCGGTGCCTGGTGTTGAAAAGTCTTGAAATTCTATGGGATACATCTCGGGGTCATATAATGTCGTTTGGAACCATATATGATCATGATTTGTTGTTATAAATGTTCGTGGTATGCTTGAATTAATGAAATCAGTGCAAGTTGTAAGCCGGTAATTAAATTGGTTGTTTAAAGGTAAATTGGATGGTTCCACCAACCCAATTGGACTCCCAGAGGGTATTAGGGACTATGAAAAACATTTCGGCAAATTATATTTCCGGGCAAAAAAAAAAGTCAAAAAGTCCAAAATTGAAGACTAATATCCACGCTTTTTGAGAAATTTTGGAGGTTTCGGAGCCCGGTGTCGAAAAGTCTTGAAATTTTAAGGGATACATCTTGGGGTCATATAAGGATGTTTGGAACCATATAGGATCATTATTTGTTGTCATAAATGTTCGTGGTAGGCTTGAATTAATGAAATCAGTACAAGTTATAAACCGGTAATTAAATTGGCCGTTTAAAGGTAAATTTGATGGTTCTACCAACCCAATTGGAGTCCCGGAGGGTATTAGGGACCATGAAAAACATTTCGGCGAATTATATTTCCGGGCGAAAAAAGTCAAAAAGTCCAAAATTGAAGACTAATATCCACGCTTTTTGAGAAATTTTAGAGGTTTCGAGGCCCGTTGTCGAAAAGTCTTGAAATTTTAGGGGATACATCTTGGGGTCATATAATGCTATTTGGAACCATATATGATAATTATTTGTTATCATAAATGTTTTTGTTAGGCTTGACTTAATGAAATCGGTGAAATTTGTAAACCGAAATTGGTCGTTAAAGGAAAATTGGATGGTTCTACTCACCCAATGGGACACCTGGACGATATTAGGGACCATAGTAAAATTTCGGCAATTTTTATTTCCGGGCAAAAAAAAAGTCAAAAATTTCAAACTTTAAAGCTAATATCCACGCTTTTTAAGAAATTTTGGAGGATTCGGGGCATGGGTTCGAAAATTCTTGAAATTCTAGGGGATACATCTGAAGGTCATTTAATTCTGTTTGGAATCATATATAATCATTATTTGTTGTCATAAATGTTCGTGGTAGGATTGAGTTAATGAAATCGGTGCAAGTTATAATCCGATAAATTGGTCGTTTAAAGGCAAATTGGATGGTTCCATCCACCTAATTGGACTCCCGAATGATATTAGGGACCATGGTAAACATTTCGACAATTATTATTTCTGGGCGAAAAAAAGTTTTAAAATTCCAATATTAAAGGCTAATAACTACGTTTTTTGAGAAATTTTGTATATTTTTGGGGCCTGGTATCAAAAAACCTTGAGAGTCTAGGGAAAATATCTCGGGGTCATGTAATCATGTACAGATCAAACCAAACGACTTATACCAAACGAGGAGAGTATATTTTTTGTTTCTCTGCTACCATTGATTAGTTAAACTTTTTTTTTTTTGAGTAAATTAAAAGTTATCCAAAACTATGAATAAGAAATACATATTTTTTGTAATTTAAATATTAAGTAAGCTATCACAAACATTGAATTTTGTTAAAACCAATTGGCCTATAAATAAAGGACTTTTTATGAAAAACTACCTTATATACATCAAATCTTGTGAAAAACTACCTTATAAAAAAATTGTTGTAAGAAACTATGTTATAAAAACTAAATGTTGTAAGTTGCTACCATGTACTTAATTTAACAATGAAAAAGAAGGGGAATTAGAGGTTATAAGGGGGTTATGGAGAAATTAGGTAGAAAAGGGAGAAAAAATGTCTGAAAATGGATCATTAAACGTCTCTTATTAAATGTAATAATTCAGCAAAAGATAGCTTTTTACAACATGCATTAATTGTTTTATAAAGTAGTTTTTACAACATCTATTTTTTAAAATGTAGTTTCCTACAACATTTTTTTAATAAGGTAGTTTTTCATAAAAAATGACTTGTATAAGGTAGTTTTTCACAAAAAGTCCATAAAAAAATGATCCCTTTCCCTAATTTTTTGTCTTATGAAGACAATGTAATAGTAGATGGCAACAACCTTAGTTTATTAAACCATGAAAAAGCTTCATAACAGAAAAGTATACCTTTAGGTACACATAGCTCATAAACCCTTGCAAAGTATAAGAATTTAACATTGAACCAAATGAAACTCAATAAGTTGAAGTTTCTGAACTAAACGACAACCGCATTGACTTGCTTGAGGATGCATCGATTTCAAGGTCCTTTATTTCAGCCCAATTTGTTACAAATAAACAGACCAGGTTCTTGAGGCGTAGGAAGTTCAGAATCACTATTAAGATTAATAGCTATTGAAGCCATAGTAGGTCTTCTTTCAGCATCTCCTTGAGTACATAATAACCCAAGTTGAATGCATCTTATAACTTCGTTTCTTTTGTAAGAATCTCTTAAAGATGGATCCACAACTTCTAAGGGATTTCCCTCTATCCAGTGCTTCCAAACCTAGGAAATATTACGAAGATTTTATTAAGAAATTGAAACGAATAAATTAGGAGAAGTAATAATTAAATCCAAATTTAAACGAACAAATTAAGAGGGATAATTTCTTGTACTCACATATGTAAGAAGTTGTTCGCTTGTCCGCGGTTGTTGAAAATTGATGCCCTTTCTTCCACTTATAATCTCCAAAACTAGCACTCCAAAACTATACACATCTGATTTTAGCGAAAACTCACCACTTAGCAAATACTCTGGGGCCATGTAACCACTGTAAAACAAACAAAATTTCATTAACCCAAGCACGTTAAATAAAATTGCAAATAGCCCACCTTCCCTTCACTTGAACTTGCCAAAGGTTGTCTTTGACTTTTAGCCAATTCGCGCATAAACCTAGGGCTTTTGTAAATAGAGGAAAGATGCATGTGTGTGTAAGTATTCTAAACTTGTTAGTGATGAATTTTTATCGTCTCACCGGCCTAGTCAAATTTATTAAGAAAACATACATATTGAAGATAGCTTACAATGTTCCCTCAATCCTGTTTGTGTTGGCTTGGCTTTCATTGACGTTGAAGTGTCTTGCTGAGCCAAAGTCACATATTTTTGGATTCATGTCATTGTCTAAGAGTATATTGCTAGCCTTAAGATCTCGATGTACAATTCTTAACCGAGAATCTTCGTGTAGATAAACCATCCCTCGAACAATGCCAATTACAATCTTGTAGCGTGTTGGCCAATCCAATTCTTCTTGTCTTTTGGGATCTGTTAAGTATGAGAACCCAAAAAAATCTAGTTAACATGACATAAGTTAATATTATTGTTGTTCTTTTGTTTTGTTTATTTTTACTCATACCAAATAGGATGAAGTCGAGGCTTTTGTTGGGAACAAGTTCGTAGACAAGCAACTTCTCGTATGCAGCCAAACAAAACCCTAGCAACCTGACAAGGTTTCGATGTTGAAGCTTGGCTACAAATACCACCTCGTTCATAAATTGCTCCACACCTTGATTAGAACACACAGATAATCTCTTTACTGCTATTTCTTGTCCATTGGGAAGTATACCCTGATGCAAAATGTTACATGTAAAATATGTTAAAGGCTTTCATGTTGTAACTTGGCTGAAGATTTGTAAGGTTTCTGAATCGGAGCCTGGGCTGGCCTGGTCACGATGTTCATTAAGACCGAGCTTCATATCCCAAATTAGGTAGATAGCAGGGGTGGCAATTCGGGTCAGTGGGTCAGGTTCGGGTCAGATTTCGGGTCAATTTCGGGTTATTCTTAGAAATAATCAAAAATAGTGCAAACTTAAAATTATTACGAAATATGAAATTTTGGTCAAATCGGGTCGAATTCGGGTTATTCGGGTTCGGATCGGGTCGGGTTCGTTCGGGTTATCGGGTCGGGTCAGGGATTGCCAGCCCTAGTAGATAGATTTACCAAAAAATCATTAGGGCAAGACAAACTTTATTAGCATATTATTAATTCATAGAAAAAAAAATACAATATATTAGAAAACATTATTAGTAGAGAAGTCCATCACCATACCTTATAAACTCCTCCAAATCCCCCTTCTCCTAGCTTATTATCATCCGAAAAATAATTCGTTGCTATTTGAAGTGAATTCAAATCATAATGCAGGGAGTCAATATTCGAAAACTCTTCACCATTTACTGCATAACATAAAGTATATTTCATAATATTATCAGTCTACAACATAAAAACTACATAAAATGAACGGAATAATTTACGAGTACTAAGCAAAATAACATTGAGGTATGTATATGTCTACGTACTGTAATTTAAACTTGGAATTTGATTTACTTGGTTTAGATTATGCAATGGTATTATTTCAGCTGCATCTCCAAACTTCTTCATTTCTCTCTTCCATAATAAATAGATACATATTGTGACTTGAACCACTAAAATGGCTATTAAAACCACAATTGCAATAGTTACATAATTTGATCTTTTCTTTCCTGCATAGGCAAATTACAAGTTAAATTTAACCACATTTTTAATACAACAATAATTTAACGCAATATGGTTTTTCACTCAACATTATTATATGGAAATTTTGATTTTTATCACCTCAAAAAGCCACTTATTTGCTTTTACCACCTTCATTAAAAAAAGTTTTATTTTACCACCATTTTAAAAAATAACAATTGGCTTTTACCACCAATCACCGCCAATTAACGGATTATGTCTATGAATCTGTTAGTGAGGCCTACAATGTCCACGTATCACCATATTATTGGGTAAAAAAAACACAAAACTTAATAATGTGGTGACACGTGGACAATCCGTTAGTTGGAGGTCATAGGTGGTAAAAACCAACTTTTATTTTTATATGTGGTGGTAAAATAAAACTTTTTTTTTATGAAGGTGATAAAAACAAATTTTTCATATTTTGCAGGTGGAAAAAGTCAAAATAACCTCATTATGCTGTACAAATATGAGATAAAGGGTTTCTAAAATACCTGTAGAAGACCGCGGGGGGAGATTAGAAGGTGTTTGAAGAGGTTCATAAAACCGGTAAAGTTCGTATCTAGTGTTACAGCTTGAAGTTAACACTCTAGCACCTATACTACTACTGCAACACTCAGGAAAATAATTGTTGGCCTTCCTTAAACATATCTGGCACTGATCTATGGAAAGATCTGGTGTGCATTGAGCTGCAGCATACACTGTCCAAAAGCTAGTAAAGTTTACCTCTTTGGTTGCATATTTCTTTGGAGATGTCCCAACATTGTTAGCCAATTCTTGCATGACTTCACCCACTACTTGATTGAAGGCGCTAATGTTCGTGATATTGTTTTCATAGTTTTTGTTAGTCATAAACAATGGTGGAGATTCGTCCACGATTCCGAAGAAGGACTCGTTGGAGTAACGGACCATGCAATCAACATACCTATGGTGCAAAATAATAATAATAATAATAATAATAATAATAAGGGACGGAGGGAGTAGAAACGTAAAAGGCCTTGAAAATACGCCCAAACATAAAATTGTACGAGTAACCATTAATCTACATATGTACTCCCTCATAATGGGTCATTTATAGGGGGCATCCTGATTCAAGCTAATATGGTTTACTAGGCATACTTAGCTTGATCAAATAAATACCTATTATTTATAAACATTTTACACAATGATTATTATTTTTTTTAATAAATTAGCAAAGAAAATTATAAAATTAAAAACTTTTGGTTTAAATAGTGCAAAGTCCATTTGTGTCAATTATTTTAGAACATATTAGTATATTGATTACTATAAATTCTATAACTTACCAAATGGTAGCCATGACAGGGCGAGTTGGGCATTTATCTGATATACTCTGAATGGCTTTCGGCACACATGTTTTGCAATCGTAGTTTGAGTCATCTCCACAAAGATAAAGGCCATATACATAGTAAGAACGACCATGATCGTACCGTATAACAGTCGTATTGAAGAATTTCCTTTTCCCTAGGCTTTTTGTTGCATTTGTGGCTAGAGAAGATAAAAGGGTATTGAGATTGGCCTCATATGTGCTGTTGGGAGCATAACTATTGTTGGAACAAGCTATTTTAAGTAAAGTATCGCCTGCGAAGCTTCTATCGATGTAGGCAATACAAAGCACAAGAAGCAAAAATGTATGAAAAGGCCTTAGAATGGCAATGTTGGTAAATCTAGGCATTTTTTAAGTGGTTTAAAATTGAAGATGATTTGTTCACCAAAGAGGAAATCCTACCGAAAGAGGAATTAGTAGAGTACATAGTTAGCTTTGGAGAGCATGATTAAGTAGCCTAATAAATTTACCTTTATGACTTCTAGGTCAATTTAGAATAATTATTACGTAATAACATTGGAACTTTCTTAAAATTAACTTTTTAGTGATCATAAATTCATGGTATTCATTCTTAAATTGTGATTAAACAAATAACAGGACTAATATAAAAAGAAAATTGGATTGATGGCAGTCAGCAAATTCCAGCTGGAGGAAACTTAAGAATGAAATTTGAGAAGGAAGAAACTTCATAGCTGGTGCATGGTGGCATAGGGTCCCCATGCAGGAAGACTCAAAGGTGAAGAAAGCAATGTGAAATGCTGAATGTTTAGCTTCACTCTAGACTCTAGTACGTCTTTTCCTGCCGTGAACCAATGAATATAACCCATCCTTTACATTATAAGTTTATAATGTCATGCTTTCATCGTTTTTTAAAAAACTACCTCTATTTCATACTTCCTCCATTCTGTTACTATTGCAACAAGGAGGAAATTACGCATCCCAAAACACATTTTACATGCTAAATATCTATAATTGTGTAAGAGTAAAAATTATAAAAAGTTGATTTTGTGAAAGTATTTTATGAGACGAATCCAACAAGATCCCACTTGACTATATTTTGCTTAACGTATAACTCATATTATATGGTCAAACAAGAGTGATGAATAGTGCAAAAAGTTCATTGTTGCAATATTAATAGAACGGGGGAAGTATTAATTACAATGATTAGACATTTTTCCCTCTCCATTTTATTTTAAATCACTCATTATTATAAAAAGGAAAATTTGCAAATTGCAGCCGTTTAAAGTTCGTATTTTGCTAATTGCAGCCATTTAAATTGTTTTAGCAAATTGCAGCCCAAAAGTTCGTATAACTTGTAAATTGCAGCCTGATTCAATTTTTTCATCGGTTTACAAGTTGAAAAATCTTCGATTAAGGTTTTAAGGGCCATTGTAGTACTTAGGGAACCGAATTGAGCTCTGAATTAGCAAAAAAATAACATCGTTTTGCGTAACAAAAGTGTATCGATTTGTGGGAAACTGTAAATATGAGACATTTACGTTTTTTTTTTGCTAATTCCGAGCTCAATTCAGGTTCCTAAGGACTTAAATGACCCCTAAAACCTTAACCGAAAATTTTTCAACATGTAAACCGATGAAAAAATTGAATCGGGCTACAATTTACAAGTTATACGAACTTTTGGGCTGCAATTTGCAAAAAAAAAAAATTAAATGGCTGCAATTTGCAAAATACGAACTTTAAATGGCTGCAATTTGCAAATTTTCCTATAAAAAAAAACAAGAGTAGTAATTATAAAAAAAATATAAAATTATATACGGAGTAATATAATAAGAAAAATAAAATTACAGGACAGGCTTGTGTAACGATTTAATATCCTAATACGAGTAGCACAGATTTACAAATCGAATATTTTTTTTTTCTTATTTCCACATTTAAACTTATTATATACGAGTAATGAAAAGTTTATTACTTCATATATAATTACATCATATAGATCATGGATCACTTTTAAACATATAATGAAAAGTTTAGTATAAGTATTACTATATCCATTTATTGGTTCAAATGCATAGTTAGTTTACTATGAACATTCTTATAACGGAAGTTAGAAAGATTAAGGAAATCAACGAATAACTAAATAATTACACAAATTTGATGTGGTTCGCTAATGATGATGAGTTAGCTACTTCCATTGATTGATCTTCTTGAGAATAATACAGAATATTACTATGTAATAATAGCTAGGTCCCCTAATGATAGCGATTTTATTGATCCATACATCACAAATAGCCTTTGTTTCTTGCAGAAGAATTGACTACATTTCGCCATCTCAGGACTTATTTGAGAATTATCATAGGGAGTCCCCTGCCCTAGGTGTGCCATCGAAGTGGACTATCAATTGGAATTTCATTTAGGATACTCTACATTGCTATAATTTTTTTTAAATCCATTTTCATCTATCCAATGGATAGGACAAGTATGTATCACCATTGTTATATCTATTTTTTTAGAATCTATGTCGTATAATACAAATTACCTAAACTTTCATATGTGGCTGGCCACACCGTACGGCCAGCCACGAAGCCCACAATTTTTAAAAAGTTTTCTCTCATCTCTGCTCTCACTTTCTCTTTCTAACTTTCCCTCTTTAACCATCAATGGCCGGAACACCGACTTTCATTGTCATCTTCATCTAGTTGTCGTCTTCATCTCACCATCGGCGCTGTCGTTGTCTTCGCAATCATTGGCGCTCCAAATCAGCCCAAATCTCCTCAAAGCTCCAAACCCTAACATTTCCCCCAAATTTCAATATAATAGATCAGGTACAAATTCCTTTTCTGGGTTTCGAAATGGTGATGGAATGCTTGTGGAAATGATGTGATGTATGTGGGAGTATGGGAGATGATGCATGGTTCAAGGTTTTTTTTTTACTACCTCCGTTTCTTATTAGTTGCAACTTTGGGGTATTATTTGTGAGATATAAAATATTCCAAAGTTGCAACTAATACGAAACAGAGGTAGTAATATTTTTGAAAATTGGGTGGAATCTAAAGGGGTGAGCTGAAGAAGAAAATCAAAAACGTGTGAAATTTAAACAAAAATCGGTTAACAGTTGACAATTGTTTAAATGTGGAACGGTAAGTTTAAGGGTGAATAGTGTGGTGGAGTTAGTTTGAGGGTGGTGCAACATTAGGGGTTACCGGGTTACTTCCTTGGTAAACGGTTACTAGGTTGGAGGGGTTATTTGGTCAGGGGTTACTAAATTGGTAAGGGGTTACTAAGTCGGAGGGGTTATTTGATCAGGAGTAGGTTACTAAATCGGTCAGGAGTTACTAGGTCGGTCAAGGGTTACAAAGTCAGGGGTTACTAGGTCAGAGGGGTTACTAGGTCAAGGGTTACTCGGTTAGGGGTTACTAGGTCGGAGGAGTTACTCGATCAAGGGTTACTTAGTCAGTCAAAGGTTACTTGATCAGGGGTAACTAGATTGGTGGGGTTACTTAGTCAGAGGGACAAAGGGGTTACCAGGTCGGTGGGGTCACTTTTGTCATGTGTTAGTTGGCCACACCATGTAGCCAGGCACACACAAAACCTCCTGTACAAATTAAGATGAGCTCTCTTGACACGAAAAGAATCATAAATAAATTGATGCTCCTTATCTTAACGACAAGTATGTTATTATAAAGATGATGTCATAGCTCATAGCATTCTCAACAAGTTCAATTGATTGACCCTTGATAATCATTAAATTAAATGAATAATTGGATAGTTACATGATACACTTAACTATAAATGTAGCACCCGTGTGCAGGATGCCTTAGAAAACTTGAAAAATACTTGTACAAGAAGTTCCAACGAAACAAACGAATAATTTGAATTTTAATTAGTCGAAGATTCCGAACAAAATGACAGCTGCATTGACTTGCTTGAGGATTCATCGGTTTCAAGATCCTCTATTTTAGCACGTGGTTCAAATTGATTGCAAACGAACAAACCAGGTTGTTGAGGTGTAGGAAGTTCGGTATCACTATTAAGACTAATAGCTATTGAAGCCATTTTAGGTCTTCTTTCAGCATCTCCTTGAACGCATAATAGCCCTAATTGAATGCATCTTATTACTTTGTTTCTTGTGTAAGAATCTCCTAAAGATGAATCCACAATTTCTAGGGGATTTCCCTCTGTCCAATGCTTCCAAGCCTAAGAAAATTACCAAGAATATGTTTTAAAACATTAATCGATACAATCTTATAATTAAAGAAATAAAGAGATATAATTACGCGTACTCACATATGTAAGAAGTTGTTCTCCTGTCCTTGATTGTCGAAAGCTAGTGCCTTTTCTACCACTTACAATCTCCAAAACTAGAACTCCAAAAGTATACACATCTGATTTTAATGAAAACTCACCATTTAGCAAGTATTCCGGAGCCATGTAACCACTGGAAAAAAGTAAAATGGTTAGAGTCCTTAAAACAAGTGTATAAAGATGAATAATTTTATTGATCAACATATAGATTGAAAATAACTTACAAAGTTCCGGCAACCCTACTTGTGTTGGCTTGGCTTTCATCAACATTGAAGGGTCTGGCTGTGCCAAAGTCCGATATCTTAGGATTCATGTCAGCATCTAGGAGTATATTACTAGCCTTAAGATCGCGATGCACAATTCTCAAGCGAGAGTCCTCATGTAAATAAAGCATCCCTCGAGCAATGCCACATATAATTTGTAGCGTGTTTGCCAATCCAATTCTTCTTGTTTTCCATGATCTGTAAGAAGTACACACAAACACAAAAGATCATATCATTTCAACAGTCTAGCAATTATGAATTAGCTAAAATTGATCATCTTAAGTATTATTTTTTAAGTACTCATACCAAATAAGAGGAAGTCAAGGCTTTTGTTGGGAACAAATTCGTACACAAGCAACTTTTCGTATTCAGCCAAACAAAATCCCAATAGCCTAACAAGATTTCGGTGTTGGAGCTTGGCTACAAATACTACCTCGTTCATAAATTGCTCTACACCTTGATTAGAACCCACGGATAACCTCTTTACTGCTATTTCTTGTCCATTAGGAAGTGTCCCCTGATTCAAAAACTCAAATTATTAAAATTATTTAATGTTCATACTAGAACCATGCTTGGCTATAATGTGACAAGATTTATGCGCTTGAGATAAGGTACAAAGTGCATTCAGACTAGGCTACATCCCAAATTAGGCGGCCGGTATTACCCAATTTGAACAACCTTGATGAACTTTCTTTTTATGCATACAAAGAACTATAATACTACCTCTGTTACATATTATTTACAACAAGAAAATTAATTATGTCTTACAAATAATACCTCTTTGTTGCAATTAATACAGAGGTTGCAATTAATATGATACAGAGGTAGTACATGTAGAAGTCCAACGATACTTACCTTGTAAACTCCTCCAAATCCCCCTTCTCTAGTTTATTATCATCGGAAAAGTTATTCGTTGCTATTTGAAGCAATTTCAAGTCATATTGCAGAGAATCAACATTCGGGAACTCTTCACCATCTACATTGCATAAAGGAATGTTCACAATATGATCAAACAAAAAACAGATCATTTTTGAAAGGAAAAAAAAAAAAAAAAAAAAAAAAAAAAAGAAGCTTTTAGATGTATGTTATTTACTGTAACTAAAACTTGGAATATGATTCACTTGGTTTTGATTTTGTAGTAGTACTTCAGCATCTCCCAACTTTTTCCTCCCTTTACTCCACATCAGGAAGATACACACTGATAATTGAACCACTAAAATGGCTACTAAAGCAACAAGTGCAATCGTTACAGAACTTGACTTTCTCTTTCGGCCTGCAAAAGCAAATTAAATTGCAAAGTTAAATAACCACTTTTCAATGCAAAAACTTTTTAAAGTGAAATGAATTATAAAGGGCCTGGGCCACACCTGTTACAACTGTTCATTTTATACGACCAAGGAGGTTCCACCTCAAAATCATATGACAATGAACAGAATAGCCCCTTAATCTTATAACGTGGACACAACTTTCTATTTATTTTCTTCAATATGGGATACACATTCCAATATAAACTTTCAATTATACACTTGATTAATGTGGGACAACACGTACACTTATACAGTTATACTCACATGTGGATTTTATCATGGACTCAACATAAGAGACTCAAATAATGAGAGTTACAAAATATAAGGATTTTGAAATTACCTTTAGAAGACATTGGTAATTGTGGTGAGTGTGGTGGAGTAGTAGTAGGCAAACTAGGCACCAAGGGTAGTGGCGGTGACGAGGACGAGGGCGATGGAGCAATTTCATAAAAAGGGAAGAGCCCATATCTAGCTTTACAGCTAGGAGTCAACACTATGGCTCCTTTGCTGCTACTACAACAATCGGGAAAATAATTATTGGCTGTCGTTAAACACCTTAGGCACTCCGTTGTGGAAAGGTCTGGTGTGCATTGAGCCTCGGCATACACGGTCAAGAAGCTAGTAAAGCTGGCCTCTTTGGTTGCATATTTCTTTGTAGATGTCGCGACATCATTAGCCAAGGTGTGCATGACTTCACCTACTAATTGATTGAAGCCGCTAGCGTTTGTGGTGATGTTATTACGGTTGTTAGTCATGTACAACGGTGGAGAAAGGTCCATAATTCCGAAGATGGACTCGTTGGAGTAACGGACCATACAATCAACATACCTATTACAAAAATGTCAATGCGTTCACAAATGTTGTTACCGTGTGAGAAAATTTGCATGGACCCATTGGGAGACTTGGAAGTAAACGGACCATACAATTAGACCTTCAATAAAAGTCAATCTTCTAAGCATAATTTGTCCAAAGTAGCTGGTCTTCAAGGAAAAACTCTGTTTTAGTGTTTACATGCATCTAAAAGTCTGTAATATGGACTAAAAGCATAGAATTAATTTAGGATCTTTTTGCTAGTAACTCCGTATTATACAAATTTTGCAATTATATAGCTACATTATAATTTAATTTTTTTTTTAAATAGCTATATTATACAATGTGGGTTGTTAGCACTATCTCTAAACGAACATCATTCAATATTCCGTTAAATTTGTGATGTTAGTAATGGGCCTCACTAACACAAATTGGATACTATAAGGTACAATACTTATCTGCATAACTTGTGTTATACTATAAGATAGTTGTCTGAAAAAAAAACCCCCTTAAATCTTATTAACACATCATGAATATATAATCTAAAATGCAAATTTAACAAATGAATTAAGCCGAATGAACTATGATAAAATACTTACAAATTTATTAATCAATTACTTCGCCTTGATTATTATTATTATAACTACTAGTATTTGTTAAAAAAAACTTTTCTCTTTAATATCAATATATGTATGACTTTTAAATAAACATTAATTTTAGATGGATGATATGTATAAATCTATAATTAATAAAGCAGTTAATCAGTGACTTACCAAACTGTAGCCACAACAGGCCGAGATGGGCATTGCTGTGATAAGCTATTAATGGCTTTCGGCACACATGTTTGGCAATCTTTGTTCGAGTCATCTCCACAACAAAGATAGAGGCCGAATACGGGGTAAGAACGACCATGATGATCATACCCTACAACAGACGTATTAAAAAATCTTGTATTGCCTAGGCCTCGTGTCGCATTTGTGGCTAGAGAAGAGAGGAGGGCATTAAGATTGGCCTCGTACGTGCTGTTCGGAGCATAACTATCGTTCGAACAAGCTGTTTTGAGTAGAGTATCGCCTGCGAGGCTTCTGTCGATGGTGTTGGCTATACAAAGCGCGAAGAACAAAAGAACAAGAAATGGCCTTGAAATGGTAATGTTGGTATATTTAGGCATATTTTCAAGTGGCTTGAAAATTTTGAGTTAATAACCGAAAAAAGAATTCCACAAATAGATGAGAGTAGCTATGGAGAGTATAACTAAGAGGTCAATTTGAAAACGGAGTATAAATTTAAGAGAGAATTCTTTGCAAAATTTAAAATGGAGTTTTCTTAATTTTGCTTAAAGAAGTGGTCAAAATTCTCATTCTTGCATCATTATGTCAACTTGACTTACAAAAGTAGTCAATAGAGTACTCAATAAAAAAACACGTCATGATGGAAAATTATAACTTTCTCTGTTTTTTTTTTTTTATTTTATTATTATTATTACACTAAGAATTTGGCAGTTTAGCATAAATTTTTAGAAAGTGGAAAAAGATGAGAGAGAAAAAGCTATAAATACAAAGTTGTCTACTAGTAAGTGTTATAAAGTAAGGCTATATTAGGTATTTGTAGTGTAAACACGAATAATTTATGACGAATATGGTGTAATATATGTGAAAGTTTCTTAACAAGCAAATGCTACAATGTTTAAAAAACGGAGAAAGTATGTAAATTCATGTTTTTGGAGCAATTAAAATAAGTGGACTTGATTTTAGTCAACAACGTCCAGCTATAGAAAATTTTGATTGAAAGAAACTTCTTGGCTCGTTCAAATTGTCACTGGTGGTCCATGCATAGAGTTCGATGGTGCAGATACAATGTTTCCTTAAATGGGCCTCTTCAGCCCAAGGTTCTAGATGAATGGTGGGCTTGATGTAGCCCTTCTCCGGCCCAAGTGTTTGTTCAGTTCATAATAAAGAAATAAGAGAGGAATTAATAAGTATGGTAGTTGATTTACTTGTATATTCTTTGTTACAAATAAGATAAATTTAAATGTAAGCCCTTATATCAAGATTATTATGAGGGTAATTTGTAAAAAAATATGATTCAAAACAGTTTTATAGTAAATTTTAGTAAGTGAAACAGGAGTGATTTACACTGTAATATTGTATACTCTATAAGACTACACAACAATTGGCAATTGCTGTAGCAAACCTGTGATTCTTTGGAATATAATCAATGTTATCTAGGAACTACAGTCGAGGTTGTTAGATCATTTACAGAAGAATTACTAGCTGCTATCATACGATCAGCATCATGTCTTACAGAAATCGAAAGCACATTCGGCTGAGGGAGAGTCAATGATTCACCACTGAGTAATGAAACAACAGTTGCCATAACAGGTCTTTCTGCAGGGTCCTCTTGCACACAAAGAAGCGCGATATGAAGGCATCTTAGCACCTCTTCCATTGAACATGGCATAGCTAGTAACGAGTCAACGAATTCTAACTCTCTGCCTTCATTCCACAGCTTCCATGCCTACAAAAACAGAAACCAAGATCAAAGTTTAGTTCATTCATGCTCAACTCTGTCTAATAAGTTCAGATAAAGGCGTTTTTGGTTAGAAGTATGAAGCCTTACATATGAAACAAGTGACTTGGAATGTTCTTTGAAGTATCGACTGCTTCATATCCCACTGATGATCTCTAGAACAATAACTCCAAAGCTGAACACATCAGATTTTACTGAAAACAGGCCTTCCATTGCATACTCTGGCGCCATATATCCACTTTCACATTAGACAAATTAAATGTCAGTCATAATTCAAGTCAGCATATATAGTTGTTGATCTTAAGTTTTGATGATGACTCAAGGAACCTAAGCAAACCCATAAGGGCTTTTAACTTTTGTCTATTAGCTTTGATGTGTTGACAGGTTTTGTATGCAACGAAGTTCTAGAGTCAGAATGGAGCATGGAACAAGGTCAAAGGAAGAGCTTTGGATGAGCATAGAAGACAATCAGAAGCCAAGTTCCTTGAGTGAGGAACTGAAGCTCCAGAGTCGAAGCTTCACTGAGTTCCAAGGAGTCTATTGTATCTTTATTGTTTATTTTAGGCTTCTTGTATATATGTTAAGTACTTTCATAATTGATAGGATTTTAAGTGGATTTAATTTCAGATTTTATTTACCTTTGTTTAAAAAGATTCTATTTTATTTTCGGAAAATTATCTTTTAAAACTATCCTATTTATTTAAAGATTTTCTGTTTTAATTTTATCCTATTATTCTGGAAAAACTGACTTGGTAAAAACTCTTTTGAAAACTCTTTTGAACGGATCTTTTACTTGGTCAAGGAGGTTGAGAAATTTAAGGAAGCAGTAAACCACTTTCTTCAGCATACTTCAGCTTGTTGCCCAAGCATCCACGAACTGCACTTCCTTATTTCATGGGAGTTGTGGTGTAGTGGGAGTTAAGGCAAACGTATAGGTTCAACTGATTTCCTTCTGTATAAATAGGATTAGTTTTCTGTTTTGAAAAGTACACTTGAGCATTACAATCTTCTAAGCTTTTCGAAAAGAGTCAAAAATCCACTTAAGTCCTTGAGTGTCTTTGTACTTAGCATCTTAGAGTTTTAATTCGAGTTGTATTGGGGTAGAGTTTGGGTAAACTCTAGAGTGTTCAGATTGCTTTGAGTGAAGCAAGGAGAAAGAGAGAGATTTGAGAGCTCAACTGATTGAGGGATCAGTTGAGGGGGAACTTAAGTTCGTAGAGGAACTTAAGGTTAGAGTCTTAATTTGTAATAGGTTGTTTGCCCTATTATTATTAAGAATTGTGTTTAAAATCCCTTGTGGTCATGGTTTTTCTTCTTGATTAGGGCCAAGAAGTTTTCCACGTAAAATCTCTCTTGCACTTTAAAGTTTTTGTTTAAGTTTCTTTTAGAATTCCGCAAAAATTACCCTAGTTCCTCAACAATACAATTCACCCCCCTCTTGTATTGTTCATTCGAGTTAACAATTGGTATCAGAGCTGGTTCCTCGAAGAAATCAGGAAACCCTAACGAGTTAAGTTCCTGGAATCAAGATGAACAATCACGAGAAACTGGAAGAAGGTTACTCTACGCAGCGTCCTCCTATGTTCAATGGGAAATTCTACACCTATTGGAAGAACAGGATGGAGATCTTTATCAAAGCTGACAACTACCAGGTTTGGAGAGTTATCGAAGTTGGTGATTTTGAAATTACCAAAACCAACAGTGAAAATGAGGTAGTACCTAAACCTATATCTGAGTTTGATAAGGAAGATTTTGAAAAAATGGAAATTAATGCACTTGCTGTTAAATTACTTCATTGTGGTCTTGGACCCCATGAACACAATCGTGTTATGGGTTGTAAAAATGCTAAAGAAATTTGGGATTTACTTCAAGTAACTCATGAAGGAACTAACGAAGTGAAACGCTCTAAAATTGACTTGCTTATGTCAAAATATGAACGGTTTGAAATGCAACCAAAAGAATCAATTCAGGAAATGTTAACTAGATTTACTAACATTATTAATGAGATTGTTTCTCTTGGAAAGCAAATCCCTATTGATGAGCAGGTCAGAAAAGTTCTAAGAAGCCTCCCTCAAGATGAGAGATGGAGAGCCAAGGTAACAACCTTACAAGAAACAAAGGACTTCACTAAGTTCAACATTGAGCAACTTGCTGGTTCCCTCATGACTCATGAGTTGCACCTAGGAACAAGCAACAGTGAAGGAAACCGAGGAAAAGGCTTGGCTCTCAAAGCTGGAGATCAAGAAGACTCTGAAGTCGATGAAGAAGAGGCTGTTATGCTGGTGAGAAGGTTCAAAAGAATGTTCAACAGAAACAACAGGTCAAGGAACTTCACCAAGAAACCCTCTACTTCAAAGGCTGACTCTGGTTGTCACAAATGTGGATCACTAGAACACTTCATTCGTAAGTGTCCACTTTGGGAAACAGAGAAAGGTAAAGGGAAGGCAAAGGAACAAGTTAAGAGCAACTACAACAAAACTCCTTTCAACAAAACAGACATTAGGAAGGCTATGATAGCTGCGTGGGGAGATTCTGAAAGTGAGGATGATGAGGAACAACCTGAAGAAGAAACAACTCATCTGTGTTTGATGGCCAAACGTGATGAAAAGGCTTACAATGATAAGCTTGCTAAAGAGGTATTCCTTGATCCTAATGTGCTTAAAACTTATACTAAAGATGCTCTCATTGATTTAGTGTTTGAAATGGAAGATGAATGGACTCACACTAGTATTCGTCTAGGTGAATGTCAAAGAGCTCTCAAAGTCTGCAAGGAACACAGTACGTGGATTGAAAATCAACGAACTGATGTGCAAAGCAGATTTTTTGAACTTTTTGACAAGAATCTTCTCTTAAAAGAAATGAATGAGAAACTCAAGTTTGAAAATATTATGGTTGATGTAGAATTGACTCAATACAAACTAGCTAATGCTGAAGTATCTCCAAGTTCCTCCTCTGAATCTTTGCCAAAATTTAATGAGGATTTTGAAAAATTAAAATTTGATCTTGATGAGTTAAAAATTGAAAAAGCAAAATTGGAGAAGGAACTTGAGCTTCGAAAAGAAAGATGCATTAGTCATGTTGGAATTCCTAAGTGGATTGAGAATGCTCAAACCAAAAGAACTGAAGGTCTAGGATTCATACGTTCTAAGCATAAGGACAAGAAAAAATATGTAGACCTGCCTAGCTATAAAGTATGTACCTTCTGTGGTAAAACTGGCCATCTTGTTGCTACTTGTAACAAGAAGGAACAGTCTGTTAACAAGAATGTTAGGCAAGTTTGGGTAAAGAAATCTGATATTGCTTCAACGTCCAAGGAACCCAAGGAAACCTGGGTTCCTGAATCTAACCAATGGGTTCTTTTGTAGGTCCTAGTGAGGGGGAACAACACGTGGTACCTCGACAGTGGTTGTTCAAAGCATATGACAGGAGACAAATCAAAGTTTCTCTCACTAGAGGCCTATCCAGGAGGAACTGTGACCTTTGGAGACAACAAGAAGGGTGAAGTAATTGCTAAAGGAAAAGTAGGAAGGTCCAGTTCTCATTCAATAGAAAATGTACTTTTGGTCGAAGGTTTGATGCACAATTTGCTGAGCATATCACAATTTTGTGATAAAGGAAACTCTGTAAGTTTTACCTCTAATTCATGCAACATCATTAATGATAAAACAGGAAGGGTTGTTCTTGAAGGAACCAGAAAAGGGAACACATACATTGTGGATCTGAATTCCGTTCCGAGGAACAACCTTACCTGCCTGAGTGCCATTAATGATGATCCTTTATTATGGAATAGACGTTTTGAACATGCTAGCTTCTCACTCATGGATAAACTTAGAGCAAGGAACTTGGTTATAGGGCTTCCCTCAGTCAAGTTCCTCATACAACATATCTGTGATGCATGTGTGAGAGGCAAGCAAGTCAGGTCCTCTTTCAAAAGCAAAAACATGGTCAGCACCACAAAGCCATTGGAGCTAATCCATATGGATTTGTGTGGCCCCATGCGTGTTCAAAGTAGAAGTGGAAAGAAATATGTTTTAGTTATTATTGATGATTTTTCTAGATTTACTTGGGTGATTTTTTTGTCGAGCAAGGATGAAACTTTTGATGAATTTGTGTCCTTTGCCAAAAGAGTTCAAAAGTCAAGTGGAAATCAAATTATCCACATTCGTTCAGATCATGGAACAGAGTTTGAGAATTCAAGATTCGATGACTTTTGCAAAGAAAATGGCATGGATCATAACTTTTCAGCTCCAAGAACTCCTCAACAGATCGGAGTTGTTGAAAGGAAGAACAGGACTCTAGAAGACATGGCAAGAACTATGCTCATAGCAAGTGGTCTTCTAAGGAACTTCTGGGCTGAAGCTATTAATACTGCTTGTTACATTATTAATAGAGTTATGATGAGACCAATCATCAATAAGACTCCTTATGAATTGTTTAAGGGCAGAAAACCCAATATTTCTCACTTTCGAGCTTTTGGATGCAGGTGTTTTGTCCATAATAATGGGAAAAGGAACATAGGAAAATTTGATGAAAGAAGTGATGAAGCTGTGTTCCTTGGCTATGCATCAAATAGCAAGGCCTACAGAGTTTACAATAAAAATACATTGTGTGTAAAAGAAAGCATTCATGTGATATTTGATGAATCTAATATGTTTATGAATGTACAGGAACAAGACAATAATGATTATGAAATTGGAATGATTAGAGACAGGGAAGAAGAGGAAGAAGCCTCCAAGCAAACCAAGGAAGTAAGAGAGGAACCTGAGCAAGAACATCAAGAAAATGCTGAAGTTCCTAATCAAGAAACCCCGGAGGAACAAGAACATGGAGAATCAGGCAACGAGGAAAATGCAGAAGAAACTGAAGAAGAAGTGCCTCAAATTGGAGTTCCTGCTAGAAAGTTTCATCCAAAGCCATTCAAATATCAAGGCTCTCATCCAACAGATCTTATTATAAGTGATATTGGTAGAGGAACTCAGACCAGATCACAGATGAGGAACTTCTGTGCCTTCCAAGCCTTCTTATCCTTAATTGAGCCAAGAATCATGATGAAGCTCTAAAGGATGCTGACTGGATAATTGCCATGCAAGATGAACTCAATGAGTTTGAAAGGAACAAGGTCTGGCATCTTGAAGAGAAACCAGAACACAAAAAGGTTATAGGGCTCAAGTGGGTATTCAGGAACAAGCTGGATGAATATGGAACAATTGTGAGAAACAAGGCCAGACTTGTTGTGAAGGGCTACAATCAGCAAGAAGGTATTGATTTCGAAGAAACTTTTTCTCCTGTTGCTAGATTAGAAGCTATTAGAATATTAATTGCTTTTGCTTCTTTCATGGGTTTCAAATTATATCAAATGGATGTTAAATGTGCTTTCCTAAATGGTTTTCTTGAAGAGGGGGTGTTCGTGGAACAACCTCCTGGTTTTGAAAATCCCCAATTTCCTAATCATGTCTTTAAGCTTGATAAAGCTCTTTATGGGCTGAAACAAGCACCTAGAGCTTGGTATGAAAGGCTCTCTAAGTTCCTTCTTCAAAATGATTTTAAAAGAGGAAAAGTAGATAAAACTTTGTTTTTAAAATCTGAAGGAACTGACTTACTAGTTGTTCAAATATATGTTGATGATATTATTTTTGGAGCAACTAACGAAAACTTGTGCAAGTACTTTGCTGAGCTAATGAGTGGTGAATTTGAGATGAGCATGATGGGGGAACTCAACTTCTTTCTTGGACTACAAATCAAACAAACAGAAAGAGGTATTGCAATTCACCAACAAAAGTATGTCAAGGAACTACTAAAGAAATATAATCTTGACCAAGCAAAGACCAACCATACACCAATGGGAACAGGCACAAGGTTAGATGAAGATCTACAAGGAACTAGTGTAGATCAAACTAGATACAGAGGTATGATTGGATCTCTTTTATACTTAACTGCTAGTAGACCTGATATTGCATTTAGTGTTGGCTTATGTGCAAGATTTCAATATAATCCTAAAGAGTCACATCTTACAGCAGTGAAAAGGATCCTACGATATCTCAATGGAATTGACCATCTTTGTCTCTTCTATCCTAGAAGTGATACTTTTGATTTAAAAGGTTTTTTGCAGATGCTGACTATGCAGGGGATCTGGTGAACAGAAAAAGTACTTCAGGAATGATTCAGTTTCTTAGGCCATGCCTAGTTTCTTGGGGATCCAAGAAACAGAACACAGTGGCCTTGTCAACTGCTGAAGCTGAATATGTGGCAGCTGCTGCCTGTTGTTCTCAAGTACTCTGGATAAAACAACAACTAAGAGACTATGGTATGAAGTATAATTGCATTCCTATCTATTGTGATAATACTAGTGCCATATGCATTTCAAAAGATCCAGTTCATCATTCTCGTGTGAAACATATTCATATAAGGCATCATTTCCTTAAGGATAACGTGGAAAAAGGCTTAGTTAAATTAGATTTTTGTGAGACTGAAAATCAAATTGCTGACATTCTTACTAAGCCTTTGAGCAGGGACAAATTTGAAAAGATGCGCATGGAACTTGGTATGATACAATTGAGTTAGAAGACCTCAAGTTTCCCCAAGGTATAAGTCAATCGTGCATGCATTATATGTGTCTTACACAAAATGTATGTGTGAAAACATAGTCCTGAGTATTAGAATGTATGGCAATGCATATGGGATTGTGGCTGTATGTGAAGAAATCAAATTGCACTTGCTTATCTATATTACTAACAAGCTATGTTGATTTGTTCCAAGTTCCTCCTAATATTTTCATAAGATTTCGTTCTATCTCTTCTTGAATTAATTAGCTAGTCAGTTAATTAATTTTTATCTTCTGAAAAAAATCTTATCTTTTTTATTTTTGAATTAATCTCTCAAGTTTATCTTTTTAAATTCAAATCTATCTTCAATTAAATACCCTAGTCTTTTCGAATTCAATTCAAGTTTCTGATAAAAAACTTCTCTATTTAATCAAGACCCTTCATGTCAAATCACATTAATTGAATCTTCCTTTTTAATCTGACCAAGTGAAAAGTAATTTTTCTATCCTTCTTCAAACGACACATACCCCATGCAATTAACCTTCCACACTCTTCCACCGTCTCCCATTTCCCTAGAAATTACCTCCACTATAAAATGAAGCCAAACTCTCCAAACCCTAATCACTGTTCTTCACCTACTCACTCCGTAAAATACATACTACATTTCAACGATTCAACTTACTCTCCCATGGATATTTCACCAAAAACTCAGATAACTCCACAAAAAGACTCACCCATGGAAATCGAGCAAGTAATTCAAACCAAAGCTGTCCCTGAGAAGCCAAAGAACTTGCCAGTAGATAGAAGTGAATCGAAGAAACGCAAGCTGGAGGAACCCGAGGAACTAAGCTGGGTAGAGATGGGAGAAAAGATACTGCTAGAGAAATCTCCCTCTGTCAAGAGAATTGAAGCAAGCTCTGATCGCTTCATTCATGGTTTTTGCATCAATTTAAATTGGTGTGAGGCTAGTAAGTACACTGAACTCCTTGAAATTTTAGAAGCACAAAATTGGATTCAATTGTTTAGTGAAAGTTATAATAATGTGCTTGCTCATGCTCCTTTGAAAGAATTCTGTGCGAATTTCAAGAACTTTGATGGTGTTTGTGTTTCTAAAGTTAAAAATAAGAAAATTAGTTTTGATGATGATTATCTGAGTGCTATCTTTGGAACTCCGAATGAGGGGTTTGATGAATATTTTAAGGATGCAACAGAATTAGGTGTTGGTGATGTGTCTATTAAAGAAATTGTGGAATCAATTGGTGGGAAGCTGTCTAAAGTACAAACCAATCATAATCTGTTTTCTCCCCTGCAAAAATTGCTGTTCATTTTTGTCCATCAAGCCATTGTCCCTAGAACTCAGCATAGGCATGAAGCAAATCATCTAGATGCTATGCTCATGTATTGTCTTGAAAACAAAATCCAAATCAATTTCCCATCTATCATGATAAAACACCTTACTCACTGACTCACAAATCACCTGAAAGTTGGCTATGCAAACCTGATCATCACTCTCATAGAGAGTTTTGGTATTTCTGTGGAAAACTGTGAAAACCTCAAACTTCAAACAAATCATTTTGTCCAACCCCGAACCCTTGAAAGCAGGAACCTGCATGTTGTTGATGGTGTCACCTAGTTCCTTCCTAAACAAAACCTATCAAAAGCCAAAGAGGAAGTGAAAGTAATGACAGAGGATGAGGAGTTGGATAAGTGGTTAGAAGGAGAGGATAGTGAGGAAGAGGGAGAAAAGAAAGAAAAAATGAAAGGAGAAGATCCTGGTTCTGAGAAGAAAGAAAAGAAGAGCAATACGCCAGCTGCAGGGAAGAGAAAGAGCACTAGGTTGGCTGTGAAGCCAAAAATGAAAGTGGGAGCTCCTTCTTTTGTTGATCTGAGTGAAGAGAAAGAGAAAGTATTGATTCAGGGGGAACAGGGCACCTTTACTGAGGCTACAGTTCAAGTAGAAGATGAAGTGGGGTTGACTGGTCTTGGTTCTGTCAGCTCTACTCTACAATTGAGGGCTCTTAAGGACACGGTGCAAAAGCTTGTTGATGCTCAACCTGCTCTAATTCAGAGAATTGAGACCTTGGAGAAGATGGTGTCTGACTTGACAAAAGCTTCTACAGAGCTCTCCTCAGCAGTTCAGTAGAGTACCTCCAGCATTTCCCAAGGGCAAGCTGATATTCTGAAGAAACTGGAGGACTTGGTGCTTGAAGAGGTGCCAATTGAAGATGCAGGAGAAGAGCACCAGTCCACTGCCCCTGAAGCCTAATCCTATTTTCTTTCTGTCCTGTTTATGAATCTGTTTGACTTTTGAACTTGGTCTGGATTGAAAACTTTGTTTTATTTTGCTTCTTTTGGTCTGTAAACACTTAAAACAGGGTATTTTTTATTTTTTTATGCTCTGGAGGAACATCAGTTTGTTTATATGGATGTTGCTTGCTTGCTCTATGACTATTTGCATACTATTTCTGCCTATATGTGCTTTGTTCTATGCTTTGGACACAAACCATTATCATGGTGCTGTGTTTAGATATATATATTTGTGTGCATTAATTTTGATGAACGCCAAAAGGGGGAAAAGAAGGCAAACTCAATTGTTGACAAGCTCTCCATCCATCTAAAACTAGAAGGTATAATTTTCATTCAGTTCCTTGTTAATTTTTAAAAACTAGTTCATTTTTATTTTAAGTTTTTCTTTTTCTGATTGTCTTTCAATTTTAATTTATGAGTTTGCTTAGGTTTGTCATTCATCAAAAAGGGGAAATATTGTTGATCTTAAGTTTTGATGATGACTCAAGGAACCTAAGCAAACCCATAAGGGCTTTTAACTTTTGTCTATTAGCTTTGATGTGTTGACAGGTTTTGTATGCAACGAAGTTCTAGAGTCAGAATGGAGCATGGAACAAGGTCAAAGGAAGAGCTTTGGATGAGCATAGAAGACAATCAGAAGCCAAGTTCCTTGAGTGAGGAACTGAAGCTCCAGAGTCGAAGCTTCACTGAGTTCCAAGGAGTCTATTGTATCTTTATTGTTTATTTTAGGCTTCTTGTATATATGTTAAGTACTTTCATAATTGATAGGATTTTAAGTGGATTTAATTTCAGATTTTATTTACCTTTGTTTAAAAAGATTCTATTTTATTTTCGGAAAATTATCTTTTAAAACTATCCTATTTATTTAAAGATTTTTGTTTTAATTTTATCCTATTATTCTGGAAAAACTGACTTGGTAAAAACTCTTTTGAAAACTCTTTTGAACAGATCTTTTACTTGGTCAAGGAGGTTGAGAAATTTAAGGAAGCAGTAAACCACTTTCTTCAGCATACTTCAGCTTGTTGCCCAAGCATCCACGAATTGCACTTCCTTATTTCATGGGAGTTGTGGTGTAGTGGGAGTTAAGGCAAACGTATAGGTTCAACTGATTTCCTTCTGTATAAATAGGATTAGTTTTCTGTTTTGAAAAGTACACTTGAGCATTACAATCTTCTAAGCTTTTCGAAAAGAGTCAAAAATCCACTTAAGTCCTTGAGTGTCTTTGTACTTAGCATCTTAGAGTTTTAATTCGAGTTGTATTGGGGTAGAGTTTGGGTAAACTCTAGAGTGTTCAGATTGCTTTGAGTGAAGCAAGGAGAAAGAGAGAGATTTGAGAGCTCAACTGATTGAGGGATCAGTTGAGGGGGAACTTAAGTTCGTAGAGGAACTTAAGGTTAGAGTCTTAATTTGTAATAGGTTGTTTGCCCTATTATTATTAAGAATTGTGTTTAAAATCCCTTGTGGTCGTGGTTTTTCTTCTTGATTAGGGCCAAGAAGTTTTCCACGTAAAATCTCTCTTGCACTTTAAAGTTTTTGTTTAAGTTTCTTTTAGAATTCCGCAAAAATTACCCTAGTTCCTTAACAATACAATTCACCCCCCCTCTTATATTGTTCATTCGAGTTAACAATAGTCTAACACAAATTTATCCAGGAAATTGTAAGAACTAGGAAGTCTACTTACTATGTTCCAACAACTCTCTTTGTGTTAGCTATATTTTGATCAACACAAAAAATCCTTGCTATGCCAAAGTCTGAAATTTTCGCATTCATATCTTGATCCAACAGAACATTACTAGGCTTCAAATCCCGGTGTATGATCCTTATCCTGGCACCATCATGAAGATACAGAAGTCCTCGAGCAATTCCATTAATGATGTTGAATCGCGCCTCCCAGTTCAAGTCTACACGCTTCTCTGCATCTGAAATTTTTTTCAGTTCAGCACTAAGATAACAGCAGATAACTATACAAGCCTAGTTGTATATGCAGCATCTTAAGAAATATGTAAATTATACCATAAATATACAAGTCAAGGCTTTTATTTGGCAATAATTCATATACTAGAATCTTTTCTTGGCCTTCAATTCCACATCCCAACAGTCTGACAAGGTTCCTGTGCTGGAGATTTGCCATCAATATGATCTCGTTTTTTAATTCTTCTCCTCCTTGCCATGTCCTTCTTGCCAGCCTTTTCACAGCTAGCCTCGTTCCATCAGGAAGACGGCCCTGTAAACTTTGTTTAGTTTCTTTTCTAGCTAAAGATTATAAGGCTAAATGCACTGACAAACACGAGTAAGGAAACGTTTAAACCTCATAGACAGCGCCAAAACCTCCTTGTCCGAGCAAAAGTTATCAGTGGCATCTTTCAGAGTAGCTAAATCCATAGATGTCAATCCTTCGGTACTTACTAACTTACCTTCTTCTGTTATCACCACATCTTTAGGAATGGTTAAGGCCGACATCATCTCACTTTGATTCAAGTCATTACCTGTAAGAAATGTATTGTATCACAGTAAAAAGAAGTGTGGCCTGATACACAGCACCATTTCTATATATCGAAAACTGAAGTTGATACTTACCCTTTTGTACCTTCATCCGATAATAGACAGCAAAAAATGCAGCGATAACTATAACAAGTAATGTTGGAACACCAATTGCTATGATCAGCACCCAGGTTCTGCTTCTGCTCTCGGAAGGAACGAATATCTCTGCTTTGAAATAAAGTTCATCAGATTTAAAGTTACTCCTCAAATCATGAAGTTTTTTTTTTTTTTTTTTTTTTTAACAACAAATCATGAAGTTAAATATAACTAACTTCAAACTTAAAAGGACTTAATGAAAGAACTCACCGTTGACAGCAGTGGCATTATAAAAGCGGTATGCCTCAAATCTCATACTACAACTGAAGCTAAGAATTGATCCTCCTTGATGCAAAGAACAACATCCATCGAGATCTCCAAATGCAGAATTCAGACAATTGCTGCAGTCATCAGGGGAGATATCTCTAGTACACTGTACTAGTCCATATATCGTGTTGTCTGAAACTTTCGTCTGTCCAACAGCAAACATTTGACTAGAAGAATTAGAAGCAGCCTCAAAGGACAGTTCATGCATTAGACGCGACAAAACTTTACTAGATAAGGATTGACAGTATGATTCTCATTTTCGTACTTTCCACCATAAGTCATGGAGGAGAAAAACATGTAGTATGAGTAACGAACTTGACATAAATCGAGCCATATTGTTGCTTCTATTGCTTTACACTGTCTGAAAATTTCAGAGCTTGCGATCTGAACACAAAGTTCACAATCAGATGCTGACACATCTCCCCTGCAAAGTGCTTGAGCATATACTTTGTTAGGATCACTCCCTGCAGAACCATTGTAAAAACCTGAAATGGATGTATTCGAAGGAAGAGAATCGAGGAGGGTTCTAAGATTATGTTCAAACCGGCTATTTGCTGTATAATTTCCGATTTCATTTTCAGTACAGGAAATAGAGATATGATCTGCACTAAAGACAGTTGCTGACAGAAAATACAAAAGTAGCAAAAATAGATTAATTGATAGTATTTCGCAATTCTTCATGTTTATTTAAGGAAATGTCAAAAGGATTTACATCTTTAGTAGAGATAAAGGTTTTAAGCTTTCAGATAAGATAACAGCTGCCTAGAAGTTGGTTCTAAAAAAAAAAATCACTCGAATTTTCAAGTTGCTGTTAATTCTGCATTGAAAATAAAATCAAATGTTCAAAGAGTTGACTAAGCATATTCCTTCATAAAACACAGAAATGTTATATTTTATATACCAATTGAGCTGGATGCAATGATTTTTGTGCTTTATCTAGTTTATTATTTGTATGTATTATTTTTATGATTTTTAGGAGATGTATGATAAAATCCTGTAAACAAACTCTAGTCGTCGTGTAAGTTGTAATCAGTATTTCTCAGACTTTACATTCTCTACTAATGGATGTGGCAAACAACCTAACACATTATCAGTGAGCCACAGAAATTCTGTACGTGTGTTGTTCTTTGCTGTTTGTAACCACTTATTAAGCTATATCTTTCTCGCACTTGTTACAATAATGATTTCGACATAATTGTGGCCCCTGTTGTTAAAGATGCCCAACTGCACATGGTTGCTTGCTTAAACAATGGATAACATCAATTTGTATTTGTTTAATGAAGACAGTTTTAAACAATAATTGGAAAAACAGAACCTGTCAGATTTCTGAAGTCAAATCTTCCTTGTTAAATTTAAATCTAATGTTTTAAAGTCATCAGGGAAGTACTCCACATTAGCTCAATCTACGTAGATGCACTGCATTTACAAAAGCAGTGACGTCGATCTCTTAATCTAAGTGTCGTAATTGTTGTCCTATTGTATGATACATTCCGTGTATTTTTATAGAAGTGAAGTCATACATTGAGGACATGAAAATATTGTGCTACTAATCTATCGCGGTCAAGACTTGATACTCTCATTTTTATATAAGGATTTAGTTTCAGACAAAGATTGTACAATTGAGAAGAAACAACTAATACGTACAATCAAACAGAAAATTCTTTACAATTTACAATAAAATATAGCTTCAAAAAATTGTACATTTAATCTATGAGTCAACTATTCAACTAACTAAAGCCATATATAGGACTAGCTAGCTATATCAGTGAGCAAATGCATCACGAATCATCGAGCTGAAATATCTGAAAGAGCAAAGCATCTTAAAGGGGTTGGTGTTCTAGAACTTGTTTCATAGTGATCACCAAATCTTCCAACAGTAAAGGCAGGTTGTTTTGGAGAGTGCAGATTTACATTTTCGTGTTTTAACATGTGAACCACGAATGACATTGTGGGGCGTTCAGATGGATCCTCTTGAACACATAGTAATCCTATGTGCAAGCATCTTAAGAACTCGGTAGTGACATCACACGAATCATTACTTGTTAACATTGGCTCCATCAATTCTTTCCACCTTCCTTGGATCCATAATTTCCATGCCTGCATTTTCGATAAAATCTTTTGAGTATCAAAATATTAACAATAGGAGATAAGAAGAAGCAGGACATTTTGGTCACTTACATAAGCTTGGAGGCTAGGACCATTTCCAGTAAAATGAAATCCAATGCTTTTTCTTCCTGTTATCATCTCTAGCAGCATAATTCCGAAGCTGAAAACATCAGATTTAACAGAATACATTCCTTCCATTGCATACTCCGGTGCCATATATCCACTATTAATTGTAGCATTATCAGTAAACAACAGCTAGTACTGCTAGACAACTATTAAAAATGGAAAAAAGATCGAATTGTTAATAAAGAACTTACTATGTACCAATTACTGTAATAGTGCTTGCTTCATTTTCTGTTGTTCCATAGATTCTGGCATTTCCAAAGTCTGAAATCTTAGGATTCAGGTCAGAGTCCAACAACACATTTCCAGGTTTTAAGTCTCGGTGTATGATTTTTAGTCGCGAATCCTCGTGCAGATACAGGATTCCTTGAGAAATCCCATTTATAATCTCAATCCGTTTGCTCCATGTAAGCTGTGTACTCTTCTGTGCATCTAAGATCAGAACAGAAGTAAACAAATTTCAAGCAAACTTAGTTATGCTAAAATTTTGAATTTCTTTAATTAAAGAACTAAAAGATCTTTCTTGTTGTTGTACCATAAAGCCAAGAGTCTAAGTCACCAGACGACAAAAGCTCATAGATAAGCAGCCTTTCAGCTCCATCTACACAGAATCCCAACAGCCTGACAAGATTCTTATGTTGAAGCTTCATGATTAGCAGAACTTCGTTTTTGAATTCTTCCGTTCCTTGATCAGATGTGTTGGAGAGTCGTTTGACAGCAACTTTAGTACCGTCTTTTAGGACACCCTATAGAGTTAAAACAAAGGCAAAGGCTTAATTAATTCGCTTCCAAAATTTTGAACTGTCAGACCATAGAAACAAGGATATCTGTCTTTTTTCGTATGCTAACCTTAAAGACAGGACCAAAACCGCCTTCTCCTAGCTTGTGTTTTTCAGAGAAGTTTTCTGTTGCAGCTTGAATACTTGCCAAATCAAACAAAGGACTGTCCATTCCTCGAAAGTTTTTAGCTGCATATAATATGAGACTGCTGCTTTATCTGGCCGAACAATGAGTATGTGGACAGCAGGCAAAATTTAAACTCTTACCTTGACTTTTACGCCTTAGAATGATGTAGAACACACAAGATCCTACAAGAGTTGCAAGGGCACAAGCCAACCCAATCGAAAGAATACGAGTTGTCCATTTCTTACCTAGAACCATTAGCAACAAAAAAAATTCTCAGAGTTAAAAACAAATTGAGCTACTTGACTTAACAAAGTATAACTGTATACAAATTCAGAACACTTACCCTGAATTGCAGGATCTTCTGACGTTTCCCCTTCATAGAAAGCGTAGAACTCATACCTAAGATAACAACTTTTACTAAGAAGCCTTCCACCTCGAAATTTATAGTTTTCTGAACCAAGAACATCTACAATACCCTTATGCAAACATCGTTGACAATCGATTGGAGACAGGTCTAGAGTACATTGCACAAGACTATATACATGCTGTGCACCTGAAAAAGGCGTCGACTGAGTTGCATACATATGATCCAAGGAAGTATTATTATAAGCAGCCTTCAGAGCAAGTTCATGTAAACTGGTGTTTACAACTGCTCTAAACTTCTCTGGTTCTGATACATATTTTTTGTTATACTTGTTGATATTTCCTGTCATATCTAAATGGCCGAAGAATCTTTGATTCGATACATGAAGCAGACTTTGCTCACCCCAAACTGTTGCATCAGATGAATTCGGACAAAGTCTACGAATTGCTTGTGTTGCCATGATCATGCTTGTCCTGCAGGTCTCGAGTGTGACATAATCGTAGCAAAGGTAAAGCCCATATGATGTAACACTACCATTTCCGGAAGATGTGTTGTAGAATTTAGAGACAGAAGCATTTGAAGAGATTGTTTTAAATAGAAGACTGTCAACATTCTGCTGGAAAAAACTTTCTGATGTACTGTTGTTACTGTTAGCATCAGGGCAATTCCAGTATGGTGGATCAGCAAGAACAAGAATGTTATTAAAGATGTTGATCATAAGAAAAATACAGAGCAGAAGATTATGCATTTTAGCTTAGAGATTGTATGAAATATGAGGAAGTACTTTAATAATAATCATCTAGTTTATGCATAATAGAACAATAGCAATACAATATCTGAAGACAGTAAGACTTTTTTTGTTGACAAGCAACTAGACTTTAATCAAAGACTCCCCATAATCCAGACTTTAATAATCAAATACAAAGTATATTGATTTAAGATGTCCGAGAAAAAATTGTCACATTTTCGATCTAAGCACTTGACTGGATTTTATAAATCGGGCCTTAAACTATGTGATGAGAAGATGATAACAATGACATAGCAAAGGAGATAACTACATGTACTCCGTAATCATATTATATACGGAGTACTTACTAATACTATGTAAATATTATTATTATTTTTTTTTTTTTAATTTGAGATACAAGGGCTTAGTATTACATCTCAAGACTTTACCAACTAAGTTAGCCGATATACAAAACCAAAATCTAATGTAATATTGTTTACAATTACCACTGTTTAATAATCGGTGATATATGTGTAAGATAGTTATCCACTTATGTGATAGTTAACTACTCAATTTTATTTATTTTTTTCAAGTAGCTTATCAATAGTTGAATTTCTTATTAGATGGTACAATTTTCCGTAAAACGTTTGACTTAGGATAAAATAATGGAATACAAGTAGTATACTCTTGATCGTTGTATTATTTTATTCCATACATTAAACTTCCATGAAAGATTGTTTAATTAGTCAACTTTAATAATCTTAGGATGTGATCAGTTGTTGGCTTGTTGCCCAAAGAATAGACAATCAAGATATCATTCGTAATGCAACGAGTAGACAACCGTAATAACAGCTACTGATATACTTGTAAAGTTGTAATCTTGTACTTGTATAGTATCTTCAACTAATTTATGTGTCAAAAGAGCTATCAAAAATATAAATAAATAAATAAATAATAAAAATAATAATAATTTATGTGTATGTGGTTCAAAAAAAAAATTAGGGGTAAAGATGGGCATGAGTCATGCTGTATAGGGCCATATGCGGATCTAGCGTGCTCATGTTCAAATGGGTCATTGTTGAGACAGGCCATAAAAATTCCTATTTTGCTAGGCTCATGCATAGCTTATCCGGTGTGTTGTGCCGGGTAGAGCTATGCCAATGTCCCCCTAATAGTTTTTTATGTTTTGTTAAATTGATAAAAAAAAATAATGAGTGAGTCAACAAGCAAGCTGGCACGTTGTGCTCGTGTTGGATTCGTGCCAAATATTAAAAATGAAGCTCATGAACAGCCCATGGTCTACCGGCATTTCTCTCGTGCCATTCCGGTTGACAGGTTCAAGTCGTGTCGAGTCTTTTTTCGTGTTGTGCCTAACTAGACCTTCTGCCTAGGTGTCGTAGTTTTATAGTCACACTGACCAATTTGTGGATTCACTAATATGTTGCTCAAGCCATGCACAAATTAGATGCACTATTCCTTGTATAGTTGTATTCTCTGAGGCAAACAAACAGAAAAATTTTACATACACCTGAGTACAAGATACACTCAATGTTATTTTTTGGTTTATTTGATGATTAAATGAGCTTTAATTATCATATAAGCAGGGGGAAAAAAAAAGGTACCTTATATTTTTAGTGCTTTTTGTAGACAGATTGTATCATATGGTTGCTTGTAAAAGAAAAAAGTAATCATTAAAACACAGATCGAGTAACCCCTAAAACACTAATCGATAACTCCTGTAACACCTGACCAAGTAACTCCAATAACACTAACAAAGTGCCACAATTTGTTATTCTCATTAGCTGTCATGTTGCTCAATCATTTATTAAACCTAAATGATTACATTAAAGTATAAGGTGAAGTCCGGTGAACCGAACACACCCTTAACAAATTACATTAAAGTAAATTAAAAGTCATTATTAAACTTAAGTACATACTCCGTAACCCAATAAAAGTTAAGTCTTCTATCATTCTATGTAGGGAATTTTGTCAATAACTACCAATTAAATCGTGTGTTTAAGAAACAACTACCTATTGATTTTTTTTTTTTTTTAAGGAATTACCCTAAAATTGTAAAAAGTTTAAGTAGCATCACTATTCTAAGAATTCCAACTATTCGGTAGGTAGGTTCCATATTTTACCTTTACCTCATAAAATCATCATCTAAATTGACTAAATTACCCTTCATAATAGTAAAAAGTGCAACCTAAATGTCAGAAATTCTAACCAAAATTATTAGAGTAATTTTTTTAAAAAAAAATTAATATGTAATTGGTTTCAAAACACGTGTTTTAATTGGTAATTGTTGTTTTCTTAAGTAGTCCAAAACCAAAAACACGTTACTCACATGTTTTCGTTAGATGTTTGTGTTTTTCATTTTTTTTTTAATTACTTTTAGTTCTAGGTTGTAATTTGCCCTTTATTTATATAGTTTTCTTTGTAATTTTTTTTTTTTTTTTAATAAAAATCCAAAACCAAAAACAACCAAGGGCAAAGGTTCAAACTTTGAATCTTTCAAAAAAAAAAAAAAAAAAAAGGTTCAAACTTTGAAAACTCTAAACAATTTCACGAAGAGAGAAAAACTCAAGATCATCCATGGCATACTTGGTACGAAACTTGAAGTTGTTGATCACCAAAATCTCATCTTCCAATTCTTCATCATCTCAAATTTTTCGAGGAAAAACAAATTTACAAAGTTCTGCTTCACCAATTAACACATTTCGTTGCCTCAATACGTTTCGTTCTTCAACTTGCTCGTTTCGTTCCTTCGGATCTGCTGCTTCTGAATCTGGTAATCCTACTACTTCATATCTTCAATACCCATGTTCTTGTTTAACCACTGAAGTAATAAGGAATCTTAATTATACTTCAATTATAAGATGCACTCCAAGTGTTTGTGAAAATGCCTAAGTAACCAAAAAGTTATCATTTTGGAAATTTTTTTGCTACACATTAGTAATTAAGATATTGTATATGTTTTACTTGATTGGCCATTACGCAATTGTACAGTGTTGATCTTCTTTGGTTTGGGGGTAAAGATTGTGTAAAGTTTGGCTTTCCATTCATAGTTAAGGCCTTTAAAAGTAATTGTGCAAATGTATTTGAGATGACAGATTTTATGTTGCTTATTTGTATGTTATTTTATTATGAACATTATGTTATAGACTTATAGTATGAATGAAGATAATTTTATTGTCTTAATTTGACTTGTATGTGCTTTCCAAAGCATGACACATGGTCTGGGGTGTAATTGTAGTCAAGACTTTTAACACTTGTGTTGTTGGTGGTTACAAAACCGGAACTTGATATAATTTTATTACGCTGTTCAATTCAACTAAATTGATATTGTGGATACATTGTTAGAGACATTATTGGGTAATGGTTAAGAGAATGATTGTATTATATTCTTCTTGTTTTGAGATTAGACTATGACATGGTGAATCATCAAGGGTTCCAGATGTGGAGTAATGGAGGTGGCTTATTTCACACATCAGCTTGTATTGATCCGACAGTAGTAGTCGAAACTGGTGCTGTTGTCCACCCAGAAGCTACTTTGGGTGCAAATGTTCATGTTGGATCAGGCGCTGTTATTGGACCTAGTGTTACAGTGGGACATTCCACTACACTTGGGTATGGCTTCTTTTTTTTTTTTTTTTTTTTTTTTTTGTGCCTTGTCGACTTAAATTCTAGCTGTTTTCCTTAGCCTCCATTGTCATTATTCTGTAAAACTTGTGGATTTTATGCTTTCTTTATTTCAATATATATTTTAAGTATTCAGTTAAAATTATGAGAACATAAAGCTTAAAGAACACCATTGATAGATCTTCACTACTCCAACCTTAGATACCGATCTCAGGCAAATTATAACGAAAATTTAGAGATAAAGGTAATGGGTTTAGAGGGAGAAGCTATCTTACAGCTTTTCTTTATTAAAATAAAATATAGCTAGCTATCACTATTTATAATAAACTCTAAACAGAATGGCCTAACAGTAGCTAGAAATCAGGAATTCTGTTATGCTGTAAAAGAGGTAGTTATTTTGTTCTTTGTGCACGGTGTCATGCCAACTCACCTTCAATATACTTAATATATCCTCATAGGCTTGTTTATATGAGTATTTTCAACTGGAACACAATTTCAGCCTCTTTTTCATGTAGAATTTATTGAGGTGTGTTTAGGGCGAGAGTAGTATTATTATTTTACTGTCGAAGTGTCCAATCGTTCCCTATCTCTACATCAGACTCCATCAACTACTATGTGATCAAAATATCAACTTCTTTCCAGGTACAATGTTGCTCTGAGTAACTGCTCCATAGGTGATTTATGTGTTATCCACAGTGGAGTATGCATCGGACAAGATGGTAAAACTGGATTTTCAATATGCCTGAAACAGTTCATAGCTTCTTAACTTTCATTGTCATCATTAATTATATTCTGGGCAATTAAACTTACTTTATGGAATTTGATTTGTGGCTAAAGTGATGTAAAGCTCTTCTGGTTGTTTGACTTTGTGTCGAGGCAAGTGTGTCTTCTCTTACCCACTTGCCCATTCCTACAACTACAAGACTGGTGTCCGTGAATGATATCCTTTTTAATACTTTGCAGGATTTGGGTTTTTCGTAGATGAACATGGTAACATGGCAAAAAAACCTCAGGTTGTATTCCTTAAAACTCAATCACCGTCATTTGATTTTTGTCTATATATGAAATTTTTTTGTCCCTTTTTAGCAATGTTTTATTATTATACTTATGTATGTCAAAATATAGTCTTTGCTGACACTCCTACGCCCTTGTGTATGGATTTACCTGTCATGAAACTGGTTCTGATGACCCTATTAAGTTGTGGTTGTAGTCTTCTCTTGTGCAGCCACTCTATTTTTTCACCCTCGTATAGTGGTCATGAAGGTTTTGAGATAATCATGATATTATTTATTGCTCAACTGTTTTAGTGATGCTCAATGAACCACATGAAAATCTTCTGAGGTATATAATTGTGGGAATATCTCAGTATCTCGGTCCTTGGGTTGTAAGTTGCACTGAGTTGGCCAAAGCTACAATGAGACTGTGAGTCTTGAAATATACCTTCAGACCTAGACCCTGCCAATGGAATTTGAAGTTTGATCTGACTTCTTTTTTATGGCACTTTGTTGTTGTAATTGGTTCTTAAATTTTCTACACTTTGACTTATGCTAATGCTCATCAACATGTAGAATTTAGTCTGCAATGTGCATGAGTTGATATACTGTCCAAGACGCTTCCCCTCATCGGCTTGGAACACTATGTTTTTCTGTGGTTCGTGTTACAAAAGGGAATTAGTGTAGTATGTTAGATATATTTGTAAACTTTTATGATTGATGATGTAATGAAGCCTGGCCTACAGTTATTTTCTGCACTTTACAATTGTTTTTTTTTTTTTTTTTTTTTTAAAAAAAAAAAAAAATCTAGTTTAGCCCTTTCTAAATCCGCCTCAACTCTTTTCCAGACACTATATGCAAGAATAGGAAATCACGTGGAGATAGGTGCAAATTCATGTGTTGACAGGGGAAGGTGAGTGTTCCTTTAATGTCAAACATAGAATGGGATATATATATGTATATTTTATGGCTGATATTTTAATGTAGCTGGAGAGACACTACAATAGGAGATTATACCAAAATAGATAATCTAGTCCAGGTGCGTTGTTCTGCCCCGTCTGAATTTTAGCATTGCTCTTTGAAACGTTCAAGTTTCGTGATTAAACTCTTCTTTTGTAGATTGGCCACAATGCAATTATTGGCAAGAGTTGTATCTTATGTGGACAGGTTGGAATTGCTGGTTCAGTGACGTAAGTTTCTGTATTCTACAACTGTTGCTTTTTATTTTGGATGGTATTCCCTGCCATCTAGATAACACTCTGTTTTTGGGTGAAGGTTTAATCAATGAATAATGTTGTTGTTGTTGCTGCTTCCCCCCCCCCCCCCCCCCCTCTCTTCCTTAGGATAGGTGACTATGTTACATTGGGTGGCAGAGTTGCAGTTCGTGATCATGTCTCCATTGTTTCAAAGGTACATGTATATTGATTCAATTCTTTGCATACATAACTTAGTGGATGTCTGTCTTCTCAAATTTAAAATTTAAAATTACCCTTTTACTCATTGTCATGGGTTTTGTAACTTTTGATACACTTGAAATCAACTGCAGTGAGGGCTGCTTTAAGTTTTAGTGAAACTTCTTTTTTTTTGACTTATTATCAAAATGAGGTTTGGTTCATTTGTTTAACTACTGTATTTAACTTTCTAGCATTAGATTCCTAGATTTTCAATTGAAAACTCATAGATGTACGAATTAACTTCTTGGTCTTTTTAGGTTCGCCTTGCAGCAATTAGCTGTGTCACAAAGGACATCAAGGAGCCTGGAGATTATGGTGGCTTTCCTGCAGTATGTTTCTTTAATTCTTAAAACCAAAAAATGAATTAATCAAATATTATGGTGGCTTTCCTGCAACATGTTTCTTTTTGAAGTGATAATAGCAATTCAAGTTAATTGAATTGTTTTTATCTGGGAACTGAGATTACTCTACAGGTCCCTGTCCAGCAATGGCGCAGACAACTGGCCTCTCAACGTTGGAACTGTAAGGGCATAAAGAGCTCTTGAGACTATTAACAGCTGCTTTCTTATGATTTCCTGTGTTCTTGGTTTGAAACTTGAAAGAGCTATTATGGTTACAATTATCTGTTATTGTGACCTCCTTGGTGAAGCTGCTAGAAAGATAAAAGAGTTTCAGCTGTGAACAATCCTTCTGATGCAATTGCTGCTTTGAAGTTATATTTTGCTGATGCATGTTGGCTGTTAATACCTATTTCTCGTATGAAGCATGGAACTAAATATTTGAGAAGATTTTAAGATGCAACTTCTTGAACTTCTGAAGGGAGCAGCATGCAGTCTACAATTTGTCAGATTACCAAATTTCTTTTTCTTCAGAGGCTTCTATTTATGACAGTGCTCAAAAGGTACCGTGTACATTTTTTCTACAAATGTACTACATATATTTTTTCTACAGCAGTGAAATCACAATTCACGAGTACGTTGAATATTTTAGAGTCTGTTTTAAAGAGCTTGCTTACAGGCATACGACACTTAAATTGATTACTTTAATAAAACTGTAAACTATACTCCTTAATTAAAATGCAATGTTTGCTATACACGAACATTTATTGCTGAAAGGATAAATTCAATAATTCTATAATTACTATGTTTCCCCTGTTATCATGAACGGATAATTACTATGTTTTCCCTGTTACCATGAACAATGGAGTTGTAAAAGTAAGGATAATACTTCATACATCACAAATTAGTCTTCTTCATAGAATGATTTGGAGAAGTTATTAGCATGAACCTTAGCTGAGCTTTACCTTCTTTTCCCCTGAAATCTTTCCATCTGATCCAATTTTGAACTGACCTTGATATCTTAGATTAAGTTTCCTACTGGTACGACCCAGATCGTGATAATGAAATTCTGTCTTGAGTTCAACCTTCAACATTGCTTCAGATGAATTTGATATTGCCTTTCGAAGGACTTTCCATTGATGAACATCAGCATCAAAATGATCAGATACCATGTTTGTTTTGTGTTTAGGTAATTGAAACCCAGGTGCGATAAGATTATGTGTCTGTCCCAAAGTATGTTTATCGTAATTAACAGTGAATAGACTGTTATTATAGATAATGCCGTGAACTTTGTTTGGATTTTTTACGGCAAGTTGTATATCAATATTAAGGTGATGTTCTGAGTCAGCTGATGTTGGCACAGAAAAGTTAACGATGGTGAATGTAGGTGTTTGTGGACGCAAATCTAGCCAGAGAGCTAGTGCTAGGAGACCTAGGAGGGCGAAAATTGCGAAAATCCAAAATTGAAAGCTTTTGAATAATGCCATTTTTCCCCCCTCTACTATGTGAATGAAAAGTTGCTGGTTGAAAGTTGAAGATGACAAAATACACAAATTACTATTCTAGCTTATAATAAAGCAAAACTTCTATATTACAATATGTAGTATACTTGCTGAAGTAAACAATCAATTGACGAAAACTTGAAAAGTGGATTCAGGGAATAAAAACATAAAAATTAAATATAAAATATAATAAAACTTGTAGATTAATTTTTGGCTTGTTAGTCGTTAACAAAGATGAAGCTCCTCAGTGTAACTAGAAACTAGTGTTTTCTTTCTACATGTTAATTCGATTGTGCATTGCTATGAGGTTGGCATGCTTGATGAAGACTACATCACAAATAAGTCGGCCTCACGTTAATTAGTTTCGTCGACATACATGATATCACTCATTTGAATTGGGAAGTCGTTAGTTCCTTTTCAAGGAAGCATTGCTCAAATGAATGAAAATGGTTTACCTAATTTACACTCCCTAAGGTGCTTTAGTTGAATTTATAACAAAAATTTTTACCTGTATTGTAGACAGAATTATAACATACTTTATATCTAAGATGTGTTACTTCATTTAGGTCTTAAATTGTATGTATTATTTACTTTTATCACAAAAGTTGTGTACACAATGAGGGTTTATTCTCTCATATCAATTGGTTTGACTATACTCTTTAAGTGTGCAATAAACGATTTCTACAGCAGTTTCAGATTATCAAGTTTCTTGTTCTTCAGACTTTCAGAGGTTGCTATCTTTGTCTGTTATCTGTTATCTCCGTTCTGAGTTCATGTCTGTAATCTGTTATCTCCATTCTGAGTTTGGAGATACAGAGTTCGGGTAACATAGTATAAAATAGTTGAGTTGATACTTTAATAAAGCTGTAAACTATACTCGGTAATTAACATGTTTGCTATATCAACATTTATTGCTGAAAGGATAGTTATACAAGGCTAATACATCACAATTCACAAAGCATTTAATTTCATCTACATAGGATAACTTGGAATGCAATTTAGCATGACTTATTGCATAGCTTTAACTTCTTTTTCCCTTTCCCTAAAATATCTCCATCTGATCCAATTTTGAACTGACCTTGATATGTAAGATTATACATCTTGCTCTTATGGCCCATTTCTTGATACCGAATTTCTGTCTTGAAATCAGCCTTCAAAATTTCTTCTGACGAGTTTGATAATGCCTTTCGAAGGGCTTTCCATTGATGAAGATCAGCTTCAACATGATGAGATACCACTTCTGTTGATTCTTTAGATTTTTGAAAATTAAGTTCGACAAGATTTTGTGTCTCTGCGAATGTATGATTACCATAATAAACAGTGAATACATTGTTATCATAGATGATGCTGCGAACTTTGTTTGGGTTTTCTACGTGTAGATGTATTTGAACATAAAGGTGATGATCACTATCAGGTGATGGTGGCACGGAAAAGTTATAGATGGAGACTGACGGTGTTTGTCGGCGCAAATCTAGCCATAGAGCTAGTGCTACGAGACCCAGGACAACGAATGTTACGAAAATCCATAATCTAAAGCTTTTAAATAGTGTCATTTTTTTTTAATCACTCTACTACTATCTGAAAGAAAGGCTGGTGGTTGAAAGGTGAAGATGGACAAAATAAACAAATGGTTATACTAGCTTATTATAATAGAGCAAAGCTTCTCAACTACAATATAGAAGTATACTTGCTATTATAAGCAATCAATTGATGAAAAGTGGATTAAGGGAATATAAACATAGAAAAACAATCAATATAAGATATAGTAAAACTTCTAGATTAATTTTAAAATGATGCTTTAATTTATGACAGGAAATTTACCTGTTCTTTATCTCTAATGTTATACTTGTATTGTATATGTGCTCACTTTTATGACAAAAGTTGTGTTCACACTGTTAATTTACTCATCCTCGTAAACTTGGTTTGACTACACTTTCAGTGTTATATGATAATAGATGAACTGTTTCTACAAAGTATCAGTACACTTGAAAAACTAACAGTTACATGCAGGTCTGCTTTCAGAGAAGCTTCTTAAGAATCTAACCAAATTCTGCACTCATCACTTGTTGATTTGCAGCTAGTTTATCTTCTGATCTTGAGCTGTAAACTGTGATCGATACCTGTTTCCAGGAATAGCTGTATACAATGCGAGGATTGTTTAAAAACTCGAGCAATACAACAGTACAATATGTATTATTTCTCTGCTGTACTGAATGAGTGAATGTTTCTAACTTATCTTTGCTAAAATATTAGTCATTAACATGAAGTTAATGATCTTTTACGAGCTTGACCTTCTTCTTTTTGCCTAAAATCTTTCCATCTGATCCAATCATGAACTTACCTTGATACTTGAGATTATGCTGCTTACTAGTATGGCCTAGATTATGATATCTAATACCCGTCTTAAGCTCAACCATCAACATAGCTTCTCCTGATGACTTTGATATCGCCTTTACAAGGACATCCTGCTGCTGATCATCAACTATTACTTGACAGGTTACTGAAGTTTTTTTGTTTTTAGGTTGGTGGTTGATTACTATATCCGTCTCACCTAAAGTACTTTGGGCGTACTTAACAGTCAATACACTGTAATCATAGGTGATGCTGTAAGCATTGTTTGGGTTATTGACATCGAGGTCTATGTATATATCAGTGTGTTGAGGACTGCGGCCATTTGATGTTGGCACAGAAACGTCGACAATGGTAAATGATGGAGCTTGGTGGCGAAGATCTAGCCATAATGCTAGTGCAACGATGCCTAGCAAAAATAAGACTATCAAACCCCAAATATAAAATTTTCTGTTTACTGTCATATTTTCGGGTTTTTTTTACTGCTACAGAGAAAGGTTATTGTTTGAAGATTTGAGAAGGTTAAACATTATTGTTATTGTATTTTTATAATGAAGTCAAGCTTCTAAATTACGGTAGGAAGCTAAGTATACTTGTTGAAGGAGGCAATTAGTTGATGTAAAGTAAGTTAAGGAATAAAACTACAAAAATGGCAACCTTTTGTTTTGTACCAAAGATTAAGATTATCAGATTGGCAGAAAATTTGTGCTTTTCTTCTTACATGGTTTATTCGATTGTACATCGTTGCAAGGGAAATTGAAATAACCACTTACTTTATTCTAATGTACATACATATTGTTGTAAGGAAAAGCATAAGATTGTCCATGCTTTTAAGTTCATGAACTTTTCTCCTTTTTTTCTACCTAAAAACAAAAAATACTTTTTGCCACTTTCAAATTCTATGTCACAAATGTTTAATCGTTCTTCGAGGCAGATTACTTGTATTATTCTACTAAGGACGTAAAAAATCATTCATTAAAAAAAAAAGGTAATTTATGTCATATATAATTGCATTATATCAGATCAATAAACATGCTCGCTTTCTTAGCTTATAATTCTATTTTAAATATAACATAAAATGAGTTTCTCCACTTACAAACATTTTCTTTTGATTAGGGAGCCAAGATCGAGCTAGATTCTACTCTAACTAAAAGGGGAAAAACAACTATGTACCCTTCTTACCTTCTTTCAAAAAATCCCTTATCTTTTCGGATTTTTCATAAATCGTAACAAAGATATTTTGGAATATGGTTACCGATATAGTAACCACACATTGTTTACTAGGGTTTATGTTTCGAAGGCTCGAGCTTTATTCCCTCATCACCCAATTCTACCTTTCCACTCACATCAATGGGCACAAAAGCTTCAAGGTTAAGGGAGTGTAATTTTGTTGTACTTCCAAGTATAATGTATCTCACCTTAGTTTCCAACCCAATCTTTAAAGTGCCACTTTCATTTTGACCTCCAAATTTTATCTTCTCATGGTTGAAATTCACAAGCACCAAATATGTATTATTGCTCTTACCACTTTGAAAGAAACCTTGCAATGTACTTATACCAACCAAAGAACCATTCTTGTACAAAGTAATCTTGGATTCATCATAAACAATTTCTTTTGCTTTGTTCGAGTTTGTAATCAACAACGATAAAATAATCGTCGAGTTCATCACTGGCTTGACTTCATCGAGATCTTGCATCGACAAGGTGGTGTTGTTGTGTAGGGTGCCGGGAATAGCGAGGTTTGTGATAGTGTATGTTGGAGGCCTTGGAATTATACACAATGTTATTACAACACAACAGAAAATAAGAACAGTAATAACTTCAAGGAACCAAATGTAAAGAGGAATTAGAGAAGGATTTGTAGTTTCTTTGGAGATAGCCATTTTTGAAAATGAGTGCGCATACAATATGATGTTGCATGATGACTAATTTCATTCATTATATACATATTGCACGCAATATTGACATAACTACCACAATACATATTTTTTTTTCTAAATAAGAAATGTTTTTTTAATTTTAATTAGTATCCAAATAAGAAAGCACTAACGCGTTTAATTATGTAAATAAAAATAAAAAAATAAAAAAAAGGCACTTTTTTAATTGCAATATTCTTTCTTGTTGATGAAAAGTTTTTGTAGTGGAGGTGTTCTGATCTTCTTTACTTGTTAGATAAGGGTTTTAGATTCTTTAACTAGCTGTAATTTTCATTCTTCTTAGTTATGCAAGTATTTTCACCATTTTTTTTATTTTTTATATTCTCCGTTCTTTTTTACTTAAAACGTAGTTTTATTTGTGAAGTTATATAGAAAATGAGTAATTGCGATATTACTTTATTAGAACAACAAGCATGTTTATATCATCTCTTTCATTATCGCATAGATTATCATTTTATCTTTATTCTCTCGTTAATTACCATGCATTATTTCTTCACTATGCAACTAAAAGAAAACAAAAGGAGAAATTTCTGTTATTTACAAATGGAATAATCCAAATAACTAGAAGTTAGTTAACCGTGTTAAGATCGAGTAGGGAAAGAACAAAGAAGATATTCGTTTCAAATGTACAAACTTTAATTTATTCTGCTTAATTATTGTGTATTGCATACTACTACCGTCCTACGTTTAAAAGAAATAAAGGAAAATTACTCCATAATTGTATGAATGTGGGTTATATCTTGCATTGTTTAGTAATAATAGGATAATAACACAATTAATTAATTATTAGAATTAACATGGAAAGTGTGCTTTCTATAAAGTTAGTTGAACATAAAGAAACAATTTAGAATACGTGGACTTAATGAAAGAGGTATGAAGAGGACTTGATGAAAGAGGTATGAACGAACAGAGATACGAAATATGATTTATACTACAAATAAAAAAAAAATGGTCAGTTTCAAATCTTAAAAACCTCAAAAATTATGCAATTGGAAAATCTGACGTTGATATGACTTGATTTTTTTTTTTGGGATTTGAAAAAGGTTTTTCATCTTAAAATCGAAATTAACTTGGACTTCGAAAAATTGGTGTAACAGCTTAGGTAACGTAACTCGCTGGCTTAAATGAGAAAATAATGCTTTAAATGTTTGAACACCTAGCTTAATTAAAATAAATGAAAAGTTCTTAACAAAGAAAATAATTGCAACTCTTTTCTATGTCTCTTTGATTTACATAAACACGGTTATTTATAACATGGATAACATCTTACTACTAATTAGGGTGTTATTCTCTCTCACTTATAACTATCTCCAAATAAATTTGGGAGGCCTCTTCTCAAATAATTAATCTTTCATATGACTTGCAATCTAAAACTACTATAACTAAAGTAAAAACCAATTATATCATCTATGTATATGTGTCATTATTCATGAAAAAATTTCCCACTAAAATTACATATTACATCATCTTTTATCATTCCTATTCTTTGCTCTCCCAAATTCAAAGATAAAGAAAATAACAATTTTTTTATAAAAATGACATTGTGAATATCAATCAACCAAAATCATGTTAATGACTTTTGTTTCCTTAGCTTTCTCAAAAACTATCTTTTATGTAGGTTATGTATTTGTTGCAAAATTAATTAGTTTGCAACATTTTAATGAATTTTTTTTAAAAACAACTATATTCTAAATAGTGCAATGCTGAGTATTAATTAATATTCTAGTTAACAAGGGTGGCCTAAGGTAATTAAATAGTTTGAACTATTCAGATCAAGGAATTAAAAGGATGTATAGTCGGAGTTGTTATTTTCCAAAATTAAGTCGGGTAATTTAAAACCTTAAATTGTTGTGTTTATTTTACACTATACTAATAAAATCAAGTGAGCCATACACAAGAACTTAAACAAAAGAAAATGCAAGTATGAAATAAAATTTTATTGCTTCTTTTGAAACTCATAAACATTACTATTTAACTTGCTTCAAAAAAAAAAAAATCAATTAAGGAGCAGAAATATTACGTACAATTGACAACATTCAACATCACAATTTCTTTTAAAGGGGAAAAAAGAAACAACCACTAATTAGTAATTACAATAGGCAAAAGACCTGTCAAAAAAAAAAAAAAAAAATACAATAGGCAAAAGAAGCCTCCAAAGAATTCCCAAAAATATACTAAAATACATAAAATAAATTTTTTATAAAAATAATTACATTTAACCATCAAGTGCCATCAAACATTACAAAAAAATAATCAAAAAAATAAATTAAGTAAAATAAACAGGGCATTTTGTTCCGACTAAATGAGGCAAGAGCAGACCATTAGGACCAACTTGAGCAACACAATTAGCATGCATTTTATGTGTTTTACTCTTTGTACCCCAAGATAATATCTCGAATTTAAAAACTGATGTAATTTGAAGTCGAAATGGGACGAACCCAGCCGTTAGATCTTTTTGCATCTCCGCCCACCGTTGAATCTTGGCCGTCAAAGTGGGCCCTCCTAAACCCGTTTGAAGTATTACTGTAGATTTGGACTCTTGATCAAACTCACTCGTTACCAATGGGATTCCACCAATTTGTTGTTCTTTGTAGAAAACTGCACATTCTATTGAATCATAGTGGACTGTAACCTGGAAATCAAAAACTTTTAAGAATTAAAAGAGGTGATCATGGGTCAAGTTTTATTTTCCAAATACGTTTCAAAAGACTGGATAGCAACATCGTCAATTCGAGCTGACTTGGATTTGACATGCCCCAGATGGAGCTATATGTAGTATGATGCGCTAGATTGACGTTAAAGATTTTTAATTTAATATGCTTTTTTCATCTGAATTGATATAAATTAAACTTATCAGACCTGATTATTTCTAATTTAGGTCACTCATAAACAACCTTGATAATAAGACCAATAACTTATTTTTGGTATAGTAAACATAACACACCCATAATATTATGAGGAATATGTCAATATGAAGTCACGTATAAAGGACCAGGGTGGGAAATTAAACTTGCAACTTAAGCAAGATATATGCTTGGTGTAGTTTAACTCATCTCATTCTAGCTATCTAGATTACTAGCAAGATTACTTATTTTAGTAATCAGCAAATAAGATTAAATCTAGCATTATGGGGCAAAAAAACAAAGATTACACTACATAAAATAAGAATTATGCTTTTAATTAAACAAAAAAAAAATCAAATTTGTAAAAAAAAATGATTATGTATAGACAAATTTTATAGGTAACACTCAATGTAACTATATACTACTATGTATGTAAAGTAGTTAAAGTAGAAACTTGAGACCTTAACTAAACATAATTATCATCAATTGACGTGTAATTTTATCATAAGTTTTTAGCTAATGTTGTTTTAGTCACTTTTATAATAAACGGAGTATAATTTAATACTTTTAATTAACCCATTAGAGCTACGTAACTACTGTAAGTTCATTAACGCTATTATGGATTAATTATATGGACAATACCTTATGATTGGGATTGCGGATTGTGACATTGAAATTGACAGCAACACTTTCCGGTGGCGCAGATTGTTGGGCCTGGGCCAAAGCTGGAATGGAAAACTCTTGAATGTGAAACCTGGGCCTATGTGGACGGAGGCCCAGCCAAATGATAAAGGCGATTAGGCCCGCAATAAAGAAGATAAATAAAAAGATGGTGCATATGAACTTGGAGACTCTTGTGCTTAGGCTCTCCTTAACCCGGTGGGCGTAGTACCGGACCGTGTGGGTACGGTGGTAGTACGGTCGTTGTCCGTTATTTTCTCCGTGGATCGGGAGGTGGTCATGGTTGGGGTGGTTCATTCCTCGCGGTTATTTGTTTTTCGTGTTTTTTATATGGAGTGGTGAATTGAAGGAATGAGATGGGTTTTTAGTTTGAATAAACACATTTACACATAGGTGTTTTAAGGTTTTAGGTGTATATGTAGAGTAACACTTGAAGTATAGGATTGTTGCATGTAGAAAGAAAGGAATATGATAGATTGTAAAATGAATGGAAGTTTGTAGCAAAAGCTAGAGCCTAAAGATATGTTTTCTTACGGGATCTTGGGCAAGCATTATGTTCGTTCCAATTCTAAGAATAATGATTTCAATATTCTTATATATAAAAAATGTACGTACATGTTGGCTTGTAGAATTATAAAGGGGGGGGGGGGGACAATTTATGACTTTTTATAAAAATATACGGAGTATATACTTGAACACCAAACATGGACTATGATATTCTTTAAAAAAATTATATACTCCTTGCCCAAACATGGAGTAGAAAACATTCAAATACAATTCAATCCTTTGATGATACTTTTTTGGGTTGGTAAGGAAAAGGGCACTGTTAGACCGCGAGCTAAACACTTTGGGAGTGGGCGAAAGGGTATAGGAATCTCTACGCCAAAGTACCTTTAGTGAGATTTGATGTCACAACTTTATATTTATAAGGTGCAAAGTTTTCACTCAATCAAATCTTACTCAATATTCGATCATTTGATAATATACATACAGTTATCTCTAACGAGTACATTTAGCGGCCTATAATTTTTTTACATATGCGTATGAAATTATGTCGTTGATATTGGAATGAGACTATTCTTAAAAAATATAAACGATCAAACGAGTACAAAAGTTCATTAATAATACGAAGAATCTCTCGATCCATATCAAGCTAGTTAAAAATATAGCTAGATCTAGTTTTAATAATGTGTGTTTCAAATAAGCTAGCAAGCGGAAATAATAGTGTTTTGTGTATGATTACTTTAACAAAAATAACACAACTACGTTGATGATATAATTATAAGGTGAGAAAAGCAAATAGAATTTTATTCAATTCATAAAGTATTGAAAGGTACATATTTATAACATATTTGTTGTTGCCTCAAGACTTGTTACATTTCTTATGGTTTGGCATTGGTGAAATTCCTTGCGGATAGTTGAAAACGTTACAAGGATCAATTATTGTCTTGGCCTTAACTAATCTCTCGTAATTGTTAATAAAGTACTTCTCACCCCAAGATCTTTCTTTCTCAATTCTAGAATCAACATCATCATATTTCTTTTCTCCAAGATCTAAATCTAAGTAGTTAATGTAAGTTGCCCTAGGATTAGACGAAACGAAGGGAGTCATGTACTTGTATAACCCCCTTACCCAAGCTATATATCTATCGTTGTTCACATCATCCTCTTTACCCCAAACCGCCGAATATTGGATGTTGAAGAGATTACCTTCTCGATGAGGAAAAGCAATCGAATCGTTGGCTATTCGAGCCATTTTACCTCCGTAAGGGTCCATCGTGATATGACCCTTAGTCTCCTTGGTGAGTATGTTCATGACACCACGTACACCATCTATGGGAATTGGTGTTGTTACATAGTCCGACTTTGCTTTGAAATAGATTTTATTCCGTACAAATCGATTCTTTAGATCATCGATTGTGCCTCGTTCACCAAGGCTAGTGAAGTACAAAACCGAATTTATCCAACTCATATATTTGCACTCATTTTCCTTGATACTCAACTCGGGAAACAATTCGTTCATTATAGAGATTGCTTCAAGTTTTGGTCCGAGGTATTGCCCAAAAATTAATGCAACAATATTATTAGTATCATTTTTATCAGTATTATTGGCTTTAATAATAACCGAAAGGAAAAATTCATCTGGTAAGAAAGGCCCTACCTTTTGCCATTTGTGCACTAATTGAGAAATTTCATTGACTTGACCATTTCTTAAGACTTTAACCGTAGTTACCTTAGGAGGCACCTTCACCAAATTAATCTTCCAAGCATAGACAATTCCTAAACTACCCCCACCAACACCGCGAATGGCCCAAAACACGTCCTCCCCCATGGCAGCCCGGTCCAAGACTTTACCGGTTGGGCTCACGAGGAGGGCGTCGACCACATTATCTGCAGCCAGCCCATATTTCCTAGACAAAAACCCGAAACCACCTCCTAATACGTGACCACCAAACCCCATTGACCAGCACTTATTACCACCAGAGAATCCATATACCCCCTTAGATTGTGTTACTACGTTATAATACACTTGACCTGTGGTTGCACCACCCTCAACCCAAGCTGTTTTCGATTGTAAATTCACCTCAACTCGATCTAAATTCATCATATCAATGATCACGAATGGTTTCCCATCAGTTGAAACGGATGAAATGCCCTCATAACTATGCCCACCACTCCTAATCCTAACCTCATAACCATTTTTCTTAGAGCAAAGAAAACTGCTTACAAGTTGTTCTTTGCTCTTAGGGAGTATAATAACAGATGGTTTCGGGGTTTTAAGGGTCGAAATTCGAAGATTTTGGAGAGAAAAATGGAGAAGATTGTAGTAAGATGTTGTGTTGAAATGACTATGTGAAGTTGGTAGAAGAGAGAAATTTGTGACACGGTTTTTACTTAAGCAAGAAATGATCGATTTTGATGGTTGTGACAAGGAAACAACACAAAGAGAAGCTAAAACCATTAATATGAGTCTAATAAGATTAAAAATAGCCATTTTTATTATAATCTTGTCTAAGAAATGTGTTATTAGGAATTGATCGATTTACTATACCAATTTATAGAACAGCTTTGTGAAGAAAACTTACAAGATGTTCAACATGCCTAAAACTCGTGAGCCACTTTTATTTATTTAATGCTGAATTATGTAAAAGTTTTTCATGTGGACATGGTCAATTGAATAATTAATGTCATAAGACTCATAACCTCCTAGTGAATTATTGAGATGTATTACCTTATAAAACAAATATACATGTACTACGTATTAAATATCAATTTTAAGGGAGATATATTTATTTTTCTTAACAAATCAAGTGAGATATACTTCCTCCGTTTTGTCTTTAAAAAAAAAAAAAATACTTCCTCCGTTTTTTTTTAGTTGACACTGTTTGACTTTTACACTATTCACACAACACACTTTGACTCGCTTTTGTGGTTTATAGATACGATAAAACATATTCATATAGGGTCTTGTTTGAACCGTATCAATGTATGTTTTATTAATATCCACTTTTTATAATTTTATAATGTTAATTATTAGAGATATTAATCGTTAAAAACATGCGTTGACAAGCATGATAATAGAAAGGTGTCAACTAAAAAAAACAAATGAAGTATTGCCTAATACTTCTTCCATTAGCACCATTTCCACATTTGACACTATTCACACGTCTTTTTTAATTTGATATTCAAATCAAGAAAAAATAATTAATTTTTTTTTTGAAAGAAAAAAAATTAAAAATAAAAAAATAGTTATTATGGAGTCTTGTTGTTGCTTTTACAAGGAATTTTATAGCCAAAATCTAATAATAATAATAATAAGGGGTTGTCTGACTTCGTTCCTGGTCGTGTCAGCAGAGGCGGGACAAGTATGGGGCGCGTTGCAGGGCTATTGGCTATGGTTTTCTTCCTTTCTCCTTTTCTTCGTTGGGGGAATTAGAGAAGGATGATATTGCGTTGCTGAAGCGGGTTCAGACGTTCGCTAAGGCTCAAGATATTGGTGCTCGTGCAACTGCTCACATCTTCAACAGTATTGGGTTCGCTATAGCTAGAGGGGTGGGGGCTCAGATTGTATCTCGGCTCCCCACCAATTTCTTGTAAATTGATTGACTTTGTAGATTTTTTGCAATTTTTATAATAATAATAATAATAATGGGCTTTGCAAACTTCACCCTGGCCCATATCTTTGCCAATCTTTTTAATAATAAAGATGAGTAGACTATCATTAACCACAAATACCTTTGTGTCTTCAATTTATAAAGTGTTAGCTTTACACTCTGTTAACGTTATGTTTTTCTCTGTCTTATTCTTGTATATTTGATGTGAACTTATTTTATAATTTGATCTGATGTAGAGCATCAACAAGCTGAGCATTCAAAACGATATAGGATCACAATGACTACCTCATTTTTGTTAAGTTAGCATAAAGAATACCTTTTCACTTACCAATCATTTACACACTCACAAATTTCGGATTATAGTTTGAAATTAGTGAATAAGGTAACACTTTTTGTCTACTCCCACCATACCATATTTTCTTACTTTGTATACTTGTCTAGTTGATTAGTTGCATACAAAACAATAATAAATTTCGGATCACAGATGCATATGATCTTGATGATAATTGATCTCAAACAACATTGGATTATTCTTTCTCATTTCATCAAACATATTAATGTACATTTGATTCACAACTCATCATGATATTGTACACTAGAAGAGGGAATCCCCTGTATATGATTGAATACATTTTGTTGATCAACAATGGTCTTGACTTTAACCAATCTATCATAGTTTCCCAAGAAATATTTCTCCCCCCAAACTCTAGCCTTTTTATCAATATCCTCATCTTTATCCGTAAAATCGATTGTTCCAAGATCAAGGTCTATGTAATTTACATAAGCTGCCCTAGGGTTAGAAGCTACGAAAGGTGTCATGTAATCGTAAACTTTCCTAATCCAACTCAAAATCCGATTTTCATCATCTTCCTCTACCCAAAATGAAATGTACAAAATGTTATATAGGTTGTCTTTTCGATGAGGAAATGCTATCGAATCATTGCTTATCCGATCCATAACACCTCCATAAGGGTCCAAGAGTAGAAGTCCCATAGGTTCTATAGCAACCATTTCAAGTGCGCCCTCTAGTCCCTCAATCGAGATGGGTTCTCGAACATAATCAGACTTAGCCTTGATGTAAGACTTATCTGTCCAATACCGCGATTTTAAATCATGGGTTGTACTCCCTTTAGGAAGGCCCGAGAAATACAAAACAGACTCGATCCAACTCATTTCGAGGTACTCTTCTTCACTAATCTCCAACTCCAAATAACGTTGGTTAACAATTGACATTGCCTCAAGTCTTGACCCTAGATAAAACCCTTTAAAAGTAACATACACTTGTTTACTTGTGCTAGAAGTGAGATAGATTGAGATATGAAAATCATCCTCCAAATATGGTGCAACAAATTGCCACTTGTATATTAATTGGGCCAATTCATGAATTGGGCCTTGTTTAGTAACACTAAAACAAGTAACCCTTTTAGGAACATGGACTAGTTGAACCTTCCACCCATAAACAACCCCGAAATTCCCGCCACCACCGCCTCGTAAAGCCCAAAACACCTCCTCCCCCATCTCAGCCCGGCCCATAACCCGGCCCTCAGCATCAATCAAGCCCACATCCAACACATTATCAGCTGAAAGCCCATACTTCCGGCCCAAAACCCCAATCCCACCACCAGAAAAATGCCCACTAACACCAACTGTGGGCCCTAGCCCAGCAGGAAACCCATAATAACTACTGTGTGCTGCAATAGCAGAGTATAATTCCCCTAAAGTTGCACCACCTTCAACCCAAGCTGACTCAGATTCAAGATCAACAATCACACGGTTGAGATTCATCATATCAATGATAACAAATGGGTTTTTGCCACGTGGAATTGAGGATATACCTTCATAACTATGACCACCACACCTGATTCTAATCTCTAGAGATAATCCTCTGCAGCAGAGTACAGAGTTAGCTAGCTGCTCCTTACTCTCTGGTAAAATTATAGCCGTTGGTTTTGGGGTTGAATCTTTAGCAACCCTTAGATTTTGGAGAGAGAATTTGAGAAAATGATTGTAGTGTATTGAAGAAATGTGGGTTGAATTTGGGTGTAAAGTAAAGTTTGTGATTTTATTATTATCAAAGCAATTAATTATGGGAAAATCTGTGGTTTGAGAAAGAATATTAGTTAATTGACTAAGAAAGATGAAAATTTGAAGAAAAAAGATTGGATCTTTATGAAATTTCGACATTGATGAAAGGAATTACAAGTAGTGGAAAGAGATACTGTAACACTGATGCTAGTGAAAGGTGTTATATAAAAGGAAATTTATGCCAAGTGGTTGAAATTTGAGAATATCACTATCACGTGTTTCATGGCGAAAATATTTTTAAGTCAGAAATTTTGCTACCTGACCTGATTCGAAATCGATACGAAAAATATTCGTCTCAGCTTTAGACTCGCATGAACATAATAATATAGCATGATTTAACTTTAAAAATTGACCCAATCCAATCATTCGAATTAACGCCTCTAATTACTAGTCGTGGTAATGTACATCTATACATGATGGTAAATCTAGTTTAGGTCTTGGACAAATTTTTCTTACTCTTCGTTAACACAAGAGGGCTACTAAACCACATCCACATTTTATCAACATTCATATTTTAACATTAATGAATGAATTTACCTAAACATGTTTTTCATCTCCTAACTCACTCTAACATTCTTTCCTCTCAACAAACCACCACAAGTGCAAGCTCATCACCAGCATTAAAAGTCTTTTTTTTTAAAATTAAAGCAGAACGCCTAGGATTTTCAAACCTCTTAAGATTTATGGAGTAGTATCGTATAAATATCTTTCATGTGTTAATTAATAATTAGTTAAAGCGATTTTACTTCCTTAAAAACTTTTTGCTTGAAACTCATTAAATTTTTATGTGAACAATATTGTGAGACATATGGATAAATAATTGATAATCATTGAATTGAATTGTTTGATAAAATCATGTAGGACTAGTTTTAGAATTAAAAAATCTTATAACTCCACTATCATTCCTTGGCTCCGCTGTCAAAGAAACAAAAACTATTTGTATGATGATTCCCTGAGCAGGTAAAAGATAATGGCCTATCGTACCGACGAAAGCACAATATGGACGTCATTCTTTTGTCCATGAAATGGCCAATGTTTTTTTTTTTTTTTTTTATTGGAAACGATATAAGATACAGCAATTTGTGACAAGATTGAAAACTGAAGGACGTATGCTATACAGCAATAATGTTGTTCAGCCCTTTAATATATATATATATATATATATATATATATATATATATATAATGAGTTTTCGTATTTTTAATAGTAACAGGACTAGGATTTTAATGTTGGTAGGGCACCACTAATCCAATATAAGCACATTTTGACAGGAAAAAAAAAAAAGCAATTAGCATACAATACCATTAAGAAAGAACTATCTAATGAAGTAATTATCCATTTATCAGTCATAGAGAAAGTTATAAACCAAGTAACATTCCAAAATGTGTAGGATGTAACAATTGGAGGTAGGCATGTACTATTAAAATTACAAACAATCATGTGTAAAACCCAAAAAAAACAAATAAGGTACGTACGCGGTTACATTAATCGAAGTCGAACTAAAGAGAATTGGTTAGAAACTTATAACTAGCTAGTTAGATCTGAAATTCAGGATATAATATGTCACGTAGCATGTATCGTCCTTATATTAAGAGACCACCACCCTTTAGTTACCTGAATTTCCGAGACTCAGTTAAGTTATATCGCTTAAATTGTAAGCTAGGACGTTCATATTTGATCACCCAATGTCATGAAATGAACTACTGTATTACTTGGTATTATAGTATGATGAGTATATAATAATGGATACCGTTAATCTTCTCCCCCATGTGTTAGATAAGCAACACTTACCCAACAATAATAAAAGGTTGGTATAATTTTATTTTTATTTATTTATTTTTTTTTTTTTTGAGGAAAGAAGGTTGGTATAATTATTTATTTTTTAATCTATGTTAGTTTGGGGTTTGTAGTAGTTCTAAGTGAATGCTTTATGTATGTAATTAAGAATAGTATTACTTTAATTTGTCTGAAATTAGTTATCATATTATTTGAATCCTTAATGTCATTCATATGAAAATGTATGAACTTGAATTATTCAATATTGTTTATTCTTCATTTTTCGTAATAGCTTAATTTACGACTGTGACTAGTTCTAGATATATAAAATATAGTGAGCATACATTTACTTTTTAAAGGGTTTTAGCCTTCATTGAATAAAAAATTGTTTATAAATCATGAAGCTCAAGTAGATCAACTATACTAAGTGACAAGAAAATCATGTTCATTGGAACAAAAAGAAATATTACTTCAAGTAGCAATAACCGAATGGCAAATAAATTATAATAAGTATGTTAAGATATATATAACTATATAAGAATGAGATCATGTTTAACCCATAGCAACACGTACAATTTACAAAGCTACTACAAACATACACAAAGCTAAACCTTGTAGTATTAGAAATGGCTAGTCTTAAAATTATTACTACTCTCTTCCTTCACTTGGTGATAGTTATGCCATTCATCCTCCACGGCGTAAATGGCTATGGCCTACATCCAGGGTTTTACGCGACATCATGTCCACAAGCGGAGGCCTTAACAAAGAAGATTATCAATGAAGTTATCGCGATTGCACCATCACTTTCTGGCCCTTTGCTTAGAATGTTCTTCCATGATTGCTTTGTACGGGTATGCATCTTGTATATAATCATTTCTTATTATTGAGAATTTTATTTTTAGCAATTTCCAACAAAGGAAATTATATATATGTACGCGTTTCTAAAGTAAAGGTATCTAATTTTCAGGGTTGTGATGCGTCTATTCTTTTGGATTCCCCAATCAAACAAGCAGAAAAAGATGCACCTCCAAATCTAACTCTTCGAGGGTTTCAAATTTTTGATAGAGTTAAAAATGCATTAGAGCAAACATGTCCTGGAATTGTTTCATGTGCGGATATAGTTGCCATAATTGCAAGAGATGTTGTGGCCGCGGTAACTATACATACACTACTACTTCTATCCCCTTCTTATATAACTTAATCATGCATCTAATTTTATTGATTTACCAACTTTAACAAACATTATTGATTTATCAAGGTTTCTAGTGATATAAAATTAAAGAATTGAAGTATGAATTACAATATTGTAATTGTAATAATAACAAATTTAAGTTATACTTGAACATATATATATAACAAGGAGCAATACATTCATATTACACCTTAAGAAAAGGTTTTTTGACAAATTAATAGTCAAATTATACATTGTTTAAATACCAAAATTAAATATCATTTCAAATGAAAAGAAAATGAATACTATTATTCACCTTAGCTTGAATTTATTAATTAAATATTGTTATATATGTATTAATGTATATTTACCTCTTTATATATAGGTGGGTGGACCATATTGGGAGGTCGAAACTGGAAGAAGAGATGGTATAATATCATCCCTCAATGAAGCCCTAATTAGTCTTCCATCACCCTCATTAACAATAAACTCTCTTAAAGCAAGTTTTCAACAAAAAGGACTTACTACCAAAGATCTCGTTGTCCTTTCAGGTACTCGCACTTCCTATATAATTAAATTAACTAGAGTGTATGTGTGCTAACATACAGTATATATATAACATGTAAAATAGAAAGAAAAACAATAGAAGATATGGAATTAATGGAAGTAATTAAAAAAATGGTGAAGTAGAAGTTATTTAATTGGAGATTATAGCAAAAAAAAATGCATAAGATTTTAAAATTGGACTTTTGAAGAGTTGTGGTTAAGTGTTGAAAAATGACTCTGCAATAATATAAAATACATCATATATACTTCGTATATGATTCATATCTATAAGCATAATTTTAGTATCTTATAATCTTGTTATTACGTACAATGTTGCAGGTGCACACACAATCGGAATATCACATTGTTCGTCTTTCATAGATCGACTATACAATTATACTGGTATAGATAACACCTCGGACCCAACCCTAGACCCCGAGTACATGGCTAGGTTAAAATTGAGTTGCACAAAAAATGGTCCAAATGTATTGGTGGAAATGGACCCTGGAAGTTACAAGACTTTCGATGTGCACTACTACGAGCTCGTGTCGAAGAGAAGAGGATTATTTCAATCGGATACTGCTTTGCTCGATGATCCTGAAACCAAAGGTTATGTTGAAGCACATAGATATGATAATAGTAGAGAAACTTTTTTCCATGATTTTGTAACGTCAATGGTTAGTTTGGGTAGGGTTGGAGTCCTTACTGGTAATTTTGGTGAAATTAGGAAAGTTTGTTCCAAGGTTAATTCACTCTAATTTCAACACATAGCCAAATGTTAAACTTTTCCATTTTTGAATTATTTATTAATTAATACTATTTTCTTTTTGAATTTATCTTTTTCAATTTATCATGTTAATGTGTAAAATCAAATTGTTTGAAATTTTTTCCTTGTGTAACAAAAAATTGCAAGTCAGCAATCGTGGTACACAAAGGCCCAACGTACTTGATATTACAATTCCCCACTTAACAATTACCTCTTTCATTGTCATAATTATTCAAAAAAGCTTTTGAATTCCGCTTTGGGTATTTTAGTAATTTATATGGAAATATCTTCGACCGCAAATCCCCCAACATGAATGACAAGTCTACAAAAGGTGTCAAAATCTAATCTGGCTTATTCGACTCGAAAAATATTCAATTTAAATTTCGACTCACATAAACACAACAGTTTAGCATGATTTAAATTTGAAATAAGACCCAACTTAACCTGACCTTACCAAATCCGAATAGACCTAATCGACATGGGTATTCAAATTTACACTTTAATTAAATACAAGCAAGGACAACCAAAAAAGCCTTAGGGCCTATTCTCTTACGTTGAAATTCAGTTCAGCTCCTAATTTCCTTCTCTTATTTCAGTTCAGTTCAGTTTAGTCAATGAGAACAGTCTCTTAATTCTAATTTCTAATTCCAATTTCTAAAGGATATGTTGTGAATTTGTGACTAGCAATGCTTGGTAATAATGATGAATTGATGATGGTTTGTTTGTGGGTACACTGGGTAGTAGCTTAACATGCACAAAATTGGACCTTGAATCGGAAGCATAGTGCTGAAAATTTGGATCTAAATTCCAAATGTCAAGTTGTGTAAAAGGCCCGGCCCAATAGTTTGAATGACCTTTTAGACAAGCCCTTTTATTGTTTTCGTCTGTGCCTCTGTGAGTCTGTGGTATTAAAGGCATGTTCGAGCAAACAACCAAAACCTTAATTCTATATTCTATTACTAGTGAGAAAAAAGAAAAAAAATAAAATAAAATTACTTGACCCGCTTTGTCTTTTACACTATTTACCACCTCTTCTTTGACCATCTTTTGTTAATTATATGTAAGGAAAAACATATTCATGTGAGATTTTATAAGAATTGTCTCAGTTAGTACTATCATAATATATAATTTTTATACTTTTAACTTATAGAAAATTAAAGATATTGATTGTTAAAAAGTTACATTGGTAAACGTGATTAATAAAACAGGTCAAGTATAAAAGAACCAGGGAAGTATGAAGTATTATTTAAATGCACTCAAACTATATTTGGTGTAGTTGAAGCTAATTAACTTTTTTTAAAAAAAAAATTATGAGGTGTATTCTATTAAATTGATTTTTACTTTTCCAGACTTAACTAAACTTATTAAAACTTTTTTATTTGTAATTTGTAATTTATCAAAGTTTATTTTTCTTTAACTGAATTTATTTGAATTTAAGTGTACCTATTAAACCAAAAATAAGTCAAAATAAGGTGAACAAAATCGGCCCTTACTTTATATTTCATACAAATTATAATAAAGTTTATCAAATTTTAGTTAATTGAAATCCAAAGCAATGCTAATGAATTCAGGCAAAATAAAATAAATTTAGCAAGAATACTTTCAATTTTAAAATAAGCTGAGATAAAAGTTCAAAAAAAAAAGGTGGATTAATTAATTTTAACAAATCTGTATCAGGTATTCAGGGATAACATTTCATAGTCTTAGCCAACTATTAACTACAGTACTATACTATGAGTAATATTTAACATTTTAACTAGAGAAAATCGATCAAGATCTGATGAGCCACTTTTTAATTTGGTTCTTTTTATATCTAGCTCTTACCTCAATAAATATTACTCATAGTATAATCTTCATTGAGACATAGCTTGATTAATTAACAAACTATTTTGAAAATCAAACCATCCCTATTAATTAATTAATTAATAAGTTAATTGTTGTATGAATATTGACCTTCACAACTCATAAATGGTGATTATTGATCGAATACATCGTTTTATAATATTATATTATATAATATTATAAGGAGAATGAAATGAAAGTTGTGAATCAAAGGGCAATTAGGATGTTTTAATTTGCATGCATGCATGTGGGATGTGATCATAAATTTTCATGAGTTCCAGTCAAATCTTTACACTGCATCCTACCCTTATTTCATGGGTGCTCAATACAATATTCAACACCTTTTACATAACAAACAAACCTGCCGCTTATTCTTCTTTCTTTTTGTTTACGTATATAATGATTGTTCATTTATTCACAAACGATAACCTTGTTTGGCTTGTTTTATTTTAAATAACATGTAGTAGTAGATCATAACTACGCAAATGCGCAATATATATCTATTTACAAAAAACATAAATCTTGATATCAAAAGGAAAATTTGTTGAAAGCTATTAAGTTATTAAATATTGGAATAACTACTCCTCTATTCATACGAAATTGTCGAAATATATAAATTACATATAATAATAAGATATTTTTGAAATGTAGTACGTAAACAATAATAGAAAGTTGCCAGCAGAGATAATAGAAAGTACTGTATGAAATTTCCAATATTCATTTGGAGCTATATATGTATTGATGATATTATTTGATAAAACAATAATCGATGAAATTCAAACACCCATTTTTGGAGCTATGCATTGATATTTTGATAAAGCAAATAATGTCATTTTTTACAACTTCCTCCTATATTTTGTCTTAGCCCTAGTTTGCTAGTTTGCATTTGGATTTTTAGTTGTAATTTTGTTAACATTTGAGCTTCATCTGTCCCTTCAACCCCCCTCCCCCCCCCCCCCCAGATTATAAAGACAAGTAACACTAATTTATAGGTTAAATATTTAACAGCTACCGTATGAAATTTTTGGAGAATCATAATATATAATTAAAATTGAGAATTACTTTGGAGGGCAATTTTACAATGGCTACAATAATTATCGTATTCATGATTGGCATGACAAGCTTGGTGTGTGTTAATGGCAATCTGTTATTTTGCATCCTAAATAAATTTATTTGATTTATTTTTAAATATATTTTTAAATTTCAATGGGATAAACAATCAACATGAGCTTATGTTTAAAAATTTTAGAGCACATAAGTAAATAAAAAATAATTAAAAAAAAAAAAAAAAAGGTTATAAGCTCCTACTTTACTATTCATATCTTCAATTCCTTTTTATTTTAAGAAAGGTAATTTCTATAATAAAAAGTTTAGAAACTAAACTTGGATTGATTTTATTAGTTTAATCATTGAATATTTATCTGAACCAATACAATTTTATATTACTTTTGACGAATGTAATTGCTTCATTCCAATTGGCTCTCGATTTACAGTTTTCAGTTCTCATATTATTCAGTATTAAATTATGAAATATGTATATACCAAGTTTTATGATTGTAAGGTTATAATATAAGATCAAATCTTACTGGCAAAGTTGGAGGAATACTTCGGGTGTAGTGAGATTGCCTTAAATTAACGTACCCTCACGACCTCACCTCCAATATGCCTTGAGTCAGTGTAATGTGCATACTAGATTAGTAGATTGTAATTAAGATGAGTGGATGGAGACTTAGGGTCTGTTCACATTCACTTAATTTCAGTTCAGTTCCAATCAGTTTAGTTCAGCTCCAATCAGTTTAGTTCAGCTCCAATCAGTTCAGTTCATTTCAGCTCCTAATTTCTCTCTTTCATAAAATATTTATTTCAGCTCAGTTCAGTTCAGTTCAGCTCCAATCAGTTCAGTTCAGTTCAGCTCAGCTCAGTTCAGTAAATGTGAACAAGCCCTTATAATTGTGCCTAAAATTATAAAATTACACACAAAAGGAAAGAATAAAATACCTATAATTAATGAATAATCTAATAAATAATTTTAGGTGTATGAAAACCTTCATCCGCAACCATACTCATAGGCAGACCTATTACGAGTACAAGTTTAGAAACGTCACCAATAAATATATCCTAATTCTATGACAAATATTATCACAATATAATATCTATCTTAAAAGAGAAAAAGGAAATTTCATTACTTTTAAATAGAACAAAAAACAGAATAAATACCCCAAAAACTAACACTTACTACATGCATCTCAATTCAATTATTCTTAGCTCAATACAATACATAAAATAAAATTGTTTCTTGATTATTCTTAGAATTCTGGATCCACTACCACGACCAATCTTAATTCTTACATATAATCATCATCATTCACGAATTATTGATATATTTAAGTTTTTTGTTCTTTATGTTGTTGAAGGACAAAGTTCATTAATTAATAAGAATCTAATAAGCATTTCTCTATCTCCATGATATGATTCTAAACTTTTCTTTCTCCTTTTCAACTTTTCTTTTTGTCATTTTATGAAGTGTCCAAAACATCAAACGTAATTTGTCTTATAATAATTCAAAAATTAAAAATATCAGTTATATACACAGAATAAATTTACTAGGATGTACATGTACAAGAAAAACAAAATTATTGTAAAAAAATATGAAGATACACTAATATGTTTATCCCGTGATATATGGTTGGTCAATGTCCTACAAATACATATATGAAAAAAAAATAATAATAATAAAAAAAAAATAAAAAAAATAAAAAAAGAGATCTTATACTACTTTATTAATCAAATTATAGAGCTTGTCATTACCCTCTAACTAACCCCACCAACCAGATGATTCATATGGTACGCATAGCTGTGAATTTGTTTTTGTAATGGTAATTTTGTACCTTCCTTTCAATCATAATCCTGTAAACTAAATCAGTCTCCAGTACTTGGAAATCTCTTACTATACTACACTATATTTTTCTAGGGTTTTGCATTTTGAAAATCAATGTGTATAAGCATTTTAGCAAGGATATACTCCTTGGCCTCGGATCCTTCATTTGTTTGCATTTTGCATAGTTTTAAATGTACATATACTGCGTCTTTGAACATCAATATCCTTTGCATAAATATTTTTGGTTATATTGACACTGGCTCTATTATCTATGTACGTACTATCCTTGTCAAAAGTCAAAATGTATATCATAAATTGTGTTGCAATGTTACTCAAACTCTTCACTTTACCTCAAATACTCATTGTGGATCCTCGACACTATGACATGGATATAAACACTAACACTTCATTTTGGATGAAAATTTACTCAATTTAGCCAAACTAAACGCTTGGACACGTACTAGCTAGTGTCTGATACTAATACCCGAGCTCATGTAACATAGGTTGCAAATAAAAGAAAAGGGATGAACTTTAACTACCAAATTAAAGGCAACCAAAGTTTTTAATGATTGGTCATGCACATAGATAGTAAATGAGAAGATTAAAAAAAAAAAAAAAAAAAATAGTATAAAGCAATTATGGCTTTTATTGTTGGTAAATTAGGTGTATCAAGTATCACATCTATAAACCCTTTAAACTTAAATTGGGCCTTAAATCTAGTATGGCTTAATAATTAGGTTTAATTATTGTTCGCCTGTGATTTGACCTAACTATTATTGGTTGTATGTTAGTTCTAGTTATTGACGTTGGTTAAAATGAATTCATGATTAGCATTTTTGGATCACTTTGTTCAACATTGCAGTGGATTGGAATATATCCTTTTTCGTAAAGCATAATTTAAGGAGGAATTGGAATAAGTTCAAGTGTCTATAACTATTGTTGGCTACGTAGTTTGATGCACTGTTTATCTTCTAGGGCCGGGCGTGCTCGAAACACGGCCTACGGAGAAGATAGCCATAGCCAAGCTAGCCAGCTTTCTGCCGGCTACTAGCCTAGGAATATAAATGATTGCAGTAATGGTGCCTGGCTTGAAGATCTATCACTAGCTACCCTAAATCTTCCAAATTTAGGGTAGCTAGTGGCGGAACCCTACCTTCCTTAACTAGCTTAGAAGGTGGCCTCTCCCTATTCTTAGGTTGTTTGTACAATGACTTGTCATTTTTGTAGCATTGTATGCTCTTGATCAATTCGGTGTTTCAATACACTTAACTCTATTAAAAATGTACAGAATATATATAATATAACGTGTCTAACACTACTAAAATTCGGTCAAATTACGACCGTTTTTTTACGACCGTCATTAAAACGGTCGCAAAATATAATAATTGCGACCGTTTTTAAGGCGGTCGCAGATTTGCGACCGTTTTTACGGCGGTCGCAGATTTGCGACCGTTTTTAGGCTATTTAACGGTCGCAAAAGTATTTAAAATTTTTTTTAAAATAATATAAACGTTAAAAATAATTCTAAATTTAAACAATTTTATTGCGACTGTCAAAAACGGTCGCAAATTGCGACATTTACGACCGTTACATAAACGGTCGCAATTTGCGACCATTTGCGACCGCCAAAACCAGTCACAAATTGCAACAATTACGACCGTTATAGAAACTGTCGCAATTTGCGACCAATTGCGACCGCTAAGGGCGGTCGTAATAAAATAATGATTTTTTTTAATAAAATGCAGTATAAAAGTGCTGCCAACCCACCCTAACCCTAATTTTTGTGGAAGCAGCCGTTTTTCTCATCATTTTCTCTCTCCTCATTTTCTCCATCTTCTCCTTCCTTCTCCCTTCTCACGCCCTCCTTTCTCTTCATCTCCTCTTTCTCTTCTCCTCTTTCTTTCTTTCTCATCTCCTCTTTCTTTCTTTCTCTTCATCTCCTTTCTTCATTAAATCACATCAGATCAAGCCCCACAGTCACAGCAAGCAACGAATGAACGAGATCGACGCGCCGTCACCATCCTTTTCAAGAATTTCGGTTTTCATGGTCAAATTCGACCATGAAAACTCCAGATCTGGAGTTTTCATGGTCGAATTTGACCATATAAACCCCATGAGGAAGAAATATTAGGAAAGGTATGTTGATTTTCTGATTTTTTTTAAAATAATTTTGTTTTATTTTCGATTTTTGTTGTTTTATTTCAGTTTTTGTTCGAATTTTTGTTTGAATGTTGGTTCGAAGTTTTTTTCAAATTTTGTTGATTTGTTTTTCGAGTTTTGTTCGTAATTTTTTGTGATTTCTGTTCGTTGTGGGTTTCAATTTTGCTGGGTTTAATTTTTTTTTTATTTTTGTTCAAATTTTAATTAGTTTTTGTGGGTTATATTTTGTTCGAATTTTGATTTAATTTTTGTTACATTTTCGGTTTGATTTGTGTAATTTTGTTCGAAATTTTGTGGGTTTTTTTTTTTGGGGTTGAATTTTTTTTTATAAATTTATACAATTTTTGGGTTGAATATGGGTGGTGGTTAAAGGTGGTTGAGGCTGGGCGGTGGTGTTTTAGGGTGGCCAGTGGTGGTGGGTAAAGAGGGTTTGGGTGGGAAGTGGTGGTGGGGTAGGCTGCGAAGTTAAGGAGGTGGCTGTGTTTTTTTTTTTGTTTTTTTAATTTTTTTGCGACCGCCTAGGACCGTCGCTAAATCCATATTTGCGACTGCTTTTGTAACCGGTCACAATTTGTAAAATTTGCGACCGTTGTCTAACCGGTCGTTGAAATTAATAAAAACGGTCGCAAAAAATCTGCGACCGCCAAACGGTCGCAATAATGATTTTTTGCGACCACGTGAATAACGACCACCACCTTACGACCGTTGACGGTCGCAATTACTAATTGCGACCGTTTTTACTATAATCTGCGACCGTCAGAGACGGTCGCAATTTGGCCGAATTTTAGTAGTGTAACTTGCTAACACTTCATATCTAGTACTGCATTGACTACATTACTAGCAATTCGGGTTCATTTTAGCTACGTTAATTGCAGTTAACAATTTTTTTTTTTTTTTTACAAACAGTGTAAAAAAAGATACAGTACTTCGTACTTTGTATGATTTCAATCTCCCAAAAAAATCAGTACATTCAAATATGTGATTGTAATGAATCGTGGAAAAAAATCTCACTAGCAATCATCTCTTTTAACAGCATAACTAAGTTTCTTTGTATAAAGAGTAAAAACAAAAATATACTCCGTATTTAAGAATATAATCCGTTGAGATCATTGAATATATCGAGTTTAAGTAGTCAAAATTGTCACACTGTAAATTGCAAAAGCAACCGGTAAACCGATGCATAAACAATAAAGTCTTTTAAGGATGGTTTAAGAAGAATTAACTATTACTTCATCATCAAGTTATGTACAAGTGTATAAAATGAAAGTAACCCTGTTATTATTCTTCAAAAATTAAACCCACGTGCGGTAGAAAGATAGAATTGATTTACAACAACATCATTTTGCAATAATTTGAAATTCTTGATTATAAAACACACAACAAGCACTCCAAGAAACCTATCCAAATCAAAAATCAATTGAAGAATTGCAACATCACGATATACAATTAATTGATTAAATAATTAATTAATTAATAATTGAAAATAATTAATAAATTAAAACTTTTAGTAGGGTCTAAAAATATTAGAGAACGTGAAGGTGAATGAAAGGAATGTTGGTGGCACTTCTCATTCGGTTTGGAATGTACTTGTAATCGTGTATTTGTGGTGCGGATCATTTGCCGACCTCAACGCCCCCATAAAATGTCACTATTTTAGGGTCTTCACTTCAACTCCATCACTTTGTGTTAAGGCAATGAGTCAAATTTTTTCTTTTTGTTTTTTTCTTTAATTTGGTTATAGATTGTGTGTTTTAATATTTTTTTAAGGCTCAAATACCAAAGAGAATGATCTTTTTTTTTTTTGTTTTCCTCCTCTAATTTCTTCTCCTCAATCACCACATTCTCTAAAATTATTGGTTCAAGAGAGGTTGTTATTGGATATTGGCAATGGTAAGCATCTATCTTGATATAGATTTTTTCAATTTTTTCATTATTTTTTGCTAATATATAGTTGTCGTCTAATCTCTTTGAATTATTTTCTTTCAGCTAATGATGATTGATCTAGACTTGCTCTAATGAAGAGTATTATTCACCTTAATTGTTCAAATTATTGTGTGACAAGATTCTCATATTGATTTTCTCTTTGTGGCTTGATGGGGTACGACTTGTTTGCACCATTTATCGATTAGCTCCCAAATCTGCCCAAGCTTAGGCTTATAACAGAAGAATCGAAGATATTTGTTTGATATTTTCGTATATAATTTAAATTTAATGAAGATCATATCTGTGGTCTAACCTATTACCTATACAACATAAAAATCTGTTTTTTCTCTAACATTATGTATTCCTTAAACACTGGTTTTAATTAGTGGGGTCACTTGACACCTTAGATTTCAAAATAGAAATCCACCCTTGAATAAATTTTACTTTTTTCTATGAGTATATTTTTACGGTTCTGATATCATATAAAACTAGGTTAGCCCCGTGTGATGCACGATTTTAAAATAAGAAATGAATTATAGACTCTTTAGAGCATGTTGAGAGAAAATAACTACTTTCTCTGTACTACTTTCAAATTAAATATGAAAATACAATTTACAAAAATCAATTAAACTATATTATCAACTATTTTTAACACTATTTGTAAATAATAAAATAGCGTAATATGCGTAGAAAATCTAAAATTTACAATTCAATTTGAATTTAATTTTCAAAACAATGTTAAATAGGGTAGTTCAAAAAGGGGAAAAAAATAATATGACATCATCCTTGCATTTTGGCGGAAAAAAAATTAAATAAGAGAATGACACGTAAGCAACGTCAGCGGTAGTTACTTTAGTAATATTTATAGATTAGAAACCTTAAATTGGGAGTAAAGCCATCTCCATCATGGTAATTTTTTTACTAAATACAAAACATTTGAACTTCTTCGCTCATTAAATATTAGTCATTTTTTTAGATAATTCTCTTGCAAATAAACTTTAAATTCACATATAATTTTCTTAATTAGTACTCTAGAATTAGATACGCTTTTTGGGGTCCTTTAACTGCCCTAAGAAGCATCTCGATATACATAAACTTGTCCAATCTTAAATTATTGTTTGGAGCCTAAATTTGAAGTCTATCATCCAAAAAATTGGGTCATTTTAGAAGATTTTCAAGAATCAATGTCGAAAATTCAAATAATGACGGGAGATGCGTCCTCGGTCAAAAAGGTTGTTTGAAAATATACACACCCACTAATCAATCACGTAAAGGACTGTGGCAGCCTTAATTAGAGTCAATAACGGGAGGCATGCCCTTATATGGTTAAATGGATAATGAAGAGACAAAGTAGATTATTTCAACCACCTAAGTGACCTCTCAAACTCTTATGAATCCATGGGGAGCACCTCAATCCCTTTCCTTTTCGGGTCCTAAATGGTTGAAAATTTTCCGAAAGTAAAGGCTATAATCCACAAGATCGAGCCATTTTCAAAGAATTCAGGACCAGGTGTCAAAATTTCAAGTGATGGTGGAAGATTATCCTACAGTGATATAATATTGTTTGGAACCATATATGTCAATAATCGGTTACATATAGACTCAGAATGACTTTAACTAGCTAAAAAATTAGTTAAAATTCATATAATGTAGACAAACTTTAATCATCATATCTATCTCTAAAAAATTTAAGTACCTAATTAAACTTTTACATCTCCCTTTCTATAGCTAAAACTTGAAAATTATATTTGTACTACCCTATTAAAAAATTGAAAGATAAACCTTGAAATTATTAAATACATGCAAAGAATTCAAAATCTTTCTCTGGATATATATAATTATAAAACCCAATATTTTTTAAAACGTGATTAGTTTTAAAATAGGTTTTAAAAAGAACTTCAAATGTTCCATTATCATTTCTTCATAATTTAATGGTAAAACGTATTGAGGAGATCATAATGATGTCTTATTGTTACAATTAGTTTACAATCATAATATGGCCTTAGAAAGTTATGGTGGATGTCAAGTTATGTAGCTCAATGATTAAATTAATAGGCCATCCCACTTCTAGAGGAGTAATCGATCGAGATATGCCATTTATCATTTAACTATTAATAAACTTATTGATAGTGACCCCAAAATTATCATTACCTTGTTGAATTGATCGATCATATTCATATATACTAGCTACATGGTCAAGAATAACATAAATAAAAACTAAGGTGCCAGTCTGCCAGATAATAAATAATTCTAGAATGACATTTTTTAGGATACATATTGATGATTAATTACATGAGGTGTCAAACAGGTCTGGGTCACACCTGTCACAAGTGTCCACTTTACTCGATCAAGGAGGTTTCACCTTAAAACCATATGGCAATGAGGGGAGTAACCCCTTAGCCTTATAAAGTGGACACAATTATCTTCTTTAATTTCTTCAATATGGGATACACATCCCAATACAAACTTTCACTTATACACTCAATTAATGTGATATAACACACCACTCACATGTGGGTTTTTTTATGGGCTCAACACTTCCCCTCACATGTGAGTTGTCCATAATATTGGCCCATGTCATAACCCAACTCAACCTAGCTCTGATACCATGTAATGCGTCGATTGTTTGGTTGATTAATAAAAGTTAAAAATCAAACTAAACATAACATTAGTATGTACTTTCTTCATTTCTTTTTAAGTGACACTTGCACATATCCTAATTAATTAGAGCTACTTAAATTCAATTTATAACTAAAATTAATTTCAACATATAAGTTCATATATGTGAAATTCAGATGAACAAAATATAACATTGCACTCTCTTATTCGCAATATATCTAAATGTTTTTCAAATATTTGCATTGTACCTTTCAATTCTCAAGATATGGAGATCAAGAGCTTGTTTTTGGCTGCTTCTTTATATATGATCGCATGACTCTCAGGTCTTGCACTCACTCATGCCCCATAAGTCTAAAGGTCAAGTAGACACGTGGCACTTGCTACAAATTAGTGGCCAAAGTGCATGTATTATTTGATCGTATAGTTTGATTTCAAAACATAAATGGGACCAAAATGCGCTGCAAATTTTGGTGGTCTCTTGTAATTGCATTGAAACTTGAAATATGGGGCCAAAAAGTACGTTGATTTTTGATAGATTTTTCCCTATAGGTTGCACTCGTGTTTAGGCTTCCATGCAAATGAAAACTACTTCTTTCAAGAAAAAATCAAGATAAGTAAGTTAAGATCTCAAGATAAGTTATTTTCAGGATAATAAGCTCAAATGAATTAATACTATGGCCTTGTATTGGCACCCGAGAGGTTAAATGCTAGCCGGATATGTTAGTTGTTCACTTGTTTGTATGATGATCGGAGCTGATTTGAATAGTTTTATGAGTTAATATTATATGTTTGTGCCAAAGTGTTTAGTAAATACTGTAGTTATTAACCGATAACTACTTTATCAAGTAACTAGGTTAAGTCCCGTGCCATGCACGGTGATTTTTAATACATATCATTAGTTTAAGACTGCTATTTAATTATAAAAAAAAAAACCTAATTGCAAAATAGGATGAAAGTTCTGTAATTACAAAAAAAATTAATTAAAAAATTTATCACACTAAAGAAAACAGAGAGAATAATATATGCACGACTAATAAAAATAACTCTAAATTACATTACAAAGTTATAGATAGAAAACTATTATTGCATATAAATAAGATATACTTATCATATAGGAAGTGAATTATTATTGTATAGTTTGTATTAAAATTTTCTCTAAGAAGCTTTGGCCAAAAAAATAAAAAAAAAAAAAAAACTTTTGGAGGGAATATTTTTAACCAGGAAATGACATGTGTCATTCCTGGTTTCGCCTTTAGTATAAAGTTATAGATATGACTAATAAGAAAATATGCGTAGCCAGTTGAATGCTTAGGAGAATGGTATTCCTTTCATTTTTTTAAGTATCCTATTGAGACTTTTTGCACTATTTACTTGTCTCACTATAAACAATGTTTATAAATTGTACAAAAGAAAAAAATATAATCTTGTAAATACTTGTTGGAATCGTTTCAATGAAATATTATTAATATTCCATTGTTATAATTTATACTTATTCATACTTAAATATACTATTAATCAAAGTTTTGCATCGGCATGTGTGCCAAGTTCCAAAACAGAGAGAGTAAAATTAAAGATGTCTTATGTTTTGTTTCACTAATTTTCACTTATCAATGAATTAGATAAAAATGTACTCCATATTTTCCTAAAATAAAATCGATACTTTCTATAAATCAATTGAAAAAGTATTTGATTCATAAAAGAGGCTTAAAAAAAAATCAAAATATGGTATGGAGCATAAATATTACAAGTGTACTATATAATTAAATTCTATTTCAGAAAAATTTACTAATATCCTTGAAAGATAACAAAGATATACAATAATTTTATTTTTTTTTTGACAAAACAAAGATATACAATAATCAAAGGTTAATTGCACCTAAACCTAATAGGGTGAGATGGGGATTTGCACTTTAATTGAATCACATAAATGTATTAAGGATCATTATATATGTAATATCACTATTAATCAGTTCTTAGTTTGCAAAAATAATGTCATGTTCAACGTACATAAAAGTAATGTTTTACGGAGTTACTTCTTAATACCTCACCAACCAACTAAACTCATTGATATCCACAAGACCTTAACAAAACAAGACACAAAAGTATACACCGAACATGAAATTTTGACATGTTCATGACTTCGTTCCATGAAGAGACGAGGTAGGCATAAAACTAATACCTACTTAAGGTTTTGTACTTTAGTAGGTAAGAACTAGGAAGATCTAAAAAATACTAATATTGCCCGTGATTGGGAATTATCCTAGAAGATTATAATCACACAAATAAAATTAAATCCGTATTATTATTCGTATAACCTATAGTTTTTTATGAAATTATAAATAAGACCAACCTTCCTACTAGCCACTTACATCATCACAACCTTTGCTTCACTTTCTCTCTCCTCAAAAACAGAGGCGTAGCAGTTAGCCAGTTACACACCAAGTTATAAAAATTCCACCCTACATTTCTTTTTTATTCAAAAATTTCATCTTTCTTCTTTAAACTTTGACTTACACAAATCCAATCAACATCATAAATTACCCATCACCAATTTTATTTTTTTTTTCATTTTTCTCTACATTTTATGATATATTCTGTGTAAATATATTTCTTGATAAACCAAACCTAGCCTAAATTCTTACACAGAATTCTCATAAAAATTTGACTTTAAAGTCAGTTTCGTTCTTTTGTTCTTGAATTTTTATAAATATCCAGATTATAACTCTTGTTTTACGCTAAATTCTTCAATTTCTCCCTTATTTTGGGTTTTCCGGCAATCAAACAGGGCAAAAGCGGATTATCCGAAAATGGTAAGCATTTTTTTCAGAAAAAAGAAAAGAATACTATTTTTGGATTAACTGTTTTATTGGGTATTGTGTAAATGTGTAATCAATCATTTCAATTTATTACTAATATTCCTCCGTTTTTTCTTTTTTTTTTTAATTTATCTTTGTTTTGGAATTATTTTAAGGAATTGAAGGCTGAATTTCTTGGAGAAAATTCATTGGGCAATAAAAAAACAGGGGTTTATGATGATCAAATGAATGGTTTTAAGTATGAAAATGGCGGTGATAAATCTGATTGTTACATAGTTGACTTAGAGAATTTCTCCAATTGTGGAATTGACAAACAGAACTCAACTACTACAAATTCATCAAGAATTACTGTAAGTTCGTTTTCTTTTTCTTAATTTCAAATAGCAGTTATTGAAAGAATTGACATGTGTTTTTGTCGTACGTTCCTAAATTAATACATACTCGTATATTTTTTAAAATAAATACTTTTTCATTTTACGTTTATCTAAACCGTTTTATTATGTTATTAATTGGTGGTTGGATGGTTTCTTATTATGAATATTAATCCTACTAGGTCCATATTATGGTGTGATTATTGATTTATATGTGATGTCTACCTTTTAACTTTCGGCCATTATTGGGATAAGATTTTTTTTTTTTCCTTGGAATTTTGTCATCAATTCTATCCACTTTATTTTCCCATATTTTTTATTTTTATACTACTTGTTAAAGTTACTTATATTCCAATGGTGTATTTGAAAAGCAACATAATAATGTCAATACTCAATAGTCTTTTTGACAAACAATACTCAATAGTCAATCTTTAATCTTTGTGTATAACTCACTTATAAGTAGATGCACTCATTCAAGATTGAAGAGATTATATGTTACATTTTTGTAGTTTTGAATTTGATTTAAGGTTGCATTTATGAAATTATACGGTGTGTCGTCCTACATAAAACTTAATGTGTATCCAAGCTTTTAATTACAATAGCAACAACCAAGTATGTTGGGGAATTTGGTTTGTAACTAGTTATGTATTCCTTTTAAATTCCATAAATTTGGAATTACATGTAAAGTATAAAATTTTATATGGTATGTCCTAAAAGAGGAAAGATATGGTTAGTAAAATTTTGTAATGTTTGCATAGAAAAATGGCATTTGGCAAGGACTTGTAACGTGGGCTACTTTTTGTGTGTTTTGTATTGAGCGGTTGAAAGTAGAATTGTAAGGATTTTTAGGTGTATTTTTATTTTAAAAGTTCTAAAAAAAAAAATTTTAAAATACATATAAAAAAATTGAATAGTTTGTTATTATGTGTTTGGTTTAGGTGAATCATACCATTTGCTTGCTAATGATGTTTTCTTTTTATTGATTTTGGTTTTATTTTTTAATATGTGGACGTATAAAAGTTGCAAAGAAGCCTTTCTAGAAAAGTTCCTCAGCGTGGTGCCGAGAGGAAGCTTAATGATAGAGACACCCTTCCTCCTGCCTCATCCCCTAGAGGTATGGCATTATCTTATATCTTTTCCGTAGTTTAATGTTGAACCTCTCGGTATGTTACAGTGCACTAGATTCTGACTAATTTGAAATTGATCATAATATATGATGTATCATTGACTTAATTGTATGTTATGTAGTTTAATCTTTGATGTGACATCATAGTTTTGATTAAGTTGATGATTGTGAATATACCTATCCTTTGATGAGCCTGTCCTAAGTAGCTTCCATTGTGGGCCCATAGTTCTTACTACATCATTTTCATACAAGGGATGTGGGATGGGCAAGGACACTTTGATTGAATTGGTTAAAACTAGATAACTCCACTCCTTAAACTGTTATGATACGTGTCATAAATAAAACGTACACACCAAATGACTTGTTTAAAAGGCGATAATAAACGTAACGTAGGTAATGGTGATGAGTTACAATAATGTTAGTATGATTTTTTTATATTCAATTTCGTGTTAGATTTGAACGTTTGTAGTAATAGCTAGCACAATTTTGGCCTTTGTGGTATATTAGAGAACTTGTGTAAATTAAAGTATGTAGTTGAATGTTTTTTGGTTTAGATGAAAAAATTTAAGAGAAATGCTAATGCTCCGTTTAAAGAGGAGCTTTATAATGATTAACTTATAATTGATTTTCAAATATAAAGAATTGTTCTGATTTTTTTATACTGTAACGCGGGATTTGATCAAATTTATTATTTGATTTTTGGTAAGTCTTCTCATTTCTCAGCTGTCAGACAGTTCGAATTAGCATACTTGAGTTATATTAGAATCTTAGACTAATTAGCTTAGTATTACTAATTTATTAGGAATAAAATACATTTTAGGGGATTTACCTTCCATACTTTTCATCCTTTGGGGATTCACCTTTCACTTTTCATCGTTTGAGGATTGCCGGTAGGTATTAAGCGTTTTCCGGTGAAATATATATATATATATATTGTACAGCTAAATAAAAATAATTCCTACTACCTCCGTGTTTTAATAAGTGTTATAGTTGGACTTTTTTCACTATTCACATAATGGGTTTGGCTTGATTAATTTACTATATAAAAAAAACAAATGTTATTGTATAATACATTGTTGGATTCGTTATAACGTATACTTTCATAATATCAATTTTCCTATAATTTTATTAACATATGATTAGATAAATTAATGGTCAAAGTCGTGTCTCGGTATGCGTTTTTGGTCAAAATGTAACACTTATTAAAACATGGAGGGAGTAATAAAATAAAACACTCCTAATCAAAATAACCTAGATTAGACTAAAGTCAAGCAACTTGTAGTCCTGTATTTTCTCAAACGAGCAACGCTTCCATAGTAGACGAAAAAGCTTCTCCAACACTCTTCAAAAATATTCCATTACTCTTCATTATAGGTATATATTGAATAATCTAAGTAATATTGTATCTAAAAATATTGGACCTTACAACCACAAGGCACAATCTCAATCAATTGTATAAGAGAAGTTACATAATAAATCAAACTTGAGGTAAACCCACAACTTTGTACAATATATGCTATGGGTTTTTTTTTTTTAACAAAATATTATTGTTATTAAAAATAATTCTCATTATTCATATACATTTTTAATTATTTATTTTTTTTATTTTGTTTTAATTTTTTTTTTGGCAGAAATGTTTAACATTTTGGGGGTTATCCAGTTACAATTTTACCATTTCGGGCACTGCATGATCTTTTAATATTTTGAATTTTATCTCTTTGAGAGTTGTAATCAACAAATTTAGGGAGAATTTTTTATGAAGTGACCGGATTTTTGAATTCTAGTGACCGATAATCCCCAAACGATGAAAAGTGAAAGGTGAGTCCCCAAATGATGAAAAGTATAGAAGGTGAATCTCCAAAAATACATTTTACTCAATTTATTAGGTTATTAACATACTTGGATCTTCTCCAGTATTTTAGACAGCCGGGTTATGGGTGGAATTGAGATAAGATGGTCTAGTAATCGTAGAGAATCCTTGGTATGTTATGTCCTCGTTAATCCGTATACACGTGTCCTTCGAAAGTGGTGTTTAACAATGATATTATCACAGTTGGCATTAGGATTATGAATACTATCATCATCATGATTATCATTGTCATTATCTTTTCCCTTATTGCTGGTGCTACTTGTTTAGTTGTTTTTGCACGTAACCAAAAGTTTGTAGTCAACAATTAATCAAACATTAAACATCAAACATGACTAATTACAATTGAAAGATATGTTAGGATAACGCCTAAAGCACTACTCATTTAATTTTTGTAAAAATTTTTTGTATTATCAGACTGTACTTAGTCACATTGCACATCAATTTAGGTAGTGGCTTAGTCGTCTCTGTGCCAGGTAGCTTTATAGTCATTCTAGTTAATAAAAATTGAATTACTTAATCAAATATTTGATTTATGTATGCAAATTGTGGGGTTGGTCCACTCAAATATTTTGCAATGGAATTAAACCACTTGCTCAGCTGTATTATGTCTGAGTTGTTGTTTTCAGGCCTCATAAATAACATAGATGTCAAAAGTTGACCTTTGGATTTTTAATGAAATTATAATGCAGTGACGGTGTATGTCAAAGATGTGCTATGTTACTTAAACTCGGGTACATGTGTCACTTACATGTACATGTCTGGATGTTCTAGTGTCGGATTTGACTATCTTATGAAATTTTTTCATATTTTAGGCTCAAAATGATAAGTATTGTGTCAACTCGCACTAGTGCTAAGGCTCTAATATAGGCCAATTGAAATGAATAGAAAAGTTCCAGTAACGCAAAGTGTATCAATATGGTTGTGAGGTCCATAATTGTGTAAACATAAATTGAAGTTTCAGGACAATTCAACCTTAATAAACTTTTGCTTTCTTGTTTTCTTTTCTGGTGGTAGCATTCACAATTTCATTGATTGTATTGTTAATAATGCAGAAAATGTATTACTTGTATATTGTACCGCTTTTATACCACCAATGCAATGTTTGTGTTGTGCACTTCTGAGGGAACATTGAATAATTGAAAACTTAACTACTGATACCATATTTTCCCCAATAGACCAATACACTAAAAGTTCCTTTAAATTTTGCAGCTGCTCAAGTTATAAGCAGTCTAAGCACGCCAGAAAAGTGTCCTCCTACACTACCGATGGGGTCCCAAGATCACGCGGCTAACAATCACCAGCAGCAACCGCAGCATCAGATCACAATCAAAACAGGCGGCGTGAACACTATGGCAGATGGTAGAATGGGAAAGAGATCGAGTTTCAAACGATCTTCATACAGTTGGTATTCTGATCCTAAAAGAATCCTCCTCCTCTTTGCCACTCTGTAAGTCTTTTTAGTTATTCTGCATTCAAATCCACTCTGTTTGTCAGACTGATACTGTCAACTAACGCAATATTCTGAAATTCTTCCAACAGATCAAGTATGGGAACGATGTTGCTCATTTACTTCACGCTGTCTACGAGTAAGGCTGATGGCATAGAGGGTGTCTTAGATTGGCAGTAATGATTCAACACCAACACAAATGAGAATTGTACAGAGTATTTTGTCAGAATTTGAAACACAGTATGGAAAAGTTTCGTCTTTTTTCGTTAAGTTGTGGCGTAGATTTGAGCTACACAGATGGAATGTTGGGAACTGCATGAGTTGTACAGCAAAGAATAGCACTTTGAAAGATTCATACTTGAATTCATACGTTATTAAAGGGAAAAGCAACATTTGATATATTTGTATAGTTTTGGTCCATGCTTCTTACATACAAAGAATATGTTATAGAGAATGTTCAGAAAGCTATAATAACTTTAGCTTTTTGCTGATCTTAGCAGCCCCATTAATCTTCCTTTTAACTTTAATTTTTTTGTACTTTTGATAGTTAAAAAACCGCACCAAATTAGCTTTTTGTTATGTGTGGGTTCATGTGAAGAAGTGAAGGAATAATTTTGTGTTGTTTAGCTCTTGCAAGTTGCAACAAGAAATTCCCCCTATTGTACTCGTGCGCTTGGATGCGTATTGCTTTCTTTTTGTCTGTTTGGTAAACACTTGTATCAGTTGTATACTAGTATGTATCCGAGTGCACCTAGAAATATTATTTTCATTTGATGATTTTTGAATGAGCAAAGAATACTTTTAGGTACACTTATCTCTGGAATTAAAGTTTCGTGTTTTTTTTTTTTTTTTTTTCCTTTGTGACATTTTAGTGATGTTTTGGGTGTATTTTACTTTTAATATCCATGTGTTGAGTAGTAGGCACTCAATTTTATTCACTTAGATATGCCGTTTAACCTTTGTGCTTGCAAAAGCAACATCATTACTACTCAATATATACCCTTCTCGCTAGAAAAAGTGGGCTTTGTTTTCCCCTTGTTACTTTTTGTTGGGGGCTGCCAAAGAAAAAATAAAGTTGAGGTTACTTGTACTCACATTTTTCTGCTATTTAGAATGTTTAGATAATTAGAGAAACAAAGATAAGACTAAAACACCTTAATATATATATATAAGAAACCTACGAAAGGTATAGTTTGCAAGTTGCAAATTCGAGCCAGTAGATGAAGGTGGAAAATATGTAGAGGGATTTTTGCACCAACGGTTGTACAACCTCTATCCCTTAAGGCTTATTTTCTCTTAAAGTCGATGGAGGAGCTTTGGTTGATTAAAGGTAAAAATAAAAAGAAAGATAGTGAAAAGATGTTAATTAGGTAAATCAAAGGAAAAAAAATAAAAATAGCGGATTTGATACTTTGATTGAATAAAGGTGAATATGAAAAGAAGGCAATGAAAGAAGTTCGGTTTCCATTTGTCGGGGCGGGAATACTAATTTTGTAAAGAAGGCTTTTACTTAGAGACTGACCGTAAGCTTGAAAACATACACAACGTGTATACAATTATATAATATCCTCAAATATTTCATTTGATATTGACCTATAATTTACTAGATAACTTAAATGTAATATGTTTTTTCCTTAAAGTTTATTGAAATGTACTCAATAACGCAAATATTTATCATACTATCAGTAAATAACCAAGTATGACTCGGAGCTATTGATATCATATCACTCCATAATATTTATGGGTGTGCAAACGGTAGGAATAAGACCCTTAAGAGATAGATTCTTAAGTCATTCCATAGTATAGAGAGCTACGTACACCCAACAGTATGTACAAGTGGTATTGCCCATATCGGCCGTAAGACATACTTCATAGCACTTTGCAACATGAGGTCAATGCAACTACAAGATATAAAATTTCCACGAGACACGGGGGCTGAAGAGATAATGGTAGTTGTGCTTGTGCATCAAAGGTACAACACTGATAGTCGTATGGTAGAGATAGTTGTTAGGGACTTAGGCTACAATAATTGGGACTATAGGGTTGGTGGTTGCTTATTCACGTTGTTGGTAGTTTGGGAAGGAATGAATGATAAAATGAAGGGCCACTTTTTAATAATTTGATTGATTCCTTCATTAAATTATGTTGATTCCTTCTTAGATGATATTTGGTCTATATGTTTCTTTGGGCTAACAGATCCACTGCTAGGCCCATGAGTCAGAGTCCATTTACGCATGCGGGACCAAGCAATGGTCCAAAATACATGGTTATCTTATGGCCCATTGACCCATTTCAAGGCAATAGCCCCCCTCAAACACATTAGTATTGTACAATGTTGGTGTTAGTTGTGTAAAATGACAAATTCAATCAGATGACAATTATTATTAGCAACTACGACCTGAAATGAAAAAACAGCGATGGAGTATTTCCCCTAGAAATGTAATCCTGTTGAAAACATGCAATTAATACCACACTGCATATTTTTAACAGTTCACGGTCGATCGACGATACATATATTGACATCTTGTTATCGTTATGACTATACAAATATTGATAACAACCAAGTCCTCTGATCCAGACAATTGATACTAATATTTAACAGCCATATACAGATTATACACATAGCATGATAGCAGTACTATGGCAGTTGAATCTGATGATGAAAGAATGCCAAAATTACGGACCATATATACATAGGACTATATAGGAGTAGAGACTTCAATGATGTGCTGATGATATGTATGGATATGCAAATATGCCAATCAGCTTTGTTAAACAAGGGTTCAATGTCTTACTCTGCCTCCTTATTCACACATCGGAAACTTCAGATCAAGATCGGTAATCAACTCAACATCTCTAATAGCGTTTTGATATGCTGGGCAATGATCGCTTCTGCTTTCTGTCAGAATATAACCTCAAGATAACAGCTGCCGTCTCTTCAATGGCTTTGCTAGTCACCTCTGTCAATATTTAAACTTAATGTCAGAATATGGCTGATGCTGAAAGAAGTAAATCATCAGAAAAAAAAAAAAAAAAAAAATACAGTGCAATCCTTTTTACTCCTCGAAAAAGAAATATGCTAATTAACACGAGCTGTAGGCCTATCTGAGTACTTACCAATTACAGGCCAGCTGGGATTTTGTGCAAAAATTTTACCCGCGTGCTCCAACTCCTTTTTCACATAACCCATCTGTGCATAGTTGTGTATATCATGTTCAGCTATGCCCAGGGTCTTGGCTCGTGATTTTCTAATTGTTTGCAAAACAACCGGATCAATAGTCAAACCAAAAACTTTGTGTGGGTCTATCTCAAATAAAGATTTGGGTAATTCCACACCCATTACAATAGGAACGTTTGCTACTTTATATCCTTTTTGAGCAAGGTAAATTGACAGAGGAGTCTTTCCAGTCCGAGAGACACCAGTGAGTACAATATGAGCCTTGCGCAAGTTCTGAGGTAGAGCCCCATCATCTTGTTTTATGGTGAACTCAATGGCTTCAATCCTTTGGAAGTAGTCTTCACTCAATAAAATTCTACCTCCCGCACCACGGGGAAGCCCTGAAGGAGAAACTCCAAGGTGAGAAGAAATTGCCTCAGTTATTGGGCCAAGGACATCGGTGCATGGTACACCCCATAACTGGCAGGCTTTTCTTGCAGCATCAGCCATTGAAGGATCAGCAAGTGTATAGACAAGCAGAGCATTTTCTTTTGCAGCTTGTCTCACAATTTCTATAAGTCGCTCAATGTCATCTACCTGCTCAAGTATCAAGCACATATAATCAGGAAGCAGTATAAAGAGATAACTAGAGAAATCATTGGCAGGACAGCAAAGACATTGTTTCCACAATCTTGTATGTTGCTATAATTACTCAGGAAGAAAAAAAAAAAAAAAATCACCCTTTTATAATAGATAGTCATGTTTGACAGAAATAATTAATTAGAGAGATTATCTTACAGGTTGTAAAACAGATCACAGGCAGAACACATCTACAACAGCAACAATCATGCTTGCAAAGTTCAAATTACAACCAAAAGGTTTAAGAAAATATGGGCAATTTTCAAGTTCACGTTTAACAATCTATCTTACTCAGAAAGGTCATTCACCAAAACACTTCAACATGGCCTATTAAAAAGACACAAAACTCGTAATGTCCAGCAAATAGAATAGAAAACCATGGCAACCTTACCTTCCTTGCAATTAATAGCACACATGGTATAAAGAGAAGATCACACCTTCAGTAATCCAAGAATTGCAAATATCACTCATTAGTAACAAAAGAAAGCGCTAATTAAATATTCTATCAGCAACAAATTCATTTTTTCACCTCTATGTAATTCTTCCATACACCAGGAGGATCTGAGGAAAGCTACCCTTGAGGTTATGAGCTGTCTAACAAAGGTCTAGAGATCAGAAAATAACATAAATTCTTGTAAAATCCTTAATCTAATGATCTTTACAATTAAGGTTACTCTAACTTCCACTTGCTTAACCAACAGAATCTTAACTGTCTAAAGACAACACACATTAACATTCAACAACTAACAAAAACAATACAAAGATACATACACACAAGTACACGACACCATCGTTGCTGAACCAATGTTAATCAGATGCAGATGCTCATATAGGATTTACAAGATATATTCACACTGCCAACAGAATTTACAAGCTCAATTAGACATAAATCACAAGCTGGTTGAACACCAACAAACATAGTTATTGTGAAGACCGCCTTTTTATTAAACCTTACACAATGCCCACACCTTGTGGCACGAAATGTAACTTACTAATCTGTTATAACAGTACAAACTATTGTTCAAAGATAAATTGATGCTGTAGAACACATTATTTCACTTCAAGTATCCATGTCATATGCTTTACATTGAGTATAGACTATAGGCACTTCAACAGACCAAATTCATAGAAAATTTCATATCTCATGCAAGTCATATACTTAACACTTGAACGCGTACCCATATCCGACACGAATAAAATTAACTCATTGAACCCCGAACAACCACTACCCAATACAAAAAATGACAATTGAGAGCTTAATTTTAAAAAAAAAATTAACAAATGTTTCAGCAAAACTTACCCCAGAAAACAAGTGAGTACTAACAGAACAACCATGATCAACTAAACAATGATCAAACTGCCCTAACGCCGCACTAACGGAATGCTCCGCCGTCCAACCAGTGCCATCAGAAACCATGTATATCGTTTTTCCCTCTTTGTCATCTTCTCTCTCCGAATCAGATAAACCATCGCCGGTTCGAAACGGAGCTTCAGCAACCGGCTCCGTTGCCTGAACCGGTTTGTCGGGGAAATCCAATTTCCGGCCGGACCGGATTGATCGAGCTCTGGACCAGAGGTTGAGCTTCGCGCTACCCTTTAGTTTCCGAGGTTGAGGTTCGGAGGAGAGAGAAATGGTTGGTTTGGGTTCAGGTGGGCTCGGGCTCGGGTTTGGGAGACTGAACCTAGTCGCGGCTAACATTTTTTTTTTTGTTTTTTCTAAGCAAAAAAGTAAATATAAAAACAATTAAATTAAAAATTGACGATATTTTTTAAGGTTCTGTTGCACTTGCACAATTGGGCTATTTGGGCCTTTCAATCCGGGTGAATTGAATAGGCCTAAATGAGATCTTCATTTGGAATATTTTTAAGGAAAAAAAAAAAAGTTGAAATGAAAGTAGGAAAAACCAAAGGAATACAAATAGTATTGAAAATTTGAAATGAGAAAGGTAGTTAATGCGCGCGTATCACACCATAATTAGTCATTTTTAAGGGAGCTTTTTCGATTATTAGCAACATAATAAGGGAAAATATGTTTTTAAAAAATATATAAGTAATGTTGTCACACTATTCTTAAAATTTTTTTTAGAAAAAACAATTCACGATAACGATAGTAAGTAACTAAATCAATAATTTAGAGGGTATAATTGTCTTGACACTATTAATAAGAGTTAAATCATTAAATTATACAAGTAAAAGCTTCGAACCAATTAACATCATATATTAGGGATATATAAGTAAACAAACATTTTAAACATATAATTGTCCTCACGCTATTCACAAGTGTTTTCTCATAATTTTTAAAAGGTAGGGATTATCATATCATAAATTTGTTTGAAAAACAATAAAAAAAAAATATCAACATGAAGACATAAAGTACATTTATTTATTTTTTTATTTTATTTACGAGTAATTACATGAAGATATGAAGGACATGAAGATAGATAGGTGGCACATGAAGTTTGTACATTGATACATAAATAGCCTAGTATGTTATCCTTCAACTCCTTCAACGTGGACATTTATATGTGGGTTTTAGTTACAAATGAGGAAACGAGAAAGTCCTATCTTATGACCAAATTCTTTAACATCTTGTTGAACTTGTTGTCTGTACTCTCCAAAGCTAAACTTCCTATAAATAGAAGGCTCTTTGATACTTTGTATAACTGCATCACGTGATGGACACAAGAAATACGCAATTGAAAACCTTTCCACTCTTGGATTTGCAACAACTCGATGCACCACACTCTTATACACACCATTGCTCCAAGCCTGCGACGAAATTTCTAACAAGTTGAATGTTCTAATCGTGTTTGGTTCAAATCACATTTGCCAGGGCTAATCATATTAAACTCAATTAAATTAAGTTATTTCAAGTTAAGTATGTTTTGATAAGTACATGAGAATTGAAATCAAAAGGATAAGTTACCTGGAATAAATCTCCAATATTGACAATAAGAGCCTCGGGATTTGGTCTAATTGAGATCCATTTTCCATCTTTGATAATTTGCAATCCACCAACTTGATCTTGGTATAAAATTGTGAGGAAGTCACTGTCTGTGTGTGGCATCAAGCCAAGAACTTGAGAATATTTAGGGCATGGAGGGTACCGATTCATTCTTAGGTAGCTAGTAGTTGACAAACACTTGTTCTCAATACAGGTCAATTCATCATGCCCCAGTTTTTCAGCTAATATATTTGCCAAATTATTTGACAATTCAAATATAATATTGGCAAACTGTTTCACCGTTGAGCTGCATAAAAGAGAAAAGAGAAAAAATATATATACATTGATGTTAGTTTTCTGATAGTCAAAGAATTATCATTTAAGGCCATTCAAATCTATCTTATTAATAGTTTTTTACACTAATATAATACAAGTAGTTATTTTACACTAATATCATTACCTAAAAACAGAAATTGAAAAGGACACATTTAAAATGCTTTGGATTGGATTTTGAAAGCAAAAAACTGTGGGCCCAATATAAGGGCCTACCCTTCTGCTGCACTTGTGTACTTCACGTGGCTTCACGTGAGGCCCAACCTTTCCCTGAGGCCCAGGCCCACTTCCAAGCCATTTATCCAGTACGGAATACATTGAGTAATACTACTCCGCAGTCCATACGAGCATTGGTGTTCCATAAAAGGATAACAAAGAATTGAACATAAAACACACAAAAATGAGTAAGAATGATAAAAGGGGGTGTTTGGCAAACAGCTTATTGGGAGTAAATTAGCTTATTTGACCTACTTTACCTGATTGACTAGTTAAATAAGACAATGCTAGTGTTTGGTGGTAAGGTTATTGGAAGAGATGATTTGCTTCAATAAGCTCTTTTACAAAAAGTTGGTATGAATAGCGTTTTGCAAAGAGATGATTTGGTAGGATGAGTTAGATTACAAATTTGCCCCTTATTTATTACCTAACTCTTATCACAAATTTACAACTAGCACAATTTAATTTCACTCTACCTCGTCGTTAATGTCATGGTGGCATGACACTACCTAACCACCTACTTCGAGTTCATGTAGTACCTATGCCGCTATGCGACTTTGGGACTTTCAGAATGTCGCAGTACAAATCATACAAAACCCATGCTTAATACTTGATTAGTCACCAACACGACCCAATATCAACTGTACCATATACTATTTCAGTCTTGTTAACTTTGCCAACCTCAAACCAGCTGGTCACAAGATGGTAGGAGGACTTGGGACTTGGGAGTGTTAACATCCTAACAATAACATGTGAACTTTTTTCACAACATAGTGTCCTTTGATTTTGGTTATAAACCGCTAAACAAGTAAACAGACATGCCTACAACATGTGTTACAATGTCCACCTCCTGCCAAAAAACATTAAGGTACGCGTCTAATGCCACATTCTCCCTTGCTAAAATCTATACTTGGCTGATTGTTTAAGATTAGGGAGACGAAGTCTTTTACAACGTATAGAACAACTGCAAACACCTATCGCCTCCGTTCCAAAAATATATCATAGTTTATTGGTAAAACATTTAATAATTAAAAACGTGAATTTAATTATGGGACGGGGGAGTAGCTAGTTCGCTAATTACACGAACATCATTATATCCATAGTGCTTTATACATTTGTCTTTCGAGTTGTAAGGGTTTTTAGGTTTTCTTGTTTGAAAGTCTCTTTCATTTTCCTTTATTATATTTTTTTGAGTTTCATTTCACATTTTCATGGTTTAATTATAAGTAAACTAAGCTTTGATTATTCTAATTATTGCTCAGCTCTTTTTTCATTTCACTTTTTAAGTTGTTATTCTCTTTATCTCTCTCCTTATCGCATGAATTTCTATCTTTTACTTCACACTCACTAACAAAATTGTGCGATTCTGCCTCAAAGTTTATGTCAATATCTTTGTTGCACATAATATCAATATCTTTGTTACACATTCTGCACTAACCCCTAAAATCGAGGTATAAGCCCTCAAATTTTCTTTCCTCGGAGAGAAAAAAAAAGGTGTGATGCTTTAGCCTTTAGATACCAACAATGGCCCTCTTTGAGACTATTCAAAACATCATCATAGTGTCTTCCAATACTTAATACATTGAAGATGGCTTTAAGCTGGTTAATTTGTCGTGTCCCACAATTTGAGTTCGAACTAGTTCCATGTACCCTACTAACAATATATTGACATGAACACCTACACTGTAGGCCACCTTCTTTACTCAATTGAGTTGTTTGCCGACTACTCAAAATGTAAGCTAAGGGACCGATGGAGTTTACAATGGAGGTACCCAACAAATTGTTTTATTTGTCCGATCAATAGCATTGTGCCACGAGGATTTGAGGAAATTCATTTTAATTTTTTTTTTGAATTTTGTTTTTAAAGTTAAAACCTTTATAAAAAAAAATTAAAAAAAAAAACATTAATTACGTAGTATATAAACCCTAATATTAGGTGAATTTATAGATAGGTGTGTTATTCTAATATAAAATAAACTAGATCAGATCCCGTGCAATGCACGGGTTTAACAAAATTTTATTTTGAATTATTACAATCTTTGAAAAGTTATACAATAATTTACACAAAAGAGAGAGTTATAGTTTCTTTTTTTATATATAAAAAAATTGCTTAGTTTTATACCAGTTCTTAATTTAACAAAGACACCAAGGTTAGTGTTTCGGGGTTTTTTGTGATTCCCTCGGATACTGGTCACGCTCTGCTGGCAATGAGACTCGGACACCTGCAAAATAACGAATATTCCGGTGTACGGAATATTCGCCTCCGACGCTCAAGTTAGTGAACGGAAACGGAAAAGGCTAGAGAGAGAAAGTAGAGAGAAGTTGGAGCTTTTTAATGCTCTATATTTATGTTATGTCGCAAATCCCCCTCCCATCATAAATGATTGGGGTATTTATAGGGGTGAGAACATGTACCCCTCTAGGGTTTATGCCCTAGAATTTCGTGACATGATTGGCTGCGCAATCAGAAGTCGCCACGTGTCGTAGGGGGCGCCGTTTTACGGCTTTCAAGGTTTTCTCGGGATTTGGGCCTGAGGTCATCAGGGCCCTTTTCTCTTTCTGATTTCAGCATTGGGGCATTTAGAAATGGCTGACATGTGTCATCATGACTAGTGGACACGTGTCTTAATCTCATAGGGACACGTGTCGCCTGTTTATTGGGCCACGTGTCACTATAAAATTGGGCCACGTTCCTGGGGTATTTTTACCCTAAACATTTGCCCCTTAGAGGGGGTGGCTCGTACACTTACTGGCCGCCTCCTCTGGTTTTGCACTCTGGACGTCCTGGTACTCTGGGTTGGGTTCGCTTCCCATCTGCCCTAGACGTCCATATACTTGTGATTCAAGGCTCTTTTTGCTACGTGGACGTCCATATATTTTGCCCTGGACGTTCTCGTAGCCTGGAATGAGCTTGGCTTTTTGCTTATCTGGACGTCCAAATTTTGTACTGGACGCTCTCGTACTCTGGAAGGAGTTGATTTCCTAACTGACCAGAACGGCCACTTTAGTGGGACTGGACGTTCTGGTACTCTGGGAGGAGTTGATCTCCTAACTGACCAGAACGGCCACTTTAATGGGACTGGACGTTCTGGTACTCTGGGAGGAGCTTATCTCCTAACTGCCCAGAACGGCCACTTCAGTGGGACTGGACGTTCTGGTACTCTGGGAGGAGCTTATCTCCTAACTGCCCAGAACGGCCACTTCAGTGGGACTGGACGTTCTGGTACTCTGGGAGGTGTTGATCTCCTAACTGACCAGAACGGCCACTTTAATGGGACTGGACGTTCTGGTACTCTGGGAGGAGCTTATCTCCTAACTGCCCAGAACGGCCACTTTAATGGGACTGGACGTTCTGGTACTCTGGGAGGAGCTTATCTCCTAACTGACCAGAACGGCCACTTCAGTGGGACTGGACGTTCTGGTACTCTGGGAGGAGTTGATCTCCTAACTGACCAGAACGGTCACTTTAATGGGACTGGACGTTCTGGTACTCTGGGAGGAGCTTATCTCCTAACCACCCAGAACGGCCACATATCTTCTTTGGGGTAATCTGGGCTTCCATGATTTCAGACGTACTTCCTGGCTTTCTAATCATGCTTTGTACGTCTGAGGACTGGGCGGACGCTTTTCCTCTTAGATTTTCTCAATATTTGGAGACTAAGTGCTGAAGGTGTAAAATTCTTGAATTTTCCACTTATTTCGATTCACTTTAACGTGCCGTTAATTGTTCGTCTGGTCTTTTTCACAAGTTAACAGAACCCTAACGTCGTCCTGGCCCTTTCTTCGAGTAATTTCTCAAGAAATTACCGTTTGGATGTTTAGGCGGGAAAGACGGTTTTACCATTTTGCCCTCATGAATTCACTCTATAAATATGGGAGGTGAATTCTCATTTTCACACTTTACCCAATTGTGAATTCTAGAGAGAAGTCAGAGCGTTCTAGTGAGAGAAAGTTATTTTTCCCTTAATCTTCAAGAGCGCCGCCATGAGTTTGAGTTTTCCGGGCAATCTTCAAGAACTTCACCACCATCTTCAGAACGTACAGAGGTAGGCCGTCTACATTTTCTCTTTTACTCGTTTTCTTTTTGTTTTACTTCAATTCTGGATCCATACTCGGCTTCGTCCGACTCTTCTCATGAGGCCGGCCGTTCGCCTAGGACTGAGGAATCTAGAGTGGACGGAGAAGAGTTGTCTCCTCCTTGGAGTGAGTCTATGTCTGATGCGTACATACTCACCCCCACTTATTATTCTCTGTCCCAACAGGCAATGGCGAGAACCATGCGTACGCGTGAGCTTCACGCGGCCAGGAACCCAGACGGAAGTCTGGTTCATCCTAGGGTCCCTTATGACCCTAGTGATCCAAGTACAATGGTGGAGACTGACTCCACCACCCAAACAACGACCGCCTCCACTGGCTCTCATCACTTGGCCGTGGAGGTCACTTCTTCCTTCGAGGAACGCCTTAGAGCTGAAGGCGCCTCGTCCGCACCCGCTCCGGAACTTAGGTTCCCTCAATTTGCCAATTCAGTCATGGATGGGGCTGAACTGGTAACCTGTATGGACAACCCTTCCAATCCTGGGGCGGACGCTTCTGGTTCGTCCGTCCCTTCTTCTCAACCTCGGCCTCAACTGGGTGGGGCGGACAGACCCTTAACAGGAATCTCAATCCGTGAACCGTCCGCTCTGCCTATTCGCAACGCCCCTCCTTCGGGAAATGGGGCGGACGCTGCCAAGGATAAAGGCAAGCGTCCAATGGTCGAGGAGGACGTTCCTTCTTCAATGGGTGTTCCAAGCTCAAGGGGCCGAAGCTCGGCCGAGGCAGCAGATTTGGACAGAGTGCTGTCTTCAGAGTTTGGGAGTGCCCCTTCTCACCAAGTGGAAGAGGAGGAAGTTGAAAAAGAGGCCGTGGGTGAGACGGCCGAGGGCGAGGAGGCGGCCGAAGAGACCGTCGCCAACATTGATAACTTTAGGGACCCGTACGCCTGTACGGTTGGGGAGACAGCCCTAAAGTTTTTAAAGAAGGATTTTGAGAAGTATAAGGAGTCCCTCCATTTGGGGGAGGGATTCGAAATTCAAGTCCCCAGGAAGGCCATTGCTGTGGCTATCTGGGATGAGGAGAAGCCGCGCAAACGAGCGTTTTGCGTTTACCGGGCCGCCTTTGATGTGGGGCTCCGCTTCCCTCTTCACCCATTCGTCCGGACTGTCCTGGACGAGTACGACATCGGCCTCTTCCAACTGACGCCAAACAGTTGGTTGAACATCTTTGGGTACTTAGTGACGTGCATCGCTAAGAAATTTACACCAGACTTTGCGGTCTTTTGTGAGATGCACTCACTTACTCGGCTGGAAAAGGAGGTGGATGGTTGGCTTATCTTGAGTGCAACTAGGGATTACATGGTCGTGGTCGACCGTGTCAGTAAGTGGAGGGACTGGAAGCACCGCTTCTACCGTATCAAAACTCAGGACGCGGAGTTCAACCTCCGCATGAACAGGTGCCGTCCAGAGCCTATTCAACTCGGACGCGGAGACCTCAAGCCTGACAAGCCGCCCATCCACCCAAGCCACGAACACCAGCTCGAGTACTTCAAAGTTAATCGAGTCAGGCGGGGCAACAAAACTGAACGGGTTCCTAGCCATTGGGTTCCACTTGCCAATTGGCTTAGGGACCCTATCTTCATGTCTGCGTACGGCCTGTACCAGAACATGCCCCAAGGTGGGCACCTAGATATATAAACTTTTCTGTACGCACATAGAATTCTTCAGAAAAATATTCTAACACTTTTGCTTTCTGTTTTTGCAGCGGAGGCGTACGCTATGCTTGACTCGGCCCAAAAAGCGGAGGTTGAGATGTCCGAGGTGGACTTGGCCAGATACAAGGCTCGCTTCAAGATGTACGATCAACTCAAAGAGGTAAACACTTAGCTTATTTTTTGAATTTCTCATTTCTTAATGCGTCCGTTCTGCTATATTGGAAGGAGCCTGCTTCCTGAGTTTGCACGGACGCTTTATGTCCGTTCATGCATGCTGGAAGGGAGCTCCTTTCCCAAATCGCACGGACGCCATCAAATTGTTCTAACTTGGTGTTTTTGCAGACCTCCTCTTCCACCCCGAAGGCCAGGCGGAAGCAGCCGGCCACGTCCACTCCTGATGCGAACGCATCCAAGAGGAGAAAGACGGTTGCTTCCAAGACGTCTTCTCAAGCAGCGGCCATGGCAAAGTCGCAGACTGCTACAACGCAGTCTAAAGGAGAACAACCCCGGCTGACACAAAGCGGGGCCTCCAAGCCCACGGAACCTGTTGCTGGTCAGGTCCGTGAGGAGTCCGTCCCTTCGGACGGTGGGGATAGGTTAACCCCAGAACAAATGACCGGTCGCTGGATCGGGACGGTGCTGGTCAACCCGCCGTCCAGCGACGCTGAAGGGAGCCGTCCGGAGGAGGAGGAAGCTCCTTTACCGCCTCCTCCCGCCAATCTTTCTCCTCCAACCTTCTCCACTGGTTAGCCATCTTTTTCTCACTTTTTATAAGTCTGTTGAAAAATTCAGCTAACTTTTCTTACACGGTCGTCCGCAGATATATCAGAGGAGATGCAGTTGAAGGTACCCGGCCAGTCACTGACTGGCGCGGACAGGAAGGCCATGCGCGAGGCCATGGTTCGCGCGGTCCCACAAGCGCAGCGTGATAAGCTGCGGGGGATCAATGAAGGCTTCCTCGGCCCCATGCTAAACTGTAGCGCCGAGGTATACTTCTATCTCCTTATGTTTTTGCTTTCCAACACTTAGCCAACTTTTCCATATTTTTGACTAAGTTTCTTCCTTCTGTCCGCAGCTCTTCCTCCGTTTGAACGCCTTCCTAGATTGGAAGGACAAGGAGAACGAACGGTTGAAGAACGCTTGGATTGAAATCAGGAAAGCCGAGGACGCTGTAACTGGGACGGCTGCCGTCCAAAGGGTACACTTTGAGACCCAAATAACCGCGCTGTCTGACAAAGCGGCGCGGCAAACAGAGGACCTGGTCAAACTGGGCCAGGCACTCGAACAGGAGTCCTTGGCCAGGGAGGCCATGAGGGTTGAAAGGGACGAGGCCGTCCTGGAAAAGGAAAAATGGAGGTTGGGCTTCGAGGCGTCCGAGGCCCTGAAGAGCGAGCTGAAGATGGCACAAGCCAACCTTAAGTCTGCGCTAGATGAGGCGGACGCGCTGAGGGCCGAGGTGGAAACCCTAAAGAAGTCCCTTGCGGACTATGAGGAGCAACTTAAAACTCCTCGGCCGATCAGCGTTGAAGAAGTCATCCGCATCGAGCAAAATGCTGAAGACAGGCTTAAGGCTTACTTCTTTGATGCCTTCAACTTGATGGTGGACGAAGGTGAAGCCGCCTATTACGAGGAACGCTTCAAGAAGCGGCTTCAGTACGTCTGCCTTAAAGAAGAGGCAAGGAAGGCCGGCATGCCTCCTCTAGACCTAGTAGTTACTTCCCCTGAGTCTGGAGGGGAAGGGGATGAGGAGGAGGAGGAGGCGGCCGAAAAGGATGCCCCGGCCAAGGACGAGAAAACAGCGGAGGAGCCTGCCACAGATAATACGGCTAAGTAGAGCTCAGGTCCTCCAGCAGCCGTCTGCTCAGCTTTCCTTTTCCTTTCAGCTTACTATGTACTTAGTTTATTTTGTACTACTCTCTTTTTTTTTGTTCCTCTTCTGAGGCCGCCTGTATAAGCGGTTATGTAAACATTTCGGCCGCCTTTGTGCGGTCTTATTAATGAAATTTTTGTCCGCCTTTTGGCGGCTCTTACTTCTGTTTCATACTTAACAATTTTTTGCAAATTTTATGCTTTTTGCAAGTTTTCCGTACGTCTCAGTATTATGCCTTTTCGTACGTTCCTAGGGGTATGCCCCTTTATTCGGTGTTCGCCTAGTCCATTCTTTAAGTGGTTTGATTAACTTGGTAGTTTTTATGCCTTAAAAGGGCATGACGGCTAGCAAGTTAATCAAATCATAGTAATGATTGCCCTTGGGCTAGGTGAAGCACCGAATTAATTTAATTGGCCGTTCGGCTATCATTGTACGAGTAGTCCGTTGAATCTATCGCTCGGACGTACCCTAGAAATCCTAAGTATTATTTCAACTCAACGATTCCTTGATTGGCCGGGCTAAATGCCTAGGTATGCCCTTGCCCTATTTGTAAAGGACACTTATTCTCTGTACAAGTTCGGGATACCTTGCCTCAATCGTCCGCCTAGATTTGGGCGGACGCATTGATCTCTGAATTAAATCAGTTTTTTTTTTTTTTTTTTTTTTTTTTTTTTGTGTGGCCGAGTTGCTATATTGGGAGCAACCCTGCTTCCTTTTAAGCTCGGCCATTCAAAAAGAATGATAAGCCGTGTTACTATATTGGAAGCAACCTTGCTTCCTTTTAAGCTCGGTCATTCAAAAAGAATGATAGACCGCGTTACTATATTGGAAGCAACTCAGTGAAACATTTCATTCGGCCATTAATCATAAAAACAACAAATAATTCAACAATGCCTGACTTCATTAATTTTTGTCAAAAGTACATTGTTGTGGTCGTACGGCTTTAATTACAAGGCTCGGTCAGTAGACCTAGCTGTATAAACAGCTTTTCAGGTTAAAGAAACTAAGCTCAAACATGATACTTTTTCAGGTTATCAGTGTTCCATGTCCGTGGGATCTGACGGCCATCAATTGCCTCAAGGCGATATGTGCCGTCTCGGACTTCTTCCCTGATTCGGTACGGTCCCTCCCAGTTTGGAGTCAACTTGCCGTCCTCATTGGCACGGCCAACAGCTTCCATTTTTCTCAACACTAGATCCCCCATCTTGAGCGGCCGCTTAGACACTCGGCGGTTATATGCCCTTGTCATCCTTAAGCGATAAATCTCATGCCTAAGCGCCGCATTGCCCCTAGCCTCCGGAAGGAAATCTAGGGCGGTCTTCATGGCCTCCCAATTGGCCAATTCATCATAAAGCATTACCCGCAAAGTGGGCTCGTACATTTCAATTGGGAGTACAGCCTCAGCTCCATAGACCAAAAAGAATGGAGTCTCCCCTGTAGAACTCTTTGCTGTTGTCCGTATGGACCATAGCACATTGACCAGCTCGTCTGCCCATAGGCCGCCTGCCTTTTCAAGCTTGCGCTTGATCCCATTTGCAATCAACTTGTTATAGGCCTCAACTTGACCATTGGCTTGTGGTCGGCCGACCGAGGCGAAGCAATGGGTAATGCCTTGGTCTCCCAACCACTCTTTGAGTTGACGCGTCTCAAACTAGGGTCCATTGTCGAACACCATTGACTGAGGCACCCCATACCGAGTGATTATGCTTTTCCAAATGAAGGCTGACACATCCGTCCATTTAATGCCCCGGACGGCCTCAGCTTCAACCCATTTGGTGAAGTAGTCTACTGCCACTAATACATACCGTCTCTGGCCGGATGCAGGAGTATACGGTCCCAAAATGTCCATGCCCCATTTGGCAAAGGGAAGTGGACTACTGATGGCTGATAGACTATTTGCTGGGCGATGAATAAGGGTTGAAAATCTCTGGCACTTGTCACATTTTTTCACCATTTTCATGGCGTCCGATTTTAGGCTCGGCCAGTAATATCCCAACTGTGTCGCCTTTTCAGCTAAGGCTCGGCCTCCAATATGCGAACCACAATGCCCCTGATGAAGGTCATCCAACACATCATGCCCTCTTTCAGGAGTTATACATTTAAGGTAAGGCTTCACAAAGGCTCTTTTGAATAGTTCCCCATCCTTCATCTCAAACCAGGCCGCCTTTCTCTTCAATAGCCAACTCTCTTTCGGATCGTCCGGAAGTATTCCGTCCCTTAAGTAGGAAATAATTCCGTCCATCCAGGTTGAACTTCTATCTATTATATGACCGGGCTCGGCATCAATGCTCCTTTTTTCCTTTACTTCCCAAAACACTGATCTTGGAGTATCACATGACGCCGAGGAAGCCAATTTGGAAAGGGCGTCCGCTTGATGATTCTCTGAACGGGGAACTTGCTTGAGAGAGAAAAGCTCTAGGCCTTCGGCCTCATTTTTAACTAGCTGCATGTACTTCATCATGGCCGGCTCCCTGGCCTCAAAGCCACCATTGACCTGATGGACTATTAGCCGGGAGTCCGAGCATACTTCAATTTTGGTTGCCCCGGCCGCTTTACACATCCTTAGGCCGGCCAACAATGCTTCGTACTCAGCTTCATTGTTTGACGCTTGGAACTGAAACCTCAACGCGTACTCATACTTGTCTCCCTCAGGAGATTCACATATAATACCAGCGCCACACCCGGTCGCTGTTGCACTACCATCCACAAACACTTTCCAAACTTGGTCCCCGGCCGGCTGAAGATCAGGCCGTGTCATTTCAGCCAAAAAATCCGCAAAGGCTTGCCCCTTGATTGCCTTCCTTGGTTCAAACACAAGGTCAAAACCTCTGAGCTCTAAGGCCCACTTGAGCATGCGGCCACTTGCCTCCAAAGTTGAGAACGGCTTCTTCAAGGGTTGGTCCGTATAGACCACGATTGAATGTGCTAAAAAGTATGGCCGCAGCTTCCTTGATGCCATGTACAAGGCCAGGCCAAATTTTTCAATTGGGGGGTACTTCAGCTCAGCATTGTGAAGTACGTGACTGATAAAATACACCGGGACCTGATGGCCGTCCCTTTCAGCAAGAAGGACGGCACTCAGAGAGTGTTCGGAGATGGCAAGATAGATATATAACTTTTCATTCTTGAGCGGACTGACGAGGCGAGGCAATGTATGCAAGTGATTTTTCAACTGTACGAATGCTTCCTCGGCCTCCTCTGTCCACTCGAACAGGGCTTTCTTCTTAATGGTTTGAAAAAAGTAACGGCACTTATCCCCTGATCTTGACAAAAATCTTCCAAGGGCTGCTAAACAGCCGGTCAGTCTTTGTACTTCCTTTATTGTTCTTGGAGACTTCATGTCAAGGACGGCTTGAATTTTTTCAGGGTTGGCCTCGATTCCACGTTGATCAATCAAAAATCCGAGAAACTTGCCGGACTCAACACCAAATACACACTTCTTTGGATTCAACATCATCTTATGCCGCCTGAGTTCGGCGAACATTTCTCGTAGATCCTTGAGATGGTCGGCCGGCTCTTTTGACTTGACAATCATGTCATCAATATATGCCTCCATGTTCCGGCCGAGCTGGTCTCTAAAGACCGTATTAACAAGCCTCTGAAATGTAGCAGGAGCATTCTTGAGGCCGAATGGCATAACCTTGTAACAGTACAACCCCTGCTCGGTCACAAACGCTGTTTTCTCTTGATCTTCTTCCCACAAAGGAATTTGATGGAATCCGGAGTATGCGTCCATGAAGCTCATAAGGGCGTGTCCGGCCGTAGAGTCAACCAAACGGTCGATCTTAGGCAAGGGGAAGCTATCCTTTGGACACGCCTTGTTCAAGTCCGTGTAATCCACGCACATCCTCCAAGTCCCATTCGGCTTTTTCACAAGAACTACATTGGCCACCCAATCTGGGTAAAAGCATTGCCGAATGAAACCGGCGTCCAGCAGCTTTTTTACCTCTGCTGCGGCCGCCTGATTCCTCTCTTCTCCGTGATTTCTCTTCTTCTGGCGGATAGGCTTTATCAAAGGATTCACGGCCAACTTGTGCACGGCCAGGTCAGGACTTATTCCTGGCATTTCACCAACTTCAAATGCAAACACATCTTTGAATTCTCTTAACAGCCGCACTAACTCATCCCCAAGCAATTCCAAGGCTATAGTGCCGACACTAACTGTCCGTTCTGGGTGGTTGGAGTCAAGCACTATATCCTGGTGGCTGCCGGCCGGCTGGGGCCTCAACATCTGGCCGGCCGACAGTCATTAGTTGCTAGGCTTCCTCTGTCCTGGTCGCCTTACGCTTCTGGCCGACCTGGTATGCTGGGAGTGAGGTTCCTTCCTCCTTTACCTCGGACAACTTTGGGCCGCGTGCGGTTGGCTTCACGGCCAGCTGATTACATTCCTTGGCCATTTTCTGACTTCCTTGAATTGTTCCGATTTTTCCGTCTGACCTTTCAAACTTTAGCAACATCAAGTGGGGCACTATGACCGCCTTGGCTGCATTGAGAGTAGGGCGGCCAAGGATTACGTTGTACCCAGTCAATTCTTTTACCACAAGGAAACGGACGACCATGTCTCTTCCTTCCCCCTTCTGCCCGAAACGGATGGGAAGGTCAATCCGTCCGACTGGATGAATGATATTCCCCCCAAATCCTACTAAGGGGTGAGTTATATCTTGAAGGGCATCTTCTGAGAAGCTTAAATTCCTCAAGGCAGAGAGACTTATGATATCGGCCGAACTGCCCGTATCAATCAATATCCGTCCCAACTTCAAATTTGATATTTTCATTACAAAGACCATGGGATCATTGTGCAAAGCTCTGACCTCACCACGGTCAGCCTCACTTATGATCACTTCAGGAAATGGCTCGGCTTTAACAACGTCCGTTTGCATCACATTTGACAGGTTTCGGGCGTCCTGCTTGATTCCTTTCATGGTAGGGCCGCCTGAAGCAAAGCCTCCTGATATGACGGCCACAAAACCTGAATCAGTGCTATTCCCATCATCTTCCTTGTCATTCTTCTTTTCGCTTTGTTGCTTTTTCTCGGACGTGTTGTCTGTCCGCTTGAAGGTGAATTTGGACTTGGTCACATAGGGTTTCAGCAGACCCTTGTCGGCCAACTTATCCAACAGTCTCTTCAAATTGATACACTCATTCGTGTCATGACCCACATCCTTGTGGTAATGACAATACTTGTTTTTGTTTCTGTACTGGGCTGAGCCTCTCAAAGGCTGAGGCTTCTCAAACTCAAACTTGTCTTTTATCTCCATCAAAATAGAGTACCCATCCTTGTTGAACTCATACTGAGGCTCGTATGTCCTGGTTTTCTTTGACTTGGGTTGCTGGTCATCAGCTACCCAGATTTCTTTTCTTTTGTTTCTTTCTTTCTTTCGGCCGGCCGAGTCTTGCCGAGAATCTTCTCGGCCCCCTTGGCCGGCTGTTCTGATTTGGTGAGCGAACAAAAATCCGCGGCCTCAATATAGGCTTCGGCTTCCCGCAATACACCTGCGTATGACCGAATCTTTTTTCTTACCAAATCAAACTTAAAACCATTATGCCTTAATCCCCGGAGAAATTCTGAGTAAGCCATTTCATCCGAAAGATTATGAATTTGGGCTTTTTCTTGGTTAAACCTTTGGACGTACGAGCGTAGTCCTTCATTCTTTTCTTGGACAATTGTAGCCAAGTTGAGACTTGTCTTTCTTGGTGGGATGTTGTATGAGAAGTTTCCCACAAACAACAAACTGAGGGTGGTAAAGCAATTGATGCATCCGGCTGGGAGGCTGTTAAACCAATCCTGAGCTACCCCTTTGAGAGTGGCCGAGAAGCATTTACACCATGTAGCATCATCTACACTTTGCAAGTACATCAGATTCCTGTACGAGGTAACATGCTCTTCTGGGTTGCCCGTACCATCATAGGCACCCACTAGTACACTCTTCACTTTTGCTGGTTGAGGAGACGCTAATATGTCTTGCGAAAACGGAGGCGGCTTATCTCCCAAATTCAACAAACGCATCTGCCAATCAATGGGCTGAGGCTGAGCGGACGTTTCAGCCAGGTAGGGAGTCTGGCCGAACATCTGACCATACGGCCCGTATTGCCCAAAAACTTGGGGAGTTGGTTGCATCAACCCATTGAGTACTTGAGGGGGCTGATATGGCAACGGCTGAATTGGTCGGGGAGTAATAGTATGACTCTTGCTAGAAGCAGCCGTGTTGGTGTATTGGGAGAAAGATTGGTTGGAGACTCCCTCCGGCATGGTTGGGGTAGAGGCCGTGTCAGAGTATGCGGCCCTCTCCCTTTGTTTGTGCCGAATGTAGTCCCTTGCATCCTTAAAACGCTGGGACGGTTCAGCCTCTACTCTTTTTGGCTGTCTGCCCTTCCCCCCAGCCGACTGTGTTTTCGCCAGCAGGTCAGAGAAATTGGTCTGTGGGACTCGGGGAGACCTTCCGTGCGGACGACGGAATGGGGTATTACCAGCATCGGTTGCATTGGTCTTGTTGTTGGCTTTCTTAGAGGTGCTTCCTCCCCCTTTTTGCTGGACAGCCGCTAACTCCTTGCGAAGCTTAGTCAGCTCGGCCATTAAGGCAGCTGGGGAAGGTTGTTCGGCCTCTTCAAATGAGGCAGTCAAAGGATTGCTTGAGTGTATGGTAGTACATATGTCCTCTACATATCCATCCTCGCCTGGACGAGGTCCAGGATTAGGTGCCTGATCGTCTATTGCCATAACGGACGAGTATCCCCACAGACGGCGCCAAATGTTTCGGGGTTTTTTGTGATTCCCTCGGATACTGGTCACGCTCTGCTGGCAATGAGACTCGGACACCTGCAAAATAACGAATATTCCGGTGTACGGAATATTCGCCTCCGACGCTCAAGTTAGTGAACGGAAACGGAAAAGGCTAGAGAGAGAAAGTAGAGAGAAGTTGGAGCTTTTTAATGCTCTATATTTATGTTATGTCGCAAATCCCCCTCCCATCATAAATGATTGGGGTATTTATAGGGGTGAGAACATGTACCCCTCTAGGGTTTATGCCCTAGAATTTCGTGACATGATTGGCTGCGCAATCAGAAGTCGCCACGTGTCGTAGGGGGCGCCGTTTTACGGCTTTCAAGGTTTTCTCGGGATTTGGGCCTGAGGTCATCAGGGCCCTTTTCTCTTTCTGATTTCAGCATTGGGGCATTTAGAAATGGCTGACATGTGTCATCATGACTAGTGGACACGTGTCTTAATCTCATAGGGACACGTGTCGCCTGTTTATTGGGCCACGTGTCACTATAAAATTGGGCCACGTTCCTGGGGTATTTTTACCCTAAACAGTTAGTACCATGGAATACTCTAAGGGCATGTTCACATTTACTGAACTGAACTGAACTAAACTAAACTGATTGGAGCTGAACTGAACTGAACTAAACTGATTGGAGTTAAACTGAACTGAACTGAGCTGAAATGAATATTTTATGAGAGAGGGAAATTAGGAGCTGAACTGAAGTGAACTGATCGGAGCTGAACTGAACTGAAATTAAGTAAATGTGAACAGGCCCTTAATTACAACCTTTAGTTAGTTTTACAATAATTTACAAAAAAATAAATAAATTAAAGACAACCATAACATTTATGCATAAAATAATATGATTTTTTTAACCAAATTTATATCTAAGAACAAAGACATCCAGGTTAGTTATACAACACTCTCCCCTTATCAATTTAATTAGTTGACAAACTTTGATCGACACATGGTTTGGGCAATAATAATGAATTACCTTATATAAAAGGTATAAAAGATATGGAATTATATATATATATATATATATATGAAGATTGTTTAAGAAGATTTGACAAAAAACTAAAAATAAAAAGAAAAAACATTTTGGAGGAAAAATACAGCATCAGGAATTGACACGTGTCATTCCCGCTGTATGTTTTAGTATTATGTTATTGATTGATTGATTATTAATGGTACTGTATTTTTTTTTAATTAGCTATTACATGCTGTCCTTTTTATTTAAAAATGATTAATTAGTTGGACACTTGGATGGTGTAAATTATTTAAAGCAATTACTGTCCAAAACATGCACTTCCAATAATTTCTTACTAGTTTTTAATCTGTGCACGCGATCCCGCCGATGCGTGCGTGCACTGGTTGATTTTTGAAAACTTAAAACATTTTGTGATTTAATTTTGACCTAAGACTTTAAAAAAAAAAAAAAAAAACAAAAAAACAAAAAACCACATCTATTAATTGTATCAGGTGTAAAAAAAGCAAAGTTACGAAAATGAAAGGGAAAGAACGTTAAAAATAAAATGGAAAAAAAAAAAAAAAAATTGGTTGGAGCTAAGGTTAATGGGGATGCATGTAGTTCATACTATCTTCATTTTTATTTTTTTAAAGATAACTATTTTCAATTCGTTATTAAAAGATATTCTTATAATAAATCTTCACATATACTTCGTATATTATTCAAATGCAAATGCAATCCATTATTCGAGCGAAAATTATACTTCTAAGAAATAGCTTATCATGTCTATAGGTGATACATTCTCGTTAAAGAATGTTATTACTAATGTTAAACTCTATGGAGTTTACATTTGTCATACTACTTGGTTTTTTTCGATCTTTTCAAAAATGTTTTTTTTTTTTATTCAAAGTACTAATTTTGCTACTTTATTAGAAACCCCTTTTTCATTAAATTTGATTGATTGAATATTTGAAGATTTTTTTCTTCTAATTTTCCTATTAGCCTAATTGGATTCATTAATTGGAATATTATATTAACATTTTTAACTTGGCCAATTTGGGTAGTTCAAAAATTGGACACTGACTTTTTCACTATTTCTTCCCCCCTTGACTCCTTAAGGCCTTGACTTATACTTCGTATATAATAATATAGTTTTAAAACAACACTGTGTATATTTTTGAAGATGGGTACATTATGAAGAAGCTTACTTTGCAGTTTGCACTTTTGTAATAACAAAAATTAATCAAATATAATTGATAAAAAAAAACAAAATTATTGAAAACTTTGACATTAGAAATCGACAAGAGAATAACTAGAGTAATTTATTAGGTTGCTTTCACCACTTGATCACATTGACATGATCTAGGTTTGAAAATTAATTATGAGTTTTAATTTGGTAGACGTATTGAACTTCAATTCAACTAATAAAAAAATTAATTTTTGATCACAATCAACAATATAATGCTTTTAAAGTTTAAGTCATGACTTTGAGAAAATTGCGTAAAAAGGGGGTTAAAATTAAAAGTCGTGCTTCTATATCCTTTATTTTACTTATTCACTTCATTAAAATTTATAGCTGTAAAATAAAATTTTATTAATATGAATTTATTCTTATATGAAATTATTATATTTATCAAAACTTATTTTATTTTATTAAAAAAATAAATAAAATGAAAAGTACAATGATTAAGGAGTACTTTATTTTATTAAAAAATAATAATCATAAACCCGTACAGATATAGCTTCAAGAAATAAGGAAAACACTTTTGACAGTTTGTCTCATCCATAAAGCCTTTACAAAAAAATATTGTCAAATTCTTCATCAAATAAAATACTTGGGACATTCATTGCTCCTTATCTTAACCTACAATGTCCACAGGTAAGAATATTCAGTTTGATTTTAATCATTTGTGAAGACAAGCCCATCCATTGAAAAGATGAACGTCATATCGCACAATTTGTGGTTAGGATTATCATTTTAAATGAGATGAGAATTATCCAACACCTAACCTAATCAATAAATTTTGTACAAGGCGGGTATACGTTAATTTTATTGTAAGACAGTTAGTTTGATGGTAATTTTAACTATTTTCATGGTAACTTTAATCCCTTAAAATAAAGGTAATTTTTGATTTATTGTTGGTTTGGATGTTATTTTAATGTACTACCTTTGTTAATTTTTATGTGCAATTTTGGGGTATTATTTGTGAGATATAAAACATTTCAAAGTTGCACATAAAAATTAACGGAGGTAGATAAATTTTTTTTACATTCATGATTACATACTATAAAAGATAATATGATTTATTTAATACCTTATAAGTTTTTTGTAAGATCATATTTAATATTTGAAAAATAATGACTTTTTTAGTATAAAGGATAAATTTAAATACATTAACTCAACTTTAACCCGTCTTGCAGTAAATTAACAAACAACCGCCTTTTTAGTAAATTTGTGAACCTAACCTTCTATCACTAGAAAGATCATCATATGTAATTATACTTAATGTGCAACTATTTTTGGTTTGTGAATTTACCTATCGACAATATATACTCTACAAACTTTTATGTAGCCTCGGTTTAAAAATTAGAGATTATATGCTAGTCGTTTGATGTTTGAGTTAGTTGCTAACTTTTAGCGCGTTAATTGTGTTAGCTGGTTATAAAAAATAAAAATATAAAAATAAAAAAGTGAAAAAAAACTCTTAAATATATATTTTGTTTCGTTATAGTCGTCACATTTTCATAAGCATATTTGTTAATATAATGTATACATTATTATTAAGACGAATTTTACAAGAGTACAAGACTGATTTGTTCTTAAGTATAAGTCACAAAATGAAGGAAAAGTTTATTATGTGAATTGTGTTAGGCCAAAACATGTCAAGATTGTCAACTATAAAAAATAGAGGGAACAATTTTTAGTTGTTTGCTAGCTACTTTTAAGAAATAAAATGACTTACAAGGATATAATATGACTAATATAGGATAGGGTATGTTAATCACTTTAATTTTTTACCCATACATTCAAATTCCTCTCTTTCAAAATATAAAGCTATATATACAGCTAACTTTATCATAATTAGAATTTTGAGCTCAAACCTCTGATCTCTTTCGATTCTCTAAAAACAAAACGAGCCCGGCCAGTCGAGGCTAGGACAAATCAAACCTCACTTATCTTTTTGCTACTATCTCTCTTTTTACCACAATCCTTCCTCAAAGAATTTATAATTTTTAAGGGTTTAGTTCATGCTTACCTTAAATAATCATATGGAATTATCTTTTTAGTTCCTATTTAAACTATTAATTACTTATATTTTTTTTATTTGAAACCAATTAAATTAATTACTTAACTTTGGTGAACTAATTAATTTTATTTTGAAATAATTTAATGTAAGTTGTGAAGAAATTGAGCAATTTTTATTTTCTTTAATTGGACCTATCTTAACTTGGGTTAGTATGGCATCGTTATTTTGTTTCTAGTTTCCTTTTTTTAATGAAAACTAAAAACTAAAAACGGGAAATAAGAAAAAGGTGTTTTCACTTTTCTGTTTTCAGTTGTCAGTTTTCAAAATTATGATGATTTTAATAAGTTTAAATAATTTTTGATTCCTTATGTGACATATATCATATGATTTTAAAAAAACAAAAAACCAAAAAATAGAAAAGTACAATAGTGCCAAACGAATCCTTAGGTTTCTAAAACTTAATTATTTGAACCAAATATTTAATGAAATAAGTAAATTTATGGTAAACAGAACACAACCTAAAGCCACAACTACACATTATAAATAAATAAACAACCAAAATGATCTGATGTGAATGCATGCATGAACATGTACCAATAACGTACATGATCATGAATCTTGTAAGGTAGCACAACACTAAGAAAAGGTACGCTACCTAAAGAGAAATAGTTAAGAACGAAGCAATAGTTTTAGTTACGTACCATAAATTACTAACTTGAGGATTGCAATAATTGCCGATATTTGTTGAACCAGTGTTGCAAATATCAGTCATAGGAATGTGAAAGGCTTCAGACCAAGATAATTGTGTCAAGCAATTTGGTGTAGGAGAGCCCCAACGGTAACTTCCAGGAGATAGCCTTAAGTTCATACAATTATCTTCTTTTTTCTTGTTGAATGGTTCCCTAAACACCTTCACTTGCTCCTTGGTCATCTCCTCCAAGATATGGCGCGATATCCCATGGTTCACCACTTGGAAGAACCCCCACTCCCTTGAGGCTTCCGCGATTGCTGCCTTGCATTGTTCTCTCTCTTTGGCCGTGCCAGCCACCAGCTGCCCTAAGTCTATTAGGGGTAAGTCGTGCACTTTGATTGTCTTGGTGGTGGGGGTGGTTATGAGTGGTTTAATGTTGTGTTTCAGGAAGAGGTTCTTGTATGTTTCTTCAAATGGAGGGTCTGATGATGACCTATTTGCATTACGGTCCATTGTTGTTTGCTGTAATAAAGGAGGATTAATTACTTTGTTCATATATTCAAATAGAAAAGTTATGGAACGCAAATGAAAAATATTTCGTGTCGTGTTATATTTATTCCTCACTAAAACAAAAGATTGATGATGATGTGAATTTACAAAATCAAAAATATGGTTTTATCAACTTTTTTTTAAGTGATGATATATATACACCTTAGGATTACAAATAATTAAGTATAAGGATCTGTTCACATTTAATTAAAATAAGATATATGTTCATGATTAAAAATAAAGGCATGAGTATATATATTTTTTTGGGTTACATCTTCTTAACGACTCGAGAGTAAGGCCCCGTTCACTTCACCGTATCAATGCTAAATTGAAATTATTTTTGCTGAACTAAACTTATTTTTAATGAACTGAAATTGTTTATGCTTAATATTATTTTTTTAAGGTGAAATGAACAAGGCCTAAGTTTAAACCAATGTTACAATTATAGCTTGATTGAAGAACATCTTATATATATTAACAGACGAGATAATCAAATAAGTTATACAAATATTACTTAAATGAACCTTCCCTAAGTGTCAAAATTATTTTGGCAAAATTGTTGGTTCACTTTTACTAATTACCTCCCAAAACAACGCATTTTAAGGTTGTGTTGTAAGAAAGGAAAAAAATGGAGGAAATGACGCATTTCGTGTTCGATTGAGATTATACAATGTAAATGAACAAATGAATTTATTTTATTTTACACATTGGCTAGCTAATAATCCTTCCCTATTGCCAGTGCTCAAATTGTTTTGATATAATCAAGCGTTTACCTCCGTAATAGTGTCCGAAAAGTGTGTATAAAAGTTGTGTTACGATAAAAGAAGACATATGTGGGAAGAATTACTAGTGTTCCGTACAAAACCAAGTTTAGAACATTATAATTTGACAAAATAATAAATATTTATTTTTTCCAAAGAAAAGTTTTAAAATGGGAGACATCAGACATGGTACAATCAAACATCCTTTGAATAAAAGATATGCTTGTCTGCAAGATTATATCTACTACGTATGATCTTAGGTCGAACATGTATAAATTACATCCAATATATAAAAAGTCATAGTGTACGGAATAATGTTTACCATTATCCCTAACCTAGGCTGCGAGAAGGGCCTGCTCTACTAACAACATATTTAGCAAAAAAATCGACACATGTACTTTTGTAACTTGCTTGTATTAAATATCAACAATTTTATTTTATTTTTGGTTCTGGAATATGCAATCACAAACACACTAATGCACGACCAGAAAGAGTACTTGTTCGAAAATGCGAATCAAATGTCACATAACTCTTCTATTTCTAAAGAGTAGCCCACAAACACTATTTGTAATCAAACCTTGTTAATTTGAATTACTAGTTTTGCCTCATTTTGGATTAAGAGTTCAAGACACTTACACCCATGCCCTATGTGGCACGTCCATGTTTGGGCAGGTTTAGGGGTTTCATGTGGATTTTATTTCCTTATTCGTAGGATATATATATATATAATATATATATTTCATGTTTTAAGAACTACATATATATGTATATCCTTTCTTACGGTTAATCCTGGCTGATATAAACTCCAAAATCTAAGAGTTCTACTATGTTGTATGTCCTATCTGTGAGTTTTGAGATAAATAGCATTAGAAGTCTGAGAGTCATCACTCTGTTTTTGTTGATTGTAATTTGTTTTCTTTCAAGATCAATAAAGCTATTACTCTCTATCGTTTGCAAATGGACGTAGTCACCGCGTTATTGGTGAACCACGTCAAATATGTGCATGCTTTCTTGTTTAATATTTTTACTGGATAAAAATTTGTTCTTTCTCAAATCCCGTAGAACACATGATTTATTATATAATGAAACAACACTAGTACATAATATCTAAGAAAATTAAAACCAAAAATGGCTAAGGAAATAGTGCGAATAAAATTAATAGGACCATATATTCCTTTTACACGCTGTTAAATTTCGAAACAATATGAAATTGGTCTGGGCCATCCGAACAAGGAGGAGGAGAGTTTGGTCCACAAATAAGGCTTAGGAGCTTCCATACTAAAACCAATTAGCAATAGTAGGAGCTACTCCTCTACCTTATAAAAGAAACTATGTCTCTTCTTTCTCCAATGTGGGACACTCACACATGAGCAACAATAGGTTTCAACACCCCCCCCCCCCTCGCTTGTGAGTGTCCTTAGAAATTCATAGCTAACTGAATAAGGCCAGATTAATAATCCTCTTAGGAGTTGGACATCCTATCGAGGTAAATAGTGATTAAATACCCAATTTAAAAGAGACCCGCAACCTGGGCTCTGATACCATGTTAAATTTTGAAACAATATGAAATTTGTCTGGGTCATCCGAACAAGGAGGAGGAGAATTTGGTCCACAAATAAGACTTAGAAGCTTCCATACTAAAACCAATTAACAATAGTAAGAGCTACTCTTCTACCTTATAAAGTGAAACCATCTCTCTTCACAGCTAATTGAATAAGGCCAAATCAATAATCCTCTTAGGGGCTGGACATCCTATCGAGGTAAATGGCGATTAAATACCCAGTTTAAAAGAGACCCGCAACCTGGCTTCTGATACCATGTTAAATTTCGAAACAATATGAAATTTGTCTGGACCATCCGAACAAGGATGAGGAGAGTTTGGTCCACAAATAAGACTTAGGAGCTTCCATACTAAAACCAATTAGCAATAGTAGGAGTTACTCCTCTACCTTATAAAGTGAAACCATCTCGCTTCTTTCTCCAATGTGGAACACTCACAAATGAGCAACAATAGGTTTCAACACACGCACGTACCAAAATCATTGAGAAAGACCAACAATTTTAGGCGCAATTAATTGTACTACTACAAAGTTATATCCACTATACCCATAATAATATATCTTTCTTAGCGTGTCTGGCTTGAACATCAATAATAAGCTAAGAGTTCTTTGCCACACCTACGACAAAAAAAAAAATAAAAAAAAATCGAGTTTTGGTAGTGTGACTAATCCTTACGTACGTACCACAATATACTTCGTATAAAACTTATAATCTCCTCAATCTATATACTTTAATTTGTATATGAAAATTATTACTAGTTGCATATAAGGAAGCGAGAAAGTCCTATCTTATAACCATATTCTTTAACATCTTGTTGAACTTGTTGTCTATACTCTCCAAAGCTAAATTTCCTATAGATTGAAGGCTCCTTGAAACTTTGTATGATTGCATCACCAGATGGACAAAGGAAATACGCTGTCGAAAACCTCTCTAGTCTTGGATTAGCGACAACTCGATGCACCACACTCTTGTACACACCATTGCTCCAAGCCTAAAAAATAATTTACATCAATTTAATTAAAATGTATTTGAATTTCATATTAGTGGATAATATTGGTCATACAAAGTATCCAAGTATCTCATATCAAGTTCTTTCAAGGTGATCAAGTGTGCTATAATTATTAGGTTTTAGGAGAGAAAAAAAAACCTGAAATAGATCGCCAATATTGACAATAAGAGCCTCTGGATTAGGCTTAACTGAAATCCATTTTCCATCTTTAACAAGCTGCAATCCACCAACTTGATCTTGGTATAAAATTGTGAGAAAATCACTGTCTGTGTGTGGCATCAATCCAAAGACATGGGAATATTTAGGGCATGGTGGGTATCTATTCATCCTTAGGTAGCAAGTATTTGGCAAACAATTGTCCTCAAAAAAGGTTAGTTCTTCATGCCCCAATTTTTCTACTAGTATATTTGTTAATTTATTCGCCAATTCAGAAACTGTGATGGCAAATTGTTTTACTGTTGAGCTGCAAAAGATAAAAATAAAAATTAAGAAATGCAAATAATGAAAGATATTCTTATATCAATAAACTTGCTTTTTAATTGTTGTTAAAGGATATGAAAGTTGATTCGTTATAATGTTGACACAGTAAGTTGAAATATGAAGTTTAACTCGTCATTCGTGAGCTATTATATTGAGCACATTAATTAAAGTTGTGTATCTAATTGACCTAGGTGGCTATGTCACCCCATACTAGAACTTAAAAAATGGTTCCCAAACATAACTTAGGTTAATTCATTGAAAACAAATTTGTTTTTTTGGGGGGTAAAAAATTCAGCTGGGCTCAAGTCAATGAAAAAATGAAAAGGACACGCATTCTAAATGCCTAAGATCTCGAGAGCAAAGTGTAGCTGGCTGTAGGCCCAAAGCTAAGGCCGGGCCTACAAAGTACTTTTTTATTTTATTTTTTCTGCAATCCTTGTGAAATTCACGTGGTTTCACGTGAGGCCCAACTATTGGAGTGGTGAGTATCACGTGAGCCCAAGCCCACTTTCCAGGTAAAGAGTAAATCATGATGAAGATCCTACTAGTTTGGAGTTTTTGACCTGACCAGCTGTTACTAGACAGTAGAAAGTATTTTTCATCTATATAAAAAGCTAATAATAATTACTTCCTCCATTTCGATTATATTGCAACAATGGAACTTTTATACGAGTACTTTTTATTACTCTTATTTGACCATATTATATAATTTATACATTAAACAAATGGTTTTTTCACCAAATGCCCTTGACCTTTTCAAAAATTCACCAAATACCCTCAAGTTTTTCAAAATTCACCAAATACCAGTGACGTTTGTTATTATTCACACCGTGACCTCAAAATACCCCTGACGTTAAAGGTCCGTTAGCAATAAAATTTAACTCACCAAATGCCCTAACTTTGTTAAATAATTACACAAAATACCTCTATTTTTTTAGGTACAACGACTAGTTTGAAATTTAGAAACTAACCGTTAATTTTGGTTTTCACCCTTTTTTACATAAATATTCAACACATAGCAGCCCTCTTATTTGCTTAACCACAAATTTTAACATCATGAGTTATATGTCTAAATTCTCTTCCTCAATCAAAAAATACTTGTACATTACAAACAATTATAAAGTACATCATGTTTTCTAATAGAGAACATTATTAAATCACATATAGAACATCACAGAAAATTTATATATACCAACCCTAAAATGAATATTGTAACTATATGGTTAAAAATATGAACGAAATAAAAAAAAAATTGAAAACTAAAATTTTGAAAATGAAAATTATAAATTTAAAATTTGAAATTTTAAAACGAAATCTTAAGTTATTTTTAGGTGAAATAATTTTAGAAATTAAAAATAATTTTTTTTTATAAAAAGCATTATATAGTCATATAAAGAACCTCATAAAAAGTACATAGAACAATCATTAAAATAAATATTATAATTAAATATTTTTTAAAATTGGTGAAAAAATATGAAAAGAATATTTTTTTTAAAAAGAAAGGGAACGAAATATAGTATTTTGGATAATAAAATTTTGAAAATGAAGTTAAAATTTAAAATTTTAAAATTTAAAATTCAAAACAAATGCATTTTAATTCAGGTGTACCATGTGGGTGTAGGAACCACGTATTGGTGGTATTGACATAATCTATTTGAGGGGAGTCTATCGACTTTTAAAAAAAATGTATTTAACCAATTGACTCGTTATCATAAGAAGAAATGAGACTGTTGTTTAGAGAATACAGTATAAAGGAGATAGGAGTATTTTTTTTATGCGCTATGATGTTAACTTATCTACCCGATAAGAGAAATATCTAGTCTAGACTTAAAGAACAAAGTTCTATATAAACAATTGATTTACATTTTTAAAGCAATTTTCTATTACATTTAGCTTATGATTTTTAAGTGTCGACAAAAATTTTTAACTTTGGCACTTCAATAGCTCATGTGATAGCGTAATATGAAATAAATAAAATATTCATAATATTGTCACCTCATCACCAAACTTTTAAATGTTTTTTAAAAAATTTCCTTCTTCCACAATATTCCAATAACAAATGTAAATGAAGATTAATGATGAAAGTGAGAAGCTTAAAGTGAATTAGCTTCACCATAATTCTTAAGACAAGATTTTTCTTACACATTTACGTCACGAGTACATTTCTTGACCTATCACCTAGCTATTAAACAAATCGTGAAAATTAAATAAAAAAAAAGTTGTGACTTTGATACATAGGGTGTTAATATTGGTTTCAAATCAACGTAACTTTTGTGTTCAACAAGAAAGCAAGCCACACAAATGAAGTTTCTATAATAAAGTAATCCTTTTTGGTAAGTTTTCTTGTCATCCACAAAAGGATAACACTTTAGAATTGCCCACAATACGATGGATATTTTTCTTGGTATGTTCATCAAAGAAATTCTTGTGGCATTCTATCTCCTGCTTTTCTTATCTTATTAATCTACAAAGTCCAAGGATAAGAAAATTCTCTATTTTTGGAGGCAAACCCCAGCATTGAAAAGATGAACGTCATTTCGCATAATTTGTAATTTGGAAAAATAATAATAATTAAATGAGGTGAGGATTAAGAACACCTAACCCAACTTAGAATCACACAAAGAATATCATTATGCCTATTAGTATCTTGTGTGTAATAGTACATAACTTAGGTCATAGGGCTAAATTTCATTTCACTTGATTAAAGTTTTTCCTAAGGCCCTAATAGGATATGTCCACTTATTTTAAGAAAAAACAAGTTCAAATACAGTCTAATAAGTTTAAAAAAGATAAATTAAAGAGAAATAAGTTCTAAACTTCTAATAATAAGGATTAATTAAGTTACTAAAAGTCAATTTACAACTAAAATAGGTACAAATAGTTCGTATGAGTTTAAGTTAGTTTAGCTAATAAGTTCTATGATTGAAAATCAAATTCACACCCTTAATGAAACCATAAGTCTTAAGTTTTTGACATGTCTTCTAATATCAATGTTAAAAGAACTTAAAACCCATTGTAAATCCACTTATGAGGAGAAATGGTTACACTTTATAAGGTAGTTACTAATATTGTCACCAACTGGTTTAGTATGAAATCTCATAGGGCTTTGTGAATCAAACTCTCATTATCCTCGTTTGGATTGTTTAGGCCCATTTTATGTTATTAATAAACACATGTATACATTAGGGTATGTTCACTTCAGCTTAATTTCAGTTTAGTTCAGTTCAACTCCAATTAATTCAGTTCAGTTCAGCTCCTAATTTTCTTCTCTCATAAAATATTCATTTTAACTCGGTTCAGTTCAGTTCAACTCCAATCAGTTCAGTTCAGCTTAGTTCAGTAAATATTAACAAAACCTAAGTTCAACTATTATTATCTTTAATACTAATATTAGATTGATATTACCTACAAGAACTTGAAATTTTTAAAAATCTATGTTGAGACAAATCTAAGAAATTCTCACTTAACTTTAATTTTTATGTAGCAAAAGCATTAAAATATTATGTAGCACACGACAAATTAAATTTACAAAGATCAATCATAAATTCATAACTATGCATTTCTTTATATGTAAATTATTTTAGTGTTGATAGTCACAGAGCTATGTATTTTCTTGTTAAATATGAATCAATAAGTGCTCAAAGTAATTAAAATAAATATAAATAGATTGAATGATCAAAACGTTGCAAATAAAAAGAAATATCCTGAAAGGCAAAATTTGTCAAGGTGCAATGCAACACTACAATTGTTACGTACCATAAAGTGCTAACTTGAGGATTGCAATTGCCAATATTTGTTGAACTAGTGTTGCAAATATCAGTCATAGGAATGTGAAAGGCTTCAGACCAAGATAATTGTGTCAAGCAATTTGGTGTAGGAGAGCCCCAACGGTAACTTCCAGGAGATAGCCTTAAGTTCATACAATTATCTTCTTTTTTCTTGTTGAATGGTTCCCTAAACACCTTCACTTGCTCCTTGGTCATCTCCTCCAAGATATGGCGCGATATGCCATGGTTCACCACTTGGAAGAACCCCCACTCCCTTGAGGCTTCCGCGATTGCTGCCTTGCATTGTTCTCTCTCTTTGGCCGTGCCAGCCACCAGCTGCCCTAAGTCTATTAGGGGTAAGTCGTGCACTTTGATTGTCTTGGTGGTGGGGGTGGTTATGAGTGGTTTAATGTTGTGTTTCAGGAAGAGGTTCTTGTATGTTTCTTCAAATGGAGGGTCTGATGATGACCTATTTGCATTACGGTCCATTGTTGTTTGCTGTAATAAAGGAGGATTAATTACTTTGTTCATATATTCAAATAGAAAAAAAAAAAAAAAAAAAAAAAAAGAGCTATCTAAGGAAAGTAAAACAAAAAAAAATCTAACCTAGTAGATTTGGAGAAGAAGCTTACTAAAATATGAGGTAATTTAAGTTTTGTGTTATGGATAGCGTGTGAAAGTATAAATTTTTTTCATCAACAACGATATATATATTTATACTAGGTCATGAGAAAGAAGCTTTAAAATGATATTACAATTGGTTATAGCTCATTAAACAGAGTCAATATGACAATATGGTTTTTGTGAGCCAAGATATAATTGAAAGCGTGTCGTTACTTAATTGCCAATCATCTTGTATAACTCATGACTATTCATCACTCTAACTAGGTCGTCCCTGGCTACACACATGATACTTGGCTAATATTTTTGGATAAAAGTGTTAAGAGCATATTCATTAATATAAAGCATTGATAATAGAAGCAAATAAAAGTGATTTTGCAAACTACTCAAAAGTCATGCGCAAAGTCATACTTCGTTTTGAATACATGTATTTCTGGTTAGAAACTAGGATTGGTCGCTATAAATATCAAGAAAAGTCTAGTGACCAATTATATTATTCACGTGATAAGTTGACAATGGCAAATAGGTCCTTACCAAACATTACCTCGTTTTAAAAGTGAGAATGCAAGAATACTAGTTTATAAACTTTGCCTTGAGCCCTTTGCCTTGAGCCCTTGACATAACTATATGACACGTAGTGAATATGTTCAGACACAATAATAGACATACAATGCACACGATTATCGACATTCATTCATTGAGATACATCTACAAACATAAAATAATGTGAATAAGAGTAATCCAATATAAAATATTATACTTCTGGACTTCTTGTATTCGTTGAACTTTTTTTCTACTTATTATCACTTCCATCCATTTTCATTTCCAATTTGTAAAGGATTTTTCCTTATTTATCTGTCATGGACCTCATGGTCCTATTTTCAGTCTACTGTAATTCACACTTTCTTTTCTTTTTCATGAAAAAAAAAAAAATCTTAAATATATACATAGCATAAAAATTGACACACACTATATTACGGAGTACAATATTAGCATAGTTATGCATTACACATTTACACTTAACAATAATATAATTTCTGCTGTTGAGTGCAGTAACGTACTCCCTAAAGAGTTTGTTTCTACAGCCAAAGTAAAGTTGGTATCATAAAAAAGATTTTTTATTTTTTTATTTTTTTTTCCCTTAGTGACATAGGATTCAATTATAAAAATTGTACTTTAAAAAAAATAAAATAAAATAAAATAAAAATTGTATTTTACAACTTTAAAGTTATGGAATTAAACCTTAATTGATACATGTCAATAGAACAATATCTCTTACTCCGTATTACCCACATACTTGTATATATAACCAAAAAAATTATTTTTGAGTATTATTCAATGAGATTGGGGTTCAAGTTCATAGAAAAAGGCTTTCGGGAAAGGCATTCCTTTCCTAGTTTCCTCCATTGAATCTAAACTTTCAATAGCCTAATTTCGATTTAATTGAGAAGCCCCATCGTTGGGGCATCCAACATTCCAACACACATAGATAACTTTGTTTTTGAAAAATATGTGCTAAAGCAACTTATAATTTATAGTTTATGCTATTTTATTTTTAACAATAAATATAACATAAAATTAGTAAAAATAAATTTTAATAAGTAAAAATAAGATAAATTTAACGTCTTCCATGTATTTAACTCAGTATCGTGCGTGTGTTAGTTATGGTTACTAAACAATTGATATTTTAGGGCGAGTCGATCTTATAAGTACTTTGTTTTGTGTAAACCACACCCCATATATAATTTTATATGCTGAAGCAAGGCTTGTTTAATTGGTTGAGAATTTACTTGGGGTAATTAGTGCGAGAATTTTAATTTATTTGAATTGTCCCTATAAAGCCTTTTTTCAAGGATTGTTTCCCAACAAATCACATACAACTATACAAGTACCTTAAGGTGGTGAAATTTTAATGTCAAGCATGAAGCATGTACTTCGTACTATGTCTAGCAAACACACTAAATAAAGCCACCTTAAACATCTTACATTTTAAGATGATGAAATGAATTGAGATGTTATTTTGAGAACCCATCTAACTCTATTTTTTTTATTTAACTCTGTAGTTACTAATTGTAGATCGATGTTGCTTTCCAGATTTTATTATGAAGTCAAAGGCGTTTATTAATTGTAGATCGACGTTGCTTTCCAGATTTTAATTATAAAGTCAAAGGCGTTTTTAACAAAACCCTACCAGCTTTCTTCAAAACTAAATTAATATTTCCTTCGTTCCAAATTAGATGGCACAGTTTGACTTTGTGCACTATTCACGTAACTTGCTTTGACTTCATTTTGTGATTTTGTGATGAAAAAAACATAATCATCATATAGGGTCTTATTAGATTCGTCTCAACATCTATTTTTTAAACTAGTTAATACTCGAGTCATGCTCGGATTTAATTAATGCAGTGATATTTAATTAATACACATTGGTCATCTATTTCTTTTTTTCTTTTTTTTAATATAATACAATATTTAGTACTAAAAAAACAATAATAAAGAGAAATACGGTCATAAAAATATGGATGTAGTTCATAATATAAAGTATTCAATAATTAATAATTGAGATGTAGTTAGATGAATAATATAATGTTGCTATACATGCTTTTTAGAAAATATAAATAGATTTACTATTTTAAAAATCAACTAAAAATTAATTAACAAAATATTAAAAATAAAAAAAGAGATTTAGAAAGGAAATTCCCTCGAAAAAAGGTATCACTTTAGTACAGTAGTATAGATCAAATATCAAATTTTTGTAATTTTTGCTAATATGTAATAAAGGATATACATTATAAAGTATGCATTGGCAAACGTGACTAATGAAATGTATCATCTTATATGAAATAGAGGTTGTATAAATGAAACCCTAAACCTAGTATATAGAGAATGATTTAAAAATTCAATAGGGCTTTTTTTTTTGAGAAAATGGGGAGAAATATTTATAATCACGTGTTATGTGTAGCTGATTACACCATGTGACCGCTTATAAAAGAACAAAGTGATCCTTATAACACTGACTGAGTGACCGAGTAATCTTTGCAATACTGACCGAGTAATCCCTATAACACTGACGAAGTAACTCTCATGACGATTGGCCATATAGTGTGACCAGCCACATACCAAGTTTGTGAATGTTTATATCTTAGTAAAGAAATTGGTTCAGGATTTAATTGAAAATAGACTGTTGATATACATTACTCTAATATTCTACAAGCTAGTAATAACAAGAAAATGGGAAAATGATTCAAGTGTATTACCTGTTTAACAGCATTTTTCCTGATGTGCTCCACTACCTTAGCAGAAGCCATTTGATTCTACAAATATACATAAATTAGTTTTAAAAAAAATTTACCACACAATTATAATATAATGAAAGTATAACATCCAATAATCTATAACAAGTACTCTTACAGCATATAACTTTAAAAAAAAAAAAATCACCGTCTAATAACAATTAATCATCGGATCTTGTAGATTTTGCTCATTACTTTATATAATTATATATATTTTCTATAAGGTTTTGCTCTTATTTCCTACAAAGTTTTAATTAAAGTTTGCAGCATCACAAAACCAACAACAATAAGCTTATGACGCTAAGGTTCTTTTATAGATGTGTCTAACCATATTTCTTCACATCATAGTTCATACTATACTCAATTTACTGAATTTATTGTCAAAGGTACTAATTTTCCACTGAAAACAAAATGTAGCTTATTATTTACTTTGTCATAGAAGCTTCTTCCAAAGGTATACCTATCACATATGTCTAATATAATCTAGACTTTGAACAAGCACAAAAATTAACTAGACATCACCGACAATATTTTATTACATTTTGCAAAAATAACTCATATTCATCTTAGGCCCAAAAAATCAAACTTCAGAACATAATCCAAAAAACCAACGTGTTTTTAGTCGTTATTAGGTGTAATCTAGTGGCCTTTAGCCACGAACTTTTGTTGTTTATACTTTGTACCCTATTTTCAAGTATTCAAGTCACATCCCTCCCCTTCCCTCTCATATACTTTTGAGTAAAAGGTTATGTTAGTGATTCACTAGGATAAAAAAAAAAATGAAATTATGAAGAAATACTTGAGCACAGTACCTTAAAACGCATAAGAAGATTTTTCATACAACAATTATACCATATGACGACAAAAAAACACATGGGATTCGATTGAATCTGCTATTTATTCATCACTCGTACTATATATATCTTCATTAGTATGCTAGCTATATGCATTCAACAAATTTTGAATACTCTTCATATTTTCACGTTGTGAATCATAATTTTACATTCAAATGAGGACAAAAACCGTGGGGGGAGAGAGAATCTAATCTAACTAATAATGATAAGAAAAAAAAAAGGTCCTACTGTAATGTCATTGTTGCATGAAAAGAGGCCACCCAATGAGGAAATAAAAGAATGAAAAAGAGAGAGATCACAGAACAATTAGTATTACAATCATTACACCATTAATACCGATCCAAATATTTACAAATGTTACTATAATAAGAGAGATTTCTCTTTTCTGATTTAATATAAAAAAGATAAAAATAAACATAAAAATAAACATAAAAATAAATACTTCGTAATTAAAAAAGAATAGCATTTTTTTATTACTTTTAGACAAAAGCAAGAATTTAACTAAATTCTATTTGCCCCATGTTTCACTAAAAAGAAAGGTTAAGAAATTAAATATAAAATGGTAACAATAATCATACCATCCTACCTACTACCTACTCTAAACCCTTAAATTTGACTTTTCTGTCAAGAATATGCTTGTTTTGTTTATATTCTGACTTTTCATTCATAGATAAGTCAGTTTTGTTTATGAACCTTTATAGAACTGAACACAGACTAGTATTGTTATAGTTTAAATTACCAAAATGAGTTTTATCATTACTTCATTAGTACTCTGTATTATCTTTTTATATGCTCTACACTTTGTTATAATTTTTTTTTTTTTTTTTTTTTTTTTTTTTGACAAGACACTTGGTTATACTTCTATGTTTATGAACCCTATAGAACTGAACGCGGGCTGGTGTTGTTATACTTTAATTTACCAAAATTTTACTCCATAAGAGTTTTATCATTACATCATTATCTTTATATATGCCCTAAACTTAATTATACTTCTATTAGTACTACTTTACTCACTTACACCATTTGTCACCATATATCATATAAACAACACAAAGGTTATCAACAAAAAATTGCAAAAATATATGAGTAAGTTTAAAGAAGAAGCTGGAATCATAATGGAAAACTTACATGAATGGAGTAGTATGTAGGAGGAGAAGAGTTGGGCGAAAATTTCAAGTGAGTAATACAAGAATGATGTGAGGAAATATAAAAACTATGTATTATATTTATAGAAAAAGGATTGGTTATTATTATATACAGAAGCTAAGGTTAGATATTTCTTTTAATATACTATATAAGAAGCAAGGAAAAGAGACTATATACAGTGAATTTAAAATAGGTGATGCAAAATCATAGAAACAAGGATTGAGGGTTTATGAATATAAGAAAGAACACGCGTCTTTGTACGTGATCATAGAAAATGAAAATGAAAAAACTTTAATTTTCTGTAGGTTGTAGCTATATGTATGTAAAAGATTGCTAAGTTTTTATTTTTTTTCGAAAATTTTTAAATAAATATAGTACTATAATTCGGTTACCTATGTTTGGAATTAGATATATGAATCGTTGATATAGTGAGAATTATTTTCACTTTATTTGTAAATTATAATTATGGAGGAGAGAGAGAGAGATCCAAGGAAGAGGGAACATGAGCACTATGAGAGGGAAAAGACAGTACCCTTGCAAAGTTCAAATGGTGTGAATTGAACCAAGTACTTCAATTCTAAACCAATATATATTGTGAATATTCCTTTTCTTTCATTTGAGGTTGTTCTTTCTCTCCCTCACACCTCATCTACCTGCACAGCACACTTGTACTACTAAGAAATGGAAAATGGATTATTAAAATTAAAGATGGCACTAGATCAGACCGAGTTAACATGAAAAAACCACCATACGACATGGATATGGACACAGATAGAGCATGTAGGCACGGTACGACATGCTACTATATATGTGCACATGTTGAGCTGTGGGATGGGTCTATGTCACGTTTTTATCACAGGGAATCACGGCAAAGTATAACACAGCCCGACACAACAATACTTGATTAAAAAATGGGTTCATAAGGGGGCTGAATCTAACCGAACCCAAGGCACGAACCACGACTCAACACAACACTCAACTCATGTACATGAATAAGTAACTTATAAACAATGCAAAATTTGCGAGACTATCTAAGTAGTTGTTGCAATATTGAAAATAACAAAGTATTTAATTTTCATAGTTTTCACTCTCTTATTATGAGTTGCTTTTAATTCAAGGGTAATGATATATATAGCCTTTAGGGTTATGTGTAAGTATTAAGTATACTTCCCAAAATTGAATTAAGTTGAAAATTTATGACAAAATCACGCGCAAATCGGTGTGATTAATGTAAATTTAACATTAATATTTCCTTTTTTAGCTCATTATACATAGCCCTAAGGGCTATAGGGCTATGTTTATCATTTTTCATAATTCAAATCGATTAGAAATTTACCAACAAAATACATACACCCTCTAGCATTTCTCTCAAAAAAAAAAAAAAATTTAAAATATAATGCGTTTTTTGAATTGGTATAAAGTAAGTATAAAGTTTTAATTTGGAAATGTATTATGAAATACCATGTCAATGTAATTAATATTTGATTTGGTTTAAAAGTCCACTTTCCACTTATTATATTTTCAACCTATTATATACGGATTGGAGTAGTTTTAAGAGCAAACCCAGCTATTAACCAATTGGCTTGGTTATGGGGAGAGATAAAGTGAAAAAATATTAAAAAAATGAAGAGAAATGAAGTTTTGTTGAAAAAAAGTAATAACCAGGTTATGCAAATAACCAGGTACAAGTTTTGGTTATGGATTAAAATAATATCCACTTTTTGCATTTGATGGGTGTCCTTGGTGATGTGGTAAATGTATATGATAGGATTTAAATAAGAGATTATATGATGGAGTTGGGTAAAAGTAAGAGAGAGAAATTGTATAACCAAAAAGTTGTGGTTAACTATTGGGAGACATTGGTTATTAAATGGGTATAAGAGTGGTTATAGGTGAGGTAGAAGAGGTAGAAATTAATAAAATAAGCAATAACCACAATGGTTGTGGGCAACCATTGTGTTTGCTCTAAGAAGCTCGGTGCATATCATTTGTTTAATGAAAAAAAAGTAAAAGTATTCTCAACATAGACATCATTGTCTTAATTTCAAGCTTTTAAAGAAAATGAATCAATAATGCCTTTCTCGATTAACCTCAAACGGATGTATTTAGATCAATAACTAGTACTCCCTCCGTTTTTAAATACTTAATTCATTTTCTTATTTGAAAAGTTTTTACAATATTTAATTCATTGCTCTTAACTAGTGGATTCACCATAAATCATATTTTATTGATTTCTTATTCACTTAATTACTTTTGCTTTTTACAATTTTTTATTCTTCCACCCACCTCATTATATTTATATTATATTACTTTTTTCAATTTCTCCTAAAACTCCGCGCATGAAGTAATGGAATAAGTATTTAAAAATGGAGGGAGTAGAAGTTTTAAAAAAGAAGAGAAAAAAAAAAAAAAAAAAAATCTATCACTTGATAATCTAGATTGTTGTACTCCGTACCAAAAAGGCAAAAGTTAGGCTCAAAAATCGAAACCAACTGAATTCATTGAATTATGCCAGCTTGTGGGAATTTTTATTATTCCGTAGTTAAAGTTTTTTTTAGACATAAAAGTGTTAGTTTTGGCGTTTTGCACCTTAAGAAACATAAAGTGATATTATTATTACAAAAAAAGGTCGTACTTCAATCAATGGCTTAGGGCAATAGCAATAGGTTTGTTCATCTGCCACATCATCATTACATAAACCTCTCCCCTAACAAACCTCTCACCAACAATAGATGAACCTGCCACAACATTTCTTTTCTTAAAAAAAAAAAAAGAAAAAACCCCAAAATTTTGCCAACTCACATGATCAAACCGGTTTGTATTTACAAACCTCTAAAATACAAACCTTTACCCACAACAAGAGGTTTGTTGACAAACCTCTAAAAAATTCCAACAAACCTCACACAAACCCCACCATTGCTATTGACCTTAGGAGTTGTTCTCTTCAACTTATTTCACATACTTATTACTTATTTTTTAATAAATTCAGATTAGATTAGACCAGATTAGAAATATTCAGATCAAACCAGATAAAAACTTTTAATTATTATTTACTTATCGTTAAATATTGTTAACTGCGTATTTAAAAAAAATTATAAAAATTACATATTTGAAAAGTTCATAATGAGACAAATCCAACAAGATCCATTTTGATAATGTTTTTCTTTGTAGATTAGTATTAAAATGCGATTAAAGTTTAGTCAAACTGTTAAATCAGATCAGATCAGATCAGACCAGATAATAAAAATTCAGATCAGACCAGACTTGTTTCAGGTGAAGAGAACAAGTCCTTAGTGCTTATTTGGTTATGTATAGAATGTACTAGGAAATTGTTTCTCACATGCATATAATTTCATATGTATGAAGGATTAAATTTGGTTTGATTGATTATGTTCACAAGTTGTAAGGGTCTAAAAAAAGTTGCAAATTCTTGTGTTTTTACCAACTATGAGTCATGTGTAAACTCTGTGTAAAATGTAAATCTTCCTCTAGAATACGAAAGCTAGCCCTTGCCAACACAATTAAGTAATTAAGTAAAATTCTAATGTCACTTAGCTTCAAAATCAAAGTAAACCACTTGAATACTTAGCATGAAAAGGAATGAATGAACGGAGCGGGTGTTTCTCTCATTGCTTTCAATTTGTTTACCAAAATTATCAAAAAGTGTATAAAAAAAAAAGAGTACTGGAAAAAAAAATAAAAAAAAGAGTTCAAATTAGGTTACACATTAAAAGGTTGCTCAGTTACCAAGCTAAGCTTGGCCTTGTTTGAAAGATTGTACTTTTCAATTTTGAGATAGAGGGCTTAATCTCTATTAGAGACACTTTGAGGGTGAAATTCCTTACCTTTTCCCCCTCATTCTATAAGTGTTTGACTCGCAAATACCAAACTAAAAAAATTGTAAGGGTTGAGGTTTTGTCAAATTCCTTCTCCTTACCTTTTAAAAATAAATAAATCAAAGTTGGCTCATGTGGGACAAAGTGACTTTACATTATTGTTTTTGTTTTTATTTTACTAGTTTTACCCTTTAGGGTAATTTGAATTTGGGGCTCAGTTATAGAAGATTAGGTTCTCCCCTCTCAATTGTTACACGCGATTTTCCCTATTAAATACAACCCCAATTACTATTCACCAGCAACGAACTGGTACTTTACATTATAGATAGTTGTGATAAGATTTAATTACTATCATTTGTTCGAAGCTTAACTCTTGTTATCTGATCATGATTAAAATTCAAAAATAAAAATAACTCTGTAATTTAAAAAAAAAAACAAAAAAAAAAACAAAAAAAAAAAAAAAAAACAAAACCTTCACGAAAGTTTTAATGAAAAATTTTGATTTACTTCATGAAACAAGCAACTTTTTTTTTTTTTTTTCCTTCTTTTTGACGAGGTGTCGAGGCCAACTCTCGTGTAACAAACAAATGTAATGAGAGTATGAGACTAATGAGAATAATAACCACTCAAAGTCTCAAAATCTTGTACACTCCGTAACTATTTTCATTTCTTAGAGAATAATTGAGGATTTTCTTATGTTTTATAACTGAGTCAATTGGTGGACAATTAGAAGTGCTTCTATTGATTAGCCTAGCCAATTCAAACTAATATGTAACACCACTTGAGAGATTTTGTGAGATGGAGAGCATTGTATTTCATTTTGTTATATATCTTGTTTATCCACCATGAAAGCTACAAAATAATAAGAAAATATTATCCCTTACTCTGTAGACATAGGTCATGTTGACCGAATCATTGCACTAAAATCTATGTGTTTATTTCATCTATTTTCTACTTTACTTCTCAAATTTACGTGTTAATTTTGTTGTCTATGTTCCGTGCACACTTACCTAAATCAATCAATCCATGTTAATATTTTAACAGTTCCAATGCAATAATTTTCATTTATCAAAATATTTACATATTCCCAAATAAATTATTTGCATTATACTTACAGTACTTTCAAAGTTATTTTTCTGATACACGAATAATAACCTTATAAAAGTGACCAAAGAAGTAACAATACCTCACTTGTATATTTTTTTTAGGGTAATGTTATATGTAGCTCTAAACATTGAATACACTCTTAAAGATTCTCCTCCATATAAAATTAGGAATTTATGACAAAAACACGTGTAAATTAACGTACTTAGTGTTTATATTTTATGATTTCCTAACTGTGTACGATTTTCTAGTGTATATTTATACATAACCCTTGTATAACATTATCTATTTTTTTAAACAAATGAAACAATTTGCCTAAAACACAAGTACGAGTAGCAATTATTATAGGATCTCGAAATAAAAGCTAACCGACTTTCCTACAGTTTGGCGTGTGGGTTAATCATTCATCTGTGAGACTTGTGAAGGAGAAGGTCAAAAGGACATAGTATTGTTGGAGCCAATTAACCAAATTAAATGGCCTGCTCCACAGGTAACGCGTAATCAAAATACTACATGCAATTTAGTTTGTTCTTGCAGTATGGCCGTAATGCCGTATGACTGGATGGACTACGTTTCTTCTTCCTATTTTTCAATAATAAATTAAAGGACATTATATCTTATTTTTGCTGAACTTAAATTATTTATAATAAATTGTAATTAATTTTACTGTACTAAAATTATTTTTAATGAACTGAAACTATTTTTTTTTTACTGATTTTCTATTATATTTTTCTATAAAATTTCTAATGTTTACTGAACCGAAATTATTAAATTAAAATTAATTTTACAGAACTGAACTTATTTTACTGATATGCAATTATATTTATTGAATATTATTATATAAGATCATTAAGGTGGAAGTGATAAGAGCCCAATATTATATTTTTAATAATATTTATTAATTTTTAATTATATATATTAATGGTTAAGCTCGTGTATTCATATGTATATCAAATTATACTAATGTCAATTTTTATAAAAATCGAAAACTACTTACATTTAATATGGAGTAATTATCAAATTAGACAATTTTAAGGAGACGAATTTTTTTTTATATAAACTCGGGTATAAGGTGCATATAAGGGTATTTTCTGTTCATTTAATTTGCTCATTTTAAAATCTTAAGAGAAAAAAAAAAACAACAAATGAGCAAAATACAACATTGGATAATTGTATATCTTTGTTTGCACCCTAACAATGTAAGTGCCCCCACATCAGTAAAAGAAGATAGGGTTAACTACGTTTAAGGCTAAATGAGTACTCTTTCTATTGACATATGATTTTGAGATGGAATCTTATTAAATCTTGTGGAATAGATTCTCTTGACAAAGTATACATGCTTTCTCCGTTTTTTTTATTGCATTATATGGACTTTTACACTATTTATTTAATTGTTCTTTTACCATTTTTTATGATTATCCATTAGAAAAAATATAATTATGTAGGGTATACTTAGATTCGTCTCAAAATCTATTTTATCAATTTTTTTTTTATAATTTTTATAAAAATATAATTATAAATATTAATAGCCAAAGTAATATATTGGCATACGTGAAATCCTTCGTAATGCAATAGAAAAAGAATGGAGGAAGTGTAAAAGTTTTGGAATTTCACGGTGAGAACATATGATAAGTATGAACTTCACATAATTACATAAATTATACATATATGACCCTCTGACGATGACTTTTTTTGAAGCTACGTCGATTCATACAATTATACACGTACTTAATTGACTCGACGGTTGCAGGCAGTGGACATACAGAGTGCAGCGCTAATATTATTTGTGCAGACGTGGTGACTGTCTCACAAGAAAGGGACATTTTTCTCTTTTATATACTCCTTTATACATACATGTATAATGAATTCAATACCCCGTGTAATATCGTAGTCGGCAGAATACATATTTAAATTTTTTTTTTAAAAAATGATAGTGATCATCATAATAATTGTTTTAAAGTGTACATTTGTGGGTGATAATGTGTACAGTTGAATGACTTGTGAATAATCCATCACAATCGATACAAAAGTTTGTGTCAGTTATTATTACTTATCAATCTTGTTTGGCTTGGCCCTCATTTGCTAAAAACATACTCCCTTCATTTTTAAATACTTACTCCATTTTTCTATGTGCGGAATTTTAGGAAAATTTAAAGAAAGTAATAAAATATAGAGGTAGTGGAGTTAGTGAAAGGTAAATTGGAGGAGAGAGAATCTAAAAGTAATAATATTTGGTTCCGTTAGTTGAGAAAAATAAATTAAATATTATAAAAGTTTTTCAAATAAGGAAATAGAGCAAGTATTTAAAAACGACCGCAAAAGAAAAGTGGAGCAAGTATTTAAAAACGGAGGGAGTATACTTCCTTCATTTTCTTTTGTTTGCTCCGTCTTGTAAATCTATTTTATTAAGAAAAAAATAAGAGAAATATAACGGGAGTGGTACTGGTCCCTTGTCAATGTAAGTAAGTAACAATTATGACCCAAAATAGAATGGGGTAATTAATAAGGGAAATTCATTATAATGAATGGAGCAAATAAAAAGAAATAATGGCGTGAGTACTAGTACTTACTTATCAATTATCCATTTATTCCCCACTAATTTTGACATTGCTGTTGTAATCTACTAATCTAGAATAGATCGTGGTGACTATTGATGATTAGGGTTAAAGCAGTCGGCAATGCAAATAATTATTAATATTAAAGGTGTGTTTTGCTTACGTGATCTAAATTGATCTACTCATAATTATTAAGGTGGCTAATGTACTCGCGTAATAGTTTGACATATTCGAAAAACTTTTCAACGATTAGTAATATGAATGTGGGAAAACATAAAATTAAATATTTTTAAAGGTATGGATATACGCACGCTATTCTTAACGTCTCAAAAAAGAGTTATTAACATAAAGAATACCTAAAATTAAGAATAAGTTATATTCCCTAAAGGTTAATTTCGTCCCCCTACCGTACACAAAACTTTCAGAAAGTACGTACTCCGTAGTATTTTCTTTTACGAGTACTAATCGTCAGAGTAGAAACTACGTAGTACAAAGTGCAAGTAGTTTTTATCACTTTATGGATGGAATTTTGTATCATACGGCTATAGGAGTAATTAATTAATTAATTAAAATTTCTTATCTGGATGACGGTCCAAATTTTAACGCAGATTCTTGTACATGACTCCCCCACAACAGTGGCAGGGGCAGCCGATTGAAATTTTGATTTCTGAAATGAATTTATGTACAATGTACGAGTGCGACACTACTACAATTTCTGAGGAAAATTGTTGCCTATGTCATGGGCCTTTTTGTGAATTATTACTAGTTATCCCTTTGCAGTGCCACCACTCTAGTTAGTACTTACTGTACTACTTAGTAGTGGCACTCTCCGCCCGCGGTATAGCATGAGTAAGACCAATTCTGATTCGTACCGACTTACGCTATCTAATACGAATACTACTGGTACCTTCCTAGGGATGGGTTGGGCGATGGGCAAAGGGCAATGGGCAATGGACGATAAGAGAATATACATAATATATGAAGTAGTGAAGAATCATTCTAGTCCAAAAAATAAAATAAGACAAGGTTAAAATGGACCTTATATGTGAAAGGAAGTGTTGAAGAATTGACCTCCGTAATATACTACTGCAAGTGATTGTGGAGATTTACAAAATTGATCTAACAGGTTAATTGGACAAGAAAAATTTTAACCCGCGCAAACTTACTCTACCATGAAGAGAAAAGAGTGTGGCTGTGTGGTAAAATGAATCTACCATGCATGTTCTATATTCCCTTTAGTCCCAATTAAAGAGTAATTAGGCATCAAGTAAGATTTTCAATCGGGATACACAACTTCCTATAAGGTTATTTTTAATAAATTCTGTCTCTACTATCTACTCTCTTGTCTAAAACTCTAATTTGGATAAAATCTAAAAATCGAACTGAACCGAGTTAAGTAAAATTTTTTGTTTTTTTTAAAAAAGGCTACAAGTAAAATTTTGGGGGGGGGGGGGGGGGAATGCAAATAAGGACTTATAAGGTTCGTCTAGGATTAATCTATAACCGTCTTAAAAAAAGTTTAATCTTTGATTAGATAATAGTGTGTTACATTTAAATAATTTTTACTTTTTTTTTTTCAAAACCATTTAGAAGAATTGTTATATGAACTTAATTGAAAATATGAAATTGTCTTAAATTATTTAAACATATATTTGTCTTTTCAAATTTATCAACTACTCATCATAAAAGTTAAGATCAATAATTAAATAGATAGCACCCTTTAGTTGAAATAAAAAAAATATATTTGTAAAATATCTTAATTAGTAAACTCATTTTTTCCTCTATTTACTTGCATTTTACGCGATCACCAATACACATATTTGATCAATTATATCTTTAATTATTTATTAATGTAAATTTTAAAATTTTAATGTTTGGATATCACGCGATGCTTTTTGTTTTGGTGACTTGTAAAATTAAAACAAATCTAACAAGATTTCACGTGATGATTTTTGTTTTGTATGTAATTAGCAATAAATAACCAAACATTTTTTTAAAAAAAAAAAAAATTGATTCAATGAATAGTAAGTGAAACGGGTGTAATATTTGCTACTCATATAAATGTGAATCATATCTGGTACAAAGTAAAGAATATTTTTATTATTCTTTTATCACTTTGTTGGCCTTGCTATTTTTTTTATGAAAGATAATAATAATAATAATAATAATAATAATAATAATAATAATAATAATAATAATAATAATAATAATAATGACAGTTTTTGTTTACAAGACGAAATAATATCATTAATAAATAGTCATACGACATCTACAATAATAATAAAGATTTGTAAACCACAAATTTAGAGATTTTAACATAACTTTTACAATCAAAATCATAACTAATTTGCATATTTGTCATAGCTCATACACCACTGTTTCAAACTTGACATGAACGGTAATTTTTTATATCTTTACATCTTTTCAAATAGAGACCTTTGTAATTTACGCTAATGTTTTGATCGTAGAGTTGATGACAAACCTTTAATCTATATGAATCCAAATCATCTTTACTATTTTTATCAGAACCCTAGCTAAAAATAAAATTCTCATCCATAGATAAAAATTAAAAAACCAAAAATTTGGAAAAAACCAATAAAATTAGGACAAACTTTCATAAAGCTAGGGAGAGAACAAAACAAAGCAAAGGCAAGCAAAGAAAAATATTGAATTAAATTAAAGGAAAAAGGGTCGGTACTAGCTTATGAGGTCATGTCTTGTAAAGGTAAAGGTGACCATTTTCATTGATAATCTGTTTTCTTTATTTAATCACGGACCAGGCCCACCTAATAGATTCGTCCTTTACTTTTCATTAAGAATAGCGTATAGCCTTAACATTGTCAAGTTATTGATCGTGTTTGGTAAAAACATGAAAAATTGAAATTCAACATGTTGAAATCTGTTTTATTCATTTTATTTTCACTCATTTTATGTCTAATAAATTAGATTAAGTTCAATTCTAGAAAAATAAGTTAGGATAAAGTTGTCCAAATTATTAATTTTACAACTAAATTAAGTTTTAATAAAATCTTTAATAAGTTTAGATAAGATCAGATAAGTAATAAAACTAAGTGAAAAGAACACTCCGACCCCTTAGCCGATTTAAACTAATTGATTGAATTAATTGTATAATTATATGGTATATAACAAGTTATATTTCATAAAATAGTTTGTGCTTGCAAACATTGATACTCCCTCCGTTTTTTTTAAATGCATCAATTTGATTTTTGCACTATTCACATAATATACCATAGTCGACTTAATTTTTTCACCTCTATAAAATAAATAAATATTATTATATAATATATCATTAGATTCGTCATAATGTCTAGTTTCATAACATAATTTTGTTATAATTTTTACTAATTAACAATTAAAGCTATTAATGGTCAAAGTTGTTTCTCGGCAAATGTGCCGGTCAAAATGATGCAAATAAAGAAAGAACAGAGGTAGTATATTTTATTGTGATCGGGTTTTGGTTAAATGAGTGTATAATTGTCATTTCACCTTAAAATATTTGAATAAGCTAGTGAAAAACTCCTTTAAACAACTTATTGAAACTGAGCTTATTTTGATGGAATTTATTCTTTGAATCACCAAGTCACCAAACACTCCAATTAGCGTTTAGTAGTGGTCATGGTCTAATATTAGTCAAATTAGATCATCTTATCTCGTGGTATCAATTCTTTGAATCAACTCATCACAAAACACTAATATAGCAGGCTTGGTAAGGGTGTGTTTTTGGTTATATCATTACTTATTTATTGTTAGTGTTTGGTTGTAAGGTTGGGTAACAATTAAAGGCAAGGGTAATGGTTTCCATCTATTTATTACATTTCTAAAACATAAGATAACAATTTCCCTTATCATCCTCAAACAAAAAGAAAGAGAGTTAAGCTTAGTGATTCATTACCATGATTAAACCAAATTAAACAAATGAGAGTTACTTACATAAGTTCATCCCCCCCCCCCCCCTTTTTTCTCTTCGTTCCATTTCCAATGTTTGTACTAAATGTCTGTTCCATTTACTTAAAACTCATGACCCACTTGATTATACTCCTAACCTCTTAACCCTATTTTAAGTGTATTATATTATTTATATATATATATATAAGGTCCACTTTTCTTAAATACCATGATTAAGAGCATGTTCTAATTTAATGAACTGAACTGAATTATTTATGAGAGAAGGAAATTAGGAACTGAACTGAAATTAAGCTGAAGATAACAAGTCCTAAGTGTGTGTTGCAATTATAAAGAAACGGAGTGTATTAAATTGTAGTAATTATGCGAACAATTCTCATTTTAGGAACAATCAGCCTCAAGGTCACACCACTCATAAGTAGAGTTTTTCATCAACACCATCAATAACCTTGTTTGGTTTGGAAAATCTCATAATAGAGTAAGATTTTAAGTGTATAGCAGCTATGCGTTTTGACGGTTGCTTTTATGCTTGGCATATATGAGCATCACTACCACTTTCTAATCCTGGTCCCCATTGCAATAAAGATGCTTCTTATACTATAAAAGTCTCTCTTGATAGGTCAGATACTCATATGATTGGGTTTATTGTGTCTGCCCTCCTAGTAATTGGACGGTGGCCAAATATTTACTCAATCAATTATGCATTAATTTGGCTCAAGCCTTCGTTGAAGTGTCGTCCCACACTTATTTCAATATTTTCTATGTACAATGTATTGTGAACAACGCTGATTATTATGATTGATTTAATGATTGCGATATATGTATTTAGTTATTTATAAAAACTAATATATTTCACATTATGTGAAGTGAATAAGTAAAAGAATTCACTTTTCACTAACTCTTTCAATTTTATCACGCCTCACAACGTGTGTTTAAAAATGAGAATTTCCTTACTTAGTGTTACTCTCAAATGTTGACCTGCATAGATGGTTAGATTGACCTTGTATTAGGAGGCTTTCGTTCGTTAAGTAGTATGAGCTTAGAATTAAGAAAAAAAAAGGGTGGTGCAATTTTTATTTGATACCTGTACGTATGATATGAATCATACCCTCCATCTTGAGTATCTAAACCCTATACTTTACAGATTTAAAATGTATGTTCAGAAATTAAAATTATCATAAACAAACACAAGATATGAGTTTCACCTAAACATGCCTCATTCCAATCTCCAAATTATGAGAACCAATCACCTCAGACGTCACCATTTCGATTAGATAGGGTTTATCTCCTCATCGAAAAAAAAGCCTCAAGGAAATTCCGCGAAAAACTAACATATAAATGACGAGTTTTGAGAACAACTACCATTTAAAACTTTTTTTTTTTTTAAAAACTACCTCAAAAAACATAAAAAGTTTGAGTAGCACTACCTTATCAAGTTTTCTGACTATAATCTCCGGTTGTGAACCCTAATCTATTTATTTCCATCAATTTATTAGGGTGAGAGAAGAAGCAAAATTGTTTGGCGAACACATTGAAAATAATGTATATCTAATTTGCTTTGTAATTGACACAATTTTTCAATTGAATCTTCAAATTAGGGTTAATGGTAAAAAAAATTTGAAATTGGGGTTTCTAAAATAGGGGGATTTGAGGCAATTGTTCTGTATTATCCAATGTAGGGTTCAATACACATTATTTGTTAGGTATTTACGACAATTAATTGACTTCAACCATGAATAGATTAGGGTTTTAATTTTTTTTAACATAAGAAAAAAGAGGGAAACGAAGATTAGAAATTATAAATAGAAGAGAAAGAAATAATTTTAGGAGAGAAATACTAATTGGTGGGCCCCACAACCGGAGATTCTAGTTGGAAAACTTGATAAGGGAGTGCTACTCAAACTTTTTATGTTTTTGTGGTAGTTTTTTTTTTTAAAAAAAACGTTTTATATAATAGTTCTTCTCCAAACTCATCATTTAAATGGTAGTTTTTCACAAAATTTTCAAAAACCAACGTCATACAAGTAGAACACCTCAAAGTCCACAATCCTATGGGTAAACACCAAGTAAGTCCATAAACAATATCCCAAGTAGTTTAACCAAACCCGGCCCAGTTTTACTCAACGGCCCAATCCTAAATCAATCAAAACAAAACTGCATTAAAACCAACTACCGAAAAAAAGAAGGAAAAAAAAAAAGAGTTGAAAATTCAATTCTTAACTGTATTTGCTTGTGTTGTTGTTAGCTTTAGCTTCACTGAAAGCGAGAAGAGAGAGAAAAAATGGCGTCGCCGGCAGTGATCCGGTGTTACGCACTCACATTTACACTCTCACTGTTTCTGCTCATCACACCGTCCATTTCCATCTACTGTGATGATGATGATTGCTATGATCTTCTTGGGTAATCTCTCTTTTTCTCTTACTTTTTTTGTTTTTATTTTGTTTTGTAGTGCGAATTAATTTCTTGATTTTTGGTATAATTTTTTCTAGGGTTTCTCAAAATGCGAACGCTTCGGAAATCAAGAAAGCTTACTACAAGCTCTCTTTGAAATAGTAAGTAATTAAATGAATTAATTGCTTTTATTTAGTTTGATTTGATTCAAATTTTGATTAATTTTGGGTTTTTTGGAATTTATTTGTAGCCATCCTGATAAGAATCCAGACCCAGAATCTAGAAAATTGTTTGTAAAGGTTGCAAATGCTTACGAGGTATGATTGATGATTTTTTTTTTTTTTACAGAAATCTTTACTTGATTTATTGAAATGCCTTTTTCGTTTTTGATGTACAATTGGAATATTCGATGTGGATATTAGCTAGTTTAGCGGGTAAAGTTTGGGGTACTTATGACACGGGATTGAATCCCGTCTATGTCATTGTCCTTTGTGACTTCCGAGCACAAGAATTGCAAATATAATTGTTCATTGGCTTTCGAGCACAAGTGTAATATCTTGCTTGCTCTGACTTGAATTTATGAGATTTAGTGTTCAATTAGGTAGGAAAGTTTTGCTAATATCTGCGCCGATAGGTCTATAGGAGAGTGTGGTATTGTTTCTTTAGGCAACGAAATTTAGCATTTGGTAGCGCTTAATGCTTGCCATTGTATGGGGATCAGTAAGTGAGAGAAGAACTGAAGAAGTGTGGGTGCATGTGGTTAATGTCGTGCTGATTACGCAGGCTTATGGATTAAATGGAATCTTTTTTTATTTGAAGATTGAGAATAATTCTTGTTGTTCACATCAGTCGTCATGTATGAAAGGTATGTGAAATTATTGAATATCCTAATGCTGTTGTTGGGTGGGGCGATGCGGGGGGAGGGGAGGGATAAAGGGAACACTAGTTTTGGTAATCTTTGATAGCTGAAATACAATAGTCCTTGTGGATATCAGTTAGCTTTGTTAGCAACATTTTGGGGTGCTACCTGCTAACTACAGAATGGGATCGAATCCCATTTATGCCATTTTCCTTTTAGGTTCCCTATACATCCCCTTCGCTAAAAAAAGAGGTCAATTGCACTAGTTCATTGGTTGTGCAAAGTATAGTGGTTATCTTACTCTGACTAGATTTTGAGGTTTTAGTGCTCAATCAAGTAGGAAGGTTTTGCCAATAATCTGTACCTTTATTAGAGCTTAGTTTTGTGAGTATATTTTCTCTGGACAATAAAAATGGTGCTTGGCAGTGCTTAGTTCTTAGTGTTGGCACTCTGTCAGCCTGGTTAAAATGCTAGATACGACGATTCGTAGGCTTTTGGATTAAATGGAGTCAAGAATCTTAATTATTTGAAGGGATAGAGATTGATGTTGTGTTTCACATCCATATTAATGACACGGGTTTAAAGCTTTTTCTTCTTAGTGGAACGTGAAAGGTCAATCCCCTAAAACTAAGAGTGACATGGTTAATATGGATATACTCCTGGTGTTGTTTGACAGGGTGTTTGAGGGATAGTGACTGTAAAATTATGTAACATGTAAGTGATACTTTTCCATGTTTGTGCATCCAAAAGATGTCAACACTCGATTAATTTGTATGAATGTAAGAGTGTATATAATGGACTATTGGTCTCTAATATATTATACACGTTTTTGGTAATGAGAATTCTAAAATATTTATTGTTTAATGTGGAAAGTTTATAGCCATTGAGTTTACCAAGGTGAAAAACACTCTTTCTTGAACAAATGAAATCTATTCAAATCTAGATCAAAAACATTGAGACTATGTCAGTAGGTATATAGTTTTAAACCTGAAGTAATTTGTATGATAATGAAGAAACGTGTCATTGTCATTATGTATGTAACAAGCTAAAATTGTGATTGAGAAATCCATATCAGTAGAAAGGAGGCAAGAAACATGTGCGAGTAGTCAGACTACTGTGAGAGCATGTTAACGAATTGGAAATTATTTTGGAATCACTGTCCCTTCTTATTTAAAGAGTTTGGAAAGGAGAGCTTGAGTAAGGTCCAAGAGCAAGGATGCTTTTTTAAGTATTTATGTAACTTGTTAAGTACCAGTATTGTTCACTGACTTATGTACTTCGGATGCATGCTTGCCTTATTGTCTGCAGATTTTGAAAGATGACGAAACACGTTCACAGTATGATTATGCTATAGAGCATCCAGAGGAGGTAATTTGTATTCCACTCTTTTTCCAATTACAAAGAGAAATTAGAGGCTGAATTTGTGCTGATGATGATCTAGTTGTGTCATTAAGTCATGGTAAAAGCTACTGCATGTGCTGAATATTAAGTTATATTATACACTTGTGAACGACTGTGTTCTCTCTTGTCTGATTGTTTCATTGCTACGTGTTATAGAAAAATTATTGGTTCATAATTAATTGGTTAGAGGTGGCTGTCTCCATTTCTGCTCACTGCTGAACTTTAAAGATATTGCATTGCAATGCTATGCTGTGCACTGTCTGGATGCTGACGGGTGTTGGTGATTGCCGTACTCAATTGAAGCATCTTTGTTCTGAAAATCTTTATTCTAAATTAATATGTTTTTAAAGTAAATTAATTATTGTTTCTAACCTCATGTGCTTGTCTCCTTGATGTTCCAGTTTTTCTATAATACTGCAAGATACTACAAAGCTTACTATGGTCACAAGACGGTAAGAACTACTTTTAAGTCATCAAGTTTTTCTAGATTTGGATTGGTATGTTATATCTAGCATCTGATGATGTGGTACTCTGTAATGATAGGATCCTCGAGCTGTTCTAGTTGGTCTTCTTCTTATTCTCTCTGGATTGCAATATGTAAATCAGTGGACAAGGTACAATCAGGTATTATTGTGTACGCTATACTAAAACCATGTATTGTCATTTCATCTTATTTTTTGCAGCAGCATATTATAAGGGGTGCAATTGGTATTAGCTTTTATCTTTTTGAGTCTTTGACAATGTAACAGATATGGATGAAGAAATAAAGTAATATCACATAGGTTTTGTAGAATCTAGGGTTCTTTACGACATGTAATCAATGAACTTTAAACAAGGTACTTTGAAATTGCTGATAGTTTAGGACAGGTTATGGTTTTTTTATGCTGCAGTGTTATGCAAGAATTTTATCATCCATTTCAATTTTATATTTAAATATCTTATACGTTGCCTAATGTATGATTATTTCAATCCTTTACAGCTGTACTCCAGCAATTCTACACAACTTTCGTATTGCAATCTTCCTTAATGACTGATTCTTAAGCTGTTAAACATCATTTTGATACTTTTGAAGTCGGATAGAAGCATCAGTTGTATATTTTCCATCTTTGCTTGTGTATTAGTTGGTTTTGGTACTATAGTGAGCGATAAGTTGATCTTTGAATTTTCTTTTAGTGTTTAATGTTATAATGATGTTCGTTGTTGCTGTATTTCTGAATTTCTCCTACGAACCTTCTTTAGGTGATGTTACTAAGTCTCTAGCTTGTTTCTTATTATGTCATTTATGTATTCTCATATTCCAATGGGCCATGTGCCTACGAGTATGTTTTGTGTATATTAAAAAGACTTAATTTTTGACCTTTTCTTATTGCTTACATAGATTTCCAATTCCTGCAGGCTGTAGAGATGGTTAAGAAGACACCTGCTTACAAAAATAAGCTACGGGCATTGGAACTTGAACGCTCAGGAGGAGTATCTAATAGGAAAAAGAATATCAAAATGAACAAGTTTGTACATGACCTCATTTCATATTATGTCTTTGGCTTATTGATCTGATCCTGAGCTAATTCCTATCATACGAATGGGTTTAATTGCAGGACAGTACAAGAGGATTTGAGTAAAGAGCTTGATTTACAAATTACAGGAGCTGAAAAGCCGTCTGTATGGGGCCTAATTGGTGTTCGAATTGTCCTTTTACCATACACTCTCATCAAGGTCATACATATTCCTCAGAAAAGATTGAGTTTTTTCGTCTGGTATAATATTTTCTGTCTTGATTTTGACATATTGTTTGTGAATGTCCTCACAGCTTCTTTTGTGGCATGGGTGTTGGTTTTGGAGATACACCTTTAAGAAAGCTCCATATTCTTGGGAAGATGCCTCATACCTTACACTTAGATCACTTGGTGCATCTGCTGATGCATGGAGGAATCTTGGTAATAGTTGTTTTCTTGTTGTCTATCAATTACCAAAAAACAATTGGGTGTTTGATTGCTGATTTTGCTTGGGGTTTTGGGGTTACTCTTAGGAAATTTGTTTTATGTTCCATTGTTGGAAAAGCAAATTACCCCTGAACTTATGTGAGGGCAGTGAATGTTTTGTCTTATGTGAGGGCAGTGAATGTTTTGTCCCAGGGACAAAATTGGTTGTCAGAATTTAGATTCCCTGGGTTCTCCAAGAGGTTTTCTTATATGCAACTAATGCAAGATGATTTAAAATCTCGATTCATCAGGGCTCATCTGTTTATTGGACATGATGTAGCTCAGGTTTGATACTGATATCATCCTTGTTACCCTATTTCCTCACCGAAACTGACCTTTCCATCAAAAACAACTGCAGTCCTGTTCCATGGTCTTGGATCTTCTCATCTGAAAGTTTTGCTTTATTGCTTTAGTTGTTTAATTTGTCTCTTGAAATACTTCTATTAGCTCAATGGCATTGCTCTGGTTTGCCTGTTTGAAACTCTGTGCATCTTGCATTTTTGTTCTGCATGTATCATATACTTGAGTTCTGATAGAGGTTTTGTGTTGCTGGTTCATAGATGAAGCGACCAAGGATGATCTTGTTAAGAGAAAACTGTGGGTAAAATCCAACATGGACAGCTACGTATCGGAGATGCGGAGAGAATCAAAGCGTCGAAGATAGCTGATATTCTTTTGCTGACAATTTTGTTCCAAAATATGCCGAGATGACATTCTTTTCATTCAGTGATGCAAACCATTCTCAGTGGAAGGGGCAGGAAATGACGGTCAAATTAATGGGATGGGATTTTCTTAATGAAGTTGTAATTCGAGTGTAGATCTTTTGCGTAAAAGACTTGCTCCATCTAAGAACATGGAACGAGATCTAGAACATACTCACACCGGCAAAGTGAACTTAGGATAGTTATACATTTAGGTCTTCAATTTTGATTCTAGTAATATGAACACAAGATATTGCATTTTTACAAAAGACATTGTGATAAATATACTCACACTGGCATATACTACCAAACAAGTATTCTGTTTTTGTCTACAGTTGGCAGGTTGTGGCTCTATTAGCTGGAGAGTTTCATCTTAAGCAACTCAAGTATTCTGCATTTCGTAATTTTGCTTATTTTCGCAGATCAATAATCAAGACTTTTACAAAAGACTCTCAGGTGGCCCATGTTTGGGTAATTCCACTTTGGCAAACCAAAGTTGATCTTCCAGTCGAGCATAAAGGATTGTTTTGACAACATAGTAATTGTAAAAAATTTGTTAAAATCATTTTTAAAGATGTTAATCACCCTATGCACGCTGCCAAGCCAATCCCCAACAAAAATTAATACAATTTGTTGATCTAACAATATAATTAGCTTACAATAATATTAGTTTAATTATTTCATGCTCATAATAACTAAAGAGCAATTTAATTTAATTAATAAAAAATTATGCGAGGTTGGCATTGTACCAGAAATTTAATGGTGGTAGATAACTTAAGTCATTGATCGACTCTAATAATGTCCATCTGTAAAATTTGTGCTTATTTGATAGTATTACCATGGTATGAAAATACGGAGTACTTCTTTGTTAATACAAATGAAAAATGTAAAGTGAATTTTACGCTTGTATCATTGTGTGCACACATGTGTGTTTTTTAACTGTTGACTTATTTACCATGCTCGTAGCACACCTGCGTTTAGCTGCCCCACGGTGTCCAACTGATGGACCAAATTGCACCAATAACAAACCTGCCGCAACATAAAGGCGCAAAGCCTGACAAAAGAATACACAAACACTGAACAGCCCCAACGCCCCCAACCCAAGTATTTCAAACTTAGAGCATTGCCACTAATGGGCATTTTTTTGGTTGCCCAATCTCTCTCTAACCACTTTCTCACTCCTCCTCCCCATAGCATTTTCTTGGTCATTTTTATTCTACACCAATGGTCAAAAATTATAATCCCCACCATTCTCTCTCCTATTTTTAATCCTATACCCCACCAATATTTATCTCTCCTACACATCATTAAATTTGTAATTTAGTATTTCTTAATATTATTGTTAACAAAATTTTGTATTAATTTATTTATTTATGAGAGTAGTACAATATTAATTATTTTTAATATTAATTTATGCAAAATATATTTTTTAATAAAATAATAATATTTATTCTTAACTAATTATGAGGGAGAAATTGAGAGAAAATGTAAATACAACAAATTTATGTGAATTTTGGAAATATGAAAATATAGGCAAAATGGGTCTCTATTTGTAGAGAATTTTTTTTTCTAGCCGTTGGTAATTTTTTTTTTTTTTTTTAATTTTATAAGCACAAAATACCCGTTACAAAATTGTTACCGTTGCAATAATCAGGAATTTCCTGATTGGTCCAACTCGCCTGACAGGACGCGTGTCAGCATCTGATTGGCCGTGCTGACGCGCCTGTCAGGGCTGCACTTATATTTTTTTTTGCTTTTCCTACCCTCAAAACGCAGCGTTTTGAGGTGAAGCAAAGCAGACGCTTCCTCAAAACGCTGCGTTTTGAGGTAAGCTTAGCAAAAAAAAATTTAAATGAAACTAGCACGTGGGGCCCACTTATTCTTGGTCAGTTTTTTAATTTTGCCCAAACTTTGATCAAAAATTGATTTGCCCATGGGCATTTTTAATTTAGACCATTGATGGGGAGTAATTTTTTTTTATTTAGACCCCAAAAACTACCCATGGGCATTTTTCTCCCCATTGGTGGCAATGCTCTTATTGCTTCTTCCTGGCTAGAATGCTAGTGCAATTACAAAACCTTGCCACTTTACCGGCAACGATTTGATTTCATATTCATAAGCGTCGCTTCACTTCACTTCGCCGGAATTTCCACTCTCATTTCTCACCTACATTTCCTCTCTTTCTCTCTCCTAGGGTTCCAGTTCCATTCTCTCTCCTCTCCGCTTCAGTCGGAGCTTCTTCTTCATCTTCAATGTCGTCTTCTCAGGTATTTCTCTCTCTAACGTTTCCTCTTTCTCTCTCTTAATTTGAATTTTTGAGACATTTTTGTGCTTGATTTTCTGTGTGAAGGTAGGAATTTTGATTCCGTTGAATAAGAGCTTGGAGAAGGAGAAATCGTTGCCGGAATTGCCTGTTTCTGAAGGTGATAATGTGATCGGCCGTAGTAATGTTCCGGTGACTGATAAAAGACTTAGTCGCAAGCACCTCATTTTGTCTGCTTCTTCTGATGGTTCTGCTGATTTGCTTGTGGTATAGTTTTTTGACTTCCTTTATTTTTTGAGATTTTAGTTTGTTTTATTTTTATGCATTTTGCATGAATTTCTATTGTGATGTGTGGTTTTGGTGTGTTTCCTTTTGTGCATATTGCCATTATTTCTCCTGTGATATGCAATTCGAGTTGTATTTAGATAGAACTTGTATGACTTAGTTGAATTTTTAGAATTAATTTTTGTTTATTTTGGAGTTGATTTTTTTCTGTTGGAAATTTACGTTTGTTTGCGCAAGTACACAGTATTAAATGGAAGCTAATAGTCCATATTTTTGGTGTACAAACACGCAAAGCATAGTCTTCTAATATAAAGAGAACCGCCAAGTGCAGAGTGGACTCTCACACTAAGAATGCTAGAATTTGTTATGAGAAGTGTCTATATGCAATATAAAAATTAGGAAAGAAAGTTAACATGAAAGAATACAGTTGCGTGATACCTTGAATCAAGGTGAGAGTGCGATTCATGTCCTCAAACTGTCTCTTATATGAAATGGTAGTGATGATATTAGTAATGTTTGGCATTAGCTGCCAACACTTTGTTAGAATTTTGAGGACAATGCCTTTTCCATTAAGGCTGAAGTAATGAAGTTTGACTGGTTCGATAAGTTCTTGAAAGTCGGCTAATTGGACTTGGTTAGTTGTGCCCGATTCAAGAGGTATTGTGAGGTGTTTGAAGGGTTAGTTCAAGTTATGTTGACTGATGTTCTTTATATCTCTTTGTTTAATAGGGATGTACTATTGTGAGACTGTTTGTGTATTCCAAGGATTAATATCATCATAATGGCTTGTATAAATGGAAATAATTTGTCCAAGTAACAATGTATCTCATTTTTATCTTAGGTCTTTACTTATGATCTGGCAGGAAGGAATGAATCCTGTGGTGGTTAATTCTGGCGGTCAGAGGAAGGTTTTGAATTCTGGAGAAAAAGCTTCTGTTAATTATGGTGATATCTTAGAATTGATACCAGGGAGTCATTATTTTAAGTATGTAGCCTTAAGTAACCAGAGAAACACTGATGCTGTTAGCAGAGGGAGTAAAGGTGCTAGGGAACGGACAAATCTCGGAGATGGTAGGAAGAGAGCACGAGAAGACTTGAACTTTGGAGCTTCTACGGGACACTTGACGGTATTCTCTGCTATTTGGATCCTCATATATATTGCTCCCTTTATTGGTACTTGCTATCTATTTATCAGTGTATATGCCATGGATGTAAACTCTGTTTGCCTTTGAGCATAGTATTGTACTTCCTCCATTTCATATTAGTTGACACATTTCTTTTAGGCGCCTATGTCAATGTGTAACTTTGAATTAATAAATCTTCAAATAATTAAAACAAAATTATAATAATTTGATACTTGGAAAATAAGACTTTGAGAGGAATTAACAAGATTCCACTTGACTATTTTATCTTAAGAACAAATCACAAAAAGAAGTCAGATTATCTAATGTGAATAGCTGTGAAAGGCAAAACATGTCAACTAAAATGAAACCAAGGATGTATGTTCAATAGCTGGATATTTGCAAAAGATAGACAAAACTATGGTTGTAATTTAATAATCTTCAATTTTTTTTCATCATTATGCTGATTAGTGGTTGACATAAGGGACTCTTACTATCTCTCTTTTTCTCTCCCTCTTTTATTTATTTATTTTTTGTTTTATTTTAATAGAAATTCTTATAAATAAGATTGACAGATGTTACCTGCAAATTGCAAGCAGTGTAGAACTTGTTATTTTTTCCTTACCTGCTTTTTTGCTTTGTGTATTTGTACAGCTTCAGCACGGGATTGGAAGAAACGTAAAAGAAAATATTGATAATGTAAGTGTTGAATCTAAAAGGCAGAACCATTCAGTGTCCAGAAATACCGAGGAGGCGCTACGTGATTTTCATGTGTCTAATGGTAGTCTGCCATCAACATTTCGCCTTATGAAAGTGCAAGGGCTACCAGAATGGGCGAACACCTCTTGTGCTTCTATTGACAATGTGATCGAGGTAATTTATGACTGTGAGGTTTATACTCTAGCGTGTCTTTTTTTTAACCATCTATTTATTGTTACCATACGAAAATATATTTAGGTACATCTGTTTTTGCTGTCTGTTTTGATGCTACATCTATCTTAGCATGCAAATTGAACTGGAACATATCTTAATCAGAATATATCCTAAAGCTGGAAACATACTTCATGAAGTGATCTGGCTGATTGATTACTGGTCTTTCCTATAGGGGAATGTGATTGTTGCTGTACTTTCAAATTACATGGTGGACATAGACTGGCTGTTATCAGGTAATTACCTTGTGAATTTACATCTTGTACCGTGCTTTTTGTCATATCATGTATTACAAAGGTTAAGATATAGACAGGTTGCGTGTTTGTTATGTATCTCTTATAGTAGAGTTGGGTCACATAGAGCATATGATATTATATTTTGATGTGGTGTGGGACTTTATTTTTGAATATGCATGGTTGTCTCTTTGCTGCTATGCTGTATTTATGTTATAATATTAATGGGTTATCACCATATGGATCTAATACTGTTATATGTAATCCTATGCAAGTTTAATTTTTTTTGGATCTAAGGAGGCTCAGAATTTAAATAGTTCAGCATTCTTCCAGTAATTCTAGTTGTGTTACAGTGTGCATTTGCTATCTTATATACTATCTCCGTTTCATAAATATATATATATATATGGTCAAATGAGAAAGGTGTTAAAATGAGAAGGATGAGAAGTAATCTGATCCGTTCAAATAAAAAGATCTAATGGCTTTCATTACATGCTTCATTAATGGCATAAATGTAAATATCTCTTTTTCCTACTTCCCTTTCTATTTTCCCCATTCTTCTTCCTATTTCTTCCATTTTCTTCTCTCTTCCCATTTTTTTTTCTCTTCGAGTTTAAAAAATGCTCTAATGGTGACTATTGAGTGAAATCAAATAAAAGTTAAAATTATATATGCTTAATTTTACTAAATCTGCATTATTATTGTATAACCTATTCACATTTCTTAATTGATATGTGCATATTTATTGAGTTGAATGTGCAAATTTTTTTTTCTAAAGGTGCAAATTTTTTAAATTAAGTGAATATTGCTGAAAATTCTACAACTAATTAATCCTTATTATAAGGTTTACAAGTTGTTCATGATCATAATTACTTTCTCATCTCTAATAAAGTAAAGGTTAGAACTCTGATAAGCTTCAATGGCAAAGAGAAAGAAAGAGTGCATCACAACAAAGAGGAAAAACAATGGAAAAATGAAAGTAAAAAAAATAATGTGCATATTTTTTGAGTCAAACTTACATAGTTTTTTAGTTAAATGTGCGTAATTTTTAGGGGAGAGAAAGAGAGTTAAAAGAATGAAAATGAATCTGTTAAAGAGAAATGTCGAGGAGGAGAAAAAGTGAATATAAAGCTGGAAAATAAACGTGCATAATTTTTAAACTAATTGTGCAGATTTTTCGTATAAAATGTGCATAATTTTACAAAGATGAAATTTGATCGTTGGATTATATTAAATGGTCAAGATTCCTTCTCATCCTTCTCATTATAAGATCCTTCTTATTATAAGATTCTTCTTATTGGATCTCAACCCTATATATATATCCTCCGATTTTTATTATGTGTAACAATTACCATAAATGGGTGAGTTCAATTATGTGCAACAACCCATTTCCTTCCTTTTTTGGCAAATTTTTTAAAATAAAATTACATACATACCCTTTATTTAATATTTCATCTAATTACAAAACTAAATGATATTAAATTAAGTAAATTACCTAACTTAATTAATCAATAATTCTCATCCAATTACTTCCCCTTACTAACCCAATTTGATTTCATCTTTCTTCATCTTCTCAATTCATTTAACCTTACTCATCTTTATCTTCTTCGCCATATATTTCTCTATCCTCTTTCAATTCCATTATCTTTCTCCTGTCTTCTTTGTCTCCTCTTTCAGATCTTCTTTCTCTCTCTCTTCAATTTCTGGTTTGCGGTGGTGGTGTTCATGGGTTTGCTTAGTTTTGTGAGTTCGTGGGTTTGCTGGCTTGGTTCGTGGGTTTGCTCGATTTGTGGGTTTGGTGGGTTCATGGGGGTGGTGGTGTTCGTGGTTTTGGTGGGTTTGTTGGTTTGTGGGTTTGGTGAGTTCGTGGGTTTGGTCGGTTTGCAAATTCGTGGGTTGGTGGGTGTTCTTGGGGGTGGTGGGTTTCTGTCTATGTGGTGGTGGCGGTGTTCGTCGCGGTGGAGGATTTTGGCAGGGGGAAAATTTAGTATTGGTTTTTTTTTTTTTTTTTTTTTTTTTTTTTTTTTTAATTTTTTTAATGAGAGGATTTGGATGTGATTATTTATTAATGACATACCCTTCACATGGGTTAACTTTTCCTGATCACCCATTAAAAATTTTGCCTAGGCATTTGTGCAACCCCTCTTTGTTGCACATAATTAATCAGAGGAGGTATATATATCTCACAAATACTACACCAAAGTTGCAAATAATATGAAATGGAGGTAGTACATAATTTTGATGGTGCTTGTGGGCTTGAAAATACATTGGTTGTTTGATACCTTGGTTACTTAAAGGCAGATTTGTAATAGAGTTACAACTTTCGTTATTTCAAAAAGCTATTCCTTATCATTTGTCATACAAAGATAGTGCAAAGTCCAGCATAGGCCCTTATATTACCACACTCGCTATTTTATCTTGTTATTAAAGCCAATATCTATGCGATTGACACTATTAAAAGGTACACTTTCGAATTTACTTTTGTTATTACTATAATCTAGTGAGTAGTCCCCCAGGTTGTTACTGTTGTAGACTTGCAATTGATACATTTTATTATTAGCTTTTTTTGTTATCAAACCTAAATTGAGTTATTATTTGAGTATCTTTTTTTTTTTTTATTTTTTTTTTTATTTTTTTTTTAATTGAACTTTGTGGTTTGTATTTATGTAAAAGTTTTTACATATTGATAACATACTCCCTCCGACCCATAATATAGTTCCTATTGTGTTTTTTTTCTTAGTATTTAAGAAATGGGAGGAGAAGTGGAAAAAGTACATTAAAAGTGGGAAAAAACTTGACAAAAGTACAAGGCAAGTGGATAATTTAGGGGGACAAAAGTGAAAAGTATAGTTATAGACAAAAGTAGAGAGAGAAAGTGGAAAAAAGTACAATGTAAGTGAATAATTTAAGGGTAAATTAGGAAGATCAATGAATAAAGTCATAAAAATGAGGGTATAATAGCCTTTACATACTGCCGAAAATAGAAACGGCAACAACATTTTGGGTCTCCAAAATAGGAAAACAGGAACTATATTGTGTGACAGAGGGAGTAGTTGATATGGGCTTAGATAGTTAAATGGTCATCTTTAATATATAAAGTTGAGGGTTCGAATCTTTTTATCCTTATGTTTTTATTCGAAATATTATTGGTTTCTTTGTGACGTGGTGTTGTTTAAGTGATGATGTGGTACTATAGATTTAATTTCTTGGTGATGTGGCGTTGTTTGAGTGATGATGTGGCGTCATGAGATGTTTGAAAGGTGACGTGGCATAATGAAAAGAGAATACATGGCACATCAACGTTTTTAGAAACGCCTTTTATTATATTGGTGTAGATGTTGACTACCTCTCAATTCTTAGCAAAATAACAAGGTGCTGGAAAGTATATGTTAAAGTATGATAGATTTCATTCAAATTATAAGAGTAATGTTCAAGTAAAGAAATTTCAACTTATCAAATAATGCTGTGGGGACCAATCTTACCATGACACAGAATATAATACCTGTGTGATGCTGTCTCTGTAATTCTGTGAGCATTATTGCTGTCATGATTGTAGCTGTAGGTTTTTCTAATTTTATGTGCTTGTAGAATCCAGTTATCTGTTCTTTCCCTGTTTCAACTTTCAAGTGCTTTTCTTCTTAACTGCTGCTTTGGATTTAAAATAGAGCTTGTGTAATTTGTTCTTAGGTGCTCCTTTTTAATTGTTGGATAATTTTAATTGCACTCCTTATCTTAACTCAGTTGTGCACTTCTTGAAAATATACTGTCTCTACCTCTGGTTCCCTCTGTAGCATGCCCAATGCTTAGAAAAGTTCCTCAGGTGCTGATTGTACATGGAGAAGGTGACGGTACCGTTGAATACATGAAGGTGTGTTGTGTGGATTAATATTGAGACTTAGCTATCTTAGATGTGCTCACGTTCTAACTCTGAATTTCTGATTGATATACTTATTGAGCATCAGATATTTTATTTTTATTCTGTAGAGGAACAAGCCTAGTGATTGGATTTTGCATAAACCACCATTACCTATCTCATATGGGACGCACCATTCGAAGGCTATGCTTCTTTTATATCCCAAGGGTCTGAGGGTCATTGTGCATACGGCAAATTTGATTCATGTTGATTGGAACAATAAAAGTCAAGGCTTGTGGATGCAAGACTTCCCTTGGAAAGACCAAAATGCGACAAGCAAGGGGTGTCCTTTTGAAAGTGATCTTATTGATTATTTACAGGCTCTAAAGGTATTAATACTTTCTATATGTTGTGCACTATGTGTTTTGGTTTTCTAATTCATTTAATTCTTTATTTATCGTTTTACTTCATGTTTCTATTTTTTTTTTTTTTAATAATTGTTGAGTTTTGACACTATATTCACATGCTTTGACCTTAGTTTTTCCAATAATATATAAAACAATTAATTAGAATGTTATTGTACCTACCACAATGTATATTCTCAAATTATTAAATTTTTTAATTATTTTGCTTTTGTATCATTATATTTATTAATGATTAAATGTGTATTGGGAAATTTGAAGATCAATATGGAAATAAAAATAAACAAAACTAACGGAGTATTTTATTTTTCTTAAGAAAAATTTCCTTATCTATGTTGGAGTGGAAAGTGTTTACTTGCTCTTTTTTTATATTTAGACCGTGGACCAATGCTACTCCCATTATATGTTTTTCTATTATTGTTTTTACGCTAGTGTTGTAGACTCTTTATCATAGGAAAGTTTGAAAAAGTGGTTGTAACTTGTTCTTTTTGGTAATGAAATTTCTATTTACAAAAAAAAAAAAAAAAAAAAGGGGTTTGAAAAAGTGAGTAGTGTAAGAAAATAGTGGATTAAGTAAGAGAAATGTAGTAAAATAGTGGGTGGGACGAGAGAGAGAGAGAGGCTTAGTTTACATAGTTTTTTTACTACTCTCTTATAAAAATAATTTGTTTAATCATCTTACTGAAATTAGGAATTTGGAAAGAGTGACAATTGCAGTTTTGTACTTATGTCCTTTGGTTTGTATAAAGTATAGAAATAGAGGTTTAAGGAGTTTATGGCCTTTCACCTGATTAATTTTCTAATTTACTCTGTGACAAGATTATGTCTTAGGTGTTGGCACTTTGGCATATCAACTTGGGATGGTGTTATCTAAACATGTCCTAAGAAGCAAAGTTCATTTGTAGCTGGTCATTATATTTTGGATGTCGCCATTGTTATGAGATGGTGGAAGAAAATGAAGTTTACATATTCAAACGAAGTGGAATAAGAAAATGGGTAGAGTACTTACATGTCGTTATAGATTCTATTATGATACTAGAAAGAGGAAGGTGGGATTAGCCAAAAGGAGTAACACCATAAAAGTTAGTTGTAGAAAGAGATGATGTAAAGGGAGTGGAAGTAAAATAAATTGTAGAGGTGAGAGGAATTAGAATGTTTCAATAGTAAATCCTTGGTAACGAGTTCACTAATGGAAAACCATTCTACAAATTAAGAAAAATGTGTCAAAAAAATCTATTTAAGTAAACATTTTATGAAAATTTGTCACTTAATAGAAAAATAGTATTGTGAATGAAATTGCTGTGAGACGGGACTTTTTGGCCACATTTTTGACCTTTGATTGTCAATTTTTGGCGTTGACCCTCACTTGCTAAGCATGTGACTTAGCTTGATGTTTGTTGGAAAATTTTCCTTTCTCCTACCCAAGTGCCACACATTACCATCCAACAACCCAACATCTTCCGATATCATCCCTTTGATAATCATCTCTTCAAACTTTTGTCTTTCCGCCACTAAAACTCAACCCAACCCAAATAAAAATTAATTGAATTTGATGAAACTCATTTTTTTAAGCTTTATGATGGCCGAAGGGATATTCGATCCTTGGGAAAACACCCTAGAGTCAAACTACCTAACTACCAAATGAGTATAAGACGAGTAAAGGATCGTATCCACGTGTAATGACTAATGAAAATACTAAAAGTGTAAAACAACTATAAGCTAACTCGGTCACAAGATTGATTTTTGATAAATTAATTACTTCTTTCGCAATTAAAATAAACTAGGGGGTGATATTATGGGAGATAAACGCTAATGGGAGACGAGATCGAACTTGGGTGATAGAATGGGAACTCGCCTTGTTTCAAAGCCATAACACTAAACATTTTCTAGACTAAACAATTAACATGATAAGACACAAAGTCTTAACAATAGGAAGTGGATTTCTAACTCGAATCGGTCTTTTGATTGTTTCAAGATAACATGAAACAGAAACAATTGTTATTTTCACCTAATTACCATACTAAAGCATCCTAGATTCCTAGTCATTGAAACTAGGCAACCATAATCATGAAAAAGATATAGTCTAATTGAACAAGAGAATACTCATAACCAAACTTCATTTCTTTGAGAGTGAACCACATGAGCATAAAGTTATCACCAAAATACATGTGCAAACAATGAACTCATGAATAAACAAACATCAACCTAATTAGAACATGAAAACATCCTAATTTAATCAACTCATGGCTAGGTTGGGCCTCTACCCAACCCTTAGCTAAGGGACTACTCACGATCTATGGCTATGACGAGAAAAGTAATGGAACAGAGGTAGATTGAACATGCAAGAACAATTAACAAGAATTAAGAGAAAATTACCATTCACAAAACATGTAAAATCTGAAAATTAATAACGGTGGAAAAAAATTACTAAAGTTTAGGCTTCAAAATTGGAGTAATAGTTGAAATTAAGAGAACAAACTTGAATTGATTTTAAGGGAATCTAAGCTAATTAAGAGGAGTTCTATGCATTAACTAAGAGAATCAGGGTGTAAAAGTATGTATGTACAAAATGAGCTAAGGGGGGTATTTCTGACCCCAAAATAAAAAGATGGAGAAAACGAGAAAATGGCCCGTCTAGGTAGTAGCTGTTGATGAGACGTGTCGAATGTTGCAAGGACGTGCATACCTTGGGTGAGAGCTGCTGCTTGCCACTGTTCTGCTCTATGGCATGTCCGTGCTACTTCTTCTTCCTTGCACTTTCTCTTTTTCCTTGCTTCATTCATCGAGTCCCTTTGCTCCATACCTCTTTCTTCCTTCCTTTTTCAATGGTTCGATCATTCATCCTTTGTGCTCTTTGTCCAAGTATTCCATGGCTTGGCTAGAGCTTCAAAAAAGACACCAAAGAATGATTCCGTGAAGCTTGGGATGCACAAAAATTGCATAAAAATAGAGTAAGTAATAAACTTGGATAATGGTTTCTCACAAAATGAAGGTTAAAAACCACCCTAAAATCATACTGAATAGCTAGTTATCACATGAATATTATGTTAATACTTAAAATTTTAACCAATGGAGATAATAAAAGGACAGAGATAGGGAAAGTTGCGAATTGCGGTGAATTGCCAATAGGTGGCAAATATAGGAGGTTTGAGGTGGGCTTTAGGTGGCTATGGTGATGTTTTTGGTGGATGGAGAGAGAAAGAGAATAACGAGAGATATGAGAGAGAGTGATAAGGAAGAAGGGATATGTGGGTGTGCTGACATTTGGGCTGTAATGGGTAGTGCTTGGGTGGCACTGTGGAATGAAGGAGTGTATCAGGCAATAATGAACAAACAAGATTGCTATAAAATGCTGGAAAATGCAGAAGTGATGAAAATTATGAGAAGTGTAAAGAAGCTAGAAAAGAAGCGAAGAAAGTTGTACGCGATGCGAGAACGAAAGTGAACTGAGACCTTTATGCTAGCTTGGATACAAAGGATGGAGAAAAAAGCATCTATAGGCTTGCTCGTGTTAGAGATTGGAAGACGCGGGATATTAGAAAGGTCAAATGTGTGAACCATAAAGTTCTTGTTACAGACAAGGAGATAAAGGATATATAGAAGTCTTACTTTGATAGTGTATTCGATGGAGGTCAAACTCAAGATATTGGTGATACAATTGTTCCTCATGATATGGTTAATCGGGAGTTTATGCGGAAGATTCAAAAGGGAGAAGTCAATATGGCATAAAAAAAGATGGGATTGAAGAAAGCGGTTGGACCTGATGGCATTCCTATTGAGGTTTGGAGATGTTTGGGAGAAAGAGGAATTCAAATGGCTGATAACTTTTTTTAACAAGATTTGAGGATGTAATAAGATGCCTTTGTATTAGAACAAAGGTGATGTCCAATATTGTGCTAACTATCAAGGGATTAAACTAATGAGTCATATTATGAAACTTTGGATGGTTAAGGAGAAGTGTGAAGATCTCGAAAAACCAATTTGAATTTATGTCTGGAAGATCGACTACGGAGGCAATCCATCTTATGAGACAGCTAATAGAGATCTATCGAAAGAAGAAGAAGGATTTACATATGGTTTTTTTTTATTGATTTAGAGAAGGCTTACTATAAGGTACCAAGGGAGATTCTTTGGTGGGCTTTAACATGTATGAGGGAGCTTGCACAAGTGTGTGGACCACTATTAGGAAGATTGAAGAATTCCCAATTACACTTAGTTCATCAAGGTTCTGCACTTAGTCCTTTTCCTTTTGCTATTTCATAGCCGAATTGACGAGTTTAGTTCAAGATGATATACCATGGTGCATGATGTTTGTTGATGATATTGTGTTGATTGATGAGACGAAAGAAGGTGTGGAAAATATGTTGTTGGTTAGGGTGGTGTGGAGGGAGGAAATTCACATCAATGACGTGTTGTGATTATATATACTTTCTAAATTTATTTTCATATTTATTCTTATTTTTAGCTCATTAATGTTTTATGAATTGTATTGTTTTCCTTTGCTAAAGTTTTCTTAAACCTGTATGTTTTCTATTTCAACGTTTTAACCTCTCGTTTAAAATTTTATTCAATTTTGTTCTTGGTTTTCTTCTAAAACTCTCTTAATTTTTCTTAAATGCTCTTTCGTTTACTCACATTTTCCAAACTCTTTTAAATGATGATTTTGTTTTATCCTTTTCTTTATATTGTACGATTCCTTATGACGATTCATGTTAGCCGACCCCAAAAAACATATTGGGACTAAGGCTTTGTTGTTATTGTTGTTGTAGTTGTTGTTGTTTGATCTAAATATTTCCCGTCGAATTTGATCTAATCTATTATTGACAAGAATAAGTAATAAGTTTCTGAAATAAGTTGAAGAGAACAAGCCTAAAGACTTTCTTTATCTCGTGACTTGTTGTGAGGTTAAAATTAATGTTGTTCGTTATGATGTTAATTTGCATTCAAGTTTGATATTATTTTTATATGTTTTATTGTTATAGATTATAATTTGCATGTGTAAAAGTTATAGCAAATGGATGTACAACATCCTTTTTCCATTCTATATCTTCTTCCACTTTTCTTTACCAATGATTGTTGATATATCTTCTGGCTGCTGTTTATACTAAACCATTGATTGTATTTTTACAGTTGCCAGAATTTACTGCCAGTTTGCCAGCCCTTGGTAGAGTGAAAATAAATGCTTCCTTCTTTAAGAAGTTCAATTATGAAAATGCAGCGGTATAGTTGTTTCCCTTTGAATGGTTAATGACTTCTAGTTTCCTGGTGGTATTTCTTTTTTTCAGATAATTTGCTTTTGAAAGTAAATTCATCTGGTACTGCTAAAAGAATATGTGATTTATTTACTCCATTGTTTTTTATTTCCCCTACCTTCTTTTTGTTTTGAGTTGTTTTGTTGTCTGTTTTACCATTTCTACTTTATTCTATATATGGAAAACACCTTTTACCATCTCAACCTTCTTTCACTTTTACACTCATTCTCTCTTGTTTTGTCTACCCTTTCCACACACCTACCTTTTTACTCTTTCTCTCTTATTTGATACTCCTTATATTTACATCCACCAACTCACTTAGAAACAAGAGTCTACCCTAGATGAGTAAAAAAAAAAAAAAACAAAAACTCGGAGGGAGTTCAATGGTTCCTCGATGTATGCTCAATTATCCCTTGAAGTATATGCAATAATTCACTTAATGTATCTACAATGATTCCTAAATAATTTTTATCACCCAACGTTCCTAAATCCTCTCCCTTACATACATTTCATTGATACAACTTCTGTAAATTGTGTTCCTTTGAGTTGATTACAATTACTATTTGCACAAAGGTTAATTTGGGGGGGGGGGGGAGAGAGAGAGGCAACTAGCAAGCGAGTCATGTGAAAGAAAAAGTAGAAGAGAATGAGAGATGGTTTGTAAGTGAGGTTTATGTAATAAAAAAAAAGAGAATATTATATGTGGGGTTATGTAAGAAAAAGTAGGAGATACATTGTTCATATGGGGTTGAGAGGGGCGAAAATTAAATTAATCTTCACCAAAAAATGGATGAGAGAGGAATTGCTACCAACTTTAAGGAATGGAACAAAACGGAAACTGTAACCAACTTGAATTGTATGTTCAAATTGTTACAATATTTTGTATTTGCTCTTCCAGGTCAGATTAATTGCATCAGTTCCAGGATATCATTCTGGATCCAGTTTAAAGAAGTGGGGTCATATGAAACTACGTTCTATCCTAGAGCAATGCACTTTTGACAACAAATTTAAGAAATCACCTTTAATTTATCAGGTAATGCCTGATCATATTACTAGTCAACTAATTTCTTTGAAGCTTTGATTCATGCTGGTGCATCCAATTCCTAAATTATTTTTTATTTGATATAGGGTAAGTTACGAATCAATCATTAAAGATTTGATTACAGAAAGAGGACAAGGTGTCCTCTAAGAGAAATTGATCTCATAGACCATCAGTTATCATTCTTGTTTGCAGGTTCAATAATATTTGAGAAAATTGAAGGGGGGGGGGGGGGGGGGGATGGGGGGCTTAAATAAATTTTGGAGGCTGGAGAAGTAAAGTATATAAAGTGTGGTCATCTGGTATGAAGTACATCCAGTGCAGCGGACTTTTTCTTTTTGGTTCTGAATAAGTTCAATTACATATAGAGCGAGAAAGAGCAGATAGCTGTTAATTTTTTAATTATAGGTGATGTTCAAGATTAGATGATTTATTGATATGCAATGTTTGATATAAGAAGATTTATTCTCCTTTCCTTACTCCTTTTCTTCTGTCTTTTCCTCCCCTCTGTTTTTGTTGCTTTTTAATCTGCTATGGCTATGGACTGATGGAGCCCTATCCCAAATTCTCCAAAAGTTTTCAGAGATAATTTTGATCAGACTAACCTTAGGCTATACACTTATACCTAATTACCTACAGGCTACATCAACCAATTATAAGTGTATTATACTTTGGTATTCTGATGTAGTCATGAACTCATTATAGAAGCTATTGGGAAAGGTGATAAATAGGTGTTTGGGGATTGATGCCTTGCCTGAAACCCTTGTCATTATCCTAGGTGACTATGATGACTAACCCTAACTGCAGACTGTTATTACTCCTAGGTTGTGGCCTTCACTGGAGGCATCACTCCGTGCTTAAATAAAGTTGGTGTTTTTTGGTCATGGATAATTGCTTGGCTTGCAATGATTTGGGTTGTTGGTGACCAATTGACAGCAAAAATGTTTGGGTTATTTGATTTTATTCTTTTTATAATGGATCATTGATGTAATAGGAATTTAGACAGGAGAGGGTCCCTATCTGCTAGAATTATTAGTTTTGGGGTGGGAGAAAGTGAACTTGGTGGGGGGAGAAGGGGGGAGGGGGCTATTGCGTATAAAAAACTAAGGAGATAGATGGGGCCATGTAGTTTGTTGCCTACATGAAGTTACCGGGTGCTGTTTTGCAGTTTTATAATTTCACCTTTTATAACAATGGTTGCTTCACAGGCATCTTTCGTTCTCACCAGAGTTTGTTTTGGTTTAGTTTTCCTCTCTTGGTTCGCTGGATGAGAAGTGGATGACTGAGCTAAGAACTTCAATGTCATCTGGATTGTCAGCTGATGCATCCCCCCTAGGTTTGGGCGAACCACTGATCATATGGCCTACTGTGGAAGATGTCAGATGGTCACTTGAGGTAACATTTAAAGGATTCACTTTTATTTTTGGTAATTGTAGTAATAGCATGTATATTTTTGCTCTCTCTTGCTGACTTGTTTTTGACAGCTTGACATTTAATTGGTTTTCACGGTTCATTTTCCGCAGTTGTATTTATTTTAATTTACTTTGTCTTTGCAACAGAGTAACATAAATACTATGGAGTTATATACAGTTATTCATGCTTCTTATAATTCTGTAAATTGATCTGTAAACAGCAATATTCTTTGCATCTTTATCATTTAAAATTTTCTCCAATCTTGAAGTTAATCATTTCCCTTGTGACTCTGTTGTCTGTTGGAGCTTTTATCAAGTATTGACATGCAATTAGTAGTATTGTTTTGTATGTAGTATTTAAGATAGGGTTATCTGGACAACCTCTTGAACTTTCAGGCACATTTGGTAAAACCACCTAATTTTTTTTTTGGGTCTTTCATTGTCATATACTTGTTTCTGTATTCTTTCCTGAAAGGCTATGAGATAGACTGGGAATTTAGACAACAATATTCAACAACACTACAATAGAAATAGGATGATAGCTTGACTGGTTGATTAATAATCAGAAATAACAGATACAAGGGGAATATAGCTTGAAGTTATAACTCTCTTTTAGTAGCTTGAGGCTACAACACCCTCTTAGTAGCTTGAGGCTACAACACCCTCTTAGTAGCTTGAGGCTACAACACTCTCAATATAATGAACTCAAAATTCACATGCCATTTTCCTATAGTTCTATTTTCCATTTTCCTATTGTTCTATTTACCTGAGAAGTCTGTAGTGGAAAATGAAAGTCTGGTAAATGGAATAACTTAGCTTCTATCTCTTTGCTCAGTCCTTGCAACTTATTGTATAATGGGTATTTGTGGCCATTGATTGTAAAATATGGAGATTGTAAACTGATGTGAATCTGTGCTGTATATGTATATGGGTGTAAGTAAAATAATAAAGATTCTTTATGATTTTAATATTAAATTACAAGTTGCTCACATTTTTTTTCCATTTAGGGGTATGCAGCTGGAAATGCTATCCCGAGTCCACTTAAAAATGTGGAGAAAGAGTTTCTGAAGAAATACTGGTCGAAGTGGAAGGCTACCCACACGGGTCGCAGGTGCCATCATTTTATTCTGTTCACAAACGTGTGCTTCATTTGTTTTGTGCTCTTAGTGACTTGGTCTGTCAGCTGCATAGCATGTACAAAGACTTCAAACTGTAATGATTTGTGGTTCTTATGTATGCATCTCTAGAAATATGGGTTTAGAAGTTGCCAATACTCCTTTTGGTCATTTTCCAAGTGTTTTGACACTGGATCAAGCGGTGCGTTCTTGCCTTTTTTGCGGCAAGCTATGTTAAACTCTTCACTGTGCACTCGGACACTTCCATTAGAGTAGAGAGGAAAAAAGAGGAGAAATATGAAAGAAAAATACATCTTGTTCAAAGACCACCATTGATATAGAGAAGATAGAGAGAAGAAGACTGCCACTTATTGGGAGAATTTACCGAGGAAAGAATTAAAAAAAATAAAATAGAGATGGACTTGATAAAAAATTTAAAGCTTTTGTTATGTATAATTTATTTATAAAATTTAAGTGGTGTATTAACGTGTCCCTATACCTGTGTCTAAATATCGGATAGAGTCCTGGTGTCCTAAAATTTTGGAACTTGGCAGACATTTGTCCGTGTCTGATACTTGTTCCGGAAACCATGTAACATAGATGGCAAGGATACAAGCCTTGTGTAGAAATGGGGCTTTTAAGCAGAAAGCAACACTAGTGGGCGTCTAGATCTCAAAGGGGCACTCTCATCTTTTGGCGATGGAGTGCAAATGATTGGGGCTTGTGACAGATAAGCAGGTAAAGGACTAAAGGCAGGCACAAGCGGGATCGAATTATGAGTTTCTTATAGCGTCTAGTGAGTTTGGGGTGCTAATATGCATGTGATAACACAATATCTATTGAGTTCTAACAACAACACAAGCATAAAAGTGAGACACCATTGGGTAGAAGGCCTTTGGATTTCATTTTTCACTTGCCCTCTAAAGAGCGTCTAGAACTTAGGAAATTTAAACAAAAGCCTAGAAAAAAGAGGTTGGATTTTAACACAAGGGCATTGTTTAAGTGTTAAACTTAAACCTATCAAAATGGCCCTCCAACCGTTTGCATTTTTTATTCTTTGTTGATCTACCAATGAACCTGTGAGCTTTTATATGTGGGTTGTAGACTTGTAGTATCAGCGTGCTTCGCGGTTTGTCCCAGACTGTGCCTTTTTTTTTCCTTTTTTTTTTTTAATCTGTTTCCTCATCTAAAACATTAGTTTGGTAGTTATCAATGTCGTCAACTCAACAGACCTTGATATGTTATTGTTGAGTTCCCATTCTACTCATCTGCCTGATGTTATCAATTAGTTCCTTTGTCAGATCCCCTCAAACTTTATCCATGACAGTATAAGTGTTTCATTGGCTTGTTTGATAGATGCACATGCTATACAAATCTAGGCTATACACTTAGTGGGACCAACATAGTCCTAGAGTTTCCAAAGGTGAGAAGCGTTTGCTCATTTCAGAAGGGAAGTGGAAATGAATTTTTGTTCCCTTCCTCCCTTAGTGTGTTTGTCATTTACAATTTTACACTGATATGTTTTGTTAATTGTTAAGAGTGATTGTGACTTTTTTTTTTTCAGCCGTGCAATGCCCCATATAAAGACATTTGTTCGTTATAATGGTCAAAATCTCGCGTAAGACCCTTCAGCAGTTTCTTTATTAAGTTTAATTTCATTTTCAAGCAACAAGGTTTTGACATGTGTTCCATACATTCCAAAACAGTTGGTTTTTATTAACTTCAGCAAATCTCAGCAAAGCTGCCTGGGGAGCCCTTCAAAAGAATAGTTCTCAATTGATGATCCGTTCCTATGAGGTATTCATCAATTTCACTGTGTATGAATGAGATATATGGTTAGATGTGGACACATGATAATGTTAAGGATGCATGGTTACCTGCATGGCTGCATTAGGTATTTGGAATCACATCATAAATGACATCCTTTTTTTTTTTTTTTGATGGAATCCTAAATGGCATCCTTAGTGCAAATTGTATTTGATCTTTTATTTTTATTTATTTATTTTATTTTATGTTGTTAAAAAAAAAAAAAGGTTTTATTGGTTGATATGATAAAGAAACGGAGGGGAATATTAAGCTTTGAATATTATTTGAATTAGGTGAAGCATGGCTTATTTAACCATATTAGGAGTGGTACGCTGTTTTAGACCTGAGATCTATTGTTTGACACTCTATTAGTCTATTAATACATAATCCTTTTCTTGACATAGCCACTTTACATTGTGAGGTTTTCTTTTATTTGATGTCCACTTGTACTCTATTCTATTTTGGAAAACAATTTTATTATCTTTCCCCCTCATCCTACAATACTTTCACCGAGTTACACCCTCTCTTAGTTAATTCACCATTTTTTTTACACCTACTCACCTTTTTACATACTCTCTGTCTCTCTTACTTCATTCACCTTACTTACACGGTTACAACCCATTCACCTCTCCTAGAAACAAGAGTCTATATAAATTGGGTATGTTAAAACGGGGGGAGTATGTATAAGTGCATAGTGGCATTTTAGGAGGTGGCATGAGGATAAATGTAATCTTAATTTCTCTCTCGAGCAAAAATCAATGATAAAGCAGTTTTTATTATAATATACACGTCATGGTTGGAACCTTCTAGTTGCTTTTACAATTTTCCATTGTGCATAAATATTCACTTGCCTTGGTTTTATAAAGCTTGTAGAAGCATATTCACAACTTCCTCCTTTGTGCTTATATATAAAGGTTAATTAATATCCTCTCATATTCTTTTGACTTTTGAGTGTACAGTGATGATGTTAGTTGATTTTGTTACTTTCTCTTGCAATCTGTAGATTCTGTACTCATCTCGTGCTTTTTGTTGATTATTTATCTCATGCTTACTGCTTATTATGTGTGAATAACCCAGCTTGGCGTGCTGTTTTTGCCTACTGTTGTTAAAAATGATTTTGGATTTTCTTGCACAGATGATAGAAGATCTCTAAAGGTATTTATATATATTTTTTTCTTTCTGTTCTTTAGATAAAGTTTATGCAATTTTGTTGTAGTTCGTGTTGTGTATTCTGAATTTAGGATGACAATGACAGGAATTAAGGGGACCAACAGGTAGCTCTGGAATTCGAAAGATAAAACTGGTTACTCTGACTTGGCCAGGAAGAGATAATGATGATTCTGATTCTGAAATAGTTCCTCTTCCTGTGCCATATGAACTTCCTCCAAAGCTGTACTCCTCTCAAGGTCTCATTTCTTTGCCCTTTTCTGTTTGATATAGTTTCTCCCACTCTTCCAGAAGGTTATTTCTTCATTTTCTTGCGTCATTTCTTGTCCAGTCTGATGCCCTTGTACAGGCATGTCTCTAAATTCTTCTTTGTATGCAGATGTACCATGGTCTTGGGACCGTGTATACCGACAGAAGGATGTATATGGTCAAGTTTGGCCTAGGCAGGTCAAGCTTTATAGCTCTCAAGATGCTTAAGTCAGCTCTTATTACTATTAAGTGGCATCTATGCTCTGACATTGTGAAACTACTTCTGGAAGGTATGTATTGCCTCTCGAATCCTTGTAATTATTCAATATGTTAGTAGTTTTATTTCTATGGATTCGTCAAAATTCATGCATAGCTTCAATTTCTGCTTAAGGAGTTTTATTTTTTAGTTGATTTGTTGTCTGCATTGCTGCAATTTATTTCATGGCTTCTCTCAATGTAGTGGTAAAATATCACAAACCATTGGCTCTTGTGTCCATGAGTTCTGCCTGGTTTATCAACTGAAGGTTCAATTATAAGCTTCTGAAAACTTTGACCCATGAACTGCTATGAATAATGTTTATATAATCAATCAATCAAAGTCTTAATCCCATAAGTGGGGTCGGCTACATGAGCCAAAAGTGATTATTCCATATAGGCATCCACATAATTATCAAAAATGTTATAAAAAAAAAAAAAAAAAAAAAGATAAGAGGAATTTTCTCTCTTTATTATTATTATTATTATTTTTTTTTCCTTTCCACTTGTGTACATTGAAACAACTAGAAATTATCAGAAAATCGCGTGGCTTGAATTAATCTGGGTAACCTTCCTAAGTAGAGTTTCTTTTAAGGGTTTATAAGTAGTAATTAGACCAATTCAAGATAAGGTCCCATGGTGTATGTTGTTCGCGGATGATATAGTTTTGGTGGATGAGACTAGGGATGGGGTTAATGCCAAGTTGGAGCAATGGAGGCAAAGGTTGGAATCTAGAGGGTTTAAGCTAAGTCAGAGTAAGACTGAATATTTGGTATGTCGTTTTGGCACTCAAAGGGGGACAAGCAATGAAGTGGTGAGTTTGGATGGAAATGATTTGACCATGAGTGAATGTTTTAAGTATCTTGGGTCGATCATCCACAAGAATGGTGACATTGATCAAGACGTGGCCCACAGGATTATGTCAGGGTGGCTTAAATGGAGAGCGGCCACGGGAGTGTTATGCGACCGCAACATTCCCTTACAGTTGAAGGGAAAATTCTACCGGACTGTCATATGACCAGTGTTGCTCTATGGTACAGAATGTTGGGCTTCTAAGAAAGAGCATATTAAAAAGATGGAGGTTATGGAAATGTGCATGTTAAGGTGGATGTGTGGAAACACTTTAAGAGATAGAATCAGAAATGAGGTTATTCGCAATAAAGTAGGTGTGGCAGGCATTGCATATAAATTAAGGGAAAATTATCTGCGTTGGTTTGGACATGTAAGACGGAGACCCGAGGGTGCACCGGTGCGAAGAGTGGAAGAGTGGGACCATGGAGGGATTAAACGAGGAAGAGGGAGACCAAAAATGACTTGGTTGGAAGGAGTGAGGAAGGATATGAAGTGCATGGATTTACGTGAGGATGAAGTTTTGGATCGTAAGGGATGGAGGAGAAAGATTTATGTTGATGACTACACGGAATAATCAAATTTGGTTCATGTTAGCCGACCCCACTTTTGGGATTAAGGCTTTGATTGATTGATTGATTGATTTATAAGTAGTATGATGAATAATTAAGAAAGTTATGGTATGGGAATCACTTTGTAGTATGATGAATTCATAAGAAAGTATTGAACAGTCTTAGAAATTACATGTGGATAGGATTTTTCTGATAGGTTACTTAAGTACTCGACCCAATCAGTAATGTTGGGCCAAGTCATATTTGACTGTTCCGGGTTTTATATTTGGGTTTCGAGGAGATAAGTATAAGATTGGGGTAACATTTATCATTTTTCACCTTTTGGGACCTATCACTCTTTTTTTTCACCTTTTGTGATATATACCCCCCTTTTTTGTCCAAAACCATACCAAAGGTGAGTTAAAAACTCAGTTCCTTTGTTAAAAATTTAGTCCCTTTCACTCCAATTTTTTTTAGGAAAAAAAAAACCATTGATTTCTGCTTTAAATCCCATGAATATCTGCTTTAGATCCCATATTAATATCTGCTCATTAAACAAAACCCCATTATTAAGAGAACCCATTTACATGGGGTTTTGCTGAAGATGCGAAAATTGATTTTATTATATTTATTTATTTTTAATTTTTAGGTTTCTTTTGATGATACTACTGCAGACCCCATCTTCTTCTCCCCAATCCTCCTCATCAATTCATCATCATCTTCTTCAATCTCTCTTTCACTCTGCAATCAAAAATGCAATTCCCAATTATTTAAATTAATAAAAAAAACCCATCAAAACCTTCGATTTCTTCTCATAATAATGATGAACTTGAATCCACATCATCCGATCATAGTCAGCCCTCTTCTCAGGATTTGACAATGTACGTAAGCCTCATGAGCCTTGATAAACTCATCAGCTGATGATGTGGCATGTTTTAAACCCTTTGACGTGACAAGAACATACCAGGATGAACTGATGAAGAACTCTAGCCTATTTCCTATATGTAGCCAAGATGTCTTTACCAGAGGCACCAGCCGGAACCCCAAAATCTTGTAAAAGACAAGGTTTGAAGGGAGGTCCTTTTAGAAGCTACCCCTATGGAAGAGGTGGAATAACCGCCTATGGTGTAGAGTGTAGGCGGCGGAGATGGTGGGGAGATTTTGTCAGAATGAGAGATGAGACAACACACGAGGATGATAGGTGGTGGAGGAGAGAGAATAAGTTAAGGGGTTTGATGGAAATGATGGTGTTGTTGCAAATGCAATTTTTAGGAGGATGTATTTTGTATTGGTGTTCAATTATGATGGTTGATTTAGATTTCGACCATTGCTGTTTTCTCTCTGTTCGTTTTTTCCTAGCTTGTTTACAAATTGTTTGCAAGGGAGTAAGTTTTGGAATTCAATTCAAGGACCTAAGTTTTTGGAATATGACATGTAATTAATTGCAAGGGAGTAGCATTTGCTCTGGTGGGTTAATGTTGAGTTAAATGGCCAGATTTTTAACCCCAGGTCCCAAAGGGTGAAAAAAGGTGGCAAGTCCCAAAAGAACACCATTTGTTGGTTGTGTCTTAGTTGATTAAAATTTATTCAGCAATACAGTTGCCATGTCATTGCCTAGTGGCGAGTGCTATGTATGAGGTCATGTGAACAATAGTTACATAAATAAGTCGATAGTATGGATAAGATAACTAGACAAAGGCTAATGTTTAATTATTTTTTTTAGTAAGCTATTCAAAGAGTAATTTTACATAAATCTTGAATTTCAACGATAAAGACGAGTTTTGAAATAAAAAGTTCAAGGGCGCAATGCCCGCGAATTGCCGCGAAGAGCATTTGGATATTCATGAGATGTCACTTTTCTACCATCAGTATGATTGGGACCGCAAATTAGCCTGAAATTTTTTTATGTGAGGAGAACCCTGTTCTGATGCAATGGGATTTGTTATCTGTGAGGGTGTTGGATGTTTTATATAGCTTGAGTGAGATCCATCAGAAGCTGAAGAGGCTGTCTGATCATTTGAAGAGTGGCTTTTGGATGTAGTCGTTGGAGCTTGCTCATGGAGAAAAGAGGCTGGCAATTGGCGAAGAGGGAGGTAGTTTGTTGTCTTTGTAGAAGTAGTCTCAAAAAGCTTTAATTCACTTGATTGATATAGACATTGATGTGACTTGTAGGTTGACTGGTATATGTCCAGCAAAAGGGGGTACTGCTGTAAGGCAAAAAGGGCAACAGGTATTGAAGCAATTACGGCAATAAGAGTAGGAGCCCATTGTGTACCTTCTTGAAAAGTGATAAAGAATGTAGCAGTGAAGGCCACTATCATTGTTGCTATTGAAATGAGCAGCAAAATAAGCCCGCTCATGAGTTTCATTGGCAATGATACTAGGAAGTCACTCTCTGCGTATCTTGAAGTAAGGATTGATAAGAAGATCAATATTGAAGCAGTAGAGGTTAACAACGATACTCCATTTGACACTGAGAAAACCACAAAACAACCCCTTTTTTGTAGGACTGGATATCCTTTTTCATTAACTCCTCCAGGTAATTGGAAGGCTGCAGTGAACACCATGGTAGCAATTAGAGTTGCAACTAGAGCACATGATTCTGCTGTTTTCTTCATCCAATCCTCTCCTTTTGTCCTTAACCTTTCATGCTCTTCACTAAACATCGAGTGAGGTGTTTTATGATCATTGTTTTCAGCTTCAATGTACTCAGGCCTCACTATCCTCTTCACTGCCTGCAAATCAAACTCTTGTTAGTTCTGTTGATGGGAAGTCTGTAGAATGTAAACAACTCTTAATGCTTTTAGCCTTATATAGAATACCTTGAACCATAAAAGCTCTCGCTGCATTTGCAAAGTTGCCCCAGACACACAATTTAGCCGATGAGCAGGTGCCAACTTAAGCCAAATGCAACATGTTATTTCCATCATCATCTTTGTATGTAGCTATCAAGTCTTTGATTGCTCCAATTTCATATATAAGTTTGAATATCTCCTCTTGGCGGTGCTTTACTGCTATATGAAATATAGTATACCTGTTTTCATCTACCTTCCATATTAGATCAGGATAAGATTGGATCAACGTTCTTAAGAATTCGACCTTCCCCAACTTAGCTGCAACAAACAATAGCAGCCATGGGTAGCCAATCAGTGCAGATATATCCTCTTCCTTCTGTCTGATGACTTCATCCCAAAGGCGCTGTATCAGGTCAATTGCAAGTTGTGGTTCCGTGTTTTTACCTTGATCTATAGCGGTCCCTGAAAAGAATTTTTGTACGTCATGTATTCATTTTTATCTTATTGTGAGATTGACTAGGTATGTGCCTTGGAAGTTACATTGCAATGAGAACCTAACATTCAGTTTTCCATCAACTGGCTGTAAGGGTTTCCGAGCCAATGCATGTAATGCGGTCTCGTTCTTTGCATCCCGAAGAAGGGCCAAGTTGCGGTGGTTGCTTAGAATTTGCAATGCCACATCTGTACTATGAAACATTTTCAAATATAGAGTTAGAATTAGTACATGGAAGCATATTGCTTTTACCTATATGTCATTTCGCCTCAATTAAAAGCATTAGATGAAGGGTGGGTGTTTAGGGTGTGACACTGCCAGTGGAAGTATCAAGTAGTATATGTGTCCGAAAAATAGAAAATATTCAACATGAGTTGTTGAGATGAAAAGCTAAGTAACTGGCTATTGTTGCCATTGATATAGGAATTTTAGCTTACCGAACATATTGGTGTTAATCGAGCTGGTAAGTAACCCTATTCTATCTTGGTCTGTCATCTGTTGATGGTCGGTGACTTGAAAAAGGTACCTCACCATATGCTGATGGCCTAGCAAGACTGCCATTTGGAGTGGAGTCATATTTTGACTGCCTCTGATGTTTGGCAGTATTTTGTTTTTTTCTACCATCAATTCTGCAATTTGAACCACCCCGGAAACAGCAGCGAAGCAGAGAGCTGTGTTTCCGAGTTTGTTAGTTAAAGCTAGAGAATCTTCATCCATAATATTAACTAGCTCCTTAACAAGATGGAGATGCTTGGCTGCTGCTGCTATGTGAAGAACTGTTTCCCCGCCTTTTGTGATCTTTGTGTGAATCCATAGAGGAGATGCACGGGCTACATGTTCTATTTCTAACCAGTCACCTTTAAGTGCTGCTCGATAAATTTTCACTCCGTACGCTAAGAAATCATCACCTATTACGTATATGGATGTAGCCAAACATTACTCGAGGACATTTATTACTCATCTGCTAATTTTTTTTTTTTTTTTTTTTTTTTTCCATTTTGCTCTGTGTTTTACCTACAAAGCTCTTTTGAGATAAGAGATTGAAAAGTTATCTAGCTCCTCAATAGCTTTGTGGCTGCTAGAGTGCCTGGATTTGAATCTCCTGTTAACTGATACCTTTGTTTAGATTAGTACTTTGGAAATACAGGAGAGTTGGCGCCAAAACTAAGACTTTTTATTTTTTTATTTTTTTTTATTTGAAGGTGAAGGAAAGGTATTGGGACCAGAAATTTGTTTGTTGTACTGTCAAAACTCAAAACAGGCTTTTTGCACTTTGATTTTGCTTGATTAGTAGTTTGAACGAGGGGGTTTGAACCGAGTCTGATATCAAATTATTGTTGAATTATCCGCTGTCAAAATGTTTATTGCTTTTTCAAAAATTCAGGCTTGTTCTTATTAATTGTATTGCAGACAAGTAATAATATCATTTGGTGAGTTTTCAGTAACTTGTCAAAATAAGGGCATGTTCTCGTTGACTGAAATGAGTTTGAACTAAATTGAACTGAACTTAACTTAACTTTTTGATTAGTGATTTTTAATTACGGATTAATGATCTTTGATTATTTATCATTATATATACGTGTATATACAAATATAAATATTAAAATATTTATGAAAAATATACTATATAATTAAAATATTTATGAAAATATGTTAAAAACATGGAACCCTAAAACATCTTTAAAATATATAACAATAATAATAATAATAATAATAATAATAATAATAATAATAATATTATTATTATTATTATTATTATTATTATTATTATTATTATTATTATTATTATTATTATTATTATTATTATTATATATACTTAAAAGTATGAAATTTGGCTTTAAATCATTAGCAATATCATTAGACATAAACTTATTAAAGCTGAACTGAATTAAACTGAAAATAATCTAATGAGAACAGACCCTAAGGCTCTGTTTGTGTTTTGTGGAAAACATTTCCATACAAAATGATTTTCTTCTTTTCTTCTTTTTCTTTTGTTTGTTTTTGTAAAAGGGTGGAAAACAATTTTCTTGGGTGGAAATTTACTTTTAAGAGAAGGAAAGACATTTTCCTTTTGTAAGAAAGATATGCCACATTTTCCTATTACTCCTCTATTTTCTGTTCTCTATCCTTCTCCTACCTTTACTTCCATTTCCCTTTTTCTCATTAATTTTCCTAATCAAACAAAGGAGATTATTTTCCCCAATCATGTTGTCCATTAATTTATTTATTTTTTAAAAATGATTTTCTATGAAAGATGTTTTCCATCAAAACAAACGGAACCTAGATGATTTTGCTTGAAAAGGTCAACGTTCCTGCAGTGATGCAACTAAAGACCTTAAGCTAAAAACAATGATAATTTGTGGGTCTTTTGTAGATGAACTCACCAGGTTGCTTAGCGGGAGGAAATGGTCCTGCAATTGATGTTGGTGGTCGAGGCAGAGGAACAGGTTGAGGATGCGACGAAAATACATCTGTCTGCCGTGAACTAGTCATTTGCTGGCTTCTTTTTGTATCTTTTGCTGCAAACTTTTAGGTATCAGACTTTTGTGGTTTAATCTTTGATATTGTGATTCTGAAGACTGTTACTTATCACCGGAAGGCAATTTTAATCCAATTGCAGTGGTAATACTAGCTTACTAGGTACATTTTCTTCCTTTGAGACAAGAAAATGTTGAAATCAAATTCCGAGCTGGTGAAAATTTAAAATATGCATGGGAGAATGATACAAGTCAACTCAAGTCCATGTCCACTGTCCTTTGTGCAAAAGTAAATTTCGTTCCGCTTTCATATTGAAGTAGCGCTTTTATTTCATGATTTATCTTTTAAGTCAAAACGTGTGGGAACTACTCCAACTGGGAAGGAAAGGGAAAGAGAAGCATTCTTTACTTGGTGGCTGTACAAAATATGTAGAATTTGTTATATACACTTGGGTGTACCGTTCACCCAAATAACCTAAGAACCCAAGGTTAGTTTTTATTTTTCATTTGATGATAAAATAAAAAACAATCATTAAAATGAGAATATATACTCATGGGTGTACGGTACACCTAGCCTGGGTGTATGTAACAACCTCTCCAAAATATAAGTATATTGTATTACTCCCTCTATTTTTTATTACTTATTCCACTTTTATTTTTGATTGTTTTTAATTATTTGCTCCATTTCCTTAGTAATAAATCTTTACAATATTTAATTCATATTTCTCAAATCTCTATAAATCATATTTTATTATTTTTAGATGTTCACTAGTCTCTCCTCCAATCCTCTCAGTTATTTTTGCTTTTTACAATTTTTATTTTTCCACCAATCCCATTACCTCTATATTTTATTACTTCTTCAATTTCTCTTAAAACTCCGCGCATGGAGAAATAAAGCAAGTAATTAAAAACGAAGGGAGTACCTCTGTTAACTTATAGTTATAACAAAGAGGTATTATTTATAATATATAAATAATACCAGTTTGTTATTGAATTTGGTATTTTCTACATTGTATACAAAATAGCTTTAACATTTTAAGATTTTGACCTTCAATTGATCGGGCTTGCCCTAGTTCATCTTCTATGTAAACATTTGATGTTTATCATGGGGTAAATGTGTAATTTTCTATATAAAATGAAGGATATTTTTGTAATTCACACTCTAGTTCATCTTCTTCCTGTTTTCCTTCATCGGTTCATCTGCTCCTCAACTAGCTTACTTTACCCACCTCCATTTTCTTCATGGATCCCCTCCATCCTCTTCATTTGTTTCTTTACACTTTCATCTTCTTCTTCAAGCTATTTCAATGGAGATTTATATAACATCGACACCACCATTTTCGGTGGCTTTGTCGCTCAATTAACTGAAAACCCTAATAAAAAAAAGGAGAAATAAAGGTTTGATTAGCCCTAAAGGGTAGGTGAGCTTTCCTCCTCCATTGAAGCTATGGGTGAGCAAATCGGAAATTTTAGGATCTGGATTTGGAATTGGTTGGGACCAGGTTCTAACTTTTGGAACTGAAATTGGAATTGGTTTCACCGGGTATCGGTTCCGATTCGAGTACCTACTTTTATACATACTTGCTGATATAAAATACAAATTATAATTTTTTTTGGTTTATTTTCATTTTTAACGTTTAATACTTATATTTTTATATGCATTAAGCTATTTAATTTATGTTAGATATTAATATTATTTATTTTTATTTTTTAATTAGATACATTCAACGTTTTTTTGTTTTTTTTTTTTGTTTTAAAATATATTTAGTTCAATATATATTGGGTAACCGAGTACCCAACCTTTTTCGAGTTCCAAAAAATTGAGAATTGGAATAAAAATCGGTTGCAACCAGGTCCTTAATTTATTACCCGGAATTGGAACCACTAATTCCGATTCCGGACCCGCTAGTTCCTAACCAGTTCCGATTCCAATTTCAGATATCCAGAATTTTTGTTCACCCCTAATTGAAGCTAAGCTTTTTATCTTCATTAATGGTGAAGCAAGCACTTCGAAACTCAAGTCAAATGTACCAGCAGTGAATAAATTGATTTTTTTTTACACAAATATCAAAATAATTTAATTACACAATTGCTAGTTTGCCACTAGATAAACATTGTTTCTTTATCTAGGAGATAAACTTTTATTTTCCTCGATATTATTGAATTTTTTGTTATGTGAACCCAGTATTAAAACTGCAATTGGATTAAAATCTGAAGTGATGAATTTCTATTCTGTGTATTGATTCAAAGATTTAGGAGTAGATCTTTACAGATGATGCTAAAAAAAAATGAAATGAACAAGCAATAAGAGGCTATAAGTGCGTGTTTTGTACTTTCTTCGTTTCCATATAAAAAGTTTCATTTCATTTGAAAAGGTTGTCCTTTATTAAAATTTCAAATCACTCAAATCTTGCCACTCCATATTTTCACCTTTAAGCAATAAATTTCACTCTTTTTATTCACTTTCGTAAAAATGTGTGCAAAACGTAATTGAGATTTTCGTTTGGGGCATTGGAAATGTTATACTAACTTCATTTTATATTTTTTGCAACTTTGAAATTTTTTATATCTCTCAAATAATAGTATAATATCCCAAAATTGCAAAAAAATATGAAACGGAGGTAGTAATTGAAAAAACAAACGATTTTATAAGGCATTGGCATGATAATCTGTTAGATGATTATAAACAGTTTCATGTTTGCTTAATTTGAACATCAGCACCATATATATGTACATTTAACTAATGTAAGAATCAGAATTCTTCACTATCATTATGACAGTACTTTAGGATTAAAAACAGATGAATAGCTAAAAGAATAATGAATTATTAGTTCGTTAATAACATGAATTCAGATGAATAACTAAAAATATGGTTAAATGAATAGATGAATAGCCTAATGGACTAAAAATTGATAAGAGTATAGCTCAAAGCCTCTGGCGGATCAAATAAGCTGATATGAATAATTTTCCTTGCCAACTTTAAAATCCGCTTGAAGGATCAGCTTCTGAAAACAAATCATTTGAGGAATAAAATTTGGGGGTGTTATTTTCTGAAGCACAAGGTGCTACTTTCTACGAGGGAGTTGTGGCGAGGGATGTTAGAAGTTAAAGAGGTTATTAGATGAATCTTAAATGGATGTATGGACACCATTGATGCGGTATTTACAATGAGATCAAGCTGAGAAGAATGATTGAAACATTTTGTTTTGCTTGATTCGAATAGAAATTGATGAGACTTGTAAGTTGAGTGATACATATATCCAACAAGAGAGGGTACTGCTGCAAGGTGAAAAGTGCAATAGGAACAAATCAGATTAGGGCAATAGAAATAGGAAGCCAATTCACACCTTCAATAAAAGTTATGAATGTTGCAGTGAAGGCCAGTATCATGGTTGCAATTGAAACGAACAATAAGGTGAGTCCCATCATGAGCTTTAAGGGAAGTGAAATTTAGAAACATAATGCGAAGTAAGAGTTGATAAAAACATCAGCACAGAAACGAGGGAGGTGAACAACGATACTCCAGTCGAGGAGGAAAATACCACAAAGCATAGACTTTTTAGTAAGACAACACTTCCTTTATCGTTAACACCTCCTGGTAGTTCGAAGGCAGCTGAGAATACCACAGTAGCTATAAGAGTAGCAACAAGTGCACATGATTCAACAGTCTTCTTCATCCATTGTTCGCCTTTGGCCCTTAACTCTTCACGTTCCTCGCTAAACAAGGTTTGAGGAGTTTTTTTATCCATATTTTCAGCTTCAACATACTCAGGTCTTAATGTCTTACTACGTTTTTTACTGCCTACAACAAAGCAAGAAATCAACAAGTTTAGTGGCTGTTTGGTTAGATGTGTACTTGTGTAGCAACTGGCAAGCGCCAATTTTTGTATGGTTCGATACAAGACTTCCTACTTCCTAGTCGAAGTTATAGGGGAACTAGATAAGCTTTAATTTACGGGAAGTATATCAAATTGTTATTGTCAACTATATAATGTATAGTTATGCTATTTTTAGGAAAAATTGAAAAATATAATCTCACCTTTGGCACAGCTGTTCAAAATAAAAATAATCCAACCTTGTATCCCCATCTTCTCAAAATGATCATTTTATCGGTTTGTGAAATTGGTAACCAGTTTTCGAAGGTGACTTGACACTTGTCACCTTCTAATTGGTCCTATTTTTAAATAATTTTTTTTAAAAACAAATCAATTAAAAAAAAAAATTTCCTAGCCACACGACCACCCCCTTCATTGCCGGACTAAAACGGCCCACCACCATCACAACCCTCTGCCGTTGCCCCTTACCACCATCACAACAAAGTCTCACCTTCCTCTGCAGTTGCTGCCACCACAACCCTACTAGCTACCATGGTACCCACTACCCAGCTACCACGAAACCCGAAACCCAGCTACCATATCTGGACACCATTCGACCTAGCCACCACCACAAACGAAACCCCACCAATTCGAACACAATTCGACCATCGAGCCACGACCACAACACTTCCATCACTTGCCATCGAAAATCGGCCAACCCTAGTGCTTAGCCCACAAATCAGCTAACACCTCCCTCACACACCTTCGCAGACCATCGCTTTCTTTTTCCTCTGATTCCGTTGCGTTGTTCTCTGCGTCGTCGGTGGTTGTGGTGTTTAGTGAAGGGATGGGTTTAGGAAATTAGGGGGTTTCGGGATGGGAGACATCATGTAGGGGTGGGGATGGTGGCTATTCAGGAGAGTTTTGGGATTTGGGTGGGGGTGGCTCAGGCGGCAAGGGGCGGGGTTGGGGTTGCTCAGGCGCGATGAGGGATGGTGGCTGCACAGTTGTGGATTGCAGGTCAGGTGGTGGTGTGGAGGTGGTTACGGTGATCGACATGGATGCAGCCATGGAGGGGGTGAGGTGAGAGAAGAGGGATTAGAGGAAAATTAAAAGTAAATAAATAAAAAAAAACCTGTTTTACAGGTTGAAGGTAAAAAGGATCATTTTGTGAAGATAGGGATACAAGGTTGGATTATTTCTGAAATACGCAAAGGTGAAATTATTTTGAGTAGATGTGCCAAAGGTGGGATTATTATTTTTAATTTTTCCTTGTTTTTATATGTTAACCAACTAAAGCTTATATTTATAAAAAAAAGAAATGGATTATAGAATTTTCATTGACATAGAGTTATTATTATCTTGATTCACAATATTTCGCGTTGCATTTGCAAAGGTGCTCCTGACACAGAGTTAAGTCGGAGAGGGGGTGCTAACTTGTCAGCCAAATGCAACAGCATGTTATTACCATGATCATGTTTGAATGTAGCGATTAAGTCCTTATTACTCTAATCTCATATATTAGCTGAAAGATCTCCTCATGACGATGCACGATCACAACGTTGAAAATAGTACGCCTATTTTCATCTACCTTCCATATAAGATCAGGATAAGACCAGATTAGGGTTGTCAAAAACTCAACCTTCCCTAATTTCGCTGCAACAAATAATAGCCTCCAAGGAGAAGCTATCAAGTTTGATATATCCTCCTCCTTCAGTTTGATGACTTCGCCCCAAAGGTTTTGTGTTAGTTGAAGTGCAAGTTGTGGCTCTACCCTTTTCTCTTGATGTATACTACCCACTGAAGTAGATGGAGTGAACATCGATTAATTGATCAATTTGACACTAATTGGCAAATATAGAGAGCAATTTTACATACACAATTAACAACTTATTTAATCAATCGATCCATTTGGCATTAATAAGGAGGGTAAGGAGTGTTTTTAAACGCACTTTTGATTTTTTACAAGGTACTGGATTTTTTTTTTTTTTTTTTTACTTAAATAAAGTCTTATGGATATTGTTAAGGTTGGTGAGTGCACAACAGAAGCATATTAAATTCCTCTATCACTCTTGTATACATAATATTCTAGAATGTTCACGAGCCATGTATTCTAGTAGCTTCCAAGAAATCTCTAAATCATTTTAGGGACTTACATGATAAGCTAGCTAGTAGAAAAATCTAGAGAAATGAGGAACAAGACCAACCATGCTACATGTATTCGAAAGCTTCTAGAACATGAACAAATACGTACTCCACCAAACAATAGGCCTAGAAAATTTGGGCCACACCTAATAGATATTGTGGTTAGAGTGTGCTTTGATCAAAATACTATTAAACGAGATCCTTAATCCTTATTAAAGTCGTTTTGAGGAGCCATTTCCAAAAATTTCCAAATATCTCTTGTTTATTTGTCTCAGATAAAGTTTTTCAAAAAATAAAATCTTAGATAAAGATAATTCATGATATGTAAACCAAAAAAAGAATGCTTAATTATTTTAGTTGTGGAGCATTTTATTATGCAAAAATTTTTGCATGCCCCCGGTTTATAATAATTTATTGTAAATCGGGCGCCGCCACACATGCCACTTTATTTTTTTTTTATTTTTTTTAAATTTCATAAAAAAAACGTCGCGAAAACTGAGAAAACTCTTACCTTAATTTTAGTAATCGAAGAGCAACAATGGAGGAGAGAGAAACTGAGAAAACGTAGAGAGAAAACGCGAAATTGATTACCTTAAGGATTCGATCGATTCGATCATTAATGGAGGATTCATCAGGAAACTTCAATTCATCAAATTGCAGTAATTTGATCCACGATTTTCTACAACAACAGAGGCAATTTCAAACACCATTGTTAGGTGATTTTCGACCTAAATCGCACAATAATAGAAGATGAAACAGAGAATTTTGTAGATGATAACATAGAAACTACTCGAATTGATGATGAACACAAAGAAGCGCCATTAATGAACGTGGATAGAGAAAGTATAAGCACGAATCAGGACAATAGAGGTAATCAAATTGATAACGCAAAAGAGATAGAAAATCAAGTGGTTCATCGTAAGTCAATTGATTCAAATTCAGCACAAACATCCAAATAAAATGAAACTGAAGGTAATTTCGATACAATCAACCTTCTAATTGGAATGAAACTGAATTTTGAAGTTAATGTGCTGAATTTTGTTACTCTTTGTGTGCACAAATGTTACCCTTTTTATGCATAAATGTGACCCTTTGTACACACAAATGTTACCCTTTTGTAAACTCACATGTTACCTTTTTGTAATAAAATGTACAATCAATCTTGTAATTATTATGCAAAAACGTTACCCTTTTTATGCACAAACATTACCCTTTTTATGCATAAAGGTGACCCTTTTTATGTATAAAGGTGACCCCTTTTTATACACAAATTTTACCCTTTTATATACTCACATGTTACCCTTTTTGTAATATAAAGTTACCCTTTTTATGCGTAGATGTTATCCATTTTATGCATAAAAGTGACCCATATAAAACATAGTATTTCTCTAAACAGAATGATATGTTGCTACTGTTTATCTGATATGACAGTGTTAAATCACATATGCAAATCCAATTGATGCTTCTGGTTTAGATCTTAGAGGATCATTTGTTGGTGTGGTAAGACACAATTTGAATAAATCTTGGAATTGTAAGAAAAAGCATGCTGCTATACTCGGTTTTTCAATAAGATAGTAAGTGAAAAATATTATGTGTGTTCTGCTGAAGGAAAGAGAAATTCAGGTGACAAGAAAAAAAAATTGGTTGAAATGATTGATGAAAAGAATGTAAATGAGAAAGCAAGAAAGCAAAGACAAGTAGCCATCACACGATCTGATTGTAAGGCAAGCATAAGAGCAAAACTTAATAAAGAAGGACAGTTCGAGGTGGTGTCACATGTAATACGACATAACCATGAGCTAACAAGGTCACAGTGACATTATCTGCATTGTCTGAAAGAAGAAAAAGCTAAAGCAATCAAAACAATGAAATCTTCAGGTTTGACTACAACGGACAGTTACAATTACATGGCTACTGAAGCTGGAGGAGAATAGAATATAGGACACAATGTTGTAGATCATCTAAATTTCTGTTCAAGGTTAAGAATGGAGCAAATTGAGGCTGGAGATGCTCAAACTTTAGTGAACCTTTTAAATCAAGAACAATCAGAGGATCCAAACTTCTTTTTTAGAATGAAGTTTGACAATGAAGGAAGAATTTCCAATATCTTTTAGAGAGATTCGATGATGCTAGAAGACTATAGAATATATGGAGATGTTCTTGTCTTTGATACAACATACAAAACCAATCGATATAATCTTATATGTGCTCCATTTGTTAGCATAAACAATCATTGGCATAATTGTATGTTTGCATGTGCTTTTATTGGGGATGAAAAAAACTGAATCATTTGTGTGGCTACTAAATACCTTCTTGAAAGCTATGGAGGGTAAAACACAAACTTCAATATTCACTGACCAGGACCAAGTAATGGCAAATGCAATTGAGCAGGTAATAAGTTTATATTTATTGCATAAAGTGACCCTAAGTAATAAGTTACACTTTTTAGCGTATAAAGTGACCCATTTTACTGCATAAAGTGGTCATTTTTAATGCATAAAGTGATCCTCTTATTTTGAATGTAGGTGCTTCCCAATACAAGGCATTGACTTTGTATCTGACATTTGGAACAAAATGCAATAACCAGTTTTGGGGCTTTAAAAAAAGACAAAGAGTTCAAGTATGCATTCAACCAGTGCTTAAAATGGTGTGTGACAGAACAAGAATTTGAAGAAAAGTGGCAGACAATGATGCAGAAATATGACTTGACAGCACACTCTTGGTACAATAGAGTGTACGAATTGAAAAAAGAAATGGTGTCCTACCCGCAGTAGAGATTTCTTTTCAGCAGGAATCTTGTCATCACAAAGGAGTGAAAGCACTAATCATGCTATAGGATTCAAAGCAAGTAAAACAACAACTTTGACAGAATTTTATACCATATTTAAGAAGACAACCAATCGTTGGAGAAGCACAGTGAAATATGATGAGTTTACCTGTATCAAGTAAATAGCATTCACTTCATTGCCACAGTCCGGAATGCTAAAGCATGCTGCACAGGTAAAAATTTCACTCAAAAGTTCATAAATAACACAAAATATATAACAGCTTAAATCTAGCTACATGATTTTGGTGAATAGGTATTCATTTTGTCACTATTCAGGGAGTTTGAAGCGGAGTTTGGATACTCTATGACAACAATTGTTCAAATGATAGGGACAACTGAAGAATGCATACTTTATTAAATAACCCTAGAAGACAAGTCATGGTCTGCACATCAAGTAAACTATATACATGAGAGGCAAAGTGTATGGTGTACTTGCAAAATTTTTGAAGCATATGGATGGTTATGTTATCATTGCATCAGAATTCTACACCTACATTCGATAACAAGAATACCAAACAAGTATGTTACAAAAAGATGGACTAAGTTTGCAAAAACAGAGACATGGAATAGGTTGAAGAGTTAGGATCCTACATAGCCATATATACTATGGAGGCAAACAATGATGAGGAAATACTACAATCTAATCTTAAAAAATCAATAAAATAAAGAAACAAGAGCATTTATGGAAGAAAGTTTCAGAAATAGTCTAAAAATGGTGGAAGACTTACTTTCTACTGCTGCTCAGAAGCTGCTTCTGACATTTCTGATGTGGTAGACAGCACTCAGAACAATGATGTTTCTTCGGTCCAATACAAGCACAAGTGTACCAACAATACTTGATCCTAAAAGAGCTGTAACAAAAGGAAGAAGCAAGAGAGCAAAATGAGGACTTGAAAAAGGCAAGAGAAAAAAGAAACCAACACTGCCACCTTCTCATTCAGAATTTGGATCAAAGACACCTAACATACGACTCTATTAAAAAAAATTATTACCTGCTTTAGAACATTTTTTTTTATCAGTGTTATATTACTTTGTATTGTTATACTTTTTTTTATTTATTTTTTATTTTTTATTTTTTAATTTTACTCTATGACTAGTTTGGTTAAAATTTGAATGATACTCTTATTACTTAATTAGCACATGTTTAGCTTCCCTTTTTACCCACAAAAATGACTTAATAAGATTCAATGAATTTAATATGTCCAATAATATTTAGATAATTCATGCTATGCTTGGGTTATTTATTAAAATTTAAGATAAATTTTTTATCTTTATACCAAGTTTTAAAATATATTATTGATACGGAGTAGTAATTTGATTAGAGAATAAAATTTGAAAAAATAAAAATAAAATATCAAAATTTGAGTTATCTCATGATCTGGCTAAAAGTTTAGCTTTATATATAATAGTATTATTAAAACTCAAGGGAAGGATTATCATTCCGCCATGTGTCACTCCTTTTTCCACGTGTCCTCTTAATTTAATTGACAAAGGGCCATATAAGCGATTATATGTCAATGTATAATCGTAACAATATTCCCATGAGCTATTTATTATATTACTTGATTCATTTATTATTCACATTCACATAGTGAATAAAAATTAATAACACTCCATAATTGGTTCTAGCAAAATAATATTGTTTTTTCCTTGATTTACGCATAATAATTCAATGGTATTAATAAATTGCCCAAAATTTATTTATAATTTACATTGTCCATAATAACATAATGGAAAAGCTAATTAATTTTCCTCATACTAATTTGTAACTGAAAAAATAAAATCTGACATTATATCATTATTTCACCTTCATATGTAGTATTATTATTCTTGGTTCTTTGTAGTTTTAACGTCAATGGCATCACCAATTCTAACTCATACTAATTAAGTTTGTAACTGAAAAATTAAAATCTGACATTATATCATTATTTCACCTTCATATGTAGTATTATTATTCTTGGTTCTTTGTAGTTTTAACGTCAATGGCATCACCAATTCTAACCTCATTAAATTATTTTATTTTCCCCTCAAATAAATGTTTAGAAAGTTATAACTCTTTCATATAAATAATCCATTGTATGTCAAATATGTCCTTACTAATCACCCCTCTATATTCCAATTTAGAATAGAATATGTTAGATTCCATTATTGGAGCTGAGAGAGATCATCAAGAATGGTCGATCTACTTTGTAGTATTTTGTGTGGGTGTTGTTATGGAGAGGAAGATTGGATATACATCACTAAAAGGATGGACGAAACAACCATGCAAAAGTGAAAAGGTAAACAATAATAATCATCCATATTATATCCAAATCTTAACTGATTTCTTTAATCGGTTGTTATTTTTTGTACGTTCAATATAAATCAAGTACCTATAATGTCACTTCAACATGTACATGATTCTTCGTTATGTTGTAGGATGAAATTATTAACCTCTTTGGAATAAATAAAGAGAGAGGATTATGTGGAAGAAGAAGAAGTGAGCATTATTTACAAATTAAGTTAGTGGAGTCGAAAAAAAAATTAGTATTAGTTGTAGCATGTACATCGAATTATATATTAAGACTTTAGGGAGGATTAATGATGAACATTAGTGTTTTTATTTAAGTAGAAAATTATTAAAATTTATGGATCTAATACAAATAATATATCATCTTATTTCTATACATGTAGAAGAACTCCACAATTTAACAATTTGCTTAACTCATTTTTTATTACATCAAACATGTAATGATCCAGAGCAACACCCGGGCCAACAACTAGTTAGTTATTATATATGATTAGAAACTGTTTAACGTCTGTTTGGCCTCCTATAAGATAGCCCAAAATTACATCATGTTGATTTTCATCTCTAGATATATTTTCGAAGTCATTGTCTCATCAACACATATAATAGGAGGAACATCTATAATACAAATCTGGTTCAAAAATTTAAGGTTTCTCTTGCATCTTTCGCCAGGATGTCTGCCACCTTGTTCTTCCTTCTTTCTCCATAGTAAAGCTTCATATCAGTTAGTTCCTGAAGCTGCAGCCTGCAATCATTCAATAAGGTTCTGATTGCTAGAAAAAAGTTGAAGTCAAAAAAACCAAAAAAGTCAACTTTAGACTTCGTCACAAGGCTTGATGGCCCACACATCAAATGTCAAATAATACAAAAATTATTAGGAGTTCTAGAAAGTTTCAATGGATATATAACATATATGCTCTGTTCTAAATTTGTTGATACACTTTGCCAATGCATGAATTCCATAATTGATATCTCTAAATATCATTAAATAAATAAAGATTGTAAAAATTTATATCATGAAAATATGCACTAAACTAAGACATTTTTAACAATATTTCACATGTTGATATTTTATCGTAGTCACAATTCACAAAAGCTAATACAAGTAGATTTTGTGAATAATATTAAAAGGCAATATGTGTCATTTAATTTGTTATAGAATAGATTCATATAATAATTCAAAAAAAAAAAAAAAAAAAAAGAAAGAAGACTCCTATAATTAAGTAATTTATAATTTCTACTCGTGCATTTGTCTATATGAAAATGTAAATTGACTTAATCAATTAGCAATGGTTTACTTAATTATTGCATAGAGAAAAATTGAATCCATTTCCACACCCTGTAATAGAAGCAGAAGAATGTCAAATGAAAATGGGGCTACAACTGTCAGACAAATGACTCCAATACAAGAAGCAGATGCATATACTTTCCTACCACCATCTCTACCACTTGAATCATGGGAATCAGAACCTGGTAAGTTGAAAATCCTGACAATATTACGAGTACTAGTTTCTTACTTCATAACTTTATAATTAGGGCTCAAATTTACAAAACTGTTAGTTGAAATCCTTCTACACTTAACAATATCAAATTAATGATCTTTGTGTAATGTTCTGCACTTAAAAACCCATCATTTAGTGTTTGAATAAAGTCTACTGTATATCTATCTGAAAAACTCTTTATTATTTATAATGTTACAGAATTTCTACGGTACAATCACATAATCATAGGTGCAATTAACTTTCACCTTAATCACTCGCCAAACCTATTTTATGTCTTGTGTGTACAATAATACGGAGTATTACTGTACAAGCTTTATAAATTTATATTGAGGTAAATTTGTTTTTTGTATATATATATATATATTGTATCATTTGTTTTTTTTTTCTATTAGGATGGCTTTTAATCACATTTACGGTAATTTTTACCCATCTTTAGAGTTTGTGAATCACATGATGGGTAGGCTTAGGCCTTCTTATGCAACCCATTTTATGTTATTTTTCTGTTATTTATGATCTTGTAGTAAACTGTCGTATAACAAGTTGGGCAGGTAAATTTAATCCATTGTCATTGGACTGACAGATGTCACAAGCGAGGAGTTCTTGCAATACGGTGTTACTCTATATCAAGCTGCCCTGAGTGGTGATTGGAGAACTATGGTAAGTATCTGGATAGAGTCTCCACCTTGGATCTTCACAGGCATTACAAAGGGAGGTGAGACAGTTCTTCACATAGCAGCCGCTGCCAAACATGTTCATCTTGTAAAGGAGATGGTTTGTTATATGGATGTTGATCATCTTTGTCTAAGGAATAAACTTGGTAACACGGCTCTCTGCTTCGCTGCTGTCTCTGGGGTGGTTGAGATCGCAAGAGTCATGGTGGAAAAGAACAAAGCATTACCAAATATCAGAGGAAGCCAAGGAATGACGCCGCTTCATATGGCGGTCTTACTAGGCCACCGGCATATGGTGGAGTATCTCCTTGGAGTAACTGATGATGAACAACTATCGGACCATGAACGCATTGAGCTACTCAACCGTTCAATTGAGACTGATTTGTTGGGTATATTATTAACTTTATTTTAATTTAATGAATGCTGCATATTGCTAGCAATTTTTGAATTTATCACTGATTTATGCGCTGCAGATGTCGCATTGTTGATTCTAAATTCAAATCCAAAATTGGCTGTTCTTCGGGATGGAAAGGAGGAGACTGCATTGCATACGTTGGCTCGAAAGCCTATAAAACCTGCAAATGAAATAAGCATGTGGCAGAGCTTCAAATTGCCATGTTGGTTATTTTACTATATATAACTTTTGTTCTTCTTTCAAGTTAAATTCTAGGATCTGAAAGACATTTTACTTGCTCATTTGACCAATCTTTATTAGAGGTTTTATTATTATTATTATTTTTTTTTCGAAAATGGGGCAAGTAAAATGACACTAAGGGGAGTACAAATGAGTTGGTTGATTTAGTTGGTAAAATTTTCGATCCTAGCCATTTTCTTGAAGGGTGGCTTTCCTTAATAGTTTCTCCACCTCTTCAAGGACCACACCTAACTGAAAAAGATGGATCAGGTTAACCGTCTGATCCAATCTTTTAGGGTCGTCCTTCATCTTACGAACCTGAAATTAAATAGCTTGGCTAACTCATTGATATACATTCAGGGACAGGGATGACCGAAAACAACAGCAAAGAACCTCAAGCTGTGCTTAAACTAGCAAAAACCCTTTGGAGTGAGATGTTAAAACAAAAGCACGAGGATATATCTAAATTAATCGGCTACCCCTGGCGCTTGTTATTTGTTGCAGCAAAGCTGGGGAAGGTTGAGTTTCTAATGGTGCTGATCAAATCATATCCTGATCTAATGTGGAAAGTTGATGAAAACAGGGATAGTATTTTTCATATTGCTGTCATCTATCGTTGTGACGAAATTTTGAAGCTAATGTATGAGATCGGAGCAATCAAAGATTTAATAGCAACATACAAAGATGATCACGGAAATAACATGCTCCATTTGGCTGGCAAATTAGCACTTCCCAGTCAGCTCCACTGTGTTTCTGGAGCAGCGTTACAAATGCAACGTGAGATTCTATGGTTTGAGGTAAACATCAACCAGACTTTTTTTTTTGGCATAAATTATACTTCGTACAATGCAACCTGAATTTAATGAATTTTCAGAGTAATCAATCCCGAAGTTTTTAGCACATCAGAGTTGTTTCCATTGAGTCACCTGGGATTTTTTTTTTTTTTTTTTTTTTGTATTACTTCGTAAATGAGATGACACTGTCGTCCTCTTTCTCCTTATCTCACCATAACAGTAATGACATGTGATGCTGTAAATCCTCATTATTTGGTCTCATTATTTTTCTTCAGGCAGTTAAAAAGATAGTGAGGCCAGAGTATACAGAGGCCGAAAACGAGGACCATACAACACCTCAAGCCTTGTTTAGTGAAGAGCATGAGCAATTGAGGATAAAAGGGGAAGTTTGGATGAAGAAGACTGCTGAATCATCTGCTCTTGTTGCAACTCTTATGGCTACCATGGTGTTTTGTGCGGCATTCCAATTGCCAGGAGGTTTCAATAATAACACAGGAAGTCCGGTCCTAGTGAAAAGTGCATCCTTTGTGCTCTTTGCCATGTCAAATGCAGTATCATTGTTCACTTCTACTGCTTCAGTACTGATGTTTTTGTCAATTCTTACTTCACGATATGCAGAGAGAGATTTTCTCATATCTTTGCCTCCGAAGCTCATGAGTGGACTCATCTTGCTGCTCATCTCAATATCAACAATGATAGTAGCTTTTACTGCAACATTCTTCATCACTTTTCAAGAGGGCATGAGTTGGGCTCCTATTCCAATTGCTCTTATTGCTTCAATTCCTGTCACACTCTTCATTTTCCAACAGTTTCCACTTCTCACGGACATTTATCATTCAACATACAAATCAAAGTTTATGTTCCAACCTAGTAAACCAAAGCTCTTTCAACCTTCTTCTCAAAATAACTTTGCTCCTCACATACGTGGTGATGAGACAAAAACTCGTTTTCCTCAGCTCAGTTTTACATACCTACATCCAGAAGTTTCTATGGCTCCTGCATCATCTAACTACCGTTCACGCTGGCAGTTACCCTCCACAATTGTTGATCCATTTGCCTCTCAATTTCCGTCTCACGCCTCCGATCAAGGAGCTTCTACACAGGAAGAAGCTGAAACAAGTTCGGACCCTTTCCAAAGATAAAATAAAAAGAATGTCCTGGTGCTGCTTATATCTGATATTCAAAGTAATATATCATACTAGTTCAGTTTGAGAAAAAGGGTTTTAGAGCATGAAGAGTCCGACTGACAAGAGCAATCACGCAAAGCAAATTAAAGCATCAGGCAAAAATATAGACCTATAGAAGTACATCAGAACATCTCCTGGCATCAGATCAAAACATGTTTATTATGAAAATTGTATAATCAGAACTTTGTGCAGTTTTTCTTCAACCTTTTGGAATGTGAAATTTGATGTTTATTTGAGGACTATGAAAGTTTACACACAGGTTCAAGGAATTTGAATCCGCTTTCTTTTACTGAAAATTTAACCATACAATTATACAAATGACATCTACATTAGAACCAATTATTCTACTTTTGGAATAATACACATCTTTTGGAATAACCCTTGTTATTTCATATTATTACTGTAAATCAGTAAATGTAATGGTACTGAAGTCGCTTCTACAAACTGTAAGCTACACAGAAACTAATTGTGCATACTAAAATAATATGCTTTATCAAAAAAAAAATCTTTTATGGGCACACAAACACATGATGGATGATGCAATAATTAAAATTCACAATCATGTTTGCTTAATCAGAACATCAGCATCATATATGATACCTTTAACTATTGTAAGAATCAGAAGTCTAGGATTAAAAATAGATGAATAGCTAAATGAATAATGAATTATTAATTCTTTAGTCACATATGAATTCAGATGAATAACTAAAAGAATGATTAAATGAACAGATGAATAGCCTAAAAATTGAAAAGAGTAATAGCTCAAAAAAAGACGAGCTTCTGGCGGATCAAATAAGCTGATATGAATAATTTTCCTTGCCAACTTTAAAATCCGCTTCAAGGATCAGCTTCTGAAAACAAATCATTTGAGGAATAAAATTTGGGTGTGTTATTCTCTGAAGCACAAGGTGCTACTATCTGTGAGGGTGTTGGCCTATGGGAAGAGTTGTGGCGAGGGATGTTAGAAGTTAAAGAGGTTATTGGATGAATCTTAATTGGGCGTATGGACACCATTGCTGCGGCATTTACAATGAGATCGTGCTGAGAAGAATGGTCGAAAAGCTTTGTTTTGCTTGATTCGAATAGAAATTGATGAGACTTGTAAGTTGAGCGATATATGTCCAACAAGAGAGGGCACTGCTGCAAGGCGAAAAGTGCAACAGGAACTGATGAGATCAGGGCAATAGGAATAGAAAGCCAATTCACACCTTCAATAAAAGTTATGAAGAAAGTAGCAGTGAAGGCTAGTATCATGGTTGCAATCGAAACGAACAATAAGGTGAGTCCCATCATGAGCTTTAAGGGAAGTGAAATGTGGAAGTCACTTTCTGCATACCGCGAAGTGAGAATTGATAAAAACATCAGCACAGAAGCGAGGGAGGTGAACAATGATACTGCATTCGAGGAGGAAAATACCACAAAGCATACACTTTTCAGTAGGACAGCACTTCCTTTATCGTTAACACCTCCAGGTAGTTGGAAAGCAGCTGAGAATACAACAGTAGCTATAAGAGTAGCAACGAGTGCACATGATTCAGCAGTCTTCTTCATCCATTGCTCGCCTTTGGCCCTTAATTCTTCATGTTCCTCGCTAAACAAGGTTTGAGGAGTTTTTTTATCCTTATTTTCAGCTTCAACATACTCAGGTCTCACTACCTTTTTCACTGCCTACAACAAAGCAAAAAATTGACATGCTTAGTGGTCGCTTGGTTAGAATGTTAGATGTAGGCAGGGCCAATTACTGTATGGTTAGATAAAATTGTTATTGTCAACCATATAGTTATGTTGTTTTTATATATTAACCAACTAAAGCTTAACATTATGAAAAAGAAATGGATTTTAGAATTTGCATTGACATGGAGTTTTTCTCACCTTGAACCACAATATTTCGCGTTGCATTTGCAAAGCTGCTCCGGACACAGAGTTAAGTCGATGAGGGGGTGCTAACTTGGCAGCCAAATGCAGCATGTTATTTCCATGATCATCTTTGAATGTAGCTATCAAGTCCTTGATTGCTCCAATCTCATAGATCAGTTGAAAGATCTCCTCATGACGGTGCATGATTGCAATGTGGAAAATAGTACGCCTGTTTTCATCTACCTTCCATATAAGATCAGGATAAGATTGAATGAGAGTTGTTAAAAACTCAACCTTCCCTAATTTCGCGGCAACAAATAGCAGCCTCCAAGGGTAGCCTATCAAATTCGATATATCCTCCTCCTCTAGTTTGATGACTTCGCCCCAAAGGTTTTGTGTAAGTTGAAGTGCAAGTTGTGGCTCTACCCTTTTCTCTTGATATATGCTGCTTACTGAAAAGGAGTGAAACATCGATTAATTGACCCGTTACTAGTTGGCTAAGTATAAACTATAAAGAGCAATTTTAAATACGTAATTAGCAACTTACTTAATCGCTCCATTATCACGCCCCAAATACTCGATTGATGAGCTATGGACTTCAGAGGTTTACTAGCTAGCGCATGCAGTGCAGTCTCTTTCTTAGCATCTCGTAAAAAGGCTAAGTTCCGATTCTTGTCAAGAATATGCAATGCAACATCTGATTCATGCCACAAGAAACATAGAATTTGTTGAAGTTAGAACAAATAATATTATTTTGTGATGTAGGTTTTGATTGAGCTAGTAAATAATACTACTTCCGTTAAATGTTATGTGCAACTTCGGGGTATTATTTGTGAGATATTAAATATTCTTTTCCTTCCCTTACCTTTACCCAAACAAGCTTGTCTCAAGAATATAATGTAGGTTCTTGTGGTGAAATGAAGATTCCGAGCAAGAAGTTAACAATATATAGGCAGTTATTAGTAGAGTGCAAGTTAATTACCAAACATATCCGTGTTGATTGAGCTAGTAAGTAATCCAATGCGGTCTTGATCTGTCAATATTTCATCCTCAGTGACGTCGAGGAGGTACCAAACCATATCCCGGTGGCCTAGCAAGACGGCCATGTAAAGTGGTGTCATCCCTTGACTTCCTCGGATGTTTGGCAACTCGACATTCTTCTCCACCATCACTCTTGCAAACTCAACAATGCCGGACACGGCCGCAAAACAAAGTGCTGTATTTCCAACCTTGTTTGTCAAAGCTAGAGAATCGGAGGACATAAAGTGTACGAGCTTTTTAACAACCTCGACATGTTTTGCTGCTGCAGCAATATGAAGAGCTGTTTCGCCTCCCTTGGTAATCTTTGCGCGGATCCAAGAAGGGGATTGACGCTTAATCATGTCTATAGTCAGCAAATCACCTTTCATGGCTGCTTGGTATAGTCTCACACCATATTGCAAGAATTCCATGCTTGTTTCATCTATATTTTCATAATATAAATTGAAGCATCATAATATGATGGCGTAGTACCGGGAATCCATTGAAATGGTTCCACTTGATTTTTCACTATTTAAAAGCCCACCTAGCTTTGATTAATTAAACGCATACTTTGTTTATTCATTTTTTTTTGGTGCTTAAAGAGAGCCACAAGGACAATTGATGAGAATCGATCATAAGATTCCTTGGAACTGAGGAAGGAGCTTTAACCACTTCAGCTATTCTTCACTCTCAAACTTTGTTTATTCTTAACAATGTATTTTATTGTGGAATGTTCAAAGTAAATTATTCTTTCAAATACTCGATGAGATTAATCATACAAGACCTTACATATATATAGTAATATTATTTTAATGTTTGTAATATTGTATTAGTGATACTATTTAATCAAATTTTTCATACTTTGCGTAGCCATTTGAATGAGACTAAGGAGTAGATATTTCCAAAATTTAGCTATTTATTCCTATGGTCTCCCTCAAAAAATAAAAAGAACCGTCAAGTCTTCTAAAAGCATAGAAATCGCCACGTCGGTTGGGGCAAGTGTGCAACGATGACTTGATGACTTGACTATAGGCATAGGGATAAAAATTATGTTATTCGTTATTTGGTACGATTTGGAAATTAGTTGTGACAAATAAAAAAAAGTACTTTATTTCCCTTACTAACTTACTTTTCTCCTCCCTCTTCCTCGTCCCCTTTATAAGGGTATTTTTTTTTAAAAAAACAAAAATCCTTTTATTTTATCCTCATCTCTTATAACATTTCTCCTAATTATTATTTTAATCGAATAACTAGCTTTTTTTTTTTAATACCTATCCCCATCCCTTTCATTATCCCCACTACTCTTAACAAACAAAAGAACTCTCGCTCTTGTCCGATCCCCCTCTTTTACCCCTTTAAAATTTCTAGGGTGGAGTCCAAAAGAAGACTTTTTATAATATAAAGTATTGTTGATAGGAGAGAGAAATAATAAAAAAAAAAAATAGTAATCCCTCCGTCTCTTTATTAGAAACCTATTTCTAATATTTATTACTCATATAATAAAGAGAAATAAATTTCTAATAAAGGCACGGAGGGAGTATGAGTGGAGTTGGTAGGAAAAATAAATAATAAAATATTTGTGAAAGTGGGGTTAGTGGGAGAGAGAAATTATAAAATAATTGTGCGTCCTTACCAAAAATAGTAGTATTGCAATTATTATAAAACGACAGAAATGAAAATTGTTACATTTAATATGAAACGAAGGGTGAAATTACCTCGTACTCACTTAATTATTTAACAATTAAATTAATTAAAAAAAAAAACAACCACTCTTCCTTTCCCTTTACCCGATTAACCACCACGACCATTTGAAAACCCTAACCCCCTATTACCCTTTCTCCTCCTTTCCCTCACCATGACACAGCCCCGTGAAAAGCATAGCGTCTCTAGGAACAAGTAGCGTGACTTGGAGGGAAATAAGAAGAAAAGGGGTGGGATTAGTAACAAAATGACTATGTGCATGTTACATATATAGAGGATTAATGTCGGAAAGAGAAATTACAATTAGATTTTATATTTTCAAGAAATTTTTAAAAGGTTTTTTCAGACAAAAAATTGCTTTAAAAGGTTTTTATGACAAATTTTTCTATTAATTAACATGTTTTAATGTTGAGTACGATTGTGAATTGTGATATTCATTTTGTAACCTATATTTGGATTTTGAAATACACATAATTAAGCGGCATATTGTAAGATCGAATATTATTATTGTATACTCTCTTCATTTCTATTTGATTTTTTCATTTGTAATTTTTGATACTATTCATAAGGTGAAAAATCTTCTAAAATTTTCTTAATATGAAATATAATATAGTCATGTTGGGTCTTATTTAATGGACAATTTTCAAATGGCTACAATAAAATTGTGGCCATTATAAGTGAGTGAATCACAACCCTCCAATTAATAAAATTCATCATATTCATTCATTTGTTGACTTTAAAATACACTTTATCAACACAAAAAAATAAATAAATAAATACTAGAGGATTTGGTCGAAGGATATGGAATTTATAATTTATCTTACGAGATGTTTTCATTTTTTTTTTATCTTCAATGTGCATTGATTGGTTTCTGGAAAACTAGAGACAAATTTCATAACTTTTTATCATCTTCTTCGTTTTTTCCTCCCTTTTTCTGGTTTTCTTTGATGGAGGATGATTTATTGTTTGATAAATTTGATGAAAGAATTATGGACATTACAATATATAATGCGGTAGACAGGTTTATTGTTAATAAACTATAATTTAATGGAAATGGGACAATCATTTGAACTTAGAAATTGCAAGATCGAATATGCATCAATGGCAAAGTTCAGAATTTTTGTTTTAGTAACTGTTTTTTGTTAAAAAAAAAAAACTCATAATCAAGAAAACGGCTTTTTTATTATTTTTTTTTCATTTCTTATTAAAAATTAAAGTCAATTGGATAAATGGACAAGATTAAACATTAAAAAATATAGGGCCAAGATTAAAACTAACTACAATAGCTACAATTTTATTGTAGCCATTGAATAGTCTTCCCTTATTTAATTCGATCGCCTTAATAAATATGTTATTAATATTCAATTGTTATATTTTTCGTCATTGATAAGCAACTAACGATATTTATGATTAAAGTATTTTATTAACAAACGAACACAGTCCAGATGTGAAAAGGATCAAGTAGGGAGTATTTTCCAAACGTGTTTTAACAAAAAGTCGCTTCTTCCCATAATAATAATAAATAATAAATAAACAAACAAATAAATAAGTCGCTTCTTCCCATAAAAATATGTCCCACAGTATTAATTATTTATTCATGTAATAGCACGTAAATATACAAAGTTATTGGGATAAAAGAAGCTTTAATTCAATCAAAGCGGACTTGGAACTGGGTCCGTAAAGTCAACTTTTGTCTCCTTTGACAAGCAAATCATTGAAATTGTGAAGCTAGAATTGCTAATAAGCTGCTTTAAATTATTTACTACCTACTTATGTGTAATTTTAGGGTATTATTTATGAGTACTAAAATATTTCAAAGTTATAAATAACATTTAACGAAGGTAACTTTTTTTTTTTTCTTAAGCTTTAGCCAAATAGCCAGAGGGTATGCAGTATGCAATTACATATCAGGGGCGAAGCCAGAAATTGAAATATAGGGAGACCAAGATTAATTAAGTACTTGTCAAAAAAAAAATGGATTTATTAAGTAAAATAGTATTGTATATCTATAGTTTTCTTATTGCACAATATATTTCTTTTGCGGTATTTTATAAAGCAAAATAAAATATTTTATTAAAATAATCAACATTGCAACCTATGAGGTCTCTTTATTGGTTAAAGGGAAGTTTTAATTTGTGTACAATACATTGGGTATAGGCTTGATTTCCTCCTATGTCCTCACCGTTTATATTTTGTATTGCTTTTAACCTCTTATGGTTCATTTGCACAAAAATAAATAAAAATAAATAATAGAATAATTTTGTTAAAATGTAAGTTATACTATTTACTAATTTAGTAAATTAGAATATAGGAAAAATAATAAAAGAAAGTTTGAAATCAAAACGATTGACTAACTAATAAAAAGAAAGATTGAAGGGATAAAGAAATATAGATTAAAACTAATAGTACTAGTAATTTCAAGTGAAAAAAATACTAATACTTGTAAATAAAATACGAGCAAGGACTAAAATTGAAAAGTAAAAGGATTTTTAAAAAAGCAAGCAAATAACACCCACAGGAATCGAGCACTTGACCTATGTGCTTGAAGTTATCAAAATCTACTCCAACTACTAAACTGTACACTAGAATGTTAGACATAAGTGCAACTTAATTTTATATGGGTGTCGGCCTTCAAAATAAAAAGATCACTAGTTAGGCCACGGGGCCAGGCCTCCACTAGCCTCTCCCTGTGGCTCCTCCCTTGTTTCATACCCTTGGACGTATAGTAAATCCACCCATGCACGTAACTCAACTTTTAAAATTATTTCTTTACCATAAACGAAACACTTACTTCTTATTTGATATCATTTTTTGTTTTTAATTTTCTGTTTTTTAAACATAAAACCAAAAACAAGAAATAAATAAAAAATAAAAAAAATAAAAAATAAAATAAGAAAAAAATAAAAAAGTATTTTTACTTTTCAGTTATCAATTTTCAAAATTATCTTTTTTTTTGTTTTTTTACACAAATCCAGAGCAGCACTTTTATTAACACAGAAGAAAAGTCAAGTTACATCAAAAGCAATAGCAGGAGCAACATTAGGGGAGCTTCCTCAATCCACACCCTTAATTCTCTATAATCTCTACTAACATTTGCTAACTTATGAGCAACACCATTCCCTTTTCTCCCCACATAAGAGAAGTCAAAAGAGAGACAAAGCTTGGCCAAATGTAAAATATCACTTGTAATAGTGCCAACAACTATGATTTTAAAGAACAAAAAATCAAAAAACAAATTTTTAATATATTATATCATGATTTTAATAAATTTATCTAATTTTACATATATTATATGACATATATTACATGGGTTTAAAGAATAAAAAACCAAAAAAAAAAAAAATCACAGTGATGCCAAACTTTCTTTAATCATTGTTCCAACTTTGATAGTTATTATTGTTTCAAGGTAAAACTTGGAAAAACTTTTAAAGATAATGGATCAAGGGGATAGTATATTTACTTATTTAGCTCAAAGAATTTAAAGCTTTAAGATTTTTTAAATTTGAAACTTTCAAATTTTTTTATAAGCTCGTATAGCAACATCAAAAACAAAGTTACTCATTAGAGCGTTTATAGTTTTTGTTGGTGGAGTGGAGACGGGCGGTGAAAGGAGAGAGTTTATATATAATGACATTTTATTTATTAAAAATTAAAATTTATGAATTAAAGTCGTATTTTCTTCACTTGATTCTTATTGAACTTAAAAACAAATTCTATGTTTTTAATAGAATTTTACTAATTAGAGCTTATTTTAACTTGTTGCAACTAATTTTCTCTAATTAGAACGGATTTTAATTTTACTCAATTTGAAACTGAATTTCACTCTTTTACTAAGTTATTACTATAGTTTTAAAATTACTGATTTTACCATATTAAAGATAACTTTTAGTGATTGAAGCTTTTTATATTACTATTTCTGAGGTGAAGATATCAAATTTAATAAAAATAAGCTATTTTTAAGGAAATACTCCGTACTACCTAGACCAAAACAAAAAGATACTACAAGCAGTACGAAGTACTACTACAAGCTAAAATAGGAAAGTGTGAAAAACAAAATAAAATACCACGAGAGTAACTTTTTTTTTATTTTTTAATTTTGTTGAATTGTTAATTGTTGCATTATTATATATATATTCACCTAAATTGTTGAACTATAATAAGTTGTACTTTAAAAAAAAAAAAAAAAAAAGAAGCTCCTCCTGCCCTCCTTACCTGGTAAAAAAATGGGTTGAAGCTGAGATCCAAATTGAGCACCTTCTCGGGCTAAAGTGTCCAAATTTGGGTGTGGTTCTCCATTTTCTCCCTCCATCAATTTCAAAAAATAAAATTTTAAGAAAATACAAAAAACCAAGAAGTATATGAAGATTTTTAGCGATTGTGTGGCCATTGTCATGGATAAGAGCAGTACATATAAGGAATATAAGTCAACGAGAGAAGTGTTTCCAGCTAATTAACCCCCGTTCTTTTGAGCTTCAGGGCAGAGCAGATTGAAGCAGAGTAGAGCCAAGTCGAGCAGAGAGCAAATTTCATTATTATGAGCAAAAAGCAGATTTCATTATTATGAGCAGAGAGCAGATTTTATTATTATTATTATTATTATTATTATTATTATTATTATTATTACTACTACTACTACTACTACAATTATTATTATTACTATTATTAATATTATCGCATTATTATTATAATCATTAAATATTATTATTAAATATTAATTATTATAATAATAATTATTATTATTATTAAATATTATTTAATTATTATTTTTATTATTATTATTATTAAAAATTTATAATTATTATTTTTATTATTATTATTGAAAATTAATAATTAGTATTATCTTTAAATATTAGTTTTTATCTTTAAATATTAATTTTTATTATAAAAAATAAATTATTATTATTATTATTATTATTAAATATTCATTATTATTATTATTAATAATATTATAATTATTAAATATTAATTATTTATTATTATTATTATTAAATATTAATTTTTAATATTATTATTATTAAATATTAATTATTTATTATTATTATTATTATTAAATAATAGTTATTATTATTATAATAATTCAATTATTGTTATTATTAATATTAATTATTATAGTAATTCAATATAAAGTATTATTTTTAAGCAGAGCAGAGCAGCTCTAAAGGACGAGGCCTAAAAGTGCATTCTAAAAGGTTTCTATTTCCTCTAATTAAAAAAAATTAATAATCCATAAAATAAATGACATACTCCATATTTCACAATAAGCAAAAGGTAAAGATTTATTCCCTTTTAAGGAAAAAGATATAAGGGCTGCATATAAGAAGCTAAAAAGTGAAAAGAATTGACAATAAATAAACAATTATTACACCGATTTACTCGTGGATTGTCGATCAATTCCTAACTTAATACTAAAAAAGGAAAGATATTAGGGCTGCATATCCATTACCCTTTTTCTTAATACTGTCTTCATGTTTCAATAAGTCTTATACTCCGTATACTTGGACGGCACATCGTTTTAGATCGGAAATGTTATACATTTACATAATAAACTTTACATGTCTCTTTCTAATACGAAGTATATAAAATTACGTGTCTTTAGAGAAAGGGAAGACTATTTGGAAAAAAAAAAAAAATACAAATTACGAAGTATGTTATTATTTCAATTCACAAAGTGTAAATCCCAATTTCATACATATAGAATAGGTTTTTTTTTTTTTTTTTTTTTTTGACAAAGGATACAAAAGTTACATATTAATTACTAAAGCAAATAAAATTAACCGCCGCTTTTCCCGCGATTTGATGAGCTCGATGAACGCGCAGCCGATCCGCCTTATGTATATTACAGTACTGAAAGGTTGAGCCAAGCTGTTTAATCTTACGAATGAGCCAAAGATAAGCGATGTTACCATGGCCATCCCCCCGAAGAAGGGTAACAAGATTATATGAGTCAGTAAAAACCGTGACGGAGTGAAACCCTCGATCCAAAGCCCATTGTAATCCATACATGCATGCCAAAGCTTCCGCATGCAAGGCTGAAGTATAAACCCCAAAGTTACTCCCACCAATAATCCGAGCATCCAACAGGTCATCATTATCCAAGCACCGTCCCATCCCTGCTTGTTGAGAATCTTTGAACCAAGACCCATCTATTTGAAGAGAAAGTAAAGCACACCCCTGGGAACCCAGTCCAAGCTGAGCTATGTAAAACCTAGGCGGAGGAGAGGAACCACCAATACCCCCCACAAAATTAGGGGTGCTTGCAGGAGCATCCGAGTTAAGAAAGACAGAATGTGTGTCCTTTACCTCCGCAAACTGAGAATCAAACGGCCGGGATGCCGAAGAATCTGCAAATATTCTAGAATTCCGACACAACCATAAACTCCATAACGTACCAACGAAGGTACCTAAGAGAGAACTAGAAGGCCTATCCTGACTAATAAAAATTTGGATATAGTCTTGGATTCAATCTGAGAGAGAAAGGTCTCCATAAAATTTTGAGCGGATGCCAAGGCATCCACCCCTTCAAACTGATCGTGCACTAAAGCACATTCTGAAGAGATGCTATAAATCCTCTGGATCTGATCTACAGAGGTCACATAACACATCCTGAATCGGAACACCTCTATGATGGAGTTCTACCTGAACTGCAAGAGCACGATGTAGCAATTTCCACAAAAATAACTTCCACTTAGGTTGTAACTGGAGAGACCAAAGAATTTTCCAAAAAGAATCTATTTGTGGAAAATTTTCCAAAAAGAATCTATTTGTGAAAAAGAATTTTCCAAAAAGAATCTATTTTTGGAAAATTCTTTTTCACAAATAGATTCTTTTTGGAAAAATTTTCACAAATAGATTCTTTTTCACAAATAGTTACACAAATAGAATTTTCCAAAAAGTAGTTCATTTATTGATTAGAATTCACATTAAAATAGTGTGTATACTTATTAATTTTTTTTAAATTTTTAAATTTTTTTGTAAAATAACCGATTATATTTAAAAGTTAATACGAAATATTATTTTTCAAAAATTAACGTGCGTGGCACGGACCTACACCAATACCAGTGAGCCTATATATATATAAGACCGTAAGAGAGTTAGAGGACTACAAATCCTAATTTTCTTCCGATTTAATATTCATTGCTTTGGAAGATCATGCAATATTTTGCTCGACGTTTTGCTATTTTAGACTTTTCCTTGGTAGGTTGGCGGTACCTTTGTGGCTTTGTGCATAAGAAAGTGCCAAGTAGTTCGTAGTAATTTCGTGGAATGTAGCACCATTCCACAAAATATACTTATATAGTCGTGGAATGTTCAACTCATTTAGGCTAACGTGGCCCACGGGAGCTGTTTTTTTTTTTTTTTTTTTTTTTTTTTTGGTTTTTGGGACAAGGTTAAAACAAATCACAAGCTAGTATTACATAATATCTCCAATTTTTTTTAGTTGTAATTTTAGGGTATTATTTTTGAGATATAAAATATTGTAAAGTTGTAACTAAAAAAAATCGGAGGTAATATTAGCATTACGAAGTACTATTAAAGCATATTAACTTCTACCACAATTTAACACGCTGTCTATTAACCTTGTGTATATTGTAATGTTGAAATATTGATTTTATGGCAACTGAAAGGGAATTCTTCACTATCATTTCAAATATTCATTTTATTTTATATATTGTTACAATTGTCATAATCGGCTGGTATTTTTGTAAGTGTTAAATTTTATATTTGACAAAAATATAAAATACTACTTTCTTTATTTCACAAAAGTCGTATTATATTGAATTCTTACACTATTTTTATATTTACTTTGACCATGTTTAAATACTACGGAGTAATAGTATGAGTAAATAACTTTATATAAGCTGTGACCTGTGGTGGATTAACTCAATATATGTTATTAAAATTTACTGTAATTGTTTATGATTTTTATTGGAATATAACTAAAGTTAACTTAGGCAAAAGTAATGCTTTGAAAATTTTTAACGTGTGCATCGTTATTTACTTTGACCATGTATAAGTTTGGAAGTTTATTGAAATCTTTTACAGTATTTTATTGAAATACAAATAGATTTATTTTCCTTCACTACGGAAGACCTTATATACACAAGTATTTCAAACAAATTCATGAAAACAAACCTTTAATTTTACATTTGAAAAAATTTGGAGACATTGAGGACAAAAATGAAGCACCAACTACAAACAAATTATGTTCACCCTTTTTCACGTATTTCAAATGTAATAAGTTCAGATAAGTTTTGTTAAGTTCAGATAAGTTCAGTTCAGGTTTAATAAGTTGGGTTACCCAAGTACAAATTACAACTAAAATAAGTTTTAATAAGGTATAATAAGTTTAGATAAGTTCAGATCAGTGAAAATTAGATAAATAGATTACATTAATACCTAAAAATTGGTAAATTTGATCAGCAACATAAATTGTAATTAGCCCATGACTTTGTCGTAAATGGCATGTTAAAAATAGCCTTGTATCTGACTAAAGTTTCAAAGTAATTAAGATAGCAACCAACCAAAATTCCCATGTCATCCCATCTAATATAGGCTCCATTGTTCCATGAAAATCCTCCAAGCTTATCTTACCATCACCGTCGAAATCAAGCTTGCGAGTCACACGATCGATCACTTCATCCGATGGATATCGACCAAAGATGGCAGCAAACCTACGAAGATCAGTAGACGAGAGGAATCCATCTTCGTCTTTGTCCATTAAAGAGAAGAACATTGACGGGTTTTGCTCTCCTAGAGCGTCAAACATTAGAATACGCAGCTTTCCAAACAAATTTCGACGGTACAATAAATTGTACAAGCTCGACCAAGAAATAGTTCCATTGTAGTTTTTTATGATCATATTTATAAGGTCTCGCACATGTCTCTCGTAAGAATTACTTATTTTCCATAATTTTATGAACTTCTTCACATCTTTTGTGGTAAGTCCATGGTTTGATGAACCCTCCAAAACACCGAAAATGCTATATATTCCAAGGAGCATTATTCGAGATTCATCTCCTGTTCCAATCAAAGATATTTAGAACGGTTAGTTCAAGTCACACCGGTCCTTAGGATTCCGAGACATAGCCATTCACAACTTCACAAACCTAAGTTGGTCCTGTGACGGACCTTGACTGATCAAGGTCCGTCTTAAAAGGCTTTACAACTACAAGCAAATGAATGAAATAATATAGAAAGCTATAAAAGAAATCGTATTTCTCACCTAAATATTTTCCTTCCAAGAGTTCCCTAATATAGCAAGAAAAATGCAGTGATGAAAGCAAGTTATCTTGATAACACTTGCTTGCATGCCTTAATATACTTAGATTAGGCTCCTTCATGTTTGCGAAACTTATTGTTGAAGCAAGAAGAATTTGCTTATTTTCAGAGTTCATGTTAAACATCCCACGTTTGTTCGGGTCAAGTTTTTTCACAATGCTCAGAGCACTTGTGTTCTCAACATCATAGATGTACATGATGGCCTCAACATCGGCCACAGCCAGAAGCTTATCTTTGCGAATTTGATAAATATAATTGATGTTGCCAGCATAAGATACTCGGTTTTTACCTACATAAACAAGAGGAAAGGGAGCTCAACAAGTGAATACATGATCTTATATAGGTTCTGTATTTCAGAATAACTGATTTAATAGACAATGGCTTACACTTTCTTTTGCAATACGAGTAATACGACACATTTATATAATTTTAGGACAATATTAGTAACCTTTGAGATGTATCAACCAAAGGAAATGTTCTTACCTGAAGGTGGAGCGCTACTAAGAACAGAACCCCAATAAGTTGTACCATTATAGGCTGGTAGAGCCTCAGCAAATCCATCCCACCTTGGACGTTGCAAGAATTTCACTTTTCGTCGAGCAATTTCTGAAGCAGAAGCCGCTTGGACACTGCCACTGGCCACATCTACAGTAGCATTTGAAGACACTACTTTTTGGATGGCAATGCTGCGAGCGTTGTTAGAGTTTTCTGACTTCTGATGAGAAGTAGAATAACTGGTGGTTTCTGATGGTCTCCTGCAAGAAATGTCAGAGGCCACCAGATTGTTAGACAGCCCTATAAAAGAATTCCAAGTGGAGGCATTCCGAGGAGCCAGTGAGGCAGATGTATTGAAAGCAGAAGGAACAATGCTGTCCTTCATATGAATCATATCTGTAGTGCTAATACTAGTAGCATCACATACTGATGCATATCTGGTGGCAATGTTATCAGCATTGGAATAATTTGGCCCTGCCTGAGAAGTAGAATCAACAGTATATTCAGATGGCCACCTGCCAGAAATGTCTGAGGCAGTTGGATAGAGAGATGGGTAAGGAAAAGAGTCCCACCTGGAAGCATACCGAGGTGCCGGTGAGCCAGATATACTAACAGAAGATGGAACAATGGAGTTAATCTTGAAAGAACGCCAACGGCTGGAACATGGAATTTGGGGAGGATCCATGGTTCGGGTTGGGCACAATGGTAAATACCCGGCTTTAATGGTTTGTAGTTTCTGAGTAGAAGTGAAATGAATATCAAGGTTAGAGCTTTAGCCTTTGGAGTTGACTCAATAGTCAACTGAGTCAACTCTTCTCTTCAGATCAATAAATGCTATGAAATTAATAAAAGACTTCCTAAAATTTTCTCCACCGCCCTCCATTAAGGTAGTAGAAGAAAATGGTCAGGAGAGTTGAATTTTGAGTGTATGATGGATTACAAGATTTAGTCGGTTTGGTTGAGATGGATTGTTACAGAAATTCAAAGTCTTTTTCAGAATGAACCTTCCTCTTTCCCTTCCCCTTTCCCCTATTGTCAATTTCGGCCTGCATTCGTAAAAGTCATACTACATCCATGCTCGTTGTTCGGGTTATCAACACGTATCTCCCTTAAGCTGCAAATATAATTGATAGTAAGTTTGAATGACATTATGTCACACTAAATGTAATGACAACACGCCGATTTTGCAAACCATATTCTGAGCTCTCATGACCTGAATGTCTACTTCTGAAAATTAAGATTAAGTTGTTATATAGTATGGAAAATGTTAGCCCTTTAATGTAAAGCTTAGATAGATTACATTCCTTCGACGTTAATCATCTTATTATTCACATTTTTAAAGGGAAACATGAAAAACAGAAAAGTAAAGTAAATGAAGAGTTTACAATGAGAAGAAACACCTCTGAATTGTTGCAAATATCTGTTCATTCAGCTGTACTTCATCACTTATGTTGAATAACTTGGGAAAAGCTTTGGTTTAGTAGGTTGAAACAAAGACCACGATCTGTAAGTTGACTGATATATATCTAGCAAGAGAGGATATTGCTGGAAAGCAAACAGAGCAACTGGAACTGCAGCAAAGAGCGCTATGGGAATAGGAATCCAATACAGACCTTGGCGAAAGGTAATAAAGAAGGTAGCTGTGAAGGCTGCCATCATAGTCACTATTGAAATGAACATCCCTGTTAATCCTAACATCAGTTTCAGCGGCAATGACTTGACGAAATCATGCTCCGCATAGCGAGAGGTCAGGATTGACAAGAACATCAGTAATGAAGCAGAGGAGCTAGACAATGATAGAGCATTACAGATGGAAAAGACTATAAACAATGGCCGATGCACAAACATTGGGGCTCCTTTGCTGTCATTACCACCGGGCAAGGTAAATGCCGCTGCAAAGACTACTGTAGCGATGAGGGTCGTGACTACAGAACAGGATTGTGCAGTCTGCTTCATCCATTCTTCTCCCTTGATCCTTAATCCTTCATGCTTTTCAGTGAATAAGGCACGAGGAGTCTTGTGGTTATTATTCTCAGCTTCAGCATATTCTGAACTTACAATCTTTTCCACAGCCTATTATCAATAGATATGCTAATCAGTAAACTTAAGAGTGAAAACAAATTCCTGTGCAAGCACATATCAGCTCAGTTAGTTGGTCCTCTAAGCTAGTTTGATAGCAGAAAGTGTGGATGGGAAGCGGGAAAAAACTGTTTGCATGATGTGATTTGGAATGTAGACATTGTGAAATAATCTGATATCACTCAAATAGAAATAAATCCTTTATTTTTCTACCTATTAAAGATAATATAGGGTTATTATGCCATTAGGCATTAGCTTACTTTCTGTTCAAGTTTCTTAAGTTGGTCTGAATTCTGAAAGTGAACCCAATCATTTCGAAACATAATAACATACGGTGAACATTTTGACAAGGACATTCTTCAGGGTGTGTGTAAAAGCAAAGAAGCTGCTGTTAAATAATCTTAGTAATTGCTCCTCCTGAAAAAATTAAGCTTAATAAAGAAGGGAATACTCAAAAATGAAGTTACCTTAAACCACAAAAGCTCTCTTTGCATCTGAAGAGCTGCTCCTGAGACACAATTGAGACGATGTGAAGGAGCTAAGGCACCAGCCAGATGCAGCATATTATTGCCATTTCCGTCCTTGTCAACAGCTATCAGGTCTTTAATTGCTCCTAATTCATATATCAGCTTGAAGATCTCTTCGTGGCGATATATAATAGCAATATGAAAAATACTACGATTCTCTTCATCAACTTTCCATATTAGATCAGGATAGGTTCGTATAAGTGTTGTTAAAAACTCTACATTACCACATTTGGCAGCAATGAAAAGCAGTCTCCATGGAGAGCCAATAAGGAACGAGATTTCCTTATCTTCTTGTTTGATAACTTCATCCCAAAGCCTCTGTACTAGTTGTAGCTCTAATGGCTGTTGTGTGACCTTTCCTTGAGCTAGCTTACCTCCTGAAATACAGTTATAATTCGTACTTAAAAATTAAAAACAAGCTCGTTTACTCCAAGCCAAGTAGCAATGATTACCTAGTCCAACAAGTGTTTTCCATATGCTTTGTTCATGATAGCTTCCGGACCTTACAGGCTTCTGAGCCAATGTATGTAACGCAGTTTCTCCCTTCCCATTACGAAGAAGTGCCAACTCGGGATGCTTATGCAGTAAATGATTCGCAACATCTATTTGCATACAAAGGTCAAATTAGATCCTTCCATTCCAGCTATTATAATTTAGCTCAAGGGGAACATACCAAACAGATTAGTGTTAATGGAACTAGTAAGCATTGCTATGCGATCAACATCAGTCAGTTTATTGTCATCAGTGACAGTGATAAGATACCACACCATATCCCTGCGCCCTAGCAAGACCGCCATCTGAAGGGGTGTCATATCTCGACTACCTCTGATAATTGGGAGCACATCATTCTTGTCCACCATCACCTTGGCAATCTCAACAACCCCAGATGTTGCAGCCAATCAAAGAGCTGTGTTCTTGGCATCATTGCTTAAGGTCAAGTCATCTCTGCTCATGAGCTTCACCAGCTCTTTTACAAAATGGGTGCGCTTGGCTGCTGCAGCAATATGAAGAACTCTTTCTCCTCCTTTTGCAATTGGCTGCCGGATCCAATCAGGAGATTGATGCAGGATTTGTCCCGCAGATGCCCAGTTGCCTTCCAAAGCTGCTTTGTAAAGTGGCAAGCCAAATTTTAAAAAATCCTCTCTGCTGCTGTTTCTGATATCTGTAAGATCATGCAGTTGCAAAATCAGAGAAAATTGGGAGACAGACATAATTAGTACAATAATAATAAATAAAAAAATAGATAAATAAAAGTATTTAAACTAGATAAATACTAAGTATATATTACTGTACTGTACATACTCTGTACATATTAACGTAGATGCATCCCGTTTTGTTTGTGCCGGCCACATCATGTGACCACTGTAAAATAACAAAGTAACTCTTATAACACTAACCGAATACCCTTTATAACACCAACCGAATAACCCCTGGCCACACAATGTGGCTATCCCACATATAAGGCCCGGTTCACTTCACCTTATTTTTGTTGAACTGAAATTATTTTTACTGAAACAAAATATAATGGTAGCATGATACAGTAAAAATAAAATATTCTAAATATTCAAATCAAATAATAATATTCAAATAATAAAATAAGATACAAAATTTTTGTATTCGTCTATATAAATAATAGTCATGGCCATAGACTCATAGTCATATAAGTCTTTACATTTTTCATTTCAAGGTCATATTATATATCTATATTACCTAAAGGTTAATATATTGTTCTTCAGTATGACATTCACACATTTGACCTCGCCCCTCCTAAAGAATCATGGTGAATAAATTAAATTAAATTAAATATATACAATCCGAATAAAGATATATACAAATTAAAGTGAAATAAATTAAATTAATTTAGATTAAAAAAATATAAATCTAATGTAACTTTTTTCCTAAATTGAACAATATTTTCCTAACAATAATTATGCCAAAAATTTATGCATATATAATAATTAAAGATTCCGTACAATTTTAAAATATTTTTTTATTAAGATAGATTTCTAATGAAATTTATATGAAGATCGAATATTCTCATTTCTATAACCATAAATTTTCATATTTTCGTACTAATGTAATGCTAATATTCAAAATTTAAATAATTACAGTATAAGAATATATGTCTGTAAAAAAAAATATATTACATACATGATTGAGTAGTTGATGAGATTTGTCTTTTATTCTTAAAAATCATAATAAATATCTTTTATTCGTATAAAAATTAACCAATATCCATATCTATATATTTGTGTTGTATATTCTATCAGTTGTTGCTTGGTTGTATGGATATTATGTAATTGTTTTTGACACAATGTTTTGCTTTAAAAAATGTATATAGTTGTGAGTCATATACTTCGTATAATTTTTTTATTGTGTTTAAAGATTTGGTGAATACGATGGGTAAAACAAATATTCGATTGTATAGCTGCTAAAGTGAATGGTATGGTAATAAAAATTTTGTTTTTATCTATGGGAGATAGGAAATGATTTAGTCTATTTCTCTTATATAATTATGTGGTGTATAATTCATTTATTTTTCAATTAAAATTTTAACATTATAAAAAAAAATAAAAGGGAATAAAATAAATCAAATACCAAAGACATAATTAATTTGTTAGTGAAACAGAGCCCTTTATTACTAAATTGAAAATTATGTTAGTTTTTTTTTCCCTACGCGATTAATAATGTTTTTTTCAAAAAATTAATAAGTTGATTTATAAACCATGCACGGGCACTAAGCTAGTTTGTATTATACGAAGTACATTACACAGGATAACCAAAAAAAAATATGCCAAAACCAACCAGTAAAATAAAAGGTTGGGGAAGTATAATGGTTTCCGGAAATAAAGGAAAAAATAAACAAGATCTATAGATTCTACATTATTTGCCAAAACAGCAACCCAATAGTTACATGATTTGGTAATAAATTTATTACCCAAAAGAAAAACAGACCATTATACACCCAATTGAGTATAAATCAAATAAAAGTACAAAACAAGACTGATTATTTACATAGTTTACTATACAAGCTAAACAGTGAATTAAAAATTAAAAATGACAAGAAAAAAAAACTGAAATTATTGGGCAAGAATTTAATGGGAGTTGAAAAGACACTCACTAGCTGATAGTGGTGGTGGTGGTTGTGAAGGCGGCGGCGCAGCGGTAGCGGAGGATGATTCCGGTAAAGGAGAAATAGAAAGTGCTACATCATGCCTGCTTGACGATGATGCTGCTGCTGCTTGGGTAGGTGGTGGCTGTCCGTACATTTCCTCCAAATAAACTTGTCAAAACCAAAAATTACCAAGTATACAAGATGTAGACATGTAGCAATCTCTCATACAGTCATAAATTATTCTTTAGTTGGATGCCCACCAAAATTAGCGATTTTAAAGTATTGGTCCCTCCTTAATAATTGTTGAGAACTTTAGATATTATGTGTCGTGTCCAGAGGTGTTAATTCGACGATCGGATCGGATCTGATGAGATCGGGTTGAATTAATTTTTAAAATTGAGTTATATTAAATTATTATGTCCACACGAAACCGAGTCTCATATATTTTTCGGATTGAGTCGAGTCGGATATGCTTTTGACACCTCTAATCGTGTCTTCGCTTTAAAATCTTATCGTCTTTAACATGTCTTTTATCGTCTTTAAAATGTACTCGTATTAAATTATTAATTTTTTTATTTTTAATTAGGGGTGTAATTTGGACAATGGGTTTTATTTCGATGATGATTAAAGATGCTTATCAAAACATACTTCATACTAAAAAAAAAACATACAAGTAGTATTAAAATGGAATAAAAATATGTTAGAAAGGGTAATATGGAGTTTAAATTTGGATTACTCCATTTCAATATATCTCAAAATCAAATTGAATTAATAAAGTGAACTGCTATTTGACGCCCGCAAATTACTCAAAACGCCCGCAGAATTACAACGAAATTACCACTCTACCCTTGAACCACTCTACCCTAAACCATTCTCTTCAACTCCCTTCAAACCAAAAAAACAAAAAACCACCACCACTTTCACCAACACCCAACCCCCTTACCACCACCACCACAAGCACCCAAAAACACCACCGGAGAACCGCCAAGATGCCGAGGACGAAGAACGTCGGACGGTCGAGGGAGGAAGACGGCGTGCCGGAGGAGCAGGTTCGGTTTTTTTTTTTAACGCTTGACCGAATCGCCCAAAATAGGCGGTTTAACCATGGTCAAATCGCTCAAGATATCCAGTTTGACCACGGTAAACCGCCTAGTGAAAACGGTTTGACCATGGCCAAACCGGATTCCCTGGGCGGTTTGACCGTGGTCGAAACGGATTTCATGGGCGTTTTAACCATGGTCAAACCGCCCAGGAAATCCGGTTTGGCCACGGTCAACCGTTTTCACTGGGCGGTTTGACCATGGTCAAACCGGATATCTTGAGCGGTTTGAGCACTGGAATTTAAATTATTATTTTTTTTTTAATTTAAATTTATACTAATAATATATTTGTTTATTAATTGTTTAGATTAATTTTAATATTTGTTTAGTAAAAAAAAAATATTTATTTGAAGTTCACGTTTTATGTATAATTTAAAAAAATATTAATTATATATATTTGTTTAATTTAAGTTCACGTTTTATGTATAAGAAATTAAATAATATGTTCGTATATGTTTAGCTTTATTAATTATATGTTTAGGAAAAAAATAATATTGTATATGTTTGTTTTTTGTGTAGCTTTATTAAATTTATGTTTAGAAATAAAATAATGTATTTGTGTATTTGAATTTTAAAATAATTAGGTGTATGTTTAGATAATCAACTAATATAGTTTTATATTTTACGTTGAGTTTAATTAATATATTTGGTAAATTTTAGTTTATATATTAATAGCATTATATTTAGGAAATTAGATAAAAAAAAGTAATTGCATTTATATTTCTATATATATTAAATTTATTGAATCGTATACCAATTACATTTATTAATTAAATAACAGCCACGAAACATGAGGAGGTTAAACATCGAGTTCACACATGTCGAAGGATCAGGTCCTCGACATACACGATCTCGAGGTGTTGATGCTTCTGTTAGGAGGGAGAGGGCAGCTTCTCGAGCGGCGGATGATGACATGTACGATTATGATCCTGATCATGACTACATGGAGGATACCTCGACTTCCGCAGGAGGCGAGCACGAGGAGGCGCCATCAGGGGTTTTCGTCATGCAAGGTAGAGGAGGGAGGTTTGTGGCTTCTAGTAGTGCGAGTACGAGCACTGGCCGTACTCGTAGGTCTCGTGCTGCTCGAGACGCGGATACGACTTGGCTTGTTCAGGAGGCGATGCCGGGGGGTCCAGTTGATGGGAGTCTTATTCCCAGCTACGCGGCTCATATTGCGTCACGTATTTGGGTCGGACAGGATCGTGAGCCGTTGAGGTACCACAGTAGGATTCAGTGGTGCAAGTCGCTGCAGGAGTGGGAGACAGAGTTGAGTGCTGATTTACGTGAGCGCGTTAGTGTCACTGGACTACGACACTTGCCGTCTATCATGCATTCCCACATTGATTGGCCTCTGATCTCAGCGTTCGTTGAACGGTGGCAGCCGGATACGAACACTTTTCACCTCCCTTTTGGTGAGATGACCATCATGCTACACGACGTCGCTTACATTCTTGGGATCCCCGTTGACGGGGACTTGGTGGACATGGTCAGCGACAGTGCATCTCTCCAGGCTGATTTTCAGGAGTTGTTGGGGTTGAGTAGGGATGAGCTGTTGGTGAAACCAAGAGCAGTTTGGGAAAACGGTGCTGTTGCGGTGACTACCATTTATGAGCGGTGCAAGTTGTTGGATCGGGTTCCCGACGTTCAGTTCATGGCTTTCTTTGTTACACTCTTCGGTAGCACCTTATTCGTTGACAAGAGTGGTAACCGCCTTCTTCCCTCCTGCATTTTGGAGTTGAAGAAGTCTACTGACGATCTTGACCGTTACTCTTGGGGGTCAGCTGCACTTGCTTTCCTTTATCGTCAGTTGGGTATCGCCTCCCGTGTTGAGTGTAAGGCCATTGGTGGTTGTCTCACGCTTCTCCAGGCATGGATATATGAGTACTTCCCATCCTTTCGGCCATGTCAGGGAGCTTTGGTGGTACAGCCTGGTGAGGCTCGTGCCTCGATGTGGGATACTAGAGCACAGTCCAGGGATGAGCACCGACTCGCATCATTTCGGGCCCGACTTGATCAGATGACTGATGCTGAGGTATGGTTATTGTTTTATTAAATGTGTAATATTGTTTAACGTGTTGTCATGTAACGTAACATTCTTATTGTTATTGCATATGCAGGTTAACTGGCGGCCCTACTCTCTCACCCCTGCGCAGGACGTCCCGAGGACCACTTACATGGGCTGTATACAGTGTCGGGACATCGTCGAGCCGTATAACCCAGACAGGGTCTTACGGCAACTTGGTCACGTGCAGGGGATACCGCTCCCTGGTTTTGTCCCTAACGAGGCGTATAGACCTGCTAATGTCCGGTCGTACAGCGTCACTTTTCGGGGTCAGGTCTTATGGAAGAAGTTCGGTCCTGGGAGCTGCTGTCTCGGCTTGCATGTCCATCCACCTCTACTAGATGAGATTCCCACATGCTCACCTGACTATTTGCCATGGTTTTTTACGTACTCCCATCCTCGGCTTATCTGCGATACTGCGGAACTAGCCCCTCCGGCAATTCCAGAGAGGACAAACACTGATTACGTAAGTATTTTATGAAGTGCATCATTGTATTATTTTATTATTGTACAAAATATTATACGTTATGATTATTTGCTTTGTATTTTGCAGTGGATGGGTCGTTCCATGCATGTGATTCGGCGATTCATTGCAGACACGGGCGGTGAGGTCACCCCAACAGTGGTTGAGGCCCAGGAGCTTATTGCGGCGTGGGATGCAATGATGAGAATGTAATAGAATTTAATGTAATTTTTAATTATAACTAAAATTGTAATTAAAAACTAATTAAAACTGGAATTTAAATTGCGTTTTTAATTACAAGTAGAATTTCTATTAATATTATGCCATGTTGCTATCCTACTTGCATATCGTTGGTCCCAATCTTGGACGCTAAATTCACGAACGTCGTACCAAAATCCGGCTATTGGGGGAACAGGGAAATTAGGAGACATTTGCAACCGCACGTAGTGATAGTTCCCCACCGTTAGTAGTGCAAGCTCCCTACTCGGGCCCGTGGAAGTGGACGGGGCACTCCACGGTAACACAGTGATGCATGGATACACACCTACACCATCAATTCCTGTACCAAATAGCATAATGACAGCGTTGAACAGATTTGCGATCGGGAACAAGTCTTGAAACACTGCCATCCAATGGTCGTCTGTGCACCTACCACCAGTCCACGTGATACGACGAACCTCATTTTCCAATTGATCACCGTAAATGTGAGAGTAGACGTTAGGATGCCTGGTTATCTCATTCGCAATCACAGTCCTGGCCAATATCCATTCCTCCTGGTTACCCCAAAAGAATTCTGCAACACAACGAAATCCGCAGTTGCCATCACCGATAGGGTCTACCCATCCTTCCAAATACGGCAACATGACATTTGGAAACCAATCGACGTACAAAAACTCGTCGATGTTCATCTGATTACCTGTAAATACATCATAAACGCATTAATTACATATTCGCCATTCATTACGTAATGTACAAAAATATTAATAATAATAACAATTTATACCAGGTGGCGTCCTCATGTTTACAGATTCATTTGATATTCCACGACCGGAGCTGGATGTAGAACGACCCCTGCTTCTACCACGACTTCGCCCACGAGCACGACCACGACTACGACTGCTCGGAATGTGCTCGAACCCACTTGCATCCCGTCTAGTAGACGAGGACCACTGTTGGCCTTGTGGTCGACCCCTGGTTGTCTCGTTTATCTCAGGTTCTTCGTAATCTCCTTCTTCAGGGTGAAGCTCCGCAAACAACACTCGGTTCACACTCCGCACAAAACCGGGGTCGCGTTGTAGAACCTCATCAACTAGGGATCTAAATTGTGCAGTGTCCTGTTCCGACTCATCAGCAAAAGTATGAATGCCTACACCATCCCCAATGACGAGAGTCTTCCAAAAAGGATGGACCTGATCCAAATATAAACCCGTGCCACCCTGAATCGAGGTATATATGGTACAAGCACATGGTAGGTCGTGTGTCATCAACAACGCACAACCACATCGCTCGTACACATCATCAGATAACTCTCTCATCCTGGTCACCTCATGCTTCAGAATTTTGAGACCGTGGAAGGACATATGGCCACTGAGATTGTGCAATGGCATGCCCCTATACTCCACTCCAATTCGTCGTCTGGAGTCCTCCAAATGATGACGAATTCCAATAAGCAGACCCTCTGTGGCGCGGTGCACACGACTGAATATTGAATCCAACGACCCTCTGGAACTACCGAGCCATTGTTTGAGCACAAAATGTTGGCTCTCCACCCTACACGTGTTCACGTTGCCAAAGTGCAACACCTGATTCGTCCATGCCAAGATAAACTTCTCCTTGTGTACAAGCCAAGTTTTTTCCACATAATCCACAACGGTACGCCATGATCTTCCCCAAGTATCCCTCATTTGACGCAACTCAAATTCATACTCAGCCTCAGTTGTTGCATTCATGAGTTTTGACCACCTCCCATTTCTAAATTTCTCAGCTAACACCATATCTTTCTTACACAAATGATATACCTTGGCCAACACATCTTTGTTGATATGCCATCTACATAACAAGTGAGCTGTGTCTGGGAATACCTCTTTCACCGCCTTCAACAGTCCCAACTCTCGATCAGTTAGAATCGCAGTAGGAGTCACTTCAAAACCCATATACAACTTCAATTTCTCCAACACTCACTTGTAACTCTCATAAGACTCTGTCTTCATTAAAGCATACCCGATCAAAAAGTTTTGGTTTGTCGGTGTGACCCCAACAATCTCGAAGAACGCCATGTTGTACCTGTTTGTCTTGTATGTGGAATCCATCCCTATGACATGTGGATAAGTCCGCAACATATTCGCCATCTCTGGATGTGCCATAAAGGCATGGGTGACAACACGTGTGTCGGGGTCAGCAGCTACCCAACTAACGTACTTGTGCTCGTTGGCCAAGTGAAGAAACTGGTTTACGACATCTCTCCCTTCACTATCATCAACCCTTAAACGACTTCTGAAATTATAGATGTGCCTCATGTTAGGGTTCTCATTGGGATACGCATCTTTCACAGCTGCCATTATGTTACTAGGTTTTGCACATGCTGAACTCATTTGTCGAACCAATTGCTTCGCAGCCGGACTTAAACCACTCACTTGTCTATGACCCTCTCGATAAACCATCATAGGGTGGTTGTGCATGCCATTCAAACCAGATACAGGAATTATTTGCCACCCAAGATCATCTACCACACATGTGATCTTGATCCGAAAAGGACATTTGATACCCTTTCTTTTTGTGTTTTTTCGTACAGCATTCTCCATATCCCTGTCTTCGGCTGTATTTCTATGGGCACGATCGCACTTCAGATACTTGACCGGCCGACCATCTCGTTGTGTCTTATACGAAGACTTTGTAAGGAAAAAGCCGCAACCAATAGAGATGTTTTGAGCCCATTCAAAGGCCTCTTCAAAAGTTGGGAACATCGTTGACGTTATAAAGACTGCACTGTAGTCAACTCCATCACCCCCATAATCCGGCAATGACGCCTAAACAAAGAAATAACATGAAATTTAGCATAATAACCATGATAATAATGGAAATAAAAAACATAATAATCACAACAATGATCACAACTTAATTCTACTTATCATAAAAATAACAATAATAGTAGTAGAAATAATAACAATAATAATAATAATAATAATAATAATAATAATAGAAATAATAATAATAAAAATAAGAAATAATAATAATAATAGTAATAATAATAATAATAGAAATAATAATAATAGAAATAATAATAATAATAATAATAGTAATTAAAGCAAAGATTTGTTTAAAAAAAAAAAGTACAAAACCGCCCTAGAAAAGCGGTTTGACCATGGTCAAAACGCCCAGGAAAAGCGGTTTGACCATGGTCAAACCGCCTAGAAAACCCGTTTTGACCACGGTAAACCGGTTGTCCTAGTCAAATGGTCAAACCGCTTTTCCTGGGCGTTTTGACCATGGTCAAACCGGTTTTTTCGGGCGGTTTTGTACATTTTCGGCGAGAAAAATTAAAAATTTACCTCACCAAGTGGGTCCAGCGGGGTGAACACCCTGCTTTCCGCCTCCGACATGTAACCGGGTGGCGATAGTGGTGGTGCTGGTGGTGGTGGTGGTGGTGGTGGTGGTGATAGTGGTGGTAGTGGTGTTGGGTGTTGGTGGTACTGGCGGTGGTGTTGATGCTGGTAACCGTGGCGGTGTTCGGTGGTGGTAGAGTTTACTTTAGCTCGGTTTTGAGAGTTAAAGTTATGAAAGGGATGGAAGATAAGAAATAGAGTTGAAGAGGGTAAGAAATAGAGTCAAGGGTAATATCGTAATTATTTTGTAATTTTGCGGGCGTTTTGAGTAATTTGTGGGCGTTAAATAACAACCCCTTAATAAATCCGGTACTTATGTCTTCTATCAAAGTCCATTGTGGGATCCATCCACTACCATAAAATTATTCATGTAAATGAAAGTAAGGAATATTAATTTACTACGTATTTCGTTTGGTCGTCAATCCAACCTCTTATTTTTATATCCACTTTTCAGTAATTCTTCTTCAACTGGAAACTTAGTTTCCAAGTATGGATCACCCACCAACATCATTTTCCGGCCGCAGGCGCTCTTCCGTGATCGACCCCAACGCTCCTCCGTCGATAACATCGTCAGCTTCACCAACACCTCGGAGGTCCTCCGCATGGGATACTACTCCGATGCAATCCATCGCTCCTATGGCTTCCGACATCTCCAGCAGGAGAGCGTCGGAAACCACTGAAGCTTCTTCTAATACAACGTCGGGATATCCCGACGCTGTAAACATTGCAGCCCGAAAGGCTTCGGCTTGGGATGATGAAGATAGTACCGCTTCTATGAGCGGTACTACTCGAGGTTCGGTATCGGATATTGCTGGGCGCAGAGCTACGGCTTTGGATCGGCCACCTTGGGATGTGTTTTCCGGGGCTCCGCCGGGCAATGAGGGGTCCACCTGGGGTTGGATGTCTGAGATTTTTGCCATGACTTCTGGTACAGGACTACCTCTTAGTGGTGTCGGTCCTACTTCAGGTAACCAGTATCATTACTTAAATATATATGTTTTTTTTTTTTTTTTTTTTTTTTTTTTTTTTTTTTTTTTTTTTTTACTTTTGCATTTTTATGGTAAGATGCGGAGGGGGCCTCCCCTATAGAGGGGACGGATTAGAGGGACTTATCCCTTCATCCAACTCCTAATAATCTAAACTTGTTATGCTTTTTTTTTTTTTTTTTTTTGGGGTAAAGTAAATCAAAATGAATGAATAATAAATCCAATACCTTGCTTCAAAAAAAAAAAAAAAAAAAAAACACATTACCCATTTATTGATGTTTTTTTTTTTTGAAAAATTGTAGTAGTGGCATGATAGGGAGTCAAGCAAAATATTATGAGTTTTGAGTTGTAGAGTGGTGGTATAAAGTTTTGGTATGTAAGTTTAAGTTTTTGGTTGAAACGTTTTTTTAACAAGTTGAAAATGCAATAATGAAATAATCGTGATTATATGGGCTTTAAACTTATTCCTAATGCAAATAAGGCTTTTCATTTACTTTGTATGACTCAAATTAGCCCAAATATAGGATGGGTTTAAACCATTCTTATCTCCTATCTCATATCTAGATCTCGTGAACTAAATATTTCTGAAGGTTTGATAAACTGATCATTTAGACTTATATAACATTATATAGTGGGGAAATCCTACTTCTTGATAAGCTTAGACATTTATAACATAGTAAAGAAAGGTTACTCATTTTTGCCTCTCGGCTCTCAGCTCTCAGCTCTCAGCTCATTCCTATTCTACTGGTAACATCAACTACATCTTCTGCAGAGAGAATCCGAGTATATTATACTGGTAACATCAACTACATCTTCGAAACCCACAACGAGCAGAGTCTGACTATTGCTAATGTTGAGGCTATAATGTACGCCTATGGAATTGATAAGGCCTGTGCTAAAGACATCTTGAGCAAAGTTGACCCCCGAAAAATTGGGATATTCAACGTTAACTCTCAAACCAAGCAAATTCTAGTCGCCTCAACCATCAACCTCACTCCGCCAAAGGAGACACTTAGTAATCTTAGGCAAGCTAGCAAGTGCTTTCGCGAAAACTTGCTCTCACCACTCCATTTTGCTGCCTACATTTTCGACGTCTTGAAAGGAAGATATATAGGTGAGAAATACTACTACTTTCGCTTCAAATTTCATTACACATGTTATACTTTGTAAGTGAAACAAAGATATGACCAGTTAAGTTGCCTAAATACACTAGGCAAAAATAAATTACCTCATTTTGACCAATTATAGTTTGTAAATGAGTATATATATAACGAGTTGTTTGGATCAAGTTTGTATCAAGTAACTTTGCATAAACTTTATGTTACCTTGAAGATAATTTTCTTCACAAAATTCAACATAAACAAATGATTAGCTTTTTCTTTGGTCCTAGGTACTAGTTAGGCAAAGACTCATTAGGCTTGAATGACTAATTAACGAAGCTATTATCACAGGAAATGATCCCCGATTCATGATCCTGGGAATGTATAGCATATTTGGAGTTTTGGAGGGTTCGACGAAGCGTGAACTTACCACCAAAGATGTGGAGAAGTTTACAAGATTGTGGAAAGTAAATAATTCAGACGAAGTACAAGACCTTATGAATATGATCAAAGATGATCATAATGGCTCTATTTCTTGTTGGGACTTTTACAATTTATTGTACCGTCGAAACATGTTTGGAAAGCAACGAATCGAAATGTTTGATACTCAAGGACAGCAAAACCCATCAATGTTCTTCCCTCTAATGGACAAAGACGAAGATGGATTCCTCTCCTCTATGGATCTCCGTAGTTTTGCCGCCATCTTTGGCCGATACCCATCAGATGAAGGGATTGACCGTGTGATTCGCAAGCTTGATATCGATGGTGATGGTAAGATCAGCTTGCAGGATTTTCGTGGGAAAATGGGGCCTATGTTAGATGGGATGGCATGGGAATTTTGGTTGGTTGCTATCTTGCTTACTTTTGAGCTGTAGTTACTTTCACATGGGATGAAAGTTGAGAATAAGTTCTTTGTCTCAATATTGCATTTGTTAGTAGGTTAATCCATCGTGTGTTCGATATTAATCTTCTTGGAGAAGAAAGAACATAGAATAAGACACATCTTATGGATTCCGATAATACTACCTTCGTTAATGATTATCTGCAACTTTAGGGTATTATTTGCGAGACATAAAAAATTCCAAAGTTGCAGATAATCATTAACGGAGGTAGTATAAATATTCTAAGAATTGAATATGTAAAATAGTTGAATCCTTTTACTCAATTGGAATAGTACATTGTATTGCTTAAAATCTAAAGCTTAGTATCCACTGTCTAGAACATGTTTGTCACACATTGCACATAATACCAGCCCTGTATGATGAAGTCAACGACATTTAAATGGAAAAAATTAAGGATTGTTTGGACGGAAAGACCTCTAGAAAATCGAACACGTACAGAAGCTTCTACGCTTGGCTTGGCCTGATGACCTAATTGCAGGACTTCTTGCATAACAGTGTGACCGGAAGCAACTTGTGATTGATGTTTCATTGTATGAGCCTAAATGGCTCGGTAGCACAAACTTATGTTCACGAGTTCGATCAAAATTCAAAATCCTGTACTTTGTAGCTATCTAACCCGCCAAGAACTGAATGAAGGCGTGTCAGAGGGTTCAGGATCTACTATAAATGAGGCTGCTCGGTTCCATGAAAAAGAGTTGTGAGTATATTTCAGTATGTGATCCATAGATGATTCAGGAATCATGATCGTAAAAGGGATATCAATTCTGCGGGATTTTGAATCTACTTGTCCATGGGGGGAAATCTTGTTCTGCGACGAAAGTTTAAACAGCTTTGGTTTACAGGACTGGAATATGGACTGAGATTCGTACGTTGAGCAATATATGTCCACCAAAAGAGGGAATTGTTGGAAGGCAAAGAGCAGAACAGGTATTGAGGCGATCAGAGCAACAGGAATAGGAGCCCATCTAAATCCTTGTAGGAAAGTCATGAAGAAGGTAGCAGTAAAGGCCACTATCATAGTTGCCATTGAGATAAGAAGCAAGATGAGCCCCCACATGAGCTTCAACGGCAAGGATGCAAGGAAATCTCTTTCTGCATACCGAGAAGTGAGGATTGACAAGAACATCAATATTGAAGCAGTAGAAGTGAACAATGATACTGCATTAGCCATAGCAAAAACCACAAAGTATGGCCTTTTCACTAAGACAGGGCTTCCTGTGTCACCGTTTTTGCCTCCTGGCAGCTGGAAGGCTGCTGAGAAGACCACAGTAGCTATTAGAGTTGCAACAAAAGCACATGATTCGGCTGTCTTCTTCATCCATTGTTCGCCTTTCATCCTTAATCCCTCATGCTCTTCACTAAATAAGGCTTGAGGTGTTTTATGGTCCTTATTTTCAGCTTCAGTGTACTCTGGCCTTACTATCTTTTTCACTGCCTGTGCATTATGTCAACAATCAGCAAAAAGATGCGCCGAAAATTAAAAAAGAAACAATGAGGGCTCCCGGCATAAACAATTATATTTGCAAAGTATATTGTATTCAATTGTAGTTGCAACTAGCAAATTAAATACCTTAGTCTATGATAGTTACCTCAAACCATAGTAACTCACGTTGCATCTGCAAAGCTGCTCCCGATACACAATTAAGCCGGTTGGGAGGTGCCAACTTGCTTGCCAAATGAAGCATGTTATTTCCATGGTCATCTTTGTAAGTAGCTATTAAATCCTTGATCGCTCCAATCTCATGTATTAGCTTGAAGATTTCTTCATGGCGATAAATGACAGCAATGTGAAAAATGCTGTATCTATTTTCATCCACTTTCCAAAGTATATCAGGATAAGATTTGATGAGCACCATAAGAAATTCAACTTTTCCCAACTGTGCTGCAACAAATAATAATCGCCAGGGGAAACCAATCAATTTAGATACATCCCCATGCTTAAGTTTTACGATTTCATCCCAAAGTGTTTGTGCTAGTTCAAGCACACCGCTGGCTCTACATGATTTATGCTACAACCTGCATTCAAACTTACTAATTAACCATAAAAGTTTTGTATCATATTATGAGACAATTATGTACACATTTCTATCAATCAAAGAACCCGCATATATAGTGTCACCTTCTATACCCCTGCACTTCCTAAAGAAGACATATTCACATAGTAAAAAAACCAACCTTGCATTTTAAACCTCTGCCACATGCTTAGCTGATATCTATCAAACCTTGGAGGCTTTCGAGCCAATGCATGCAAAGCGGTCTCCTTCTTTCTACCCCGAATGGTAGCCAAGTTTCTATTGTTGCGTAGAATATGCAAAGCTACTTCTGCAGTACATAAAAACTTTTTGTTATGTTAACTAGTTATTAGATCCAGGTGTACATAAAATTATTTGTTACCTAGTATATATACAAACAGAAAATACAAGTTTCTCTCAGTGATAAACTAAAACTGTATCCAAACAGTTTTTGTTAATCACTGAGAGAGACTTGTATTTTCTGGCAGAAAAGCAGAGTACTTAGTTTGTATGGAATGGAAGAGTAGAAAAATTACCGAACAAATCAGTATCAATCGCATCAGTGAGTAACTCCATGCCATCTTCAACTGTCAGCAAGTTATAATCAGTCACTGACATGAGGTACCACACCATATCCTGGTGACCCAGGAACACCGCCATTAAAAGAGGAGTCATATCCTGACTGCCTCTAATATTTGGCAATGTTCTACTTTTGTCTACCATTAATTTAGCAATCTCAACAACCCCCGAAACAGCAGCAAAACAAAGCGCGGTGTTCCCAACTCTGTTAGTCAAAGCCAGAGAATCATCATTCATAACATTAACTAGCTCCTTAACAAGATGCAGATGCTTGGCTGCTGCTGCTATGTGAAGGACTGTATCACCTCCCTTCGTAATCCTTGTGTTGATCCAAGCATTATCTGATCTCCAGATACTTCCCACAGTTTCCCAATCACCAGTCAGTGCAGCTTGGTATAGCCTTATAGTTATGCTTGAATGATTGAATTCGTCATCACCTATTACATCTACCAAATTGAAGCAATGAAAGTTTTATCAGAAATATTGCAACTGAATTAAACAGAGGAAGTACTTCACAGGAGCTTTCATCTTACCAAACTCATCTTCTGAAGTTAGCACCTCAGATGGTAGTGATGGTGGGTCTAAAGGCGGATACACAAAACGATCACCTTCGTGTGAGTAAGTGTCAAAACTGAACTCCCGGTAGATAGTTTCACCAGACATTATTTTTTTTGGTGTAACAGAAATTGTATTTCAGTATTTGTTATGGACTTGTGGTTGTGATTTGTAATCATGATTTGTTGCTGGTCTAAATCAATATTATTATTAAGTTCAACTGTTTGACGAAGACAGTATAGACTAATAATGTAAACGCAAAAGTGAGTCGAATCTGTCAACTGACAGAAACAAATGATGCTGCCACGAAACTTACATCATAACTACCTCCAAATTATCAAATGATCTTATATACTCCCTCTGTCCCTTAAAAATTGTCTCATATCTCAAGTTACAAAGATGTAGGGACTAGGGAGTAGTTCAAAACAGTTTGATTCAGCGGCCATCAATCTTTTGTCGTACGGAGTACCAAAATTTATTGGTACGTATTACGTAGGTATGAACGCGGTATTCTGTATATTTTGACCTACGATAATAGGTCACATTATCTTTTTAAGTAAGCTTCTCTTTTGAGGAAGCAATTCTTTAAATTTTAATTGATAAATTTAGTTTTTCTAATCTTGTACGAATTGCCATCTATACTCCCAGAAGGCCAGAAGTCACGGTTCGAGTGAGTACTTCCCCTCAACAAAATCCATCTTATTTTCGGGTATGCTCATTTGTTCAATCCTGCTTATTATAAATCATCAAAACAAGCAAGACTGATCAATGAGCATGCAACACCGTTGAATACAACTAACACGGATCAAATACTACCAAATGCAGCTATTGCTTAACAGGATTACTTAAAATCAATACATTTGTTAACCGAAAAAAAAAAAAAAAAAAAAAAAAAAAAAAAAAAAAAAAAAGGAAAAAAAAATATATATATTTACTACCTCCGTAACTTTTTAGTTGCAATAAATGAATTTTTTGTTTCTCATATAAATAATGAGTATCCCTTTGTTGCAAAAAGAGACGGAGATAGTACAAGATTACCACGGAGATATAAAAAATTTACCGATAATAGAAAGAGGAAACTAGAAAGCAAATGTCATGAAATTTCTAATGTACTCCTGTCCTACAGGGGCTACAGCCCTACGTAAATACAAGGTGCTGAAATTATTTGATGGTTAGGCATCGGACAAGAACTTTTAAGAAATAATTAGAAGAGTTACAGTCAACACAACACTAATGAGATATGACATAGGTTATTTAACAAAGAAGGAACACAGCACAAACAAACAAAAAAGAATCCAAAATCGACATGATTTCACCAACTAAAACTACATCATAACTTATTTTGACTTATTTCATACAGATAATAGACAAATGAAATAAATCTAAATAGACTAAAGTTTCAAAAAAAATATGTAGAAGTATATGTTAACAAATTTACACTAAGAAAAAAAATTAGAGAAGTGAAGTCTGAAGATAACACGACCTTAATGCATATGTTAAATGTTTTAAACATGGATCAAATTAACAGAAATAGGCTAGGTAAAAAAAAATAAAAAAAAAAAAAAAAAAAAAAAAAAAAGAGCCAAAAAAATTAGTCAGATTATTGACCTTTCAAGAGTTGGCTATTTAAGAAATTGCAAGTTAAATTCAATTAGCATCATACATTGTTTTTTTTCCCAGATTTGATATCAAATCTTTAATCACCTCCCCTATTTAACGGAAAATTAGTTGATAGTACATATACACAAAAGCATTTTTCTGCAACAATGATCGAAATAACAGAAATGAGCTGAGAGCTCAGAATATCACCCCGAGATGAGTCCAATAAGCATCATACATTACTTTGCTTGTAATGCTTGGTATCCAGCACTTGTTTACCACACATAGCACATACACCTAGAAAAGCACAATGCATTTTAGAAAAATCATCGTGATAATAAACCATAATCGTTGCTAGAAAGAAAGTCTTAGACATAGAGTGAATTTTTATTTTTTTTCTTGTAGATAAACAAAGTCAGAACAAAACTGCGGAATACCTTTACTATAAGCACAAGTATGACAATACTTGCCATTCTGGTGTACTTGCTGCTTGCATATGATGCATTTAGTGTTTCCATAAGGAGTCCATTTGCAAAGTAATCAAGTAGACATAATTGTGAGAAATACATTACTGCACAGAAACAATCAAGGGAATATGGAAGAGAGGACAAACCAGACCACTATAAACAATCTACCAGCATACACGAGCAAGCATACAACTATGTAAGCAGTAAATCACAGCTTACTGCAATGTATATATTTTGTGATTCTGTGAATGTCACATGTATATCAAGCTATCAGCATGCATGTATGTCCATCAACAACATTACAGCTCCCACCTTAGGGAAGTTTTTAAGGACGTCAAGTATACATAACTTATAACTTTACTACTATGTAGTTAAAATGTCATTTCAATTAGACCCTTGATCCAATGCTATTTGTTACCCCTATATTGAGGGGTATATATTACCCCCTTACAATTCAATCTCCAATTTAAGCAATTCAAAACATCAAATTTTTCCTCGCTTTACTTTTCCTCCTCTATTACTAGCTATACAGGCAGGCAGGCATGCCCTTAAATGACTTTGTAAGGGAATACAGGAGCAAAAATCTTGCAAGAGTACATGAAACCAGCAGGATTTAAAGTAATTCAATAGTCCTAGTGAAAGAAAGCACAGCTAATGATGGCATTTCAATGCTACAGACTTCCGGAGCAATCATTGCTTCCACCTGAAACAAAACCCCTGTCTTTTCACTCCTTCAACCCAATAAGCTTTTACCAGAACCAGATCCACATCTAAATAACCTGACAAAGAAAACTCTACAACTAGGGGTAATATGGTATGTTCTAAGGTAGTCCATCCCACCGATCATTCCCTATGGGATATACGCACAGCAGGTTTTAAAACTTTGCTATCTGCAAAAAATGCTAATTCCTCAACAATTATCAACCCAATTTCCAGTCAAACAAAATACCAATCATGTTGCAAGTAGAGGACACTGCAAGGCTATCTAAATTTACTAAAAATACCAGCTGCTTGAAAATATTGCAAGGGATCAACCCAAGCCTGGTATCCGTTTCACTTAGGCAAGAAGGCCCAAGAATACTAACAATTGATGAGAGGGGAGTTGTTAAGAAATCAGTTTTGGGGAGAGGGTAAAGTAGTAATTCAGGAATAAGTTAGTTACTGAGTTTGTTATTTTGATCCTTTTGCTAGCTGCTTCTACAGTGTTGGCTAGCTTCATTTTTGGGTATTAATAGGAGTTTGGGGTCAAGGGGAAGGCATCAAAGAAATTAATTGAGAAGTTTGTTTTGGGAGAGCACCTTCCTCTCAAATGAAGGCCCTGTATTATTGAATACTCTGTTTGACAATACAATCTATCCCTTGGCTGCCATTTTCTCTCTTTCTAGCTTGTAATCTTACTGTTTTCATACTAATCTCTAGCAAATATATAGGGTTTTGTGCTTAAAGGTAAACCCTACCACTTATCATGCCACAAGGAAAACACGCCCCACTTCTTCCCCCACTGAGTGCACCACACTTAAGAGAGAGAGAGAGAGAGGGGAAAAAAAAGGTTTGGAAACATAGCCAATCCTTCATAGCTTTGCACCAAAACTTTGAGAGTATATATAGTAGGGAGTCCACAGTCGAGCTATAAATAAGTCGCAAATACCAGTATATCACACTGCTAAGAAGTGTAAAAGATATAACAATTTCCAGCACAGAAGCTGCAATCTAGCAATCTCCAAAACCACTAAACAGCACTCTGTGTGTGTGTGTGTGTGTGTGTATAATGGTGTCTGATTATTAAGTCCATTTTTAAGCATTCCACAATAGATGTATATTAGATCTCAAAGCCAAAACAGATTTTTCTTGGTGAAGCAAATGTCACCTAAACTATAATGAAGACTGAGACTTATTACAAATAACAAAACAAAGAAACAACGAGAGAGAACAAAAGAGGACTTGAAAGGACAGCCAACAAGTTCTTACTTCATTACACTAGACTTTTGTATAGCTAATATAACAGGTGCAACTCAGCTTATGAGTTATTACATTGTTCCCTTGCAACTAATCTACAGGTTGGACATAGTTTAACTTATGTCCATTCCCAATGGAGCCTATATATTCCTAACTTTTTACTTACGGTTTGTGCAAGTCTAAATCATGATAGCAGTATAGCACTCTTTAGTACTTGTGCTTTTCTCCAATAGTGAAGAGGTGATCAGGTTTTATACAAAGGAACTTCAAGTAATGGCAAAGGGATATCTCAAAAAAGGGGGTCAGGCCGATCAGCTACAAAAACCAAGATTTTATCTCATGTATTCGCCAACCACAACCCACTCTTTCTAATTCTTTATGTCCAACAATGGAAAGAGATTCCCATATCATGCTAAGAATATCTAGGAATTCCACGGGTGAAAAACTTTGATGAGAGATCAAAGGGATTGTCTAAATCTTAATGCTCAATGTGAAGCATATAATTGAAGCAAAAAGGATGGAAAGAGAGAGGAAGTAATTTGGGGTGGGACTTCAGTCCTTTAGATGATACTCACTCTTTCCCTTTAGGACTAAGTCCTTTAGATAATACTAACTCTTTCCCTTTTTGTTCAAAAAGGTAAACGAGTCCATCAACCATTGCTCACATGTCATACAGAAAGGTGAGTTCTTTTTAAACATTATTGTTAAAACATCTTATGTTGAAGAAGAGAACTAATTCAGCAGTAATTTTAAACTTTTAAAAAAAATATTACATAAAAATTGTCTTCCTAAGTAGGTTGTGACGTTGCGTGCAGACAACCCCATTTACAGAGTAACCCTACAATGGAGAGAGCCTCTTTAGTCTTTAGATGTGTACGTATATAATTAAAGTTGATGTTGAACACTTTTTGCCTAAAAACAAAATCTATCGATCTAATAGAGTGATGCTAACACCAAAATGGTACTTTAACATATAATTCCCCTACACATTACCAGGCGATAATGCGATACAATATGTTCAAGTAAGTGTCTCATTCTAAAAATAATTAGAGCTTATCCGAGTTCTTAGACATCAAGTGGCAAAACAACCTATATGAGCGGCAATAAACAGATTCATCAACAAATATGATACTACGATTTCAGCCCCCGATTATAAGGTAACCAATCAAATAATCACAGACACCAAATGCTTCCATATAACCGACAAAGACGAATTCTTCAACATAATATGACTACTAAGATCTCAGCCCTCAATTATAAATTAACCAAACAAACACCCCCTCTTAAGCACCAATTTCATCTTTAATCAATCAATTCAATATAGTAAGGAGATTATTAGCTCAATTCAGTACCTACAACCAACCCATCAACAATACGGATTAATTTTAAAAACCCCAATTAATTCAAATTCCTATAAAAAAAAAAAAAATAAAAAAAAAAAAAAAAATAAAAAAAAAACCATAACTGTAGCACTTAATTCATCAACATACCATATTTTTTCTAAGAAATCACAAATATTTAGAAATTTTTTTTAAAAAAAAAATACCTGGTTTTCTTGGAGAGGAGCTTGTTTTCATTGATCTTGCGGCCACCGCTTTCGTTGGTGTTGCTGGCGCCTGCTTTCCATTTATCTGGAACTATCACCTTCGCTAACTTCTTTTCACCTGCAAATTGAAAATAAAAAACCCACCAATTATTCACAACTTTAAACCACAAATATTTAAGAAACTGATCAACAAACAGTGCAATTTGAATAAGCATAAAGCTCTGTTCTTTATTTTTAATCAAAGATCTAACAGTATAATTATATCTAAAGGAGGAAGAGAAAGAATTAATTACACTTTTCGCACACCATTGTTTATTGGAATTATAAATTTGGTTTGTATTTGTTGTTGTAGTTGTTAAGTGCTTTGCTTGTTTCTCTCGTTTATGCTCGAAATTGAAATTAGACGGAGCCCTAGATTTTTAAATAAGGAGTTTTTCTTTACTCGATTAGTCGGTTGGGACTTGGGGGAATAGGGAGAGAGAAAATTTGGGTAGATACATATCACTAATACTACCTCCGGTAAATATTAGGTGCAATTTTAGAATATTTTATATCTCATAAATAATAGCCTAAAATTACACATAATATTTAATAGACGTAGTATATAAAACCGATCTTACAGTCAGGTCACGAGATAGATGATAAATAAGATGCTAAATAATTGAATTAGGTTAGATTTTTGAACAAGTGGGGCTTACTCACCGGACTTTAATGCCGGAAAGTTGAAATAGATAGTGCTACTTTAAGTTTTTAAATTTAGAGGGTAAGTTTTTTTATGAAAAATTTTTAGCGAGTATTTGTTCACAAATACCCTTAATATGCGTGTAGTTCCCGATAAATTTTCCTATTTATAAGGATATTTTACTCACAAATGCAATTAGTAAAAACAATATTTAAGAAACAACATTTTAGTTTCTCAAAAAAGGACAAATTGTTTTATATTTCACAAATAATAGCCCAAAATTGCACATAATATTTAACGAAGTTAGTATATAAAACCGGTCTTACACCCAGGTCACGAGATAGCAGATTGGCTATAAAAAGATGCTAAATAATTGAATTTGGATGGATTTTTGAGCAAGTGAGGCCCACTCACCGGAGTTTGTTACCGGAAAGTTGAAATTAGTAGTGCTAATCTAAGTTTTTAAATTATGCTTATAATTCCTGACAATTTTTCCTATTTATAAGGATATTTCACTCACAAATGCAATTTGTAAAAACAATATTTAAGAAACAACATTGTAGTTTCTCAAAAAAGGACAAATTGTGAGAGTATCGCCATCAAAAGTGTTATTTATGTTATTTTACGCAAGAACTTGTTACAAAATTATAAAGATTAGGATAATGATAGCTACAATATGTTTTCACGAGGAATACATTGATTATACACATTCATAAAACCTACTATAAATGGTAAGACCAACCTAAATAGGAAAAGCAATTCAAATTTCAAATTACAATCCAACAACGTTTTTGGTGAGTGCTAGTGTGCCACCATAAACCTTGCAACAATTGAATGATGAGACCAACCTGAATAGGAAAAATAATTCAAATTGTACAAGAGAAGGATAACACTGGCAAGACACAATAGTACATGAGTACATCATCTTCTACCATGATGAAACCAACTCCATTCCAACCAATTCATACTTCTGCAGTTCCGCCAGTCATCATTCTATTTGTTCCAATAAGACTAACAGCTTCTTTGGTAGCCGACTAGCCGGTTATAAATTGTAGTAATGGAAAAATATAGGGTAAATTAGGAAGAAAACCAACATTTTTTCCATTGCAATGCAATTAAAGGTAAGCTAACATTACTGTGAGAATGACTCTTTATTTTCCTCGCAAATTTACATATAGATTCATTCTCGTTACCATCTTTTGTGGCCACCATTAAACGGATCATAAGTGGTTATTTGGATAGTTTTCTTTGTTTCACTCACCCATTCTTTATTTGGATACTAATAAGTACAGCACCTTACAAAAAAACCAATCCACTCTAGCCATTAAATCATTAAAACTTGCCACAACAGAGAAAAAAAAAAAAAAAAAAAAAAAAAAAAAAAAAAAAAAAAAGTAGGGTATGATAATCCTTGGTAGTATACTGGTATCAAGCCATAGAAAGCTTCATTTCTCTTCTTCCAATTTCCTTCTCATAGTATGAATAGTCTTCTTGTTTGTGTCCCAACAACACAATAAATAGCACATCCCCTGGTGATGCATATATAAATGTGCACATATAGAATACATGACACTAATTTCATTCAACTACTTAAAACCTCACTCTGATTCATAATGTTATAGCACTTAAACTGTAAATCTTCACCAATGTATAAAAATGATAGTCATGCCTTGAGCGTAATCTCATAAGATCATCCAAATGTGTAAATTCAGTGTATTTGTTTAATCTAAGACATTAATGTTCACTTATGTGCTTCGCAGCCATGAAAAAGAATATGGGTAAAACATTTTTTTAAAAAAAGGATTATGCAAAGTTTAAAAAAAATTGGAGCTTTTAGTTCTTATTTGCTGCCCATAAAATTAATTTTACTATGATAATTTAGAAGGTTTGAGCTGTAATATAACTTACTAAGCACTGGCTACGGTAGCTATAACACCTTCAGAGTCACCCATCTGTACAAATGCTTTGTTTGGAACCCACATCTTCAAGGAGATAAATAAGCACACAATGGTAGAACCGCAGACTCCATGCAATGCAGAAAGCTTGACTTAAGTAGAGGCGGCTCCCTGACCAGCTGCCAATCATGCCCATCACAATCAAGTTGGGTTCAAACTTATTGCTAATTTGCATGCAACTTAGGTCAGCGGGAAGTTCACAATAAGACACTTGTCTGGTTAGTCAGTGACTGTTTAGTTAAGCCAGTTCAACCAAAGTCAACAATCACTGACCAAGCAATGTAATACTAGTATTATGAACTCCCTACTAGAGAGTGAGGGATAGCTCAAGTGGTTAGAGCTTTCCTCCTGATTCTAGGAAATCCTGGGATTGATTCTCACCCCCGCTCTTGTGGCTCTCTAAACACCAAAAAAAAAAAAAAAAAAAAAAAAAAAAAAAAAAGAACTCCCTACTAATTCTGAAACTGCTCACAAATTACCATTCTTAAATTTGACCAGAAATTTTAACATTGATTGGGTGATTTTGTTGGTCATGAGCATCCTCTACTAGAAGCACACCTTCTCATTACAAGCACGAGGTCTGTTGTTCTACTACCATGGACTTATTTATGCATTCTTCATCCTCCACCATTTTCCCTTCCACCTTATTCTTAAAGGTTCTTGAAGACACACTTTTGACTTGATTCCCGGTTCCTACAAAGGTATGCATTATAGAAATTCAATTAAAAAAAATATACTACACAACTGTATACAGAGTAAAAGCGTAAACTGTAACACAACAAATCAGTTCTTTCACAAATTTAGATAAGTTTTTAACTTGCTAAATTATTAAATTCGTTGACTAAATGAGCAATATTGTTAATACAGAATTCCTGATTCCTAGAGAAACACCTGATTCCTAGAGAAACACCAAAAGCAAACTTTTCTAAGACTTTAATAAAAAAATTCTTAATCCCATCGTAATCTGGCAGGGAAATGCTGAAACATCAAGAACAGCTAAACATATATCTACAAAAGCTCTTGAAAGCTATGTTATCACCTAATAACTGCAGAGAGTGAAATGGAACAAAGCTAAAAAGCCAAAAACTTAAACTCTTTCAACTATTTTCCCACATTTGCAATACCTAAATTACTATATCATACATGAGAAAGAGTACAAAGGAAAGGAGAAGACAATCTTGGTTCCTGGGCAATGTTTGCAAAAGCATAAGGCGATACAAGGCCCTAAATCCTAAATGCAAGGCAAGAGGACAAAGCGTGTGACTTGCTAAATTAAGGAGCTACTTTCCAAACCAATTCTGATTGTGACACAATTTCAAATCTTAAGCTAAGACATTGTTTACATAAAATCAATTTTCAATGGAAACGAAACAATCACCACTCTTTGACTTTCAATTATACGGAATATGCAATAAACATTGAATAATATGCTCTTGTTCTTACTATCAATTACTAGATCATCATGTACTTCAAATCAAGGGTTAACAGGATACAACCTTTATTATTGTATAAGCATTGAGGATTTAAAGTAATGTTGGGTAATGGTAGATCAACTGGATATCATAATAACCCATCTAATTGCTATGCTAAAGGTGGAATCTTTATCGACCAACATCCACTAATTACAAGGGCTAAAGTAATTTCTCCACTAAAATTCACATTTTTACACATGCAAAATCTCAAATCATATCACAAACTAACTAATTACACTTCTATTTGAATTTCTAAAGAAACCCATATGAATTATGCAGGTATCACTCACAAATTCATATTGGAAACACCCAAAAATACCATATTCACAATAGATGATGATAACTGCAGTATAATTGGATATTAGAACTTTCATTCCTTCTCAATTTTCCAATTCAAAACTACAGTATAGCAAAATTATCTTGCAATTGAATAAAAATAGATAAGAGAAAGATGATTACTTACATAGTTACATTTCTTGGCTACTAGAGAGAGTTTTGGTTTGTGCCCTTAAATCAGACAGAAACCTAGAACTAAAATGTTTTTGGAGCAACTTTTATATATGGAACCAATTGAGGATCCGGCATGGTAGGAAAATGGGTAGGGTTTGATTTAAATAGTACAAATTAAGTTTGAATCTGTACATAGTCCAGAGGCCCATGGATCAATATCTTTATGTGCTTAGCCATTCAATTATGAATCACAACTCCATTTAGATTTTTTTAGACATGATTTATGATTTGTTTTCTTTAACTTATTTCAGATGTTTATTACTTATTTATTAATAAATTCAGATTAAAAAGATCCTGATGAGACCATATCAGAACTTTTGATTATTATTTACTTACCGTTAAATATCGTTAATTGCGTATTAAAACTTTTTATAAAAACCACATATTTAAAAAGTTAATGATGAGATGAATCTAATAACATCCATTTTAATAATGTTTCTCTTTATACATTAGTATTAACATGCGGTCAAAGTTAAATCAAATTGTTAAATCAGACCAGATCAGATTTTAAAAAATTCAGACCAAATATACTTGTTTCAGGTGAAGAGAACAAGTCCTTAGATGGTTTCGGCCAGGTTTTGTAGAGTCTAAGGTAGTTTACAAACTTAATAAAGCATTTTAATGTTTAATTTTGTCATGTCCATTGTTATAATTCTTAGTGAATCATCAACTATAAAATTGAGAGGATAAAAAAAATAGAGAGAAAAATATAATTTATTTCATCGAATGTGAAAATCTGATTATAGCTAAGTAGAAAAAGAGAGTTATTTGTATTTGATTACATTAATTCAAAAAGTGATTTAATTATTATTTAGGAAACTTGTTATAACATTATAACAAAATCTTGCCAACTCAACATTTTGACAAGTTAGCAATTGAGGGGTGAAGTGGATATTTTCATTCACCCAATCAATCCAAAACTAAAGGTCACTGTCTCATGGTTATAAAAGTTGATTTGTGGTTACAATAAACCTACTAATTGATATATAAATTTAAAGTCTTGCGAATGATTTTAATTTTTTTTTTTTTTTTTTTTTTTTTTGGCTATTTTGAATACTTACCTACCAACATAGGTAGGTTATACATGAGCAAATTGGTTAAGAAATATATGAAAATGCCACTACTACAAAATTAGCCAAAGAGACCCGTCCAAATTAGGTCATGTTCCTTTGAGTTTCTGGGCAGAGCATAGCAGAGCAGATTTCAGCAAAGTAGAGCAGAGCAGATTTTATTATTATTACTACTACTACTACTACTACTACTACTATTACTATTATTATGGTAATAATAATAGTAATAATTATTATTATCATTATTATTGTTGTTATTATTATTATTATTAAATATTATTATTATTATTAAAAATTATTATTAAATATTATTATTAAATATTAATTATTATTAAAATTATTATTATTATTATGATTATTATTACTATTATTATTATTATGATTATTATTACTACTACTATTATTATTATTAATTTTTATTATCTTTAAATATTAGTTATTATCTTTAAATATTAATTTTTATTATAAAAAATCAATTATTATTATTATTATTAATTATTATTACTATTATCATTATTATTATTATTACTATTATTATTAATATTATAATTATTATTAAATATTAATTATTATTATTAATACTATAACTATTAAATATTAATTATTTATTATTATTAATAAATATTTATTATTATTATTATTCAATATTAATTATTATTATAATTATTAAATATTAATTATTTATTATTATTATTAAATATTAATTTTTAATAATATTATTATTATTAATTAATAATTATTATTATAATAATTCAATATTAATATTATTATTAAATATTAATTATTATTATTATAATAATTCAATATTAAGTATTATTTTTAAGCAGAGCAGACAGCAGAGCAGAACAGTTTTCAGCAGAGCATGGCAGAGCAGATTAAAGTAGAGCAGAGCAAATTTCAGCAGAGTAGAGCAGAACATGACTCAGTAGAGCAGAGTAGCTCTAAAGAATGGAGCCTTAATCAAAGAGACTGTCTTAGAGGCGGTCTCTAGTGCAGCGATCTCTTTGCCGTCTTTGGCAAAGAGACTACTTGATTAAAGGAAATCTCTAGAATTAGAAATCTGAAACCCACCTCTTAAATATAAGCTGTCTCAATTTTAAGAAAATTGAGACTGCCTTTATAAGAAAAACGGTCTTTGTTTTTAGAAAACTGGTGTAACACCCCGAATTCTCCCTCTACGGAAATACTAGTATAATACGTATAATTATACCGTAGAGATAGACTTAGGAGTGTTACCGCCGCGTGATTACGCAAGGCTACTCAAACACTTAACTCAATAACAAAACTTGCAGCGGAAACTCAACTTTCTTTTATTAATACTTATAAAAATAGTAACATTGTTATGAGTACTCAAAATAAAGATGAGACCAACATTTTTAAACTAGGTGAAACCATTCCCGGGACTCCATATGCTCAATTATTGACTCCACCTGAAATTAGTCAACACTGCTTACCATTACGGTAAACAGGGCGGACCAAAACAAATAGGAAATACGGATTAGCAAAATATGCTAAGTACGATAAGTGCAAGATAATGTAAACTCAATTTATTTGCAAACATGCTTTAAAAATCAATTGCAATTATTAATCCAATAAATTCCAAATTCATTATTCCAAAACCGATTCCAATGATTCAATATTCAAAATAATAGTTAATAAAACCAATTCCTTTATTAAGAACCAATTTCTTTTAATCCAATTCCTCACCCAAGTGTGCACACCCCCTAAGATAGTCTCCTTATATTACAAGGCTATTCTTGAGGAAAGACCTGGTCATACAAAGTCCAAGGCCTTATCAATAAACCAAATCCTCATAGTGGGATTACCAACATGCTTATAAAGCATTAATAATAATAATTCAATGGTTCAATAAATCCTTTTAATATCCAATAGTTCCAATATAATTCAAAATCCTTTTTATTAATTCCACATGCTTTCAAAATCAAACCTTGTAAATAAATACTTGAGAATAAAATCTCATGTTAATAACTTTTCTAAAATCAATAACTCTTCCTTTGTAATACCCCGTATTTTATACGTATTTTCCTAATTAATTAATTAATTATTATTTTCTAAAAAGGGTATTTTAGTAATTTAACTTACTATTTAAATCTTGGAGCCAAAACAATATTTGAATTTTGGCGCTAAAAGTATTTTAAAAACAAATTATTATTTTGGATAAGATTTATTATCCATTTATCCTATTTTAAAAACCGGATTATTTATATATTTTGGATATTTTAATTAAGGCAAAAGCTATATTTTATTATTATTTTAATAAGTCCAAAAATCCCATTTATTTGGCTAATAAATTTCGGATTTTCCTAAGAGAAAAATCTGATTTTATTAGTTAAATTATTTGGTGAATATTTGGTATTTTATTATTTAATTATTTATTACAATAAATATTATTTACACAATTATTTTAATTCCTTAAAACTAGCAAAATAATTTCCTAAAGTACTAAATAGGAGGGCCGAAAATATGAGCTTAGGAAAGCTCAAAAATTTTGGCCATCCCATGTAGATTTTGGGAAAAATATTTTTGGTAAATTGTATTTTTAATTATCTCCTTAAAATCTCCTATTTTCCTTAAATCTAATTCTCCATCTTTTTAGTATCCAATCATTATATTTTCTTGCCATCTATTTTTCTTAATTATTCCCCAAGTAATTCCAATTTCCTTAATATTTTTCATGACAATCATACCTTCCATATTCAATTATACACAATCTCTTCAATATCAAAACTTTCCTTAAATCTTTACTCACTTCTCCAAGTAATCTCTTAAACCCTACTTACCATAATTCTTCCCAAATTCTCTTACCATAATTCTTGCATGAGCTAGCCTATAAATACCCCTCCATACCTCTCACATTCTTCACACCAATTCTCTTCTTTTCTTCTCCTCTTTTTTACACAAATCATCCCGTTTATCTTTGAAGCCAATTTTCGGGCACTTCTGGTCAGTTTTTGGGGTATTTTTGTTTCACAGAAGATTGTTCCTCTCGAAAAATCCTTGAGGTTAGGCTCAAGAATCACCCAATTCGGAGTTATATCGAAGGAGTTATAGCCTCTGCAAGTTCTGCCTATTCTTTCCAACGAAAATCCAATTCTTCTCTTTTCCTTGGTTTCTTATCTTTTCTCTTTCTCTTCTCTTATTCAATTATTATTATTATTATTATAGGGGATTTATAAAAATTATTATGAGTAGTTTTAATTATATAAATTAGATTTTTAATGATGTTTATGAAAATTAATTTAAAAGGTTCATGTACATATAGTTGGGGGGTTTTAATTTCATTGTTGTGATTATTTGTTAACCTTATATTAATTAGGGGCCGTTTGGTTCGCACGAGGGAATCGGAATGGAATGAACAAAGGGAAAGGAGAAGAATGGAATGAAAATACCCTTTTTTTGCTTTGTTGTTTGTTTTTAATACAAGGGAATCAATCTCACCACCACACCACCACCACCACAACCACCACACCACCACACAATTCATATAGTTTTCATCATTCCCAGCCACGAAACCCTCGCCGGCCCTCCCCCTCCCCTCGCCGGCTCTCCCCCTCCCCTCGCCGCCCTTCGCAAACTCTCCCCCTCCACTCGCTGGGCCCAAAACGACGAATCTCACCCTCGAAAAACCTCCCTTAGGGTTTTCGGAGGTTTTTCGAGGTAGGGGAGGGGTTTTTGGGCGGCGAGGGGAGGGGGTTTTGAGCGGCGCGCGTTTATCGGTGGGCAGCGAAGGGAGGGGAAGGGGCGGCTAGGGTTTCGCGGGTGGTGGGAGAGAGATCGGGGCTAGGGTTTTGCGGGGCTAGGGGTGGTTTTTGCGTGGGAGGGGAGGGCAGCGAGGCTTGGTGGAGCGGCGGCGGTGGTCGGGCTGGTTTTCCGGTGGTGTTGGTAGGTGTGAAGGTGGTGATGTGGTGGTGTGAAGGTGGGTAGGGAAAGGGAATGGGAAAGTCTAGGGGGGGTGGGGAATGGAGTTGGAAGGATTTGGGGTAATGGGGAGGGTAATGAGAATGATTAAAAGTGCTAAACAAACATCAACAAAGGGAATGGGGCCAGTTGATTCCCATTCCCTTTCCTGATTACCCCCAACCAAACGGCCCCTTAAGGTTATATTTATTTGTAGGGTGTTTTTGATCAAGCTACTTGAGAGTTCTTTTGAAGTGTTTTTGGCTAAGCAAGGATCAAGGTACGTTAGGTGGCTAGATACCTTGAAAGTGATCGATTTGAATGAGCATGTTTGAATGATTTTATGGTGATTGAATAAAATTGACTTGAATTATGGATTATGAAATAAAGGTATGTTTAAAAGATTGGTTTTAATAATTAAATTGGAGTATTGATTTTTATAACATGTTTTGATTAATTAATTTATTATTCATGTTTAAAAAGGATTGGTTTTGAAAGCTTGTTGGATTTATAAAAAAAAGGGAGTTTGAATTATTATTATTAAAGGTTGGAATTATTGGATTTAAAGAGGATTTATTTAATCATTTAATTAAATTTATTATTTATGCTTTATAAGCATGTTAGTAATCCCACTATGCGGATTTGGTTTATTGATAAGGCCTTGGACTTTGTATGACCGGGTCTTTCCTCAAGAATAGTCTTGTAACATAAGGAGACTAGCTTGGGGGGTGTGCACACTTGGGAGAGGAATTGGTTAAATTGGTTTAATTGGTTTTAAAATAATTGGAATTGGTTTTATTGATTATTGAGATTTGGATATTGAGAATTGGTTTTGAATCATGAGTTTGGAATTATTGGAATAATTATTGGAATTGATTTCAAAAGCATGTTTGCAAATAAATTGAATTTAATTATCTTGCACTTACCGTACTTAGCATATTTGCTAACCCGTACTTCTTATTTGTTTTGGTTCGCCCTGTTTACCGTAATGGTAAGCAGTGTTATTTCAGGTGGAGTGAATAAATTGATGCATTGGAGTCTCGGGATTTGGTTTCACTAATTTAGGAATTTTGGTCTTGTATTTAAATTGAGTACTCATAACATTGGTTTCTATCTATAGTTATTATTAATAAAGAAGAGTTTTGAAGTTTCCGCTGCAAAGTATGGTTTTGTTAGTAAGTTGGGTAGCCTTGCGTAATCACGCGGCGGTAATACGCCTAAGTCTATCTCTACGATATAATTATACGTATTATACTGGTATTTCCGTAGAGGGAGATTTGGGGGTGTTACATCCTTGAAAACCTTTTATTTAATTCAACAAACCTTTTAAAATCAAATCCTTTATTTAAACATGATAAGTAATCCAAACCATTCAAAACATGATTTAAAAATCAATCATTCAAAATACTTTTATTAAAATCAATACCTTCAAACATAATTTATTTCAAAATCATAATTCAAATCAATTTAATTCAATCACCAATCAAATCCTGTAAAACATGTTATTCAAACCAATTACTTTCAAAGGTATCTAGCCACCTAAACGTACCTTGATCCTTGCTAGAAAAACCACACAAAAAGAACCTCAAGAACCTTGATTCCGAATATCAATCAACACTTCGCACTTTCAAAGTTCAATCACGAATACACCTTGCAAATAACATAACCATAAGGTTATCACAACATAAACTCAAATCTAATGTGCATGAACTATAAAACTCTTTTAAAATAATACTTTAATATAAAATTATAGCTTTGAAATAGGTATTTGTATTTTAGAAAACTAACCATGAAGTAGATAAGGGAATAAGATTAAAGAGAATCGAATTTTCGTAGGAAAAAATAGGCAGAACTTGCAGAGGTCATAACTCCTTCAATATAACTCCGAATTGGGTGATTCTTGAGCCTAACCTCAAGGATTTTTTGAGAGGAACAATCTTCTGTGAAACATCAATACCCCAAAAACTGACCAGAAGTTCCCTAAAACTGGCTTCAAAGATAAACGGGATAATATTTGTATGAAAAGAGGAGAAGAAAAGTATGAAAAGGTTTAGGGAAAAGAAGAATAAGAGAGAAGAAGAGAATTGGGTTTTTGGTGTGAAGAATATGAGAGGTATGAAGGGGTATTTATAGGCTAGCTCATGCAAGAATTATGGCAAGAGAATGTGGGAAGAATTATGGCAAATAGGGTTTAAGAGATTACTTGGAGAAGTGAGTAAAAGAATTAAGGAAAGTTTGGATATTAAGGTGATTGTGTATAATTGAATATGGAATGTATGTATGTCATGAAAAATAACAAGGACATTGGAATTACTTGGGGAATAATTAAGAAGAATGAATGGCAAGAAAATATGATGATTAGAAATTAAAAAGATGGAGAAATAGAATTAAGGAAAATAAGAGATTTTGAGGAGATAATTAAAAATATAATTTACCAAAATAAGTCACCCAAAAATCCATCATGGTGGCTTTAGATATATAGGGAATTAATTTGCTAGTTTTAAGGAATTGAAAATAATTGTGTAAATAATATTTATTGTATAAAATAATTAATTAATAAAATTCCAATTATTCACTAAATAAAATAACTAAGAAAATCAGATTTTCTACACATAGAAAATCCGAAAATCATAGTTAATAATTTAGGAATTTTCGGCCCTTTTAAATAAAAAATAAAATATAATTTTGTTTAATTAAAATATCCGAAATATATATAAATAAGCTGGTTTTTAAAATAAAATAAATGGATAATAAATCTTATCCAAAATCCAAAATCCAAAAATAATAATTGAGTTTTAAAATACTTTTGGCGCCAAAATTCAAATATCATTGTGGCTCCAAAATTCAAATAGAAAAATAAATTACTTAAAATACCCTTTTTAGAAAATACTAATTAATTAATTAATTAGAAAATACGTTTCAAAAATACGGGGTATTACAACTGGGACCGCCTATCTTAATTAGGCATTTTCTTTTTTGAGAAAATTGAGAGCGCTTTGAACAGGTCACTTTGGTTTCATTTTAAATAAAAAAAATAACATATTTAATTTTTATAATTACAATATATCAGCTTATTTAATTTGATTTATTTTTCCATTATTAAATACGGAATAGATAGATAAATCTCGTATTTCAACACCTCAAAATTCATGTACACAATACATATATTTATTAAATTCAATACATAAAAAAAATGATAGATATTGAACTTCAAAGTTCTTCAGTTACAAATTCTTCAGTCCAAACTTGAAACTTGAGAGATTGTTACCTAAGACCGGTTATTTTAAATGACGGGTTTCTTGGATATTACTTGAGACTCGTCACATTTCTCTCTATATTTCTCGATTTTTTTAAATAATTCCAAGAGACCTATTTTCTTTAATGACAGGTCTTTTTGATATTTCGAGAGACCTGCCGTTAAAGATAATGGGTCTTTCCTTTAAAAGAGACCCATTATGTACTAACCGGTCTCTAATGTTGGGTCTCTTTAACCATTTTTGTAGTAGTGTACATAGCCAATACATGTTTTCATGGTCAAAATCACAAAACTTGATTAGCCAATACTAAACATCTTGAAAAGTGTTGGTTTTTAGCCTTTTTAAAGTTATTGAGTGTGCAATTATACTGAAGTAAATTTAAGATGTAGAGATTGAGATATAGAAATAAGAAGATAAATAATAAAGGAAAATACAATTTGCTGCTATTTATTTGATGCGTTTCTTACAATTCGATGCAAATTAAAGTGTGTTTTCACTTCTTATAATAGAAATAATTAATTAGCAGGGGTTAATAATTAATAATTAAAGTGTGTTTTCACTTCTTACAATTTGCTGCAAATCAATCATCTCGCCTTTAATCCCCAAAACCCTTATTCAACTCATCACTCATTCCACCGTCATACATTCTCTCAACCTACATCTCCCTCTTTCCTCAAATTTGTCATTCTCACCAGCGCGACTTCAACATCTCAGTCACCGTCGTCCTCACCGGCGTTGCTTCGATGTAGGTTCGTTCTCACTCACTGTAATTCTTCACCGTTGGCGCTTCACCTTCTCTCCATCATTATTGTCGATCTTTGCGGTTGCGTTCTCCTCCAAATCTTCTCTTTGTCCAGCTCTTCTCCATGGATCCGTTCCAAGTAATCTCTCATTTTTCTATTTAAAGATTCAATTTGCTATTTTTGAACATGTTTGAAGTTATAGGGTTAATTGATTTGGTGGATAAAATTGGGCTGTTCATAGTTAATTGCTTCTAATATTGATTCATAAAAAGATAATTTAATTAATAAAATTTGAAAGTTAGATGGATGGACATGGACTCCACAGCTGCATATCACGCCATCACCCTTTACACAATGAGGGAGAAAGTAAATTAGGGTTTTTGCCGATAAATTTCGTCCAATTTAAAATTGATTTCTGTTGTCTCTTAATTGGAATTTAATTGATCAAATTTCATACTGTGGTGGAAGAAAAGACACGATTTTTCTCAATAAAATTAGGGGTTACCTCTACCAATTCTGAGGATATTGCAAGAGATATCTTACTCAAGGTAACAATTATTCATTGTCTAATTGAATTTATTTTTGGTTTGATTGTGTTGTGCTTTAATGTGATACTCTTTATTTTGATGCTTAGTTCAAGAATCCCACTGTTGGTGTTGGTGTTCAGGTCTGATAGTAGATGATTGGCCATGTAGTGATAAATTTAGCTTCAGTCACTTTTGCATTTACATTAGCTTCAGTTACTTTTGCATTTACATTAGCTTTAGTCACAAAAAATGATGTGAACAATCACCAGGATCATCCTGTAGGAGCTTATTTTAGTTTGCTTGGAGAGTTGGACTTGTATTAGGACCGATCACTCTAAATGAAATTTTTTGAAGATATCAGAAAATGGTTATGAGTGTCCAAAGATATCATAATGTGGATAATGTAAGGAGGACTGCTACTATCCCCTTTTGGCCGATTTTAATATGTCCTGGTGTACTAACCTGATTGGATTATCAAGCACACGACCTGGACATTTATGCTGTTACGAACTAGTGTATGAGCATCCAATATTATCATACTAGTGGCAGTAATGATGATAGTAGCAACTTACATGAAGCATGCATAGGAGGAATTAGTTCTTTCTCGGGTTTTACTTATTTGTTTCATACTCATGTTTCAGGGACTTCAAGCAATTTGAACCCAATAAGAAACTTGAGCCCAGATTCTGCTTTAATTTCCTTAAGTATTACATGCGGAGTTTACTCCTTTTTTTGCTCCCAATGAGTTTTCCTTTCCCATGGCTTTCTTTGCTGCTGCACAAAGTGTAAGAGATTCACTTATAATCAAGTGGAGCGCTACTTATGACCATTACCAGAAGATGAACATGAAGCAAGCTTATTATTTTGTCCATGGAATTTATCCAAGTTCTCTTACTGGTCTTTTCTGGTTGATCATGAAATATTGAAATAAAAAATCTCATGTTGTCTATGGAAATATAAAAATTAAGTAATTGTTCTCTTTTTGTAGGGCAGAGCATTGTTGAACGCTATTGGGAATTTGGAACTTTCCATGCCTATACAGATGCTTTGAAAAAGCTTGGACACAATTTGGAAGCTATAGCTAGTCAGGTTTGTTTATGCTTTAGATTAGCCATGTTTGAGGTACATGCTCATGCCATTTGTTTGCAGGATATAGATATTTAGTGTCCAGTAATGTTTTGTTAATGGAGGATCATTTTTATGATGGGAAATCAACTGATGATCATCAGCTCATCGTTAAGGTTCACTACCAAGTCCTCCACTTGCCAAATAATGATTGTGTGTGTAAATGTCTTGCTGCTAGAACAATATCATACTCTCTCGTGACTTTACAATGTCACTTGACTTCTATCATAGAGTAGAGTAGATGAAGTTTTAACTTAGTTATTTGGCTATTTATGGAGGTGGAAAAGATTACTATACCTTGTTAATATTTGATAGAACTATCAAACTAGAGCCCGCTATTGTACTTCTCTAATATATTGTTACTTGGATTGTTGTTACATTCTAGACGATGCTCGTGCTGCTGGTGATGCTGGCTAACAGATGATGCTCGTGCCGTTGCATGCGGGACAATATTGTTATTTCTGTCAACTTGACGCCATTGCTTTCCTGATCACTTGACGCCACTGTTGATGTTGTTGCTGCTGCCTTCTATTACTTCTTTGATCATCATATCTCAAAGTCTGTTGCTGCTTACCATGGTGCAGCTGTGCTATAGTTATATTGTGTTAAGCTGCTGAAAGACCCAACGTGTCCAATTGTATTTTTATTTTAATGAAAGTTTATAAATACATTCTTTTATTAATGGAAACATTCAAAGTTTACAATATATCTAAATCTTTGCTTTATGTGATTATTTAAGGTGCAATTTTCATTTTTCTGCTAGTGCAAATAAAAGTTCTTTTCTTTTTTTTGGTTGAACAATAGATTGGCAGCAGGTTCGACAAATAAAAACACAGTGAATACAAATTTAATTAATTGTAAAAAAAACTATTTATTAGCAGGGGTTAATGGAGAAAACCGCTGCAAATCAATCAATTGTTTTGCTGCGAATAACCAACTGCAGCAAATCAATTGATTGATTTGCTGCCCTGGCGTTTGCTGCCGCTCCAAAAACGCAGCAAATTAATCATTTTAACCGTTGCAAATAAATGTTTTTCTACTAGTGTAACCGGTCTCTAATGTTGGGTCTCTTTAACCATTTTTGTAGTAGTGTGCATAGCCAATACATGTTTTCATGGTCAAAATCACAAAACTTGCTTAATCAATACTAAACATCTTGAAAAGTGTTGGTTTTTAGCCTTGTTATAGTTATTGAGTGCGCAATTGTACTGAAGTAAATTTAAGATGTAGAGATTGAGATATAGAAATAAGAAGATAAATATTAAAGGAAAATACAATTCCAATATTTTTAATGTGAAAAAGATATTTAATATATAAAGACAAAAAAAACCAACAAATTACAAGCACTTGAACTAATCCCAATATGAAAGTAGGAGATCGAGTACAAGAAACTTGGGTGAATACTAAGTACAAAGGTAATAATGGAATCGTAGTAAAAAAAAGGTGGATAATATACAAGGAGGGGGTATTACTTCTTGTGTGGGAAGACTTGTGTATAGGTATGGCTTTTTGCGCATCTATTCCTTGATTGAATGCCCATCACCAATTTTTATAGTTAAAGATGGAGCTAGTTTAGAAGAAATTCCTGTAATATTCCAGAACTTCCTTCATAATTTTTGCACCCCTAATGTTTTGAAATTTTCACAAACCATATTTCTAGTTGCTTTTAATGTCAAGATTTCTCTACAATGTTAAACTAGATAATTCTAGCAAAATTATGAGCAAGTACTAACCTTGTTTGATTTTTCCAAAAGTTTCTAAAATATGCACAAAGACTCCACTAAAACAATGGCCAATTAAATTTGGGCCATACCAAACAAGCCTTAAACCAAAGAGATTAAGCTAAATAGTCAACAAATAAATGTCCCTCCTCTTGACTAATCATCATCGTCAACACCTTTGCCATTGCAATGCATAAATCAAAAAAAATTACAAGATGGTCTATCATTTAATTGAATATGGATATAACATGTCCAATGAAGTTGATTTGTCCAATAATTTTCGTATACTAGGAATTATAGACAACTTGTTAAGTTGATCACACTTCTTATGGACACTTCCACTTGATGTAGGGTATAAATAATTAGTTCATTTAAATGAAAATTAGCTATGCCACAAAAGATTAGATATTTTGGCTTTTTGAATATCATAAAAAACATCTACATTACACTCTACTCCAATTATATCAATGTGTTGTCAAAAAAAAAAAAAATATATCAATGTGCAAGCCAAATTCATGAAGTAATTTTGTTATAAATAATAAATAAAGAATAATAAATTACACAATTGATAGCCCAATAAAAAGCTCAAAATTGATACATAAGAAGATTGAAGAATTACTATAAGCCAAGACAATAAATTTGCTAGAAAAAATTTGCTTGTACTTTCATGTAAAATTATTTCCAAGGATTCAAAGAGCACTCTTCCATTGGAGTAGTATATCTCTCAGTATCCTCGCAATAATCATAAGTAACAAGGTTCCTCTTCACCCAAGCATAGTCCTCTTTTTGAGAATCACTTAATTCCCAAGAAGGGGCTTGATCCCACCAATGCTTTGTTGTGGTCGATACACAAGCAGGGTAAGGGTCTTCCCATTGGCACCCATCGACGCTGAAGTCCTTGTAGGCGGACACGAAAGGTGCCTTCTTCCAATCGGTTTTCTCAAGACCACCTCGTGTAGCCCAATCATCCGCGTTCCATATGCTTGAGAACAAGTACATTGGCTTCTCATCGGGGAAGAAGTTGTTGGGTTTGCCATTATTCTTGTATACTCTTATTGGTACTCGATCAACGAAAAATCTGTTCACATTATGAATATATTTTATAGATTGATCATAAATTTATTCATATCCATAAAAAATACGAAGTAATAGATGGTAACGCAAATAGAACAAGCTAAGCATTATTCAAATATTTTCATAGGATTTTATTTGGTTTACACATTCCTTTCCAACGACATTGTTTATCACTACCTATCAAACACACCGCGATTATTTATATTTAAGCATAACACGTGATAAGTACCCGAGATTGAATCTCAAATCGGTGACAATCAATTTAATAGCCTTGTTCATAAGTGACGTACAAGATAGCTAACAACTAAGCTAACCCTTCAACATCAATCTGTTTAAACTAGTTAATACTATTAATAAGACCATTGGAAATAACAATGTGTGATCAAGTATCAAATTGTCGGAGTTTTACATAACCTTGATTATACTTTAACAATTAATTAAAACAAGTAAAAAAATAAAAAAAATAAAAAAAATAAAATAAAACTTACACAATTTGGTGGGAGTTCCAAAGAACTGAATAGGTGTGATAATCTTCAGTAGGATCAAACCATAAAACATGCCTCATTTCTCTTCCTCCTGTTCCATTTTTATACACATTTGTTTGAATTATATATGGTTCTCCTGTTCTATTCCCTAAGAACTCAAAATCTAGCTCATCTCTTGTTGGTGATGCATCAACATCTGTGCACATCTGCAATAAAACACAAATTATTATCTCATTTCGGATTTAGCTGTCGCATTACTAGTTCAAATTACACCATCTACGTGTGTGTAAATAGTGGTTCCTAATAGAGCGGAATAATAAAAGTCTAAAATGGTAATGAAAAGAACTTACATAGTAAGCGGTGACAACACCAGCAGAATCACCACCCACCAATTTAAGCTTCATACTAAACCACCCAAATCTGTACTTCTGTTTTGTTTGAAACCCACATCCTGAAACCAAAAAGTCATGATAACTTGAGTTCAAAGAAAGCTAATGACTGTCTTTCCGTATCTAAAAATTCTTCCCGTTAAAACTGTGATTGTCTAACAGAAAAGTGTCGGAACACGAAAAACTTTTAATGACAGAGTTAGAGTGAGATATAAGTAAGAACAAATTATAATTACCACTTGTTTTGTCTAAGGAGAGATACCAGATCTGCCCATCTTCAGAAGTCTTGAAATTACTCTCAGAAAACATGATGTCAAAGTTATCATCAAATGATCCTTTTGTCAATGAAACAGCTGAAGATGATGAAAGAAGGGTAGCCATTAAAGCTGCAAAGAACAGAGGAATTGCCATTTGAAATACTCTGTTCTCCATTTTTGATGGGATTTTGAGTTTTCTCTCTCTTCCCTTCACTTCAGCTCTGAGGAAGAGCAGAGTAATCAATGCTCTGTTTTTAAATTGACTCTGCTTTGTATAGTGAAGTTAGGGTGTGAAACAGTTTTTTTTTTTTTTTTTTTTTTTTTTTAATAAAATAAAAAAATAACTAATCGGGTTTACTTTTTTTTTTTAACAAAAATATTATAATGATGTTGTCATTTATTTAATTATTTTTTCCCAATTGCACAATTTGTTTTGGGGGTGGGGTAATTATATTACTTATGCCACTAATCAAGCAATTTTAATTCGTTCATGGTAATGGCATGATACTTTAAGCTAAAGGAGTATGTATTACGGTGTACTTTTTGTGTGTGAAAATGTGTGTTTATTGAAAAATTGTCATGTGGAAGAAAAGAAAAGGGTCGGTATGTGCCTTTCGCTTTAAGTTGTTTAATTTTCATATAGAAATTTACGCATTATATAATTAGATTTGATGTATTAATCAGGATGAAAGCCGGTCTTTGATTTCAAGATTAACTAGTCAAAGCAAAATAGAAAGACAACACAAGATAAATTTGAAGTAGCTAACTGTTTTTTTGGGTTTAATAAATGTACAAGAAGTACAAGCTCTACAGCTGATTAAAACAATTTGTGTTTTTTTTTTTTGGCATGTCGCCAAACAATCAATATACATAATTAAGAGATGCTCGTAATTATTACGTAGTATATGAGATTAAATTACATCTGCATTATTTTTTAAAAAAAAACATAATAATTCATCCTATAGAAGTTTAAATCGTCAGAATTCACATGCATATATTCCAAGACTTCCAACCCATTACAGAATAAACGAATTACCACTCAATTTAATAAAAATCTTATTTATAAATTATTGACATTGGTAGAAAATTAAACTCACTGCCCAATAATGAATAATATGCTTGTAATAGCAAGTAGAGACAGAGTATAAGTGACATAGAATATATGGATGGATTATTGAGAATTGAAAACTGAGAAAATCCAGGCTGCCCATGAAAGGCACCATATCTTGTCGTAAAAATACCATATAAAATGGGCCCAATTGTTTGTATCAACACTATGTAACAACGTGATCTAGGAAGTAGACTTTCATTGGCCTAATAATAATAATAAATTATTATTATTATTATTATTATTATTATTATTATTATTATTATTAATTTTATTATTTAAACTAAACTTTCCCACCATCACCTTGCCAACTGGAATGAATGTGTCGGTTTTGATCTGTGATCTTGTTCTATGTTAAAAAATTTGGTTATTGCTACATGGTACAAGTCTAATAGTCTGTTACTCTATCCATTTTATAATTAGTGTAATTGTGTAATTAATAATACTCCTTAATTGAGTTTTGACACTATTTTTTTGACTAATTATCAATGAAATTAAATTATATTTATGAGGAGTTTTTATTTATTTATTTTTTTATTAACTGTGATTTCTTCTTATAATTACTGATAATCGAAAATAATGATAGTCAAAGTTTTGCGTTAAGATTTATAAGTAATTCCAATCGTCGCAATAATAAATGAACGGGGTGAAGCTAATAATGATTGAAGCTTAACCTATAATAGATTTTATATTCTATTACAAAGTTCCTCACATAATATTCCTTTGTGTTTGAAATGTGAAAAGCATGAATCTTCTCATATCCAACAGTAAAACTTCCATTTTGATCTGATGAGATGTATTTGGACCTTTAACATTCTTGTCACACTAGCTTTGATACTATGTTAATAGATCAACAAATTAAATCAACCAAAAAATTTAATTGATTGCTTAAACCTTCAAAAACAACGTAATTTAGTCATAATTTTTCTAATTTTTTTGCATATTTGGAGTTAAATTATATTGTCTAAAACCTATACTATAAGTTTAACATTACATTTCACAAGAACATTTGCCTAACGCCTAATGAAATATAAACTCAGGAGAACACAAAAGTGAAACTCTGATTAGATCATACGATTATATATGTATGTTCTTAATCTCATTTAAGTAGTTAACATAGAAAATATAGAATTTTGATTAATGTTGAGTTCATCCACTTTGAGAAAGGATAAAGTTCTTAATCTTCAAATAAAACAATGTACGGAGTCCTAATTACATGTGTTAAAGAGATTTAATCAAAAATTAAGGAATCCAATTAAGTTTGTAACCCAAAAGATTTTGTCTTCTGGCTGTCTCAAGGAAAAATGCAAGTTACCAATACGAGACAGGTGGAAATAATAACTTTGGATAACAAATGACCAACATGCTCATCGGTTACATGCATATATAATAAGTGTCAGATAATATCTTAACATAAATATCCTAAATATATTATTCTCCTAATAAGATCAATACGGAAAATATATCACACATATATTTTCCGATATTGTCTCTAACACCCTTCCGCAATCGTAACGGCTGTAACACGAACGTTGCGATTGGAAATTCTTCAAATTGTTGAAGTCGAGATGCACACTCTTGTGATGTCGCCTTCAATTTTATTATTATTTTTTTAAAAAAAAAAAAAAGAAAACAAGCTTTTGCAGCCACGGCCCTTTGCTGGTGTCCGTAGTCTTCTGCCACGGCCCTTTGCTGGTGTCCGTGATCTTTTGCCACGGCCCTTTGCTGGTGTCCATGGTTTTTTTTTTGGCACGACCCTTTGCTGGTGTCCGTAGTCTTCTGCTACGGCCCTTTGCTGGTGTCCGTGATCTTCTTCCATGGCCCTTTGCTGGTGTCCGTAGTCTTCTGTCACGACCCTTTGCTGGTGTCCGTAGTCTTCTACACGCTACGACCCTTTGCTGGTGTCCGTGGTTTTCCTACAAAACTTTTTTTTTTTTTTTTAAAAAAATAAAAAAAAAATACGCCAAACGTGGCTTTTCTTCATCTCCATGGAGATGTATTATGGAGAAAACAACTCACATACTCCATTAACCAAAAAAAAAAAAAAATCAAATTAAAGAACAGAAATTTCAAAGACTATTAATATAACGGAAGCAAATTATATGAATCCCACCGGTGGGTTTAACTTTCTAACCCACCGGCAGGGGGGAAATTTTTGTGAACGGTCCCAAGATTTAACTTGCTCTTGATACCATGACAAATTAATTATGAGAGAATAGCTTAGCTTCATTATTATTCATCAATAGGTAGAGTATTTATACAAAACCTACGAACATAAGATAGGAAACAATATTCCTAAAAGATATACTACCATAATCATAACCCTAAAGATATATTCTCTAGATAATATCTTAACATAAATATCCTAAATATATTATTCTCCTAATAAGATCAATACGGAAAATATATCACACATATATTTTCCGATATTGTCTCTAACAATAAGGACCAATAAAGATAGAGCGCTATGAAGTTGCTTTTATTTAATCCAATATATAATTACATGGTTTCTTTAATTGCTTTAATTTGCCAAACATAAGCTATAAGTCTTGCTAGTTCGATTCCATGTGATTAGCAAAGCCTATGCTAAGTTCTAATCATGATTATTGTTCCATTATTGTTTGGCATGTTGCTTATAGTTACATTGTCATTTTTTGTGAGAAACAAAATAATACTTGCTTTAATTGGCTTTCAAAAAAAAAAAAAAAAAAAATAACAATACTCCCTTTAACTGTATGTAAACATCATTTTTAGCTTTTCGTAATCTCAAAAGGCGATTAACCTTTAGTCATAACGTATTGAACAAAGTAAAATTATTGAAATAAAAGTTTATATTATTTCGATTTATACGCTACATACGGAATATTAGTAACAACATAGTGAGTACAATCTTCACCTTCTAGGGTGGTTAGATGTATTCCCCAGCCTCACAAGCTTTTAATTTGCTTAGGCTTAGGCTAGGCAAATTGGCAATACACCTAATATCAAGAACTCCTTAATGAACAATACTCCAATTAATACATACATGCATGATCAATCAAAACTCTAAACAATAAACACCCCATTTATTATCGTTACAGTTTCTATGATAAAGTGATAACACATCATAACTTTATAAACCAAAGGAACAATCTACACACCCATACCAACATACATGATACAAAGTATTACCCTAAATCCGATTGCTAAAGTACAACGAAGTAATTTGCCAAAATATTATTTTATTTAAAGAGAGAGAAGTCAAAGGATTTAAGAAATAACAAGTTCAATCAAATATAATGCAAGTAACATGTGATATGCCTTTCATTGACATTTCAACTCCCATGATCCCATGTGTCGGTGCTGAATGTGTTAATTAGAATAATGAGAATAATATAAGTGATTAAGCTAAGTTTAGTTATGCTTTAATTTGATGATGATAATTATGATCCACTAGTGCACTGTATGAAAGATTAGTGCAGTGCAGTATAGACGTATAGTACTATACTAGTAAATGTGACCAAAATTAAATATTGGTCCACAAGAATATGAAGTTTTGACTTACAGAATACAAATAATTTATATTTATACATTTAGCGAGAAAAAATGAACATTAAGACGGTTTGGCCGAGTGGTCTAAGGCGCCAGATTTAGGCTCTGGTCCGAAAGGGCGTGGGTTCAAATCCCACAGCCGTCATGTTTTTTATTTTTTCAATCATTTTATAAAATTGGCAACCTTGCTCTTTTTTCTTTAGGCACAATTAGCTTTTAAAAAATAAGTAAAAAACAAAGGTTTAACAGATAACTAGGTAAGAACTAACAATTATTTATTTATTTTATTTATTTTTAATTTTTATTTTTAATTTTTTATATATTCTTTCTTTGAATGTATGATGAAAAAAAGGCATGGACTTTTCTCTATACTTTGATTTGGCTCAAATTTTATTTTTAGACATGTTCTTTTCAGCTTAATTTCTATTCAATTCAGCTTTAATCAGTAAATCAGAACAGGCCATGACTTGCCGTATTTTTCCCTAAACAAGACAAAATATGATAGCAGCTTAGCAAGGGACTCAAATTAATCTAAAGTCAGTGTTGACTAAATTAGACAATATTAATATATCAATTGAATGCACATAGTCATATTTTCCCATTAACTTGTAACATGACCTTTCATGACAAATCACCACCATCTATATATATAAAAACCACAAGGGCGGAGATAAGAATCGATCTCAGAATCTCCTAAGATCGTAGGATTGGGAGAGAGCTCTAACCACTTGAGCTATCTATATATATACTATGAAGTATATACAAAGTATTTAAGATTGCAGGGAATAATTAACTCACCTTGGTTATCATTAATCAATTAAGTAAAATTGTTAAAGACTTGATCAGTCATTGTTTTGCATTGATTCTTTTGGGTTGGGAGTGGCTAAGTTCTAGTTTGCGCTTTGATTAAGGATAGCAAGTAGTGTTGGAAAAAAAAAAAAATCACTTTAATTTCTTGATTCATGCTATAAAACTTTTAGTACAACGATTTATTTTGAGAGTTTCTCTTTGTGTTACATAAGAACTATACTATGCAATGTTATTGTAGCGACTAATTACAATACACTCAAAATAAAGGGGCATTATAATATTTCTCCACTGTCTTGATTTATACTTGTATACTACACTGATACTTGTATACTACATTGATACTTGCACTCTTGTAAAAACCACACTAAATACAAAACATACAAAAAAAAAAAAAAAAAAAAAAAAAAAAAAGAAGAAGATTGCAGTTCCACTCTTGAAAGTGTACAAATAAATGATTTTCGCTATTCAAATGAATGAACAATTGAGAATTTTTTGAGTGTAAGATAGACACCGTGACTAAAGGATAAACCTAATTTGTTAATGGAAAATATGACTTTACCTTTATTAAACACAATTTTAGTATCTCTAATCCCAAGCTTCACTCACATGAATGAAGAACACAAATGTCCCTCACTAAAACACTTCATTGTTACCATTACATCAAGACATTCTCTGCAAAATCATCATCAATCTCTTCACCAACTTCATCTACTTGGAGAATCCTAGCCCAAGAACGCCAACTTATCTCACAAATCTCCTCCATTCTTCTTCAAAGAAATAATTGGCAATCTCTTCTCAAAACCCTTTATCTCTCTTCTAAGTTAACCCCACCAATCTTCCTTCAAATCCTTCATAAAACCCAAGAAAACCCCCAAATTTCCCTCAATTTCTTCAATTGGGCAAAAACTAATCTTGTTGGGCTTCAACCAAACCTCAAAATCTATTGCAAAATCTTCCAGATTTTAATCGGGTCGGGTCAAACCCACCCAGTTAAACCCATTCTTGATTCGTTCATTGGGGTGAACCCACCAACCCAAGTTGTGTGTTCTATGATTCAAGCTTGTAAAGGTACAAACTTGCAACCTCTTGCTTTTAGTTCAATTATAGAGTGTTATGCTCAAAAGGGTTTCTATTTTGATGGTTTAAAAGTGTATAGAGAAATTATATCATATGGTTATTTGCCTAAAATTAGTTGTATGAATGTTGTTCTTGATGTTTTAGACCATGCTAGTGAGTATAAATTAGCTTATTGTTTGTATGGTTCAATGATTCGAAATGGGATTGTGTCAAATGCGAGTACTTGGACTGTTATTGCTAGGATTCTTTGTAAGAATGGGAAATTTGAGAATGTTGTTAGGCTATTGGATTCGGGTGTTTGTAATTTGGCTGTTTTCGATTTAGTGATTGATGGTTATAGCAGAATTGGTAACTTTGGAGCTGCAATTGGTCAAGTAGATGAGATGTGTGAAAGGAATCTTGAGCCGGGTTTTTGCACCTATGGCTCTATTCTTGATGGAGCTTGTAAATTTAGGGATACAAATGTTATAGACACGGTTATGTGCGCTTTGAGAGAGAGGGCATTGCTTCCTGAGTATCTGTCGTCGAAGTATGATGATGTTATTAGGAAATTTTGTGAAGTGGAAAACTCATATGCTGCTGAATTTTTGTTCAATAAAGCACGGGATGAGGGAGTTGGATTGGTAAATGCAACATTCGAGTGTATGCTTAGAGCATTTTGCAAAGGAGGGAGAGTAGATGAATTACTAGGGTTGTATCAGATAATTTCAAAGGAGAAAGTTGTGATGCATATGAGTTGTTATGAAGAATTGGTTGAAAGTCTTTGCCAGGGAACTCCATCAGACAAGTTGAACCAATTGTTGATACGTTTAATCGTGAAAGGGTTTAGCCCTTCTGTATCAGGAATTTCCAAGTTTATGATGAAGCTGGGCGGGGAAGACAATTGGAAAGATGCAGAAGCCCTACTGATTATAATGTTACAAGCAGATATATTACCTGATTCTGTTTGTTGTCGCTTATTAGTAAAGCATTACTGCTCCTCTGGTCAGGTTGATTCGGCACTGTTGTTGCATAATAAGCTGGAAAAATCTGAGATATTATGGGATGTCACAACTTATAATATACTTCTTCGTAAACTGCTTACAGAAGAGAGGGTTGACGAAGCCCTCAAAATATTTGAATGCATGAGAAGTAATAATGTGGTGAATAGAGCAAGCTTTTTAGTTATGATTAGTGGATTGTCTCAAGTAAAGGAAATGAGAAAAGCCATGCAAGTTCATGATGACATGTTGAAAATGGGTCTCAAGCCAAGCTTAAAAACTTACAAAAGCTTGATATCTGTTTTTAGATAATGATTTGAACTTGCCACATCTTGGTTGAATTTCGTCTATCTTGCCAAAAATCTATTCCTAACTATGATATGCCATGAGATAATGAGATATTCACATGAATTTTTTTTGTGTAGCGTTGGTACATGAGTCGGACCATTGTCTCTGTGAATTCCATCTTCTGAGTGTCCTGACTGCGATAATTACTTAACAACTAGGAGTTGCTTGAAAGTGTTTAATACAAGTATTTCAATCACTAGTCTCGCAAGCAGAATTCCAAAAGTTTGTATCAATTGATGATGTGATATGCAAAGCTAAGAGTTTGATTGATGATGGAGCCTCTGAATATAAGCTCAATATTATTGAATGCTTAGATCGAGGGGATATACAGCATCCGGGAATCCTTGTGACCGAATTTTTTAACTTTTGGAAGGCAATGTATGACTAAAGTGCTACACATGCTGGCAGTGGGATGAGGTTAATCCTAGCCAGTAAAGAAATGGGGATGGGATAAGTATTTCATGCCACAGCCTGTAATTATGGTCAAGAAACATCAAAGATTGGCAATTATTTTTCAATCAATCATATACCTGAGTGATGAACTTCAGCATAAACAGAATTACTGAACTCTTGGACGCATAATGTGTTTCTTGGCTGGCTTCCTCTGCCTTCTCTGCATTATACTAACATGTCTCAGGTTTAGGCGATAGTCAGAAAGTTGCTAGCATTGTGACCAAAGTGATATCTCAGTCTGAATATGCTTCTCATGTGATTGCTTAATCAACAACCAGCAGAAGTCAAAGAACAAGAGAATGGAGGAGAATGAAGAATTACTTTCCTCTGCATTTCACATTCAAGGTCGCGACAAGGATTTTTTTTTATCTATCCCAGTAGTTCTGCCTTAACCTCTGGTGGATTATTCTCTGTATTATATTCCAAGTTATGAATAAGATGATAAATGCTACAGTGAAGAATGGGATCTTTTATGGCCATTTCATTCAGACGACTTCATGTGATGGTTCTAAAATGAGTGTGCATGTTGGACTTGTTGGAATTCTGAGTGGCAAATACTACTTGTACAACACTACAAATGCTTTGCAGCTGAACCAAATATGGACATTTTCAGGCTAGTATTGAACACAAAGTATTGGGGTTTGGAAGCTTAAGATTTAAGAATTAAGGAGTATGACATTGGTTATGGTCCTTGAAGCAAATGATTTGTCTGTGTGATTTGGTTTCAGATTTATTTCATTAATTCGTGGAAGATGTTAAGCAAGCAATGGGATGTCAAATTTTATTCATGCACCCAAGTGATGCTGACACCGTGTTGTTGAGTCTGCGTGAGCAAATACTTGAATTCAATTTGCACTTTTGCAGTGGCCTTCACTTCAGTCTGTATAGCATTCCTAAAATTAAGATCTGTTGTGGTCTTTTTTTTTTTTTTTTGGCCTTTACCACTTCTATCTGTATAAATGTAATGGATGTTGAGAAGAAACTATGAAGTTTCCTGGAGTTCTCTGCTATATCAATTTGGTTTTCTGAACCAAGAAGTCTATTCTTTACATTCAAAACCTCAAAATAATTAAATGGCTGTGATGATTTTGAAACTACATCGAATTAATCAAATTGTTTAGTTATGGTTTCTTAAATACTTGCAGTTATGTGTTATCTCATAATAATTCAATTCAAACTATTTGGATGGAAGGAAGTTTGTGGTCTTAACAAATTCGAGAATGCAAAAAAAAAATGCTGCAGTGATTTGATTCTATGCAGCTGCCCATGACCAATTATACGTGATTTTTTCACACGTGCAGTCTTTTACAAGGTCATGCCAAGCAATAGTTTCAGCTGCCCCAACATCAACTCATAATGAACGCCATTGCTTGGTTTTACTCATGACTGTTAAGCCTCCGTCCTCTTCGATCTAAGGTTTAAGTTTACCGTTGTTTACGGTAGACAATGACCTGCAAAAACGCTTTTATATGGACTATGGAGCATCATTCTATTCTGGCAAAGAAATATGTCTTTGTAGTTTCGGTTCCTGATAGAGTAGTAAATTTTCAGGACTTGTAGACATGTTTCCAGTGGCGTCCTAATCACAAAGTTTGGTTGTTGATTATTTGCAACTATTTGGTCTTATTTCAAGCAGCAAAGGATGTGCAACCTAATCACCTAAATAACCGGCCTAACCAACAAAATAAATTTTACTGTAAATGGGGCTTTGGCAGTCTGCTGTTATTTTCCCGGATTAGGCACACTTTTGTTTTCCTTAATGTGGCCTGTCCATGATTTGCCTAGTCAAAACTAGGGGTGTCCGTTTGATTTTCGGTTTGGATTTAGTCCAAATTCGATCCAATCCAAATTATTATTCGGTTTTTAATTTTCCAATCCGATCCGATCCAAATTTCTTTCCCAATCCAATCCGAATTAAAATTCGGTAATTTGGATCTGATCCGAAATTCGAATTATAATATATTATTTTTTAGCGCCTAATGCGATTATAAAAATTAAGCTTCCCTACCTTATAAAAATTAGGAGATTGCGCTTATGAATGGGTGCACGGACCTATATACCCTTCAAAATGTTTGTTTACGTTCTTACCCCCCATATGTAATTTCTTACATTTTTGTCCTTCCACGTGTATATATGTTATGAGTTTTGAGCTTTCTCTCTCTTTACATTTATGTACTTTTAAAGTTCACCTCCCATGATCGAAATTAATAAGAGATTCTATTAGATGGATGAATAATTTAAAACATCTTTACTCAATTAATTAAATTAAATGGAAAATGAAATAATAAAATTTAAAATATTTGATATTTAATGGGGACTGTAGTTTAATTGCTTGACAACTCTATCAACTGGACAAGCAAAAGGTTGTTTCTTTGTGAAGGTCAAAACTAACGACTTACACATAATTGTGTTTAAATGACATTGAGACCAATGAAATGAATCTGATGATTGTGTCGAAGTAGATGTACTAGGAAGAAAGGAAACCAAACTGACTACGGTGAAAAGGTAAAAAAAGCAAGAAGGAAATCACGGGAATTATCAAGGGTTTAAAGGCTACAATTGAGGCTGCATAAAGCTTTTTCTACTGCATAACCAAATTCATGTTTTTGGAAGAAAGTTGCCAATGCAAGCTGATATTTTCTCCGATTGCCTGAATGTTAATGTGTTATGCGAGTCGGGTGTAACTGTTTCTCTTTTTTAGTTTCATATATAGTTATTCCCATATGATTTGTGTAGAGTAATTACTAGGTTGGGTGAGAGTATACACTTGCAAATAGTTAATGCTTCGGAAAACTTTTCCTTTATTATATGCATATGCAATGTTAAATTACTTCTGTTAGTATATAATATGTACTTTATGATTAATTATATTTAATTTATTCCTAATTAAGTTTGTAAATGTTTTTGCAATATTGCACTATGGAATGATATTTCATGAGGAAAACAACTGGAAAAGTTGTGCAGGAAAAAACGAAAAGTTTAAACACAACCCAATATACACATTCCATTAATTTATGAAACTATTTTCCCTTAAAACCCAATGTCGTGAAGAGTTTAAACACAACCCAGGTCAATATAAACATCAAAAAGAGCAAGTCACTCCGCGCACGTTGGCTGCCCTAGTTAATATAAATACAAGTCTCTAAAATCATGATTAAAATAATACTTCAACATCAAGTCATTAATTCGAGTGATTTCCATGGATATGGTTCAAAGAATTCAAAATTCCTCAATTACTCTACATTTTATCAAAATTCCCTACACACCGTCCACGTCATCCAACCTCTTAAGATTTGATTTTTTTTTTCCTAGTTAAGAGTAATTAAATTAGCGGTTTTACCTTGCATAAAACCGCTAATTGAATTAGCGGTTTTATGTTATATTAAACCCACACTTTTTGTAAGGTGATTTTTTTTTACTAAGATAAACCGCTAATTGAATTAGCGATTTTAGGTAAAACCGCTAATTCAATTAGCGGTTTTGTTCTACAAAAAAAAAAAGGCAGATGACGTGGACGGTACGTAGGGAAATTTTATAAAAAATAGTGTAATCGTGAAATTTTGATTTCTTTGAACAATCTTCATGGAAATCACTCCATTGATTCCCGTAAAAAAATAAATAAAAATCAAGTCATTAATTAATTAATACAAAGTCTCTCTAATTAATTTTATTGTAGTAGTAAGTATTTGAACTAAACTTAAAAAAAACAAAAAAATCCATATTTATACAAGCTTAATTTTACAATTTGGTTTTCAGTTTGGATTGGATTCAATTAGAGTCAATCCAATCCAATCCGAAAATCCGAATTTTCAAAAAATCTCAATCCGATCCGATTTAAAGTTCGAATCTAATCCGAATTGATAATTCGCTTTGGATTGGATTTCGGTTTTAACCCAAATTATGGACACCCCTAGTCAAAACACAGATTTTATGGCCGGTCGTCTGGCCCTGTGCCCCTGACCATGATCAGCTGGGAAATGTGCCAATTTTCTTTTTCCCTTCTCCTTTCGCCATGTAGTGTCATGTAAATGTTGACAACATGTTAAAACAGAACACAGCTATACATCAAAGCAAGAAGTTACGTTTCTGGTGTCCAAAATGAATGTAATACATTAAAGAGTCGCACGCCTTAATTAGTCAAGAAAGCCTACTTTTCTTTCACACCTTTAAATTTACCACTAACTGAACGTTACACTTACCTAGCATACTAGCATCACTCCACAAAATCTTATATAAAGAAAACCTCCCACACTATACACAGGACTTCCATACTATATTTTATTCCCAAGCAAAACTCTTCACTGCACAAGGTAAAGAAAAATGGCGGTTAGATCAATGTCGCAGTTCTTCCTAGCCATCAGCTTGGCCATTGTGGTGCTTTCACACCCTACTGTAGCAACTGTTTTAGAGTTTGACATTGCCCCTGACAACGGCTTGGCACCTGACTCCAACATCATCTATGTCCCAGAGCCTACCTCTGACCCAGCATTTTGGGTTTGTGCATCCAAAGTAACCTTAGATTGTGCTGTTGAGATAATGGGCAATGATTTCTTTAGTATTCATTTCGAGGCTAGATGTTGTAAGCAGATGATTTGGATGGGGAAGGATTGTAATGATTTGCTCGTGGATGGCGTTCTTGGTGGAATTGACAAAAAGAGGTCTACCCATATGCATAACAGGAGTGACCATCTATGGAACATATATACCATAGCAGCTCATCTAAAATGCATTACTGAAATAATGTCGGTCAGGAATTTGTGATGAAAAGTAGGAATGGCTTATTGTTTTTTAATTAAGTTCTATGAAAAGTAACCGTGTTTGGTTTTTCTCTTATCTACTTATTCTATTATGTTGGTGTCTTAGCAATGGTTTATAATGCAATCCACGGATTATATAGTCAACACAGCATCAGAATTTTAAAGATAAGTACATTACAGAGGCACATCAATGGCAAGTTGGCAACCTGTGCCCTGTTGAGACGGTCTATCAGCTTTGCAATCAGCAAAGCCTGGGAGTGACATAGGGGGATAACAAAATTCCCTCCGATGCTTAAGTTATTATAATAAGCTATAAAAGAAGTGGTAAACTCCTTACACTCTGAAAGGCTTGAAAGAGTGCAAGGCAGACTGCAGTTGAACCTGAAGACTGCTCAAATAACAAAGCAATAATGAACCTGACGACTGCTCAATAACAAAGCCATAAAAGCTGCTTAAGAAAATTAATTGCCTCAAACTACTATTAAAGAGCTGTTCACGCAAAATATTCACAACACCAACCCTAAAAAGTAGTTCATGTTCAAACTGGCAAGAAAACTGTAACTAAACAGAAGACATGTATGATGTATCTTGAAGTAATTCTTTTAATTAGCTCATGAAAACAATTGTGAGTTTCGAACCTATACATATATCAAATAATTCCCATATCATATTAAAAGAGAAAACTTTCTGCAATCTGCCCCTGATAACAGCTGATAACCATGAAAACCTGGTAAAATTTAAACTGCAAACAGAGTTGCAAAGTTGGGTATCAGACAGCTACTGACTGATCCAGCTAGTTCTATCCAGAGAGGGATTATTTATGAAATTATTATGGATAACACCACAAACCAGATGAGGAGCAAGAAAAGTTATACAAGATGCGTAAAAGACTTGAATAATATCGATGCTACAAGTCCTACAACATAAAGCATCTCTTCGCAGATGTAACTCCCTAAGTTGCATCCACTTGCATGGATATGGAAACAGGAGCAGATGCTAAAATTTGAAACACTTGGAAATAGAAAACTGCACAAATGTGGCAATAAAAAACACAAGGTTTACTGAAATCTTAACAGTTAAACTTAATCTTTCTTCATGACTTTGTGCATTCTGAAAATAGTCAAGATTTAGATAAAAGATGTCCCATAGTTGTGTACATCGCATTAACCTCTCAGATAGGCTAGCAAATTCTTTAGGTCCTTTCCTGTTTCAGAATTTAAATTTTTCTTTCATTCTTGGTTAGATAATGAGCTTCTGGAAAGACAGGGGAGGAACATCTATTAACTTGCTTACAAGTTACAATACTAACCTCATATTTGTCTTCCTTTCAAAAGATAGGTATAAATTAAAGCTGGGATTATGGGTATCTAATGAAAGACAAGAACCTACAGGTAAAGATCTGTAATCTAAAAAGAGGACTGCCTGAGTACCCCCAAGAACTATTGAGATGATATGTTTCCGAAGTGTGGAAACATGACCTTTATGAAGATTTTTTGCAGCAAAAGTAATGCCTAACAAACTCTTATTACAGATAACATCCTATCTTCTGCCCATTAATTTACACATAACTAAACCAACAAAGAGCAGTCTTTCAAAACTAGAAACTCCCGATCAATTTCCACAATGTTGGATAAACAAAATGTGCTTCCATGAAAACTACTGGAAAAGAGCTACAGAATGAGGGGTATCAGTGAATTACAATTCGGAGGATCTCATCTCTATCCTACTTTAAGATACATGAAGAAAAAATGCTGACAAAGGGATCTCAAGTTGCCAATTCTAATGGACCCCTTACTTTGTTTGGGTGTGCAATCTTTTGCCAAGGAAACCATAAAAATAATAACAATGATCAAACTATGGTAAATTATTCACCAGGAATTCATTTCTTTCCTGAGGTATATTATCCTATCAAGTGTACTAGTCTGACCATATGAACTGATTCATTACTATAAGAATGAACAAGTCCCAACACCTAGAAGATTTCCTCCATAATCCAATCCACTTCAAGTTCAATGAAGGGAACATGCTTCAAGTTATAGATAAGCAGCTATTGTGCAGATTATATATGCCTAAACTCACTTAATATCAATTATTCCATCAATCAATGGAACCCAACATTGTGTAGTTGTGTGTTGTTTGAACATCGCATGCACACAGACACCCAATCTTAGATACACTAAATTCCTCTCACTCTTTTAGCTAGCACACTGTTAATCATAATTCCATTGATTGATGAAATCACCACACTAGGTAGTTAGTGCATTATCAACCATAACTGGGCACCCATAAACAAGAATAATGCCATACACCAATTCCATCTATGAACCCAATGATTTAAACATAGTAAAGTAAATGTATAGACTAATGATATGGCATCCATAAAACATGAACAAGCTCAAAAAATAGCATAAGCCATAAATCAAACAAAATCAATCAAAAGAGGCACAACTCATGAAACTATAACTAGAAATTTTCATTCCATGTATATGTCCTGAGCAATAACAAAAATTGTCATGGTTACAATCTAAAATAGTGTTCTTAGCAACCAACATTTCCTCAACACTAAAAATCGATTATCATCAACTCGATTACCAGCTCGAAGGCCAGTAAGCATGAATGCCGTACCCAGTCTTCCAATTATCAAGATAAACAACCTTCTTCACAGCCCAGAACGAGACGATCAAAGCCACGGCCATTGCCAACCGTTGAAAGGTGACACTCCTAACCTTAACAAGTCCATGGGTAACAAACCCAAGAAGCAAACCAACAACAGTATACAAAGACCCAACAGCAAAACCCTCAGCACCCAATTGCATCCCAGAACCTTGGTAAAAGAACACCAACTTTGTAGGATCATTTCTATCAGTTATAAACATTGGCATCTTCCTAATAATGTTATGCATAGTCCCAGAAACACTAACAAAGTATACAAATATAGCACTAAACAACCATAGCTTATAATCATGCAACAATGTCTGACCTGCTAGAATCTTCTTCACAGCAAAAGGTGCCCAAATCATCAAAACGATTAAGAAGAAGGTAATCTGCTTACCAGAGAACATGGGTGGGCGTTGAAGTGGGCCAATAGTGAGTTTCGTCTTTGACTCGACGAACTCAGACATTGATTCAGCGAGTCTCGAGAAGTCACCCTGATCCATATGATCCGAGTTCTTGAGATTTTCGACATAGGGCGAAACGAGGCGAATGTGGGGAAGTGAATTAACCCCAAATAAGCTGAAAGATCGTTGAGAATCCTTGAATTCGATGTCACAGAAGAAGAGTTTCTGGGAATCTGGGGAGTCTTTGTTGTTATGGAGGAATGATTTAGAGAGAATGGAGAATTCAGATTTGAGGGTTGGAAGTTGGAGTTCAGATTTGTCGTGGAGTTGGGTTGCGTCGAAGAAGATGAGGAGAGAGAAAGGGCGAGGACGAGGGAGGGAGAGGATGCGGCCGAGGAGGTGGTCGGTGAGGCGGAGGACGCCGTTGGGTGCGCCGGATTGGAGGTGTTGGAGCTCGGAGATGAGGTCGTTGGTGGGTGTTGAGGTGGTGGAGGAGAGAGAGAGGAGGAGGGAGACGAGGAAGATGGTGGTGGTGAGATGGGGTGACGCCATTGTTGGAGGAAGGTGGGAGATTTGTGAGGGATGGATCGCAGAGAAATTGGGAGTGAGGTTAGGGATGGTGGGTGGACTGAGGATGGGGGTTTTACAAGTCAAGATGGTGAGTTGACTCACTGATGACGAGACGAGTTGAGTTGGCACGCACGAAAAGGGTCACCCGGCACACTAGTGGGTCATGAGTTGTGCATTGATATCGTTTTTAAAAGTTGGCATGAGTTTGACCCGCTTAATTTTAACCGGTTTGCCAAATATTATAATTACAGAGTATTACACATTGGCAATTTGGTATGGTAGCTCTAGCTTGAGAGCTTGTTATATACACTCGAATGTACTGTACATGTATGGGTATTTTAATCTCATTTTAATGATTTTTTTTTATTTAATCATCAAATGAAGAGCAAAACTAATTTTGGGTTAGTTGGATGTACGTTGCACCCGGATGTATATAACAAATTCTACTATGGACTTTACACAACACATAGTTTTTAAATAATTGACGTGTCACAACTAGAGCTGTCAATTCGGGTAAATGGGTCGGGTTTGAGTCGGGTTTGTGTGGGTCGGGTCATCTCGGGTCGGGTCAATATGGGTTAATTTCAAGACCTATGTGGGTCGGGTTTGGGTTGGGTCATGCTTGAGTCGGGTCACGTCGGGTCATACATCTTTTCGGGTTCGGGTCGGGTTTAGGTCGGGTTACATTCGGGTCGGGTGAAAAACAAGTCGGGTTAAATTCGGGTTTTTTAGGGTTTAAATGAGTTAGGGTCATGTTCGGGTTCGGTTCAAGTCAATTATTTTCGGGTTATAATTAGGTCGGATCATTATCGGGTTTGAGTCGGGGTCAGTTCAAGTCAATAATTTGCGGGTCATAATCAAGTCGGGTCATTCTCGGGTTCGGGTCGGGTTCGGTTCAAGTCAAAAACTTGCGGGTTATAATCGGGTCATTTCCAAGTCGGGTCATTCTTGGGTTCAAGTCGGGTTTAGTTAATAATTTGCGGGTTACAATCAAGTTGGGTCATTTAAACTTATCTGGTCATTTTCGAGTTCAAATTGGCAAGTCAATAATTTGCAGGTTATAATCACGTCGGGTCATTTCCAAGTCGGTCTCGGGTGTGGTTCAAGTCAAAAATTTGAATTCCCTTAAAAAAAATAATAATAAAAAAAAGATAAGTCAAGTAAGATGAGAAAGACTTGCTATTGTCTGGGTCCCGTGTATTTTTTTTTTATGTTTTTTTTTTTTTTTTTTTTTTTTGCTGCTATCCAGTTCAGTTTTTCTTTGACGAGGATTATGTAAGAGATAAGTCAAGTAAGATGAGAAAGGCCACTTTTGTTTTATAATTGGAATCCATGTTAATAAATTGAAAAAAAGCCTGAAACTCAATAGTCAATACGGAGTACTCTTTTTATCCTAAAAATTCCTAAATCCTAAAATTCGGGTTAGTAATAGGTCGAGTTTAAATTCGGGTCGGGTCAATAACAAGTCGGGTTGAATTTGGGTCGGGTCAATAACAAGTCGGGTTTATTTCGGGTCGGGTTTAAAATCGAGTCGGGTTAGGAACGGGTCGGTTGAACTCGGGTCGGGTTAGTAACAGGTCGGGTTGAATTCGGGTTTTGACGGGTTAAATCGGGTTTGGGTCATTCTCGGGTTCGAGTCGGGTTCGGTTCAGGTCAATAATTTACGGGTCACATTCGGGTCGGGTCCTCTCTAGGTCGGTTCATGGTCGGGTTCGGGTCTCAAATACTCGGGTCAACTCGGGTCTAGGGTTGGTTTCAGGTCGGGTTAGGTCGGGTTCGGATCACCATTTTTTTCGGGTTCAGACGGGTTAGGGTCGGTATTTCGGGTCGGGTCAGCTTTTGACTGCTCTAGTCACAACTCTTTCTTGGTTCATTCCAAACACACCCTTCTTGAGAATGAGACTTTACAAACATAAGTAGTTAGAATTCGTTGGACTCTTCGGCACCGGAAATCATCTATGTCATTTACCGCATCCAATCCCAGAGTTTGAAGTTCGTGTTGTTCATTACTCTACTTAAAGTTCGTACTGATAAGCGAAGCCAAGTAGGAGTAATAGTTTGTGTTGTTCCAGCTAATTTTGCCGATAAAGAAAAAGATAAAACATTATTAATAACACAATACATGGGTTCTAGAACTCTTCGATAGCAAGAGGATGGAACTAATTGTAAACATATAATAGGTTTCAGCAAAGGAAAAGCTAATGCATAATGCAAAAAAGGATGCTCTTTGCCTCTTTGCCTCTTTCCCTTTATGAGATCTGTACCTTTGCGTAGAACCACAGCAGACAATTCTCGTCCAACTTTATAGCACAATTCCATAAATCCCCTCTACTAGAAAGAAAAATCATCTTAGTTATACAATCTACTAATATGTTATAGCTACATTCCATTGGTAAATTGGTACTCCATATTGTAAAAGAATTACCATTATTAATAGACTATTAAAAGAACTTTTTATATTGTATTGATATTAATAAATGATAATATATACTTTCTTCGTGTTTTAATAAGTGTTGCACTTTGACTTTTTTACTATTTATATATTGGGTTTGACTTGATTAATCAACTAATATATGATAAATAAATGTTATTATATAATACATTGTTGGATTCTTTGTAATATATACTAAGCTATCATAATATCAATTTTCTTAAGATTTTACTAACATATAATTAGATAAATTAATTGTCAAAATTGTGTCTTGACATAAGTGTTTGGTCGAAGTATAACACTTGTTAAAATACAGGGAAAATAGTCAATGTTACATTGGTTATTTTGAAAAACTTTCCTCTTTCTAGCAAAGAAAATTATCAGAAGGACTTATATTCTAAAGTGGTGCGACTCGAGGGAGAACCTCATAACCCTCTAATAGTTCAAGGGGGCTACAATATAAAATTGGATGTTCCAAAAACTAACAAGAAGCAGTACGTCCCATACCATCTTGAAGCATCTTTGTATGCCGCATTAGACACATTTTATGCTTTGCTTACTTTATAGAAATATTCTTTCAAAAAAGAGAGAATAAAAAAAATGATAAAGTTATGTTATTCCCTTTATATATTAGTATCCCCTAAGAATATAGTTCAAAGAGAAAGAAATTTTAACCAAGAGAAGAAAAAAAATGGAAGATTACGAAGGGTTAGGAACATCATTTGTAGTTCATTACTACAATTTGTTTGATAATGAACGTCCTTCTCTTAAATCTCTTTATCAACCAACTTCTTTGCTCACTTTTGAAGGACAAAAGTTTCAAGGTGTAGAGGAAATCTCTAACAAGATCAATAGTTTGCCATTCAATCAATGTCGCCATTCGATTAGCACCATTGATACTCAACCTTCTTCGATCAATGGAGGTATAATCGTCTTTGTGAGTGGCAGTTTGCAGTTGGCTGGAGAAGAACATCAGCTACGATTTAGCCAGGTAATAACTCAAGTTTTTGCTTGTTAATGTTAAATGTCGTCCTAAAATATTTAGAGTTAAAATCCCTATAATTCTTAACCCTTATATCAAAGCACTAGTGTGTAGTGTCCACTATATTAAATCATTAGATTGAGAGTTGATAGACTGTTTTTGCTATATACTAGTATATATATTCTTTATATTGGTTTTGGTTATACAAGGATTTTTATGTAAAGATTTTATTATACAACAGTTGTACCACATGTTCTCTTACAACCCCGTAATGTATAGGGGTTGTATATGGAAAATAAAGAAAGAGAAGATCGATATTTTACTAGTTTCTCGTTGGTTGAAAGTGTAATTTGTTAGATTTCGGGAAAACTCCTTGGGTTGGAGTGTGTACCATTGAATAATATATATAGTGTTACAATACTAGTCCTAATCTCGTTAGGAAACCTAGTACGATAAGAATACAAACTATATCACAAAAATATACAAATATATCCTACTCTGCGACAAATATTATAATAATCCTATAATATCTATCACACCCCCGCAGTCGTAGCGGGAGGAGGGCGTACGCTAAGACTGGACCTAAATTCCAGAAATAAATCTCGTGGTAGGCCTTTGGTGAAAATGTCTGCAAACTGATATCTAGTAGGAACATGCAAAACCCGAACTTGCCCTAAAGCAACCTTTTCTCGAACAAAATGAATATCCATCTCCACATGTTTTGTGCGTTGGTGCTGTACCGGGTTGCCAGAAAGGTAGATTGCACTGACATTATCACAATAAACAATAGTAGCCTGCCGTAGAGGACAATGTAACTCAAGTAAAAGATTACGAAGCCAACATGCCTCTGAGACAACATTCGCGACGCCTCGATATTCCGCCTCCGCACTCGACTTAGACAAAGTATGCTGACGCTTAGATGACCAAGACACGAGGTTGTCCCCAAGGAAACAACAATAGCCCGATGTGGAACGTCGGGTATCGGGACAACCTCCCCAGTCAGCGTCAGTGTAAGTAATAAGTCGATGAGAAACAGTCGGATATAAATGTAAGCCGTGATCAATGGTACCCTGAATATAACGCAGAATGCGTTTCAAAGCCTCAAAGTGAGGTTCCCGAGGATCATGCATAAAAAGACACACCTGTTGTACCGCATAGGCAATATCCGGCCTAGTGAAAGTGAGGTATTGGAGAGCACCTGCTAAACTGCGATACAAAGTCGGATCCCGAAATGGTGGTCCTGCATCTGCACTAAGTTTTGACTTAGTGTCAACTGGAGTAGCTGCAGGTCTACATGAGCCCATACCGGCACGCTCTAAAATCTCATGTGCATACTTTTCCTGTGAAAGTAGCAAATAAGAGGGAGTACGGGTTACCGCTATCCCTAAAAAATAACTCAATGGACCCAAATCAGTCATAGGGAACTCAGTTTGCAACTGAGATATGATCCCTGCACGCAACTTGTCAGAAGAGGTAGTTAATACAATATCATCAACATATAGAAGCAAATATGCCATTTCATCACCCTGCCGAAAAATAAACAGAGAGTTGTCACTCTGAGAGATGACAAAACCCAATTTGATGAGAAAATTTGCAAAGCGTTGGTACCAAGCTCTTGGAGCTTGCTTCAAACCATAGAGAGCCCTGCGGAGTCGACAAACATGAGTGGGTGCTTTCTGATCAATAAAACCCGGAGGTTGGTGCATATAAACAGTTTCCTGCAAGTCACCATGTAAAAATGCATTTTTGACATCTAATTGATGTATCGACCACTTTTTAGCCATAGCTAAACTGAGAACAGTGCGAATAGTGGCCGGTTTAACTACCGGACTGAAAGTCTCATCACAATCTACACCAATTTCCTGCGACCTGCCATCACATACAAGACGAGCTTTGTGCCTCTCAAGGTCACCATTAGACTTGTATTTATGCTTAAAGAGCCACATACAGTTAACAACATTCACCCCCGCAGGCCTAGGCACTAATTCCCATGTCCCTGTTTTAATTAAAGCACTATATTCATCATTCATCGCCGCATTCCAATTATGGTCATTTAAAGCTTGTTTATAGGACTTTGGAAGTGGTGATTTATGATGATGGGGACCCGAAGGTTGAACGGTGAGGTTACAATATTTCGGGTTTGGCTTAAAAATTCCCCGTTGACTACGGGTGACTCGGGGAGAGGGAGGTGGTGGCCGAGTGGGTTGTATGGGCAAAATGCCACGCATAGGTGGCGGAGTGTAAGCACCGGTGGGTGTGGTGGCGTTGGCGGCCGAGGTGGGTGTGGGCAGTGGGGTCCGCAGGCTACCCGCGGCTGACGTTGGGCTGCCGCAGCCTGCCTGCGGAGTAGCCTGTTGGACAGATGCTGCTGGGCTGCCAGGGGAGTTGGGCTGCAAGGTAGGTGGGCTGAGTGGGCGGACAGGGGCTGCTGGGCCCACTGCTCCGGTTTGTGGGCTGACAGATGGTGTTGGGCCATTTTGTGGTTGAGGTGTGTTTGGGCTTGGGTTTTGCGTGCTATGGAGAAAAGGGTGCAGCAAGTGAGGTGAGGGAGAGTCATCACCTAAAAAATCATAATCTTTGCTACGATAATGAGCTAAATTTCGAAACGGGAAAGTTGCTTCATCAAAGGTGACATGACGCGATATGATTATTTTATTGGTGGTGAGATCAAGACATCTATACCCTCTATGGTCGATAGGATAACCCAAGAACACACATGGCGTAGATCTAGGAGCTAATTTATGTGGAGCTGTAGCAGATAAATTAGGAAAACAGAGGCACCCAAAGACACGGATATGATCATATGAAGGAGTTTTTCCAAACAAGGCTAAAGCAGGAGTATTGTGTTTAAGGGCTTTTGTTGGCAAAATATTTAAGAGATAAGTGGCCGTTTCAAGAGCATAAAACCAATACGAAGGGGGGAGAGACGCATGAAAAAGAATTGTACGCTTAATATTATTAAGTGTACGAATCATACGCTCGGCTTTGCCATTTTGTGAGGATGTGTGTGGACAAGAGAAGCGGAAAAGCATTCCATGGTCAATACATTTTTGCTTAAAAGGGTCATTATCAAATTCCCGACCATGATCACATTGAAAGCATTTAATCTGACGTTCAAATTGGGTTTCAACATAATTTCGGAAATTAATAAAAGATTGAAAAGCTTGAGATTTGTATTTTAGAGGAATTGTCCACACAAAATGAGTATGATCATCTAATAAGACTAAATAATATTTGTGACCTTGAGAACTACGAATAGGAGATGTCCATAAATCGGCATGTATAATATCAAAAGCACAAACAGTAGTATTATTAGAATTGTCAAAGGGAAGGCGAGTATGTTTTCCTAATTGACATGAATTGCAAAAAGTGGAGTCATGCTCCTTATTACAATTAATATGATTTTTAGACTTAAGATAGCTAAAAACTTGAGCTCCAGGATGTCCTAGACGGCTATGCCAAGTAGATGGGGAGACAACAGTAAGGGAGGTAGCTAGACAGGTTGAAGGAGTGGACTTGGTGATTTTGACTGGATATAAATCTCCCGAGCTATCACATCTCGTTATTATTGTCCCCGTACGAAGATCCTTCACAGAAAAACCAAAAGGATCAAACTCAATAGACACGGAATTATCAGTGGTGAATTTACGAACTGAAATAAGGTTCTTTATGAGTTTAGGTGCTAGGAGGACATCACGTAAAATAAGAGGTGTTTTAGGATGTGGAATAGTGCCATGACCATAACCTGTTACTGGAATACGATGACCATTGCCAACTAAAATATGATTTTTAGTGCTTAAATTAAAAAGGGGCAAGAGATTACCAGCATTATTTGTCATGTGAGATGTGGCACCCGAATCCACGTACCACTGATTGTCGGGATTTGGAAGAGTCATTGTAGAGAAGGAAGATGCCAAGTCCGTAGGAGTCATGGGCTGCCCATATTGGGCCGCGTAGGCCTGCTGAGGTCTGGGCTGTCCAAGAATGGATTGTTGGTGCTGTTGGACAGGGAACGGTGCTGGCGGCCTGGCCCATGTGGCCTGCTGGGCCCATTGCTGGAAGCTTGCCCACAACTGCTGCTGCGTTGGGCTTGAAGAATTGGGTGGGGTGGTCTGGGCTTGGGCCTGTTGGTGCTGCTGGGTCTGGCCACGACCCCTGCCTTTGCCCTTGGGTTTACCACCCCGCCCCTTACTGTTGCTGCCACGCCCACCGCCACCACCACCCCTGCCCTGCTGCTGCGGTGGTTGCTGCTGTTGGGCGGCTGCCGCGGTGGTGGTGGTGGTGGTGTTATTGTGTTGCGCTACAAAAGCTTGCCCGAAATTTTCCTTAGCTGATTTTCTTGACTCCTCTAACAAAATTCTTGATCTTGCTTCATCAAATCCGGGAAGAGGGCGAATTTGAGTGATGGATTGAGCCACTCCATCATAGTCCGAGTCAATTAAACCTGCACAAAGACGAAGAACCAAAGTTCTCTCGGATACGGGTTGTCCAACATTAGCAAGTTGGTCTTTGAGTTCCTTCAATTTCTGACAATAAGAAGACACGTCTGGAAAATTCTCAACAAAAAGATTGTTAAATTGATTTTCAAGGTATATAGCACGAATTTCACCATTATCTTGAAAAATATTAGCGAGCCTATCCCAAGTCTCTTGTGCCGTAGCATTCTTGTACAACACTGTGCTTCGTAAGTCTGCAGAAATTGTATTATAAATCCACTTTTTCACAATTGAGTCAAGGCGGTTCCACTGCGCCGAGGTGAGGTCCGTAGGACGAGGTGATTTTGGATCTATATGGTCGATAACATTGCAGGAATGACAATGAATCTCAAAGAGTTCAACCCAACTACCATAATTCCCTTTGTCACGATCAAGAATTTCCGGGACCTCATTCTTGATATTGCTAATAGAATTAGCAGGGTGGTAGTCATTAGAAGGTGGAGGAGGAGGAGGAGGTGTGGGTTCAGCATCATCCTTGGCCATTGCTAATTATGCCGAAACACTACGTTACTGGAAACCAAAAGAAGGCTAAAGACAAAAGAAAGTTGATGTTGCAGCAAAGTGGGCCAAAAAGGTAGCAATTTAGTGATGAAAAAATACCACGAAGGATTAGAGTTTGCGGAAGAAACAAAGAAAGGATCGGATTTTTTTGGAAAAATTAATTTTGTGGAACCCTAAAAAATCTAGGCTGTGATACCATGTTAGATTTCGGGAAAACTCCTTGGGTTGGAGTGTGTACCATTGAATAATATATATAGTGTTACAATACTAGTCCTAATCTCGTTAGGAAACCTAGTACGATAAGAATACAAACTATATCACAAAAATATACAAATATATCCTACTCTGCGACAAATATTATAATAATCCTATAATATCTATCATAATTGTTACACCATGCTAGCCTAATCGGTTGCACTAGTTTAATTGCAGTTAAGTGTTACTAATACTGTGATTTGTATGTTGATTGATGTATTTTGATGCAGATGTTTCATTTGATTCCAACAACGCAAGGCAGCTACTTTGTGCAAAATGATATATTCCGTCTTAATTATTGTTGATTTGCTCATGGCTTTTGCCACGAATAAATCTTGGTTGTAATTGCAAACAATATGTATGTATGGATCAGAATTAATGTTCTTCATTTGGTATTGGTAATTTAGTTTTTATTTGCTAGTAAGTTATTGTATTTTTATGAACAAACAAGTTGATCAATATGATCAAATCATTGATTCCGGAAGACCAATTTTGGGTTAATGGTATTCCCTCTGTTTAAAAAGTTAGTTTGATATATATATGACACCACCTCTTGGGTCAAACTTTATAATTTTTAGATCATCAAATACGGAGTATATAAAATCCTTATTTTGCATAGATGGAAGAATAAATAATGATTTAAGACGAGTTTTAAAACCGTAAAAAATGAAATAGGACAACACATATTAAGGCATTAAACTCCCTAGTCATTGAGACATCAAATCTTTCAAAAACTCAGTTCAAATGACTTTATTCATCTTCAACTTTTGTCATTGTATACTTGTTATGATAGTTGAATGCTTCATAATGCATGTTTATAAAAATCAAAATTAGCTTTTCAATAAGAGAAGTAGTTATAGATTAAATTGTACTTAAATTTGCAAACTTATTGGTCCAAAGGGAGCATCTCTATATTAGACCAATAATAGAAGCTAAGTTTAAACCATACTACAATTAATTAGAATGTTGATAGAAAATTAGTAAATTAATAGAAGAAAGGTCAACTTACTCAAAATGAAGGCTATGCTCCTACGATTATATCACTTCATAATTTTAATTAAGAAGCCTAATTAAGGAATGTATCATTTTAAACCACCCTTTTTTTTTTCTTTGGGATGAATTTTGTATGGACCAAAACACCTATGAACTACAACCGTCAATAGTTTTTACCTTCGTCGTCCCCCAAAACCCAAAAAGAAGCAAACAAAATAACAAACTTTCTTCCATTTTTTAAGTTTGGTGATTAATTTTTCTTTACACAACTTTTTTTTCTCTTCATATGGTGAAGAGGCTAATTGTACCAAAAATTTTCAATTAAGATTTTGTCTTCACCATATTCAATCACTAGGAATGAAGAAGAAAATAAATATTGTTTGAATTCTAACAAAAGAATTGTAACATATTAGTGTTCGTTAGAATAACATATTAGTATCAACTAGGATATATAAGCAAAAATGAATGACCTATTTTCAAACTCGTTTAAAAAGCACTCGGAATTTGATCAACAAGGTTTCAAATACGATGTGGAATCCGCCACAGGAGGGATGAACCTTGACAAGTTCTTCGACGATGTGGAGAGGGTGAAGGAAGACATGAAGGAGGTAGAGAGGCTTTACAAGAGGCTCCAAGACTCGAACGAAGAAAGTAGGGTTGTCCACAATGCCAAGACCATGAAGGAGCTACGTGCTCGAATGGACTCGGATGTGGCTTTAGTACTTAAAAAGGTGAAGATCGTCAAGGGTAAACTTGAAGCCCTAGACAAATCGAATGCACAAGCTCGTAACGTGCCTGGTTGTGGACCGGGGTCCTCGGCTGATAGGACCCGTACATCAGTGGTAAGCGGCCTAGGGAAGAAGCTTAAGGACATGATGGACAACTTCCAAGCCCTAAGAGGAAAAATGCAATCCGAGTACAAAGAAACTATGGAGAGAAGGTACAAGCAGTAAACTAAAAATTAAACTAACATCTTATAAAATGTACAAACTTGTAATTATTAAATATTCCGTATATTAATAAAAGCATATGGTCAAATTTAGTATATGAATATTAAAAAAACTAAATGTTAGCCTATCATCTTATAAAATGCACGAACTTGTAACTATATTAGTAAAAGCATGTGATCAAATTTAGTATATGAATATTAAATAAAAATGTAAAACTACAATATGAAGGAAACAGAGAAAGTAAAATTTTTAATCTATTTATATTCTTTTAGGTACTTTACTATAACCGGAGAGAAGGCAGATGAGACGATGATTGAGAACCTAATCGAGAGTGGAGAGAGTGAAAACTTCCTCCAAAAGGCGATACAAGATCAAGGAAGAGGGCAGATACTAGACACAATATCGGAGCTCCAAGAAAGGCATGATGCTGTGAAGGAGATTGAGAAGAATTTGATTGAACTTCACCAAGTCTTTCTTGACATGGCTGCTTTAGTTGAGGCTCAGGGACAACAACTTAATAACATCGAAAGCCACGTGGCTCATGCAAGCTCATTCGTGAGGCGTGGGACTGATGAACTTGTGGAGGCAAGAGAGCAACAAAAGAGCTCAAGGAAGTGGTATTGCATTGCCATTGTGGCTGGGATTGTGCTTATTTTTGTCCTTGTTTTTCCTTTGTTTATCAATGTTATTTTGCCTCATTTGGTTTAATAAAGGAAGATGGGAAGTACGGGACAAATTTAAGGAAAGCAAAAAGGCACAAACTATTAGATTTTGTACATCAATTTTTAGGGATGAACATTTTTGGATCGTAACCTTGTTAAGTTGGTAGTGATGAGTTTCAAAATTTTAAGTTTGTTACAAAATTTTGAATGACATTTCATGTATGATATGAACAATTGTACTTTATCTTTCTAGGGTAGTTCAAAACTATAAGATCTTTATAATTGATCTTAAAAGTTATATATTCTTTGTATATCATAACCTCTAGTATATAAGCTATAAATCGATTTCATTTTATATGGGCTATTCTGACATCGAGAAATTAAAAATGTTGTGACAGATAAAAGAATGATAGATGGAAAACAACAAAAGCACACTATGTATTTTAAGGAACATACAATTACAATTTACAAATACTTGTAGCTAATAGCAACACTGTACTCCCATAATGAGTCATTTACAAGGGCAAAACACATTCGATCAAGACCCTAACAGAAAGAAAGAACAACCTCAACAAATACAATTAACAGCAAGACTCGAACGTTTGGGCCAAAAGTATGTACCCAACACATTGCACTTGAAGCCCCTTTCATAACTTAAGCCATGTCAGCAAGATAGGAATGTAATTACTCGTATATACATTATAGAAAATGTTTGGGTCCAATTTAGTCCAATTGGGCCTAGTCATTAAATGATCCAATTAAAAGCCCAAGGTTAAGGTTCAATTCTCCAATTGTGCTAAAGTCAAGATCAGTCCACAAGGCAAGTCAATTGGACCAAGGCCCACTTCTCCCATATATGCCAAGGTATAAAAGCCATCAATATTACATTTTTACAGATATTCACACAAAGCCTCAAGCAATTAATTCTCTTGCATAGCTTTCTCTCTACACATTGTACTGACTTTAGCATCGGAGGGGCCTTCCTCGGCAACACCCCCGAGGCTAGTTTACGTGTGTTTGTTGTGCAGTAAATCCTCGGCCCAACATCACTTGGACCGAGCCCAGTCTTCACCATTTCATTGGACCTTCGGCAAGGTCCCATTGTTTTCACCCGAAACAATTTGGCGCCGTCTGTGGGGATTGTTTTCGGTCTGTCCTACGGCCCTGCATATGTGTTAGCCAGTAGCTTATGTTCCATTCGTATGTTGAATGAGCTACCGCCCTTACCGAACACAGATGCTCTTAAACTTCCACATGTTCCACCACTTTAATGCTCCCGCTTGGGTCACAAGCTTGCGTTACCTAGCTCAACGTTTGTGGGGAAGACTTTCAAAAAAATCTTTAAGCCAATTTCAATCGTTCTACCTCAATCTTAGTTCCAATGGCTAAGAATCGCAAGAACAAAAACGACGGTGCTTCTCCTCCGAGAAAACGCCGAAAATCACTAGGAGGGGGTCCCTTGGAACGCCCCACTCCTAGCCTGTCTCCTCCTCGGGATAGGAGCCCCTCCGCGGGACCCGACTCTCATGAGGAGCCTAGGGAGAGATCCGAATCTCCTATCATCCAGTCCAATCATCCACCGAGCCCGCCTCGGTCAAATGAGGACAACAGGTCCACTCAAAGGACCCAATCTCACGCCCGGAGCCAATCCCGGAGCATTCACACCCACTCTCGCTCTCAGCCGAGGACACCCTTGACAGGGCCCAACTCGGAGGAGTTAGTGAGAGCCTTAGCGGTCCTCATGGAAGCCATGAAGGCCCAGAACATGCCACCTCCACGCGACCGAACCCCTCCGTAAACCAGAAACCAGCGGAGGAACCTCGGCCAGGAGGGGGGGAAACTCTCCTCTTTCAAGGAGCTTGGCGAATGGGAGGAGGATACCTGGAGAACTGAGAGGGAGAGAAACAGGAACTCTCACTTCTTCAGGGAGTCTTCCACTCAGCTCACTACGAGCAGAACCCATAAAAGCAGCAGTTCTGCCTCTCGGCCAGAAACTGCTCGCCGAAACGTTCACGACCGTCTCGGCGATAGGGAACGGAGTGTGCACAGCCGCCTTTCCTACCCTGTAGCCGAGGGCCAGACCTCCCAGCCAGGGGCAAAAACCACTTCTACCTCTCTGAGAGGGCGGAGCGCGGTCCCTTCGGCTGGGAATAAGGGCAAGGCTGTAATGCTACCCTCCAGTTCTCCATTCGAGCAATGGATACTGGAATCTCATGTGCCGACGGTTAAAATCCCGTCGCACATTACTTATGATGGAAATTCGGATCCGAAGGACCATATTGCCTCATATGAGGCTCACATGCATCTCAGCCCCAGGTCCGAAGCGACTTGGTGCAAGTATTTTCCAACCACTCTCAAGGGGGTCGCGCAAGCGTGGATCTCCAAGGGAGTTAAAGAAGGCTCAATTACTGGGTGGGACGATCTGTCCTCCAAGTTCAAGAGCAAGTTTTCCACGGAAAATCGCCGAGAGAAGACTACTGCAGAGCTCATGGGCCTGCAGCAAGGTGAGGCCGAGAGCCTCCGAGACTATCTGACTCGCTTCAGCAACGAGTCATCCAGCATTTCACAGCTGGACCAGGGGCTGGCAGTTTTCGCCCTTCAGCACGGTCTCAAAACTGGGCCGTTCTCCGACTTCATGGTCATGAATTCACCCAAGACCTTGGAGGAGGCATTGAATGCTTCGGATAAATTCATCCGAACTGAAGAGTGGAACAAAACAAAAAACCAACCTCAATCTGGGGGAGGGAAACAAAAACAAGCACCCTCGTCTGAAGGCCAAGGCCAGAAGGCAAAGGGAAAGGCGAAAGCCTCGGAACAATCTTCGGCCAACGAGTCGAAGAAAGAAAAATCTGCTCCTTTCGCGGGCATATATGAATCATACACTCCGCTCTCTCTTCCGCGCGCTAAGATCTACAGTGTGACGAAGGAGGAGCAAAGTTACAGAAAGCCGAGACCACTCCCCGAGTGGTATCAGCGAAAAAATAAGAATCAGTGGTGTGAGTTCCATGAATCACCGGGACACAACACTAAGGAGTGTATCCAGCTGAAGGACCAAATCGAGGATATGGTCCGGAAGGGATACTTGAAAAAATATATCGCGGATCACCGCGAGAAGAAAGAGGCTGAGAAGTCCGAAAAAGACTCTCGGCAAGTAATCGACTTCCCCCGAAAGAACAGCAAAACTGCGGAAGGAAAATTCCATCCAATCCATGTCATCTCGGGAGGAACATGCTCTCGGAGGGAGCACAAGCGTCACCTCAGGGCTCTGACCCACCAGGTGAATCATGCTGATATTCAGCAACCCCAGTCACCGGTGCCGAACATGACGTTCACAGCCGCTGACTGCCGGGGGTGACGTACCCTCACGAGGACCCGTTGGTGATCATCGCCATGGTGGCCAACCACGACGTCAGCAAAGTTCTAATCGACGGTGGTAGCGGAGCAAATATTTTGTTCCGAAAGGCCTATAATCAAATCAAGCTGAAGCCCAAGCACCTTACGCCGGTGTCCTACCCAGTATCCAGATTCAATGGGGCTTCAACTTATCCTGATGGGAAGGTTCTACTTCCTGTCACCATCGGCTGCGATGAAGCAGCTAGAAATGTCATGACTGAATTTCTATTCATCGATGCTCCTTCAGTGTACAACGTGATCTTGGGGAGACCCATAATTCACGAGATCCAAGGGGTTGTCTCAACTTATCATAAGCTGATGATTTACGTTTCAGACGTCGGTTTCTCCGAAAGGATCCAGGGCAGCCAAAAGGAATCCCGAAGGTGCAACTACCTCAAGCCATCCACTAGTCGCCCAGACGATGACGATGAGGATGAGGAGGAGAAAGAAAAAGAAAGAGAGCCGAGCACAAAAAAGCCGAAAGGTCTAAGTGCTTCGGCCCAAGGTTCTGTACCCAATGAAAAAGGGTCAGAAAAGGAAAAGGCGAGCTCTTCATCTGAGCCGAAAGACTCAGAGAGTCAGCCAAAAAAGAAAAAGTCTGGGACGCCTGCTGATATAGACAGTAGGCCAGATTGTGAGGAGTCCAGTCCATCAACAATGGACCTGGACCAGCAGACTGAGACGGTCGAGTTGACCGAAGGAGATGTTGAGAAATGTGTAACAGTCGGGATGGACCTTGATCCGAGCACCCGTTGTGAACTTATTCAACTCCTTCGGGACAACAGAGATGTGTTTGCTTTCTCGGCAGCCGATATGCCTGGGATAAGTCCAGACCTCATCTTCCATAAGCTTAACGTCGACCCAACGTGTCGGCCAGTCAAGCAAAAGAAGCGGAATTACTCCGCAAATAAGAACCGAGACATCGCAGCCGAGGTCAAAAGATTGCTGGACGCAGGCTTCATCGAGCCTTGTCAATATCCAGAATGGCTGGCAAATGTGGTGATGGTTCAGAAGGCCAATGGTACCTGGAGAATGTGCGTTGACTTCACGGGCCTAAATAAGGCTTGTCCGAAGGATTTCTATCCCTTGCCGAGAATCGATTAGCTAGTCGACTCGACGAGTGGCCACGCCTTGCTTAGTTTCATGGACGCATTCTCGGGGTATCATCAGATCTTCATGCACCCCGACGACCGAGCAAAGACGGCATTCGTCACGAACGCCGGGGCGTACAATTACAAAATGATGCCCTTCGGATTGAAAAATGCGGGGGCGACTTATCAAAGGCTGGTGGATCAGGTTTTCGCCGATCAAAAAGGCCGAAACATGGAAGTTTATGTTGACGATTCAATCGTCAAAAGCAAAAAATCTGAAGACCATGTTAAGGACTTGGCTGAAACCTTCGCCACCTTAAGAAAGCATCAAATGAAGCTGTAGGGAATATTTCAAGCATTATGATAACCCCAAACTTGAACCCCACTGTGATCATACACTAAAGTACGGTGGCGTTCCAAAGGGAAAGAAAAAGAGCAAAAAGAGTCGCCAACAAGTTTTAGGAACTTGTAAACCCAAAAGACAATCCAAAGGGACCATCAACTACTCCATAAGGTCTTGAACCAAACAGGGTCCGGGGATGAGGGTACGAGTCCAATCTACAAAAGAAAGGACCCGCCCTATAAAATAGGCCTCTACTTTGTTCTGCTCGTATTCATGTGCGCTTTTCGAATAACATACAAACATTATATTAAACCTACCCTGTTTAATCTATGTTGGTTGAATATTAATGCACAAATAAGACTATTATTGGCGATCACTTGAATTAAAATCACATTAGCCTAAACCAAATTATTAATTATCTTATTAAGCGTGATTTCAAGTACAAATTCCCTTTAAACCTGCATAAAAGGCGTGATCAAGCAATAACAAAATATAATCAAGAAACATAAATAATAATCAATATATAATAATAATCATGATAATAACATGATAAGGTATAATAAAGCTTAAAAATAATAGCAAGATCCTAGGCATGATACTAACAAGATTAATAACAAACCCCTAGCATGTCACTAAACAATAAAGATCAAAGCTTTAAACCTAACATGGTACTAACATGATAACATAATATTAGAAATAATAAGAGGCAACCTAAACATGATACTAGAAAGCATAAAATAACATCCTAACATGATACTAGGAATCATAAAACAATAATAAACATGCTTTCTACATTGAAAGAGAGTAATAAGATTACATACTTTGAAGCCTCGTACCTCTTTCTAATAACAAAATACACAAGTTAGTAAACTTCAATGAAAATAATAAAGAAACAATAAAAGAATTAAAGAATTAAATTGAAATCAAATTAAATAAAGTTTTGACTAGTTTTGGACCAAACCCTCAGAAATTATCAAACCTTGCACGTCTAGGGCGAAGGCAACTTCGAACTTGGCTAAGAGACTCTAAGTCTTGTGAATGCGGAATATTGTTTGTAAAAAGCTAGTTTAGAAAGAGAGAGAAAGAAAGCATATATTGCTTAGAGAGAAAAGAGAGAATTGATGATGAGAATTGATAAAAGATCCTCCCTGAAAACAGGGATTCGGACGCTATTTATAATGAAAATAATCCGGAAAAACATAGAATTTGATAAGTAATAAAACTCTACGCTGTCGCCAGGAATTGACTCTGTCGCGACGCGACAGGGTCTGTCGCGCGGCGACAGAGTCTGTCGCGGGGCGACAGCCTGTATTAGCGCGTTTTTCTTCACGCGGAATCCGATCTTTAATCAACTTGATCTACGGAATCCGTACAGAAGATAAAATATATTTTTAAGATAACAAAACGATATTTTATTCCAAATAAAAAAACTATTAAAAATAATTAATTATTAAATCTAACAATATTAGAATTAAAAAGAACCTTCTAGAAACTTCTAGAAAACTATAAGTAATCCTAATAATTTTAGGAATAATAATTAGCATTGGACCCTCCTCTAGATCATTGGGCCGCATTTAAAATAATTAACTAGGTCCAGTTTAGTATTTTGGCCATAACTTCCTCAATATTCATCGGAATCGATCTTATAATATATAGTTGGAAAGATCTTTTCAAGCCCCATCCAACTACACTATTATTGGACCTTAATTATGAACCAAACTAAACTGGATCGGCTATTTTCAAACAAATAAAGTCATTTTCAAAAATAGAGAGAAGAGAATTTAATTAAAACTAAACCGCAACACTCGACTTTCAAACCTCTTTCACCTAATTCGATAATAACATAACGTGAAAGGCATTCATCACTGGGTTTGGTTTTGGGGAGACACAAATGGGTGTCTACAGAAGCTGAATCCGAAGAAATGTGTCTTCGGCGTGAAGTCAGGGAAATTCCTTGGATTCATGGTCAGCAAGAGGGGGATTGACGCCAATCCCTCCAAAGTCAAAGCAGCTCTCGATCTTCCTGAGCCGAAAACAAAGAGGGACGTTCAGCGGCTCACCGGAAGAATGGCAGCCCTCTTGAGGTTCATTTCCAGAGCTTCGGACAAGGGACTACCTTTCTTCAAAGCCCTAAAACTCCCAAAAATAAAAGAGCTCGTTTGGGAAGAAGAGCAAAAAGAAGCCTTCAAGCAGCTCCGGGAGCATCTGACTCAACTCCCAACTCTGGCTAGCCCAGTGGAGGGGGAAACTTTGTATCTGTACGTAGCTGTTAGCCCAGCTACCATCAGTGCAGTGCTGCTGAGGGAAGAAAATAAAATTCAGCAACCGATCTTCTTCGTCAGTCACACTCTGACGGATGCCGAGACCCGTTACCCTCTACTCGAAAAAGTTGCCTTTGCAGTGGTGATAGCTGCTCGGAAATTGAGGCTCTACTTTGATTGCCATCAGATAGTGGTCTTAACTAATCAGCCGCTGGAAAAGGTTCTCGGCAAAGTTGAAAAATCCGGTAGGCTAGCCAAGTGGGCTTTCGAGCTCACTGAATTCAGCATCAGCTACCAGCCGAGAACAGCCATCAAGGCCCAAGCTCTAGCGGAATTCTTGGCCGAATGCTCGTACCAAGAGACGTTAGACGATGAAAAGAAAATCTGGACCGTGTTTACGGATGGATCCTCCACCGTAAATGGTTCGGGGGCAGGGGTAGTGATAACCTCTCCCGAAGGCAAATCCTTCGAGTATGCACTCAAATTTTCTTTCAAGGCTTCGAACAACGAAGTTGAATATGAGGCAGCAATCGCTGGCCTAGAACTGTGCATCTCTCTGGAAGCCGAGCATGTCTGTCTGAAAACAGACTCTCAGCTAATTGCATATCAGATCGGTGGCAGCTACGAGGCCAGAGAGCCCTCCATGATAACTTATCTTGCCAAGATCAAATCAGTAATTGCAAAGGTGAGAACCTTTGAAGTGCAGCTGATCCCAAGGGGTCAGAATGCTCAAGCCGACGCACTCTCCGAACTTGCCAGTTCAACTCTCACTGAGCTGAACATATCTGTATATGTGGAAGTGCGCAGAGAAAGAAGTGTCGACGAAGCACCTGAAGTGTGCTGCGCTGACCCAGAACCCAGCTGGATTGACCCCATCCTAGCTTTCAAACTTCGGGGAGAAATTCCCGAAGACAGAATTTTGGCCTCCAAACTGAAGAGAACTAGCTCAAGGTTCATCGTCTTCAGGGGAGAGCTTCTGAAAAAGTCCTTCTCAGCCCCATTGCTGAAATGCGTGGGACCAACAGATGCAGATTACATCCTTTGGGAAATTCACCTCGGCATCTGTGGAAACCACATTGGGGGAAGGACCCTAGCCCACAAGGCATTGAGGGCCGGATATTACTGGCCCACCATGATCTCAGACGCTAAAGAGCTGGTACGAAAATGCGAAAAATGTCAAAAATTCGCACCAGTCATCCATCAGCCAGCTAGGGACCTTCAGCCTATCCTTAATCCGCTTCCATTTGGCCAATGGGGGCTGGATATTCTGGGACCCTTTCCAGATGCACCGTACCAAAAAAGATGGTTAATAGTCGGCATCGACTATTTCAGCAAATGGATTGAGGCTGAAGCAGCTTCGAATATCATAGAGCAAACTGTCAGGAAATTTATCTGGCAGAACATTATCACTCGCTTCGGTATTCCGAAGGTCTTTGTCTTCGATCATGGGAGGCAATTTGGTAATTTACCGCTGAGGCGGTACACAGACCAGTTCGGCATCAAACTAGCATATTCAGCAGTATGTCATCCTCAAAGTAATGGCCAAGCCGAAGCTGCAAATAAACAAATCCTCAATGCTTTGAAGAAAAGAGTTGAAGATCAAAAGTCCAAGTGGATAGAGGAACTTCCAGGAACCCTCTGGTCACTTTGGACAACTGAAAAAGAGGCCACGGGCTATTCACCTTTCGAGCTGGTGTATGGTGCCGAAGCCGTTCTTCCAGTGGAAATCGGCTCTGAAAGTTTACGAGTGCACCACTTCTCGGCTGAGAACGAGCAACTTATGAAGGAATCCCTCGATTTCCTCGACGAAGTAAGAGACTCATCCCGAGACAGAATGGTTGCTTATAAGCAGAGAATCAGCAAATTTTGTAACCGGAGGGTCCAAGCAAGGCCTCTCAAAATTGGAGACCTTGTCCTTCGGAATGCTGCTGCAGTTCAAAAAGGCCGAATCCATGGGAAACTCTCAGCTGCATGGGAGGGACCCTCTGAAATTCATGATGAGCTTCAGCCAGGAACATACCGACTTCGTCAGTTAGATGGAACTGAGCTGAAAAATCACTGGAATGCTGATGTACTTAAGAAATATCATGTGTAAACCCTTCGGGGTAGAGCAATCTTTGTAAGTACATTTTGAATTATTAATGAAAGGCTTCAGAGCCACCATTTCTATAATTTTTGCAACTTTTTATTCTTTCAAGTTTTCTTTATTCTATCTACTCTTTAAGGGTTTTTATTCAGCCTCGTCTGAAACCTTCGCCTTCGGGTAACTGGGTTCCAGATTGCTGACAAACTCGTCTTTTTAAAGAACTCTGGTCTTTCAGCTGAAGTTAAACTTCAGTAAGACTTGTTCTCCAAAGACATGAGTCCATGGACAAGTCTGGGATATTTCCTTAGCTGAGCCTTGTATCCCAGAGAGCCATTATCTGAAACATTGCCTTCAATTGGCCTTGTGTTTCAGATATCCATTTTTAAAGATAGATAGAAAACCAAGGATAACAGCAACTATTAGAAATTTTTTATTCAGCTTCGTCTGAAAGTTAAAGACCCAACTCAGTAATCCAAAGACTCGAGTCTTCAGAGATCACTGGGGGGAGGCAAGAGGCACTATCAGTGCAAGTTTATCTTCAGCAGAATTCTTCGAGCTGAAAGCTTTGTACTTAGCAAATTTTTGCGAAATTTCTTAAGTTCAGAAACAGTAAAGCATTCAAAATAAGACAAAGCAATTGAAGAAAAATGCATCAGATAAAGCTCAAATGCTCAGAAAACGAGCTACAAAGTTCAAATGTCTTAAAGACATAATAAAGCATCGGCAGCCGCCCACAAGCGGAAAATTACAGCTGCCGAGGTACATGCAAAAACAGATAAAGCAGTTTGTACATCAAGGCAAGCTGAAGCAAAAAACAAGGCAAAAAATTTCAGAAGCGGCAAGTCTAAAGTTGAGCGCATGATGAACCGCAAGATTCTGAAGACGACTGCCCGAGTTCCTATGCTTCAGCCCGAGGATCAGACTGATCAGAAGCGCTGGGTCCCATAGTGGCCTCAGCTCCAGCAGCAGATGAAGCAGGCTGTGCACCCTGCTGAGCTTCCCTTTCTCGTTGTTCAGCTTCAAGTTCCCTCCTCTCTTCTTCTTCTTCGGCTTCCTCAGCCGCAAGGATTTCAGCTTCGACTGGAGTTGGGAACTGCATATGAGGGTCTGCTGGGTCCTGGATCCATTCAGCACACTTGGACCATTCCAGCTTCGGCTCAGCATGAAGACAGACTCTTCGGCACACTTTGACCCCATTCTTAAAGCCCATATCGTACTCTTCTTGGGTGTAGATACGGACCTTGAGTAGGGCTTCAGCATCTGCCAGCTTCTTCTATACCTCCTCCAAGTCCTTCTTGGATTGGTTCAGCTCATCAGTGAGCTTGGAGGAGGAATCCTTCTGCTCGTTCAGCTCTTGCTGAACTTTTGAAGCTTCAGTCTTCATTTGGGTCAACTCATCATCCTTGACCCTCAGCTGATCCTCAGCCTCTTGAAGCTTGACTCTCTGAGCTTCAGCAGCAGTAGCAGCCTCTGAGAGTTGGACATCCTGAGACTGGAGCTTTTCTTCAGCAGCCATCCTACTGGCTTCCAAAGCTTCTAGCTTTTGTTGCACCTTAGCCTGTGCAGCAGCTCCTTCTCTGATTCTGCTCTCAATAGCAGCCTTGAATTTTGAGATTTCCACTCCCAGATGATCCCGAAGGAAGTTCTCCCCTTCTATCAGTGGGGGAAAAACCTCCTTCTCCATGGCAGCGCAGAAGGTTTGGAGGGCCTCAGCAGCTTTCTTCTCATATTCTTCTCACTCCTTCTGCTTCTCTTCAGCCGCTGCTTGCTTCAGCTGAGCAAGTTTCAGCTCCTCAACGGCTACCTTCCTTGCATGTTCAGAAGCATCAACCCTATCTTGTAGGGAATCTATCAGCTCTACAATGAGAGTCTGATTGTGCACAAACTGAAAACAGAGGCACAAGTCAGTTTAAAAAAAAAAAAACTGAAACTGAACTGAAGAGCTGAATTGAAAAATAAAAGCAAGGGGAGATTTACCTGCATCATCAGCAGTTGATTTGACCTTGCAGGGTCTGGAACTGATTTGCTGGATTCGCCCATCCCAGCAGTGGCCTTCAGCGACCAAATCCTTGCCCTATCTACTTCGGTTAAGCCGGCCAAATTGCCGAAGTAGGCTGCAGCACCTTCTCGGTTCTGACCCCATATGAGATCCCAGATGTGATCTGGAATTGGAATGCGGGGGCCGAGAAACCTATTTCTCCAGAGTGCAGCGTCTGGAATGAAGGGAAGGAAGACTCGGGAATTTCCTGAGCCTTGGATGGCTCAGCGTCTTCTTCTTCAGGAGCCTCTTCCTCATTCTCAGCAGAGTCAATTATTATGACCTCCGCTTCTTCTTCGGGGGTGAGGACGAAAGCCTCAACCTCCCTCGCAATATCAGCTGAGAAACCCTCAGCAACGGGCTTCACAGCACTTTCAGCATTGTGCTCAGCAGCACTCTCCTGAACCTCTTCCTCCTCTGGAACCCCTCCCTTGGGATCGGGAGTTTTCTGATCCACCTCCATCTCAGGAGGTGGTGGAGGGGTCTTCGGCGGAGACTGAGGTGGTGGCTGAGGAACCCTCGGCGATCCACCGCCTTCCTCAGGTTCCTGAATGCTAATGCCGACGGGCCTCGGCCTCGTCTGGAAGTCGTGGGGGCCGATGATGGCCATCCTTCTTCTTTTGCGAAGGGGCTGCTCGTCCATATCTGGTTCTTCGGATTCCTCCTGGACTTGGTCTTCGGGACGAATGGGAGCTTTCCCTTCTCTCTTTCTTTTGCTCTCTTCAGACTGCAAAAGACAGGGGGGCAGGAAGAACGTGAGTAAAAAAAAAAAGAAACTGAAGCCTGAAAAGCTAAGTATAACTCACCGAGGTCTTCAGCAAAGCCTCGTCTTTGGCCTCAGCTGCCCTTGCTGCTGCTTCTTCCTCAGCAGCCCTGGAGGACCCTTCTCCTCCTTCACAAGCTTCAATAGCTCGTGCAACCTCTTCGGCTGTACGAACAACTTCGAGTTCCTCGTCCAATAGCTGGCACCAAGGATCTCTCTTCTTCCACCAAGGTTTCTGCCGCTGATAGAGGGCAGAAGCTTCGATCTGAAAGTGAGTCGAGTCCAGATGAACGTCTCGATCTTTCGATTCAGTGATGGAGGGGGCCCGAGTCAAGATGGTCCTCCCTTGGTCAACGCCGAGACGCTCGTAGTCAATCCTGGCAGTGACCTCGTCCAGCACTGAACATAGAAAATAAGTACAAATCAGTTCAGCAACATCAAAACGCTGAATAAATTACAAATGCGAAAGCAAAGAGATAAAAAGAAAAGGCTTCGGCCCCAGCCGAAATAGCTTACCATCTTTAAACTTTCGGCTGAGGCCGACAGCAGCAAGCATATGCTCCTGAAAGATGTAATGGTTATCAGGGAGCCAGGTTGCTGGAATGGTCTTCAGACGACCTCTCCCCCTTGGGTTATCAGCCTTCCCAAAAATATTGGCCTGATTGAGATTATGATCTCCTTGGCCATCATTTTCTAAGGGACCCAAGCTGAGCATCTCTGGGTCGGGATTAGAGAGGTATCGGGGGGCGCTGAAGAAGAAGGGGTGGTCAGGATCTGTGGGCGCCCTAACCCAGATCCATTGGCCTCTCCACCCCTTATCCGAAGAATCGTTCGGCCACATTGTCAAATGTCGGGGCCGAGACTCAATCCGAAACCACCCAGGACCATGATGTCCATGCCCACTCTGGGTATTCGGCACCAACTTATGGATTTTCTTGAAACAGTGCAAGTTGGGGATATACTTCATAAACTTGCAGACCCACAAGTACGTCATCACCCTTCGGATGCTGACGGGAGTTAGCTGACACAGGGAGATCCTGTAGTGAATCAGCAAATCTCGGACAAATAAGTCCAGAGGGAACCTCAGCCCATACTGAAGCTGTCTTGTGTACACCCCCACATACCCCGGGGGTGGACGATGGATTCTATCCGATGCAACGGGCATTCTGCACCAATACCCATCAGCTTCCATTATGCCGTAGTGCAGCTCTATTTGCTCAGCAAACCGGTACGCATCGGCATGCTCAACCCACCAAGAGTAGGGGCAGTTCTTTACCATGGCTGAGGCAACCTCAGCGTCCTCCCATTCCTGAAATCCAGGAAGATTATCCCAAAGGTCGGCGGGGACTCCTTCGTCCCGCCCAGAAACGCTCGGCTCCTCCGTTCCTTCAGGAGGCGCCGATGAAATTGGGGTCGCCCTAATTCCTTCAGCAGGGTCAGACCCCACTCTTTGTCCGTTCCAGGTCCCAGTCCTGTTCCTGGGATCGGGGAATTGCCTTGCCCTTCTTGGAGCACGGGCCCTACCTCTAACTCCTCTCACCATTGTTGAGTTTCGAAGAAAAAGTCAAAAAAAGGGGAAAGAGTTCGAATTCGAAGAAAATCAAACTAAAATCAAAGGAAATTACCTTAATCTGAAGCGGAATTTGCCGATCTACAAGTTGGTAGTGACGAATTTCAGTTTCTAAGTTCAATATTCGGGGAATTTGCGAAGTTTTGATGCGGATTCTTGGGTTTTCTCAAGAGTTTTGGGTTCATGTTTGTGAAGAAGTGAGGAGAAATCGTGCGCTTCCTTGGTTTTATTTCCGGAAATGGGAATTTCAGGAGTCCGCGCCTTAATTTCTCTTAAATACCTCATTAAGTAACCGTTAAACACACGTCCCTATGATTAACCACCCATTATCCGTCCAACTTCCATAAATTATCCATCCAGCCGCCGTTATTTCATTAATTGCGGTTTAAATTCAAACTTTTTGGATTAATTAAATCATTTACTTCCCTCCTTTTTATGATTAATTAAACCCGACCCGTCATACTTCCAAGTCGGGTCTGGGGGGCAAGTTGTTTGGGTCCAATTTAGTCCAATTGGGCCTAGTCATTAAATGATCCAATTAAAAGCCCAAGGTCAAGGTTCAACTCTCCAATTGTGCTAAAGTCAAGATCAGTCCACAAGGCAAGACAATTGGACCAAGGCCCACTTCTCCCATATATGCCAAGGTATAAAAGCCATCAATATTACATTTTTACAGATATTCACACAAAGCTTCAAGCAATTAATTCTCTTGCATAGCTTTCTCTCTACACATTGTACTGACTTTAGCATCGGAGGGGCCTTCCTCGGCAACACCCCCGAGGCTAGTTTACGTGTGTTTGCTGTGCAGGAAATCCTCGGCCCAACATCACTTGGACCGAGCCCAGTCTTCACCATTTCATTGGACCTTCGGCAAGGTCTCATTGTTTTCACCCGAAACAGAAAATTTTAAAACATGCACCAAATTTGGACCTAAACAAAACCTAAAAAATGATATGTACATTTGTTAGTACTGTTATAGTCGTATTACTTATAGATTATACATTTCCTACATTGAACTTGTAGGAATCCTTGTAAAAATCATGCATGATCGGTGTTATTATGAATTATCGCTTAATCTTTGATCAACATTTTCGATTCAAACTTTTTATGGGTTTGTAATTACAAAATATTATTTTTCTACATTAATATGTACAACGTATCATATGCAGAATCAATAATACGAATTTAAACAATAAAAGGCATACAAGCACAATGTGACTTGAGACTACTTGACCGATTTCAATTCATCAACTTTAAAACTTGTGCAAAAATGCTAATTCACGAGCCAGACTTTTCTAATATGTGAGACATGTTGGTCCTTGGGTTAGGCCCTTGGCCACCCCGATAACTCGACAGGACCTGAGGGTCCCGGGATAGACCTAGATTAGCCATGCCTAGCTAATTCAAATCTTAGACATGGTTGTCCCATAACTATGCCAACCTATGCCAACATGAACAAGGCCAATTATTCTACGCCCTTGGCAAATTTTATGTGACATAGTGGAGTATCATACAGGATGGACTATTATAAATTAACAAACACCATGTATTTAGATTCATGAACGAGGCAATTCCAAATTCACGAAACAAAGCAACCAAATTTTCAATACTAAACAATAAGTCAAAAAGAAATCACAATATATAGTACAGCTCACTTGCTAGCTATTTCCTGATCTAGTCAAACTAACTAGGCAACGTGATTAAGTATTGCATACGTTCAATTAACTTCATAGCTAGATTTAATCTATGATTTATTAGGTCACTAGGCTCTTAGTTGTTGGTAGGATAACATCATCTCCTAAATACTTATTTGATCCACCCAAGTTAGATTATCTTTCGAGGGAGCCAAGAAAGGAATATCATATATATATATATATATATATATATATATATATATATATATATATATATATATATAAGGGAGGGATCCCATGAGAATAGATCTTTATATGAGAAACCTATCATATATGAGAATACATCACAACCATTCAATAAAACAAGATCCAACAGCTGAGATCACTCCAAAAGTAATGGCAAAAATGTAAATTTATGTTCAAATATAAACCCCTCACAAACCTAAAACCCACGCATTCTATACTGCTCAAATTACCAGCTTCTTTCTCCATAAACTTCACTTTCTCTCTCCTCTTGTTCTTAGGTAAGTAATTCAATTCTTATGATTAAGTTCTTATGATTCAGTTCTTTAAATTCTTAAGAGATTTTTGTGCGATTTTTGTTAATTTTTGAAGTGATTTTTTGCTTCGATTTTTGTGCGATTTTTCGATTTTTTTGCTTCAATTTTTTGCTGCGATTTTGTTTGATTATGTTTGCTGCAATTTTAATTCTTATGATTTTGTTTGCTGCGATTTTGTTCGATTTTCGATAATGTTTGCTTTATGTTTGATTATGTTCGATTTTCATCAAGCATTTGTTTGTATTATGTTTGATTATGTGGAGTGCTTTTTTCTTTGATGTGGAATTTATTAAACTTAATTGCTTGGATTGAATTTATTTTTGCAGGTTCATTATATTAGGTTGACAATTATGGATGAACAAGCAAATAATGAAGCAGGTTTTTTTTTTTTTTTTTTTTTTTTTTTTTTTTTTTTTTTTTTTTTATAACTTGGATGTTTTTATGTACAACATGTTCCAAAATCATAGAACATGGTTGAAAATTTTAGAACATGTGTGTATAAAATTAGAACATGTTGGTAGGAAAGCAAGGGAAAGTAATAAATGAGAATGTAGATGAGTGAAATTTGATAAATAATTTGGATCATTTGATAAATAATTTAGAACAAATGAGTAAAATTTTGGAACATGTTTTGATTTTTCTAATGGGATGTCTAAAATCATGTGTTCTAAATATTTGATCATGTGTTCTATAGTTTTAGTCTAATGTTCCAAATTATGCTGTAAATAATTAAGTAAACTTTAGTCTTAAATCTATGCTCTAAATAATGTCTTCTGTTCTGATTTAATCATGTGTTCGAAATACTAAATCATATGTTCTAAAATTTTATTCATTTGTTCTAAAATTTGTTTAACTTGTTAAAATTACTTTTGTGCAGAAATAATTAACAACGACGAACAACTTGATAATGTTTCTAATGCCAATGCAAGTGTGCCAGCTACTCCTACAGTAGTACCTATATTAACTCCCGGAGGAACAAAAGAATGGTTTCCTATGTGCCGCAATGAGTTAAAACCTGCAATAGGAATGAAATTTAATAGTGTTGATGAGGGTGTTGAATTTTATAAATCATATGCACTTGCTGCTGGTTTTAACACTAGGAAGTCTACCAGTAAAAGGCATACAGAGAAAAAATTGGCATTCCAATATGTCTTATGCAACAAACAGGGTTTCAAGGAGAAGAAAAAGCCTATTGCGGAGAGTATTTTAAATGATAAAGAAGGACAAAGCAAGGAAGGCAAGATTTCAATAACAAGAAAAAGATTAGTCACTCGTGTTGGGTGCAGAGCTCTAATGGTTCTAAAACATTGTGAAGATGAAAAGTATATAGTGACACAGTTCCACGAAGGACATACTCATCCCCTCTACACACCAAGTTGTAATCTATTTCAAAAAGAAGGAAGAAAGATGAACATTTTGCACAAAAAAATGATTGTTGATAACTCTAAGGTAACTCTTTCATAAATTTTTACAGTGCGTTCTAAAATTTTACTCATATGTTCTAAAATATTATTCACATGTTCCAAAAGTTTCTTAATATGTTCTAAAACTTTTTTGTGCCTATAATAGGTGAATATTGGCCCTGTAAAAACTTTTCGAATCATGAAGGAAATACTTGGAGGTTATGATAATGTTGGAGCTTCCAAGCAAGATTTTAAAAATTTTCACAGAGATTTAAAAACATTTATTCAAGGTTCCGATGCTCAAATGTTTGTAGACAATTTCACAAAGAAAAAGTTGATGTGGAGTGCTTTTTTTTTGAGTTTGAAGTTGATGATGATTCTTGTCTTTCTAGAGCTCTTTGGGCGGACCCTATTTGTAAAAAAAATTATGCTCTCTTCGGCGATATGATATCATTTGACACCACTTACCAAACTAACAGGTGATTCATATAATTCACGTGTCTTATTTTCTGAATTATGTTTTGAACATTCTAAAAATTGCTTCTACTGTTCTAAATTTTAAGTCTAATGTTCTAAATTATGTTTTATATGCTCATAAGATTTAGCAACTAACTTTTCATTCAAATGTTTGAATAGTGATTCTTATGTTCCAATTACAATTAAGTAAAATATTAATCTTGTGTTCTAAAATTTTAATCATATGTTCTAAATTTTTATTCACATGTTCTAAATTTTTATTCACATGTTCTAAAACGGTAGTGCTATATTTTGTATGTAATGAAATTTGATCTTCATGTTCTAAACAGGTACAACATGGTATTTACTCCTTTTACAGGAGTTAATCATCACAAGAGTTGTATCACTTTTGCGGCTGGTTTCATAGCAAAGGAAGATACTGAATCATTTGAGTGGCTTTTCAAAACATTTCTTAAGGCAATGGGCAATAATGAACCTAATTGTCTGATCACAGATCAAGATCCAGCTATGAAAATTGCTGTTAGTAGAGTGTTTCAAAAATCTGAACATCGATTCTGTATGTGGCATATAATGAAAAAGTTGCCAGATAAAGTAGGGCGAGCGATCACAAAGGAGGAAACAGGATTCCTGAAAAAAATATGTGCCTGTGTTTGGCATCTTGAAATTGAGCCGGCTGAGTTTGAAGAAAGGTGGAATATATAAGGTGATGGTTGAGTTTGAATTGGAAGTTAATGAGTGGTTGTGTTATATGTACGAGATAAGGGATAAGTGGATCCCGGCATATTTCAGAGATGTGTTCCTGGGAGGAATAATGCGTACCACGTCAAGATCAGAAAGTGAAAATAACTTTTTTTGCTCCTTTATCAATCCTCACGTGTCACTTGTTGAGTTTTACATGAGATATGAAGCTGCAATTGATGCCCAGAGACACACTCAAGGTCAAAACGACAATGATTCAAAGCACAAATACCCAGAGTGCAAGACACCACTAGGGATAGAAAAGTATGCCTCAACCATATACACTATTTCTGTTTTTTATGATTTCCAATATGAGGTAGAAATGGCTTGTTTTGCTTGTGGGTGTGAAGAGTTTAAGAGAGAAAATGGATTAGAAATTGCAAAAGTAAGTGAAGGGGGTCGGAGTAGAACATTTGATGTTGTGTTTAATCCGACTAACCAAGAGACAACATGTTCTTGCAAGTTGTTTTATAGGCAAGGCATTCCATGCAGGCACATGGTTTGGGTTTGGAAAGCAAAACGGTTTGAAATTATTCCTGAGCAATATATTCTAAACAGATGGACTACTATGGCAACGAAAAGACCAATATTTGACCTAGGAGGAAATCTGTTGGAACAATGTGCCAATATAATCGACAAGAAAAAGTTGTTGAATGAGTTGTGGTCAGAGATACATAATTGTGTTAGTTTGGCAGAAGGTGTCGATGAAGATATTAAAGACCTTGTGATTAATCTTCGAGGATTGAGGTTGGATTTGGAAGCTAAAAGAAATGCAAGAAGTAATGGTGAAAGGAATGCTACTAACAAAGAAAAAGACATAGAACTATTAATTGGAGCTAGTCTTCCAAGAGAAATATCTATCAAACCTCCAAAAATTTCGAAGAACAAAGGTACAGGAGTTCATTTGTCAAATGTTGAAACGAGATCTGTAGAGACTTCAAATGTTGAAACAAGATCTGTAGAGACTTCAAATAATGTTGAAACAAGATCTGTAGAGACTTCAAATAATGTTGAAACAAGATCTGGAAGTGGGAAAAGACTAAAGGGGGACAAAGAAAAGGCAGTAGAACAAAATCAGAAAAAAAAAGAGGTTATGCAAAGGTTGTGGGGAATTGAGTCACCACGATATTCGAAATTGTCCAAAAAAAGTTAGATGATAGTTAATAATTTTGGAACATTTTTTTGAATTTGTGTATTGAATAACACTTTTTTCTATTATAGAAATGATTACAGTTTGGAACTTGTGAGTTTAATTTAGAACATATGTAATAAAATTTAGAACATATGTACTAAAATTTTATTACATATGACTAAAATTTTAGAATATATGAGTTATAATTAGTAATCATGTGTGATGTATGGTTCTAATGCGATTTCAAAATTTTGATTTAGACCATATGATTAAAATTAATCACTTAAATTCTTAGTTCTTAAATAAATGAGTAATATTTTGACAATAGTATTTAGAGCATATGATTAAAACTTTAGAACATATGACTAAAAATTTAGAACATATGAATAAAAATTTAGAACATATGAATTATAGAGCATATGACTAAATGTTTAGAACATATCACTAAAAATTTAGAACATATGAGTTATAATTAGTATTTTGATCACAAGAAAGACAAGTCAAGCTTATATATTTGAATACAACCTTTTAGATAAATAGGCTTACAATTTAAAGTACTATACAAAATTCTACAACTATTTCTAAAATTAGTAATCATGTGTGGTGTATGGTTCCAATGCGATTTCAAAATTTTGATTTAGACCATATGATTAAAATTAATCACTTAAAATCTTAGTTCTTAAATACATGAGTAATATTTTGACAATAGTATTTAGAGCATATGATTAAAACATTAGAGCATATGACTAAAAACTTTAGAACATATGACTAAAAATTTAGAACATATGAATAAAAATTTAGAACATATGAATAAAAATTTAGAACATATGAATAAAAATTTAGAACATATGAATTATAATTAGTATTTAGAGCATATGACTAAATGTTTAGAACATATCACTAAAAATTTAGAACATATGAGTTATAATTAGTAATTTGATCACAAGAAAGACAAGTCAAGCTTATATATTCGAATACAACCTTTTAGAAAAATAGGCTTACAATTTAAAGTACTATACAAAATTCTACATGCTATTTCTAAAATTATATTACAAACTATTTTCTTTAGCCCATTTCCGTGATCTTGAAGTAATCTCATGATGTAGCTCATTTTCCTTGTGTGATAATATCTTAGCACAAAAATCCACCCTCAATTTCTTCATTTGATTGATCTGCAATATAATAAGATAAAATCATTAGACTTTGGTATCCGCTATCTCACTTTTTACATCATTATAAAATAAAAAAATAAATAAGATTTACACAATTTGGAACATATGTGTAAATTTTAGAACATATGTATAAAAATTTAGAACATATGTATAAAAATTTAGAACATATGAACATGAGTATTACTATAAAACAAACTTACATCATTCAATTTTATTCCGCTATCCCAATTGGTATCTTTCTCACCATGATAGGTTTCCATGTGTTTAAGCAAAAACACGCCACAATCATCATTGTTATCATTTGTCCTCCAACTCATTTTTAACGTCCTAGTTTTGAAACTAGAAACCTCTTGATCGCATTTTGATCTCTTGGTTGACAAGAACATGGCAAAAGCCCTCAACTAAAATTAAACATTAAAATAAGTATTAGAAAATATTAAGAATGTATAAGTACTATTTGGAACATGAAATTTTTTAAAAAATCTGATTTAGAACATATGAGTATAATTTTAGTACATCTGAGCTAAACTTTAGAACACTGAAATAAAAGTTTAGAAAATATAATTCTAAGCACAAGTAAATGAGACAGATAGATATTACCAAATTCTTCGGTTTGTTTTTGTATTTGTGCCAAAAAGAATTTTTATATTCCAAATATCTGTTGTCAATCACGTCGAGAGTCTTGCTGAGAAAATTCACACAAAGCAGGTAATAATGTGATGAAGATGCAACTGGAAAAAATACCTGCATATAATAATAGATCATGAAATCGACATAAGAAAAAAAGAAGAAAGCTTATAAAGAATCTATATTCGAATTCTTTTGGATTTCTTAATGTCTTACCAAGTGAACTCTATCAAAGTTTTGCACTTTACAGTGCTTCATCTCTTTATCCAACCTTTCAAATAAAGTATGATATCTATCTTGAATTTTCACAGTTGGAGAAAAGTGATAATCCGTACACAAAATTTCCTGAAATCATGTAAAAATAAGTTATGAAATCTCAATTTATAACATGAAATCTCAAAAGAAGCCAAGTTCAATATTAAGAATCATACATAAGCTTGCGTTGAAAAAAACAATCTGTTTGTTGATCCTGGGGTTCGTCTTCTGTTTTCAATGTTCAATATGAATGACCAAGCATCAACAATGTTATTAAACACATGATTGTTCGGTGCAAGGCTTGACATCTCATCTCTACGGATTGTAGTTTGACCATCATCATATAAAATCTCACTACAAACATAAAAACAAATAGCATTAAATGTTATAATATAAGATTAAACCTTAGAACATATGAATACTAATTTAGAACATATGAATACTAATTTAGAACATATGAATACTAATTTAGAACATATGATTAATAAATCAGAATACATGACTAATTACTTTAAAATTACTAAGTAAATTTAGAGCTTACTTAGGTAATCCATTGGCAAATGCATACTCTGCCATTTTCTTCTTGTGTCCATCGACCTTTTTGAATATGTTGTCATACTGAACCATAAAAGGTGAACGAATACAGTTTGGAAGGTTTTCAGGACATCTTTTCTCCCTTTTTCCTACATTTCCTTTCCTGTAAATTTATAGGTGAACGAATACATATATTTAATGAGCAGAATATTTCAAAAAAATATACCACAAATTCTAAAATTATAAATGTATATATATAATTAGTGTCCCAAAACAAACAAACTAATAATTAGTGCTCTTAAAAAATAAAATATTAATTCATCAATAATTAATAGTGTCCCTAAACATAACTACATTACCCCTCCATCTTATCATCTTCTTTCTCATCATTTTTCTTATCCTTCTCTTCATTTGCTTGAATATTGTTCTTCTCTCCATGAACATATTGTTGGACTTTAGCACCTGAGCATGCTCCTCCTAAAATTGAAGTGGAAAACCCTTGAGTTTGAGGAGGAGGAGGAGGAATCCCTTGAGTTTGAGGAGGAGGAGGAGGAGGAATCCCTTGAGTTTGAGAAGGAGGAGGAGGAGGAAAAGGAGGATAAGGTCCTTGAGTTTGAGGAGGAGGAAGAGGAGGAGAAGGCCCTTGAAATTGAGGAGGAGGAGGAGGAGGAGGAGGAGGAAGAGAGGAAGAAGGCTCATGAATTTGAGGAGGAGGAAGAAGAGGGGAAAGAAGGCTCATGACTTCGAGGAGGAGAAGGAGTAGGTGTTTGAGAATGTGAAAACAAATCAAAACTCGGAGGAGTCATCTCAAAAGGTGTCTTTTTCTTCCCTGCGAACTTTTCCCATGATCTTTTCATAACATCATCTAACTCCTTCATGAAAGCTGGTTGGTCAAACAAATGCTTGTCTTGACTTAGAATGGAGGGGATGTCCTTTTGATTTTCTTCCTTTCTCATGGAATACTTATTCCAAATATTCTGAATCAATGTGTTCATATCAGATGCTTCTTCTTTAGCAAATATTTCATTCGCCTTATCCAACATGGCATGCATCTCACTTAAATTCTCAGCAAGCTTCTTAGCCAATGTTCCGAATTTTTGAAGGAAATCCTAACAAACAAAAGTTACATAAATTTAGAACAATTGAATAACCATGTTAATATCTGATTTAAGTTTAGAACATCCACTTTAGATATTTAGAACATATGACTAAATATTTAGAACATGTGGGTATATATTTAGAACAAATAATAAAATATTTAGAATCATAGGTGACCATATCAGGTTGGAAGCCAAGCTTGAGAATTTTATCCAACAATTTGGGGTCTCAAAATCAACATCAACAGAATAAAATTGACAGGTAGAAGTTGCATAATTTGAGAAAAAGTGGAGAAATTGAAAACGAGAAAACAAGAAAGATGAATGAAAAGGAGAAGAAAGGTGAAGAAGATTACCAAAAACAGCAAATTTCATCATTTTACCAAACAAAAGTTATATAAATTTAGAACAATTGAATAACCATGTAAAAGATCTTATTTAAGTTTAGAACATCCACTTTATATATTTAGAACATATGACTAAATATTTAGAACATGTGGGTATATATTTAGAACAAATAATAAAATATTTAGAACATAAAACCAACTATTATAAGACTTTAGTTTAAAACATGTTCCAAAAAAAAATGCATACCAGCATTTCATTAGAACCACTAACATCACTTCCACCAAGTTCGGGATCTCCAGCCACTTGTGATACATTGTTATCATACCTATCAACTTCCATTCTATCAAGTACATGTCCCTTTCAAAATCCTCTTTTCATTTCCAATTTCATCCGTTCCTTGATCAAATCTTTCTTCCAAACAGAAAGGAGTGGGAATTGCCTTGGATTGCTTATTTTAGATCTTTGCAAACGATCAAAATAGCATATCTAATACAAATATACAAAAAAAATGCGTTAAACAAGGACAAATTTAGAAAAAAGACAAATTAATATAAAAATGTACAATATATTAAAAAAAAAGAAATTACCATCAAGAAAGGCAATGGACCAGTGAAGAAAGCTGAACCACCTTGCCATTCCGATACAGACGACTTTAAACTCCTATAAACATATTCACACCAATCCAAACATTCGATCTTCTTTGTATCCATGCAACTATACAAGAACCTGTAATTTAACGATGGGTTGGCAGTGGATCTCATACAACAATTGACAACAGAAACTACAAAATGCCAAATGAATTCATCACACACAGGTTTCTTCTTTAACTTTTCAATTCGATTAATAATCACAGAGTTTGATGGACTTCCACAACTTAACCCAAAATAAGATCTCCATTGTCTAATAAAATCAACCCATTCTTCATCCTCCTCTTGCTGCTGCTCTTTAATAATTTCTCCTCCCATCGGCAATCCATAAACCAAATGTATGTCTACAGGTGTAATTTCAATCTCTTGGTTCCTCTCAAGAACTAAAGACACCCTATCACAGTCAAAACTCGACACAAGCTTAGAGCAAAACACAGATTTATGTGCATCTAAATCCAAATCTAAGAAACCTCCAAAGCCAATTTTTCTAATAGCCGCCTTATGAGATTTTGGCAAATCTTTAAGCACGGTGTTCATAAAATTCTTGGGAGTAATTCGTTGACTTAATGCTCTACATTCCATTTGATCTGCATGAACAACTTCAATATCATCATCAGAATCACTCTCATCAACCTTTCTTTTCCTTTTTTTCCCTCTGCCTTCCTTCTTTGTTTCTTTCTTCATTGCTTTGTTTTTCAGAACATCTTTAGCTCTAACTTTAAGTTTCCCCTCAATTTGATCACCTTCTTTATTATCTACATTGGTACTCTTGTTTGCATTTCCAGAAGATGTTGTAGCAAACTGATTAGAGGTTGTAGCAGCATCAACACCAACAAGATTATCACTGCAAGTAATAGACATATAACATATATAAAGGTTAGAACACAAGGGAATAATTAGAACTGAACATATGTGTAATAATTTAGAACATTTGTACAAAAATTTAGAACATATTAGTAAAAAATTTAGACATAAACTTGTAGCAAAAATTAACAATTGAATTATAATGTATACATACTGTAATACTGAACAAAATTCAAGAGGAAAACATAAAAATCCAAGAATGTTCACAGATAAGTTTGGCTGCAATGAAAAACTACAATGTCACTTTTCTTCAAAAAAGAAAGAGGTGTGTGGCTGATCAGTTTGGCTAATTACTATATTTATTAGAAGGATTGATCACTAACGTGTCTAATTAAATTTTAATGATCTGGAAGTTGGAAGGGGAGTAGGGGACTAAGAGAAGTAAAATTACAAACAATCACAGACAACCCGATATATGCATGACTTTAGCCATATACTTAGAAACTGATATATGCATGACTTTAGCCATATAAAAGAAGAAAAAATGATATCAGATTGCCGTGGTCTGCAAGGTTGCAGCTGCTGCTGCCCTGCCAAGGCTGCTGCTGCAGGTGGCCTGGCTAGGCAGCAGCTGCTGCTACCCTGCCAAGGCTGCTGCTGCCAGTGTCCTAGCAAGGCTACAGCAGCTACTGCCGTGGTCTGCAAGGCTGTAGCTGCTGCTGGCCTGCCGAGGCTAATCCTAGCAAGGCTGCAGCTGCTGCTGCCAGCCGAGGCTGTTGCTGGCAAGGCTGCAGCTGCTGCTGCCCTGCCGAGGCTGCTGCAAGCTAGGCAGTAGCTGCTGCTGTCCTCCCGAGTTTTGAGTTTTACTAGTTGCTAAGTTTCTTTTCCAAGTTATGCATGCCTAAAGCTAGTCCCTTACTCTTTAATCATAATAGCCTATATAGAAATCACTGCCTCAAGTTAAATTTCAGGTTAGCATTTTATCGAACAGGTTATAAGCATCCAAAAATAATCTGTAAAAACCTAACAAATTTGACACCAAAACCAATGGAAGTTAACTAATACTGTTTATGCTTTAGAAATTCGAGCAAAACCCTCCCAAATCGAGCAAAACGGAGCCCTAATTTTTGTGTTCAAACATGATAATTTAAAAATTAAACCAAAATCAAATAATTAAACCCTAATAAAATCGCTACTTACTGATTTGATGGACAAATGGCTTGTATTGGAGATTTATCCATACATTGTGAATCGATCGATCTACAAAAAATTTAACGAAAATTAACAAAAAAAAGAGGAGAAAAATGTGAAAAAATATAATCAAAATTCATAAACATAAACTTATTACCTTCTTTCATAAGTAACAATTGGAGATGTTGGTACAATTTGATTCGAATCCATATTCTGATTCACGAAGTAGCATGCATGAACTAGGGTTTAGAGAGTAGATGGAATTTAGAGAGAGAAAACCCTAATTTTAGAGAGAGAAAAAGATCAGTGAAAGTGAAAAAAGAGAAGGGGGTATATCAGCAAACAAAATTACAATTTTGCCATTACTGTAGAACGTTTTGGGCGGTTAGATTCTATTCTAATCTACGGCTAAGATCTATTCTCACATAAGTGAGTTTCTCATATAAGGGAGCTATTCTCATAAGAGCCCTCCTCTATATATATATATATATATATATATATATATATATATATATATATATATATATATATATGAAATTTTGACATTTGCTACCGGTTTAAAGTTTTTTTTTTTTTTTTTTTTTACTTTGTTACACCTAAATCAGAGTTTGTTAAAAATCACTACCTAATTTCTTACCCCGTTACTATTTCTATTAGTGGCGCCCAACCACCGTCCAGCCACCACTCCTTCCCCAGCGACCTTCAGCCACTACCCCTCCCCACCTCAGCAGCAACTCCCTCCCCCATCCCCACCCTCGGCTAGCGCCCCAAACACTCTTAGTCGCGCCGGCCGACCCACCTCAGCCACCATGCTGCGCGAATCAGCCACCAACCATGCCGCAAATGTCAACTCAGCCACCATGCCGCGCAAATTAGCCGCAAATCAAACACCCAATCAGCCGCAAAACTCTTAGTCGCGCTGGCCGACCCACCTCAGCCACCGTGCCGCGCGAATCAGCCGCAAATCAGCCACCAACCATGCCGCAAATGTCACCTCAGCCACCATGCCACGCGAATCAGCCGCAAATCAGCCACCAACCCTCACGCCCATCAATCAGCCACCATGCCGCGCGAAGTAGTTCCCCAACCTCCTAAAATCACCATAAGCGAAACCCTAAAACCCATTTGGGTGGTTTCGGGTCGGTGGTTTAGGGTAGGGGTGTCGGTTTTTGGGTAAGGGAAGGGGAGGGGTTCGATTCCGGTGGGGTCGCCGGTGCAAGCCGCATCTCTGGGCGCCGGCCGCCGGCAGGGGGAGGGTGGCTGACGGGAAGTGCTGGGCTTTTAAGGGTAGCTGATTTTTTTTTTTTTTAATTTTTGAATTTTTTTTTTTTTTGTTTTTTTTTTTGAATAAACTTAACGGAATCCGTTTGTTAGTGATTTTTAACAAACTCTAATTTAGGTGGTAGCAAAATAAAAAAATAAAAAAAAAAAAACTTTAAACTGGTAGTAAATGTGAAGACAAGTGTTTTCCCCGGTAGCAAATGTCAAAATTTCCATATATATATTGGTTGGTTAAAATATACTAATGCATATTTTTGTACAACTTAGGATAAATTTTATCCATTTTGAAATACTACTTCATATAAAAAAGAGAGGTTGTTATATACACCCGGGTGTATGATACACCTAAAGAAATTTGTTTGCTCATTTGATGATAAAATGAGCAATAATCATTAAAATGAGCAAATAATACCCTTAGGTACACCGTACACCCGGAAGTATATAACAACTTCTAAAGAATTGTGGAAGTATATATAAAGGATACTTTATTATTTTCGTTGTATTTGTCTTTTTATTAGTTGTCACACTTTGCTTTTTACCATTACACATCTTACTTAGTATCATATAATATGCTAGCTATTGTATTTGTCTAATTATAATTGTTCATAATAAATTTTAAAAATATTGAAATTTAAATATTTTAGATAATTAAATATTTTAGTGAGCAAAGTTATGCATGACAAACATACAACTCAAAGTGAAATAACTAGATAATGAAATAACATTACCAAAGTATATAGAAAAGCAATACGCGACGTGACATTCCCAATAAGAGTAGGTAAACCGAGAAACTAGCATAAATTGCTTATAAAAAAAATCAATACGGGTATGCTTATATCGGAACGTACCGAATTGTTGCAGATTGTTTATGTGGCAAAATAATTTGTGAAAATGATTAGATAATTAAGGAGGAATCTAATCATACTTTATGGAAGTCAATTAACATTTTATTGGGTATTATGTGATGATGATAATAATAAGGCTGACTAATTAATGAGGGAACTTGGCTGCCGAAGACAATTGTCAAAACATATATGGTTTATCACAAGTCTTTCTTGCCATTTGGAAAATTAATTATAAAAAATATATATATAAATGATGAATTGATACAAATAATTAAAAATGATGACTGGTGTGTCACAGTTTGGGGTTTGAAATTTTCTACTTATATGATCTGTCCAAAGAAATCTCATGCACTACGATAGGATTAAAGTCATATCACTAACATTGGTGAAATATTTGGTAGAAAAATATCATGAATTTTTCAATGAAACTTGAAATATGGTTATCAATACTAGCTGGAAGTTACCAAGTAAGTAAGAGATAGTATTAGAGGTTTATACTTCTTACTATGAATTAATCAATGGGGTGGACCACAATTTCACAAATTTATCAAATCACAATAAGTGTTCACAAATAATGTAAAATAAACCAATCATTTGGGAATGATGTAATGAGTTAATGACTACAGTATATATTTTGGTTCTTGCATGGAAAAAAAAAAAACTTTAAAAGGAAAACTGATACAGTATATATTTGAGAAAGATGCTTGTCTCTTCAAAGACATCTGATAAAACTGGATCGATGTTATAAAAGGTACTCAATAGTCATTTAAAAATTAAGATATATACATATTGGCTCATCAAATGAGATTTAATAAGATGGTAGCGTATTGCATGGCATCATTTTTAGTTCCTTGTATCAGAAAAAGTAATACTCCCTCCGTCCCTTAATATAAAGCCTCTTTCTAGCATTTATTATTCACGTAATAAAGAGAAAGACTTTTAATTTAGGGACGAAGAGAGTATGTACTTTAGGGATTAAAATTGATGGGGTGCAAACATCTATGATCCTTGTCTCTTTGGCCTAAATCATGTACATACCCTAAAAATCATGTCATAATATAGATCAAAGAGTAAGCAACATCTTATCCATTCAAATATACTAGAAGTCTAGAGCCACTAGTACACGATCTAGTTGATCATGATAAAATAGCTTCTCAATCTCAACCACTAACCTGCTAGCTAGAAAATAAAACACTAATAAATATTGCCTATAATTGCTCATTTGTCTAATTAATGTCGCAAATCTGCTGACATAATATATTATGATCTATATTATTCAGCCAACAATTGTTTCACAGAAAGCAACAAAGATTAATAACAGTTATAACACCCTAAAACGTGCACCCTACCATCAATAATCTCTTATACCCAATATCAGAACAACGCAGACATACTAACAGTCTAACATCATCCCTTAATTGAGTTTTTTTTTTTTTTTTTTTTTTTTTTTTTTTTTTTTTTGTTTTTTTTTGAAGGATCCCTTAATTGAGATTATGCCAGCCTATACTATGAATTTTTTTTTTTATGTTTTTATAAAAAATCCTAAACGAAGTATATGCTTCATTGGGTGAGGTTGATAGTCTATAGCCACTTAACTAATTTGTTGATTATCTAGGCATTATTTGCTACTCCTTACTTGCTTGTGGATTGTACATAAAAGTTTTGAGAGGTGTATCGATGAAAACAAGAAATTATGTCTGCTTTATAACGCTAAGGGTTACTCCCCTCATTGTCATGTTGTTTTGATGTAGAACATCCTTTGACTGACATTTGCAAAACACCAACTTTCATATGTAGTTAGTCACACACTGTAATCATCCACTATAGGTGTTATTTTGTTAGTGTTATAAGGGTTACTTGGTGACATGGTCAATATTATAAAATGGTACAATTATTTTATAATAGATGGAGTACCTATGAGTAATTAACACTTCCTAGTAACTTACAACTAAACTAAATGCACAACTTTAAACTAATACTTTGTATTAATGATAATCAAAGGAGAAGCACCAAGAGCATCTGATGACATAATACTTGGTAATACTTCCTAGTAGAAAAATTCTAAATCTCTGACATGACCTTAAAAGGGGAATCAGATTCGAAAATTACAAGCACATTGTGATTTGAGAAAGACCTAATATTTATCCATGTTGATGCCACGAAACATTAAACTATATTTTGTGTGACAGTTATGATTTTGGCGTAATTTCTATGCTCTAATTTAACACCTGTATTTTAATAATCCCATATTTCTCTTTGTTTTAGCTTAATTTCTCTAATTTTTTGTACTAGTTGCCTTTTCTTTTCGGATTGACCCAATTTTTAAAAACAATTTTTTTTTTTTTTAAAAAAAAAAAAATTAAAAATTAAAAATTAAAAATTAAAAAGTTGCATCATAGGAAGCTGGTAGCTTGGATTCTTCAAGATACGCGCATTTGAAATCGTAAGCAAAGCTGGAGTTGTGGAATAAGATGACACATAATGACCATTTCCATGCATACATGCAGTTGTAAATCTTTTTACCTCTTAATTAATTTCGTTTTTATAAATGTCTATGTATTTTGATTTAATCACCTTAAAACGGTTATTTGTGTACCAGGTGAGCACAATTAAAACCAACTTCTGTTATTCATTTAGGTATGCCTAGAAACAAGTGCAAGATATACACTAAGAAATTTAGTTTTGCTGATTTGTTCATGTTCAGGTATAATTAGTTCGGACAAGTTTGGTAAGAGGTAGTGTAAGTGTATCGTACTTGTCACTCTTAATAAGCATGGATGTTTAAAAAAAAGTAAAAAAAAAAAAAAAAAAAAAAAAAAAAAAAAAAAAAAAAAACCTAGGGTTATGTTGTTTTCACCTTAGCTTAACTTATATTGGGAAAATTAAGTTCAAAGAAACTCATCAAGGCTAATTTTTCAAAAAAATAAAAATAAAACTTACCAAGGATAATAATTCCACATTAGCCAAGTTCAATAAGTCAATATGTTCAAATGAGTTAAGTTTGGGGATAATAAGGGGCTACTTTAATCCAATTTACTACACCAATATGGATATCGAGAATGCATACATGAAAGTAAAGGTGTCAAGTTAATTTGACCCGATTAAATCTAACCTAACCTAAAACTTGATTCAAATTTCGCCTTGCAAAATTAATAACTGATCAAACTAGACTTCACTTAGTTTTTCAAATTGATCGGCACCTTTTTCAGTAAAGTTCATATAAGCAAGAATCAAGAAATCAAACACACCTTGAACCGGCAAGAGAAGTGAAAATGTGTAACTACTCAAAGGTGAGAAAATACAAGTAGAGCACTCTGTGCTAGTTAGTTTAAACAATCATAAATATAACCTTGCCAAAAAAAAATATCATAAATACTTCGTATAAATGTAGTATAAGTAAATCCTAGATGTACTGTAAGACCCTGTTCTCTTCACCTTATTTTTACTAAATTGAAATTATTGTTACTGAACTGAAATTATTTTTGCTGAACTGAAATTATTTTTACTGAACTGAAATTAATTTTACTGAACTGAAATTATTTTTGCTGAACTGAAATTATTTTTACTGATTTTATAATATATTTCTTCTTTTAGTTTACTGATTTTTACTGAACTGAAATTATTTTTACTGAACTGAAATTATTTATACTGAATTAAAATTAATTTTACTAAACTGAAATTAATTTTACCGGATATTATTTTTTTAAGGTGAAGAAAACGGGGCCTAAATCAAAAGTGACGAGAGTGACATGTTAAATTAATTAACTGCAAATAAAACATTTAAAATATGGTCCACCTGAGCATTAACTGTCCCGGAAGTAAATGTCTATTGGTAAGGGAGATTAATGAGGTTTACCAACCAATTCATAAGCATTTTAAGGTATGATTATTTTTTTTTTGACAATAAACTAGACATGATTAATCCTCAACGATTATTTAGACTTCTATCTTTACTCTGGATAATATGAAAAGGCCTGTAAATTTTATAAAAGATAATAATATACTACGTATATAGTAGCATATTAAAAATAATAGTTGATATAGGAGTAATTTCTGCCTTTTCTCTTTCTTTAATGTGAGATACTCACAAGTGAATTTAAGATGAGTTTTAAATAAATGTTTTATAATGCATAACATTGAAGAATGTGATTAAATGATACTTCCTTCGTTTTTATTTTGTTACAATATATCCCTTCGACACGCATTTTAAGGAAGATATTAGACTAGGTAAACGGATAAATTAATTTATAAAATTTTACCACCTATAAGAAGAAAGGGATAAGTTACTACGATTTAAATTTCATAGCTAAATTCATTCGTTTACCTAGTTTAATCACCTCTTCGAAAATCGTGATAAAAAGTGTGTTGCAAGTATTAAAAAAAAAAGCGTTCTACTAGTAGTAAACAACATGAACGGTAATTAAATTGACAATTGGATTTTTTTTTTTAGGAAAAATTTGACAATTGGATTAATTCACCCTTTTCTAACCAATTAATTTAAGTTAAAATATTTTCATGTATTACCCAAAAAAAAAAAAAAAAAAAAAAAATCAAAAGGTTGGTATACATGATGTATTATTGAGTTATTTATTATTATTTTTTTTATTTTATTTTTGAAGAAGAGTTATTTATTACTTCGTATTGTGCAAGTATAATATTTTGTGCTCCCAAAAAACATTGCTCCCGTTGGAAAACATCAATGTCAAAAAAAATATTAATAACAACAAATACCAATAGTATATTTTTTCTTCAAAAAAAAAAAAAATACCAATAGTATATTTTAAACAGCTGGAATATTTTATGTTTTGACTGATTTCTTAATTTCCACCTTCAAATTTTCCAATGTCCTGACTGACTTCCATTTTGAGAATCATGCTTCTCCACCTCCCTTTCTAATCCTTCTTCAACCAAACTCTCTCCTTTTTCTCTCCCCCTTAACACCTAGAGAAGAACACCCGAAAAACACACCCTTCACCTCTGTCTGTCTCGGGTCGGGTCATCTTTTGCCAGCTCTATTATTGCACATTAATGCATCGAAGTTTCAAAATTAGAAGAAAAGACAAAGAAAGAAGAAAAGAATTGTAGGAGGAATCTCTTGGTGGTATACTTCTAGCCCTTCCGCCTTTTTCAAAAAGGTAATCCGGGATTTTATCTATTATCTGCAAATCCCGTCTGCATCACTGCCATATGAATAATCTATACACCAAATAAAAAACTAAAGTGTTAGCTACGAAATCGCGTTTTCTTCACTACCCTATGACTTTCTATACACCCAAAAAAACAAAAAAAAAATGAACTATTAATTGTTCTGTTTTTTTAGGTCTACTTTTGATCTTGCTTGAAATGTAATTGTACAGAATAAAAGTAGAATGATACCAAACCCATTTTAGAAGGGAATTATATGAATTAATTGCAGTTCATTTTAGGAAACTTCTATAGAACTAATTTACCTTTTAATTGATATGTTTAAACTATTAGAATTTGCTCTGTTTCTAAAGCATATTATCTTGCTCTGTTTCTAAAGCATATTATCTTGCTCTGTTTTTTCAGGCAAAAAAGGAGCTCTTGTCTTGGTTTGTTTGTTTGTTCTTCGACATATCTTCAAAGTCTTTCAGCAATGACGACCAAGATTAAAGGGATGTGCAAAGGGTCATTCAAATACATCTCAAATATATTTGGTAATTTTATACTCCCTTGTCTAATCACCCTCGGCCTAAAACAAATTGTCACGTTGATGCTGTAATTTAAAATAATAATGTGACAATTAAATTTGGTGGAGGGTTCTTTCTATTTTCATATTGGATAATTTTTAGAAGTTATTTGAGCTAAATAATTTATGTGATCGATTGTTTGATTTTGTAGTGGTCAAAGAACGTGAGATGGAAATCGGGCTTCCAACAGATGTTAAACATGTGGCTCACATTGGCTGGGACGGTCCAGAGGGTACAACTCCTAGTTGGGTACGTGTTATTTTTTATTTTATATGTTTGTGTACTTTAATTGAATACTTATAAATTGGAACAATTTAATACCAAGTACAATATATGAATTGAAATTCAAAACTAAAGTTTGAGGTATAATTATTATACAATGTAGATGAGTGAATTTGGAGGAGGCTCAGATTTGGCAGTCGGATCAATGGGTGGCAGCGTGGGTGGTTCAAGAGAGCAGACGTGGACATCTCAAGGTATACTAATTTCTATGCAATCCTCCAACCACCCCTAGCTTAGATTGCATTGAATTTCTTTTTGTGACAACAATGCTGTCCATGGCCTACCGCGAGGTGGCTTAAGGATAAGGCCGCTATAATCCTAGCTTTAAAATCATCTTTAAAAGATTGACGTATTGACAAATTTTTTAATATTTCATTAGTCATGCCGTTTAGATCCTTTGGCGTTTTTGTTTAGTTGTGGTTGAAGGTGTTGCATGATTTTAAAGAGCATATAGGGCTATGACCTTAGGGTTCATCGAGTGTAGGCTAGTTGATTGCTCTTCCAATCACGGGTTGTATGGGAAATGTCTTTTTATGTCTATTGCGAAAAGATCACGTAGTTTAGGTCCTCGTATCTTGCCTAATAGACCCTTTATGATTTCATTATATTATTTCTCGTTATCTTGTATTTTGTAGCGATGCATGATTGTGACTAGCCATGTTTAATGGTTGTTTCTTGTGCCGTCCGCTAGTGTGGCTTGAGTTTAGGATCAATGAAGCAAGTGCAAAATGAGTCCTTATCTACTTCACCTATAATATTGCTAACATGGCAATTTCTCCCAATAGAACTCCTCCACAATAATGATGTTCAATTCATTGAATTATTAGGACGTGCAATCTTTTATCTAAAAATCTATATAAAATTAAAATATTTCATATATTATATGAACTATTTATGAACTAAGTTCATGAAATTCATGAGGGAGTGATCTACCACTTCACATGCCTTTCTTGATATCAAATATTTTCTTTTGTGATATTGATGAGAGACGTTTTTCTAAGATTCGTTGCCTCTAAACGTAGACATTCGGCTTTGGCTTACATGTCACGAGATCAAATTTAGGGGACCAACTTTCTTTGTCAATGTCAAGGCCAATTTTGACTTTGTGTGTTTTCGCTTGATTAGCTTTTAAGAGAGAAATAAAAATAAAACATCACTTTTTGGCTAAGCTCTCATGTTTCACTTAAATGATAAAATAAGACAAACCTAGGCATACATGATGTATTAATGTATTATTGAGTTATTTATTATTGTACATCTGTACTATATTCTTGGATCGTCATGTAGTGAATAATTTGTGGGTGCTTTAATTATATACTTGAGTCAGAACTCAAAAGTATGATAATAGTATATTTAGTAATTTTTTTTATAAAGATCGCCTATAATTACTAAAATCATCCCTTTATTTGAATAATATTTAGAAGGACGAATATCATTAATGAAATGAAATTATTAGTTTTTAGAGTCCTCGTCGTCTAGTCCCTCACCAGTTCGAAATGAGGTAATAGGAGAGAAATTCGTTCTTTTGATAGCATTTGTAAATATTACGGAGTATCTAGCTTTTTGGAGGAATATACAAAATTTAAAGTGTGTTTCTTGTTAAATAAAAGATTAATGTATGCTAACTTGTTTGGTTTCACCGCGATTTATAAGGACTTTGTACATACAAAGCCAAGATTAAGTTGTGTTACATCTGAAAAACGCGATCTTTTGTCCTTGGGTTAAACTCTAATACCAAAATCAAGCTTTAATTTACTTAATCAACTATGCAAGTTCATTTTATCATTTTATGTTAATATTGACAAGATTGATTATTATGTGGTACCTTGGAAGAAACTGATACGTATTATTTTCTGGTAAGATGTTACAGATTTTGAGCGAAGTTTTGGACGACAAACATCTACTACTAAGTTAAGCAACTTCCCTCCTTCAAACAGTAACTCCAAGAAAGTAAGGCGGAAGAAGACTAAATCATCAAACTCTTCTCCGAAATCAGGCTCAGCAAGATCCTCGCGATCATCCAAGTCTCGGTCTATGCTAGGGGAGAGCGAGGAAGCAGAAAGTAGACGCAACAGTGTGTACGTGTAGATTATGGCCAAGATTAACAAGATCGACTTTCAATGTGCATAGCAAGTTATGGTTTTTTTTTTTTTTTTTTTGAAAAATCTCCCTTTTGTATATTGTGATCAAACTGCACAAAGGATTAGAAATGGGTGGGTTTGTGGCATACTTATGAGAAAGTAGGCAGTAACATTAGTAAAAAGAAAAGAGTGCAACTGGGAGTAAGAAATTGGACAGATAAAAAAGTGTGACAAAATTTAATTAATTAGGAAATTGGTTGGTGAAAAATTCTTTTGTCAGAAATTAATAAATACATGCAAAGTAGTATAGTTGGATGATGTAAGTGAATGACTGAATATCAGATAAAATGGTGGTTGTGAGTGAAATCCTTGTATGGAGGAAACAATATATTCTGCCAAGTTTTGAATTTCCATTTGACAGTCACAAATTTCACATATTAATTACGCGTAGTTGATTTACATACCCTGCTTTCTGGTAGAACTTGTGGTTTTGTAATCGTTTAATTCATTGATACGATATAGCACGAGCATGGTACTCCACTACTCCCTCCTAGGGGGTGTACATAAGATTCCCCGGGCCGAAAACCAGCCCTGAATGGGACCGGAACCAGATCGGCAGTTTCCGGTTCAGGTCCAACCCAAACCGGTCCGGATCTGGACCGTTATTCACCCGGGATGTGCATAAAAGACCTTAGACGACCGAAAATCAGATCAGTTTGGACCGGATTGGCAGATTCAGGCCCAATACCGGTCCGCATAATTGGTCCAGGTCCAATCCGGTCCGGGTTTGGACCGATGTTCACCCCGCTCCTTCCCTCTAAAATTGTCTCTCAATGTCATGTTCATTTCAGTTCACCTTAGGTCATTACATAAATAGTCATGATCAAGGGACCAAACTTAATTAATTAACCAAAGCTTGATAAAAAAACCATACTCTAATAAGACAATCTAATTAGAGGGACGGAGGCCACCAGGGAATCATTATAACATAAATGGTCATGATTGAGGACGCCCTTGGATCGAGTCTCACAGTGGGCAAGGGAGGAAGGTTGCGACATGGTGGATCTTGACACAAGGTCAACTGTGTACATGCTCAACCAAACACATTATTAGTAACACTCGAACGACAATGTGATGTAACATTCACACGTACTTGTTAGAAAAGCATAGCTGGACGTGACACAGTTGTAACGCTAGCATAGTTCTCCTTCACATCTATACATTTTTAGGCAACATCAGTGTATATGGTAACATCAAATCTCGATGTTTGAACGTGAATTAGTAATTCCAAAAGGCAGCTTTATGATTTTCGCATATATTGCGCAAGTATAAGACCAAGCATTTAAAAACTAATCATTCCAATGTACAATCTTTTGATGTGGATGTTGAGATTTGGAGTCAAAATCACGAGAAGCCAGCTGTTTTGGAAGGAAGCTGTTGTCTTACAGCCGCTAACTTATGATTTCTTATTCATTCATAGGAGACTACTAGTGATGCAGACCATTAGACCAAGCGTGCACTTTTCTAGTAACATGTCCAAAGATCCCAGCCCTTAGCTGCCTAGATGGCCTGCTTGCAGGACTAACCCCGAACCCCTCTCATGCATTATTGCTACGCTGTTCTTTTGTACTCGAGTACACGACCATACCCTAGGAAGGTATCAGAGGTTAGCGCAGTACCAACATGTCTCACCTCACAATTGTGCAAACGTGTACTTTGTTTCTGAATAACTGATATAATATTGACGTTTACACTATTAATATACTTTTTCCGTATTTTTATAGTTGTCACACTTTTCTAAAATAAAAATGTCGCAATAATTGCAACACACTATAAAAGGAAAGATTTTATGGTGAAAATTATACTATTACCTCTATTTAAAACTCATAGCCCACTTGATTATACTTCTAACAATCCCTTAACCTCATTTTAAGTGTATTATATTATGTGAGATCCATTTTTCTTAAATACCGTGATAAAGTGTGTGTTGCAATTATAAAGAAACGGAGAAAGTACTAACTTTGATTGTAGTTTTTTTTTTCTTACTAATGTATTAAAAACCGTGATAAAGTGTGTGTTGCAATTATAAAGAAACGGATGAAGGTTAACTGACTCATAATTGTGCGATTAATGTCATACACAAACGCACCTTGGATAATCTTTCATCTTAGCAGAATAAACTTTTGTAACTTGTAAGCTAAGGAAAAACTTATAATTGTGTCATTTCATTAGGTTGATTTTCTAGATACTGTTCTTAAAAAACAAGTTTGAATTCCTTTCTCTTTGTAAGCATAGTATCAAACTGTACATCAAATTACTAGGACCGCGAATTCAATTGTCAATTGATACTGGTTTTTTAGTCCATGTACTTGTTCAACCACGTATCCAAAATCATAACACAAATCTGGAATAACTTTAGTTAGTGAAGAAAGTAAAGAATAGAAGATGCTCATCATCTCAATGGCAACCATATCTTCATTGACGGAACGTACGATTTTGGAATCGATGCCTTCTTATCATCTTCGCTATCTTATATTTTTTTCTCATTGTTTTCCTACCACAATAAATTCAAATGGCCGAAAAACAAACAAACAAACAAGAACCTTATCACCAATATATAAATACGCATATAAACTAGACAGTTAACACCAATTTAATTACATATCATACTTGATTCAAAAATACATATTCAAGTCAAGGTAGTAAAAATGGGAAATGTTATGACTGAATTAGAGAGAAACGCAAAACAGCAGTCAAGTCGACCCGAGTTTCATCCTGCAGAACCTAGCCAACACGATCATACGCCTGTTACTCCTAAGAACCGTCCATCTGTAACTACATGGGAAGCCATTATCAAAGCTAACAATATTAGCGATTTAACTCCGCAGCAAAAAATTAATGAGATATTGTGTAAAGGAGTGTATTGGGATAGCAAGAAAAAGGTTAGTAACGACCTATACTTCGCCTTTCTTTTTTTTTTTTTTTTTTTTTTTTTTTTTTTTTTTTATTATTCATTTTTCGTTGGTGTGCAGAGAGAATCACATGATAGGTTACGTTAGATGCCAACATCTCAAAAGCTCTAGCATAGCTTATTCAAATAATTTATTTATTATATGGACGTCATAACTATTTCGTCAAGTAGATTTTTAAAAAAAAAATTGGGATCTTTTATCAAAATGGCTAATGTGATAAAAGTATTTATCAAAACGGCTACTTATAAAATTTAATTCCAAAACTAGCTAATTTTTTGTAAGGTTATTATCTTTTTTCTTTTTTTTTTTTCTTTGAACCGGTTTGGCTCACTTAATTGATTTTTTTTTTTTTGGTTTTATATTAATTTTTTATTTAAATTTTTTTTAAAAGTTAGAAAATTTGACCATATACAAATACACGGAGTATGTAAACAGTTCCGGAAACCCTAATTTTGATCACACACACAACAAGAAAAAAAAAACACTAATTTTTCATCTACAACGTATCACAAAATTTTGGAATTTCAAGTACGTGCTTTTATCTTCTAATCCCCCTGTAAGTGTATTAGAAACTTTGGGTCTTTAATCCTTAATATATTTCTGTCTTTATTTATGAGTTAAAAAAAAGAGTTGTATTTTTTATTTTTATTTTTAAAATTTTTTTGTTAATTGGAAGTTTGGAACAATTTTTTTAATTGATTTTTTATTTTGTGTAACTTTTTAAGAAAATTGAGAATTGTTGCAAATATATTTTGTTGAATGTTATTTTTCAAATTAATGGGAATTTTAAACTATGGCATTAGAATTTCCCAAAAAAAAAATCAAAAAAAAAACTGAACTAAAAAAATTAAATAAAACAATAATTTATTTTTTGAAAAAAAAAAAAAAAAAAAAAACCATAAAGGGAACCAATCTAGTTCAAAGGAAAATAAGAATTAAGTAATTTCCTTTTAAGTCAATAATTTAGCTAGTTTTGGAATTAAAATTTAAAATTAATCGTTTTGGTAAATACTTTTGTAAAACTAACCATTTTGGTAAAAGATCCAAAAAATTGCATAAAAAGTGTTTTCTTTTTACTTCAATTTGAGAAGGATTTGTTTGTGCTTTCACATAAAAAAATATAAAAAAAATTGAAAAATGTAAACAAAAAATGATAATAAAATGAGTCATGAGGTTATTGTTGTGATTTATTTTGTTGATTTACTGCCAGAAATATTGGGTGGACGGCAATGGATACAACTGCTTCACGGTGTTTGCCAATGGTCTCAAGATAACTTGGTCTGATAACCCAAATTATTGGTACTTACAGAAAAAGAGGTAAATATAATACGCTTACAATTTTTACCTTCTTTATTATCCCAAATGTGAGTACGTGATCATTATATATAAAGATTCAACACGGAAGTATAACAATTTCCTTGAATTAGACTAATATGTACGTACACCATGTCAGCAGTGCAACCCTTGACTAGAAGCCTTTTTAATTTTGCAGTGAACTTGGCGACGATGGCATAACCATAGCCCAACTTAGGAATGTTGCCTGGCTAGAAGTGCATGGAAAATTCAACACAGCAGACCTCACACAAGGAGTTAAGTACGAAGTTTGGTTTATAGTGAAGCTCGAGCGCACTTCCTATGGCTGGGAAGTCCCTGTGAACTTCAAGCTCACTCTTCCGGGCGACAAACCGCCCCAGCCCCAAAATTATAGATTAAATATGAAGGAAATGGATAAGGAAAAATGGTTTGAGATCCAAGCCGGAAAATTTACGACATCCAAAGAAAATCAAGGAGAAATTAAGTTTTCTTTATATGAGTATGATGGTGGGAGCTGGAAGAGAGGGCTAATCATTAAAGGTGCCGTAATTAAGCCTTCAGTTCATAATACTAATAACAACAATAATTAAGGTATATATAGATTTGTTGTAATTTAAATCTTTTAATAATAACGGTTATTTGCATGCATGATCTTGAAACAATGCTCCCATCTATTTGTATAACCTCACTAATCTTATATTGTGAGATCAGGATGGAGTTACGTTCGTTATTGTATAATTTCTCAATATTTAAGTATGGTTTTTGATTTCATTGTTATTTGCATTTCTCAATATATAATAAACTTTTTTTTTTAGTTCATGCAGCCGATCCTATTTATGTGATTAAGGGTTTGGTTGATTGGTTGATATTGTCTTGTTTATTTATTTTGCAATATTTTCTTGTTTGATCCTCATCAAATGTTGAGTTTTAGTTGATTAACCATACGTGTTTTGGTCCAATTTTGATCAGATTTTAGTATGTAAATATAATGACGGAAATATGGGCTCAAACCGTGTGATAGGCTTGATTGATGATCAGTTTGATCACCACTATGTTAGAATAAATCAGTTTGGTTATCAAAATAAACATGATTAAATATTTTAGATTTGATTATTAATCTTCTACGTACTTATTTAAGATGAATAGAACAAATCATAAACGAGTACTAATATGGAATAATGACTAGGAAGAGGATAGGTATACAACTAGAACAATGTGATCATACATTCATACCTATGATAGTTGATTGAGTGCTAATTTTGTCATACATTTTTGTAAGGGTGATTTTTTCATACGTAATCAACCAAAATTCAAGCTAGAAAAGAAATTAAAAAAAAAAAAAAATCGTCTCTATTTTAGGCAACGAGAAAAAATCACAAGTTATTTGTATTCGTAATTTGTGTACGAGGGAGAATAATGAAGAACAATTAACACCCAACTCCAACAGCTTCAAGCCTTCAGCCCTCCAAGCAAGATGAATATCCATATTAATTGTTTCAATTTCAGTTTAGCAGTTTTAATTTGTGATAATGTCAATAATCTAGTTGTCTTACCAAGGAGTTGTTTAGTTGTCATCGCATGAAGGTACAACGTTGTAAGTTGTAGTGTAAAGGCTAACCAAAATCAAACACGTTAAAAGCTTAGTTATTAACAAAATATTTTTTAGTGGTTAGAGAGCCACAAGGACCAGCGGTAAAGATGGGCACGGGCCGTGCCGGCACGCGGGCGGCACGGGCCCGGCACGACTCCGGCACGGCCCGGCACGGGCACGGTGGCCGGCACGGCACGGCACGGCGGCACGCCGGCGTGCCGTGGGCCGTGCCGTGAACAACTTTTTTGGGACCGGCACGGGCACGGCCCGTGGCACGGCGGGCGGCACGGTGGCCGGCACGTGGGCCGGCACGCCGGCACGACCCGCCGGCACGGCACGTGGCACGGCCCGGCACGGCCAGGCACGGCCCGGCACGGCCAGGCACGGCACGGCACGGCACGGCCCGTGCCACTAGCCGTTGGAATATGGCCGTTTATGGCCGTTTTCCAACAGCTATAAACGGCCATATTTTCCACCCCATTTCCCACCCAAATCCCCTATAAATACCTCATATTTTCCTCCAAAATTTTCACAATTCATCAACTCATCTCTTCTCTCTTATTCTCTAATTTTCTTACTCCCAAATTCTCAATTCTCAAATTCCTAAAAAACATACAATCTTCCTCTCTTTTGTGAAAAGAAAAAAAAAATTCCTACTCTCTTATAAATTTTACATTTTTACTATTATTACTTGTACTAGTCTACTACAAAAAAAAAAAAAAAAAAAAAAAAAAAATTGTTATATTTACATTCGGGAAATTAAAAATTCGGGAAATTATAAATTTGGGAAAGCATTGAAGCGTCATTGTAAGATCTAACTCAACTTTATTTTAATTTGTTATTGTTATTGTTACTATTATTGTTATTATTATTAATTTATTATCATTATTATTATTATTATTATTATTATTATTATTATTATTATTATTATTATTATTATTATTATTGGAACTACTTAATTATATAAAAACTACTTTCTATTTTAATTGTGGGTTATTTGGATTGTTGAAATCTGTCTAAGGCGGGATTTGGGCTCTGGACAACGTCGCTCCTAACCTCTCCTACCTGGGATCTCATTGATCCAAGTAATCTACTATTATTATAATTATTTTTGAAAATTTAATTTATATAAAAACTACTTACTAATTTATTCTCATTGATCTCATTGTTGTTAATTGTTACTTTGTTATTGTTAGTTGTGTTATTATTATTAATTAATCATGGCATCAAACCCGAACGTTTCCTCCTCCTCTAGAAAAGCCAAGTCAACACGTAGGGAATCACCAAACCCAAACACTTCAATGTCTATGCCCCCCCCTAACATGCCCTTTCCCTCTCCTAACATGCCCTTTCCAAACACTTCCACCCCTTTCTTTCATCCCCAAAACACGGGAGGGCAAGAACAAATGGATGATATGGCTCCTTGGACCCAATTTCAACAAACCCAATTTCAACAATATGAATTTCCTCCTCCTCCTCCTTCCCAAGGTAGCCAAACACAAGCTTGCGGGTCGAGTGAACCATCCACCCATAATCCTAACATATTAGAGTGGTGTACCGAAGAGGATTTTGCTCAAACCAAAAGAAAGAGTGGATGTTGGGTACATTATCAATTAAGTAAAGATGGAAAAAAATGCAAGTGTCGGACTTGTGGTAAAATTTTCTTGGCCGATACCAAGGGAGGGACGGGACACCTTACTAGGCATACAAAAAAATGTGGTGGACCATCTAGTGATCCAACCCAACCTAAAATTTCTCAATTCCACCCACAAGGTTTCATTTACAATTACGAGAGAGATAGGGATGAACTTGGGAGAATGATTGTACATGCAGAACAACCTTTTCTTTTCGCCGAAAATGATGCCTTCAACAACTATATTAACCGAGCACTACAACCAAAACACAAAAAAATCTCCCGAAAAACCGTTCGATCTGCTGCCATGAAGACTTATCTAGAGTACAAATTAAGATTAGTAAATGAATTAGCTAATCTTCCTAGTAGAGTTTCTTTAACCGCCGATGCATGGGATAGTGGGTACCAACTTCATTATTTATGTGTTACTTGTCATTGGTTAGATAATGAGTGGATGTTACAAAAACGCATCATTCATTTCAAAATGCTTGAATACCCTCATACCGGTCTTAACATTTCACATCATTTAATGGAAGCTATTGATGCATATAGTCTTAGGGATAAAATCATGTCTATGACTTTCGATAACGCAACTTCTATGACATATAGTGCGAATTTGGTTAAACCCCAATTAACCGATTTAGTATTAGATGGAGAAGCACTTCATGTTAGATGCATTTGTCATGTTCTTAACTTGTGTGTGAAGGATGGAACACAAGCAATTGGTCCATTTTATCACAAAATACGGAGTGCTATTTGCACTATTAATAGCTCTAACATGAGATGGCAAGAATGGAAAGGTTTTTGCAGGCAACAACGGATTAAAACCATAAAAATAGCACCGGATTGTCCAACTAGGTGGAACTCCACCTATGAAATGTTGAGTCGGGCAATCGAGTACAAGGTTCATTTAACACTTTTTTATAATATGAAATATCCACAAAATGCTTTACTTGAAGATGATTGGGTTAATTGTGAAAAATATATGCAGTTTTTACAATTACTATATGGTATGACACATTGTTTTTCTTCTGTATATAATCCTTGTGCTCATTCTTTTCTTAGCAATGCATGTTTACTTGCACAACTTTTTGCGGAACACCGATCAGAACATGCTTATCGTGGATATCTTCCATCCATGGAGGATAAATGGCGTAAATATTACACCGATATTCCTATGATTTATATTTTTGCTTCCATTTTAGATCCTAGACAAAAATATGATGGCACCTTTTTATTAATTGATATTTATTATAGTAACATGAATTTTGAAGGTGATGTTGAAACTTTTAAGACTAAGGTGACGGATGAGTTTTTTAATTTATATAATGTTTATGAAAGTAAATATGGAACCGTGTCTCGATTTGCCCCTTCTCAAACATCCAAAAATGTAAGTAAACGGGCCAAAGGTTTATTTGCACAAGCTGCTAACTTGATGTCTAAGTATTCAGGTACAGAATCATCATCATCTAGGAGAACTCAAAGCGATGTTTCGGAGTTGCAAATGTACTTAAGTTACGACTTCATGAAAGGCATGGACGATGAAGAGAAGTTTGGCCTCGACATCCTCGATTGGTGGAAATCACAAGTCGTGAAACATCCAATTTTATCGGCAATGGCTCGTGATATTTTTGCTATCCAAGTCTCCTCCGTTGCTTCCGAAAGAGCTTTTAGTGCGTCGGGAAGAGTTCTAGACGATAGAAGAACAAGACTAAAACCCGAAACACTTGAAATGTGTGTTTGCTTCAAGGATTGGTTGGATGCCGAAACTCGTTCTCAAGATCGTACTTATGCACAAAACGACGACGATGAAGGAACGTCGACTTCTTTTAGTTCTCAATCCACTCAATTGGCGGATGAACTTGAACCTCTAGGAGACGAAGACGAAGACGAAGATGAAGACGAAGGCGAAGACGAAGACGACCAATAATAATTACATGATTACATATTTACATTATACACTATTGTATTCTTTTTGTATTATCGAACTTCGTATTCCGTATAATAAATGAAGTTATTCAATATTCATACACTATTGTACGATTTTTAATTATCATTACTTATTTTGTAATTTTGTATTATTGAATTATCGTATATTCGTACCGGCTAGTCGGCTACCGTCATATAATAAAATAAGTTATTCTTCAATTTTTTGTGTTTTCGGATTATCGCACTAGTATTTTTTTTTTATTATATGCATTTTTGTTTTTAATTCGTTTTTTTTTAACATTTATTTTTTTTTTTAAGAAAAAAAAAAAAATAAAAAAAAATAAAAACGGCACGGTTTGGCCCGCGGCCCGGCACGGCACGGCCCGCTAGGCACGTGGGCCGTGCCGTGCCGTGGGCTGGGGTGTGCCAATCCCAGGCACGGCACGGCACGGCACGCCGCGGAGCCGGCACGGCACGGCACGGCACGGGCACCACCCCGGCACGGCCAGGCACGGCCCGCGGCGGCACGGGCACGGCCCGTGCCCATCTTTAACCAGCGGTGAGAATCAGTTCCAAGATCACCTGCTATCCTTCATTCTCAATAATTCTTCGACTTGAAATTTAATAACTCCTCCTGCAAAAAATGCTTCGTAATGGACTATAGAGTAAATAAATGATTAGAATCAGATAGCATTACTTTGTGTAGGGCGGCCCAGAAGAGCCCAATACAGTCGGGTTTAGACTAAGGGTTACTGTAAAGATATAGCCCACCATCTCGTCCTAATATCCTACGTTTTACCATTTTGTTATTATGTCTAAACTCGAGTTATTATATGACAAACAGTATATGGAGTTTTTTTTTTTTTTTTTTTTTTTTTTTTTTCAAATTAACTTGCATTTTGGGTGGTTTCTGTTGCACATATTTGAAATCAATATACGAGAGTATATATTTACTCAGAGTATATGCATGTTGCGTATTCTTTAATGCGTACACTGGATACATGTTACTCCTTTCGTTTTTAAATACTTACTTCACTTTTCATTTCTAGCTATTTTTAAATACTTGTTTAATTTCCTTATTTGGAAAGCTTTTATAATATTTAATTTATTTCTCTCAATTAGTAGACCTAGCATAAATTATATTTTATTAATCTCATATTCTCTTTCCTCCAATTCTTCAACTACTTTTGTTTTTTACAATTTTTTTATTCTTCCACCTACCCCACTATCTTCATATTTTATTACGAGTACTTTTTTCAATTTCTGTTAAAACTCCGCTTATAGAGAAATGGAGCAAGTATTTAAAAACGGAGGGAGTATAGATACATGCTGGTACTGCAATGCATAGTTGACTTGATCATTCATATATATACTTCCTCTATTTTTAATACTTACAACACACATTTTTTGCAAAGTGTTGTGAGTATTAAAAAAAAAATCAAGAAAGTATATACATATATTAATCAATTATATGGATATGATTATATGAATATATTATACGAAGTACATAATTTTGACCTATTTAAACTTACTCTTGCTTCTTAGTGAAATTTCATGAATAATAAATTGGATATAGACCATATAGTATGTAAATGTCACGGTACAGGACAAGTATCCCACGGTTCTCGTGTACACGTGAAGCAATGGCATGGAAATGGGGTGATGTGTGCCCTAAGCTAACAAAGTAATTGCAATATTTCAACTAGCTAAGCTAAGGTGGTACCACGACTCATATAATATAGATTATAGAGAGTGCCAAGCTGGAATTTATTAGCGTTGACAACGAACTATGAACTCTAAATCAACGTAATTTTTTACTCTTAATTAATCATCATCGTACTACAATAAGTCTATATAGCTTATCCTTAAAAGTTTAATTGTAATCATTGTTATCATATTTTTTCGGCATTAAATTAATTGATAATGTAGTGATTGGAGGCTAATGTATCAATTTTTGGTCATTTTAAGTCACAAAGTTTATATAGGATTTTGCTAATGAGTGTCTTAAGGCGTTAGATAACTAATTAATACTCCGTACACTTTAATTAAAATAGTATAATATTAAATTAGGAATGCATGTTAAAATCACGCATATATCAGTATGGTGTAATTAATGTTGATTTTACTTTGATATTTCCATTTTTAGTCCTTTTATCTAATGCCCCAGGGGTGGTTGATATAAAGTAGTCATCCAAAGTCCCAAGACAATTAACTTCACAATTCTATTTCAAATTTAAACTATATTACAAATACTATAATGGGTCATGTTCACTTCACCTTTAAAAAATAATATTTAATAAAATCAAGTTCAGTTTAGTAAAAATAAGCTCTGTTCAGTAAACATTGGTAACTTTTAAGAAAAAATATGATAGAAAATCATTAAAATAATTTCAGTTAAAAAAAATAAGGTGAAGTGAACATGGCTTTATTCGTTCATTCTCTCTACTTTCATTCCATTGTTAATGTCAACACACATTTTAAAGAATTTTTTCTTAAATTTATTAAAATGGTAGTTTATATGAAGATTGCAGACTACACTTTATAATAACTTCATGGCAACATAATATGAACACTAAGAGAAACTTTCTATCAGAGAGTGAAGGATGGTTCAAGTGAAAGCTCCTCGATCTAATCCTCTCTCGATTTCTGGTGATCCTGGAATCGATTCTCATCACCCCTTTATGGCTCTTTAAATACCAAAAAAAAAAAAAAAAAAAAAAAAAAAAAAAACATTCTAAGTATTTTCTCGACAATTATGCGAATAATTTTCACAAGATTGCCATTTATAGTATAAGTAACATTATTTTCATAATTGTGTTTCCCTATTAATAGGCTAACCTATACTTTGTTTGTTTATTGTCCTTTTTCTTTTCTTTTTTTTTTTTTTTTTTTAATGACGAGTTGTAGTTTTTTGATAGGCACAGCATATCAAGAATCATAAATAATGGATTGCGCAAAGTTTTGAAGGGGCTGAAAAACATCACACAAAAAAACTCTCAAAGATCATGAGAATTAAATGTCAATAATATAAGAGAAAAAAAGAAAAAAAAAAGGATGAAGACCAATATTTAATGAATTTGAAAGTTTTGTTTTATATGTTTTGTGAATGTAGTTGTTATGAATTTAGGTCTTTATCAATTAGAAGGAGACATATACTAACTACATTCTCAAAGGGCCCTCACTAGGCAAAGCCAATGGTTACCATTTCATAACTTTTCTATGTATTAATTAGCACCATATGCTATTAGTTTGCATTCATACTAGCAACAAAGTCAAAGATTTATGATAGGATTAGTGGATGGGAAGCACAACTAATGAACAAGCTTATATTAGAGGTTAAAATAAAAGATAACTATAAACATGATTTTCATATGGAAAAACATTTTCCAATATATTAGAGGTTAAAATGTAAAAGATCGGGGGATTTTACACTTCTGCCTCCCTCACAAAAAGAAATTATGGCTCTATTTGACAAGAATAGTGATAACATATATTCTCAAGTTGTTGGATCTGAACGACACTTTGGGTTATTACATGTGTAAAAATAATTGTGCATAAATTCATTATTCAATTCTACTAATTTTATTGATCGATTTATTATTTGTTATGCATTTACTTATTTTCTTTGCTGTAAAAAACACATAGTACGACATAGTTTAATAATTAACCTTTGAATAATGTTTAACATTGATGAGGTCAAGACTTCTATTCTTATAGAAGTCATACATATTTCTCAATTTTTAATGTATGATGATATGAAATGATAATGAACGAAGGAGCGAGATGGAAGAGTGACGCGTGTGGACTTGTTTTGGAATATTTTATATGTATATATAGATTATAAATTTGTGATATTAAAATTAACTCCCCCTAACTAATTATAAGAAGAAATTTTCTTTCCTTTGATCTTTCACGCACCAATGTGGAATAAGTCATATGTCCACAACAAAGAGTCACAAAGTTTCAACGTTATCACAAAAATACTTGAGCAAGGACTTTTTTTTTTTTTGACAGGAAGGACTCTGTTTAGTGATCTCTAACAAACCAAACTCATCTTATAATTAATTTACTTTTAATTGTAAAACGAAATTTGGCCTTTTATTTTTTGTTTTTTGGGTGCCCTAGCATTTTATTAATAATAGGGAGCCCCAGCTTTCTTGGGACAAATTGAGTTTTGACTATTTGCGAGCAGTCATTTTCCAAGAAATTACTGTAAGTCTAACCTCTCCCTAAGCCAGCCTTTTACAGTAGTTTTACCCTAAACTTTATAACCTTAGCTTCATCTATGGACTATGGACTATAGGCCAGCTAGCCATGACGGACATTTGGGCAATAAATATTAAATATCTTTTTTTTTTTTTTTTTTAAAAAAAAAAAAAAAAGAAGGAAATAATATAATACTTTAAAGCAATGCTCATTTTCTTTCTTTTTTTTTTTGATAAAGATTGATTTATAAATAAATATGTTAATATATCAACTCAACCAAAAGCTTAACTGATGGTTGAGGCTCAGCATTATGTTTTATACTCTATCACTCCCCCTCACATGAAAAACCGTTTGAGCTTGAAATGTGGATGCAGCATAGGCCCTTTCATACCCGGTGCGAATCAATTCCACTTTGAAAAAGGAATGGATGAGATTCGAACTCGTGACCTCTATGTCATGTTGGCTCCGATACCATGGTATCTATAAAGAGATTTGAATCTAATAAATACATGCCAATTGAATCAATAATAACATCTTTACAACAGACCTATGATCGTTTTGCATATTGTACATTCTTCATATACTCTCTTAATTTCATATCGTTGTGATTTACAGTCTTCTTCAACAATGGGGTCTATCAATCTGTTATGTTGTAGTCATGAAGAAAATTTTCATCTGATTTATCCGATTATAATCGAATGATTAACCTTTTTTCGAACCCGCATAAATCTTTACCCATGAAACAATTTGTACCATACTAAACTCAAAAAACAAAAACAAAATTGAAATGAAGCCCACAATAGGGGCACTTACTACACTCAATCTCACTAGGAGTACTTACAACCTTTAAAGAGTATAAACAATGCTCCGTGTTTACATCAACAGTTATATATACGGAGTACTAGGATTAATTATATGGAAATAATTAGAATAATATGGAAAAAAAAAGGAAAATGACAACATCAAAATGGAACAACCGAATTGAACTGTTTATGTGGCTCTCTAAACACCCTAAACAAACTAAACTTTATTTCACACATATTAAACAACTCATTTTAGAATCTTTATCCTCAATTTTTCTTTAACTACACGTTCAACAAAACATGTCAATAATTCTAAAGTTGATGAAGTATGTTACGACTGTAAGTTTGTACTCCGTAACAAGATGGGTAGTATTGACAAGGGTATGGGGTCCTACACTGTAAGCAAAAAAAGTCAAAGGTGATGAAACGAAACGAAAGGCAAAAGTTGTCTTCTTTTGCGCAATTTCGATTGAAAGGACCGCTTTCAAACATGCATACTCTTCTTCTTTCAAAAGATTTGTTTGTGTTAATTACTATTTCATTTTATTTTCATTTTTAATTTTTTTTGCTGGTAAGGAGCTAAGAAGAGCAATGATATTATTGGACTACAACCTCTTACAAGTCCTCCTGATCAGGATTAGCGGGCTAAATACTTTAGAATTGGGGAGAAAGATCAGAGAATCTTCACCCTAAAATGCCTCTATTGGGGTTTGATCCCACAGCCTCAACCTCTATTGTGGTTTGATACCACCCTAAATTACATCGAATATTTGTAGTCTTATTTTTCCAGCTAATTCTCATTTCCCTTTTATTATAGTCTTTATGTGTAACCAGGCCATTTCCGACAACAATATACAAAATTTAGGCAAAAATTAAGTATAACGTTTAGTTTATATAAAAGTATCAGCCAAACTTTTATTAAGTTAATACAATGAGTTATAATCAGAGGTGGGCAACGTGCCGTGTTGAGCCGCCGTGGGCCGTGCCTGGTGGTGACTCGTGTCGTGCCTGCTTCTTGGCAGGTCGTGCTATTCCGGGCAACCATTTGACATACCCCGACCCACGGCACGGCCCGACCCACGTGCTTGCTGGGCCGAGCCGGGCCAGGCTATGAGCCGCCCAGTTTTTCTTTTTTAAATGGATATATTTAAATATTTTATTAACTTATATGTTTTTATTATTATATTATTATTTTTTTTATATATTATTCTTATTTTTATTATTATAGTTCTTTTACTTCTTTATTATTATTTATCTTATTTTTATTATTAATATATTATAATTAATTTTATTATTTTATTATTATACATATTTATTATTATTTAGCAAAAAAAACAATACATATACAAAAAAATTGACTGGTACGATAACACAAGAATTGTTGAATAGCTTATTTTATTATAAGTCGGTACAATAAATCGATAATACAATAATTGATGCATAACTTAACTTTATAGCTTAATATAGTCATTTATGGATGTTAGATGCAGCGGATTGCCCGTGCCGTGCCCACGGCCCACAACTCGGTCATCGTGCCATGTCGTGCCGCTGGTGGACTCGTGCCACGTCGTGCCACTCTTGTGCTGGGTCCGTGCTGCCCGCGGGCCGGCACGGCCCATGCCCACCTCTAGTTATGAATGTTATAATACACTTACTTTTACACATTGCTTTGCATATATACTTCCTCTGTTTTTTAATGCTTGCAACACACCTTTTATCACGCTTTTCGAAAAGGTGATTAAACTAGGTAAATGAATGGATTAAGCTATGAAATTTAAACCGTAGCAACTTATCCCTTTCTTCTTATAGGTGGTAAAATTTTGTTAAATAATTTATCCGTTTACCTTGCCTAATATCTTCCTTGAAATACGTGTCGAAGGGGTGTGTTGCAACTAAATAAAAACGGAGGAAGTATGTTTTTTTAAGTATGCAATGTATGAACATATATCGTGTGAACCATAATTGTAGTTTCTAACCAACATTTAAACTTTTTTTACTACTCCGTATTTAAAAATCATTAGACAACTATAAAATGCAAAAATATTATATAAGTACAGAGAGGAGATGAAAGAATAGAGGGAAGGGGGAGAGAATGTAAAGAAACTATAGAATATTATTAAAACTGTCATATAATAAATCATCCAATGAAGTAATATATATATACAAAATAACTACCAATTGATAATGAACAGACACTATTTTACAACACTCCCCCTTGGATGTTCATTATCTAAAACAATATATTACCTACTAATGCGCATGTAATGCTGCCTCATTAATAACCTTACCAAGGAAAACCCAATGGGAAAAAAACCATGATTAAGGGAAAAAGAGTGCAGCGCGCAAAACTCCCCCTCACAACAACATCATTGAAGATCTTTAAGAGAACGCAATCCAATATGATGACGTAGCTTCTTAATTGTCGCAGTTGGAAGCACCTTAGTAAAAAAGTTTGCCAAATTTTCACCCGAATGAATATTTAAGACATTTATATCACCATTCTTTTGAAGATCATGAGTGAAAAAGAACTTTGGTAAGATATGCTTTGCCGATCTCCTTTAATGTATCCTTCCTTGAGTTGTGCAATGCATGCTGCATTATCCTCGTATAAAATGGTTGGTGCTTCTTTTCCGGAAAATAAACCACAATCTTCTCGTATATGTTGAATTACCGATCTTAACCATACACATTCACGACTAACCTCATGAATAGCTAAAATCTCAGAATGGTTAGAAGAAGTATCAGCTATGGTTTGTTTCATGGATCGCCAAGAAATGGCAGTACCACCATAGGTAAACACATATCCAGTTTGTGATCGAGCATTATGTGGATCAGATAAATAACCTGCATCTACAAAACCAATCAAATCTTCATTGGAAAATTTAGAAAAGAATAAACCCGTATCTTTCGTACCTTGGAGGTAACGAAGTACATGTTTAATCCTATTCCAATGCCTCCGAGTTGGACATGAACTAAACCTTGCTACTAAATTTACTAAAAATGATAGGTCAGGTCGAGTATGGCTAGCAAGGTACATTAATGCTCCGATCGCACTTAAGTATGGTACTTCTGGACCAAGAATCTGTTCATCATTTTCTCGAGGGTGGAATGGATCCTTCTCTACATCTAGTGATCTTACAACCATGGGATTACTCAATGGATGTTCTTTATCTATAGAAAACCTTTTGAGAACCTTGTCTATGTATGTTGATTGATGCACAAGGATTTCATTATTTAGGTGCTTAATTTGCAGTCCCAAACAAAATTTTGGTTTTCCAAGATCTTTCATTTCAAATTCTTTCTTTAAGCATTCTACTGTCATTGAAATCTCTTCAAGAGTTCCAATTATATTCAAATCATCAACATACACTACGACTATAACAAATCCTGATCCAAATCTCTTTATAAAAATGCATAGTCTAATAGGATTATTCTTGTAGCCTTCTTTCAACAAATACTCACTAAGGCGATTATACCACATACAAAAATTATTTCAACCCATGAAGAGATTTATTCAATTTAATAGAGAATTGTTCTTGAGAATTAGATTTTGCTGCTTCAGGCAGCTTAAAACCTTCTGGGAGTTTCATGTAAATGTCATTATCCAATGGGCCATACAAGTAAGCTGTGACTACGTCCATTAGACGTAAGTCTAGTCCTTCTCTTATTGCCAGACTAATAAGAAATCTAAAAGTAGTTGCATCCACCACAGGAGAATATGTTTCCTCATAATCAATACCTGGTCTTTTGTGAGAATCCTTGTACAAATAATCATGCCTTATATCTCACAAATTCACCTTTTTCATTTCTCTTACGCACGAAAACCCATTTATATCCCACTGGCTTTACACCTTTAGGTGTATGGACTACAAGTCCAAATACTTTTCTTTTTCAATTTTTTCTTTCCATTTTAGCCAGTCATTTCTTTTTCGACATTCATCAATAGATTTTGGCTCATGATCCTCATTAGCATTCATAACATCTAATGCCACATTGCATGCAAAAGCATCATCGATGTCGATTTGGTTTCGGTTCCATGTAATTCCAGACATGATATAATTTATTGAAATTTCTTCATTATCAGGTACCTGAGTTTCCTTTTGTATCATGTCTAAGGTCTCTTCTGGAGATTCTTCAGAAATTGTATCATCATTTTGGCCATCATCAACCATTTCTCCTTTCCTTTTTCGAGGATTCTTGTCTTTGGAACCTATTGGTCTTCCACGCTTCAGGCGTGCTTTAGACTCGTTAGCAACTTCATTTTGCCCTTTTGGGACATCAATCTTAAATGGAGCATTTATAGCTGGAATATGTGACTTAGTCACCCTTTTTGGGTCAACAAACGAGTCTAGAAATTGATTTGCTAAACTTTGCAAATGAATTATTCTTTGAACTTCCAATTCACGTTGCTTTGTTCGAGGATCAAGATGAATTAATGATAACTCATTCCAGGTAATTTCTTTTTCCAAATTTTTGTTTTCTCCCCCTTTGGAACAACTGACTCATTAAAATGACAATCAACAAATCGAGCAGTTGGTAGGCTCAAGATTGTTAATTATAGATGGAGATTCAAATCCAACATATATTCCTAACCTCCTTTGAGGACCCATCTTAGAGCGTTTGGGTGGAGCTAGAGGAACATAAACTACACATCCAAAAATTCTCAAGTGGGAGATTTTTGATTCCTGACCAAAAACCAATTGTGATGGGGAGAATTTATGATAACTTGTTGGCCTTATGCGAATTAGTGATGTTGCATGTAATATTGCATGTCCCCAAGCAGAAATTGGGAGTTTAGATTTCATAAGTAATGGTCTAGCAATTGACTGGAGACGTTTAATCAATGATTCTGCCAAACCATTTTGTGTATGAACATGTGTTACAGGATGTTCAACATTTATCCCAATGGACATGCAATAATCATCAAAAGCCTGAGAAGTGAATTCACCAGCATTATCAAGATGAATAGTCTTGATAGGAGAATCTGAAAAATGTGCTCTTAATTTAATCAGCTAAGCTAGTAATCTCGCAAACGCCAGGTTACGAGTTGATAACAAAGATACATGTGACCATCTAGTCATTGCATCGATCAATACCATAAAATATCTAAATGGTCCACATGGGGGGTGTATGGGCCCACATATATCCCCCTGTATACATTCCAGAAAAGTAATTGATTCATAATTTATCTTAACTGGTGATGGACGAATTATCAACTTGACTTCTGAGCAAGCAACACATGAAAATTTATTATGAAGAATCTGTTGGCTCTTCAATGAATGACCACAATAATTATCAATTACTTTTCGCATCGTTATTGAACCGGGATGGCCTAACCGGTCATGCCAAACAACGAAGTCATCAGTAAACTTCTGGTTCACAATAGTGTGTGTCTCAGTTGCATTGATCTTTGTGTAGTACAAACCGGTAGAAAATGCAGGCAATTTCTCTAAGATACATTTGGTGCCTTGGTTTATATTAGTGATTTGAAGGAATTCATCGTTTCCTTCACTTTTTGTCTCAATATGATAGCCATTATTATGAATATCTTTAAAGTTTAGCAAGTTTTTTTGAGACAGTGGGGAGTATAAAGCATCAGTTATTTCAATTTTTGTCCTCCAAGGCAATATTATGTTAGCTCTTCCGAAGCCTTCAATTATATTTTTACTGTCCGATATAGTACTCACACCTTTTTCAAAATCAATTGAGAGAAGTAATTCTTATTTTTTAGTATAGTATGAGTAGTTGCACTATCAGCAAGACACAATTCTTCATCATTTATTTCCAATTGAACTTGAGGAGTATTCATACTATATATTCAAAGAAATAAAATATGTCACAAAAATTAAACATGTCGAAAATAATAGTAATAATAAAATATGTCAACAAATAAAATAAAACATATAAAATATTACAATATCTCATGAAACATATAAAATCATATTACAATTATAAACCATAAAATTATAAATAACCAACAAAATTAAAAATTAGAGTTCTATAACTAAAATCAAACAACATAACAAATACATCATTAATTATTTATTTCGGGGGTAGTAAGAAAATCAGCAACTTCAAGATGAGTTGCATTGCCAGAATCAAAGTTACCTTCATCATCTTCAAGTACAAGATTTGTCTCAACCTTCTTTCCTTTCTTTAGTGATTCTTGATAAAGCTTAACAAGTTGTTTTGGAGTACGACACACACGAGACCAATGGCCTTTCACTCCACAACGAAAACAAATATTAAGCTCATGTGTTTCTTTCCCAACTTTATCATTTTTGCGTTCCCACTTTTCGGTAGGAATGTGAGCTCTTAGAGTAACCTCCACGACCTCTACCATATCCACGTCCCTGACCACGGCCACGCCATTGACTGCGACCTCGACCACTACTACTGGAATGGTCTCTATTTTTTGATTCTTTTCCATCATGGGAAATCACATTCGCTTCAGGGAATGGAGTGGAACTAGTAGGACGGGATTCATGATTTTTCATCAACAACTCGTTATTTTGTTCAGCCACAAGTAAACAATATATCAATTCAGAATATTTCTTAAAACCTTTCTCTCGATATTGTGTATACAGGACAATATTACTTTCATGGAAAGTGGAGTATGTTTTTTCTAACATCTCTACATCAGTAATCTTCTCCCCACTAAGTTATTCTGAACATGGCTTAATTATATTCACTAATAGTTTTAAGATCATGTAATCTCAAATTTAACCAATCATAACGAGCTTTAGGAAGTATAACAGTTTTTTGGTGGTCATACTTTTCCTTTAGACTATTCCAAAGGATTTGTGGGTCTTTAACAATAAGGTATTCATTTTTAAGCCCTTCGTGGAGGTGATGGTGAAGAAATATCATGGCTTTAGCTTTGTCTTGCAATGTAGTTTTTTTTATTACCCTCTTTGATTGTTTCACCAAGCCCTGTAGCATCTAGGTGTATTTCGGCATCTAACACCCATGATAAATAGTTTTTTCCAGTAATATCAAGTGCCACAAATTCAAGTTTTGCAAGATTATTCGACATTATTCACTATACAAAATAATAATCAAAATTAGGCATTATAATGAATAAACATATTCATACAAACTCATCCATAATTTAATAAATCAAGTTCTATAACAATCCTTCACACTCACATTAAAACAATAATAAGAAGAAAAAAAAATGATGTTTATTAAATTAAACACAATTATACTTCAATTCCTACAATCATCAAATAAAATAACCACCATATAACCACTTGTAATTCGTCATATGCATAACAATAAAGATAATGTCTAACACTAGTAAAGTCTATCATCAAGAAATTCCAACGGGATATATGACATGAATTTAAATGAAAGTGCATTTAACATGAAAAACAACAAAATATAATGCTATAATATAAAGACAATGAAAACCAACTATATGTTACAATCGTGGTAAACATCATTATTGTAATTATTAACAAAAGTCCATTAAAAAAATTAACATGTATGCATGATAAAATTAATCATATATATCCAAGGAATTATTGAATAGGGGGAAAACATGGTTGCAACATGCCGACATATAGTTTATGAGAATTCATGCTATTGTGATAACGGATAAGTAACAAATTAAAAAAAAATTAAACTAATCCTCCAAGATTTATTTGTAAAAGAAAATATATTTATACGGAGTACTTTGATAAAATAATCATAAACTACAAAGTAAATAAACTTACATGATAGTCTTCGTTGAGTTTGATTCCCCTTGTTATTTTTTTATTGATTGCAATTTCCTTGCGCTTATCTTCAATTCGATGATAATGATAATGATAGGCAATGGTGCTGATACGTACTAAAAAAGTATAGAGAGGAGATGAAAGAATAGAGGGAAGGGAGAGAGAATGTAAAGAAACTGTAAAATATTATTAAAACTGTCATATGATAAATCATCCAATGAAGTAATATATATATGGGATAATTCATACGTATTACTTCTTATAAACTTCATTAGTTTCAAATTAAATATAACACATTTTGACTTTTATACTATTTTTATACTCTAGTTTAAACTAGCTTTTGTACAATATGTGATTTGTAGATAAATAAAAACACTCATACATATATAATCTTGTTAAAATCATCTTAATGTGTACTTTTGAAATATCAATTTTCTATAAGTTTTGCTTATTAATAATTAGAGATATTTATAATTAAATTTATAATTAATGTAGTTTGATACTATAAAAGTGAAGACTAAAGAGGGGGGAAAATGTAATTATATGAAAGTTCTAAAGGTACCAAGGTAAGAGTGAACAAAGAATTTTTTTTCAAGAAAAAAAACACATTAGAGCCTTGTTTTATAGAGAATCGCTCTCTTATGACTTTATGAGTGCCAAAAAACGGTTAATAAATCAAAGAGACCATTGCATATTACAACCGCTCTTTCAAATTAAACATCATCACTAGACTTTCACTTAATACTTTTTTTTTTACACGGTAAGATACAAGGGAGTGCCCCTCCTATATATCACATGAGGGGTGGGGTAAGGTAAGGATCGAACCCAGGTCGCTCCCATTAACTTGATCTTCACTTTCACTAGCAAGATTAGCCCTAAAGCCTTAAAACTTAAAATGACATCCCTTTTTGATAGATCCCATTTAAAATGATATCATTGTATTAGCTAAGAGTCTTTTAATACTTACTCATTTTTAGGACTTTAGCCCTAAACTCACTTAAGACTTCTCATATCATATATTATTATATTTTTTTTATTTTTATTTTTTTTTTGTTTTAGTAATAATGAAAAAAAAAATAAAGTAGGACCCATACTCAAGTTTTAAGTTGAATCTTGAATTTTTAAAACTCAACTTGAGTCTTAGCTAAGATTTCTCAAGAAAATTGGGATCAAACAAAGAGTATTGTCTTACAACCCAAGATCGATGTCATGTGGAGTCTTAAGACTCAGGGATAATTAATACTTATTAACAACCAATCTTTTTTTGATCTGGGTACAATTTTACCTCTATCATTGTACGCCCCCCGGGCCTATGGATCAACCATTGCGTCTTAACTCTTAAGAACCTATTTAGTTCACTTTATTTTCACTTATTTAAGGTCTAATAAGTTCATATTTAGAAAAAAAAAAAAAAAATTCTGGTCACCCAACTACAAATTACAACTAAATAAGTGTTAATAATGTCGATTAAGTATAGATAATTTTTAGATTAGTTTAACTTGATAAGTTTAGATAAGATAAGATATGATTCTAATAAATGAAAATCAGGTGAATTAAACATACCCTAAATGAAGAATGCAATATGCAATCTAACTAATAATAGGGACAGAAGGAGTAACCAATATTCTTTAGAGGACCAATTTTTTTTCAAAATCAATATATAGTCCATATACATACCATATTTAGATATAATATCACATAAATTCTATCCTTAAATAAATCATAATGTATTAGACTAATTAATCACATTAGCTTTTTATAACATGTACCATTAGACTATAAACATTGAAATAGTATTTTTAATCATTACCCTTAATTAAATGTGTTATAGTCACCCTAAAATTGTTAAAGTTAACCTCAAATTAACTGTCTATCAATAAAATTAAAGAATGTGGCCCTTATACAAGACTTATTGAACCTAAAGACAACATATGCATTAAAAGTTATGACATGGAAAGGTACTAGTAAATTCTAAACAATGATTATTGTACATACACTAATATATATGCGTTCATTATTTTTCATTACATTTACATTTCATTAGTTGCAAATGTATCTTTCATCTAACCATTATATCTCCTACAAACTAAAACATAAAAATGGTTGTCAAGTAATAAACAATTAGTCTCAAATAAAATTTAAGTACCATTACATGAATGTTTAATCATGTCAGTTAAGACTTTTAGTCGTGTACTCATGTAGATTCTCTTCACCATTCATAAATTATAAAAATTCCAGGGCTAATTAATCACGCATCAAGTCTAAAAGAATGTGAAATCAAAACTAATTAAGTACAATTATAATTATAAGCTCAGTTCAGATAAGCCAGATACGGTAAAGAGAATACACTTCGGCCCTAATAAAATATTACATAAATAAACATAGGATACTTGTTCATCACTTTAAAAAATAGTAATCTCGAGTTGCCTTCTACCAACATTTCCTCTTAAAATAGGAAATAAGAGTAAAGGCAAAATACAAACTACTCCTATAGTAGCATCATGAATGCTAATGTTAATTAATTAATTAATTAAAACCTCCACATTAGGAGGCCAGGGTGAACTGAGGAGGATGTTTGCAACTTTCTGAAAACTGTCGTAAGTATATTTGTACTTTATTTTAAACAACTTGTCAAAGTAGATACTAATCCGTATACACAAGTCTTAATTAAATTATAAATATTATTCTATAAGATAAGATAGATAATATTTTAATTACATAATAAATACTTACATGAAAAAGCAGAAATAAATTCGTATGTTGCTTTAAAAAAACATGCTTATACTACCTCCATGCCCCGTTCACTTCATCTTATTTTTGATGAACTGAAATTATTTTTATGAAAACAAAATTATATTTGCTGAACTTAAATTATTTTTACTGAACTGAAATTAATTTTATTGAATTAAAATTATTTTTGCTGAACTGAAATTAATTTTACTGATTTTCTATTATAATTCTTTTTTAAGAAAACTGAATTTTCCTGAACTAAACTTATTTTTACTGAACTGAAATTATTTTTACTGAAGTGAAATTAATTTTACTGTACTGAACTTATTTTTGTTGAACTGAAATTATTTTTACTTAATATAATTTTTTTAAGGTGAAGTGAACAGGACTTAACTTTTAGTTGCAACTTTGAAATATTTTATATCTCACAAATAATACCCAAAGTTGCAACTAAAAGTTAACGGAGGTAGTACCTAAGAATAAATTAATTAAATTAAGAGTTTGGTATTAATTTAATTAATTAAGTATTCAGTATAGTGGAGTGTATAGTAGTGGAGGTTGACCTTATGAATTTTGATACAAAGATAGAGGTTCCCTGGAGAGGAAGCAAACAATACCATAGATTTCCGTAAACTGAGTACTCAAATTAATTGAACCACCTTTTTTAAATATTGAAAATATTGTGGTCCAAAAATTTAATTTTTGTTATAAAATAAGCAGAAATATAAGAGATTGAGAGGAAATTGATCTGTATATTCTACTTGTATTTCTTATGATGAAGGTATATACATATATATATATATATATATATATATATATATATATATATATATATATATATATATATATATATACATATATATATATATATATACAGTACAATTGATAGGGTTTGCTTGGAGAATAATAAACCCTAAAATCTAGAAAGTTCTAGAATGATACAGGATGGACATCCACAAATATGTTTAGATAAGAATAAACCCTACATCTAGAATATTTCGGAATGATAAAGGAGTATAATGGTCATCCACACAATATTTCATAACACTCCCCCTTGGATGTCCATTATCGAAGACTGTGCCTCGTTAAAACCTTATTAGGAAAAACCATGTGGGATAAAAACCTAATGAAGGAAAAAGAGTACAACATTCTTCGTAATACGCTCGAGACTGCCTCATTAAAAACCTTATCAGGAAAATCCAATGTGGGACAAAACCATGGTCAAGGGAAAAAGAGTGCAGCGCGTATTTTCTCCCGGTGATGAATACATAACTTCATATCTTCTAGTGTCACAGCAATGAATCCAATATGTTGGATATCTTCTCATATGTAGTAAAATATCACTCGTTGATCTTTGATCCTCCTAAACTGAAATTGATCTTCAAGTCTTCGATCACGTGAACATGTGAAATGTCTTCATTTCACCATACATGTGTTTATATCTAATATCATTATTTCAAATCTCATCTGTTTAGTAGTTGATTTAAATAATAAACTAATACGATTATGACTTCTTCTGGAAGTCATCAATGATAGAAATTGATGATCATTATTTGATCAAACTTCATTAATAATAATTTGATGACAAAACTTGATATCATAAATGTCATTCTTCAATTTCATATGAATTAATATAACACATGTAATTATATACATTTATCATGGTTCTTCTAGACCATAATAAAATAGTTTCACATATAAGTATCTCGTTGATATTCTTTAGAATATTCATAATTGACATGATAGTTCTTTTGCAAATACAAATAGCAATTCTCACTAACTTTCATATGCTCAATCTTCATGTTGAGATGTCAGTAGTCACATTGACTTATCAAGAGTTTGATAATAATTGAATTGCAATATTCAAGATATAAACTTTGCAGGGCTGAATATTTAAATACGTCGTACATAAGTTATTCAGGAACTCTTCTTACATGATTTATAACATGCTATTCAATCATCAATATTTTCATCACAAGTATAAGCCCATTGGAACATAAGTATTTCTTTCTAATATTCCATCAGAGTTGTAAATATGTCTTACTATACTTTGAATGAACATTGACATACACCACAATTATTATATAGATTTTAACGCATGCAATATGAGATATAAAAATATGATAACATAATTAACAAATTATACAATGAGTAATGCATTTACAACTTCGAACATATGTAATGAATAATCCAATAACCTACGACTCACACATGCATATGAATATAAATAAGACTCGAAATAATGCAAGATACTGTACAGTGTGGATTTTAAAAATCCATATTTCTTTGGACTTCTGGTCCATGATAAACTTTTATTATTATCATTATGTCGACATTAAAATGGACATATATTCCAGATCCCTTATTCACTAGTCCATTATATCACGCACATGCATTATTTATCGGTTCCATCATATCATATACCGGTATCATCATATTATTCCTCAAGGTACAATTTTAATTTGCATGCTATTTTGACAATGATATCTGAATACATTTTTCATTGGTACCATCATAATTTTTCTTATATCATAGGCCATCTATTACAATAATTCAGATATGTATACCACTTTTAGGGTATTTCATTCACTATGATATTTATATACTATTACACTATTAGTGTTAACTGCACTATCTTGCCAAATATCATATCTATTAAACATATCTTTATTTTGGAACCGATCATATACATCATACACTTCAGGTGTAGTGATTCAAGTACAATTGGCAAGATTTTATCTCAATGTATACACATAATTAATATGACCAAAATGTATATTCAACGCTATGCAACATGAGTCATAACTGAATACAAATTAAATCATAAATGTGCAACATATCTTGATAGCATATGGACGAAAGTTGGCTAAAAAACATTTCAAATTACCATTATTTATATAGGGATCATCAGTTTAATTAATTTTTGCCAACTTACTCCAATTCTCCCCCTAAGTTGGTAAAATATCTCATTTATAGGGGTGTTTGATTCTATACCAACTTAGTAGACAAATTTTCACTAAATAAATTCACTTCCTTAGGAGGATCACAATCAAAATTTATTTCCCAGAAGATTTGTAATAAAGAAGTTCTATCTCTTCTGGAGAACAATTTCAATGAAGAATCATTTCTTCATTAACTTCATATTGCATGTGTATCTATTATTACCCTTTTCATTATATCTTTTGGAAAAACAATATCAATGGGGAGACATGTGTTGTGCAGTTGTACGTTTTTCCTTCTTCCAATTTCTTATGTGCTGACATATAATAGCCCCAATCAAAAGAATTGTTATATAAGCATAAATCACTTGCTTGTAATTCTACTAGGTGGTGATCTTCTGGATCTTTAAAGACTTAAATGGTGTATTTGGTGAGCTTCTTGTCACCTAATAGTTGACAATAATATATAAGTTATTTTGGTGAACTTTTGGTCACCCATTACTCTTTTATATAAGAAATCAAACCTATTAACTCTTGAAATTTTCATCAACACAAATTATTATGAATCACAATTCAAATATAGCTCAATCTCAATGTTATGTCTTGCCATTCAATTCATTTCATATATCTAACATTGAGAGAGTGTCAGCACATTATCAAATGAAACTTCAGGTTTCCATAACGGGTAATTATTAAACCCGGATGGCCTAATTTAATTATCACATCCAATCACTTCTCTAAATTTGAATTTTGATCAGTTTTCCAATACTAGTGATCACTCTATTAAACTTACTTTATGCATGGCCATGAATATGATGTGATATTAAAACACCAACATGTGTTCTTTTTACAATTGGCAAGACAATCACTATTTTTTTTTATATATTTATTTCAATAATTACTCATACTCTGCTAGAGTTTTGACTATAATCTTGATACATGTTAATCTTGTTGGACGTTTCATACTCTTCTGGAGTCTTTTATAGAACATATGAACTTTACTAAAGTGATTTCTTCTAGAAATATATTGGGATTTATCACTTCCTCAAATTTGTCATTGTCAATAGTGGCTCCTTTCCTTTTCGAAGATACTTAATCATCTTTAGAACTTATTGATCTATCACGCTTCAGGCGTGCTATAGGTTCATCAGCAATTGATGTCGTCCTTCAGGGACATCAATGTAAATTGGAGCATTTACAGTACAACTAGTATATGAGTAATATGGCAATGAAATTTATTTATATCCATCTTCAGGATGGTATCATTTCAAAATATTTAATTCACATGTGGCCACCACTATTAAATAAATCATCAATATTTACGCTATTGTATGTACCAAACTGACCATCAATATATTCATGTACAAAAATTACATAAAAATAATGGAATAAACACTATCTCCCCCTAATCTTGCATATGGGGGTATAAAAACAGTCCAACAATCTTTAAATTCCTTGCTCTTTTAAGTTAGCAATATCATGTATCAATCAAAGTTAAATTTCTCTTGTAAAATCATGTAATTATTTTATTGATCCGTTGCTCACAATTTCATGTCATGTTGTATTTCATAAACTCATAATGATTATTTCTCGGTCAAATAGTTGAAATATAATAATGTTTGTAATCTTATTGAACTTTTCAATGATTTGATAACAAAAACATCATGCAAACATGCTTCTTTCCAATCATACAAATTCTCATTCACTTCTGGGAGTGAGTAAATCTAGTAATTTATAAATCATCAATTTTGACCTTGAGTTTGATAATATACTATTCAAAACTTTGTATATTCTTTCTCATGACACTATATTTATAAAATCACATTAGTATTGTGAAAATAATAGAAATTTCTAAGTCACATATAAATATCTTCATATTACTATCTTTTGCGGGTTTGTAAACCTTCATAGATTAAAGGAACTTCTGTTTTATAGGTATGAGTATTTCATGTCCAACTTATTCAACATTCCTATATAATACAACTTCATTAAGGCGTATAATAGTATATATGTAATCATATTCAAAACACATATCAATAATTATTTCAACATTAAAGTGGCAGTATGTCTCATAATAGGTTCCACTTATATGTTTATTGACAATATGATCATATATGGTACACACCAAGTTAATGTCAATTATAATGCATGTACATGAGATAGTACAACGTACTAAAGAACAATATTTGAAACTTCAAGTCCCAAAAATGGAAAAGGATATGTAATTATACAGTATTAGATTGCAAGTTACTAGATGATATATGTCTAGATTGATCATTTCATAAATATCTAATGTATCTAATGTAATAGTCATTATTGTCATCACAAACTATTGTTCATCAATCAAATCCTTTCCCATATAATTAACAAAATAAAAGAGTTTCAACATTGCAGGTGAAAAAACAAGATAGATTGTGATTAACATAATTCGAGGTCAACTAGAAAAATAAAGAGTGTTGACATCTAGTCAAACATCATAGGCTTGTGAAAAGGAATCGGAATCATATATATTTAGTTGTAATGCATATGCATTATTAAAATTAGCCATGCATAATATAAACATGTAATTGTTAAACTCACAAATCACAATTTAAGCATGTGTGGGGTGTCTAATATATAGTATTATTTTAGTGACCATGCATAAACTAAGTTGATATTCATACAACATGTATATATAATTCACAAAAGTAATATAAAGTATGTTAGTATTTGATGCAAATTAATTAGAGATAATTCTCTATAGTCTGTTATTGTTTCTTTCCATTCAATGCAATACACAATATCATCAAGTAAATCATTGGGCCGTAAGACAAGTAAGGACAACTAGGAAAATCAAACTAGAATATATATCTTTTACTCTTCAAAATTATCACCAAAAAAAATACGGTACTTATCTTTCACAAGTAAGATCTTAGGCCATAAGACAAGTAAATACATATTTATCACAATATGGTGCTCCGTGTAAAGTATATCTTCAGTCCTATTTTGTAATTTATATATATATATACCGAACCGTGATAAAATTCTTAAAACTTATACTAACTAGAACAAACAAATAGGGTATTACAATAGCATAATACTTCAATTAATTAATTTAATGTATTAGTAAACCAGATGGTTAATATTTAAAAAGTATATATAGATTAGATCATCAAAATAATATAATTTATAAATCTATGGTAGATAGTAATTCAAAGATTACATATCAATCAAGATATAGCAAATTATTGATCAAAAATAGTAAAACTACATATATGCTACTTAAGAGTACAATTTCCAGCAAAATTAATTTTAAATTCTAGGTATTAATTCATGAAGGGCCTAATTAATTTATTGTTCTCATCAAATCTTAATCTTATATATTCATAATTGGCTACCTAGTAAAGGAAGATAAAGTAGGCCGATGTTATAAGGCAGTTTCAATCATATACAAGTATTATACAGTTAGCCGGAGTGTCGGACATCATAGATAACTAATTTAATAAGCCAGTATCATAGTATCTCCATTAAAGTATTTTGCATGTGCTCACATTTCTTCTAAAAAAAAGTTATTAGATAGCGGACTAAATTAACAAAATCTAATTATGTAAACTTAGCAAGTAATAAAACTCAATTATATACCATTGGAAAACTACACAATGATAACGGATAACCTGATCAAATTCAACGATAATTTGGGGCAATCATATTTACAATATATTAAAGCTTTAATATCATATCATAATTCAAGAAAAGAAAAGGAATATAGAAGTAACCTTTTTCACCAAAGAAAAAGCAACGTTGAAGCAGAGTTCATACGAATTAATTTGTTTTCCAATTGCTAATATCCCTCATTCGCTCAATTGGTAGGAATGGTGCTGATAACGTGTTATAAAATAAGCAGAAATATAAGAGATTGAGAGGAAATTGATCTGTATATTCTACTTGTATTTTTTATGATGAAGGTATACATATATATATATACATATATATATACATATATATATATACATATATATATACATATATATATATACATATATATATATATATATATATATATATACACACACACACACACATATATATATATATATATATATATATATATATATATATATATATATATATATATATATATACAGTACAATTGATAGGGTTTGCTTGGAGAATAATAAACCCTAAAATCTAGAAAGTTCTAGAATGATACAGGATGGACATCCACAAATATGTTTAGATAAGAATAAACCCTACATCTAGAATATTTCGGAATGATAAAGGAGTATAATGGTCATCCACACAATATTTCATAACAATTTTCTTAATAGTAACATACTCATACTATATGTTTAATAGTGGTGTTCTAGTTGTAGTTTCAACAAGTGAAAAAAAAAAAAAAAAAAAAAAAAAAAAAAAAAGATTTCACTTCAAAATAAAATTAAGGTATCATCAAATGCTTAAGGGTATAATCTTATATTCTTATGTGTTATGGTAACGGAATAAAAGGTTAAAAGTTTCTTCTTACAGTAATGTACGTTACACACGGTATATATAATTGTATATAACTAATATGGAATATAAGTTTACTACAAGAAAATAACCTTTTCGTAGCGATTATTTTAACCTTTAGTATGAATTGTAATTGCAACAAAAAGCTTTCTCAACGAATGGTCATTCGATACAATATCCGTCGTTGCCTTAGCCTTTAGTAGTGGTTTTCAATATCGCTAGGGTTGACCTCAATAATCGATACGAAAAACTACATCCAATCGTGGTAATTATTGTAGCGATTATAATTGCTATAAATGTTGAACTAATTTTCTTCAAAAAAAAAAAAATCATACATATGACCTTTACAAGATTCGAACATGCAACCTTAAACTCTTATATTAAATGTTTCACCAATAAGCGATGACATATTTTATGTTTTCTTTGTCAAACAATATTTATATATCTAGTGTAGAAAAGAGTTTTCGTATCGATTTTTGGGATTTAGTGACAATTGTAAATGATACGATTTCTCATAATTTTATAAATGAGCAAAAATAGTGTGGATATGTATTATTATGTTTTCGGAAAAGCATGGCGATTGTAAAATGATATGATTTTCTTAATTATTACACAAACATACATGCATATTATATTGTAGCGAATGTATAATCGCTACAAAATAATCGCTATGAAAAGACAATTTTCTTGTAGTGGCTATTTCGAGGAAATAATATTGTCGTCATGTGGTATATATTATTGTATCGCGGAAGGAGGCGAATCCTCCCATAACAGATGGGAAAGAAAATTACCATTGGTAATGCAAAAACAAGTACTATGTATAAACTATATACTTATATAGTAGTGATTAATTTCTTCTATGTAAGAATATATACATATGCTTTCAGCCACAAGCCCACAACTAGTAGTTAAAGTAGACTTCTCTCTCCTCTAAAACAAAACGCTCTCTTCTCTCTCCTCTAAAAAAGAAGCCTTCCCCTCCCGTAAACCTAGGTGCTCGCCGGAGATCCGGCGCCGCAGCCGTTTCTCCGGCGAGTTTCCTCCTTTTTCTCTTCTTTTAATCTGTGAGGATTCCGTGTTCCTCCTCTTCTCTTACTTCTCTTTTCCTTTCTTCTTTCCCCTTATTGCTCTGTTTTTCTTTTAGGCGTCTTCAATTAAACTCCGAGCAACGCCTTCATCTCTTCCCTTAAACTTATTAATCTAAGTTTCGAAGGTGTCTTTGTGACCTTTTCCCGGCTAAGAAGATTCAGAGAAGCCCCTATATTACCCACCTTAGAGTGGAAGGTTCACGTTTAAAGGATTTCACCGGCGAAACAAGAGGTCTAAGGACTAAGCCTAGCGCCGCCGTCATAAAGGTCATTGGTAATTTTGACCGTGACGGAAACGGTAAAGTTAGGGTTAGGGTTTCATGGGTCCTTGCGCTGGAGAGCTAGGCCTAACGCCGCCGTCAGGAGTGGTTCGTGACGGAAACGGTGAAGTTAGGGTTAGGGTCTTGAGGTTCTTTGTTGTTATGGTTTTGGATTATGGGTCTAAAAGGGGCTCTCTGATTTGGTCGGCTTACCTAAGTATGTATTTTCTTCTTGTTATTCAGAGTTTACTTTATTTGTTAAAATTATGTATGGTTTATTTTAGCTTTTCTTGGTTGTTGTCCTGTATTTCTGGTTGTATTGGCTATAGTTTATTGGATGGTTGTGTACGGAAGGAGTTGGATCCCTTGTTAAGGGATTGGGTTTTGTTGTTGTGTTGAGAGAGTTAACATGGGTTGTCGTTGTTTGGGGAACGAACAAGAAGTTGACCATGGCTAGGGTGAAGTGTGTGTTATGGTGGAGTGATTATGGTTGTCATTCTGCTCCCTTCTTTGTAGTGATCATTATGATCATTACTCTTGAAATTTTTTATCTGAAGCAGGCGCCCAAACTTTGTTTTGGGGTTTCTCGAGCCTCGACGTTATCAAAGCTTTCTTGCCAACAAGAACAGCCTTTGAAGGAAAGGTCACATGTCCAAGTGATCGGTTTGAAGGCCTTACTTGGTGATAAGTTGATCCCACTAGGTAAGGTTAAACTAGCCATGATCGAAGTTCGATACTCTTTGCTCTCTTGGTGTTTTGAAGTAGGTATCCGCTCTTTGGCCTATAAAGAGGTCCTAATCCGCAACATCTCCGGCCAACCCCAGTTATGTAATATGGTTTTTAATGTCGAAAGTTGTAAAGGCTTAAATGTCGAAAGCCTTGTAGTAGTAAGTTTTAGTTTTTATTTCGTATGTTGTAAACTCTTATTTTATTAATATAATTTGCCTTTGTCAAAAAAAAAAAAAAAAAAAAAAAAAAAAAAAAAAAAAAAAAACTAGTAGTTAAAGTGAGGATCAGATTGTTATTAAATGGAACATTCATGGAAGAGAAAATAATAATGTCTTGTGGGACTTGTGGCATTTTTAGGTGAAGTGAACATCCAATTGATTCAATATAATTGAATTCACTACAGAAATCTTTAAATAAATTTTAATGCAATGAAATATATGCAATGTAATTATATGAGTCAACCTGTTCAATTAATTAGAGAACAACCATATGTACGATATATGAATTAACTGTGTATTCTAAATGCATGGGCATCTTCAACCTTCAACCGTCAATTTTTATCTTGCTCATTTCGTCAACTGCATTTTACTTTGTTGGAAATTTATCTTGTTTCATTAATACTACACACATGCATGTAAATTTTTTGACTTTATTTTTTTTACAAGCCCGGATGTCGTTAATCATGTTATCACCTTCATTCTTACGTCTTTTTTAACATAGAAGTATAGATGTATGGAGTTGTTGAGTTTGATTCTTGTTTTTATAATAAATGTGACATTTTGTTTTTTTTAAGAGAGTTTTAATTAATTACATTATTGCATTTTATTGTGTTTTTTCTGTGTGACTGTCCACACTATGTGATCAAGATTATTTAAAGGGTTTACTTATTCAGGGGTTACTAATTAACATGGAATATAATAATGGATGCTAGGCTTACATTTACTACATATATAATAAAGGAAAATAATGGATGCTAGGCTTACATTTAACTACATACTAATCAAGAATTGAAGACTATGCAAAGGTTGGTTGCGATCGAGGAGGATTGCTATTCAATAAGCCGATACTATAAGTACTAATACGGTTTATGCAATTATTTCAATTCATAAGAAATAAGTTGTGGTAGTTTCAATTCAATTTTGCTACTCGCTCGTTTTCATGAATCATCAACTTCATGTGTAACGACATAACGTAATAACTAATAAGTGGTACACTATTAGAGTATTAGAGAGTTGAGACAAGCCTAAAATTTTAAATAAGTCATTTTATTATTATATCTTTGTACAATTGTTATATATATAGAATTGCATCACCTTCTATAGTTCTATGTAAAGAGTACTCCGTATCATATACTATCTTTGATTTTTATTATTTGCAACTTTGGAATATTTTATATCTCACAAATAATACCTAAAAGTTGCAAATAATAAAAATCGGAGGTACGTAATTTAGGAGCTTAATTATCACTGTAAACAAGATGATATGATCAATGTGAATAAATCGGTTCATTCTTACCACTTTTGTTTAATTTACTTGTTTCGACTTTTACTTTAATTTACATATTTATGTTTATTGACTTCATCCTTAAATTTCACTATCTTAGCTCAGGTCGATGTAATTATTATTTGACTTATCTTAATATTTTACTTTTGGCTCTTTATATGGAGCCCTTTGAATATATTCCCAACTTAAGAGTAGTTAATTGCTAATTTGAGTATGGTCGAACCGGCTAGTCGATTTTTTAATCAAATTAATGCACTCATTGCTTAATATTTGTTTAATCACTCTGAAGTAGATGCGTAATTTAGGAGTATTGAGGCGGAAAGGAAAGCAATAATTGAAGAAGAAATTAAAGAGAACATTTGGTGGTGCATGAACTAATTAAATAGGTTTTGCACTTGAAGATTTAGACTTAATAAAGAGTTAAAGACATGATTTTATTAAAGTTGTCCAATTACTACTAAAAAAGATAATTAAATAATTAATTTGAAAAATTATACTCGATCATACTCTACTTAAATCATTACCAAAAGTTCATACATATAGAATTTTAACTTTAGGATTAAGGTGATAATAACTTTACTTCATTGATCTTTTTTTTTTTTTTTTTTTTTTTTTTGGGGGGGGGTGGGGGGGGGGGGACATCGACTTCATTGATCTTTTAACACATGCTAATAATGATTTTACCTCGCAAATTAAACCATTTTCACTTATAAAGAAATCTTGATTGCTTACTGTACTTATATGGATAAAAAATAAAAAATTATACTCGTACTGTAACTTACTTAGGCCTATTTTCAACTATGTATGATTGTCATTATCACTCCTAATCAAAATTGAATATTAATGAGTGAAGCTTAATTTCACCAATTGAAATAGGTTAGAACTGAATTTTACTCTCCTTCCATCCTTTTATGAAAAGCATGTGTTTTTTTAGGGTGTTCAATATTAAATTTTTTTTTTTAATGGAAAAAAAGGCTTATTTCTATTTAAAGGTTGGTTCTATTTAAAGGTTGGTTCACTTGGTTGTACTTATTGACAATATTATCCTTTTTTGATGATTAGTCACCCCATTTTTTTACTAATGATGCTTTTGATATCAAATTCTCAATACTTTCTCTCTCCCCCTCTTCAATAATTTTCAACCGCTTTTTCTTTCTCTCTATCTCTCTCTAACCCCATATGCACCTATGAATTCTAATCATTAGTTTGAAGGAATCTGCAACTTCATTAAATTCCATGAAAAAAAACCCAAATATTTATACTTAGGTTTTAAAAACACAAATCAAGAAGACAAGTGTAGGGGTGTAAATGAGTTAATACGTCTGTGAACTACTCACAATTTCGCGAACAAGCTCGGTCAAAGTTTGGTCAAAACTCGTTTGTTAAGCTAACAAACAAGCTTGAACAAAAATCTTAAGTTCATCAAACAGATGAACAAAGCTCGAACAACATCATGTTCAACTCAGTAATGTTCATGATGAACAACTCGTTTAAGTTCATTTATAAACTTTTTCACGCCCAATTAAAACTTGGACAATTTATATATCTTTTATTCATACAAGTTTGTAAAAAGTACTAATTATTTCATCATGGAAAGACATGAAAACTCCGTCACTACCTTTTTCTATAGAAAAAATATAAACAACTTATGCAAAATTAAATGGATGTGTTATATGCTATTCAAAAAAAAAAAAATGGATGTGTTATATTTTGAAAGAAACCCTTTTTTATATGATAATTAGGGCTCGTTTAATTTAAACCCGTTTAAGCTCGAACTTAAACTCGGAATGCAAACGAGTACGTTTGTGGACAAAGTTCAAACAAGCCAAATTCTTAATGAGCCCAGTTCAAACAAGATTTTTAATAGCTCATTCAAGCTCGAGATAGTTTGAACATGAATAATTCTTATCAAGCTTAGCTCGAATAGACTAAAATTCGGCTCGATCCAAATCATTTGCAGCAGCCCTAGACAAGTGTCCCCATCCTATAACACTTCGCTATCTTCTTTCGAACCCAATGTACCACATGACGCCTTACATTTTAAATTTTTTTATTACATTATTTTTCTTAACTTTTTCATTAAACTAGCACTTCATCTTCCATGCACACTTCATTTTTATCTCTTGTCTTCAATTGAACCTTTTCCTTTTCTCTCTATTTAATTTTAGTCTCTCCACCTTATTTTTAAGCCTTTATTTGGAATTAAAGTCTCGAAATTTAATTATTTTAATCATATTTTGGATTACACATTACACCCCTGATGATTTATTGGTGTTTCCCACTCATCTCAATGCAATTTACTATGAACTAAAAACTCGTGTATTGCATGACCGAGAAGGCTAGTTATTATTGATTGCATGACTTTACTAGTGCTATTGATTAGTTTTAAGAAAAAAGACGGAGGGAGTATTTAAAATGTTTTTGATTATGAAGCTACTTATGTTTGATTAAACCGATTGATTTAGATTAAACATACATTGCATGAATGTATTAAAATTATTTTTTTATTAATTAAACTTATTTGTGTTTATTTATTCGATTTTTGTTTACATGTCCAAACACAAACTATAGTAAATAAGAGGAACATATTAAATAGCTAAGCTATGACAACGTACAATTGGCAATTTCATGACCACTGTAAACTAGACCTGGTTATTGGGACGATAAGGTAGCCCAACGATAATAGGGCTGATGAATCACATTTATATAAGATTTATAGACACGTTTATGCTAAGTTTATAATAGCTTTTTTGGTCTTTTTGTTGCTTTTTAGGTCACAAATGCATAAGTTGTTTGTTTTTTGCTCTATTATGCTCCGTTTGTGTTTTTCTTAATGTTTCAGGTGATTTCATAGTCATTTGGACGCTTTTGTAGTGTTTGGAGTTGATTCGGATGATATTTGGATGGAAGTCGATGAATTGAGTTTATTAATCGAAAATCTCATGTTCGTGGATGTTGACTCTGAGGATTTTATGCATGAGAAATGAAAATAACATTCACAATGATCGTTATGCACTTTTCATAATTGAATTTGAGTTAGAAACGAAGGAAAACGAAGGTTTGCAAAGTGTCAAAACAGACCTTTGGTCACTCTTTTGATCATAACTTAAGTTCTACAGATCGTATTGAAGCGATTCAAATTGCATTGGAAATTGGACTTTAAGAGATTTCCAACGATAGGTCACATGCCTCTATACGATTCTTAAAACGTGAGATATAGCCCCTAAAAGACGACCCTGTGAACAAGCAGACGAGCTGCGGGCGCAGCTCGGCACTCCCAGCCACGAGCGAGCTTTTGCTTGGCCCGATGGATATCCAGCGGCCGCTGATTTGGCCGTCCACAGAAGCAGCTCGTGACGGGCCTCGTCTTCCCACCTTCACAAGCTTCATCGACTACGATTCCACATGTCGCCTTAGTCGACCAATCACAATATAACTTTTGTAATTGTTATTTTTTTGATTTTATTTTATTTATTTATCTTTAGATTAGTTTTAGGATAATATAAATATTCAAAGGATATTATTTTTCCCTTAGGCATTTTATGCTTTTTATTATTTTACGTTCTTTTTAGTTTTCTCTTGAACCCTAATTTCTCATGGCATCTCCATGGATTCTTTCATGGATGATTCTTGGGTTTATTATTTTAATTCATTGAGGTATTTTTTTTTCTATTTTTTGCTTTTAATTATGTTTTATTCCTTAGATTTAGTTTTAATTATTTATTTCATGCTAGAGTAGTTTATTTCTAGGATTTGGGAATCCGTGTTTATATTATGAATTTTGGTTGATATTATTTAGATTTTGATTATTGATTTCTCTAATTGATGGTGTTTTTATTGTTAGTCTTGCAACCTAATCACTTGTTTGATTAATTATTGTTAATAAGAGTTTGAATCGAAAGATCTTACTTTTAGAGGCTTACTATACCTACGATTAGCAATTCTAATTATGTTAGTGACCGAACTACATATATTGAATTGAGAACGTTAAGACCCGATTGTAGGCTTAGCAATTGCTTTAGATAATTGATTAATTGAATTGTTATTGATATTGATATTTGATAGATTTAGAACTATAAACATGGTGAACCATAACCCTATGTCTTTTTATTAATTGTTTTATTCCTAATTTAGTTTAGACTATCTTTTTATCCTGAATTTCGTGACATAGTTTTGTTTCTCCAATTTCTTATAGGTTAAATTAAATAGCTATCTCTCTGTGGATTCGACCCTACTACATTGTTAGTTGGTTTTGTTAGGAATTTATTTTTGACAGGTGTATGACAACCTATCAAGGGCCCAAACCAAGGTTAAAGTCCCTTAGTAGGGAGAGTGGAAGTTCATGAGATTTGATAAGAAGTGTTTAATTTCGAGCTCTACTCAACTACTCATATAGAAGAATTCTAATTGAGGGAAGGTGGAAATTCAAGAGATTTGATAAATTAGCTAGTTATTTTGTAATTGACACACAAAAAGAAAACTGGAGGCCGGAAGTGGAAATACAAACTTCCCACAAAACACGGGAGGTTACCTAGCCTTTGCTTGGTTAATCAAAATTTATGGGAATTATTAATTACCACATTGCCAACAAAACAAGTTACAGAAATCCCTAAGATTTTCATTAGGAAAATTAAATAAATTTTAATTCCTATGTCAACCAATCTTGAGGGCGACATACCATGCTTCCTTCACAATATCTATACTAATCTATTAAAAGACGTTTCTAAAAACGTCGATGTGCCACTTAGTCTCTTTTTTAGTGCGCCACATCACCTTTCCAACATCTCATGAGTCATGACGCCACATCATCACTCAAACAATACCACATCACCAAGAAACATAAAGTACCACATCATAACTTAAACAACGCCACGTCACCAAGAAACCAACAATAATATTTCGCATAAAAATATAAGGTTAAGGTGATTCGATTCCTCAACCTTATATGTTAAAGATGACCATTTAACCATCTAAGCCCAAATTAGCTATGTTATATGTAAAAACTTTTATATAAATACAATCCACAGGGTTCAATTAATTTTTTGAAAAAAAAAACACAAAAGTAACTCAATTTTGGTTTGATAACGATGATTTTAGTTTTGAAAAGCCTATATTAAAATTTATTGGTTGCAAGTCTACAACAGTAGCAACCTGGGGCAACGCCTGAGCTACTCACTAGTGATAATATTAAATTATGAACCCAGGCATAATCCATAAACATAAAACATACGTTAAAAGTAGAGATATTAAACATTAATTAATTTATTACATTAAAGGGGTTCAACTTTGCATTAATACTCAACTTACTTAATTAATACCATGTATGAAAATATATTCACAATTTTCGCTAAAAAAATAAAACGATATGTACTTATATGTAAGCATCTAATACATTTTTTAAATCGATATTAATTTGGAAATACATGACTAAATTAACGGGTCAATTAGTATATACGGATTACTATATACAAGTAGTTGATGATTCCACTCTGATCTTCTCAAATGCAACCCTTAATATAAAGTTGTGCTAGCTAACTTCTAGGGCTACTATGGTTTACCACTTAACCCTCGAGATAAAATTAAAGAGGTACAATAATCAAACTTTCATACGGAGTAATATATAAACAAGTGTACATCGAATAATTATCTTAATTTTACACCTAAGATTTTATTCAGTACTAGAATTTGTCATCTTATAATTAATTCACATTTGGTGTAATACTGTGCTTTTAATTTGTGAAATTTGTGGGTGAGAAACCCAGGAAAAAAAACAAATCATTACTTTGATCTATATAATCCATCTCATTAAATTGCAATTAATGTGGCTCCATGGATTAGTAGTAGATACAAAAATTGAGAATTTGACTGTAACGTAATTAACCGTGATTCTGGCTCTTAGCTAATATGGAGTACATATATAGTTGTATCAAGGATTTATTGTACTCCGTACCAAATACACCCAAACGTATGAAATTTGGAGATGGAGTGATTTTAGATTTTTTATTTTATTATTCATATTTTGAATTTTAAATTTTTTAATCCCTTGATTGTTTTCTCTCCGCCTTTCTATTTTCCTTACTCATTATAAGTATTTCCCCATCTCACAAAACAAAATCTATTCAGGTTTTTTTCCACGGGAATTAAGAAAGTTGTACATTCTTTAAAACTAATGATTACATATATGTGCATATGGGGTTAGAGAGAAAGAAAAATTAGTTGAGAATAATTGAAGAAATAGACAGAGAAAGTGTAGGAAATTGATGTCAAAAGTACAAAATAGAAAAGGAATTAAAAAAAGATGACAACTCATCGAAAAAAGAGTAATAATGTCAAAAAGTACAATCTTTAAATAAAACAGACATTATATTTTGGTTTACCCAAAAAGGAAAACATGATTTGTACTTCGTATTATGAGACGGATGAAGCAATATATTCATTCCTTGATTGTAGACTAGATACTGCTTTGTATGTGTGTTTAGATTAGGGTCCATAACTACAAGCAAACAAATTTTTTTCTAGAATTAGACTAGTACACAACTTATACAAAATAGAAAAATTAACAAATATAATACGGAGTAATTATTACTCGTAATACATTTTATACAATGCGATCTACTATTTTTTTTATGCATAATCTTGTAAAAGGTATATATATAGTTGACTACTTGATTTCTAAAACAAGCAATTCCTAAACTCTATGTGTAAGGGCCCTTTACAAACTAACATCCCTACAAAAAGTAAATTAGAAAAAGGATAACAAAAAAATTGAAAGAAAGAAATTTTGCGAACCCAAATAAACTGAGGACGGCGTACTCCGCTTACTTCTAAATGTTACTATTGGGCAGAGTTTTCCTAGGCGAAGCACAAACGTACAATAAAAGGTTACATTTATGCCTTCAACAGAATCAACACTAATGAATTAAAGGTAATCAATTAATCATAGACCTTTTGAATTACATAACGTTTTTATGTTAAACAATTTAATCAATCAAAACAACAACGAACCAAAACCGAAAAACAAAAACAAAAACAAAAACAAAAAAAAAAAAAAAAAAAAAAACAAACAAAAACAAAAAAAAAAAAAAAAAAAAAAAAAAAAAAAACGAAAAAAAAACGAAAAAAAAAAAATCTCAAAAAGAAGTGGTAGAGTATGTGAGCAAGACTTTAATTAAGTTCCTTATATATGGCCATCCACATAGATCATATATATCCTTCATACTCTTAATTTAATCTACATGCCCCAAACTCGTTCATTGTGTAATTGTGTCGATTTAATTCCCTTTATCTAAGTCGACCAACTCCTAATTAATAGGCTTTCCTTTTTTTTTTTTTTTGAAACCAATTAATAGGCTTTCCTTAATTTCTTTATAAAATCCTAATTTTCCCGAACCTCTACTATACCTTTTCTTATCAATGTATGCATACATGCTTAAATGAACGTTCGTAGCAATTTTTTCTTCTTAGCGCATCCTTAAAATTTAAACTGATCCTACTTTATATCAAATATCTTGTCAAAGTGTTTTCACACTCCCATTAGTCCCATATTATCATACATGCATACATCTGGTAGCTAGCAACTCCAATCTTTTTCTTAATGCATGTACTCCTTAAATGTACTCCAATTTAAGTCTTATTCATTCATAAAGGTTTATTTACATAATCAATTATCTCCATCCCAATTAATATACTAATTGATGTACTTTTTTGGGTCAGACCTTTTTCTATCAATTGCTTAATCTTTATTGTTTTATGGGTACAAATTTTCTAATACAAAATATATACTTGGAACATAATTTTAAAAGGGTCACATGGATGATTGAGACCAAAGTTATAGATTAAAGATTTGAAATTTCTATGCATGAAAATTAGAATGAACATTTAATATATGAATTAAATCAAAATGTCAATATCTCTACTCGCTTTATGTTCCTATAGTACGTAAGATCAAATCAATGTTTCACAATTAATATATCACAATGCAAATTCACCACCATACAAATTTTTCCTCAGAAATTATCATTTAGTTTCGTTCTATTCTTTTAAATACACTTTTTTTTTCCTTCTATTACGGAGTTTCAATTAGTAAATGATATAGTCTCTCTCAGTTGATTTACGAGTATTATTAATTCGTAAAACTCACTAGGTTATTTCATACAAGAAAATGAGATTTTATCCCCAAAGCTTATATACTTTGGCGGAAATTGATCTACTTTAATGAACTTCTCGCAGCGTGGTTTCAAAAAAAAAAGAAAATGAGATTTTATTTTTCTTACTTTAATTGCGACTATATTCTAGATTGCTTTCTAGTCTCTACTTTAATTATAAAAAAATCTTTGTATGTATATAGAGCCGCCTTTTTTGTATATATATACTTCGTATATCTAAACAAAACTCAACAAGAAAATTATTTTCTAGTTAATTGAGGAGTATATATATCTTTTGCATATACATACTTTTATTTGTATGTATTAAAGGTGGGCACGGGCCGTGCCGGCACGCGGGCGGCACGGGCCCGGCACGACTCCGGCACGGCCCGGCACGGGCACGGCCACCGGCACGGCACGGCACGGTGGCACGCCTGTGGGCCGTGGGCCGTGCCGTGAACAAAAGTTCCAGCTCTGGCACGGGCACGGCCCGTGGCACGGCGGGCGGCACGGTGGCCGGCACGACGGCCGGCACGCTGGCACGACCCGCCGGCACGGCACGTGGCACGGCCAGGCACGGCCCGGCACGGCCCGTGCCTTTTACTAGCCGTTGGAAATATGGCCGTTTATGGCTGTTTTCCAACAGCTATAAACGGCCATATTTTCCTCCAATTTCCACCCAATTTCCCACCCAAATCCCCTATAAATACCTCATATTTTCCTCCAAAATTTTCACAATTCATCAACTCATCTCTTCTCTCTTATTCTCTAATTTTCTTACTCCCAAATTCTCAATTCTCAAATTCCTACAAATCATACAATCTTCCTCTCATTTGTGAAAAAGAAAAAAAAAATTCCTACTCTCTTATAAATTTTACATTTTTAATATTATTAGTCTACTACCAAAAAAAAAAAAATTGTTATATTTACATTCGGGAAATTAAAATTTCGGGAAATTATAAATTCGAGAAATTATAAATTTGGGAAAGCATTGAAGCGTCATTGTAAGATCTAACTCAACTTTTTTTTTAATTTGTTATTGTTATTGTTATTGTTATTATTATTATTATTGTTATTATTATTATTATTATTATTATTATTATTATTATTATTATTAATTTATTATTATTATTATTATTATTATTATTGTATACTTGGAACTACTTAATTATATAAAAACTACTTTCTATTTTAATTGTGGGTTATTTGGATTGTTGAAATCTGTCTAAGGCGGGATTTGGGCTCTGGACAACGTCGCTCCTAACCTCTCCTACCTGGGATCTCATTGATTTAGATAATCTACTATTATTATAATTATTTTTGAAAATTTATTTTATATAAAAACTACTTACTTATTAATTCTCATTGATCTCATTGTTGTTAATTGTTACTTTGTTATTGTTAGTTGTGTTATTATCATTAATTAATCATGGCATCAAACCCGAACGTTTCCTCCTCCTCTAGAAAAGCCAAGTCAACATGTAGGGAACCACCAAACCCAAACACTTCAATGTCTATGCCCCCCCCTAACATGCCCTTTCCCTCTTCTAACATGCCCTTTCCAAACACTTCCACCCCTTTCTTTCATCCCCAAAACATGGGAGGGCAAGAACAAATGGATGATATGGCTCCTTGGACCCAATTTCAACAAACCCAATATCAACAATAAAGCTGGGCGTGGGCCGGGTCAGCACGCGGGCGGCCCGGGCACGGCACGAGGATGGCCCGGCACGGCACGGCCCGCCGGCAGGCCCGGCCCGGCACGATGGCACGCCCCTCGTGCCTCGTGCGGGCTGCGGTTAAAAAAAACCAAAAAACAGCCCGGCACGGCACGAGCCCGGCCAATAGCCCGCAGGCACGGCCCGCAGGCACGGCCCGCAGGCACGGCCCGCAGGCACGGCCCGCAGGCACGGCCCGCAGGCACGGCCCGCAGGCACGGCCCGCGGGCTAACGGCTATAAGGCTGGTTGTGTTTTCCCTCCAACGGCCATAAACGGCCATAAACGGCTATAAACGGCTATATTTTCACCTATAAATACCACCCTAAACTTCCAATTCTTTCCACAACTCAACTTCTCATCTCATTCTCTTACTCTCTTATTCTCATAATCTCATTATTCTCATATATTATAATTTATAAATTATAATCTCTTAATATTTCTTAATCTCTTATTCTCTTATAAATTTTACATTTTTAATATTATTAGTCTACTACCAAAAAAAAAAAAAAATACTTTGTTATATTTACATTCGGGAAATTATAATTTCGGGAAATTATAAATTCGAGAAATTATAAATTTGGGAAAGCGTTGAAGCGTCGTTGTAAGATCTAACTCAACTTTATTTTAATTTGTTATTGTTATTGTTATTATTATTGTTGTTATTATTATTATTATTATTATTATTATTATTATTATTATTATTATTATTATTATTATTGTATACTTGGAACTACTTAATTACATAAAAACTAATTTCTATTTTAATTGTGGGTTATTTGGATTGTTGAAATCTGTCTAAGGCGGGATTTGGGCTCTGGACAACGTCGATCCTAACCATAACCTACCTGGGATCTCATTGATTTAGATAATCTACTATTATTATAATTATTTTTGAAAATTTATTAACTTACTAATTAAGTAATAATTAAGAAAAAAAACTTACTTATACTTGTTAATTGTTATAATTTGTTACTTTGTTAGTGTTATAAACTTATAATTGTTAATTTGTTATAATTGTTAATATTGTTGTTAATTATTATTTATTAGTTAATAATCTTAATTAATCATGGCATCAAACCCGAACCAATCCTCCTCTAAAAAAGCCAAATCTAAACGACCATTGGAAGGCTCTTCTATGCCCCCCCCTACAATGCAAATCCCTACTATGCAAATCCCTACAATGGCCACCACCCACCCCGGGTTTTCTACCGGTTTTCCCACCGGATTAGATCAACAAGGGACATTCCAACCATGGCAAAGCACCCAATCTCCACCTTATTATGCCTCCGCACATGATATGCCTTTTGAATTTAACTATCAAACAACTCAAGCAAGCAACACACAACCTGCCGGCTCTAGTGACCCATCCGTCCAAAATACTATTCCCCCATCTGATAACCCATTCATTGAATGGTACACCGAAGAAGAAATGACCCTTTTGAAAAACCGAAAGAGTAAATGTTGGCAATATTTCTTGTTAAGTAGAGATGGTGAAAAAGCCAAGTGTAAAACTTGTGGTAATATTTATTCGGCTCCAGCCAAAGGCGGTACGGGGCACCTAAACCGACACAGTGAAAAATGTGGTGCCCCAAGTACTGACCCAACTCAACCAAAAATTTCTCAATTCCATCCTTATGGCTTCACTTACAATTATGAGAGAGATAGGGATGAACTTGGGAGAATGATAGTCCAAGCCGAACAACCTTTTCTTTTTGCTGAAAGTGATCCGTTTAACAATTACATTAAACGAGCACTACAACCCCAACACAAAAAAATCTCCCGAAAAACCGTTAAAACAGCTGCCATGAAAACTTACTTAGAATACAAAATGAAATTAATTGAAGAACTTAAAACTCTTACTTCAAGAGTTTCTATAACTTCTGATGCATGGGATGGTGGTTATGGTTTACATTATTTGTGTGTTACTTGTCATTGGGTTGATAGTGAATGGTTATTGCAAAAACGTATTATTTATTTCAAATTGCTTGAATACCCCCATACGGCCTTTAATATTTCTAATTGTATTATGAGTGCTCTTGATGAATATTGTCTTAGGGACAAAATCATGTCCATGACGTTTGATAATGCAACATCCATGACAGCTAGTGCTAATCTAATTAAACCAAACTTGCATAATGTCATAATGGATGGAGATGCATTACATATTAGATGCATTTGTCATGTTTTAAACTTGTGTGTTAAGGATGGACAAGAAGCAATTGGTCCATACTATTCCAAAATTCGAAATGCTGTTTTGTCTATTATGTCTTCTAGCAGTAGGTATCAGGAATGGAGGCGATATCTTAAGCAAAATAAGATAAAGCCTATTAGAATTAAAACGGATTGTCCAACTAGGTGGAACTCCACCTATGACATGTTGAGTCAGGCACTTTCGTATAGAGTTCCATTTTCATTGTTTTACAATAATAAGTATCCACAATTCATGATAGCAGACTCCGATTGGGATAATTGTGAAAAATATATGCAATTTTTACAATTATTATATAGTATGACTCACTGTTTTTCTTCTGTTTATGTTCCTTGCATTCATTCTTTCCTTCAAAATGCATGTTTATTTGCTCAACTTCTTTATGAACATCGATCACAACAAGATTACAATGATTATGTTCCACAAATGGAGGCTAAATGGCGTAAATATTACACTAAGCTTCCTATGGTTTATATGTTTGCTTCTATTTTAGATCCTAGATCAAAGTATGATGGCACATTTATGCTAATTGATATTTACTATGAATGCATGCAACTCGGTGATGGTGTCGAACAATATAAAAATCATGTGAAAGATAAATTTTTTGAGTTATATAGAGTTTATGAATCTAAATATGGAACCGTCACTCATTTTGCCCCTTCTCAAACATCCAAAAGCGTAAGTAAAACGGGCAAAAGTTTGGCGGCCCAAGCTGCTAACATGTTATCTAAGTTTTCAGGTAGTGGATCATCATCAAGGCGAACACAAAGCGATGTTTCGGAGTTGCAAATGTACTTAAACTACGACTTCATGAAAGGCTTGGACGAAGATTCGAGGTTGGGGATGGACATCCTAGATTGGTGGAAATCCCAAAGCACAAAGCATCCAATTTTGGCGGCAATGGCACGTGATATTTTCAGCATCCAAGCCTCCTCCGTTGCCTCGGAACGAGCTTTTAGTGCTTCGGGAAGGGTTCTAGACGATAGAAGAACAAGTTTGAAGCCCGAAACACTAGAAATGTGTGTTTGCTTGAAGGATTGGATGGATGCCCAAGAACGCATCCAAGATCGTACTTTTACGGCCAACGACAACATCGATGGTTCCGATCGTTCTGGTTCAACTAGCTCCTCCGCATTAGCTAGTGAACATGAAGCCGAAGATGAAGACGAAGAAGATAATGAAGACCTTGATTGAAGATTACCAACAACTCGAGAATTAATATTAATTAGCGAAAATTCTAGTATTTCCTATGTACTCTATTAATTAGTGAAAATGTTAGTATATCCTATGTTGGCTATGTACTCTATTAACATTAGCCGTATAATAAAATAACAAAATAAGTTATTCATCAATTATTGTTAGTTGTACACTTGTACTTCATATTATCTTTTACTTAATAAATTTTTATGAATGAATTTTTTCAACTTTTAATTTTATGGAATATGTTATATTGTTATTTAATTTTTGTCTAATACTTATATAGTTATATGAATAATATGATATATAGTAAATTATGAATGAACAATAAATATTAATATAATTTAAACAATATTTAATATAACTTAACTCCATAAAAAATTTAATAATTATTATATTCAAATATTAAATTGTATAATTATTCAATTCAATTTTTTCTTTCATAAAAAAAATTCAAGTTTTTTTAAAGTTTTTTTTAATTTTTTTTTTTAAAAAAAAAAAAGAAAAAAGGGTAAGCCGTGGCCCGTGGGCCGGCACGGCCCGCCTCCACCGTGGGCCGGCACGGTGGCCGGCACGACGGGCGGCCCGGCACGGCACGACCGGCACGGTGGGCCGTGCCGTGCCGTGGACAGGGATGCTTGAAGGCAGGCCCGGCACGGCACGGCCCGCCTCCACCGTGGGCCGTGCCAGGCCCGGCACGACACTGTACCAGGCCCGCCTAGGCACGGCCCACGGCAGGCCCGGCACGGCACGTGCCCAGCACTAATCAACAATATGAATTTCCTTTTCCTCCTCCTCCTCCTTCCCAAGGTAGCCAAACACAAGCTTCCGGGTCGAGTGAACCATCCACTCACATGCCCAACACCCAAAATCCTAACATATTAGAGTGGTGTACCGAAGAGGATTTTGCTCAAACCAAAAGAAAGTGTGAAGTTTGGGCACATTATCAATTAAGTAAAGATGGAAAAAAATGCAAGTGTCGGACTTGTGGTAAAATTTTCTCGGCCGATACCAAGGGAGGGACGGGACACCTTAGTAGACATACAAAAAAATGTGGTGGACCATCTAGTGATCCAACCCAACCTAAAATTTCTCAATTCCATCCACAAGGTTTCATTTACAATTACGAGAGAGATAGGGATGAACTTGGGAGAATGATTGTACATGCAGAACAACCTTTTCTTTTCGCCGAAAATGATGCCTTCAACAACTATATTAACCGAGCACTACAACCAAAACACAAAAAAATCTCCCGAAAAACCGTTCGATCTGCTGCCATGAAGACTTATCTAGAGTACAAATTGAGATTAGTAAATGAATTAGCTAATCTTCCTAGTAGAGTTTCTTTAACCGCCGATGCATGGGATAGTGGGTACGGACTTCACTATTTATGTGTTACTTGTCATTGGTTAGATAATGAGTGGATGTTACAAAAACGCATCATTCATTTCAAAATGCTTGAATACCCTCATACCGGTCTTAACATTTCACATCATTTAATGGAAGCCATTGATGCATATAGTCTTAGGGATAAAATCATGTCTATGACTTTCGATAATGCAACTTCTATGACATATAGTGCGAATTTGGTCAAATCCCAATTGAACGATGTTATATTAGATGGAGATGCACTTCATGTTAGATGCATTTGTCATGTTCTTAACTTGTGTGTGAAGGATGGAACACAAGCAATTGGTCCATTTTATCACAAAATACGGAGTGCTATTTGCACTATTAATAGCTCTAACATGAGATATCAAGAATGGAAAGGTTTTTGCAGGCAACAACGGATTAAAACCATAAAAATAGCACCGGATTGTCCAACTAGGTGGAACTCCACCTATGAAATGTTGAGTCAGGCAATCGAGTACAAGGTTCATTTAACACTTTTTTATAATATGAAATATCCACAAAATGCTTAACTTGAAGATGATTGGGCTAATTGTGAAAAATATATGCAGTTTTTACAATTACTATATGGTATGACACATTGTTTTTCTTCTGTATATAATCCTTGTGCTCATTCTTTTCTTAGCAATGCATGTTTACTTGCACAACTTTTTGCGGAACACCGATCACAACATGTTTATCGTGGATATCTTCCATCCATGGAGGATAAATGGCGTAAATATTACACCGATATTCCTATGATTTATATTTTTGCTTCCATTTTAGATCCCAGACAAAAATATGATGGCACCTTTTTATTAATTGATATTTATTATAGTAACATGAATTTTGAAGATGATGTTGAAACTTTTAAGAATAAGGTGACAAATGAGTTTTTTAATTTATATAATGTTTATGAAAGTAAATATGGAACCGTGTCTCGATTTGCCCCTTCTCAAACATCCAAAAATGTAAGTAAACGGACCAAAGGTTTATTTGCACAAGCTGCTAACTTGATGTCTAAGTATTCAGGTACAGAATCATCATCATCTAGGAGAACTCAAAGCGATGTTTCGGAGTTGCAAATGTACTTAAGTTACGACTTCATGAAAGGCATGGACGATGAAGAGAAGTTTGGCCTCGACATCCTCGATTGGTGGAAATCACAAGCCGTGAAACATCCAATTTTGTCGGCAATGGCTCGTGATATTTTTGCTATCCAAGTCTCCTCCGTTGCTTCCGAAAGAGCTTTTAGTGCGTCGAGAAGAGTTCTAGACGATAGAAGAACAAGACTAAAACCCGAAACACTTGAAATGTGTGTTTGCTTCAAGGATTGGTTGGATGCCGAAACTCGTTCTCAAGATCGTACTTATGCACAAAACGACGACGATGAAGGAACGTCGACTTCTTTTAGTTCTCAATCCACTCAATTGGCGGATGAACTTGAACCTCTAGGAGACGAAGACGAAGGCGAAGACGAAGACGACCAATAATAATTACATGATTACATATTAACATTATACACTATTGTATTCTTTTTGTATTATCGAACTTCATATTCCGTATAATAAATGAAGTTATTCAATATTCATACACTATTGTACGATTTTTAATTATCATTACTTATTTTGTAATTTTGTATTATTGAATTATCGTATATTCGTACCGGCTAGTCGGCTACCGTCATATAATAAAATAAGTTATTCTTCAATTTTTTGTGTTTTCGGATTATCGCACTAGTATTTTTTTTTTATTATATGCATTTTTGTTTTTAATTCGTTTTTTTTTTAACATTTATTTTTTTTTTAAAAAAAAAAAAAAAAAAAAATTAAGGTAGGCACGGTTTGGCCCGCGGCCCGGCACGGCACGGCCCACCCCGTGCCTAGTGGGCCGTGCCGTGCCGTGGGCTGGGGTGTGCCAATTCCAGGCACGGCACGGAACGGCACGCCGCGGAGCCGGCACGGCACGGCACGGGCACCACCCCGGCACGGCCAGGCACGGCCCGCGGCGGCACGGGCACGGCCCGTGCCCATGTTTAGTATGTATATACATCGTATTTCTCCAAAAAAAATTCAATGAGAAAATTAATTTTTAGTTGATTGAGAAGTACTATATACTTGTATTTTATTTTATAGGTAGGCGTATCCTGCATTTTTGTAGGGTGATTCAGAAACAAGTTTCATCATTTGTCCCTAACCGACTAATAAATCAAAACCTTATTCTGCACAGCCAACTACATATAATGAAAATTAAACTTAGACAATTATTCTAAAGAAATTAAAAAGCTATTTTTATAAAATAAAATAAATAAATAATATATAGCATATTAGGACAGTTTTATGATTCAAATTGACTAATAAATTTGGCTGATACTTTTCTTTATAGAGATGAAGGATAAGATCTCGTATCTTAATTATTAAGTGTAAAACAAATCTTAATCCTATGCCATAGTAATTGAGAAATCATGCTTTTTAGGGTGTTTTTTTTTTTTTTTCCACTATGTCGTAGTCTAAAGTTAAACTTTATACCCATCCGTATCACTAACTTTTCTACGATTTCTAATAAATATTGGAATTATCATAGTGGTATACTCAAGGTGACAACTATATAAGTGTACTATACGTGTTGTTACCTGCCCACATAACCTTGTAAACTAAAAATTACATCATCGTCTGGTTTAAATATATCTTTCTTTACATGGCATCACATATACGCAATATTAGTGCTGGTTAATTTTCTCTTTCTAAAGTAATTACGCTAACAAATCTTTAAATTCACGTGATAATTTGAATCAACCATGAAATTTAAGTCATAAATGAGATAAAATTTGTTTTTAAATGAAAGTATTTTGTAAAAATTTAAGCCATATAATGTATTGATTTCTAGATATCTAACAATACACGTGACTATACGTGTTAAAACACGTGACTATATATCTTAATTAACCTAGTAATGAGCGTACTATTCATTGATATGTAGACAAGTAGACAACCTTAGCTTAATGGTTCATTACAATTTGTACTGTAGTCCATTTTACATGATCATCATCAAGAAATATTGAATCCATAAACTTACTAGCAATTTTTTATACACACATCTTTTTCCATGATACATGTCATTCTAACCTAGTAAGTTTTGATTTTTAAAAAATTAAAAATAAAACAAATTTAGAGAAGAGAAATAAAGGGGCATCAAACCCGGCCCGAAGATTAAGCTTCAGCAATACATAGTTTCAAACCAAACAAAGAAAATCAAAATAGAGCCACATGGTAATAAACTAATAATGCACAAACTAGGGAAAGAAAGAGAGAGAAAAAGGAGGAAGTTGAGGAAAAAGGCTTTGAAAAAGGAGGGATAATTCATCGTTGAAAAAACCAAATTTTTTTAAAAAAAAACTTCATCAAAGGGTAGTCAAAAGTCAAAATGATTTCCCAAAATAAAAAAAATTAGAAAAAAAAAACGTAGAATTAATTTGGACAGTACTAATTTTGTTTACGTAGCATGCTCTCCACAACAAACTTATACAATAACAAGAAAATTGATACACCCAACAAAATCATCGTATGCACACTCCCTCCGTCTCTAAAAATTCTGGTACTCCATATTAATCCAACATTTTTCATTGTCAATATTATTATCTCACGTAAAAAGTCAGTACATAGAATAATGATATTTAGAGACAGAAAGAGTAGTATTCTATATACGTATATATCAAACGATGCAATTATCGTCAGATTAACAGGAAGAACGTTTAGAAACGGAATTTATAATTTATTTAAAAAAAGGGAGAGAGGGGGGGAAGGGATATTTCTTTCTCTTTCTAACAATCTCTCTCCAAAGCAAGAGCAATAAGAGCACCTTACCCTCTCACCCCACCACCATAAATGCAGTTTTACAACCTCCCCTCATTTCTCTCTCCTCAAAAACTCAATACGCTCTTTGCAATTACTCCTCTTTCTGCCACTTCCCTTCTCCACCTGTTCCCTACCCTTCTCTCTTCTCTCTTCTCTTTCTCTCTCTAAAAATCAAACCCTCACTCTTTTCTCTCTAAAACATCATTCAACTTCTACCTCACGAATGTCAGAATCCAGATCCAACTCGACTCCGTAAGTTTCTCATTTCCCCCCTTTTCTCTTTGTTTTATCTCCGTCGCTCCGGTATGTATGTCTGTCAAAGTGTTAAGTATGCGCGCATGTATCCGTAACCATTTTTTTTTTTCTTACAACGTAGAAATGCCCTACATGGCTAGAAATCTTTTTCTTCTTTGATTTATAAAAGATTGATTTTTGTAAAGAAAATTCATTTTAGTTTTTTGTTAATAATGATGATAATCCATGTTTGACGTTCAAAACCTTAATGTGAACCATATTTTCCGTGTTTTTATTTTTTCAAGAGGAGTTGAAAAGGCGTGATCTTCGTTGGCGTTATAATCTGTGTCAAAAAATTAAATTATTTATTTTTTTAATAAATAAAATAAAAGGTGAGCTAATTTGGAGTTAGTAGTATATGTCAAAGCCACCTTTTCACACTGTCAACCCTCATTTATCTAAATACATTTTTTTTTGTATTATTATTATTGTTGTTACCTTATAAAAAAATTATTAACTTACGTCTAGAATGTCGCGTAAATAAAGGTAAAATAAAATAAATATTATAATTAGAGATATATAATAATGTCTATAAATATTTTCTCTCTCTTCTTAAGACAATAGTCAAAGGGTAATTGACTTACAAAACCAGAAACCACCCCCACGAGTCAATCTAGTGGAGAGCTTAAGTCACCTCTCAGAAAATTTACAGATGAGAGAGAATTTTTCTTAATTTTTTTTTTCACTAAAAGACAAATTTTTCTAGGGTTTTTTTTTTTTTGGTTTAGTATATAAATATATAATTTAATTAGTCTTTCTTTTTTAATTTTTTTGTAATTTATTTGGGTTTTGTAGATCGGTAAAATGGATGAAGTGAAGAAGGATCTGGATTATTATCAGGTGAAATATTTGTTTCAATTTTATTTTTTTTGTTATCTTAATTTTTAATGTTTTTTGTAAAAAAAATTATTAAAATTATTGTTATTTCCTAAAGTTTGGTTTATATAATTTTCCATAGTGAGTTAGTTTTGTACATCAACTTTCCCTCATCTATAAGAAATCATTTTTTACTAAAACTAGAAAATTATCACATTTCATGATTTTTAATTAATTTTTTTTGGATGTTTTTGTTTATATATATGTAGATGTTGTAAGAAGGTAGACTATCAGCAAAAACAAAAGGGAGGAAATTTAAAAGACGAAAAAAATAATCAAAGGGTAAAGGAAAATTACTTTTATTATTATTAGGGAAAAATACAAAAAAAAAAAAATGTTTCAACCAAATATGTTTGAGACACACCACCAGTTGCTAGACATGTCTGGGCATAAAACTCCGGATAGCGAGTTAGGGAAGATGAGGGATGACGAATTCGAAAGCAGTAGATCCGCTACCGAGAATCTGGAGGGGCTTTCGGGTGATGATCAGGATCCGAATCAACGGCCGAAGAAGAAGCGTTACCACCGTCATACTCAACACCAGATTCAAGAGATGGAAAAGTAATTTTTTGATAATTTTTAGTTTTTATTGTTTACTTAATTTTATTAGATGGTTTGTTATTTTGTTTTATTTTTTTGTAACACAATAATTAATTTTTTTTTTTTTTTTTTTTTTTGGTGCGTAATTGAAGTTTTTTTAAGGAATGCCCTCATCCGGATGATAAGCAAAGAAAGGAGTTAAGCCGTAGATTATCATTGGAGCCTTTACAAGTCAAGTTTTGGTTTCAAAATAAGCGTACTCAAATGAAGGTATAATCATACATATTACTTCTTTCATCCCACAATTTTAGCCTTCTATATATATAATTTACAACACAATTCACGAAATGATAAACTAATACCTTGATTAATGTTGTTAATAAGCAATTAACAATTGCTTAATCTCTAAGTGAATTTCGTAGATCACTCATTTGGTCTAATACTTGGGTCGAATCCTTGATACTACCCAAAAACGTGAAACGAAAATGTGTAATAGATTGTTTCATAATTCATAATTCTTAATTCTGCCTTTTCACGAGATTTACATGCACAATTTAATTATTATTTTTATGATTAGCTAGCTAACAACTTATGTAGTGACTATTGAGGTAAATCTCCACTTGTGAAAGTAATTGTCAGTTTAATTTGTTAGTCATTGTTATTACATACTCATATAGCAAAGTTTTTATTTAGTAATGCATTATATGCTTTTGGTTAATGATAATGCTATCGCGAAAGGGACAATATATAGCCATTAATTGATCGCGAACTTCTTAATTTCATTGTAATATGTCAATTTTTATTAACATTTGCCTGCTTTAATGAAGTATATTTATGTAATGCACTCCACAACCTTTGCTTCCAAGGTGCTACACTATTTAATAATCTCTTATATGGTTCATTAACCAAATTAATTAACATATTAATAATTTTTCATGATAGGAAGCGTAATTTATATTAATAATAATCTCTTATATGGTTTCTTCCTAACCAAATTAATTAATTTCCATGATTTTAGGCTCAACATGAACGATCAGAGAACCAGCAACTTCGAAATGAGAATGAAAAACTTCGAGCTGACAACATAAGGTTTAAGGAAGCCCTAAGCAATGCTACTTGTCCCAACTGTGGAGGGCCAGCCGCGATTGGTGAGATGTCATTTGATGAACAACAACTCAGGATTGAGAATGCTCGACTTAGAGAAGAGGTATTTTTCCCTTGATCACATGTATAAACATTCATTTAACTAGTAAAACAAATTGTTTTGGCTATAATATATTTGTTTTACTAATAAGTTATGAACTTAATGGTACACGATTAATTCTTATTTCAATCTTACAAAGTTGCAACTAATATTTAACGGAGGTAGTAATACATCTTATTTCAATCATTTACATATACTTATTTTTTATTTTTTGACGAATTGTTACAGATTGATAGGATATCAGGCATAGCAGCAAAATATGTAGGAAAGCCCTTAGTGACTTACCCTCATAATCTACAAAATCAAGGGCTACAACCTTCGCGCTCCTCTCTTGATCTTGGAGTTGGGAGCTATGGACCGCAATCAGGCATGGTAGGGGACATCTACGGCTCAGCTGGAGACCTCATACGATCAGTAGCCCCACCTACCGAGGCAGATAAACCCATGATCATTGAGCTGGCAGTGGCGGCAATGGAGGAACTTATTAGGATGGCTCAAGCAGGTGACCCCTTGTGGATTCCTAGCACGGATAACTCAACTGAAATCCTTAATGAAGAGGAGTATTTCCGGACCTTCCCTCGTGGGATTGGTCCTATGCCTTTAGGCTTGAAATCGGAGGCCTCAAGAGACACCGCCGTTGTTATCATGAATCACATGAACTTGGTTGAAATTCTCATGGATGTGGTAAGATTATTATTATTGTAAACATATAAAAACTAATTTAATTTAGGCTTTTTCGTGGACTAATCGTGTTTTTTGTGTGTGTAATTAGAATCAATGGTCATGTGTGTTCTCTGGGATTGTTTCAAGAGCTATGACCTTAGAAGTTTTATCAACTGGAGTTGCTGGAAATTACAATGGAGCTTTGCAAGTGGTAAGTAATTATTTATTAACCTTTGTTCGAGTAAGTTTTATTATATATTAACAAGTAATTTTAATCATGGAATACATAATTTATTAACTGTTTGTGATTAAACTCACAGATGACAGCTGAATTTCAAGTCCCTTCACCTCTTGTTCCAACTCGCGAGAACTACTTTGTGAGATATTGTAAGCAACATGGGGACAGTACTTGGGCAGTGGTTGATGTTTCGTTGGATGGTTTACGCCCTAGCCCAATTCCAAGGTGCCGTAGAAGGCCATCCGGTTGCCTAATTCAAGAGTTGCCCAATGGTTACTCTAAGGTATGTAATGAATGAACAAAAACCCTATATTCTGTTATTAAGATTTTTTTTTTCTAGTTTGATTAATTATTTTGTTAGCAACTTGTACTCATTTTGATTTGAATGTGATTTCTTAAGGTGATGTGGGTTGAACATGTTGAAGTGGATGATCGCGCTGTGCACAACATATATAGGGCACTCGTAAATTCAGGGCTAGCTTTCGGAGCTAAACGTTGGGTGTCAGCATTGGATAGGCAATGTGAAAGGCTTGCTAGTGTTATGGCTAGCAACATGCCTGCAGGAGAGGGTGGTGGTAATTAACTAAAATTTTCTAATTCATTTGAAAAGGGGATGCCCTAGTTTCTCATGGCGAGAAACAAAATTTGTTTCCCACATGACATTTTTGTAAATAAATCAAAAACTTTATTCAATTGTGGAGCCCACAATATTGAAAAAGTTGTTGATTTATTCACGAAAATGCCCCCATGAGAAAGAAACAAACTCAATATGAGAAACAGGGAATTTCCCCATTTGAAAATATTGCTATTTTTTATTTTCAAATTAAAATCCTTTAATTTATCTCACTTGTTATGTATCACTTTTATTTAAATCATATTCTAAATTGGGACTTAAATGAAATTGAAAATTCACACCAAAAAACATTTATCTTTTTTTTTTGACCTTTTTTAATTTTTTTGAATTTTTGGTAGTTATTACAAGTCCAGAAGGGAGGAAAAGTATGCTAAAGCTAGCTGAAAGGATGGTGATGAGCTTCTGTGCCGGGGTTGGAGCCTCAACAGCCCACACATGGACAACATTATCAGGGAGTGGTGCTGATGATGTTCGAGTGATGACTCGAAAGAGCATGGATGACCCTGGTAGACCCCCAGGCATTGTTCTTAGTGCTGCTACTTCTTTCTGGATGCCTGTTTCTCCTAAACGAGTCTTCGATTTCCTGCGTGATGAGAACTCTAGGAGTGAGGTATGTACATGCCCAATACAACACCCTAGATATTAATTTAACATTGTTACAATTAAACATCAAATAGTAGTATATACTTCATATATTATTAATAAGCACAACAAGAACATAAATTTTTTGCATCAAACAGAAAATAATTTACATGAACATATATGTATATTGCTAGGGTTTAAGTTGAGATAACAATTATTCTCACAATTAAATATCTCAATATAATTGATTCTTTGATCAACTATAACATAAAAACTAGTTAATTTTTGGTTACAAGTTATATTATTGAATAATTAGCTAATTTATTCTTTTAATGTCTACTTTATGCAGTGGGATATCCTCTCTAATGGAGGACTAGTCCAAGAGATGGCTCACATAGCCAACGGTCGTGATCCAGGGAACTGTGTTTCGCTATTAAGAGTGAATGTAAGTCATTATTGTCTTTAATTTGCTAACTTATATGTACCCAATATTGTGAAACAATTAATTATAAATCAATTGTTTTGTGACATTAATATTAATTTTGGGGTGTTAAATGTAGAGTGCAAATTCAAGCCAGAGCAACATGCTAATACTCCAAGAGAGCAGCACAGACCCAACAGGCTCCTATGTCATCTATGCACCTGTTGATATCGTCGCAATGAATGTGGTCTTAAACGGTGGTGATCCAGACTATGTTGCACTCTTGCCATCAGGCTTTGCAATACTTCCTGACGGTCCAGTAGGAGCACATGGTGGCGGTCCCTTGGAGGTCGGCTCAGGGGGTTCGTTGCTAACCGTTGCATTCCAAATCCTAGTTGATTCGGTTCCTACAGCCAAGCTCTCCTTGGGTTCTGTTGCTACTGTTAATAGTTTGATTAAGTGCACTGTGGAAAGGATAAAGGCTGCTGTTGCTTGTGAGAACCCTTGATCAAACAACTTGATTGGCATGCTTTTGTTGATGGTAAGCCAATTTAATTATTAATTTCGCGGTTATTCTAGTCTTTTTGGGGCATAATGATTATGTTTTTGAACATTTACATTTACATAAATATACTCAATTCGTTTTGTTATATAATACCTTGAGAGTTGAGATTATTTTCTATAAAAATATGCTAGTGAAAAGTTATTAAAGTCAAAATGAGCTAGCTAGGTTTGACCGTCAATATTGAATGTGACGTATTATTGATTTATTATTGAAATAGAATTTATGGTTCTGTATCGTCATTAACTACATGTACGTGTTATAATAATGTATACCATACCAAACCATTATTGCATCATTAACTTATTTTCGACGAGTAATGAAGATTTGTATGATTGTCGACTATTTTAAATGATTGCGACTTACCCTCGTGTAAATTGGTTTATGTTTTTGCAGTAAGCTTAATTAGTAGAGGACTGGAACACAAAATTAAGCAAATTAAAGAAGGGGAGTGTATGTGTTTACAACTTTTGTGATTTTACAGTACGATAATGAATGGAGGAAGTCAAGAACGCACCTTTTGTTGATCCTTGGAATGGTGAAAGCATGCATGTAATTTCATAATAGAAAGGAATTCAAAAGATCGAACTATCTCGATTCAAAGGAACCTATATCATCAATGGCTAACTACCATTACAAGGGAATTGGGTTCGGGTATTGACTTCGCCAAAAATAGTCAGTAAAACAAAGGTATATGGACTCGAAAATATCCATGGATGATCATAAGCATTTCCGATCCCCTTGTCCTCCCTTAAATTAAATTGACTGTTTTTGTTGCAAGTGATTATGGCAAAATTAAAGCCAAGTTAACTTGAGACTTTTAGAAAAAACCTTGTTGCATAAGAGTGTTTTGATAAATTAATTAGGCTGATTATCTCCCCTTCTTCAATCTTGATCAAGTGTATGTTATGTTTTTAGATTTCTTGTTTAAGTTTAATGTAGGACTTTTTTCACTTTTTTTTTAAAAAAAAACTGACTTTTTGTATTTTGAGTGCTTTTCTAAAGGATAATATTGCAAATTTGTGTTTCATTTCTTTGAAACCTAGCTAAGATTTTGTTGCCAAAATTGTTTAGGATATGTTGGCAAGAATATATAGTTTATGATTACAAAAAATTTCTTAGAAATTACTATGTCAATATATTTGTGGTATTGTTTTGTGATAAGTTGGATAGAATTAAAAAGGTATTTCTTTGAATTGGATTTAATTGTCACATTGTAATAAATTATATACTCGCCATGATTTGACTTATATAGTGTCAATCATCATAGTTTTTCTCGATCTACTTGTTGTCACTCCTATAACTAGTGTCATAAGAAGTACGGAGTAGTAACTATTTTCCTTAAGAAATATTGTTATCTTTCTATTTATTGTTACTTGTGAAATAGTACACATGAAAGATAAATATGGACAGGTAGTATATTGAATTCTATCATTTGATCAATCAACTAATGTACCCATTAAAAAAAATTAATCAATTGTGCATTTTTATACAATTTAAATGATATACTTTGGCATGAGTTAGCTCTCATACTAAGGCTAGATTAATGTTCAAAGGCAGAATAATCTCTTAATAAACATACATATTATATATAGTGAGTTAACTTCTGAATAACTTATAGTTATGGCACAACATATGGCAACAAAAAAAAAAAAAAAAAAAAAGATGAAATTGATTTAAATAACATCATAAAATCTGAGCTGAGTTAAATGTGTTGTGCTGAAAATGGTAAATCTTGTAGCTGTCTGGTAAGTTATCCCTAGGATGTTATCAAATTTGGTGGTAAATAAATTTGTATTGGAAATAACTAACATCATGTGGGTTGCAAGCTAAGTTAACGTAGTACAACAAATTCATGTTATCGTATACTACTAGTCTATTACTACTAAATTAAACCATGCATCATCTAAAATTTCATTCTTAACAAACTATACTATATAGAGCAATTTCAATTATTTCATCCAAGAAACATAATATATATCGTATTTCATAATCAACTCATTTAAGTCATGAAGAAACTTTTAATATTTGATTACTAAAGGGGAAAAAAAGGCTCTCGAAAACAGGATTATTATCTATGATCTGAATTATCGTTAAGGATAATAATCACACAAGCCCCTAACTTCACCCAAAAAAGGGTAGATTAAAATAATAAGAGGGGAAAAAAAAAATCGAAGTCAATTTGTAAAATAAAAAAATAAGGTCTTCCTAAGCTAGAATCCCAGTACAAGAGCTAGGGTTTGTTGAAGATCATGATCATCATTACTCAAAGTCAAAACAAAAAGGCAAAAAACACAAATTTCAAGGAAAAAATCTTGGTCCTACCAATTACCACTCATTTCAAAAACAAAAAAAAATAAAAATAATGAAAGGAAAAAGGTGAAAAATGTACCTTAAGGTAAAAAATGTTTAGCTGGATAATGTATGGAGCATGCAACGTAAGTACGTAACCGCGTAGAATTAAATAGGGTAAGAAGAGAGAGAAAATGAGAGTATTGCAATTGCAATTGTATTTGCAGGTACAACTTACATACATAAACCTAGCAGACTGTCTCTTTGACAGACCTTTTATAATTTCTTCAGTTTCAGAGCAGCAGCCACCTTCCTACATTTACTACTTTTTTTTTTTTTTTTTTTTTGGTAAAAATGAATTAAAATAACTTTGGACCAAAATATATGACAGCCAACCAATTGTAGTAGTTTTCATAAAGAAGTCATGAATGTAATTAATACTTCTAGTTTGTTTTTAAAAAAAAAAAAAAACTTTATTTTTAATTGGTTATGGTAGACAATGATATATATTGCCCTTAGGCTTATATTAGTTGCATATAACCATTAAGGGCCAGTTCCGATTTACTGAATTGAACTAAACTGAATTAATTGGGGCTAAACTGAACTGAATATAGCTGAAATGAATTGTTTATGAGAGAAGGAAATCAGGAACTGAACTGAACTGATTGGAGCTGAACTGAAATTAAACTGAACAGAATAGGCCCTAAATAGGAGAATGAGAATAGCTCAAGTAGTTAGAGCTTCCCTCTTGGTTGTAAGAGATTCTGAGATCAATTCTCAACCCCGCCCTTATGGCTCTCTAAATACCGAAAATAAATAAAAAATAAACATTGCCTTTAATTATTAAATAACAGCTTTAGATTATAAGTCGTGTTTTTGCTAATCGATTGTATTTTGATTAAATAGTACTTTTTTTTTTTTGATGAAAAGTTAGTCGGAGGTATTTTTGCAAATCAAGCTCCGCTAAATTAAGTATACTTTGGGGGAATGATTAAATAGTAGTAGCTATGATGAAATATAGTAAAAGAACACTTTCATTAATTTAATGAGACGATACTCTTCTATATTAAACATAACTTTTGGTAGTGGGAAAAAAGAGAGAATAAAATATGTAATGGGTCTATACTCTTGTCATTTCTAAATTGGGACAAACAAAAAAGAAAAGTGAGATAGTTAAATTATGTATGGTGTGTAAAATTAGAATTTATGATAAAATTGTAATCAAGTAATGTTATTAATTTTTATTTTATTTTTTTGTAATTATTTTTTTCTTAAAGAGAGCCACAAGGGTGGGGTGAGAATCGATCCCAAGATTTCCTGGAATCGGGAGAGAAGCTCTAATCACTTGAGCTATCCTTCACTCTCAAGTAATGTTATTAATGCTTAATATGGAATAATTCTTATACTCCGTATTACTTTATATATATTTTTAATATGCTTATGTTCTTGTAATTAATATTATTTTCTTAAATTAATCTTGTTTTTGGTTTTATTTCTTTTGATCGTGTAAAGTCAAAAAGATGAATATCAAAAAATTCTCGTGAGTTTGTATTTGTTGTAGACTTGTAGTGAATCACTATATTTGTTGTTGACTTGTAGTGAATCACTAGCGATTATGAAGGCCATTTTTTTTTTTTTTTTTCTTTTGGAAGAAATGAAGGCGATTGTTATTGTTTAAGTGTAATGTTGGACTGTAAATGATAAAATTACAATTGAAATTTGACCTTTTTTTTCCTTTTTTTTTTTTTTGATTGTTCGTACATTTGTATAACTTAATTAATAAATGAATGATGACTTATTTAACAAGAAGACAATGCTCCTAGAGAGGCCTTATGCCATCCGATGATTTTTTTTTTTTTTTTTTTTTTTTGTGAAGTTACATGTCAGGATGTCCCTAGACCATTTGATTCAAACTTGAACTACTACGTCGAACAATATATATATATATATATATATATATATATATATATATATATATATATATATATATATATATATATATATATATATATATATATATATTTTATAGAATATAAACTGACTTTGACCCGAGCTAATTTGTAGTGAGTAAATAAATTATGACTAACATTATTGGAATTTAATAAAAAAAAAATACTCTTAATTTAAGTAGATTCTAATATGACTCAATTAGATTGAATAAAGATGTATACATTACTCTACTAAATACGATTTGAATCCAAATTCTCAAAGAGAAATAACTTGGATTGATTTAGGAAAGTTTTTTATGATATAATAACTTATTAAAAGTTATGAAAAGATACATAACTCAAGGTCAATTATTTGATTTAAACCATACATGAGTTGTGTATGAAATTAGCTAGATAATTTTATTATCAAACGAATACAATTTACATAATAACCCTACTTGTACATCAAACGTAATTAATATATGAATTATAAATACAGAATTTTCCTAAAAGTTTTTTTTTTTTTTTTTTTTTTTTTTTTTTGATGTTTAGAGAGTCATAAGGGCAGCGGTGAGAATCGATCCCAGGATCTCCTGGAACCGAGAGGGAAGCTCTAACCACTTGAGCTATTCCTAAAAGCTTGAGCATAAATAAATTTAATTAAATATCATACAATTTGAATTGATCCCAAATCGAATCAAATGATGTGGAAATACCACATGTAGTGAACCTAGTAAGCCCAACGTGATCGACCAACTTAATTACTTTCAATCTCAAACTAAGTTTACATTCACACAAGTAGTCTAACTTATCGAAAGAGTTAAAAACAATTAATGGAATGTTTGTCCATGAAAACAATAATCAACAATAGCCCACATTAACCACCATAAGTCTTGCTGATGGGTCACAATCCAAAGGTCAAGTAGTAAATGTATGTATATATAGACAAATATCATTTTTTTTTGTTGGTGCAAAAGACAAATTACATATTAATTGCTTGCTTCCAAATTAAATCATCCTTAATTCCTTATGATTGCTAGCTTAGTGTTCATACTAGGTATGTATCCTTAACTTATAATTGTATGAACCTCTTAAAATGCCCAAAAAAGAACCATGTTTTGACCTATGATTAAGGACTTTATTTTGAAGGTTTATTAAATTATTTGAATTTCTATTATGCATCCTAGTGACAAGTGCACCTAGAGAGCAAAAACCGTCACCAGAAAAAAAAAATGTAACTATAGGTGCACCCGAGTTCATGTAGCTAATAATGATCGAACTAAAACTTGGAGGAGAAAAATGCAATGTATTTGTTTGCTCATTTGAACAAAACCAATCTATAGAAGTAGAAAATTAGTCTTGTTTTAGACTTATTGGGTTGCTAGTAGGATTGTTACGTACAGCTCGTGCAGTGTATTACAGTTTTAGAGGTTATTACTTAATTGACTATAATTTGCCCATATTATAATTAGGTCACCTATAACAATGTGTATTAATTAACTTAACCTTAGTTAACTAAATAGCATGATACAAAAAGTGCTAAATATTTTACAAAATAATACATGTAGTACTTACAAAGTTTTGGTTATAAAAAATCAACCAAGTAGGTTTTAAACTTTAGGCCACCATAATGTTACACGTAGTATTTTAAATTTTAGCTAATGTCATATATGTATATAAACCTTAATACCTATCTTAGAATGAATATTAGTGCCTAATTAACCAAAATCATCCGAGCACAATTTGTAATTTAGAGGTGTTGTAATATCCAAATTTTAATTTAAATTAAACTGTTTTTCGATCATTCAATTTTGCAAGATAAATACATCAAATATAAAATCAATTAATTAAGGGCTATATCTTTCCTAATTTGGAATTGATTTCAAAATGATGGACAAATTTACACGCAATTCAGTCTAATTAATGTTAAATTTTTATTTGGTTTTTTTTTTCCTTCTATTTTTAGCTCTTTAGCCCTAAAGGTTATGTTTAGCATTTTCCATTAATCAAACCAATGAGCTTAAGAAAAAAAGGCTTAAAATGTGTTCCATTCATTGGTAGTAAACCTCACCTAGCAAATCGAATATATGAGGTTTTCAAAAAAAAAAAATTGTTTTTCAATTTAATTAATGTTCCCTTGAATATATTGTGAGGAATCAATTACATACTTCAAAATATGAAAAAATGTTTCTTGGTACACAATTTTCCTTCAAAAAAAAAACTTGGAACACAATAGACAAGATGTATAGTTAAACTTATTGGGCCTTCATAATTGATCAATTGGATTCATATAATATAATAAAGTAAAAAGCCCAGTATTACTTGGACTAAATCATCACACTAGAAAAAATAGAAAACAACTTATGCCCAGCCCACAACCCATAGTGTAATAGTGTTACATGCATATTGTGCTATATTTTCGGCTAATTAGTTAAGACATGAAGACATTTATTCCAAAGATGATCACTCCTATCATGCATTCTAGTATAGGTCTTATTCATATCTAATTCAGCAATAATATCATCCACAATTAGATCGTTACATGTCTTCCCCATCCGTTGGCCTCGAAATGTACCTCGAAGAAATCGTTGCTTAAGATCTCTGCTGCGCAATCTAGGGTGATCTTAGACGCGCACATCATCAGTGCTGGATCCTTAGAGGGCTCAGGGGCGTAGATGATGTCTGAGTCGGGTGCTATGCCATCGTCAGGGGCAATGTCAAACTCGAGGATATCCGCTTCAGAAGGCGAGGGAGTGGTCACTAGGATTTTGGTAATGGCTAGGAATACTAGCGTAGTTGATCTTGTTGTAGCCATTTGTTGTTCTTGTACTGTGAAAATACCAAGTAAATTTTTATCTATGAATGTATGATGTACGAAGTATATATATATATATATATATATATATATATATATATATATATATATATATATATATATATATATATATATATATATATATATATATATATATATATATATATATATATATATATATATATATATATATATATATATAGGCGTAACGGTTATACCTAATTACTTTCAATGTGTTCCTCGTTTTTTTTTTTTTGGTAAAAGATGAACTAGATTAATGATAAAACATCAACAAAGAAGAGTTATCAGGGTTATACCCTTGTACAAATAACACCACCCTCATCTAAGGTGGGTTCAAAAGTGGTGTCTGGGCACCCAATCCTACTGTTCCGGAGTTAGTCATGAAATTGTCACCAAAAGAAACAGTACCATCACTACAAAGTACATCAGAAAGACAATTAGGAGGAACAATTACAACACAGATATCCAAAATGCTGATAAAACTCCAGTCCTCCCTCCTAGAAGTTGTTAGATGCAGCATAGCTTGCTTGGCCACCACATCTGCTTCCTTGACTTGATCCCTGGGCCCCTTGGACAGCCTTCCCTTTGCAATCTGACTTAGCAGGTCCCTGCAAAACAGGTAATGGTTCCCCATTTCATCAAAGGCTTTGCATTGCTGATTTATTCCATTCACAGCTCTTTGACAATCAGAGATAATCTGGACATCTTGCCATCCCTCACTCACTGCCCAAGCTAGAGCAGCAGTGATAGCCATGGTTTCAGCCATGAGAGCTGAGCTAGAGTAGGAATGTAAGGCTATGCCTTTCACCCATTGATTTTGCTGGTCCCTGCAAATACAAGCAAGACTAGTTGCACCATTTTGGTCTTTGAAAGAAGCATCCACCATTATGCAAAGATTATGGCTCCTAGTTATGAACTGGGGAAAGCTGTGACCATGGTTGGAAGTGCCACTAACAGGACCAAGGTGAGACAACTCAAGGGCTAAGGATCTGGCAACATGGATATGGGAGGAAACAGGAACAGACTTTTGATTGAAAACCCACTCATTTCTCCTAAGCCACAACCTCCAGATAATTAAAGCAAAGGTTTGATTCCAGGGAATGTTAAACATGGTATGGTTTTGATCATGGTCCAGATTTTCACCAAGCTAGATAATAGGGTCCTGAGATAGGCTGGTAAAAGGGGGCTGAATGGTATCCCAGACTTCCTTAGCTCTATTGCAGTCCCTGAACACATGAATAATAGTCTCAGGGGTACTAGGGCAGAAACTGCAAGATCCATTTGGTATGATATGCCTGGAGTGGAGATGGTCTGCAGTAGGTAACCTATTCCACAAGCTTAACCAAAGGAAGAATTTGATTTTTGGGGGGATATTCAGGGACCATATCCTACTAAAGTTTGGCAAATGGGAGGTACAGTGTTGCTGACTCCAAAGTGTCAAGTAGGCAGACCTAGCATCAAAATAATCCCCTGTCCCTAGGCTGGAGAAAACTTGGTCCTGGCCATAACAAGGTAAAACAATTTTTTGGATATGGGTGAAGATGTTTGGAGGGACAGGAAAAGGGATAGAGGTGAGATTCAAGATGCCATTGTCAATGATTGAACACACAGTTAGGAGGTCATCCCCTCTGTCAAGGGGGCCCTGGATGAGAGATCTAAGACTCCCCAGCCCAGACCAGTTATCCATCCACAGAGAGCAGTCAGACCCATCCCCAATTGCCCACTGAGAGAAAGAAGTGAGAGTCTCCCAACCTTTACCAATGTCTTGCCAAATATGGGAACCATTTTTGAAAAGGGTAGGAGTCTGTCTAGCACAATACTTCTCTCTAATGATGGTAGCAGAGAGATTATCAGAATTTTGCATTTTCCATCCTAGTTTGGCCATAGACACAATATTACTGAGATGAGAGCTTCTGAGACCTAGACCCCCCAGATTCTGAGGGCAGCAAATTTTACTCCAAGCAATAAGGTGAGTCTTCCTCACCTCAGGGCTAGAACCCCAAAAAAATCTACTGCAGATTTGGTCAATGGAATTACATAGACCTTTGGGAAGCATGATAGCTTGCATGGAGTAAACAGGAATGGCAGCAAGAGTGGCTTTGATGAGGGTAGCTCTGCCTGCCTTGGACAGGTGTTTAGCTTTCCAGGAGTTGAGCTTAGAGTTTAGCTTTCTAGTGATGTGGCTCAATTGGGACATGGAGGGTCTTTTGTCAGTGAGGGGGAACCCAAGATAAGTGCCTAGATCCCCACTCTCACTGATATTGAGGGAGGAGGTGAACAGATCTCTGGCAAAGGGAGAAGTATTGGTAGAGAAATATAACTTACTCTTAGAAGGATTCATGCATTGCCCAGAGGCATCCCAGAATAAAGAGAGGGTATTTTGGACACTAAATAAGGTGGAAGGGGTAGCTTCCCCAAAGAGCAGAAGGTCATCAGCAAACATTAGATGAGAGATGGGAGTTTTATTCCTCCTAAATCTGAAGGGTGTCCAGTTACCCTCTTGGCAGGCAGTTTCAATGAGGAAGGAAAGATAGTTCATACAGATAATGAAAATATAGGGGGACAATGGGTCTCCCTGTCTGATCCCTCTAGAAGCATTGAAGTCTTCAGAGTTAACTCCATTCACTTTGATGTGGAAGAGGGGGTTGGAGATGCAATGCATGATGAGATTGATGGATTCACTATCAAACCCAGTCCTAGACAAACAAAACTGGATGAAATCCCATTCTAGTCTGTCATAGGCTTTCTCAAGGTCAATTTTAATAGTGAACCAAGCTTTATGGCCAGACTTCTTTTTCATAGAGTGAAGGATTTCAGAAGCAGCAATATAGTTGTTTTCACAACCTCTCCCAGGGAGAAAACTGCTCTGATTTGGAGAAATGAGAGACTGGAGGTGGGGTCTAATTCTCTGAACCAGTATTTTGGTGATGATTTTGTAGGAGGTGTTGCACAAGCTTATAGGTCTGAACTGCTTGATGGACTCAGGATGTAACACCTTGGGAATCAGAGTAATGCTAGTGTTATTTGTCCCGGGAGGGAGGGACTTGGAAGAGAAGCACTCTTGACAAAAGGACAGCAAGTCAGGCCAGATAGCAGACCAATGTTGTTGGAAGAAGAAAGGATGAAAACCATCAGGTCCAGGGGCCTTGAATTTCCCCATGGAGAAAACAGCATTGTAGACCTCACTCACAGAAGGGGGGTCAGCAACACTAAGGGTAGGCAGAGGTGGGGGCTCCACAGGGATTGAACAACCCTGACTAGAGAAAAGATTAGAGAAATAGGAAGAGATGTGATGGGAAAGGAGGTGATCAGGGATGTCCTCACCAGCTGAGTTTCTAAGGTCTTTGATCCTATTTCTTCTTCTCCTAATGAGCACAGAATTGTGGAAAAAACTGGTGTTTTTGTCACCCTCAGTAAGCCAGTTGATCCTAGATCTCATAGCCCAAAAGTCTTGCTCTTCCCTATAGGCCTTGTTCAGACCCAGACAAAGAGACTGGTCCAGGTTGTACAAGAATTGATTCTGAGGTTCACTCTCAAGGGCTTTCTGGACACCTTCCATCCTTCTCAGTGTAGATCTAATGGTCTTCCTAAAATTAGGAATATTGTCAGAGGTCCAGGACACAATGTTGGGGGTAATAGCAGCAAGTTTATCAATCAGGTTACCTTGGAGGGAAGTCCAGCTGTTATCAATGAAGTTCCTAAAGCCAGGGTGAGCATACCAAAGGGATTCCATTTTAAACTCTCTAGGGGCATAGATTTGGGGCAGAATGGGTTCAGAAGAGAGAATGATAGGGCAATGGTCAGAGCTTTCCCTAGGTAAATGAACCACAGAGGAGTTAGGAAAGGCGTGGATCCACTCAGCGTTTATCCAAGCTCTATCTAATCTTTGCATAATAGGTCTGACTCTTCTTTTATTTGACCAAGTAAATTTGTTTCCAGAGAAACCAGCATCAATCAAACCACAGGAAGACATACATTCCACATACTTATTAATTCTTCTAATTTTAACAGGCTTTCCTCCTAATTTTTCAGACTGGTGAGTGACTTCATTAAAATCCCCTATTACCACCCAGGGAAGGGAGATACTATTACTTAAAGCAATTAGATCACACCACATATCACAACGAGATTTGAACTTAGTACTAGCATAAATGGCAGACAGAAAAAAGGAAACATCATTTACCTTTACCACACCGTGCATCGCATGAATATCTCCACTCACTGAGGTGAAATCCACAGTAGCAGAGTTCCACAGAAGCAACATGCCGCCAGACATGCCCTCAGGTTCGGCTAGGAAATATTTGTCAAAAGGTAGAGGCTTGATGATTGATGTTCCTACTTTCACTTAAATCTTACTTAAAGAAACTTTTTTACCCTTTGTCAAATAACCCACCGTATAGGTCAGCATTTAATTCTTCGTAATATGCATATATCTAACAATTGTCATTTTCTTACCTCCCCCTCTACTCTCAAGCGTCGACCTGCAGAGCTAGATTGGCTAAACCTGTGAGAGGTGCCGATTCAGTAGGGTCTTTCATCTTATCATTTTTTTTTTTTTTTGCCTAAAAGTAAATGTAAAGGTACTCGATTTCCACCAAGTACAAAATTGATATCGTAAAATATTAGAGAATTACAAAATGAATAGATTACAATACGGATAGATTTAAGTCGGCCTATGGGCTCAACCCGCAACTCTAAAGCCATTATTATGTTGAACATAGTGATCCTAGTTTTATCATAATAATATTTATTGTTCATATTGACCCGTATATTAATATCTCCATTTTTAAAAAGTTTAACCTCTTACAACCATTATAATTACACAATAACTTTTATTTTAGCAAAGTACTTTTTTATTAATAAAATAATAATAGTATTTCTTATGCTCTAAGGTCCCATTCACTTTACCTTATTTTTGCTGAATTGAAATCATTTTTTACTGAACTGAATTTACTGAATTAAATAATTTTAACTGAACTGAAATTAATTTTACTAAAGTGATATTATTTTCGCTGAACTGAAATTATTTTTTACTGATTCTCTATTACATTTCTTTTTTATAGTTACTGATTTTTACAGAACTGAATTTATTTTTACTGAATTGAATTTATTTTTACTGAAATGAAATTATTTTTACTGAAATAAAATTATTTTAATTGAATATATTTTTTTTAAAGTGAAGTGAATAGGGCCTTAGTAATTCACAATAAATTAATGTGAACTAGATCTAGCTAAGAGTTTGTAGCAACTATAGTTAGAAAATAAGCAAACAATTATGATGGGCAATGATAATGTGAGCAACAAACAGGAGATATTCACCTGAAGATAGAGATATATGCACGAACTAGATATTTTGTTCGTTGATATGCACCTTCCTTGTTTAAAAAAGAGATAATTTTTTTTGGTACCTTTTTAAATTTCTAAATTCGATGCATCTTGATCAACATTAGGAAAAACACAGGTACTACGTAATAAAAGTGTATCTATTATTAATATGCAATTCTGCATTAAACTCTCTTATAAGCACTGTTGTACCTTCTATTGAATATTTTTCTTTTCACGTGTATTACATTTTTCATACACGTGAAATTGATATTTGATGAATCAAAAAACTGTCTTACCTCAGAAGCAGTTTTAATGGTGGAAATAAAACTCAGAAGCCTCTTCAATGGAGAATTCGTGAGTACGCTTCAATGGAGGAGAGACGGTGAATAGGTGGCGAGCCAATCAAATAATGTTTACTTCTCATACGTGTTCATCAATTACACGCTCCCATCCAATCATTCTCAAAAGCATTAAATAGGGGACTAACTTATTTTGGGGGATTTTATTTCTTCTGTCACTTTTTAAGGGACTCACTTTTTAACCGGATTCTATCCATGAGGTCCCAACGGTGGAAAAAAAAAAGTGAGTAACCAAAAGGTGAAAAAATAAAAAGCTTAGTACCCAAATTTATACTTAACTCCAAAAAGTTAGGAAATGCAACTAAATGATTATCTTCACTTCATTTAGTTTAAAAGTTTTATTAATGTTTGATTTGGTCTGGTTCAACATTTTATGAATTATTGTGATCCGATTTGATATTTTTATTTAATATAATTTTGATTGTAGTCGTACATTAATACAAAATTAAAGATTTTATTAGTACATAAACACATTGTGTGTTGAGCTCATGAACAAACTCATAAGCGAAAGTGTTGTTGCATATGAAACGATAAGAATGAAATGGACTGTTGAGATATGTGTTCAGCATCGAAAAAAAGAGAAAATTGTGTCTTTTATAAAACTAAGAAGCTACTATTCTCATTATCATATGATTTTGAGGTGAAACCTCAAGAGATTTCATCTCATTTTATACGAAGTATTAATTATCTCCGTCTATGTTCATTTATACTCCCTTTCCCTTGTTCACACTCAACTACCTAACAACAATACCAAAATTCTTGACTACCATTACTATTGAATTACGACGTGCGAAGAAAAAGTGCAAGGAAAGTGAGTGCCACGGGAAATAACCATCATACCGCAAACCAATTGACAAATGATAAATTAAAGAGATGATAATCTTATCACTTGTTGAGGCACATTTTGACTGAGTCAATACCCGGTGTGTTGTTTTGGTGAAAACATATCGGGAATTCAGCGTATAATTGTCGTTTTAATTAGAGGAGTTTTGATCTTAATATTTAATCAAGTTTGGGCTTCAAAAATAAAAAAATAATGGTTATTTTGTGCGAGACTAGATTCATAATAAATTAGACATAAATTATCAGACATTTTATATATTTTTGAAGATCTTGACTTTTAAATTTTATATACTACTTCTGTCTTTTTATTTGTAATAAAGGAGTATTTTATGTAAAGACATACAAAAATCATTTGTAAATAGAAGAAACAAGTTATTGAATATATGTATATATAACTTTGAAATTAAAAATTCACCCAAAATTTTGAGTTTTACTATGTCCTGATGACAGAAATACTAATCTATATTAATATCACAAGGATAACTTGAGAAAATAAAAATCAATGAAAATATGATACAGATGATTAAAGTTAGTACTCCGAAACATAATTGCAAAATTGAACTATTTATGTTTACTTTCCCTCACTTTTCCAAAAATCCTAAAATGTATCAATTGAATTAAAAGGAATAAAGGATATACTCTCGAGTCAAGTTGATATCCTAAAATGACTTCCCTAGCCTTAATTTAAATAAGGTACTCATGAGTCAAGCTCTAACAACAAAAAACTAAAATGAGCCAAGCTTGAACTAGCAATTTAAATCTTGGTTAAGCTCAACTTGAATTGAGCTCAACCTCAGGAATTTCGTATCAAGCCGAGCTTGAACAAGATGCATGATAATCAACTCGCCTCATTTAACATCCCTAGTCACAACCAAACTTAAGTAGCTTATGGATTTATATGAAAAACCAAATGAGTTATATATATACCCGCTGGCCTTAATAATTAGCTTATTTTCACATTATACAAGTATCATTTTTTTTTTTACCACTATTTAACCGATTACCAAATATACCACTAGATAGTGTTATACATCCACATGTTTTATCGCAAGATGATAAAGCTAAGCAAGGACAATCTTATCTCTAGTTGGCGTGAAGTAGTACTTAATCACTTTCACCCATTGATGGTTGACAATTGTAGAGTTTCAATTTTATATCCCTAATGATATCACTTGTCTTTGTGCCTCTTTTAACACCGTACCATAACAAAATATATATGTGATTTAAGATAAAATAAAGGGTCATTTTGATTGTACTGTATTCCACGAGTAAAATAGGATGAATGGAGTACGAAGGTATGATGACCTTAAGAAATATTCTGGCTAAGATCAAATAATGCTATATTCTATCCTATGCAAATCATAACTTAACATAACTATCATATTTTCACATAATTCTATCTAAACAACTTTGCATTTGACCTTTTTCATACAAAATTATAAACTTTTTGGTTGGAACTTGAAATTGGACAAGTAAAAAAATAGGACAAAGGAGTGATAATTTTGACTTAATACTGATTTTTAGATGTTAATTGTTTTTCTCAATCGCACAACAAATTCCTTCAAACCAATAAAATTCAATTGTAAAAATTAAGTCCTAAGTTAATAAAGCTTATCTTTTGTTGCAATCAAGTAGGCATTATTTTCAACTATACATTACTGCTCGTAATTGTCTGAGATATCCTCTTATCCAAAAACCATTTCCACAAGCTATCAAGTGTCACAACAAATTAAATTAAAACTCCAACTTAAACTTAAGCTTAACTCAACTCATTATCACCCATACGAGTAAAACAACTAAAACATCTATCAGTTTAGAACACTACTTTTACGTGTGAAAAATTAAACATGACGAGTTTCAAACTTGATCATGACTTTTCCATATAGTGCAAAAAATAGGTCGAATCAATATTGAGTAACCTCATTTAGGCCCCACGCGTCCACACCACACCACAACCTATCATGTAAGAGACTCTTAATCTAGCCAATTAATCCTACTATCCTAGGAATGAATTATGTTGCATTGAACATTTTACATGTGCGTGAAGATGTATTGGCTGTTGTTGCAAGCAACTTGCCAAAGGTATCTTTCTAGTACTATAAATAATGTATGCCCACTCCAAATGTATGTAACCAAAAATCTCTCATTCAACAATATAGTTGATCAACTTAGTTTGAAGAGAAAGAGAGAAAAAAATTAAATAAAAAAAAAAATCTCTTTTTTTTTTTTCGTTTCCTAAAATGAGCAAAGTTTGTAGCCTTCAGTCTTCAATTCTTGTATCCAAAAACAAATTATGTAACAATGAAAAAAAGGGAAGAAAAATGGTTAAATATGCTACTCCTTTTAACTCACTTAATTGTTCATTATCAATGAACCACACTAGTAGTACAAGTACTACTAAAAGTAGCACTGGAAAATTTGGGAAATTTGGTGGGAAATATGTGCCTGAACTTTTAGTAACATGCTTGAACGACCTTGAAGATGAATTCTACAAAGCCCTTAATGATGTCGAGTTTCAGGTTAGTTTTTCGTTTAATTGAATAAAAGGTGGTATGTGCGTAATTACAACCATCGTTGGTATATACAAGTATATTTTAAACCGCCTTTATAACATCAACTGTTCAATGCAAAATGACTGAGTGATAATATTTTAGTTTTTCATTCCAATCCAAATTTAAAAATACTACGTATATATATATATATATATATATATATATATATATATATATATATATATATATATATATATATATATATATATATATATATCAATACGTTGTTAGCTTGTTACCAATGTTTCTGCATTTAGATGTAACCTTTTTCTTTAAATTTTCGAGTGTTTGGTGATAATATTATTCATGCGTGCCTTCAATTTTCTTTCATTTCAGGAGGAGCTAGGGACGGCTCTAAGGGACTATGTAGGACGCGAAACACCCTTATACCACGCTCAAAGGTTATCGGAACACTACAAGGACAAAGACGGGCGTGGGCCGGAAATATACCTAAAAAGGGAGGATCTCAACCACGGAGGTGCTCACAAGATCAACAACACCCTTGCGCAAGCCATGCTCGCTAAACGTATGGGACGTATGAGCATTGTCACGGCTACAGGCGCTGGGCAGCATGGTGTGGCCACTGCTGCCGTGTGCGCGAAGCTCGGTCTCTCTTGTACCATTATCATGGGTAGATTGGATATAGAGAGGCAACCATCTAATGTACGCCTCATGAAGCTTCTAGGGGCACAGGTAAACATTTCTCAATAACTTTGTTAAGTTTAATTTAGAATGCTCTATAATTTTAGTCCTTTTTTTACAAAAAAAAAAACTATAATTTTAGTCTTTAGTACTATGTATATTTCATTTCCATTTAGTACTATGTATATTTCATTTCACATATTTCAAATTGACTTTTTTTTTTTTTAATGAAATTAAAGAAGTTATTGATTGAAATTGTATATCAACAAATATGATTAAAACTCATTAACCATAAAAGAACAAAACATTATTTTGTACGTGAAAATTTTACAGTAATCATTCTTAACACGATTGCCATTATTCTGAATTTCAAGTCGATTCTCTATATATTTTTTTGTTAATCAAACTTATTACAAATTAAAAGTAATTTTTTTATTTTTGTCTAAAAAAAAATATTAAAAACTTCATGTTTTTCTAAGAAATTAATTTTTTGAATGTTCAAATTTTTTTTTTATAATTAAGTTCCAAAAAAGTGAATTTTAAGGATAACTATCATAGAAACATCAATTTATAATTTTATATGGAGTAATTTTGTACTTTTTTCTTTCACGAGCTCAAAGGGGAACACGTAAAAGATAAAAAGAACATTACAATCTGTCATAGATAAATTAGAAGTTGACACAACAATTGTGGGGTAGCAAAGCAATAACTTTTATGATGTCAACAAGACTAGTGTACGTGATGTCATGCACTCAAGACTCATATTTGTATTTGTGATTGACTAATTATATTATTACAACGTAATTAATCGGGATAGCATGTGACTGGTATCGCAGCATAGATATTATTCGGTACTCTGTATTACAATACTAACAGCAAAATTTTTACAATGTAAATCAATTATTGTTAGAGATATGAGGTACGGAAAATATATGTTATTTTTACCGTCACATCATCAACCATATGATTTGAAGACATATTTTTAGTTGTCATCCGGCCCTATAGCATCTTTTTACCAAGTCCTTAAGTTGATATGCTTATACTAATGAATACATGTTAAATGAAGGTGAAATCGGTAGATGGGAACTACAAAGACGCAAGTTCAGAAGCAGTCCGAGAATGGGTGGCAAACTTAGAGACCAGTTATCACTTGCCGGGGTCGGTCATCGGGCCACACCCATGCCCGACGATGGTTCGAGAGTTCCAATCAGTCATAGGGAAGGAAGTGAGGAAACAAGCAATGGAGAAATGGGGTGGGAAACCAGACGTTCTGGTGGCGTGTGTAGGAGGTGGATCGAATGCAATGGGTTTGTTCCATGAATTCATAGAAGACGAAGGGGTAAGATTGGTTGGAGTAGAGGCTGCCGGATATGGATTAGAAAGTGGATGGCATTCGGCTACCTTATCTAAAGGAGAAATAGGTGTTTATCATGGAGCTATGAGTTACTTGTTACAAGATGATGATGGTCAAATTGTAGGTCCGTATTCAATTGGTGTTGGGTGAGTATACATGCACTACTACATGTAATTTGAATCGATTTAAACTGTCGTTTATGGTTTATGGTTATGCATACGTTTTTGGACAGACATTTCTCTCAGAAAAAGAATGATAAACAATGACTGATCCTTGAAACCAACATGTATTGTATCCGAATGACAGATAGTATGGAAAGAAAACAAGCTTGCTATCAAAACATTATAGTGGCAACATTAAGGAGGTTCAAATGTCAGCATCATTACAAGTTAAATAGACTAGACAGCACTAATAGGGTGACTATTCCATAAACCTTGACAAACCTACAAATAATCTCATGATCTACTAAATAATCATTACATGCACATAGACTGGACAGACTAAATGGAGTACAAAGCTTTAATATAACTGAATTACGATTTCCTTGAACTTGCAGGTTAGAGTGTCCAGGGGTTGGACCAGAGCTCAGCTACCTCAAGGACAGCGGACGAGCAGAGTTCCATGCAGTCAGAGATGAAGAGGCCCTACATGGTAAGCAACACATCAAAGCATAATGGGAAGGGAGGGACAATATCCTTGTTAGAATGCTTTCAATAACTAAAGAGAGGACGTGGACCTCCTAGTTCCTCTCTTGCTTTGGACACCTATATACTTTTCTTTCGTTTAATGAGTTCGTAGCTTTCATAACCCCAACTGCCTTTACTTTAGCTCATTCATCGTGAAAAGGATAGACATACATTTAGTGGACATGGAGTATTCCCTTTAATAAAATCTTCTCTCTTAAAATATTCTTCAAATTTACTCGACAGGCTTTGGATGAGACAGAGGGAATACTAGATGTACACTAAAAAGTATTTTGGTCCCAATTGGCCTTTTCTAAGGAAATGGAAAGTTAATACAATTTAAGAGGGTAGATCCTCTAACCTGAATTAAATATACTGTTTGTCTTGCAGCATACAAGAGGTTATGCAGGTTTGAAGGAATTTTCCCGGCCCTGGAAGCCTCGCATGCAATTGCTGCCCTGGAGAAATTGTGCCCTACTCTGCCTCATGGCACCAAGGTTGTGGTCAACTGCAGTGGTCGTGGTGACAAGGATGCCGCCACTGTTCAGCAGCTTGACCAACTTCTCTTATTTAATGCTATGGTGGGAAAAAATGATACATCAAACAGCTCTAAACAGCCCTCACCATGCACTGACTGCAGCGATATTCCATCTGAAGAACATATAAGTTTTGGCACAGAGAGTACAAAGGTCTTGCACAAGAAGAAACGGCTAAGCATGTAACCGTCATATATTAGAAAGAAAATTTTAGGGCTGGTAACACTAACACTAGCAGGTTAGCTAAATAATATCGTAGAAGAGGATGTGGATATTATCTGGAAGATAAAACTAGTTCTACCTCCTCTGTATAATTGTAATCAAGTCCACAACTATGGTCTTCTCTTTGCTGAAGCCATAATATACACATAAATAAATAACAAAATTTAAATAGGCATAGTGGTGGTGAAAGAAAGTATAGACTAGAAGAGAAAGGTATTCTCATAACTTAGTGTGGCTAGCTACTGTAATTCCAAAATATGCAATAAAATATATGCTGAAGAGGTGAGAATAACTCTAATTTTTCAGGCTAGCAAGTACAGTAATACATATTGAAGCCTTTTGCAGATAACTGACATGACACCGGGAATAGCTGTAACCAGCTGCTTCCCTTTCAAGGCGGCAAATCCATATTTTCATCAGTAGCCTTCTCTTCACATCAAATAACTGATTAACGAGTTCAAAGACCCAACTCTTCATGGAATATTTATTTCATCTCAAATAACACCAAACTAATTGCAAGTTTACTTTATAATGGACCAACAAGCTTAATTAATACTTGTATAATAACATTTGGCACTTAGAATCCAAAATTCAGAATCCATAGTTCCTTCAGCCTAGTATTCATCCACACAAGGCATATGCATGTGAAGAGAAGGCACTATGTTTGAGGCACTCAACCACGAATCTTCAGGGTTTGTTTCATTGCCAGACTGAAAATTTTCACAACATTTGGCAAATAGAATCCAAACATCAGCAGTTGAGAATCCAAAGTTCCTCCCACAAAATCAGTAACATCTACATGCCAAATACACATGTCTTGCAAGGAAAGCAGAGTCTCCCTAACATTATGATCATGCTGCAACGTTTAAGGCACTTGAGCATGAATATTTGGAATTTGTTTTATCACAGGGAAGAGGTACTCACAGCCCATGTTGAGCAAAATATTTGTAATACCATCAGCAAAAAATAAAACACAGGGATCTCAATACCTTTGTAGCATTCATATATTTTTTTAAAACCAGCTTATAATAAAAAAGCATTTTACTAGTACTAAGGCTTCGTTCTTTTCACCTTAGAAGTATAAATTTACAAGAAAAATAAGTCAAATTTGGGGCAATAAATTCAGATAAAAGCTATCACATTCAGTTTACAATTGAAATAATGTGTATCATTTCAGATAAGTTTCAGTAAAAGTCAGTTACTAAGTTAAGGTGTGTTCAAGTAAAAAGAATGAAGCCTAAATCACTATATTAGAACACGCAAAAAAGACAAAGCAGAACCTCATATGCCTAAAAAGCACCAAGTGTAAGGAAAGATAAAGTGCTTAGCAGGAAAATTTTGATCTCAGTCAATTAGATTCTTAAACTTCTTTATGAAGGATATTGATGTGTTGCTTGGGAGTGAATCACTCACGACCCAATACTATAACTGATAAATAGATTAGCGACGAAATAAAGGTTGCCTTACAAGAATCTTCCTGTCACCAATCACTTGTCTAAATTTAATCAGAGCTAAGTGTAAAGTGACTATAAATTCTGGTTTAATTTGATTTTGTTCAGGCCACAGAAGACAAAAATGTTACCAGTTGCCCACTTATAAATGTAGAAACAAAAATAGGAAGAACTGACAGTAAAATGATTAGATTAGAGGAAATCAGATTATTAACACAGTACGTTTCAGCCAAAAGACACATCCTGAGACTCATGATTGTAGCCTAATGGCCCTATCACACAACAAAATATAAGTACCTGTTTGATAAGTAGGTGGTAATGGAAATAAATTTGTAAATACATTTGAAAGGAAACTTCTATGCCAATGCCCATGGAAAAGTTAGATCACCCCAAAGTATCTCTTCTTTCATAATTCATTACCATACATCACCAGTTAAGGGAGAGGTATTGGATGGTAGATATTTATGAATAAATAAACACATGTTTGGGGATGAGGAAACATACTTACATTATCATGGTCATTTGAATGATAGATTCACTGCAAAATTACAAATTAATTCATAATCCATACCGCCCTTTATAACCTCCTACTAAATTGGCTATTTTTGGTATTATTTTTGGTATTCAAACACTGCCTAGATCCCAATAACCAGCTACGAGACAAGTTCCAGAATTTACAAAACTACGAACTACAGCTTATGCAAGTATTTAGTACTCCCTCCGGCTCAATTTACTTGCCCCATTTGACCTAAAAAACAGTCAAATGAGGCAAGCAAAATGAGATGCAAGGAGTATAAATTATACTTCATATTAGCTGCTAATAACAAACTAGTACGTCAACAATATTGATCAAGGATAATTAGTTCTAAAATCAAAGAAAGTACGCAACCGTAAACATAACTATCTAAGCAAATTATACAAGCAACTATCAAGCTCTGTTACCTGAAGGACAGCGACCGTGTAGAATTTCCACACTGTCAGAAACATAATTTCAGCAGTAAGCAGCACACAAACTGTCAATTTAACAAAACAAAATATTAAACAATAGGCTAAGTACATAATAAAGGAACTAAGAAAGAAAAAACACTGATCCAAGAAACAAATTCTCTTATGGCATTCACAGCACAAGTTGGTACTAAATTACCTATGGACAGCTTCACTTAAATAAGCAATGGCTGGCTTACAACCGTATTATAGTTGTCTGGAAACAATTATCAAAGAGTGCCGACTATCTCAGAAAATACCAATGAGCAACAAAGTACTAAAAAAACAGCAAATTTTGCATTCTCTCAACAGTTTTAATTCATCAAATTGAGGAATCAAGTTATGCACACAGCATCTTTGTAGTCAGTAGACAAGATGTGAAAAAATGCCTCTTACCTCTTAACTTTGAATTTCTCAGACCCTTTCCAACAGTATCTCCATGAAATGCATCAAAGAAACAATATAGTTCTAGTAAATAAACTGGAATTGCATGATTGACGAATGTTATCAAATTCCGGAGAGAGAGAGAGAGATTATTAAATGATAATGTAAACACCAAAAATAGCACCATATCATGTTAAAGCATGGTGGAAACGAGTTTAGGGTTTACAGTTCACTATTCCTCAATCTTCTCTTCATAGAATCAAACACAAAGTATGTTGTATTACTTATATTATATCTCACAACATTCCCTGTAACAAGTTTCATCAAAGATAATAAAATTTTCAGCTTGCCCTGAAGAAATAAAAGATAGACTATGTTAATATCAACAAAACGGCAGAGAAGAATCTAGGGTACCTGACCCCTGGTCTTCTTCAGGAGAATCCTAACTAATAATCGGTTAGGTTCTCAATCCTCAACCAATATGACAATGCTTTTGTATAACTTTAGAGAGAAGTTGAATCAAGTAATTTCTTAAACAGATAAGAGTAAAAATTTACTGATCACAAAAGTGTTCAATAATGTTCCTCTAATCACCACCAGCTGACAGATTGCAACAATACCACTAACCAGAATGGAGGTTCCTCCACCTCATACAGTCATTTACCATTTGCTAAAAGTATCTTCAATTCTTCATGATAGCCAGAGCCCAGAGCTACCACACCTTTCTGGCATGAATACTGTTTTGATGAAGCTTCTTATATTAGCCACCCTAGCTTGAAATTCAAACAGAATTTTTCAATTTTCTGTTCCACTCGTAGCTAGAAAGAATAAAGCAACATTCCTTCTTTGTATCTTCATCCCCTAAGCAAAATGATGACAGCTCTTAAAGCAGGTCACTTGATCAGTCAAAATTCCCTCATCTAAGTAGTAAAAGTCCCTTTTACCCTACAAATATAAGCTGTACAGAGCTCAGGTAACTTATCTTTGTAGGGTAGCACAAACTTGTTTAAGAAAAAAGACTCGCAGCTGCATACAGTCGTCAACATTCCCACTTTAACAGTGACAAGTTTCCTCTCTTCCAAGACCTTTAATATAGTATAGCGCGGCAAAACCCTATCAGTCATACTATATGACATCACATAAGAACGATTTGCTAAGTACCCTGGTTGGCATCCCAACTCATTGATGAAAAAATTCAACCGCTCACGAATTGTTTTCTCCGACAACACCAAACACCGCGGTGTCTTCCTCATCATAACCTTAATATCAGAATCAGTCCATCCAAAGCTCCTAAAAATCCCATACTTAGTTTCCAGGGTATTCTCACTCAACGAAGCTAGCAATACAACAGCATCAGAAAACTGAATCAACTTGGGCGGAATCCCAAACTCCTCATTGACCCTCTTTAAAATCTCTTCAACCCTTTTAGGATCATGCCCAAAAATCTCAGTATATTGAACTAAAAGATACAGAATTCTTTCATTACTGAAACCATACTTTCTAAACAGCTCTATATTAGGGTGTAATCCTGCAGCAATATCAACACTCATCAACCAGTATGATCTCTTCAAAAGTTTGAAGAATTTTTTGTCATCACCCACAATTGATTTCACATAACTTATCATGGGTATAATACGATTGGTAAAATCCCTTCTTAAAATTGTAGAATTTGAAGAAACAATATCAGCTAAATCAGAACCAGAAATACCCAATTCTTCTAAAGCTTTAAATTTGGGAATTAGGGTTCTATCAACACTACATTTCAGCAAAATTGGCAAAGAAAATATAAGTCTTTTCATCTGGGTATTGCTAAATCCTCGTTGTTTCAAGAAATCAACAACTAAATAAGGGTTTTGAGTGGATTTAATGCGATTTGATTTACTCACCTTACTCCAGGAAATAGCTGCTTCTTCCCTTGTAAAACCCAGAGAGTTAACCATGAAATCCACCATAGAAGTGGGAGAATTTTCGGTTGCAGAAAATGTTGAGTGTAGAAACAAGCGATTGAGGTGGAGAGAGAGATGGGTCCGGAATTGGACGCCATTAGAGCACAATTTCAGCATTTGCGATTCAACCCATTAGGTTTGGGTTGAGGGTTTTGGGTGACCAAACCGTATCATACAATAATCAAGTTTAAGGTACTAAAGGCCCCGTTTACTTCACCTTATTTTTGCTGAAATGAAATTTTTTTTACCGAAATAAAATTATATTTGTTGAATTTAAATTATTCTTATTGAATTGAAATTATTTTTGCTGAACTGAAATTATTTTTACTGATTTTCTATTATAATTCTTCTTTAAGAAAACTAAATTTTACTGAATTGAACTTATTTTTACTGAACTGAAATTAATTTTACTGAACTGAAATTAATTTTACTGAACTAAACTGAAATTATTTTTACTTAATATTATTTTTTTAAGGTGAAGTGAACTAAGTGGATAGTATAAAAAGTCAAAACATAACATTTAAATAGAAATAGAAGAAGTGTTATCATATTGGTAGATAAAAATGTAAAATTGAAATATAAAAAGGATTTGATCTATGTGAATATAAAAGTTATTTATATAATAACTCAGGGCATCGCTCGGACCCAAAATGTAGTTAAATATGAAAAAAGGCTTAATTTAGATTTGTTAAGGAACGCTCATTTACAATTATTTAAACTTTGATACACAATCTCTAAAGAAAATTAACCATATATTTATATGGTAGAATAATTTACATACTCATGTAGTTTATTGTTACAAGACTAATAAGAGAAGTGAAACAAATAAAACACTTAAATCAATTTTTATCAAGGGTGACTTCACGGCGATTTAAAGGGGTGACTTAGCAGTGAAAGATACTAACAACAAAGTAAAGAAACAGCAAGTCAAAATCACAAGGATTGGATAGGAAATGGCTTGAGAAAGATTTTGAAATTTGAAAAAAAAAAAAAAAAAAAAATTGACCATGAAAAAGTAGTACTTCAGTTATTAAAGCCCATTTGGTGGTAGCGTTTTGGCTAGGTCAAACACTAATAGATAATTAGTAGGGTTTGACAAGGTAACGTGTAAGTAGCGAATAGTGGTAGAGATAGTGGTTGCTTGGATAGGTTTTCACAAATATAAGGAAAACAAATGTTTCACCCACAAAAGTAGCGGTGCATGTAAATCTCTTATTTCTTATTCATCACGTCCAACAACTTTTCAAATTTCTCATCCAAATTCCTCCATTAGAGATTAATTAAATAACTACAAGTTGTTTAGAGGTTCTCAAAAGTTGTCTTAAACAGAGTAATGTCAAGAGCATAAGTGTCAAGGCTACATTCAAATTATTCTTCTAATTTGTAACTCTTCTCTCGCACTTTTTGGAGTGGGCCAATAAATTTACATTTTAACAAATAAAAGATAGATAATCTCTAAATAAATTTAGGAGAGTAATAGAAATGGACCTTAAATTGGGGTTCACCACTTTCACTGGTTCATTAACGAAAACAAGTATCGTAGTATGACAATAGAAACATGCATGCAATATGTTAGGTTAGGAGTACGAATATCTTTTGATGGGGTCTAGCCATTTCTTAATCACTTTATTTCCAAATGTGAACGTCTGGTCGTCTATATGACCTTTTTTTTTTTTTTTTTTTAATCACATATGTCTTTAATTTTACAATATTTCATGTGTAATTTTTTTCAATAATATTTTCTTAAATCAATCCTTCTACTTATCATTTTGCGGTTAATATGATTATCTAATGTGTTTATTGCATCCTTTTTTTTTTTTTTAAAGTTAAGTTCATTTGCCTAATTCTATTTCAATTCCCAGGAAAAAGGTTACATGGTTTTTGAATTTTTATTTATTTGTAACTTTGTAAGATCTACAAAGTATAAGAGTTTAGATTAATACAGTACTCTTTCAAAACTAATAGTAAATCCAACTTAGTGAGCTTGTATAGTTGTATTGATTGTTGATCTTACAAAAGTTAATGATTTTTAAATTACAATCTCCAAACTAATTATTGATGTGTTCAGTCAACCTTGTTATTTTTATTTATCTTATTAAATGATAAATTTGTAAATAAATACCCCAAAATAACATTTATATTCACCACTAATCATGATGGTGCTTTCTAATGATGATAAATATGCATGGGTTATTTATCAAGATCATAAATTTATATTTTCTTATTGCGTAGTTACAGTGTGATTATAGAAAAATCAATGAAATAATTATCAGTGCCTCGCCTACATACTCCATAGAAATTATTCAATTATGCATGCATGTCATTTACAATATACGGAGTAAGTGAAATTTAAAAATTTGTATTCGAATTGTATCAATTAAATGATTTATTTTTTCCATTAGTATTATGAGTCCCTCCGGCCTTAAGCCTAGATCCCTTTTGGTTCCTTTTTTTTTCCTTTTTTTTTGCACAATTTTCAACAAAATATTATAATTAAATTATATCTCAAGTTATGTATTACAAAAAACTCTATAAATTACATATTTAGAATTTAAAAATCAAGATAAATATCCTCGATTCCTTCTTTGTAGGACTCCCTTCTCTCTAAATTGCATTCACTTTCCTATATATCCAAAAACAAAAAGAAATAAATACACTTTTCCACTCCTCGGTTCCTTACCTTGAAACTAGATTTATATGCACGTTCAAGTGCAACGTATTAGGTTTCTTGATTGATATACACCAACCATATATATTAAACGAGCTAAGTAAGTAAAAATTATAAGTATTTTTAGGTGTTTTAGCTGGACACTATAGCCTCACCTGCCCTTAGCTTATACAAAGTAGTAAAGAAGATCTAGCTATTATATATTATAAGGATGACCAAGATGATTTTCATAACAAAATTGATTGAAAAATATTTGCTACCACTATGTACATACTTTAATTTGTTCATACAATGCAATTGTTTACATTGCACATCTTAATGAAAATTTATAAAACATATTCAAGTGGAAGGCTTCGAACAAATCAACAATTTAAATACAAATTAAAGGAAAGGGATATCTATCAAATTTACAAAACAAAGTATATATAACTCACAACAATTTTTTTGGGTACACAAATTGTTTGGGCAACGCCCTCACTAGACCTAACGAATGTCACACGTAACATAATTTATCACCTAAAAATCCTCTAAACGAGAATTTGATCTTAGACTTCCCTCTCATAGATGTGAAGTATCATCCCTAGGGTCACCTCCTCTACCTCATACAAGACACAACCAAAACTAAGCTCTTAAAAATAAAAGTTTTACTAAAAATTTCATTTTGCTCATACAATTACAACAAACCTTACACAATATATAGTACACAAATTCATAAAGATGCTTGAACCACCAAGACTAGCAACCAACGGATCATGGAAATGAAAATTATCAACCACTGCACAGAACAAAAATGATGAACTAATCGGAACCTTCGAGAATTCGCTCGTGCACCCACAACCACAATAAAGTTAAAGAACAACACCAAGCTAAGGCAGGACTAGTCAGCAAGTAATCTTCACTCCAACCATCTCAATTTGACCATTATCACCAGTAGTTACGCTTGTCTCCGTAGAAGTGATGCTATCTGTTAATTATTGACATGTAATAATAAATGAGTGACAACTATGTAGTTCTAATTTACGAAGTAATTAATTTTCTACGTTTGATTCTATTTAGAGATATTAAGAATTTCAAGAGTAATCAATATATATTACCATTAAGATACTAGAACCTACGTGAAGTATATGAGAAATTGTTAGTAGTATATATCATCCTCTAATTGAATCATTATTTCTAAACATAATTCAAGATTATACACGTTACGTATAGTTACTAGTGTACAAAATTATCAATCATCCCCCAACTAATATAAATTATCAATATATGTTGACATAAAGTGTGAATAAAAATGTCTAATCGTTGCAAATAATTTGAAATGAAGGTAATAAATAACCTAATAAGCGAAGGTTATTACGTACTGCACCTAGCTAAATAAAGCTTAGTGCAAGTGCAAGGATGCACATACCTTCAGTATTATTATTACTATTGTTGCAGCATTTCCAGACCTTATAAGCCACAAAAATTAGCATGATGAACGACGATGGCCACACGATCTTCCCAACGTTACTCCATTGTAGAACGACCAAGGTACCATCTTGACCATCTATATTCTTCGCGGTCTTTGAAAAACTCGGTGGTTCATTGCGAATAGCAAGCACCGAGGGAGAGACGATCAGTAGGATAACAACAAGAGAAATTGCATAGGGGATTATTTGTATAGGGAACGACTGCTTTGACATTTTTGCTTAAAAAAGATACAAGAAAGGAATGAAGAGTTTTTTTTTTGACAATGAGTACTAATAAAGAAAAACTGAAAACAAAGACAACCAACAAACTAGACTAAGCAAAAACACTTGCGAGTAAACTTTATTCGAGCCAAGTCGGAGTACTTGAAATCCACACTAGGCCCGCGATCTCGCTTTGCTCCCACACGAGCTACCTGGCAACCTGAAGAAGATCTAAGTCGAACCACCAAAGAACTTATATTCCTAAACCGTGGATGAGAAATAGACCATTGTCAGCGATTTGGTTGACCTGAAGACTTGGCACCTGAAGAGTTTAATTATTTGCAAAAGAATGTTGGAATAACTGAGAAAATTGAAGTTTTTATTGTATCAAGTTGTTAAGTTTTTTAGCTAATGTTATGTGTGTATATATACTTATTGTCTTATTATTTGAAATGTTGGGAAATTAGTCAGATTACCGCCCGTCTGTATTAACTATTAAGTGCCTACATATAAATAAAAAAAGTTGTTTGAACCTTAGGCCAAGGTCCATATGTATGCTGATTATATAATGTAGACATATGATGATTATGGCTTGGACCTTATGTAGTCAAATTAAAACGTCATTTTCACGTATGAATGCATTATACTTTCTTTGTTTTTGTTTGTGTATAAACTTTAATTAACCAAAAAAATTGCTAATGATTATCTCAAAATGTTAGTAGCAGATTAGCAGCCTGTTGGAACCCAATGTATCTCACTTGTGAGTGTCCTACATTGAAGAAAAAGGAGAGGTGGTTCCACTTTATAAGCTAGAGGAGTAACTCCTACTATTGTTAATTAGTTTTAGTATGGGAGCCCTTAAGCCTAGCTAGTTTGTTGACTAAATTCTCTTCCTCCCTTCTTAGGGTTGCCCAAGCCCATTTCATATTGTTTCGAAATTTAACATGGTATCAAAGCCAAGTTTTGTTGGGCCATTCATAATGGGGCATTGTCAAGTCATTGATTAAGGGGCCTCTATTAGATGTTCATTCCCAAAGAAGATTTATATTGTACCTTCTAGTGTGCTCTAATTCTAAGGACACCCACAAGTGAGGGGGAGTGTTTGAACCCAATGTATCTCACTTGTAAGTGTCCCATATTGAAGAAAGAGGAGAGGTGGTTCCACTTTATAAGGTAAAGGAGTAATTCCTACTATTGTCAATTGGTTTTAGTATGAAAACTCCTAAAAGTAGTTCGTAGATCAAACTCTCCTTCTCTTTATTCGGATTATCCAGACCCATGTAGCATGGTATATTACTAACTGCCAAATAATATTACAATCTTAAAGCTGCCACAAAAAAATAAAATGAACATGTAAGGCATTACTACTGTAGTTGATAAAGAAACAAGCCAATAATATTACACCATTTTCTCTCTCTCTTTTGACTTTTGAAGACCAACCTGTATTAATTACCGAGTAGCATAAGAAATATTGTTCAATTTATTAGTTTGACGAAATCAATTTATTAAACTAGAAAAAGATAAAAGAGAGAGAAGAAAAAAGGGGTCACAACTCACAACAAGTAGGGTTCAGGTCCAATTATTTATTTATTTATTTATTTTATATAATAAGGCTACGGATACATGAACAATCTTTACTAGTCAGTATCATCTTGAGTTCTTCTTGACCCCAAGCATACTATTATGCAGCTAGGCTATCCTACTTCCATCAAATATTTTGTTCTTGTAGTTTCTTTGAAAATTACTACGGAATGGTTATATCTTTAATTTCGTAATTCCAAATTTTAGGGAATGTTTTATTGTTCTGTTCAATTTATTTTTACATATTTTATGTGTAATAAGTTTAAGTTAAGTAAAATAAGTTTTTATAAGAATTAGTGGATTACCCAAGTACAAATTACAACTAAAATAAGTTTAATAAATTTAGAAAAGTGAAAATAAGGTAATTAGAACATACCCTAGTGTTTGTTTAGGGGGATAAAAAGGGAAGGATAAGGATGAAGGATGAGAATAGAAGAAAAATAGTGTTTGTTTAGAGGGATGGGGATTAAAAGGGGGTTGAGAATAGGGATTAAAACACCCCCTTATGGCCTTATCTCTCCATTTCTATGACTAGGGGGGTGGTATAAGGGGAAGGGATAAGAAATAGGCTAAAAAAACCAAATTACCCTTAATGAAATTGATAGGATAAGGGAAAGGGTAAAAGTTAGTAAGGGTATGTTTATAATTTTACTACTTATTCCTAATTTATTTCACATACTTACCAAACATGTGATAAGAATTATGGGTTATCCAGCTTATCCTTGTCCCACCTATCAATTCCCTATCTTTATCCTCCCTCCTTTTCCCTCTTATTCCTACCCCTCCAACCAAACGTCCCGTAGTGGCTATAATAGATGAGAATGACACCTAAACATGTAGACTTAATGTTAAACTTACATCGGGAAAATGAAGTGATATTACCTTATCTCTGATCCATTTCAGATTAACTAAAACATGTTAGCTTATACGCTATTTATCAAGGTAACTTTGGTTGCATCTTTTTACTAATATACAAAGTACTCCTATAAAACATCAATGTCACCATGTAAATTGTTTTCGAATTAGTTTTAATGTATGATTCGTACTTTTTAAATGTTTAAAGTTGTGTGATGACAAGTGTAACAATTGAAGTATTACAATTAATCTGCATCGGGATATTAAATCATCAACATGAATAAACTTGATGAGATCATGAGATACTAAGGGCCTGTTCAAATTGACTGAACTGAGATGAACTTAACTTAACTTAACTTATTGGAGCTGAGCTGAACTGAATATTTTATGAAAGAAGGAAATTAAGATAAGAATTAAACTGAACAGAACTGAAAATATGCTGAAGAGAACAGACCCTAAATGTAAAACTCTTGATAATATATTATTTTAACCACACAGGGAGTTTAGTATTCCAGCGTTTAAAAGAAAATACATTTTATACCTTATTATAAATTTTAATCCATTTATTTTATATGGGTAATAAAAAGTTTATAAGAAACAAAAAAGATAGAAAGGCAATGCCTTAAAATTATGAATGCTGTGTAAAAAAAAAAAATGTATGAATGTTAGATGTTGGTAAATTGACTAGGAAGTTAGACTGACATAAAACCAAACTGGGACAAGTCAATAACTGGTAAGTTAGACAAACACAAGTATAAATGAAACATTGCTTATTAAACAGATAATAAACTGAAATCTTTGTCAAAAAAAAAAATAAAATAAAATAAATAAATAAATAAAGATAATAAACTGAAATCAATAACAGTTTTAACCAATTAACAAGCGAAGAATCTTCAAGAGTTCAAACATTGATATAGCATAATATTTCAGCGACAGTCATTACAAGCCACAATATTTTGTAGAACATTTTGCATGAATAACAGGGCACTCTTCCATTTCAGTAAGCTGCACATATCCTAGCATGATGAGCTCTGAATACATTGGAGGAATCTGCTAAGACCCTGATTGCCATGAACCTTCCCTGCAATCGACGCACAAGACAGCAGTATTTGCAGGTAATTTGCGAAATTGCGACGTACAAGATAATTTGCAGAAAGTTCAACCTGAATAAATGTAGAGAATGATACGGAAAAGGGGGAGGGGAGAAACATTTTTTCAGAAGGGGTGGGGGGTGGGGGTGGGGGTGGGGAAGGGTGCGGGGTAAAAAATATCAAGGGTCTCCTCCAAATATTCATCAGTAAAGCTGAAAAAGTACGCCAAAGATGTAAATTCTCGAGCCAATGCATTTTGCTGCAAGCCTGCAACTGCAGGGGACTATGGATGGTATATCTCCACTGTATGTACATAATTCTGGCATGATGTCACCACTTGAGCACCAAGGTAAAATAAGGGGGGAAGGGGAAAAGTTAAATGTAAGATCCTATCACTAACAAGAAGATACTCATATTAATGTTACAGGGAAAACAGAAAACTGGGTTGATGATTACTCCACAATTGTTTCATTTGTCTAGCCTCCTCTACCCCTGCACAAAATGCAAAAAATGTATTCAAATACAAGGCACCTGGAATATACATATTATGAGCAAGATAATGCAAAGCAGCAACCTACTAGAACCAGGCCAAAGACACTGTATAAAAGAAGAGCTATAATCTAAACAGAGAATTCTACTAATATACCTAGATAATTATACGAGAGTTAGTCATTTAAACCCCAAATCTACATTTCACCCATGCTAATTTCCAAAATGAACGCAAGAAGTTAGTCCTACCATGTTCCATATGATTAAAAATAATATTGACTCATAGGTCGTAGTAACAAAGAACATAAAGCAATATCCATGACTAAATGTTTAAAACATGATTTTGAGCCAAGCTTCATAGTTCATATCTTGCTTCAGAGGTAGATGCATCCCCTATAGGGATAAATCTGAAAGGACTAACCAAGGCAAGACCTTGCAAGTCTCATGCAATCACAATTAAAGATCCATTAGTCATAATGCCATCATAGCGATAAGTGACCACAACAATGTAAGATGAATACAATGAAACAAGAGGCTTACCATAAAGCAAGATGCTTATCTGTTCTTCATGTCGGAGCAACACTAGAATCAGACCTACATTTTGCATGCACAATAGGGCCCAACTGTGATCTGTCCACACCTACAGTAGACCCAGAAGATGCATTCAAGTATACAGCCCCTCTATACATCCATTCTTCAGCTTCATCACTGTAAAAATCTTCAAAAGGCTCCCCACATAAAGCACATGTATTCTGATCCTCGTCTGCTGGAACTGCCATCTCTTCATCATCCTTCTTTTCGACAACACTCTCAGTTGGCAAAAATCCAGGAGCTGCATCAGTCCCCAATGCTTCTGCACCACTGAGCCACATATTCACACTGACAAACCATTTACGGGATGGGTTGTGCTTACGGTTCTTTGAAATTCTATTTTTAGTCACGTGCCAATCCATGTGCTTACTGTGTTCATCTTGGGTCTTAAACCGAAGGCCACAGGTGGTGCACTGTCTGGGTAGATCCTCATACAAAGCCCTTATGGCTGACTCGTGACGCACTTTAAGAAGATCAGGGTTAAACTCTACTCCAAGAGAATCCTGATATATTACAAAAAGAAAATCAATACGGAGCAAGAGAAAAGGTAATATAACTACACAAGGGAGACAGTTGCTGATATATTAATCATTAACAGCAATTCTACGAGATTCATAAATCAATAGGCAACCAAACTTGGTTTGATTTAGAATTACTGCTATCTTACCTGTACAGGATTCTGTTTCAATGGGAATAAACCCTGAGCAACAAGAGAATTAAGTAAACCAGTATTGAGTAAACCAGCTATACCAGCAGTTGGTGGTTGGTTAGCAAGGGGACCAGAGCTCTGGGGAAGAGGTAAAAATTGAGGATGGGGACGAGGGGCTAAAGGAAGGGGTGCCATTGGTGCTTGGAAATGCATATAACCATTGGACATATTTTGGAAGGGTGGATAAGGATGAGAACCAGGTACTGGATTGCGCACATTATTAGTAGCCGCAACCCCATGACCTAGTGGTGTATATCCAAGACTAGATGGCAGTATTGTCTGCGGTGGCAATGATACCGCATTCTGCCGGGATTCCTGTGGTGGATGCAACTGCTGCAACGATCCTGGTTGTTGTGTGGGATATTGCAAAGGGGTGAAGCTAAGCTGAGGCCGTTGTCCCGGCTTCGCAGGAATCAGATTTCTTTTGTCATCAGTATCAAATTGTTGATTGCCTTGACCAAGAACACTGTAACTATGATTTCTATAATCAAAGGAAGCTCTAGGATGTGTTGGCTGCATATACAAAGGTGGTGAAGGCACCATATTATGTGAACTTGTAGAAGGCCATGAGCTAGTTGGCACTTGCCCTACAGCAGGTGAAGGAGCTCTTGCTTCAAAAGAATTAAAACCTGAAGAAACACCTCTAGACATAACATTCTGCATAGGGACTGCAGCATAGTAGTCTGCTGACATAGGCTTTCCATCAGACAATGATGACGGCACTCCATTCACAGGTAATGTCGACTGAGAACTATTCTCTCTTCCAGCAACAGGTACAGGCACAGAGAGACTGCCAGGCAACTTCCAAGCTCCTTGAGAATGATTCATCTCACTTCTAGAAAATGGCCTGTTGGATGATATATAAACACCCTGCAGGTTGATAGAAAGATGGATCAAAATTTGTTGTTTCTATTATAGAGAAAAAAAAAATAGGGAGATCGTGATCCCCTTTGTAATTTAAAATTGATGGCAAGCAATAGCAATACTGATGAGTAATAATACAAACACCTAAATTAAATAGAAAAAAAAAATGAGAGGCCAGGCTCCAGGGGAAGAAAGGATATGGTAATATATATGACTTACTAAATTAAAAATTTTAACAAAAATATACAAAATAAATAAAAAGTGGCAAAAACAAGAGAGGATATAGGCACTAAAAATGTAATAATGAATTCCTGCCATTTGGAATCATAGCACTCTGAGAACAAAAATACAAAAATAACCAGAGACAACAAAGAGTTGTAATTGGGTTGTGAGAACATACATCTTCAACAGACTTTTGGGGATCAAAAGGTCTGGAGCCAACAGTACCAACACCAGGTATCGCTTTAAAGCCTCTGGATAGCAAAGAAGATGCAGTGACATTGCTGGACTTTCCATCAACTAACGTTGGGCTCATATCTTCCCAATCAAATTCCTCTTCCTCAGTATTTTGCCATGAGCTTTCAGCAAGTTTACTCACTGAACCATTAACAATTAGACGATCCATACCAGGAAGTTTGTCATTCAAAAGTCTTTGTCCATCATCATGTCCATACGCATCAATTAAAGCCCTTGGTCTGTCATGTTCAAAACCATTGCCTAAACCATAGTTCGCAGCATTTTCAAAACCACGATAGGAATCATCAGAGCGAAGTCTTTTCTGCCAGTCACCAGTCTCCTCATCTCTTCCTCTCCTACGTCCATAATTAAATCCTGGATGAGAAGGAGATGCCCCTTCAAATACCCTACCTGGTGAGTTGGACACCATAACCTCGTCAACTGATGGTGATAAGGGTCTAGCTGGACCACATGCAGATGGAAGCAACTTGTCTGTTAATAGTGGAAACGATGGACGTCCACCATAAGCAGAGGAGTTAAATCTTTGAGCATCAATGTGGGAGGCTGTGCTTTCTCCTTGATATAAATCATATTCTTCATATCCAACAGAATGTTTCTGACCCAGTGACTTCAAGGTAGATGCTTCTCTCCCAAGTTGAATTTTCTGCATATGATAAACAAATTAATGCAACAATCAACTGCCAGTATCACACCATAAGAATGCACAATGCTTCTCTCGTTAGAAAGTTTTAGCCAAACACAAGCAAAGAAATTGAAAAACAACTAGAGCATGACCAAGCACCACTTCCCTCCAGCAATGAAAAATGGTAAGAGAACTAATGGAACAAAAGAAGGGAGATCTAGCAAGCCCAATAGACAGGGGTAGAGAGAGAACAAGATGTGGAGGAGAAGGAATACATGTGCCAGTAGCCTTATCAATAATTAATAGAATAGCATTATAAGCTAGTCTTGTTTATGGGACAATTGAGTTGCAAATTCAAATTGTGAAGGAAGAAAAGTACATGAAAAAGAGGAGGGGTGTGGAAAAGAAGGGGAATAATCAGCACTGAATTAAATGAGCTTTATTTTAAACACGTAGTAAAAATAGTAATTGGAGAATTCTCATAAATTTCCAAAAAAATAATTTTTTTATAAAAAAGTAACAAAATAATTTTAAAATGGGAAACTAAACTGTTAACAGCAAATTAGAATATAGGTTAAATTTTTATTCTATTTTGGTGGGGGCATAGGTAGATGATTGAAAACGAAGTACAGTATATCATACCCAGCGAGGTTTTTACGGAAAAAACATTCGCACGCTGATTCTTAAGGACTACCAGAGGCAACACAACATATACCAAAAAATTATTTTTAAAATTTAAGATTGTTAAGAAGCAATACCCTCTAGATACCTTAACAAAGAAGTTGGTTCATGTAAGTCCCCCCCCCCCCCCCCTAATTTCCCACATACTTAAAACAGACAAATAGGTTTCAAACTAGGTTGCACTGATACGGATACGGGGACAAAAACGGGTACGGATACGGGGACGGGATACGGCAATTTTTTTTTTCAAAATACGGGTACGGCTCGGATACGGAAAAAAAAAAATCAGCAAAATATAAATCCAATAAAAAAAAAAAAAATATTACCATACCCACTACCAACATTTTGAGACTACATTCAACTGCACAATGTAAAAAAAAAAAAATTACCTACTGACATTCTCATTTAATGTCACTACAATTCACTATATTATCAACAACAAATAAAACAATTAAAAAAGAAAACAAAAGACTTACAGAAAGAAAGAAAGAAGAGAGTCAGAACGAAAGAAAGAACTCAGAAAAGCAGGATGCCTCGCAGGTGGGTCTCCAGCGAAGAAGAAGGTGGGTCTCCGGCGCCGCCTTGAACCAGGCGTCGGTTGTTGCAGCCTCCATGTGAGTCTCCAGGTCGCCGCCGTCAATCAAATCGCACAGGGAAGGAGAAGATGAAGGAGTTCGAAGTTTTAGGGTTTGTGAGAATTGGGGGAAATCGAGTATGAGATAAGTTTTGTTCTGATTTGGGGTTTTTTTTAAAAAAAAAATTGGGCTGGGCTTCTTGGGTACGGCGGAATTTTGGATTTCCTGTACCCGAAACGTATCCGATCAAGACCCTAGCCGTCCCCAAAATGACGTGCCGTACCACTTTTGATGGGGACGGATTGGGGACGTATCCTAGCCGTCCCCGTCGCGTACCCGTCTCCGAGACGTTTCGGGTACGGGAGACGGCAGCCCAGAGCCGTACCCGTGCATCATTGTTTCAAAGCAACTCCAAATCCCTTTCTATACATTACAGTGGATTCAATCCATTAGATGTGATTTTAAATTCTATCGCTTCAACACATGTAGAATTGAAGAGGACAAGGGAAATAACAGTCACATTGCATCATTTTGTTGTTTTCCAATAATTGAAAGTAGAAACTCTTCAAAGAAAACCGCAATTCAACATATAGAGTAGGTTCATAAAATGATATCTTGTCAATCCTAGCATCATTGACAAAGGCAAATAGAATACCCAGATAAAGAAAGGGAAGAGAAGGATGATTGCTTTGAAACTTACATTATTAAGTGATGAATTATCAAATTGTCGTCTGGCTTCCAAATACTTGGGATTGACGTGTATGCCATGAGAGGGTCGAGGGGATTCGGAAGCCCTCATACTGGCTAAGTTGGAAGATGGTTGGTTTACCCTTGGAGAGAACTGCAATTCATCCTCGATCGTACTAAGAACCGATGATGGGAAGACGGTAGACCAGGTTCTAAACAGGTGGCGCATTGAAGGATACAAATTTGGAGGGACTTGTCTATAAACTTCACAGAACACCTTATACCGGAAATAGAATATGAAAATATATTTGTCAATGTAACACTCAAATCAGGGCTATTAGCTAAAGGCTCTATAATACATGAACCGATATAAAGCACATAACCATTGAAACATGTCATATTGTAACATTTTCCACAATATTTGCATCTTTTTGGCCGAATCTCGAGCACATAAATATCAATATTGAATACAGGGTCCTGGTCCAACGCTCCCACATCTAACATATAAGGTGTAACCAATTGGTTTTGGAAGTGTAGTTACTAATTCGTCATGAGATGTGACAGCATTGGCCTTGACTCTTGAACTGATGAACAATTCACTAATCAAACACCCCCTATTTCCCCAAATCATGTCATAGCTGGAAAGTTCTCTACAAAGTTTGCATCTTTTAAGCCAAACCCAAGTAATTACAAGCACACCAGAAACTTCAGTATCAAAGACTACAACAATGAATGTATTCTCTCAAAATCGACCCAAGAACTAAAGCATAGCTCACCTCTGGCAAACGAGAAGCAAAGTGCCTAGCGTATTCGCGACCGATATTCTTGACAATGCTGTCCAATAAATACAAAGAGGGCATCTTTTGATCAACTGGAACCTGCATAAATATGCATAACCAGCAATGTAACACCACAAAATCAAAGCTCGGGAGCACTATAATAGCGTAAATTCGAGCACAAAACCTAAAAAATAAGCAAAAAATCTTCAAAAGCATAACTAAATTAAAGAAGAGGAGAGATAATTGAAGTCCAAAATCTTGCTATGCACTAGTAAATTTTGATACACTGTACAAAATCAATCATCAACAACAACAAAAATTGAACTCAAAACTCAACTAAAATTGATTACACCTTACAAATTACAGTATCCCCTTATAAAACCCTAACCCTAAAAACACTTCCGATTTGAATTTGGAGAGCGGTACCTCTAAAACCCTAGCACAAATAGCATCAGCAATACCCTCAGCATGTTCTCTCTGTTCACCAGCAATAATCGTAAGATCTGTAATTATTGGCTTCGAATTAAACGTTAATTCCGACAAAACATCCTCGTAAAAAGACACAATCTCCGCCATAGAAGGCGGCGGAATACAAACGAGTTCGTCTTCATCATCTTCGGAAACCCTATATTGGGCTTCTCTTTCATTGAGAAGAAACCGAAATCGATCGAGAATCGGCGACGGCGCTGCCGCCTTTGGAACGACGTCGCTCGGCATGAGGTTTAAGCTGCGGTGGTGGAACGAATTAATCGATGAGAAAAAAACCCCAAATTGAGAAGTTAATCGAGAAAATTTAGGGTTAGGGTTTTGGTTGAAACTCTCATCGTCTTCCATTGATGAGGTTTCTTGCTCGCCATCGAACCACCATTGTGAGAGGAGAGAGAGAGAAGGGAAGTGTGAGATAGAGAGAGTATGAATGAATGAAAGGGGGGGAAAGGTAAACCAAGATTCTTGTTTTCTCGATTTTTTTGTTTTTTTTTTTTTTTTTTTTAATTTGACTTCAAAAAAAATACAGTAATTTGGGAATTATTCAACCAATTATACGGAGTACGGAGTAAAATACTATCGATGATACATTGATATGGATTTGAATGTATATATAAAATTCGAACTGGGTAAGGGTTGCAGCCTGATTGAGATTGAATGTTGTATTTTAGGCAATATTACAGATTTAGTCAAATGATATTTGTTCACAACCAAATCTTTTGGGTATACAAAAAGGAAAGTTCAAAACTCATTTTACACTTTCAATTTGTTTATCAGTTTATGCAAGCTATACTACTACGTATAGGTTAAAAGTATTAGAGGTGAGAGTTTAGTAGATGTTCATCTTTAACAATCTCATGCAATAGATATTCTACATAGCCGAGTTTATCCCTAACTAACCCGTGGTTAACTAGATTCCTTCTTTTTTTTGACAAGAGTTAAAATACAATTATACATTATACGGAGTAGTAATGCGGACAGGCTATCATAATAGTTAACACACATTGAAAATATGTTTTGTTGTACCGATCCAAAATTGCATTTATCGATTTGTGTAAAGTATGCTCATTCAGTGATAAATCGTCAAATTTATAGAGGATTGTAAATAGAGGAATCTAAAGGGACATTTATTTTCTTCCAATATTACAATGCAAGATAAATACACGATACATAAGTTTCTTGTGTCTTTGAACATATAGTATTAGAAAATTTTTATTATCCTTTCCCTCTTTTAGTTTGCCTTATTGAATTTCAAGAGCTAATTTAATTTTTGGTTAGATAGAGTAACGAAAGAAAATTAGTTTGCCCAAATGTCTTATACAACAACCAAGCCATTTTCTGTTTTCTCATCATTATTCATAAAAAGAAAACACACTCAGCCTAAGCCCAGGAATATGGGCATTTTAAGCAAAACAATGGCCCAATAATCCTAGGAAAAAAGCCATACAAATAAAACTATAGCTCATGGTCCGATACTAAAATCTCATATTGCAAAATGCAATTAGCTCTGCTAAATAGTTCACCAACTGGAGATTTTTGAGACGGTTTCGGAGGATCTTCGTACTCTTTTATTGGACGACACAAGTGTTGTTTTGGCTAGGAAGATACCGGTGTTTGTTGAGCTGCTGGCATAGTGGTTATACTTTGCTAGCTTTGGTAGTTTCTTTTATGTCATTAGCTGTTTTTCTTTCTTGTGTGTTTGTTGACTTTGTTCTACTCTTTTATTTTTCTTTGGGACTCTGTCCTCTCTTGCACAAAAAAATTAACACTTTTACTGATCAAATTTATATTCGAACTATTCGTATATACAACTCAATTACTCTACGGATATGTAAGGTATTTATGTTTAAATGAATCGCTTGGACTGATTTTGGGATGAGTAATTTATAGCTAGTAATTAAAAATGCTAATTGAAATAGAATACAACTCAATTACAATCATTGACACGAACTTATCTACATAATTAAATCAATATGAAATTTGACATTAAATACACTCACTGACATGAACCCGTTTAGTAAAGTTTAATTACATCATCAGAATGGTCTTATAAGACATGATTCATTTGTTGACCATTGACCAAGTTAATGTCAAAAAGTTTGAAGACAAGTGCATGTCAAATATAGTAGATAGTGCATAAGCTTAATATTGACCGACCAACTTAAGATATTTATGGTGTCTATTAGTCTCTCTCTAAGATAGAGAGACCTTAAATTTTAATAGTTTTTCCTGAGATAGGGGGATTATTATACTCGTGTACCTTTTCACACAAAATAATAAATAAATAAATAAATAATGACCATGTAAGATATTCGAGGTGTGAATTCAATATTGAAAATGAACCGACTAAACTATTATTAGTATCAATTATTGCAATTCCATGCACATCTATGCATCTCCGTAAATCATAACCAACACATCGAAAGATCGTAATCAAACAAATATCGTTGCTCCCCGCTCAGAAGGTACACATTTTATAACCGTGAAATATTCAATTGTGTATTTTTGTACATCGTTTTTTTGAATCAATTAAAGCAACTGCCTACCACAAGAAACACGAGACTGAATTTTGGACCGTTATTTGCATATCAAGTGGGGTTTACAATTCAATTATAAGCGTGATAGTTACTCGTACGTTGCTAGGAAACTCCTGTAGTCCTGTGCTCAACATGTAACTAATGTTGTTTGGCATGTTGATGAATGCTAATTTTATTAGTAACCTTTTTCACGAATTTGTCAAAAAAAAAAAAAAAAAAAAACCTTTTTCACGAAGGAGGCACGAGTGCAAAGGTCCATTTTTGACTAGTAGCCGATTAAAATCAAACAACGAAAGTCTATTCTTTGTATTTTGGCCGGATTAGCGAAGGTTTCTCTTTAACTTTCAGTGGGTTTTGGCAAAGCTTGCTTATTTGCCTTAAATCAATTTAGGAGAAGTTGCTTCTTTGAATTTATATTTTTACAACATGGATCTCAGTTAATTTAGTTGGTGAAGATTTAAAAGTGGTATTTAATGAGAGAATATGAGAATATTTGCCGTGCCTTTCTCATTGATTAAGAGTCAATATATAATACAATCGTAAGCTAGGTTAGGGTTAAGGCTAAACTAGTAATTTACAAACTAATTACAAACTAGATTATTTACATAATCTAACACTCCCCCGCAGTCAAAGCGGGAGGACCATGAACGCTTAAACTGTCCCGAAAATCATCAAATAAAACCTTAGGCAGACCTTTGGTGAAGATATCTGCAATCTGGTAACGGGAAGGCACATGTAGGACACGTACGTCGCCCTTTTGAACTTTCTCACGAACAAAGTGAATGTCCATCTCAATATGTTTAGTGCGTTGATGTTGAACCGGATTACTAGAGAGATAAATCGCACTAACATTGTCACAATAAACTAATGTTGCCTTCGAAATAGGAAGATATAGCTCGAGCAACAAATTGCGAATCCAGCAGGATTCCGAAACCACATTGGCAACCCCTCTGTACTCTGCTTCACAACTAGACTTAGACAAAGTGGGTTGGCGTTTGGAAGACCAAGAAATCAGATTGTCACCAAGTACACACAATACCCCGATGTGGAACGACGAGTATCCGGACACCCGCCCCAATCTGCATCCATATATGACACAAGGGAAGAAATAGGAGATTGATGCAATTGTAAACCAAAATTCGTCGTTCCCTTGATGTATCGTAGAATGCGTTTCAACGCATTCATGTGCTCAACTCGGGGTGAGTGCATAAATAAGCAAACCTGCTGAACTGCATAAGAGATATCTGGTCGGGTGAATGTCAAGTACTGCAAAGCACCACAAAGGCGCCGATAAGAAGTAGGATCGTCATATAGAGCACCCACCTGAGTGCTCAATTTGCCTTTGGTGTCAACAGGAGTAGACGAAGGCTTGCAATTAGCCATTCCTGCTTTTTCCAAAATTTCCTGCGCATACTTCTTTTGAGATAAAAATAGACCACTTTTACCTCTAGTAACAGCAATACCCAAAAAATAACTCAGAGGACCCAAATCCTTCATTGCAAATTCAGAGCTGAGTCGAGAAATAATATGTCGTCGGAGAGAATCCGATGAAGCAGTAAGCACAATATCATCAACATATAGAAGTAGATAAGCAGTATCATTACCATGGAGATAGATGAACAAAGAGGTATCAGATTTGCTATTAGCAAAGCCAATAGTAGCCACAAAATCTGCAAAACGTTTGTACCATGCACGGGGTGCCTGTTTGAGACCATATAGTGACTTATCTAATAAGCAGACATGATCAGGTTTATTAGGATCTATGAATCCCATAGGTTGATACATGTAGACCGTTTCATTCAAATGACCATGTAAGAAAGCATTTTTTACGTCCAATTGATGAATTTGCCAAGACTTAGCCAAAGCAATGCTAAGAACCACCCGAATAGTAGCCGGTTTAACAACCGGGCTAAAAGTCTCATCACAATCAGTGCCCTCCCTTTGAGTTTTACCATCACCAACAAGTCGAGCCTTATGCCTCTCAAAAGACCCATCAGACTTAGTCTTATGCCGAAAAATCCACAACGACCGAATTATGTTCACATTCGGTGGTCGTGGAACCAATCTCCAAGTACCATTTTCAATAAGAGCATCATATTCTTCCTGCATAGCAATTTTCCAATTATGGTCACGAAGAGCGGTAACCGGGTTCTTTGGAATGGGTGATATGGAGGTGGTAGTATGATGTATTTGGTCTTGATATTTGGGATTTGGTTTAACAATTCCATGCTTGCTACGAGTAGCCATGGAGTGCGTGGGCATTGGGGATGGTGGGGGAACATGAGTAGGAGGGGAAAGATGCGGCTGTGATGTTGGAGAAGAGGGGGCAGCAGGCTGCCGTGGGGACATAGGGGTGGCAGTAGGTGGCGAAGGGGGTGAGGAGGGTGAGGCAGCAGTGGTAGAACGTGGTGAGGAGGGTTCGTGCTGCTGCTGCACTACCTCGCTCACCGCGTTGTGGGGGGCAGTAGGCTGTGCGTGCTGCTCTGCAGTGCCCAACCCAGCGCCCGCTGGATCCCGCGTGGGAAACTTGCGGGCTGAGCAGACGCAGCAGCTTGCTGTACCCTCCCCACTCCAGCGCCCGCTGGATCCCGCGTGGGTGAGGTAGCAGCAGGCTGCTCCTGATGCTGCCGCAAGATAAGGAGAGGAAGGGGACTTAAGGCATCTCCCAAAAAATCATAAGTATGGTCATTTGGGGTATGAATTTTAGAGACTGGGAAAACCGACTCATCAAACCAAACATGCCTAGCTATTATAATTTTACGACTCGAGATATCAAAACACTTGTAGCCCCTATGATTAGACGGATAACCAATAAAAACACAAGGAGTAGAACGAGATTGAAGCTTGTGAATTTTAGTGGAAGGAAATAGAGGGTAACAAAGACAACCGAACACCCTAAGATTAGAATAATCGGGATGTTTTTGATATAGAATTTGAGTCGGAGATTTATAGCCTAGGAGTTTGGTAGGAATGATGTTATGAAGGTATGTGGCCATTTCTAAAGCATGATGCCAAAAGGTAGGAGGCATGGAGGCATGACTAAGAAGAGTACGAACAACATTGTTGATCGTTTTGATTTTTCTTTCGGCTTTGCCATTTTGAGGAGAAGAATATGGACAAGAGAAGCGAAAGGTCATGCCATGTTGTTCACAAAATTTTTGAAATGGAGTGTTGGTAAACTCCGTGCCATTGTCACATTGAAAAGCTTTTATTTCTTTTTCAAATTGAGTCTTAATATATGTTCGTACACGAAGGAACAAGTTGTAAACTTGGGATTTGGATGAGATAGGAAAAGTCCAAAGAAAATTCGTGTAATTGTCGAGGAAAAGAACATAATATTTGTGACCAAGAGAGCTAACAATGGGAGAAGTCCATAAATCACTGTGAACAATATCAAAAGGCATAGTAGTAAAAGACATAGAATCATAAAATGGCAATTTCATTAATTTTCCCAAAGGACAAGAATGACAAACATGGTTTGGAGCCTTATTACAATTTATGAGTTTACTACTACGTAAAGAGCTAAGAATTTCATTTCCCGGATGACCTAAACGGGAATGCCACACACTACGAGAGACAACTGCAAAAGCTGACGGACTAGAGTTGGAAATGACTTGACGATCATTGAAGAAAGGATAAAGATCGCCACTGCTATTACATCTCACTATTTTGCTCCCCGTCTGCAAATCCTTCACAGAAAACCCAAACGGATCAAACTCAATTGACACATGATTATCAATAGTGAATTTTCTAATAGAAATTAGATTTTTGACAAGTTTAGGCACGTGTAGGACATTTTTGAGTTGAAGTGTGTTTCGGTTTAAGGATTTGTGACCATAACCATGAATTGGAACTTTGCTACCATCACCAACAATAATAGTATTATTATTATTTTTGCTCAAATGAAAATATGACGATAAATTACCTTGAGAGTTAGTCATATGTGAAGTAGCCCCAGTATCCATGTAGTAATTCGGGTCGGCAAGAGACATTGTATGCATAGCTTGCTCGATGTTGGTTGGCACATATCCCGAGGAAGAAGGAGGAGGAGAAGACATGAAATATGCTTGCTGTGGACGAGCACCGAGAAGACCGGGCTGCTGTGATTGAGGCCTCCCACCCCACTGCATTGGGCCTTGACCTTGTGAAGGGTACGGACAGGGAGGAGTGGCCCATGGTGGCTGAGACCAATAAGCCCAAGGAGGGGGATACATCCACCCCTGCTGCCCCGATTGCTGCGCTGAGGGCTGGGCTTGCGGTGCTGACTGCTGGGACTGGTTGTTCCGGCCACCGGAGCCGGCGCTACCACCCTTCCCTTTATTCTTCCGACCACCGCGAGCAGGCGGCGCACCTCCACGAGCAGAGTCAGTCGCGGAAATGCCCCTCCCCTGTTGCGAAAAAGACGCGGGTTGCGAGGCTTGAGAGATGAGAGCCTCCTCACCAGAATCCGGAAGATCAGACGCATTGCCCTGCTCCTCCAATTCAAGCATGGAGCGCAATGCCTCAAAGGAAGGCAGAGGATCGAGGTGCCTAACAGAGGATCAAAATGGTTTGTATTCATCGGTGAGACCCTTCAACAATTGCAGAGCCATTCGATGATCGGAGACCGTATCTCCGACGTTCCTCAGATTATCGGCAAGGGTTTTCAGATGAGAGCAGTACGGTTTAACACCATCAAATTGTTCAAGCTTAGTGTTTGTGAATTGAGCATCAAGGGTCATAGCACGAGCAGCCTTGTTATTTAGAAAGAAATTCTCCAAACGTTTCCAAGCGTCGACCGCTTTGTCATCAGGGTCAGCAATGGTGTTGAGCAAATCAATGGATATTGTCCCATATATCCATTGACGGAAAAGATCATCAAGACGTTGCGAGAAAGCCAATTCAGTAGCAGAAGGTTCGGATTTCTTGGCAGAGGGATCAACCGGTGGAGGAATGATAATGTCAATTACCATATTTGCGCGGCAGTGAAGTTGAAAGAGGGTTTTCCAGAGGTTGTATTGAGTGCCCTTGTAATCCAGAGTAACTGGAATACACGTCTTGATATTGTTAACAAGTGTGGCCGGATGTAGCTTGCTAGAATCAGCCATTAGAGAAGATGAAAAGAAGAAGAAGATTAGATGAGCGGAAGCGAGTTAGGGTTTTCGGAGTGAAAAACCTAGACTCGTGATACCATGAGAGAATATGAGAATATTTGCCGTGCCTTTCTCACTGATTAAGAGTCAATATATAATACAATCGTAAGCTAGGTTAGGGTTAAGGCTAAACTAGTAATTTACAAACTAATTACAAACTAGATTATTTACATAATCTAACATTTAACTCAAACTTATATTGCATCAACTTTTGTCGAAACTGTTAAAAAAAAATAAAAAAAATTGTTGAAATCCGGCCCTATTATAGTCCACTTGTGAGTTGTCTTGTATTGGAGAAATAGAAGAGAATGTACCACTGTATAAGATAGATGAATAACTCCTATTGTCAACAATGATTTTTGTAAGGAACCATCTTAATTGTACTTTGTTTGTAAATCAAACTCTTCTCTACCTACAATCACCAATTGATCAGGTTCATTTACCAACTCTTTTTAAACGGAATAAGAACTACTCCGTATTTTTTTTTCCCCTCGAGACCTTTAGGACATAAAGAATTAATTTACGGTTCAAAACATGCACCCGATGTTCAAGCATGGGCAGCCATGGCACAGCAATAATTGAAGAGATATACGAAGTACGTTTTTATATTCTTAGAAAAACATGAACAGAAAACCAAGGCATACCCTAATAATCTAAGATCAATATTTTCACATACTTTGGCCTTTCTTGATCAACCTGGCTACGCAGTATGGGCTAAGGAAGAGGTGAATTTGGACTATTTGTTGTTGTTCTCAATATTATTGTCATTTCTCTGCCTATTTTATATATTTGCTATGCAAATCTCAAACATTGCATGATATTGTACGAGTATTTATTTTTAGGCAGATTATCATTAGCATAAAACACTTAGTACACCACCTAATGTAAGGCCATTACTATGACAAACCTCCTAAGTCCTAACCTATGTCTGCATATTTAGAACATTTCTTGGAATCCATCCTCTACTAGATAATATTATACCCCGTAATTTATACTCCCTTTATTTTTATTTCAATTTCGGGCTACTAATCTTGCTATTGCCAATAGCCATTAGTGAAATAATGCAATGAATTATTTCTTTGTACGAGTTTAATTCCGAGCTCCTAATCTTATTATTGTCAAAACCCATTAGTGAAATAATACAATAAATCATTTCTTTGTACCTTCCAAATTAAAAGGGAACAAAAAACCTTTTGTAGCAAAACTTGGCCATTTGGGGTATTGTAGGACCCAAAACTTTATGCATGTTGTTGAACTAATGAAAATGACCTTAGCACTTAAAAATTGAATTCAAGCCGTCAATTTGAGATGCAATGGGTCCATCGTTCAACTACGAGTACACTTAGGAGAAATATAGGAGAAAGAGGGAAGCGAAGGATAGGGGTGGGGAGGTAGGTACTCTTAAGGATCTAGTTGGTACGCTCGTGTAGTTTAAGGTGTTGCCGTGTTGTCTGTCTACTAGCAAAATCGCGGTGGTTTGGTTTAATTAGTAAATTAGGTTAAACCACTATACATATATATAAATAGAGAAATTATTAAGCGCAATCGAACCTCTAAGGCCCTGTTCTTTTGAGCTTTTGGGCAGAGTAGAGCAAAGCAAGAGTCAGCAGAGCAAATTGCAGCAGAGCAGAGCCGAGCCGAGCAGATTACATTATTATTATTATTACCGCATTATTATAATTATTATTATTTTGTTATTATTATTATTATTATTATTGTTATTATTATTATTATTACCGCATTATTATAATAATTATTATTTTGTTATTATTATTATTATTATTATTACTATTATTATTATTATTATTATAATCATTAAATATTATTATTAAATATTAATTATTATTATTATTATTGCAATTATTATAAAATATTAATTATTTATTATTATTATTATTATTAAATATTAATTATTTATTATTATTAAATATTAATTACTTATTATTATTATTATTATTATTACTATTATTGTTACTACTACTACTACTACTACTACTACTACTACTACTATTATTATTATTAAATATTAATTATTATTATAATAATTCAATATTAATTATTATTTTTAAGCAGGGCAGATTGAAGCAGAGCAGAGCAGCTCTAAAGAACGGGCCTAAGTGCATAATGAAATAGCTAGTGAATAGGTGTACCTAAGGCCGAGTGACTTTATGCTCATTTAAAGAATTAAAATGAAAATCACATGAGTGTATATAATTTGAGAAAATTTAAGGATACAACTTGAGTAGTTAATGTGTTGTATACTTGTATTACTAGATATACTTCCTCTAAATCTAAAATAAGTGCATTGGTTTGCGTATTATACGTGTCAAAGTTGTTATGTGAATATAAATAGTGTGAAAGTCAAATTGATATTTGCACCTATTCAAAAATGAAGAAAGTGGTTGATATAGAGTTTATTATATGTGGTCTTAAAGAGTTCAGTTCTTACTAGCTACAATTCTTGAAGGTGAAGTTATGAAGAAATTTTTACTTTGAAAATTTTATACTACGTATTATATAAATCAACATTTTATTATAATAATACAAGTAATACAACCTATTCTATTTCCATCTTCAGCAAATTGACTATAGGCATAGGCTAACAACCCTTGGAACAATTCCTCTAGGTTGACATATCGCTACAATCAAAGAGCTTATCAAATCCCATTGCCTGTTACTCTGTTAGTAAACATGTGACACATACATACATCACTTTATTCTATGGAGTACTAATGAATTAGTATTAACTAAACTTGATTCTCCATATATTACTCAAAAGTCAATGCCAATGTCTAACTAAAGAAAATCCTATCATCAAAAGTTTTTAAAAGCAATTCTAACAATAAACCAATACAAAACAATTACATTCAATCATATAAATTAAACGCTTACCATACTGATTTAATAGCTCAATATACTTTTACATAACAACCACGGACCACCCGCGTGATCTTTCATTCCGTCCATCAAGTAAATCCAACTCATCTAAATCACAAAACTAAACACAACACCACATCTAACAAGTAGTTACACAAATGAACTCTATAACCCCAAAACTATCAAACAAACGTGTTAATATGAGTCATACATACGCACATACGTACATAGGTACATTACCAAAGACTTTAGAGAATGTGACCTTAGATTTGGCTCAACAGCTGTTCTAATCGTCGACCTTTTCGAACCTTCGACGAGCCGACTTAAACCCCCCATATAATACGTCAAAATTACACTTATATTTTCCCTAATTTTCCACATTTCACCTATTTTTACCACTAATTTTCAAACCAAAATAAACTCAAAATTCAATAGTCAAAATTAACACTTACCCCCATAATTCCATCTATATAAACCCTCTTCCCTAAAATTCTTTCTCAAACCATTCTCAAAAACCAATCTTTTTTGAAAGAAATTCGAAAGAAAGAAAACCCCATCTCAAATTTGTTGAAAATTTCAGAAACCCACTAAAATTAACCCATTAATTCACCAAATTCTGAAACTTCATAGTTTATGATAGCTCAATTCTTTGATTCAAACTCAATTTTTGCAAACTCAATTTTTGCATAAAGTTAACTTAGTTTTTACTTCAAATTTAGATTGCACACAAGATGTTTGCTACATTGCGTCAACCAACTACACAATCTTCACTAATCACTTACTCTCTTAAAAAACCAGCATTTTCTAAAGCAGAGCAACTCCACTTTCTTCCATGTTTGCCTTCTACAAAAAACCCAGAAATTCCCACCATTTTTTCAATCAAGAAACCTTTGCATGTGTCTTCAATTTCACAAAGAAAATCATTAGGAGTTGAATGTAAAGCATATGAAGCTAACCAATCTCAACCATTAGAGATTAATATTGAATTACCTAGTGCACAATCTGAGGCTGCTCAAAGGGTTAAAATTGGTATTTACTTTGCAACATGGTGGGCTTTAAATGTGGTTTTCAATATTTACAATAAGAAAGTGTTGAATGCTTTTCCTTACCCTTGGTTAACTTCTACACTTTCTCTTGCTGCTGGCTCTTTCATGATGTTGATTTCATGGGCTACCCGGGTTGCTGACCCGCCCAAGACTGATATGGAGTTTTGGAAGACTTTGCTCCCTGTAAGTTTTAATTTTGTCTAGTATTCATATTTCATTGATGTTTTTGGATACTGAATTTTGATGGGTTTTGGTGGTGATGTTGAATTCAGTGGTTTTGATGTGGTTATGGAGTGTTAATTTTGATGGGTTGATGAAGTTTATAGTAAAAATTTAATGTTTTTTTTAAAAAAATTTTGTTGTTGGGGTTTTAGTGCTAATATTGATATTTTGATTGGTTTTTTTTGGTAGTGTTGTTGAATTAAGTGGTTTGATGGGTTAATGAGGTTTAGTTATAACAATGTGATATACTGATATTTTGGGTTTCAGTGCTTAATTATTTGGTATATTAGTAAATGATTTGTCAATAAAATATTAGTAAATGAGCTTTATGTCCTTAGAATGTCGCTTTTTAACACTTTCAATGCTAATTTAGGCCGGTTTTTGGTTGTTTTTTTTTTTTTTTTTTTTTTTTTTTTTTTTTTTTTTTTTTTTTTTAATGTGTCAAATAAATCTAGTGTTTAGGTCTTGTGGGGTCATGTTTACTCGAGTCATGAATCTCATGATGGATCATCTTGGATAGGGTCAGTTTTTAATGCTCTAGGTTGATGAGGATTTAGTAGGAAAAAAAATTCTGATTTTGGGTGGGGTTTTAGTGATTTGGTGTTGTTGATTGATGATTTCTATGTTATTTAGAGTTTGATGGGTTTTTGGTTGATTTATGTGCCTTTATGAAGGTTTTATTGAAAGAATTTGCATGTGTTATTAATTGATGGAGTTGCATGTGTTAAATTGATGGACTTTATCCTAAATTTTGATGGGTTCTTGGTTGGTGATGTGTGTTATTGAAGAGTTATGTTAACAATTTGTATATTGTGTAAAGCTATCAATTTGAGTGTGCAGTTTGGTTTCAGTTTGGGTATAGTTGGGTCGGATCATTTTGGATTTGGGTCATACTAAATTTTTGTGTCCATGTGAGTCGATTTAGCTTCGGATCAATTAATCAGGTCCTTTCCGGTCTGGTCAGTTTTTGACCTTTTTGATATTGGGTTATGCAGGTTGCAGTGGCTCATACTATTGGGCATGTAGCAGCAACTGTTAGTATGTCTAAAGTTGCAGTTTCCTTCACCCACATAATCAAAAGTGGTGAACCAGCTTTCAGTGTGTTGGTTTCAAGGTTCTTGTTAGGAGAAACATTCCCCTTGCCAGTTTACTTGTCACTTCTTCCCATCATTGGTGGCTGCGCCCTTTCGGCTGTCACTGAGCTCAACTTTAATATGACTGGTGAGTTTAAAACTTCTTATCTCCGATTTTGGTTATATATTGTGCATTACTGTGAACTAGTTTGTTTATGTCTCATTGTTCATTTACAAAGTCAAATTCTGAGTTTTCTTGTTATAATGGTGATAGGGTTTATGGGAGCTATGATTTCGAATTTGGCATTCGTTTTTCGGAACATTTTCTCAAAGAAAGGGATGACTGGCAAGTCTGTTAGTGGGATGAATTACTATGCATGCCTTTCAATGTTGTCTCTATTGCTCCTTACACCCTTTGCACTTGCTGTTGAGGGACCTCAAGTATGGGCTGTTGGTTGGCAGAATGCAGTTGCACAGATTGGACCAAACTTCGTATGGTACTATGTACAAAAATTCCAGCTTTCATAAATTGATTTGTACTGCATGATATGCATTTGTTCTCATTTGATGGTAAAATTCCAGATTGGACCATTGGTCATATATTCGTGTTGCTTACCGAAGTCTCCTTTTGTTTTTGAATAGGTGGGTAGCAGCTCAAAGCATATTCTACCATTTGTACAATCAAGTGTCATACATGTCTCTGGACCAAATCTCTCCCCTTACTTTCAGTGTCGGGAATACGTTGAAGAGGATATCGGTTATAGTCTCTTCCATAATCATTTTCCATACTCCTATTCAACCTGTCAATGCTCTAGGAGCTGCCATTGCAATCCTAGGAACTTTTATCTATTCACAGGTAATAAGAAACTCTCTCTCTTCCAAAGTTGAGATTATTGCTGCAAGCTTCAATGTTTTCCTATAATCTCGATAAGAGATTAAAATTCTCACTCAGCATATTTTGACATGAAATCGTATCAATCTTATTTCGTGGCAGGCAAAACTGTAAGGCAATAAGAAGGCACTCAAGTGAGAGTAGAATGTAAAGTGGTGAAAGATGGATGAAGAGTTGGAAAAGGGTGAAGAACGCATGCAGCAACAGAGCGGCCTGGAAATCAAACTCTGATGAGTCTTTCGTGTGATGTGATGCGATGCAGAAACTGTTTCTTTAACAATTTCTAATAAGAGTAGATGCAATCCTTGAGGGTGGAACTCGCGCGAAGGGTAATCTTTTGCATAGAAATACATCTGATCAATAGTTCATCTCTTTTGCTCCATAACTAAGTTTCCAGCAATGCTTTGTGTACATGTAGCACTTGAAGCTGAGTTTTTTTGGTAACTTGTAGAAATGCAAATCACTTGTAAAATGGCTCTAATCAATTTTGTGAAATTATGAATAAAGTAGAGCTTCATATGATGACTGATGAGTTATATATCGATTTCAATCTTCTGTTCACGAATACAAATTCTAGCATTATTGCTAGTCCTATATTTTGTTTTTCTGTATATCTTAGTACCATTTTGATGTAGGATCTATCAATCTCGCGCCTTCCTTTATATTAGAGATATGATTCAGTAATTGAGTAATGGAAGAACTGATAAAAAGAGCAAAATTCCTGATTGATAGCCAGAAAAGTGGTTTATTAGCAGAGGTTGAGTTTGTATTTGTGCAATCTCAAGCCGTTACTATATGAAATATTCCATATAATATTCCATATGATATGCCATATCTTAGGAATCAACCGAAATACAAGTTGGGAAAGTCACCACTCAGTCTCAGAGGCTGTCATTTTCACAAGTTCACCCAATTTTATTCTCATAAATGTTGCAGATTCTGCGAGTAAAAGTCCTTTTCCAATAGATTTATATCATAATTTACCTCCAATCTAGCAAATAGCAATTGTTTTGTTGGTCTGATTGCTACTGAACTTGACCTAGGATATCTCTGTAGGTTTCCTAGACGAAAAAAAAGATCATAGGTAATGCTATGTGTCTAATACTTCGACAAGAAAAAGGGTACAGTCAAGTTTGTCTAATTCGTACTTTGTATATGATAACGAGTATGAATGTTTCCTCATCAAGCATAATCTTTATTGAACAAAACCCAACAAAAAGATAAGTAAGAACCGAAAGAGTAATAGATAATCAACTAGAGATTTATATAAGAACACAGTGACTGTCTGACTGATGCAGATGAATGGCCGATTTATAACTTCTAGTGTGTACGTTTACACCAGCTACTACTGCTATTAAGTAGATAAATTAGTCACAATTAAACGTTAACATTCCCATGTCTGATTACCATATTACTAAACATAAACCGTTATGTCAGAAGTCGGAAGAAATACTCTGTGCTAATTGCTAATGGCTGCTCACCTCTTCACGAGCTGTGCCATAGGGAAAACAAAGGGCCAACGTACTAGACCACACCACCATGCAAGCTGCATATATAGTATGGAATTTTGGAAACAAATAGGCAAACTAAACATTAGCATAACAGATAGTTTAGCACTACATTAACAAAAACAATAAGATCATTCAAAGGCATTATGCTGTAGATATTCATCTCACATAACAGATTTTCACAGAATTCAGAAATCTCACTATTTTCAGAAGCTGATTTATGTTCATTCATAAGCATACATGTGTTATAATATGCAACTTTTAGTCACAAAATCGAAAAAATTGGCTTTGTGAATGTTAATGTAGAGAAATGGGTCAACGTTCCAGGGAGGCAGGGACAAAAGATGTCAACCATCAGCTACTATATTCCCTTGGATTAGAGTGTTAGACACATAAACATGAAGCTATCTAGGCACAAAGCTTAATTCACATAATGTAATTAGATGTCACTTAGCTACCTACTATCCGACAAATGCAATGTTAGAAAAATCTTCATTATAGTAAAAAAGATATCATCAGGACATTTCAGCTTTCGATTCTGAATCAATACACTTAGTAGCATTAGTAATTTAGCATCACAAACCTGAAAAACATCTCTAGAATTCATGACGAAACTTAATCATTTGATTGAGTATTACAAAAGCTTTTCCCATGCGTCTACAAAGAACCACAACAAAATAAGTATCAGTCAAAGTGCATCAGGTGACACATTTCAAAATCAACAGATGAAAAGTACGCTTACAGAATTTCTAGGATATGCAAAAGGTACAGGTTAAGAATCTTAAGATCGATGTACCTGGGGTTGACTTATACACAATTTAGGAGTTCTGGACTTTCTGATTATCATTGAGCTTACAATTTAATCCAAATTCTCATTTGTAAGGTAACCTTGAATATATCTTATACTATACACTTGTCTTAATCTACAACTTGTGTGCAACCAAGGAGTGGTTATTTGCTTGACTGAGCAAAATTTATTCAAGGTTTTAATCATACAGTACATACATGACACTAATTAACATGCAAGCTAGTCAGATAAATGAACTGAGTAAGCTGCATTTTACTTCAAAATTCACAGACATAGGGGTTGTTTGGCAATCGGCGGTTGGCTGTTGGCTTGTTTGCTTGGCTTGTTTGACTAGCTGGAAGTATTAGCTGTATGGGTTGGCTTTTAAAGTTATTGTTTAAGCCGGCTGTTTACAAAAGTGTTTGGTAAAATTATTAATGGTTGTTAGCTGTTTATTAGTGATAAAGTGGGTCAACAAGCCAAAAGCCAATAGAAAAAGCTACTCTTATTAGCTTTTGGCTTTTGGTGGAAAAGCTAGCTTAAAAGCCAACAAAAAAGCCAAATACCAAACATATTCTTTGGCTGTTTGACCAAACTAAAAAGCCAAAAGCTAACAAAAAGCCAATTGCCAAACACCCCCATAATATTAGCCAGACACCAATATGCATGTAATCCATTTACTAGCGTAGAAAAACAAGACTGCCAAACAACCCAAGTGCTTCCTTTCTACAACTATAGGGAACAATTTAGGAAAATCCATAAGGAAATTTATGTAAATAGAGGCATCTTACACTCTGATTGTATCTAGAGATGAAATATTCTCATCTTCATTGCAGACAGTGTCATCTTCCTCCAAATGGACAGTCCTGTAACAACAAATAGCATAACTCAGAACACAACAGAGAAATCTTACAAGAGTCTAAAGCATATTTCATCCATTGCTTCACAAAATGACATTGTAAAGCAACAGGTTAATAGCTCTTATCAGCTGAACAATATTTCCAACTGACATGAAGTTCCAATCAAAGAAAACTATCATCAGTCAAATACTTTGGACTCAATATCATCAACTCATGATTAGATTCTGTATCAGAAATCAGGTAATTAAGACCAACCAACTAAATTGAGGCCAAATAAATCCAAGAAGCAAGGCTACGTGAAGAACCGTGAAAGACATGTACTTAATGATGATAGAGAAATCTTTAGCATAATGAACAATGAAATTAGGTTCACTAAAACCACATTGGCCACTCAATCATAAGAAAGCATAGGTAACCAAGGCTTAATTTCAAATTCAATAGCATCAAAAAATTAAGTTCAGTCACACAATGAATTTAAAATTGTTCATACCTCTTGCTCTCACAATCTTTTTCCAGGAAAACCAGGCTCTCTGTGAAATTACAAGCATAAAAGGCAGCAAACATGCCATCATCGCATATAGTTATCATGTTTTTGGTGTCAGGATTGTAAGACACCAGCTCTCCTTCAACGGTTTGTGCTAGTACCTCTCCATTCAGTCTCCACTTTAGAACCTTCAGCAATTTTGGCTCCTCGAAATCAACACTCAGAACCTTACTCCAGGAATCAATCACATCATACTCCTTCTGAATCCACATCTCAAAACCGTCTCCATACCTCTTATACTGAATCATTGACAACAAACCCTTGAATTCAGAAACCTCAAGAACAATGGGGCAGACCTCAAGCAATGCCAAAGGCAACTCCATCTTCCTAAACTTCTCTTCCTCAACATCAAACACCAACAGACAATTGTTCTTGAACGACGAATCCGACTCGTCTTTCCTATCAAATCCAACCCAATGAACACACCCTTGCAGAAAACACTGAGACCAAATATCCTCAGCAACGCAAGTAGTAACATCATCAGCAAAAACCCATCTCCAAACCCCTAATTTAACACTATAAACCTCAGCTTTTGGAGGAATTTCATCTAACCCAGAACTAAGCTGAATGTAAGAAACCCTAACAACCTTCAAATCCCGAGTTTTGGAATCATACCCAAATCCAAAAACATGCATATAAGGTCCAACAACATCAAACACAATTCTGGGTTTTGGTACCTTAATATGCTTCTTAATCAAAGGGTTCCATAAATAGAAAGAATATTTGTTCCCAAATTGAGTATCAGCAAGAAAAACAACACCATTAACACACCCAACAACACGAAAATTCAAACCCACCCCAGTTTTAAAAGGAAGAATAGAACCCTTGTTAAAAATCCCAGAAATTTCTTCAGAATCAGAGAAAAAATGGTAAGATTCATCACCATTTTCAGCCAGGGAAGGTTTAGTGAAACTTCTAAGGAGGAAATTTAGATGGGTTTGATGAAATTTAGTGTGTGAAGTTATGAACTGAGGAGAGAGAATGAGAGAATACCATGTTTTGCAGACACAAATGCATTTGCCTAACTCTTTTGCTGGGATTCTCTTCAGAATTTCTGACCATAATTCTCGCCAAACTTCAGCCATTTCTGACATTGTTGATGAACCTGAATCTCCCATTTTTCTGAAGAAGAAGAAAACCCCTGAAAATGTGAGAATTTAGAAGAAGAAAACCCCAGAAAATTTACAGTACAAATTAATTTGTGGTAGTTGAAGAAGATGAAGATGAGTGCTGAAGAAGGAAAGGGTGGCAGAGTGGTATTTTTTTTTTGTAAAGTTTGCAGAGTTTAATTCAAACAAATAGGAAATATTTTTGCAGCTTTTTTGTGCGCAAAAAGACAAATTGTTGTACGACAAATGTACCTCATAAATAAAATAATAAATAAATAAATAAATAAATAAAAACCATATTTTAGTTTTCTACTTGAAGAATTGAAGGTCCAATGTAAAATTGGGCAACATTTTCCTTGGGCTGCCATTGTAATGGCTACTCAATTATGGTTGCCCAATGGGCTCATCTCATTTGCTTGGTCGTCGGGAGCTTGAGTTCTTCCTATAATTGTCATATTAAAGTACTGTATTTGTAAAAGTGGGGTTAGTGTTGTAATTTTATAAAACGGCGTAAAAGGAAAGTGTTGTGATTATTATAAAATAAAGAGAATGTGATATTTTATAATCTGCTTGACAAATCCTTTTCAAGAATGTAGAAATCCTTATTTTTTATTTTTTTATTAAGTAAAAACGATGAAACAAAAACGTTGTTTAAACAAACACGAGTAGTTATCATAGGATAGCAAGTTGGGAAACTATAGGTTCATCTCTAACTTTCACAACTTCAATTCAAGATCGAGTGTGTTCTCTCAATTCTTTTGACGTTCATTTATATTAAATCGTACTTTTTTCATTTTTTTAATACTTGCAACACTTTTCTAAAATGGAATGTCACAATACTTGTAAATATTATAATTGCAACACTTTTCTAAAATTGGAAGTCAAGTATGCATTGAAATTGTAGCAAATATAGTTAGCAAATGAAATTTAACCGATGCACTATTAAAGCATTTGATTGTATGAGAAAATTTCATAGTTGAAAGCATCTTACCAAAAAGATAAGAATACAAACTCACCAGTATAATAGCTCTTTTCTAAGAGACTAACCTTTTTAAGGCATGGGGGCCAAATATTTCATAACCACAAATATATAAGCTAAGTTGATTGCATTTTACACTTTATCATCATGATCATCGAGTAATTTTCGTTTGCATTTAAGTTTAATTTCAATCAATCAATCATAAGCAACGCCCTTTATTAATTGCTTTATTTTCATGCCTAATTCACAATGGCTAATAAAAGCAAACAGTATCATAACAACCAATAATTATTGTTGAACTTATACATCAAATTGATAATTATGATAAAACTTCCCAAGTAATATTCTTAGTTGATCGGAGTAATCAATACTTTAGTAGTAATTGAATAATACAGACATACATACGGTACACACCACTGTGAATCTGATGAACATCAATAAAACCAATGAACATATATAAAACTAAAATAAAAGAATATAAACTCCAATACCCCTAAAGATTAGATTATTGAAGAGTGGTAAAAAAATCAAATTATTCCCGAACAACCCGTAAAAGGTTAAACTGATTCTAGGCAAAATTTCCTTAAACTTAATAACATATGTTCTAAAAAGCAACGTTTATATTGTAAGAGTTAAATGGAGCATGCATGAATATTCAACCAACAAATAATCCAAACGGCTCTTGAATAATCATCATTTATTATCAAAAAATAACAAGCTCCACAAGACGAAACATGTCTGTATGGACCCCACAAATCATAATGTATTTTCTCAAAAATTCGAGAACCTTTATCATCACTTAAAGGAAATTTGTCTCTTGAGTGCTCGGCATACATACATTTCTCATGTCTCAAACACATTTATGTAGCTATGGTCGATAGCCAACAAGGGCAATAACTACTTTTTACCAAAGAAAAAAAAGAGTACAACCGAACAATCAAGTGTTTGAAGTAATGAATCAAAGAAAACCGCTCTCTTTACTATGATTTTTTAAAGTTAACCGAGAAATTATAATCTGGTTGAAAAGTGTATTTTACAACCTCTGTTTTACATTGTTTGCAATACTATATTTGCCAAAATTGAATATTTCACATTATTTATAACAATTGTTTTTACTATGTATTTTCTTTTAAGTTTTCAATTTTCTCTATCTATCTCCAAATCACATATATCTCTATCTTTTTTTCTCCAACTCTTATAACGTATTCAACCCTGGAAAGTGGGAAATACTAATTAATAAACGAAGGTAGTATAAATAATACCAAAACGCAAAACAAGTTAAGCAGAAGGAACATATAAGTGCACCTTAGCTTGCAAAAAATAAAGTTTGAAAAATGCAATAGATAGAGAAATATACGGATCATGCACCATGCACGTATGGTTAATTATATACGTTAACGAATCACAACTTTCCACTTTTGACATAAAGGAATATTTACAAAAGGAAAAGAAAATAAAGGAGTACTCCTATATGCTTTTAATTCCATATAATTTATTTATTTATTTTTTTTTAAAAAAAAAACAAAATAATGGTGTGGGGTGATAAATTTTGGAGTCTGCGATGAAAAAGTGAGAAAAGAAGGAGCGTAAGAGAATGGTGGCGAATAAGGTACAATAGAACATAAAACCTATTCATAAGCTTTTTGGTTGATTCAGGTCTTGTTCACTTCAGCTTAATTTCAGTTCAGTTCAGTTCAGTTCAGTTCAGCTCTAATCAGTTCAGTTCAATTCAGCTACAATCATTTCAGTTCAGTTCAGCTCCTAATTTCCTTCGCTCATAAAATATTCATTTCACCTCTATTCAGTTCAGTTCAGTTTAGTTCAGCTCCAATCAGTTCAGTTCAGTTCAGCTTCAATCAGTTCAACAAATGTGAACATTTTACTTTAAGGTCATTTTAGTTCTTAATGAATCAAATTGAGCTTAAAATCAGCAATATATATATATATATATATATATATATATATATATATATATATATAATATATATATATATATATATATATATATATATATATATATATATATATATATATATATATATATATATATATATATATATATATAATTGTCTCGTTTCACGTGTTAATTGCGTTATTTCTTAACACGTCGAATGAGACATTTCGTTATTTTTTTGCTACTTTCGAACTTCATTTGGAACTATGAAACAAACTTTTTGCCTTACATGAACAATTTCCACTGCTAAAAAAATAATGACTTGCAAATCGAGACATCTCTTAATACGCAAAACGAGACATTTATGTTATTTTTTGCTTATGAGCGTAATTATTTGGTTCTATAAGGGCTAAATTGACCCCTCAAAACCTTTAACAGTTGATATTCCAGCACGCAAATCGATAAAAATATTAATAGGGTGGGGGGGGGATGAGCCCCACAAACGGTGATTGAATCAACATAACGGAATATATTAACGGCAAGGTCACTATATGGTTACGGGTTGTAATATGTAATTTTCAAAAAGAGGGGACACAATGTGAAAAATGCAATAATAGAGGGTTATAATTATAATGCAGAATTTCCTTAGAATATTTGGTACTGTAGTATTTTTGTAGACATGGAGAATTATAGCTTTATGACGATGCAATATCTACAATGACAAGGAATATCTTGTCAATTTGTCATAAATCATAAAAATAATTATGAGAGACAATCTCATACAAATACTTGTTACTATATTTGTTTAGCAAAGCGTTGATAAGGAAATAAAACTTGTTACTTTTTTTTTTGGATAACCAACTTCTTTGGTACTTAGTTTACTTACTACATGCATTCAACAAGTTCCTTTCACGGATCATTTTTGTTTGGTCTACCAACAACCTTCCTAGAAGTTGTATATACTGTATGTAGTACGTATAAGTATTTCCTTGTTGAATTCGTGAATACGGAGTATTGGAGAGAATCAACCTATCAATTCTATCAAAAATCCATATTTCTTTGAACAAAAGCTATGAAAATGGGCTAAATAGTTGAAAATTCATCAAAATTGTGTAGAATGGATTAGATGTGGTAAAAACTAAAAAGGTGGCTTGTTCACTATTTAATATCGTTGAGAATGGAAGATGGGTGGTGTATAATCGGTAGTGCAACAGAGTGAAAGTAGTAAGGAGGAGAAAAGGAAAATGTATGACGTGCAATATTTTGCAAATTACAACCAAAAAGGTATCTATTTTGCAGGTTACATTCATTACTTTTTATTTTTGCAAATTACAACCAAAAAAGTCTCAAACATTTTAAACTACAACCAAAATTCGATTTTTGGCCACTTTCACCGAAGACGTCATTAATCATTTATTGATAAAAGATAACCCTGAGCCAATATTGGTTTGGGATCATTTATTGATATAATGACTTCATATTGCAATAAAAATGGCCGAAAATTGGATTTTGGTTTTAGTTTAAAATGTTCAATTATTCTTTTGGTTGTAATTTGCAAAATTAAAAAGTAATGGTTGTAACCCGCAAATGGGTAATTTTACTGGTTGCATTGACAAATTTTCCAAATTATTTTGAAACAAAAAATTTTCTTACTTTTAATACTCCTTCCAATCCTTCTAATTGTTGGAATTTTTTTTGTCAAAGAAAAAATTTAAAGTGGGAAGAACAAAAAAATCGGAATGAGTAATTACGTAGTAATGTATGTAAATATATTATCAAAAAATATATTTGTCTCTTAACAATATTCCATGGAGTTAGTAAGGATCACTAAGTGTTTATATGACAAAAGAATTGAGGGCTCTGTATTATTTACGTGGCTATGTCTTATGAGCCATGACTAATCAAGAGGGGTTTCAAAGCAGTAAAAACCCTAATTAAGGGGTATGTATTATAGATCAATATATCAGTAAAAGTAATTGTGGACTGATCAGAAACGAGGTTGAGGTGGTGGAGTACGTAGTGACATCACTCTTATTATCTTCATATCTTTAAAGTCATGTATCTCATTTGAGCGATTTTTTTATTCCATCCCTCAAGTGAGCCTTTTTAATTTTGGTTGAGTTGGTATTTAACATGATACGAAGAAACAGCGTGACAAGAAAATCTCATCAACCCCTCCTTTTAAGTGGAATATGATAGAGTATTGAAAAAACCAATCATGAAACACTAATCATAACCTAAATCATTTAGATAAGTTGGTCTTCTAACAAAGAGCTAGTCCTCAACTTAACGTAGAAAAAACTAACTACAACAAAGCATACATTTAAGATATTACGTTGACCAATACTATTAAACTGTAACCCGAGTCAGATTAAACAGTGAAAGATTCCAATTAAATAAAACCCTTCCCCTTATCAACAAAAAACAAAGTAATCCCTATAATAATGACCAAGTAATCCTTATAATATTGACCAAATAACTCCTAATAAATATCTATAACACTAACGAAGTAACTCTCATAACACTAAACAAGTAACTCTCATAATAAATGACCAAATCGTATGACCGGCCACATATAAAAATTTGTGACATAAAAAATGCTACTTGTACTAAATTCGGAAATACGTAAAATATTACAAGTGAGTGGTGACGAGGAGTAGAGCACCTGTTACATTTGTCCCACCGTCCAACACCACAGATGTTTCCTTTTCCCTTTATAAAAGCCCAAAACAAGGTGCGTTAGTTGCTCAATAATCCAAAACGCACTCCAAAATGTTGTCTAACAAACTACCAATTACAACAACTATAATCCTCTTAATTATATTTATTTTTCCTAATTATAACTTTGCTTATTATCACAATCTTCCAAAGAGTGAAAATAATAATGGTGGATCATCTTCTTCATTTACACTTCCTTCAAACTTTCTCTTTGGTACTGCTTCTTCTGCATATCAGGTTTTAACTCCCTCATTCCTCAAAACTTTTTTTTATTATTTTTATTTTTTATTTTTTTTTATAGAATTTATTTAATTATGTTTTTTTATTTATTAAAATTCATGTAATAATTATTATTAGCATGCATGCCCTTTTTGATGCATGACTATAATAAATCACCTTGTTTTCAAGCTAAATGTAATGATTTTTTTTTTTTTTTTTTTTTTCCTTCTTCAATTTCAGTATGAAGGTGCCTACTTAGTTGATGGTAAAGGGCTCAACAACTGGGATACTTTCACTCATAAATCAGGTTAATACCGTATTTAATTATTCGTATACGAACTACTTTTTTTAGTAGGTACAGAAAAGGGTTCTATCGGACTTAAACCTTTCACAGGTCAACCCAACCAATTTAACAAGTTAGGTCTTTCATTAGAAGCCGGGGAAAGGGTAAAAGATGTGAGATACACACAAATGACTCACTTTTCAGGTACAAATTATCTGACTAAGTATAATTTAGGGACCTTGGTGCACATGTGGCAATAAATTTAATGATTTTAAATGCAAAGTTTAAGGACCTTTAACTGATGAGTTGACATTAATTAAATTAGAAATGAAAGTTTAGGGACAATTACAGGGTGAGGTGGCTAATGTAATTATTATAAGCTAAAGTTTAGGGACCTTAAAGGGACACATGATGCTTCCATACAAGAGTGATTATAAGTTTTAACCCCTAAGTGTAATTTAGTTCAATTAAACTAATTTCATTTCAATTAAACCAATTTAATTTTTGTAAAAATTATTTACTTTTTAAAAATATATAAGTGAGATAATTTAAGCGTGTGAATGTATGGTCGTCGCCATTTACTTCAGTTAAACACATTTAGTTAATGATCTAAGGAAATTATTATTTTCTCCTAGAAATTAACACAAGATAAAAGAAGAAAAAAAGGAAAACCCTTAAAATTGTCTCATATAAAACCCAAAAAAATTGAAAATCATTTAGAACACAAAATAAATAGAAAAAAAACCTTGAAATTGACACACAAAAACCCAAAAAATGAAAACCTTTTAGAATATAAACTCATGAAAAAATAAATTGTCAATTAATGAGATAAGTGGGGTGGTATTATTTTTATTCTATTTTCGTAAATTTATTTAGTTTTATATTACAAAGTTTGGGTTTGTCTTACTCACTCACTTCGAAAACACATTATATTTTTTGGTTTTATTTATTTTTATTTAAATTTATTTTGGTGTGTTAAATATATAAGGGGTTAGGAGTTAGGATTTGAGGATGTGTGGTTAATGAGTTTAGGTGGGATATATTGTATAAAATTTGATTACTAAAAAATGGTAGGAAGTAAAGGAATGATAAAATAAATAAATATAAAATATATCATGATTATCAAATTTTATTAGCAATTTTATTCTTGCCAACTCACTTTATAAATATTTGGTTAAAAAATGAATTCCTAAGCTTTTGTTTATATTGTTTCAAAAAAAAAAAAAAAAAAAAGTAAATAACAAAAAAAAATTAAAACTTTTGTTTGTATTTAATTTAATTAGTTGACTATGATCTAACAAATCTCTAAACTTTTGTTTGAAAAAAATAAATATAGTCCCTAAACTTTACTGACTCATCGCTGAAAGTCCTTGAACTTTGGCTTAGTTGGCACTGACATCCCTAAACTTTGCTGACTAGGAAGTTCCTCCACCAGAAATGGTGAGGCAAGGGTGGTTGAGGGACCTTTTTGCCTCATTTCAAAGACGAGGGACCAAATATGCTACTAATGGCAAAGTTGAGGGACCGTATTTTAGCTTAATTCACACTTACAGAGTACTTTGTACAAATGATATTTTGAATAAAATTACATAGGAATACAAATTTATTACCACGTATTATAAACATATTATACGTAGTACATGGAGTTTGATCTTGCATCTAATTGCCGAACAATCTAGTTTCATCACTTTATTTGGCGGTGCCCCTTGAGAAGCTGAAACATAATTTGTGACAAGAAATATAATTTGATGATATGTTAGATTTTTTGATTAAGAGAACGACATATATAGATATACTGATGGGACTCGTTGGTTTGAGTTACTAATTGTTTTAGCATTTTGTAAAAGCGTGGGTAAAATGATCGATAAGGACATTTGAAATAATTTATTGGTATTGGTAGTAAATTTGAGGGTATTCAATGTTTCTTACAATCCTACTCTCAAACCTACTCTTGTTTCTTTGTTTTACAAAAAGATTTTCTCCTAAACGTTGCATTTTTTTGTCACTTGAACAGGAGGGATATTAGACAAGAGCAATGGAGATGTTGCGACTGATCACTACCACCGATATCTGGTAAAATATTACTGAATCGGTAAAAATAATTTCATTTTATCAATTAATACTTTTCAAGAGACAATTTGATAATGCCTAAGATAAGATTATAAGTTATAAAATGCTCAATATGATTAATTAATATATATAAAAAATAATACAATCCTACAATTATAATAATTATTTTGGGGTCACAATATAAAGAAATTAAATTACTTAAATTTAATAAAAAAATCGAAAACAAATAACAATTCTAACGGAATTTTCTGACTCAAATTTGTGGATTTTTATTTTTATGTGTGTTGTCTATTACTCCGTACTCTCCGTAGTATTATCATACAAATTCTTAAATAAACCTGGTTCACACTAATTTATTGTGGACCACTAACATTAGAGAAACTATGGTTGTTTTATTGATAAAAAAAAAAGTCACTATAATAAAATGAAGGTTACTATGTTGAAAATAAAAGTCATTTTGGTAATATATAGGCTATAAGAGGTTAATTTTTTTAATGAAATATTTTATAAGGTCAATATTAATAATAAAGGTCACTATGTTAAAATTAAGGTCATAACGTCGCACTTCAAGTTCACAATAGTATTAAACGTTATACAACTTTTAATAAAGGTTACTATGTTAAAAATAAGGTTACTATGTTAAAAATAAAGGTCACTATGTTCAATATAATGTCAGTTGCGTGTGTATAAACCTCGGGTCCACAATAATATTATTGTGAACCAGGTCCACGCAAGTATTTCTGGTATTATCAAAGAAAATGTGTATAATACTACAAGTATTGTTAAAAGAAGATAGCGAAAGTGCATGCATGTGACGTGGCCTTCTATTTTTCTTACCTTTATAAAAAAATAAAAAAACGTGTGCTTCTTTGCCTTTTGTCTAATACTGCGTAATATATAATCCATAAACCATAATATGTGAAAATTGACATTTGTGTTGGACAGTCGACACCCCATATAAACTTACATAAGCATGCTGCCAAATTTAGTAAGCATTGGGACCATACTCTCTTGCTTGGTCGATCCACAAAAATAAACAACAAACTATACTAATCACGAGTACGTGAAAAAAATATTCATGTCCTAAAAAAATGATTACAAATTTCGCTTTAAAAAATGGGTAGTTTACCCAGTGTGTAGATAATTTTTTTCGTTGATATGGTCCTTTGATTTCTAACATAGTTAAGTACCTTGTGGTAAAATAGTAAATGCTTCGGGTCACAAATGAAAAGATTGATTGGGTAAACATTAGGCAATGGAGAATTTGGAAATACAAGTGAGATTAGATCAAGACTAATCGACATTGACAGTTACTAATCTTACTATCAGTTATTTGTGTAACATTTTACTTCCGTTGTTAGACATAATACTCCGCCATCTCAGATTAGTTTTTACACTTTCTGTATTCCTTTCAATGTTGACAATAACAATACAATCTAGCTAATCAATATTCACCTTGGTGAAACAGGAAGATGTAGAGCTGATGGCTGATCTTGGACTCAACAGTTATCGTTTCTCGATATCATGGGCTAGAATTTTACCAAGTAATCTCATGTTTATACTCTATAGTCTAACATAAAACAGCTTACAGGTAGTTCTAAAACTGATCATTGTCACTCAATTTACGTAACAGAAGGAAGATATGGAGTCGTCAATTTAGCAGGCATCAGATTTTACAACCAGCTCATTGACACTCTACTTGCTAAAGGTTTGTTCTAAGATACAAAAAGAGAACATGATTTCAGGAGTTTCAGTCTTACAGAAAAAAATTATCCGTCTTACTGTAACAAACATTCTACTTTTTACTTTGGCTAAGTAAACTCATCCTAGTTTTTTTTTTTTATACTTCCGCATGAGCAGGAATTCAGCCTTTTGTGACACTGAGCCACTATGACATCCCCCAAGAACTCGAGGACAGATATGGCGGATTTCTTAGCTCTGAAATACAGTAAGCACATATGAAGCATGAAACCAATTATGCATTATTCTTCAAACTAAAATCAGTTGTCTGAAATCCAGCTTCCAGTGAGCTTTTAAATTTAGTAGGTCTAGTATAAATCAAAATCACTATAATTTTAAAGCATTGAATAAGTTTAGAATCCTTAAGTGCTTCGAAATGAGAAGAGTAATGAAGAATTGATACTTGCAGGAAGGATTTTGAATACTACGCGAGTATCTGCTTCAAATACTTTGGGGACAGGGTAAAATACTGGGTCACCTTCAATGAGCCGAATGTTAATACTATTTATGGGTACCGCACTGGTGAATACCCACCAAACCGGTGTTCAGGCTTATTTGGAAACTGTTCAAAAGGAGATTCCGAGAAAGAACCCTTCATTGCAGCTCACAATGTTATCCTTGCTCATGCAGCTGCTGTAAACCTGTACAGAACCAAATACCAGGTAATTAACGGTAATTAGAACTATGCACAAGAATCTGTACCTGCTTTATTAGTACGAAGTATATGAACTTGTTGGATTGGTATCAGTATATTTTAATCAGCGATAAATATATCGGCCATGTTAAGCATGAATATAACAGCAGAAAACAGGAAAGTACTTTTCCTGAGCTAACAAACCTGCTACAGAGTACGATGTATTATTTGCTTTAGTTTGCAAAAAAACATTTACAAAATTGTGATTATTATTGTAAAACATGCAGGAAAAACAAGGAGGTATAATTGGGATTGTTGTTAGTGCCGTATGGTATGAACCTATCAGCAACTCGCCATTCGACAAGTTTGCAGCTGAAAGAGCTCAGTCTTTCTTCATGAATTGGTATTCTAATCGCTTCACTGTCATTAATCAAATTACTCTTACATATATTTAGAAAAGGGACTAAATGGTAACTTGGTAAGCGCTTTTTTTGTGCAGGTTTTTAGATCCAATCATGTATGGAGAATACCCAGCAGAGATGCGAAAGATTCTAGGACCAATTTTACCAAGATTTACAAAGAACAAGAAGAGGATACTAGATAAAGCACTTGATTTCATTGGTATCAACCACTACACTAGTTTTTATGCCCAGGACTGCATGTTCACAAGGTGTAAATCTGGACCTGGAGTTACCTGGACTGAAGGTGCATACCTGAGAACTCCATATAAAGAAGGCATCCTCATCGGCGAACCAGTAAGCAATCTTTGCAAATCAAAAAACCTCGCTCTCTTTTACTTAGATTGGATTGCAGATAAGAGCCAACAGATTGTCATAAGCTCAAATAAGGGCAGCAAAATTCAATTCAAAACAAAGAAACAATAGGCTGTAGATCTTAAAATACTACGTTCTTGGGTGACTATATCATCGTGATTTTCATTTCAATTTGATACAGACAGCAATGGATTGGTTGTACATCCACCCACAAGGAATGGAAAAAATGGTTACCTATGTGAAGGACAGATACAATAATACACCCATGTTCATAACAGAAAACGGTAAGCTGGTGACGATCGTAGTAATTTGAGGAGCCATTCCAATGCATTTTTGTGTCTTAAGTCAATTCCTTACTAACACAAAAAGTTTTATCTCGCAGGGTTTGTTCAAGAAAGCAATTCAAGTACTAGTGTCACCGAACTACTCAATGATTTCAAGAGAGTGGAATACATGGCTGGTTACCTGGATTTACTCCTAAGTTCTATCAAGTAAGTCAGCAGTTCAATCTGTAAAGGAAAATGAGCTTCACTTTCATAAACAACAACAACAAAGCCTTAGCCCCAAAATGATTTGGGGTCAGCTAACGTAAATCATCATAAGAAATTGTACGATATAAAGAAAAGGACAAAGTCTTAGTCCCAAAATGATTTAGGGTCAGCTAACATGAATCATCATAAGGAATTGTACGATATAAAGAAAAGGACAAAGCCTTTGTCCCAAAATGAGCTTCACTTTCAAACTAAAAGAAATAATCTTCTGATTCTTCTCTATTACTCCACCCAGCGTTAAATGTCACATCGTCCTTAACCCTCATAATTATAAATTCACCACAATATCACTAAAATCACCGCAACCTATTTCTGTTTCAGAAACTCTGACAAATTTTTCCTGACATTTGATATCTGTGACTATTTTTTTGAATGGAAAATTTTGTTGAGGCAACTAATTTTGCATCTCATACTCATGAACAGGAAAGGAGCGGACGTTAGAGGATACTTTGCATGGTCATTGCTTGACAACTTTGAGTGGTTATATGGATACACCAGAAGATTTGGGCTATATCATGTTGACTATAATACATTGAAGCGAAGTCCAAAATTATCAGTTGCTTGGTACAGAAACTTCATTGCCAAGCATAGAACACAGACAATAATGAAGCAGGGTAGAAGTGAAGATGTCTTGCAATCAACTTAAGATTTCTAACAGAGGAATACATAAAAAACATCATAAAGAATAATCTTAGTACTCAGACTCCTTGTACCTATGTCTTACCAGTGAAGAATGACATATCTGTATCCATGTCGACGTTTGTAAAAGTCAAAGTAATAAAGGACAGAGAACCAAGAAAGCGGAAAGGTGGTAACTGATAAGCCTTAACATCTTCCACCCACAAAGTCGCAGGTTTGCTTCGAGTCAAGGGATACCAGGTTATGGGATAGGTTGTATTCAGTGCCCAATACAAGTTGTAGACATTTGTATAAGGCATATACATCCGACTACATGGTGAAGGAGGGAGAAAGGATCATTTATAAGATGGCAAAGAGAAGACAAGAGGCAAGGAAGGATATTGGCATGGTGAAGTGTGTCAAAGATAAGAACCAAATGGTCCTAGTGCAAGAGGAGGGCATCAAGGACAGGTGGAAGGGGTACTTCGATGAATTATTTAATGGAAGTAATGGAGTTGTGATAGGAGATACCTCTATGAGTGATGAAGAAATCAACATGGAGTATGTGCGAAGGATTAGGAGAGTAGAGGTGGAGATTGCACTGAGGAAGATGAAACCTAAGAAGGCGGTTGGCCCTGATGGGGTACCGATAGAGGTGTGGAGGTGTTTGGGTAAGATTGGTATTGATTGGTTAACAAACCTTTTCAACAAGATATGGACGGCTACAAGGATCCCACAAGATTGGAGGAAGAGCACCTTGGTCCCGGTTTATAAAAACAAAGGAGACGCTCAAGATTGTTCTAACTATCGAGGAATTAAGCTTATGAGCCATACTATGAAGTTGTGGGAAAGGGTGATTGAACAAAGGTTGAGGGCATGCACAAGCATTTCAGATAACCAATTTGGTTTTATGCCTGGGAGATCTACTATGGAGGCAATCCATTTGATAAGACAAATGATGGAGTTTTATAGGGTAAAGAAGAAAGATCTTCATATGGTCTTTATTGATTTAGAGAAGGCATATGACAAGGTGCCAAGAGAGATACTTTGGTGGGCAATGTTGAAGAAAGGTATCCCACGAAGGTATGTAGACCTAGTTAAGGATATGTATCGGGATGTGTCAACAAATGTGAGGACATGCGGAGGGTTGACAAAAGATTTCCCTATTACAATCGGATTGCATCAAGGGTCTGCATTAAGCCCTTTTCTTTTTGCAACGGTTCTAGACGAATTAACTAGACCAATTCAAGATGAGGTTCCATGGTGTATGCTGTTCGCAGATGATATCGTTTTGGTGGATGAGACTAAGGATGGGGTTAATGTCAAGTTGGAGCAATGGAGGCAAAGGTTGGAATCTAGAGGGTTTAAGCTAAGTCGGAGTAAGACTGAATATTTGGTATGTCGTTTTGGCACTCAGAGGGGGACAAGCAATGAAGTGGTGAGTTTGGATGGAAAGGATTTGACCATGAGTGAATGTTTTAAGTACCTAGGGTCGATCATCCAGAAGAATGGTGACATTGATCAAGACGTGACCCACAGGATTAAGTCAGGGTGGCTTAAATGGAGAGCGGCCACGGGAGTGCTATGCGACCGCAGCATTCCCTTAAAGTTGAAGGGAAAATTCTACAGGACTGCCATAAGACCAGTGTTGCTCTATGGTACAGAATGTTGGGCTTCTAAGAAAGAGCATATTAAAAAGATGGAGGTTACGGAAATGCGCATGTTAAGGTGGATGTGTGGAAACACTTTAAGAGATAGAATCAGAAATGAGGTTATTCGCAAGAAAGTAGGTGTGGCGGGCATTGTAGATAAATTAAGGGAAAATCGTCTGCGTTGGTTTGGACATGTAAGACGGAGACCCGAGGGTGCACCGGTGCGAAGAGTGGAAGAGTGGGACCATGGAGGGATTAAACGAGGAAGAGGGAGACCAAAGATGACTTGGTTGGAAGGAGTGAGGAAGGATATGAAGTGCATGGATTTACGTGAGGATGAAGTTTTGGATCGTAAGGGATGGAGGAGAAAGATTTATGTTGATGACTACACGGAATAATCAAATTTGGTTCATGTTAGCCGACCCCACTTTTGGGATTAAGGCTTTGATTGATTGATATACATCCGACTACATGAATACATCATTGCTATCATGCCATAAACGTATACTTCGTATATGAAAGTAACAGTTAATATTATACTTCTAAAAAGTCGTAGCAAGTTACCAGTATGGCTGTATGGTTGATAATTACTATGCTTCTATCTTATGTTACTTGGGCTCTTCATTATAACTCGGGCTCTTCATTATAACTCGACACTAGGACACACGCAGGACACTTAGACCTTTCAATCTTTCATTATCATGAATCTTTCTAAAAGGACCTGCCCTTTTCAAGGCGCAGGGGACAAATGTTTTTAGGACCATACATGATATTTATGGTACAGGTGTATAATCATGAAGCAAGCAACTACTACATTTAGCTAATAACATCAGAGTAAAGTGGTTTAATTTAGCTAATAATAATTCAACTTTTCCAAGATTAGATATAGTATGTTTTAATTGGATATTTGATGCCTTGATGGGTTTGAAGAGACAACATGATGTCTCAGTCCACCTAGTATAACACTATAACTAAGACATTAACCATGGATTCTTTGCTTAATTTAGTCCACAAATGACATATAGGTGTCTAAATTTAGAGAAAAAGTAGCACTATTACATGGAATCTGGTAGCAGTAGGATGGATGAGAGATGGGTGGGGCTTAAAGTTGATTTTATCAGGCCATTAACCGGCCAAGAAGGAAATTTCCCGAGGAGGCGGGGAAAGATAAGGGAATGCCAAGATTGCCAACCCACAAGGAAACTCGTCTATTTAGACTGATAGCTAGATCCTTATTCAGAAAACCACCACAATACCTAACACGTTAGGATAGTAAAAATTTAGCTTCTAACCTCATACCTTTGTCCCTTATTGTTTGCATCATTTGATCTAAAAAGCTCTCACAAAAAGTAAGCCCATGGTGTAAATAAAAAGGGACGGAGGGAGTTATTAGGAGATGAGAGTTGTACCACTATGTTTACATAACAGATTTTGGGGTCGCTGTTCTGCCAGCTCTGTAGCAGATGGCACCAATGAAATTCACGTTGTGAATAATAGCCGATAAGGTAAAGAATAGGACTGGATTGCTAGTTGTAAGCCATCAACACTTCACAACTACCATTGGTTAATCAAGTTTCTGTTTCAACTCATCTTCATAGGTTGATATAGTCCATTTAATTATTATCCTAAACACCGAAAATGGCAAAAAAAAAAAAAACAATCATTGGCCTATCAAGTTCTTTATCAAGCAATGGCAAGGACTCCATAAAATATAAAAACAAATCATTCTCTAGATTACATCAAGCAGTACGTAAAATCACTCACCACACAATTATACATCAGCAGTATACCAAGATAATACTTCGTATAATAATATGATCCACCCAACGTTAAGAATTTGTCATTCACCAGCTATTAAGGACATCGTTCAACACAAGGATTTTAGATTAAATTTTGGAAATCCAGGATGACCTAATAATGTAAAAAACGTACACGCATAAGGTGAAGCGGATATCACATGCATCATGTGCCAAATTTTTGACGCAGAAAACTTCATTACACTATATTGCGATTTGCAGAACTACTCAGCAAAAAAGCCTCCCTACATCCACAGATGCGTGATAACACGGATATTATCATCTTGCTTATACATAAGCTGGTAAATGCTACACGGTTATTGGTCACTTCTATTATCACCAGCAATTCAAATTTGTAATCTATATATATAGGTTGCATCAGTTTAATGTTACAAGTTAACTGTTACTACTCAAAAATGGACAGAAGAAACTACAATTTCATCTGAAAGTGCAGTCAGAGAATTTTTCAATCTCTTTGCGAAATTTAACATTAATAAAGCTTATTAAGTTCGGAAATCAGACCTTAATCCAGAAGAACTCTTAATTGCAGATCTACGAGAAACTCCATATCATTCAATAATAATTCAGAATTTTTCTGATTTGTGCTTCACAATCTTCAGAGGCAAGGTGAAGTGCCTGTGCCTTGTCCCGTTCTGTATCTTAGCAGTTGATGGATACTTCAGTAGTTAATTGCCTGCATCGCTTTTTAGATGTCGAAAATGTAATTTAAAAGGAACCCTTTGTTATGGGCCTTATGGCACGCAATGAACTATCCATTAATGGAGCTGCTATGCATCTGTACCGAAGAAAATATCATGTATCAATGATAAAAACACTTAGGCAAATTTTGGCTAATGAAGGGAATCTGTTCATTTTAAAAATGATCAGAATGGAATGCCTTAACATATCTTAAGCTAATTACCAGGCTAGATCTGGTGAGCAGAAGGAACAAGGAAAAAAAATAAAAAAGAATCTTAACAGACTCATTAAGGTTGTGGAACCAACTTATCCTGAAATTTATGCAAGAATTATAAAAACACTGGGCAAGGGGCATCACAGTGGTCTCCTAATCGTTTTATGTTAGCATAGTTCTTTAGGCTAATATGCATGTAGTTTATGACTATGACTCATGAATTCAAGGTATAACGGCGAAAAAGTTTTTAGCAAGGAACTTGCCCCTGAACAGATACAGCAAGAACAGGCTGACAATGCTTTAGAGTGTGGACATGTGGTTTATGTTGGAAAAGTCAAGAAAATTGGAGAAATTTGCTAGTATAATTTTAGACTTTTAAATAAAACTGGGTGTACGTTAGTAATTGTACTCCGGTATAAAGTTAACTTAAAGTGATCAAAAGTTACCTTAATATAAATAAAAGTTACCTATGTTTTATTGATAAAGGTGCTCTTTCTAAGAGTAAAAATTAAATACATATGTGTGAAGGGTAAATTTATCAACCTTATAGAACTTATCTCATGGCCTATATGGCTATATACATTAAAATCATACGTAGTATTATATTTAAAGTTAAGCAAGTTAAAAGTTACCCTATAACTAACTGTTTGATTACACTAATTTTATTGTGAACAGGATGTACACAAAAGTTTTTGAATTTTTTGTAAAAAATAACACTTAGGTAAATCTCTTTAGCAAGTCAGATCAAAGATATCTCCAATTATAATGTGATGGACCCAAGTGGCCCAGGCCCAATGGTTCCAACAATCCGAACCTATGCAAGGAGGCAGAAGCAGCAACAAGGCACCGGGCACCGGCTTTCAAGGAGGACAGGTTACTAGAGAAGAATAAAGGCATGTGATAAAGCCATAAGTAGAAACTAAAACAATTTGAAGTTCTTATGTTTAATCTTTTTTTTTTTAGTAAAGGACAAATATGTATCAAAGGATGAGATTCACTTTTTGGTAGTCAACTCTCCTTGTAGTAAGTAGTAGTATATAGGGAAAGGTAAGAGGAGAGATCAGTATGCTTTTGATGAAATTAGACTTGTGAGCTTGGTAACCTCAAGTTACCCTTGAGATTAGTAGCCTCAAGCTATTCTCTATCTCCGTAATCTTCTGACTCCAATCAATTAAAATATCAAGCTTTCCCTCAAGCTATTCTCTATCTCTGTAATCTTCTGACTCCAATCAATTAAAATATCAAGCTTTCCCTCAAGCTATTCTCTATCTCTGTAATCTCTATCTCTGTAATTTTGAAAATAACACCACAAATTTTACAAAAAATGGATTATAACACCACAATTTTTCAAACTTTTATCATAACACCAAAAAAAAAATCAAAAACATTTGATTTTACCGCCATTTAACGGAATCTTGGATGGAATCCGTTAGTGGGGCTCACTTTGGACACGTGTCACACAGCGATTTGTTTTAAAAAATAAATAAATAAAATTAAAAACAAAAATTAAAAAAAAAATCCTAAATCCTAACCCAACTGGATCCAGAAAAAAAAAAACTAGTGAGTTTTTTAGCTAATAGAAATTAGCTAAATAAAATATAGCGTAAACATGTAATGTACTTTGGTCTGTAGCCCATTGGTAGGAGCACATAAAGTTTTATCAAATGTCGCGGGTTTGAGACACTCAGCTTACCTTTTTTTCCCTCTTTCTTATTTTTTTGGGCTTTTAGTCCTTTTACCAAGCCATTACATAAGATAACTCTATGAAAATCACTGCTTCTCCATCTATCTCCTACACTCCATCTTGTTTGTATTTTGCAATTAACTAATTGTCTACCTGCCAAATTAATCGGAATTAGGGTGAAATGATAATTTATACCTCGTATATTGTCAATTCAAAGTTTGGGTTTTAAACTTTAAATATTTTATTGTAGAATTAGTGTTAATATGTTGACATAGGATTTACTATTTTAATTAAGTCATAATTAGGTTGATGTACGATTATATGATTTGAGGATTTCTAATATTGTGAATGTAAGGATCACTAAATATTACGGAGTACATATTTTGGTATTGGTATATTGTTCAAAGATGAAGGGTTTAGAGTATCTTTAATAATTTAATCGTCGAGTTCAATTGTAATTTGTTTTTTTAGTTAGTTTTTTTTTTTTTTTTTTTCCCCAAACATGTGCACACCTTTAATTTGTATTTTATTTGATTTCATTATATGTGTTTAGAAAATCCGAACCCATAAGAACAAATTCCTAGAATCGCCACTGACCAGACCACCGGCCAAAGCCGTCGACAGCCCCTTACCTCCCGCCGGAACACCCTGACCTCCCGCCGGAACCCCCTGACCACCAAAACCGCCGACTCCACCTAATCCATCCTCCCTCCTCCCCAAAAACCACCCTAGCCACCGCAATTATCTCACGTTGTACTGACTCCAGCACCCAGACAGCGACCCACCGAACTCCGCCCGCTCGACGACCCACGGAACCCCACCTGCGCGACGACCCCCACCCTGATCCCCACCCTAGTGTGCGACCCCATTCCTTGCTAGCGGAGGCTTGGGTGTTTTTCGGTGGCTGGAGTGTTTCAAGGATGGGTTAGGTGGGTTCTTCGGTGGATGGGGTGTTTTGAGGTTGGCTCCGGTGGGTATTCGGTGGCTTGGGGTGCCGATGGTGGGGCTGGGTTAAGGTTTCAGGGCTGCTGGCAGCAATTCATGGTTGCCGATGGTGGGGCTGGGTTAGGGATTAGGTTTTTTGTTTTTTTTTTTAATTTTTGTTTTTTTTTTAATTTTTAATTTTTAATTTTTTTTAAACCAATCAATGAATGACACGTGTGCTTAGCGGGTCCCACTAACGGATTCCATCCAAAATTTCCGTTAGATGGTGGTGAAATCTAGTTTTTGAGTTTTTTTGTGGTGTTATAATAAAAGTTTGAGATTTTGTGGTGTTATAATCCATTTTTTGTAAAATTTGTAGTGTTATTTTCAAAATTTTCCTTGTATTTAACTTGCAACCAAAAATCGGTCTACAACATATAACTAAAAGGCTTCTACTTGATTTTTCCTTGGCTCAAGAACTCCATTAGAACCACCACTAACATGCTTTCAGCTCTTAGAAAGTAAACTTAACAATTATTGTGTGTGATAGGTGTACCAAAGGTCCAAAGTTAAAGAGGTTTGCTAAGAATAACTCTGAATAATACAAATATAAGACACATAAAAGGTTCTACAGCATACATACTGATCAGAGGAGAAAGTTAAAGACTCTGTATAAGAAATAGACTTACCTAGATTACAGCTCTGCATTAGAATTTCTTCCTTGTGACTACAGAGGGCACATGAGTCATGAAAATAATCTCATCTCCACCACGGCGACCCAGCATTGTAGATATGCTCACCGTTGTCCCAAGAGATTTGACAAGCTTGAAGACCAATAGCAACAGTGGGTTCCTTTCCATGCAAAGCAATCCAATTATCAATAGCAATATTTTTTTCATCCTCACTAGTATATTCTTCTTTACATTTTCCAAGAGGATTAATGTTTGGGGTGGCTTTTTCTGCAAGAGAAGCTGGCATGTACATAGAATCACCAATTATAGGTGCACCACAAGCAGCAAATTGTGTTCGAATCTGCGCAGAAATATAACTGAATAGTTAACTACATCTAGTTTCTTGCCAGTTATACCACATGTCTAATGAAGTTACCCAGAAAAGAAGCAAAACAAGAGCAAGAGCAAAAGGAAGAGAAACAATTGCATAAGAAATTCAATAATAATACAACAGTTCCCCAGGTAAGTGACTGCTAGCTTGTTCCATTCTCACATTATTACTACATCTTTAATTTGGCGAAATTTAGAACGTAATGTGACAGCTTTAACTCTTTTACCAACACATTTTAATTTCAGGAATTGCGTCACCACTGACAATTTCCATGGCCAGAAGATTGAGAGTCCAGGCCTTTATCCACAAGCTAAGGCAGGTAACATACATAAAATTTCCCTTCCTCAATTAGCTTCTCCGATCCAGCCAGGTGATCTTTATCAAGTTTTACGAGGCTATCACCTACTTACCACAACCTACGTTTGAACAAACTAGATCAAGAATGACAGTAGGGAAAGGAGAGAACGAGAAAGATTGGAAAAACAGACACAAAATACATTTACTAAACAATGGGATATAGAGGGGCAAGCAAACAGACAGAAAAAAGCAAAATTATATAAGAGTAACATGAATAAGAAAAATGCATATGTTCTCTGTAAAATGATAAAGCCCCTCCACATTGTAGGGGTTCAGCTACAATTCAACATACATCTCAAATTTCCAAACCATTCCAAAAGAAGATTAAGTTGTAACCATTTTTTTAACAAAGGTGCCAAAATGATCACATTTTGGAAAAATTTCACCGCTTAAATGGATCAGTAATATGAATATGTTACAACAAAATTCTCCACCAACGGCCAACTGATGAGAAAGATTGCTATGAATCAATAAAAATTAGACAAGAAAAATGGAAAAATAAGGGAAAAAGAGCATGAATTGGATAATTAATTTGGAATTACAGAAAATAAAGGATAGTCTGGCTTCCAAGAGGCTTGATTCTCTCACAATGAACAATCTAAAAGCTAAAGAAAACTCTCATCAATTTTCAACTTCCTTTCTTTCCCACTGATTTGATTTATTTATACCCATCATCTTCTTCTTCGACCCACTAATAACTGAATAATAACACTTCTACAGTTCTACCTAAGATTCAATTCGCAATTTCTTTTAGATTTTTAACTTCCAATGTAGTGACTAGAACTTTAGTTCAATATTTTCACAAGCCAAAATTGCAACAATGATAGCTGAGTATTTGAGAGGGAAGCATTTGAAATGGCTAGAATTGATTAGAAAAACAAAAGGTACCAATTAAATAATATTATTATGATCGCAAGTCAAAAGTAATAGGTAAATTAGCATATACTATATGGCGATCAATGATTATTCAACTTTTCTTAATTAGATGAGAAAATATGCTCAGACACGAGTTGATGAGTAAGCAAGATTTTGAGTTGGCATGAAGCTCAGAGGCAGATCCAAACTCAAGCTCAGTGTATTTGAGAGATTATATGCAAATACGAATTTCCAGCACTATATTTACACTAAATTTGTTGCAACTTCACAAGTGCGAACAGTAACATAGCAGTTTCCATCTACTTCAAAATATTTTAACACGCACTTGTATCACTTACCTGGTGAGTCCGACCAGTCAAAAGGTCAACAGTACACTCGTAAGCCAAATTCTCTACAGGCCATCCACAGTCTTCAATTTGATACTTTTCTCTGATGGAAGAGTTCGGCCAAGGAACTTCCTTACAATCCAATACTTCCAGCTGGCATAAGAGCCATCTATCAATATACTCTGCAACATAAAAGCTCAGGACAATTATTATGACAAGTGCAGGAGGTCCTCTCTTCAGTTGAGTACAAAAGATGCACAGAAACCCTATTACTAAAATTCCTTTACCTACAACATGATAGTTAGGATGTGTCAAACTACTAATCATATGCAATGAAAAATAGCTGTTTGCTAGTTGCTGAAATATTTCCTAAGACTGAGGTACAAAGCTATCCCAAAGTATCCACAAGACCACAAAGGATCCCATCTATCTAATAATCCCTTTGTCCCACATTTAAGTTAACATCTAATTTTTGTGCAGAATTTAAGGAGGGTAAAACAGAGGAGAAAAAAGTGGGTGGTTAGCTATGTGACCCAACTTTACAAATAAAGAAAAATAACTTACATAAAATGATATTGATTTAATAGTAGGACACCGAACATCCAAAAATGGGAGATCTTAACTTAATTGTGGAGTAGCCAATAACGGTAATTAAGTTATATGCAATTTTGCATGCAAATGTCCATGGTAATGATACCAGGACAAGGTAACAAGGCCAAGGTAAGACAAGGGAAGGCATCTTAAGACATGATGATTAAGGATGGACCAAGGCATAAATGAGATGGTTCCGAACACCAAGTAGGACTCCCGGGGTCCTTTGGGAATCCCAAGAAGCACCTCGGTGTATTCTACATGAAATCGAACCAATTTAAGAGGTTTTGGGACCCAGTATTGAAAATTTACAGAATTGTAGGGACGCATCTTGAGGTCATATAATGTTGTTTTGAACCATATACGACCCTTATTCGGTCACACATAAAAGCCCATGGTGAGCTACAACCAATGGAAAAAGGCGTACACAAAAACAACAATATTGATTGTTTAAAGGCAAAGTGGACAACTCCAAACCACTAAAATGGCCGCCCGAGATGTTATAGGATCTATGGGAAACACCTCAATCTCTTTCCTTTTTGGGTTCAAAAAATCTAGAATTGTCCAATAATGAAGGCTATAATCCACGCTTTTGGACCAATTTCGGAGGTTTCGGGACCCGGTATCAAAAAATCTCAAGATTGTAGGGGATCATCCCGGGTCATATAATGTTGTTTGGAGACATATATGATCATTAGTTGGTCACATAAAGGCCCGCGGTGGCCTTTAGTTAATTAAGAGAGGCATGTATAGAAATGACTATATTGACGGTTTAAAGGCAAAGCGCTCCAACAACCCAAATTATTCCCTAGGTGTCATGGGGTGCATGAAAAGAACCCCGGTCACTTTTCTTATTAAGTGTCTGATTAAATTCATAACTTCCACTACCACTCAATACCACTTGGCTCACCTCTCTAAATGGTAATGAGTAGTGACAAAAGTTTACAAAGAACAACACTTACTTGGGGAAATAATTGCAGTTCTAAAAACATAGCCCTAAGACTTTTATTACTACTGCCAATTTGCAACCATTAATTACAACCATACTTGCCATATATTCAAGAATGATTACCTTCTGATATAAGTCGTGGAGCAAAATTAAAAGGACGCATGTAATGGGTATATATTCCACGAGGTACTGGTGCTGCAGCAAGTGCAAGGTAGAGCTTCTTAACCATTTTATCCTGATATTCGCACACAAAGGGCTATATTAATATAAATTCATATATATAGATAATAATACATTAACACTTCAGAGCAAACAAAGATGATTGTTCTGGCGCTCCAGTAGCATGGACATAGAATTGCTGGGGATTTGCTGGACTGGAAGCTTAAACCACTTTCTTATTACTAAAGTGTGCGTCATTCAGGATAATTGGTATAATCTCATCATCTAAAAGATATAGACTTACTCTAATCTTTTTGTGAAAAGTTGAGCAGTACTTCTTATTTCTGGCCAGCACAACACTGCAAATGAGCCACAATTATTACAGAACTACTTTAACATAAAAAAGTTTCAGAAAATTGCATAACATTACCATCCTTCAGTACAATTATCAATTTGATGTGTAGTAAGGAGTGGATAAGTCAATCCCAGGGCACGAGTGGCAAAAGTTGCACAGCATTCTTCAATGTTATCTGAAGACCCTCCAACCTAAACAAAAGAAAATTGGCACTTTAGAAGAAATCATTACTTCGAGATTATTTGCCTATGTAGTGAGAAAATTGATGCAAAGCAAGTGGCATGCATGTATTTCACATGGATCATAAAAAGTAATAAAACACGCCTTTAAGCTAGCATTTCTTCTGTATTCAGAAACACATAAGGAAAAATTAAACAAATACCAATTCAAAAAGTTGAAAGTTTGAAGCAGACACATAACAAGATGAAAACAAGTAGAGAAGATACATTGAACATAATTTTAAGGAACTCCAAGCTGTCACTGAGAAGCTTTAATTAAGAACTAAAGGTTATTAAACAAGATATCAACCACCAAGTAAAGCACAATAATACATCTAATATCAGGTGTTTCAAGTGAACTGATATATATAAAAAAGAGTTATTGTTTACGCAAGGATACAGGCGACAATGTGACATGCTACCATTTGAAGCCATATAAGAAATTAAGAAATAGTTATTGTTTATGCAAGGATACAAGAAAAATGCTGCCATTTGAAGTGAGGCTTCCAATTTCTTAATCATACAAATGTTATCATGGGGACAATGAGTAATTCTTCAGTATTTACTTACTGAGGTGCCAGCAGGTTTGTCCAGAACCACATAGGATTCAGTAACAGCTAAAATCCTTGACTTCCAATCAATGTCGTAGCACCTGATGAGAATGAATACAAGGTTCAATAGCGTATAACAGTGAAAATCAAGTAGATACAGTAATCACACCTCAATCACCTTGGGAAGCGTTTTGGGTGTACATGAATGCGCAGGTAAGTTCCTACTTCAAAGGATTCCTCTGTGCAAGTTACTCGGAAGGTTTTTTGAGCTTCTCGGAAAGTTTTCCCCTTGATTGAACGTCTATGTAATAGTAGTTCAGGAGATGTAAATTGTTGATACAGTTGAACTTGTTCAGGGGTAGCTGTTACAGGAGGGTCTGGACATATAAGTGCATAATATACAGCTCCAAAATGGATGAGATCTGCAACGTACCTAAACAAACAGTTCACTTTCTTAATCATGTAACCCTATCCATTCATTGAACCAAGATAGGCTATTAAAAGAAAAACAAAGATCAGAAGACAGTAGCATCACTCACAATGGTGGAAGATCCAAACTTTTGCTAATGTATTCACAAACAGGGCTTTTTTCCAAGACAACCAGGTGCTCTATTCTTGGTGACAGATTTGTTGATGGACAGGGTAGTAAGCGGCTATATTCTGGATATCTGGAAAAAAAAAATCAAATTTCAGAGTTAAATACTAAGATTAGAGTACGCAAAGATTGGGGAAGAGATAGGGATTGCTCGGCAGCAAGTTGAAAATGTAGGCTGCATTCATTGCACCCTACAAAAGTGTGATGGACCACCTTGTGACCCGACCCATACAAGTGCATACCCGGAGGTCCAAAGGTAGCAAGCCAAGAGTCAATGGTCAAGAAGCGGCAAACGATGAGAAAAGGGCAGCAGAAGAAGATAGCAACAACAAAGAACAAGATGACAAAACCCATTAAGAAGCAACTAAGGAAAACAAGCAACAAGCTTCTATTATGTCTAATTATGGCTTTGCTATTTTAGCTAATGATCACATGTATCAACCTTAGGATTAATTCTATAAGTATGGTAGTAAACTTGGTAGTAAGTATCCGGAAATTAGTGAGGAAACTCTTGAGAGATTTGCAACCTAAACTTAGGAGATTGGCAGCCTCAAGTTACTCACCTTGTAACCTTTTGACAGAAATTATCAATCAACAGTCAATCTTCTGTTTCCATAATTATCAATTAATTACAATAGAATTTGCTAGTTTATTACAAATAGCCTATTAGATGCATTAACACCTTTAGAAATGGAGGATTATTAGTTCTGGTGAGAAGGATGATTCTAGGTCATCGAAATTTTAAACCAATCTTCTACCAAACCAAATATGCTAGTCTAATTTCTCCCCACTTATTACATTAACTATATGTTCAAGTAGAGCTTTTATAAAAGAGCACTTCAATACAAAAATTTATCATTATGGGACTTCAAGGTGCATTTTTCATCAAAATTCAGCTAAACAATTTACAGTTTTTATTAATGCAGTGAAAATTCAATCCCTCTCACCTATTGTTTGGTATGAGGGGTGGAGTAACACATTCCATTTCCTTAGGGTAACCATAAGTCCATAAACACCTATATGTTACCCTCCTCAACCCTATGGCTATGGTAATAAAAACATTTCACTCGTCGATCCCCACTTCAATACAACTCATACAAGGGATTTGTTTCCTTTATGTATACCAAACAACTAATGATGATAACACTTAACCTGCACTGAGATGTATAACATGTATTAAAAACCCGGAAGGAAAACTATTGGGATTCCATTATTCCATTCTTAAACCCTTCATTAGGCTACTATGCAGTGGTCTTTCTTATTTCTTATCTAAAACATTATTTTCATCACCTACATACCAAAAAAACTACCAATCAACAAAGAATAAAAACTAGTTATCAAGATTCCACCTTTATGCTTCTATTCAACAGCTATCCTTAATTTTAGGCTCAAGCACAATTGCCATTAAGAAAATTAATTAATCAACAAAAATGCTAATACTAATGAATGCCAATTAGCTTAGTAAGTGTTAAGTCTTGCAGGGTTGTACTCAAGACCTCAATTGAATCCCGTCTACATCATAATTGCACTATATGGCTACCTAAACACCCAAAGAAAGTTCATGCTAAACTAAAATTGGCAAATTGAACACATTGCATCTCCAACCAAATTCAATCATACTTCAAAACTAAAAATTCAAATAAAATGGTATACACAAATAAATATAAACAAAATCAAACACCCAATAAAAATGTGCAGTATATAAATTTTCTACCAAAATCATGAGAACCCTAAAAACAAAAAGATTGAATTTTTTTGCTCATTACCCATTAACAGAGGGAGTGGAAGAAGAAGCAACAGTCTCACTATTAAAGATTGAAACTGGGCTATTGATATTCGCTCTCACAAGCTTATTATAGCCAACAGAATGGTTAGCCGCTAACGAGCGCCGGAGGGTAGTCGGAGCTCCGATTAACCGGAAATGGGTTCCCCGGAAAGAAGAGAACAAAGTGTTGATAAAGTTTGGCCCGAAATTTGAGGGTCCGAGTGACATTGGGTTCCCGGGCATTTTTTGTGGGTATGTTTGTTTTGCTCCTTTCTTTCAACAAGAAAAGAAAGATGAACTAATTCAATTTACCCATTACTTGTATCTTTTTAAGGGTTCAAAATTTGGGTTCAAACAATTTGGGTTCAAACATGAATTGTGAATTTGGGAGATTAATTCAAAGGAAAAGTAATAGATTATCGGTTGAACATGTCATATATTTTTCTAGGATATTTTTATTTGATAATTTAGAGCCTATTAGACTCCGACTAATTTAAATTTGAGTAAAGTTAGACCTTAAGAATATGAAATACTCTTTTAACAAACAAAATTGTGTTGAGTTACTTTCTACTACACGTACTAATATAAATACTAGTTATTTTGTTGACATCTGATGCTCCAAAATGGTGACTAGGGACAAAGGAATTGGCAAGATTTCTTCAATGTGATTTTGTTGACAAGATTTCTTGAGAGCACAAACTAATCATCATGTGAGCATGCAAATGAAATATTAGAGCAAAGCGTGAGCATGGAATTTGTCATTGAATGAACCAAAGGTAAGTGCCAAGTCCGAGCAAAGCATTTGTCGCGGCACAAAGGTTACGAGGCTAGAGAAGTTCAAGAGTGATATTGGACAACCAACAATATTGTCAATAATAAATTGTCATAATTTTATTTATCAGGGTTTAATTGTGCAATACAAAAAGTTGTGATGAGTAAGAAAATCAAATTTGACAAAAATACACATCTCACTGTTCACCCATTGTAAATTAACTCAAACAATACATCTACTTTCTTCCTTTCAAAAATACAAGCATTCACCTCATCCTCTGACAAACACAAAATGCAGGTATTGTTGAAATTTCTTCCTGAAGTCATGTTTAAGATGCAATTTACAGAACATACCACAAAAGCTTTCAGCTTACACTGCCTTAGGAGATTATCCTGATGTAAATCACTAAACGCAGTCGAAAATCCCACAACCCTGCAAATCATATCTGACAGCGATCCCAACACTATCTATGACATATATATCAGAGACTGCTACCTCCTTCCTTAGGAAAAACACGCAATCACCTAGCAAAGGCCTTACATGAAGACTACAGTAGTGGACATCAGCCAACCCACGTTTCATCAATATGGAGATCTTACTTTCTTAGAGCACATCATTGCATCAGACCACAGAAAATATCCTTATCTCCACCAAGGAGATCCAGCTTCATAGACTTGTTCACCATTATTCCATGAAATTTGACATGCTTGAAGGCCAATGGCTAAGCTTGGCTCCTTTCCATGCAGAGAAATCCAATTTTCAATAGCAATTCTTCTTTCATCCTCACATGAGTATTCTCTCTTGTATTTACCAAAGGGAGATACTCCAGGTTTGGTTAGCTCAGCAAGCGCAGCTGGCATATACATTGAATCACCAATTAAAGGAGCTCCACAAGCAGCAAGTTGTGCTCGGATCTGTCCCAAAAATTAGGTGCACAAGTAAGTCCACGAGTTTCTTTCAGTGCACAGAGGGTGATTAACCTCACATCTCAATTTTCAAAGGAGATCAACAAGGGAAGTCGAACTAGGATATTGACGTCATAACTGAATACTCGTAAAATACACAAATGTATCCAAGTTTCCAACTAGCTAATCTACTAGTAGTTAATGTTTATGGTCTGAATAGTTGTGTCTTGAAATGAAGTCTTAAAGTAAAATGAAATTGAGCGGCAGCAATACCTGATGAGTTCGTCCAGTCAAAAGATTGATTATACATTCATATGCAAAAGTCTTGACAGGCCATCCGCAGTCTTTGATTTGATACTTTTCTTCAATGGTAGAGTTTGGCCAAGGAACTTCTTTGCAATCCAAAACTTCAAGCTGACATAATTGCCACCCTTTCTCATACTCTGCATTGAATGCACACTCTCAGCTTTAGAGCCTAGCTTTACTTAACAGTTAACACAAGCTGTTATACAGAGCTTACAAACACTAATCCTATGTATCTGACACAATGTATTAAAAAAATAAAAAATCACTCCTATATAGCATATTAGCATCCGAATACCACATCCACAATTACTTATGCTGCTGTACCTCGGGATTTCATCATGAGGGAAGAAGTCTGATCTTTCTTGTTTTCAGGAAAGAGACTCAAAAGAACTACTATTTATTAAACTTTCATTACTCTTACTCAATCACACTTAATACTAGTTTGATGCCCATGCTACACATGTAAATATAATTTATGGATTGATGCTTGAGATGAAAAATACGAAAACACAGCTCTTATTAGTGGTAAACATGTCTAAATGAGACATATAAACTAAAAGTTGAAGGGAAATGGATCTTTTGGAAAGATAACATGTAATTTGTAGTATCTATTAGTTTCCCGTAGTTTCCTAGTTTCCATATATCTTAACCCAAAAAGAACCAATTAATCTACTAACTTTTTCAAATTCTGAATTTCTGATGTACTTCCTATTTATCTCCTGAGTACTACCTCCAATATCAATCTATGCATCATATCTTTTTGCATGCAAAGCAGTTGATTGAAAAAAGAGGTGATATTTGACAACATTGCCTACAAAAGAGAGCGAGAACAACAAAGTTACAAAAGTGGATGTCCCCACTTACACAGAAGGTGGTGCTGTGATTCCGCCAAAGAAATTCCTTTGAAGAAAATGATCCATGCATCGTGAAGCATTCCAAAAAAAAAACAAATATTTTATGTTTGAGACATGGAGGAAATATATAATACGAAGTATAAAGTATTGTATTTGATTATAAAATATGAAATAATGGTGTTGATGAAAAAATTAAAGAGAAGACCTGATACATAGTAGAAAGAGAAAGCATCGATTTTGGGCACATGGTTTTATATATATATTTGTTGTACGATTGAAGAAATTTGATTGAGTTAATGAGCAATTTTATGCAAAAAGGGATAAGGTTCCATTGCAACAGGAATTGATCTGTTATGAGTTGCTTTGTTATATTTAGCAGAAATTTGGCAAGTTTTTAAAGACATCAAAGAAAGGTAATGTAGGACTCTTTCAACCAGAATTATACATTTGACAAATTTACGAAATGAGAATAACAGGCCTAATGTGTTGACATGTTTACCTTCAGAAACTATACGTGGAGCAAGCTTTGCCGGCTGCATGTAATGGGTGATAATTCCACAAGATACTGGAGATGCAACGAGGGCAAGATAGAGTTTCTTGACCTTCTTTTCCTTATGTAAAGCACATGTACAATAAGATTAATACAGGGTATCAGCTGAAAGAGAGTTTCAAAGACGTATTGCTGTGTTGGATGTTTAACTGCACCCAACATAGAAAGATTAAATTTCGGTCAGAAGTTCATTTGATTGTCCACTTTCCACACAATAGCATTATATCGCACAGTAAACTATTTTTATGGAACACAATAAACTTACTCTGAATTTTTCATGAAAGATAGAGCTATATTCCTCAGTTCTGGCCATCACAACACTGCAATGAGTTTAGAGAGGTCACATACAGATGTAGGCAGCAAAAAAGTTAAGTTAAATATATTTTTGCAACTGTATACACATATTACCATCCTTCAGTGCAATTATCAATCTGATGTGTAGTCAAGAGTGGACTAGTCAGTCCCAAAGCACGAGTAGCAAAATTTGCACAACTTTCTTCGATATTGTTGGAAGTACCTCCTACCTAGTCAAAGACAGAAGCATCACAGAAGATATCAGCTTGGAGATTGACAATAGGCATTCCGTAGGATTGCATCAGAAGATAATCATAAATAAAAGGGATGATTTGCATGACCAAGGGCATGATCTTAACAAAATCAGGGATAAGCACAACTAATTTCTCTAATGAATGATAGATGTCAACTCAATAATGCAAAGGCAGAGCGAGAAAGTGGTTAAAAATATTCTTAACAGCAAGAAAGATCAGATAAGAGCCTTAGGAGCTTAAACTCCAAGCTCTATATTGGTTGAATAATACTCAATCTCATCAAGCCAGAGTCCAACAAACCATAGCTTGGAATTCATGCAGCTTTAAATTCTTCTCACCAGTTAAACACAACATAGTGGAGTGACGATGAGGTAAAATATTCATTTCTCCTAACTGAGTGACATCTATTCTCATTAATTCATCAAAAACGCACATACATCTTTTCATCAGAAGACTCTAAAGAACATATGTAAGTAGAACTTCCAAGATTTACATACAGAGGTGCCAGCAGGCTTGTCCAGAATCACATAATTGTCAGTAATAGCTATAATCCTCGACTTCCAATCAATTTCATAGCACCTGAAAAGAATTTAATGCCTGTATTACATACAATAAAAATTGCAAGCACCAAGAACTAAAAGTAACTTTATTCTTGAAAACCTTGGGAAGCGTCTTGGATGTACATAAACACGCAAGTAAGTTCCAACTTCGACATGTTCATTAACGTGAGTTATACGGAAAGTCTTTTGTGCTTCTGAAACAGTTTTCCCTTCAAGTGACTGCCTCTGTTTTAGAAGATGAGGTGAAGTGAATTTTTCGTATACTTGAACTTGCTCTGGAGTTGCAGTTGCTGGAGGCTTAGGATGCACAAGTGCATAATATACAGCTCCAAAATGGATAAGATCGGCAACATACCTTCACAAATCATTAGCTCAATTAGGGACCTCATACCACCTAATCATCAAAGGAATGAACGCCATGAGGGGAAAAAAAGATGAAACAGTATAACAATTTAACAACACTTACAGTGGTGGGAGATTTAAAGTTCTGCTAATGTAATCACAAACAGGGCCTTCTTCTAAAACCACCAAGTGTTCAACTCTAGGTGGGTGATTGCTGAGATTTAAGGGAGGGCAGGGTAAAAGACGATCATATTCTGGGTAGCTGAAAATTAGCATTGAAAGTCAGGTGTGACGTCAGAAAAGCAAAGCTTGTAGCTATATATGTCTAAGTTGATTACTATCTGCTGAAAACTCCTGATTTACAGACATGGAAACTTGCAGAATCTTAAGAGAGATCTAAGAAGTCATGCAAATAGAATGAGTTATACATGTTAATGCCCTTTTTAAAAACCAGGAAGTTAAATAGTTAATAAAGAGACAACATGAACCAAGCAGAGGAAATGGAAGAAACCACACATCTTCCCCAGTGACTAGACAAGCAAGTTGATTCTATTGTGCCCTTAAATGCACACACCCTATGTAAAAGATTGAAGCCAAAGAGGTGTCCTTTTAACTTACTTTCATCAAAGGATAAGCAGTAAAAAAAAAAAAATCATTCTTAAAATGAGTTCCAACATTCCCTCCCACAATAGCTTAAAAAAAAAAAAAAAAAAAAAAAAAAAAAAAAAAAAAAAAAAAACTCGTCGTTTTGATTATCGTTTGATAAGTCCTATGAGAAAACTGTTTTAGCATAAGTTCTTCTTTTGCAAGTCCCGAATTACAAACTAATGGGTTGTTAAGGAATTCCCAACGGATACATACAATCACCTTGGAAGAATTAAAGTATTAAACATGCCCTCAAACAAGCTAATAGCATTAGTAATACTAGTAGTCTAATGGCCTTGAAAATGGCAAACACAAATAAGGTAGTACACTGCACGTACAATCCTATGACGCGTTTCATAGATTCCTTTGTCACTAAAGTGTTGATGAAACCACCTGCTAGTACTGGCTTCCCAATACTTCATGAGTTCATGCTAAATAATACTTGTAACATGTTTAATGCTATTAATGAGATGTTCAAACTATCCATCTACTCAAACCTTATAAAACTATAATCAATTATAACCACCTTTCTATTGCTAATTTCATATTCGAGTAACACTACCTATTAACGGAAAACTAACTGACTTCAGTCCATTTCTGGAAAAAGAACACTTCTTTGAGTGCAAAAATCTGATTTACTCAAAATTCCTTCCCTTAAAACATCAAAGCTCTGAATTCAAAACTCAATGCTTCTAATTTACGACATTATGCTAATATATGTAGAATATATTCATAAATGTGCAATTAGGGGTTCAGAGTTACATATTACAGTATAATTTTAATTGGGTAGTTGTTCAATTCTCAGATTAGAGTTTTCAAATTGAGGGAGATAACTTGTATAAAAATGTCAGAAAATCTCATTCAAATTTCACACAGCAAACTGCATTATTCATACTTAAGTTAAAAAAAACAACAATGAAATTTATCAAGAATTAAGGCAATAAAATTAAAATTCTTGACTGAATAAATCACATTGGAGCTAAATAAGAGAAACCCATTTACTTATTAATCCATATTAAATCAATCAATATAAAAGAAATTGAAATAAGAGAGTGATGAAACTTGGATTACCCATTAGCAAAGGTAGCAGAAGCAACACAATTAGCAACCCATTTGCCTTTCTTGGTGAGAGTGCCTGCTAACGTGCGCCGCCGGAGAGTTTCCGGAGCTCCGATTACACGGGTATGGTTGCTCCGGATTCTGTGATATGGAGTTGCATAATTGGTTAAAATTGGCCTGAAATTCCCTGCCCCGATTGTTACCGGGTTTCCCAGCATAATTTGCACTGGCAGAGCACAAAAGGTGCAGTAGAATTCTAAGGGTCAATTGAGAAGAGGATAAGTGGAATTGTCAATTGAGTCTTGAATCGAGATTGGCTTTAATCAAAATGGACTTGGGACCCTTTATTCGTCCGAACTTAAATCGTGTTAAAGTTTCACTTTATTCGTCCGAACTTAAATAGGTTTAAGAGTCTCTAACTCCGAACTCAGCTTGTTAGTTTTAAATGGTTTGGGATTCTTGAACAAAACTAGCTTTTTGCTAATAGATCACCCTAAAAGTCGCTCCATTTAATATTTCTTAACTTTTAGAAAGAAAAAAATTGCACAATATGAATCTTTGTCTCATATATTGAAAATTCACTCTTTTGTCCAATATGAATGTCCAAATCTAATCAATCCTAACAATTATAGTGTAATTTAAAATTTTCCGAGAAATAATATAATGCGTTAAGTGAATCAACGGAGGTAATAAATGATTTTGACAAGTTATTTTCAAATTAGAAATTTCAACCTTAACTTAATCCCTATGAAGGGTTTATTGGACTAGCCCATATAATTAAACGAGTTGAAAATTCCAACCTAAGATTCAACCTATAATCCATTAATTTTAGCTTATCTTTAAATTAGATTTAGACATGTTGATAAGTTGGTTGATTTTTCCTAGCTCCAAAGGTACTTGTATAGTTGTATTATAGGTTGTAGCCTTGTGGGTGACTACTTAATAGGGTGAATGACTAGTATGTCTTTGCTTCTCTAGTTCTCTCTATTAAGGGCAATAGCAATAAGAGGTTTGTGGAGAGATTTGTGGGAACAATTTAGAGGTTTGTGAACAAACCTCTTGTTGTGGGTTGAAGTTTGTTTTCTAAAGGTTTGTCTACACAAACCGGTTTGAACTTGCTGAGTTGACAAATTTTTTAACCTTTTCTCTTTTTTTTTTTTTTTTTAAGGAAAAAATGTTGTGGGGCTCACTATATTATATTAGCATTGAAGATAGTAAAAAAAAAAAAAAAAACAAAGCTTTTGCATGGATACAACGGTAATATTGTATTGTCTACTTTTATTTTTAAACATTACTTTTCTTTACTTTTGGTTTGGATGAATTAATGAGTTGTATTGATAGTGGATCCCCTACGTAAAACTGTAAATAGGTTTATCTATTGTTGATGAAAGGTTTGTTAGGGGAGAGGTTTGTGTAATGATGACTTAAAGGTTTGTTTTATTGTGGATGCCCTTATATTGAGATAATATCGTATATTAGTTTATATGATAGAATATTTCCATATATTTATCTCTTATATTTTAGTTAATTTCCTAAGATCCTACGATGTCTTTTGATACGAGGACTAGGACTTTGTAACTCTATATATTCCCATTGATAATTAATGAGAAGGCAGGCAATTATACTCTGATTATTTTCTAATTCTCTCTAATTCTTCATAGTATCAAGAGCAAGGTTTCTTTTTTGATTTTTTTTCTAAAACACCATGGCTGGTGACGATGTTCTGCCACCGCCACCACCCAAAATTGAACCAAACTCCCCGTATTATCTAGGACCTCAAGATAGGCCCCATGTCCTCATTGCAAGAAAAAGGGACACGACCCGACTCGGTGTTTTGAAGTGGTTGGGTACCCTCCGGGCTGGACAGCAGGGCTGAAAGAGGCTGCAGCAGGTCCAGGCAAAGGGGGGGAATGCGCGCCAATGTAGCAACAGCAGAGTCTTCCGCAGCTCCTTCCTCGAACCCCGTCAGCAGCAGTGGTGTCTTCACGGCAGAACAATGGAAAGCTCTTTCGGGTTTTATTGGTAATACGAATTCCTGAAAACTGCTTACATGGTAAGTTTGATGATTCTTGTTGGATAATTGATACCGGAGCTACTCACCACGTTACCGGTAATCAATCGTGGTTGTTTGACACTCGTTATATTGAATGTCCTGTTGGATTACCGAATGGGGAGAGTGTGTTAGCTACTTTGGAAGGTTCTGTCCGATTGTCCGATAAAATTACTATCACTGGAGTTCTTTTTGTGCCGCATCTTAATTGCAATTTGCTTTCTGTTACGAAACTCAGTGATCAATTAAATGTTGTTGTCCAATTTAACTCATATATGTGTGCTATACAGGACCGACTGAAGCAGCTGATTGGAACGGGAATTAGGCGAGACGGACTAGATTATTTCTTTAGCAAACCGGATGTGGTGCAACGTGTGTCTGTGGTTGAAGCAACGTCAGATTTGGAGCTTTGACATAGACGCCTGGGTCATCCTTCGAAAAAAGTAGTTAAGTTACTTCTGCATATTAGCAATAATAAAAATAGTTTAGATAAAGGTTGTGAAGTGTGTTTCCGTGCTAAACAACCTAGAGACAAATTTCCTTTGAGTGATAATAAATCTTCTAGAATTTTTGAGAAAATACATTGTGATATATGGGGTCCATATAGACATGCTTCGTCATGTGGAGCTCGCTATTTTTTTACCATTGTTGATGATTATTCTAGAGCCGTGTGGATTTATTTGTTGATTGATAAAACAGAAGTTTTTCAGATGTTTATGGCTTTTGCTGCTATGGTTGAGAGGCAATTTAATCAAACAATTAAAATTGTTCAAAGTGATAATGGAACCGAATTTAATTGCTTGATTGATTTTTTCACTACTACTGGCATTATTTTACAAACCTCATGTGTGGGAACCCCTCAACAAAATGGGAGGGTAGAGCGAAAACATAAACATATTTTGAATGTTGGGAGAGCCTTGAGATTTCAAGCTAAATTGCCTATTTATTTTTGGGGTGAATGTGTTTTGGCTGCTGCTCACTTAATAAACCGAACTCCAACTCCTCTTCTTCAAAACAAAACCCCATTCAAAATTTTGTTTAATAAACCTTCTTGTTTTGATGCTATCCGTACTTTTGGTTGCTTGTGTTTTGCTCATAATCAAAAGACTAAGGGGGATAAGTTTGCTAGTCGGAGTCGTAAGTGTGTTTTTTTGGGGTATCCTTTTGGGAAGAAGGGTTGGCGGCTATATGATCTTGAATCTAAAGATTTTTTTGTGTCTCGTGATGTCAAATTTGTGGAAGAAATTTTTCCGTTTGGTTGCCCGGATGATGTTAATATTGAGATGGGAATTCATGGTACAACGGGTGATATACATGTTGACTTTGCGGATGTTGATTTTGGGGTTGAAAATGATGAAATTGCTGCTGAAAATTGGGAGGTGTCCACAACAGGGAGGGCTATGCGTGCCTAGCAGCCCACTGCCGCAGACACCCCGACCACTTCGCAGCATTCCAGCACTGAACAACCCGCTGGAAATGCTGCGAATGCTAGTCCTGGCTCGACAGTCCCGCACAGCGACAGTCCTCAGCAGCTCGGCGACATTTCACAGCAGCTTGGCGACAGACCTCCGTCGCCCAGCGCCAGCAGTCCGCCATACACCACGCCACACAGCACCACTCTATCCGACGCCCAGCAGTCCGAGTTAGGGCACGAATTTCGGGAAAAATTCTCGTCGGTTTTGCTTCGTGATTATGTCACTTATTCGGTTTTTGCAAATAGTCCGTCTCCATCTTCCAATCAGTTTTCAAGTACTCCGTATCCCTTAGCACATTATATAAATTGTGACAATTTTTCTGTACATTATCGGAAGTTTATTTCAGTAGTTATTCAAAACAAAGATCCGACAACCTTCAAAGAAGCTATGCAATCTGAAGGATGGCGTAGGTCCATGAATGAAGAAATTCGGGCTTTAGAGAACAATGGTACTTGGACTTTGGAGCCTCTTCCCCCGGGTAAAAAGGCACTAGGAAGTCAATGGGTCTATAAGACCAAGTTTCTTTCTAATGGCGAGGTAGAGCGTCTTAAATCTCGCTTGGTGGTATATGGGAACCATCAGAAAGTAGGTGTAGATTATGATGAGACATTTGCTCCGGTTGCTAAGATGACAACGGTTCGCACTGTTCTTGCTATTGCGGCTGCTAAGAATTGGGAAATTCATCAAATGGATGTTCACAATGCATTCCTACATGGTGACTTAGATGAAGAAGTTTACATGAAGCTTCCACCTGGTTTTCAGAGTTCAGATCCTCCATTGGTTTGCAGATTGAGGAAGTCACTCTATGGTTTGAAGCAAGCACCTAAATGTTGGTTTGCTAAACTTACCACAGCTTTGAAACAGTATGGTTTCAACGAATCTTATTCTGATTATTCTTTATTCACTCACACTACTCGTGATACTCAGATTATTGTTTTAGTATATGTTGATGATCTGATTATTTCTAAGAACAATTCCACTGCATTGTCTGTTTTTAAGGCTTATTTGTCTAACTGTTTCAAGATGAAGGATCTAGGTCCTTTGAAATATTTTTTGGGGATTGAGGTGGCTCGTAGCTCTGCGGGTGTATTTTTGTGTCAACGAAAATATACTCTGGATATTATTTCTGAGGCAGGTTTGTTAGGCGGCAAGCCTAGTGGTTTTCCCATGGAGCAAAACCACAAATTAGGTCTAGCCACAAGCGCACTTCTCACCGATCCGGAGTCTTACAGACGTCTTGTTGGTCGTCTGATTTACCTTACTGTTACTCGCCCTGATTTGGCATACTTGGTTCATATTTTGTCACAGTTTATGCAGCAACCGGGCAGTGAACGTTGGGATGCTGCATTAAGGGTGATTCGTTACTTGAAAGGAACTCCGGGACGAGGTATTTTATTGAGCTCTGATTGTGATTCGAATTTGCAAGGTTGGTGTGATTCAAATTGGGCCGCTTGTCCCCTCACTCGACGATCTTTAACTGGTTGGCTTGTTTATCTTGGAAAATCACCTATCTCGTGGAAAACCAAGAAGCAACCAACGGTTTCTACTTCATCTTCGGAGGCTGAATATAGGTGTATGTCTTCATGTTCCAAAGAACTTAAATGGGTAAAGGCTTTGTTGTTAAGTCTAGGAGTTCAACACCCAAAGGCAATTAAATTATTTTGCGACAGTGAATCGGCTTTGCACATTGCAAAGAATCCGGTTTTTCATGAGCGGACAAAGCATATTGAGATTGATTGTCACTTTGTTCGCGATGCAATTACTGAAGGGTTGATATCTCCATCTCATGTTTCGACATTCGAGCAACTTGCTGATATTTTTACTAAAGCTCTTGGAAAAGCACAGTTTGATTATCTTCTTTCCAAGTTGGGCACTTTTGATCCGAGCGCTCCAACTTTAGGGGGGTATTGAGATAATATCGTATATTAGTTTATATGATAGGATATTTTCATATATTTATCTCTTATATTTTAGTTAATTTCCTAAGATCCTACGATATCTTTTGATACAAGGAATAGGACTTTGTAACTCTATATATTCCCATTGATAATTAATGAGAAGGCAGGGAATTATACTCTGATTATTTTCTAATTCTCTCTAATTCTTCACCTTATGGTCTATGATTCAAAAATCAAAATATTTCATCTCATCAAATTGAAGGTAAGAAATTAAGCTACTCGCTTTATTGAAATTGATGCAAAATCTTTTTTTTTTTTTTTTTGAGGAACCCTAAAACTTTTACTTGTAGTACGAAGTATGGGAAGGATAGATCCATAATTTTAGTAACTTTTTGTATCCATTACCCAATGGGTAACAATTTTTTTTCAAGGTCTTAAAAAGGTTGTTTTGCCAAATGCATAAGATAACTCCACAATTATAAAACAACTATCGTACTTTCATCGACCTTGGTTGTAACTTTTCAATGTCTCTATTCCCTTGTCTAGACTCTAGAATTTGATTCCAATTACAACATTTGGCAAAATTAATGAAGTAGGGATCATCTAATCAATTATAGAATTACGTAACATCTAATTAATTTGTTGCATTTATGCATGCATGATGAATTGAAACTATAATTGCGTATAAATTGGGAATCAATTAAGGAAGGAACCTGTTTGAGAAAAGCAAGATTATACAAAAAAACAATCACTTTTAAGTTTTTAGCTTCATCTTTATATATGGTACCTTCCTAGTCATGTCAATTGTCCTAGAGAACAAAGTTAGTAATAACAGTAAATACATATACAACTCACAACTGGTCAAAACTCAAAAGTATTCAATTCTCTTAATTAAATGGTTGGTAGATGCAAATTTATGTATACTCTCACACAATAATAGCTCTCTATATATTAAACCCTTCTCATACCTCTTTTACATACTACATACACTATCATATTGTCATTGTCAAATTTTTCCACTCTAAAAACACTACATACACTATCATATTGTCATTGTCAAATTTTTCCACTCTAAAAACACATGGAACTCTTAGACATACTCTTACTCCTCTTAGTAACACTCTTTCTCCCTTTATGGTGGCGACGAATGTCATCCACCACTAGTAAGGGCCCGAGGAATAACCTTCCCCCGGGCCCACCAGGATGGCCTATCGTTGGAAACCTCTTTCAAGTCATACTCCAACGTAGGCCTTTTATGTACGTGGTTCGAGACCTACGAAAGGAGTACGGGCCCATTTTCACGATGCAGATGGGCCAACGGACCTTGATCATCCTCACGGATGCAAACCTAATCCATGAAGCCCTTGTTCAGCGGGGCGCACTCTTTGCGAGCCGCCCCGCCGAGTCCCCCACCCGCTTGGTCTTTAGCCTCGGGAAGTGCGCCATCAACTCGGCGGAGTATGGCCTGCTATGGCGTGCCTTACGCAAGAACTTTGCCGCCGAGGTGGTGAGCTCAGCCCGGGTTAAGCAATGCGGTTGGGTAAGGAAGTGGGCCATGGAGAACCACATGGGCCGGCTCAAGGAGGAGGCCCATGAAAAGGGGTACGTAGAGGTTATGAGCCAATGTAGGCTAACAATATGTAGCATAATAATCTGCCTTTGCTTTGGAGCCAAGTTATCTGAAGAGTTGATAAAAAACATTGAAAGTGTTCTCAAGGATGTTATGCTTATGACTTTACCGAAGCTTCCAGACTTTCTACCCGTTCTGACCCCGTTGGTTGCCCGGGGGCAGCTTAGGCGGGCGAAGGCGCTAAGGAAGAAGCAGATGGAGATCCTCGGCCCGCTAGTCCAGGCCCGAAAGGGTTTCGTCGAGAGCGGTGGGAGCCCGAAGAGTACCTCTTTCGACATGGCGAGCCCGGTTGGGGCGGCCTACGTGGATTCTCTCCTAAGCCTTGACCCACCGGGAAGGCCCGGCGGGCTTGGGGAGGAAGAGCTGGTGACTTTGTGCTCGGAGGTGATCAATGCCGGAACCGACACTAGTGCCACCGTTATCGAATGGGCCCTCCTACACCTTGTGTTGGACCAGAAGGTAAGAGATCTTACAATCATTATTGCTTTAAAGTTTAAACCTACCTAGTACTAATATGAAGTACAACCAGTGTTAATGATTATAAAATGGTTTCAAATTATTAATTATGAGTACTAATTCGTTTATTTTAAGAAGTACAAGAAACTGTAGAAGAATAATCAACAGTATATTGATTAGGTTAATGTTTACATTATACAAACTATGTATATATATACAATTTGTAACAACTAATTTAATCTAGAGAATAATATGTTAAACCTAGATAATTAAGGAATAAATAAATATAATATAAGAATAATCTCCTGTAATCATGGTCAACTAACTTGACTTGGTAGTCTTATCTTCAACATCCCCTGTAAGATGGACGGTCGAACGACGAGACGTCGAGACCACTTTCACGTTTCACGGACAAAATGATAATAATCTAGACCAAGGTGCTTCATTTTTGAGTGGAACTTGGGATTGGCAATTTGGCAGCCACATAAGTTGCCCCCATCTTTTCACAAAAAATAGTAGGCAAATACAACAATGAATTAAGGTTAAGCCAGTTAGCAAGTTCGTTGATGACCCAAAAAATCTCGTTAATTTGACGTAAAATGTGAAAGGAAAATGTCTAATCGTTGAAAATAATATGAAATGAAGGTAGTACGTAATTCAAATTATTTTAAACAATTTTTTTCATTTTTTTAAAACTTTGGCTAAAGTAAATTTTGTCAATATTATACGGAGTTAATCCTTAATCATATTTAACTTCTATGGTTTTATTAAACGTATGGAGTATCTAACTAATCATATGTACATTATACAGTATTAATAATGTGAATTTATCGACCATTATCTAAATTAATTTTCTGTACTAAATACTTATAAGCTAGAGTGCATATAATTATTTTATTGTTAAGATACGCGAGTACTTAGTTAAGATAGATGTTGGTAGAATGTTAAATAGTTTAGTTTCATTGATTGTGTACTTGCTACTAGTTGAATTTACTTCAGTTGTCAGCTCCTAAAAGAATTACTACTGTTAATGATTCATATATATTCCACTTATATATTTACAGGTTCAACATAAATTGTACGAAGAAATTGTAGATGTGATGGGACATAATGGGGTTGTTTCTGAGGACGATCTCGAGAAGATGGTGTACCTCAACGCCTTCATCAAGGAGACATTGCGGCGACACCCACCAAGCCACTTTCTCCTCTCTCATGCCGCGAGAGAGGATGCCGTCCTAGGCGGCTACACCATCCCAAAAGATGCAAATCTCGAGATTTACACGGCATGGGTGACCCAAGACCCGGCCCTATGGCCCGACCCGGAAGCTTTCCGGCCCGAGAGGTTCTTGCCCGGAGGTGAAGGGTATGAGGTGGATTGGACGGGTAACCGGGGGGTTCGGATGCTGCCCTTTGGGGCAGGCAGGCGGATCTGCCCGGCTTGGAGTTTGGGTACGTTGCATGTGGGTCTAATGCTTGCTAGGATGGTGCATGCTTTTCGTTGGGTTCCTTATCCGGGTAGCCTGCCCGACCCGACCGAAACTTTTGCTTTTACTATGGTGATGAAGAACCCCCTCAAGGCTGTCATTTTTCCTAGGTGTTGATAATGGAGATCAGAAATTACAATATATATTAAGGCCGGGTTAATATATGATTGACTTAATTTTATTTTAATTATTGGTTTAAGCATTTGCTATGTTAATTAAATGTAATAGGATAAATTTATATATATATATATATAGGTGGTGTAGCTTATGAATATGATCAAGTACGATAATATATAAACCTAGAATGGTAATGCATCATGCATGCATGCATGTATGACAATATATGTAATTGGTTTTCTTAATTTTCTCATTTTATAAATATATTTTCTTCTATTATATACTATAAGGATAGAGTATATTTCCCTTTCATACTAGTTATTGATCATCAAATCATTATCTACGTCTATAGTATGTTCAAATTCCTTTCATTAATTAATACATAGTATAATATGCAATCACCAAACAAGTTTTCGCATAGTCAAAATGTTCGAATCTTACAAGCATGAAATGAATTGTTGGATCAAATCGGATTAGGAGGCTCATTAATAACAATATAGATAGATTATATTTCCCGCACATTCTTTTATTTATCCTAGCTTTCTCCCTCACTTTTTAAGGAGATGATTCCGTCTCAATAACCATTTTCCTTACCTTAATTCGTACATGCTTTACAAGTATAGAGAAGATCAAGCTCCCTAGAAAAAATAATGTAAGAGACTGTACATTTAAAAATTACATCCAAATACCTAAGATATTCAATATGCAAAGGATATATAAATCGGCAAATAGAAGTTGAGAAAGTCTACTTCAAGCTTTACTACAAAAGTAACAAAACTGTAACCTAGCCTAACTTATTTAAGATATTATACATACAAATTACAATAAGACCCCATCCACGAGGACGAGTTACTAGACGATCTGAATGCCAAACAGAGCCATTTTTTCCCCCAACTTTAATTTTGGGATCTCATCGTTGCAACATAACATGTTGCACAATTAATCAATTAGATTTTTTGTAAATTATATTATTTATACAATTATATATATAACTAGTCCGCATATACTTTTTTCCGTTTCTATTTACTTGACCTATAGTTTCATGACACACAATTTATGGAGTAAATTAAACAAGACAAATGTATATTTTTAATACAAAAAATATACAGCCACCAATAAAAGGGATAAATTGGGGTTTTATGATAAGCAGTATTAATTTATGGAAAATATTATACATACCTCTTAGGACTACATATAAGCATTAAATTTACACTTAAAAATCGTAAAAAGTTCAGAAATCATAAAAATATAAACACTAATTATACTGATTTACGCATGTTTTTGTCATAAATTCCTAATTTTATTCAACTTCCAAGAGTGTCTTTAATGCTCATATATAGCCCTTAGGGCTACATGTAGCATTACCCTTAATTTATTTTTATTTAGCTTATGTTTATCTTCTTTAATCTCTTTTTTAAATTGCGTATCAAAAAACTATGGATCAAATAAATTAAAACGGAGGAAGTAATAATTAAGATGTTACAAATATTTCAATGTATCATGTACAACGTAGTACGTACGTATGCAAATACTCAGGCGGTGGCATGTTAAAACACAAACCTTAATGCCTTACTTCTGTCTTCATTCTGTAATGCCAGTAAAGGCATTAAATATTTCTATATATGCCTCATTAATATTTCTTGATTTTTAGAACAGATTAGATCTAGAGGAGGACTAAGATCGAGACTAGAAACAGTTGATATATTTTTCTCTTGAGCTCCATACTCTTTTTAATTTTAATTATTTAGTTGTACTATGTATATTCAATTATTCATATAATAACAACATGATACAATTTCTTTGTATGTAATACGGGTATTTCATTGTAAAGTTCATTTATCATAAGATATACACGCAATACATATATACATACTTATCCAGTTATCCTATACAATTATTATTTTAAAGTACTCGTATTAATTAATTTTGAAATATGCTCGTGTGTTGTCGTACTCATAGGTGTTAACTTATTAAGAGGAGCTTGCATTATTGGAGCGGCATAAAAGGGGCTAGATCGACTTGACTACTTGACTTCTAATCTATAAGAAGCAGTGAAGTATAGTAAAACTGTAAAAGTAACTACTATAGATATCGGGAATAGAGTGAAATAGTACCGCCTAAAATAAGTTAATCCGTATGTTTCACAATAAAAGTTATTGCGTAACATTTTTAATTCGTATATGTATTTTTCAACTTGCTCATGAAAATGCTCAGTCTATCTATAACCCAAAAGCACCTTCATTGATTTCATCTCATATCAATTTTTTCTCTTAATAACTTATGTGCTCATTCAGTAATAAATATAATTATTACTCGGTACAGAATATTTTATTTTTAGATCTCAACATTCATGTGACAAGTGTATATACTCCATATATAAGAATATAACAATGAACCTTAGGGTACCGGTTTTTTTTTTTTTTAATAGATCCTTAAGGTACGTATAACGGTATAAGTTTCACTTGTACTAATCTTATGCATGTCATTTATAAAAAAAAAATAATAATAATAAAATAATAATAAAAAAAAAATCTGGCAATAGATTAGTGAAAGCTCTTTTTTAAGTATCCATTTCTTTTTAGTTTAAAAAAAATAAAAAAATACCAAAAACTAAAAACTAAAACACAATAGCAAATGAGCCTCAATTTGTATTGAAGAATAATATTTTCCTAAGTCTTAACTATTGATATATACTTCTTCTTCAAAAACAAAAAAATGATAAAATAAATTTAATCAGTTATGAATTTGCAAGTACATCTAACTAGCTTGCTTATTAGACCATCTCTAATGGTGAGACTCAAGTTTGAGTATTGAAATACGAAATGAGCTGTTTTTTTACCTCCAATGGTGATACCATACCCACTTTTCAATTTCATGTGAACTCTAATTTCCCAATGGTAAGATTATCTAAAAATATACAAATGTCACTTTCAATTTAAGGCCCACCAAATCCATTTTTTTTTAATATCAAATATTATAAGTTAAAAAAAAAGGTAAAACTTAAATAAATTACAAAATATATTATAATATTAACAAGGACCCCACACTTTTTGTCAAATGAGACTCAAAGTTGGTATACATTGCCAAAAATACACTATCTCTTCTAAAAATAGTCACTTAAGTCTCACCATTGGAGAGAGTTTTAATTCATCATAATATTTTTAAGTACAATGATATTAATTTCCCTAGTACAAAATTTACAGCTCAACTTATCTTCATATAGCTAGACTTTTACTAACTTACCATATATAATCTAGGTGCTCAGAATCAAAGTCACAGAGCATTTACTACAGGATGCCAATAATGCCCATTTTAGTGATTTTATTTTTACTCCTGTAGAAGTATCATATAGTCATATAGACCATATAAACCAAAGTAAAATGTAGTTTGATTTTGCAGCCTTTTATTGCATTAAATTACAGCAATAGGGTTTATTTCACCAAAAGGGTTATTGAGTGCTTGATCCGCCAGTTAAATAAATGGTTTGATGTATGGACGTATGGTGATAACTTGCTTGTTACAATGCTCATGAGTCATGACTAGATAATTTATTGTACAACAATTACATCATATTACGTATATACGAGTAATATATTGGTGCGACTTTGCCAAATCACTGAAATAAAGATGGTTCGTTGTGGTGAGGGAAGTAACAATCAATTTTGACTCGACTTGTTATGAGTGAAATGTTTAGTTGAATAGCAAGAGATTAGGGTTGTAGGTTGCATATGGCGTATAAAATTCGATTTATATTATTGTACTACATAAAAAGTAACCCATGATTTTGATAAGTTCAATCATTAAAGGAGGGTTACTCATATGTATGACTATATGATATTCTATTGTCGCTAATAAGTAGTGATTTGACTCAAAACAAGTAATAATAGAAAAAAAAAAAAAAAAACCAGAAAAAATGAGTATATATAGTCTAGTTCTGCTTATTAAATTAATTACAAACCTTCCATTATCCTTGAAAGTGTGCCAAGTTATCTTAACTCCCATGTAGAGACCGAGGGCCTGTTTCGATTTACTGTAAACAACTGAACTAAACTAGACTAAACTGATTAGAGCTGAACTGAAGTGAAATGAATTGTTTATGAGAGAAGGAAATTAGACACTGAACTGAACTCATTGAAGTTGAACTGAACTAAAATTAAAATGAACAGAATAGGCCCCGAGTATCATTTAAGGCAGGACTTAAAAAGCTGTGGTGATGGACTCATAGACTCATAGTACATATAGTATTGAATTTAATTATTAGGAGTAAATAATGCAAGTATGGAGTGAGAATGGGTTAAGATTTGGGATGTCAATGTCACAGATAATAGGCAGTATAAGGTTTCGGATTTGGTGAGCAAGCCTCTTAATTTCTTCTCGGAAATTCAAACTTATATACAACTATATACAAGTATAAACATAAATAAATAAATTCTGCTTATACCTGTATTTCATTTATAATATACTTGTATGTAACACTTGGCAATATTGGTCTTATTTTTTCATATCTTTATTTACTCGTAACTATACTACTCGTACTATATAACTACATGTTGCGACACGATGCTGCATTATGGAGAAAGATTGAAAATGTTTTTGGTAAGTCAGATCAGGCCGCTCAGTACCCAGGAGGAGTTAGTATACAATCTTGACAACTAAGTTTTTTGGGTGGATATTCAATGAGGAATGGGCAATGTTGTTGAGAAGTAGCCGCCCCCTCGAAAATGGATGGGCTATGTTTTTGTTAGGGATTTAGGTTCCCGACCCATTGAAAATCGGAGTTGTGTGTATTTGCAGTACAATTAATATTAACTCGTATTGAGAAGACTCCTTAAAGATTTTGTTTGATGGAGGTTACAAGTTTGAGCCCCACCGATTACATTTTATTGAGAGTAAGGAGATTTTGACCCTTATCCTTCCTCTCTATTCTTGAGTATTGACCTGTGGAATTGGATCGATTTAATATGTAAGGTGAGTGATGTTTGTTTAGTAAGGTTTTTCATCTTATCTTAAAAAATTTAGTGCGAAAATACTGCTTTTAAAAACTTTTATTCTCATTACAAAAAGTATATTCTATTCAAATTATCAAAGTTTCTTTTTACATAAAGCTCGCAAAATTTGACCCAACATAACAAATCGACATATAAATTATGTAAGAGAGGAATCCTTACATATGAATAAACGATCTCACCTAAAAATACAACCTTGAAAGCAAGATCAATCAACTGGAGAGATTCTTGCATGCACATTATGCAAGTAGAGGATAGAATTTAATTATCATTCTACTCCATAGTTGTGTAGTACTAACAAACCTCGAGCTAATAGCCTAATAGCCATTTATTCAAACATAAGAGAGTATTCTCTCTGTCCCTTTATTAGATATCTATTTCTAGCATTTATTACTCACTTAATAAAAAGAAATAGACATCTAATTAAGGGACGGAGGGAGTACAAATTGATGTATTTGTCTATTTGATGACAAAGAGCTTGAATCAGGATTCAGGACTAGTAGTTTCACTTTGTGCCTGTGAAAACTTGCTTCTATAGTACAGTTTGAGTTAAAGGTAAGGGCCTTAGTCTGGGCTTCTTCCAATGGCCCAAGCATGATGATGGGTCAATAAGAGAGTGGACCTATCACAGACACAACTCACACAAGTCGCACACTACAAATTTACAATTGCTGGCGGGTTCATTACTAGAATAATTAAAGTTTGAATATCGGATAGACTTGTATAGAATTCAATCCGAAACCACTTGATCAGATTTGTCTCGAATAGATTTGAACTGAAATCTACCCGAGCAAGTCTTACTCAATATAACTCGACCTAAATTAATCCGATTTGAATGAAATAATTTTCACTTTATATTCGGTTATACCTTATAAACTACATAAGATATATGGAATACAATTTTACCCTGCACTCTTATTAGGCCTGCTCTCTTTTAACTAAGTAAAAATAAATTTATCTCAACAAAAATAAATTCAATTTAGTACGGAATACTCTTGTAAAAAAAAAATTAAATAGTAATTTTCTTTTTTTGACAAGGTGAATAGGTTAACACAGTATTTGTCTATGTGGCCAGTCATCTCAAGGGTAACTTCGTTAGTGTTATAGTGGAATTACCGAGTTGGTCACTATTACCGGGGTTATTTTGTAAGTGTAGTAGGGATTACTTCGTCAGTGTAGAATTTCGTGAGTCCAAAATCATTGGCCCTCGTCGGATAAACTGTGTTAATCTGTAGAAACAGTCCCACACCAAACAGGAGGAGGGCTGTCTCAATTCTCAATAATAATTCGTTAAACCATTGAAGATGGAGATGATGGATTGGTGGGTATCCATGCCTAAAGTCGAACTCCATGCTCATCTCAATGGTTCTGTTCGAAATTCCACTCTACTGTAAAATTCTCCAAAAACCCTCTTTTTAATTTCATTTTCATCTTCTCTAATCATATTTTGATTAATTTTTGTAGCATAATTCTAATACCCAGTTTTGATTTCCTGTATTTTTCATCTTCTAGCATTTACATTGTTTGAAATTTTGACCAAATTTGAGTCGGATTACAGAGAACTTGCTAAAGAATTGGGTGAAAAGGGAATTATTGTTTTTTCTGAAGTTGAGCATGTTATCCTCAAAAGTATGTATGATTGTTTTTGTTTAAGATAGTTTTGAATTGTGAAGATTTTTGTGGGTTGTAAGTTGTTATGATTATGTTATGCAGATGATAGATCTTTGACTGAAGTGTTCAAGCTGTTTGATTTGATTCACATTCTTACCACTGATCATGCTACTGTCACCAGAATCACCAAAGAAGTATGGTGATGTTTCCTTTTCCTGGTGTAATTTTGGTTCCTTTTCCGCTTCGATTTTGTTGAATTAGCTATAAGTTAACCAATGCCAATGGTAGTTTGATACTTTGATCACATTGATGTTAGGGAAACCAAAAAATATAGATATGATTTCTCAATATTAGTTTGATTGCCCTTTTCGCAAATTGATCTTTAGCATGTTGTAAGTAGAAATTTGAGTAGAATGTTCCTCAACATTAGCCTAAGTTTACTTGGATAAAGGGAGACATGATTAAAATGGGTTTGTAATAACACATAGCGAAAGATGGAAGCAAATGTAGGAAGTTAGATCCTTGGTTCTTGTTGCCAACCCTATCATTTTGGAAAATGGCTTTGGTTTTTGTTATTTATATTATTGTTTTAGCCTAAGTTGAAGTTGAACCACAAGATAAGGTGATTGTGATGACTGATTAATCTGGCTTAAGTATGTTAGGAGGAGGGACTTTAAATGGGGGACTATAGTGGAGTTCTGGAGTTGGGACTTTATTAGGAAGGTTACATAAACTTGGGATTTTTGCTGTCAATACTTAAAAAGTTAAAATTACTGAGGTATCTTGAAAGGTTAGAACATTTGTTAGGATATAAATGTGTTAGTTCTTATATTTTATCTTTACCTGTTTAGGTTGTTGAAGATTTTGCTGCTGAGAATGTTGTCTATTTGGAATTGAGAACTACCCCTAAGGTACTAAAGCCAAGTTGTTGGCTAAATTTGTCCAATATGAAGATTTGAGCTAAGTTTAATTAAAATGAAAGTAACTTGGCTTATTGACTGTGAATGTAGAGGAATGATTCTAGAGGAATGTCCAAACGTTCTTACATGGAAGCCGTGATTGAAGGTTTAAGAAAAGTTGACGTCTTCGACATTGATTTTGCTTCTACTAAAAATGGATTGGAGGAAAAAGGGAAGTCTGGTCAAATGATTGATGACTGTGTCGGCTTTTCTAGGACAAAGATATATGTTAGGCTTCTCCTGAGCATTGATCGCCGTGAGACACTTGCAGCTGCAATGGAAACTGTATGTATCTTGCTTTTTCATGAGGTTTAGCTTTGTTTTTTGATGGTTCTCTGAGCAAAGAAAATTAAAAAGTTTATTCTTATACTGATGGAATGTGAGAACTTGCAAAAATGATTATAGGTCAAGCTGGCATTGGAAATGAAAGATCTTGGAGTGGTAGGTATTGATCTATCCGGGAATCCTAAAGTAGGAGAATGGTATATGCTAGAACATTTTTTCATACAGTTATTCAATCAATGTGCTTCACTCCATTTGAAAGTGTTATGCATGGGGGCATGTTTAAATTTTGTTGTAGGATAACATTTTTGCCAGCTTTGAGATTTGCCAGAGAACAAGGTCTTCGTGTTACTCTGCATTGTGGAGAGGTATATTGGAATTTGCCATATGTCCTTTGTGCAAGTCCCTTTTATTATTGTCTTCATTTTAACTAATTTGGAATTGCTCTGATTTGTCTGTAAACGTAGTGTTGTCTAGGTCCCTAATCAGGAGGAAATACATGCAATGCTGGACTTTCTTCCTGAGAGGATTGGTCACGCTTGCTGCTTGGAAGAGGATGCATGGAGAAAATTAAAAATTTCCAAGATCCCGGTTTGTGCCTTATACCAATTCTAAAATCCCTAAATAGTAAATAATTTATGTTAAGTGCCTTATTTTAAAATCTTTATGAAACCGAGCTTTGAATCCATATCATTTTCTAAGGATGATGCCTTTATAGTTCTAACATAATCTTACATCACCTTTGTGCTTGGACTCCTTGGAGGCTCAAGTGCCACATAACCTAACCTCATGGTCAGGGGAGTCATTTGTGGTGTGGGCCTCTGGACTAGGCTTACACATCACCCCAGAAATCGACTCTTGCAACAATCTTGGGCTGGTTAGTTTATTTATGTTTCAGGTTGTCTATGCCCAACTGTGTAGTGTCATCCCCTCCCATGGCTCCCAATGTTTGATGCTCAGTCCTTTTTCTATTTATCGCTAAGTAAACTAATGATCAAGAATTTGCTGTGGCATTGTCTTGACTAATGATCAAGGATTTGACATGATCTCATATAAATGCTCTTCACAATAGTTGTGTGTGTGTGTGTGTGTGTTTTTTTTTTTTTTTTTTTTTTTTTTTTTTTTTTTTTTTTTTTTTTTTTTATGTTCTCCCCACCATTTATGTAGTGGTCTTTTATGACTTCCTATCTTAATCCATCACTTGAATTTTTCTAGATGGAGGGTGCATATTAGATAAACTCCGGCTTTTCTCTGTTTCTTTATGCTTATTAATGAGGTAAATGGGCAATGCTGGATTGTTGTTGAGCATATTTTTCAATTTTGCAGGTTGAAATATGTTTGACATCTAACATCCGAACTAATACAATTTCCTCCATCGATGTTCATCATTTTGGTTCGGTTCCTTTCTAGTTAAATTCTCAAGTTAAATCTTATGGAATTAGTCTACTTTTTCAGTGAGCATAAGCTCTTTGAGAATATGATGCATTTGTTTGTTTGACAGCTGATTTATACAATACAAAACATCCACTTATTCTATGCACTGATGACACCGGGGTGTTCTCTACTAGTTTATCTAAAGAATACGCCATTGCTGCTACTGCTTTTGGTAGGATTTCTTTTCTTAGTCCAGAGTATATTCAACTAACCTGGTTATTGCTGCTTGTTTCCATTATCTTATCTCTTTTATTTGTGAAAAGGTCTTGGGAAGAAGGAAATGTTCCAGCTAGCAAGGACCGCGGTTGAATATTCATTTGTCGAGGAACAAGTTGCAAGTAAATTGAAAGATTTGTTTGATCTGTTAGATAAGAGTTTAGCTTACAATGATTGATTTGTTGCAACTACATTGGTAATGGCTTACTAGTATTTTCCCAAAATCTATGTTCCTTGTTTTATTTTTAAATGTACTAGCTTCGCCCTCAACAATGAATCAGATTTCTCAGGATTGAAACAAACAGCCTAAATTGGTTATCTTAATCCCAGACAGGTTGTTAGGACTCCAACTAGCAAAAATGGCTAGCAATTGCGTTTGGATTTCTTTGGTGTTTCTAACTACTAGTTTGATAAATAGTACAATACATTTATTTGTCTTATTGTTGACATTAAATTCTGCACCATACGAACTAATTAATCTAACAAAGCTGATCGAACATAAGTGAACATACTTAAGGAGTGCTATTTGATAGGAGTCATAGTAGCGGTAATATTGTATATTAATGGTAACGAGTTTACATGTACAGAGTATTTTGTAACGAAAGGTGGTATCAAGAGGGAATAAAACGTTACAATTTTGAAGTACGAGTTCAAATGTTCAATTATTAATCTTATATAGTACAGAGTATAACTTAGCTTACATTGCATATAATGCTGCTATCAAAATGTACAAAAATTGTTGACTTTGATCTGCTCATGTACGAAGGATATCATTATTAAAGATGGTTTATTGCATCTTTTTAAGCTGGAAACTTAATGATTAATTTGTCTTTTAATGATCTTGTAGAATGTTCAACTAAACTAAAAATAAGGCATCTTGATTTGGTAGTTGTTTGGATTGACCCTTGCATTAATTTTTGAGTGGTTGACTAGCTGATAATTTGGTATAAAGTACTCATGGGTTAGGTCAATCGTTTAATGCAAATATGCCATAAATAATGCCATTCCACTTTCCAATTATCTTTTGGAAGGGAGATTGAGTTAGTTGGATTAGTATTTTGACTTTCAGGTGGGACATTGTGGGAGAATACACTTCGATAGGATCTCATATAAAGGTCTTAAGACGTTTCTTCATCTTACCTTGTCTAAAAAACACAAAACAAAATTTACTTTACAAGTTTTCTTCAGAATTTGTTATATACACACAAGTATACCGTACACTCGGAGTTTTTTTTTTGCTCATATAATCAACAAATGAACAAGTAATATTTTTACTCGTTTGTTGATTGAATGAGCAAATAACTCCGGGTGTTGGGTGTACATAATAGGCTTTCAGTTTTTTTTTTTCTAAGTAGTCTTATTGCTTTGTATCCAGTAAACTTGCAAAAAAATGACAAATTGGAAGATTGTAATACACAAATTTTTGTATGCGGCTGGCCACATGGTGCGGCAGGGGTTACTTGTATGGTGATACTATAGGTGTTACTTGTTTCTGGGGTTACTTGTATGGGTGTTACTGGTTTTGTCAGGGGTTACTTGTAGGTGTTACCTGTATTCCGGGGTTACTTGTATGGGTGTTACTGGTTTTGGTCAGAGGTTACTTATAGGTATTACTTGTATTATGGGGTTGCTTGTATTGGTGTTACTAGTTTTGGTCAGGGGTTACTTGTAGGGTGTTATTGGTTTGGTACGAGATTTTGGTCTGGGGCGGTTACTCAACCCATTCAAGTGTTCCATACAAGTAACCCCAGAATACAAGTAACATTCTACAAGTAACACCTACAAGTAACTCCAGAAACAAGTAACCCAGAATACAATTTTTTTTTTCAAGAGTTACTTGTACGATATTACTGGTTTTGGTCAGGGGTTACTTGTAGGGTGTTACTAATTTTGGTCGGGGTTACTTGTAGGGTGTTACTGGTTTGGTATAGGGTATACGTACAAGCAACCCTTGAACAAGTAACTCATATAAGTAACCTTGAATAAGTAACTCATACAAGTAACCCATGCATACAAGTAACACTTATAAAAGCTAGTAACATAACTCATATAAGTAACCCTTGAATAATTAATCATAAAAATAACCCATGAATAAGTAATCCATACAAGTAACCCCTTAAAAAAAAAAACAAATAACCCCTAAAAAATACAAGTAATCAGTAACTCTTGAAAAAAATAAAACAAGTAACCCCTGAATGATACAAGTAACTCCTGAATAAGTAATTCATACAAGTAACTCTTGAAAAAAAAAATATAAGTAACCCCTAAATAAATATTCATACAAGTAACTCATGACAAAAAAATACAAGTAACACCTGAAAAATACAAGTAACCCTGACAATACCAGTAACTCCCATTATTTTTGCTGACTTGGCAGCAGGCCACACCATGTGGCCTGCTGCACCAAAAAGGCACTGATTGTAATAAGATGATAGTATGGACTATCGAACTCTGGTTTAGATTTTCTGATCAAGTCATTTTTTGATTTTATTGATTTTAAAAGGAATTATATTCATTGGCCTATATAAAAAGATTTTATAAAAGCAAAAGTTTTCAAATCCAACAAGTAGATGTCTAAAATGATGCGGTGCTCTTATTCTATATCCAATATTAACACTTTACAATTTACACCCATGGCATGTTTTGTTTATAAGATTCATGAAAATTGTCAACGGTCCATAAAAAACCTTTAGAATTTCTTTTTTTTTGGTGTTTAGAGAGCCACAAGGGCGGGGTAAGAATCGATCTTAGGATCTCTTGGAAAAGGGAGGGAAGCTCTAGTCACTTGAGCTATCCCTCACTCTCAAAAACCTTTATAATTTCTAATTATACAACCTTAAATTACTTAAAACTATATTGATTATACATAGGGTAAGTTTCGTCTTCTAATCAACGCTTTTTAGTACAGAGTATTTTACATGCCAAACTTACTTGACGAACATTTTTGGTCCTCTTTTAAGGATATTACAGGCTAGTTATGTAACACGTTTGTCAAACTTTTTTATTGTCAAAGAAGAAGCATCATTATAAACTGCTTCGTAATAATGTATTTCTTAGTGAGTGATTAACAATCTTAATTTGTTTTAAAATTATAGATTACTTTCTAATTTAGTAATTTAAATTTGAGCTTCTCATAGTATTATTCTTACATTAATTAATTTTTTTTATAATCTTTATATATTCTCCCATTAATTTAAGGTCTGCTCTCTTCAGCTTAATTTCGATTCAACTCAACTTCAATCAATTTACTTTACCTAAGTTCAGTAAATCAGAACAAGCCCTTAGGATCATCTCTTGTGTTGTGTGTATTAATATGATGGACCCCTTTTCAAGAGGGAAAATAAAAACCACAAAATCAGAGTCTTCTAATAAAATATTGACTTTGATGCAACGACGTCGTCGTTTTAGCGGGAGAAACTGAAAAACAAAGAAAAGTACTCATCATCATCATCATCATCATCATCATCGTCAAGATTCAGGAAGACACGAAAATATTGAAAAACAACTTCAAATTTTGGTTAAAATAAAAAAAAAAAAAAAAAATCAAATTTAAAGTTGCTTCGATTTGACATTTTTGATACGTCTTTCTCTCTCGTCTTTATCGTTGTAACTACTATAAATACATCATTCAATTTCCATTTTTTCATTCATTCATTATTACTACTATTTTTCGATCAAATTGATTTGGGGAATTTTCCAGAATTCTCTCAATTTGGCACATTACCTTAAACCCTAAGTTACCGATTAATTTCTGGAAATCGGCGAATTTGCATCAATTTTGAGCTAATTTTTGTGATCAAAAGCGAAATGTCATGGGGATTAGGTTGGAAAAGACCGTCAGAAGCATTCCATTTGACGCTCCGTTTCGGCGAAGAAGCGGAAGATGATGAAGATGAAGAGGAGAGAGATTCAATTGTTGTGGTCGACAATGGCGGCGATTTCTCGAAGAAAACGGTGGAGATGGATTGGACAGCAGGAGACGATGAGGATCAGGTGGCGTTGAGGTTGCAGTCGAAGTTAATGGTGGAGATGCCGCCACCGGAGGATACGGTTGTTGTTGAATTGGAGGAGAGAGAAAATGATGGCGGAGTTGCGGTGGAGATGAAGGTTGTGAGGAGAAGAGAGCCATTGAGAGCGATTACAATGGGGAAAACTGCTGGTTCTGGTCAGCAGAGTGATGGCATTGGGGTTTTGACGAGGTTGTTGCGGTCTAAGGTTGCCGCGACAGCGGTGGCTACTGGTGTTGGTGATGGTTGTGTGAATTTTTCGGAGCATTGGAATACTGTCACTGCTTTGAGTCTTTGTGGTTGTGGTATTTCTGTAAGTATGCTTCTAATTTACTTGTGTTGAATGCGTTTTTGTTGGATTGTTAAATTGTTAGTTAGTAAGGTATTGTGATTGTTTGAAATTGATTGGAATCTTTGTGATAATTGGATGATAGGGTCTTGCCTTTAAAGCCTTTTATGTTACGGACCTATGATTTTATGTTTACGGGGTTTCTTGAGGTGAAATGAAGAGTACGAATAACATAAGCTGATGCATGTTTTGTATGCTACCTTAGGTGTAATATTATGGGAATTGCCAGTGGCTTTAACTTGATAGAATTACTGTAAGTTCTAAATTTCCTTCAATAAACATATCGAAGATTTGATATGATTGCGTTTGAATTGATCAAATTAAGCCTCCCACATTGATTTAAGCCTAGTAGGTGTCAAAGTTGTTATACTGAAAGATGGCCTATGCTAAACTGATTGTAGTCTTAGAGACCTCTCAGAGGTACAGGAAGAAAGGTGGAATTTTGAAGCTTAGAAAACATTTATCTAGTTTCTGGAAGTATAAATAATGATAGTGCGAATGAGATGGTCAATAGATGTATGAATTTTAATAAGACTATGACACATACACCATTATTTATGTCGATATCGCTGCTGGTTAGCTCAGAAGTCTCAGAGGTCAATATGTAAGTAATTTTGCCCTGGCATTGTTTACGAGGCAAAGAATAATACAGAGTATCTGCTATGGTTACGGTTAAATTGACCTAATTGACAAAACATACAAGTTGATAACATTGATGGACTTGTTATGATTTGTTACAATGGAACAATGTGCTATACACAGAGTGTTTCTAAAGAATTATGACCGTCTGTTGAAACATTCCAAAAAGTTAAGTAGGATATCTGGCTTGGAAACGGCAGGGAGTAGACTAATAATTAGTACTATGTGGTTGTTAATGCATATTTACCACTAACATTTTCTGATTCTTCGCCAATTTCACTAGTTAGCAAGAAGCTTGAAACATAAATGTTTGTATTTGGAACTATAATAGCTTTCACGTGTTAGATAATTTGTGATTTTGATTCTTTAATAACTGGTCATGACTGAGTTTTGTCAGTTGTGTGATGCAATTTTTCTGTGCATTCAACAGGTGTTGCCAGTGGAAGTGACAAAACTTCCTTTACTTGAGAAGCTATACCTTAATAATAACAAGCTATCAGTTCTACCTCCTGAAGTTGGTCAACTCAAAAACTTGAAAGTTCTAAGAGCTGATGATAACGCTCTAGTCTCTGTTCCAGGCAAGCATAATATCTATTCTGTTCGTTAATTCACATGCATAAGAATGATCTTGCTAAAAACTTAAGAGTGGGAGAGCTTTTAGATAGTGAAACTCTCTACTATTTACTTATTATCCTTTTATTTATGGACTGTGGAAGCAGTGGAGCTAAGACAGTGTGTTGGACTTGTGGAGCTTTCACTGGAACATAACAAGCTGATTCGTCCATTACTAGACTTCAGGTTGTTTTTTCTGTGATCAACATCTGCTACCTTTCAAACACGTGAACCCTTGTATGTTTTCTTGGTTGAAGCTTACAAAGAAATTTTTGCAAGAGACCTAATGTTATTTTAATTTTCTGTTCATGACAGGGCTGTGGCTGAATTGCGTGTTTTAAGATTGTTTGGAAATCCACTTGAGTTCCTTCCTGAAATTTTGCCGCTACAAAAACTGCGTCACTTATCTCTTGCCAATGTCAGAATTGTTGCTGATGAACATTTGAAATCAGTGAATGTGCAAATAGAGGTACTAAAGAAATATGTGCTGATTTATATACTGAGTTCCACTTGATGCTGTTTGACTGTAACTTTTTCCTCCAAATGCAACTTGATGAATACAGACAGAGGCAACGTCCTATTTTGGTGCATCTAGACACAAGCTTAGTGCCTTTTTCTCCCTTATATTCCGATTTTCTTCTTGCCGGCATCCCCTATTGGCATCTGCACTGGGAAAAATCATGCAAGACCAAGATAATCGTGTTGTTGTTGGTAAAGATGAAAATGCAGTCCGGCAGCTCATTAGTATGATCAGCACTGACAACCATCACGTGGTATGTCAGGCAGTTGTGATATTTTCTTTTTCCTACCTTTCTTAGATAGTAGCTGAAGTACTATTATTGTTTTTTATTTGTAGGTTGAGCAAGCATGCTTTGCCCTTTCATCTCTTGCTGCAGATGTATCTGTTGCAATGCTTCTAATGAAATGTGATATCATGAAACCTATCGAAGCTGTTCTCAGATCTGCTGTTGAGAAGGAATTAATTTCTGTGCTACAAGTTGTGGAACGCCTTGCTTTTGCTTCTGATGCTGTAGCTCAGAAAATATTCTCCAAGGATGTAATGAAATCATTGAAATTATTATGTGCCCATAAGAATCCAGAGGTAATATCTAGCAGTGTGTTAGTTTAATTGATTCATCCTGAAGGCATTTAATGAAATTTATAAATGCCCATCTTAGGTCCAAAGATTAGCTCTGTGGGTGATTGGGAATTTGGCTTTCTGTTTAGAGAATCGGAAAAAGATGGTTACTTCCGAAAGTCTGCGGGAACTTCTTATGCGCCTGACATCCACAGCTGAGCCACGGGTCAATAAAGCTGCTGCTCGAGCCTTGGCAATTCTTGGTTTGTTCTGAGACCTAAAAATCTTCTTCTATTGCTTAGGTTTAGTGTAGTGATCATCTTCATCATATTTGATGCAGGAGAGAATGAGATACTACGACGTGCCATAAAGGGGAGACCAGTAGCAAGGCAAGGGCTTCGGATACTCACGATGGATGGGGGTGGAATGAAAGGTCTTGCAACTGTGAAAATCCTGAAAGAATTGGAGAAGGGGACAGGGAAACCGATTCATGAAATGTTTGACCTCATATGTGGCACATCAACTGGTGGTATGCTAGCTGTGGCTCTTGGGATCAAATCAATGACATTGGATGAGTGTGAGGAAATATACAAGAAACTTGGTGAGTGGCATGCACTGGTTATAGATGCTATCCTTTTTCTTCCTTTAGATTGCATATATATTGGTTTTGAATCTTTTTTTTTTTTTTTTTTTTTTCCCCTGGCGTGCCTGATCAGGCAAACTTGTTTTTGCTGAACCTGTCTCTAAAGACAGCGAGGCAGCAACTTGGAGAGAGAAGTTGGATCAATTGTACAAAAGCTCATCTCAGAGGTTCAGAGTTGCTGTACATGGAGCAAAAGTAAAGATTGCTTTCATTTTCCCCTCTTCCTACTATTGTTGATGTAAAGTTAAAACTTTATAGTGTGTTGGAAATAAGATACAATTACTTGTTTCTTGCAGCACAGTGCAGATCAATTTGAGAGATTGTTGAAAGAGATGTGTGATGATGAAGATGGAGACCTTTTGATAGATTCTGCTGTGAAAAAAATACCTAAAGTATTTGCTGTATCAACTCTAGTTAGCGTGGTTCCTGCACAGCCTTTTGTATTTCGGAATTACCAGGTTTACAGTTATTTATAACTTTTATTTTAGCTTTTCACGACGTTTCTACCACTTGCACTGTTGCACATCAGTCTAATTGGAAAAATTTATAAAATGTGCATTTGTGGTGTATGTTTGTTGATTAAAGGTTTGCGCACTTTTTTTTTTTCCCATTAAAACTATATTTCAGTATCCATCTGGAACTCCGGAGATGTACCTGTCACCCTCTGAAAGCTCAGCAATCAGTATGTCAGGTGGAGACAACCCAAATGCGGAAGTTGGATATAAACATAATGCTTTCATTGGGAGTTGTAAACACAAGGTCTGGCAAGCTATAAGAGCTTCATCTGCCGCACCATATTATTTAGATGATTTTTCAGATGGTAATTTAGTGTGCTGCTTTATTTCCTTCCCTCACTTAGTTTTGTTTTTTCCATCTCTCTCCCTTCTGATCTTTCTTGTCTGCTAGCAGATGTCAATCGCTGGCAAGATGGTGCTATAGTGGCAAACAACCCTACCATTTTTGCTATACGGGAAGCTCAACTTTTGTGGCCTGACACTAAAATTGATTGTTTGGTTTCTATTGGATGTGGCTCCGTTCCAACAAAGGTTAATAAGGCTAAGATCTCAGCATCAATATCATCAGTCTTCATTTCTCATAAAATTAGAAGTAAAACACGTAATAAAGGAACAAGGTGAAGTGAATTTTATTAATCATCTAATTTTGTAGGCACGGAAGGCTGGTTGGCTTATTTGGGATACGGTGCCAGTGTTAATTGAGAGTGCATGTTCAGTGGAACGAGTTGAGGAAGCTTTAAGTACACTACTACCAATGCTTCCTGATATACAATACTTTCGTTTTAATCCTGGTTAGAACTCGAATGCCTTGCTTTTACAATATATGCTTATTGTTGCTAGCAATGTTTCTTTCCTGTCTGTAGTCCACAGTATTGTGGGAAACTTTTGTTCTTGTTTGAGCAGTTTGTGGTTGTATTAACATCACATTTATCATTCCCCTTCCTTTCTTTAGATTATAATGAGAAACGTTCTCATTGAAAATTTTCATTTGTGTGCTCAGTTGATGACCGTTGCGATATGGAGCTGGACGAAACCGACCCTGCTGGTTGGCTGAGGTTGGAAACAGCCGCAGAGGACTACGTCAAAAATAATTCAGAAGCATTCAAAAGTGTTTGTCAGAGGCTAACGTTGCCATACCAACAGGACGAAAGATTTTCAGATGGCGTGAAATCTCAAAATCTGTCAAAATCAAAGCTAGAGAATGGTACTAATCTAATACTTTATGATTAAATTTTTTCGGCCAGTAACACTTTTTTTTTTTTTTTTTTTTTTTTTTTTTGGGTTCTCCATTCTTCACGCACATATAATTCTGCTCTTGGCTGAATCTAAAAGGCCTCAGTATATACCACATTCAATCTTATTTTGTTGTTTTTACATTGCCAGATGATGGTAGTCCTTCCTTGGGATGGCGGCGGAACGTACTCCTTGTGGAGGCTTCTAATAGTCCAGATTCTGGAAGAATCACACACCATACAAGATCACTTGAAACATTTTGTTCCCATAGTGGAGTAAGATTGTCTACTGTAACAGGAATGTCAAATTCTCCTAAGCCAGTGACTGGTACTTCCATCAACTCGCCATTTCCATCACCTATGTTTACTGGAAGTTTTCCATCAAGCCCATTACTGTACAGTCCAGAAGTTGCTCAGAGGATTGGCCGAATTGACTTAGTTCCTCCTCTGAGCTTGGATGGCCATCAGGCTCCAAGATCAACTTCTTCACCTCCAAAGTCTCCTTCAGGACCCAGGCAGCTGTGCTTGCCTGTGCAATCATTGTTGAATAAGCTGAAGAATTCACCACAAGTTGGCATTATTCATTTAGCGCTCCAAAATGACACTACTGGTGCAATTTTGAGGTCAATGTCTTTGTCCTGCTACATTTTAGTTTCTGCTTTCTCCATGGCTTCTATCTTGTCCCAGTTTGTGTAGATAGGCATTAGATGTTAAGATTTTTGCTTTTGAGCAGAGCTTGACTCTTGTAAAATGTTTTGTAGCTGGCAGAATGATGTATTTGTGGTTGCTGAACCTGGGGAGCTTGCAGACAAGTTTGTACAGAGTGTTCGTTTTAGTTTGTTGTCAACTGTTCGGGGTAGAAAGGAGATGTCAAAACTTAATTCCATCTCAACCATAGCTGACCTGGTGGCATATAGGCCTTATTTTCAAATTGGCTGTGTTGTCCATCGGTATATAGGACGCCAAACCCAGGTATGCTTTTTAGTTTCTTTGCTGCTGCATATATGCCTCTTCTATAATAGCAAGCTTATCAAGCTTTTAACTTTATGAAGGTTATGGAAGATGACCGTGAAATTGGGGCATTTATGTTTCGGAGAACTGTCCCATCCATGCATCTAGTGGCTGATGATATCCGCTGGATGGTATGTTACATATGATTCTTTGATTTATTTGTGCTATACTTGGTATTACTTTTGTGTCTTTCTGATCCATAAGATGAACCTGTGGTTCTTGAAGTATTAGATCAAAGTATTTGTTACTGTTGGAAGGCTGTCCTCGTTTAACATGAGCACCCCCCTTTTTTTTTAAATCTTGTTCATTATATATAATATTATGTATATAGGAAAAATGTATCCTGGACTAAATTTATTACCATGTCATCTCTTAGGTTGGAGCCTGGAGAGATAGAATTGTAATCAGCACAGGAAGATACGGGATGGTTAAGCCATTAATTAAGGCCATTCTAGATTCTGGTGCAAAGGCTGTTATATGTCCATCCAGTGAACCTCCTCAAATGCAATTAGCATCATTCCATGGATCAGGTGATTTTGATGATTTGGAGAATGGCAAATTTGAGCTTGGGGAGGACGAAGCAGAAGATGAAGAACCAGCAGAACCAGGGAGTCCTATCAGTGACTGGGAAGATAGTGACCTTGAGAAAAGCACAGAAAATACATCAAAGGCTTTCTGGGACCACGAGGAAGAGGAATTGTCTCAGTTTGTATGTCATTTATACGATTCAGTGTTTCGTGAAGGAGCAAATGTGCATACTGCACTGCAAAATGCGCTTGCTTCACATCGGAAGTTGAGGTATTCATGCCATCTACCAAGTACGTCCTAGTTGTTTAATTAGTATACACAGATGATATGTTAATATTCAAACGTTATTATACTGAATGCCATTACTTATAAGGGGATTAGGGAACGCAATAAAAGTAATACAGGGGTGTCGGAAACCAGTAATAATTGATTAGGCTAGTCTCTAAAGCCCACCCCCATCCCCGCTATTTCTTTTTTTTTTTTTTTTTTTTTTTTTTTTTTTGAGTCATAACTGTGTATTGTGTCTGTCACATTGGAACCTCGGAAAACTTTTGATGAGTGTAAATTTATAGAGAAATCAATTTTGACTACTTATATTGATACACAAGTGTTCTTTTCTAATGCCCTCAGTGGAATTGCAGTATTTTTTTCTTCTCTCCATCTCTTATCACCCTCAAGTTAGATCCAATGGAGAAATTGTAACATCACATGGTTATTCTAAGATACGGAGTACTTATCTTTCTTGTAAGGGGTGAGAATCGAATCCCTCTTTCAAGGTTAGAAGAGGACGGCCTCATTGATTCTCATAAACATAAGTTGTATGCTATCATAGATCCATAGCATAGGATTATATATAATACTTCCTCTGTTTCTTTATAGTTGTAACACTTTCCTAAATGAAAATGTCACAATAGTTGCAACACACTATAATTGGAAAGCATTTTATGTCAAAAGTTGTACTATTACCCTTACTATAATCTCATGGCCCACTAAATTATACTCTTAACAATCTCTTTTCTCCATTTTAATTATTTTAAATCACATGAGACCCACTTTCTTAAATATCGTGAAAAATAGTGTGTTGCAAGTATTAAAAAATGGAGGAAGTAAGAATTAAGAAAGGAATATTAGAAAGCTCAAAACATGTCTTTAAATTCCAAATGATCTAGTTACAATAAAATTATTTCTAATGGAGTAACTTACATCTCTTAGAATAAGTTTCGCCCTCATTTTAAATACAGTATATCAGTAGTAACCATACTGACAAATCAAAAAATAATTGACCTATATCTTATATACGACTCTTCAAAACTTTACTACTCCATAAATGGAAAAAGAAATGTGATGAAATGATTAGAGTGACCACTAGGAATGTGCACAATCAATTACAATAATAGATGTGTAACTTTATGATGGTCCTTGATAATAAGGTGATACCTAATGAATTATAGCTAACCTTGTTGCCACTATTGGTATTGGACAATAGGCAAACAAAAGGAACAGAAGAAAAGATTAAAGAAGGCCGACCATTATAGTCATGCCTTAGGGCCAACGCACTCGAAACCAATCAAGTTTGTTACATTTTTTAATACTACACTACACATTCTTAATCATTGACTTTGACTTTTACCCTGATTAATTATTCACCAAAAATTAATCACTTTTCAGTTTTTATTTGTTGTGTACCTTTGTCTGGTTTACTGAGGCTTGATTGATCGAATTACTTGATGAAAGATGCGTGACTTTCGGCTCTAAATTGTTATAATCATAAAATGAAAATAAAAAAAGAAAAAAAAAAACTTCTCTTGAACATCTCAAATATTTGGAGGCTTTGTATTGAATTTTACGAATCGATTTCGAAAAAGGTACCATCATCAAAAAAAAAAAATATAATAACTTGATATAAATCTATGAAGTTACTCATTTTTATTAAGTTAGATTGATGTAAAAGAAGTAATTTTTTTTTATATATTTTTTAATGAATACGAAAATTATTATTCTATGGTTAAGAGAATAAGACTTGGTGACATAATCTTTTACAAGAAACTCAAAATGAAACTACTCATCATTAATTAAGAGAATTGTTAACATATACCTTTAGAATGGTTAAACAGACACCCTTTCATACAAATTTATAATCCATATTGTTAATTATCGCAAACATTTTAAATTAATACCGGTGTTGTATGATTGCACATAGCCTTAGATGGCCATGGAAATTTTACTTTAATGTCCCTTGATTTATGCTTTACTTTTAATAATACTATGATGAAATTTATGGTAATCCAAAGTCCTTATCATATGAAAAAGAAATTCTCATGCTGCTTGCCCCCTTTACATAAAGCAGACATATACAACTCTATAAAGCAAAAGATTAGAGATGCCTAAATCCCAAAGCAATCCTCCTAAATAGACAAAGACTCAGAGATCCATCAACTGTGCTTCATTTCCAAGCCTCTCCCACAAACACACAAATATTTTGTATAAAAAAATAACAACTTATCTTAAAAATGTTATATAAAGCAAGTACCTCAACAAACATACTCATCAAAGAAAAAATGGGCACAACAGCTCCTATTGCAATAGGCACCAGAGGGACCGTTGGATCGCTTGTCAGACGAGAGATTGAGTATTTTCGTAGGCTTGAGAGAGATTGTGGTGATACATCTAAGAAACTCGAGGCAAAAACTTATGTAGGAGTCTCTAGGAAAACTACCAGTTTACCAACTAGTCGAGTGAAGACAGCTTCGTTAGGATCGTTGCTGAGCATGAGCTGGAGAAAGAAGAGGAGAAGCAATAATAACAGCAGTAGTAATAATAATAGCAGTAGTTTTCTGCCTAGTATGTGTTCTGCTGTGGATGTCTCAGAAAGCAAGAGGTTTGGCGGGTTTAGTTATAGAAGCCTCAAAACAGATGTTAGTATTGATCCTTAAACTTTTCATTTGTTCAAAGTTCACTGTTATTCTAGGCATAAGGCTTGTTTTCTTTCTTTTCCTACATCAGTATATAAATTTTCTATTTGTAAGTAGTAGTATCTTTTTAGTATCCGAAACCTTAGATGAATGATCTTTCGGTTGTTTGTTGCACAAAGCTTTAGATGATCCTTAGCTGTCTTATGACCATTTCTTGTGTTCAAAGGGATGCTTGTAATGAATCAATTTGATGATAGATCTTTCAGAGTTTGCAATTTTCAATCTTTTATGTTAAGATTATCAGAAACAACAGGCTGGTTTCAGGTTAGTCTTGTCATGTTTCGTATATGATCCTCTTCTATTTGGACTTCCTCATTTTGATTGGATTCTATAATATTGATTGGATTTGGATCATATTTAATTAGAGTGGTGGGGATGTGCTTTCATCAGATTCAGACTAAATTGTCATTTAAGATAACAATGAGAGTTTGATAAAGATCCTATTATGAAAATATGACAATATATCCAATCCGAATTTGATTTCTCTAGTCACTTCATCACCTTACACATATATGCTTCATGATGTAAGAAATAGACCTCAACTGAGATAAGTAAAAGGAAGAAAGCTCTGTTTCATTTGTTTACTGTAAGTAATACAGTCTTTTTTTTTTTTGGTATCAGTTTACTGAAAGAGGAATTGAGCATATTTCTAAAGTGCTAAATCTACCTGTATTACACTCAATTATGTTATATAGTACAAGGTTATCATAAGTAGCAACTATAAGCGCCAATTTATGGAAATCATCATCTAAAATTACCTTCATTTTTCTTCACCATGGAATATGAAACCCATGTCTGTAACCCGTCTGAGCTGGGTGCTTTGTATACGACTCAGCTTTCTCCCATCTAGCCGGTGGGTGGCTCTTGCATCATCTATTAGATCACAGTCCTTCCTACTTCTTGTCAAAGAAACAAGTTCCATTACTGTCATTCTAGAACCCAATAAGATACATTGTAGGTTGGAATCAATCTTACAATAATGAGAGGGTCTGAGGGTGTTATAGTTATATATATACCTTCAATTCCAAGAAGAAAGGCTCTGAAGCTTCATCTAAGAGCATAGCTACGGCAACATATAAACCAAATTCAAATGGTACCTGAAGTAAACTGATAAATTATAGGCATTAGTGCAGTTGCATAAACCTATTCTAAATGTATACCTTTCACCAGCATCAGATTACTCTTGGCTGGTGATTTTTCCAGCCAAACGACGTAGTTCGCTTTTTATGACTCGTGGAAAGTTCAGCAACCTTGAGATTTATCAGATATTTTCGATTTTTGATCATAATTATAAATCGGTGGCATTATTATTGAGGTTGGAATCTAGAGGGTTTAAGCTAAGTCGGAGTAAGACTGAATATTTGGTATGTCGTTTTGGCACTCAGAGGGGGACAAGCAATGAAGTGGTGAGTTTGGATGGAAAGGATTTGACCATGAGTGAATGTTTTAAGTACCTAGGGTCGATCATCCAGAAGAATGGTGACATTGATCAAGACGTGACCCACAGGATTAAGTCAGGGTGGCTTAAATGGAGAGCGGCCACGGGAGTGTTATGCGACCGCAGCATTCCCTTAAAGTTGAAGGGAAAATTCTACAGGACTGCCATAAGACCAGTGTTGCTCTATGGTACAGAATGTTGGGCTTCTAAGAAAGAGCATATTAAAAAGATGGAGGTTACGGAAATGCGCATGTTAAGGTGGATGTGTGGAAACACTTTAAGAGATAGAATCAGAAATGAGGTTATTCGCAAGAAGGTAGGTGTGGCGGGCATTGTAGATAAATTAAGGGAAAATCGTCTGCGTTGGTTTGGACATGTAAGACGGAGACCCGAGGGTGCACCGGTGCGAAGAGTGGAAGAGTGGGACCATGGAGGGATTAAACGAGGAAGAGGGAGACCAAAGATGACTTGGTTGGAAGGAGTGAGGAAGGATATGAAGTGCATGGATTTACGTGAGGATGAAGTTTTGGATCGTAAGGGATGGAGGAGAAAGATTTATGTTGATGACTACACGGAATAATCAAATTTGGTTCATGTTAGCCGACCCCACTTTTGGGATTAAGGCTTTGATTGATTGATTGATTGATTGATTGATCATAATTATAAATATGTCAACTCAAAATTAGACAACAAACAAAAGTAATACTAACATTATTAGATCAATAATGTCAACACAAAAATATAAAAGAAGCTTAAAAGTTGCTCTTGATGGAAAAAACGAAGTGAAAGCTATTGTTCTAACATTATTAGATCAATAATGTTACAGATAGTTTACATAAACAACAAAAGGACCCAGAAAGGGCACGCAGTCATCAAGCTGAATTGTGTTCTACGGTATCATAACGCTTACTTCTGTGACTGTGACTGTGACTGTGACTCTCGGATGGGCCGTATGCTCGACAGCATAGAAGAAAATACAGGAAATTAATCAAACTCAGAAAAGCAACCAACCAGTAATAGTAGTCCACATGACCCTTGTTCAGATTGCTTGATAACCAGCTCACCTTTCCCCCAGTGCTTGTAAAAGTATCAACAAGATTAACCAAGAGGCTACCCACCACACTTGATACCGCCATTCCTAGTGTGAATATAGCCATCGCAATGCTTGACATGCTCTTAGAAAGGTGAGCATAATAAAACTCTATCTGACCAACAGCGTTAAAGGCCTCAGCAAATCCTAGCACCACAAGCTGTGGCGCCAACCACAAGGCTGACATGTTGACTACTGCATCAGGTTTATCTTCCAATCCCTCATCAATAGCAACTTTTCGTCTAATGGATTCCACTACTCCAGCAATTATCAGTGACACACATGATAACAGTAACCCAGTTCCCATACGAACTCTAGGTCCAAGCCCGCGTGGCATGCCAAGGTACTTGGCCATCAACGGCACGACAACACGATCATAAAATGCTACCCAGAATGTAATAGTTACAATTGAAAAAACTTGAAAAGTACCCGCTGGAATTTCAAAACCTGAAATGATATGTCGGTCCATACTTTTTGCTTGAAGGGTTGTATAGCTGTTGTTTAGAGCTACTAGCATCATGATTCCTGTAGTCCACATAGGCATAATTCTTAAAATAGATTTAAGCCTTTCTACTCGCTCCACAGTGCAGAGGCTCCAAGGGTTTGATGCAGATCCATCTGGATTCAAGTCCCTTGCAGGATCTATAATTACGCAAGCACTGTTTAAACACCTACAAATTGCAACAGATACAGCACTATCAACTAAATATGGATAGCTAAAATTACACTATTAGAAGCGTTCCACCAGTACAAAACTAGGAATTTTGAGCTATCTTACATGGACTCTTCATTTCACCTTAAAAATCCATGTGGAACAATGTCAAATAGTGGACACCCTAACATGGGCAAGGGTATTTAGGCACTTAATTGTAGACCAAAATTTATGAAAATGAACAAGTTATCCACTTGAACTCATATCAATGTTGGATATATGTTGATTCTGAGTTCTATGTAGCTTCAATTGAATTAGAAAACAAAAAACCTAAAAGCATTGTGAGGCTGGTTGCAGAAGTATATAGACATTCAGTGATGAAGAATGTCAAACTAAACCATAAAACACTGTGAGGTCGGTTGCAGAAGTATTCAGACAATCAGCTATGAAGGATGTCAAACTAATTAAGTGTACCTTATGTGATCACTTGGGGTAGTGGCCTCAGAGTCATTTTCGCAATAGTAATGCACTTCAGCAGGATCAACAGGGAAACTAATTTTCCTTCTCCGACATGCAGCTACTGGAACTTGAAACAAACCAAGAAATAAGTTTTCTTTGGCCTTTATATGTACATACAATGGAGAACCGAGTAGGAAGGTCACAAGAGAAAGAACCATCAAAATTGCAGGCACACCAAATCCAATTTGCCAGCCAAATTTATCTTGGATATACACAATAAATGTCAGGGCAATGATAGTAGACAATCCTGTTGAGGCATAATACCAGTTAAAGAAACTATCTAAAACCCTTTCATTATTGGGGTTCTCTTTATCATTCACTTGATCAGCCCCAAAAGCCAGGGAACAAGGTCGCACACAACCAGCTCCAATAGAGATTAGGCCAAAAGAGCCGAACAAAACAAGATATTGAAGCGAAGTAGCTGTGTCACAATCCTTACTATACTTTGCACAAGGTGCAGGTTTCATCCAAGGAATCATAGAAGTTGACCAAAGCATAATTGTTCCCTGTAGAAAATGATCACGCAGATTCTCAGTTTACTGATGCATACTGTCTGTTAATTAACAAGTAGTCAAGTGAAGGGTTAAGCATGATAACTTTTTTCTCCAAGAAATTACTACAGATTTTTCAACTTAATGCTGCCCACTAACAAAAAAGGAATTCTTCTTTAGATTCAAATTATATATGAAGTCTGATAAAAGCCTATCACTATGTTCAAGCTAGAGAAGTATTCACAATTTCCCTAAACCTTGTGGAAATAACCCTATTACACATAAGAACTCTAATGGCAATGTATAGTTACTAAAATGACAATACATTGCCTTCATATGAAATCTTACCATGGATCTTTCCTTTACAATATCATCTAACTCGCTTAATAGTATAATTTTTGTTATCATTTACAGAGCCACAAGTCACATACTCCAATAACAGAACAAACATAGTATTTTATGTAAGGGGGCCGAAAAGCTTCTCCTAGCAAGGCAGTAGGAAAATTAACAGCATTGCAATCAAATGCCGTCACATTGGGCATAAATACAAACCAACATATCCTACTTCATTAAATACTCTATTAAGTACTTAGTATATAAATGATTCCAGGCACAAAAGAAGATAGAAATATTCAGAATCCTAATCCCCAAAAACAGTAAGAACCCTGAATTGGAAATGTTTAAAACAAGACATTAAAACAATCCAAATATCAACTTACAAGAAGGCTGCAAAAAGTCCCAAAAGCAATGACCCGAAAACGACCCAAGTAAGAATCTGAGAGAAACCCCCCAAAAATGGCCAGTACATTGGAAGAAGCAGACCATAGTGACAATATGATACTCCCTTTTGCAGCTTCCAAGTGATACACATTCATCAAGTAAAATATCATGTTGGGCAATAAACCATAGCTTGCTACCTTCTCAAATGACTCATTAACTGCCCACAAAATCAAATTGCAAAACCAAAAAATGCAAACAACCCATCAAAAGCATAAACATTAAGCATTAATTACACCAATTGAAGCATGAATATGTTATATACTACAGTAGTATTTCTAATCCAACAAACGGAATATACTTAATGATGCAAAACCACAAAAAAAGGCAAACAACCCACTAAAAGTGTAAACTTTAAGCATTAAATAAGAAATAATAACACTGATTAAAGCATGATTTTGGCATATATCAAAACCGTCAAAACAAAGAATATAATCCAAAGCAACTAAATTCAAAAATTCCAAAATCAGAAAGAAGTATAAGCTAATAAAAGAATTGGGAAAATGCTTAAATAGAAGAAATTAAGTTGTACCAATTATGAAAGGCAGAGTAAGTAGACCACCCCTTCTTCTGGGTTTAGGGGATTCATGATGTGAGTTCTGATGATTTAATAAAAACGCCCTTTCTTCCTCTTCTACACTTTCATCAATCGCCATTTTTTGATTTCTTGTAGTTTCAGAAGTTGCAAAAAAAAAAGATGATTTTGAGCAACTGAAGATTATATAGTCATGAAGATTTAATTTGAAAAGAATTTGATATTGTGCAAGAAATTAGAATCCAAGTCAATGGAATACGACCGCCTTCGCAAGAATTTGATTACACAAAGCGAGGCCCTCGTGGTTTCTTTGGTAGCCGGTACAAATTGTAAATTTTATGTCATGTTTTTCTGTAGCTCTATTCTTTATTTCAGATATAAAATGGGGTCAAGAGATGGCCTATGGGTCGGTCTAGGCTGGGTTGGGTTGGGTTGGGTTATGTACTTATGTTCGATGTAAGTTGGGATGGGGTATGGCAAAACCCGAGGTAGGACCGGGTTGGTTGAGTAATTTTTGGGTTAGGAAACCTTTTATTTATTTTTTTGGTATATGTACAAGGAATTAGAACCCAAGCCAATAGGATAGTGAATACAACCGTCTTCGTGTGATTTAATTATACAAAGTGATGCCGTCATGAATCGTGGTGTTGCTTATACTAGCATAAGCTACTCATGAAATGTTTTTTTTGCTTAGCTTTTATTTATTTCGTATATGGAATTGTCAAGAGATTGCCAACATGTCGAGTTGGATTGTGCTCGTTGTGTGTTGGGATGCGCCATGGTGACATAGATAAGACCACCAGGTTAGTATGGGCCGACACAACTTGGGCCGCTTTGTGGGTTGATTGGATCAGGTGTTTGGTTAGATTGGGCAATTTATGGGTTAGGAAGCGGATTTGAGTCTTTCCTTTTTTTGTTTATAGTTGGGAAATTTAGTTTAGGTGATGGGTCGGATTCATTCGGGTTTAAATGGGTGGAAAGTTATAGATTGGTTAGGTGTTAGGTTATGAGTCTTGTAATGAGTCAAATCAATTAAAAGCTAACATTTATTGTTAGTTTTTGTGAATAGATTGTGAATAATCAATTATATTCTAATGATAGTTTAACTCAACGAAACATTTGAAATGAGTTGATTATAGAAAGTTGATAAGCCCATTCATCTAGCTACCAACAACTTAATTGTCTTGTGACTTGATTGTGAGTTTCAACAATTAAGGGACCAATACTACGTATACCATTTAAAAATCTCGTGTTTCTTAGAGTCACGATTATTATACAAGACGAAATAATCATACCTATATACAGTGTAAATTGTAATAATTTCTCCACCTAGAGAAAAATAAAAAAAATTATCACACATTTCAACCATTCTCAAATTAGAAAAGGGTTTAGCTATGAATTTAATAAGCTTGAATCATCTAGTACCAAATAGGAGTTTAAGAAACAAGTTCATATCATAATAAACCCCTTTAATAATCTATTAATGTTCATCGAGGGAGAAATTTTAATTTGGCTACAATCTACAAGCTCTAGCATTTCATACATACAAAGGAATGGCCCAAAATGGGAAAATCTACACCACAACATTCGTATCACGCATTTCTATCCGGCGTAGGAAGAGGGTGACTAGTTTCGAAATGCCGGTTGGGCGAGGACTCATCTATATCTACCACATAACCATGTTGGTGTACCTTCTCATCTTCATCTTCATCTTCATCTTCATTTTCGTCGTCTTTATGATAATCTTCCTCGTGATCATCCTCCATGTCTTCCTCTTCGACGGCATGTATGATGACAGAATTCCTAGGGCTTTCATAGTCATCTTCCGGTTTTGATAGGAATGCCAAGGCAGTTACAACATCACTAATCAAAGGTCTTGTGCTAGCTTCTTCTTGTAGGCACATTGCTGCTACTGCAAGGGCTTGATACAAACTTTTCACTGGATACTTGTCTTTTAGTAGTGGGTCTGCCATCTTTGTGAACATCTTTCTATCCTTAAAGAGTGGTTGTGCCTACAAGATGGTAAAAATATTACGCGTTACATACAAACTTCAACATGAGATAAAACACGTATAGTTTATATGCATAGTAGAGCTGATCATGGATCGGGCCATACAAGGTTGTAGTACAACCAATTTGTACGAAGGTCAAATCCATAAAATTCAAGAAAGGGGGATCGGGTTAGGTGAACTATGACCAAATTAGGTTAAAAAACGCTTTTAAATCCAATATTTCCTACATAAAAACTTGGAATGAAAAATAAAATTAGTTTTGACTAATAGTACTAAGCTAGATGTAATAAAAATACTTATATAACACAATGCCTAAACATTATTGTTAATGTAACAAATTTCTATAATTTCTACTAATAGATAATTAAACATAATAACCATAAAAGCCCCTACAAGTTTGCACAACAAAGAATTGAAACAAATATAGCAGAGTTGCTAGTTTAAGAATTTAGACATACCCAAGAAATGAGGTTTTGTTCAGCTGTTGGTTTAGTAGTATCAACAGCTCTCCTTCCGGAAATGAGCTCAAGGAAGACAACTCCAAAGCTATAAACGTCGGATTTTGTGGTGAGCTTACCAGTCATGGCATACTCGGGTGCACAATATCCGTACGTGCCCATGACTCTTGTCGAGACATGTTCTTTGTCCCCAGTTGGACCAATTCTAGCTAGCCCAAAGTCTGAGAGTTTAGGATTAAATTCTTCGTCTAATAGGATGTTTGATGCTTTAAAATCGCGATAGATTACTGGTGGCTTGCTAGTCTCGTGCAAATACTCGAGCCCCTTGGCAGCTCCCTCGGCTATCTTCATCCTTGTCTGCCAAGACAAGGGCTCCGTGTTCGGAGGAAGATCTAGAATAGGTGTCAATAGACTAGTCAAACAATTCACTCGGCCTGCTAAAATCCGACCAAAAATAACTTGATAGCCCGTGAAAATTTATCTAAAAATTGAACTATAAAGCTAACAAATAACATACTTTATAAGATCAATAGATTATATGAACTTGAGAATGAAGTTGACTCAACCTAAACCCGATAATTTTAAATGAAGATTTCAATAACCCTAAAAAGTAGGTAATAGGTACAAAACATTAACGGTACATATGACACGTCTAGCTACATAAAGATTAAGATTGCTATTTCAATTGACATGAGTATACTAGAAGATTGCAACTATTAAGAAATTGATATTATTACCTAAAAGATGATCTTCCAAGGATCCAAAAGCCATATATTCATATACTAAAATTCTCTGATCACCATCTGCACAATATCCAATCAAATTGACAAGATTTGGGTGATCAACAAGGCTTAACATGAAAACCTCTGATAGAAATTCTCTGTTTCCTTGCAGTCCATTCCTGTCAAGCTGCTTCACAGCCACAACCTGATTCAAACAAAAACATATATATATATAATTAAAGATCATTCATCCATATTCGCGACAAATTAAGCTGATACATTGGTTTTTCACAAATGTATGATTCTAGACTAATCATAATACTTCATTTCTTAAAATTGCAATTGTTTGACCAGCACATTTGTCAGTACACAGGTTAAACATTAATATTTAATTAAAGCTTAGTATAATAAAAACATGTTGAGACAAATCCAACTAACAACATTCATAATACGTTACCAAAATTCGTGTACTAAAAATGCAGAAGTCAAGGTGTTGCAATTTTTTTTAAAAGGAAGTACGACATTACCTTGTCTACACCTTGAAGGTAACCTTTGTACACCCTCCCGAATCCGCCTTCACCTACGAGATTATCAATGCTGAAGTTATTGGTGGCGTTAGCCATTTGTCGAAATGTGAATGTTTGAGCTGCTGAAATCTTTTGGCCGGAGATTGATCTATCAGAATACTCAACCGTCTGCTGTTTCTTCTTACCTATGACATACATTGATACACAAGAGCACAAATATGATTATATGATACTAAATAAAAAAAGAGTCAATATTGTCCAAATAAAACTGGGCAATAATTATTTCTTTGGGTGTTCCTTCATCAATTTGACATGATCTAAGATCCTCATCATTCATCATTTTGACATTACACATAAGGCATTCGGGTTATAAGGTGTTCGGGTCAATTTAGATCATATATAACTAACATGGGGAAATTTCTAGTTTCTCATATTGGGAAATGTAATTTGTTTTTCATGGAGGCATCTTCGTAAATAAATCAACAACTTTTTCATTGTTGGTTTATTCGAAAATGTCATGTGATGTTTCTCAATATGAGAAACTGGGACATCCCCATAAATATATTGTCTTTCTTGTGAATATAAATCTATTGATAATATATACGTAGTATTAATTTAATTTTAAGTTTGGTCAGGATAATATCGGTGAGGATTACAACTTAATATCACGTGTAATTTCTACCATTTAACAGCTAGCTGCATTGTAAAAAAAAAAAAAAAAAAAAAAAAAAAATCAATGCAAAAAGGATGCAACACTCAACGCAAAAAAATACATATTAATATTATCATCATCCCTAAAATCATAACATATTAACATATGTTTCATGTAAGATAATTTTCAAAATCATTATAAAAAACTAAATTTAAAAATTTTAATTAGCATTTTGAAAAAAAAAAAACCTTTTGTAGTAGTTCTGAAAGAGAAGGTCTTAACAACGGTAGCAATAGACATCTTAGCATGATAATTCCCGTTATTATTCATAATGGCTCTCTTACCACTCCTCCTCCTCCTCCACCTACTGCTCTTCCTCGGCGTCGACACGAGGCTGCTACTGCTGCTGCTACGGCCTTCCTCGTCGAGGATTTCCGCCCTGCAGCAGCCTAGAAAGATCATCTTCTTTCAGCTTATTATGCCCTCCTTCCTTATTTTCCTTCAAAAAAGCAAACACCCCAAACTTAACTTTTCCTCCTTTAGCTTTTTATCATTAACCATTCATTACTATATCGAATTCCCTCCTTTAAATTTATTATTATATAATAAAATTAAAAACCCTCTTTTTTCTCTAACTTAAATTTATAAATAAATACACATATTTCCCATTTTATTTCCATTTATAATTAAATTGAAACAGTTGGCATATTACAAGTCTAGGCCTGCAATTTTTGTTTGTTACAACATTACAACTATGTATTGGCTGCACGACCATATGTATGTGATTAGGTTGACAATTTGGTTTTTTTAACAGAATTTAATTATCTCATCTATTTTATTTTTTTCCTTTTTTATTCATGTTTATCTCTTTTTTTTCCGTAAACTTTTAACTTTTATTGGATGATTTTTAAACTAAGGTGTATAATATCTGATCTTGGTCAACCTCGTGTCAGCATCATCCTAATAGACATTAATTGTTTTTAATGATCATTTAATCATTCATGTATGCATGTACTTGTACTTTCTAAGTAGATACATGATCAAATGATTTAAATTTATACTTACAAAAAAGGATTTAAATTTATGTAAGTTGAATTAAGACTATATATTCTTTTCGCAAGTATAAGTTTTGATAAGATAAAGAGTAATAAGTTTTGATAAGATATGAAAAATTCAGATGAAAAAAAACACTACATAAGTTAGTTAAAAATTAGTGTATGTATGGTGCAAAGGAATAAAATAAAATGGGATAATAAAAAACGTAACATTATTAATTTCATCTCAAATTCTTGATCATTATTTCATATTTGATTTACGTAATTTATATCCCCCGCCCCTCTCTAATTTTGGTTTTTAATTTTTTTTTTTTTTCATGTGTACATTATGCAAGGATGTTTGACCAAATATTTAAATAACAGTCAAAAATAAATAAACAAATAGATAAATAAATAGTAGTCTAACAACATTATAGCAAATGGCTAGGTCGGAATTAGAGCATGGTACAAAGACTAAATATACACGACTACATTAACATAAAAGACTAGAATAATATGTGTAGCATTATTGTCAATGTTGTACGTGTGATTAATTACTAAATGAAAATTGATGTTTGTTGGAAAGTTCTAAGGTTTTTGTTGGGTAATTGCATAGGTGATTTTAATTTATAAAATCAGTTTAGAACAGATGAGCCATAAAAAAATACCTTACCAAGTAATACGTATTGACATCATGACATATATGAGTAGTACTAGGGTCAAGGGAATGATCAATTTGATAACTTAGTAGCAATAAGCCAACAATTTACTATTTTATCAAGGGACAAGATTCTATTTTGATCACTTGAGAAAAACAAGTTAATATAGAAAAACAAGTTAATATAAAGGCCCTGTTTAGCAAAATTAGCAGTAGCAAGTAGCTTATCAACCAAACTATCCGTTTCACCCGTGGGTGATGGATGGATGGATCGGGTGGTGTGGATGGAGGCAGGTGATGGATGCGGGTGATGCTCCATCCGCCCCAAACCGGATCCATTTCCTTCTCTACATGATAGCAATATTTCATATTATTTCTTGGGTTTCTTATCCTATTCGCAACTTTTAAAGTTTCACCATTTAAAAGTTCACTTTAACCTAAGCATATACGAAGTAATCATTAAATTATTACATCGTTTTAGATACCACATCGATTCACTTTCATTAACGATAGATGTAGCTCACATGATTTGCACCCCTATGGCACGATCCAACCTGACACGTAAAAAAGCATAGCTCATGCACAAAACACATAGACACAAACATGCTATCATGTCAATTCATGCATATTTGGTCGACCATGTATCCTACGGCTATTTTTTTTTTTTATTTGCCTTGTCTTCTTTGAAAGATTCAACAAGACACGTAGAAAGTGAATCAAACTATCGACCAAGCCGAGCCAATTCCGAAATAAATGGGTTTGACACGAGGCACGGCCACGAGCACACACTCGTATGTAGCTTCATTTCTTCCTAATCTATGTTTCCAACTATGACTAATGGAATAAAATGGATAGCTAGTCAACCACGTGTTGTGCCACCTCTCATCTTCTTCTTCCCATCTAAAAAACCCTCCTAAAACCTCCATTTTTTCTTTCTTTCTTCCTCCCCAGTTAATTTAATCACTTGTTAATTTGTTATTACAAACCCTAATTTAAATTAAACTTTAAATTAACTGTTCGAAATTAAATAAAAAAAAAAAATTCAATTCAATTCAATGCTCAATTGATCTTCAAGCTCAACAACAATGGCGATCTTCAGATCCCTTCAGAAGATCATCAAAAACCCTAATCTCAAAATCATCTCAAAAATCAAATCCCAGCAACCATTTTCTCGAAACCCTTTTCTCTCTCCTCTTCATTCTCAATCTCGCTTTCTCTCTCCTCTCTCTTCTGACGTCATCATCTCCCCTTCATTCTCTCTCTTCAATGGACCCCTCTTCCTCTCTTCATCTCCATGGATGCTCTCTCAATCTGCTACCCCACTTCTTGTTCGAAGCGACGTCATTTTGCCCCGTAGCTTGAAGATTTTGCAGAATGCTAAATTAGGGTTTCCGATCAATTTAGGGTTTGCTAAGCCTTCTTCGGATGCGAGGGTTGAGAGAATTGATGCTAAGGTTGATGTTAATGGCGATGATTTGGTTGATAGTATTGTCAATTTGCCTAATTTCGTCTCGTTTGCGCGGTTGCTTTCGGGTCCTTTGCTTGGTTGGTAAGCATTTTAAGCTCAATTGCTCTTGAATTAGCTAGAATATCTTCAATTTTGCTTTGTTTTTGTAACTGTGTTGTGTTAAGAACTACTATCAAGATTCAAGAACATAACTTTTTAGTACTATTAGAAAGCTACTATGATCACTTTTGGTTGTGGATGAGCTACAATGGCGATACATATTACAAATGGGGGAGGAAGTTTCGAACTTATGACCTATTGTACACATGCCCTTATAACACTAGGCCAAGACCTCATTGGTTGATCACTATTATATGTGACAAACTATTATTTCAACATTGTGGTAAAATAGTAAGTATATGCCCAGATGCCCTATTAATTTCAAATTAGAGATTGTCATACTCTTATTAGAATGATACGGAGTATAAAGTTTCTGTAAGCTTTAACCCAGGATATGAGTTTATGAAGAAGACTAGACAAATCTTTGTCCGGTCGCAAAGTTTCATTTGTGGCTTTATGTGGCCTAGGGGGGATAGCTATGGTGAGTTTGTTACCGGTTTCAATGAACTCTATCGCAATTCACAAGACTATGAATAAAAAGGGCTACAGTCCTGTGGAGGCTGTTGTACAGGCAAGGGTATGGTGTAGAATCTGTAGATTTTTTTTAAAACCACAGTAACATGTATGCAATTGTGTTATGTAAATGAGAGTAAGAGCAGTCAGAAATATGTTGAACTTATGCACTTATTTTATTTTGGCTTGACTGTCTGCATAACTTATGTTGAACTTATGCTTGCAATAAGTGTTTACCTTTATACCTTTGGCTAGTGCTAATTTCATGCTGTCTTTTCTTGGTCCGGAGGATTGGGGAGGTTTTTGGCTGATTGACTGGAGGAGAAAAAGGAGGTTTTAATGTGTGATCTGAACATCTGGTTATGTGCAGGATGATTGTAAATGAATGGTATCTTCCGGCATTTGCAGGATTAGCCATTTCTGGTGCTTCTGATTGGGTGAGAATGTCTTTCAATCTTGTGTCATCAGATTTTTTTTATGATCAAGACCTAAGTCTTTTTGTTTATGTAGCTGGATGGATTTCTTGCCAGGAAGATGGGCATTAATTCAGCTGTTGGCTCCTATCTAGATCCTCTTGCAGATAAGGTGAAGGAGCTATAATACTCTCTTAGTCTCTTCCAAGCTTCATTCTTTGAGAAATTTCTCACACAATACATATAAGAATGATACACTACAATTCTCTCTTCCAAGCTTCATTCTTTTAGAAATTTCACACACACACAATACACAAAAGAATGATACACTTGTCCACTTATCTTAAAGGTCTGCAACTATGCATTTTGGTGGTACAGGTTTTAGTTGGATGTGTTGCTGTGGCAATGGTAGAGAAAGGTCTTCTACATCGTAAGTGACCTATCTGTTTACATGTGGGTTAGGAAAAAGAATGATGATCCATATTTCGTATGTAGGCTCTGTTCAATGCTTGCGTTTCTTTTTAAGGATGGCAGCAATAGCTTAGTAAATAGTTATCTCTGTTCTAAATTAAATTTACAGCCTCCTTGATACTTTACAATTAAGACTGTTATAAGATTTTTATGAAAGGAATTGCTTGTTTGGTTTAGTTTGAGTTGCAAATGTCATCCCTTCTGCTCCATTTGATGTTTTATCTACTTCTATGGAATTTTCGTGCCTTGAGGAATAGAACACAGCAGCCAAATATAAATTGGAGTCAATATGTCTTATTAAATTTTTGATTTTCTGCTTCCTGAAGTTTTATAAATTTGTGATGGTTCAAGTGTTACCGTTGTGGTCTTTATTTGATGAACCATTTGAATCAAGTCTGGGATATGCGTTTGAATTAGTCCTATGCCGTTCATTGGTAATTTGTTTGGTTCAAGTATATGCATAAATATTCTTGCTATTGGGTGTAAAATCACGCACACAGAGAGAAGAACATAACTCAGTAGTGTTTACATGTTTGGAGAACTGATTATGAAGCTTTGGTGATAATGTGAAGCCGGGCTTGTTAGCATAGTGGTGCTGCGGGACGTAATGCTTGTTAGTGGTGCTTTCTACAAAAGAGGCAGTAGCTTAAGCTGGCAGGTCAGTCTCCTCTCATGAATTGGTAGTTTTTGTCAAGGGGGAAAATATATATTTTGCTGCTTTACAAACAGAGATCTTTGTACAGTGGAAGAGTTGGTATGATTTCTTCAACATTGATGGAACGCGTCCTGAAAAAATTGAACCTTTATTTATCAGCAAGGTGAGTCTTTTGGTTTTTGTGGAGCTCAGTTCCCGCTTCCTGGATTGTGCTATGGGGCATGTGTCCTCTTCAGGCCATGACAAGTCTTTGTGCAGGTAAATACATTTTTCCAGATCATCTTAGTCGCTGGTGCCTTGCTGCAGCCTGAACTTGGGACTCCTGAGACACAGACATATATCACATATCTGAGGTATATTGGTGAAAAAGTATTGTTGTTTATACCATTTGGTTAACATGAGCTACTAAGCAAAGCTGGATATATGTTATTTGGTGCAGCTGGCTTGTGGCTTCTACAACAGTGGGTTCAACTGCAGCATATGGAGTGCAGCACATGAGAAACAGATCACTCTCTAAAGTAAGGAGTCATTAAGGTGGAATATTCACCGCTTCACTCTTTAAGTTGTTGAATGGTTCCGCTTGATGGAAATGATGTGCACTACGCCAAGGTCGGCCTGTCAGACTCTTCTCTACGTCATGCATTAATATTGACTCGGAGTTTGTTCTTTTCAAGCTCACTGGGTAGTAGAGAGTGGATCATTTTTGAGATCCTGAAAGCTATAGCGATGATCAGACTCCAACCTCTCGAGCTGCAAGAGTTTTAACAAGTGAGGACTGATTACAAAAGAAATGGTAATTAGTCCTCCTGTCCTGTACTTTGCCTTTTTGTAAATTAATAGTTTAGGATGTAGATGCGGCGTAAAGGAATGTAAAAGGGAAGATGTACTATTGGTGTATTGTCAATTTGTCAAGAGTACTATTCCATTTGTTCTCTGGATTTCATGAGAGTATCACAAAAGAACACAACTCCAGGATTTTCGCTTTTTCTATCTTCTAATATTGAATAATGATTACAAAAGTTCTTAAAAAAAATTGCAAAGCTGTTTTTAACAAGTTGAAACCAAAAAAAAAACATATTTTGCACATCAATAATATGGCGCCAAGTTGAAAGCATAAAATTCTCTTCCACTTTACATGAGATCTCGCATGTAATGCTCTACTCACACAAAGGTGTGCACATTACAGAATTCAGAATTCCAGCCCTCTTTCTCTAACAAATCACTTGAAGACTAGTGTGTGCGACTCACTGACTCCCTGAAGCTGTAGAGGTGTTAATAGTAGATCTTTGTATCTCAATAGCAATAATAACCGCCTCAGCTAAGGAAGTAATGGTGTAATACAAATTACAAAACATGCTACACAGAGCTGTTTAAAAATAGTCGTCTACAAAATAGCAAAACTGACTGTATATGTTCTCTAGCTAGATTTCACAAATTATTGCTGCTTTCAAAACAAAAATTAGAACAGCAATGATGAGAGTGGCCATTCAAAAAGCACCATCACTAGGTCAACAAAGAAAAGATTCTAAGGAAACATCAGTAAGCAATAAGAGCTAATGACCTTATCTTATGTCAAAAAAGCTTAGTATCCAGGCTTAAGAACCAAGAGAAGCTTTTACAAAATACGAAGTAGTATCCAAGCAGACATCTCGGCTACAATGTTATTAATCGTATAATATCCAACAAAGCATGTGAAGATCAATTCTTTAGTCCCCCCCTACTGTGATAGCTTCTCTTCAGTTTCTTTCCAAAGATCAGCGTTGTTTGGGAATTTCTCCTTCATTAGAGCAACAAGCTCCTTCGCTTCATCAGCCTTTGATACACTCACCAGACCGTCCACAAGAGATTTCATGGTAGTAAAATTCGGGACCCAATTCTTCTCTATACTCTCCTTGGCAATCTGCAATGCAGTTTCGTAATCACCACCTTGGCACAAGAAGTATATAAGAGTAAAGTAGCAATTAGTGTCTGGTTTACATCCATGGTTGATCATTCTCTTAAACAACGTCTTTGCATCCTCAAGCTTCCCTTCCCTACAGAACCCATGGATCAAATTAGTGTAGGTATTTGAATTCGGCTTGATATGCCTTTCAAGCATCCCATCTAACAGAGCCTTAGCCTCGAATGACCTTCCCAACTTACACAAACTCTGGATCCTGACATTATATGTGCTGAGCCCTGGTTTCAGCCCATGCTCTTTCATTAACTCTAGTACTTTTCCCACATCCTCAAACTTCTGCTCCTTGTAAAACCCAGAAATCATATTAGTGAATGTTGTTGCATTTGGCTTAAAATTATTTCTCCCCATCTCAGCCATGATTGAATAACCTGAAGTCGACTCACCCGCCTCACAAAAAGCCTTGATCACAGTATTATAAGTTTCAATATCAGGCTGAATGTTATACGTTTTTGGAAAATCCGTAAAAATTCTCTTGAACTCGTTATTTTTCTTAGCAACAATGCAAGAAAACAACAAAGCATTGAGTGATTTGACAGTCCTATGAATACCCAGTTCTTCCATTTGCTGAAAAGTATCAATGGCATTTTGAAGCATACCTGCAAACAGCATTGTTCATCAGTTTATTGGCCAAAAAAAAAAGATAAACTGGAACTTCAGGTCTAGACATCTAAATTAGAAACAAACACACCATAAATTTCTTATCACCTCAAGTTCACTTATCTGAACAGATCTTAACCTATCTCAACATATCAAAACTATTAACGGTTTGTTTGGACGGCAAAGTGGAAGAGAAAGGAAAAGGGAAGGGTGGGGGGGGGGGGGGGGGGATGGGGGAGGATGGAAGGGAAGGGAGAAGGTAACATTGGAGTGATTTGGTTAATTAGAGAAGGAGTAAAATGACTCCTTCCATTTCCCTTCCCCCCTATCAAAAGGTATCCAAAGAAGGGAGGATGAATCCCTCCTTTTCTCTTCTCTTCCTTTCACTCCAATTCTCTCAGTCCAAACTATGTGTAAAACTTACCAAATTTATCAGAAACTTGATGCAGTTGCCAGTTATAAATTAACTTGGGTGGCCCCCTATTGAAACACATCTGAAACGTAGATTGTACTAAGGTATCCCTTTGAAACCTATCTGCACTTATAAATTTATTAATGTCCCTATTTGAACTTAATGATATTCTCTTAAGGTGAAAAGATTTGAATTGTTTCACTAACCCACGTATGCCGAGAAAATATTGAGTTCTGAGCTGTCAGATTGACATAGCCTTCTTTACTCCATCACATCGGCAAGTTTCAGAGTTAAACAAAATCTGAACATCAAGATTAAGAAACACCGCCAAAATTACTCCATCGCGTACCCTTGTATACCTCCATTTTTAAATACCTTAATAATTGCATATTTGATCTCATTCTAGCTTGCCCAAACCATAGACTTTCCCTCTTAACTCTGTTATATACTTATATGTTAAATCCCTCATTTAAAACTATCTTTCATAGCCAAATTCAGCAAAAACAATGTAACTAAATCACAAAGTTCAAACTTATAAATTCCCACCATAATCATCCCCCAAATCCTGTTCCAACCCCATTCAACTTCACCCAACACACACATCAGTTCAAACTGACAAATAAACCCGAAAACAAACCTAGTTTTCACATCTAAAAGGGATTTCAATTCACAGTACAGAACAATTCAATTTGCAAATTTGCTCATAAAAAGCTGTTAGAAGCAGTAATGTCATCACTTCTATCGTCGAAGGTAAAACTAAGTCTAACCCACCTTCAACCTCAAGGAATGAACAGAATATATACAATATCCAACTCCTCATAATTTGACTTTGCACTGACCCAACACACTACTCAGCAAAAATTAGAACTTTGAAACAGTACTGAGGAATTAAATTCAAATTCATTCAACTAGCAGCAAATTTGAAGCTAAAACAAGAATTTACACATTTCTAGCAATAACAATTGATCAATTACTCAATTCATCATTTCCAATGCCCAAATCCAATTCTAAATCAAACACAAAACAAGATTTTCCTATTAATTAATTCCTCAATTCACAGTTCTAGCAACAACCCAAATCAACAAAATTGCTTAATAATCTATTAAAATGAAAATATTAATAAGAGAATGAAGAGAAACGTTTCATACCAGCTTGCCCATATAGTACAATAGAATGTGAAATGAAACGCTCGTTTCGCAAATCTGGGCGTTTCTTAAGTTCCTCAATGAAAACGCGAATACCCTCGAAGTAATTCGATTCAGTGAGCTTAGAAACGGCGACAGAAAAACAGATGCGATCAAGGTGAGATTCAGGGGTTAAGGAAGCTGCTCTACAAATGTCGAGGATTTTTTCTGGGTTTTTCTCGGTTTTTAGGAGAGAAAGAGCTGCCCTAGATTTCTCTTTGCTTGATAAGATTGTTTTGGAATCTGAGCTTAGGATTGATGAGGGAGATAATGAGTAGTTTCGGAGTTGAAGAATTGATCTTGATCGAAATCTGGCGAATAGCGCCATTGTTGAAGGTTGAAGAAAGGTTGAGGAGAGAGAAAGAATAGGGTTTTAGTTTTTGCTTTTGAGGGGTTTATATGAAGGTTTTTGCAGAATGCTACTCGACTACTCGTATGTTGGCTAGTAAGGGTCTAATTGATATGGAGTAGAATTGTTGCACCGAAATGGATACGAATGTTACACGATTACCGTGTAACTGTGTAAGAAATGCATTGAATTTACTAGCTTGCAAAATGTTCTATACGAATATATCGGATACAGAACACGTCATCTACATAAAGTGTCTATACAAGTTAATACAAAAGGAGATCAAGCTATGCTTGGTATACTGGTTAAGTTTGTATCTCACAACCAAGAGGTTGTGGGATCAAACCCCATTAGAGGCACCTTTGGGGTGGGGATTCCCTTACCCTTCTCCCTCACTTCCAAAGTATCTAGCCCGCTAATCCAGTAAGGCCTTTTTCCTTACCAACCAAAAAAAAAAAGTTAGTACAAAAGGAGTAGAATAATTGAAGCTCATACACATAAAGGCTGAAAAAAAAAAAAAAAGTCTAGTGCACCTTTATGTTGTAAAAATTTTTCCATTAGACCTTGAGCTTTTACACAATGGATCAACTTTTCAATTTTACTCCATATATTTCTAATCCCTTTCAATGATTAACCTAGTTAATGAATGCAATTGTGCATAGATAAACTGATAAAGTGATTACATCATTTGGATGTCCCATACGAGACACACCACCTACATAAAATGTTCGTACAACTAAACCTAAAAGGCAAAATCAATGAATCTCTATAATATATAGAGGTTGATAAAAATGTTTGTAGTCGAGTGCCCTTTCTGGCTTTCATGTTGCAAAATCCATACCATCAATGAACCTTTAGCACTTACACTATGAATTAATTTCTCAAATTATCTTTAACATCTTTACTTTATATGATTATGAGAATTAATGATTGCACTAAACAAAGTGATTACTTGAAATTTTAAACCATCTTAAATTCCATTTGCTCTCCTAAAACTTAAAGTCTCGATTACTCTCTATGATTTACAGCAACTTTTTTCGAAAAATATAAAAATACTGCAAAGTGACAACTAAGTATCTAACCCATAAATTAAATAGATTAAGAATTTATTTAAAAAAAAAAAAACAGATTAAGAATTAAAAATAAAAATATCCGCATTAGGATCGGGGGTTTGAACCCGACGTGAATCGAACACGCAACCTTCTGATCTGGAGTCAGACGCGCTACCATTGCGCCACGGATCCTGCTGATGATTAATTAGCTTTCTTAATCCATATTCCTAAAACACTAATTACCACAAATATAACTATTAATTACTATTTACTGCAGTAATTTTATTATCATCCCAAATTTACTTTCGCATTGGACTTTATCTAATCTAAGATTTATTTTCAGATTGGATTTAATATCATTTCAATAATTGGATTTAATATCATTTCATTAATTAGATTTACTATCATTCTAGTTTTACAGGATGGTTGATGATCATGTTTCGCAAAAGTGTCAGCAATTATTATTAAATTTAAACTATCTCCTTTAATTTCCCGTCCAAAAAAAAAAAAAAAAAACTATCTCTATAAATTTAAGGCTGCTCATTATACCATTCATGATGTAAGAATGACATTGTATTGTGATGTTAATTCATTTGAACTCAATCATGATATCGTACTTGAGGATCATCAAGGTCTAGAAAATCAACTTCAAACTGATAATATCACACGCCCTTCTGAACAACTTGAGTCTCATACATAAGGGCAAGAGAAGTTAAGTCTTGATAAAAGAGAGAATCATTACCCCACTCGAAATTTACTCAATACAATATAAACAAAATACGAAGATTTAATGAAAATGAATTAAATTTAAATTTAGACTTTTGACAATGGAGTAAAAAAATTAAGGAAAGAGGGAGTAGCCAACTTGTGTTGCTTCTATTATTGTGAAATGTTCAAGAAAAAAGAATTGACAATTATAAATGCTAAGATTTCCAAGTTCCAACTTAGGACCTGAACTGAATTATTTACGAGAGAATGAAATTAAGAATTGAATTGAAATTAAGCTGAAGAGAACAGACCCTTACTCCCATTACATAAAAATAATTTGTTTTTGGGTAAGGAAAATAACCTAATCAAACTTCAACTTTTACGTGTTTTTTTTTTTTTTTCTTAATCTAATTTTTACAGTACACGACAAATACTTAAAAGTGATAAGAAAAGGTAAGGATATTATACTCCAAATACGGAGGATTTTAGATTAAGTTATAAAGTAAATTTTTCACCTATTACACAGTCCTACTTACTTCATATTTCATACTAATAGTTCATCTTGATTTTGTTGGTAAGATGAAAGTTCATATTGAACTAACACTTTTCATAAGTTGAATCAGTCCATCTATACAGATCAACACTTAACAATAAATAGAATAGTAAGGGATTTTCCTACTCTATTAAGGTCGTAAATATATTACTCCGTACTCCATATACGTAGTGAGAAAATCATTATGCAACAGAATAATAGAGTATACGGCTAATAATTTTGGAAGAGGGAATAAAGTTTCAAAATTGAAATTGAATCTAAAATCAAAAGCTTTAGGTATCCACTAGTCAATTCAAGCATTGACCTTGCAAGAAACCCACAAGACTGGTTGGCAATAAGCTTTATTCAAAACACTGGATGCTGACTTCCACCAGTCTCAAGTGATTCATCTTCTCCAACTTTTTAACCCAGAAAAAAAATATTCTGGGCAACTCAGAAAATTTTGTGGGAATCAACAATGACATCTGAATTTGAGAAATTGGTGAATAATGTTGAAATTGGAAGGTTAATTACAAGCTGGTGGAATGAAATCAATGACTCAGTTGGGTGGCAAGATGCCATCTTTTTCACTCTTTCTGCTCTTTTTACCCTTATTTCTTCTGTTGCACTGGTAAGTGGTAACTCTCTCTTTCTCTCTCCTCCCTAGAATGTTTAAATTTGTTGTTGAATGGTTAAATTTGTAGTATGCTGAGAAATTTATGTTGGGTTTTCTTTATTTTAATTTTTTATGACTAAATTTTATTGGAAAATGTGAATTTCGATTGTTACAATGATGAAAATGGTTGTGTTTGGATGATATTGGGATTTGGGATTAGTCTATGGGAGTTAGTAAATTTTTGGTAAGGGTGTAATTAATTTAAATTAAATCCTAAGTCATTATAATCGAGCCGAATTATTTTGGTTTAGATTGAATGTTTTGGACTAGACTTTTTTACAAAGTTGGATTTTTGGTTTGATCATGAATTTGATAAATTTGCTCTTTTTTTTACTCATTCAGCCAGTTTTGTTCTGTTATATTATGGCAGATAATCTTCTGTTTAATGTTGGAAAAAGGGGAGGAAGGGTGAGAAGAATGATAATTGGATTGTTGAGGCATCTGAGGATGAATGGTCTAACTAACATTCTTTGAAATTTATAATGCCAAGATGTTTGTATCTATTTAATGTATGGTGAGGAAACTTGAAAATTCGATATTCGGTGTGTTTGCCACTTTGCCAGTGAGCTAACTGCTTGTGTTTTTTTTATATGGCAATGGAGGATCACTGTAATGGACTTTTGCAAAGTAACTATTTCCTGGTTGTTCTCAATTATAAGTTTATAATCTGCAGGTTCAGTTAATTAGAATCGAGTTGAGAGTTCCCGAATATAGATGGACTTTACAGAAGTTGTTTCATCTTATGAACTTCATTGTAAATGGAGGTGATAGCTAGATTCTGTATTTGTATTTTTTTTTTAGTAAAATGGTTATTATTTGTTCCTATTAGTTTTGACAGTGAGTTTTATATTTTCAGTTCGGGCAATTGTATTTGGCCTGCACAAGCAAGTATTTATTTTGAGTCCTAGGGTAAGTTTTCTTCCATACCTTAGACGTTCTTTCCTTAAGCTGGTGTTTGTGTTTTTTTACACTCTATGCACTGTGAATTGGTCATACAATATGTATTTTGATACTATACAAGCTAAGAAACCAAATGCAATCATGAAATTGGCAGTAGAATTAGTCTATCATTCCATCCATCACTGCATAAGTTCGTAACAGGCCTTCATTAGGGGGTTATATTAAAGACTTTAAGTTGAGATTTGGTACCCATCTTCTCTCTGTATGTTTTTACTCCTACAACATGCAATAAGTAATCTTTAATTATAGTGTATGGTTTTAAAAGCATTTAAGGACGGAGGGAGTATCAGTTTATTGTCACAATTCCTCTCTGCAGTCTTACATGTCAATCAATGTAACCATCATGCTGGATTACTGGGGGATTTCTTGTATGCCTTGTAATGACTGAAAAAGACTATTACTTGTATTTTCCTTGTACAAGCATATACTGACATTTATGATTCTTAATTCCCAATTAGTTAGGGACTTAGCTGATAACATTTATACATATATGCTTATGCTATTGTTTCATTTTAAGGTTTATTTTTTAGAATGTTTAGTTCAAACCGTGAAATGTTGATTTCATGTCTTTGCCATCATCCATTTTTGTCTCTCATGTTGGCCCATGAGTCTATGACTCGCTGTTCTTGAATGCACTCCAGCTATCACTTACCAGGAGTTGTCTCTTTTGATAGTAGTCTCTGAGCAAATTCTAGAGCATGCAAATTTCGACACAATGCACTTTATTCTGTATCTTTGGAAAATTTGTACAGAAATGTGCATTGACATGTTGTGTGTCTATCCTATGATAGGTTTTAATGTTGGTGTTACTGGATCTTCCCGGACTTCTATTTTTCTCCACATATACTCTCCTTGTCCTGTTTTGGGCAGAGATTGATCATCAGGTAGAGTCTAATTTGATGTTTACATGCTTACATTTGGTACCGAAGTTGTAAGTTTGTAACAGACAACATCTCATTTTAGCTCCTTTGCCGCCTAACAAGTGATTACTAATTTAATCATCAGGCTAGATATCTACCAGCTGATAAACTGAGGCTTGTTTACATATTGCTCAATGCTGGAATTTACTTCATACAGGTTTATTACAACTCACATTTACTTGTATTTTTCTTATGTCAGTGATTTGTTACCATTTTATTTTCAAGGGGTTTGATTACATGATATTAATATTTTGTTCTTCAGGTTTGCATCTGGATTTTTCTCTGGCTGTATAACAATGAAGTAGCGGAAACCATTGGACGGATCTTTATTGCAGGTTCTTTTTTTCGTTGATGATGATGTTTTGTTTTGGGACCACTATATCCGTACTCTCATATTTCTTTAAATTCTGTCAGCTGTCTCACTTGTTGCTGCGATCAGTTTCTTGTTCTATGGACGAAGGTCAGATTTTAAATGTTTGATCCTCTAAAGTTGAACACCGATGCAGATTTGTTATACCAATATACTTTGTAATTGTGCTTACTACTCGTATTTTCCTTGAATGACTCCAGATTATTTCTAATGCTGAGACAATTCCCAATTGAATCTAAAGGGAGAAGTAAAAAACTATATGAGGTTTGTGCTTTTATCTGAAACATTTTTTAGTCCAGTATCTCACATAGATTTTTGATGGATTGCATTATCTCCATACACAGAGTAGTCTTTTAAAGAATTGGATTGAGCAGAAACCTTTAATCCTCTGCCTAAAATTCAGATTTTCATACTTCTAATCATGTTTTCAGAAGTGTAAACAGATAACTTCAATCTCTAACATTAGTTGAAAATCTTGAAACTTGACATACATTTGAGGCTAGTCAATTTCTACAACCTCAGAACTAGAAATTTGAACAGATTCTAGCGTGCCTTCAGTAACGAACCAAAGCTGCACCAGCCGCATCCAAATCCCAATATTTCATATTTCCTCTCCTCATCCTCCAATTTCTTTTTTTCCCATAAGATAGATCTTAACTTTCAGTTTCTGACATTGCCAGGTTGGATCAGTAGCAGCTGTATGTTTCACCTGCTTTCTCATAAGATGTATTGTGGTGAGATTCTTCTTCTTCTTCTTCACTGAGGTGTCATAAAAATCTTTTTGCTAATTTTCTATGTTTGAGCTTAAACTATCAATGTTGCTTCCTGCTCCTACTTACCTATTCTGCTTAACTTGGTAAGGAGTATTTTGGACTCTTTATTTCACACCAATTACTCGACACTTCAACATGTTTGGATACATACCTGTGTCTGAAACAAGTATCCAAGTATGTAAATACAGTGATTAGGCAATGTGTATTGACATTCACCTGATATAGGTACTCGTGTCTGCATTTGATGCGGATGCCTCCCTGGATGTATTGGATCATCCAATCCTGGACTTTTTCTATTACATGGTATAATTTTTACTCCCATCAAATTATTGTTTTCAAGCCTGAATCCTACATGTACCTGAGACATTTTTTTGCCAATTATTCTATCGATGCAGCTTGTTGAGATCTTACCTTCGGCACTGGTCCTTTTCATCTTGCGGAAACTGCCTCCAAAAAGAATCTCAGGCATATATCACCCAATCTGTTAAACTCAGGCGCCACATCTTCAGCCCTGCGGTTCATGTTTTCCTTTGGGATGCAATTCTCCTCAATTGCAAGAATTAAGACACTGCACAATATTGAGCTTCAACAGATTTTGTCACAAAGAAATTCTGAACTGTTGATCTAGTATGCCCTATGAAAATCATAATTCGTTTTTATTAGCAAATGACAGCTCTTTGCAGCTAAACAATGGGAAGTTTTTCCCAAATTTTTGTATGGTTCTATGTGATGGATACCTTCTTTGTTGCTTCAGTGGTTGCAAATTGCACTACTCAAAGATGGTTCAAAAACTAAGCACAAAGTTTCGTGCCAACACTTTTGCTGCACAAGTCTTGTTTAGGGCCGATCCTGAATTGTTATCCTTTTAACTAGAAAGAAGCAAAGAATAATTAGTAAAGCTTTTCTCAGAATGAAAACTCAACTCTGGGTGTTTCCCTTACTTTGAGTCTGTCTTCTGTAGACAATGCTTAACACCATGGCAACAGCAAGTACAAAAGTATTGTTTGTAAATCGCTTTACGGGAGATAGTGATATGGACTAATACGTTTTGAAACCACCTTTGTATAACATAATAATCGCCTTTCAACAATATATTACCTCCGCTTTAATGGTTCTACAACTTTGGAGTATTATTTGTGAGATATAAAAAATTCCAAAGTTGCAAATAACCATTAACGGAGGTGGTAAGAAAAGACTCAATAATACTTAATTCATCAAAGTTGCCTTTACATATAATATAGAGTTCACCTCTCAAGTATACAATAACATAATGAAGATTAGAAGTTTACGAGCAATTGGCAAATGAAAAGGCAGATCAAAGAAAAACAATATGCCTCCCAAATTCGAATTAATCCACACATCTCATTTCAAGATTGTGTTGAACACAAAAAAAAATGTATCTCAAACTCTCAAATCATAAGCACAAAAGAAGTGTTGGAAATTTAACAAATGCACGGAGAATAGGCCTACACTATGGAAAATATCCAGTGACTTAGCTTTGACTGCAAAAAAGTCAAATTGGTCAAACTGGAAGTTTACAGTACAGCTACAATGTAACAATGCTACATTCCCAACAGAGTAATCATCACTGTCACAATAATTAACATTAGCCTATAGTTAGTCATCAGTTAAATGAAATCTTGCAATGGCAACAACCGTGTTCAGCCCCAACTATTGCCGCATATAAAATAATTACAAGGAAACACAAGGCTATAGAGTCTTGGTTTTTAAGAAGGGCTTAATCTTGATGAAGCTCGTCTGCTGCAGGGGCTGCAAAACGGACGTTTCCGGGCTGTGCTACCACAACAGGCTCATCAGCGAACAGCGCTTTGATAAAGGACGGAGTTTTAAGAGGGCGACGACCTGTCATTCTTGGATATACATCTTCAAGGAAATAATAAGCATGTCCAGCAATCATTCCCTGCAAACCAGAACCATTAATTCTTGTTGTCAATGGAGTCCAAGAAAAGACTAGCAAAAGTTCATAACTAATGCAGGATATCGAGATACAAAATCATCTCTATATATTTATATGGACATCATTTATTAGAACCACTATAAATCATGTAGGCAAAACATGACAAGAAACGGTTGATCCCAGACTCTAGAAAGGTTTTCATAAGGAAAATTGACAAAAGTGAACCACTATATATTAGCCTTTACTCAAAACAACCCTGACTTATTCGAAACCCTTATTAATGACCCTCAAGTGGAAAATCTCTCATAAGAAAGCTTTACACTTAACAGTAGGTTAACAACATTAAATTTAATGCACCGGTACTTCTAGAAAGACCCGAGAACCAAGGTTATTTGTTATTCCAATTTTACCACAAAACACAGTCCTCAATGATAAGACCTGAAGTGGACGACCAAAAAAAATAAGAATTTGAGGGTGACATTAAGCTATGCAGTTGAAATTGCCTTGTCTACCCTTGAAAAGTTCAATTTCTATACAGAGTAACTTTGTCTCTAACAAAGATTCCAAATACATAGTATATGAAATCTAACCAACCACCAAATTTCGTTAAAAGATACAAAAAGGTTTAGAGGAGATACCAGAAGGTCGACCCAGGGGCTGGCGCCAACCAGGATAGAGAATCCCAACAGCACCTGAAATTAGAGAAAGCAATTTAGTATTTTGTATATGATTATACTTGCAGATAGCAACACATATACTTCAGTAACTTGACATCTTCACTTGAATAGCATGCTATTATTCACCATTTACATCGTCCCAGGTAGCAAATAATTATCGAAAAGGCAGCCAGCATTGTGCGTTTGTGACAATGAATACAACTTAGATACATGAACCTAGAGGTTTTATATGCAATATTTTACAGTATTGTTTATTTGGTTTCCATGATTTTAATAACAGGCACAAAGCAGATACTTTATATATCCTAATGCAGTTCTTACCCATGGAAGATAAGCTGCGGTAAATGTAAAGAGGCCCAAGAAGCTCATATGGATAAAAGGATTTTGCTTGCTCCACACATACACCTGCATATTAACCAAAAATATGAGGGCACCGTAAAAGAGCAGATACCACTATCGATGCAAAAAATGGACACGAGGAAAAAAAAACTGACCATCATAAATGTCAAAGAATTGCTCAAGAATATGATTCTTGCAAACGACTCAGACACATATGGTATCATTCCTCCAACAAGAACAATGCCAGTCAGAACGGTAGCCCCAAACAAGAGCATGTAAAAGAAATCTGCAGTCCTTCCCCGGAATGAGTTCTCCTCCAGAAGTTTGCAATATCGCGCGAGAAAGAACATGTGGAAGAGAAAGTCCAAATCTAACAAGAAGAAGAATTCATATTGAAGTAAACAAATCAGCTTCAGTGAGCTAATTCCGGCCAACCACTAATCAGAGTATCAAAATGTTTGGTTCAAGAATAGGCAAAATATAACTTCCTATATTTGACTAGGATTTTCCTAAAAGATTGATATTACTTTCTGGATATCAATGCCTAGCTCTGTTAAGAGGTGCAATTTTTTATCATTTCTATCACTCCTTTTAACATTTTATGTTTTCCCATCCAAGACAGCCAAGGTTAAACAGAGAGTACAAATTAAAAAAATCATTTTTAAGTAGTCATTACAGACTTAGCTCACTTACAACTAAAGACTTGTAGGGTAATTTACATTTAAACAGATGTGCAAGACCTCTATCCAACAATGTGAAAGAAATGCTTGCACAAGACGAGAAAAACTCACAAACCCCAATAGATGATCATACACAGCATAAGGCAACTAAACATCACATGAACAGATAACTTCAGCCAAAAGTTGATGGGAGAAAAAAAGAAGAAAAATGTGAACTTACCCATTTTCCGGAAGTACAAGAAGTTTGTTACAAGTCGCCAAAACTGATACTGCTTCATTACTAACCGTGGATTCAAGTACAGGTTGTACGGGGAAATAATCTGCAAATCATTAAAATACATATCATGTTTATTTGTATTTCCAGATAAATGCATGACAGAGTTATCAATTGGAAGTAGTTAACTTTACAAATTAATTACTTTAAAATCAATCAATCAATCAATCAATCAATCAATCAAAGCCTTAATCCCAAAAGTGGGGTCGGCTAACATGAACCAAATTTGATTATTCCGTGTAGTCATCAACATAAATCTTTCTCCTCCATCCCTTACGATCCAAAACTTCATCCTCACGTAAATCCATGCACTTCATATCCTTCCTCACTCCTTCCAACCAAGTCATCTTTGGTCTCCCTCTTCCTCGTTTAATCCCTCCATGGTCCCACTCTTCCACTCTTCGCACCGGTGCACCCTCGGGTCTCCGTCTTACATGTCCAAACCAACGCAGACGATTTTCCCTTAATTTATCTACAATGCCCGCCACACCTACTTTCTTGCGAATAACCTCATTTCTGATTCTATCTCTTAAAGTGTTTCCACACATCCACCTTAACATGCGCATTTCCGTAACCTCCATCTTTTTAATATGCTCTTTCTTAGAAACCCAACATTCTGTACCATAGAGCAACACTGGTCTTATGGCAGTCCTGTAGAATTTTCCCTTCAACTTTAAGGGAATGCTGCGGTCGCATAGCACTCCCGTGGCCGCTCTCCATTTAAGCCACCCTGACTTAATCCTGTGGGTCACGTCTTGATCAATGTCACCATTCTTCTGGATGATCGACCCTAGGTACTTAAAACATTCACTCATGGTCAAATCCTTTCCATCCAAACTCACCACTTCATTGCTTGTCCCCCTCTGAGTGCCAAAACGACATACCAAATTAATTACTTTAAAATAAAAGAATATATTAATGACAGTCTGACACAGGTGGAATGTGGAGTCTAAAATATAGAGAAGTTGCAGGCAGATCAGTAATTCACCACATGACCTTTGCCTCACCTTTGCTTTCTAATTCTAAGATAAACAATAATATTGAAATTTAAGATACTAGCCTGTATTTAGCATCAAACTTCAGACACAAACACTTATGTTACAAACTGATATTGGTATATCAGCATAATAGTACATATTATTACTAAAAGAAAAAAGGCATGCTATCTCTAATATGACCGGAATAGTGCATGCAGCATGCATATACAAATATACATGTTGCTGCCAAACACCAGTCACGTTGCCTTCATCATATTACATTAAGCCTCTATAAATTGACTAAAAAAACACCCAAATTCACATAGCTAATATTTAGTACTTATGCAATCAGACTACTCTAATGCTAGGTTTGGACTGCATCACACAATATAAGCAACAGACAAAAGCAGAAGTGTGTGAATTGGCATTTCTGTGTCAGCAAAATATAAGTACTTTCACTACTAGTTCCTTTACCTATCACTATAGACTCTCAGTTTCTTTAGAAACGTTCATAAAGGTCTCTATATATAATACTCCGTAGGAATTAACATCTACTGAGCTATATCAAAACGCTTTATGGTCAATGATTGAGCATCCTCGCTCCTAACTATGCTACAGCATTTCTAACTGTGCCAACTATTACTCAACTATGAATTGAATCTGCTTTGTGCTTCATACTATTAATCTATTATAACAGATAGACACAACGATACTACAGAACCGCAACGACGTCCCATCCTGGATTCCAGGGATTCAAAGAACAAACATATTACCATCATTTCTTTCGGAACAAAAAAGAAGTTATGTATCATAAATGCAAGCCGCAATGCATTCCAGAGAAAATAAACAAAAGCACCTAAAGAGGGGCCACAAGTTCAAAATCATTCCCATACAAATCATCCTAAACCCACACAACAACAACCAAAAAAAATAAAAAAAAAAATAATAATAAAGGAATCTATGATCTCCGAATTTTCGGACCATCTGAATCAAACAAAATCTCCACTCAAGAAACTAGCAAATGGAGCAGAACCATCTGCCTCAAGCTCATTAACCAGAAACATTCTACCAACAAGCTGAACACAATGCCAGAAACTTAACATAATAATATTTAATTACATATCAAACAAGAATGCCCAATTCAGAATTACCCTTATTCAAGATTGTAGACAAAAACCCAATTCAAATCATCAAAAAATCTAACCCTAATTGTCCCAAAACTAATACGAACAACAAAAATCAAACTATCCTAGAAAATTGAACAATACCCAGTTCAAATTATCAAACAAAAAACCAACCCCAGATGCCCAATTCAATAAAAATACCCAAAAAAATCAAAATCCAAGCTCAAAATCAATCAAAACAGCAACAAAAATCATATAAACTAGAAAATCAATTGAATTATTGATTATTATAACATACATCAAGAGAACATCCGATTGTTGTAACAATTGCAGCAGTGAGATAAGATCGAGTGATGATTGGCATCTGCTTATACCATTCTTCGACCGCTTGAGCCATCTCAAACACTCTTGTATAAACTTCGATTCAATCGAACTGTGTTTGATGATGCTTAAGAGGAGAGAGAAAGTATTTGGAGTTCGAGCTAATGAATTGGTATTGGTACGCTTTAAATTGAGTTGGGATTAAAATGAAATTTTGCAGGTGAATTTGCGTGAATCATATATATAGAGCCTATTAAATTTCAGATGACCTTTGTTTGTCCAATCATACGGCGTGTATAACGCACGACCCAATTGTATTTTCCCGATTCTCTCTAAACTTGATTTTTGTTTATCATCATAATTCTTCCTTTTTTAAATATTTGCTTCATTTTTTCTGGACACGTATATCGATGCTAATAATCAATAATGCCTTTAATTATGAATAAGTATAAATTCTAAAAATTAAAAATTAATAATATATTCATTGAGACGATTCAAACAAGTATCCACAAGACATATTTTTTTCCTTATCACAAACATTAGTTAAGTAGGACAAATGAACAGTGCAAAAATTAAAAATGGAGTAAGGGTATGTTCTGATTTACTGAACTGAACTGATTGGAGTTGAACTGAAATGAATTGTTTATAAGAGAAGGAAATTAGAAACTGAATTAAACTGATTGGAGCTGAAATGAACTGAACTAAAATTAAGTTGAAGAAAACAAGCCCTAAGTAATTAAAAATGGAGGGAGTATTACACTAATCTATGCGTGACTGCATGTTTTTGTTATTAAAATCAAATACGGTGTATAATTGTATATTCATAATTTTATCATTTTTACCGTCTTATCCTAATTGCGATTTTCTCGCCGCTTCTCTTAGTTCGAATTTCTAAGCAAGGAATGTTGTGGAGAGTAGGGTCAAGGGCTCATATTAACCTTTGGCAGAACTCTTAGCTCGTTGATGACCAGGGGCGTTTCGTACGTAGTGACAGAGTGAATGGCATGGCATCACTCGTGTCTGGAACATCATTAATTTTAATAAATTAAAGTGGGGACATGGGAAATATCGATCAAGTTTTCAATGAGAGGGACAAAAATGTATCGTTAGCTTGATATTCCTTAAAGCTGTTGTAGATGTAATGACTAAGTAACTTCGGCGTTTTCCAAAGACATTTACTATTCAATTAAATCAACTTATATTACATGCCAGGTAAATGGTGTACCTTGAATGCTTTCTACCAAGCTTTTGTTAAAAGTGTGGAAGTTGGATGTTACTCCGAAGGTGCGTCACTTTCTTTGGAGGTAAAGGCGGGACCAAGGGGCGCTGGGGGGCATTGGCCTCCCCCTTGGTTTGGTTATCTATTAAATGTGGGCATCAAATTATATTAATTATGTTATAGCTAAGTTGATTTTGGATGAAAATTGAGCTCTTTAGGTCCCAAATTCGAATCTTGCCCCTAACACTTCTATTTTTTTTTTCGGTCTTGTGTTTTTTTGGACATTTCAATATACTCCGTATTATTTTATTCACAAGATTTTACTACATAGTTCCCCCCTCCCCTAAAAAAAATTCTAGTTCTGCCACTGTTTGGGACTATGCACCAATACTTTACTAGTGAGGGATTTGCTACAAAAACAACATTTAATTGACCAAATTATCAGTCTGTGGTGCAAAAGAGAGAGTGAATATGTGTAACACCCCCGATTTACTAACTAATAATAAACAAGAATTAAAGGGAAAATAAACAATCTTTAAATAAAATTGCGGAAGCATTTATCTAAATCGGAAGTATCACCGCCACACTCAACAACTTGTCAAGTGCTAAGGCTTACAAAATCCCAATAATTACAACTCCATAAACTAGGTGAGCTATTTATACCACTTTACAAACTCGTTATAGCATACTAATCGAAACACTTGAGCTCCTTTAGTTACGATCACTTGTTAAACCTAGGATGCTTAAAAAAAATCTTGACTGCTCACCATTAAGGACAAATTCCAAAATAAATTGTCGCAGAGCCACCATAAGAAAAAGACATGGCCGCAAACACACATAGCACAACAAAACACCACAAACGTCAGCAAAAAGCTAAGTAATCACCACTTATCAAGATACAGAGAATAATATAATAATTAAAATTACTAGCTCAATTAAACAATGTAGTTTAAAACTACATTACACATTGTACTCTGAAAATAACTTTTGCCTGACTCAACCTTAAATAATAATACAATCCTTCACTCAATAACTCATAACCAATAAGTGTGTCATGCTCTTTGTTCTATACCTAGCCTTGGACATAGGTAATTCGAATAAATAAACCAACAAGTATAAAAACTTGAATACTCTCAATAACCAGAAAACACCTTGAACCAGACCACATACGGGCCAATTCCCACTGTAGGGGATCATAGAAAAATAAATAATAAAGATTGTACCTCATTCTTAACTCATGATCATTATCTCATTACCAATATGCCAAGCACTAAGGTCTATAACGCCAAGCCTCAAACCAATAACAAAATAATAATACTCAACCTTTTGATCTCGTACTCTGATCAAATAACCAACCACAAGCTAGTTTATAGTATCTCAATAATGGCACAAGTTCCCAAATAACATAACAATTCGATTCATAAATATCTCAACTCTTAGGGCAATCAAACTAGTACCCAAAATTAATTAACCATAACCCAAAAATAATACTCTGCATTAACAACCCTAAAACCTCAATATCAATACTCCCTAGAGCAACAACATTAAAACCCTAGGAAACTAACACAATAAATCAATGCAATAATTAAATCATATAATACCTCACACTAATCATATACATATAATCTTGATCATACGAATAGCAAAATAAAATTTACACATGATAATGTAGAGTACAATCAATAAACAAATTATAACATAACAACTCCAATAATAATCAAATTATAAACAAACAACTCCAAAACATTGATAGTGTGATTACCTTTCCGGCTAAATTAATCGCAAATCCTACAGCCTCGACAAAAATAATTCGCTAAAGCCTTAGTAATTGACTTGCATCATGGTGATAATGGAATCATGAGTATTAATTTTGCTAGTAGCATGCTTTGATGATCACGTATTGAAAGGGTTGACTTCAATTATCAAAAACAATTACTCAAGATTTGCATGATATTGATAATAGGCAAAAACTCATGGCTAAACCACAAATTATGTAAATAAAGTAAATAAAATAACTAAAAGGATAAACAAAAGTGACGGCTTTTACAATTTAATATATTTAGGGGATTAAAGATAGTTTATATACGTTTATATTAAAGTAGGGTATTAAAATAGCTTATTTTATCTATATATAAAAATTATTATATAAAATCATAAAATATTAATTATAAAATATTCGGGTATTACAATATGTTGAGCATGTTCTGTTGAGTGTGTAAAGGTACACGATATGTGGAACAGTGGGAGGATTGTGGCTATGGTTTGTTGTTAAATAGAGATGACATGGAGAACATGTGTGAGTTCGTGAAGGGATAGGCAAAGCGGGATTCGAAGTTGCTACAAATGGGGGCTTTCCTCATGTCGTGCTTATGATAAAAGCGAAGTAAGATGGTATTCTATATATATTTTACAGTCGTTGTAAAATTGTCCTTGAATAATTAAAAGTTACTTGAAAATAAATAAAAGTTATCTTGATATAAATACAAGTTATCTATGTTATTATTTTAATACAGTTACTCTATTGAAATGAGTAAAATCAAATTCTCAGTTAGCGAAAAAAGTAACTATATTACTCATATAAAACATATTTTATTGTAGGGAATATTTCAAGCATCCCACACTTGAGCCCCACTGTGATCATACACTTAAGCATGGTGGCGTCTAAAGGGAAGGAAGCTAGAGCAAAAGAGTCGCCAACAAGTTTTAGGAACTTGTAAACCGTTCACAGGGTGAAGGTTACACTCCTTCACGATCCATGAGATCGCTAACTCCATAGTGGTCTGGAACCATGACTGGATATTCGGGGATGAAGGTACAAATCCAACCTAAAAAGGATTGAACCTGCCCTAAAAATAGGCCTCTACTTTATTCTTCTTATATTCATGTGCGCTTTCTGACTAACATACAACCAATATATTAATCATAAACCTGTTTAATCTATGTTGGTTGAATATTAATACACAAACAAATCTATTATTGGCGATCACTTGAATTATAATCATATTAACCTAAACAAGATTATTAATTATCTTATTAAGCGTGATTACAAGTACAAATTCCCTTTAAACCTGCAAGAGATGGCGTGATCAAGCAATAACAATAATATATCAAGCAACATATAAATATTGATTCAACAAATCATCATCATCATAATAATCTCAATCTCATCAAAGCATAATATTATTAGCAAGATCCTGGGCATGATACTAACAAGATTAATAACAAATCATAGCATGTCACTAAACATTAAAGATCAAACCTTTATCCCTAACATGATACCAACATGATAGAAGAAAATATGAAGCAACCTAAACATGATACTAGAAACATACATGATATTAAAAATATTAGTTAATACCCTTAACATGATACTAGGAATCATAAAGACATTCTAACATGATACTAGGAAGCAATAAAAGCATCCTAACATGATACTAGAAATTAAAATAATCTAAGCATGATTCCTAAAGAAATAGAGCAATTGAATAACTTACTTTGTTGCCTCGTATCTCTTTATATCAAAACAATATACACGTTAGTAACTTCAAGGAAAATATTAAATCAAACAATTAATTTAAATAATTAAAATAGGAGTTTAAGACCAAACCCTCATAAATTATCAACCTTTCACGTCTAGAGCGAAGGCAATTTCAAGCTTGGCTAGGTGTGTCTAAGTCTTGTGAACGTGGTATTGTATTTGTAAAAGGCTTAGAAAGAGGGAGAAATAATAAGCTATTAGCTTAAGAGAGAGAAGAGAAAGAATATTGTTGAATGAATAAAAATGGGGAAATACGACCATATTTATAGAGAAAATAGTCCGAAAAAGACCGAATCCTATTAGGAGTAAAACTGCACTTGTCGCAGAACGACAGGGTCCAGCGCGACGCGACAGCCCTGTCGCTGTGCGACAAGCTTGTCATGGCGCGCCAGCTTTGTCGTTTCGCGTTGTTTACACGTTTTTAAAAACCTGTACAGAATCCTTAATCTAATTACATTCGATTAACATCGTCCGTACTTATCTTTAAAAATCATATTTAATCTCTTTTAAAACACTTGTTTTAATCCAAATAGAATTCTTTATTTTTATAAAAGATATAATTATTAATCCTAACTCCATTAGAACTCAAAATAACCCTCTAGATTATTCTAGAAGATTAAAATCAATTCTAATAATTTAGTATTTTGGCCATAACTTCATACAATTTTTTCCCTACACCCAAGACTAGCCACCTCTCCCTACACCCCCCATTACACGACGCCGTACACCCAAGACTAGTCCACGCAATTCTCCCTAATACTCCCCCTTAAATCTATCAATTTTTTTTTTATTTTGTATATTTTTTTATTTGCTTTCATTTCAAGCTATGTATAAATATGTAGTACTCTGTTTTCTTAATTATTTTTTTTAAGAATTTCTTATTGTTCTGTTTTTATTTTGATTATTATGAATTTTATTTATGGTTTAATTGCAATTTCTTCTATCTGGTTGATATTTGTATTTGTGTTTTTAGATTTGATTGCAAATTTTTTATTCGATTGATTTGAATTTAGTTTTATTTTTCCTATTCGACTGAATTTGTTATATGTGTCGTTATTAACAATATAGATTATTGTTTTTGTATTTTATATGATTGTTATTATGTTCAATATAATTGATTAGTATTGATTTTTGCGGCAGTCGTGATTATTGCAATAGTTGTGGTCATAGTCGTGATTATTATTGACCGACAGAGGAGGATGGCTTCCATTATATGAAGCAACATAAGATAAAGGAGATGATATTACTCCATCACGACCACCATGGATCAATCAGAGGAAGTACGACGGCTTGAGCTAATTTGAGATGGCAATGGGGCTTAAAATTGAACAAGAGAAATCGTTGAAAAACTTTAATACACCGTAATAGAACATATACTATTTTATAAATGAACATATTTTTTTAATGGTTGTAAATAAACATATAATTATTTATAATTGAACATCTAATTATAGAGAGTTAAAATTCACCTATTACGATTAACGTGTCATTTGCGAATTAATTAGTTGATTAATAAAACAAAGAAACCTTCAAAAAAAATTTATTGAACTTGTATCTAAAAATTCATGACATAAAAGTAATAAAATATGTTATAGAATATTCAATAATATGCTAATAAACTTATTTCAAAAAAAATTACAAATGAACATATATTAGTATGAATATGTATTTTTTTTAACGTTCATTTTTATATGCGTAATAGTTTATTATTACATATATTAGAATTTTATTTAAAAAGAATAACTAATTCATGATATAATAGGTGATTTAGTCTCGATAGAGAGAGTGTGTGTGAATATCGTACTTCATAATAAATATCTATCAAAACGAAAATGGACGTTTATAAATAAACATATAATTAATTGAAAGTGAACATATGCGTCTTACAAAATGAACATCTTTTTGTATGAGAAAGAATAAATATTCAAATTTAATTATACATTTTCTAATATGATGACAATTAAAAGTATTAAAACTTAACAAACATCTTTTCAATTTTACAATGAACAAGTATTAATTTAAATTAACATCTTATGCCATTAATATTATTACAATGTACGTACGTCTATTAAAATGAAATGATAATAAAAATGGATATTTATTAACATGAAAATGAATATTAAAATTTACAATACAATTCTACACATATACTATCAAATATAATTAACTTAACAATCCAAATTCAAAAATTTTAAGCTCGTGTTATTGGTTCATGTTGCTTGGCGACTCCATGCATTCTTGATTTCCTATTTTTTGGCATCTTCTTTTTTTCCTTATTATTGTCTGGCAGCTCACTATATCTATGATTCCTTTATTTAAGTAATAGACAAAAACATATAAATTACGTATATGTTTTAGATTTGAGGAAGATCAAAATAAGTGTTGAAATGAACAAACCAATTTTCATATGAATGTGAACAATGGATGGGTATAACAATTGATATGATCAATATGGAAATGAATATCTATCAGTATATAAATGAACATATATTATTGTGGAAATGACCATCTATTATTACGAAAATGAACAACTACTAATACATAAATGAACTTATGTACATAATTCAATATGAAAATGAACATTTATTAATATACAAATGAGCATATATTAGTTTGAAAATGATCATGATGAACGATAACCATCGATGAACATGAAATATATAATGAACATTAATATGTGAATGTCCATATACTAATATACAAATGAACATTTATATTAACCATTGATTAACATGTGATTTTGTACTAGTTAATATATATATAAACATTTATCAAATTGAAAATGAACATTTGTAAAAAAGAACTTTCACTATTATGAACTAAATTTATCTTTCTACAGTCATACAAAATAGATCAAATCATTAGAAAATTGCAAGAATTGAACTTTGTTTTCAATTTTTTATCCAACAATATTCTTATCTGATAACACACCAAAAAAATTAATTTGTTGCAATTGCCTCCTATCGACACATATTCAACTGATCGAAAAAATTCGTATTTTTTTTTTAAAAAAAAAAAAAACTGATCAAACTATTATGAATTTAGCCTGAAAAATAAAAAAATAAAAGAGAGAGAATAAGGCTCCTAAAGTCCACTTACACTTCGTATTTTTGATTCCATGCTAATTTTTTTTTTTATTTTTTTTTTTGAAAACAAATTTTTGATTTCTAATTTAGCCTGATTGTAAATGTATTTTTTTTTTTAAAAAAAAAATTTATGTGGCTTGGGGTAGGTAGCAGTTGGATCACTTAGGTGCGGGAGAGTGTAGATGAAGCCCATGGGAGGGGGGTGTAGGTAGATTTCCCTAGACTTGGGTGTAGGGTTTAATAACTGCATAACTTCCTCATTATTCATCGGAATTGGGCTTATAATATGTCGTTGGAAAACTCTTTTCGAACCCAACACAACCACACTATTATTGGACCCTTATCATGGACCAAACTAAATTGGACTGGATATTTTCATAAATAGAGTTCATTTTCGAAAACAGAAAGAAGAGTTATTTATCAAAACAACCGCATCACAACACTTTTCACACTTTCACTTCGTTCGATAATCAAATGACGTGAAAGGTACCCATTACTGGGTTTGGTTTTTGGGGAGATACAATTAGGTGTCTACACTTATTTACATGGTTCATTTGTTACATTACCTACATATCATGTTTAAAGTTATTTTTTCCTAAAAAAGTTAAAAATCATCTCAATTTGATTAAAGATTACTCTAAAATTAAATAATACATCTGTTCAATTGTACGATATATTATTTTAAATTGAGGGCATGTTCTGATTTACTGAGGTGAGCTGAACTAAACTGAAATGGATATTTTATGAGAGAAGAAAATTAAGAGTTAAAGTGAACTAAACTGAACTGAAATTAAGTTGAACTAAACCGGCCCGAAGTGTTCATCTAGGCATGGTAATATAAAATAACCTACCATAATTCCTCAATCCATAATCCTCCACACTTGATTTTACCGCTTATTCTCTCTCTCTCCAAAATTCAAATTTGAAAAAAAAAAACAACCCGTTACACTTCAAATCCATACTCTCATTCGATAATCATCCATAATTCCATACAAAAGCGCCCAGAAAAAACTTCCGACGCCATTTTCTTCTTCATCTTCAACAATGGCGTCTGAAAATCGGCAACCACCATCTCCATCTCCAAACATTCCTTCATTCCCTTCTTCTTCTTCTTCTTCACTCTTCAAAGACATTTCCAATTTCAAAACCCCAAAACCCAAAACCTCTTCTTCTCGAATCTTCCAATCTTTCACTCCCAGATTCTTCACTGCTTCCAAACAAATGCAAACCCCTTCATCTTCTCTCTCCTCCTCCACCGCCCGCCGCCGTCGCCGGCCGTCTTCACCGGCGGTGAGTAAACTCCGGAAGTTCGAGCTTGAGGTGGCGCAGTCGTCCCGGAAGGAGGAAGTTAAGAAGGAGAGATCGATGAAGTCTTTAGCCAAGTCGCTCACTGCTTGGCTTAATTTTTTGTTTGAAAACCCTAGGTCTTGCGGTTGCGACGACGGCGGAGCCGGCGCCGGAGGAGAAGGCGACGCCGCCGGTGGTGGTGGACGGAGTGGAGGGAAGAGAGAGAATGTGTTTGGTGGTGGTGTTGGCGGTGGTTGGAGGTTGCCGAAGAGGCAGAGGGAGGAAGGGGGTGGTTTCATGGAGGAGGATCGCCGGGAGGTTTTGAGTTCGAAGAAGAGGTTCGGGTTTTTGTGGAAGTCGTTACGAGAGGTTTGTAGTTTCGACGATTTGGAGGTGAGGATGAGGGAGTATTTGAGTTTGGAGGGGTGTATGGAGGTTTTCACTGCAATGTCTCAAGTTGCTAAGGTGTGCTTCTTATGTCCTAATGTCTTGTTAATGTTTATGTGTTACATTTTGGATTGTTATGGTGTAGAATTATGGATATTTCTCGATTACTTCTTTTGTTTGTCCAATATTACCACGGTATGTTTTAGTGTATCACTGTATGGATTGGGTTTGGGAATAAAACACGCGACTTAGTTTTGTTAGACTAGCCACGAGTGTAACATGTATATTGTATCATTTTGCAAGTTTGGGATTGATTAAGCACTTATGTGAGTATTTTCAGATAATAGGATTAGCATATGCTCCAAGTCTCCAACTGTTGATTGAAGGTTAATTGTCTAGCTTGCATTGTAAATTTGTAATTGCTTAGCATTAGCATATGCTCCAAGCCTTCAACAGAAACTGAAAAGATGTAGCTTTGTATGACAATGTAGTTCTGTTGATGTAGAATTGAAATGTTAGAAATTAAGAATACAAATGGAATTTTATATTATAGTATTCCTAGAATGAATTAGACCAATTTATTAAAGTATGTTGACAATTTTATATCATGGATTATACTAAACATTAATCTTCATGAATTGACAAATTGTTCCATTGTTACATGGAAGTACCAATGGAACTTAATGTCAGTATGGTATGACATGAATAATTCTACCTAATGCAAGGAATATGGAATTAATGGAAGCCTTTTGTCATAGAAATACAGAAAGCCTGCAAACTGTATAATATTTTGTCGAATTTGCTCTTGAATGAAAATATATATAGAACAAATGGAAATGTGAACAATAATTACTCCTGCATTCTGATTTCTGAAACACGGGTGAGAAACTAATCGTCAGTTTAGATGGATTGTGTTGTATGCTATTTAGTGAATAGTTCTGAACTTCTGATTAGGTAAAAAATCATTGCAGTAATGATTACTGAGGATACTTCATAATTTTCAGTATAGGAGTAAAAGTTGTTACTTTGTGTCTAGTCTAATATCCAAAAAAGTCTTAACTTGTCCTTGTGTGAGAATTTTTTCTCACTTTCATATGCTGTCTTTTGTTTCTCAGAATATTGATGAAGGCAGGCTTAAAATGAAGGCACATTGTCCCTTAGTCACTGATGTTGGAATGAGAGAAAAGGCTATCAAAGTGCTTATGAGCTACAATCCAGTTTGGCTTCAGATTGGATTGTACATTATCTTTGGTGGTGACTCTTTGTTGCCTAAGGAAGATTCTAGTAGGGAAGACGACATTGCATTTCTAAAGATGGTGATTGAGAAACAGTTGTTCTCACACGCGGGTCTGGCAAAAACTTATGCGTATAATAAGTTGGTTGATGGCATGTACAGGCCGGGTTACTTTGAAACTTTAGGCAATGTCATATTAAAGAGATTTTTGATGCTTGTTCTTATACTTGATAGAGGTAAATGCCAGAGTAGCTTGCCTATCAAGTATGGTATTGATGGGCTAGATGGAGGTTCTCCCCTGTTGTTTAATGTGAAATCTAACATCAAATCAAGTCGACAATTGATAAACGGTAAGAGTATTAGTTATGGCTGTTTTCTTACCCGAGTTAGTGAGCCTGACATCATTCCTAAGCTGACTTTTCCTGTTTGATGGCAATAATCAGATTTCTTATCATCTGAAGTCATGCATGGAGAGGGTAATCTACTTGCACATCTAGTGATTGTGGGGTACAAAGTATCATACCAACAGGTAAGTACTAAGCAGCTTTTTCCTACTGTTATGAATTCCCAGTATCCTAGTAGTAATTACTATCATTATGGCTGTAAAAGTACCTTGTATCAACCCTTAGAACTAAGTTAACACTGCTTAAAAGCATGGAGCCATGGAGATCACGGAAGAAGAAATAGTATAGAGAAAGAAGCATGCGGGTGTGAGTCCCAACTTGAGAGAAAAAGTGGTGAGATAAACTTAAAGCTGATATGTTAACTTAGGTCTCAGATGGAGGGAGTATAATTCTTAAGTTAGTGGTTTAGCATGCACTTAGGATTCTATAGTATCTATAAGCAGTGTGCTTTATTATCTTTTTAAACAATATCAATGCAGTATATCAAGTAAATGTTTAAGATGAAAGATAATTGTCTATGTGCAGAATCCTCTCATTGAGTATGACTTCAGAATCACAGATCTATTTCAAGATATTCAGGATGGTGTGAGGCTATGTCGAGCTATTCAGCTCTTACTACATGACTCCTCTATTCTACTGGTTAGACTTTCTTAAAACATAACAACCTACATTGTAGCCTTTCTGGGTATTATGTTAACTTCCTAATCTATTCTTGACATGCTGTATATTGAGCAGAAAGTGGTGCTTCCATCAGATACTAATAAGAAGAAATTGGCAAATTGTCGCACTGCGCTTGAATATCTCAAGCAGGCAGGTGTTCCCCTGCTCGATGATGATGGTACAATGATAGTTGGAGAGGATGTTGCTAATGGAGACAAGGAACTTGTGCTTTCCTTGTTGTGGAATGTATTTGTTCATCTGCAGGTCTGTGTTATCTGTGGGTCACATGCCTTAAGAAGAAATGGTTTATAAATTGACGTGATATTTTGCATGTTCAATTAAATAATTCTAAAAGTAAAATTATAAACTAAAACATGATAATATGTAGTCATTTGCTTTCTTGACAAGGCAGCTTTCAGCATTTTCCCTGCCTTTTGTCTTCCCTGCAGCTACCTCAACTTGTAACTAAGAAGATTTTGTCAGAGGAAATTCCTAAAATCAGTAAAGCTCATACTGTATGTATCCTAATTTTATTACTTAATATTCAGTTTCCTGAACAATAGCCCTGTTTGTGACTAGGATTTTGCCATCCATTTTACAGGAACTCATGGATGTAGATACAAGTAATCATTTAGATATGCTCCTACACTGGATGAAGGTAGGGCTACTTAACCTTTGTGCATCCAAAGGCATAGTTAGTTTCTAAATTGGAGATCAATTAGTGACTCGAGTCAATTCTATGCGATGTTTCCCTTTGTCATATTTGCTACAACATCTTTCATGTCAAAACAGATGGATTTTTTAAGTAAAGTTCTAAGTGAGTATTAGGAAATTAGGATGATATTTGTTTTGGAATTTATGCTCTGATATCAAGTTAAATATTGTAGATATTAAGATGCTAAGAAGTATTGAATTTTGGCACAGAAGGTGGGTGATTTTGTCTCTATTGTTCTATGACTTTTATCACCATTACTTGCCCTCAAGTCATGGTTGTGTACTTTGTGTGTCATCTCTTCAGGAACTGATACCCTTATTTACGGTTTTTTTTTTCAAAAAATATTTTTTTGAGAAGTTTGTTGTGATGTGTTTTTTTGATAACCAAGCTGGGATATGTACTTATGTTGTCACAGGCAATCTGTGGAAACTATGATGTCAAGATGGAAAATCTGTCTTCATTGGTTGATGGAAAAGCTATGTGGTGCCTGCTGGACTTCTATTTCAGGAAGGAACTTCACTGTTCTTGTTCAATTAAGGTATGCTTTTCTTTTTCTATGGTTGGTTATATGATATTTCACTTTTTCTGCTTTCTTTTGGTCATTAATCTCACACTATACTTTCTTACAGGACCTCAATGATACGAATGAAGGATCAATTGTGTCTATGCGGGATACTTCAGATGCAGTACACAACTTTGTCTTATCTCAGAAGTTGACAACATTGTTGGGAAATTTTCCTGAGGTGAATGCTTTACTTCAGTTAAAATGTGGTCATTTATGATTTGAAAGAAGACATTTCATTTTGTATGGAGTGGCTTGTAGCTATTTTTTTTTTTATTACCTTCCACAAAGGTTTTAGTTATATGACTTATATCCATGAAGGCAGTGACTCAAGACCATGAAAGAAAAACAATTTTTAGAATTTGAACATAACACAACTCCTGCAATCTACTCCAAAATTTAACACCTTACAGTTGCCTAATGCAACTAATCTTATTTCTTAAGTGAAACACAGTTAGGTGGTATCACACATTGCATAACATTTCTACCCGCATATACATTGCATTATTTCACTTAATTTTTGTTTATTCGATTATATTATTGACTGTTCTTATCACTTCAGCTTTGAATAGATTCTCCATATTCTCATTCCAGGTCTTGCAAATATGTGACATACTCGAGTACAATGGCGCCTGTAATGACAGGAGTGTGATCATATTATTGGTCTTCTTGTCCTCCCAATTGCTTGTCAAGAAAAGTAAGGTAATATCAGTGCTTCAAAAATTCTGTCTTCTAAGTCATGATATGAGACTTATGTTGAAAACGACTCTCAACAGGATAAACTAAACTTCCACAAGCTCATGGGATGCCAATGCCAAAATCCAGAGAGGAAAAGGTGGTCCATGAGTTCTGAAACTACATGGCATAAGGAAAGGGAACGGTCTGCTGGAGGTTGTTTCATTTGATTAATGACTTTTTATGTAGTTTGTAAGCTGCTGTTAACACACTATATATGATGCATGAAGTTGTTGATTTTGGAACCTTTGACAGTGTCACTTTTGCTTCTCTAAGATTCTGGGATTCTATGCAGCAATTGAATTGATGATCTATCTTCTCTGATTTCATTCTCTTCACCTAACTGTTTGAATTAAAATTTAGATGGTGGAATGAAGTTTAAAGCAGTCCAGGCCTGGTGGCAAGAAATGGCCAAACGAAATAGTGATGGCGTTAATCAATCAGATGCTCTTGCTATCCTGCCCCCCTCTGCTGAAAATTGCAGCTTTGAAATTTGGAAAGGTGATAATTAACTTGTTATCTTATCTTCTGCTAATACTTTTACTCTTTCAGCCAATGTATTAATGATTTCTTTTGAGTTTGCTTCTTTTGGGCTTTAAAGTATTGTGAACTCTACATGGAAAAACCTGGTTTAATTACAGAAGTTCTGCGATGTAAGCCTACTAGTCATGTCTTAAAGTTTGTTTCTGTTGACCTTTTGCAGTGAATGCTGCTGTAATTATACAGAGCCATGTCAGGAGAGTGGTTGAACGCAAGAAATATTTGAAGATGAAGCAATCAGCACTGAATATTCAGCATGCTTGGAAGCAATTCCTTGCCAGTGAGTACTGGCAGACTCGGTTTTCAGCTGCTACTATGATTCAGAGGCATGTACGTGGCTGGATACTCAGAAGAAGATTCCTGAGGCAAAAGCAAGCGGCTCTTCAGATTCAAAGTGTTCTTCGCTCCATGAGATATTTGAAGGCTTTTCATGAATATAGCATAGCAACCAAATCTGCTATCATAGTTCAATCTCATGTTCGGGGGTTTATTGCTCGTAGAGACGCTTGTAGACATAGGAACTGCATTCTTCTGGTGCAAGTAAGTTTGAGTAGACAAGTATTTAAAAGAAAATTTTGCAGGCCCTTCCTTCCATCTATAATTCTCCATTTACTATTTTTCAAGCAGATATTGCTAACAATTGATGCAACCTTTTTCATGCTTGTGCTATCTGTTTGGTGTGTTTATGAAGCTTCTTCTCATCACCTTGCCATGACTGTTGGGCAATGTTCATACCTGTTGTCAACAGTAACCATTTTTTGTATTTGTAATTGCAGAGTTATTGCCGTTGTTGGTTGGCTAGGACAAGCTTTCTTCGTAAAAAAGAAGCAGCACTAAGAATACAAAATGCCTTTAGGGTTAAGATGTGCCGGTATGCATTTCATCGCAATAGGAATGCTGCAACTGAAATCCAACGCCTTGTCAGGGGAAAGATTTCACGAAATAGACTCCTAGGTTTCTGAAACATTCACTCTTTAATAAGCTCCATGTCCTTTACTTAATCTTCATAAGTTTCCTCTGACAATCTTAGATAACTTTGATGTTGAACATTTGTATGAAAATTGGGTTATGCAGGTTCTTCCTCCCTTCGTGTAGCTGCTTCTGGTCACACTACTCTTACTTCAAGCTACAGATCATACAGCACTGAATTAAGTATAGTTTTAGATGCAATTGTGAAGCTGCAAAGGTGGTGGAAAAGCATTTTAGAATACAAATTGAGAAAAGAAGCAGCAGTCGTAATTCAATGTTATATTCGTGGATTTCTCTGTTGGCAAAAAGCAATTAAAGAGAGACGTCATGCCATTACTATCCAAGTAAGATTGAATCTTTTACTAAAATGTTCACTGGATTTTTTTTTTTTTTCTAATGGAATATTTTGATGTTTGGACTATTAACTTCCAATTCAGTTTCCTTTAACTCTCAGTTTGGAGTTAAAACACTAGCTAAAATATGATCTTATGTTTGACCGAGTGTTGTGTCGGTTGTGGCTAATTGAAGATGGTGTAATGTGTAACCAATGCATACAAAGAAGCATCTACTGCTAACAGTATTTTTTTGGAATGAAAATTAGCTTTGCTGTACCAATTTTCTTGATGAGTAGTTTGAATTGTGTAGGCACATTGGAAGGGTTACCTTGCAAGGAAACATGCAAAAGAGCAACTTGTTGATCTGCGCTTGAGAATACAGCAGTCTGCTGCCACTGTAGAAGATAGAATGCGTATTATGAATAGACTGATAGCAGCACTAAAGGAGCTAAAAAGCATGAAAAATGTTAGCGGCATTCTTCATAATTGTGCAACTCTGAGTGAGTTTCTTACACTCTGACCACCCCCTCCTCCTCAATTGAATTAGCTTTAGTTATGTTCGGTATCAAAATATAATGTGTTTCCTACATATGCTCACAGATATGGCAACTACACATTCTCAGAAATGTTGTGAGCGGCTTGTAGAAGAAGGGGCAATCGAAATTTTGCTGTATCAAATAACTGCAGTCACCAGAAGCATACCAGATCAGGAAGTTATGAAACACTGCTTATCTACTCTCCGAAACCTTTCAAGATATGCACATTTAGCTGATGTGCTTGTTGCCCATCAAGGATCCATTGAAACCATCCTTCGAGAGTTTCTAAGGTTGGTATATCATGTCATTTACAGCTTAGAATTCCTTTTCTTCCTGGATTTTTTTGGGGGGTTCTTAAGCTTTCTACTAAGTTGGCAAATCTGAATCTGGTTCAGGAACAAGGAAGAGGGCTATTTCATTGCTTGTGAGCTATTGAAGAACTTGTGTACACGCCCAACAAGTGCTGAAGCAACACGCGGTTTGTCTTCCATGTTGAAGCGACTCCAAGCCCTTGTGGATGATCTTACCAGAAAAGTGAACCATGAGAAGAGGTTAATTTTGTTTGTTTCTTATAATCAATTTTAAAGATAACAAGCCAAACAATTTCTAATCTCCCTTGATCTGTTTTCGAGTTAATACTAATAATATGGTATTGCATATGCAGGAAGCCTCGAGCTGCGGCTGCACGAGACACCACAGAGCGAAGATTGAGAGAGGCCACTGAACTGCTGAATTTGATTACATGTGGGCTGAACAGTTCATGGCCTTAAAAGCATTAAACTAGTAATCATAGAAATCAAGTGCAACTGTAGAATATGTTGTAGGACAACTCTATTTTTTTTTTTTCTTAAATAGTTTTCTTGGAGGTTCTATTCCACTGCACTATTTGTGCATATTTTAGAAATTTGTTGAATATTAGTACAATTAACCAAAGTTTTAGTGTTCATATTTCATGAAATCTGCATTCATATGCTGATATATTATGTAGTATGTACTGTATATATTTCGGTATTTCCTTACCTTTGTTAATCGTATTCATAACTTGATCTTTTACTGACATTCTTGTCAGCCATATTTCCTTATCTTAGTGTTAATTCTGAAGTAACCAAAGATTGAACACATTGCCCCTATTCGAATTCAGTTGTATCATCAGTGTCAATAACAATAATCTCTACCACTCTTTGATTAGAACAAATGGTAGTTTCATAAGCAGATACTTATTTTTTGTTGACGCGAAAATCATACACATTTCACATAAGCAGCTACTTATTGATATTATATGAGTTAGCTCTACTCTGTAATGCAGCAAGGAGAGGGAACAATACAGAGAAAGAAACTATAACCAGCTTTAACTTAATTTATTCTTTGATTAGAACTAGTGGAAGTTTCTTAAGCTGCAACTTGATTGGCAATTTGGGTGATTAACAGTTGTTTAGCGTAGTTATTTAAAGCTCAACCGCGCAAGTGGAGCTTTTTTTTGGATGATCGCGAATGATTAGTGGTGTACAAGTACAAGTTGATAGAGAGCTTGACTAAGACATGTACGACAGTACTAGGCCATGGCGGCTCACGTTGGCCGCCTACAAGGAATCTGTTGAACAAGATTCTGCCCCCTGGAATAATCAATAGCAAACAATTCCACAATAAAATCACTCTCCTGCACAGTTGCACGTCTTCACTATCTGTTTTATAAGTAGCATGTTAGTTATATTACACTTGAGCATACGGATGCTAAACCGGTATGTAATGCAGTAACATCACTGTCCCGACGTCCTTTAGATACACAAGTGTATAATAGAGTTTATAAGCAAAATTTACCCTCAAGAGAAAAGTCTCATTCCAAAATGAGAGATCCAATACATATTTGCTGACAAAAACAAAACTTGGTGAAAAAATGATACTCCTAGTTTGCATTTGGCCAAAAAAAAAAAAAAAAATCCACAAAAAAAAGAAGAAAGGTTCAAAATAAATAAGATTCCAAGTGGGAACTCTAATCAACTGAAGTATGGACCACTTGATCCATTAACAGATTCCCAATATCAGAAGTTGTTGAAAGTTGGATTAGATTTTGTCTTCCTCATTCATTTTTAGAGGGCCCAATTTAAATTAATACAGCTGAATTTCAGCCTTGTCTTATGATAAATTTATCCAAAAAAAAAAAAAACTTCTGTAACACAGAGTATTATTACTACTACCTCTGTTACATATTAGTTGCAACTTTGGAATATACTAATATGTAACGGAGGTAGTATTAGTAAACACTCAGGATTTTATTTTATTAAGAAATGACTTGTTATATTTCGAGTGAAAAACCCGGGGTAGTTTTTAACATCCCCAAGTATAAAACGGTAACACAGTTCTCCCTACCTTTGTGATTAGTTTTGACACACATTAAAAAAGCCATGAAATTTCGTAGAACAATTGCCTAAACTCAACATATCGAAGCAATTAAACTAACACATATCAAATTTTAAATGCCAAATGCTACATAAAGAAATAACTTTAAGCAGCCCTTGCAGTAATTTCTAGTCTATTAACTAAAACAGCAGGATCAATGAAAAAACCTCTCCTAGGCACAGTTACTGTAAGAACACCATCCTCATACCCAGCTGATATTCCATCAAGATCAATTCTTCCCGGAAGCCGGAACTTCTTCATGAACCTCCTCGGAGGATCGACGGTATTATCACTGGCCTCGGTTCGAATTATTAGGTACTTCAAGTCCTCTAGTTCCACCTTAATGTCTTCTTTCCTCACCCCTGTCATATCCAAATCACCAACAGAGAATTACGAAGTATATAACAGAATAACCATAACTTAAAGGGTTCATTTGGGATCACTGATAGTTTTCAGTTTTTAGAAGTAAAACAAGTTGTATGTATGATTATATCATATATTGAATTTAAAAATAGCCATACTTATTTTAACTAAAACTATTATTTCTTCTGATTTCACTTTAAGGTAGGTGAAGCGTATAAAGATAAACTTCACAAGCTAAAAAAAGGGATTGGTGACTGATGGACAAGTATGGCAAGATTCAGATGTACACAATCTTATGTAGTACACGTTTCGCTATATAATAAAGAGGGAGAAAGAATGTATAGTTAAGGACTTGAGGTACCTGGAAGGTCAGCAGAGAAGACATGAGAATCAGGAGTTTCTCTCCAGTGTACATAGTTTTCAGGCTTATGGAAGTATGGTAATAACATGTATGGATTGTAAAGAATGTCCCAGGAATAAGGATGAAATGGGGAGATCTCCATTCTTATTGATTTGATTTGTTTTGGTTTTTTGAGGTTAAAGAGGTATGCAAATGCAAAGACTAACAGTGTGGTTTTGTTAAGGAAGGGAGGCACAAGGATTTGGGAGAGTGTCCTTTTTTATAGGCCAAATTGGGAGGTGGATGTGGTATCAACAATTCAACATCAAAGCTTACAAGTTGAAGATTTGGTAAATTTAGTTCTTTAATTTTTACTTTTTCTGTCCGAAATTAATTGTTTTCGTCATAATTTCACTTAAAACACTCTTTTATACACAAGTTGTCTTCTTTGAGGATAACTATTTCAGATACATACTGTACATGAGTAACATGACAGAATATTTGAGTCCACAACCAGAAGTCTACAAGGAGTAATGTTTAATTAAAAAAAAAAAATTAAAAATTAAAAATTAAAAGAAAAAAAACTTCAATGCCCAACTATAAGGAAAGATATTTTTGGGAGGGGAGGACCAGAAAGATTAGTGGCTGATACAAAATGACAGTTTTGCCCCTAGATTTTTTATCCCAAATATCAATATCTACAGAATTAAAAAAGAGGTACCATGTGCTAGCTATATTGGAAATACTGAAATAGTAAAGTTTAAGTAAAGTTCAGTATCCTGATACCTTGGTTGCATGTGTCCATTTGCTTTTGGGTAAGGCCTGCTGCTGTCAATTATGCAGTACAAGTATTTTATGTAACATAAAGTATAAGGAGATTCAGGCAGAAAGCTTCAGAAATTAAAACACTAAAACTCAAGCAGCAGCAAGCTTCAGTAACATGTATTGCAGAGAAACACATATAGTTAGAGATCCATGGAAAGGGCCGATTTCAGTAGGTCATGTGTGGTTGTTTTTGTGCGGTTAAGTTGGAAAAGGATTTAGGAATATATGTGACTATAATTTAGTGTCACGAGTCACGGCTATGTTACTTTGACTCTTCTATTAATCTTAAGTCTTTGACTTGACACTAATACTAATTTGAGACATCGATCACCCTGAAAGTTCAATAAAGATTAAGTTTTTTGTAGAAAAAATCAAGATAGAAGGAAAGCAAAGAGCGAGATCCAAATACTAATGTTCAGTATCAGCAGTTCCTTACTTCCTGACTTCAAAAAACTGGTTAATGGCACGCTTGCCATTTGATATGAATATATGAAACTATAAAAATGTATTCCAGAGATTTTCATAGCAATTCTTCAATAGGTTTGTACTATTGTCACAGGTTTGACAGCCAGAACTCAATCAACTAAAACTATCATCCATCAGATCACCACAATAGGAAACTCTATAAGAATATAAGCAGCAAGTTAAATGACTAACTAAAACTTATCAGAAAAAGAAAATGGTCTCCATGAAGATTTATCAATTCAATGAAGCCCTAAGAAGAAAATTGGGTTTTCTACATGAAAATGACTAGAATATCCAATGTTTCATTCCGCTAAATGTAGTAGTACAGTAGTCATGCATATGATACAATAACAATGTATTCAAATTCAATCATGTTCCACTAATCATACAGTGAACTACAAGTTTATTGAGAGGTACCTTAAACTTATCATGGATTTTCCATCATATTAAAAATGACAATCCAATTACACACAATATTATGTAGTCAACCCAAGCAGCCAAAGCAATTACTGTAAGATGGCACATTTGCTGAAGGTCTTCTGGAGAACGGAAAGGAAGAGGAATGACAGGATGAGAGATAAGCGGGGCAGCTGAACGAAGAACATGCTTAACAATTGTGCAAGAAAATTCAGACTGTTTGGTAAGAAATACAGTTACGCCCATGGATTTGAATAATTTGATCAACTCAGGAGCTCCACCCCACTTTTGCTCTCTAATTTACAGTTCAATGCAACAATGACATGAGGAAAAAGCAAGAAGGGAATAAAAGTATTCTCATTGGAAGCTCCTCTTCTCTTTATTTCATGGCTTTGTACAGGCCACACATGCCCTTATGAGACTCCTTCCAATGCTGCTTCTGGCAATCAGGGAAACAATAAGCTATCGTTCAAAGACCTACTGCAAGAAAAAGACTAATCAGTGCGAAATTCTCACGCATTGCACATCGCCAAATTATCTTCTAGTATGCTTTTTATGTCAGAAAATGGTCTTCGCTGGTTGGTTCTGTATACTCGGTGGTGGTTGAGTTGGCTGATGAAAAGGATTTTTCCTCATAAGCCTGACCAGGTGGATGTGAAACTGTCACTGCTACAATATCATTGCCCTTGGCCATCCCTGCAGGCCATTGAGCATCCACCGTCTCAATAAATGGCTCAAAACGCATAAATTGAGACCATTTGGTTGTGGCTTGCACATCTTCTTGTAGCAAAGGGTGAACCAAAGTCATACCTCTCATAGAAGCATACACAAATCTAAGCTCCTCAAACATTGGATTCCTATATCTAAGCTCACCATCAGAATTGCAACACACAACATCGAAAACAGGAAAGTACTCGGTTCCTTCAAGAGACAAAGACTTGATCATTTTCTTGTGGCAAGGAAACATTAAGGACTCTTTCTCAAAGGTCACCCTCATAATCTCAGTATTCGGGGCAGGTACGATTTCTCTTAGCTTTGTTGCCTCCTGAGCATCATTCTCAGATCGATATAGATAAAATGCTAGATCCCCACCATCCCCCCCAATGAATTGGACACAGGGAAATGGCTGCACTCTGCCAGGCCATTCAGAGTTTTTGCCAACCCTAACACCAAAGAAATGCCCGGGCCGTAATCGCCTCCATGGATCAGTCCTATATAGAGCTGCACCAGCTCTATAGAGTGACTTGATGAAAGAAGCAGTTACACCCTCCACTTTCATCAAGCAAGTACTAGATGCAGGACCAAGTCCTGGCCCAGATCCAAATTGCTCATGGAACCTACCAACCAAGTTCTTCAAATGCACATCCATATGAATTTCAAATCCTACTAACTTCCACCAAAAATCACTGAAAAATAAAATAAAATGAAAAATAAAAAAATAAAAAATAAAAAAAAATCAACAAAACAATGACCTCAGAATAATGCAGCTTATCATCCAAATCAAAATCAACAATATCAATGCAAATTCCAAGAACAATGAAAACCCCAGAAATCTAATAGCAGATTACACTTTCCAGGTCCCAAAATCAAAATCCCTTCTTTTAATAACTAAACAAGTGAAATTCATTCTCAAAATAATTACAAATCAACGAATACCCAAAAAACCAATTTCATAAATGTTGCAACCCAGATGCCAAAGTTTACTCCTTTTTTAGTAAAGCAGTAAGATTTTAGACTGATGAATAATATACTTATAATAAACTAGTACTCAAACAAATTAAATAGAACAACAATGATTGAAATGGCTATATAAGATAAGCAATTACATTGAATGGGAGAGTGTGAAGATTAGTACTGTACCAGATTTCAGTTGAAGAAGAACAAAGCCTTGCAATTTTGTTGATGAAAAATCCTATGAACTACAAAGATATGGGTGTTTTTTACCTCTCCGAATTGAGAAAAAGGGGGGGGGGGGGGGGGGGGGGGGGGGGTATCTACCACATTGACAGTGTCAAAATAGAGCTGTTAAATAGGTCAGCTGCTGTAATATTGACCAGATTAAGTTGTAGTCAATAAGATATCCATAGGTCAATTATGTTGAGGTAGTCTTAAACCTTGGGTCTATAAGAATTTTCTAATGATGGTATATTGGTATGAAAGATTACGGGAGTGTTTGAAAATTGGCTTTTTGTCTAACTTTTAGCTTTCTAATTTGGTCAATCAGCCAAACAAATATGTTTGGTAGTTGACTTTTAAGCTGACTTTTCCGCCAAAAGCCAAAAGCTAATAGGAGTAGTTTTTTCTATTGGCTTGTTGGCCCACTTTATCACTAATAAACAACTAGCAATCATTAATAATTTTACCAAATACTTTTGTAAACAGCCAGTTTAAACAACTAACTTAAAAAGCCAATTCATATAGCTAATACTTCCAGCCAAACAAACAAGCCAACAACCAACTGTCGATTGCAAAACAACCCCTACCTGTTTAGGAATAAGTAAAAAAAAAGAAAGAAAGAAAAAAAAAAAACTTTTTTCACTAGTAAAAATAAGTTAATTCAAGTGAAAAAAAAAAATCATCTAAAGTAAATTAGAAAGCAAAATCTTATATTGTTGTAAGAGATATATATAGGCCAATGTTTGTTTTTTTTATATAGATAACCAAAAATTAAACTTTGGCAAATTATTAAAGGAATGGCGGAGTAAGTATTATTACATCTTGTTTTTGATATTTTCATTATTTGGTTTAATTTTGGTAGATGATGCACTTATTTGGACACCAACAAAAATTATCAAATGAGAGAACGTGAATCAACTAAAATAGAACAGAAGAAGTATCTCATAATATGAACAATACTTTTTTCACAAATGCTTGATGAATGCGGATTTTCATTAAGTTAATATATAAAACGGGTTAAATTACCTTTATATACTACAAAAGTTATCATTTTTCTAACTTAAATTTTACCCTTAAAACACAATTATAGATAATAATGTATCAAATTAATTATATTAACCTTCAAATTATATATCCACTAGAAATTACAAATAAATACAATATAACTCATTATAAATTAAAAGTTACTTGTAAAAGAAATTAAATTACCCTCGAATTAATCATATTACAATTAAATAAACGCTCGTCTTATACAAAACTTATTATAATTTTTTTTTAGTAACAATAATAATTGTACTCTAATAATGTCCTTTCCATGTTTCAAAAAAAAAAAAAAAAAAATCCTTTTCATGTTTCAATTATATATACTTCTTCTGTTCTTTTATTATTGCACCATAAGGGTTTGATACAAATTTTTTGACAGTGGAAAATATGACGAGAGAGAAAAGTAAAAATACCAAGTTGCCCATGTGATTGTATACACAAAATGAAAAGCAAGGGGTTGAAAAGCAAGGGTATATAGGTATTTATGGTGTGAACACAAAAATTTATTTTCCTAAAATGGATATGGTGCAATATGTATGAAACTTCCTTAAAAAACAAGTGGTGCAATATTAAAAAAGCGGAGGAAGTATATATATATATATATATATATATATATATATATATTTGTCTTTTTTTTTTAATTTGGAAAAACACTTTCCTTACCAAAAGTGGTTAAGATTCAACCATTGATTATTAAGGCCCGAAATCATAGCCCAAATAAGTAAAAGAAAGAGAGGCCCATAACTTCAATATAAAATAATTGGCGCTCGTCGTACTAAAAAATATCTCCTCTCACCTTCTTCTTCCTCCTCCTCCCATTTTCTCTCTCCTAGGGTTTTTCTCTCTCCTCTTTCAACGTCAAATCGACAATGATGCAACCAGGACAACAAGGTATGGTAGCTCCACCACCATCAATGGCGGCTTCGCAACCTTCCATGGATCAGAACTACCATCAGCAGCAGCAGATTCAGCTTTTGCAGCAGCAGCAACAACAATACCAGCAACAATGGATGGCGCAGCAGGCTTCGCAACAACCACCGCAACAGCAGTATCAGCAACAGCCTGCTGCTACCGCTGAGGACGTTCGCACGCTTTGGATTGGAGATCTGCAGTATTGGATGGATGAGAATTATATTCGTAATTGTTTCGCTCATACCGGCGAGGTATATTGTATCTCATTTGAATTTTTATTGATTTTCGTCGATTAAATTTTCGTGATTTTTGTTGTGAATTTGCTGTCTTATCTTAGGTATTCTGTTTGATTAAGGTTATGGTAATATGTGATCTGTTGATGTTGCTTATGTAATTTAGGTTATGGAAATATATGATCTGTTTGATTAAGGTTTAATTTTTGGCAGCGTATGTAATTTATTGATTGTAGTATAAGGTTGTAAATTTGTTATTGTTTTTGCCTTGTCGAAGGTTTTCTGTTTGATTGAAGTTGTGAGAATGTATGATCTGTTCATGTTGTGATGATTCGATTAATTTTTAGCCAATTATGTAATAATTGATTATAGTGTCGGATTAGCATTGTCGTGTGTTTGACTATATGTTGTCCGGAGGTTTTGGATGTTTACCATTGACTGCATGACTGGTCCTGGTAGATTGATGGAGAGGGAAGGTACTAATGAGAGATCTTACTTGGGATTTTTTTTTTGTGGCTGAGATTATATTATTGTTAATTCTGTATATACTAGTCGAGGACTCGAGGGAGACCTTGATTTTTGACTCGTATTTCCTCTTAATATTGAAGATACTATGTTTTTTAGGGAGGTTGTCTTTTATTTGTGGATCTTGTTAACATTCTGTTTTACTGATGTCTTTTTAACAAGTCCGACATTTCATAAGGTGGCTTTGATTGCTGTAGTTTGTACTTACTGAAAGTATAAGGAGTAGATTTGGTGGATTATGTAAGAGAGGGTTCTTACAGTGTGAACTCAGTTTTATTTTTTGGGACTTGGGAGGCAAATCAGATTGGTATGACTGAACACATAATATGTTAATTTCATGTGTCAAAGTGTCTGCTTCCATGTTACAGCTAATTTTTTCAGAAGCTTAGGTGTGTTTACTTTATTCACCACTAATATTACCTAATCTTGCAGCTTTCCAATGTCAAAATTATTCGTAATAAGCAAACCATGCAGTCAGAGTGCTATGGATTTCTTGAGTTCACCACACATGCTGCTGCTGAGAGAATTCTGCAGACATACAATAATACCCTGATGCCAAATGTTGAGCAAAACTACAGATTGAATTGGGCTTTCTATGGATCTGGTGAGAAGCGGGGAGAGGATGCTTCTGATTATACAATTTTTGTGGGTGACTTGGCTACAGATGTTACTGATTACACATTACAAGAGACTTTTAGAGTTCGCTACCCCTCAGTTAAAGGTGCTAAGGTGGTGATGGATAGGCTTACTGGTAGGGCAAAGGGCTATGGATTTGTTCGTTTCAGTGATGAAAGTGAGCAATTACGTGCCATGTCAGAGATGAATGGAATGATGTGTTCAGGTCGTGCAATGCGTATTGGAGCTGCTGCTAACAAGAAAAGTGTTGGTGGAACAGGTAATTACTAACATTTGGCAGTGTGTATTGTTATATGAATGTCATAGTTAATTAATTCTGCATGCATGAACATGTTGAATTTTGTATTGATTCCTGCTTTTGTTGTTTATATTAGTCAGAACATAAAGTTGGTAAGGTTGAAAAAATGGTGATTGCTTATGCTCTGTGTTGGTTTACAATTAAAGTTTTATTTGGGTCTCCTACATTCAGTTGTTCTCTTGAAGATGCGCAGAAATTCAGTTCCAGTGCTTTCCTTTCAGATTTGGGAATTATTAATTCTAAATTGAAAATCTTATAGAACTCCCATTGTCTCAAAGCAGGGTGTCAAGAGGCTCTACCATTTAGGGGCCTGGGACTGAATTCAGCCGAAATGGTTACCCCCTTAATACGTTGCCTTGTGTAGGTCAGTAATGTCATAAATTTTCCATTTACAGCAGTTTCCAGTGCTAAAAGTTATTCTTCCATTCAGTTTAGTATATTATCCTTTTTACAGCTATCAGTTAAGTTCAATTTCATTACAATTTAGGATGTCAGTTTTTGGCATTTCTTTCGCTTTAGTTTAATACGTTGCCTTGTGTAGGTCTGTAATGTCATAAATTTTCCATTCATTCTTCCTTTCAGTTTTGTATATTATCCTTTTTACAGCTATCAATTCAGTTCAATTTCATTACAATTTAGGATGCCAAATTTTGGCATTTCTATCGCATTAGCTTTTTCTTAATGCTCCTTTCCCCTCCTTTATAAATTTCTTTTTCTTCTTCTTCTGTTGTCAAGAGGTGCCCTGTTTGTGTTGCTTCTTTACTTTTTATTTTAAAAAAAGAACTACACGAGTCTGTGGTCTAATAATAGTTGTGTACCTCTTAGAAACAGTGAGTAACATCGTTTGGATTATTTTGGTTCTTAGGTTATTATGATCTCCTCAGTGAGCATAACTATCCGTTTATTCCATAACATTTTGTGATTCATTTAAGTGCCCTAAATAAAATATTCAAAGTATGTACTAGTTTGTCATAAATAATGTATAATGCCCGTATGTCTGTTCTGTTCAGTGGCTAGGGATTGTTTGGAATTTGTTTGCTAAATGTTTTCTGTGATCACTATATTTGTGAATTGAGGTGGTGCGACTTTACCTTCTGGTGATGATAAATTATCCATATGGGTTTTAGGTCATTTGCTCTCTTGTTGAAATATTTGATAGATTTGTGCTCTTTCAGATCTTTTAGTTGATGAGCAGATGAATTTTAATATTTTGCTTGTTTACTGAGGGAGCTAGGTCTTTGGCTCTTTCCATATGGTTGTGCTGGTATTTTGCATGAGTTCCTTTTGTTTTTGTGTGAAAAGCCTACTAGCTTTTCATTTTCTGTCCCCTTGTATTTTGTAACCTTTGCTTTTGCACTCTTTTTAAAGACTGTAAGAGTAGAGAGAAAATCATTGGACGGGGAATCAATATGTAAAAACAAAACCTTACCAATATAGGGTATGTTGATTAATGTAGACTAAAAAAAAGTTGTCACAAATATAAAATGACAATGAAGTATGTAAATATTATGTCATTGCTTTGCACTTTTATGATCTGACTTTGTAGTCTAATAAATTGTTTTTTTTTTTTTGTTTTTTTTTTTTTTTTAAAGTCTTTTTCTTCAGTCAAGAATATTAGCACTTTTGACTTGTGTTGTCTTTCTGAGTTACATGATGGTCATTACTTTTCAGTTGGTCGAAATAAGTTTTGTAAGGTCCTTGTTGCTTTATCCTTGTCCTCTTTCTTAATCGCAGCTTCATACCAGAACTCTCAGGGAACTCAAAATGACAGTGATCCAAGTAACACTACTGTGGGTACCTTTCCCTTAAGAGTTTCATCTAAGTTGTACTTGATAATATCTTGACGTGATTTTTTATTTTTATTTTTTTTTCAGATTTTTGTCGGCAATCTGGATTCTAATGTTTCTGATGAAATTTTGAGACAAACATTCAGTCCTTATGGGGAATTGGTCCATGTAAAAATACCTATGGGCAAGCAATGTGGATTTGTTCAATTTACTAACAGGTTTGCATGGATTTATGATACGTCCGTAGTTGCATGTGATTCTTGCAGGTCTGCATATGCGATTTGAAGTTAATATATTGTCTTATTAATTCTGCAGAAGTGGTGCTGAGGAGGCATTGAAAGCATTGAATGGAGTACAATTAGGTGGACGTAGTGTTAGACTCTCTTGGGGACGTAGTCCTTCAAACAGACCGGTATGTTTTCATTTCTTTTTGGGTGCTCAGTATAGTATATCTTTGTCCTAGTCCTGAGCTAAGCGGTTGAATGTATGCAGTCGCAACCTGATCAGAGCCAGTGGAATAATTCTGCTTATTATGGATATCCACAAGGATACGACTCCTATGGATATGTGTCTGCGCCTCAAGATCCTAACATGTACTATGGTGGTTATCCCGGATATGGTGGTTACCCAATGCCTCAGCAGGCACAGATGCCATTGCAACAGCAACAGGTTAGTTGATGTGTGATACTTTTGGATGAATCACCTATGAAGCATTTGAAGTGTATCCAAAATGATGGCTGTTCATGTTGTGCTGTTGCAACGTTAAAGTCTCAGTTCTTGTTTCTTATGCTCAGTTTTCTGGCTCCTAGAAAGTTCTCGGAAACTTTCTTGTTTAAAATCTCATTACGTTTGTTTATTGTGCAGTGATCCAGCTATGCTAAGTGCCTAAGCGGGATAAGTTGATAGCCAGGGAGCGTATATTTCACCTGAGGCTGCTCTTCTGGAGCTATGGTCCTCTCTGAAATAGCTGAATGTAGTATACTCTGATTCTGCTGGTCAAATTTTCTTTTCTTTTTTTTGGATTTTGCTTAAAGCTGCTTGTATGTAGCTTGCTTTTGGTACGGCTCGCGTAATGTTCTTGAGATTTGTCATACTTGGATATGGCTTGTGAGTTTTGATCATATCATGTGTTATTTTTAAATTAGATCTATTTTTGATTCTAAATTTATCTGTGCTGCCTTTGAATGTCTTTTTTTTTTTTTTTTTTATTTTTTTATTTTGGAAATAGTTAGGACCTAAACAAAAGAGAATTTGTTGCCAATAAAAATTGATTTAAGTTTTAGCTAAGATTTTTTTTACTACTAGAATTAAACGGTTTGCCTTAACGTGTGCCTGTGGGAAGTTGGGCTCATGTTTACAAATCTCAATTTTAAAGAAAAGCTATATGAAAAAAGAGTAAATAGTGGGATTATGAATCTTGCAATTAATTTTATTGAAGGCGTATTAATACCACACAAATTGCTAATAATATCATGTACTTTAATTTGTTTATTAATCTCAAAACTTTACTATTAGAGGTAGTATACTAGTATTAATGTTTATCTAGTCTTATCTCTTCATGTGTTTTATGTTAAATGACAACTAAAATTGAAAGCAAGTGTAATGAGACAATTTAGGACAGTTATGCTCCACCTCATTACACTGGTTTTTTCTTACACATGCCTAGTAACATTTTGCCTCTAGAAATAGGGACTACCAGAAAGCCAAACGTTAGATATCGAAATTCAATCAAATGATTGATCAATAAGATGGAATGTAAGTAAACACGACATGTCTATTTAACAATTTTGTTATGGCACTATAATTTCTCAAGCCAAGCTATGTGCTATACTCTAACTAAAAAAAATACTGGCTTAGTTCATTCTAAAACATTTAACTAACAATTGCGCAATATTTGGGACAGTCCAAATAAACTGTACAAAGATGACAGACACAGGCTGCTTAATCTCATTGTTTGAGCACAACTTCAGACCAGTAACTTGATCAACACAGACAAAATCTTCATTCCTATTATTTTTCCCTGAGGCAAAACATCTTCAATATGGTTTCTTCATGTTTAAGCATTTATCAGACGCTTCACTGAACAACTCTTGGACTTGCTTTAATTCCTTATCTGGACAGAAAGAATAAGAAAACTTTACTAAACTCCAGAAAAGTAGCATCAGGAATCTATTTAGGAAAACTTCCTACTGAAACCAAGTATCATATTCATTCGGTTCTGAGTAATATATTCTGTTAGACTGATAGTTACCACAGTAATAACTCACAGGCTACACAAGTAAAAATGTACACGTATAAGGTACACAGTACACAAGTCAGTGACCACCTTCATGGCCTCATGAATCAAGAGTAAGCTAGTTGATCAAACTCCTCAATTAAATATTTGACGAGAAGGCATACATACGAAGTAGAATTTTTATTGCCATGTTACACCTTTTCAACAGTACATTATAACAGAACCTAATGCTCTGCTTATTCTGGCTGGACAACTATTTATATTGTAAAATGATTCAATGGGGCAAAAACAATATCAATGTGGTTATAGATGTATCAACTAAACCAGAAGCTGTATGCAGATCCGGGGCAAAGCCAGGATTATAAAATTCCAGGGGCTGGTTGATGCTTTAATTTATTAAATATAAATATATAAGATGTTAAGTATTATTACTATAATACTATGTGATTGTACATTTTTTTACGAAAAGCTCTTATCAATTTTACAAGGATACTTTGACTGAAATTTGGGGGGGCCACTTTTCTATCCACACCTTCATCTCTTGGAAACAGAGGGAAGACTTTGCAATAGAGCAAGCAGCTACAGTACAAAGATGAGAGCTAAAATTGAAGCTACAAAAATCAAATTTACTACCTAAGCTAAGCTAAATTTTTAATATAGCAGCAAAATTTTTAATTAGATATCTTTATTAATTAATACTCTAGGGTACTTTCTTCTTATTTCTTGTATTGCTAGCTATTTATCTTTAATAAAAAAGATATCAGTGTTTTTTATTTATTTCATTAGATAACCTACCAAGAAAAATAATTATTCAAATTAAATAACATAATGTGAAGTGTGTAGCTTATTAATTATCAATAAGTAATTTAATGTAAGAAATAACCTTACATTAACAAACAAGTAGAATAATAGAAGGAAAAAAAAATCAATTTGGTTAACTAGCTTTTTCGTGCCACCATGGCACCACTCACCAAGAGTAAAAAGATTTGACAATTTAGAGCAAAGGAGGTTTGAATCTAGAATCTATGATATTAAAGCTGTAACATTAAAAATACCATTGAAGCAAATGCAACATTACTGATAAGACTAGACAAGAATAATATATATACAGATTTTATGGAGGCCAAGTATATAAATCAAAGGCTGTGGAATTTGGCTGCGGGGGCCAGGCCTCCACCAGCCTCCCCTTCGCCCATGGTGCAGATTGTCAAGTGGTACACCAAAAAACTAGGAAAGCATAATTGACTGGTTCAAAAAATTCCATAGTATGAAAATTCTATAATATTTCCAGTCAAGTATTTGAGTAGTTTTATGACAGGGGCTTCATTTCATACAGGCAAAATCTAAAGAAAGAGTAGACAATGCAAATTATTTCATACGGAATGTAATTAATAGTAAAAAGCAAGTCAATACCAGCAGCTTCCAGTTGCTTCTGCAATTCTTGGCCAATAGCATCATTTTCTGCCTGGTAATATAAACAAGAAAGGCTGCTTTAACAGGCTCTATAAATTTCAATATTTCACAGCAAATTATCTACTAGCCTACGTAAATACCTGAAGCTCAGCGATTCTTTTCAGTTGAGCCTCTTCACCTCCCTCAGCTAGTGGTAGGGCATTAACCAAGGCATCAAACTGTAAAGAGCAAGTTAGATAAAAAAAATTAGTGATGACACAAATTATTTGCAAAGGCAGAAGAGAAAATTATTCTAGGCATTTTATGGGTTAAAATAGTTTCCCCAATCTAGAACTCCTCATCTCCCCAACAAATTAATAAGAAAAAAGAATAGAAAAGAAAGCTTGCCATAGTTGCACTGGTCTAAAGATTTACAAGTAAAAAAAATAGAAGACAGGAACTGATATTTATATAAAAAAATCCGTGGCAAATCGCACAGGACATTACCGATTAACTCAAGAAGCAATCAAGTATTGAGAATAAGCCCTAAAACCTCTATAGAACTCTATGGTAGAAACAGATACAAAAATAAAACCAAAATGGCAACATCATTTTCATCCTAAGGGAAATAAAAAACAAGATGAAAAGGGAGGAAGATGAACTCTACATTGGTTTGCCATGTGTGTGTGTGTGTGTGTGTGTGTGTGTGTGAGTTTTTTTGACAATGGTATGCCATGTTAATAATTGAAACTTGGTGGGCTAAAAGCTGCACTTCGGTTTTACAGGCATAAGTATGAAGCTAAACGTTTCTTCTAATGGCCACCCCGATATCTGTAATTCTTATGCTCAAAGCTTACACCTTTAATTTCATCTTTCCACAACTATTAAAGACTCTCCCCTTTAGAGATATACCAAGCCTAACTAGATCCAGAAAACAGAATATCTTCATCACAGACTAATCTTAGGAAGGACACATCAAAATTATATTTACCATATACTTCTGCAAGCTCAAATACAAATCCGATCAACCTAATATAAATAGCTTCTTTGCTATGGGTCTTACTCAAACTGAGCAGTTACTCTCTACTTGGTGAACCCTGTCAGCACAAGTAGCTGCAATGAAATGCAAGCCTATTACCACTTCTTCAAGTTGTAATTAAATCAAGTGAAGAAAATATGGTCTTAACTTTTTTGGACAGAGTTATCATACACACCGAGCAACTGAATTCCTACACATTGACTTGAGAAAGTCATTCTAGTATAAAATCACAAATGCTGTATTACCACCAACAACCCAATATGTATATAGGAAGTCTCAAGAGCTCCACACATAAGCAATCTTTTCATAAGATAATTGACACTAGCAAAAGAAGCCCGTCTCGATACAATGAAACTAAAATAACATCTCCAACAAAACACATAATTAACATCAATATATGAGCCTAAAATGGCACAATTCCAATATTACAGTTCAATTTTCATCAATATTCCACCCAAAAATCAATTTAAATAAATACTTTAAAAGGGTAGAAGAAAATAAATAAACCCCAGGAAAATTTACCTGCTTTGCAGCCTTAACAAGAGCAGCACTGGCGGTTTTGGGTTCATCAGCAAAATTGGCGGAAGCATCAGGCGGCGGTTGTTGTTGCTGCTGCTGCCCTTGTTGGGGTGGATTGGGATTCGAATTATTTGAACTAGGGTTCGAATTAGGGTTAGGGTTCGAATTAGGAGGTTCAGGGTAATTAGGAGAGAGACGAACAGGAGGAGCATCTCGTTGTAAAGTTCCGAAAGTATTGAATGCAAGTGATGCTATCAAATTTACTTGTTCTTGCAATTGCGATATTATATCCATCTTCTTCCCTTCATTTTTTCATGGAAATTGCAGTAAATTAAAAATCGAAATTAGAGAAATAGATCAAAAATTAAAATTAACTAGCAAATCAATTGAAGTATAACAAAGAGGGTATAAGTGAGAGAGATTAAGAGTACTTACTTGTGAAGATTTGCGGATAATTTTCTGCAAAATTCGAAGAGAAAGCTCTGTAAATATGAGCAGAGTAACGAAGAAGATGGTTAGCTGATTGCTGCAGTTGTAGTTCTACAAGTGTTGACTGGCATACAGAAAACGAATGCGCTGGCTATAGGGTATTGTTTAGCTTTTCACTTATTTTACAAGACGGAATAATTGATGTCTGTGCGCTTCTCCCTACGTTTATTTTAAGTGTTACACGTCTTAGATGCGATATACGTACAGATACACTAGTGTTACGGTTTTAGACTTGTTGGCCTGTTGGGTGTATTCTATATGACCTATTACTATGGGACGTTAATAGAGTTAAAATAAACACAAACTTTTAAATAAAACGGATGTTCAGTAAATTACTGAACATCCGTTATAAAGTGACAATAAAATGTGCAAAAGTTACACTAAAACACACAAAAGTTACCCTGACATATATAAGAGTTATTTATGCTTCATTGATAAATTTGACAAAAGTGACACTAAATTTGACAAAAGTAACACTAAACCTGACAAAAGTGTACCCGATGTACAGTAAATTACTGAAAATTGGGTGTATACAAAAGTTTTCCTAAAATAAATTACGCTTAATTACTCAACCAGGCTAACAAATGATCACATAGTCCTAGTTAATCAAGGATTCTTAATCTCTTGTTGTTCGCTTTAATTGAAGCTGCAGTTAAAGGGAAGTGTGCTCGGATATATATAAAGACTACTTAATGTCATCCCTCTGCCTAATTAGTCATTTATACATGATTTAGTTCAAGCTAATAATCATGCATATAAAAGGCCACAAAGATTGTTTCAGTTCTTAACAAGCATGCAACATCCCGGATGAATGAAAAATTCGTTTATGTTCATCCCCTGTTACTGTTGCTAGCTAGGCATCAAGACACCTTTGCTTACAGGATTATTATAAACATCTTGCAATAGCAAGCATCACCAAACAGAAAATAAATGAGAATCATACAATTGATGCTCAACTGTCGAAGTATCCCATGGCAAGTTCAAGTAAGCAAGAAAAATTGATCAGCTGTGTAATTTAAGAGCCACAAACAACATACAAAGGCACAAGTGTAGAAATTATATTTATTCATAGATGAGAAAGAACTTAACGAGTTCATTACTACAATAAGAAAACATAAACTAAAAGTTGTTTATCATAACCTACTAAAAGCAAAGCAAATCTTAAGCAACAGCTTTCCTAACAGTAACAATCCCACATAACCAACTCAAAAGCCACCACGGAGACGAAGGACAAGGTGGAGGGTGGATTCTTTCTGAATATTGTAGTCAGCCAAGGTGTGTCCATCCTCGAGTTGCTTCCCTGCAAAGATTAATCTCTGCTGGTCTGGGGGAATCCCCTCCTTATCCTGGATTTTAGTTTTCACATTATCGACAGTATCTGAACTCTCAACCTCCAGGGTGATGGTCTTCCCAGTTAAAGTCTTGACAAAAATCTGCATCCCACCTCTTAAACGCAGCACCAAGTGAAGGATAGACTCCTTTTGGATATTGTAATCTACAAGGGTCCTCCCATCCTCAAGCTGCTTCCCAGCGAAAATCAACCTCTGCTGATCAGGGGGAATGCCTTCCTTATCATGGATCTTAGTCTTTACATTATCAACAGTGTCTGAGCTCTCAACCTCCAAAGTGATGGTCTTCCCCATCAAGGTCTTAACAAAAATCTGCATCCCTCCTCTCAAGCGCAGCACCAAGTGAAGGGTAGACTCCTTTTGGATATTGTAATCCACAAGGGTCCTCCCATCATCAAGCTGCTTCCCGACAAAGATCAACCTCTGCTGGTCCAGGGGAATACCTTCCTTATCCTGAACCTTGGCTTTGACATTATCAATAGTGTCAGAGCTCTCAACCTCCAAAGTGATAGTCTTCCCTGTCAAAGTCTTCACAAAAATTTGCATTCCACCCCTTAATCGGAGAACAAGATGGAGGGTTGACTCCTTCTGGATACTGTAATCAGCAGGAGTACGTCCATCCTCGAGCTGCTTCCCAACAAAGATCAACCTCTGCTGATCTGGGGGGATTCCCTCCTTGTCTTGAATTTTGGTCTTAACATTGTCAATAGTGTCGGAGCTCTCAACCTCCAAAGTAATAGTCTTCCCTGTTAAAGTTTTCACAAAAGTTTGCATACCACCCCTTAATCGGAGCACAAGATGGAGGGTTGACTCCTTCTGGATGTTGTAATCAGCAAGAGTACGTCCATCCTCGAGCTACTTCCCAGCAAAGATCAACCTCTGCTGATCCGGGGGTATTCCCTCTTTGTCCTGAATCTTAGTCTTAACATTGTCAATAGTGTCTGAGCTCTCAACCTCCAAAGTGATGGTCTTCCCTGTCAAAGTCTTCTCAAAAATTTGCATACCACCCCTTAATCGGAGCACAAGATGGAGGGTCGACTCCTTCTGGATGTTGTAATCAGCAAGGGTACGCCCATCCTCGAGCTGCTTCCAAGCAAAGATCAACCTCTGCTGATCCGGGGGGATTCCTTTTTTGTCCTGATTCTTGGTCTTAACATTGTCGACAGTGTCAGAGCTTTCAACCTCCAAGGTAATTGTTTTTCCTGTCAAAGTCTTTACAAAGATTTGCATTCCACCACGAAGGCGAAGCACCAAGTGGAGAGTAGACTCCTTCTGGATGTTATAGTCCGCAAGGGTTCGGCCGTCCTCGAGCTGTTTTCCAGCGAAGATCAAACGCTGCTGATCTGGGGGAATCCCCTCTTTATCTTGAATTTTGGTCTTAACGTTATCAATCGTATCAGAACCCTCGACCTCGAGAGTGATGGACTTGCCAGTTAGGGTTTTGACAAAAATTTGCATCTAAACCATTCAAAACAACAATCAATTAATCAACCATTCAAAACAGCAATCAATTTATCAACCATTCAAAACAACAATCAATTAATCAACCATTCAAACAATAATCAATAATTCAACCATGCAAAACAACAGTCAATTATTCAACCATGCAAAACAACAATCAATTAATCAACCATTCAAAACAACAATCAATTAATCAACCATTCAAACAATAATCAATTGTGTAATATAATAGCTATAACTGAAGAAAAAATTCCAAAAACCTAACTGTAATTTAGCATCAAAAGAAAGTACACACTCACATAAATCAATAACATAAATTCTAACTTTAATCCACTATATTGGAAGACAATTCACAGCAATCAAATATGAAGAACAAACCATCTAGAATAAACTATGAAAAATCTGATCTAATAAACAATTTTTGTAGAAGCTCTAAAGATAATTAAACCCTAATATGTAAAGATAAGATAAACCAATTTCAGAACAAAATAATCAAATTCGGAATAATTTTCATAATTGTATGCAAAATAGAATTGCAAATTAATCGATTGATTGAAGTAGAGCTAGAAATTGAAACAAAATAACGAAAAGAATTCAACAAATTGAAAAAAATCAAGAGAACTTACGATTGAATATTGGGAAAAAGGGTGAAGAGAGAGAATTGAATGTTGGATGGAGTTATTCGATCGCTTTAGATGTGAATATGTGATGAAGTTATGAAACCTACGTCGAGTATTTATAGGGTTTGTTTGACCGCCATAAAATTAGCAAAATACAAGTAGGGTTTGGAATATAGAGTTGTAAAAAACAAATCCGACACGTACCAAACGTCTAAAGAGTAAAGACTCCAAATCCTTAAATAACGGGTTAGTATTAAAGTTTTGAGAACTGTTTAATTAAACGAGTTAACACAATGCACCATGACACATAAATTAATACTCCTTCCGTTTCATAATGTTAGTCCCATATATTATTTTGGGCGTTTCAAAAAGATATACTCATATTGAATATATTTCATTTATAACTTGATTTTTTTTGGAATTAATAATTTGTGGATTAATGACATGACTCTAAGTAAGGAAATCTTTACCTTTAATTATGCAATTATGATTTGTGCTTTCCTAATAAAAAATTAAATAAGGTAAACTAATTATGAATTATGTTGTACTTTAATGTTAGATTCTAAATATATTTCTTTTCTTATTTTATGTGATTGATTCCATATGGGACTAACATTATGAAACGGAGGGAGTAATAATTAATAATCTATGAAATTAAAATAATTTGAACGGTCTTGTAAAAATAATTTGAATGATGCTTACACATTTTAATTTTTTTTTTTTTTTTTTTTTGGTGTTCCACTCGGTTGATCCTTTTGGCTAATCCGGATTCAAGGATCAATTCTGGGTGGTTAGGTTCCACTCCCCTCCCAATTGTTGTTGCGGATGATCGAACGCGGGTCCTCCCTACCAAGTGTAGTCCCAATCACCACTACACCATCAGCCAATTGGTACATTTTAAAATAATATGACACTTTACGAAAACAATGAGTTAGTGTCAAGTAGTCAAGTGCTTTCAACATGTTTAAATAAATACACAACATTACACGATACGTTTATTCAAACGATCTAAGGATTGAGGTTCTCTAACCGGCCGGTTTATATTTATTTGAACATAAAAACGAACTTGAGATGTTTGCCAACTCTAGTTTATTTTACCCCAGATAGAGAACATTCTAGAAATTTATTTTTATTATTCTTCAGCTATTTTATAATCCAAATTTTAAATAAGGCAAATGGATAGTTATTAGTTACCAAAGTGCATGTTACCCCAAGATTTTAAGTTTGAAACTCCCACCTCTAAAACACTTGCTAAAAAAAGAAGTTCAAAATTAGGGTCACTCTATACTATAATGAGATGGGTTCCAGCACTGCCATGTTAGTCTGTACTCTGTAGAATATAGTGAGCCAATCTTACTCGCTTCTACACTTTGCATATTCTTGATAAAAACTTATCGAGTATATACTATAATGACACTTCATATTGAATCAAATTGTGTAAGACTTCACGGAGTTCTAATACTTGCACGAATGTACCTATGTTTGACAGATTGATACGAATCAGAACAACACATAACGTGGGTATCGATTACGAATCAGAACAGCACATAACGTGGGTATCGATCCCCTAAGATGATAATTCGAAGTGCAATCATTTTGAAAATAGATTCAAAAGTTCAATGTTTTGTAAATGGCATTGCAGGTTTTGCAGCTTTTCGTTGTGGGAATTCACAACTAAGAACCTGCATATATACATTACAGAAACATCTGATCAACTGTGGTCTATATAATCCAACAGTTAATCAAGTTCTAGTTCAAGTCTAAAACATGAAACATTTGTAGTATCAAGTTCTAGTTCATATATGACAGAAAAATGCACCAGAACAGAATATAAGAACCATTTACCAGGTGATTACTACAAATATAAAGCTAAGTTTTCCATCAAATCCATGAAAAGTTCATTTACTACAAGTTTATCTGTTGAAACCATAAAGCAATCAAGAAAAATCTAACCAAAATGATCAGCCCAAGTAGTCAGGAGCGTCTAATTCTATCTAGTTTGACATCTGCAATGACTAAAAAATATCATAAAAATTGTGAGCAATTAGAATCATTAATCCCCCTAATAATCATTCGTCTCCTCCTTGTTCCGTTTCCATTGGACTAATGTCATTTGGTGGTTCAGACAATTCATCTTCATCTTCTGGATTCTCCATGCTAATCTGAAACCCTGAATTTGTACAAATGTCCTGCTCCATGACTGTCGGAATATCTACTGATGAGTCTTTCAGGGAAATTGCGATTTGAGGAGGACTAATATTTGTTTCCTTAGGCAACACAGTATTATTATTAGCTTCTTCAACCGGCTTGACAGCAACCTCAGAATTCTCATTAGTGACAGCAACCTCAGAATTCTCATTAGTGACAGCATCCTCATAATTCTCATTAATGACAGCATCCTCAGAATTCTCATTAGTGACAGCATCATGTTGTATCATATCCTCCTCATTTGACAGACTCACAGTTGTTTCATCTGTCTTCTGCTTCTTCACCGGAGGCTCTGACAAGTCTTTCAGACTCTCCATTTTAGCAGAAACCTCCTCAATGATCTCGGCTCCTAGTGATAGCTTCTCCTGATCCTCCACATCAGCTAAAATCTCCTGCTGTTCCTTATCATCTGATGCTTTCTCTTGCTGCTCCTTATCTTCTGACGCTTTCTCCTGTTGTTCTTTGTCATCCGAAGCATTATCCTGTTGTTCTTTATCCTCTGATTGCCCCTTTTGAGTGACACTTGGGGAAGGAACCTTTTCTTGCTGTTGGATTTCGATATTTTCAGCTGGATTCAGAGAAGAATTACGCGCAGTTTGTTCAGCTACCTGAGTGCTGACATTCATCGAGGGGATTGGGAAATCTTTTCTCTTATGCATCTTAGTATTGGGAGCAATATCATTTTCAGGAGTAACAGGAACAATACATTCTTCCTTGAACACAACGCCTCGCAATGATATGTTACTGTTCCCAACTCTGACTGAAAGGAAATACCCTGCATCAAAGGCATACTCTAGGACTCCTGTAACCACTTGCCCTACCATCTCATCATATTCCTGATCATCATCATCATCATCGATATCTTCAATACATGGAATGCCTGCTGTGGGTTTGAGTGTACTAGATCCCTCCCCTTGTATGCTGGAAAAGCTGGGAACTGGAGGTCTTGGAGGTGCTTGACCCTCATCCTTCCGAGGGCGCCCCCGTCTCCTTTTTGGTTGTGCCTCTGCTGGTATAGTAACTGCTCCTTGATTCATCAGTTGGCTCATTCTACATCACAAATCCAACTTCAGAGATAGCATAAGATCTTAAGGAGAGTTAAGCTCAACATAGAAAACAAAATATATAACACAAGTTCATTTCATAAGAAAACAGAATACAACAATTCAGTTAAAAAATTTGTCAACAACCATTAATTGTTAATACAAAAACCATTTTTCTTCCTGTTGATTTAAAAGATTAATGAATTGGAAAGTAAGATGTGCTTCAAAAAAAAAAAAAAAAAAACTCAGAAACTGTGGATTTTATGTTACAAATAAAACCATATGCTAAATTAACCAAAATTCATGTCTCATTTCTTTAAATGCAAAGAATTGGATAAGGAAGAAATGCACATTGAACTAGATATTCCATCGTATCATCGTTCACATAACATAGACATGGCATCACTAACACGCACATACACAACACACGTACACGAAATGCTAACAAAACAATCCTCCGTTCCACATCTCATAATCACAAATAATGTCACTTGGATAAGACCTAATCATAATTTCATAAACCATAACTATTAAGAAAAGGCGATAACTTTTTCCAAACATCCTAAAATTGTATCGGACACATAATGTACCTCGTAAAAAGAGAGCACAAAGCAAAGTTCCAGCAAAGAAAAGCTCATCTACTGATTAAAGTCTTAAAGATGCTTTTGCAGCTTTGAAAAAACAGGGGAAATGTTCAAAAACAGGACAACCATACTTCTCAAGAAATACACCATTACGTATACTCTAACCGAGTTCATCGTACTCAATCCAGCGTTAAACATACTAAAAAAACCAACATGATTTGTCTCTAATTTCACCAAACATCTTCAAATTAACCATCCAATCTATGACACAAAATTTCCTAGAAATGTGATCTTGAATTGTTATGTACGATGATCATGCATGACGTACATAAACAAGAAACTTTAATCATCATAAAATTAATCCAAACACACACAAAATAACGTAAAAATCATCATCATATGAGTAATCTTCTAAGAAAGCAAAGATTTTAAAAAAATAAATAAATAAAAATGCCCAAGAATTATGATTAATGTGTTCTTTATTAATTATAGAAATTATATAATTTACTATAATTATTCAAGATCAAATCATTTTGAAGAGAAAAATTAAATCAAAAAAACAATGGGTAGTATCATACCTGTAAAAGTTGTCTTCTTGTTATCACCGTGAATTTGCTGATTTGCAGTGAAAATGATGAAAAATAACAGTCACGAAATTAAGAAGATTTGTGTAATGTTGCGACGCTTAAAATCTCCAACAAAATGGTAAAGGGTTAAAGAAATGAAGAAATTTAATTTTTGTTTGATGGTGCAATTACCCAGAAAAATGAAATGGGATGATGAAATGAAATGGGATAATTGAGGATTGAATGAACATATTTATAGTTCCTTGTGAAGTCTCAATTAATGCTCGACTTTGAGAATTCCTCAATAAATTGTTTCTCACCAAATGCCAAATGGGTTGGGAACAAATTGGGCTAGGGTTATTTGGTGAAAAATACCGATCTTGACCCGAACTTGAAAAATGGATCGGATTGGATAGGCATGTTGTATACTTTCGTGTTTTATTGATCTTATCATTTTGATCAATTTTGTCTAACAAAAAGATTTCTAAGTGAGAAGACCAATATAAAATCGAATGAATGATAATCACTTTTAAATAAAATCTTTTACATGTAGTTTTAGTTTTGAATTTTGTATTGTCATTTTCTCATACTTTTCAAGCATTAATATGAGTTCACAACAATCCCAAGGTATTTCATGTAGCTTTATAATCCTTATTTTCAATTAGTTTTCTGAAAATAAATAAAGATGTAAGGTGTACTCAAGGTTATTTTTTTGCTCATTTAGTGACTATATGAGTAATACCCATCAAAATAAGCCAGAGAAATACCCTTAGGTGCACCTTTCATCATAGTGTATACGAAGTATATCTTTGTGAATTTTCTTGTTATAGTATAATTCTCTATATAATATTATATTAACAGATACGGGATATTCTTGTAATCCTGAATTCAACTCGTAATACTAGAATCCAATTATTAGTTAACTTTCTAATATTACAATATTCACAATATATTATATTTCCATTTTATGTTATACAAAGTATCTCAATACCTTTTTTCAAGTTGAGCATGTAAAATCACGTGCTTTGGCACATTAAGCCAATCAATGTGATAAGAATATAATAAAGGAAAGAAAACTATGTATTCAAGTTTTGAACCCAAAATGAAACACTTTTCCTACAAGTAAGGGGTTCTCATATATCCAACTTGCCACAACCGTTGTCATATTAATCATTAAGTATCATTTCCACCATTTCATAAATTTAGTATTATGTAAGAGATTTTAATTTTCGTGAAGGGTTGGTGTTAGAATAGAGCTAGGGTTTTGGGTTATTGGGTTAAGACTTTAATTAATGTTTTATTTGTTGTACAATATGTTCTATTATTAACTACTTCCTATGGATTTATATAAGTGCTATATTTTGGTTGTATACATTTGTCCAGTTAGCTTTCTTTAGCTTGTTGCTCTCTTATTTTTGGTGACCCTTTCATAGCAAGTCAATTGCATGTCTGAGCTAGCTATAAATTGTGGCAAACTTGACTGAAGAAGATTACACAAACTTGACATGATTGAAGAACGTTTCGCAAATTTGTCATTGGATTAGGCTAGCCCGTCAACAACCTAGCACAACATGAAAAGGCCTAATCCAACTTGAGCTCAACCAAAGCATGACCTAACACAATTCGATTTTGTTGGACCACATCTTTTTAGGCATAAGCCACGCAACCATACCAACCTGAAAAAGGTCACTCTTCATCACTAAGCAGTGAAGAAGTTGAGAATTCGAATAAACATAGTAACACAACATAGCTGGGTTCATAGAGTTATGGAGTGCTTGTCAAGTGTGAATTTTGCTTTTAAGATAAATGGAAGTATTTCTGGCTCGGTTATTCCTTCCAGAGGATTGAGACAAGGCGACCCTATTTCTCCCTATTTATTTCTCATTGTTGCAGATGCTTTTTCTACTCTGATTTCAAAAGCTGCAAATGAGAATCTAATTCATGGGGCGAAAGTATGCAATGGAGCTCCTAGAATTTCACACCTATTTTTTGCAGATGATAGCATTTTATTTGCTAAGGCTACAATGAGAGAATGCTCAAAGATAGCTGATATAATCAGCAAATATGAGAGAGCATCCGGGCAAAGTGTCAATCTTGATAAAACTGATGTTGTCTTTAGCAAAAGTGTTAATGCAGAGAGAAAACAGGAAATTGGGAACATTTTGGGAGTGAACAAGGTCGAACAACATGAGAAGTATCTAGGTATTCCAACGATCATTGGTTGGTCAAAGAAGGTGATTTTTGCATTTGAAGGAGAGGATTTTGGGAGTGAAAGAGAAACTGTTATCTAGACCCGGAAAGGAGATTATGATCAAAGCAGTAGCCCAAGCAATCTCGACATACATGATGAGTATTTTCAAGATACCGGAAGGCTTAATTGATGAAATTCATTCTTTACTTACCCGATTTTGGTGGGGATCGAAGGATTTCACAAGGAAAATGCACTGGCATAGTTGGAAAAATCTTTGTTTGCCGAAGTCTGTTGGGGGTATGGGATTTAGAGATTTAAAAGTCTTCAATCAAGCCCTATTAGCAAAACAGATTTGGAGGCTCCATTCTAGACTGAATACGCTCACTCATGCTATACTTAAGGCCAAATACTTTAAGAATAGCTCGGTGCTTGAAGCTTATCGTGGTTATGACCCAAGCTACTCGTGGAGAAGCCTCTAGGGGTCAAAATCGTTGCTACTTGATGGTCTCAAGTGGCGTGTTGGAAATGGGGCAAATATTCGTGTGTGGCTTGATTCGTGGCTCCCTGGCAAACCATCTACTGCTGTCCCAACGCATGACACTCATTTTGACCCGGAGTTGAGAGTGGCTGAGCTAATTAATGCAGAGTGTAAAGAATGGAGAGGGGAAGTGTTACATTCCCTATTTTCTGTGCAGGACTGTAATGCTATTCTACAGCTTCTGATATCTTATGGGCTACCAGAAGATGCACTATTCTGGTGGCCATCGAATGATGGAGAATACACAGTGAAATCTGGGTACTGGTTTGGCAGAGTGGGACACGTTCAGGGATTCGAAAATAATATCTTTGATGGTGATAGGGAGTTGTGGAGATTAGTCTGGAATTTGAGCGGTCCACCCAAGCTTCGACACTTCGTATGACAGGCATGTAAAGGTAATATGGCGATGAAGGCAGAACTATTTCGTCGACATATTGCAAGTGATGAGGTATGTTGCTACTGTGGTGTTAACGTTGAATTTATTATACATGTTCTATTTGATTGTGATACTGCAAAAGAGGTGTGGGAACATAGTGGGTTCACCTAATTAATTGAGGATGCCCCTACTGCGTCCTTTGCCGCAAGATTGCTATGGGTGGCACAGAAAATTGACCAGCAACAGCTCAATCAATTCCTTGCATTGGCATGGGCTATATGGTTCTGCAGGAACAAGTTTGTGTGTGAGAATGTCACACTCAATGCTGTGTTTACAGCTGCGGGTTTTTCAAAACTTGCTCATGAGTATGGCTGCTACGCTAAGAAAGTCTTCAGCAAACCCCCGTGTTGTCCAAATTTATTTCAGCATCGACTTGGAGCTTCCCCTTGCTGGGTTGATTAAGTTCAATGTTGATGCTCATATTGTAGCGGGTTTGTACATCAGTCTTGGTGTAGTTGCAAGGGATGAGGTTGGAAGGATTTTACTTGTTGCTGCCAGAAGGTATGATGGGGAATGGGAGGTGGAAATGGCTGAAGCAGCAGTGGTGAGGTTTGGGATGAACGTGGCACGTAGATTCAATTACAGGAATGTATGGATGGAAAGCGATGCTGCTACTGTGGTCAGCAAGGTGGACAACCAGTCTACGAGTCTCTCTCCAACTTGGCTTATATATGATGATATTAGGATGCTAGCTAATGATTTGATGTATTTGTTATCTCTCATGTCAAACGAGTAGGCAACTCAGTAGCCCATTTAGTAGCAAGATGGGATACCAATGGTAGTTCCGAACTAGTATGTATGAATTGTTTCCCTCAAAGTCTTATAACTTTGACGAAACTTGATTTGCAATAATAAGCCTACTAACTCGTTGTTCCTCGAAAAAAAGAAGAAAATATGTATATATATGGAAAATGCTAACGAACGTCCCTTGGGCGTTGGATAAGTTAGTTAAAAGTAGAAATATTAAATTAAAACTAACATTAATTACACCAATCGACGCGTGATTTTGTCATGCTTTCCCAAATTAATATTATTTTAGGTAAGATTTTAAATGCTTATCCAACGCCCCGAGAACGTCTATTAGCAAGATCCTATATATATATATATATGATTGCCTCTAATCTAGACCCAAGGGTCAAGAATGCCAAAAAATCCAAGATGAACTAAAATTCTTGAAACCGCCATATGATCCAAGATGGTTCGTGTCATCCACGAGTCTCCCAAATTTCACAGCCACAAAAAATCAAAGCATAACTACAAATTTAGAATTTCCTCCTAAATTTACTTCCACTCAAAAACATCATCTTCATCTTCTTCTTCGATAATTATTCATTCTACAGAAAAAAAAATTCAGTCATGGCATCTTTACTAGCAAACACCATCTCTCGATTCTATCTTCAACCCTCTTGCGACCCACCATCATCCACCTTAATTCATCAAAAGCCCAATACCCTAAAACCCAGATTCCCAAATCTCTCAAAAATCAGAGCTGAAGTTGGGTACGATTCAAGCGCAACAATTACTTCTGACCCAGGTAATAAATCTATTTCTCCTGCTTTAATTCCTAAAAATGAAGATGACCCACTTCAGAGATTCCTTAAAAGGGAGTATAAATGGGGTTTTAGTGAAAAAATTGATTCTTTTACAATTCCAAAAGGGTTATCTGAAGAAACAGTTAAGTTAATTTCTGCCCTAAAAGAAGAACCTGATTGGATGCTTGAGTTTCGATTGAGTTCATATCGTAAATTTTTGAAGATGGTTGAACCAAAATGGTCAGATAATCGATACCCACCAATTAATTTTCAGGATTTATGTTATTATTCTGCTCCTAAGAAAAAGCCCACTTTGAATAGCTTAGATGAAGCTGATCCTGAGCTTCTTAAGTATTTTGATAAATTGGGTGTGCCTTTGAATGAAAGGAATCGTTTAGCTAATGTTAGTGGTAGAAATGTGGCTGTTGATGCTGTTCTTGATAGTGTTTCGATTGCGACTACACATAGGAAGACATTGGAGAAATCGGGGGTGATCTTTTGCTCGATTTCGGAGGCGATAAGGGAGTATCCTGATTTAGTTAAGAAGTATTTGGGGAGGGTTGTGCCTTGTGATGATAATTATTATGCTGCTTTGAACTCAGCTGTGTTTAGTGATGGGTCATTTGTTTATATACCTAAGGGTACTAGGTGCCCTATGCAAATTTCGACTTATTTTAGGATTAATGCCTTTGAAACGGGGCAGTTTGAGAGGACTTTGATTGTTGCTGATGAGGGTAGTTTTGTTGAGTACTTGGAAGGGTGTACAGCCCCTTCATATGACACGAATCAGTTGCACGCGGCTGTGGTTGAGTTGTATGCTGATGATGATGCGGAGATTAAGTACTCTACGGTACAGAATTGGTATGCTGGTGATGAAGAAGGGAAAGGGGGGATTTACAATTTTGTTACTAAGAGAGGATTATGTTCAGGGGAAAGATCAAAGATATCATGGACACAGGTGGAGACAGGGTCAGCTATTACTTGGAAGTACCCAAGTGTTGTTTTGGAGGGAGATGACTCGGTGGGTGAGTTTTATTCTGTGGCTTTGACTAATAATTACCAACAGGCTGATACTGGGACAAAGATGATACATAAGGGCAAAAATACCAAAAGTAGAATAATATCCAAGGGTATTTCAGCTGGGAACTCAAGAAATGTGTATAGAGGTTTAGTTCAGGTCCAGTCGAAGGCAGAGAATGCTCGGAATTCCTCACAATGTGATTCTATGCTTATTGGGGATAAAGCTGCTGCAAACACCTATCCGTATATTCAGGTATTTCCTTGAAGATGCCATGTTTTCTTATACTTTTCGTTTTACATGTTGCATTTGTACAGCCTGTGGTGTTTTCTTATGCTGGTATTGTTGACTGTTGAGGACTTAAATTAAAATTGTCTGAACTTTGTTTTTGGTTTAAGGTTATTTTGGATTGCCTTTAAGATGTATTATATTTGAAAGGCCACTAAATATCGCTGATGTTCTTAGCAGTAAAGCTCCATTAACCTTGTCTCTCTCTCTTTTTGGTTTAAGGTTATTTTGGATTAACCTTCTCTCTCTCTCTCTCTAAGAGGTTACATATTTACAAAGATAATACTGAAGGTTGTTTCAACAAAGTTCACTTTATCTAAACTTTTAATTATAATGTAGTTGAACTTATTTATAGTTGTAAAGTGAATTTGGTAATCCTTATCAAAACTTATTGGTCCTCACCAGAAATTATCCTAAAAGAGGCCTAATAATTAACTAGCAACAAAGAATAAGACTTGGTGTGAGTTATTTTAATTCTATACCTATTTCATACTTTGAGTATATGTACAATGATGCAAGGGTTAGAAGGAAATATGTTGGAGGATTCACGATTACTGATTCCATGAGGGTGAACCGGTGAAATGTTGTGGGGGTACAGTGGAACATATAATGAATAAATGTTGAGAACAAAGGACTAATGGAGTTGTTTCATCAGAGTTAATATAGTATATTATATAAACATGTAAACAATTTGTAGGATTATGTAAAACTTTCTTGGAGAAATCTGAACAGTAGTCTCATTATAATTTTCTCTCTTGCTTGCTCATTTATGTTGGTACTCTTTGCATAGCTACATAGTATAATTTAGTAATCAATCCGATTCTCTAAACAATCATTATAAACTTTCACTTTTATTTCCTACGTGCCTATCCATTGCCTGTAACTTAGTTTTCGTAACTTGGTAATCTTAGAGTTGCGACTCTCATTCGCTTCATATTTTCATTGACACTTTTATTGCAAATAAGTTTTGTATCATCCTACTTCCAATAATTACAAAAACCTCTTCTTTTAGCAATTTGCAATAGGCATGAGAATATTGAAATTTAGAGCTCATTTCCCCCTTATCTACTGATGCATCCTCCAAATATGGATGTTCTTATGGCATATACACAAATATCAATATCAATCAGATTTCATCTTATGAAAAAAGTAAAGATGCTGTGTTGCACAGGCAATAAAAGCCAAAAGCGCTGTGTGTGTGTGTTTTGTGAATACTAGCTTCGAGGTGAAGAAATAACCAACTGAATTGTACTTAAAGAAACATCGTGCTTATGACAAACTATGTAATTGAGAATTATGTCATACTTTCCTCTATGGTTTCTGACTTGAAGCTAGCTCTGCTAATCAGCCAGCAAGCAAGGCCAGTAAACATATGGAGGCCATCTCTGATTTATGAGAACTTGAAATGCTGACAACTTTTAAAACTAATCATTGTTATTTCTTCATCGGCCAATATTTTTCGGTTCCTGAATTGCATTACCATTTTTTTCTTCATGAGCTTGGTATACACGTATATTTTATTATCCAGAAATAGATATAGCCGTTTGATAATCTTGTGCTGTATAACCTGGCCCTAAACACTGTTAGAAGAACTCCACTTTTTCTGAAAAGCAATAGGCAATAGCTTGCACTTGAGTTCTATGCTTGGCACACTAATTTCCCACCCCTAATTTTTAGTAAAATAGGCCTATTTTAATTGCAAACTAGTGAAAATTTTGAGGTAGAATTAGATTATGACACTGTACAAAGTTGTGGTGATTTATTTTTTCTTTAAAATATCTTGTATTACTATGTAGGTAATATGTAAGACTAATCAAAAACTTGGGAATGGTTAAATGGTCTTCTAAGTATCGGCATGATAATGCACAAACAAAGAGGCTTTGTCGTGACACTTAGCCTAGGAAAGTTTCTGTCCTGCCTTTTGTTTTTCCCCTCAAGTATAAATTACTTGTGGTAGGGTGTGACGAAACTTGAATTTTTAATAATCCACCGTCAATGATTTCTCCTGTTATTCAATGACCGGCGATTAGCAGAACTACACGACCTGTATGGCTGTATCTTTATGAAATCAATACTAAAAGGCCAGGAGATTCTGGAGATCAATCCATACATATAGGCAACAAATAAGACAATTTTTAGGCTCATATAAGGAGGGTCAAAATTCTTACTGGCTATACTCATTTGATCGTACCTGGACTTATAATTGGTTGCTTGCTTGTGCTTTATCCTTTGTCTTATTAACTTTAATTTGCATATAACTGATGCCTTTACATTGGAACTATGGAGTAGTAATCTTATATCTCTTTTTTACGCTCTATTTTAATCATAGTAACTCGCCCGTTACGTCGCGATGCGGCCGAGATGTAACAGATTTCAAACCTGCTGTTACGAGATTTCCCGTTTTGTAACGGATTTTTTTGAAACACCGCATTTCAGCTGATACAGGCGATACTTTTTGCTGGAAAAGGCAACTTTGCTACCACTGTTGGCCTTGGGTAGTGCCAACTTCACCTTTTTGTTGCTGAACTGAAATTGTTAGTTTGCTGTTATTTTGCTGCTTCCGTGACTTCTATCTCAACAGGTATTAAATTCTAGTATGGAAGGAGATTAATAGACTGTTAAAAAAATCAGTGTAGTAGAGATACATATGTTGAGATGGATGTGTGATAACACCTAGGGGGATAAAATTAAGACGTAGATTTTGAAGGAAAGATGGAGTTACGGGTATTAAGGATAAGATGAAGGAGAATTGCATGTGAGATGTCTACCAGTGGATGAACCAGTAAGCAAGGAGCAGATTTGGGATAATGGAGGTTTCAAACGGATTTGAGGGAGTCCAAAGCTAACTTAGATAGAAGGAGTTTAGAATGACATGAAGAAAGGGGTTTGCAAGAGTATGTAGCACTAGATAGAAATAGATTAAGAAAGGGAATCATTGTGGATGACCAGGTTGATAATGTCTTGGTTCATGCAGCCGATCTCATCCTTTTGGAGAAAAAGCTATGATTTTTTTATTTTCTTAACTGGGTTTATGAACATTTGATCTGACACACTTCTAAATTTTCTGTCCTTTCCTCTCATAGTTTCTTACTTTCAATTTGAGGCTCTCTATCAATGCAATGTCTGTCTTAATTGGAATCAAAAAATTCTAGAACCTGTAATGTTAAATTCAAATGAAGGAGTTGATACAAAATCAGCAGTACAGTCCAGCCAAAGCAAATTTGGGGGCTGGGTATGGGGAGTGGGAAAGGGAGTTTGGGGATGGGAATGGAAATTTGGGGATGGGGATCGGAATTTGGTGTTGGGAATACATAAAAGCAGTCTCATTTCCTTGTTTGGGTAGTCTTGATGTAGTTTGGGATTAACTTACAAATTTACCAGTCTACCCTTATAGCTATTCTTCCCCCATTCCCTTTCAACAGGGTTTTTGGTCTATGGCACCTCCAATTCCGATTCGCGTTGATTTATGACTCCCAATCCCACCCTCAATTCTTTCCACATAACTAACACTTCCAAAGTTACTTGGATAGGGTAAGATGGAATTGTATCCTGTTTTTTAATAGCACACTATCTCTATTTTCTCTAGATGCCCAGTAGTGACTGGTTGACTAAAGCACTAGTACCTTCTGGCCTGCCTTTTAGCTCTCTATCTCCATTTAACATAGTAGCTCAGGGTTTGTGATAAGCTGTAAGATTCTCCCCCTTCCGTTGAGTAAGTACCCCACTGAGGTTTCTCCATTGTAGTCTTTACACCTTTTACACTTTGTTTCCAGAGTCCTATGTTTTCTGCGCAAATCTACGGGCACCTTAGATATGGATGATGACAATGATTGACTGTGTTCTCCCAGAAGCCAGGGGATATTGGTTGTCAACTCATGTATTGGCATAGGTAGCAATAAAAGTGTTTTTTTTTTTGGCAGCTTGTTTCTGAATCACAATTTGCAATACCTTTGCTGATTTAAATTATTGTCGGCTTGCCTGCGGTATTCCTCCGTGTGTTCCACTTCCTATTGTGTATGCCTAATCCCTTCAGTTGAACGGTGGAGTTTTATGATTTGTCCTTATACCAAATGCTCTGCTTTACTTCTCTTCTTCCTCTTTGTTTGTGGGGGGGGGTTACAAAGTTAAGGCCTTAAGGGGTGTCTATCTGTTGTCTCGTTAAGACATGATTGTTTTTAGATTGTTGCTTTGATGCTATGAATAGCTGCTTATGCAACTTCTTTCCCAATTTCGAGTACAAATTAGTGGACTGACCCCTTTTTAATTTTAGTTTTATCCCCTTCTCCTTTGCTCCTAATTTGATTAGCTCTATCTACGGTTGTCACAGTTAGGGAGTGATGCAAGTGGCAAACTAATCAAGGCACAGCTTTAATGACGAAGCTGTATCCCCCTCTTACTAAAATGCTTCTGTTCCTTGCATATTCCAAACATTTAAATGTGCTGTGCTGAGTCTCTGAATGTCTGACATTCAATAACTTCTACGCTCATCATTTATTTTATTTTTAGGGTTGCTGCTTGTGCTTTGTCATTGATTATCTAATGTTTATGAACAGGTAAAGAATCCTTCTGCACGGATCGAGCATGAAGCTAGCACATCCAAAATTGGAGAAGATCAACTTTTCTACTTCCAGCAAAGAGGAATTGACTATGAAAGGGCAATGGCTGCCATGATATCTGGGTTTTGCAAGGATGTCTTCAACGAACTTCCGGACGAGTTTGGTGCAGAAGTGAACCAACTTATGAGCATCAAACTTGAAGGATCAGTTGGTTAGATACCTTTTTATTTATATGTATTCTGTATTCATGTGGTTGTGATTGACTTTACCTTTGTGAATAATCGAGTAACAGAACTGTGCTCCCATTTCCTTTTTGAGTCACACTTCAGAAAATTGTATGATGCTTAGTTCTTAGGTCGACAAAGTTCTGTATATATTGTGTTTCCAAAACATATGCTGTATGATTACCTCAACCTGCCAAAACATACTAGTGATAAGTGGTTCGCGTTTTTGTAATGCATATAAGCTTTTTATTGTTCCCCTCTAGTCTATTACATGTTTCTCGGTCATCTCAAGGTAGTATACTGCCTTCTTTCTTAATTGATGGTTACATGTGTTCTTAAGTAAAAATTACTTCACAATTATTGTAAAAAGTACTCCATATTTGTACTTAGCTATGAGATACAGCAGGGACTTGTGGGAGATTTATAAATTATGTTCAAGGTTAAAGCAGCTATGTTGGAAGAGGATGAAGTGGTAGAATAATTATATCGGTCCCACCTCAAATCTCCATATGGATTAAATGTTGTCACGATATTTATTTGAAAAAAAAAAAAAATCTTCTCCCCCTTTAGACGGTTGCATAATCTATGAGAACATATATTCAATTACTATTTAGGCTTAGTCATTTTGTTTACAAATTAGGCTATTGATGTTGATCTTTCAAAAAAAAAAAAAGATGTTGAACAGTTGAAGTACACAAACTGTTTATTAGTTATTCATAATTATCACCTAATTTTTTTTTAGGAATGAAGTCATTCATCTAGTCTAGAATAAAAGTTTAAAATAAAGAATGAATCATACTAAAGATTTGTGAAAATTTGTCAATTTTCTCTAGATTTCTTAAATAGTTCTGCTTACATACATTGTCCATGCAATTGGTTTAGGCATGAATTATGCTGACAAGTACCTAACTCCCACCATGTAATTTACCTTATCTCAAAAAAAAAAAAAAAAAAAAAAAAAAAAAAAAAAAAAAAAAGAAGATCGTTATAATAAGGCTACTAGAATACTACAGAACGAATTAGCCATGCAGTATATGTATATTAGAGTTGACAAATTGGCTAGCCATGCAGTATGATGACATTCACTACTAAATCTTTTTTCATTTAAATTTAAAATCTACTCGATGAATTTGATTTCCTCTCCATATTTTTTAGGTTGTATAAATGTGTAATATGTTTATGTCACTAATTTTAATTTTATTAAATTATAAATGTGCGATAATATGTATATGTCACTAATTTTGATTAAATTATAAATGTGCAATAATATGTTTATGTCACTAATTTTGATTAAATTATATCGAACCTTGCCATCTACTTGTCTTTGGAGTGGATATTCCTTTTTTATCACGACATCATTCTTCTTATCCCAATACTTTTAGGTGTAGACCTTTGTAGTTAGGTAGACAAATTTGTGAGATATGTCAATTTAGCAAGATTATTTTTCTTACTACATATAGAAAAAGAATAAATCTGTATATTATTGTATAATTTTTTAATTACTTGTACCGAGTAGAAAATAAGTGAGCAAGCCAAATGATAATTTGAATCAATAAATCAAAATGATACATTTATATGATTGCATGATAAAATATATACACCAATTTGTAAAAGGATATTAAAGTTGAATTTGAGACAAAGTTCACTTATAACAACTTCATTATTTTCCTTCTATTAAAAAAAAAAAAAAAAAAAAAAAAAAAAAAACTTCATTATTTGTGTTTATCGAATCCTTTTACTTCATTCCTAGCCCATTGTTTACAATGTATACAAATATACAATTGTCTTCAAAAAAAAGCAGTGTATAAAATTGAACATAAATATAATAAATGTGTATTATAAAAACTCCTCCTAGCTCAATCTAATGAGAGCCTTTGTCATTTTTTTTTTGGCTTGTAATAATTTGATCAAAGCCATGCAATTTTTAATGCTTCATCCTTTCTTTAATATTTTTCTCCTTTAGAAGCTTGCGATTGAAAAGGAAATATATTAACAGAATAACAGGTCAAGTTAGGTATTTTTATAGCAAAAGGAAGTTAGTTTAATTTAATTTGTAGTACATAGGTCATCTTTTTGTTAATTATTAATTAAGTGTAAGTTCTTGTATGGTAGTCAATATATATATATATATATATATTTTTTTGGGTGAAGGAGAGGGGTCTAGCAAAACTAGAAAAGAAAAACAGCAGAAAAAGAAAACAAAACCAAACAAACTAAAAACAAAACTACAGCAAGCAACTAAGCAGCCATAGCCGGCACCTTCCTTGCTATAGTCACTCCTCCGAAGTCCTCCAATAAAATAGCACGAAGATCCGAAGGGATCGCCTCAAAGGTAGTCAATATGACATATTAATTTAATGGTTTGGTGAAAACAAATCACAAAATATGTTGCCGCCAATCTTCAAGAAATTGACCGTTTGGTTAAGTTTATAAATTAATTCATCCTAAAATATGTTTTTTGTTTTCATATAATTCTTTTTTTTAGCGCTTTTTTGGTCCGTGGGCGCAATAAGCTGACATACATCAAAACACTAGTTGAGTAACCCCTGATGAGTAATCCTTGACCAACTGAATAACCCCAACCTCAAAAACCCTGACCGACTGAGTAGCTCCTAACAAAGTAATAACCCCGGTCATAATGTGTGACCAACCACATATGAAAAATTGTTAACTTTTTTTATGAAATGTAAAATAAAGTTGATTCTTTTTTAAAAGAAAATTTATATTAATGAAGTTGTTTTATCAATCAACTTTAAATTATTAGACAAATTATATTACTTCAGGTTAGTTAAAAAAAAAACAGCACTACAATTAGAAGAAGTTTGCAATAATGCTTTAATATATGATTACAAAAATATGTGTTATTACAAAAGTATTAAACATTCTATTAATATATTTTAAATATGAATTGTTAAAATATGTACCTATTATTTAATTTCTTTTATTATACTCCGTATTTAATTTTAAAAATCAACTAACCAATAATACGTGGCATGGCATGATGATCATAGTTGTAGCTTGAGAAGTTGAGAGTGACAACTTAACTTGCCATCAAATTAAGACAATTAAATTACAATTATTTGTATTTATTTGCCGACCCAAATAAAAATTGTTGGTCTTTTCTTTATATGAAGAGTTTATTTGGCAAAATTAGTGTCTTGCATAGTTTTGTTGGTCTATTTCGAATAATAATAATTCACTTAAATAACCTTGGCCTTTAAAAAAAAAGATAATTTGAGGGCAAAAGTTGTACCATAGAGAAACACAGACCATTGATAGTGTGCTAATTCAATGTCAACGCCAATTATAATTAACTCCCAAAAATAATGTCAATAATTTTGGTTTATTGTGTAGTGAACAAAAAAGAGTACGTGTAATGTATGGTTGTCAAGTGGAGGGCACGGTTGAGAGTCTCTTAGCTTGCCTCTTTTTAATTATTCTTTTAGTTGGTAATTTTGGGCCCAAAAGATGCTTCATTCTCTTTCGAAAGGAACACATTCGATTGTCAATTAATCGTTTGATTGAATGTAAGAAGTTATTATTCTTACATAATCAAATCATACCGTCCATTATTGTTATGGAGTTTCACTTCTCACAAAGTGTAAAAGTTTGTTTAATTAGTCAACTTTGTATTGATTGTAATAAATTGCAATAATATAATTTTCGGAAGAGATTTTCATTTATGTCTTTAAAAAAAAGCTAATCTTCTTTTGAAGCAAGTTCTATCGTTGAAGAAGTTTATCGTTCAATTCTTAGCTTTATTGATTTTTTTTTTCTTTTTTTTTTTTTTAAATTCGTATTATTTTGTCAACCAAATGATTTCATGGCCATCTACTCCTCTTATAATAATCATATTATAATGTCAATAAAATGACCATTACACTATCATTGTCCTCTTAGTAAGTGTCAATCTGTGAATCTGTGATACTCTAGCTAGCATGATGTTAAATAATAAAATTGTATTTTTCATACATGTTTGAAGTTGGAAAAATGATGTGAGGCATGTCATAGTTATAATTAGGGACTGTTTTCTTTAGTTTATTTTCATTTCAGTTCAGTTCAGCTCTAATCACTTCACTTTAGTTCCTAATTTCCTTCTTTTATAAGCAATTTATTTCAGTTCAGTTCATCTCCAATCAGTTCAATTCAATTTAGTTCAGCTCAGTTCAGTAAATCAAAACAGGCCCTTAGACCTCTATTAACCAGTGATGATTTGAATCTTACACCAAAAAGTATGAGAGGTCAAACAATTTGAACTTCACCTTTACTTAAAACAATAGATCGAGATTTGACCAATGAAGAAAATATGTAAATAAGTTTTTTTTAAGGGTAGAAATATACGCAGACTATTTGTTCTATACTAGAAAGTTTTTTTTTAAAAAAAAGATACAATTAATAATATTAATAAGGGCAAATAAATAAACAACGTTTTTAAAGGCATAAATGCCCGCAAACTATTCATCAAAGTTGTTTGAATTTAAAAGGTATGGATAAGTATATTCTTATAGCCTTAACCTTTATCATTTATAAAAACATCACACTACCGAAATTAAATTTAAATTAAAATAGTGGATTTTTTAGCACATTCGAGTGTTTATAATTTAGGTGATGATTAAGTACACAACAAGTATTATTAAGACTTAAGAGGAGCATAATACAAGATTATACAATTCATTAACAATGCAAACTACTTTAAGCGTATGAATGTGATTTATAAATGCACATGCATGCTATATAGTATGAAAAACTCCCGTTTTATGCCTCGGAGTTTCGTTTCTTTCCATTTGAATTAAACAAATAATAATTGTCATTTGTCAACTTGCTTGATTTGTTTACTATGTTGACTCATTATCACCCATTTTACAAGAATATTCGTGTCAGTTTTTCGGTTTAATTATTAATTAATTTTCTTCAAGAAAGGGTTAATGATTTTACATAAATAATACTTCGTACGTACTCCTAAGGTGAGCCGTTCCCCCATTAAACCTATCGTTATATAACATCAATGTATACAATAATGCATTATTTGTGTAGGTAAGCTTTGTGATAATCTTAACAATTATTATTCTGTCTTTCATGTTGTGCCAATAGAAAGCTGTCTAAACTTATTTCTTCATCATCACGAATTCACGAGATTGTGACAATATGTCATGTGTATTTTAATCGATTCCAATGTTATCACTACTTTTTGGTGCTGTCTATAGGGAAACAAACCGAGTAGCAAATTAGCTGATAAGTTATATCAGCATTACTTAGAACGCAAAGAATCTTATATTAAGCCAATAAGCGATATATATTACATGCATGTAACTAGTTAAATCAATGGTTATTAAAAGGCAAACTAGATGATTCCAACATCTAAGTGATCTCTTTCCAAGGTGTCGTTAGTCCATGGGAAGCCCATAATCGTCCTTTATCCTTTTTGGGTATGAGGAAGTTTATAATACACGATTCTAAGTTATTTTTGGATCGGCTAATATTTTTCCAAAATTGAAATGGATGTGGGAAGTGACTCTCGGAGTCATGAAAGCTATAATATTTATCTATGATTGTAACAGGCCAGCAATAAGTTTCCAAAGTCTCAATAATGAGTTTGATTCAATGGTCGTCAGACTATTTTGAACATCTATTGTAATGGTAGTCACGACTTGTAAGAGGTGATTATTTCATAACCACCAACTAGGCATTCCAAGGTTCCATTAAGATGATATGTACTCCTTCCATCCCCTTATTTTGCCCCATAGGTGTATGATGTTCACTTTATTATTTTTTGGTTGTGTAAAGTTGATGAGAGAGAATAATGGTGGGTCTAAAATATTGTTTGTGAAAGGAAAATAGTGATTTGGATTCCTTATAATTGTACTCCGTATATGGTATGGGGCAAAATAAAGGGACAACTTAAAAAGAAAAGTGAAGCAAAAATTAAGGAACGAAAGGAGCATATGTTAGGAATATCGCACCTTTGATGATTTTTTGGTTGTTATATGTGATATGCCAAAGAAGATACCTAAAACGGGGCCTTATGCATGAAAACTCATACAGTGAAAGCCAAAGGAATTTGAATATTTGATCAATTCACATTATAATTAAGGGCACCAACTGCATGCAACTTATCGCTGAAATAATTCAAGGAGAAATTTCATCATTATTATATGCATTAATGCATTATGGTCATCAAAGTTCAAACATTCTTGGACTTATGTTTGATTAGAGTTGTCTAATCATAGAGTATTTTCATCACCTAAGTTCGTAATTATTGATTAACAACTTTGACAAATTGGATTTTTATACATGCTTTAATTTTTATCTTATAGAAACTCTTTTTGTTTTTGAAATGATATGCACCACATTTTTAATCCAAACCTTCTTATCAAATTAATATCCTACTATTTACATTTAGTAACAAAATTTGTAAAGAGCATCTTATACAAGAAATAAGTAATATAGTACGGAGTAACAAATTTTGTAAATTAAAGAGCAAAGGATAAACGTATTAGGTTAGGTGTCTGGTGTCTGGTGTCTGGTGTCTGGTGTCTTTATCATTGTGCAGAGGATCTTCTAATATTTCGTACCTTATATTTTTTTTTTTAAAGTTAGTAAATTTAAAGCAAAGGACGGATAATTATATTATGATATCGAGTTTGTAAAGAGTAGTGGAATTTAAGAAGAAAAAAAATTAATTAAAGGAATAAGAAGAGCATGTTAAAAAAAAAAAAAAAAATTAGTCATGCAAGCAACTTATCATGTTAATGCTTACAAGTATGATAAGGAGTATGATAATAAAACAGCTAGCTCGAGATTTGAGATCGATGAGATGCATTTATCTGATCTGCTGTCTTCGAGGAGGTGCCATCTTCTTCAATTCTTAAGAAATACGTACTCACTTATAATTAATTGGTTTAATTAAACTATATTAAAGCCATAACTTTTGGTTTACATACACGGGCAATATGCCACAATTTAGATTAATGCCTTGACTTAGTACAAGTTTATTAAATCTATTTTTACTTTCCAAATACAGGTATGTCTAGAGGGTACGTACTAATACACTCTAATAGACCATTTCAAGTTATGTTTAGTCCAACATTTGAGTTTAGATTAAGTTAAATGGTAGAGTATGTCGAGTTTAAAATGTTTTAACATAACTTCCCATATCCTCCGTACCTAGATGTTATCTTGTAGTATATAAATTTAAAAGTTTTGAGAGATTTCACCAATCACGAGGTTATCGAGTCAAAAATTTTAAACAACGTTAAAGTCTTTTATGTAAAATTGATTAAAACAAAACTAAGTTATAAATGCAACTTGTATGATTGGCGGCGTCATATAGATACATAGTGAAAGTGAGAGATAATGCGATATGAGTAAGATTGAAATAATCATACCCACAATATAACCTAATCACTATGTATGTTGAGTGACGATCAGACGATTTATTGAACAATGTTATTGCAATTCTTTGGTATAAATTTGTCAGCAATCACATGCACATCAATGTAGATAACCTCATGAAAAAAAAACAGCTAGTAATCTTAATACGTAATATATTGATTGGAAAGACTTACGTACATAATACTAATAGTTAATAATAATCGTATTTATTTAGCTAGACAATTATTTGGCATCATATTTGTTTTATGAATTAGACCGACTTATATTTATGTCATAAAATTATATAATATGGTTAGATGACAAAATAATATCAACAGTAGGTGCGGTGCGGCTTCGCTCAAGTTGTATAGTCAGTGCTACGAAGGAAATGAAGTATGCATGGCAGTGTGGCTTACATGGTAGCAACAGGCAGCGCTCATGCTTTGTGTTCTCACTCCTTTGACTTTGACTTTTGAAACTCTATCAATTGAACTAACATGCATGCTTCTTATTTGACGGTGCTTAATTAATAAAAATTTAAAATAATGCTACTACACTATAGTTTATAGTGTACGTATAATAATTTGCATTAATATTCTACTTGTATATACTAATGTATGATGGCATTGATTCAACGCTCATTTCATTTCTCCCAAGCTAAATCATATGAATACTTTGATTATTACATCATCTATTATATTATGTACTTATTTTATAGTTCTTGCAATCATTTTATTGTCTTGTACGTAAACCAAGTGACTATGTGAGTCTTGCTCTCATGGTACGGGTCTTGGAATTCGTAAAATTCCCGTTATTCCTCAATCTCAGTCTATTCGGTTCGTGTTTCTAGAGTAAGACTTTAGAAATTTAGGCTTGTTTCTTTATCATCCAATATCAATAATCAAGATTTTTTAAAAATATTTTATACTCGTATTATAGTATTTTGGAATCTAAAGATTTTCGAAATGCAACAATTGAATGAGATTTTGAAGGCATAAATCCTCAACTAATTAGTAAAATACAAAAGAGGATCGCGACTCTAAATCCTATGCTCAAAATGATAATGTAAATGAAGTATATTTTTACTATTATGATATATGATGCTTATATTACCTTGATGTTGAGTATAATTATCTAATTTTCAGATTAATTGTAAAATAATTTAATCTCATTGTACTAGAACCTTACATTTTTATAATAAATATTACTACGGTGACTGGATGTGATTGATGTATATTGTCGCATATAGTGAAATACCACATAATATTAAGGTTTTCTTACGAGTTATTTCAAAAATGGAATATATAGTATGATTAAATTTAAGAGATCGAAAGTTTATCATGCTCGTTTGTCCTTAAATATTTTTCTTTAATTTAAAAGGGAAAAAATAAAATACAGTAATCAATTGACAATATAATGAGGGAAAGTTGAACCGTGGTCCATGCATGCAAAATGCAATGTCGTTTGTTACTATTGCCTATTGCGACATTCAACTATAAGAGGTTCAAAATGTTTGAACTCAAAAAGTTGCAAATCTTTACTCATTATTTGATTTGACTCTTAGTTTACCTACCCTCTTGTGTGGTTAAGACTGTAATCAATTATTTGATTTGAGTTCTCATACTCCTCATCTCCTTAATATTTCCAAATAATAACATTGAATAATAAAGTAAGAAAAAGCATAAACCACAATTGCTTAATTAAGATTATTATTGGAGAAATCTTAAGGATGAATATGAGATTGCTTTATGTAAAGTGGAAATTTGATTTAGGATATATACTTTATGTTTTTAATATATGAAAGAAAATTTAAATTAGGATAGTCTTAGACCTCTTAGTAACTTTTAAGAGGAAAAAACAGAGTTATAATGATACGTCTTGAGACTTACTACTGTATATAGTTCTAATTTTATCAAATTTTTTATAAGAATCATAATTGCATTACATTTATCGAAACAAAGGCATTCATGTTATTCTAAGAACGAACATAATTAGAGACAAATTGAATGAGGCAATGTAGATCGAATATAAGTTGTCACTTGGAACTTGGAAGCTTACAAGAGAACAATGAACAAACAGCCAAATAGCTACTATTGTGCACGAAGATATGCGATGAGTCGATGACAGTCAAATTGGCCTTCTATTTTTGACGTGATATTGGCCATCTCACCTTCTTGAAAGACATTATATTAATATTAATACCAATATCAATATCAATAATAATATTAATAATCTAAGCAATCCAATTAAGCATGGACCGATGACCATACTTGGAATTTGACCCAAAATATTACCAAGAAGTAGTCCTTTTGTTTGGCAACAAAATAATAATAAAAAATTAAAAAGAAACCATAATTTTTTTTTTTTTTTCTCTTGGAAGTACGAACCATGAGTAAAAAAATACCTTTTTTTTTCCTTTCTTTTTTCAAGTGCTATAGAATGTAAAATTGTAGATTGACCTTAGATATATTTATTTGTGAGTTTGAATAAAAAGGATAAGCTACAAAAAATACACAGAAAGTAGTTAAATTTTGTTGATTATTTAATTCTTCTACTAAACGTATGAATGCATGGTGATGAACGCAACCGAACATTTTTCTAACTAGTGATGTAATTCCTCTCTTAATATTAGGAGTATTTTTTTTCTAGTTATCATACCAATTGAGGTTGAGGGTATTTGAATTTTGAAGTTAGAGATTTTCTACTTTCCTCCTTACATCCAAGTACCTGATCCACAAATACTATAAAAGTCAACTTTAAAAATTGATTAATTAACTTTTGTGTACTTGTAATTAGGGATAACTAATCATAATGTATACAAAATGCAAGTATGAAACACATCGAAAGCTATATATTATTACTCTTCATTTGTAATTAATATACTCCAATATAATTTGTGTATATATAAATAGGAGTATTAAGTTATTAACTAATAAATATTATTAGCGATTATTCTTAATCAATTTCTCTTAGACAGCTCCGAATTGAAATAATGTATGTCCTCATATATTTCCATGTAATTTCATTTCTTTTTCCCATTTAGTGCTTAAACATAAAGTGCACATGGTATGCTTTTCCAAACCCCTTAATTTAATTATTAATTCTTTGACTACCTCACTTCTTCCTACTTATATATATACACCAAAATCCCTCCCACCCTCATTTCATTACATAACCTCTCTCTTTTTCTCTTCTTTCTCCAACATTTTTGGTTCACATTTTTTTCCTACAAAAATAAAAAAGACCATATTATATACATAAAATATGGCAACTTTATTCAAGAAAAACAATAGTTTTAATAGTTATGGTTACACTATGATGGAAAAAGAAGATCCACAAGATAAAAAACAAAGAGAGGCACAATTTTTGATATACAAGACATTAAAGCAAGCGGATCAAATTGTAGTAAGAAGATCAACAAGGCCTTCTTGGTTAAAGTTGAGAATATACAAATTAAAGGTGAGAATTGGTAAGAGGCTTTTGAGATTAAGGAAAACTATGTTGTCTAACATTGTTAAGACTAAGATGAGTGTTTACAAACAAGTTATGGTTCAACTTAAGAGCTTCAAGCGCTTGTTTAATGTTGCCGGGTGCCGAGAAGGCGGTGTTGCGATCGGCCGTCTTCCTCAACCTTTGTTCACTTGATCATCATTCAATAATATTAGACCAATTTGCATTGGTCTTTTCTCTTTTTGTTCAAAAGCTTATGGTAAATGTCAAGTTAATGCAAGCTTTTTCCTTTATTTTTTTCTTTTTTTTTTTTTTTTTTGGGTTTAATTTTTCTCTTTATTGAAGAGAAAAATTATATGGAAAATCCAAGTACTCCCTATATATAAAGTCTATAATTATATTTTAGAGAGACGATTAATTTGCCATTTTCTGTCTCTGTTACATCTTTTTTTTTAAATGGTCATTTTGGATATATTACCTCCGTTTCATATTATTTGCTACAAGTAGACATTTTTCCTCTCTATACTTTATGTCAAATTGTTGTAAATAATATGAAACAAGGGTAGTATCAATAATATCATAGTAAATGTCAATATGTGGTATGAAATAAGTCAAAATTTTCACTATCTCAGCATTTTTGGTAGGAAATATGGTTAGATTCCTTTCAGCCAGCGTTGAATAAGGAGTGCCTTTTCCATATGTCTAAGGTCTCATTCTCATACATCTAGAATTTTATTTATTTAATTTTTTTTTTTTAAATTGAGAGAAATATTATATTTTCATGTGGCCTAGTGATGTAATGAACAAGATAACAGTTAGTTGGCAAAGTTCCATGAATAATGCAAAACTAGGAATTTAATATTCATATGCAATATTTGAGGACTTAACTAAGAATATGTCGAAGTTTCCGGTGTTAAATTACTATAAAAGGTTATTTGGCTAGCTAGATTAACGAATAATGATGGCCGGTTTCATAAACATAAACAAATTAAACTATAATTCAATAATACTTAGCATTGTTCTGGTGTTTGTTTGAGGGTTCATTACTTGAACATAGATGACATGCAAAAATCATGTTTAGTGTGCAATGAACATTGTTTAATTTACTCTCTTTTGTCAAAAATTTGATCTCTTTTACGTGATTACGTCTCTTGTTACAAGTTTGGCATAAATTTTAATAATTTGAGGGCGATTACATGTGTTAGTTCTTGTGTTTTCAAACACTTCTATCCTACGGCTTCTCTTGGTCCAATATAGTTCAAGTGGGACCATCATAGTTGCCAATTGCATTAACAAACCAACATTAGTAGCAACAATCACTTGCAACAAAAACCAGGCCATATGCTATTGAACGGTTGAACCTCATAATTGGGTTTTCAGATATACATAAGACCACGTATCTGACAAAAAAAATATAATACTACGTATTGTACATATGATCAGAAATAAACCCAAGCTACGACTTATTTACCACATTTACTTATTTAGTGTTCAATTATTCGTGTACAAGCTATCATTATACTATACTCCGCCATTACATCCTTTTTCACACAAAATAAAAACTCAAATAAAGTACTCAACCTTGACTTAACATACTTCAACTTTCTGACTTACATTCCATTCCAACTTCAATCATTCTTGTTGTTTTGCCTTTTTATGAACTTTGAAGTCCAACAAGGAGGGCTATACGCCTATACATACAAACAGATCTTATCGGCATATATGCATATAAGTGGTCCTACTTATAATATTAAACCAAATTAAACTTTGGATCCTCTCTAAAACCAAAAAAGTTAATATTATTACATAGTGCATATATCCGTACCATCCCAATCTACATTAAAGGTTGGTCCATCCTCCCACTATGAAATATGAGTATTATCTATATACATGCATGATTGACATTTAATTGGATCGAGTGCTTCATCACCGCGTATGTCGGGTGCCACATTATTACTTAGGCTAGCAAGAACTTAAGAATATACCTTTGCTTAGTTTATTCATCATGTTATTTAATGCTCCATATGATATGATTAGTGAGTACTACTCTAACTAGCTTTACGATATGTGTCAAAGTCGCAAACACTATGCATAATAGATCTATGTTGCCTCCACCATATGGGAATGAACATAAAAAAAATAAAATTAATCTGTGTATGTATCAAAGTCAGAACGCGCAACCTATATAAACATATAGTCATACAGAGATCTATATTACCCGTGGAAAAAATATATACTTCGTAATTTGTATATGTGTAACCTCTGATCCACCAAATGAAATATATATATATATATATATATACTAAGAGACATTTATCAATCATACTTCCTTGTTACATGAGAGTAGAGATTGATCTCATAATATTACTAGTAGTAGAAGAAGTTTAGTAGTGTAAGCGGGCTAAGTTAACATGGGAAAATTAGCACATTGTTTACATGACCCACAAGTCACGCCTCACGAGTCACAACCAACCGACTAACCCTTGCCTCCCTCCCCCGAAAATGGGAAAGAAATATAGTGAGTTTAGTAATTAATTGCAATACATAATCCTTGTTTTTTAAGATTATTAGAACACTTTGATTATTTTCATACACTGTACTATTTAAACACGCACTTTAATTTACTTCCCTATATCTGGTGGATTATACTACAGTAAAGGAAAAAATCGTTTTATAGATAAGTGGAATTTTATAGTAGTATATACTTCCTCTGTTTTTTTATACTTGCAACATACCTTTTATCACGCTTATCGATGAGGTGATTAATCTAGATAAACGAATGAATTAAGCTATGAAATTTAAACCGTAGCAACTTATCCCTATAATATTATAGGTGTTAAAATTTTGTAAATTAATTTATCCATTTATGTAGTCTAATATCTTCCTTAACATGCGTGCCAAAGGGGTGTGTTGCAACTAAATAAAAACGGAAGAAGTATGTCTTAATGGTAGAGTTTATTTCATCAATAATGATATATATTAAAATATATCAATATTATTTGAAGTTGCGGTGTATTATAAAATATGCCGTAAAAATGAAAAAGATTTCATCTTAAAAAGCAAAAGAAGTATATTGGTAGAATGTTTTGGTCAACCATAGCAATTCAGTTTCAATTGATATATTATTTGAAGTTGCGGTGTATTATAAAATATGCCGTAAAAATGAAAAAGATTTCATCTTAAAAAGCAGAAGAAGTATATTGGTAGAATGTTTTGGTCAACCATAGCAATTCAGTTTCAATTTCCAAATGCAATGGTAGATCCATATATCCAATACCAATAGTAACAATATTTCAATAACATGCTTACACTTATGAATCATTTCAATAATAATACAATACATATATTGATATACTTCGATAACGTAGTATATAATAATGTTTTGTACTAAGTATTAATTAATCAAATAATAATAACTCTTGGGATACAAATCTAGCTATAGTTAGCTATCTTAATCAGTGGTAATCATATGATTGATTGATTCCAAATTTCCACGAATATAGATGTTGTTTGTTGCTGATATTCCCTGAAATCGGACGTTTTGTTATGTACAAATCAAAGAAAAAAGGCAGGTAATTCTCATAATTGGGTGCACGTTACCTTAAATTCTATTGTCCAAAAAATTAGATGATCAAGTTATTAGCCGGAAACAGCTAGCTTAATTAATGTCAATCTTAGCTTGCAACTTTGATCATATCGATCTTCTGATCCGACATCACAAATTAATACTGGATAATATTTTGGAGGTGGGTTTTATTTGGGGAGCCTGACATTTTGTGCAGGTTTCATCTTTGTGTCATGATATATTGGTATGGGTGACTAGGTGAGAGTTGAAAAACTCAATGTCGGATTGATAACCATCTATCTTATATTTGGGTGTACTGTTGTACTTACAAATCTGTACGTGACTCATGTAGTTGTATGCCTGTATGGAGTTTTTTGACGCGTTTACAAAGATGTTGGATGGTGTCACTGGGTATGGTACGAGTAATTTATATTCAAATAAAGGGTATGTTCTCTTCAACTTAATTTCATTTCAATTCAGTTTAGTTCAGCTCCAATCAATTTAGTTCAGCTTAGTTCATCTTCTAATTTCCTTCTCTCATAAGCAATTTATTTCATCTCTATTCAGTTCAGTTTAGCTCAGCTCCAATCAGTTCATTTCAGTTCAGTAAATCAGAACAGCCGAACAAACCCTAAGGGTATTGATACCCAATTTTGGTTATACAGCTGATCTTGTGTGTGTGTGTGTGTGTGTGTTTTTTTTTTTTTTTTTTTTTTTTTTGAAACCTAAAGGTTAACTTTTCTGCCAAGATTCGAACCAAGCTGATCTTGTGTGTGGTTGGCCTAGCGTGTGACCATTTGTAAAAGAATAAAGTAACTCCAATAACACTAACCAAGTAATTTTTGTAATCATGATCAAGTAATTCACTCTTATAACACTGACCGAGTAACCCTATGACACTGACGAAGTAACCCCTTTAACACTGACCAAGTATCCCTTATTACACTAATAAAGTAACCCCTAATAATGACTTGCCACACATTTAAGAATTTGTGTTGGTTAAATAACTTGTTTGATTTTTTTGGGACATATTGACAATATGACACGATGGTTCGGTGTGGAGAATTATACAGACTATATACACAATAGTATATACTCCGTATTACGTATCATTTAATTTTATTAGTGAGATGATATGAATTCAAGTCTTGTAATTACATTCTCCGTAAGTTATTATTATTCGTCTTGTAATTACATAACTTATGTATAAAAACAAGAAGAAAAAAAATATCATAAATAACATGACGAATAATAATAACAATGAAAAAATTTTATCATATGAAGAAAAATAATAACAATAATAAAATAACAATTTATATATATGCGGATTTGTAATAAGATGCCTGACAAATTTTGCCTCATAAATATGATATAAGTAGAAGGGTTTTCTCTCATATGACCCAAATCAGACATACTCGCATAAAGTAGTATGTTGTTTTGAGAACCAATATGTCATGTTATTAAACAAGCGAGTTTGGTAGAGTTGATGAGAAACTTATCTCGTGACTTTAAAATCACGTGTTCAAGTCTCGCCAACTACATTTACTTGAGGGTAGAGGATTTCTTTACCTTGCCCCTTTACTCTCAAGCATTAAACTGTAAAATTGGACTAGATTAAAAACCTGTTCTGATTGACTGAACTGAATTGAATATTTTATGAGAGAATGAAATTAAGATCTGAACTGAATTGAACTGAAAATAATCTGAAGAGAACATGCTCTAACCTGTGTCGAATCAAAAAAGTTCTTCATCTTACCTTAAATTTATAAATAAATAAAAATTGTCATGCTTATGAGACTACTGAGCTGTTGGTAAAATACCTGTTGATTTCAATGACAAAATAGAGAAGATGAAAGGGAAAAAATACTTGATCGAAGATCTCAAACTCATAGTCGCGCCGTGGAACATAATCCACTGCCTTAGAAGCGAAATACGCCACCACCGGTACAGGTTTTCTGATGACGCACGCCCCCCAAGTTTAACACGACTCTCCTTCGTAATTCGTGTACCCGAACCCGAAGCGTGGAATTACTCAAGAACTGTTCAGATCTCAAAGGGTAGGTTCGTGTTTTTGTGTTTTGGGTATTTTCAATAATGAAATTAACGTATATTGATTTTGGGGTATGAGGGTATTTATATGAATATAATGGAGTAAAGAACAAGCCAAGAAATTAGGTCTTTTAGCCCACGCAAGCCCACCGCCCAAAAGCAAACTGATCGACCGAGCTCTCGCTCGCAGTCGAGCGAGCTATCGCTCGGCCTAGCAGTGAGCAACTACGGCAGCGAGCTAGCGTGCGAGCTATCGCTCGAGCTCTCGCTCGCCCCTGTCGCAAGCAAATGGCCAGCGAGCTATAGCTCTCTTGTATCCGAGCTATAGCTCGGCCTTGCAGCGACCACGAGCAGCAGCGAGCTATAGCTCTCTCTTACCTGAGCTATAGCTCGGCCTTGCCGAAGCTATCTATCCTTGCTAGAGCTATAGCTCCTTCGCTAGATCTTTAGCTTGCATATATCACTCCCTCGTTAACTCCTCGCACACTCACTTGGTAAATCTCCGATTTGCATTACTAGAATTGTAAAAACTCCAACATGAGCAACCCATATTTTATCTTTTGCCTTTGAAAGTCCGAACTAGTCGATTGTCTTCATTGAACTATTAGACCCAACCAAAAATATGTTCTGGATACTTTAATTTGGGCTCCCCATACCAGGCCTCATATATAGATAGTGTTTATTTTTGTGCCCAAGCCCAGTATCTTACTCAACTACTCAAAAATTAAGATCGATTTCAATGTCTACATTTTTGTTTTGTTCCTTTTCTTTTATTGGAACATAGTGTGTCTACATTACTACATATATTACCCGTAATTCCGGATTTTTCCATCTTATATAAACTTGATACATGGAAAATTACACTCAATGAGTTAAGTTGAGTGATAATATGTTTACATAATTTAAGGTTAGTTTGAAACCAAAAGGTCCAATTAACTCAATGGTGTGTTCTATTCAATAAGACAAAAACTATAAAAATCGATGAAGATTGAAGTACAATTAAGGAATGAGAAAACTGATCAAAGGTTGTTAGTGGTGAAATATTATTCACTCGTAACTTTGAAGTGTTTTTTTTTTCTTTTTTTTTTTTTTTTTTGAGACAAAGGTAATGACAAAAGGATAAAAGCTTGCATGGTACACTTGTTCTCATAAGTCATAAATAAGACAAAATAAGATAAATTTCCAAAGTTATGATACGATAATTTCATACCAAAATAAGTTGAATCAAACACAATCATATTCTTCACATTCAACCAAACAAGGGATATGCAATTCAGCAATTGCAACATTTCTATGATTACTCAATCAGCAACTCTCTATCCATGATTCCATGCCACCCTAAAATCCTCAAACTCACATTCCCACATATTAAACTCCCTGTTTGTTATTATAAGTAATAACTTATGCCCATTGCTATCCTATGTCTTCAACCACCCTCCTTGAATACTTCCTTGAAATTTCTATAGGAAAGATGTTTGAAGATATCTAAATGCAAGCAAGTAGTTTAAAATTATACATCTATGTGTTTTAAATATTCACCTGTAATAAATTTATAACTACTTGTAAGTGATTAGGGTCGTGACAAGTATTCATGTTTGCATATTTAGGTCAAGTTTATTACGTAGTATACAAAAATGATCATAACTTTAAGTTCAGGTCCAAATCTACAATAATAAGACTTTCGATGTGTATAACAGACAATACTTAATGTCTTACGTAACAACATTTACTTATATAACTCTTAACTAATACAGAGTAAGAATTACATTTCCATTGTAAAATTAAAACAAATGCAAACATAATATCAATTACACAATTCACTTTATACTCCTAAGAGCTCGGTGATAATTTGATAATTACTCGTATGGTCGTATGACATTAGTGATTAGTGGACATCCCACAAACGTTATGCTTACTTTTGTGAATTGGCTCAATACCAAACCAAGTCACCTTTCGTAATTCAAAAAAAGAGAGAAAGAAGATGAAAGGCCATTGTTCATCTTTCCAATAAATATTTTTCCGTCAAATTCGGATTTTTTTAGATTCTCAAGCACGTTTACTTCTTAACTTCACCCCAAAACACCAAATTTTGGAATTTCATCGATTTCACATCACTACATTTTGCAATTCCTTTGAAAATTCAAAATCTACGAACAAAGTTGAATCTCTGATATTTCTTCGCATTTTCTCTCTCCATTTTCTAGGGCTCCTTTTTCTTCGAATTTCGGCATTTCACCAATTTTGGTATGTCTTACTTTTTTCATTTTTTTTTAATTTTTATCGTTTAATTTGAGTTTCATTTTAATTATTTCAGCTTGTTTATGGTTTTGTTTGTTTAAATTATAATTGTTGTGAATTTGTGAAGCTAGTGCAAGTTAATTTCGTTTGTTAATTGATGAAGCTTTGATTTCTGAATTGCTGCTGATGAATTTCCTTTTTATGTTATGGTTCTTGTAATTTAATGCTATCCACTGATGATTTTTGTGTTATTTGATTGAAATTGTTTGATTATGGTAAATTTGGTTTGAGAATGAACTCATGAAGTATGGAGCATCATGATTGCTTAAGGTTTTGGAAATGTGATAAATCGAATCATGATTGTGTATATTTGATTCATGTTTACTGAATTTTGAAAGGAATCTTCTGTTTCTTTACGAGGAAGAAGTCGTGTTGAACCGTGTTATTGATTATTGTATATTAGGTGATATTGTAGTGACATCTAGGCAACATGAGTGTGGTGGGATTTGATATTGGAAACGAGAACTGTGTCATTGCAGCTGTGAAGCATAGGGGGATTGATGTGTTGTTGAATGAGGAATCGAAACGTGAGACACCGGCTGTGGTGTCATTTGGGGAGAAGCAGAGATTGTTTGGTTCTGCAGGGGCTGCTTCTGCGACCATGAATCCGACGTCAACAATCTCTCAGGTTAAGAGATTGATAGGTCGGAGATATGACCATCCCAAGGTTCAGGAGGATTTGAGGATGTTCCCGTTTGAGACTTCTGAGGGTCCTGATGGCAGTATTCTGATTCATTTACAGTACTTAGGTGAACGACATACCTTTACACCTGTGCAAATGTTGGGAATGCTTTTCTCACATTTGAAGCAGACAGCCGAGAAATGTTTGGAAGCACCTGTTAAGGATTGTGTGATTGGGATCCCCTCGTACTTCACAAATTTGCAACGGAAGCTTTATCTAGATGCTGCAGCTATTGCAGGTCTTACACCGTTGAGGTTGCTGCATGACTGCACAGCTACTGCCCTTGGTTATGGGGTTTACAAGACAGACTTCTCCAACAAGGGCCCATGCTGCGCTGCCTTTGTGGATATTGGGCACTCTGATACTCAAGTCGCAGTTGTCTCATTTGAACCTGGACATATGAAAGTACTTTCTCATGCTTCCGAGAGTAACTTGGGGGCTAGAGACTTTGATGAGGTGCTCTTTCGTCACTTTGCTTCGCAGTTTAAACAACAGTACAATATTGATGTTCATTCTAGCCGCCGAGCTTGCATTCGGCTTCGGGCTGCTTGTGAGAAATTGAAGAAGGTCTTGAGTGCAAACCCTGAAGCACCTTTGAACATTGAGTGCTTGATGGATGAGAAAGATGTGAAGGGTTTTATTACAAGGGATGAATTTGAAAAATTCTCGGCAAATCTGTTGGAGGGAATAGCCGAACCATGTAAAAAGGCTCTGATGGATGCTGGTGTGGCAGCAGAGAAGATACAATCTGTGGAGCTTGTTGGTTCAGGATCTCGAATTCCAGCTATTTCTAGAGTGTTAGCGTCTGTTTTCAGAAGAGAACCAAGCCGGAAATTGAATGCCAGTGAATGCGTCGCTCGTGGTTGTGCGCTGCAATGTGCTATGTTTAGTCCAAATTTCCGTGTTAAAGATTACGAGGTTTGTATCTTTATTGAGTTTAGATTGTTGCTATTTTGGCACTCATGCTTTAATGCTTAATTCAAAAACTAGTAGTTAATTTTTGCTTTTTTTTTTTTTTTTAAAAAAAAAATATTGCTGTAAGAAATTTGTTGCTTTTAGTATGTTAACCATTAGTACATTTCATCCATTGGAAGGTGACAATTTAAAACTTGTACAGTGTGGTTTATGAAATTTCTGAAAAATACTGGAGAGTGATATCTGTATTCTTGTGGCTGAGCTACAATTGGACTTTTTTAATTTAAATCCCCAAGGTTCAATTACAGACTATAGATCCCTAGAGAATCATTACCCCCCAGCCACCTTCCTCTTCTTCTCACATTATTGGCAGCTTGAATGAACTGATAAAACACCCTGGTTTATGCATTGTTAGACTAGTTCCAGTTTCAATAGTAGTCATATTTGTATAATCTTTTTAGTAGTTACCTGTAGAACAGGAAGGATAATATGTTCAGGCTCGGTCTACTGTCAGTATCTTGCTTTTGTTTTTGTAACTTATCTCCAATCTTAGTAGTTACCTGTAGAACAGGAAGGATAATATGTTCAGGGTCGCTTCCCTGGCCATTTTATTTTTTCTTTGGTAAGTGTGTGGACTGTGGGGTGTGGTGAGGGGGGGGGGGGGTTGTTGAGTTCTTCTTCTTCTTCTCATTCCTAACTAGTGAGTAGCCTGGGCGTTGCCCCGGGTTGCTACTTTTATAATCGTGCAATTGGGGCAATTTTTAAGGATTTTGAAATATGAAATCGATATTATTTAATGTGTTTTTTTTTTTTTTTTTAATAATTAAATCATGTGGTTTACACTTATGTACATTTTTTAAAAATATTTATAACATGCTTGATAATGGGCTAAGATGGTTAATAAGCCACCTTTGTTATAAGTTGTTGGGGTTCAAATCCCCTTAACATTATATTTTTTATATACAAGTATGAATTGAAGTAATGTGGATTGCTTGGGTGATGATGTGGCATAAAGAGATGTTGGGTATGTAGGTGATGTGGCATCATGAAGTATTTGTGAAGTGACGTGGCATATTATAAAAGGATCTACGTGGCACATGGACGTTTTTGTAAATGCCTTTTAATATATTAGTATAGATTACTTACACTTTGTCTCTGAAACCTGCTGCGAGATACTATTTATTGATGTCACTTTTTTGCCTTTTATTCCAAAATAGCTGTTTAACTAATGATAACCGACATGAAGCGCAAGTTGCTAGACTCAATCTTAAGTAAAATAATCTTGTTTTTAAACCCTGCTGAAATCTTGCAAAGATTTTCATTTGCTAGACTGAATCTTATGAAAATAGTTTGCAAACCAGTATAAGTTTGATGGAGTTATGTGGGTGAAAGCTGCGAAACCATATGCTGGTAAAGATTTATTAATTGTGGAAGCCTTTTCAAGCTAATAGTTATTAGACAATTATTTAATAAATACATTCACAGTCTGCATTTTCCTCTAAATAACAAAATAAGAATTCATTAGATAATCAGTGGATAGGGTTGCGCATTTGGGTTTTTATGACAAAACAGTAAGTATTATGCTGGGAGCTAAAAGCACCTAAGAGTACTAATGAGAAAAGAAAAGCAGTACTTACCGAAGATAAATTAAATAAAGAGATAAGCAACTACTCAATGATGCAAGTATGTGGCAATTGGGTAGATGACCCATGAGGAATGGGGAGAATAATAGTAAACGATAACTGATGCAATGAGGATTCTACCTAAGGGACATTCTGAGTATGTCAAGGTGTACGTAGCCTTCTCTGGATGCAGAGATGCTGTTTTCTTGAGGACCTAATAAAATTATAATTCATATATACTTGAAATCAATATAATGCAAGAAAAATGATCATAACAAACAATGCAGTTTTTGTAATTATATCTTTCTTTGATGATTTAGAATAGCTCTGCTCTTTTTACTTAACATGTACTAGTATTTTTTTTTCCAGATACTACTTAATTAGTAATTCGTCAAACTGCGAGAATGGCACTTTTGAAGTTTGAGTTTTGATTAATTGACCTGTGCCTAAATAATATTGTTATTTACATTTTTGTGTTGGGTCAAAGCCCTGTGTGTTTTGTTAGGCTTGGCTATTAGAAGTCTTCTGATCTGGTGCATGGCTGATTGTCTGTTGCATAATAATGGCACTTACCCAGTTGGTTATTCACCTTTTCATGCATAGGTGGAGGATTCGCTACCATTTTCCATAGGACTCTGTTTACCTGATGAGGGTCGAATACATGCACTTCCAAATGGTGTATTATTTCCCAAAGGTCATCCAATCCCTAGTGAGAAAGTGTTCAAGTTGCAGAAAAGTAGTGAATTTCAGTTGGAAGCCTTTTATGCTGATGTACATGAGTTACCTCCGGGTGTATCTCCTAGAATTAGCATATTCACGGTACGTGGTTGATTGAAACCTTCCCCCCCCTGATTTCTATGCATTTGTCCTAATGTCATTTATGCTGGAAACTTTACTAAAAGTACATATTTTATTCTTTTTTCTATAAACTTTACCCAATTTCTATATTAAAGTCAAACATCACTACTTTGATCTTATTGTTTCATACAATTTTGTGTTCCTCGCCTTTTTTTCAATTAATTTAGGTATATAATAAGATTAGATAAGTTTAATAAGATAAGGGCTGATAAGAGCATCTCCGATGGCTATAGCTAGGGACTTGTCAGTTTTCAAAATTTCTTAGGTACTAGCTTGGGCATCTTACCCAAGCTAATTTGCTTGAGAAAATAATTGCCAAAAGGGGAGGGTTGATATATTGATAAAATTAAATTTAAAAAAGTTAATTAAGAAAGTATGGCTCATTTAAATCACAAGCTAGTAACTAACCATTGAGGTACAAACTAGTTCCAAAGGGGATTAGCTAGCTTTGAATTATATGTGGCATGAGGCATGACAAGCTAATTTGCTTATTAGCTTGCCATTAGATATGTTCTAAGTGCACATAGGGTTGATATCTTTTGATAAGATAAGACAATACCAAAAAGGTTTAATGAGGCCTATAACAAGGTAACGTCAAATAATATGATACGATGTATATGATAAGATAAGATAAGATAAGGGATGATAAGTTTAGGTACGATAAGGGCTAAAAAGTTCAATGGGATAAGTGAATACTACCTAAAATGTATTCATTGTGTCCCTTTTTGTTGGTTACACAGTTTACACCATATTTTATTCTTAATTTGGCTAGGTTTATCGGTTTATCCCATACTAGTTAATACCCGAGCTGATTTTTCATTTAATCATGGCTAATTAATTTTATTTGATGATTTACTTTTTTTTTTTTTAGGATGAATCATGATTTACTTAGTCGATCAACAATTAAATTTTATCAAAATTAACAAACCTTTCATCTTTACCCCGTCAAAATAGAATTTAGGATTGTGAATGTTAAGATAAGAATTTTCTATCTTATCTTTTCCCTTATAATACTATTCTAAAATAGAAGGGGTTTTTTTTTTTTTTTTTTTTTTTAAAAAAAAAAAAAAATTAAAATTAAAAAAAAATAAATAAATTTTGAGCGGGAAATTTTTTAATGAGGCGATGACACGTGGATACTTTTGGGGATTACTTTAGATTAGTAATATTACTTACATGTAGTTTCCTTGTTCCTATTTTTTTTTCGTTTTTTAAAAAAAAAAAAAAAATCTTACTTTTATACATACATGAACCATATATTCAACACTCTCTTTCATACCTTATCATATATAAACACTATTTTAACACTCGCTTTCCTACTTTTCCGTACACATGCCCCACTTGCTAATCTCTCCCTACTATAAGGAACATAGGGAGTAAGAAAAAAACATTATCATGTGAAGTCTTGTTTTATTGGCCTCTATTTGTTTTTAAAAGATTATTTATATATTTCCTCCGTCCTCGAAAGAATGACCCTTATGATTTAAATCTAGTCCCAAAATGATCATCTCATTTGCATTAAAATACTATCCATTTTGCAACAATATTTGTACAAAGTTAGCTTCCCCACGTAAATTTTGCTTTTCTATGTACTTTTATTACTTTCTCTCTACTTTTGTGCAAACCCCATGTGAATTTCACTTTCCAATGTACTTTTAGTACTATCTTTTTCACTTTCTTAATACCCGTGAAATCAGCCCAAAAGGGTCGTTCTTTCGGAGATGGAGGGAGTATCTTTTTTCAATACTTAATTAAAGATATTATTGATTAAAGATGTCTTTTAAAAAATTCCAAACAATCATATGACTTAATTATATATCATGCACAATTATTTTGTGAATAGTTTATTGGTTCAACTTTTAAATAAGTTAGCTGCACAAATGTAGAGCTGTAGATTTTATGCTACAAACTCATCGGAATTCTACTTTAACTATGTATAAGTTTTTCAATGCTTGACTGTGTATTTAGGATTCATAATCCCTATCAAGTTCAAATTTGAGTAGCTGTTATAGTAATACAGGTGCCAGTCATGCCCTTGCCTTCTGGAACTGCTAGGTAGTCTACTGTGTTGTTACATTGTCAATGGGCGGATTATTTTCAAATGTCTAATTCTTTATATCTGTTTCCATGCTCTGCCAAAATATACATGTAATGACTTGCATGTTAAACTATTATTCCAATTGAATTTGTATTCAAATGATGAATATGGAATGTGTTTAGCCTTCAAAAACTGTCCCATGTGTTGTGGCTGAAAATCCTGCAACTGCTTTTGGCCTCAACCCTTCTTAAAGGATACAAAATACCTTATCCGTGTTCTTGGCAGATGCATTCATGAACATAATATATTCAATGAAATAAGCTTTTTGAACTGTTTTTGAAAAGACAGCCTATTGACTGAAGAGAAGAAAATGACTTCAGGAAAGGGTAGATACTCTGATAGCGAAAATAATTTAGCCTGATGGCTACCAATTAATCAGTTATTGCAATAGAATGGATGGATCCTGGGTTTACCTATAACAGCATAACCTATTAGGATTGAGAATTATTTTGGCAGTGACCATTGTACATGACTGCCTCATTAAATGCCTTTTTATTTAGGGTAATTGCTTATTTTAGGGTTATGCCTACTGGAATGAAATTGAACTCTCAACCTTTAATATTTTAATATTTTTACGTTACTTGAGTATTATTATGATGGATTTGTGTTACATTAGTGTCAGTGTCATTATGCCGAGTTTTAGATGTTGAAAAAGGTTCAATCTAAGAGGAATCATCTAGTCACACAGTGCCCTGACATCGTTTCTCCAAAAGGTGGCTTCATGGTGTCCCAAATTGTTTTATCTTTGCTGGGTATGATAAAATAGCCAATTCTTTTTGAATTACATACGTGTCCTCTCATTTTTTATATGCGAAATCATTCTTTCCATTTAGGCCACCTATAAAGGTCATCTTATATCACATAATTTACAATATTTAACCTGCTGTTATCATAGCATGTCATATGCAAGACCTTTCTTGCAAAGACTCCCATCTTTAGTTGTGGAACCATGCTAGATTTTTGGGTAAAGAAAATCTTCGGAAAGATTTTGTAGTTATCTGTGAGTACTCTGAATTAATTACTGAAGAAAGATCCAATAAACCTCAAATTATGGCCTTAGATGTAATGGAGTTTTTCAAAAGTAGTTCTGCTTTGGATGTAATCAATTATTGATTCTGGTTCTTGTTGTTCATCAAGGAGCTTACATTGAAATTATCCCCTTTGTACACCCACTCTCTTCTATTTATTGCAATGCACCCACCTCCACCACCAATCACTCTAACGTACAGTAGGCGACCAAGAGCGGGGCAGGACACCAACACCAACCCAATCCCAGTACATGTTCAAGCAACGGATCCCTAAAGCTGTAGCAAGGCAGTATTGGTTTATTTGCCCATTTACTGTGGTAACTTGAGGAGAGGACAAGTATTAGTAAAGCTAGTAATTAAGGCTCTTGCCAACTCTTGTATTGTAGTGCTAGTATAAATAATAGTTGTCTCTAAGGAAGTAGGCATTCAGAAATTTGTAAGCAAACTCATGGAGAGTAATGGCCTAAAGTCATTGTCATCTTTTCGCAAGCTCTAAGCTTTATAAATCAAATTTAACCTTTCGACTATATTTTTGTGTTGTCCCACGCTAGTCCGTTGTTGTTGGTATCACAGCAGCCATGGCTTCGACACCACAGTGACGCCACCGCGCTGGAAGAACGAGTAGAAGAAATTCTCGAGAAAATGGGTGACGGTGAGAACTCTCTTCAGCACACCTGTTGAAGAACCAAGATGAAGAAGCGCGTAAGAACATAGCAGCCATCGACGACGTACAACAGGTGCTCGAAGGAAGAGTTGACCGTTTTTCGCTCCAAACAAAACTAGGAGATACGAGGAGTTTTAGCCACCATTAAAAATCTGGGCAAACAACCGATAACGGTGGAAGACAAGGTGGAGCTGCCGCGCCCAATTGGTGGTTTCAACGACTCGCCACAGGGTGCTGGTGGATATAACGAGCCGCCGTCGGGAACAGGTGGTTTCAACGGACTCCGTTTCGGCAACTTGGACCCGAGAGCTGGAGGAGAGTTCTAAAACCACGGCGAAAACGACAGTCGAGGAAACTCGATATGCCGGTCATTGACGGGTCTGATCCAGATGGATGGATACTCCGGAGTGAACAGTATTTTCAATTTTACCGACTATTAGAGGTGGAGAAACTTTTGTGGTGGCTATGGACGACGATGTATTACGGTGGTACCAATGGGAAAGCCGCTTCCGACCATTCATAGGCTGGGAGGATTTGAAAGGACGGGCATTGACCAGTTATGGCCCATTAATTCAGGAACATTGCACGAGCAATGGCTTGCGGTGGAGCAAACGACCACTGTGGTGGAGTATAGGAGGGCGTTTATCGAGAAGGCGTCGCCATCAATGGACATACCCGAAAGTTTGATGAAAGGCCAGTTCATTAACGGCCCGAAAGAGGAGATAAAGGCGGAGATCCGAATGTTAAACCCATTGACCTTGGAGGATGCCATGAACCTAGCAGTATGGGTCGAAGAGAGGAATCTGGTCAGTAGCTCGAGGAAAACGGATGGAGCCTTTTCCAAACCCGGACCCTATTCGTATTTCACCAAGAGTCCAGCTTCGACCTTACTTGGATTTCGGCCAGACCATATCCACAAACGCATTCCCTTACAACCCAAATCAAGCCAACCCACATACTAACCCAACCCAATCTTTCTAATCCTCTGTAGCTTCGGCCAACAACCCAACTCACACTTACCCGAACCAAAACAACCCAAGCACCACCAGATTCAACGGCGATGTGCGACGCTTGACGGACAGAGAAATTGCTGACAAAAAGGCAAAAGGCCTTCGCTTCGGGTGTGACGATCAGTGGACAGGGCCCACCCACATCTGTACGTCCAAAGGCTTTAGTGTCTTACTCGTTGAGGAGGAGGAAGCGAAGGAGACGGGAGACTGCTGGCGTTAGAAAACCCAGAAGAGGAGGAGATAGTGCCGACAGCCATCTCTATGAACTCCATCGTCGGATTGACAAATCCGAAGACGATGAAATTGATGGGAACCATACAGGGGACATAGGTGGTGGTAATGATAGACCCGGTGCCACCCATAATTTTATCTCCATCGGAACAGTGAGAAACTCGGAATACTGATCACCGAAACAAATTCCTTTGGTGCATCCCTGGGAAACGGTGAAGCGGTGAAGGGGCGTGGCTCTTGTTGCGGAGTTCGCATGAAATTGAAAGAGGATTTCAAGGTGGTAGAGGACTTTCTACCCCTCTAATTGGGCAACTCAGACTTAATATTGGGCGTCCAATGGTTAGAGAAGTTAGGGGAGATACTCACCAATTGGAAATTGCAGAGAATGAGTTTCTCTGTAGGGGGAGAGACTGTGACCCTTAATGGAGATCCGAGTTTAGCTCAAACGGGTATTAGACTTAAAGCTATGATAAGAACGTCGTTGAGGAAGGAGAATTGGGGGTTGCTTGTGGAAATGAATAGTCTGGAAGGAGAGGAAACAAAGCCGAAAGGGGGTGAAGTGCCGGAATTCTTGAGGGCGGTGTTGGAAGAATATGGAGATGTGTTTGTGGACCCAAAGGGATTACCTCTGACCCGAGGCCATGAACATTCCATCGATCTCTAGGAAGGCAGCAATCCCGTGAGTGTTCGGCCCTACCGGTATCTACCGTTTCAGAAAGATGAGATTGAAAAGCTCGTACGGGAGATGCTAACGGCCGGAATCATCAAGCCATCTACCAGTCCCTTCTTGAACCCCGTTTTTTTGGTCAAAAAGAAAGACGGCTCATGGCGGTTTTGCGTGGATTACCGGGCATTGAACAAAGAAACTGTCCCGGATAAATATCCGATTCTGGTAATAGATGAGTTACTTGACGACTTGTATGGAGCTCAAGTGTTCACCAAGTTGGACTTAAAGGTCGGATATCATCAAATTTTAGTTCGACCAGAGGACACCCATAAAACCGCATTCCGAACTCACGAAGGGCACTACGAGTTCCTCGTCATGCCTTTTGGGTTAACCAATGCCCCGATTATATTCCAATCGCTCATGAATGAGGTATTTTGTCCATTTTTGCGTAAATTTGTTCTTGTATTTTTTAACGATATTTTTGTTTATAGTGTTAGTCAAGAAGATCATGTTATTTAAAGATTGTTCTTGCAACACTCAAAGAGCACATATTGTACGCAAATTAGAAGAAATGTGAATTTGGGAAGTGGAAGGTGGCTTATTTAGGCCACATAATATCCAAGGAAGGTGTAGCAGTGGACCAAGACAAAGTTAAGTCCATGATGGACTGCCCACCCCAAAGTCCATAAAAGAACTAAGAGGGTTTTTAGGCTTAACCGAGTACTATCGCAAGTTCATTAGCAATTATGCCTAAATTGCTCAACCACTAACTATGGGTGGTCTGAGGCAGCGGAAGAGGCGTTCCAGAGGATGAAGGGGGCGATGACAGCTGCTCTAGTGCTTACCATGCCGAATTTCACAAAGACCTTTGTGGTCGAATCGCATGCTTCGGGTTTCGGGCTCGGGGCCGTGTTAGTGCAGGAGGGGCGGCCCGTAGCATTTTTCAGCAAGATTTCAGATCCTGTTGGTCATAGCAAGTCGATTTACGAAAAGGAATTGATGGCCGTGTGTTTGGCGGTGCAGAAGTGGAGGCATTATCTGTTGGGTAGGCGGTTCATCATTTGAAGCGATCAACAAAGTTTGAAGTATATAACCCAACAAAAAGAGATCAGCGCCGAATACCAAAAGTGGGGTAGAAAATTAATTGGGTTCGAATTTGATCTACAGTACAAGCCCGACATCTCAAACTGAGTGGCGGACGCTTTGTCACGGAGGGGGGAAGCCAGAGGGTGAATTAAAGGCCCTGATTGTTACCCAAGCACTTAATTGGGAGACTTTGGAGAGGGAGATTACAGGTTATGCATCTCTACAGAAACTAAGGGAGGAAGTAGAGAGGGGAGAAGGAGCGTAGGGGTATACTTTAGAAAATCAGCAATTACTTTACAAAGGGAGGGTGGTCATTCCTCTACATTCTAGCATGAAGGGTGCCTTGCTTAAAGCCTACCACGATTCACCGGAGGGGGGACATACGGGAGAAACAAAGACATATCTACGCATGGGCTCGGAGTGGTTTTGGGCTGGAATGAGGAGGGATGTGGCAGAGTGCGTACGCGGTTGTGGGGTGTGCCAGCGCAACAAACACTCTCAATAGTCGTCGGGAGGGCTCCTTCAACCCCTATTGATCCCGGAAAGGGCATGGGAAGATATAAGCATGGATTTTGTTGAGGGGCTTCCAAGGTCTAAAGGGGCTGACACCATTTTGGTGGTGGTCGATCGATTGACGAAATATGCTCATTTCATAGGACTTAAAACATCCCTTCACGGCGTACACAGTGGCTGAGGTATTTGTTACAGTCTGTTACAGTCATCAAGGAGCAATTTCCAAGCTTCCACCTTGAGGACAAGGTGGCACTTTTGGGGGGTGGTGTTGCAATGCACCCACCTCCACCACCAATCACTCTAACGTACAGTAGGCGACCAAGACAGCTGAGGCAGGACACCAACACCAACCCAATCCCACTACATGTTCAAGCAACGGATCCCTAAAGCTGTAGCAAGGCAGTATTGGCTTATTAGCCCATTTACTGTGGTAACTTGAGCTAGTAATTAAGGCTCTTGCCAACTCTTGTATTGTAGTGCTAGTATAAATAGTAGTTGTCTCTAAGAAAGTAGGCATTCAGAAATTTGTAAGCAAACTCATGGAGTGTAATGGCCTAAAGCCATTGTCATCTTTTCGCAAGCTCTAAGCTTTATCAATCAAACCTTCAACCTTTCGACTATATTTTTGTGTTGTCCCACGCTAGTCCGTTGCATTTATATGGCGTTATATTGGAGTTGATAAAGATTGGAAAATCAGTACATCTTATATTGGATATCATCTTTGTGATATCTGACTTTTTTCAGATTTCATTCTTGAATTTTTTCATAAAACTTTCCTGACAAGGGTAGAGTATTTGGTATGGAGTATCTGAAATTATGAAAATTAATTTTGAGATATCATATAAGGCTTTGATTGATCGATATAAGGGAGTTAGGGAGGAGGAGGGTGGGTGTTGACTCTGTTGAGTGCCCCATGCAGCAAGGAGAATGTTCAGGCTCTAGTGGATTTTCTGTTCTACTTTCCCTGATTTAGCATGTCTCAATATTCTGAGCACTGAATCATATACTGTCGTACTTCTGCTGCCTTGAAATTTCTTATGGTGAAGGGAAAGATCTCTGCCGTGAAGCAAAGGATCAGAAAGTCCTTATTTGCAAAGTGTATCATGGGACATGTTGTATTGTTCATTTGAGTGTTCAAGTGGAAGTTGAGGAATGAGACTTCTTTGTTGTGATGTAGTCCACAGATTTTATGAGTCATGACTCATGAGTAATGAATTTCTTACCGACTATTGTATGGAGTATATTGTAGAACTACATCTCTAGTAAGCTTTTATTGCTCTCTAGTGCTAGAATAAATTCTGCTTTTTTCAAAGTCAAAATATGAAATTCTTGGCAATAGTTCGCCCATGCTTTGTTTTTCTGTTATTTTTTTAATTTCTTTTTTTTTTTTTTTTTTTTTTTGGGGGGGGAGGGGGGGGGAGGGGAACTCTGCCATTGGGTTTCCCGCTGCTAGTCCCAAGCCTGGATAAAGGCGGAGGGTTTCAGTAGGCCAGTAACAGCCAGTGTAAAGCCTGGATAAAGGCAGAGGCTGGGGGACCTTGTTTTAGAATTATATCCAAAGTAAACAGAATGAAAAGTTTCCTTTCCATGTATAGTCTTTTTTTTCATTCTATTTACTGGTTACATTATTTTTAAAATTTACTGTTTGGGTATAGGACATTACCAACATCTTTTTTTGTTCGTACTATTTATTTAATCATAAATTGTGTGCTTATAGTAAAATATTCCTCTAAATATTTGAATGATCAACTGAGGATGTTTTGGCTGTGCTTAATTTATTTAATGCTTAATTTGATGAAATTCGCTCTTTGTTCTTCTTTGCAGATTGGGCCTTTTCCACTGGCCGCTGAAAAGGCTTATATAAAGGTTAAAGCTCATCTTACACTCCATGGGACTATAAAGTTACCATCAGCCACTGTGAGTAATTTACTTTAACTTATACTTTATTACAACGAGAAGTGATTCCTTCCTGCCCATAGGCTGTGAGGGGGGGGGGGGGTGGAGAGGACAGAGATTGGAGAGGTGGGATCAACCCTGTCTCTGCCCTGATACTGTGGAGGGTTTTATGTTCACTTATCATGGACTTATAGTCTTATATCAATGTATCAGCTTGTAGGGGCTTATGTGGATGAACCAGTTTTGAGGAGTGCAGACAAATCCTCAGAAAGGATGGAAGCTGAATATGATTATGGATCCCATGACACAGAAGATAATGCCGAAGATAAATATTCTGCACCTAAGCCAGTGCCTGCATTTTCTGTGAGTTGACATTTGCACCAAATTTTGGATCATGATACTTAGTGGCTTTAATGTTATGACCTCAATCTCATAACAATTTCATGTGTGACATTAGAAGCTTGTTATTTTACAGTAATATATTGTAGTTTTATTGAGTTCAAATGTGAATTGGTCTTATAAGGTACTTTTTTTTAATAATTTTATGTAGTTGTATATAGTAGTTGTTACTACCTCCTTTGCTAAAGTTTTCTGAAACCTTTATGTTATTTACTTCAAAGTTTTAACCACTTCTTTGAAAACCTTCTTAGATCTTATTTTTGGTTCTCTTTTAAAACTCTTTTAATATTTCTTGGATGCTCCTCCTTTTCTCACTTCACCTTTTTTCAAACTTTTTAAAGTGATTATCTTGTTATGTCCTTTTCTTTATATCGTACGGTTTGTTACGACGATTCATGTCAGCCAACCCCAAATCATTTTGGGACTAAGGCTTTGTTGTTGTTGTTGTTGCTGTACCTCCTGAAAGTTCTTTACGCTTTCTGTTTTAGTCTGTACCCTTTTGTTATATTCTATCTTTGTCAAGATTTTTTCAGTACCCATCTCTTTTGCCCTACAATATTTACATCCTTCCACATACTCTCTTACTTTGTCCACCCTATTTGGACACCCACTTACCACATCAACTCTCTCTCACCAATTGCCTTAATTTGTGTGCAAAAATTACTGTTATGAACTTTTGGGAACTGGGGTGGTACAAGTTTAAAATTTGACCTCACAGTCGCATGTGCCTTTTTTTTTCCAGGATGGAATGAATATTTATTATGGCACAGGCTTTCATTTCTTGTGAGATTATTAAGTATTCCTCATGTCCCACTATGAATGTCATAGTTTATAGTATTGGTCAAACTTGCACATTTTATTTTTCAAGCTATATGGAATTAGAGAATTTGAAAATATACACAATCTTCACTGTTCTTGACTTTTTAGGCTTAAGCTGCTCACATCTTGACCTATAATGATGTTTGTTGTAACATTTATAGCCGGCATGAAGATATTTCAAAATTTCTACTGGAAGTCTGGAACTTTTATCTCTATTAATAATAACAATGAAAAAAAAAAGAATAGTTGTCTTGTAGAGAGGAATTATTGATGCTAACATCACAGTTTATCCTTCTGCAGAGTCACAACAGAAAGGGTAAAGCCATGACTCGGCTACCTGTACCTATAGTCGAGGATGTTTGTGGACACTTTAGTGAGGCAGAGCTTATCAAAGCTAGGGAAAAGGAAGCTGAACTGACCAAGCAAGATTGTAAAGTTGAACAGGCTAAAGAGAAGAAAAACACCCTGGAGTCTTATGTATATGAAACCCGCAATAAGGTAAGGGTTTTAATTTCCTTTTTTTTTTGTACCCTTCAACCAATTGTATTGTAGGTGTAGCGTCGCTTATCATCCTTTACATCTAAATATCATCTACTTGTGGTTATCTGAGCGAGCAGTGGCTTATTCAAGAATTTTATGTAGGGCATCACAATAATAACTAGTTTATCTTGTAAACCCTTGCAAAGCAAAGGTTATAACTTAGTATAATATAAAATTCATTTTATATAACATTATGAATGCCACGTATGCTCCTATTAATGTTACATGAACTTTGGTATTAGTGTTGGACATTGGTACGTGTCCAACTCGGCTAAATTGTGAAAATTTTCCATGATTTTAGCCCAAAATGAAGTGTCAGAGTGTCCATACCTATGTCAGAGTGTCGAGGATCTAGGATCTGACATGGGCCATATTATAGATGTCATGGGCCATGTGTTTACTTTTTAGAATGGGCAAGGATTTATTAAAGGGTTAGCTCCCTGAGATACTGTTTCAAAGTGGTCTGGAACTTCTTCTTTTCTATCCCCTTTTGAATTTAGGGATTCTCAAAAAGTAAAAGCACCTACCAAGTTTTGTGTTGTTTTCTTAATTTCAACTTTTAGGTCCCAGAAACTTGGTCAAATACTATCTTAGTTATAAATAATAGGAAAGAAACACTATCTTCTATCATGTATTATATTTTTCACGAGCTTAACTAAAACTTTGATTGTTGAGGTGTAAAGTAAAGCATATGATTTTCATCATAGAATGAGTTTCTGGCTTAAGCTAAGGGTGAGAAATAGTTATGGGGGATCTAGTGAGTCAGTGGTTGATGAGTTTCAGTTTTGGTTGGAGTATGTAGCAATGCCATTTATTTTTAGCATTTAAAATTTGAATACTAAGGCTGTAAAGAGAGACTGAGAGAGGAGTAGTTTACCCCTTGTGCGTGACTTTTTCGATGTAATTTGGTGAGAGGTTTGGGGGTTGGATTATTCTAAAGTTCATATGTATATGTAACCTTGTTGCACTATTCTATAATCACAACACCTCTAGTAGTCTACTGAGGCTTTTGCCTCTATAGCAAATTGAGTTAAGATTTATGGGATCTTAATTACTTCCTCCGTTCTTTTATTATTGCACCATAGAGGTTGGCACACTTTATTTTGGTAGTGGGAAAAGGGAAGAGAGAGAGGGGTAAAATTACAAAGTTATCCATGTAATGTAAGCATAAACTAAAGAATCAAGTGGCAAAAGTAAGGGTATATTGGGTATTTGTAGTGTGAACATAGATATTTTGTTTCCTAAGATAAAAATGGTGCAATATTTGTGAAACTTCCTTAAAAGGCAAGTGGTGCAATAAATAAAAAACGGAGGAAGTATATATAATCATGATGCTGTTCTTTGAGCATTATCGCTACAACTACAAAGAGGCTATTTCTGGAAAAATATAGTTGTGAAAGGCAACTAACCGTTCACTTCACAATCAATTTTTGATGACCTATTTTTTGAGTCCTCTGATTTAATTCATGCAGCTGTGACTATTACAGCTTGTTTGATAGAGGACAGTTTTTTAGTAAGCTAAATGACAGTAATATTCTTCTTTATGTTTTAGTTTATTTTTTTAAAAAAAAAATTGGTTTATGGATTTCATTATTTTCCTTTTCTGATTCATCAATTTTGTTACATAGCACTGTGTCACAGTTGTTAGTTTTATGTAGCCATCTTCTTAGTTATCCTATTCCATTAATCAATCAATACAATCTAATTTATTTTTAGGGCTATGAAAATTTTATAAGGGACATAGGGTATGGAAGGGGACAGGGTCATGAGTGGTAGGAGACAACCTGTCGACCTTTTATCTGGGCTTGTTAGGATTGTCCTGGTATTTTTAGCCCTTGTTTTGTTCAGTGTAGATGAAAGTCCAGCTGGCGACTAGTTGGTCTTTCTTTTTACTTGTTTAGGCAACAGGGTCTGGGTGTGCCTGTGTGGGGAGGGTGCTAGCCTATTACTGTATGAATTGGGCTTTATCATCTGGTCATTATCTTCCTGGTACTTTTGTCTTGTGCATGGAAGGATCAAAGAGAACATAGGTAACTTAAGTTTCTTCTATTTATTGCTGGGTACTATCTGCCTATCTGGTCTCTCACTGCTTGGTCCTTTTTGTACTTTTTCTATTTTCTTGATCTTGATGATTCCTTGTCTCCTTTCTTTTACCCTGTCAGCAAGACAATAATTAAGTTCCATATTTGCATAGATTTTGAATACGCACAAGGATTTTACTGCTGAGTCAGAAAAAGAACAAATCTGCAAGGATTTGCAGCAGACAGAGGACTGGCTTTATGAGGAGGGAGATGATGAATCTGCTCATGTTTATTCTAAGAGGCTGCAGGATCTTAAACAGGTTATTAATAGATCAGTTTTGAATTTAACATTATACACATCATGGTTATGTACTGAACTCTTTTTGATAATTTTAGATGGTGGATCCAATTGAAATTCGATGTAAGGAAGAAGAGGCCCGACCTCAAGCAGTGAGGAATTTACTTCAATTAATAAAGGAGTGCAGGACAGCTGCTATACCAGCTAGTGATAGAGAAGCTGTATGGTCCTACTTGAATTTGACTAATAATAGGGATAAGCAATGAGCTCTTGCTATTTTTCTTCTGATATACGAAGTATAAGAATATTTTTCTTCATTTGTAGGTACTAGAGAAATGCAATGAATTAGAACAATGGCTCGAAGAGAATATTCAGAAGCAGACTTCACGGCCTAAAAACGTTGATCCAGTGATATGGTCAAGTGATATTGAAGAATCAACAAAAACCCTTCGAGAGTAATGTGCTTGTAGCCTTATCTCTTATATCTCTCTCCATTTTATTTGTAAGTGCAACACTTTTAACGGCATGGAGAAGTGCCGTTCAGGTGTTGCTTATCAACTTACTCCTTGCTGTCTAGCTACAGAATGCAGACTTTTACTAATTGTTTCTGGTTGGAAGTATTCTTATTATATTAGCTTATTGGTGATTCTCGAATGCTTGACAGGATGTGTTTTAGGCCAGCGAACTCAAAGGGTTCTCATGATAAGCCAGCAGATAACATGTACTCTGATCACAGGAGCAAACAAGATGACATGGAAGTAGATTGACGCAATATAAGACCGAACATTGTGGCATTATTACAAATCATTCTGGTGAGCAACAATGTTTTTTGTACCTAGATTTTTGCAACATTTTGGGATTAAACAGTTGCCCTGTATGGCCTACACAGTAGATTTGAACTGTCATTATTTTTGTATCTCAAACACCTCCTCCCCACCATCCGCCCCCGCCCCCGAAAAAAGAAAAACAAGAAAACGAAGGGTTAGAGTTGAAGAGTAGCTTGAGTTACCCTGCGATGTTACAAACATGTAAACATCTATGCTATGCTTTAGATGAGTCGGCGACATTCACACACCTATTGAATCTTTTGACTTTCTTAGCGATGCCTTCTGAATGTAAACTGACTATTATTCCGTATATGCAATAAATTGTGTTTTATTTCTTTGTGTAGAAGTTTGTTTTCCAAATGTATGCGTATACGTTTGTGTTACAACCACTTCGTTTTATTCTCATCTGGTAATATAGTTTTTGTAATATACTGATAACTTTATTTCAGAGTTCTGTTGATCTTGATTTAGCTTCTGATCTCGACTGTTTGAGATGATGAGAGTTGCTATTTTGCCATTGAATTTGTAAAATCTTGCAAATTACGCCAACAGGCCAACTAGTTATACACTTCAAACTTGTCTTTCAGTAATAATATTTCTTACACATCATGAGTTCATGATGTCTATCAGAAAATGAAAAACGAAGTAGAAATCTTTAGTGTTTTAGCTCTTATGTTCTCCTTTGTCAAGGAAAATGATTTGGCGAAGTTGCTTCATTATTTTTCATATCATCCTTGACACATGCACCATTTTTTCTATTACACTAATAAAGTAACTATCTTTGCATAACTTAAATAATTAACTATTTAATTTGTTGTACTAGTAAAAATTATTAAAATTTAATTATATTAAAATTAATTCAATACTCTGTAACATTTTATCAAATAGTTTCCAAATGAAATTATACATATAGACTAATTCAGAAATATTTTGTATGGCAACATATATTCTTCTATATATGGTAAAAAGTACAGTATGAGTGGGGGTGGCATTTGGCCAAGGAAGCTGGGCTGCGAAGCGTGGTGGTGGAGAGCGACTGCTTGCTTGTGATTGAGGCCTTACGAAACAATACTGTGGGTTTGAGTTTGTTTCAATTAGTGTTAGATGATATTAAAGCTTTGTGTTCTGTTCTTTATAGTATTGTTTGGTTGTTTGTTAAGAGGCATGGCAATAATGTAGCACATGACTTGGCTCACTTCCAACCTTGGGAGTTGGTCAATGATTGTGGAGTGATGTAATCCCGCCTTTGGTTCTTGATTTTGTTTTAAATGATCTAATATAATAGTATCCTCGTTGGGTTCTTTCAAAAAAAAAAAAAATTACAGTTTTACACAAGTATAGTAAGAGTAAATATACGAAGTATAAATAGTTCAAAAGTTAAACTATTGCAATTATTACTTTGTATCAAGGTTTTAGTTCAATATTTGACTACGTACAACTTCTTACTGGCTTTCACAAATTACATTACTATTTAGTAGTATTTACTATTTTTACTTTTTTCTTTTTTTTTTTTTTTTTTTTTGTTTACAAAACACAAATTAAAATACTATCTACCTATCATCATTTATGATGACTACGGAGTACTTTTTTTTTTTTTGATTTCAATAGTCGATTAAGTATTGCATTATACCATCGGTGCACATCGTCTCACATGGTAAATTAGTACGAGTATGACTCCAACATTATTCAACTTTTTTTTATATTTGTCTTATTACAAACTCCAAATCATTTCAAATCTTATTAACCTAACATTATATGAAGGAAATCCATTAGACAGCCAAAAACTCTTCATCAGCTGGCAGAAAATTAGCTGTAAGACGAATAATACGTAGTATAATTTTAGTATATTAAAATCGCTATCACTCCATACTACATTTGGAATAGTATAATTTTAGTCACTAAATGGTACTCGTATTAAAATTTTGATGAACATAAATACAAATATATATTATATCGTACATATCTTACTCCATAGTATCTTACATCACTTGCCTATCTGTTTATCATTAATCATTGTTAATTAATAATTATTGTTGTATTTGACTTTGGTAGTATATGCAGGGGCGGATATATTAAGAGGCCTGGGTAGCACCGGCCCCTCCAAAAATTATTATTTTTTATTTAGGTAAGGTGTAAATTTACCGGTTAAATACAATTTTAATAGAGTTAATATAAAAACTGGGTATTGAACTATCAACAAAGTTGCAAATTGGGTACTCATATAGTCATATTTGCAATGTTGCAGATTGAGTACTGAACTTTGGTACTGCCAGATTGTTCACCTATAAGAACCGGTTACCAACATAGAAGAACTAATTTTTTTTTTTTAAAGAAAAAAACTCCTTTAATTACATCAATGTGAGAGCTTTGTTTGGGGAGAAGTGAAGGCGTGAAGCACTAAAGCCTCGGGTGTTGTTATGCAGAATATTTTTTTTTTTCAGTTTAACTTGCTATTTACCTCTTGCAGCAAGTAAACCACCGGAAAAGTAGTCTTAGGCCGGTTACAGTACCCAATTTGCCACGAGCCAAACATGAGTACCCAATTTGCAACATTGACGAAAGTTCAGTACCCACTTTTTATATTAACTCAATTTTAATGCAATAAATAACATTTAATTAGCTTTGTCATAGTGGTAATGCATTGAGTTGTGTTGGGTTCAATTTCTCTTATAAGCATTTTATTTATTTAGTGCCCCTCCACTGCTCTGCTCAGATCAAATCTTCTCTGTTCTGCTCAAAAGAAATCTGCTCTACCCTGCTATATTTTCAAATAATTATTAATATTAAAAATAATTATTATAATAATTAATATTTATTAATCATAATAATAATTATCAATAATAATATTTAATAATTCAAATTATTAAGAATTAATATTTAATAATATTATTAATTAATAATTTCTAATAATTATAACAATTCTTTCAAAAAAATAAATAATAATAATAAAAATTAATAACAATTTCTTTTTATAAACATTTGATATTAGAATCACAATGTATAGAAACATTTTATGTGGGTATTGATTGTTAGTTCATTGAGTTGAATTATTTTTCAAATTTTTTCATACAATTTAAGAATTAAAAAAAAAAGAGGTTGTTTTTAAGTAGTACTTTGTATTTCATTATTATTTTGAGGGTTAAAAATATATGATTAAGACATATTTATAAGTAAAATCATTATTACTCATTAAATCATTTTATTTTAAAATTTTTGTGAAATGAATATAAGTAAACTGTTGTCTTTTATCTTTATACTATTAACATATGTTAAATACGGAACACATTTATTTATGTTTTCACTCACCTAAATCAGTGGTATATGCACTTAATAGTAATAGTAATAGTAATAGTAGTAATAGTAATAGTAATAGTAATAGTAATAATAATAATAATAATAATAATAATAATAATAATAATAGTAATAATAATAATAGTAATAATAATAGTAATAATAGTAGTAGTAGTAGTAGTAGTAATAATAATAGTAATAATAATAGTAGTAATGATAATAATAATAATAATAATAATAATAGTAATAATAATAGTAGTAATGATAATAATAATAATAATAATAATAATAATAGTAATAATAATAATAGTAATGATAATAATAATAATAATAATGTTGAAATCAGCTCTGCTCGGCTCGGCTCGGCTCTGCGCTGCTCTGTTATCCTGAAATCTGCTCTACTCTGCTCTGCTCTGTTGAAATTTAATCTGCTCTACTCTACTGAAATTTAATCTGCTCTACTCTACTGACCCCTACTCTGTTCTGCCCAGAAGCTCAAAAGAACAGGGCCTAAATATTCTACATCCGCCGCTGAGTATATGTGATATTGGCTATCATCTTTACAATTGTTTCACATCAATCCATTAACACTCCGTAGTCCGTACGACACATGTATAGTAGTAGTTTAATTTACAAGTTTAAGGAGATTCTATTTTAAATAAAATTATTTGATAAATAGCAATTAGTATAAATAATCCTTTAGCTTGTATAAAGTGTTTAAGTCGAAGTCTTTTCTTTTATAAATTACAGTAATACGTATAGGGCAACTGTGTAGTTTTGGTCTTTTGGAATGCTCTAAAGTGTTGTTTTGGGCGTTGTTATTGTTGATTTAAACTTAATCTCTTATAATCAAAACTTATTTTCCTTTATTTGAGGTGAGCTTTATTTTATCTATATGATTTGCCTTTTTTTTTATTATTATTATTATTTTTTTTTTTATCTAGTTTAAAATATACAATACAATATATGGTGGTAAGATGTGAGCTAGATATAGGCTCCACTAAAAAAAACACACACACATACAAAACTCTTTTTGGTATTGCTGTAAATTTATATAATTTTTATTTTTATTTTTTATTTTTTTGTTTTGTTTTTCAAAGTCATACTTCGTATGATATATGTCATATAATGAATTAAAAATATGTCAAACTTATTAAAATCATGATAATTTTGAAAAGTGACATTTTTTTTTATTTATATCCTATTTTTGGTTTTATTTTCAAGAAACCGAAAAACTGAAAACAAAAAACATTGTCAAACAAGCCCAAGTTATTTTTTTTTAAAAAAAAAAAGGCCCAAGTTATAAATAATTTCAATCGCTATAATATTTAGTATTTCCTCTTTTTAATTGCAATTAAAAATGAACGGAGAAAGTATAAGATTAGATAGGTTATTACTGCTCTATCACCTGCATTGTGTGATTATTATATCAAAGAAATGACTTTACTCTAAATAAATAAATAAAATTAAAAATTATCATTTGGTAAAATTGGTTTAGATCTTGACTTTTTTGGACTGATAAATAGGATGAAACTTCTCTACTTTCTTTTCCTATCCACATATAAAACATTCCAATTCTTCTTTGATGCGTGAGATTAAGTAGCTTTGGCTCAAGGTTTTCTTATCTACTCTATAATATAAAGTTCGTGCCAAATAAAAGGTATGTCATTTTTTTTCCCCAAGCGTTTGATATTTTTCATACTTGTACATTCGTATTTGTAATTGTAAGTTGTAACGTCCAAATTAAGCTATATTGTCTAATACTTTCGTACACTACTATGAAACAGTGCCGGCTACTAGGGGAGCTCATTGAGCGATCGCTCAAGGCCCCCCTTTTGTAGGGCCCTCTTTGTTTTTTTTTCTTTTTTTATATTTTTTTTTAAAAAAAACTATTTTTTGATAAATTAATGAAATGTAGTACTAATGACAAGTATAACTGCTTCTTTTTAATCTAAATAAAATGTAGTACTAATGACAAGTATAACTGCTTCTTTTTAATCTAAATAAAGATGAATCAAAAGATTAATTTAGTTAGCTTAAGTGATTTTTTTGGGTTCAAATGGAGGAAATGAAGAAGCACTAAAGCAGGGGTTTGGTTTATTTGCTTAATTTTCTTTTTGTTTTGTATTTTTAGATTTTCATTTTCTCTTTTATATGAGCTTTCATTTTCCTTTTTTCTTTTCTACTTTCTCTTTTAGTTTATTTCTTTGCTTTAATTACCTAAATTCTACTTCGTATTATGTTAGCTTTAATTACTGAACTTCTCTTCTTTATTAATTTTTTTTATTTATTGGGTTTAAATTCTTGACTTTTTTTTTAAATAAATAAAATGAGGTAGTGGAAATATAGCTTGTGAGGGTTTGATTGATGAATTTGCTTTAAAAAAAATGCTCGGAGGATCGATTAAAATCAATAATTTTGGTGAACTTTATAATATAAAAATTTATGAAATACATTCTCATAATTTAGGGGCCTTTTTTAAGATTTCGCTCCGGACCCCTAAAATGTCCAAGACGACACTGCCATGAAATTCATCATTTTACAGTTCAGAGTTGAGATTGCCGGTTGTGCTTCCTACTTGGATAAAGCAGTTGTGACAGTTAGTAGCATCATGATAGGTACAGCTAACATTTGCTTCTGTTTAATTTTGTTATACCCATTTAATATGATGAGAATTATTTGTGGTCAAACTTTGCTTTGATCAACTGATCTCTATAACCAAGAATACAATTATACAATAATGAAATAATTTCATCTTTTGTAAACGGAGGGAAATTTTCTTATTCATTTTTAGTCAGCTTTCATACTATTCTGCTATTCATTTACTTTGAACGTGTCTAGTGAAAACCCGAAAAGTGATATTATCGTGTTTGCTGATTTTAATTAGCTACTTGTATTAATTAATTTGACTTACTGATTGTATTTAAGTGTTTGGTCAATAGATGATTTCTTGATTTCTTTGAGTATGCTAAATGACCAATAAAGACATTGATAATTTAACTGGATATGGAGTTAAGTACTTTTGCACTATCTAACCAGGCCAAAAGTTGGCATCTCAAATTTAGGTCTAGTACTTTTGCACTATTTAATCGAGCTAAACTCAACTCGAATAATCTAAATTTGACCCAATCTAAACTTAACCTGGTACCGGTTTGACTCAATGTGAACCCAACCCGAAATCGGTTTGACCCAACTTGAATGCAAATCAAACTGGTTGACCCGACTTAAACTCAACTAGCGCGATATTAACTTGAAAAATACCCAATTCAATCTGATTTGTTTGACTCAGACTGATAATAACCTGACTCGATTAAATTCCGACCTGAGAACTCTAACTAACATCTTATAGGAAATGAATTAGTAATGTAGCAAACTAATAATTCTCGTAGCCTCATAAGGTCGTATTATTGAAGAGTTATAATAAACTAATGATTTGTTTGCTTATAGTTCATTACTTATCGTCTCACATATGTAGGTATATATGATATGTCATCAATAATTCGATTTGAATTTGGCTTAAAGATGAGAATGACACAAGAAATTATCTAATGAGGCGACTAATACTCCCTTCGTTTTTTTAACTGCCACACTTGAGTTTGCACACATTTCGGGTCAAAACTTTGACCATGAATATCTTTAGTTAGATATTAGTAAAAATTATAGAGAAAATAATTTATAAAATTAGGCATTGTAACAAACTCAACAACATATTACATGATGATATCAATCTAATTATAAGGTAATAACTCAATAATTCATCTACTTTAAAATTTAATTTTTAAGAGTGTAATTGAAAAGCTTAAAAAAAAATTAAAAAAAAAAAAAAAGACAACCTAAAGATATCATGCAATTTAAATTTAGTAAAAATAGTTTTAGTTTAGTAAAAAAAAAAAAAAAAGTTGAAGAGAATTCGACCCAAATTTGACAGTAGGATTCGACCCCTCTCGCCGGTCTCGGTTCTCAACCAAAACAAATTTGTGTACGAGAATACGTATATTGGATGAGCAACAATGCTTTACGAAACAAAAGTCAACTTTCCGGAGAAAGAACAGAAGTCAAACAACAGTTATGATCTATGTTTATGAAAATCAAGCTAAGTTTTTCCTACTATATTTGACCTCTCAATTACTAATACACATACTATGATACAGAATTATTATATACTACTCGTAGTATTGCATGATTTGAATCGTATATAGTATATAATTTCCATGCACACCAACTGTTCGGAAAAATGCTCAAGTGAAGTTATGATTATAATTATCTCTGCATTATTACATTATCTGTTGGTTTTTAGTATGCGATAACTAATGAGATTGATCTGATATCTAATGAGATTAATCTGGCTTTTGCAGCATATCAGGTAGTGGCTGTTGTTGTGGGAATATTGGCACCAGTTATTGGTTCATCTGCCTGCTTTTATAGTTTATATACAATAAGCAGTAAGAATTTGTCAATACTGGAACAGAAGGTGAAAGATCTGAAAGGTTTGCTCAAGGACATCTCAGAGAAATTTAATGAAGGCGGTGTGTTTAGGCCTGACCCTTCAACGTGGATTGGCGATGTTGAAGACTTGAAGGATGGTGAAGACTTGAAGTTGATAGGATTTAGGAGGTCTTGTAAGAAGATGTTTGGAGATAGTGTTAAAAAAATCAAAGACGAGATATGGGAGGAGGTTTCACGGGAAAAAGGGGTTCAGGTTGTGTGCATTCGTGGAATAGTTGGTGTTGGAAAGACACTCATGGCATCAACAATCCATAATAAAGCTTTGGAAGAGGAGGACCTTGAGAGTGTTATTTGGGTCAGTATCGATTATAAATCAACGATCAAAGACATCCAAAAAGAAATTGCAAGGCAGTTACCGGATCTTAATCTGTCTGCCTGTACAGATGACAGCAGAAGAGCTTTAACACTGCAGGGGGCTCTGTCTAGCAAGAAGTGTCTCCTGATTTTAGACTATTCACCAATGTGGCAAGATTTCCAACTTGATTGTATTGGAATTCCAAGCTCTGGCGATAAGTGTAAGCTGATAGTTGCTTCAAGAAGTTATTCAGCCTGCAATAAACTTGAGAGCAGTTTTGGAGACAGGAGCAGAGTTCATGAAATTAAACCTCTCCTTCCGTATGAGGCCTGGAAATTATTTTTCCATGAGGCAGGCCCTAACATTTGGATTTTAGAAGGTGATATCCACAAGAATACTGAGCTTGCTGTTAAAGATCTTGATGGCCTTCCTTCAGCTATTAATATATTAGCAACAGCCCTGAAAGAAATACCTAAGGCCAACCCTGACAAAATTATCGAAGCTTGGGAAAGAGAATTGTTTGTATTGAGTACTTCAGGGTCCTTGCTTGGTTACAAAAGCCACAAGTTTTTCAGTGATTTCGAAGATATCTTCGAAAATTTGGATGAGAAGTCGTTATCATGTTTTGTTTATTGTCTGTTGTTTCCAAAGGATTGTTTCGATAAGGGCCCTAACGCTCTCAAGGCAAAGGAACTGATAGAGTATTGGATGTGGGAAGGGCTTCTAGATGATCAAGTTTCATCCTTGAATGAAACCATGGGTTATGGATGGAATGTATTGAATAATCTCAGAGATGCTCACCTTGTTGAGATCGTTGCTGAAGAGGATGGTAGGTCTGAAGAATTAGTCAGGATGCTCAACGTAATTCGACTTGTGGCAAAGAATGTTGCTGTGACAAGAGGTCACCAACTCTTTGTCAAATGTGGAAATTCTCTCAAAGAGCTTCCATTAGCAAAGGATTGGCCTCCAAACACCGAGAGAGCCTCATTCGTTCAGAATGAGCTAGGTGCTTTACAAAGTGGTCCTGATTGCATTAATCTCTCTACTTTGTTATTGCAAGACAATAAACCCTTGGGTTTAAATCGTCTAATAGTATCCCATGATGATTTTTTTTCAAAACTAGTTAATCTTCGAGTCCTTAATTTATCCTATACAGGATTCTCATCACTGCCAAAATCACTTGCTGACTTGGTAAATCTTCGTGCACTTATCCTTCGCAATTGCAGTAGCTTGACTCATCTACCATCCTTGTCGAAATTTCATAAATTATTTGTCCTTGACCTCGCTGGGACACCCTTAAGAGAGTTGCCTGTAGGGTTTAACAGCTTGTCAAACTTAAGGCGTCTAGATCTTTCACAGACTAAGTTAAAATTTTTCCGACCTGGAGAACTTGGTCAATTGACACAAATAGAAGAACTTCTATTGATGTGCAATTGTAAGGGGATTCTCAAACAGAGGTCGAATAGGGTTTCTTCAGCTTGGAAAGGTCTTTGTATAGACGAGCTCAAAAATTTGAAGAGGTTGGCTGTTCTTCAGCTTAACTTTTTGGATACTGCAGTCCTCAGAGATTTTTTACAGACTTCAGAATTCGAGAAGAATGCTGCCAAGCCAGGAGCTGCGAAACAGAGTTTCAAATTTTTTGTTGGTGGAATCTACAACAGTGATAATCGTGTTATTGGCAAAGATAGTGTAACAATAGTACAAGATCACGAAGCTACTCTCCCAAAAGGAACCAAAGAGTTGAACATGATGAGTTGTGCTAAAAAATTACCCTCATTGAATATTGCTGGCTGCTGCAAGTACTTGACCAAATTGGATGTCTCTGACTACAACGAACTCGAGTATGTGCTCACGTGGGAGGTGCTTCAAAAGCTCAAAAAGCTGAAGAAGATACAAGTGAAGCGATGTCGGAGAACTGTTTCCATAATTAAGCCAGATATTAGGGGCAAACATGTCGACCTTATTGTTCCTGAACTAACAACATTGCTGCTTTCTGACTTGCCGGAGCTGAAGAACATAAGTGATTATCAAGTGCTGAATTGTCCTTCTTTGCAGGAGGTTGAGGTTTGCAGTTGTGGAATCATGGAGCTTCCTGAGATCATCTTGGGTGGAGAACGCGAGATTAAAATCAGAGGGGATAAAAAGTGGCTTGAGAAAGCAAAAAAACGTAATCAAAACTCCAGTTCTACCTTCAAATACGAAGAAATACCACAGCTAGCAGAGGAGCTCTCTTTTACTTCAGGTGTGCCTATAAGTTGAGACTTGCTTTTGTTTCTTCTTACTAACAGTTGTCTGTCTAAGAACCATGTCTCTACCTTTTTTTTATTACTTTGCCTGCGGCATTGACTTACTACATTCGTACTTCTTCCTCCTGTCTTGCTGTCTGCGTTGTGTATCATGCCTGTGCTAGCCGCATATATCACAAATTAATCATCATCAACCATCTTACGTAACACTAAGAGAAAACTATACTATATATGTGTGCTAATTTTAAACTTTCTTATATGTTCATTCCTGAAAAACTGAATCCCTTCAACATTTTTTTTTTTTTTTTTTGCAGAATTGCCAATACCTTCACCAGATGAGCAGCCAAATAATGATACAGGTATCTGTAAAGTTAATCATAGATTACATTCTGCATTTCTGTTACCAGCAGAAACATACTGGATATGGCCTCTTACTCTCCTCGGCTCTGAGCATATTAACTCTGTGTGGTAGTACGGAGTGATTACTTAATTAGCTTACAATTTCTTGTATCTTTTAACAATCATAGTGTAATTTGTGAACAGGAGATACTTGGGGGCGTTGGGGACTTAAGCTCATATTTAAGGGTGGTCTGGCGTATTTACCTACTGTAGGTAGCCTTGATAGTGACAACAGGTCCAAAACCAGTACTGATGCTGTCTTAATTTTCTCTTATGGTATCAGTTAAGACAAGCCTGATTAAATGTTGCATTACCCAAATGCAGGTTCATCGCAAAGAGGACTCAACAGAAGCAACAGCAGTCGCTCTAATCGACATCGTATATTGGAATAAACTTGGTAGATTTTTCCTGTAATAAAAAGTTGTTGCTGTTTTTTCTGCACATTTTCAAAGTTCATGAAACCCATCATATGTGAAGATTTCATATGTTAGACTTCAAATGTATCATAGTATCTGGTATCATGAAATTCAGTTTTGATTTTCAATATCATTTTCTTCAAATTGAATTTCGTTCTGTGTTATAATATACTCCTTACATATAGTAAAAATCATGAATTTAATCAATGCTTCTAATTAATGACTCAATATAGTTCTAATCAATCAAAGTCTTAATTCCATAAGTTAGATCGGCTACATGAACCAAAAGTGATTATTCCATATAGTCATCCACTCAATATAGTTCTAATGCTTCTCCTAATTCTTATTGTGCCAACAAATCATTAAACCTTGCCCGGTTGATATAAGTGAAAAATGTTCGCTTCAATTTCATTTAAGAGCTCCCCTCCCTATATCCATCGTCTAAGATTATGCACATTTTTTTTGAGGGGTTGTAGGCGGAAATTAGTATTTTAAACAACCATGTAACTATATTTTGAAAATTTATATGACACATTCACAAATTATTTCAAGGAAAAATTGCCCGGAGTAATCCTACCTTTGGGCCGTTCGCTAAAAATAATCCCACCTTTGGGTTATTTTTAAATAATCCCACCTTTGATATCAATCAGTTTTAAATGGTCCCAACTAGAGCTGTCAATTTGGGTATTCAAGTCGGGTTCGGGTCGGGTCAAATCAGGTTTCGGGTTGAATTAGGATCAGGTTATGTCGGGTCAATCTAGCCTCAGATCAGGTTCAGGTTCAGGTCGGGTCAATTTCAATTTAGATTATTCTGGGTCGTTTACCTTTTCGGGTATAGGTCGGGTTCAATTCGAGTCAAATTCAGATCGAGTTCAATTTTAGGTTCGGGTTGTGTTGAGTCGGGTTTGGGCGGGTTAATAGATGGTACATTCGAGTTCGTGTTAGGGTTGGGTTAGATAATTATTTGGTCGGATAATCTTAAAGTTAGATCATTCTTGGTTTTGGTTCAAGTTCAATTCGAATATATATCGATGTGGTAAACCTGAACCTATATAATTACGCCTTTAATAATTTGATCAAACATTATCAAGATTTTATTAAGCCTATATGCGAAGTAATAGAGAACAAAAGGTATATAAGCTGAACAAATTGTACCAATATTTTGTTAAGGATTAAGGGTTTACAGCACTGTATCACCTGAACGAAAGGTGTGTAAAATTTTATTAAACCTTTCATGAATCGGGTCAATAACAAGTTGTGTTGGGTTAAAATTGTTTTCAGGTTCAAATCGGGTCGGGTACTAATTCGGGTTCGTATTGTTGTCGAGTCGGATTAAATTGGTTGACGGTTACTATCAGATCAGGTGCAAATTCGGGTTTAGGTCATAAAGTATTAGATCAAATCGGTTGTCGGCTCACATCAGGTCGATTCAGGTCAGGTTACAGGTCATTAGCTCACCCCATTGTTTGGATACAGATCAGGTTTAGATCATTGTCGGTTCAGATCAGGTTCTCGAGTCAGGTCAGTTTTTGACAGCTCTAGTCCCAACCAATCAGGTAGCTTGTTATAACAAGTTACTTGACACGTGTTGGCCTGTGATTTGTCACAAAAATAAAAATAAAATAAAATTAATTTTTAAAATAGTTAAAAATATTTTAAAGAAAAAATTAATAATTATTTACAAACCACCACCGGCCCATGCCTTCCCCGCCGCCGCTGACACCTTGCCCCGTGGCTCCGGTCACCAGGCCCCCCAGCGACAGCGCCTGCGCCGGCGTTGGCCTGAATCCCCTCGAAACCAGGCTCCGAAACCAGCCCAACACGCCTCCTGCCCTCACGAACAAGCAACATCACCCTCGAAAACTTAGGCTCCGATGTCATTCCCCTCCCCCTGAATGCGACGACCACCGTATCCCTCCCCATGAACCACCAAACACCTTCAAAACCATTCCCCGTCCCGATCTCGACCTCCCATCCCCTTGCCCCGCCATGTTTTCACCCCTCTCCTCTTCCTCTGTCCCTTTTTTTCAGCCCATAAATTCATCACGCCACCCTCGAAAATCCTATCTCCTTTCCGATTCCGACCTCCCTCCCCTTTCCCCGGCTCGAGTTCGGCTTCCCCGCCACGATTTCGGCCTCCGTTACTCTCTCTCGAGCTCCGATCCGATCTGCTGCAATTCGGCAATCAAGTGCGGTGGCTGGTGGAGGTGGTGGCTGGTGACACCCCTTTTTTTTAATTTCATTTATTTTAATTAAAAATTTTAGACAAATTGAATGGGAAACATGTACTTTAAAACTAAAAAAAAAATTATAAAAAAAAAAAAAAAGAATTTATCTTTTTAACAGTTAACCGGTCATCTGAGACCATTAGGAGTAGATTAGGAGTAAAAATGAGATTATTTAAAAATAATCCAAAAGTGGGATTATTCTAAGCAATTTTTCCTTATTTTAAATAAAAAGAGAAGCTTCTCAATTATTATGGAACGGAGATAGATTGCCTTTCTTTGGTCAAAATAAGTATCATTTTCAATCACTTTCAATGGTGTAGTCGACTAACTTAACAATGTAGCTATCTTTACAGCAAACTAAAACTGATGACTAAATCCAATTCCCCAAACCATAACATCAAAACATTGTTGAAATTCTCTTGAATGCAGGCGCATTATACATGGATATAGTTTCCACAACAAATATGCATCCATTTTCACTACGAACAAAATTTGCTTTCATGTTTGATTTGACGCTTTCTGTATATAGATGAGTTACTCAGTACTGCATGCACTTTTGTCCAATTTTCATCGCACAATTTTGATCATTAATAATGATTTATTTTCAACTAATCTTGTTTATCAATGGCTCTTTCATGGCTTCCCATGTATCTAGTCGTTCGGCAGCTTTCTTTACCTGCAAATACAACATATAAAGTGGTTAAAACCAACCATCATCTTCACAACTAAGCTAAGATATGTTTAATAAAACATGTAAACATTATTGGACACATAATTGGAGTACGTAAACGTACGTTCGATATTAATTTGTCATACAACGACATTATATTACGCTACTACGCATGAATTTTGGAACAAACTGATAGACGATTTTGGAACAAACGTCACGAAGAGCTAAGATATTGAGTTGAGAAAATTTCAAGTAACCTCCTATACGAAACAACAAAAACTGCTATACGTAGAAAATATAATAAACATGGAAACAATTGTCATTATGATATGTAATTCAAGATAGTAAGACGAGTAGACGATAATCAAAGGTGTATGAATGTATTATGATGGTACATTATAACAAACATTGCCATGTAGGAATCCAATCAACCTAACTACCGAGTATATTAGAATCAAAATCAATACTCCTACGTTACATCAAAGATGCAATATGCACTCACTTTTATGACAATATATGCATTCAAGTTATAAATTACATGATTAGTTTGTTAATGAAGTTGGTGATTATTTGTTACACATTAATTTCTTTCATCATCATTCATGATTATGGATAATATTCAATTCTTCACCCACTAAAATACTCCTAAAACACGTTTGTTATAGAGTGGGAGTACTGTCAGAGAGAATTAAATGGCTTTATCAACTGAATTCTCGTCAAATAAAGACAAATTCCAACTATATATATCACTGTCCTTGTGGACTGCCTAATTAAACTCGAAACAAATTCTACAAATATTTATGGTGTAATTTCAGTAGTTAACATCTCAGTTATCTCTTCTATAAAACGGTCCATACTTTCTTAGGAAAAAAAATGGTCCATGCTTGTTGAAATTCAACCAGTCGACTGTAAAGAGTCCGACCAAAACAATTTTATTACAAAATGGTCCATATTTATTGTATTAATCTTAGAATGGAAAAGGAAATTCGAGTTAAAGATTCATCTTAGAGACTTGTAAAAAGTTAGACCAAAACATTTTTATCAAGTATAGCTGTCAATTATATTACTCCCGTATTATATTTGGTACAACGCTCCAATTAAGTCCTTTAAAAGTTTAAATGAGGTACTCCGACAGTCCGACCACAAGAACATATTCATAAAGATACGTGCCTAAATCACATAATATAGAATAAGCATGAATAGCAAATAACAATACCTCTTTTTCCCAATCCGTTCGATACGTGACCCATAGTAGAATAAGAGTTTGTATCACGGTACCTCCGATCATTCCACCCCATATGCCCTACAATGAGACAATAATGTGTCGATATTTTGTAAGGACGATTAATACAAGTATGAATGTAGCGCGAAAGTAATGAACAAAAGAATTTACCTTAACACCAAGCTTAAAGTAAAATCCGAGTAGTACTCCACCAGGGATTCCAACCACATAATAACACGCGACATTTACATAAGCAACAAAGGATTGCCATCCACATCCAACTGCCACCCCTGCAAATTATCATTAACTTTAGCAAAGCATGCATATTCCTGTACTAAGAGATCGTTAAGACAAACATCACATAGATCCGAAACAATTACCATTTAATTTGCAACGGAAACTGTGTGACGTGTGTGTGCGTTCACTTCATTGCAATGTTATTATACAGAGTACAACATATTACAATGTTTTTTCCTAACTACTGATAAAGAGACCTTATTCCGCTCACCTCATTAGATAAAGATAACAAGTTTGAACGATGCACAAAGTTATTTGTTACATTTTTTATGTTAAATTATAAGTTCCAAATTGAAAAACAAAAACTCGAAAATTTTGTTACCTGATAAAACAGGTTGGACACCATTAAGAAGGATAGAAATGGCGAGGAAGGGGGAAAGATCAGCAACAGCTTCAGAGACTTCCGTTCCACCAGTAAAGATGTAACTCAACTGATACCGGAAAATGAGCACAAGGATGGCAAAGATGAGGGCGATCAAGAAGGAAATGGTTGTCACTGCTACAACTGAAAATGAGGCCGATTTTGGGTGCTTAGCTCCTAGTTCATTGCTCACTCTTACACTGTCAATTACAAACAAACAATTTAATTTCTGAACTCATGTTTTCTTACTTAATACAAGTACTTAAGGGACAGATCGAGTGTAGCTAACCTTGCAGCTGCATTGAATCCCACCGAAATCATGAACACCCATCCAGAAATTGTCATGCTGCAAGATTTACACAAAGTCACAACTTATAAGCTTAAATCATGAATGTATAGTCATATGCACGGAGTTTTAAGGCTATGTTCTTCTCGGTTTACTTAAATAAGTTACGGATAAGATAAATTGCTTTTAAAACTAACAACCAAATTAAAATCAGTTAAGTTCAGCAATCAGTCAAGTTTAGCAAAAATAAGTTAAGCCCGGCAAAAAAATAATCTATAGTAAGCCAAAGTTCAATACATAAAAATCAGTCATAGTGCAGAAAAACAAAGTAATTAATATACATTTAGCAATTATAAGTTGATTAATTAGGCCATGTTTGTAGTAGCTAATTATAGGCAAATGTTGAACACATTATACAACTTATTACATGCATTCATGTTCATATGTCCTTACTCCTTATGCAGGAATTGTAACCTTTTCTACCAATATGACAAACGACACATATATATTCATGATATAAACAAGGAAATCCTGTTATTTGATGCATCTTTTTATGCATTATGTGAGGTCCAAATCGTTCAATTTATTAGAGGTAACATCATCCAAGTACTAGGCAAGTAGAATAAGAGGCCCATACCTTTATTGTATAACACTTCTATAGTAACAGTATCCTAATTTAAGGAGATATTAAATGAATTGATTTTCAATGGAGACCATCTTTCCATAAGCCACTCATCAATAATGAAAAAAGGAAAAACAAAATTGAATTATATAAAATTTTAGACCCTACATATTTTTTGGATGGTGTAAGACCACATATCATTTGTGATTTCATCTAGTAATAACAAGCTACGAGTAGCTAACACTCCATAGATTCAACATGAATTGTAATAATTTATTTCCAAACATTCTAAATATTAGTAGACTATCTCAACTAAAAGCTTAACCTGATGGATTAGGCCCAAAAATATGTTTTATACTTTATCACACTCCCTCCTCACACAAAACATTCCACTTTAAAAGGAGGGATGGATGAGATTCGAACTTGTGACCTTTGCATCACGCGGGCTCTGATACCAAGTAAGTGGAACTTAAGCTGATGGTTGAGTCCTAGTAATATGTTTCATACTCTATCACTAAATAAGTATACGTGACTATTATTTCCAACTAGGGTGTATTACATAGGAAAAACGGCCAGTTGAGATTAACTTGAAATTGCAGAGCAAAAAACTCATACCTTACTGAGAGGGAGTCTAAGGCGAGTTGAGCATTATCGAGCAAGCCAGCAATCAACACCAATATCTGAAAATACCAAGTTTCCAAACAGAGCATCACCGCAGAGGCAGCAGACAACTTGAAGAAGTCATAAAGCCCACTAAACGCAGCCCAACTAAACCCAGTCCAAGTGTACTTGAACCTTGAGCTCACCACAATGTAAACAAATTGTGCCACAACTATGATCCACCACGAAAAACTCAACACCAAACCAGCCCCAAGGAGGCCCCATCCAAGCTTGTAAACCGCAACCCAAGTAAGCCCAATGTGAGCCACTAGGGCCGCGGCTGAGATGTATGCACTTGGGAATACCACACTTTGTGATTGGAGGAACTTTTGTATAGGAAAATTGCATGCGTACGCAAAAATTTGTGGGATCAAACCATATATAAAAATCGCGGCTGCTGAGGCTATGTTCTCTGGCTCCCCTAGTAGTAAAAGGATGTCCTTGGAGAAAAGGTACACGATCATTAATGGTATACCGGTGGCCAATAGGAGGACTGTGGACCGTTGCATATAAACTCCAAGCATGTCGTGCTTATTAGCACCATATGCTTGCCCACATAGTGTTTCCACCGCGCTTCCCATACCAAGCTACATGTGCATACATACATGATACATAGTATAAGTAATAAGGCCATATATACATCTAATACTCCAACGAAAATCAAGGTACATATGTTGCCTAACATTATCAAATTGTACATATACGTGGTCGCTTACAATCTGTGTAGTGACAATGTGACAATTGACAAGGTGGTGCTACCTATTATACCAGTAAGTAACGTTAAAAAATATTAAGAGTGTATAAAAAAACATTTTACATGTACAAATTATAAATAACTTAATGCACATAAAATTGACAAATGCAAACCTAACTAAAATCCCTACATAAATCATAAGATTGTGAGGGTAAAATTATTTTGATGGCGAAAATTCCCCTACCCTTTCCTTTCTACTTCTAAAGCTCAATTTTATTTTATTTTTCGCTAAATTAATTTTATTTGACTCGTGTGAGATTTTAGCCCGAAATATCATTTTCCTTGCTAAATTCGAGTAAAGTGTGATATTGCAAGATGCACCTGCAGTATAAAGATAAAGTCATAGAAAGTCACGTGATCACGTTGACAAGTCCATGCCCACAGGCCACAGCCGTCTTGTCCTGACTGCACGTCTACATTAAGACAAAAGCATTCATCTACCCTTTTTTTGTCTTACCAACTCTTACACTTTCAGTCTTTCCATATTAAAATACAAGTATCTACCAAGTACTCGTATTATATTACTCCTAATTGAAAGCTGAATTTTAATACTCCTTAGTACTTCCTTTATTTCTTAATGTGGAGTACTTAAACAAATCTTAATGTGGAGTACTTAAACAAATCTAATGTCAATTAGTATCTCTTTGTTATTAAATTTAGATCATGACTACCACCAAATCTACTCCTCTTAACAAAATATGCGTGTCATGTTAATTTGTCCAATTATTGAATTGTTCTTTTCAAATCAAACTTTGATACCTACCATTAATTTTTATTATATTCTACTTTATCTTACTCATTTCTTTGTTTAACCAAATTTTGGCACGTACTGCAGTAATTAACTATTAACTGTCAACTATTTACTAATTAGTCTCGATCCAATGGTCCCTAGCTAAGTATAAACTATGGAGTATTGTAGTAATTCGCATTAATGAGAAATTAACACGTAGTACACTAAAATGGACAAAAGAATAGATAAGAAAATGAAAGATCAGAAATTTTCGGAACATTCTATTTTTCTGACCTTATTTTCAAATTCAATACGAGTAAATTATTTATACAAAGTTGGTCTAATATACAACAGATATATCGTATATGGTATAAAAGTACAATTATCTCAACTGATCGAAGTTGATTTTTATTTTAATCACGTGGGTTACTTATATTACATATTGGTTGTATTCAATGCCCACATTTAATATACCCTGCACGTAGTAACAAAATAAATAAAGTGCGGAGTATCTCCTTTCAAAAAAAAAAAAATAATAAAATAAAATTACTGCATGTCTTAAGGGAGTGTCTTCCCTCAACTCTTCCAATAATTTGGCAAATGTAATTAAAATAATAATAAAAATAAATGTCGTATTTATTATTTCAATTAATTAATTCCCATAATTCATATATGCATAAATGCATAAAAGTTATTAGGCAGGCAAATTTTACCAAGAAACAATTTACTCTGAAAATCATTTCAATATTAGAATGTACCCATATTAATACACGTCCAATTAGAATGTATCCATATTAATACACGTTCAATCTTATGTATTAGTGTTGAAATATATCCTATCAAATTAGTCAAAAGTTAATCACCACAAAAAATTGAACCTACTTAGTTATCGCAATTTTTTAAAATAAATTTAAAACGGAGTAATTAAAAGTTTACAACAAACATGATGCAACAACTACATTTTTTTTTTAGTACTCACTTGTACTTGTATATTTTATTTTCAACATACTCAAAAATAAAAATTAATGATATACGAGAAACTAATGCCGAGGAAATAGGATTGAAATTAATAATTAATTAAAAAAAATATATATATATATATAGGGAAAGAATAAAGTTGGTACCATGAGACCGTAGGCCAAGAGTTGAACACCGTTATTGCCGAGAGAAGTGGCCGCAAGTTCAAGATTACCGAGGTGACCGCAAAATATTTGTGTGGACATCGATATCACGTTATTTAGCAAGTACACTACAATTGCGGGTCCCGCAAGTGGGACCAAATAGGTCATTTCTAGCCACGTGGCCAGCCATATACGACGGAGGAATGACGTGTCACGGTCGCTTAAAGTCTCTTCTAAAGCCGAGCTCATCTTTTCTGCCGCCTTCGATGGAGGCGGCAGAAGGAGAGAAGGTTGGGATGTGAGGAGAGGCTCCTCAAAGTCACCTCTAGAGCCCATGTTATGGGTGGGGTGGTGTGGTTTGTGTGTTTTTTTGGGTTTGTATGAATTGTTTGGTAATATAATTTGGTAATAGAGAAATTTGGGAGAATTTATTTTGAGAAGTTGAGGGTGGAGGAAAATGTTGTGGCCTAGTGGGGTACATATATAATAATATGAAGAAAAAAAAAGGGGGGTTTATGTAATTTTACGGCTATAAAATAATTGTGGGATATCTTTAAAATAAAGGGGTTGGAATTTGGAAATGTCAACTAAACCACAAGTTTAATTGTGTAGGTGGGTTAATTAGAGCCATGTTTGGAAGTATAGACGTATAGTACAGTATGAAGTGTGTTTCGTGTTTTAAAATTTTAGATTTTGTAAAATGGTTAATTATTTATACATACGAACTACTATATCAACGACAGGTTATAAAAATTAGATTGGTTCCCTCTAGGTTTTCTCCTTGAGAGGATTTTTTTGGTTCCCTCTATGCTTTTTCCTTGGGTTTTCTAGTCTCTATTACCAATTTTTTTCTGCTTTTTTTGAAGGATTCCTTCACTCTTCTCCTTTTTTCTTTTTTTTTCCATCTCTTTCTCAATTGTAAATTTTTATAGGGGCTTCCACCGGTGGTAAGCCCCAAAAAACTTTTTAATTGCTTTCAATAAATGGATCCCATCTTTATGATGGGGTTTATTCAATTAGGCTTTTTTTTTTTTGTTCGTGTGCTAAAGATTGAAGATTTAGGGTTTTATCGTTTCCGAAAGTATCTAGAAGGTCATATGAGTTTCTTCACCCAAACAACTACTCATCCGTGCATCTTAAGTTAAATTAGTGCTAACTCACAGATTGTATTGTTTCAGATGAAGTTTTTTTTTTATTATTAAGGTGATCATTGATCGAATCTGCGATGTAACTAATTCTAAGGTGATTCGTATTTGTATTGGAATTTTAGATTTCCTAGGAATTGTTTGTAAGTGCCGTTTGGCTATCTTTCATTAATGAAATCCCTTTTCTTCTCGTAAAAAAATAAAAAATAAAATGACGGTAACTTTTTATGACATACTTTCTCCGCTAATTTTTAGTTATACTTTTGAAAAATTATACTATTTGCAGTATTTTCATAAGTATTATTTTGATTAGCTTTGTTGATTTATATGTTAGATAAAATATATAGCCTCGAATAATATCAAGCGAAGGAAGTTATTTTGTCAAATATATTGAGCTTGAGCATGGTATATTGGTGTTTAGTGATTTAATCATATAAATGCATTTAAGAACATGATAAGTTGTTTTGATGGTAACATATATGTGCTGATGTGCACTAGGATAATTATAAATTTTCTTGATATGTTTCCTAAATAAACAACTTTAATATAATAATGATGCAAAAGTATATAAAAATTTCAATTATATTTGATTTCCTTCCTTATTTAATTGGGTGATTATTTTCCTCCAATAATTACTTTATGCTCGTTACAAAACAAAACAAAACAAAAAAGTCTTTATACTAAAATCAACGTGTCTTGTATGTGGTTGGACGTACCGTGTGGCAACTTGTAAAAAATCAAACTCTTTAATAATGCTCGATAGATCTTAATCGTATTTTAGAGGACATAAGAGGGGTGGCGATGCCCCGCTTCATCCCTTCGTAATTAAGTGATTTCTGTTTTTTGTTCTTAGTTCTTAGTTTGCTTTATTTCTTATGTTGCTTTTTTCCTTTTATTGGTAATATGTAACCTCATTTGGATCAAAAAAAAAAAAAAAAAATGACAGAGTAACCTCTTTAACACTAATTGAGTAATTCATACATATAACACTGGCAAAGTAGCCCCTTAACGCTGATTGGGTAACCTTGTAAGGCTATAACACTCACGAAGTAACCCCTATAATAGATGCTCACACCATATAAACGACCACATATAAGAATTTGTATTTTAAATTTCTCCTTAATTTTCCTTTTTGTACTGTTTTCAATTCTCTCCTTTTTTTTTTTTTTTTTTTTTTTTTAAGTGTTAAGCTTTGAGTTTTTTTTTTTAAGTGTTAAGCTTTGAGCAAAACATAATTTTTAATTCTTGTATAATAAGGTATAAATCAGGGTAGATGAGGTACTAAAAATTATAAGGAAATATAGCCAGTAAATGTAATAATCTCTTGTAAAAGTGAAAAAAATGCAGGAGGAAAGTTTTTTATTTTTATATATTTTTTTTAATGTTGTAGTATTAGTAGACCTGGCAAATGGGTCATTCAGGTCGGGTATGGGTCGGGTCATTTCGGGTCGGGTCAAGTTCTGGTAAAAAAGCTATCAGGTCAAGTTCAGGTCGGGTTAGGTCATTTCGGATTTCAGGTCAACTAATAATCGGGCCGGGTCGGGTTTGGGTCGGGTCAGTTCGGGTCGGGTCAATTTTCGGGTCGGGTCAATCTTCGGGTCAATTTTGGGTCAGGTCATATTCGGGTCGATGCATTGGGTTAAATTCAACTCTATATACATAGTATATATTTATATATTTTTTGACGAGAAACTCACTATATTTATTAAGGCTACTTTTTTCATGGAATACAGTAATTGTCTGAGTTTAGATTATTTTGTAATTTCATTTGGTATTGAACATTATGTTATGTACGCATTATTATTGTAATATTTTTTTTTCTAGACTTGTGAGAATTGTGACTTTTATTTCGAGTTTTAGTTAATTTTTTTAATCTTATGGACAAACTCCGTAGAATAGTCGTTAAATTTCAATCTTTTACAATTTTTTAATAACTTATAAAGATAAAAGGCCGAAGAAATCGAGAAAAGTCAGTTTGATTGGAGTTTTTTTCTATTTCGGTTTGCTTAGGTCAAGTCTTTAGCTTAAATAGATTCTGGTCATTAAGGTATAAGATAATTTTGATTCGGGTCACTTTGGGTTTCGAGTCTATTTGGGTAAATTAATTCAAGTTAAAAGTTGGGTCACTTTGGGTATTGGGTCAACTTCGGGTCTCGGGTCATTTCGGGTCTCGGGTCAACTTCGGGTCGGGTCGTTTTGGGTCGGGTCATTTCGAGTTTCGGGTTAAGGTCGGATCAATTCCACATCGGGTCTGGTATGGGTCGGGTCGGGTTGATTCGGGTTTTGGGTCAATTTCGGATCACTATTTTCGGGTCGATTTCGGGTCATGGGTCGGGTCATTCGGGTCGGTTCATCGGGTCTGGGTCAGAATTGCCAGGTCTAAGTATTAGTAGGTATGTGTGGTGTGGAAACCATGAGAGATTGAGAGGAGAGAGTTATACTAAAAATATTGTAACACTTTGCCAAAAAATATAGTATAACCATTAAAAAATAAAATGCTCGTATATATTAAAAAAGCGTAATATTGTACTATAGTTTTTTTATAGGAAGGGAGTATTTTTTTTTTTTTTTTTTTTTTTTTGCATCAATGTCAATTTTTAACTCAAAAAAATTATTAGGACAAGGAATAAATCTTATACGAGCATCAACAAAGATCAACCTCTTTGTCAAATTTTTTTTTTTTTAAAAAAAAATAAATAAAAATAACTCAAATAAATTACAAAGATGTACTCTCTTAATTTAATCTTGCATATAAAGTCATACAACTAACAGAGTTTCATCTGACTTGGGGGAAATTTCCCAGATGATAGATTAAATACTTTAGTAGTAGTAGAGTAGTAGTTCATGTTTTTGATTACTCTTGAATAGCAATAACAAATGTCAACTTTTGGTTGATGGTCAAATACGACGAGTTACGGCTAGTTTAACGTTTTGTTATACTACGTACTCGTATGTAATTTTTGCTAACTTTGTCCTTTTTTATACGTATTGCATGACTTCATAATATTATATTGGACCACCTAATTTCATAAACCTATCAAAACATTTTGGTCTTACGTTATTTCATAGTTAAATTTTTATGTGACTTTTACTTTTAGTCTATTAATTAATTATATTCATATATGTAACCTTATATGATTTGCCTTGAGTCTATCAATTTTAAAATGTGGTTTGTTTGAACTTTCCTAGACATTATAAAGATAAAGTAATAATGTTAAAAATAGTAAGTAGATGATTGATTGCAAGCTTTTGTTGATTTCTTTTTAATTGGTTTTTGAGAGTTAGTTTTTGTTTGTAATTGTATTGTCTTAATAGGTAGTGAAATTTTTTACATGGAACTTCAATTACATTAAGCAATGTTTTATTGTACTTACTACATAATAGTACAACTTTGATTGAGCTTTTGACAAAATAATTAATATGAATTCCCTCTTAACAAAGGTTGTTTTAGAGCCTGTTCTTTTCAGCTTACTTTCAGTTCAGTTCAATTCACCTGCAATTAGTCCAGTTCAGTTCAATTCAATTCAGTTTACTTTCTAATTTCCTTCCCTCGTAAAATATTCAGTTCAGCTCCAATCACTTCAGTTCAATTCATTTCAGTTCAGCTCATCTCAGTTCAGAAAATTAGAACAAGTCTTTATTTTATTTATTTATTTATTTATTTATTTTTAGTATAATAGAACACGCTAGCTAATTTATGCTTATTTAAAGATAGATACATTATTTTAAGACGCCATTTTAGAAATACAAACACCGTGACATACTCTCTCCATTTTTAAATACTTGCTCCATTTCTCAATGTGCGGAATTTTAGGAGAAATTGGAGAAAGTAATAAAATATAAAGATAGTGGGGTTAGTGGAAGACAAATTAGAGGAGAGAGAATCTAAAAGTAATAAAATTAGGTCTCATTAGTTGAGAGAAATAAATTAAATATTATAAAAGCTTTCTAAATAAGGAAATGGTGCAAGTATTTAAAAACGGCCGCAAAAGAAAAGTGGAGGAAGTATTTAAAAACGAAGGGAGTATTATTTAGAAATGATGCAAATACACAAATATCGGACATAATATTTAGGAATAAAGAAATAATCAAGTAAAACGGTAACCGTTGAAATCAAATCTATCAATCATTGTCACATCTCACTATACAAACTAGAAATAATAATGACACATTGACACTTAATGGTCTGATTTATCTTTAAAGGGACAAGAATATATCTCCTTCATACTCTCATTGGTACTCCGTATTATATAAACTGACAATTAAATTCATTGGTGTCGCGTGATATTTTACACCATTAAAGTTTCTCCAAAAAGGGTAGAAAAAAAAAAGTTATTACATGTATGAGTTATTCTACCCCACTTTGATATGAAATTGATACCATGACACTTTATGATTCCAACAAAAGATGAGATGAATTGGTGTAAAGAAAGCTTACTTCACTTATGTCCGAAACAACACATTTGTGTTCAAGGCCCCAAAATAAGAAGCCCAATGTTTGTAGAGGAAAATACAACTAATTAGAAGGAAAAAAAAAAAAAATGTAAATTTCATTTTTTAAATAACCCCACCTTTGCTAATTCTGTTATAAACCAAAAATACAAACGTTATTTAACAATCTAAGCCAATCATCAACCATAAACATTAATTTAAATATGTTTATATAATTGCAAATCACAAACTCTAATTAAAAAAATAAAAAAATAAAATAAAAAAAACGTATCCACATTCCACACTCACTAGTCTCCACATTCATACTCACTAGTCTCTACAATACCCAGAGAAACCTTAATTTATTTATTTAAACCACGTAAATAACAGAGGAAGCTTAATTAATTAATTAATTAATCATTATTCTTAACAGATTATATGTATCATATATCATTATTCATTCATCTGGAGCATCAGGTTGCGCTTGAATGACAGTATCTCGAAACGTACTTAGTTGATTGTACGAATCATACAACCTCTTGAGCAATGGAAAGTCGTTGATATCGATGTCGAACAACTTGATTGCACAATCTATCTCCGGTGCCAAATACACATCCGCAAGTGAAACTTGATCACCAGTAGCATATTTGGTACCATATTGTTCTAACAACTTCTCCAATGCTGCAAACCCTATTTTATATTGATGTTTTGCCAAACCCTTCTTCTCATTTGACCCAAGTCTGTCTTCAATATATTTTTGCACTTGTATATTTACAAACGGTTGTAAACTTGAGGCTACCAAGTTTGCAACCTGTTATTTTATCATTTTTGCACGTACAAACATTAAGTACTACGTGTTAGTATGGTAATGTAATGTAATGTAACATAACATAAAATTAAATCACCTCTCAACAATATAAATTTAGAAATTAATAAAAGCGAAAAATAACTAACCTGATAATTGAGAATTCTTTTTAGAATATCATTTGGTGGAGGCAACAAAGAGGGTTGAGGATACTTCTCTTCCAAATACATTATTATAGCAGAGGACTCAAAGATGACTATATCACCATCAACTAAAACAGGCACAAAACTTCGAGGACTCATCTTCACAAACTCGGGTTTAAATTGATCTCCTTTGAGTATATTCACCTCTTTGTAATCGAATTCGATCCCCTTAAAGTTAAGAGCCATTCGAACCCTAGCCGAGGCTGAACTCCTCCACCATGAGTACAGCTGAATCTTCTTCTCGGCTTCTTCAATCAAACTTGCCATTTTATTATAGTACGTACGTGTGTATATATATGTTTGTATATTTTGTATGAAATATTATTGTAAAGAGATGAAAGTGAATTGATGGTATATATAGTGTAAATTTACTGTTTATTATTCCCTCTGTTTTCTTTTATTTGCATTAGTTTGACTGGCACATTTGCTAAGACGCAACTTTGACCATTAATATATTTAATTATTAATTAGTAAAAATTATAACAAAATTATATTATGAAATTAGACATTATGACGAATCTAATGATATATTATATAATAATATTTTTTTATTTTATAGAGGTGAAAAAATCAAGTCAACCATAATATACAGAGAATAATACATAATTAATGTCAACAATAGAAGGCCGCAGCAGCCAGGGTGGGTTAGTTTTTCTATTTTTGCATATCTAATAGCTTACGTAATCCATGTCACTAATTTAGTCAAAATGAATTTAGTCAACATACAACGAATCTATGTAAAACGAACCACCACACCTTTGTTTCATTAAGGTTGTGATTGTATTATTTAATGGCAAAATTACACTCACTGATACCAATTTTAGATAGATTATGTTGCAAATGTTAATACTAACTTGTACTCCATATTATTTATTGAATTGACACCAACTTGCTAAAAAATTAATAAAATTCACATAAAGTCATTAAACACTCGAGTTTAGTCGTTTACTCCACATCGATCATTTGTATAATTTTTTTTTCCAATACAATAAAAACTACTCGAATTGACTTGAGTCGAATTTGCAAGCAAAATGTTAGTAATATACCTAATGCTCATCACTAAACTCAACTCGAACACACTAGACTCAAATTCGGCTCAACTCAATACGTTGACGAGCACAAATTGAGCAAGCTTTGACTCAATTTGATAAACTTGGGAACAACTCGATAATATTTTTTTATTAATATATAATTTTTAAAAAAAGTTGCCATGTTTTAAAAAGTTTGACTCAACTCGATAAGCTAGTTGAACAAAAAAAGGCTTGCAAAAAATCTAATTAACAATTTGATAAAGAAAAGAAAACTTATATTAAGTGAACAAAAAAAAAAAGTCCTATAATATATTTTAGAAGGAATAAAACCATAACGAGCATATCTTGAGCTACTCAACTCATACTCGTTCAAAACTCTAACGAGCACGAGTCAAGCAAGGTCTTATTGAGCTTAGCAAGCAATGAGCTTGAGTCTAGCACATGTAAAAAAGTTTACGAGTCGAGTCAAGCACCCCTCGGCTCGTGATTGAGTCACTTGATTAGCACCCCCTAGTCTTGCATGTATTGTTATTTTGCCCCACTCTTACATGGACTCTAAGACTCCGTTCATTTCACCTTATTTTTAGTAAACAGAAATTATTTTTACTGAAACAAAATATTTTTAGTAAACAGAAATTATTTTTACTGAAACAAAATTATATTTGCTGAATTTAAATTATTTTTACTGAACTTAAATTAATTTTACTAAACTTAAATTATTTTTGCTAAACTGAAATTATTTTTACTGATTTTTTTTATAATTCTTCTTTAAAAAAACTGAATTTTACTGAACTGAAATTATTTTTACTAATCTGAAATTAATTTTACTGAACTGAAATTATTTTTACTTAATATTATTTTAGGGTGAAATGAACAGCCTAACATTGACACAATTATGATTCCAACAAAAGAAGAGTGATTGCAAATCAAGCTGGACACATGAAACTGGCGTAAAGAAAGCTCACTACACTTGTAACCGAAACAAAACATCATCTTTATCGTGAAGCCAATAACTTAAAATCCAACAATTACCGGGTTCTATTTTCTTCTTTCTCAAAACCGGTGGAACAAAATTTATATTGCAAACAAATAAGAAAAACGATTTTGGTTTCCTTAAGATCCTTGATTCCTACGCCCAACACGAGCAACGAATCCAGCTTTAATTGGTGCAACTGACCGTCCAGAACCACACTGCAAAATACAAATCAATCAAATTAGCAAATCACATTAGAGGGAAAAAAATTCAAGCTATCAGTCAATCCGTGATAATGTAGACATCCAACAGAGATGAGTATCAGAATATGTAATGAGTGAATCCAATGCGTGGATACATTTTAAAGATAGATGCTAAAGGAAATGGCAAATCACTTATTAGACGAACAAAGTTGGAGTTTTGTGAGAAAAACTTCTAGGAAAAAGGCCTCAGAACTGAATATTCATTATCATGGACTTGTAAGTCAGACAATGTAGGCTAAATATTTTTAAATCATCATTTGGCCTACGCAAGGAACAAGCCTTTTGTTCAACTGGGAGGAGAGGTGAAATTCTTCATAAAGATCTTGTGATTCATCAGTTGAAAGCTTTTAGAAGTTTCTTTCAATATTATCGTAAACCATCAGAGAGCTTGAACGTTATCTCTCTCCAGATCAAATATACAGAGAAGAGGAAAGCATAAAGGCACTTAACACATAGCATTAATAGGCTATTTTTATTTTAAAAGGTATATATAAAAATCCTGTACTTAAATACTTCTAACATCAATGGGAGATTGTATTTGGCAAATATACAAGTACAGAGAGGTCCGCACATGGATCAGGATTCAATCTGATCAGTAGATTGGGGAAATAGAGAGGGATATTGCAATAAATACTCTCAAACCAGTGACTGAAACTCTAATAAAATACATGGGAATGGAAATGCACGTTTTATATTTACAGGTATAAAAACCTCTTACGTATGGACCTACGCCCATGGCAAGGTTTCAAGAAAACACAAAAGCTGGGATGAGGCCTCAGAACTCGGATAATAGTTTTTTCATAGTCACATATTGACAAGTGCTCAAAAATACCACTAGTCATCATAGGCCTTTCACACAGCTTCAACAAGAAAGCACTTAAGAAAATCATAAGTAGCTCATGCACAAAGACAAGAATATCAATAGACCAAGTCAAAACTGAACAAGGACACCAAAAGGAAAGCAACAAATTTCAATGTAAGACTAACCTGTTCACATCTGAGGAAGAAGAGTCGATTTTCCTTCGACAATATGGTGTCTGAACTCTTACACCCATTGCATATAACATACTCATCTGCAATATAATAAAATGCTGCCTTTTAGATCTGATTGTTTAGACCACTGCAGAACATGGTTAAGGAAATATGTATTTTTGTCATGAAAATTAGGCTGCTAAATATATCCAGCCACGGCAGTCATAAGATAATGCAAGGCCATTTGCAATAAAGTTCATCATATCAAAGAGATTTTCTATTCATGCAAGTAGTCAGTCATGAAAAGCCTATATAATTATATCTAAGGATGACACACTATATAAACATACGACTTTCTAATGCATAAAATCAGTACATGGATAGGCAGATGAGTTAAATAGAGCAAAGCATAAAAGCACTTGTTACAACATTAAACAACTTAGTTCAGGACAATGATAGAAAGCAGGTACTTACTGACATATCTCCTCAATATTCCTTCAAAATTCTTTGGGGCAAATCTTCCTTTCACCACCAATCTCTGCTGTCCATCAAGAGATCCACTCGTTCCCATTTCTGCTAGTAAAAAAGTCATGACATGTTCTGGTTGCCTATGCATCCTGAAAAACAACACAGAATACCTTTCTCTTTTAATAAATAGAAATTTAGAAGAGCTAAACCAGATTAAAAACAGATATGGAGAGCAACACATCATATATAACTCACATTTATACTTAATAAAGGGATTACCTAACTATATACTTTGATATCAGTAATAGAATATTGATCCATTAGGCAAGCATTCTACTTTGCCTAGTATTAGTTCAGTAAAATTCCAGTTTATACCACAGCTTAGCAAGCCTAGAGCTACAGAAGATCAGATCAACATTAGGATAGGCTTAGTCAACCTTCAACTTTTCTCAGTATAACTTCAGTGGGTGTTCATTTTCTTTATTGTGTTTTCAAGTGTATCACACATCAGATTCAAATCAAAATTTTAAATTAACATGTAACCAAAAAAAGTTGAACCAAAATGAATCTAGCCTCAATCCATTTATTATCCAGACTGAGCTCCCTATTGCTACCTTACTCGCTCAATCTAAGCACCAGAGCTTGAGGTCATATTTACCTTATCCCTCCCTTCCCCAGGCGATAAAAAACAAAACAAAAACAAGAAGAGGTATCCTTTCAAAGAAAATAAAGCTAATAATAAAGGAAAACCAAAGGGCTAAGAACTTTAGATATTCTAAAGATTAGAAGAGTTATACATACGTCTTGCAAAGATCCATAAAGTTAACAAAAACGGTCTTTTTTGTGCCTTCACGCAACACTTGGGGAGGTCTCATAACTGTTCGACGCCTGTCTCCAGCAAGTTCTGGGTTGTTCTCACGAAGGATGTTGAACACCCTTCCAAGAAGCTGCAGGTTATAAATAAGATTTAACACAATATACAGCAGTGCCTAACAACCAACAGCAATCACATCAAAGGGAAAACAATATTCTGCATTCTCAATATGACAATCAATCTCATACACAATAGGCAAGGAAAGCAATATGCCACAGAAGATGTCCCCATGACATGGTCACATGGAGGAGAACAATGTCAGAAAGGACCAAGCTTTACTAGTTTACTGTTGATGTAATCATGTGCCTTGGTTATTCAAAACCAACAGTATTACAATTCACAAAGATACCATGGTAAATGATCAATAAGTACTACTTTAATCCCACCGTAATTATCTTAGTTTCTAACTTTCTATTTTTGTTTGACCTGATGATTGTATTCGATCATGTATTGCAATTACAAAGTTGAAAACACGTTACCCCAGGACATTCATTGTAAAAGCAAGTAGATAACAACTGGTTTTCAGAGTATTCTACACATTTTCTTGTGACATAAGTTGCATATATAATATCAATCTTTTCTGAAGCGCAGGGCCAATCCACTAATACAGAGATGGAAGGGATGGTGGAAAAGCATTTTCTTGTCAATTTCCCAGTGTGAGGGAGGCAGTATATACACCTCAAAATTATCCAGAAAATAAAAGTGTAGACAATAAATGCTTCTTTTAGGCAAAGAAACATCTCAATAAGATCCTCTAGTAACAAATATTATTCAACATAAGAGACATTAAAACTACAGAAAGGAATCCAACATCTAATGGCATATAAGAAAAATGATATTGTACAAGTTATAAGGCAATGACAGAAATAGCAATTTTAGCATTTTGGTTTGCAAACAAGAGAGACAATGTATGAAACAGACCTCCTCATATGTATAATCTCTGTCACTTCCTTCCCAAGGATATAGCGTTCGTTCTCCTTGCAAAACTATCCCCTCTCCCTCTTCATCTTCTTCAATGTTATCTGAGTCAAAAGCCATGTCAGGCATAATTTACTAAAGGCTCCCTAATATAGTTGACAAAAATGGTAAATTTATGTCAATAGCTCTTCTCTACATATTTGGTGACAAAAAAAAATACAAAATCCTACCATCTTTTTCTTCCCCAAAGTCAGCAGTATCATCGCCTGAAAGGTTACTTTCGACCTGCAAACGGAATCTCTTCATCAAAAGTTATTCAATAAATAAAATATTCCTAAAGTAATGTAAATCTCCCCCCTTCTTACAGGCTTCTTCTTCTTTTTCTTCAAGCCAGCAAAGGAATTTTCAACTCCATCAGATACTGCAGAGAAGGAGCAGAAATATCAGAGGTGAACATCTCTCAAATAGTGAATAACAGTAGACAACTTCATCACCTATACCCTAAATCACAAAATAGTCTTTCATCTTATTACTCGCTCTGTCCCTTTATGCAATTTAAATCTGAGTTCAGCATGGAAATTAAAAATACAGTCAAAAGGGAAGGGAAAAAAAGTGTGCAGTTTAACTTGGAAAAACCCAAAATAACAAAGTGTGAAGTTCACCATAGGAAGGAGGGAGTCGAAAAATACTCAAATGCTTACCCTTCCACATTATAAAAGTTCATTGCAAAATGATGATCAAATACAGTACATTTTAAATTATAATTTCAAGAACACTTAAGCTACACCAATCCAAATGCAAAATGAAAAAGACAAGTGTTCAGCATCTTACACGACTGTCACAAGAGAGGCAGACACATACCTGACAAGTTTTCTGTTTTCTCAGCCAATTTATCCAGAGGTTCATCAGCAGGATCTTGAATGACAACCTTTTTCTTCTTCTTTTTCTTAGTGGGGTCAAATGGTATTATCTGGATGAAGAAAAGCAAAAGGATATGTCGTCAACAAAGTAGACAACTTATGAAATTCAATATTGGCTTTAATAAAAGCTAGGAATTTGAAATTCCAACCAAATTAACAACCGTAACTGAAATGAGACTATCTCTCTCTAATCTCCATATGGAAAGCCTCAGCTCCTACCGATAAAGATACCAGAGATGAAACTTAAGGGCTAGAAGGTATTTCTAATCCAAAGGAGAAGATTTAAAGCTCACTAAGTTTTCTTAGCTAGTTTGATCAAGGATTAGATGCCAGTCTTCTCCTAAAAGTGTTTTTACTCCTTCAAACCATACAGAAAACTACCCAAAAAAAATGAAGGGAAGCTTCTTTCTTTTCCTGTTACACTTTGCGTATAGGATGCTGACAAACTTAATAGTTAATAATCTTAATTGTATGACACGTACCAGAGCTGACTTGCCTATTGCAGCTGAACACTCAATAAATATTAAAGACCATTGAAGGTCCCAATTTATTTAATTCCAGCAAGTGCTCGAGCCTGGAGTATCTTAATACTTAAAACACTTCATATCAAGGTATTATTCTGAAAGCCTCTACCAAAGACACATCACTTGTTTATATTTTTTTGGTCAAACTACTATGAGATGGAAGCAGAGTATAGAATTATGTTCCACAGCACAATGAAGGCTGCTAAATTGGAAAGAATAATAAGACCACCAAAGACGCATCACTTAAATTGCGAGTTTATCCAATTCAAGCCTTGTTTTATTTGTTCGGAATTGCCAGGATACTACTTGGTCATGTAATAATTCAAAGCTCCACAAAAAGTCAGTCACTCCAATGAGCATACTTAAAATCTCTTCACAACAGGTCAACAGTCAAAGAGAAAGTTTCAACAGAGGGTACATCACTAGAAAGTTGGACCTCTTTATTGTGACAATCAAATCACTCTATAGTCTATAGCCTACACAAAGCCATAAATCTAAGAGAATGTGTTCAAAGGTCTTTTCTACATAAGGCATTGACAACCAATTCAAAACTTGCATATAGACTTTAAAACTTACTAACCAAGGCCCCATTTTATTCTCAACATTAGCATCTTCTACACAAGCTGGGGTTGCAAGATTTTCAACACTCAATAGCTTTTCCTGCATGCGATTCCCACTGAATTTTATTTGACGTTCATCGCCACTCGAGCACGTTTTCTATGAAGTTCAAAGACCTCTCCAATTCCCTTACTAATTAAACACCCCTGTAATCAACTACTACTTTATGTAGCACTTAAAAACTTCATATTAATTATATATTCGTGAATAAAACTATCAGCATTCAGATAATTTCTAGTTCAGGCAACCAAGCCAACCCCATCTTTTTGAAACTAAGAATTTGGCGTGTGTGTATACCTAAGTATTATAAAAATATAATCTTTCCAAGATTCCATGTATAAGAGAAATACTAGATTTTGGGCAAAACAGCTAAACCTAATTGCAATTACATATACCCCAAAAACTTATAAATTACGAGCAAATTAAATTGTAACCTCAAAAGCTACACAAATAAGCAGTAAATTATATTGAAATCAATTGCTGAAAATTACAGAAAAAGAAAACGAAAAAAGAAAACCCTAATAAATTAAAAAAAGAAATACCCACATCAGGAATTTCTTCTTTCAATTCATTGACGTTGTCTTCAGAAGCCATGATTTCTTCGATCAATTAAAAACCTATAAATCAAATAAAAAGGGTTATTAGAATTAAAAAATAGCTGGGAAAGCAAATCTATTTTTTATAATTGAAATTTTAAAAAAGAAAAATTTGGGAATCGAAAGAGAGATTAAAAGGCTTCAATCTTGAACCAGAAATTAAACAAGAAATTGGGAAGAAGAGATCGAAAAAAGCGGCGGCTAGGTTAGGGAGATAAAGGACGAACCTGAGAAAAGGGATGTTTAATTGAAAAGCCTTATTTTTGCAAAGTTGCGAGCTTTGTTTGTTGCTAACTCTCAAGTGTGTTCCAAAACACGATTGAATACCCCAGAATACTCAATTCATAACCCTCGTTTTTTTTTTTTTTTTTTTTTTTTGTCCAACTCCTTTTCAAGGTAGGAAAACACAATCAAGTGAGAGAACCCTTACAACCTTAAAATCACAACATGAGTACCCTACCAACTTTATATAATTAGGCACAGAACTGAAATTATTTTGACTAAAGTGAAATGATTTTGCTAAAATTAAATTATTTTTACTGAAGTGAAATTAATTTTACTGATTTTCTATTACTCCATATATTTGTTTTTTAAAGTTACTAATTTTTACTGAATTGAAATTAATTTTATTAAACTGAACTTATTTTTAATAAACTGAAATTATTTGTCCTGAATATTATATTTTTAAGGTGAAGTGAACAGAGCCTTAATCCAAAAAAATTTCATGATTACTTTTTCTTATGTACTCCGTATAAATCATCAAAATATATCCAAATAAAGTTGGTAAATAGTGTTAAAAGTCCAAACGTGTCAACTAATTTTAAATATAGAAAATATGCAAGTATCAAACTATAATGATATGAACGTTACCAAATATTGAAATACATACATTACCATAAAGCATAAACTATTGTGACATGCGTATTTAACTATTAAATTATTAATCAGTTATAATTATTGATGATATATAATACGACATAATTCCTCAAAAATAATATAACACGACACATAATGTGTGAGTGTGAACATAAATTTAAATTTGTTACTTGTTAACGAAACTTCTCCTAGGTTATTAGGAGGGAGGATAAGGGAAATTCCTACACTTAAAGTGACTCTAATAGGAATTGAATCTCCAGCATCAAAGTTGTAAGACTTATTACTTTTTTCTCATTTGATATTCTTTTTACTCCTTTAAAAATTTTAAAATGAACATAAAATGGCTTCAGGTGCACCTTGTACTTATCCTCCTTTACCACTTGACCTTGGTAAATACGAGTTTTACTTGCAACGAAAGGTTAGTGGTATTCATGTACACAAACTTAACTTTTGCTACATATATAATGAGTTAATGATAATACAGTGCATGTCATATTACAAATCTACAACTCCATAGTATATGTCATTTGTAAAATTTCAAATGTTGCGATTATAATAGTACCAAATAATTATTGAAGGGTTAACAAACTAACAATACAAAAGATTTGTTGTTTTATCCTTGTAATTTCTAGTACATAGTAAATACTAAATAGCTAAATAGAGTAAATACATACGAGTAACTATTCACACTTGTTTCTCAATCTATAGTGAATGCTTAGTAGTGTTCCTTTGACTTGAATATAACTTGAAGGAGGATTATTGACAGATTGGACATTTTGACATGTTTGTCCAATATAGGCAGGATTGACATAGTAAATACTCAAGAACTATATGGCTTATTCAAACATATGATAGGAATGGCGAATAGCAATAATCACGGGCCTAGGAATGGCGAATAGCAATAATCACGGGCAAGTAAACTAGAAGTTGAACAAGACATTATGTCTGGTATAAATCAAATCGTAAACTGAATAAACAGTTGTAAATCTGTACACATTGAAGATTCTAACAGCCGATTTCTTCCACTTTAGGCTGATTAGCTGGGATAGGAATATAGGATTGAAAGATAAATGTACACAACTGCAATACTATACATAACCAGAAAGGAAAAAAAATATTAATGGAGCGTAAATATAGGCCTTCTGAACATCACTTCTATTGAAATAATGAGAAAGTTGTGTGCTTGTGTCATCAACTCGCACTCCACGATCAGCTCCAAAGTCTTAGGCAGGCTATGCCGGCAATGGCTCTTCCATAACTGCCAAAGAAGAGCCAAAGCATCAATATATTGTTGACAAAGATGGGGGTTATACAGTTGAAATAAAGAGGGTGAGGAGGAGAAAAAAACGAAAGAGAAATTCTTTGAGAAAATTTCTGAAATGCCATTACTATCTTAGAATGGAAAAAGTGAAAAACAAAGAGTGAAGAATGTGGAAGACGGAAGGATATCTACCTTTTCTCTTCTCAGGAATTTTATCTGAAACCTCCTCAACATCAACAGCAACGGGAGCCTTGGTAGGAACATCAGGTAGATCCAACTTCTCTTCCTCTTCAGGAACTGTAGTGGGAACTTCTGGTAGATCTTGGACAGTAAGCTACACCAGCAAAAGCATACCTCCATCAGATAAGACTACGACAAGAACATACATGATGCTAGAGTGTAATGCAACCACAAGATATGATAGTAGAATATCCAGTAGGGCTGCAAGACTGCATTTGAGATCAGAGATTTTCTAGTAGGGCTGCATACAAATGAAGCATATTCCAAATACATAGGCATGGTCCCTTGTCACACAGTTTACATATCTTTGTTCAATTCTAATAAGGTCTGTACTTCTTGCTGTGCCACATGTGCACAGGTGTGTGAATTAATTGTAGTTAAGTATGAATTAATCTAAAAAGATCAAAGTTCAAGGTTCATAATTATTTCCATGCCTAATGACTACCAACTACCAAGTTCATACAAAATATGAGCATATATTCTTAGGATGGTATCAATGTGTCATGATATACAGGAAAATCCTGTTAAATTTATTTAAGTACATCACTATATCTGAATGAACAAGTGAGTTTACATTTCAATCTACGTTCCCCATAAACTATGCATTTAGATTAGCATTTCTAGCATAAAGTCTTATCCTTTTTTTCTCATTGAACTTAGCTAATTCAGAGAATATCTGATGCAACAAGTATATTTTTCACAGTTTGTGGACAGAGTATAGTTGAATCAGGTCAGAGTATATACAAGGCTTCCAACAATGTAAAACATTCACAACAACAATGTGAATCAAATCCATCCTCACATGTGCAATTGTATTTCAGTAGATACTAGATACACATGAAAGAACACGCCTCTACATGTCCGTGTATATATTAAGCTATACCTGATTACAGAATTATACAGCAGAACAAATACAAAATCACTATTAATTTGTGTGTGCGTTGTTTTTTGTGTGTGTGTGTGTGGGGGGGGGGGGGGGGGGGGGGGTGGGCTAGGCCCTACCCCCCCCCCCCCCCCAACTCCCCATAAAAATAATGACAACAAAACTTTATATACTATATATTGCCACCAAAGCTTGACAAATGTATAAATTCTAAGTTTCCTCTTGCTATAAAGCATTTGAAATCTTCTCTACAATTTCTTCTTTGAAAAATCTCTATATCATACAGAAATCATGCTTTGGACCTACTTGATGTGGACAAAAAATATGCTTGTGGGAGCCAGAAGATATGGAGTTCAGCACATTATGATAAAAGAAGCCATAAGTAATAGCTACAAGTGGTGAATAAATATGGTCTCTAAGAAGTTCTGAGGCAGACCGAAGATGTGGGAGCCTTCTCCCCTCAGACTACTGTTCAAGCAGGGAAACTTTCCTTCACGTAATCAAATATCTTATACTGTTTGTGGAAGGGGTTCTCCAATTTCCAGAGCCAATTAGGCTTAGGATTTGTATCACATGTGATCCCAAAGGGCACTGGGAAACTTAAGGATGCTTCCTTCAATTCATTACAGAATTGCCCAAGGCTTATATTATGTGTGCTTTTATATTATGAACATAATCTCATTATTTAAGTTCCTTCCAGCTGATTACAGACTGATTTCATCTAAAAAGCCATAGATAGAAATTAATATGCAGTCTTAATCAGCTCATCAAGCCCTTAATACTAGACACAGCATAGACAAGGACAAGTATCTCAAAAAATAAACATACCATTGCTTCCAGATTATCAAATTCTGCTAATACTTCTTCCTCGTCATCAGCAGATAATTTCTCCCCCAGTATAGCATGTATTTCCTAGAAACAGATACCAAATGAAAGATTATTAGTTTCCCAAAAAAAGTTGAAAAAAAAATATTGTAATTCAAACAAGAAATGCACACAGGTTCACATAACATGCACCGTGTACAGCTATAGCCAATCGCATACAAGCAATTCTGAAGAGACATGACTGGAAAATTATAGTTCTTAGTTAGCCATTAGTTATAGCCAACCGTAATTAGTTTTGCAAAGCCACCTTCTGTCTATGACTATCATGCACCTGTAAAGTGTTGTCCGGCTTGTCCCCGTGACTTGTGCTTCTTATTAATTTATTGTATTGACAGCATCAAATCTGTCAAGTCTACCATGTATATTGTCCAAACATGTCATTACCAAGCACAAATATGAAGCTAGAAGTAGTATTCTTGTTCTAAGCACTACCCTATTGGTAACACCAGAGTACTGATCGTTCTAAAGGACACACTCAGGGATCAAGTGATCCAACTTGATGGCATAAATGGCAAGAAATTTAGGAAATGTTGATCACAAGACACTTTCTAATGAGTAATGACTAACTACAACTTCCTAATGAAGGAGAATCAATTTCAAGGAGACCCGGGTATCCCAGGGGCTAAGAACACAATTACATATTAACAGCTAGAGCTTGATAACTGATAACTAAGGGCTGAAAATTGAGAACGCAAGTATGGCAACTGCTACTATTAAAATGCTTCATGCTGTTAATTTGTAAATACCAAATATCTGGTCCTGACATCATGGCATTACAACGTGAAAATATGAACAATAACCTCTGAGAAAGGACAGTGAACATTGATTGGACATGGGACTATGGGAGTCTACTATGGCCATCAAGACTAAGGTCAAGACTCGCAAGGTTACTTCCTATTTCTTGTTATTAAAACTTAAATTTTTATTTTTTCTTTTTAATTTGCAGGACTTATTAATTTCTTCATTTTAACTTTAAATGTACTCCTAACTCCAAAGCCTTTGGGAAAAAGAAGAAACAAAATATGACAGTCAAATCAGCAGGAAAACTATAGTATTCAGAATATGAATAAAGGAAAGCATACATCTTGATAGGCTCTTGCTTCTTCAGTGTCATCCATCAACTTCTGAACATCATCCAGGTTAAGTTCACTTTGAATTGCTTTCATTGCATTGTTTCCCACTTGCAAGCTCTCAAAGACAGCCTTTTGCTTGCTGGATAATTCTATATCTGCCAACTAAATCAAATAAAATTGTGAGACTAATGAATCGGAAAGAGTAAGGTCGTTTAAAATAGCATCAAAAGCTGGAGGGTCATAATGGTTGACATTCTTACTTGCTGCTCAACATTAATTAGCCAAGCATCAACTTTCTGCAGCAACTCTTCCTGCACCTTCTTCTTCTTCAATGCAAGTAAGGCTCTATCTTTTTTCTTTTCACGAATCAAGTCCCTTGCGGCTTGTTTTTCAGCTTCAATGACAGCTTCAAGCTGAAAAGAGGGGGTAAAAAAGCAACAAAAAGATGTGAAGAAGTGCTATAGCTGGACATGATGACCAAGTAACAAACATGTAAAGTGAATATGCACCAAACTATGAAGATTTATCCAGTGGGTCACCAAAGAAAAATATACAATTCTAACCCAACCAAGATATTACCTTTACTGTTGAAGCATATCTGCATATACTCATAATGGCAATAAAAAGAAATCAACCTATGCAAATGGATCAAACAACAAAAATCGTGAATCTAATCTAAAACCCCACACAGAGACAAGTGATGCAAATATTAAAAAACAGAGGGAGTAACTAAAATCTAGATTTGTATTGGCAATGTGATTGGAGTTATTGAACCACTTATATTATCTCATTTACAACCCCTGAAACTTCAATAAACCATCCCTTTTAAGTATTATCTGTTCAAGCAATAAAATTTTTCAGATTTGCAAAATTGTATACTTGTGTTTAACATAATACAGGTATGTCCAACTATTTCTTCTTCAATTTGACACATATTAGAAATTTTTATTGGACATAATATAGCAAAATACATTGTTACATAGCACACACAATAACTAATATCCCTAAACAAACTCATTCACCAGAACAAGCTCCGACTCTCATGTATATAAACCCCAAAAAACTCACACCAACTAGAACATTCCTCATTAAAGAAGAGTCCCTGTTACTGTAATTTATGCTTTCATTGTCTTCAAAGACTTAAATGGAGTAGATTACCCCCCCACCCCCACCCAAAAAAAAAAAAAAAAAATAAATAAATAAATAAATAAAATAAAATAAAATAAACCCTCTCTTCCCAAAAAGCAGAAAAAGAACAAGATTCAAGCTGAAGCTGCAAGAAGCAGATTTTCTCAGCTAAATGTTTTTTGTTCCCCAAAAGCTGAAGCTTCAAGAAGATTAGCAAGCCAAATCACAATGCTGAACTTTCAACACAAACTGCTAGAGAAATGGGAAATGACAATTCAAACAAACACCAAAGCCAGTTTCTAATGCATAATCGATACATACCTAGAAATCAGTTAGAAAATTCATCAGATTTTGACTCCAACCACTCCTTTCACTGAGCATCTCTAGGTGTCATTGCATCTGATCAGTTTACTGAGGATTCTATCATTTCCACAATTTAGATACTTTTATTATCAAGCAATTCAAATACAGGTAGCAACTAGCATTATGAGTTTATGATAATAACAATGTCACCCTGGATCGCATACAATGCCCAACAATAACCTAAAAGTGAAATAAGTAAAACATATACTTTCTTCCCAAATACATTTTGCTAGTTCAACAGGTATTGAAACTATAAGCACTTGATTCAGTTGATTGTACCAGCCGACCTTCTAAGATTAATCCTCTATCTGAACTGGTGATGCATCGTTATATAACTTATATTACGTGATCGCCTTCAATGGCTCTTACAAAGCAGGCATTCTAACAAGACAGTATCAATACCCTTCTCTGAAGTAAGTTTTTTTGGAAACATTTTAATCACTCCACCCACAACCCTATTCTAATACACAACGAATTACAATAGCTGGCTTGCTCATTAGAATCATCCATTTGTCCATATCACCTAATCAATCAAAGAAATGAACCGAATGTAGCAAATGGCATAACTAATACGTAGTATAAACATAGATATACCCAATTCAAGTCAAACATTTTGGAATTCTATGCAGCAAGCAACCATAACAGAATTCCAGCATATTGGGCTTACTTCCCACCAAAGCTACCTTCCTCACCATAGGCTAATAACTAAACCCCCAAATAGTTGTAATTGGACTCCTTTGCATTAAAAGTTTAAAACCTCAACCCATCAATAATCAAATCTACCATGTTTTATACTAACTTCAGACAACAGAAAGCTTCTACTTAAGCACAAAATTCTTTCCATATCCACCTAAATCGAACCCAAACTCAAACATACTTTCATCCCTAAGCAGCACAATGCATAACCTAATTGAGGACAATATAGCTAATAGCTAATCAACACCCCATTTAATCAAAAACTAATCTTCACCAATCTATCTGATAAAATTTGTGCATTATTCTTTTCTTTTCTATACATACTATAAAACCAAATATATAATCAAAATCAAAGAGAATCAGATCAACATAAACTAAAACATTTCTCAACATAATCCGGCATTTCAACATTAACCCAACAAAATTAAAAAGATTACAATTATTACCCAGAAAACAAAATTCAAAAAAAGGGGGAATAAAGCAAGGAATTAATTACCTGTTGCTGATATTGACCAAGCTTGCGTCTCTGAGTTTTAAGAGAGAGAATTGCACGATCAACCTCAGTGATCTTGGGTTTTTTCACAAAAATATTACCCATTTCAACAAATTAAACACCCACCAATTTAATTTGTCAGAAAATTATCAACAAGCTGAAAAAAAGCTTCCCCCACTAATTCCTCCAATAATTTCTCAGTTTTATCTCGTTGGTTCGCAATTGATTCACAGTGTTGGCCGTTGAAATCACTCAATCAGCAACTGTTAAACGGCACGGCCGTGGCGGAGGTGGCGGCGGTGCGGTGGTCGATGACAGGCAGGAGGAGAGAGAGGGGTTGCGGGAAGAAGGAAGAGGGGGGCAAGAGTCGCAAGACCGCCGAGTATTCTAAGCTCGATTTCCTTTTCACTTTGTTGTTGTTACTTTTTTTTTTTTTTTTTTTTTTTTGAAACGTTGTTGTTGTTACTTTTTCGAGGGAAAAGTTGGTCATTCTCTTGATCACCTTGGCTTATTTTTGCTAAACTAGGGGAAAATAGTAGAAATGGTTGGTTACTTGGTTTAGGCTCGTTTGGTTACGAGTAGATTTTTCAATTCGGATGATCGGATCGAGTCTGATAAGGTTGGATCGGGTTAGGTTAATTTTTAAAGTTAAGTCATGCTAAATTTGAAAAATCAAATATGTCTACGCGAGTCTAAATTTCAATCAGATATTTTTCAGGTCAGTTTCGGATCGGGTCGGGTAAGGTGTGGTTTTGACATCTCTTGTTACAACAGGGAAAAAAAGACGAATAAGATATTATAGGAAGTTAAAATTCCTAAGAACTGTTAAAATCATGATTGGTTAATAGGAAGGAAATTGCATTGTCCTTTGAATTAATTTTCATATACTTGTATACTTCCTCTGTTATTTTATTATTACACCATAGAGGTTGGCACACTTATTTTTGGTAGTGGGAAAAAGGAAGAGAGAGGGGTAAATTTACAAAGTAATCCATGTAATGTAAACATAAACTAAAGAATCAAGTGGCAAAAGTAAGGGTATATTGGGTTATTTGTAGTGTGAACAGAAATATTTTGTTTTCTAAAATAGAAATAGTGCAATATTTGTGAAACTTGTTTAAAAGCCAAGTGTTGCAATAAATAAAATAATAGTAAAAAAAAAACAGATGAAGTATTAAATTTAACTACTTTTTTCAATTTGATGAGAGTAAATATGTAAGTAGTTTTTGGCTCGGACGATGTCCCGGGTTCTTATAATATAACATTAAAATTGTCAATAAGTATTTAACTAGGTTAAGTCCCGTGCCATGCACGATTATAATTAAACTTTACAACAAAATTATAAAGAATGGTTTTTTCAGTTGTTATTGTTTTTTTTTTTGTTGTTAATTTAACAATAATTTATCCAAAAAAAATAAATATTTGTGACAAAATAACTTGAATTTTAATTTATACCAAATGCGTAAAGGTTATTATTTTGAATTTTATAAAAAATTATTTAGTAATAGAAATTTAGAAGCTATGAGGTTTTATATAAGAAAATGAAAATATAAGCTTAGGTTAGTACCCTTATATGTCTTCAAAAAAAAAAGGTTAGTACCCGTATACGAACTCATATACATACATTTGTCCTTGTATTTTTGTTGATACACTTTGACCGGCATTAAATGAAAATTTAGTTGATTTTATATTACTTTAGGATAATTAGTATTCCGTAATCAACTTTTTAAAAATATATTTATAGTGAGTAGTAGAGGTTTCTATTTTAATTTTAATAATCACATTACATAAAATGTGTAGAGTAATTAGATTGAAGTTTTCAATATATGTTGAGTTAAAATATTTTTACACTATTCATGTGTCATCATTTACTTAATTTATTTTACCAATATACAATATAAATATGATTATATATTATGTTGTTGGATTTGTCATATTGTCTGCTTTTATATATTAAAAAAAATCATAATTTTTAATATTCTCTAATTAAAGATGTTGATAATTAAAGTTGTGTCTCGACAAATGTGCAAATCCAACTCTAGCCTATAAAAAATGGAGGGAGTATAATATAATAAAATAATTTTGTTCAGTTGTTTGTATAAACATTATGTATAATTTTAAGATTCATACAAATTACGCTATCAAAATAATTTTTCTATTTTTAATTAAAATAAATTTTATTGTCAAATGATTAATGTTGGAGGAAAAAATTGATACTCCTTATTAATATTATAATAATCTTGGACAATGATATATTTCAATACCTTATTTTTAATCTATGTTAGTATATTTGTAACTAAAAGATTAATAGTATATAGAATATATGTTAAAAAAAAATTAATTGAGTTTGATTGGATTAGATATGTTGTCAAAATAGAAATAAGTATTATTGTAGCTTATAAAATGGAAGTCATTAAAATTTGGCAAAAAAAAAAAAAAAAAAAAAGGAAAGTGCGAAAAGGAGGAAAAATTATTAATGACATCGTGACAAGTGTCATTTTAGGTTCGCTTTTAGTATAGGTTAATTAATAATGATGATTTTAAATGGGTTGGAGATATAGTAATTTGATTCTATAACAACAACAACAAATTCAAACAATTGCATGAACCAAACTCTAAAGAAATAACTGCTCATAATATATGATTAATTAAAAAAATAAACTACTACGTATAAATGTATAATAAATAACATGAAATACATCAGAGGCGGATGCACACTGTTTGAGTGGGGTCCCATGACCCTACTTGAGTATGAAAAAAATAAAAAAAATTCCTATGTAAAATTAATTTTTTCCTTGTAAAAATAACTTGTATTAAATGACCCCATTAAAATTCAACAAATGTATTTTGACCCCTTAAATATTTTTTCTGGATCTGTCATTGAAATACATGCATGTAACATAAAATAAAGTATTAGTGCATATAAGTTAATTATTACAAATTAGTATGGTAATATTATAAAGTATTATTAAGGTGATTGAATAGACATGGTAATAACATACGGAGTAGCTTATTAATATTCTTGTTTTAAATGAAAGGTTTTACACACTTGCATCGCCAAGACTCATGGGGCGCCTAGTCATGATGAGGGAGGGATGACACGTGACAACTCCATGTTGTATTGTTGTCTCTTTGAGTTTTAATAATATTACCTCCGTTAACTTTTATTTGCAACTTTGGAATATTTTATATCTCATAAATAATACCCCAAAGTTGCAAATAAAAGTTAACGGAGGTAGTAATATAGATTTCATCCAAAAAATAAACGATAGAAATTTGATTAACAAGGCATAGAGGAATTAAATTCCCAAATTTTGTAGGAATTCCCATTTAAAAAGTAAGTGCAACTTGTTCTCACATATAATGTTAACCAAGCAACTATCCATATACTCAATTCCCATTAAAAAAGCCAAAGTGAGTGTTAGGGGGGAGAAAGAATATTAAAAGTATTAAAATATAATATGAAGAGACCATTAGTGGAGATAAAAATAGTAAAATATCTTGATAAAAGTTGCTAAAAAAAACAGAAATAAAGCAAGTATAATAAAAATATAGTCGTAAAACAGAAGTGGACTAAGGGCTTGTTTAGTTCATCTTATTTTTGCTTATTTGAACTCTCGTCAAATCTAATCTGATTGTCATATTTGATCAAACTTTAACCTTAAGTATACGATAATTTATAAGGAAAAAATATATCAAGTGGGGTTTTGTTAGATTCGCAATAATGTGTATTATATTAATATGCAATTTTCATAATTTTTTTCATTACGAAATTAAAGATATTTAGCGATTAAAAATTGAACATAAAATGATGATTTGATTTGAACTTATTTTTTCTTATCTGATCTGAACTTATTATGTACGTTGAGTTACTAGATCAAAATTTACTCAAAAAAAATCTGAAAATAACAGTTATGTCATAAGAGTTTTTATATAGGTGTTCCATTAATAATCTTTCAAGAGTTTCAACCAATAACTATCAGATAACCTACGGATCTTTTTTTTTTTTTGACATATGCTTAGTAATCAAAGGTAAGGATTACAAAAGATGGAATAAGTTCTCTATGCTACTTAGAAGAGCTTTACTAGCTCCAAGATTACATAAAGTACAAATAAAACATAAGTACAACTTGCTCACAAGAAAATGCCGGCTTGAACACACAAGTTGCCTTCGAACATGCTGTAGGAGATCCCCAAATTTTCCTATGTTGGCTTTGGATCCCCATTTCTGTTATTTTGGGAAAAGTACGAAAAGGCAGATCGAGAACACGCGGTTGTTATTGGCATACATAAACTCGAGCTTAAAAAAGACACAAAGAGTCTTTAACATTTGATAAAATAAGTAGGAATAAAAGACGACCAAGGCTTAACGACACAATTTGAGTTCCTTTTACAAGATGCTTGGTACCCTTAACTGTGGGTACCTTTGACCCCTTCTCTAAGGAAGAGACCATTACCATACTAAAAAAACTCCCAAAAGAAACTTTTGGTAGCCCCCATGTTGGAGAGCAGGGTTGGGATAAAGGTTTTTCAAAGCAATAGATTGACAATCTATTACTAAGCTGAAACGGTGAATACCAAGTGATAATCCACCATTACTCTGTCGACTAGACAAGTAAAAAAGAGTAACAAAATAGAAAAACACAAGCCAAGACCACCTTCAAGAATCAAAACGAACCACAAACAAGGATCATCCCCGAAACTACCGGAACCCGAAAATCAAACCACTTAACAAGAGGCTTAACACACCCCCTTAGCCCCCCCCCCCCCCCCCCCAAACTTCATGTAAAACCACTTGATTAAACACAAATTAGCCCAATTAAAACAACAAAAAAATCGAAGAACAAAAACCTCCCAGCAAAATACCCAAAAACTAAGGAAGCTATTTAGCCAAAACATTAACAAACTTAACTCCGTAGGAAAAAAAAACTAAAACTGACCAAACCAACAAGCATTAAGCCAAGAAGAGGACTTACAGACCAAAGGAAAGGCATAAAATGAAAATCAAACCAAGATTTCAAAGTCAATCCCAAGAGACTCATGAAACCCTAACCCTAACTTCACCGTATAAGCGTCGCGATGACCTTTTCGATAATCCCCTGACGACGACGTTAAAGCTAGCCCAATATCCCTAAAAATATCAACCCCATCCCTGAAGTGACAGATCTGAACACAACTTGAAACAAAGCCTTCCCAGTCCTCGTCTCAGTCACGAAAAATACTCTTAAACACCATATAACGACCGCCTGAGAAGTGGAACCCTACCACGTGAAGACCCGGACCAAAAACCTACTTGAGAAAAGAGGAACTAACTTACTGTACCTGGCCTAAATCTCAGGAAACGATTAAAGAAAAAACCACTCAAATTTGAAACCCTAACCCTAACTTTACTCCAGAAAACAACCAAAGCGTTAGAGTTAGTCTTGGGAGATTGAAAAAACTAAACTAAACCTTTAATTGATGCTTGTCGACGACCGTTGATGAGTGGCGACAAGGGGAAAGGGTCACTAAAATGTAAAAATGGTTGAAAAAAGGGACCTACTTATCTTCTTATGAATATAAATAAAAGGTCCTAAAAATTAAAAAAGGCAAAAAAATATAAATTAAACTATAGAGTTTTTTTTTTTTTTTTTTTTAATTTTTTTTTTATTTTTGCTAAATTAATATGCATATAAATTTTAAATTTTACTATAGCATATTTTAAATACATTAATATACTTTGCTTATACAAGTATTTTATATACATAGTATATGATTATATTATTAAAATATTGAGAATGAAAAATTCGAGGATTGAGTAGACTTTTTTTTATAAATAAAATGATGATTGAGTAGACTTTGTTAATGAGTATATTTTTATTTTTTTTTGACAGGTCATAACTAAAAATAATTACATACATCCGGGTGTATAGTGCACCAAAGGGTATTTTTAAATGAAAAATAATCAAAAAAAAAATGAATAAACAATATCCTTGAATGCACCTTGCACCGGGTGTCTATAACAATTTCTCGATGGTAACAACTAATTTTGTGTGATCTAATCTAGAACTTAATTTATTCTAATATCATGTTAAATGTACAATTTACGTTAAAAAAATCAATTATTGATTTAATGCAATATATTGATGATAAAAAATAGGGTTCAAATCCTTTATCCCACTATTATTGTCAAGTATATTTATGTTACGTATAGAGACGTGTCAATTAAAAATCAATTTATTCCATTAGAAAAAATAACAACAAACGTGATTAAAGACATGTGTCAGTTAAAAAGCAGTTTGATAAAATAATTAAAAAATATTACTTCGTTTCCTAAAAAAAATTACTCCATAACCTTTAATTATATTTATTATTACTGATTCATATTATACCACTAAAAAATGTGTCAAAATGCAGATTCATATTATACCACTCTTTTAATAAGATCTAAACAAGATGAAATCGATCTTAAGGGAGAACAAATTTATCTTGTTTAAAAGTATTAATATATATATATATATATATATATATATATATATATATATATATATTAGGGGTGAGCTTGGGATGGGTACCCATACCGTTAGTATTAACGGTTCGGGTACCCGATAACCAAAATCACTAAAAGTGATACCCATAACCGGAACCGATAAGTTCGGGTACCCGGACTTCGGGTACCCGGATTTTCGGATCGGTTATCGGGTACCCAATAAGATATCCAATAATGATAATTAAACTTAATTATGTAGTTATTATGATATAATTAAAAACTAATTAACAACAATACCATATAATCTTGACCAAATTATTAATAATATTACTAATCATTGATATTATAAAGTGATTATGAAGTGAAGTAAAAGTTTAGATTTATATTAATAGATTTAAGTAGGGAAAAAAAGCAAAAAAATGCTTATCGGATCGGATCGGCTAACCGTTAATTTTAAAATGATACCCATAACCATACCCGATAACAAATTATCGGAACGGGTACCCGAACCGTTATGGTTATCGGATCGGGTACCCTACTTTTCGAAACGGTTACGGATCGGTTTTTCGGGTTTTCGGTTTTTCGGGTAGTTTTGCTTAGCCCTAATATATATATGTAAAAATAGAATTTTATCAAATATCTAACCAACAAAATGTAGTCCGTAGTTACAGCTTACAAGATTCCAATACTCTAATTATAAATTAATGAATTACTCGTACCATCTTTAATCCTTATCAACTTGATTCAAAACTAAATTTTATTTCCTCCAATTATAAATTAATGAATTACCAATTTTAATCCTTATCAACTTGATTCAAAACTAACTTTTATTTCTCCATTTATTTATTTATTTTAAAGGGATTCCAATTAAATTATTTTTTTAAGCTTAAAATTCATTAAAATAATACTACCCACAAATTACGCATAGGGTTTGAAAGAGGGTAGACATAGCTGGTTAGTTGGCAATTGATTCACTGTGGTGCCGTTGAAATCACTTAGTCAATAACTGTTACACGGCAAAGGTCGTGGCGGAGATGTTGGTGGTGCGGTGGCCAATGACCGGCATGAGGAGAGAGAAGGGTTGCAAGACCGTCGAGTCTTCACTACTTTGTTGCTAAACTTAACGAGTGGTTGTAGTCAGTCAGTTCAACTTAATTCATCTACTATGGTTTGATCTAAATCTGATCTAATTTGAAAAATATTTGAATAATTTTGAACAAAACAATCAGTCTTTTATCTAGAGTTATTACTTCAGTTTTCTGGATCGAATTCGTTGAGGTCGGTCAGTCGATGACTTGGGTCGGATTAGGTTTAATTATAAAATTGAGTCACGTTAAGTCATTGTGTTTATATGAATCAAAAATTTAAATTTGGTTTTTTTAAGTTGGGTTTTTGACACCTTTGTTCAAAGAGGCGTAACTAAAAGTGAACAGAAAAAATATAATCTAGTTTTAACGGAATATTAATGATTTTTTTTTTTGAAAATAGCTTTTGGGTTTATAAGCGGTAAATGCACATTTTATATAATATAATATATATATATATATATATATATATATATATATATACACACACGGAACTGATTACAACCAGACCTTATATGATTATATAATTTTACTAAGGGCCTGTTCATATTTACTGAACTGAACTGATTGGAGCTAAACTGAACTAATTGGAACTGAACTGAACTGAACTGAATTGAGCTGAAATGAATATTTTATGTGAGAGGAAAATTAAGAGCTGAACTGAACTGAACTGAAATTAAGTAAATATGAACAGGCCCTAAGTTATACGACGCAAAATAAATCACAATAAGGTCAAATGTTTAATAAGTATAAAATAATAAAAAATGCTATAGTTAAAAAAACAATAGAGAGGGAATTGTATAATTTTAATTAGATTTAACTAATTAATACTGTCCGATCTAATTTGAATAAAATATTTGAATTTGATCTAGTTTAGTGAACCAAACGACCCCTTAATGTATTATTTTACTTGGTTTAATTTGAATTATATATATATATATATGATCTAGTCTGAACCTTTTTTTTTTACGGAATGTATTTATTTTTACCTACTTAGGGCCTGTTCACATTTACTTAATTTCAGTTCAGTTCAATTCAGTTCAGCTCCAATCAGTTCAGTTCAGTTCAGTTCCAATCAGTTCAGTTCAGTTCAGCTCTTAATTTCCCTCTCACATAAAATATTCATTTCAGCTCAATTCAGTTCAGTTCAGTTCAGTTCAGTTCAGTTCCAATCAGTTCAGTTCAGTTCAGTTCAGCTCCAATCAGTTCAGTTCAGTTTAGCTCAGCTCAATTCAGTAAATATGAACAGGCTCTTAGTTTGAATTACAAGTACTTTTTTTTACCTGGTTTAATTTGATACTTTCTCCGTTCAATTATGATTTATACGTAATGTGTAAAATATAGTCATGTGGAATCTTGTTAGATTTGTCTCGTAAAATACTTTCACAATATCAACTTTTTATAATTTGAGTGTGAGGGATAGCTCAAGTGGTTAGAGCTCCCCTCTCAATTCTAGGTGATACTGGGATCGATTCTCATCACCCGCGCTTGTGGCTCTCTAAACAACAAAAAAAAACTTTTTATAATTTTAATTATATATTTTTCATATCTTTTTCATTTAGCTATGATTCACAACCTTTTTCGACAAGGGGGCTATCAACCTATTGTAATCGTGAAAAAAATTTCGTTTAATTCATCAGATTGTAATCAAATGATTAACATGATTTTTTTTTTATCCCGTACAGATCTTTAGTATATTTATATAACACAGTGTATTACTAATAAACGTGAATAAAAAATCGCATCTAGTTGTAGATCCATACCATGAGCCATGGCCATTAAAAAAAAAAAAAACTAAAAAGAGAACTATGTTATCTTGTTTGAAAGTAAAATCCATAATGAATTTATTAATAATAAAATTAGTTTTTTCACAAATTTCCATCCTTATCAACAAAACTTCATTCATAACTAACTAAGATTCTTTTTACTTTTTACTACTTTAAAAAAAAAAAAAAAGTTTCGTTTTACTCAAAAAAAAAAAAAAAAAAAAAAAGCTTAAAATTCTCCTTAATACAGCCGTATCATACGTTTAGGGTTTGAAGCTAATAAGGAGGTTAGGCAGTTTGGAGGGTTGACTTTTTTTTTTTTTTTACAAAGGTTTGACTTACTTAGTGTTATATATACATTAACATGAGATTATTGAGTTCATTAAATTTCATTGACATTCTTCATTATTTTATTAAGCAGTAAAAAAAAAAAAATAATGCATCTTCGTCCTACTAATAATTTTCCATCAACATCATACTCAACTTTCATAAAATGGACTCCGGAAGAAAACAAGAACTTTGAAAAATGTCTTACATTGGATTACCTTTACAAGATGGACGAAAATCTTCGCTTCCAACAAATCTCCAACCTTCTCGGCCAATCTAGAACTGCGCAAGAGGTTAAACTTCACTTCGACCGACTTGTGTAGGACCTTGATAGGATCGAAGGTGGCCAGGTTGATTACTTCCCACCACATTGGTGTGATGAGAAGGAGATCGAGAATAGTTGTCACATTATCTCAACTCCTCCCAATAAAAAGATTAAGAATAGCAGCAAAGGGTCTCAGTGGTCTGATGATGAACACAAGTACGTAATTGTTATTACTACTACTATGTAGTGTAAATATTGAACAATGGCTTAATTCTTTTTTGTTTTGCTTTTAGAAATTGTATAGAATAATTAATCAATGTTAATTACATGACTTACAATTAATATTGATCATTAATCTTTATATTGAGTACAGATTTTAACTCTACAATAATAATCTTGAATTAATCTTGAATTCTTGAACATAAACTATGATATAATTGATTATCATCAATGTTTGATTTATTTAATTTCATCTAATATTTACGTGTTAATTTTTTATTTTTCTTGAAAAACTAGGTATCTTTAAAGGTTTATTATATATGGTCATTCTTGTCTCAAACACAATAACCTTGAATTCTTGATCATAAATCTATGAAATATCATTAGTGTTTGATTTTATTTATTTATTTATTTATTTATTTATTTACTTAATATTTACGTACCTTTTTTTTTGTTACCTTTAAAATTTTGTACCTTTCCACCATGATTCAATAATCTTGAATTCTTGATCATAAATCTATGATATACCATCAATGTTAAATTTTCTTCATGTAATATAATCGGGTCATATTATCTTACCCTATATTTTCATTGAAGATATAATGCTTGAAGCCTACCTTTGATTTGGAAAAAAATAAATACTTTGTTGTATATTAAGTCTTGTAACCCTACTCTTTTATTTATTTATTTATTTTTTTCTGAAAATATACTGTTGATTTATTTTGCATACTATTTGCATGTTGACAACTTGAATATAAAAACCCTAAACCCGCCTTAATCCCCTATAAAAAAAACCCTAAACCCGCCTTAATTTTTGATTTTCCTATTGCAGGTTGTTCATTATCGGAGTGGAAATTTATGGACATGGTGATTGGAGAAGCATATCAAGGTCCGCTGTGCCAACAAGGTCTCCAACTCAAGTAGCTAGCCATGCCCAAAAGTTCTTTAACAAGAAAAAATGTCCGAAAGTCACTAAGAGGTCTAGCATCCATAACATTACTACCGTCAATGTTGATGAAGCTAAAGATCTCTATAGGAAAACGAAACTTTCATCTAATATGCTAGACGCGTATCTGCAAAAACTTGGTTATGGTCCCGATCAACAAGAAACACTTGCCTCTGGTTGTGTCCAACAAGAAGCTTATGTACCGGAGCCTCTAACAACACTTGCCTCTGGTTGTGTCCACCAACAAAAGACTCGTACACCGGAGTCTTCAGAGATGGATGAGCCTCTAGTGATGCTTCTCAAAGAACCTGTATTGAACACTCTAGAAGTACTTGCCTCTAATTGGCTTCAACAAGAAGCCTATACATCAGCGCCAAGCTAGGGCAAAGTATTAGTACGGCCAAGCTAGGGCAAAGTATTAGTACGTTTGGATGAATAAATTGGAGTTAACATGGCCGAATAAAGTTATCGTTGATTACTCGCATGCTAAATTTGCTGGTGAATTACACTATCTATCCAATAGGAGTACTATATATGATTGATTTATAATGCAAATATATTCATGTATTCTGGACTTCCTAAACAAAATCTTTGGAAGAAATTTCACTTTCACTACAATGAGAAATAAATTGAATCAGTTTGAATTTTTTTTATTCCATTAAAAAAAAATAAATAAATAAATACACAAACGTTACTATATAAAGACGTGTCAAGTAAAAAATCAATTTATTCCATTCGGAATAAATTACTCCGTAGTAAATATTACTCTCTTTGTACTAGACCAGCAGCTTATTATGCGCTCCCCAAACTCTTGATTTGGAAATTAGTAAATATCACTCTCTTCGTACTAAAATAATAGTATTCGGATGTTGGACTTTTTTCAATACTCATGTATTAGATTTGACCATAATTTTTTACTAATATAATAAATCATATTTTTATCATAAAGTATGTTGTCACATAGGTATTCATAAATAGTTTCATAATATAATTTTTGATTTAATTTTCATTTATATTTAGTTATATAAAAATAAAATCAACTTAATGCATCGACATGCATGTGTGCAAAGTTGACTATATGTGTCAGCGGTACGTTGTGAGACAAAGGGAGTACTTCAGATGTCAAGGCCTCAAGGGTTGACTTCAATAAAGGATTATCAAATAGCATTAGTTTCAATTGAAAGGGAGTATTCCATTCTATATATATTTCTATCCATATAGGTTTCTATATCTCAGAATAGAATATTAATCATATAATGTTTCACTTACAAAAATTAATACTTTCTCCATTTCTTTTTATTTGCAACATTTATCAGAAATTGAAAATTCATATTATTTGTAATAAACGTAATTTTTGATGGTGGAACATGTGGAAGTTTCAGAGCATCTGTGTTTAGGTAAGGGCGGTAGCTCATTCAACATACGGATAAAACTCAGCAGTTGGCTAACACACACGCAAGGCCGTAGAACAGACCTCTTCATCACATCCATGCATATACTACATGTATAATATATTTCTCTCTATCCCTTACATACAGTGGCGGAGCCAGGATTTTTACGATGGTAGGGCACCGTATCATCTAAAACCTTTTTATCAAAGAATGTTCATAATATCAAGACTCAAAATTACTTAGCAATCGTATTTGTCAAACCTTTATTATTCAAAAATACATCAAATATTACCCCTATTCAAGGCTTTAAACAATAACCTCGCTCATATTTTTTTAGATCTTTTATATTAGGTTTGGAATCAGATAGATCTTTCTTAACAAATAGGATTATCCAAAATACTAATTATAAGGATTTATAACTAATAATTCAAGTATACTCATACATGTAAAAAGAAATGTTAAAATTAAACTTGACTAGTTTTCAAGTTTTGAAAGCATATTATTATATCATCAATTTCATTATCTTAGGTAGAAAAGTAATCTTGCCCAATGTGATCAAACTTTTATGTTGGTAAGTTTTTGTGTTATTTAGGAAATTGGATGAATAGGACATTAAGAGAAAAGGAAAAAAAGGGGGGGGGGGTGGGGGACATTAAGAAGAATAAACAATGAGACGGAAAAAATAACAAAATGTTGGACGAGAGATTAGAACCCAAGACCTTTGATTGAAAAGGAAAAGCTCTAACCACTAGGCTACTAGTAAGCTATACCATAATGATGCACTTTATATTCTATTTAAACAAAATTTTGACAAAAATTTTTTTTTCTTGAAAAAACCTGGTAGGGCACGTGCCCTACCAGGACACACTGTAGCTCCGCCACTGCTTACATACTCACAATAAACTTTTGGCTAGCTAGGAATCCGCAACAACAAGTTTGTTGCAAATACATATAAAAAGAAACGGAGAAATAATTTGGTCTTATTAAACTAATAAGAGGCAGCTTCGATGAAGGGTACTATCTCCATAAAGTTTGGGCACATCGCACATGTGGAAGCATTGACTTGGATTAAATTTACATAAAAGCTACGTCATTATGCTACGTAATACGTTTATTTTGAAGGCTATAAAAAAGGAATGCATTCAACCGTTGAAGCACCAAGAAGAAACAAGCAAAATACTCATTGTTATTTCTTTATCTTATTCTTATATGATGAAGAGAAAGAAGCATGTTGAGGTTCTCTTACTAATCGTTGCCATTATATTCATGATGGCGGCAACTGGTGTTGATGCTTTTCTCTGCGCACATCAAGGGGAATCTTGTGTGGCTGGTTACTGTTGTGGTCCCACCGCCCCACCTTTATCCTGCACCGGTTGGTTCAGTGGTACATGCCAACCTTATTAGCCCATTGCAGCATCTACATACCTTCATTTCCTGCTTCAGTTGCTCTGTTTTATACAACCTCTGTTAATGTTTAGTTGCAAAAAAGGGTATTATCATAAAAAAAAAAAAAATCTTTTTTGTAACTAAAAATTAACGGAGGTAGTACTTTTATTTACTTAATTAATTTAATAAGCATCAAACTGCTTGTGTAGGAGACCATGGGTATATGTAACATTGAAATGTACTTCTACTTATGATTTATTATTGTTGTGTATAGCACTGTCAAAACGGTTTGACAGTTCGGTTTCGGTTCGGTTTGAAATCGGTTCGGTATTTAATCGGGTCGGTTTGGAATCGGTTTAATTGTCTCACGGGTCGGTTTTGGTTCGGTTTAAATAGTTTTCGGTTCGATTCGGTTTCGGTTTATTCTTAAGCGGTTTTAATTCGGTTCGGGTTGTAAACAGTCCGGGTAGTAAACGGTTCGGTGCAGACGGGTTGCGGTTTGTTAACGGTGCGGTGTAAACGGTTTTTATCCCGGTTCAAACAGTTTGGGTTGGAAACGGTTTCGGGTTAGAAACAGTTCAGTTCTTTTTTTGTTCAGTTTATAACTGGTTCGGTTCTTTTTCGGTTCAGTTTTTAACTGGTTCGGTTCTTTTTCGGTTCAATTTATAACTGGTTCGGTTCTTCGATTGTTTAACCACTTTAACGTTAGTCATATCGGTTCCATTTCAAGTTTACTAAATTACGGTTCGGGTCGGTTTTCGGTTTCAAAAAACAAATTGTTTATCGAGTTGTTTGGATTCAAGCAGTTAAATGGTTTTGGTTTGAAATTTGATAGTACTTGCTAACCTTTTGCGTTCACAAGTTTTATATAAAGTCGCGAATCATTTCATATTTAGGCATCATATTATAAACAAATCCTCATTGATTTTATAAATACATATTATGTTCTGTTTCAAGTTTAGTCATACTGATCTTACTAGTTTATTACGAAGTAGATTATAAGAGTTAGTGTATTAAACTATTAATGTATTATTGTTTTACAATTAGGTTATTATTTGCTTAATAATTTATATACTACGCATAGTATCATAATCATGATTTGATGAGTTCTTGTGAAATGGAAATTTGCAATTTGGTAATTCGATACTTGATTAGTCAACAAGACTGATAATTATGACTCGTTTATCATTATATATTTTCATGAAATTATGAAGATATTACAAAGTGCTTTGATTTGTATAATGAAAGAAAACACTAATGACTGATTAACAAGGTAATATTGATTAGTTCGGTTTTTAAATGGTTTGGTGCAAACGGGTAGCAGTTTGCTAACGGTTCGGTGTAAGCGGTTTTTTTGCCAGTTTAAACGGTTTCGGGTTGGAATCGGTTTCGGGTTAGATACGGTTCGGTTCTTTTTCGGTTCGGTTTTCTTTCAGTTCGGTTTATATTCGGTTTGGTTTGTTAACGGGTTCGGTTCTTATACAGTTTAACATTATTCGGGTCGATCCGGTTTCGGGTTTACTAAAATACGGTTCGGGTCGGTTTTCGGTTTCAAAAAAATCGGTTTTTAATCGGTTCGGTTCTCATTTGGGTCGGTCGGTTTCGGGCAGTTAAACGGTTTCGGTTTGAAATTTGACAGCACTACTTGTGTACCATGCTGTATTTTGTGTTGTTTGAGTTAACCAATCCCTTGTTTCAATGCATCTTGTGTACGGTTGGTCACAGTATGTGATCGCTTGTACTGCTTGTAAAAGAAAAAAAAGTAATCCCTATGATTATGACCGAGTAACTCCTATAATAATGACCGATTAACCCTTATAACACTAACAAATTAAGTAAACCCTATTACACTAACAAAATAACTCTCATAGTGGTTGGCCATTCCGTGTGGCCAACTACATATAAGAATTTAAGGTACACTTTGTTAAAAAAATTAATTACTGATTATATATATATATATATATATATATATAAGGGTCATTATTCTGTATTGGTTTGGTTCTTGGGGTGTGTGTGTAACTAATCTTTGCATAGAGTTGTGTAGGCTTCTAGGTTGAAGCTGATTGAGAGAGTACTCAGGGAGTATGAGTGAATCTAAGTTAGGGACTTACGTTGGGTAGGATAGGGTCCTACTGTGTAACAAGTTCAGTCTGGAACTTGTGAGTAAAGGTTTGAGTATAATAGGTTGTAACTTGTGTGTTTGCCCTATTATTGTGAATTGGTTTGGTTTTGAAAATCCCTTAGAACGGTCGAGGTTTTACTTCCAGTTGGGCCCTGGAAGGTTTCCTCGTAAAATATTGTGTGCATTGCAATTTCCTTTACGTTCTATTTTTATATTCCGCAAAAGTAGTCACTAGCAACTCCATACAATTTACCCCCCTCTTATAGTGTTCATCTCAACTAACATTTATGAACATAAATAATTATTTAGAGTAATTATCATTCCAATGTTTCCATATTGCTACCTACTTGATGTGTTTAAAAAAAAACGGTTACACTTTTGATAAGATAGAATTAGAAACGTGTCTAATTGCATCACATTGTAAAGATAAGTTTATGTTGATTAAGTTTCCTAATGATTAGGTTAGGGTTAAGCAATTTGTTGTACTATATATATTGTGCTTTATTTGTGACTAATGAGAACTTGAGGAGTTGATTTTAATCCGTCATTGTATCAGTCCTGTCAGAGGGTAGGTTAAAAAAACTAAAGTTAAAAATTGAGTTAAACTTTTAAGATTGATGAAGTGAGTAATACACGGAGTAAAAATTAAGTAAATAATTAATTAGTTTTTTTTTTGGAAAAGGGATAGTTCTAAGATCTTACTTCGTATATATTTTGACTTTTCAACTAACTTTAATCATTATATCCTAAATTAACCAGCATTTGATAGATTAATCTCTACATTTATGCACTAATATTTCAAGCTTGTGATATGTGGGTCCCTTCAATTTTTGGTTCGTTGGATAATTTTTTGAACTTCCGGTTTAATTGATTTGGGCCATTTTATTTTATGGACTAGTGAAGGAAGCCCAATGAAAAGTCACTGTAAAGAAGGAGAAAGGAAAAGTAGAAAACTTACACAATTTTTACACTACCCCCTGTGTAGCGTGCTGTACCTGCACCCCCCATCCCCACGACGTCGTTTTGTACGTTTTTCATGTTTCCATCTTTTTTTTTTCCTTTTTTCTTTTTCTGCCATTTTTGGGTAGTTTTTTAATTTTCCTTTTTTTTTTAAAAAAATGTCTTACTTTTTACTCAAGCTATGTATATATATCATTTTAAACTTTTATTTTCTCTCTCTTCAATTTATTTTGTTCATATTTTTTTCTCTCTCTTCAATTTGATTTCATCCAATTTTTTCGTTTGATTTTGATATTTGCATTTTCTTCTGATGGATGATTCTTCAATTTTTTATTTTGATCGAGATTGCGAAGCTGTTCTTCCATCTGGTGTTTCATTTGTTAATTCATTTGTTCATCAATGTAAGCTATTATGATCCAAATTTTATTATTTTTTTACATTATTGTGTTTATGTTATGCTCTGTTTTTATAATTTCTAGATTTGTTTGTATTTTGATGCTCTGTATTTTGTTAATTGATTTATGTTTCCTGTAATTTTAATTTCATATAATCGCAATTTTGTTGTTCTGCATGTTCATTGTGATTTTGATGCTTTGTAAATGAAAATGATTAGTTTATTTTGATGCTTTCTATTTCGCTAATTATTTTGATTTTGTATATCGATTTGATCTTCTGCATGAAAATTGCAAAAATCGCAGTACATTTTGTTTTGTTAGATCTTAATTTAAATTGTTTTTATGTTCTAATGTGTTTTAATTTGTTTTGTTTAATTGGTTAAACATTTTTAAGTTTTTTTGATCAAATGTAGTATGCTAAATAATCATGTTTATATGATCAGATGTTTTATTGTTTGTTACTGACTTACTGATATATTTTTTATTATTGTTCATTTTTAATTGATAAATGATCATTTGTGTTTACATGATCATTTTTAATTACATTAGATTTTAAATTTTTTTATAGTTGATTATTTGTTGTTTGTTATTGTACATTTTATGCTTTGATGTTGATAATAACTTTACTATATATATTAATGTAGTGGGAAAAAAGGATGGTATTGTTTATTAAGAAGCAGATAAGTCTGAATTATTGCATAAAGGATTCAAATTTGAAAACGAAGCTTATGAAATATATAATGAGTACGCTTTTAGGAAGGGTTTTGGAGTCCGAGTTGGGAAGAGCAAGTGGAGAAGAGATGGCTCATTATTGAAGAAACGATTTGTTTGTTCTAATGAGGGTTATAAGGATGATAAGTGTAGGAATCGTAGGGCTTATGAGAAGCTTGATGTTCGAACTGGTTGTAATGATTTTATACAGTTTTTTGTTGATCATGATGGTGTTTGGACATGTTCAAGACATGAAATGGTTCATAATCATGATATGATTCCTGTTGAAAAGAGGCATTTAATCAGGTCTCAAAGGAGTGTTAATAAAGAACAACTTCGATTTATTTGTACATTGAAAATGAGTGGAGTCAAAGTTTCTGATTCTTTGAGGGCTTTAAAAAAGGAGGTTGGTGGTTCTCCTAACCTTACTTTTACGGCTTCGGATGTGTAATGCATCATCATGTGATGAAGCTGCCAAACTCGATGGATGTGATAGCAATCAGTTGATAAAGTATTTTGCAAAGAGACATGTAGATGAGGCAGATTTTTATTATGATTTTGAGCAAGATGAGAGTGGTGCCTTAGTTAGTTTTTTTTGGCGTGATGGAAGAATGCTCAGAGATTATCATTACTTTGGAGATTTATTGGTCTTTGATACAACATATATAACTAATAAATATGGAATGATTTGTGCTCCCTTTGTAGGGTTGAACCATCATGGTAACAATGTGATGTTTGGTATGGGTTTTATTCTTAATGAACGCACTGATTCTTTTGATTGGTTATTTGATACATTTCTTTATTCAATGGGAAAGAAAATTCCTATCACTATTATGACTGATCAAGCACAAGCAATTGCAGCGGGTATAAGAAACATCTTCCCTTCAACTGTCCATCATCGATTATGTGTATGGCATCTTGAACAAAATTCGAAGAAGCATATTGCAGCGTTGAGAGGTTTGGATGGTTTTACAGATTTGTTCAGCTATTTATTGAAATATTATGAAACCCCTGCTGAGTTTGAGTATTTCCGGAAAAGGTAATATCATTATATTTTATACTTTTTGTCTATTTGATAATTCTGAAAATATGATCATTTTATGATTTATATATGTACATTACGTGTTTACATTTGATCATTTGGAATAGTTTTATTATTTGGAAATTGTACATTTTTATGGTTATATAAGTGATCATATTTAATTTTTAAATATGAACATTTATGTTTATATAAATGTTTATACAAGTACTTGCTGTATGTTCATTATTGAAATGATAAATGTTCAGTTTTGCTTCACAGAATGTTGGTGAAATATAATTGTGCAAATGATGATTGGTTGTGTGATTTGTACAAAATAAAGGAGATGTGGTGTCCAGCTTTTTCTAAGAAGTTTTGGTCTGGTGGTATTCTATCTTCTCAACGTAGTGAAACTACTAATAAGTCAGTTTCTCAAAGACTTAATAAGACACAAGGTCTATGTGACTTTTATCATGTTTTTCTTGATGTTGTTTCTGAGTGGAGAAGCAAAGAAGGTGGCAGAGATTTCAATAATTTGAAGGGAAATAGACATTTAGCTTTTGCTAACACTAGGATCTTAGTTCATGCAAGATCTTTGTATACTATTCAAGCTTATGTGCTCTTTGAAGAGCAGTTCATCAAAGGTACTGCATATGATCATCAAGATTCTGGTTTGTGTTTTTCTGAATATTCATATCATCTTTGGCATCATGGGAAGGACATGATTAAACATGAAGTTGTTTTTCATAAAGAAACACATGCAATCTTTTGCACTTGCAAGTTCTTTAGTGAAACTGGTTTGCTTTGCTCTCATTCTCTACAAGTATATCATTTGCATTGTGTGCGCAATATTCCACAAGAGTACATAATGAAACGGTGGACAAAGGTTGCTATGTGTAGCTAGTCATGGTATTGAATAACCAACTTTGAGAACTAATGTTGTGTCTACTAGTGTGTGGAGGTCACAAACACTAAGGAAATTTGTAAAGTTGGTAACAATTTGTCAAAATTCATTGAATGCAAGGGCAGAGGTTGATTGTTATTTTAACCTTTTAAAGGAAAAGGTTGAGAGTGTTTCTGGTGCTATAAATTTTAGTGAGCCTGCTGAAGGTATTGAAATTGTTGATCATGAAGTCAAGAATCTACCAAAATCAAGGCCTGCTGGTGAGAGGAATTTTAGGCCAAAGAGTGCCTTAGAGAAGGCATGCAACAAAGAAAAGGGTAATTGGAGGAAGAGAAAGGCAATATATACTCCATATATAAGAGCTAAAGGTCAAGCTGTTGTACAGGTAATTATGATCATTTATCTTTTCATATATGTTCATTACTTTCATTACATACAATTATATCTTCAGGAATGAACATTTATATATTTATATTTGATTATGTATCTGAAATATATTTTTATTTTTTATTTTTTACTAGGATTTTGATGAGAATGGATTTGCAGTTAGTTATGCCAATTCTATAAATGATCCTTCTGACTTGATTGTAGAGAATAACCCATTACATCAGGTTAATTTATTTATTTTCTTTGTTTTATCTTTATTTTATAAACTATTAATTTATAATAATAAATTGTAGGTTGGTAGGAATGTAGTTATAGAAGATATGCCTTCTAGCTCAAAGGATTCTGATTAGAGTGTTCTAAATGATGCTGATCAGGTATCTAAAGAATGTTTAATAGTTGCATTTTGTACTTTCCATTTTATATGTACATTATTAACATTTTTTACATTTGTTATTTCAAAGGCTATTGGTGAAAACTCTTTTCAATCCAATATACCTGTTGATCCAGATATTTCTGCTATTGCAAAGGTTATATCATCTTATTTGTTTATTTTATATTTTGAAATTGAATATTTAATTGTTTCACAATGTTTAATTTTCTTGTGTAAGAAAAGGATTCACATATATCTACAAATGTCCCAGTGTAGGGTCCATTTTGGTTCTGTTAATGATAATGCTGTTGTTGGTATTACTCTAAGAGTTCCAATATTTTCTACTGTTGTTCCTTCTATTCAAAAGAATGTTCAAGCCGGTGCTAGTGGACATATATCTACAAATGTTCCGAAAAGGGTCCATGTTGGTTCTGTGAATGATAATGTTGCTGTTAGGGCTCCAAGAATTCCAATACGTTCTACTGTTCTTCCTTTTACTCAAAAGAATGTTCAAGCCGGTGCTAGTCTTCAAGGGTTAATAATGAAAGTGATTCAAATGTTACAAGAAATGATCATGTTCTTTCTGGACAGTTTTCTACCAAGTATGATAGATTTTTAGCTTTTTTTTTATACTAATGTAGCTAAGAGATTGGCTAATAGTGGTAGATAAGAGAGCTCATTAGCATTTCATACTTGTAGAAAGAATTATATTGTCAAATTATATATTCTACATCGTTAATGATATTATAATGTGTTTCTACAAAATATTATTGTTAATACAATTCATTAATTTATAAAGATTATTATTAACACTTGCAATTTTTTAATATATATGCTAAAAATATATGGTCATATAAAAGATCATAATTTAATTTATGTTTAAATATGAACATTTATGTTTATATAAATGTTCATACAATTACTTACTACATGTTCATTTTTGAAATGATAAATGTTCATAGAAATATGACTATATTGCTATTTATAAATGAACAATTTATATGTAATATTGTTTATACATAAAATTGATTTAAAAGAAATATCCAAATACAAAACTTTGTAAAATAATAAGTACCAGTTTATATATGAAATATAACCAGTATATATATGAAATATAAAATATGACTATATTGCTATTTATAAATGAACATTTAATACTACTGTTTTTCAAACTTTCTTTCTTTTCTTCTGTTAATCCTAGACTCAGTGTTTTCTTCAAAAAGCATTAGTTCAGCTGTGTATTGCATCCTTAGTTTTCTTATTTGATCAACCTGTAAATGAGAATGAATTATAAGTTAAGAACAATTCTATGTTATATAAATGAACATTATGTCTTAGATAATTGAACATTTGATGTACTTACATTGTTTGCTTTCAGGTCACAAATCCATTGTTCATTAGGATCAGCAGTGAAAGTTTCCATATGCTTCATGATGTAGACTCCACAGTTTGTGTTATCTACATTGCTACGCCATTTCATTTTTTCCAATACAATTTGATAATCTTCAATAGAACTTGCATCTTCATACCCAATGTGTTTCATGTATGCAGCCAATCCTTTTAACTGATTTGAACATTTAACAATTAACAAATGAATATTTATCAATCCGAAAATGATCATTTATATTAAACATTTGTCAAAATAGATTTTAATATTTATCAACGAAAAAATGAACATTTAAACAATAAGTCAATTATCAAATTGTTATAAAATTTTAACTTACAATCATTTTTGGTTGGTCGAGATACTTTTGAGGTACTGACACATGTTGTGGTAGCTTTCTATTGTCGATGATATGGATGGTATCCTTCATATGATTGATGCACAATACGAAAAAATGATTGGCATTTGCTACTGGAAAAATAATCTGAACAAATAATAAATTGTTAGTGAACATTTAATTCATTATAATTGAACATTTAATTTATTATAATTGAGCAAATTATAAATTGTTACCTGTTTGTATCCAACAATGCTTTTGATTTTGTACAGCTGCAACTCATTGTCTATTCTTTCTATGAATTCTTTAAATCTTTTTTCCATTGTTGACCCTTCCTTGCAGACTCTATATGTGCACATAATTTGTTGCATTGTTGTACATGTAAACATTATTTAATAAATCCTTTGTTGAGTAATACATATCAAAAATAATTGATGTCAACTTACATGTGGCATTGTTGAGAAATATATCTTGTTTTTTGTGTTCTTATGATTTAGGATTATAGCCCATGAATCAATGACACAATTCATAACTTGTACCTCATCTCCAAGTGTTTTCATTTCTACTCTATTTATGAGATTGATTCCATCATGATATAAAATTGCACTGGATATGAACATTAATCAATGTATAAATGAGTAATTTCCCAAGAAAATATTAAAAAAATTAATGCAGTATGAATAAATTACCTTTCATCTTCTCCACTATAAGCAAAGTCACATACAAGTTGATTCATTGTTTTCTCATCCTTAAAAAGATCTTTGTATTTGACCATGTATGGAGATCTAAAAGCAAGAGGAAGAGTTTGGGATTGACGCTATATAATGAATTAAATATAATCATATATGTATATACAAATGAACATTTAATACAATTTGAAAATTAAGGTTTGTAATTTATACCTCTCTTCTATGTTCTTTGCAAATTTTTTGCTCTTCTCTGATTGTGTTTCATTTGAGTTCTCTTTAATTTTTTTTCATATTTTCTTCCCTAAACAAAAATTTATTTATATATGAACATATTGGTTCCCACAAATGTTCATTTATTTATTGAGGGAGATATATAATATATTTACCTTTGGTCAGTCTTTGAGGAAGATATATCTTTCTTCTTGTTCTTCATTGTCAGAATTTTCTTCTCTATCTCCACTGTTAGAATTTTCTTTTGTTTTCTGAAAAATCAAATCAAGTTAGTAACATAATGTTATGTTTATATTTTAACAACCAAATAATTAATAAATCATTTAAAATTAGTTTACATTACATAAAAACTAATTAATATTACAATAACATATTAAAATTCATAAATTACATAAACCTTAATTGTTCTTGATTAAATAAAACATTCTTCAGAGTTACGTAAACCTTAATTGTTTTTTGATTTAACAAAATAAACTACATTATTACTAATAATACATAGAGCATCACTGATTGCTGGGGGTTTTGTTTTTTACCCCTGTTCCTGTTCACTTTCCTTGTCCTCCATAACTTCACTGATTGCTGGAGTTTTGTTTTCTGAAATGTCTTCTCCATTTTTTTCTTTAAGGCTCATTTTCAACTTCTACAGAAGCAGAGGCTTGATTTTCAGTGCTCTTTGGATTTGTCAATCCTGCAGTTTTTAAAATGAACATTAACAAATATAAATATGAACATTATCAAATATAAATATGAACATTATATATAATAATTATGAACATATTATTTTCTTTTTAATTTACTTGTAGGAAAAGATTTTCCAATAGCATTTTCAACTGCTACAGAAGCATAGGCTTCAGCTGCAATAACACCCATAGTTGTAGATGTTGGATGACTTGGATCTGATTTTGTTTTTTACAAAAATTTGTTAGTTTAACATATCATTAGATATATTGAGTATAACATTTAAACATTTATATTTTGTTCTTACCAATTTGTGGAGATGGAGGAGTAAGTCCCAAACTGAATGCTTTGTTGATGTTGCACTCCTCCTGTTTCTATTTTCCTTTTTTGTTTTTTTTTTCCATATCAGCTGCTTTAAAAAACTCCCTTTCAGCTTCTGCAATCGCATTCAAGAAATCTTCCGAGCTATAAATTTCTTCATCTTGGCTTAAGATTGATGGTTCTCTTGCCACTTTCTCCACAACCTCAACAACTTTTTTTACCAAGTCATTTTCGGGGAATATTTCCTTTGCTTTCAACAGTTTGTTTGATAGTTTTGAGAAGGAACGACCAGTTTCAATCACCACATCAATGAAATCATTAATGAAAATCTAGATTATAAAGAAATTATTAGATTTTAAACAATACATTTCATATTAAAGAAATGAACATTTATGTATTTCAAAGTGTTCATTTTACATACCTCAGGACTGATTTCAGCTTCTTCAACAATTCTAGGAAGTATTTTCCCTTTACCAAGTCCCAATTCCAATTCATTTTTTATTCTTTCAAGAACCATGTCCCGTTTCCAAATAGAAATAATGGGGATTGTTCTTGGTGGCTTTTTACCCGATCTCTGAACTTTATCAAAATAGAACAGCTACAAAAGAAATAATAATGAACATTTATCAGAGTACATATGATCAATTATCAAACAGATTTGAACAATTATCAATCAACAAATGAATATTATTTTAAATGATCAATTATTATAATAGATTTGAACAATTATCAAAACAGATTTGAACAATTATTAAAAAATAAACATTATTATTCATACCATCAGAAATTGTAGGGGTCCTTTGTAGAATCCCTTGCTTGACTGTTTTCTCCAATCAACATGGTTCTTCATCAGTGAATAAAAAACATATTGACACCAATTCAAGTTTTTAATTCTTTCCTTGTGCATTATTGAATAGTGAAACTTGTAATGACACCGATTGTTTTGTATGCACTTTATCAATGCATTCACTGCCACCACCAAAAAGTTTGTAATGAATTCTTCATTGTCAGGTCTGTCTTTCTTAAAATTTTTGTCAATGTATTTTGCCACAATTTGGCTTACAGAAGGAATATTTCCATTCCATTTTCCTCTCCACTTCTTCATAAAACTTTCAAACTCCTCACTTGCTTTTTCTGATTTGGCTTCAACAATGGGTATTTCTCCCATTGGTAGACCATATACTACTCTAACATCCTCTACTTCCACTTCAATCGATTGATTTTTTGGAAGTTCAAAAGTTTGACTATTTTCTTCAAATTTGTTCAAAATCCAATAATAGAAACTTTGGTCAAACTGAGGTAACTGGATTTGAAGTAGGGGTCCTAATCCAATCTCCTCTATCACTAATTTTTGTTCTTTACTCATTTTTTTTATCCATTGCATCAACTTCACATGCCCCCCTCTTGTTAATGCTTTCTCTTCCTGAAACTCCTCTTCATCAATTTCCTCAACTTCCTCTGCCTCAACTATTTCTATTTTTTATTTCCTTTTTCTCCTACCCTAACCTTCTGGCTTATACACAACCAACTCTTGCACCTTCTTCTCAGCCTTTGCCTTCACTAGCTTCTCCTCCTTCTCCTTCTTTGTCTTTTTCTTCTTTGGCTTTATTTCAACCTCCTCCTCCTCCTCCTCCAATTCATCTTCTTCCTCACTGACAGGTTCTTGTTCAACTTTATAGAAAGATTCTTCACTATCATCACCACTGTCAGTTGAACTTTCATCAGAAGGATCTTGAGATGGTTCATCAGATGGTAGTTCCTGTATTTTTTTTCTCTTCCCAACATTTTTCTTGGCAGGGCTGACAACTGAAAATTGAAATCGATATAAAAGTCATCACATATGATTATTCAATGTATTGAAATGAATTTTAATCAAATGATAAAGTGAACAAAAAAGTTTTTATATATGATCATTCTATACATTGAAATTGAACATTTATCACATATCATTATATACCTGCTTTTTTTTTTCCAGCAACCTTAGAAGTTTTCTGCAGTTGTCCTATAGATCTCTTTTTTCCACCTACAAAAATTTTAAAGTTTTGTATATTACATACAAATTTTATATTTTATAATACATAACAAACTTTTAATATATTGAACATTTACCCTTTTTGCCTTGTTGTTCTACAACTTTTTTAGCAGGAGCACCATCCATTTTTTTTAATAGGTGTTGTAGCATATTCAGCACGGGCACTTGCCATTTTTTTTTATTGGAGTAGGTGTTGCAGAAGTGCACCAGCTCTCTTTTGAATAGTAGAAGTCCTTGGAGAAATTCTTTTTTTTAGACCTTTTTTTGCGGATCCTTCAGCAGGTTCAGCAGTTGCCTCCTTCTTGCCTCCCTTAGCAGATTCATCCAACAGAATTGTGTTTTTAAATTTTTTGTTAGTAAAGTTAAAAATGTTCTATTTAACATTAAATACAAAAGTATTATCTTTACCTTGGCTTCTTGTAACTCTTCCACTTGGCACTACAGGGGTTTTATTTTTGTTTTTTCTTGTAACTGTTTTGTATCTTGATTTCCTTTGGCTTGATTGTTCACTCTTTTGAGATGATGGAGCTGGCTCCTCACTTACATTTGCTATAACCATATCTTCAGAAATCAGATCAGTCTCATCCTTAATTCGATAATAATCATATGCCATTTCTGCTGCATATTAAATGATCAAATATAAAATAGTAAATGAACATTTATGTAAATAGAATCACAAATGTTTATTATATACAATATAAATGAACATTTTATATAATGAATATTGCCATTCTCATTTCCAGTAGTATCTTTCATCTCTGTAGGCTTTGACATATCTTCCTTTTGTCCTTCTATGCAAATTTTATCAGTGAAATTAATTAATCTTCTTGAACATTAAATATTATGCAGATCCAAAATGAACATTGTATGTAATAAATATGTACATTTTACATTTTTACCCTTCAGCTCTGTTGTCTTTTGAGAGACATCTTCCACAATTTTCTCTTCAGGGCTTTTCTCATTTTCTGGCCCTTTTTCCCCTCAACCTTCTATGAAAATTATATCAGGGAAAATTGAAATTATTAATCTTTTTGAACATTAAATATTATGCAGATCAAAAATGAACATTTTATTTAATAAATATGTACATTTTACATTTTTTACCTTTCTGCTCTATTAACTTTTGAAAGACATCTTCCACAGTAATCTGTTCAAGGCTTTTCTTCATTTCTGTCCCTTTTTCCTCTTGTCCTTCTATGAAAATTTATTCAGTGAAAATTGAAATTGATTAATCTTCTTCAACATTAAAATTAATAACTATACATACACTACTATAAAAATGGCCTAGGAGACCGGACAATATATGCCTTAGAAACCGAAAAATTTCTGGTGTCTAGGTAGTAGGTCTCTTAGCCTAAGAGACCAAATATTTGTCCGGTATCTTAGATTAAGCAAAGAGACCAGTTCTACCTTACAACAGGTTTCTTAGATTCTTCTAAGACCATAAAACAATCAAGGCAAAGGCACCAGATGTTGTGGATCACCGGTTTCCTAGATATAGGGCGTGTTCGGCGCTAGCGTTTGAGTAGCTTTTAGGTAGCTTTTAGTGGTTTGATTTGGTCAAACCACTAGTTAACAAAAAATGTAAGTGTTTGGCAAAGTAGTGGTTAGGGTAGCTTTTAGTGGTGAAAGTAGCTTTTATGAAAAGTTAGAAATATTAGCTTTTGAAATTAGAGGTAGCTTTTGAGGTAGTTGTTAAAAATTTAATCTATGGTATTAAATATAAAATATTGATTTTTAAATGTAACAGCTAGCCAACCGATACTTTACCGAACACTCATACCTAAATTATCTAATTATCTATCTTCATAGCTAACACGTTGACAACTAAAATTTACCTACACAGCTGACAGCTACCTTCACAGCTATATTTTGCCGAACACGCCCATAGTGTAAGAAACCAGTGTTAAAAGATGACCGGTCTCTTTGATTATTTATGTAAAAAAAAATTAATTCATTTTTTTAAATTATTTTTTGTAAAAAAAAAAATTAAAAAAATCGTGCTTGTTCAGTTGTTGCTTTGCCGTACAATTAGTGGAATAGTGGTCAACGAACACTTTTATCATCAGCTATTTATCATAAGTCTATGCATTTTTTTTTTAATTTGAATAAAATCTTTGCATCTATCTAATTTTAAACATATGAATTAGTTAAACACTACTTACAAATAACCTTAATTACTAAAACTTTAAAATATCAAAGCACTCATTAGTCTAAATGTAGGGAATATTTCAAGCATTACGATAACCCCAAACTTGAACCCCACTGTGATCATACACTAAAGTACGGTGGCGTTCCAAAGGGAAAGAAAAAGAGCAAAAAGAGTCGCCAACAAGTTTTAGGAACTTGTAAACCCAAAAGACAATCCAGAAGGACCATCAACTACTCCATAAGGTCTTGAACCAAATAGGGTCCGGGGATGAGGGTACGAATCCAATCTACAAAAGAAAGGACCCGCCCTATAAAATAGGCCTCTACTTTGTTCTGCTCGTATTCATGTGCGCTTTTCGAATAACATACAAACATTATATTAAACCTAACCTGTTTATCTATGTTGGTTGAGATTAATGCACAAATAATACTATTATTGGCGATCACTTGAATTAAAATCACATTAGCCTAAACCAAATTAATAATTATCTTATTAAGCGTGATTTCAAGTACAAATTCCCTTTAACAATCATAAAAGGTGTAATCAAGCAATAACAATAAATATAAATCAAGCAACATAAGCATAAATCAATAACAATAATGATAATAGCATGATAAGGCATAATAAAGCTTGATAATAATAGCAAGATCCTAGGCATGATACTAACAAGATTAATAACAAACCCTAGCATGTCACTAAACAATAAAGATCAAAGCTTCAAACCTAACATGGTACTAACATGATATTAGAAAGGGTAAAGGCACCCTAAACATGATTCTAGAAAGCATAAAATAACATCCTAACATGATACTAGGAAGCAGTAAAAGCATCCTAACATGATACCAGGAATTAACAATAATAAGCATGCAATCTACATTGTGAAAGAAATAGAGAGTAAGCTAATCTACTTACTTTGAAGCCTCGTACCTCTTTCTAATAACAAAATACACAAGTTAGTAAACTTCAATGAAAATAATAAACAATAATTAAAGAATTAAAGAATTAAATTGAAATCAAGTTAAATAAAGTTTTGACTAGATTTGGACCAAACCCTCAGAAATTATCAACTTTTCACGTCTAGGGCGAAGGCAACTTCGAACTTGGCTAAGAGACTCTAAGTCTTGTGAATGCGGAATATTGTATTTTGTAAAAAGGTAGAATAGAAAGAGAGAGAAAAATAAGAATTAAGTAATTCTTGATGAGAGAATAGAGAGAATTGAGAAAGAGTTGACGATTGTGAATGATAATTGTGAATGATCTCTGAAAACAGGGATTCGGACGCTATTTATAATGAAAATAATCCGGAAAATCATAGAATTTGATAAGGAATAAAACTCCACGCTGTCGCCAGGAATTAACTCTGTCGCGACGCGACAATGTCTGTCGCGAGGCGACAGGGTCTGTCGCGCGGCGACAGACTTGTCGTTTGGCGACAGTCTGTATTAGCACGTTTTTCTTCACGCGGAATCCGATCTTTAATCAACTTGATCTACGGAATCCGTACAGAAGATAAAATACGTATTTTTAAGATAACAAAACAATATTTTATTCCAAATAAAAATCTTTTAAAGATAATTAATTATTAAATCTAACAATATTAGAATTAAAAGGAACTTTCTAGAAACTTCTAGAAAACTATAATTAATCCTAATAATTTTAGGAATAATAATTAATATTGGGCCCTCCTCTAGATCATTGGGCCGTATTAAAATAAATAACTGGGCCCAGTTTAGTATTTTGGCCATAACTTCCTCAATATTCATCGGAATCGGGCTTATAATATATCGTTGGAAAGGTCTCTTCGAGCCCCATCCATCTACACCATTATTGGACCCTTATCATGGAACAAAATAAACTGAATTGGACGTTTTCAAATAAATAAAGTCATTTTCAAAAACAGAGAGAAAAGAATTTAATTAAAAACTAAACCACAACACTTGGCTTTCAAATCACTTTCACCTAATTCGATAATAACACAATGTGCAAGGCATTCATCACTGGGTTTGGTTTTGGGGAGACACAAATGGGTGTCTACACTAATACATGTGAAAGCATTCTAAATTTCTAATATATGAGAATCTAAATTTCATAATTAGAAGCAATAAATGTACATGAACAATAGTGTAAATTACATCTACTGTATCAAAAATGCTACTATAAAATTACAATTGCATATTAAAATAACTCAAACTATCTTTCGTCAAAAAATAAACTAAAAAAATAACTCAAACTATCTTTCGTCAAAAAATAAACTAAAAAAATAACTCAAACTATCAAATTTACACGATTCAAGTACTCCAACGTTAATTTGATCCTTCTTGGATTCAATCAAACAGGTTATTTGTTTGTAATTCCTACCCTTGCATATGTTTCGTATATCGTTTTTATAGCGACTTGGGAAATTCACGCCGTTTAACTACAAAAATAAGTACAAAATCAATCAAATTTCAACATACAAAAATTAAGCATTTACCCATTGATAAATTAATTTTAAATAAATAAATCATATTTTTGTAAACAATACTATTTAAGAAAACTTTAGACCTGGTTTGTGCTTCAATTTCGTTTAGTTACAATAGTTTTACCTGGAGATTGCGTAAAATTTAGAGATTCAAATACGGTCTCACTGTTTCACGATAGGGCCGGTGAGAAGACGATGACAATGAAGATGATAAAGAAGAAATTATATAAATGATTTTTGACATAAAAATGAATAGATAAGGAAATCTGTACATAAAGGAGATAGGAGAGAAGGTTAGAGAATTTGAATTTAGAGGGGATGAGAAGTTAGAGTAGTGGGCGACGGTTATACTAGGTAGGATTTTTGCTATGGGTTTTTATTTTATTTTTTTATTTTTACTTTTTAATAAACATTGAAAACATATATTAAATATTATAATAAATCTAAGAACGGTTTTAAATGATTCTAAGAAACCTTACATTTCTCAAATAAGGTTTCTTTGATCTAAGAAACCAGGTTTTAATGATGTTTGGTTTCCTATTATTAAACTAAGAAACCGGACATCTTTCATATATGGTTTCTTTATCTAAGAAACCGGATTAGTGATTTATATGGTGCCTTATGACTGATTCCTTAGGCCTTTTTTGTAGTAGTGATATCCAAAATGAACATTTTAAGTAATAATTTTTTATTTTTTACCTTTAATCTGTGTTGTCTTAGTTAAGACATCTTTCACATTTTTTTTTCAGGGATTTTCTTTTCAACAAGCCCTTTTTCCTTCTGATTTTCTTCACCTGCAAAATTAGTAGTATTATTATAATTTATATTATGAAATTTTCATATATATATACATTATTTATTTAATTTAATTTAGTTATTTAAATTTGAACATACTTTGGGTTTTCCTCTATGTCTAAATGTATTTGCTGCATCTTCGCCTTTAAAGTTGTTGTTTTTGGCTTCTGTTGATCATCATTTTTGGGTTTTCTGATAATATATTAAAAATATGTTTGAATTTATAACTTTGACTAAATCAATATAAAATGACCATAAAGTCTATAGAAAATGAACATTTAATTTATCTTACTTTTGGCCAGGAGTATTCTTTTCTGTATTGCTCTGACTCTCTGATTGAACTTCTTTTAGCTTGTGTTGGAAATATTTCAAGCAATCCCACACTTGAGCCCCACTGTGATCATACACTTAAGTATGGTGGTGTCCAAATGGAAGGAAGCTAGAGCAAAAGAGTCGCCAACAAGTTTTAGGAACTTGTAAACCGTTCACAGGGTGAAGGTTACACCCCTTAACGATCCATGAGATCGTTAACTCCAATAGGTCCGGAACAATGACTGGTGTTCGGGGATGAAGGTAAAAATCCAACCTAAAAGAGATTGAACCTGCCCTAAAAAATAGGCCTCTACTTTATTCTTCTCGTATTCATGTACTCTTTCTGACTAACATGCAATCAGTAGGTTAACCCTAAACCTGTTTATCTATGTTGGTTGAATTTAATGTACAAATAAATCTATTATTGGCGATCACTTGATTATAATCAAATTAACTTAAACAAGATTATTAATTATCTTATTAAGCGTGATTACAAGTACAAATTCCCTTTAAACATGCATAAAAGGTGTGATCAAGCAATAATAACAAATAAGCATCAAGCAACATGATAATCATAAATCATAATTATAATCATAATAACAATCATAATTAAAATAATCATGTTAAAGCATAATATTATTAGCAAGATCCTAGGCATAATGCTAACAAGGTTAATAACAAATCCTAGCATGTCACTAAGCAATAAAGGTCAAAGCTTTAACCCTAACATGACATTAACATGATATTAGGAAAGAAAATAGGAAGCATCCTGAAATCATAATTGATATAAGCAAATCACCCTAAATATCATACTAAGGAAAGCATCCTAACATGATACTAGGAACCAAAATAACAATCTTGACATGATTTCTATATCATAAGATCAATTAAACAATTAAAGTTCTTACTTCGATGCCTCGTACCTCTTTCTAATAACAAAATACACACGTTAGTAACTTCAAGGAAAAGTATAAAATCAAACAATTAAATTAAATAATTGAAATAGAGATTAGGGACCAAACCCTCAGAAATTATAACCTTTCACGTTTAGGGCAAAGGCAACTTCGAACTTGGCTAGGTGTGTCTAGTGCTAATGTAGGAGGAATTGTGTTTGAAGGAAGGTTTAGAAAGAGAATAGAGAGAAAGAGAGAGAGAGATGATGATTCTTGATTGTAGATGATTGAAAACGGAGGTTTAAGGTCAGCCCGGATATGATAAAAAAAGAATCAGAGTTCGAAAAGGAATAAAACACGACGCTGTCGCCGCAATAGCCCCTGTCGCCGCGTAACAGAGCCTGTCGCCGCGCGACAGGCCTGTCGCCAGGCGACAGCCTGTGGTGCGGCGCTGCAGGCAATTTTTCCACACGTTTTCCTATTTCTGATAAAATTAAGCGCACGAGGGATAAAACTGTAATTTTATTTAAAACACTTCTTTTATTCCAAATAAAACTCATAAAACTCAATTATCAATGCTAATCACATTAGGATTCAAAAGAACCTTCTAGAAGATTCTAGAAGACTATAATCAATCCTAATTGCATTAGGAACCATAAATCATAATGGGCCCTCCTCTAGATCATTGGGCCGCATATAAAAGCCAAACCGGGCCCAGTTTAGTATTTTGGCCATAACTTCCTCATTATTCATCGGAATTGAGCTTATAATATATCGTCGGAAAGCTCTCTTCGAGCCCAATCCAACTACACCATTATTGGACCCCTACCATGGACCAAATTAAACTGGATTGACTATTTTCATAAAATAGGTTTTCGAAAACAGAGAGAAAGAAAAGAAATAAAAACTAATCGCATCACTAAACTTTCCACACCTTCACTTTATTCGATTATGATTCGACGTGAAAAGTATTCATCACCGGGTTTGGTTTTTGGGGAGACACTTTTGGGTGTCTACAGCTTGCTGAAATCAATATTAAGTAATACTATTAACAAAAATGCACATAAATGGTACACAAAATAGAATTTGAATTATAAAAAAATGAACAAATTTCGTATGAAAAATGAACATTTGTGAATACAAAAGTGAGCATTAGCATACCTTTGATCCCTACTCTCTTTGTCAGTTGTGGTATGAGTAGCAGACACACTCTCAGTTGTGTTATGAGTAGCAGAGACATTCTCACTTTTTTCACTAAAAAAATTAGAATTATTTTATATAATAAGTTTGATATATATAAACAATTTACAATTATTGCATATAATATATTTATACATATAAACTTACTTGTTTAAAGTGTATCTTTGATAACTACTACCAAATTCATTTTGTTCTATAACCTTCTTTAGAGTTAATGGTTCAGATTTTCCATCTCTAAATTGAAGCAAGTGTTTCACTCTAAATGGTACATCACTACAATATAAATTAATTACAGGGTATTAGTTTGAATGTATACAATTGAGATGATTATTATCATATTTATATATGTTCAAGAAGTTTCAATGAAATGTACATTTGTTGTTTAAGTCTCAAAAGAACAAATACAAATACAAATATATGATCATAACTATATCTATAAATGAACATTATCAGTATCAAATATGAACATTTTTAATGATATAACCAAAATCATCATAACATTATGTATGATCAAATACAAATAGCATACTAAACAATGATCAAATACAAATACCATATTAAACAATGATATAACCAAAATATGATCAAATTCAAATAGCATATTGAGCAATGATATAACCAAACTTATTATAACATTATATAATAAACAAATGAACATAATATATACTGTAAATGATTATATACCTTGGAATTGGAGACATTTTTAAATCCGTACCTATAGGGAATATTTCAAGCATTACGATAACCCCAAACTTGAACCCCACTGTGATCATACACTAAAGTACGGTGGCGTTCCAAAGGGAAAGAAAAAGAGCAAAAAGAGTCGCCAACAAGTTTTAGGAACTTGTAAACCCAAAAGACAATCCAAAAGGACCATCAACTCCATAAGGTCTTGAACCAAATAGGGTCCGGGGATGAGGGTACGAATCCAATCTACAAAAGAAAGGACCCGCCCTATAAAATAGGCCTCTACTTTGTTCTACTCGTATTCATGTGCGCTTTTCGAATAACATACAAACATTATATTAAACCTAACCTGTTTATCTATGTTGGTTGAATATTAATGCACAAATAAAACTATTATTGGCGATCACTTGAGTTAAAATCACATTAGCCTAAACCAAATTAATAATTATCTTATTAAGCGTGATTTCAAGTACAATTCCCTTTAAACAAGCATAAAAGGTGTGATCAAGCAATAACAATAAAATATAAAATAAATATCAAGCAACATAATAAATAAAGCAATAAATAATAATAACGATAATAGCATGATAAGGCATAATAAAGCTTAATAATAATAGCAAGATCCTAGGCATGATACTAACAAGATTAATAACAAATCCTAGCATGTCACTAAACAATAAAGATCAAAACTTTAAACCTAACATGGTACTAACATGATATTAGAAAGAGTAAAGGCATCCTAAACATGATACTAGCAAGCATAAAAACATCCTAACATGATACTAGAAAGCATAAAAAGCATCCTAACATGATACTAGGAATTATAAGACAATAATAAACAAATCTAAACATGCTTTCTACATTGAAAGAGAGTAATAAGATTACATACTTTGAAGCCTCGTACCTCTTTCTAATAACAAAATACACAAGTTAGTAAACTTCAATGAAAATAATAAACAATAATAATTAAAGAATTAAAGAATTAAATTGAAATCAAATTAAATAAAGTTTTGACTAGTTTTGGACCAAACCCTCAGAAATTATCAACCTTTCACGTCTAGGGCGAAGGCAACTTCGAACTTGGCTAAGAGACTCTAAGTCTTGTGAATGCGGAATATTGTGTTTAAAAAGCTAGTTTAGAAAGAGAGGGAGAAAGAAAGCATATATTCCTTAGAGAGAGAATAGAGAGAATTGATGATGAGAGTTGATGAGAGATCCTTTCTGAAAACAGGGATTCGGACGCTATTTATAATGAAAATAATCCGGAAAAACATAGAATTTGATAAGGAATAAAACTCCACGCTGTCGCCAGGAATTAACTCTGTCGCGACGCGACAGGGTCTGTCGCGCGGCGACAGACTTGTCGTTTGGCGACAGCCTGTATTAGCGCGTTTTTCTTCACGCGGAATCCGATCTTTAATCAACTTGATCTACTGAATCCGTACAGAAGATAAAATATATTTTCAAGATAACAAAACGATATTTTATTCCAAATAAAAATCTATTAAAAATAATTAATTATTAATATAATAATATTAGAATTAAAAGGAACCTTCTAGAAACTTCTAGAAAACTATAATTAATCCTAATAGTTTTAGGAATAATAATTAACATTGGGCCCTCCTCTAGATCATTGGGCCGCATTTAAAATAATTAACCAGGCCCAGTTTAGTATTTGGCCATAACTTCCTCAATATTCATCGGAATCGATCTTATAATATATCGTTGGAAAGATCTTTTCAAGCCCCATCCAACTACACTATTATTGGACCTTTATCATGGACCAAACGTAAACTGGTTCGGCTATTTTCAAATAAAATCATTTTCAAAAACAGAGAGAAAAGAATTTTATTAAAACTAAACCGCATCACTCGACTTTCAAACCACTTTCACCTAATTCGATAATAACACAACGTGAAAGGCATTCATCACTGGGTTTGGTTTTGGGGAGACACAAATGGGTGTCTACAGTACCACTTTTGGCAATATCTATAAAAAGTTCAGGATCTACAATTAGAGTCTTTTCGCGGTTTTTTTCAATTTTTCTACTCTTGACTGAAGAGGTTCCTCATCATCATCTTTGTTTTGTTTAATTAATAGTTAATATTTTTACTCATTTGTTAATTTTCAGTAAAATCGCACTACAATCGCAAGAAATTTAACAAAAATTATGGTTCATACATAAAATCGCAAGAAATTAAACAAAATTAGGGTTCATACATTTCGTCAGCATTTTTCACCGAAGTACTCATCTCTGAAGTGTTCTTCTGCAAAATGTTCTTCTCTGAAGTGTTCTTCTGGAAACTCACACTACAATTGCAATAAATTGAACAAAAATTAGGTTTCATACTTAAAATCGTACTACAATTGCAAAAAAATGAACAAAATGAACAAAGTTACTTACTCTTTTGCAATAAATTGATTATCTTATAGGCAGATTTAGAAAATCTAAAGTAGTGAAGTCAGTTTAAACAAGACATTATACATAAATAGCTCTGGCAGCAAGTACTCAGTTGAGTAGCAATTAGACATCAAGGAATAAATTTGAAATCTTCTTAAGTTAAAAGCTTTCAACTCAAAGTCACAAAACAAGTAAGGCTGTATTAGCATTCTGACAGATTCAAAAATCAAGGCTATGGGATTATGTTAAAAGTCATGTATTCATTACAGAAAAGAGTAGTCATTAATTATAAGCATGAATCTGTGCATGAATAAATACTCAAATTATATATAATGTAGATATAAATGAATACATAAATAAAGCTTCATATCTGTTTCCTTCCTGAAAGAGAATAATAAATAATAATAATTAGTAGGAATATAAAGTATATTAATTCCGAATTCGATGAAAAGAAGCAACATATCTGTTTTACAGCATACCTTCTCCAGCACCTTATAAAAATCTTCATAATTAAAAGAAAATAGTTGGGAAGAAATGAAAAGGAATGAATGTTACAAAAAGTGGAGTGTAGCCCAATCCTGATCTGTTGCTTTTGAGAGAATCCATTTCTCTAGTTCCTCCTCACTAGCCTTAGCCTTGAATTTTTTGGATGTTTGAGCATCCCTAAATCATTACTCGTAGATAATAATATATATACTCATGTTAGACTAGAAATCGACATAAATTAGTAAATCGAACATTTTTAATAAAGGAGCAAAACTTACTGAGCAATTTGTTTGTTAGTTGTTTTTTTGCTTGCTTTAATTATTGGCTTGATAGAATTCTGAAAATTGTAACGAAAATGAAAATTCAAAATATGCAGTGAACATTGTAGCACCATTATCCTAGTGAAGTAATTACAAAAATAATCACCATCATCCCACTAAACAGGACCACTTCAAAATAGACCAACACAGTCTCCTCGATCCAGCACCGCTCATCGGCCACCATTACTACCACACCCACCACCCTAGACCCACCACGATCCACCATAACACTCCGAAAATATCATCTCAACTGAAACCCTAACCACCATCCACAAAATTAAACCCACAATCCACTTGAAACCGCACCACCTAGAACCTACCAAACCACTAAACGAAATATAGAGATTTTTATATGGAATTAGTAATTGAAACTCTAATCATATGGTGAAATTCAATCCGGGTTTGAAATAAAATGAAACAATCTTAAGTGCAAGTGATAAGAGAATCATATTTCAATACCACTAAACGGAGTACGAGTATAAATCAATCATATCATACCATAACATACATATAAAATTAAAATTAGAGATTGCAAAAACCTAACCTCAGTAGTCTTCTTCTTAATCGTGTCGTTCTTGATCGATGCCCTTGTTTGCACCATGGTTGATTCTAGGTTAAAATTATCGGAAATGCAAAACTTAAGTTAGGGTTGGAAACTAGGGCCCCTTTTTTTTTAATAAAATTAAAATTAAGCTTAAGCTTACTAACTAGGGTCTTTTTTTTTTAATTAACCACCACCAGAGTCACCATCAGATGATGCCTTAATTAAGCTTACTAACTAGGGCCCCCCCCCCTTTTTTTTAATAAAATTAAGCTCATTAATTACATCAACTAGAGTGTACCCGTGCAAAATGCACGGAATATATAAAGAAAAAAATCTAATAACAAAATTATATTTCAAATACGTGAAGTTGATTTTTATATAGTACTCAATATATATAATAAATAGGTAGTTTTTTGGGTAGTTGTGTGTTATTAGGAAAAATAATAATGGAAGTTATTTGGAGGTTTATTTTTTTAGAGAGGTGAAAAATAATAGTCCAAAAGTCCATCTTGAATTCATGAATTACTTAAATTTTTGTTAACTTTCTAAATGCATTATTAGAAAATAAGTCTGTAATCACAACAATATACTACGTATGTGAAAATATTTGAATTGTTGACAAATTTTGTTAATTTATCTAATTCATGCATTTGACCATGGTGATGAATTGTAACAACCAAGGAATCATCTATGGATGAATTTGTAACAACCAAAGAATCACCAATTACATGGATGTGAATCAAGAGAATATCTTTTTTTTTGGGCCAATCAAGAGAATATCTCGTTTTACTCCGAATTTAATTGCGAAATACTGTATAATTTTACTTTATTTTATTTTATAAACTAGTATAGCACCCGTGCGATACATGACTTACAAATCTTGATACTCATACTCATAACACAAAATTTTAAAATAAAATGATTTAATGATTAATAATGAATTTACTTATAAATATGTCTTAATCATATATTTTTAACCCTCAAAATAATGATATACAAAGTACAACTTGAAAACAACCTCTTTTTTTTTTATTCTTAAATTATATGGATAGATTTGAAAAATAATTCAACTCAATGAACTAACAATCAATACCCACATTAAGTCATATTTTTTTTCCTCATTTCTACTTGCGCCATTAGCCACCTCATTTTTAAATGGGGGGATTTTTCTGTGTGGCTGGTCACATCGTGTGGCCGGGTTACTCGAGTTACACGGTCAGGGGTTACTTGAGTTACTTCTGATCGAGTAATCCCTGACCGAGTAACTCGTAACCCCTGACTGAACCCGTCGTGTAAACCCTTGACCGAGTAAGGCCCTGTTCACTCCACCTTAAAAAAATAATATTAAGTAAAAATAAGTTCAGTTCAGTAAAAATAATTTCAGTAAAAATATGTTCAGTTAAGTAAAATTCAGTTTTCTTAAAGAAGAATTATATAATAGAAAATCAGTAAAAAATAATTTCAGTTCAGCAAAAATAATTTTAGTTCAGTAAAATTAATTTAAGTTCAGTAAAAATAAATTTAAGTTCAGCAAATATAATTTTGTTTCAATAAAAATAATTTCAATTCAGAAAAATAAGGTGAAGTGAACGGGGCCTAACTCGAGTAATCCCTGATCGAGTAACCCCTGACCCCGAGTAACCCATCTCCGAGTAACCCCTAACCGAACACCTCAAGTAATCCATGACAGAGTAACCCCTAATCGAACCTCTCATGTAACCCCTAAATTAAATCCTGATAGAGTAACTCGAGTAACCCATGACCGAGTAACCCCTAACCGAATAAACCCTCGAGTAAAACCTGATCGAGTAACCCCTTAAGTAACCCATGACCAAGTTATTAACCCCTGACTGAACCCCTTTAATAACCCCTGACCAAACCCCTCAAGTAAACCCTGACCAAGTAACTCGAGTAACTCATGACCGAGTAACCCCTGACCGACTAACCTCTTAATTAACCCATGATCGAGTATTTAACTAACCCCTGACCGAACCCCTCAAGTAACTTGTAACCGAACCCCTTAAGTAACTCGATTAACCCTTGCCACACGATGTGGCTAGCCACATATAAAAATTTGCCTTAATTGGCTATCTCTGTCCTCTAACTTAATATGAAGTATATTCGAATCCAGTCGTCCCCTTACCGAAGAAGGCCCGACGTCCTCTCTGGGCCGAGCGGAAAAAAAAGAAAAAGTTTTCGAACACTTAAAGTTTAACATGAAATTTTAAAAAATAGGATTTTTGATCCCATCACTTACTACCTTAATTTTATTATATGATGAATTTACCTGATCATCACCACACACCTATTGGACCTTCGACAACCAAAAATCTACAAAGCCTCTAACTTAAAGCTTATTACAGAGGTTTTTTTTTTCTAAAATTTTATCCTCAGAATGATGTTTAGGCTTGTCAATTGTTTGATTATCTATCTTTTTTTTTTAATTATATGTAATCATTTAATATTTTATTGCATATATATAATAGTAAATATAAAAAAAAAAAAAATATACAAGCATATAAGAGAAGGAAAAAAAATTGAATATCATTCTTACATATCACCAGTGACGACGTATACAAAATCTACAACATATTTTCTGTGCTACTGGTCACACTATTTGACTGCTTGTAAAAAAGGGGAATATTTAACCCCTATGACACTCACAAACTAATCCCTAGCTATTATATTGATATAGTAACTTTTAAGCCCTGTTCACTTCATCTTATATTTGCTGAACTAAAATTATTTTTGCTGATCTTAAATAATTTTTACCGAATTGAAATTTTTTTTGTTCATAATTTTTTTTATTGTTTTTGTATTATATTTCTTCTTTAAAATAATTGTTTTTTACTGAACTGAAATTAAATATGCCAAATTGAACTTATTTATACTAAATTGAAATTATTTTTACCAAATATTATATCTTTAAGGTGTAGTGAATATAGTCTTATTATACCTATTTAGTAACCCTTAAATAACAAAGTACAACACTGACAAAGTAACAACTATAACACTAAATGGGTAATCCCTATAACACTAACTGAGTAACCCTATGATGGTTGACTACACACATATAAAATTAGTACCAGAATCTATATTAAAAATGAAAATTATAGTTTTTCTTACAGGATGGTACATATACACTTACATGCCTCATATTTATTATTTTTTTATATGCATTTGTTTATTTCTATTATGGAAATTTATATATGATAGATGAATAAAATCTTTCTTATGCACACTTGGTACTAATATAATTTATAAGATTTTCTGACTTCATAAAATGATCAATAATGCTTATAATTTGTGGCTATTTATAATCTATTACTCGTATTAACTATCATTGTAGGAAAAAATGTCACTTCTATAAATTATATGTATCACTCCATATCTTTTATGAGAGACATCTTAATATTGGCTTGAATTTTGTCACCCTATAACATGAAATCAATACACGTAAGTATATACTCCGTAGAAGTTACAAAAAGGAAGTTGTTGATGCTGCTAATAAGATAAAATCACTATAAAACTTAATTACCACATGAATTTACCTTTTCATCAACCAAAACTAACTCAATTGATTTAGTTATGTTGACTTGTAGTAATTGGGTTTATGCCATAGTCTCACAATCCTAACCTTAATTTTCCAACTCTCTTTAGTGGGGTAATATCTCTTATCATAGTAAATGCCATTGTTAATATAGATATTAAACACAAATACTATGTATTATAAATTATGTGCAATGGTATTGTACATTAATTATGTTAAACGTCATACATGGTAATTTTTTTAATTAAATCTTCAGAAAATATACTTACAAGATATATATGTATTCTTTGTTTATTAGTAAGAGAATGTTAAATATAAGATAATTATATTTTGTATTTATATATATGTCTTAGTTTGTTAAGTAAATATTCTTGTGCATAATTGTAGCTAATAAGTTTGTTAAAGAGCAGCGGAAAGAAGAAAGAGGTGGGGAAGAAGATAGGCAGATTGTTAGGGATTTTAGGATCTAAAATAAAATAATACCATGAAAGAGTTTGAATCCTTGCCTTCTCATTAGGAACGTATGGATTATATACAAATTATAAGAGCATAATTACCCTAAACTTTAGGAAATTTATTAGCTAAAATTATGCACAAGAATATTTATTTAACAAAACTAAGCGATATGGTATACATAAATACATAATATAAGTAGTAGGACTAGTGTCCACACATTACCATGTTTTTAGCTATTAATTAGGAATCAAGTATACAAATAAGATATTAATTAACACTCTTTTAAGTTCTAAACCCATTTTAAAGTCCTTTTAAATCCTCCTTAATTAAGCTCATTAACTAGCCCCCCCCCCCCTTTTTAATTAAGCTCATTAACTACCCCCCTCCCCCTTTTTTTAAATTAAGCTCACTAATTACATATTAACTAGTGTCTTGTTTAGTTCAACTTATTTATACTTATTTCAGAAAAAATAAGATCAAATCAGAATAAACAAGTTCAGATCAGATCATATCAGAAAAAATAATTTCAGATCAGATGATCGTGTTATGTGCAGTTTTTTATCGCTAAATATCTTTGATTTTGTAATGAAAAAATTATGAAAATTACATATTAATAAAATACACATTATTACGAATCTAACAAGATCTCACTTGATATATTTTTTTCTTTATAGAATATTGTATACTTAAGGTCAAAGTTTGGTTCAATCAAATAATCAGATCAGACCAAATCAAATAAGTTCAGATAAGCTAATATAAGGGCCTAACTAGCAATGGTAGGGGCTTGATTTATGAAGTTGAATAAAAGTTACCCTGACATAAATAGAAGTTGCAAAGTATTTATATGCTTTATTGATAAAAGTTACCAAAAAATTATAAAAGTGACCCTAAATTTGATAAAGTGACTCCCAATGTACAGTAAATTATTGTACACCGGGTGTATATAAAAGTTACACTACGGAGTATGAAGTTTTGGAGCCCCAACTCTTGACATTATCACATGGTTTTGAAGAGTCTCTTTCAGCTGATATTATTTCACTAAAATCAACCCTTTTGAATCCTAATAGTTAAGACTTAATTCCTAATCAAGTGCCCAAAACTTTTCCCCTTTTTTTTTCCACTTCCAATTCCAAGTCTCAAAAATTCAAGGGTTATCAAGACTTAATCAAGGGAAAATTTTGGGGGTTTGATTGCTACATTCATCAAGTAATAGTCATCACTCAAAAATGATCAAAAGCAAGGGGATCTTTTATCAAAATGGCTAATTTAACAAAAGTATTTTCCAAAACGGCTAATTATAAATTATAATTCCAAAACTAGCTAAATAATTGAATTGGAAGGAAATTATTTATTTCTTATTTTCCTTTGAATTTTTTTGGGCTTTTTTCATTTTTTGTTTTGGGTTTGTTTTAAATTTTGCTCCTTTTTTTAGTTGTAAAATTTAAAGGCCATTAATTTTGTACTCGTGCGTAGTTTATGGCCTTTAAATTCCGGTTTGCCACATTTCCTGCTTTTTTTGGGTTAGTTTAAAATTTTCCTTTTTTTTTTGAAATTTTAAAGCCATAGTTTAAAATATTCATTAATTGCCTTTCAAAAAAAAAAATCATTAATTTGGAAAATACTATTCAACATAACATATTTACAACATAACATATTTAAAAATAATCCAAAGTTGGGATTATTTTTGTTAATTTTTCCTAGATGATTTTCATAATTATTTTCATTATGAAGTTAAAGATATTTAACGATAAAACATCACACAAAAAATTATTAAGTTGTTGAACTAAACATAGCCTTAGTCTTATCACTTAATTATTATTCCGTAAGTTTTCTAATCACTAACACCTACCCCCTAGTGTAGCTTCCACTACCTACACCCCCCTTAAACGCAGCGTATAATACCCCACTAACCGCACATTAACCGCAACAACACACTAATCGCACAGTAACTAGTTAAAAACCGCCCCTACAACACCTATATATACAATAAAAGAAAAAAACCAGCATTTTCTCTCTCTAAAACCTTCTTCTACAACATTCTTCCATTTTCTCTCTCATAAAATTCAAAAAAATCGAAGCAATTCCAGGAAAAAATTGCACAAAATTACTTAAAAATTAGTACAAATGCCTGACATTCAAGGTGAAACTGCAGAATCGGAAAAAGATTTAGCAAAAGAGTAAGTAATTTTGTTAATTTTGTTCATTTTTTTGCAATTGTAGTACGATTTTAAGTATGAAACCTAATTTTTGTTCAATTTATTGCAATTGTAGTGTGAGTTTCCAGAAGAACACTTCAGAGAAGAACATTTTGCAGAAGAACACTTCAGAGATGAGTACTTCGGTGAAAAATGCTGACGAAATGTATGAACCCTAATTTTGTTTAATTTCTTGCGATTTTATGTATGAACCATAATTTTTGTTAAATTTCTTGCGATTGTAGTGCGATTTTACTGAAAATTAACAAATGAGTAAAAATATTAACTATTAATTAAACAAAACAGAGATGATGATGAGGAACCTCTTCAGTCAAGAGTAGAAAAATTGAAAAAAACCGCAAAAAGACTCTAATTGTAGATCCAGAACTTTTTAAAGATATTGCCAAAAGTGGTACGGATTTAAAAATGTCTCCAATTCCAAGGTATATAATCATTTACAGTATATATTATGTTCATTTGTTTATTATATAATGTTATAATAAGTTTGGTTATATCATTGCTCAATATGCTATTTGAATTTGATCATATTTTGGTTATATCATTGTTTAATATGGTATTTGTATTTGATCATTGTTTAGTATGCTATTTGTATTTGATCATACATAATGTTATGATGATTTTGGTTATATCATTAAAAATGTTCATATTTGATACTGATAATGTTCATTTATAGATATAGTTATGATCATATATTTGTATTTGTATTTGTTCTTTTGAGACTTAAACAACAAATGTACATTTCATTGAAACTTCTTGAACATATATAAATATGATAATAATCATCTCAATTGTATACATTCAAACTAATACCCTGTAATTAATTTATATTGTAGTGATGTACCATTTAGAGTGAAACACTTGCTTCAATTTAGAGATGGAAAATCTGAACCATTAACTCTAAAGAAGGTTATAGAACAAAATGAATTTGGTAGTAGTTATCAAAGATACACTTTAAACAAGTAAGTTTATATGTATAAATATATTATATGCAATAATTGTAAATTGTTTATATATATCAAACTTATTATATAAAATAATTCTAATTTTTTTAGTGAAAAAAGTGAGAATGTCTCTGCTACTCATAACACAACTGAGAGTGTGTCTGCTACTCATACCACAACTGACAAAGAGAGTAGGGATCAAAGGTATGCTAATGCTCACTTTTGTATTCACAAATGTTCATTTTTCATACGAAATTTGTTCATTTTTTTATAATTCAAATTCTATTTTGTGTACCATTTATGTGCATTTTTGTTAATAGTATTACTTAATATTGATTTCAGCAAGCTAAAAGAAGTTCAATCAGAGAGTCAGAGCAATACAGAAAAGAATACTCCTGGCCAAAAGTAAGATAAATTAAATGTTCATTTTCTATAGACTTTATGGTCATTTTATATTGATTTAGTCAAAGTTATAAATTCAAACATATTTTTAATATGTTATCAGAAAACCCAAAAATGATGATCAACAGAAGCCAAAAACAATAACTTTAAAGGCGAAGATGCAACAAATACATTTAGACATAGAGGAAAACCCAAAGTATGTTCAAATTTAAATAACTAATTTAAATTAAATAAATAATGTATATATATGAAAATTTCATAATACTATCTCACATTTACAGGAAGTACAAAGAATCAACAATCAGAATTATGAAAAATCTCAAAAGAATGGAAAAGGCAAGCAAGAAGTTAAAGAAAGGTAAATGTTCACATATATTGAATATTTCTGTTTAATGTTTATATATATAAATTATAATAATACTACTAATTTTGTAGGTGAAGAAAATCAGAAGGAAATAGGGCTTGTTGAAAAGAAAATCCCTGAAAAGAAAAATGTGGAAGATGTCTTAACTAAGACAACACATATTAGAGGTAAAAAATAAAAAATGTACATATTTATTACTTAAAATGTTCATTTTGGATATGTATAATTATTAATTTTAATGTTGAAGAAGATTAATCAATTTCAATTTTCACTGAATAAATTTTCATAGAGGGACAAGAGGAAAAAGGGACAGAATAAAGAAAAGCCCTGAAAAGAATACTGTGGAAGATGTTTTTCAAAAGTCAATAGAGCAGAAAGGTAAAAAATGTAAAATGTACATATTTATTAAATAAAATGTTCATTTTTCTATCTGCATAATATTTAATGTTCAAAAAGATTAATAATTTCAATTTTCCCTGATATAATTTTCATAGAAGGTCGAGGGGAAAAAGGGCCAGAAAATGAGAAAAGCCCTGAAGAGAAAATTGTGGAAGATGTCTCTCCAAAGACAACAGAGCTGAAAGGTAAAAATGTAAAATGTACATATTTATTACATACAATGTTCATTTTGGATCTACATAATATTTAATGTTCAAGAAGATTAATTAATTTCACTGATAAAATTTGCATAGAAGGACAAAAGGAAGATATGCCAAAGCCTACAGAGACGAAAGATACTACTGGAAATGAGAATGGTAATATTCATTATATAAAAGGTTCATTTATATTGTATATAATAAACATTTGTGATTCTATTTACATAAATGTTCATTTACTATTTTATATTTGATCATTTAATATGCAGCAGAAATGGCATATGATTATTATCGAATTGAGGATGAGACTGATCTAATATCTGAAGATATGGTTACAGCACATGTAAGTGAGGAGCCAGCTCCATCATCTCAAAAGAGTGAACAATCAAGCCAAAGGAAATCAAGATACAAAACAGTTGCAAGAAAAAACAAAAATAAAACCCCTGTAGTGCCAAGTGGAAGAGTTACAAGAAGCCAAGGTAAAGATAATACTTTTGTATTTAATGTTAAATAGAACATTTTTAACTTTACTAACAAAAAATTTAAAAACACAATAGATGTTCTGTTAGATGAATCTGCTAAGGGAGGCCAGAAGGAGGCAACTGTTGAGCCTGCTGAAGCCGCAAAAAAAGGTCTAAAAAAAAAAATTTCTCCAAGGACTTCTACTATTCAAAAGAGAGCTGGTGCACCTTCTGCAGCACCTACTCCAATAAAAAAAATGGCAGGTGCCCCTGCTAAATACGCTGCAACACCTATTAAAAAAATGGTTGGTGCTCCTGCTGAAAAAGTTGTAGAACAACAAGGCAAAAAGGGTAAATGTTCAATATATTAAAAGTTTGTTATGTATTATAAAATATAAAATTTTTATGTAATATACAAAACTTTAAAATTTATGTAGGTGGAAAAAAGAGATCTATAGGACAACTGTAGAAAACTTCTAAGGTTGTTGGCAAAAAAAAAGCAGGTATATAATGATATGTGATAAATGTTCAATTTCAGTGTATAGAATGATCATATATAAAAACTTTTTTGTTTATTTTATCATTTAATTAAAATTCATTTCAATACATTGAATAATCATTTATGATGACTTTTATATTGATTTCAATTTTCAGTTGTCAGCCCTGCCAAGAAAAATGTTGGGAAGAGAAAAAAAAAATACAAGAAGTACCATCTTAAGATCCTTCTGATGAAAGTTTAACTGACAATGGTGATGATAGTGAAGAATCTTTCTATAAATTTAAACAAGAACCTGTCAGTGAGGAAGAAGATATGCTTCTTCGAATTTTGTTCAAGATGCCATACACATAATCGATGATGGACAGTTGAAGGGAAGATGTTTCTTATACCCGCTGCAATTGTTTGTGCTTGATCAGTCATAATAGTGATGGGAATTTTCTTTCCCATTGAATAAAGAAATGTATCAAATAACCAATCAAAAGAATCAGTGCGCTCATTAAGAATAAAACCCATACCAAACATCACATTGTCACCAGGATGGTTCATCCCTACAAAGGGAGCGCAAATCATTCCATATTTATTAGTTCTATATGTTGTATCAAAGACCAATAAATCTCCAAAGTAATGATAATCTTTGAGCATTCTTCCATCACGCCAAAATAAACACTAAGGCACCACTCTCATCTTGCTCAAAATCATAATAAAAATTTGCCTCATCTACATGTCTCTTTGCAAAATACTTTATCAACTAATTGCTATCACATCCATCGAGTTTGGCTGCTTTATCATATGATAATGCATTATACACATCCGAAGCCGTAAAAGTAAGGTTAGGAGAACCACCAACCTCCTTTTTTAAAGCCCTCAAAGAGTCAGAAACTTTGACTCCACTTATTTTCAATGTAGAAATAAATCAAAGTTGTTCTTTATTAACACTCCTTTGAGACCTGATTAAATGCCTCTTTTCAACAGGAATCATATCATGATTATGAACCATTTCATGTCTTGAACATGTCACCATCATGATCAACAAAAAACTGTATAAAAGCATTACAACCAGTTCGAGCATCAAGCTTCTCATAAGCCCTACGATTCCTACACTTATCATCCTTATAATCCTCATTAGAACAAACAAATCGTTTCTTCAATAATGAGCCATTTCTTCTCTACTTACTCTTCCCAACTCGGACTCCAAAACCCTTCCTAAAAGCGTACTCATTATATATTTCATAAGCTTCGTTTTCAGATTTGAATCCTTTATGCAATAATTCAGACTTATCTGCTTCTTGATAAACAATACCATCCTTTTGTCCCACTACATAAATATATATAGTAAAATTATGATCAACATCAAAGCATAAAATGTACAATAACAAACAACAAATAATCAACTATAAAAAAATTTAAAATCTAATGTAATTAAAAATGATTATGTAAACACAAATGATCATTTATCAATTAAAAATGAACAATAATAAAAAATATACCAGTAAGTCAGTAACAAACAATAAACATATGATAATATAAACATGATTATTTAGCATACTACATTTGATCAAAAAAACTTAAAAATGTTTAACCAATTAAACAAAACAAATTAAAACACATTAGAACATAAAAACAATTTAAATTAAGATCTAGCAAAAAAAAAATGTACTAAATGTATTGCGATTTTTGCAATTTTCATGCAGAAGATCAAATCGATATAAAAAATCAAAATAATTAGAGAAATAGAAAACATCAAAATAAACTAATCATTTTCATTTACAAAGCATCAAAATCACAATGAACATGCAGAACAACAAAATTGCGATTATATGAAATCAAAATTACAGGAAACATAAATCAATTAACAAAATACAGAGCATTAAAATACAAACAAATCCAGAAATTATAAAAACAGAGCATAACATAAACACAATAATGAAAAAAAAATAATAAATTAGGATCATAATAGCTCACATTGATGAACAAATGAATCAACCAATGAAACACCAGATGGAAGAACAGCTTCGCAATCTCGATCAAAATAAAAAATTGAAGAATCATCCATCAGAAGAAAACGCAAATATCAAAATCAAACGAAAAAATTGGATGAAATCAAATTGAAGAGAGAGAAAAAAAATAAGAACAAAATCAATTGAAGAGAGAGAAAATAAAAGTTTAAAATGATACATATACATAGCTTGAGTAAAAAGTAAGACATTTTTTTTAAAAAAAAAGGAAAATTAAAAAACTAACCAAAAATGACAGAAAAAGAAAAAAGGAAAAAAAAAGATGGAAACATGAAAAACGTACAAAACGACGTCGTGGGGAGGGGGGGATGCAGGTACAACACGCTACACAAGGGGGTAGTGTAAAAATTGTATTTGAAAGTTGAAATTGGGTTTAGAAGAGTGTAAATTAAGCCCATAGGCCCAAGCCTTTTGATTAAAGCTAGCACTAATACTTAACACTGATACACTGATAATTAATTATTTTATATAAAATATATTATTTACACAATTATTTTTAAGCCTAAAATCTAGCAAAATAATTTCCTAAACACTACTAATATGGTCCGAAAATTTGGAGCTATGGAAGCTCAAAATTTTCAGCCACTTTGGTTGGATTTTGGGTGATTTATTTTAGTAAATTGTATTTTTAATTATCTCCTTAAAATCTCTTATTTCCTTAATTTTATTTTTCCATCTCATAAAGATTTGATCATCTTATTTTCCTACCTTATTTCATCTTTGATTATTCCCCTAGTAATCTCTTTTGCCATTTATTTTCATGACAAACACACTTTCCTAAATTCTATTATTCTTAATCACCTTAATATCAAAAGTTTCCATAATTCTTTATTCACTTCTCCTAGTAATTTCCTTAATTCTTTTTACCATAATTCTTCCCACATTCTCTTGCCATAATTCTTGCATGAGCTAGCCTATAAATACCCCTTCATACCTCTCATATTCTTCACACCAAAAACCCAATTCTCTTCTTCTCTCTATTCTTCTTTTTCCTAAACGACCTTTTCATACTTTTCTTCTTCTCTTTTCATACAAATATCATCCCATTTATCTTTGAATCCAGTTTTCGGGCACTTCTGGTCAGTTTTTGGGGTATTAACGTCACAGAAGATTGTTCCTCTCGAAAAATCCTTGAGGTTAGGCTCAAGAATCACCCAATTCAGAGTTATATTGAAGGAGTTATGACCTCTGCAAGTTCTGCCTATTCTTTCCAACGAAAATTCAATTCTCTTTAATCCTATTCCTTTATCTTCTTCATGGTTAGTTTTCTAAAATACAAATACCTATTTCAAAGCTATAATTTTATGTTAAAGTATTATTTTAAAAGAGTTTTATAGTCCATGCACATTAGATTTGAGTTTATGTTGTGATAACCTTATGGTTATGTTATTTGCAAGGTGTATCCATGGTTGAAGTTTGAAAGTGCAAAGTATTGATTGATATTGGGAATCAAGGTTCTTGAGGTTCTTTTTGTGTGGTTTTTCTAGCAAGGATCAAGGTACGTTTAGGTGGCTAGATACCTTTGGAAGTGATTGGTTTGAATAACATGTTTTACATGATTTGATTGGTGATTGAATTAATTGATTTGAATTATGATTTTGAAATAAATTATGTTTGAAGGTATTGATTTTAATAAAAGAATTTTGAATGATTTATTTTTAAATCATGTTTTGAATAGTTTGAATTACTTATGGTTTTTAAATAAAGGATTTGATTTTAAAAGGTTTGTTGAATTAAATAAAAGGTTTTTCAAGGAAGAGTTATTGATTTTGAAAAGTTATTAATATGAGATTTTATCCTCAAGTATCTATTTAAAATGTTTTGATTTTAAAAGTATGTGGAATTAATAAAAAGGATTTTGAATTATATTGGAACTATTGGATATTAAAAGGATTTATTGAACCATTGAATTATTATTAATAATGCTTTATAAGCATATTGGTAATCCCACTATGCGGATTTGGTTTATTGATAAGGCCTTGGACTTTGTATGACTGGATCTTTCCTCAAGAATAGCCTTGTAATATACGGAGACTAGCTTGGGGGGTGTGCACACTTGGGTGAGGAATTGGATTAAAAGAAATTGGTTCATAATGAAGGAATTGGATTTTTAAAGGAATTGGTTTTATTAATTATTTTGATTATTGAATCATTGAAATTGATTTTGGAATAATGAGTTTGGAATTTATTGGATTAATTATTGGAATTGATTTTGAAAGCATGTTTGCAAATAAATTGAGTTTACATCATCTTGCACTTATCGTACTTAGCATATTTTGCTAATCCGTATTTCTTATTTGTTTTGGTTCACCCTGTTTACCGTAATGGTAAGCAATGTTTACTATTTTTAGGTGGAGTCATGAATGAGTATATGGGAGTCTAGGGATTTGCTTCACCTAGTTTAGGAATGTTGGTCTTGTCTTTATTTGAGTACTCATAACAATGTTACTATTTTTATAAGTATTAATAAAAGAAAGTTGAGTTTCCACTGCAAGTTTTGTTATTGAGTTAAGTATTTTTAGTAGTCTTGCGTAATCACACGGCGGTAACACTCCTAGGTCTATCTCTACGGTATAATTATACGTATTATACTAGTATTTCCGTAAAGGGAGATTTGGGGGTGTTACAAAGTGGTATCAGTTTTAACGGTCTTAAAAAGATTAAAATTGGGAATAATAAAAATTATGAGTAGACTTAAGAGGACATATAGAATAGATAGAGTTTCGCATTTATGTGAGAGTCAAAAGCTTTATCGACAAATCCTAAGAGTAACGGCGTAGAAAAATGGTGCACCGGCCTACATATATTAGCCTGTGCAACTAATGACATCCCTAATTATTTTATTTTTTTTGGCCTAACAACTTTTTATTTGGCTCTATTCTACACAACTTCACTAACCACTTTTCTTAATTATATTATTATTAATTTTGCTGATAAAGTTCTAATATGTACACCAATTATATTGTACTAAAAGATATCAATGTCGTCACAACTTTCATTAATAAATAACATAAATTATAATTATAAATATACTTATACATGCACAATCTGTAAACCATCTAGCCACATGCTTAACACTAAATAAAAGAAAAGTTTTTCCTATGTTGATGGATTACTTACAAAAAGAATACATACCTTTGAAAAATCTATAATTATATATACTACTACTTTATTAGATTGCATTATCATCTTTTTCCTTGCCAACTGTATTAACAATAAAGAGTAATAATAATAATAATAACAACAACAACAACGACAATAATAATAATACAGGGCATTGCTTAAGACACTCACTAGTTATAAACTAAAATCGGCTAATCTTGCCTAGCTGTCAATGCCCTATATAATGTGCATGTGTTATTCAAATATACTTATTCTTAAATTAATATACTATGCACACATTACTCCAAAACCTCTCGCCTCTTAGGCCATTAGCCATGTTACTTATATATACTTTGTAATCCTGTCTAAACAAAAAGTTCATAACAAGGTTTCATCATACAACCAATTACCACCACTTCAGCTAGCTAGGATGTATTAACATTTACTCCGTAATATATATCTTAAACGTACATTGAATATGAAACAATATAAGTATATACATTGAAACTAACTCATCATATAAGCACACAAATGATCAAAAAGTATATAAAAAGAATTAAGATTGGTCAGAAGAATATGTACTACGTGATGAATGAATTTTAGCTTTATTCCTTCATGCCTCTCCCATTTGCCCTTGTTAATTCCTACTAATCTCAAAAAGATATTCTCTTGATTCACATCCATGTAATTGGTGATTCTTTGGTTGTTACAAATGCACGGGTACACTCTAGTTGATGTAATTAGTGAGCTTAATTTTATTTTAAAAAAAAAAAAAAAGGCCCTAGTTAGTAAGCTTAATTAAGGATGATTTAAAAGGACTTGAAAGTTGAAATTGGGTTTAGAAGAGTGTAAATTAAGCCCATAGGCCCAAGCCTTTTGATTAAAGCTAACACTGATACTTAACCTAATTTCGAAAAGCCGTCACATCTCCTCAATAGTTTTACATTTCCGATAATTTAAACCGAGGAATCAACCATGGTGCGAGCAAGGGCATCAAACAAGAAGAAGAAGACTGCTGAGGTTAATAAGGTGGTAAAGCGTCCTAATTTCAAGGCGGAGTTGCCCGAAAGGCGAGGAAGAGTGTTTAAGCTTCCTGGTTATTTAATTTAATATTAATTTTTTTATACAATTTTTTTTCACAGGCCTCAAACTGGGCTTTATATAAACTGGGACAGAACTAGGATGATGATGAGGAAGATGGGGATGATGATGAGAAAGATGGGGATGATGAAGAATGAAATAGTCTTACTGACTTGTAAAAAAACAACTAGAAGTATAAAAAAAAATTGTATAAATGAAGTAACAAAGTAGCGTGACTTGATTTTGTTGTTATAATTTTCGCAATGGATGAATACTTACATTGGTATGATATTAACAATTATGATTATATTTGTTGGTGTTTTTGGTTTGAATAGTATGATTATATATGTTTTTTCATTGATTAATGATCATAATTTAACAAATTAGAAATATTGTTTGTCATATGATTGCTGTTGTACTCTATGGTGGCTGTTGATATATCTCTAACTTGTGAACCAGAGTTGATAGTTAGAGGATGATTGTTCAATGAATTGTTTCATCATTGTGATGATAGGGATAGGGGATCATTGTGATGATACGGGAATCTTTTATACAAACTGCATGAATAGATACGTAATATGCAGGTTGTAATAATATGGATCGATTTGTTAAAACTAGATATTACAAATGAGGGAAGTGTTTCTGTTTGATGATCTCATAAGTCGTTGCACTTACTTGTAAGTTTAATGATCAGTTTTTGCTCTTCGTAAAAATGATCAACCAAGTAAACAACAATGTAAGTTCCAACTTCTTATGTAATGCTACTTTGTAAAGCTAAATGCCTTCCATTTTGGGAGAAAAATAGACCATGATGGTGTCAAAGACCGAGATTATAGATGTAACAATAACATATACTAAGTGCTTTTTTTTATGACCAGGTTTAATCAAGCGATAGTCTTCAAACTTTTCGATTTTATCAAGCAATAATCTTCACATCTTTTAAGCATATGCTAGTATCATACTGTACAATGTTATCTGCACTTCAAGACGAGGGGTGAACTTCCAATCTCCTTCACCTAATTATTCATGTGTTCAATTTTGTGAATAAGCTGAAATAAAGTACTCCGTACTATATACAGAACCCAATTTCGATCCATTATCTTGATCAGTTAATAAACAACCATCTCAGCAAAGATATTAGATGATTTTTATAACTTTGATTTTTTTTTTGGTGAAATTTGGTTGGTTTAAATTAAAAAAAAAAAAAAAATTGTTAATTGTCCAAAGTTATTACTCCCATAGTCCATACAATTTAAGAATAAGAAAAAAGAGGTTGTTTTCAAGTTGTACTTTGTATATCATTATTTTGAGGGTTAAAAATATATGATTAAGACATATTTATAAGTAAATTCATTATTACTCATTAAATCATTTTATTTTAAAATTTTGTGTTATGAGTATGAGTATCAAGATTTGTAAGTCATGTATCGCTATCGCACGGGTGCTATACTAGTTTATAAAATAAAATAAAGTAAAATTATACATTATTCCGCAATTAGATTCGGAGTAAAACGAGATATTCTCTTGATTGGCCCAAAAAAAGATATTCTCTTGATTCACATCCATGTAATTGGTGATTCTTTGGTTGTTACAAATTCATCCATAGATGATTCCTTGGTTGTTACAATTCATCACCATGGTCAAATGCATGAATTAGATAAATTAACAAAATTTGTCAACAACTCAAATATTTTCACATACGTAGTATATTGTTGGGATTACAGACTTATTTTCTAATAATGCATTTAGAAAGTTAACAAAAATTTAAGTAATTCATGAATTCAAGATGGACTTTTGGACTATTATTTTTCACCTCTCTAAAAAAATAAACCTCCAAATAACTTCCATTATTATTTTTCCTAATAACACACAACTACCCAAAAAACTACCTATTTATTATATATATTGAGTACTATATAAAAATCAACTTCACGTATTTGAAATATAATTTTGTTATTAGATTTTTTTCTTTATATATCCCGTGCATTTTGCACGGGTACACTCTAGTTGATGTAATTAGTGAGCTTAATTTTATTAAAAAAAGGGGGGGGGGGGGGGGGGGGGGCTAGTTAGTAAGCTTAATTAAGGCATCATCTGATGGTGACTCTGGTGGTGGTTAATTAAAAAAAAAAAGGACCCTAGTTAGTAAGCTTAAGCTTAATTTTAATTTTATTAAAAAAAAAAGGGCCCTAGTTTCCAACCCTAACTTAAGTTTTGCATTTCCGATAATTTTAACCTAGGAATCAACCATGGTGCAAACAAGGGCATCGATCAAGAACGACACGATTAAGAAGAAGACTACTGAGGTTAGGTTTTTGTAATCTCTAATTTTAATTTTATATGTATGTTATGGTATGATATGATTGATTTATACTCGTACTCCGTTTAGTGGTATTGAAATATGATTCTCTTATCACTTGCACTTAAGATTTTTTCATTTTATTTCAAACCCGGATTGAATTTCACCATATGATTAGAGTTTCAATTACTAATTCCATATAAAAATCTCTATATTTCGTTTAGTGGTTTGGTAGGTTCTAGGTGGTGCGGTTTCAAGTGGATTGTGGGTTTAATTTTGTGGATGGTGGTTAGGGTTTCAGTTGAGATGATATTTTCGGAGTGTTATGGTGGATCGTGGTGGGTCTAGGGTGGTGGGTGTGGTAGTAATGGTGGCCGATGAGCGGTGCTGGATCGAGGAGACTGTGTTGGTCTATTTTGAAGTGGTCCTGTTTTGTGGGATGATGGTGATTATTTTTGTAATTACTTCACTAGGATAATGGTGCTACAATGTTCACTGCATATTTTGAATTTTCATTTTCGTTACAATTTTCAGAATTCTATCAAGCCAATAATTAAAGCAAGCAAAAAAACAACTAACAAACAAATTGCTCAGTAAGTTTTGCTCCTTTATTAAAAATGTTCGATTTACTAATTTATGTCGATTTCTAGTCTAACATGAGTATATATATTATTATCTACGAGTAATGATTTAGGGATGCTCAAAGATCCAAAAAATTCAAGGCTAAGGCTAGTGAGGAGGAACTAGAGAAATGGATTCTCTCAAAAGCAACAGATCAGGATTGGGCTACACTCCACTTTTTGTAACATTCATTCCTTTTCATTTCTTCCCAACTGTTAGGATTAGTGTAGAGATGGATAAATCAAGGAGGCATAAGGTGAAATCAATGAGGTGAAGATTTTGACCACTTTAAGAAAAGGGCTGACTTCAAATGAGCATATCTCTCTTCCTAGAAAGGATTTTGAGATGATTCAAGTTGGATGTGATAGCTTATCTCAAGAGCTTTCCAACGACTGGTTATAAGCTAAATTTGGCCAAGAAACGAGGAAGTTATGGCTGTTTTACGAGAAGCTGTCCAGCAGGGGAATTCGGAGCGCCCGCTCCTATCCGAGGAGCGCCCGCTCCTATCTGAGGAGCGCCCGCTCCATTCGAGGCTCGTTTTCTATTTTTTCCAGTTTGTTTGAGCGGTCGCTCATGTTCTTTGGAGCGTCCGCTCCAATGGGTTTCACTGGATTGCAATTAGTTTGAACCCTTAATCCTTACACCAACTATTTTCTTTTAATTATGAAGAGTTTTATAAGGTGCTGGAGAAGGTATGCTGTAAAACAGATATGTTGCTTCTTTTCATCGAAGTTGATCACATTCGTAATTAATATACTTTATATTCCTACTAATTATTATTTATTATTCTCTTTCAGAAAGGAGATAAGTTTGTTAAAGAGTATACTAAGAAGTATCATGAGGAAAAAGCTGAAGCTCACAGAAGATTAATGGAAAAACTCAGATCGAAGGTTGTGTATGAAGACTACCTAGATGATTAATCAGAAATAGTGACAATCTCTCTTTTTAACTATCCCTGAATTGAATACTATGTTTGTCAGTTGTGTTTGAACTAAGGTTTGAATACTTATTACATGATCTGAGCTCAGTAATTATAGTGAGCTAATTTTCCTGCGCGAGTATTAGAGTCTGCTCAATTTTGGTCTAAATAAGATTGAGTTTAAGTGCCTCAGCATCTTATAGTTGAAATTATTAATTGTTGCATGATTATATAACATATATAGTCAACTTTTATATTTCTGATTTCCTTGTTATTTGAACATCATGCTTTCACCTATTTAGGCTATCTGTGGAATAATTTTAATGTGATTCAACTTTAAAAAAACATGTCTTAATTCTCATAAATATTGGCATTGTTAACTCTGTCAAAATTACTGACTAGATATGCTTTGGTTTAGGGAAAAATTGACATTTCTATTAGATGAGTTAGGGCCAAAGCTCATATCTACCAATGTATTGTCAGTTTATCCATCTAAATCTGTCTGTTGTGTGCTAGCATTGTTTTTGTCATTATGGTGGCAATTTATTAAGGTCTGTGCTACATACTTAGGCCTACAAATCAGGAATTAGCTTTGTGAAGCACTGAAGCTTTATTTATATATTCATTTACATCTACATTATATATAATTTGAGTATTTATTCATGCACAGATTCATGCTTATAATTAATGACTACTCTTTTCTGTAATGAATACATGACTTTTAACATAATCCCATAGCCTTGATTTTTGAATCTGCCAGAATGCTAATACAGCCTTACTTGTTCTGTGACTTTGAGTTGAAAGCTTTTAACTTAACAAGATTTCAAATTTATTCCCTGATGTCTAATTGCTAGTACTTGCTGAATGTCTATGCCAATTTTCATGATAATGCACGTGCTTTGAACAAGTTTTTTTTTTTAAAACAAATATTTGTTGCAATTTCTTTATCCCTATTCTCAGTCAACTTATTAAGAAAAAGGAATAGGTTAGCACGATCTTTAGGGGTCATTTGGTTAGTTGGGGGTATTCATCAAGCAAGGGTAAAGGGATCAACTTTCCTAGGTTATCCCCTTTGATGTTGTTTGTTATACCCCTAAGTGTTCCAAGTTGATTCCCCACCCCCATATGTATATCAATTCTCTTTCCTTATTAGCATGCAATCACCACGCCACCATACCACCACCCTCCTGCCCTACCCCCACCGCTCAAAAAATCCAGTAACGCCACCACCTCCTTCGCTATCTTTCCCCCCACTCTTGCCACAATGTCGCCCTCCCCATTTGGCCAGCCATCATGAAGTTATTCATTTAATGTTATATGATTTAGTAAGTTATATATGGTTATAGCCTTATAGGGGTTACTTAGTTAATAATATTGGGTCGGGGTTAGATTGTTAGTGTTATTATGTGGATCACACCTAGTGTTGTAAGAGTTACTTCCTCTGTCCCTATTTTTTTGCCCCATTTGACTTTTTACAGTCATGAAGATGTGTCTTAAAGCATATATATTTTTATTTTAACGCGATAAAAAATTATAAATACTTAATAATATTATTAATCAAGTATACAATGAGACGAATCTGATAAGATTCCATCGGCTATATTATCTCTTAATAACTAATAACAATTAATAATGTTCAAAGTGTTAAAAGTTTGACCCATAAATTGAGAATGGGGCATTAGGACGGAGGGAGTATTTTGTTATTTAATGGTTACTCATTAAGTATAATAAGGGATTTCTACAACATAATAGGGGTTTTCGATTTTTAATTACAAGTGGCCACACAATATAGTTAATTGCACATAAAACAATATGTTGCTATTTTTACTATTGTTAAAATTACTATCATTTAATTTTTTTATTGTCATAATTTATTAATATTAATATTATTTTTATTATTACTATTATTATGGTTATCATCAATTTAAATATTTTTTTTTACAAGAAGAAAAAAGTTTCATTAATCACAAGGCCTAACGACACTTACAAAAATTTCTGACAAATTCAGAAGACTAACTGACATACATGAATCTTCATAATTGAATACATCACAGATTTTAAAAAATGTAGCCTTAAAAAATTCCCCTTCATCTGAAGCAGTACGATTCTGTGAGTTCGCTCTGTTTCGGCATTCTATCTGTTGATGCAAAATTAATCTGATAAACATACGCCCACAATCTTCGCAACTTTGACGGGAACCATGAAACCCTAAATCTTCAGCACACCAACTAATACCCATGGAAACAAGTGAATTATTTATGAAACACCAGGTATTAATTAAAGACACACAATGACACAAACAAATAAAAACCAAAACAAACAAGACTCTAAGACAAAACCATACCAATTAAGATCTTCGACGAAGTAGACTACAATCTAAACGCCCAAACCAAAACACCAGATTCGGAAACCTCCTTGTTCGGACGTGGATGCACAGTGCCAGAACTGTTGTAGTCGTGAAGAAAATTTCCATTTGATTCATCAAATTGTAATCGAAGGATTAAACTTTTTTTTTTTATCTCGCACAAATTTTTACTAAAAGTTTTTTTTTTTTTTTTTGAAACCTACTAAAAGTGTATATTACTGTATAAATTCAATAACAAAAACATAAGATAAATTAATAATAAGAAAAGGTCAGACATATTACATTCATAACAAAAACATAAGATAAATTAATAATAAGAAAAGGTCAGACATATTACATTCATAATGAAGCTATTAAAGTAATAAAAATTAGAAATTAGAGGTTGCTATATACACCCGGGTGTACCGTACACCCATGAGTATTTATTTTTTTTTCTTATTTTGATGATTGTTTTTCATATAATCATCAAACGAGGAGCAAAAAACAAACCTTGGGTTTTCCCTAAAAAAAATAAATAAAATAAAATAAAATAAAATAAATACTTGGGTTAGTTGGATGTATGGTGCACCTAAGTGTCGTATATAACAAACTCTACCACTATCTCACAAAAAAAAAATAAAATAAAATAAAATTATTATTACAGTAAAAATTAGAAATTAGATTTTTCACAAATATCTCTCCATACGTAAACGTAGTCCGTATAAGATTCTAATTTGATCAATCCTTATCAACTTGACTAACTTAAAAATTAATTATATTTTATTATTTAAAAAAAAAAAAAAAAAAAAAAAAAAAAAACCTACATTCATAACTAACTAAGCTCTTATTAAGCTTAAAGTTTTCCTTAATACAGCCGTATCATAATAGGCTTAGGGTTTGAAGGAGGTTAGACAGTTTGGAGGGTTGACTTACCTTTTTTTTTTTTTTTTTTTTTGACTAAGGATTGACTTACTTGTGTCTATATATACATTAAATTAAGATTATTGAGCTCATTAAATTTCATTAAAGCTCTTCTTTGATTAATCAGTCAAAAAAATAAAAATAACAAATGCATCTTTCTACTAATAATTTTCCATCAACATCATACTCAAATTACAAACAATGGACTCCTGAAGAAAACAAGAACTTTGAAAAGTGTCTTACAATGAATTATCTTTACAGTATGGATGGAAATATTCGCTTCCAACAAATCTCCGACCTTCTCGGCCAATCAAGAACTCCGCAAGAGGTTAAACTTCACTTCGACCGACTTGTGTACGACCTTGGGAGGATCGAAGGTGGCCAGGTTGATTACTTTCCACAACATTGGTACGAGGAGGAGAATAGTTGTCGCATTATCCCAACCCCTTCGGATAAAAAGAAAAAGAATAGCAGCAAAGGGGTGGCTCAGTGGTCTAATGATGAACACAGGTACGTACATTGTTATTATTACTACGTAGTAGTATGAAATTTGAACAATGGCTTAATTATTCTTTATTGTTTTGGTTTTAGAAATTGCATAGAATAATAATCAATGTTAATTACATCACTTACAATTAATATAGATCATCATTAATCTTTAAATTCTTTAATTATATGGAGTACAAATTTTAACTCTACAATGATAATCTTGATGAATTCTTGAACATAAACTATAATATAATTGATCAATGTTATTTGATTTATTTCATCTAATATTCTAGGGTTAATTTTTATTTTTCTTGAGAGACTAGGTTTTCCTTAAAAGTTTATTATATATAGTCACTATTGTCTCAAACACAATAACCTTGAATTCTTGATCATAAATCTATGATATATCATTAATGTTTCATTATTTTTTTTGATTAGTATTTACGTACTCTTTGAGAGACTAGGGTTTTTTTTTTTTTTTTTTTTTTTGTGGCTACCTTTAAAATTTTGTACCTTTCTACCATGATTCAATAATCTTGAATTCTTGATTGATCATAAATCTTTAATATATCATCAATGTTTAATGTTTATTACACAGTTCTTTTACCTTAAAAATTTTTGTACTCTTTGCACCACACATTAATAATATTGAATTCTTGATCATAAATCTATGATACATCATCAATGTTAAATTTATTTCATGTAATATAATCGGGTCATATTATTTTACAGTTTTACTCTATATTTTGTGAAGATATAATGCTTAAATGTACCTTGGATTTTCGTTGTATGTAAGTATATTTTGTTACCCTACTCTTTTACTATGTATATATTTTTAATTATTTATTTTGCATACTATTTGGATGTTGACAACCTAATATAAAAATCCTAAACCCGCCTTAATTTGAAAATTTCCTATTACAGGCTGTTTATAATTGGAGTGGAACTTTATGGATTGGGTGATTGGAAAAGCATATCAAGGTCGGTTGTGTTAACAAGGTCTGCAACCCAGGTAGCCAGCCATGCCCAAAAGTTCTGTAACAAGAAAAAATGTCCGAAAAGTCACTAAGAGGTCTAGCATCCATAACATTACTACCGTCAGTGTTGATGAAGCTCACGATCTCTGTAGAAAAGGGAAACTTTCACCTCAAATGCTAGACGCGTATCTACAAAAACTTGGTTATGGTCCCGATCAACAAGAAGCTCATACTTCAGAGCCTCTAGAAACACTTGCCTCTAGTTGTGTCCAACAAGAAGCTTATGTAGCGGAGCCTCTTAATACACTTGCCTCTGGTCGTGTCCAACAAGAAGCTTATGTAGCGGAGCCTCTAAATACACTTGCCTCTGGTTGTGTCCAACAAGAAGCTTATGTACCAGAGCCTCTAAATACGCTTGCCTCTGATTGCTACCAGCAAGAGATGGATGAGTCTGAACTAGAGATGCTTCTCAAAGATCCCGTATTTAACACTCTAGAAGTACTTGCCTCTAGTTTGGTTTAACAAGAAGCCTATACATCAGCGCCAAGGGCAGCAGAGCCATGAACAAAACGAACAAGAGAACGATGCCAGTGTTCTTAGTCTAGTACATAGTAAGTGATAGTAGTAGCATTCTGACTTATTACATAGTAGTAACTAGTAAGTTGTATAGTTAGTATTCTTTCAGAACAACTCAGCTAAGTATATATTAGTACGTTTGGATGAATAAATTAGAGTTAACATGGCCGAATAAAGATATCGTAGATTACTCGCTTGCTAAATTTACAGGTGAGTTACAGTATCCAATAGGAGTATTATGATTGTTTTACAATGCAAATATTTTCATGTATTCTCGACTTCCTATACAAAATCTTTGGAAGAAATTTCACTATCACTACAATGAGAAATAAATTGAATTAACCTCTAAGTAGCTCTGGCCTCTGGGTACTCGAGGATATTCGATAGAACATCGCGTATAATTAACTTGCTCCCAGTTGAACCATAATTCCCTCAAATTTAATATCCCTGCTTATCTTCCATGTACAAGCAACAACCCTTTTGTTTGGAGTTAATAGTCCAGCTCAATATAGAATCATAATCAATGAGAAGACCATGAGCAAGTAATTCCTATGATGCTTGCTATGCAGACCTGAAACACGTAAATCATATAACTAAAGATCAGCAAAGAGTATCACGGATTGATTATTACTGATGTATCCAACTAGATTATCTACCCATCTAACTGTCAATCATAAGAGGTAATGTTGCACTCATCTTAACCTTTTAAACCCAACGAACTAGAAAATAACGAGATGCCTGACTCACCAGTTTCACCAGAAGCTGCTGCTGGAAGAGCAGGAATGTTTAAAGCTGCAGGGAAAACCAAATTATGAACATGAGCAGCTAATTGATGATAAGCAATGCAAATGATCAATATAAACACATCTTGTTCATCAACAATAGCCAAATAATCAGCAATTCAGCATTAAACAAAAGAGCATACAGTAGACAAAGCATACTTTTATTGCAAGAAGAAGCTGGCAACTGAAGTGCGGAGGGCCAAGGAGCCGGAATGTTATCATTCAGATCACAGAGGAAGGTTATCCCTGATGTCTTATCAAATGTAACATCGGAAGGCAAGCTCTGCAGAAGACATCCAGATTCTGGAACCAAAAATATCAAATTATGATACAAAAATAGTGGATTCTAGGTGAGGATAGATGACAAAAGTCACTACAGTTATCCAATAATGCAATAGAATGGTAACCCTTGGCCCTTAGGTTTAAAGATTTTTATGCATTACGCAATACTGCATTAGCACATACTCAAGGAGTTGAGATTTTGGACAATTTTGGGTAATTATGGTTTCATCTATGATTATCTAAGAATGGAATACAAAATAAACACGCATGCAATTTTAAGTAACTAAAAAGCCCTCCATCAAACAGACTAGATACGTATTCAGTAGTGCAGCATAAACTTTTGGTACACATCTGTTTCATTCTTCTTGCTTGAAAAAGAATTCTGCCCTCCTTTGTGTGTTCACTCATATTGAGCAGCAGAAAGTTGCACATTAAGTTTGTACCAAATGGGATTTGGAGGCTCTAACTCATTAATTTGCAATGTATACAAAATAATTTATATATTCTTTTCTTGTTAAATGACTCATCGAGAAAGCAACTCACCATGGCAAGTGCCATAATCAGTTGCTACACACATCCAGGTGAAGATAATGCAGAAAAAATTACTGATTTAAAACGGGGAAAGTAACCAAAGTAGTTTATACAGGACCATCTTCTCAAAGCTATATAATCAACCAGTTCAGCATTTACCTTGTGTTCCAGCTGGTGTGATTGCCATAAATCATATCAAGCCGGTGCGACAAGGCCAAATGAAGAAGCAAAAGGCCCAAAGAGGGAAGAAATGAAGGTTAGATCTGTTATTGATACTGATTTAAAGAATTGGAAGCAGTAATGCATGAACAAATTACCTTGTACAGAGAATTGCTTGAGGCTCACATGACAAAGATCGTAAACATTAGTAGTAACATTTTCTCTTTGCAACTTCAATCCAAGCGCAGCAGCACAATTGAGTGCTTGCAAGTTGGTGACAAAACTCTGATTCTGCAAGTGACTCACATAGCTTTCTATGGCACTACAACATGCAGTTTGGTTGCTTATTACATTCGCACACTTCTTTGCAACATGTCTTGTGTCAGGGAAAGTTAAAGGACACACTGGAGATGAGAAAAGATGCACAGGGTCATCAATGAAGAATAAGCAGACTATTCTTTTTTGTTCTATCTTGGCAATTCTGACTTTTGTAATGCAATAGAGTATTTTGATAGCGCTATGAAAAAATCATACAAGCAGACTATTCTTCACGGCATTTGTTTAATGACCAACAATGTTCAATTCCTCGTCCTTTTTTTTTAACAGTGACTTGGTAAATTACATCACAGCTTCTAGTGGTACTAATTCAAGCCAGTGACAAGTCATTCTGCGACTCTGCATACTGATCCAGATGCAATTTTTTAGTAAAAAGATCAGACACTAGAATTATTTAGAACTTCCAAACACAAGGTTTTTTTAGATCTTTAGTCCCTTTAGACTGTGCCGGCCTGCTGGGTGAGTAACAAACAATCTTTCCACATGTGTTCAAGCTCCCAGGCAAAAAAATCACATCTCGGATTCATTTGTAAACATTTAGACACCTTTTCTAATGCATAATTATTCCAATGAAATGAAGCATTATTTCAGGATCCTACACCTAGCTTCCTAAGCTAAAATTAAATTCTGCTACAACAACTATCAAGCACAGTTCTCACCTTTATTGATATGGCAATTTGACAACCCTCTTATAACTTCTTTTGCACGGGAAGGATTGAGTTTACTAGCCAGCCACCGCAAAACAATACTTTGACAATCATCATCAATATCTGAAAGCTGAGGGACATCATTAAGATCACCAAGCTTCGAGCTGAGATTTCTAGCAGCTTCAGATAAAGCATTCTGACAAGTTTGGGAGCAACATTCTTTGACAAGATCAATCTTTTGACAAGATGCCAGAAGCTTGGAAGTGTCCACTGATTTCTCAAATTCACTGACATCCTTGACAGGACAAGAGCCTTCAGTGAGATTGGATTCTCGAATTTTGCATATCTGCTGAAGATCGTTATTTGCACCCTGGCTCGCCAATACTTGATTAACGTCAGATAGGCACTGCTTAGAATGTGTCTCATTCAGGGCAAGCAACTTGGTCTTCTTACTGGACTGACCCATAAGAATAACTAAGGTGGCATGTAATTGCGGGCAACATACTACATTAGCCAAATATGGAGCAAACGCAGTAAAGCAATCAGTGGCTGTAATTCCCATCATACTTTCAGCAGCAGTGAAGTTAAAAGGACATGCTCCTACAATGAACAACATATTAGTTGATACCACAGTGGAATGTGCATCATTTACTGGGAAATCAAGAAAAGCTGGTTATTGTGTATCTACCTGATAATTTGGGCACTGTACTATTTGTAAATGGAGTCAAAGGTGAAGGTGCCAGAAAAGGAAGAAGGGGCTGAGGAGCCCCAAATGGCAACATAGGTAAGAAGTCTCCGCCATCCGGGGCAGGATCTCCGAAATAACTCAATGGGGTACAATACAATTCAGTGGCATCTGTAAAAGAATAATCTGTAAGCTTAAATAATCTATGTAGTATTACAGAATTTTTTTTACACTTATCTATTATATGAAGCTGTTCTAAAGACAGCCACACAACAGAAAGATCCAATGTTCTAACCGGGCTTACAGTTTTCATCTTACTTTCAGGCATTCTTCAACGCATAATTTCATTTAGCATTCCACTTACAAATTATGAATGATGATACAAAATGACATTCAGCTATGATCACATACAATTCAATACTAAGTCAATAATTCCAAGGAAAAGCTAGGAATCTATGGTGATCTTTCATACATTGTAAAGTATCCAATCAGTGTAAGCTTAGTTCATCAATAATTTAAGTACACATGCCCTCTACATATACAACAAAGGTTTTTATATTGGATTAACCACTTAATTGACATAGTCCAACAAAATTCAAGAGCATTTTCTAAAGAACCTTCTAAGAAAAGAAAGGGCCAATTTACATAAGTTTCTCCTCAACAGTCAACACTATCCTGAATATTACTCCTATGAAACATTAAGCACAAAAATAAATATGTGACATTGTGAATAGAAAACACAAACAAATCCAATACAGATGCTAGTAAAATTTATAATACTCAATAATAATAATCTTTAAAAAAATACAAGACAGACAAGACAATAGAAACTAGTAAAAAAACTTGAAAGGGAATTAAGCTCACTTGTAGACAAAAAATATATTTTGTCCAAGACAAATTTCTAGCAATATAAGATAAAATTATCTGGACTGAAATGAGAGTACAGCACATACAACCAAAGCTATAAACTCTTGAAATAACAACTACCTTAAACCAAAATTTAAAGGTCCAAACCACATTTTATAAAAATAACCAAAATAATGAAATACCCATTTCCTCATTTACAAAGAACATCACATAAATCTGAAATTCACTGCAATATTACTCATAACTAGGTCACTATCAATAAGACCTAATTGGGTGAGCTTTGCCCCCCTTCGGCCCTTGGGGATTAACCCGGGGCTAATCTAGATTAGTCGGAGTCTAGTAGGCTCTCGATTACCAAGTGAGGCACACTCGAAATGAACAAAAAAAAGCTAAAATACAAGCAAATCAAGCTTAAAAAGTAAGCAAATCAGCAAAACTTACAGAACAATACAAGAACTGTGCTGAAAAACTGAAGCTTGATGAAGTAAGTGAAGAACCCTCCTCTCATTCCTGCCCAAAAACTGGTAAAATCACAAGAAAATGCCAAAAGTAGTAAAACAAGAGAAATTAGTTGGTACCCAAAGCATCAAAAGGGAAGATTTCTCAAAGAAAAATGAATTGAATTCAAGGCAATTTCACAAATTAAAGTGTTCTAAAAATTGAAGAACAAGAAATGAAGAGGGGTTTTTGGTTTTTGCAGCAGTAGAGTAAACACTGAAAGTGGGGTCAGCTGAAGTTTCAGCAAAATTAGCTGGTTTTTGCTGGAGGAAGAAATTGGGGACCTCTTTATTTTACACAGAATAAATTAAATTAAATATTTTTAAGAAAATCTTTCCAAAAAAAAAAAAAAAACATTTTTAGGGGAAAAATAAGATGGAGGAGGGTGGAAATAAAGAGGTGCGCTAACTCATATACAACAGCATTGTTTCATTTAATGCTCCCATTAATTGCCTCCTCTACCTCCAACTCAAACATTTCAAAGGATCAACATTAGGGGTGTCAATTCGGTTAAACAGTTCGGGTTTGGGTTGGGTTTATCAGTTTCGGGTTATAACGGGTCGGTTTATAACGGATTGAAATAATAAGCGGGTCGGTTTGGGTCGGTTTTGAAAATTATCGGGTCAGTTCGGTTTGGTTTTTTTAATTGCAGTTTCTATTCGGATTGGGTCCTTATCGGGTCGGGTTCTAGTCGGTTCGGGTCATAATCAATTTGGATTGAACTGGGTCGGTTTGAAAACGGGTTTAGCCCATTTAATGTGGGTTTCGGTTAAAAACAGTTCGGGTCTTAATCAGGACGAGTCGTAATTGGTTCGGGTCATAATCAGTTTGGGTTTAACTGGGTCGGTTCGAAAATGGGTTTCGGTTCAAAATAGATCGGGTGAAATCGGGTCCAACCATTATTGTTTCGGTTATAATCGGTTTAGATTGAACTTGGTTGGTTTGAAAACGAGTTTACCTAATTTGAAACGGGTTTCTAATCAAAATCATATCGGGTTAAAATTGAGTCGGATGATTATCGAGTCGAATTAGTCAGATAATGGGTAGGAACGAGTCATGTTATAATCAAGTCAAGTCATAAATAAGTTGGGTTTATCGAGTAGTGGGTTGAAACAGATTAGATCATAAACATATTGGGTAACAGGTTGTAAATGACTCAGTCATAACGGGTTACGGGATTTAAACGGTTTGGTCATAACGGGCTACGGGTCGTAAACGGTTCGGTCACAACGGGTTACGGATTATAACCGGTTCGGTCACAACGGGTTACGGGTTGGAACGATTTAGGTTTATCGGATTTTTATCGGGTTTTAATGGTTTTCGGTTTAAAACGGGTCGGGTTACTATCGGGTTTAAACGTAATCGGTTTGGGTTGCTTTCAGTTTCGGGTTGTAACGGTTTGGCTTGATAACGGGTCGGGTTAGTAACGGTTTGCACAAATTCGGTTTAGTTCAGTTTCGGTTTGGAAAAAATTGGGTCGGGTCAGTTTTCGGTTTCCAAAAAACGGGTTTTAAACAGTTCAGTTCCTTTTCGGATCGGTTCGAAACAGTCGGGTTTAACGGTTCGGGTCAGAAACTGACAACTCTAATCAACATAGATCCCGCCTTTAGGTAGAGATATAATACTACGAGTATTTTATTATTACTCGATCCGTCTTTATTTGTTCTTATAAATGTGTTTTATCTTCCAATTTAAAAAAATATGAACAAAATAGATTTGGAGGGAGTATCGTAATTTATTCATGTTTCGTGTAATATAAAAATATCGTCTTAGTTGACTTTACTAAAATGTCTCGGAATGTAGTGTAGGATTTACGAGGAGCAAGGCATTATTCTATTTGATCAATTAGATCACTAAGTCAATTGATAATGATTCCATTCGAAACTTTAAAAATTAAGAAAGTGATTAAAAAATTAAAATTGAGTAGTGTTGTGAACTTATTATATAAAATTGAATTTAACACTTGTTACAAAAAATAAAATGAATATAACACATCACACATGGAGTATTAAAATATTTATTTAGCATACAAAAGAGTTATTAGGTTGGGGGTATTAGGATAGTATGAAGCTTTATAGATTTGACTTTCTCTAATTTTATACTATTAACATGTAAGAAGTATATAAATTGTACGAATTAGACGTGATTTGAAGTGTACATCTTGTATAGTGTTAATACACGTTTTAAAACTATTAGTAATCAACTAATCACCAACACGACCAATTTACTATAGGACCCATCTCCATTTTGGTACATATATTTACTCTTAATTACTCGACAATTAGTACACTAGCTCTAGTCCCACCATTGGTGTTATTTGGGCCCGTAGTGTTGGGCTAGGCTTGTTTAGAAAACCCACTTGAGCACTCTTTTTGTCAAAAAACATTTAATGGAGATGATTTTGAGCGTTGTGTTTGTGTTGAGATTGTTGACAACTAGCCAACCAATCGACATTAAATGTATAGGTTAAGGAAGTACGCCAAACGTGAATACCTCCCAAAGCAACGATTGAGTAAAGCCGAAGATTGAGTAAAACAAACACCACAACTTAGAGGCGAGTATTGACCTAGCTTAGATGAGCACTGAAAAATACTTGGATAACTCTTCGGATTGATATTTCACGATTCTATGAAAAATGAGAAAATAAAACAAATACATCAAAAGAGTATATGTATAACTACTATTACTTGTTTATAATTAAAAATATTGATGGTTGAAAGTATGCATTTACAAGTGAAACTAATTTTAGTATAATACTCGACCACAATTGAGTGATGGAGAAAGTATGAGCATGTCCAATTATGATAGAGAATTATATGTAAAAATAAGTGTAGGCATAATTTTAATTTACACGACCTCTTCACTTTATTGAGTAAGATAAATGATAAGTATACTCCTATGACTCTATATGACTATATCACTTTTTCCCTTTCTTAATTGGGTAACAATGTAACATAGATCTTATTTAATTTTCTTCTTGCTTATATTAGCTTCTGAAAAAGGAACGAACTTCTCATCAACTTCAAAATCTACATTAGGACTAATAGTTGATCCGTCCAAAGGAAAATTTAAAAAAAAAAAAAAAAAAAAAAAAAAAAAAAAATTGATATATATTGTTTACGTTAACTTCAAGTATCATTGATCCCTTGACTTTGTAAGAAGTAGTATCATTCACATTTTGTTGGCTAGAGATAAGAAAATTGCAATAATAGTTCAAGCTTTGATTAAATCCTCACTACTTCCCCTCTTCCCGAACAAGCTAAGGCACCTTCCATGCTACTTGTATAAAACTACAAAGAAGATATAAAACAAGATATAAGACAATAAATTACAATGTTCACATACGAAGTAATTGATATAAGAAACATGCTGGTTTATATACACACGCAAGAGATGGACGAAAAGTAAAATTTAATTTGAAAACCTCTTCAATCACGAACTAATCCAACTAAAATTTTATTGTAAATAATAATCAGACTAATAATGGATGGCAATAATAAGAAACGATGGCTGTTCACATTATATTTTAGGGTACTGAGTGCAACAACATAAGTACACGTGTAGTTCATGACATCAATCAACAACAATAAGTCTATTAAATAAAAAAAACATCCCGTTTTACAGATCAATTGTTCAAACTCAAAAAAGAAACGAAAAGAAATTGTACATCATATCCCTTAAGAGGAGCAAAATGAAGTATAACAAAAGGAAATAAGAAAACTCAAAAAAGAAACGAAAAGAACTTGTACATCACGTCCCTTAAGAGGAGCTAGCAAAATGAAGTATAACAAAAGGAAATAAGGAGAAAATTAATCAACCCCTTAGCTTAAAGCTTAATTATCTCCCCCTCTAAAACCACTTACATTAATATTAATATATACGCAATATGTACGTATTACATGCATATATATACACTATACAATATATATACATGCAACTAGCAAACTACATAGAATATAATTATAATATAATGTTACAATACAATTTATCATCAATTCACCTCAGGAATGCTTTGAAGGGCGGGCATCCATGACCGTTGATTATGGATCTCAAAATGATCACTTTTATCAATCAAATTTTGCAAAACTTGATTAGCCTTCATTTTCTTAATAAGGGTCCCACTCTTATTATTATTATTATTATTATTATTATTATTATTATTATTATTATTATTATTATTATTATTATTATTATTATTATCATCTACCCTTTTTAGCAACTCTTCAAGTTCCTTCTTTGAGATCCTTATTCTCATTTGATTTCCCGTAGTCCCAACCGTAGAGGATGATTCCTTACAACCACCTAGAAGCTCTTCCTTTTCCATGGACTCCGATGTGTTGGGCCCCCAATCGTCTTCGGCCCACACCGCCACCGTCGATGAACCATGGATTGCACAACAATGGTTTCCCATTTTGCAAAGATTTTGTAGTTTATTTAAATGACGTGTAACCTGATATTACTGACTGATATGCACAGTTGCAACTAAAAGGTAACGGTGGATATATCTGTATAGTTACTGATAGAGAATATCTATAGAATATTCTCATCTTAGGTTTAGGATATATTTTGTATAAGATTATCTTTATATCTGTACATATCTTATAGTTATGATATGATAGAGAATATTCTATAGATATTCTCTATCAGTTACCCTGAAACACGTACGGACGTACTCGTTATAAGGTTTAATGATAGACAAATGGCAAAAATACTTGAAATTATTGGTTATAATATAAGAGAGGAATGAAGGAGAGATTGAAGAGTGGGAATGAGAGGGTATATATATATATAGCAAAGGTCACAAAAGTTGAAGTCGTTGCATGTTCTAAGAAAGTGGGAAATTTTGCTTACCCAAATTAATTAAAAGAATGGGAAAAAGAAAATAGGAGGAAAACAAAAAAAGAAAAAAAGAGAGGTGATGCGAAGGGGTACGTGGTAAGATTAGATAGGCTCATTTGGGTTAGGTTGGCGGACTATTCACCAGTAACCGTGTTGTGGCAGTAGATTATTGGATAAAATTGAATTAAAGTTTATAATTTATTTTTCATTTATTAGTTTGGGAGGAGTAAGAAGGAAGGTGTTTTATAAATAAATTTAATTAATTAAAAGAAATGGTCATTTAATTGAAGTGGACAGTGTGGTAAGGTCATTGTCGACGTAGTATTCTAGATGTTTATTATTGATGGGTACTACGAGTAATAACTGTGTTTGTGGATTACTTCTACTCAGCAGCTACTACTCTTTCTTGTTAAGTTTACTCCGGCGTAGGGCCGGGGAGGCGCTGATGGGGAACTCTTAGCGGCACACGATGCGTGATTTCCAATCACTTGAGATTATTTTTGGACCTAATGAATTTTTTAATATGTGGTTAGCTATATCGTATGATCAGCCATCATATAATAAGATAGGAGTTATTTAGTCAGTGTTAAAGAGGTTACTTCATCGGTGTTACTCGTATAAGGTTACTCAGTCAGTGTTATAGGGGTTTATTCGTTCAGCCTTAGAAGGTTTATTTGGTCAGTGTTATAAAGATTACCTTTATTCTTTTATAAGTGGTCACAGTGTCACACGGGGTGGCCAACCACACACAATACGGGCTGAATTAAAATACCATATAAAAAGTTAGTGAATTGTTGATTATTAATGATTAAAATGTTGAATCACTTGGTTCAAATAATGTAAATTCAAATTAATTTTGTCTCATTGAAATTAATCAAAATTAACTAAAAAATGATATACAACCCTAAGATCAAAATACATTTAATAATGAGATAAAAATGTAAATATAGGGTATGAATCAAACGTTAATTACACCGATCAGCTAGTAACTTTATTTTGTATTTCTAAATCCACATCGATACTAGATATATTAGGATTATTGTCATTTTGTCAAACAAAATTAAAATATTCAATTTTTAATGTATATGCTATATACTTGGTATACTCGTAGCACAAAGTAAAAAATGGAGGGAGTATAAGTAATAGAGTACTACTAGTATTTAATACTTACGTGCCAATGCATGGTCAAATTATTTGTACAATTGACTAATTATATAGCCATATAGGAGGACGGAGCATGCTGATGCAGTTGCCTACTTTAAGATCATTGTGTGAATTTCTTTTATTCCTTTTGACTTTGTATTAGCTTAGAAATGGCATGTCGAATTATTCCTAGTGTCCTAATTAACTCTCGATCATCCAATAATCCTAATTAATTAGCTAAGAATTTTTTTATTTGTGCGTGCATGCGTGTACATATATATCTAATATCAATTTTAAAGTTAGTATTTGAAGAGCGAGAGAGTTGGTCAAATGAGTATATTATGTATGAAGTATAAATTATTTTGATTGAACAACTTATCTAAGCTTATCTTAACTTATACTATGAACCTTCCTTAGCTTGTTTTGTATTAAATGAAACAGAATAAGATACTTCATACCGAAAGTTGAAACAAACAAACAAACTAACGCCGGCCTAAAGAACATAATGTAATAAGAAAGTAGTATATATGGTCTATGTTTTCCGATTTCTCATATGCTCAACACATATTTATGCGCGTTTGTGTCAAGTGTAGGTACAACAATCTTCGATTTTATTGCTCTGTAATAATGGATAAGTTTTATCCTACAAAAGATTATCAAAATAAGATTACTTGTCAAATAATTAAGTGGGAGTAGACATTATATTCTTTATAGATAATAATGACATTGTTGATGGTATTTCACCTTAGCCAACAAGCCGTAAGGATAAAATCACAAAATTCTACTATCAATAATACGTGTGTAACAAATGTTTCACTCAATTCGTGTATAAAAACGATTATGAGAAATAATATTCTTAAATATAAAATTTACATCATTAAAATTAATGACATAATTAATTAAGTAATTAATATAGCAAGTGAGAACATAAAAAATGAAAAGAATCTTATTCTTAGATCCTCTTTTGCTGAATTTGTCTTCATAATTTCCTAATTAGTGATGAATAAACATATGGTGTGGATTTGCCTGAAAAATCCCAGCTCAAATAAAGTATATGTAGCTGGATTTGTGTTTGACGTAACACTTCTTGAATTGAATATATTCCATTCATACCAAATAAAAATGTCCTTTTCTTTGCTCTTGTTTGATCTAATCTCTACTTTGAAAAACAAAGAGATCTTACTCGCTTTGATTGGCCGTGGAAGTGGAACTGTTTAGTTGGATAAAACACGCACGCCAATGTCTTTACGGTCACAAGGTCGAGTCACATTTTTTCCACTTATACTATATGTTCTCTTCGTCTAAAATATGTTTTTTTTTTTAATGATATTATTAATGCTTAGTATGCCTTAATATAATATTTTCTCTGTTTTTTTTATATTTGCTACACACCTTTTATTACGCTTTTCGAGGAGGTGATTAAACTAGGTAAACGAATGAATTAAACTATAAAATTTAAACCGTATCAACTTACCCCTTTCTTCTTATAGGTGGTAAAATTTTGTAAATTAATTTATCCATTTACCTAATCCAATATCTTCCTTAAAATGCGTGTCCAAGGGGTGTGTTGCAACTAAATAAAAACGGAGGAAGTATATAATAGCTTGATCTGATTTCAAATTTGAGTCATGTCAAATTATTGTGATCATGCGAGTCAAAATCTAATCCTGATATTCATGGGCCGATTTTAAATTGGGTCGGTTGGGTCATACACAGGGTAGTACTCGGCTTGGGTCGCCTAGGCTAGTAGGCTCGGGATATTGACACCCTTGTTGCATTAATGCAATATGCAACTCTAACAGTACAACAGAACCTGCAGACGACCCAAAACTGTTTGAATCTGTGCCCAAATCCATTAATGGATCACATCTTTATTAGACAAAAATCCTAATCTTTTGGATCGTGATCTCTTAATATCAATTTTACAAGTTAAAAATGCTGGCAACGGAAGAGCTCATTTTGCCCTTTGTCCATTAAACAAATTGGGTCATTGATTTATATGTTGGTCTCCTATTTGGCCCAATATAGGACAACGTTATCCAGCCCAGTATAAGCATAACATTTATTACATTATCCAGCCCATTTAATGGGGACTTTTATACACCGTCCAATTCTCACTTTCTTTTTTCAAAGATGAAGAAAAATAAACCCGACTTTAGGGTTTGTTTGGCATCAATGTGGTTTTCTGTTTTTGGTTTTTTAAAATCATATGATATATGTCATATAATGAATAAAAAATTAGTCAAACTTATTAAAATGATGATAATTTTAAAAACTGACAACAGAAAAGTGGAAACACCTTTTTCTTGTTTCCTGTTTTTGGTTTTCAAAAAAACTAGAAACTGAAAACCAAAAACAATGTCAAACAAGCTCTTATTAACTTAAATCCAGTTCCGCCAAAGTAGTTTTAGTTTGAGGGAACAAGTCCAAACTTCACATTGTCTCCGGTTTCTCACCTTGCAACAAGGTGGGCAATTGTAGTACAGGCTCATTTATCATTTGAGAACTTAAACACAAGAAATTGTAAACCGAGATATCTAATATCCTTAAAGATATGTTTAATTGGAGAGCAGCCTGCTGCATTGTCAATTCTCAAATCGATGCTGAAACACTGTAGTGTATCTCACTTTCAATGAAGTCTTGACCTATTGATTAAGATTAAGTTTGTGTACAATATAGTCACAATTCAAATCAAAGTCGCTAACATTACTTGAACAAGATTTAGTTATTGAGCAGAAAGGCTAAATTAAGATGCATGATAAGCTTCAAATGTCAGGGTTTTAATAATTTAATCACGTTTAACTTGTTTTTGTTTTTTGGAAGGAAATGGGGTCTGTTGATTAAGATGATGGAACCGCCCACTTTCGGTTAATACATGATATGATTAAGTGCACAATTTTAGTAGCTAGAACAATAACATATATTTTTCTTTTTACCGACATTTAGAGTCTACAATCGTGATCATTAAATTATGTGCATTATTTATTTAAAAAATAAGTATTGTTTGAAGCAATAGCGAGTCAAACTTTCAAAAATAAGGGGCATATGTATATTTCATAGTTTTTTTTTTTTTTTTTTTTTTTTTTTTTTGAAGAATGTTTATTTCATAGTTCATTATATAGTTAACAACTTAATATGACTGTTTCAAAAACAACTTAATATCACATAATTTTTTTTTTTGTTTGGAAGAAATAATATACTCCGGGTATCACATAACTTTTCAAAGCTAACAGCTTAAATTGCATAAAAGATAAAAATTAAAAACTACGTACCTTTCCCCAAAAAAATAAAAAAAATAAAAAATCATTAATAAGACCTTAAACTGTAACAGTAAGTCTTGTGCGTGACTGGTTGTTACACCATGTGGCCAATTGTAAAACAACAAACTAACCTCTATAACACTAATCGAGTAGCTCCCATAATATTGACCAAGTAACACTTATAACACTGATTAAATAATTTCTATAACACTAATGAAGTAGCCCCATAATATCGATCGACTAACCTTTATAACACTTATCAAGTAATCTGTATAACACTAACGAAATAGCCCTGTAACAATAACCGAATAACCCCTATAATGCTAACGAAGTAACCCCATAATACTTATGGCCAGCTACAAATACTGTAACAATTATTAGATTGCTAATGTGTTAGTTGTCCAATCGCATTATATTAGATTCCTATAGGCTGTAGTAGTTTATTTTTTTTATTTTTTATTTTTTATTTTTTTTATATAGTAGTTTTTTTTACTATATTTCGTACTTTTTTACAATTTTTTTTTTTAAAATTCTACGATCATAATTTATTTGCTAATATAACAAACCAAAAATAGTTGTTTACAAAGTTTAATACATATAGTTATAATAACTATTTTTATTAAGTAAAAATTAGGCTTAAATTGATATATGATTTGGATTTTAAGTAACACTTTATAGGTTCCGGTTTCAAAAAATCGAGAACCTAAACTGAAACTTGTTGCAACAGGTTCTCTATTTTACTACTCGGAATCGGAACCTGTGATTCCGATTTAGGGTACCCTGAATTTTTGCACAACCCTAATAATAATAATAAAATAAAAACCTAAGAACTACAACTTATTATATGTTCCGAGCTTCCAATTCTCTAATGCAACGGCTCAAAATAAAAAATGGAATCTACCAAATATATTATAAGTAGCTAGATAAATGATTTGGGTGTAAAAAATTTCCATATTTGCTAATCAAAGATGCCTAGAAACCAAAATAATCATGAACGATAGTGATGGGTGTCAACTTCGTTGGACCACCAAACTTATATAAAAGAACTATTATGGCTAAGTTTAAATACATTTTACTAACTTTTTAAAATCAATTAAAAATCTTATAGATGAGATCAGATTAACCACATTTTATAGCTTACACTATACTCATGCTTATCTTTCATTTTCCCTAATGAGATAACGCTCATTTATAGCTCTTTTTGACTATGCATGCTCCTATTGTTATTTAGTGAAATAATACATACCCTAAGCCTATTCGTCCTTCAAATATTATTTGCGAAGTATATCACATTTATTGTGGGTATCGACGGTATCGTATTAAGCATTCTTAATTTATAATGTACACTTGAAAATGTCTTTTTATAGCTCTAAAATATAAACAGAGATCTCCTAAAATTTATCTTGAACGACCATCCAAAATTATACAAAGAATTGTAGAAGTTTAAAGATATTGAAAGGTAAGGTAACAAGAAAAGGGCCAGCTTCTTGATACTTATTTATTTTTTTCTTTTTATTATGCAAGCTGTTCTTTATCATTTTCAAAAATTAATGAATCCCCTAGTATATTTTATAAATAATATAAAGGGGTGGCATAACAACTTGCCACTAATATGATCATCCTTTCTATCACAACGTACTATTTGTATCTGGTACTGTCAAAAACTAACCCGATTTGAACCGCTAATGATCTGAACCTGATCTGTACCCGAATAATCGGGTGAAATAGTGACCTGTAACCCAACCTGAATCGACCTGATGTTAACCGACAACCGATTTGATCCAATATTTTATAACCTAAACCCGAACCTACACCCGATCTGATTTTAACCGTCAACTAATTTAATCCGACCCGACAACAATCCAAACCCGAATTAGTACTCGACCCAATTAGAACCTGAAAACAATTATAACCCAACACAACCTGTTATTGACCCGAGTCATGAAAGGTTTAATAAAATTTTACACACCTTTCGTTCAGCTAGTACAGTTATGTAAACCCTCAATCCTTAACAAAATATTGGTACAATTTGTTCAGTTTATATACCTTTTGTTCTCTAATACTTCGCATATAGGCTGAATGAATTCTTAATAATGTTTGATCAAATTATAAAAGGCGTAATTATATAGGTTCAGCTTCACCACATCGATATTTATTCGAATTGAATTTGAACCAAAACCAAGAATGATCTAACTTTAAGATTATCCGACCAAATAATTATCTAACCCAACCCTAACCCGAACCCGAATGTACCATCTATTAACCCGCCCAAACCCGACTCAACACAACCCAAACCTGAAATTGAACCCGATTTGAATTTGACTTGAATCGAACCCAACCTATACCCGAATAGGTAAACGACCCGAAATAATCTTGTACCCGACCTGAACCTGATTTGAGGCTAGATTGACCCGACATAACCTGATTCTAATTTAACCCGAAACCTAATTTGACCCGACCCGAACCCGACTTTAATATACCCAAATTGACAGCTCTATTTGTATCCATCTATCAAATAAATACGTTTTCACCCAAAAAATAAAAATAAAAAAAATCATATATTTACGTGAGTTTTTCTCTATCGAATTACTCCTAACCGTAGGCCTATAAAATTACAAAAATAAAAAAAAAATAAAAAATAAAATAAAATAAAATTATAGCCTTTTAATTTTACAACTTGCTAACCTTTTTTTTCTGAAAATAAAATTAATTCATTTAACAATTTGCTAACTCCATAGTCCTTTGTTCTCTATAAAAATGCCTATAGAAGTCTTGCTCAATTTTCCATATTTAGCGGGACATAGGTCTTGGACAATTTGGACGTGGGTCATGCCTTCTTTCTCATGCAACTTCTAATTATTTGATTAGATAGGTTAAATCCACTAATTAACATATGACACATATACTTTCTTAAAATCATGTTTTTTAGTGTATATAGCCAAACAATTCTTGGTCCATAGGTCAAACAATTTGCTTCGTATCTATAATCTGTTATCGTCTAATTATATGATGTGGTATATTATCAAGGTTTATATAAAGTTACACGTAACACATACACTTTTTCAAATACGTTTTAAATATAAAATTGTAGATTTCTTATGCCCGAATCTATGTACATGGAGCAATTACTAATCAAAATGTCGCATACTCGCGTCAGACCATCACTAGCTAGCTTGTATGAGTGTATGACTAAACGATATACATATCCAATAGATCACTAGCTTGCAAAGTATTCTGCATCTTTTTTAAATACGTATTTTTTTTTCCTAATTAATAGGTGAAGAGAACTTTTAGTTTTTAAATGAAAATACCATAAAGGCACACATTAATCATCACGTAAAGCTAAAAGTAATAAACCATACAAAGCCACTAAAAATACTAGTAACAATTTTCTAATGTTGTATGTCAATCAATCAATCATAATTTTTCCTTTATTGACTCCTTAACCCATTCATCTTAGCTACTACGAGTACTTCATAGTTGTTTCATGTTTGTAGTAGAGGACTAGAGGTGAGTATGATGTGCATCATTTCTTGATATTATTATTATCAAATCCCTAACTTTAGTGTAAGATTCTAACACACTAATTTTAGTGTAGTGACCAAGTGATTAGAGTTCCAATGTTTCACTAGCTAAATCTAGGCAATGTGTTTGGAGATAAAGAGTTGCCACTTAGGCAAAGTGCAAAACACTCAACGCGCACAACTTATTTAGATTTTGTCCTTAACCCATCAAATGGGTGATTCAATTCATGAAGACGATAGAATACATAATCAGTAAGATAATAAATTGATTCAAATCATCGCCAAAAACAATTATAATTTTGTACGAGTAAAACTAAATTAATGACACATACACGAAACCAAGAATCTCCATACAAATGTATGAACACATATTGTCCTCTTAATTGTATTTTTTCAATCATAAAATAAGATTAGCTAGATTGTCACGATCATAAACTTAATTTCTACATCAATGCTTACTAGGATTGAAATCCACAACACTCGATCACTTGGTCACTTATATATAAGTACATCTAAGAAAACAAATTTAAGATCTTTATTGGCAGTAGAAAATGAAATAGTGGCCACTCAATTTATAGTTGAGATCTTAAACTAACATGCATGTGTTCATAATAATGTACGAGTACTTATTTTTACAGTACTTCGATAATTGAATAATTTGATGAAGGACCAGCTTTTTTTAGTAAGTACATAATTATTAGTTGGCATACAAACAAGAAGTACTATACCTTCTTTTCTAGATACACCATGGTCATAATCTTGTGTGGTTCATCTCAATGACTTTTAAAAATTTTGTATTAGTACATTAAGATTTTTAATGGTCAAAGATGTATTAGAGATCATAAGAAAATATACATCCTCTATTTTTTTTACTTGACCTGTTTCTTTTATCACGTTTGTCAATGCAAAACTTTAATTCTCCATAAGTAAAAATTATAAAAGTTAGATATTATGATAGTACTTATTGAAACGAATTCAAAAATATCCAACATGAATATATCTTTTCTTACATATTATTCACAAAAAACGGTCAAAGAAGAGGTAGTGAATAGTGTAAAAGTCAAAGCGGGTCAAGTAAAAAAGAACGGAGGAAGTAAGCAATTAAGTAATGATAGAGTATAAAATCTAATCCTAAACCTCAATCATTGTTTAAACTTTTGGTTTAGTTGAATCTCTAACATGATATCAAAGCAAGCGTGACAAGAAGGTCACGAATCTCATCCACCCCTCCATTTAAGTGGAATATTTAGCGTTGATCAAGTATATGGAGACCCATGTTGCATCCACGAACATTTCATGCACCACGGCCAATGGACTCTTATATATATAGAGTTGTGATTGAGTATTAAACCTATTCTTGGACCTCAATCATAAGGTTCAAAATTTGGTTGAGTCAACCCTTTAACAAGTAAGTTACCCTAACATGTTTTTGTTTTTTTACAACACAATGCACTATAATTTGTGTTAAAAAAAATAAATAAATAAAAATAAAAAAATCAATTGTGCTAATCTATCTTACAACCTAAACACAACAAAATAATCAAAGTAACGATTTGAGATAGAAACACACTAGATCTATAATAATATATATTGAAAGTTATACTACTTCAATTATAGTAACACATTATGCTCCTCTTCCAGTCACAAATCATTTGATTCTTTAATTTAAACGCACTTCTTAATCAACAAAATGTCCTAGGACATGAGACAAATCAGATGTTATTAAGAGTACATTATTTTAACAAATCTTGTAAGTATAAAATACTTTTGCATGCACAATAAGACAAGGCAATACGTTCAAAACTAAAGCAATTAAAAGATGTAAAGTTAATCATATATGTATCACTAATTTCCTTTTCATATCAGAATAATATGCCTCGTAGAATAATCACACTTTATAAGTGGTTAATCAACCAGCCAATGGTTGATGAATTAAGAGATTATAAGCATAAAATCTATACTAATCTATTAAAAAGCGTTCTTAAAAACGTCTATACGCCACGTAGACCCCTTCTTTTCGCCACGTCACTTACTCAAGCTCTTATTATGTCTAGGCCTGTACAAAACTATCCGAGAATCCGAAAATCCGAAAATCCGATCCGCAACCGATCCGAATTTTAGGATATCCGATCCGAGTTTTCATTTCGGATCGGATATCCGATCCGAAAAATCGGATATCGGATACAATTTCGGATATTGGTTTTTAAATTTTCGGATATCCGATATCCGAAAAATATCCGAAAAAAAAGAATATTCTTAAAACAAATTAATAATCAAACAATCACCTATTCACCTTACTCACTTTCAATCTCTCACTAAATTCCTAAAAACCCCAAATTCCTCCCTTTCTCTCTCTACGCATAGTCGCTCAAGCCGCCACCCCACCCCACCGCCACCTTGGCCAAATCTTCTTCACGAAAATTACGCCCAGATCTTCTTCATGAGAAATACGCCTAGATCTCTTTCAATCTGATAACTTTTTGTTTTCTTCTTTTCTTAATTTCGTGCTTATTTATTAATTTTTGATCAAATTCTTATTTTTTGTTACTGGTTTATACTCCTCAACATGAAATGTTAGATTCTAGGGATAGGATAGGTGGTAAACTGATGATTTTGTGCAGGAATTTGACTAATTCGAGCAATTTTAGGGATGTTCATGTTTATAATGCTGCAATGTCTGGGCTATTTCCATACTTTTATGATTTTTGGAGATATTGATTAACCAGTATATCAAAGAGTTTGATTTTGATATTTTGTCTTGTTTTGTGCTGCATTTTAGTTCTGCTTAGATGAATGTGCCCTTTGAGTGTTTTGAATGTATGAATAGGCAATTAGGCATAATCAATTCTGAGTTTCAATAATATCGGATAATGGATATCCGAAATATCCGATCCGAATGATTTCGGATGTCGGATATCGGATATCCGAAATTATCGGATCGGATTCGGATATCAAATTTAGATATCCGATCCGTGAACAGGCCTAATTATGTCATGTCATCCACTCAATACCTCAATATGCCACGTCATCCACACACCCACTAATACTCCATGTTGTCTCAACTACATTTGAAAAAAATATATGAAAAAGAAGGTTCGAACATTTAATCTCTTAAAAAAAAAAAAATTGTTGTTTAACCATCTGGACTAATTATCAATTATGCTTTAACCTTGCACAATAAATAATATTATACTCACTACAAAGTATTGAAGGCACATACTACACACAAACTATTAGATGCTTTTAAAAATTAATAGTTGCTTAACTATAGAAGTAGTAACTCAGGGCAACGCCCGGACTACTCACTAGTTATTATGTTTAAATCCAATAATCAACTACGTAATTAAATTAGCTTAAAATGAGTATGTCCACCTAATTTATTAGCAATATTACGTAGCACTGCGTATTACGTATATATAGTGGGTATATAACAAAGCATATACTTGGTACTTTTAATGAGGTAAATTAACTGGTGGGGTTTCAAAAATCACGAGCAAAAAGCCTATATTATTTTAGAGTAACATGACTGAATATTCTTTGGTACAAATTATGAAGAGAATAATTTTATCTTCTTGAGTCCACTTAGATCTAATCAATCATATAAATGAGCAAAAGGAGCTATAGAAGAGTTTTATTTCAAATAGTTAAATTTTTAGGATGGAAAAGAAAAGCAAATCCGACAATAGAAGAGAAAAGCAATACAAATTAAAGATAGATCGATGGAGTAACTAATTGGGTCTCAATAATAGAATAATTCCCTTAACTAGATATCTTCGATATGAGCTATGTTTTCATTCGTTAACATCTTTGCTATGTTATACTCATTTCATTCCACAATAAACACATGTATTTTAGCAAGTTAATATCTTACTAGTCTTGTTATAATATTTCTGCCAATTAAAATCTTAAGTACACAATAATACATACATTGCACAAACCATTAAAAGAAATAACTAATCACATTATAGAACATTCTTCAATTACCTTGACATAGGCTTAAACCAACACAAGAAATAACTTGCACACGCGCACTCACACGCTAAGCATGTCATCGCATAAAGACTTCTTGTACTAGAAAGCGAGTAATTAGCTAAGGTTGCATCGCGTCTATGTATTGGCCCTCAAATGCCAAGTTTTTTTTTCCACAATTTCTTCATCAAGATGAATTACCATTGTATACTTCTATCTAAATCCTCCTAAACATAATCATGATTAAATCAAATTCAATACTACATACAAGTATTACTTGTGTGTAGTACGAAGTATATAATATGATTGCATGTGTAAATAGAATAAAGGAAACCAATTTATCGACAAATCCTTATAGTAACGGCGTAGTAAATGGTACACCGGCCTACAAATATTGGCCTGTGCAACTAATGACATCCCTAATTATTTTATTTTTTTTGGCCTAACAACTTTTTATTTGGCTCCATCCTACACAACTTCACTAACCACTTTTTCTTAATTATATTATTAATTTTGCTGATAAAGTTCTAATGTGTACACCAATTATATTGTACTAAAAGACATCAATGTCGTCGCAATTTTCATTAATAAATAACATAAATTATGATTATTAAAATACTTATACATAATCTGTAAACCATGTAACCACATGCTTAACACTAAATAAAAGAGAAGCTCTTCCTTTGTTGATGGATTACTTACAAAAAGAATACATACCTTTGAAAATTCGATAATTATATATACTACTTAATTAGATTGCATTGTCATCTTTTTCCTTGCCAAATGTATTAACAATGAAAAGTAATAATAAAAATAATACAAGGCATTGCTTAAGACACTCACTAGTTACAAACTAATTAAAATCGGCTTATCATGCCTAGCTATCAACGCCGATATAATGTGCATGTGTAATAATATTATTCATATATACTTATTCTAAAACTTAATATACTATACACACACATTCCTCCAAACCCTCTCGCCTCTTAGGCTATTAGCCATGTTACTTACTATATATACTTTGTAATCCCGACTAAACAAAAAGCTCATAACAAGGTTCCAGCATAAAACCAATCACCACCGTACCACTTCAGCTAGCTAGGATATATTAACATATAATATCTTAAACGTACATTGAATGTGAAACAAAAGTAGTTTATACATTGAAACTAACTCGATCAAATACGCACACAAATGATCAACAAGTATATAAAAGATTGGTCAGAAGAATATGTACTACATTAAATTGTGATGAATGAATTTTAGCCAGAAAATGATAATTAACAATTTAATTTGGGTTGAAATTGTTGAAAATGTCTGGCTGGACCACAGGGATTTGAAGGGGTAGTGAATAATAATATAGCAGTTAGGATTCTGATTCTAAGGTCTGATTTAGAGCCACAATTTGCACAATTGTTCTCAGATCTTGTCCTTAACTTTGTACAACTATATATTATACTTTATACAATCATATAATCCCTAAATAATACACTGTTGTACTATACTCTTAATTAAATCATACAATAAAATTGCATAAAAATATGAAAATTTAATAATGCTATACCAAATAATAATAATCAATACTACAAACTAAAAAGTGTATACATCAAAGTCCTTCCTCATCAGTGACGAAATTGTTAATTTTGGGTTGTCATGCTCAATATCATGACACGAATGGTGGACCTCACCATTATTATAAAAATAATAATCTACTTTTTTATTTTTTTTTATTTTTTTTTTGCATTTTTTAATTTTTATAAATTTATTTTATTTTTTTTATTTTTGATAAAGATTCTAATATTCTATTAATAAGTTTCCTAGTATTCTATGATTTGGCTATGTTGTTAATTAGTTATTAGTATTAGGTGTTTAGGCATATAAGAAGAAAAAAGTCTAGAGAGATTCCTATACCTTATAATATATATGTCTATTGTTTCCATAAAAATAATCTTCATATTTGAGAAAGATTTGGTAAGTCAACATGATCGTCTAAATTTTTGTTAGTTCTTTGTTAAAATCTAGTCTAATAAGCTTTGTGGTGATTATAATTTTGATTGACTTAAAGAGATCTTAATCATACAAAAATGTGTATGTACATTTGAGTTTAGTATGAATAATAACGGTTGATCTCTTTTGAATTTAGAATGAATCGTATAAATAATTTTTTATATTTCAAAATTGGCAGTATCCTTTATATATATATATGTTCGCTGGTCATGATAAATATAGAGAAAGGACATATAAAGTAGACGAAACACATATATAAGTCATGTCAATTATAATGGTAGGAAATGTTGTCTTTCCATGTTAGATTAATTTGATTTAGGTAGGACATATTGCCGAGGGAAGCATATATTATATGATCGGTTGATTATTATTGTTATTATTATTGCATTGAGCAAGTAGAGACCCAAATTAAATGTGAATTGGATTGAAAGTTACAAGTTATCACACTGTTTGGCATGTAGATGATTGAATTGGAGTACTAACACATCTAAACCAAAGGGGTTCTCCATTCTCTAAGCTAGTGGTGTATGTATCATTGGTGCAGTGACCTAAATTAAAGCTATGTACTCCATATATATCTATTGTATCATTTGTATGTGAGCTGCAAGTCTTGTAGGTAAATTATTAGATACATTTGATGTACTCTGTAGTAGTTTTATTTCGTGGATGATTTATAACTTGACGTGAATGATCAAATTTATTGAATTGAAAATGTGAATAAAGAGTACTGAAACAAAAACGTGAACAAAAAAAAAAAGAAAATTATTGCAGTAAGAATGATAGGAGAATACATTTTCAAATCTTTTTTTTTTTTTTAAAAAAAAAAAAAAAAAAAAAAAACACCTTGAAATTTAGAGTCACTACAACATCAAAAAAATATGCTAAATTTAGTACTCCAAAGAGTAATGATGTAAGAGAGAAATTTATACGTAGTATAAATTATGACTATGTTTCTAATTACTCCACATTCCATAGTTTCTAATTAAAACAAAAAAATGAACTCCTTAATAAGAGAATTGAATTTAGGTGAATTAATTAAATTAGATTATGAATATGTTTCTAATATGAACTCCTTTTTTTTAATTATTATTTGAATTGTTACTATGTCAGCTTCAAAACATAAAGTTTAACACATACACATTATAGAAATCTTGAGAATCAGTGAGTATGTCAAGTAGCATGGTGAAAGTGTTGAAAGGGTGATATATCCAAAATCTATTACAGCAGAGTATTGAATTTTTTCTGCAACATTGTCTTTGCGGCTCACATTATTACCCCAAATAATTATCCCAAATAAGAAATTAAATTATGGAATCTCTTTTTGATATTTCATAAGTTGCTTACATAGTGGCATTAGTAATATTTCTATACATCACAACATGCATCCATAGTACAGTTTTCTTGGTCTCTACCTTTTTTTTTTTTTTTTTTTTGGACAAGATGGTCTCTACCTTGTTGTAATTCGTTGTTTTCATTAATTTGTCAATATTTTTGGAAGTACTACTTGAGTTGTAATCATGGACATTATTATATTCGTGAATTATCTAGGAAAGCTCAGTTGGCCTAGTTTAAGCGTGATTAATTGCCAAGTTCATGCAAAAAATTGTACTCCGTACATTACTTTTTTTTTTTTTACAATAGCAAAGGCAAAAAATTGTACATTGCTTCATTTTCCCTCATATCCTGTATATGTAATTAAAGAACCCTTAATGGCTTAATTATACTCCCTCCGACCTTAATTATATGCCTATTTCTTTCATTTATTACTCACATAATAGAGAGAAATAGGCATATAATTAAGGAACGGAATAATTTATCTCCAATTACAATTAAGATTCCTTCTCCTTCTGTGACAATATATTCCATGAAAATTTTACAGTAGTCACTTGAAATATGACTACCATAAAGATTTCATGATTATATAGTTCATAATTGATATATTTTTTTCAGATAATACTTTATTTTAGATATAAAATAGTATTATCAACATTTTTTTGATTTATCAATTAGTTTCATTTATTTAATTTTTATTTTATTTTATAGTTTCTTGAAAAAAAATTATTTTATGTTGGATTGAATGTTTTAAAAAATATATTTGCATTGTAGATATAATAAGATTAATTGTGACCATTTTATAAGGTGAAAAAAAACTAATCAATCATATTATATATCACTAAAATAATGTGGTAGTTTAATGTACAAGTAATCTTTTGTAAATATTTTAAAATTTATGTTTCCATTGGAATCTTAATAATATAACGCAACAATTAATGGAATAGGTAAATTTATAATAATCATTAATCAATCACCTAGGGTATCACACGTAGATTAAAGCTAGACTTTGTTTTAAATTGAAATTTCAAATCAATTTTTATTATTGAAAATGACACTTAAATTAAGAGTCCCTTTGCCTTATAAAGTTATAAGTGGTGAATTTCCTTTTTCCTCTCAACCTTGATTATTTTCTAGAAACTTCATATTTCAGGACCATTTTCAGACTTTCTCCATCTTTTGACATATAACTAATAATGTGAATTTGTGACAACAACAAAAAAACCTGAAGCTCACGTCAAAGAATCAGAGATTAAAGATTCTAAAAAAATTGTTGGATGAACAAAAACCACAGCATTTTATTTTTTATTTCATTTATTTGTGGATTGGGGAATTTGATGCACAAAACTTGATCTTACAAGGTTCACATTTTTGTTAACCAAAATTTGAAAGATCAAGATCAAATAACTCTACTTTAGGAGACCTTCACTTAAGCTTGAAAGACCATTAAGATATTTTTTTTTTCCTTGGGTCCTCATCAATAGAATTTAGATTCTAATTTCCAATAATTATTTCATTTCGTTTATCAACCAATAAAACTTTACTCTTTTTAACATTTTATTAACGACAAATAAAAAATAATTAAATCAAAACACGAAAGTCTTGTTTCAATTTTTGCATTTTCAACCTTATAACCACCCATTCCCTGTATTAATTGACAGGATGACTAATGTGTTTTCTCTATTTATCGTTTTTGCGTTCTTGTTTCCTACATCCCCGCAACATATATATTGAGGGTGGAAATGTAAATCATTTAACTCTACCACACTCTACGTAATGAAAATCAAACTCGATTCTTTAAGGGTTGTAAGGTGAATATATGATGAAATAGTACCAAATTGATTCTTCAAATTAAGCCATGTTATCATTGGATACTTCTTGATCCCTAAAGTTTGACATGGTCCCTCGTCCAAGTTCATCATAGTGCATGAAAAAAGGACCCACCAAGTAGAAAGAGACCAATAATATGACTCAAACTTCCTACCCCATTGGATTAATGGGTCCCATGCATATATAATATAGTTTCATCATTCACTGGTATGCCTAATATAATATATTGGCTATGCATTATTTATGGGGCCATTGTCCTGTTAACCATCACGCTTATATTATCTTACGTCTACTCTAAAGTCTAAGTAAGTCGAAACATTGCATATTTGCATGGGGTCCTGGATCTTGCTCATACGTGTAATTATGCAATTGTGTGAATGATCGATGTGATCATGTGTATATGTATATATTATGGAGTACTTCATACATATGTGTATATCCTTTTATATCATGTTATACATCATAAATCACTTGATGTCCATATTCTTTGCATGTTATATATTATCAGTTTATCACTTACTATTTGCTTCCCGATTAGCTCCAAATTCAGACCTATAATAATACCTTTTAATATAATCGTTGATCACCCTCATTTTAAGCATAACTCATATTTGTACGACAATAAATGTACTCATCCTATTCTCATCACCACTTGTCCACTTCTATCACCATCAGACACCAGATCAATTCAAACCTCCATAACCACCCTACTTTCCCAACATCTTTCGAATCGCTGTGAAAAGACATATAAAATCACTCAAATGACCTTAAACTAATAAAGATCGTTAAAAAAAAACTATACAAAAAAATTAATCAATGAGCCACAAGCAATAAAGTGAAATGATGAACCAAGTGGTCTCATAAGAATCAAACTAATTAAAGGAGGGTCACAAGATAGGCAAGTATAAAGTCCTAAGAAGGAGAAGTTAGATTAGTTAGATATATATAAGGTGCCAAAAACATCTTCAAAAGGCATTGACAGGGAAACCACTATAGACAATGCCAACTTGGTCCCCTTAATTAACTTTTTCTCAACCGTCCAATGTGCCCACCAAAGGAGAGCTCACTATCTCTATATTAACGACTTGTATGTATTGTTACATTTTAGCCATTATATTGTTTTTTCATCAATTAAATTAAAACCTTTATTATGTCAATTACGGATTATCAACAACCATAACCAAGTTTTACTCCTTAATGAAACTTTGACTCAGATCATATATCATCATATATCAAATGACCCTCAAGAAGTAAACTTCTATACTACTAGACACTAATACATGTACTTCATGCTAAGATTGTATCTTTGTTACTACACAAAAAATTACTTCATAGTTAATAATAGGCGATCATCTCCCACACAAAATATCTATTATTAATCACATGAACTAAGGATTTGATAATTAAGTCAACAAATTCTCCATTTTACTCTCGATCGATTAGAGATCAAGATACTAATTAATAAAACAAAAGGCTTTAACCTAACGATTTTTATGAAACGGAGGTATTGTGACATTTAATAACCTAAATTTTATTTTCCGGGTACTTTGGAGTTGGAAGCTTAATAGGCGGTTATACTGACACGTGGCAAGCAAAAAGGACTAAGACATTGGGACCCACTCTGAGAATGATCTAACACGTGTTAGGCTTATGAAAGATTAAAAAAATGTATCCCTACCCACGTGGACTGTAGGACCCCTATAAGAGATTTAAATTGAGTGCCGCAGTCAAATTATGTGGGGCTCCACATCCACCCGTGGGGTCAATCATGATTTATCCTTCCATGATGCTTTTTTTTCTTTTTTTAAGGGGTAAATACAGTCAAATCAGAAAAATACAGTACGAGCTGAGTATGTATAACTGTACAAGATATTGATCTTACTCCGTAGATTTTGAATATGGAGTAATAAATCAATTAATTTAACCAACATCCAATTTTCTATTTCGTTATTTAAACCTATTACGACTTTATATGTATTACTACCTACGAGGAATCCTAATACATCACTGTTAGACACAAATAAAACTGCATAACATCGTTTTGTACTACTGAAAGTCCTATTAGTACTGTTGAAATGTTTTTTCCAGCACTACTCTGAGTGTCTTTTGTACTACTAAAATCATATATAGTACTACTAAGAATGTTTAGTACTCCGTAGTACTATATTATTGTCTCTCAGTAGCACTCTTAAAATGTCATTATTTACAAATTTGCTATTGTTATGTATTTGCTTGTGTCTAACTGTAAGATCCTAGGAAGTGTTCTACTACATACTACTCCGTATTTTATAGATGCACAAGTTGATCTAAGCTTAAATATACAAGCTACTCCCTTCGTACTTAAAAATTTGACTCGATTACTTATTATAGAGTTTAGACTCTTGTGCTTATGAAATGCATGGAAAGTATAAGTAAAGGAAAGAAGGAGTGGATATATATAGTATAGTTTGATAGCCGATGGGATTAAAGGATGGGTTGATGTAAAAAAAGTGGATGATATAAAATAGAAGAGATGGTGTATGAAGGTGTAAATAGTGTGGGATATGAGAGCGAGATAAGATAGTAAAAGAGAATCTCTAAATAATAAATAACGAAGCAGAATTACGTCAAATTTTTTAAAATGACTCAAAATGAGAAACAAGTAGACAGAGTACGTGGAAAATTAATTAACTATAATAATTTTATGAAAAATTTAATTTTTTGTGTTTGAAATTGTGTAAAACTTATGAGTAGTTACATTTGGATATTCCTATATTAGGTACTCGAAGTTTACAAATTCCTATTAAACTGATTTTTATTGATATGTGATCAATCTATTTCAACTATTAAACATTCTCGATCTAAAAGTTTGAATAGCACAATTCATATCTTTATGTAGCTAAAACCTTAGTGGTTGTGCCATTACCAATAGTATTGGATTGTAGAACCTAACAAGTTGTTATGTGCATGTTGATGAGCCGGACTTTAAGGTGTTTAAAACATTTTTGTTGCTACTCCATATTACTATATTAGTCTATACAATTACACATGTTTGGTCTCCTAAAAGAGTAAAAATTAACCACGCTATAAATTTGGTGTGATAGTTGATACTCGTCTTATTTCTAAGTTTATTTAAGATTTTCATCAACGTATAGTTTGTTATCAAAGTTAGTTTAAGCATTTGGGATTTTGAAAGAGTTGACATGTGAATTTATCATATGCTACATTATTTTGGTTCTTTCATGTACTTTTAATCTGATACAGATAAATAGACTTTATTAATATTGGTTTTTGATTGATAGAACTTTTTACTTAACAAATTAGGCATTTGCTAATCAATAATGATACCGTACCATGCATGAAAATATTGTTTTATACGTGAAAAGTATACATTGAAATGGGAATAAATTAGAGGAGATAAATGGTCGATAATGATTATTGTGGTTTTCTTGCATCAAAATGCATGGATTTCCCTAGTTATTTACGCATACTAGCTCTTTTAAATTTGGTAGTTAAAAAATGAACTCTCAAAATATTGACTTCCTTTCATTGAGGAAAATAATACTCCTATAATGCATGTTTATTGTAATCGATTGTTGTCAAAAATAGTTGGCTAAAAAAGATTTGGCATGTATAGGTTGCTTAAGTATAGTTGGCTATTACAACATTGAGCTGGCTAAATTGGATATCCAATACAATCCAATCCAACTTGTTGGATATAATTAAAATTTTCAAATCGAAAATAATTAACTAACTTGATTCTACAAAATAAATATTAGATCCAAAAATTTATTACGGAGTATTATTGTACAAAATAGGATCGAATTATCCAATGTTTTTAGATATTTTGTGATAGGGAAGTAAAAATTCAAAATATTTTCTGGAAGGTTTTAAAAACCTATCAAACATGATAGTATTATACGGAGTATTACATTAATTGATCACAATAATCCAATTAACATTTTGGAATCAATCTGAAGTTGTTTTTTAGTTTTTTTTTTTCCTAAAACAATCTAAAGTTTTTTAATCAACAACTTCTTAGGGCTTTAATTTTAATAAATTTTATTAATAATTAAATTAACCAAGTAATTCAGAGTCCGAAGAATTATATAAATATCCGATATTTATTATCCATCCTTATATGGAAATATTGAATTGAATCAGGTTGATCAGATATATTCTAGTTTAGAATTTGTTATATACACCCGGGTGCAACGCACACCTGAGGTCATTTACTCATTTAATCAACAAATGAGCAATAATTAATATTTTTACTCATTTTTATTGTTGGTTGTATTAGTAAATGACCCCGGATATACCGCATGTACGGTACACTCGGGTGTACATAATATGCTCTCGTTTTAGTTGTCCTTGCTACAAGTCTACAAGGCCTACAGATGTAGTTCAATACAAACAGAATTTAGGCACAATATAGACATGTAGTATGCTTAGATAAAGGTTGCTACAACTGTAGTTCTATACTTCTATTCATACGCAACTACGAATTGAAAATGGTAAAACTAACAAAAATATCCGAGTTAGCTTATCACCTACTCAACTAACATATTACAAAAATTGAGAAACCTAACAAACAATTTTGACAACTAATTCATGCCATAAATTCAGATAGCCACTTGATCCTAATTTAGTGTAGTAATTGTTACTAATCCAAGAAATCAGTTTCTAATCATTGATTTTTTGCAATTTGCTCTTCTTCTTAAGGTTGTATTTGTAGCCCCTACATACTTTATTATGTATTTTTCTTATTAAATAGGCCAACTAATCTCCTTGCAAATTACTCCTTTAATGATCTAATTAAGCAACTTGAATTATTCCTCTCTATTTCACGCTAATTTCAACTTGCAGCTTCTTTCTTCAATGAATGTAGCCTTGCTCTTATCTTAATGTAAGAATCTAAGATATTTTGTAAAACAAAATTTCGTATTGGGTGCGGCTGGTCACGCCGTGTGACCGCTTACAAAGAAACAAAGTAATTCCATAACACTGACTAAATAGTCCCAGTAATATTGATTGGTAACCTCTGTAATACTAGCTGGTAACCCATTTATCATTGACCAAGACCATCAAGTAACCCCTATAACACTAACGAAATAATCGCTAAGATGATTGGGCACATCATGTGACCAGCCACATACATATAAGAATTTGTGTACTTTTTTCGTTTCATAATAACTTTGCCTAATTATTTTGGTGCAAACCAAGTTTATCGAATAGGTAGAATTAATTATATTCCAAATCAAGGAAATTATATCGCTAAATAGGGTGGGGGGGAGGGTGATTTACTTTACCTATCACTCAATTTTTTTTAAGATGGAGATTGGAAACTTGAACTTTAATGTGCTTAGACTGTCATTTGACGTGGGCTGATGCTTAGCACAATGAAGATTTATTAAACTTAGCTCTATTACTTTGAATTGAATTAAAAAATTCTCCCAAAATTGAAGGTTATGCAAAATTCATTCCATACTGAAATGAACCAAACTTGGATCAGATCAGGACTTGTTCTCTTCTCCTGAAACAAGTAGATCTAGTCTGATATGAAGTTTTATTATCTGGTCTGGTCTGATCTAATTTAAAATTTTGACTAAATTTTAACCGCATTTTAATACTAATCTATAAAGAAAAACATCATCAAATTGAATCCTGTTAGATTTTCTCATTATAACTTTTCAAATATGTAATTTTTATAATTTTTTTAATACGCAATTAACATTGTTTAACAAAAAGTAAATGATAATCAAAAGTTTTGATCTGATCTGAATTTATTAAGGAATAAGTAATAAGTATCTTAAATAAGTTGAAGAGAACAAGTCCTGAGGAATCGGTCCAGCCTTTGGTCCTTGAAAAACCCTAATTATGAGTTTTAAGTCCTACCAAATCCTAAAAACTTCTAGTTTACCTAGTTTTACTTTTCCTTTTACGGGTATCATTTTACATACACCACTATATTACAGGATCTATAAAAGGACGATGTAAAATTATCAATAATATGATTAAACTGTAGTGAAATTATATATACATTGTGAACTTGCTCCTCTCTTGCACCAAAATAAAAAATTATTGATATGCACCTAGAGAATTTTAGTTAACATATTCCTAATCTCAACTAATAAATCCAATAAAACAGTGAGCAAAACATGATAGTAGTAGCTTCACGCGCCAAATAAGGCGCTTGAGTATCACTAATTATTTAACTCACATCCTATTCATCCATTTCTACAATAATTCAATCACTCAATCACCACTTTCCCAATGTTATGTTTATTTCATTTTTCAATTTATAATACTACATCAGTTTCATATTATTTACAATAATTTAACATAAAATAGTGAAAAAATTGTTTAATCGTTGCAAATAATACGAAAATGAGGTAATACTTTAATTTTTATTTCATTTTTCAAACAATTCCGTTCCATTCTCTTTATACAAATCACATGAATCTAATTCTTCCTCTTTCTCTCTCTACCTCCATTTTAATTTCCCCTTTAACCTGAAATGCATCATAAATACATCCTAAATTCAAATGAAATGAAAATTATTGGGACCCACTACATAAAAATGTACTTCTAAAAAATCTCTATATATACTTGCTTCATCTTCAAACACAAACTTATGTTTTACTTACTACTACTACATTGAACTCTTTTCTCATCTTTTAGCTTTACCATATTATAATTTGTTTAATTTTTTGTCAATCATTCATTTAAATAGTGGTTATTAATGGCCAAAGGCCGGAGATTAACCTCGAGCCGAAGCGACCGGCTTCTTGGCACGGGGTCTTATAATAATTACTACGGTCACGGCCACGACCACGACCACGACCATGGTTACCAAGAAAACGGCACGGTTACCGATGTAACGGAATTCGGGGAGGAGGATGTTTGGTCGATGGTGACCGACACCTCGGAGAATCACCATCATCATAACCACATCCGCGAGTGGGACTCACGCGCCACCGTGGAGAGTGAGCGTAGGCGAATGGACGTGGGTGTCACGTGCCACCAGGATGAAAGGCACGTGGGGGGCTTGTCCCTGGCATTTGAGGACAAAGCGCCGCCGCCGTCAAGCCGCAGGATTTTGCACCAATACGGAGGTGCCACGGGTGCAAGTAGGGGCCCACGTGTGGATACCAGACACGTGGCCTCGTCAGCTCCAGTAAACGTTCCTGATTGGAGCAAAATCCTCCGAGTCAACTCGGCCGAGTCATGTGTCGACTCGGACGAGGATGACCCGATTGGTGACTCGGCGGTCGAACCGCCCCATGAATACTTGGCTCGGAGTAGGAAAATGAATGCATTTTCGGTTTTCGAAGGCGTGGGCCGGACCCTCAAGGGCCGTGACATGACCCGGGTTCGCGACGCAATATGGAGCCAAACCGGGTTCGAAGGGTAATTATTAATGAAACACATAATAAATCAGTAAAAAAAAAATTATATATTATGGTGTAAAATTTTTTCCCTCCTTAAAAATTAGTTAGTTAAACCGAATATCGTTTAGAAAATATTTTTTGAACCGGGAGAAGGTAATGAAAATGAATCGACTCGGTTTCGAGTCGACTCAGTGAGTTAACGAGTCCGAGTTTATATGCCTAAAGCCTAAAATACTCTCCCTAAACTTTCTGTCTTTATTTTGCTATTTTAGCTGGGATTTGGCAATTGTTTAGTATTTGTCAATTTTAATTTTTACTCCTAGTAATTTTGACAGAAGGAAATTGTAATTTAGTAGTAGTAGAACTTTTGAGGCAAATAATTGTAGAGTGAAAGTTTTTTGGCACAGTTTTTTTGACTTATATTATGTCTTTTGTGTAAATTTCACAATAACAATGAGTGCCACTATTTTAATTATTTGATACTCTAATTAATGACGAGGTTAGGCTTATCCGTTATTACATGGTAATTCAGAAAATGTTTGGTTGATCCGGAAAATTTTAATCCTTATGCATTTACAGGCCAGGTTATTAATCTTTAGAGTCAATGTATTATTGTTTGTTCGCTAATTATTGATCTCAATTTTACATTGAATAGGTGCATGATGAGCTTGAAATGCATTGGTTATGGTGATTGATGTGGATTGAGGATGACATAATCACATATTAGGTGACACTAATGATGTTAGTATTAGTGCTAGTGTAATAAAATTGCAATTTTAAAACAAAATGCTACTATGATTTAAGGTAAGGCCGATGTGGACTACTAGTGCATTTTAGTCCCTTGAAACTAAGCTAATTCAATGGACAAAGAAAGATGCATATAAATACAATAAAATATCTTGTGAGTCCAACTATTTTTAGTAATTGAAACTTAAGTTTGTTTTGTTAGAGAGATAATTTTCTTACTAATAATTATATGATGAAGGTCGAGTTGATGTGATAGAGAGAACACTTGATATAACTTTTGATTTGAAAAAAAAATATATTTAGAGCCAGTAAAAAATAAACAAAAAGAGTATTTAAGGACAGAATTAGCATAAGTTTATTATCGATTTATGAAAATATTCCGATTGTGAAAAAGTTAAGGTAAAATGAGGGTCAAAACAGATCATATTTCTTAACGAATTTGTATATAAAAATGCCTGTTTTTTATAATCACGTCATTAAGTCATGAGTTCATACTAAATACCAAGCATTTCTAGTAATTTTATAGCATGGCTACCATAAGAATCAAAATACAAAAAGCTCCAACATCAAACTAGTCTAAAAGATAGTAGAAGAAACAAAAACCCAAATGAATACAAAAGCATTTCATTTCAAAAGGTAGACAAGGGGAATAATGATCAAAATAGACAACAATAATATTTTTTTCTCTTAGATTTTTTTTTAAAAATTTTATTTTTAAAAAATAATTTATTTGTGGGGGCCTTCAAGTTCAAGCTCAAGGGAGAATAGAGCCAATTGGCAACAATTTACCAAAGAGAATGGAGGTGGTTCATAGTTACGTCATGTTTGTTACTTATCAAAGAGAGTGAGAAAATAAGGGACCGTTTGGTTGCACAAGTTGACAAGGTCTTTGGGAAAAAAATAATGTTATTATGTACTTGTAAAAAATGACACATTTTTTGGTGGAGTTTGAGCTTTTCTTTCAAACTTTTTTAAGAAAATGACTTAAGTTGGTTTAAGTCACTTGCAATTTTTTCATATTATAATTCTCCCTAGGACCCCAAACAACATTATATATTTTTTATCTTTTGGTGATTTATTTTTGGTGCAATTATCTTTTGGTGATTTGGATATTAGATTAATTGAGGTGGTCCTTGTGTATTCACATTATCAATACTCCACTATACTTATAAATTAATAGGGGATATTCCTCTAATCTTTGACTTATGATAGAATACTAGTTTGACTACAATTGTTTGTAATAGTTGCTTTGCATCATGTTCTACTTCACTTTCTTGTACTCTTAAGGCATACCAAAGCAATTTCATAGGACATACTTTGTCCTTCAGATTGGGGTTTAAGGATATATTCTTTTGCGTAAATTTTGCTTATTTAAATTTGTTTGAGCTTGTTTTCTAATTCTTATTTTAAATTGTTTGAATATACTCTGTTTGTTATCATAATTTTCTTAAGTTGGAAATTGAGTAATACTAGGCCATCTAAACTTGTTTTAATTTTGTTTGGTAAGTTACATTATAAATTTATAATGGCTAAAAACTAGATCATACCAAATAAAATTGAGGGATTTTAATCCAATAATATATTTTAGTAATAAATTAATTTAAAATCATATGTATTCCTATTTAAAAGTAAAGATATACAAGCATATTAAACTTTGGTATGTTTATTCAATTTTGACATCTGATTGTTAGTTATTAAAATACTTGAATATGAAATGCAACCTACATTTTTGTGGAAAGAAAAAACATATAGATTGTTTTTACAGAAATTAAAAGACAATGCAAATCTCAAACTAGGTTGAGCCTAAAACAGTTGGTCTTGTATACTATATGCATGTTGCAACTATTTGATTATTCAACAATGATACGACACAAGTTTCAAATGTTCATTGTTGCAAGCTACTCTAAGCACATTATGTATGTATTTTGAACTTTTGAAGGGGACAAATCAGAGATTATCAATTAGATACTTCTTTCATATATTATTGTGATTAGAGCTCACCTCAATTATGATGAATGTACAAAGTTGTGTAGTTACGGAGTAACACTTATCAAGTTACCAAACAATCACACGATTCACACCAAGATATATATATATATATATATATATATATATATATATATATATATATATATATATATATATATATATATATATATATATATATATATATATATATATATATATATATATATATATATATATATATATATATATATATATTTTTTTTTTTAAAAAAAAAAAAAAAAAAAAAAAAAGGAGAGAAAGAACAACCCGTTAATGTTACTGTTACGCTAGCATCCTACAACTATAGTTCCTACTTTCTACCCATGAAAATTAGTGTATGATTGAATGTGTGATGCCATTGAGATTTCAACCTCTAATCAGATGTCATGTCAAATTATTATAAAAAGATGTTGACATGCATAGAATAGCCTTACAATAATCAATGTTGAGCCCAAATAAATCTAACAATAAGCTAGAACCCATACCTAGCTAAGGTAGAAAAGACCTACGAGTAGTATTTTTACCAATCTTCAAAATTAAATACGCAGTATATTTTTTTTTAATTCAATTTATTCATAAATAAAAGTCATATGATATATACAATGAGATTTATATCTAACAAATACATGATCGTTGAATCAAATAAAAACATCATCTTTATAAAGCTATGATCGTTATTGCAAATTATATACTTTTCGTATCCGCTTTTATATTGTTGTAATTTACAGTCTTTTTTGATGAGGGGGTCTATCGTTATAAATGTGAATTAAAGAAAATTTGTTAAAATAATTCAAGCTATATCTAGCCTGAAACCATGTTTGCTTATCTTGCCGTTAATATCAGTTTAAACTATATTTTATTTCAAAAATCGAAATTGGCACCATTAGTAATAAACAATTTTATAATTTTATGGAGTATGGTTGAACTTTTAAACTAGTCACAATAACCTATATTACTTTGTGCAGGTTAGGAATCAAAGTACTCATCCTTTATGCATAAATGCATGTCATATTGTCAATCACTCAATTTTATTACTAAGAACAAACAAAAGCTCAAGTCCCAAACTTCTTGTTACAATTTTGATACGCACGAGTAATATAACAGATTTTAGAATTTTTAAAGTTAGTACCTTTTGTGTCTTTCACTCGATATCACCCAATTGGAACAATGAACTTTTATCTTTAATTTGTTTTTCTTCGCGTGAAAAATATTGCTAATTGACTTTAAGCTTTCCTATTCATCAATTGCAATTTTAATCAAACTCAATGATATGGCAGGAAATTTACAATCAGCGTGCTTTAAGTATTCTTTCTCAATGAGGTTAAACGGATTTGTACCCGTTGGACTTGGACGTGATGGTCGAAATCGACCATTTGCAGCGACCAAGGACCAGACCGGAAATATTCACTTCCAAATCTCGTGTTTCATGTCAGGCTTGAGTTTTGACTAGTTTCGTGTTGATTTTAAACTTACAAAAAATAAGAACTCGGTTAGAATTAATTCGATGTAATATATGTTATACCTAATTGTGCACGTACACTCTCTATATAACTACCAAGGACATATATTGATATATATATATACTCCGTACCAAATAAAACTTGACTCACTTATTAATAAATTTATTATCTAAAATCTTAAAGGTATGACTGGGTAAAGATATCCGTGGAAGTAAATGCATTATAAGTGATACTAATAAAATTGATTTATGTGGTTATTAATCACATTTTTAATTGCACTTATTCTATCAGGACAAGGATTGAAAAAGATATTATTAGTCTACATACTCGTACTACACTAGACATTAATCATTAGGTCACGCTATTTAATAAATCACCGTAATTAAATACAATAATTGCTAGTTTAGGACCATTTCTTAGTTCTAGAATATGGATTACGACTACGTCGTTGTTATTGTTATATGATACAAGTATAATTTTATTATTTTTACAAAAAATATCATACATGTATCCCGTCCACCTAATTATTAAAGAGAAATCATTTGATTTAAGAGATTGGAGATTCAAATAAAATTGTAAATGTGATCGTCACTATTAGTCAAATAATTATGTACAATCCGATCCCACCAATTTAAGTCGCTCTATATACATTATAGGCATACATTATTACAACCTTTTTCTTTTCACTAACTAGTCTCATATATTGATTTAGATATGTCAAAAATCGTCGTCCTAAAGGGTTGATTATCTTGTACTTGTATCTTTTAAGTTTAATTGATCGTGTAGTTTCAAAAAAAGGAAGAGGCCGCTAGGGATTCACAATCATATAGTATAAGATGAGTGGATCCCTTCTCGCTTTGATAGTTCACATCTTTAAAAATCAAGGGTCGGATAAGAATTGAACTCTCTATTAACTTTCAGTTGTGTATACATAGTTACAATGGAACACCCCAAACAATTTGATTGGAGCATCTAGTTGTTCATATAATACGTATAAGTTGTACTATGGTAGGCTAGTTGTTGGACCATGATCTTGAATCTCCTGAGAAAATAGGGCAAAGCTAAAAAATGTAATCAATCAAAGTGTTTTGGGAGGCAAAAATTTGTTGCCATTGAAAGTGGGTGATGCCATAATTCCTCTTTTGATGGACTAAGTACACCCACTTGATTATGTCCTTTGTAATATTTTTTTTTTCCTAGGACCACAATCAAGGTAGTAGATTAGGGACTAGACTATTTAGTAAAAAGTTTTATCAGACAAACTTCAATCATTTTGTTTCCTAATGATTTCATATCATACATTATACAAAGTATGGAGTATTAAAATTGAACATTGATTTTCTTATTCTCTAAATTGATTTGCGCATCTCTTTTATGCATGGAGGCAAGGCAAAGACATGATTGGCAAGAGTTTCACCTTTCACCTTTACTGTGAGATTACGAGTTTGATTGATTCTTATTAGCTACAGATTTTGAGGGTTGAGACTCTCTTACCTTATGACTCTAAGAGCACAGTCCAACGGATCATATAAGAGTCTTTTTACTTACAAAAAAAGGAAAAGAACTTCTTAATGTAGTACATTATGTTTCCTTCGTTTCGCAAAAATGGTAACATTTTGACTAAAAATAATGTGGGAGTTTTTTTTAAAAGAAAATGTAAGAGCTTTTTTGTTGTTGCATATTTTATAAAACGGAGAAAGTATTAAAATTAAGAAAAAAACAAAAAAAAAACTCGTATAACTCATTTGTTATTCATCACAGACTCACAGTCCAATTTGTGCTTTTATTAAAGCCCAATAAGGAAAACTTGGCTTCATGTGGACTATTTGATATTGATGGGCTATTAACTATTGTGAAGTCCATTGGTGTCACATAAATTACTACAATTTGTTTTGGATTGATTCAATGGCCAACTAAAGAACCCTAACACGTCCAACTTTACTTCACTTTTAATAACACCGCATAATTTCAACCTAATTTTATAAAATTATACTCGTACCATTTTAGAAAATGTATTTAATATTTATATACTATCCTAAAGACCATAGCGCATACATCATAAATTTATAACCGTGATATAGCTCAAGTGGTTAGAGCTTCCCTTTTAATTTCAAGAGATTCTAGAATTGATTCTCACTCCCGCTCTTTGTGGCTCTCTAAACACCAAAAAAAGTAATTCATAACCGTGTTTTTTTTCCCCTTCCCTTTCTTGTGTTATAAGTCCTCGACCTCAACAAGTGCAGCATGTAACAGATTCCTCTGAAGCTCTCAAAGTTGATCGATACGCATTTGAGGAAAATAAGGCATAAATAAAATGAAGAATGGTTGGTGGTTAAACTTTTCACATAAACTCATTTCCACAATTAGCAAAATGCCCTAAGATCCCAAATTTTTACATCTTCATATTCCTTGTACAATTATTAGTTAACTTTGTACTAGTAGTACATTTCGGCAGCCCGAATATTGAGTAGAATCAACAACATTTTTTCTACAAACAGGACATGATGTACTTCGTACTAGCCATTCGTCTATACACATCATATGAAACAAATGTTGACAATTTGGTAGCTTTCGCGCTCTTTCGCCTTCCTCAAGATCCTATATTCGGGATAAAACAAGGACAAGAATGAGTGAAATACAAAAAATTTCTAATTATTAACAAAATCACAATCTTTAATTTCGTTCCTAATAAACAACAATAAACCATTGTTTCTAGAAGAATAATCAATTCAGGTAAACGAGTCGTATTCATGTTATTGGTATCGTATTAGTTATATAGTTGCACAAGGTCTTTAAAGACTATAACTTTATAATTTACATGATGATTAGTGCTTCTTATTTAAATTGTTAATTGTTTAAGCAAATTCGAAACTTAGATCGTTGTATTATTGAATGATGTTGTGTCAGTTTTTGTCAGCTCTACTTATTAAAGGAAATTACTTCATAAATAATACCGTATTATGCATTAATAATGACATAGATAAGCAATAATTATTACCTGTAAACAAATTGTGCAACAAACATCATTATGTGAAATTGGAAGAGAAGAATTCGATGAATTGCTATGGAAATTGATTACAGGGAGCTTCTTGATCTGCTCAGGTAACAACCCTCGAATTTCGACGATGTTATATAAATCTGATCCTTCTTCATTCCCAAATCCCTCGTTCATACTTGTCTGGATTAAAGTAAATTCATTAGCGAGCCAAATTAAAACCATTATGTATGTATTTGTTCTTAAAAATAGACATGATTATTATTATCTATGTTACTCAGACTCTTCATTTTATGTAATTAAGCTTACTTGCCACTGGTACGCCTTAAGAACTGCAGGGCTGACCAATTCCCTAAAGGCCTTGCCATTAAATATGCATCCAAAAAGAGCAACCTGATTGTAACAAAATTAGTTTAAAAAATAAATTAAATTAGGTAATTAATTTTACACATTAAAGCAGCAATTTACAGATTTTAATTCTTAACTAGTGTGTGTCCCGGGCGATGCCCCGAATTGCTAGTTTGTACTTCAATTTGATAATTATGTTCAAGTGTTGTATAGCTAGTGTGTGATTTGGGCGTTGTCGTTATGGTTTTTTTTTTTTATTTTTTACATATGTATATATTTTCTCATTTTGTGAAAAATAATCAAATCAAATAACCTTAAAGGAATATATAATGTTAAATATGTGAAATTTAAAACACTAATAAAAGTTGATTGAGATGGTAAGTGTGTAGCATTTATTTGTTTGAGGTTGAGGGTTCGAATCTAGATAAAACCATATTTTATTAATTTTATTAAATGAAGTCGCAAGCTTATGTGTCGCTGACGTGGCATTGTGACATGTTGTCATATACGTTGAAGAGTGCCACGTAGCACCGTTCCTTTAAAATAAACGCCTTTTAATATATTGTATAGATATGTTAATTTGGTAAGGTTATTCTGATATGAAAAGCCTCGCCTTAATTTTCATCCTCTAAACTATACCTACTTTTGGGGCCCAATAAAATTCAAGAAAAATATCATAGGATTGTCCTACATCCTATTATGGGCAAGTAATTTAATATTTTTTGTATAAGAGGAAAATTCAAGTTTATACGATAAAGCTATTAAATAAAAAAAAAGAAAAAAAAAAGATGGGTCCAGCTTTTATGAGTTTTATCCTTACTAAATTGAAATCTATGATCTAGATTCGCCAATTCGATGCATCTATGATACACCTTACACTCATAAGGATGGTTGATGTACATATCTCTAATAGACGTGACCATTTTGAGTAACACTATGAAGAGATATTTTGTTGAGATCTTGAGAAGATATTTTGTTGAGAATTAAAAGGGAAAATTATTAACATGAGGTTACTTTCTCATAATTCCATGTTAAAAAAGAAAGACAGAAAAAAAAAACCTTATTTTATAAGTTCATTTTACCAAAGAATTGAATTTATGTTGTCCAATTTCTTAATCAATTATGTGCGTTAAATTAATAGCTACATATCTTATTAAACTTTTTGTTGTTTACATGTCCGAATCTATAATCATGGTAAGTACATTATATATAATGTGATGAACAAGTTGCTTACATGATGTGTAGGGTTTAACTGGTCTATAAAAATCAATGCACAACTATATGGTCCATTGTATTAAAGCAAAATTATACGAATTGACTTGATCATATGGACCTCATCTCTAGGAAAACAATATGACATGAATTTTTTTTCCATGTACTATGGATTTTGTCATAGAAATGTCCCTCTTTTGTGAACCCACTTTTTTCAAAGCATCAACAACGTCGTGATTGAACAGTAAACCTTACTCCAATTAAGCTAGTTGATTATCCGTGTAATATAATTAGTGATGCATACCTTGAACGGAAAATGACCATTGAGGAGTGAATCAAGCAACTCAAGGGCAACAATGGCACCGGACATGACCCCAATTGCGGCACCTCTACATAACCCTGACTCGGTTGTTTGCCCTTTTATGGCTCCTGCAATGCCTCCTATCATCACCCCTCCTGCCAAAATATTCCCAAAGTATAAATTATAACATAAGAATAAATGAAAAAAAAAAAAAACTACTCCGTAACAATTATTGTATGATCATAATTTTTGTTTTTGTATTGGTACATTTCACATCAAAAATAATGCATGTTCAAAATTAGTCTCTTTCGAATTTACTAATGCTTAAGTATTAAGAAAGAGAAATTATGAGACTATGTAACTCAAACTCGACTATATACATGTGACCCCTCATCTAATACGTACCCATCAAAGATGTTCAAAGGGTCACCAACATGGGGTTTAATAAAATACAAAATATATCTATATATATTTAATTAGTAAAAGTGGAATTTTAATACATCCTTAAACACAAATATATGTAAGAAACTGAGAATTAATATCATTTAAATAAGATAATAATTAACAAACTTACCAAATGCAAATATGATGGTGGCAATGGCCAAAGCAACATTCTTCAACAAATTGAAAGCAAATTGATGAAACCTAAATTCTCTAATATGAATACATTCCAACAAATGAACAACCTTTCTACAAAGATAATTAAATTGTAATGAACAATTAGAACTTATTCTATGAACATCCATTATAATTGAGAATTTTAATTTGAAGTAAAAATATCTTGGAAATTTATGGGAAAAAAAGGGCTTGGAGAAGTGTGAAATTGAGGGAGAATGAGTAATATTGAAAAGAGAACTAAAAGAGCAAGGTTTTAAATGGGGCTTGAAACTTAGAAAGCGCATTTAAGAGGGTGTGGACTACTTGCTCTTCCCTCTGCACATATATGCATGGATGGAAGAAGTGCAATTAATGTACTGGTGTAACCAAATAATTTTACCCACTTTAAAACACTGAAAATGATATATATGTTATATTCTTAAGGGTTGCATATAAAAAGTTAAAAATAATAACATTAATAAGAATTAATCATCAAGACGTGTGATTTATTTCGACATTCATCTCTTAAAGCCTTAGGAGTTAGGATTGCATATATCATAATTAAACAAAGTAGAGTACATGTTACAAAGTACATGAAATGTTTGTCAATTAATTACTTTAATTGGTTATACATGGAAATATTTGTCAATTAATTACTTAAATTGGTTTTACTTAAAGAATGTGTTTCATACTCTATCGAAACAAACCCAACCCGCAAAATGTATTACAGAGTACCATGCATGCTGGCAGAAAATTAGGGGAAAGCAAAACGCAGTGTTTGCATGCATATCAGTACATTAATAATGTGTTCTAGAATTTTATTTTGGATGCATTAGACATTTTTTTTTACGGACTCAATAATTTATTGTGGGACATTAAAAATTATATTACCTAGTCAAAAAAAAAAAAAAAAAAAACATACGGAGTATTATTCAAAGTAATCAACGATAATTATGAAACCGTTTTTTACAAGACTTTACCACGTGAATAATATAAGAGGAAAATATCTAACCTATAATTTAATACTCGTACGAAATTACGAAGTAGAAAGTTCATTGCTCCGTACAAGCATCCATGCTTCACACTTCACAGTGTACCATGGATAACTTCATGTACTAATTTATGACATTCACCGAACACAGCAATTCAGTAAACTACGTCACTAACCATGCACTAATTTTCAAAGATTGAATGTAAAAATAGGAGCAAGTAATGAAACTTAGATTTAATTGGATGGCCTAATTTGCGAGTGGATTAATTACCACAGTACAGTGTTATATTTATATTATTACGAGTAGTAAAAATTGTTATAACTATCTATGCCATTGTCAATCTTCCTTTATAAAATTAAAATTATTAAACATTTGGGATTAGTTTGTTTTTTCAAAAGTGTGAAATTAACATACCATTGATCTATATGTTCAATAATATACTTCTCCGTAACACATTAAATTATTTTTGTTTGAATTTAAATTTTGAAGTGACTTCGAGTTTGTGATTCCTAACCATCACGTTTTATTAAAACAACGAAAATTGAATGTTTAACATGTGATAATCTCTACTTAGTTAACTTCATCAAGATCGAACTATATAGGGTTTAACATTTACCATGGCCTGAAAATTCTCAAAACCATTTTTTAAAGGTTAAATGGGATACGACATTTTCTTATCATCTTATTTCTTACAAAAGGTCATTTTAGCACGTCTTTCTCATTTTGGTGCATGCTCTTGATATTTGATACTAATTTTTTTTCCTATCTATTAACAGGAGAGATCGCTCCAATTAATCTCCGTAATAAACAAATTACGTACATATATCAAGTAGCCTATTAGGATGAACCACTATTAACAGTAGCTGTTTTGAGGATAAACCAAGTAGCAATTTTATCGCAAAATTTACACTTTTATCCTTGTGATAATAAACAAACAAATATGTTTAATTTATCACGGTAATAAGCTTGGATTTTCTATTTAGTAAGAAGGATAGGTTAAGATTTTTTTTATAAGCTACACTAGACTAAATTTTCTCCCAAGGTCAAGATTTATTTATTTTTTTAAAAAAAACATCATCAGCTTGTACTCTCTAACAATATAATTGGAGTAAATATGGAGTACAACCTACATCCAATAATCTTGTTTGCATGTCTGTTTTGAGTAAGTAGTTCATAGGTAATAATGTTCTCATTAAATGAGGTAATATAACTAAAGAAAATTACACAATTTTTTGGTTGCATGCTTTAAAACCGGGTGCTACACTTCTCCTACTTCTGTTTCTGTGGGTTTTTATTAATTAGGAAATTTTATGGTTTTAAAAAATGCAATTGGAACTTAAAAACTTATATCGATTTTATAACAGGGAAAAATGTTAAGCATAATTTATTAGTAATTTCGTTATTAGTCATGCATTCTTAGATCAATTTTTTTTTCTTCTCTAAAAATTATTTATGTTGGCTGATAATTAATAAACTTTTAGAATATAATAGTATATTAGAATATGTATTAATCAAATACTTGGTATTTTATTACTCAAGTCTACAACTCGGCCTTAGGCCCTGTTCTCATACGTTTATTTTCATTTCACTTCAGTTCAGCTCAGTTCAGTTCAGTTCAGTTCAGTTTAGTTTATGTCTAATGATATTGCTAATGATATAAAGCCAAATTTCATTCTTTTAAGCTCTTATTACAACAACGACAATAATAATAATAATAATAATAATAATATTTAATAATAATAATAATAATAATATTTAATAATAACATTTAATAATAATAATAATATTTAATAATAACATTTAATAATAATAATAATAATATATACACATATGTATAATAATAAATAATCATAGATCACTAATCCGTAGTTAAAAATCACTAATTAATAAGTTCTGTTCAATTCAGTTCAGCTCAGTTTAGTTCAGCTGAGTTCAGTCAATGAAAACAGGCCCTTAGTGTAGCCAAAAAAATTAATAAAGTAGAGATATAAGTTAATTTAAAAATCAATATCACCAATCAACACCTTCGTTTTCCATGTATTTCTATGTTAATTAGTACCAATCTTACAAATCACATTAACAATTAATGCAAAACTACGGATCAGACTAGGGCAGTATATATTATTACCCATAGAACAACTAAGCAAACAATGCAAGAAATGATATTTTATTTAGCTGACATGCATCGAATTGAAACAAAGAATTATGGTCCTAGCTAGCTGTCTCAATGCATGATAAGAAACCAAATTCAGTGATCGTGTGTGATGGCTGTCTATGAAACAATGAGCTATTTCGCTATACCATGTTTGAAAGCTCATTAAATAAATAGAAAATGCCCATTCCCTCTATTTCTCCATTCCTTCATTTAATTTATGAGTGATTTTATTTAATTTTCTTATCTTAGTTATCTACAATGCAATTTGCTACGAATATGTAATAAAGAATGAAGCTAATAATGCTATAAAGTGTAAAAAAAGACGTACGATATAATAATTTCTGCGCTTGTACTATATTGAGTCAGTAGTGCATGTATTGCATTTGCTCATCATGAAGCTAGCAATAAATTGTTAAAGTATTTATCAATTTTTTTATAAAAAGAAAAAATGTTTAGATACAATCATGGATAAAGTACAAGGCATGGAGGTACAAAATTAAAGGGTAAATTCGAAAATACAATGAATAAATTTAAAAAAGTTAGGGTATAATGGTCTTTACATACTATTCAGAAATAGAAACATGAATAACATTTTAGATCTCCAAAATAGGAAAACAGGAATTATATTATGGGACTGAGGGAGTATAATGAAAGAGAAAGAAAATACTACTTCCGTTTCATAAAATCTGCAACAAAGAGGGATTCACATTTTCCAATGCAAAATTTGATAAAAATGTATTAGCAAAAGTAAGAGCAACTTCAATGGTTATAGCTAGGGACTTGCTTGCAATTTTCAAAATTTTCTAGCTACTTTGCTTGGCCAAGCAAATTAGCTTGTTTAAGCTAATTTGCTTGAGAAAAAAGTTTCCAAAATTTTAGGAGATTAACATATTAAAATAATTAAATTTATAGTTGATTGAGAAAATCAAGTTTATTTAGAAAATCAAGTTTATTTAATTAACAAGTTAGTAGCTAACCATTGGAGTACAAAATAGCTACAAAGAGAATTAGCTAAAAATCATATGTGGCATGGGAAGCTAATTTAACGATTAGCTTAACATTGAAGATGCTCTAAGGGTAGGTGATTAATATTTGATGAGAGAGAAAGTGGGGACCAAAAACAAACCCCACATGCAAACTGCCATAATTTTTACAGTTTTGGAGGGAGAATTTTCGTTGGAAAATTTAATTTGGCCTCCAAATTTAAAATTTTCAACTTTTCCCAAAATTCAAATGTTGGCTCCAACTTTTTTGTTTCAACCTAGGTTATAAATACAGCACTTAATACACCACCATTCTAGTTCAAAAAATGTACAGAGCTTCATTAAATACAACCTTCAAAATGAAACATCTACCATCTTAATTTAATTAAGTCAGCACTTCAAGCTTCCAAAAAGTCAAGGCTTCAAGCATCATCTTCTACAGCATATGTTAGTGGTGGGTTACTTCCTCTATTACAGCAGCATCTGAAACAACAAAACAGAAACAAAAAAAAAAAAAAAAATGGAAGAAGGCTCTGGTGATGATTACTTCAACTTAGATCATATTTTAATGGAGGAAGATCTACTCCAACATGATGAAAATGCAAATCAGAATGAAGGCAACGGTCATCAACAAAGTGACAGAACACAACTTACTCTTGCTGAAAAACGAGGTATTGTTGATGAAATTCTAACACAACTTAGGGAGGACGACACAATGCAACGTGGGATGCAAAGTAAAATAGCAGCAAAATTTGGGGTCCACAGATCAACAGTTACCAGGTTATTCAATGATGTAATCAAGCAAAAACAAAGTGGGGAGCTGATTGATGTCAGGAATAAAAAACTGGGCAAAGTTGGTCCCAAATTCAAGCACTACTCCGAAGAATTTCTCCATTCATGCCCACTAAGGTTGAGAACCACAGAAAGAAGTTATGCAGGTTACTTAAAAATATCTCATGTAACAATACACAGGCCGAAGAAAAGGGGGCTGCTCAGAACTCATACTAGTTGTATCCATCCAAGGCTGACTGACAACCACAAGATAGAAAGACTAAGATGGGTGTTGGCACACCTCAGCCCTGCCACACTAACAGAGGATCCAATGTACAATGACATGGACCATGTCATTCACATCGATGAAAAGTGGTTCTACATGAACCCAGAGACAAGAAGGTTTTACCTTCTACCCAATGAGGAAAACCCCTATAGGTGTGAGCAGTCCAGAAGGTTTAAGGTTAAGGCCATGTTCATGGCCATGATAGGAAAGCCACAATACAACACAAATGGGGAAATGATCCATGATGACAAGTATGGAATTTTTGGGTTTGTTCATTGTTAGTTTAGATGAACTACTACGAGAGGGGGGGGGGGTGAATAGTAGTAGGTTCCAATCGCGGAACGAACTTAAGCGAAAATTAAAACAAAACGCAAAAGGAACTTAAAGTGCACATCAATTTTATGAGGAAACCATCCAGTGCCTAGCTGGAAGTAAAACCTCGGCCCTATAGGGACTTATGAACAAATTCCACTATAATAGGCAACTCTCCTAGTACAACCTATTACACAGACCTTTGCTTTACAAGTTCCTCCACGGACACTTGCTAATTGATAAGAACCTATCCTATCATACCTAAGACACACTCAGACACCTTTTTCGACCCAAGACACACTCAGGTTCCTTTTTCGACCTAACACACACTCAAGTTCCTTTTTCCCACTGTGCACCCCAAGACACACTTGAAGTGACTCACTACCACTCGAATTTTAGAGAATTCAAACTCTTACACTCAAACGTGAATTTAAGAGAATTCACAATCTCACCCCAAAACCAAATACAACACAAAGACTCACTCTAACACATAAATGGAAAGCTACACGTGAAACCCGAAACCAAAATGATAAAGCTTAAACCTTTGGCAAACTTACTCTTAAGCACTAAGTGGTTTTCACGCTTCAAACTCTCATTTTGCTTTGTTGAATTACTTCTATATTTATAGAGGTTCCTCAGCTCACAAAGTAAGGTTTTTGTAAATAAGATAAGTTAAACAGAAACCTGATCTTATCTCTTTAAAACCGAAACCAAAAACAGATTTAATTTCGCTTTATTTGAAAACCAAATTTTATCAAATTCGTTTTAGTTAAAAGATAGAATTTTATGAAAAAGATAAAATCGAGTTAAAACAGATTTTAAAGAATAAAATCAGATAAATTCTTTTTCATAAAACTTATAATTATCTTTTATGAATTGATTAGTTTGCCAAGCTGATTTCTAATAAGTTCCATGCATAACAACCATTAACATGTTTACATCAACCTACAAAACAAACTTATCTTTTATACAACTATAAGTTATGAAGTCCATCTTTTTCGGTTGATATCTCGATCTTTGCACGAATCCTTGGTTGTTGAGGCTTGCCCCAGCATTACACCGGAACCAGGTCGTTACACCCGTTTTGAAGTTCCTGTTAAGAAACTTCGGGAAGTTCCATTACTGGAACTCTTCTTCTGTCTTTACTTGTCCTCATGGATCTTCTAAAGTTCCTTTGTCTCAGTTCCTACTTCAGCTCCCAACGCTTACTAAACCTGCAAACATCACAACACTAGAAAATCCTTATTAGATGGAAGTTTGCTCAATTCTTAACATCATCATCAAAACCTCATAAGGGTCAACAATGTGTAATATATCTTTGGAAAACTCTTGAAGTCTATTTCAATGCAATTTGAATCACTCCATTATCATTTGTAGATTAAAAGTTATGATCAAAATAATGGACGTGACTTATTTTCATTAAGTCTTTCGTCAATGCTTTACTTCATTATAGTTCATTTTCGCCTCATAGATATGAGTTGAGATCCTTGAGCGAGATAGCTTCATACTCCATGATTATTATACTCAAAATTAGCCAACCATAATCCACTGCATCTAATTAAATCACCTGAAAATCATCAAAACACACGAACGGAGAGTATTAGAGCATAAATTAAGCAAATAATGTAAATATACATCTTAGGTAGACCTCTAAATCTATAAGCAATTGATTGAATTGACCGTAGATAAGCACCTTAAACGTGTACAAATTAAAATTAGGACTTATCAATAGATATGCTTTAAATTAATATCAAATTCATACACCATATACTTATAAAAACACTCAATAATAGAAAATTGTGAATCGCATGCATTGTCTAAGCATGTCATGTTCGAACTTAGAAGTACAAATTAAAATTCTCTACAAAAATTCTTTACGTGGACTCTATGAATACTATTCCGTATGAGCAAAAAGTTTTTAGTCTTATTATTGTAGTTGAGAATACAATTGCAATTCTTCTACTGTTTTATATTTGTAAGTTTGTCTTTTTATCCTAATACTAATATTTTGTTTTATGTTTTGTTATATCTACGGGCCTATTCCGATTTACTAAAAACAACTGAACTGAACTAAACTGATTGGGACAGATCAAACTGAAATGAATTGTTTATGAGAGAAGGAAATTAGTAACTGAACTGAACTGAACTTCTATTAAGCTGGACAGAACAGGCCCGTATATCACACAAGTTTAAAGCTAATTTTTTCAATGTATAGGCTAATATAAGCAAAACTTTTATTATGTAGTCGACTAGGGGTCTGTTCTCTTCAGCTTAATTTCAATTCAGTTCATTGAAAATTCAGATTAAAAACAACTGGATGGAAATTCAGATTCAAAGTTTATCCTTTTTCCATAAATTCATGAGATTTATTATTTGTATAAGATAAATTTTGAGAATTGAATTTTTTTTTTCAAAGTGAATTTATCCAGGAACTTGTCACATATATGTCTACATACCCTTGAAAATAATGTACAGTCTAATAAGTGCTAATTGTACTAACCTCCAAGAGTTTGCCAACGGTGACATTCCCGTTATGTTTATCACACCAAGATTGGGATAGATGTTTTATTCTTCTAATTGATCTTGTAATTGACAATGCCATATCAAGGAACTTCAGTTGCAATCAATTCAGCTTAATCATCCCAAGTTCCAGTCTCATGTTCTCAAAGCGTTCTCTGCTCAAAGGCTTAGTTAGAATATCAGTAATTTGATTATTAGTAGGACAAAATTCTAACTTAATATAGCCTTTTTCCACATTATCTTTTAGAAAATGATGTCTAATGTGGATATGCTTAACCTTAGAATGTTGAACTGGATCCTTTGATATGCAGATAGCACTAGTATTGTCACAATCAATTGGAACACATTCAAATTTTAAACCAAAATCACATATTTGTTGTTTTATCCACAGCATCTGTGAGCAACAAGCTGCAGCAGCTACATATTCAGCTTCTGCTGTGGACAAAGCAACTGTATTCTGTTTCTTGGAACCCCAAGAAACTAAGCATGATCCAAGAAATTGAGTCATACCTGATGTGCTCTTTCTATTCACTAGATCACCTGCATATTCAACATTTGTATATCCCACTAAATCAATTGATTCATTTCTTGGATAATAGAGGCATAAGTCATCAGTTCCTTTTAGATACCTAAGTATCCTTTTGACTACTTTAAGATGAGATTCCTTTGGATTGGCTTGGAACCTCGCACATAAGTCTACACTGAACGATATGTCAGGTCTACTAGCAGTTAAATATAATAAGGAACCTATCATACCTCGATACATCTTCTGATCTATACAAGTTCCAGCTGTGTCTTCATCCAGTCCGATGTTAGTTCTCATAGGTGTTCTCATAGACTTGGAACTTTCCATCTCATATTTCTTTATGAGTTCCTTCACATACTTTTGCTGGTGAATCATTATTCCTTTCTCAGTTTGTTTGATTTGCAAACCAAGAAAGAAAGTTCAGCTTACCCATCATGCTCATCTCGAACTCACCGCTCATAAGGTCAGCAAAATACTTCACCAAAAATTCGTTAGTTGCACCAAAAATAATATCATCTACATATATTTGTACAACTAAAATGTCAGTTCCTTTAGATTTCATAAACAATGTTTTGTCTATTTTTCCTCTTTTAAAATCATTATCTAATAGGAACTTGGACAACCTCTCATACCATGCCCTTGGTGCTTGTTTCAGCCCATAGAGAGCTTTATCAAGTTTATAGACATGATTTGAGAATTCTGGATCTTCAAATCCAGGAGGTTGTTCCACATAGACGTCCTCTTTTAATAAACCATTTAAGAATGCACATTTGACGTCCATCTGGAACAACTTAATATCCATAAAAGCTGCAAAAGCAATAAGAATGCGTATAGCTTCTAACCTGGCAACTGGTGCAAATGTCTCATCAAAGTCTATGCCTTCTTGTTGATTGTACCCCTTGACAACCAGCCTAGCCTTGTTTCTCACAATGATTCCATGTTCATCAAGCTTGTTTCTGTACACCCACTTTAGTCCAATGACCTTCTGGTGTTCCGGTCTAGGAACTAGGTGCCAGACTTTGTTTCTTTCGAATTCACTCAGTTCAGCTTGCATTGCCATTATCCAGTCTGCATCTTGTAAGGCTTCATCTTTCTGCATTGGAAGTTTCAGAAGTCATGTACAATCGATTCTTTCAGTTTGGAATACCATTAGTTTTAAGGAATAATATTACAGAAGTGATAGCTGGAGTAAGAGAAAGTTTCGAGTTTGATTTTATAAGGTACGACACTCAACGTAGAAAATATTACAGTTTCAAGTTTTCAATTTATCACAGAGAAGATGATTATAATAACATCACAAGATTTCTTTTTGGTGGTTGGCAACAATTTATGAGTGATCACGCTTTAATTGTGTTAGGGTTGGTGAGTGCACAACGAAAGCAAATTAAAGATGTAGATATTGATAAGATAAGTAGTAGCTTAGATATATCAATGGAAGATAAGCAGTAAAGAAATGGACACAATATTTAATGTGGGAAAAATTATCAAAAAGTCCACGAACGGCGAGCGCCGAATTAATCCACTATATGACAAATAGAAGAGTAAAAGAACCCTTTAAAGAGTGAGTATATATTACAAGAAAACTCTCACTACAAGAACTCACAATGGAGTAGTACAAAATAAGGAATAGTGGATTAGGGAGATTGTGTGTATGTAGAAACTCCGATCATGATAGATATCTTAGAGAACGGTATTTGTATTAGAGTCGATTTGGTTATATTTGTTAATATTGTATTTATCTTGTTAGGAGTTTTAGGCAAGTTAGGTATTCTATTGTATTGTGTATATATATGTATGTGGTGATTATCAATACAAAGTTTAAGCCATTTTCTCCAAGAATTCTTTACTTTAACAATTTGTAGGTAAATTCTCTTTAAACATAGAGGGACAATCATATAGCGTATGAGGGTATCAGAATATTGGAGGATGGTGTAGGTGGATACATGCACCCAAATGATGCCCAACACCTTATATTTATAGGTGATGTATGGAGGTGGAAGAAGTGTGTGGAATTTTCTATACACAAGCTCTTCAAATTGTTTAAATAAATTTAGAAGTATTAGCTAGTTCTAGATTCTTCCACCATTCTCTATCAATTTCTCAATACTTTTAGAGTATTCTAGAAACCTTGAGATGTAATAAGTTGGGCTATGGAATTTGGGCCACACTAACCCAACAAATCGAACATGATGTTGTGATTTTCCAGTGGTCGTCTTCACTGTTTCATCGACATCGACATGGAAGAAGACCTTTCGAGATGGAGTCTACAGGTAATCTGTTTCTTCAAATTTCCCAAAATTGCCACAAATTTTCGTGGATTGTTATTGGTGTTTAAGTATTTGGTATTTCTTGATTAACTTTCATGGAAGAATTTGGATTTTCTGTAATGGCGGTGTATCGTTGGGTTTTCTACTTTAACTCTTAATTTCAATACCTTTGATATAATTTTTAGTGGTTTGGTTAAATGGTTTGTCATGTGCTTTACAATTATTTACTTCCTCGTGAAATATGAGTTTTTGCAAAAGATTGCACAAGTTAATGATATGGTAACAAATGGTTTATGATGTGTTTAGGTTATGATTTTTTGCTTAAAGGGTAACAAAGGGTTTATGACGGCATTGATGGGTTTAGATATGATTTTTGGTTGTTTATTTGCTTAAATGGCAGCAAAGGGTTTCTGTTTGATTGTTTGCAAAAGATAGCAAATTATTTCATATCCTGTCGACCTCTTCCATAATTAAGAGTCCTAATTTATCTTCTTTTTTAAAGAAACCGAATCAAGGCATGCTTCCACAAGCGCGGGCAGCTGGCCCATTAGGTCAGCCATCTAATGAAGGGGGAGCAGGCCCATCAGGTCATCTGTCTAATGGAGGGGCATCAGGCACTGACACTGCTCGCAATTCAGGACAGAGGATTTTTACTCTTTATGCTTTGTATGATACACTCAAGGAGGAGACAACACAAGCATCTGCAAGAAGCAGAATCACAGTGGTTGTATCTGATCATGGGTCAAGGTCTTAACCCTGTAACATCTGTCAAAGCAGGGAATGTGGTAGCTAGACGAGGACTAGGCCAACATATCTTTAAATTTAGTTGAGAAATACTGTGTTTTGTGACTTTTTCTTTTTAGCTTGTTCAGTAGTCAGGACTGTAAATTGAGATACAGTGTTACTTGAGGTATGAAAAATGGGCATGTTTTTACTCCTTTTGTTCCTTGACTAGTGTTTTCAACAGGTTTTATTACATTGATATTTGAATCTAAAATCCTTAGTAATGAAATTTATTATTACTGAATATTGGCCTTTTATTTTAGATTGAGATACAATGTCAATCACTGAAAATATTTGCCATTTACTTTTTAAATGTTAGCTTCAATAAAACATGATATGACAAGAGTTTTACATAATGTAGACAGTAAGAATGACATAGCATGTTGTCAAAAGAAGAATATCATGGGAGAGGAAATTCTAAGACAACAACACAGTTTCAGCCCTTGAGAGACCATGAATTCTATGGGAAGTTGGGAATTGACAGACAAAACAACTTGACTGTTAGTCGACTATTCTGCTAAGAGTAATGTACTAGCTTCTAAAATAGAACACTGAATAACTTCAAGCTCTTGTCTTTTTTTGTCCGATGGAAGACCTGTTTGGCATTCCTCGAACTCTCCATGCAAAGAGTACATATTGCCATTATATTGATGTGGCAAGTGCACTGGACTATCTACGCAATGGTGGTGATGTTCCTATCATTCATTCCGATATAAAACCAAGCAGCTAGCATTCTCCTTAACGATGACATGGTTGCTCATGTTGGGGACTTTGGCTTAGCAAGGTTTCATTTTCATGTACCACAAAATAGTAGTAGCTCAATTGCAGGTAATTAAAGGAACAATTGGGTATGCAGATCGAAGATGCAATCGGAGAGTTGATAGTAACAAGGGATGTTCTCCTTAACGAACTACATATAATCCGTGCTATTCACCTATTAACCAAAACAAGCTAAAATGATAGTAGCTGCTAACATCGATCTACTTTACATGAATGAGAGCTTTATCCTGTTATTAACCAAAACAAGCTAAAATGATAGACTTAGTGATTTAATGTGACAAGAGGGATTATAGCTTATAGGTTCAAATTTCATCCACCCTTCTTCTTAAATTAAAGAATTGGACTCTAAACATTAGTTAGTTAAATCTTTTAGTTAAGTAGGAAATTGAAATTTGAAATTCTTTGTTTTACGCATGCCGGTAAGATACAATTATATTTGATCTTATTCTATATGTTTGCTACATAGAAACAAGGAACATATAAACATGCATGATTAGAATATTTAGATATATATGAGTAAATTTGGCTCGAGATCTACTTGAACAATATATAGGTTAGTTTCGGCTAGGTTGAACGCAATGAGTTTGATATAATATACTAATTAATATTTTGTTTTATGTTTTATTATGTGCGTGTATCACACGAGTTTAAAAGCTAATTTTTTTTAACGTATAGGCTAATATAAGCAAAACTTTTGACTATTCTAGTTGAGTAATCGACTTCCTTAAAAAAAAAAGTTGAGTAATCGACTGATAGCACAAGAGGTTTGAGATTTCAGAATTATACCAGTGCAGAAATTTTCAATTACTATTGCCAAAAAGAATGATCGATGCCTATATTAATTTTGGCTTTTGGGATAAAGTTGAGGATTTTTTGTAAATTACCACCCCAAAATGTATCATGTATTGAAATAACCACCCATTTTTTTTGAAATTAAAAATAACCACCCATATTTTACAAAACATGTAGGTTTTACCACCCGACCTATACTCCGACCAGTTTTCCGAGCATGGGCCCCATATAACGGCTGTTTTTTGATTTTTATAAAAGTTGTTTTTCGATTTATTTCCTCCCTTGTTTCACAAACTACTCCAAACATAAAATTCTTCATTTTTTCCACAAATTCTACCAATTTTTACTCCAAGTTTTGCAAATTGACAAGCGAATCATTTGAAGAACGTACTTAAATTTTTTTACACTAATTTGTACAGCAAGGTAATTGAAGAACACACTTAATTTTTATTTTTTTTAGTTATTTTGCAATGTTTAATGAAGTAGAATTCAAGTTATACGATATTTGTTGTTTGGAATGTGTTTTATTAGGAATTTAATGATGTAATCATTGTTTGATTCATTCAATTTGACTTGAATTGGAAATTCATAATGAAATTGTGGGTCGCATGCTCGGAAAACTGGCCGGAGTATAGATAGGGGTGGTAAAACCTACAGTTTTGTAAAATATGGGTGGTTATTTTTAATTTCAACAAAAATGGATGGTTATTTCAACACATGTTACATTTTATGGTGGTAATCTATAACCCTTAATAAAAATGGGAAGTTAGTAATAGTAAATTTTGGAGTTATTACATTAACACCCCTGAAATTAATGTATTGCCGAGATTACCCTTTGTGGCCTTATATTGCATTCTGTTTGACTCCTGTAAAGGAGAGTACAGCTGTTAGTGTTTTGTGTATGGTGTTTTGGCTGCCAGCTAAAGCCTTTTTTGCGATTATTGCATTATAGGAGTTGTTGTTGAGCTTTGATTTTGGTTTGGTTTGGGTTTTGTATTTTTGTGGCCGATGAGGCTCGGAAGGAAATTATGTTTGATTGCTGCTATGTCTGGGATTGGCTGGTATGGTTTCAATTTCTTTTTTGCATTATTGGCTTCGATTTGTAGACTTTGATTGCTTTTTGTTGGATTATGAGAGTGTATGTTGGTATTATTAGTTGGTTTGATTTTGGATTTGTTTGTTTTAGTTGCTGTATTGCCTTGCATGTTTAGTTTGTTGATTAGTTTTTGATTTGTAGGTTAGGAATGTACTTAATTTGGTTAAGTGCATGCTTAGGAAATAGATTGGATTTTTTTTGTGGTGTAGACTAATTACGTATTCCTTTGAGAAAACCTTCTGAGATGTTCTGTAACAGTAGTACTCTATGCAGTGCCTTTTCAAGAAACTTAAGACAGAACAAAGCCTTGGGAACTACTCAATTGTACTTCTAAGAAGAAAAAAAAAGACTTGGAGTCTAATTTGTTGTACTTGCAGTACTGATTTTAGGGTTGCCCTTGTGGGCATAGTCGGTTTAGTAGTCTACAAATAGAGAAAGATGTTGCTGGGGGTTTTCACATATTCGTTTCTGGATACTGGTGCTTTGAGATTGGTTTGCAAAGGTATTCTCTTAAGTGTAGTTACTTGGTTGAAAATGGTATTAGATTGTTCATTGTAACCAACATTATTATTTATTCCCTATCAATTTGAATACTAGTGCAATAATTTTTTGACAAATTGGACGTTTCTTGACAAATCGAATCTTAACATTACAGATTTTCGCCCCGTTGTTATGTGCTATTTTTCTTGTGTCATTGATTTACTTTCTAATCTTTGGATATCATTATTCAAATAATTGCAAAAGCACAGAAAAGCAACTCCCACACATCTTTATTAAATTAAATAGACTGGTTAAAAGATGATCTTTGAGGGGTGTCCTACATTTGAATTAGTTATTAATAGTTTATTTTACATGTTTTAAGTTGTGGTATTTTTGGATTACAGGTTTGGTGAAAGTGTTTTGTGGTTTGGTGTATTTAAAAGTCAGTGTGTTTTGTTTAGTGTGCAAGATATTTTGAGGTAATTCCTTAGACCTTGTTTTAAATTAGTGTTGCCTTCTAATGTCTTTAAAAAATCTTTGTTTCTGTTATTAGATAGTCTTTTTCTTATAGCTCTATTAAATAGACTGGTTAAAAGATGATCTTTGAAGCGTGTTTTACATTTGAAGTAGTTATTATTTGTTTATTTTACATGTTTTAAGTTGTGCCATGTTTTGGATTATAGGTTTGCTGAAAGTGTTTTGTGGTTTTGTGCATTTAAACGTCAGTGTGTTTTGTTTAGTGTGCAAGATCTTCTAAGGTAATTCCTTATGCTTTGTTTTAAATTAGTGTTAGCTTATGATGTGCAAGATCTTCTGAGGTAATTCCTTATGCTTTGTTTTAAATTAGTGTTAGCTTATGATGTCTTTAAAAATTGTTTGATTCCGTTATTAGATAGTCTTTTTATTATAGCTTTGTTCCATTGTTTGTTTTATGGTGTCCTGTTACTTGCAAGGTTTTTTGTTTTTTGTTGTCCATGAGTCTGATTACAGCAAAGTACATAGGCTTTAGAGATATTTCCTTTGTCTGATTAGGTTGCCCTTTTAGAAGAGTTCTGTTCCGAAATTCGTTAGTTCTGTAGATACGCTATGAAGGTGTTTTTTGGAAGAAACACAGTTTCCCTGGTCTGAATTGTGTCCTGAACATCGATTTTGCCATTACAGGTTATGGCTAGACGATTAAACAAAGTCTGTATTCCTTTTCATCCTTTTTTGGAAAAGATTATTTCTTGGCTCCAGTTTGCACCTCCAGTCTATGGATTCATAAATGCTGCTAAGAACAATGCCTTTGTACGGGTTAGCCGACCAAATACACGTGCAAAGTTCCTTTTTTATGGTGGAGATGCCAGTTCAGCAGAAGAGTCTAGCGAGAAAGCAGCTCACAAGGCTGTGAAACGATTAATTGGTCGGTTTAATGTCCGAGTAGATGATTTCACGCATGAACGCCTTAAGATGTATCGCCTATGTGTGAAGTTATATAAAAATAGATGTGCTGAATTAGTCTAGGAGAGAGAAGACCTGAGCTGCATAAGGTCAGAATGTATTTCAGGAGAAAATGCATCATTCCATGATATCCATGTTTCAGTTGACTTTGCACAATTTTTGGGTGTCTTGGTGAGGAAAACTGGTGTCACTACAACTGCTATAGAGACTACTATGGTACAGGGACATGGTTATATTTCATGGCTAATGGTAACCTGTCCTCATAGTAATATTGCCATGGAGTGCATTTTTAGTGACGCTTGTGCTGAGATAGCTACAGCTGAGCAAAGAGTTGAAAAGAAAACATCTTTTTTCATAGCTTCTCAATTTAATCTAGAAATAGTTGATGCTAACTATGGTACTGCAACAAAGCTAAGTGTTGAATGTTCCTTGATACGGGAAAAGTATTTGATCCTGAAAGGCCATCTTGAATGTTTAGAAAGGAGTTCTAAACAATCTGATCATGCTAATTGTTTAGGGATTGATTGTTGTATGACACCAACTGGAGAAGAATCACAGATACCGGTCCTTGCTATTCCACCAAATTTTCCGCTTAAACGTAAGGTTGTTGTGGAAGGAAGCTCTAAGAATGTTGTGGAAGTACAGACTTAAGAGCGGCTTGTTACTGGTCTGCCGGATTTAGAAACTGTATTTAAGCGTGCTAGGGTTGATTAGCTATACGTTATAAAGCATGCTTGTTTTGGATGCTGGGTTTAAGAAGTTGTACTTAGTAGTGAGGGTTCCTTTATGTAATAATCATATTAGTATGCATTTTATGCTTATTAGTAGTTATTGTCTTGAAACCAGGTTGTAGGTTCTGTTTCCGTTGTTTATGTACCCCTTTTGATGTAATGAATTTTGTATTTTCAGTGTTTTGAATATGATGGTTCAATATTTAGAGACTTCTGTTATATATATGTGTTTCCTGTTGTATTATTTGCAATACTTTGATATTTAGCTTTATAAATGAATTTGTTATCTTATTTTTGGGTTGAACATGTTTGGTTTGTTTTGGAGATAGTTTTCCTACATTTTTTCTCCTTTTTGTGCGATTTTTCAGCTTCAACATATCTGATTTACGCTTCATAGAGTTTGTTCCAGTCCAGCTACAGCAAGCAGTTCAAACTGTCTTGTGATTTGTAACCATGGGTACTATATTAATTTTAATCTTGTATAACATACTGTGGTTTATATATCTATTACTTGCACCTTTTATGGTTAAGAATAACTTGAAAGTGTTGTATGCTAGATTGTCGTTATGGTCTACCACAGCTATCTCGCAAGAGCTGTAGACGATTGAATCAGGCCGCACAAAGGGCATCTCAATCAGCATTTGCTTGGTAAAAATAACTGGTTTTCTTATCTGAATTAGTTTAATGAACTGCTTGTTTGGAAATAATAACTAAAAGTGGTTCAAATTGCAGCCCATCTATATCGGATAATCAGTATCAAGATGCACGTATGTGCGAGATTCGAACGACAAAGAAACGTAAATGTATACAAAAACTAGCTGATCCACGGGGAAATGGGTACTGAGTGAAAGTCTTTTGGCTTGCTCTTATTTTTATTGTCTGCTGTATTAGATTTTGGTACTGTTAGATTGTCTATCTTGCCTAATGACATTGTGATAGTTATTCTTGACTAGACATGCAATTCCTAACTGCTTAGAATTCACTTGCAATACTAGAATACTATATCTAATATTACTGAACCACTCCTTTGTGCAGTGCATCAGAGGAAAGCATGGCTACCTGCTCGACAAATACTACTAGCCAGCGTCTTAAAGAAAGTAATAAATTACAGAAATGCTATACAATTTAAAAGTGCACATTATCATTGGTAGTGATTGTGGTTCCTTTGTTGGTTTTTGACAGATCTTCTTGGTGCTGCTACAGATCGAGAGTTACCAACAGATCCATTAAGATTTTCTGTGCCTATTTACTGTCCTCAATGTGGTGCAAAGAAATTTATGTTCGAGTCCCTCCACTTTTGCTGTGGGGATGGAGACATTCAAATAGCAGCAAATGAGTACCCTCCTGAGCTTGTCTACATATTTACTTCCAAGGATGAAATTGCTGTTCATTTTCGAAAGTATGCTAGATTATATAACAATTTGTTTGCGTATAGTTCTCTTGGAGGGGATTTTGATTCAAAGAGAAAAAAAGGAATTTATGTATTTAAATGCATGGTCAAATGTATCATTTTGTCCCCAATTTATTACCAAGAAGTGTCCTAAATACTGCAGCTATACTTCTATGATGGACAGCATGAAGTAAAAAATAGACTGGGTTGTTTTTCAGAAGTAAGAGAAGATGTGATTCGGATTCTTATGCAGGTGTTACACCAGAATCCATATGCTGTGTTTTTCCGGTCTCTAAGAGAACGAGTTGTTACTGAGGACACGAAAATTATTCTGAATCAGAATCCTGTACTTGATCAGCGTGTCTATAATGCTCCTTCTGTTGATGATGTAGCTGTCATCTGGCCAGAAGATGCTTCATCAAGCCAAAGCTCAAGTCCTTATATTATGGTGGCTGGAAAATCTGATCAGACTCATAGAATCTATCATAATTATAGTTGTTATGATCCACTTTAGTATCCATTATTATTTCCTCGAGGAGAATGTGGCTGGACTCAAGGTCTTAAAAAAAAGTCTCATCCAAGTAGACGAGCAGCAGATTTATTTCCAGATCCCGTAATGTCTTGTGTTGTTCATAATGCTGAAGATTTGTTGAATCAAGAAGAAATACGTACACAATTCAAACCCTTTGTGTTTTATAATCTATGTCAAACGTACACCTTAAATTATTTTTCAGTGGCATAGTTCATGGATTCTTTTTATGCAGGTGCAAAGAGACAGAATACTAGAGCAGACAAGTTTATTTCTCCTAGGGAATATTATGCTTACAAGCTGCAAATTCTGCCTAATAACATGCTATTGCGAGCAAGGAGATGTTTCCAACAGTATACAGTAGACATGTATATAAAGATTGAAAACACGAGGCTAGATTACTTCCGAAACAATCAGGAAACAATTAGAGCTGATTTATATAAAGGTATTTTGGATTCATTGGATAGTGGAGAAAATGTTGATTATAATGTTGGCCGAAGGGTGATATTACCGCCGACTTATATTGGGGGTCCTCGGGATATGAAAAAATGGTATTTAAATGCTATGGCATTAGTGCAGAGGTTCGGCAAGCCAGATTTGTTTGTAACAGTTACATGTAATGCCAACTGGCCAGAAATAAAGAATGAGCTAGCTATTGGTGAGAAAGCACAAGACAGACCTGATTTGGTTGCTAGAATTTTTAGAGCAAAATTGATAGCACTGAAGAAAGAAATCATGGAGATGAAGGTTTTTGGAGAAGTTGCTGCAATGGTGTAGGTAATAGAGTTTCAGAAAAGAGGTTTGCCACATGCTCATTTTTTAATTATTCTAAAACCTGAATATAAGATGAAATGTCCTGCTGATTATGATAGGTTTGTTTGTGCTGAAATACCTTCTGAAACTAATGTCAATCTCAGGCGAATTGTCTTAGCGCATATGATGCATGACCCTTGTGGTGAACTGAATCCAGAATGTGCATGTATGCGCACTAAAATTATGTTGCAAGAATAAGTATCCTAAAAAGTTTTGCAATGAAACTACTAATAGTAAGGATGGATATCCTATTTATCGTAGGAGAGAAACTGGAGAAAAAGTAGTTATAAGAAATGCAGAGCTAGATAATCAGTGGGTTATTCCCTATAACCCTTATCTGTCTTTGCTATTTGATTGTCATTTAAATGTTGAGGTGTGTTCGACAATTTAAGTAGTAAAGTACCTGTATAAGTATGTATATAAGGGTCATGATAGAATTTCTTATAATGTTGTGTCATGTAATAATGAAGTTGTGGATGAGATTACGCAGTATCAATCAGGACGATGGGTATCTCCTTGTGAAGCAGTATGGAGAATCTTTAGTTTTGATTTGTTCGAGATGCATCCTCCAATTTTACCTTTGCAGGTTCATTTACCAAATATGCATAGTGTTTGTGTTCATCCTCATGAAAGGCTACAGGCTGTTGTTTCAAATTCTAAACGGCTAAAAACTCAATTGACCGAATTTTTTGCAATGAATGCTGCCTCTGAAGCTGGGTTGGGATACTTATATGGTGAATTCTGTGAGCACTACACATGGGAGCAGAGTACTAAGAAATGGAAACAAAGGGTCCAAAATAGGATATCAATTGGGAGATTAGCATTTGTCTATCCTGCAGAGGGTGAACGGTTTTTCCTAAGACTTTTATTGCTAAATGTAAGAAGCCCTAAGTCATTTGAGGATTTAAGAACTGTTAATGGCCATCTCTATCCAACTTTTCAAGAAGCTGCTATAAAACTTGGAATTATAGAAGATGATGATGCAGCTGAGTTAACTTTGTCTGAAGCTTGTAAGACTCATATGTCTGCTGCCTTACGCTGGTTATTTGCAACAGTCCTTATATTTTGTCAACCAAGTGATCCTCCTGCTTTATGGGATAAATATTATCCTTTTCTCGGTGAAGACTTTTCTCACAAATTTCCACAGTAGCTGCAAAAAGTGCAACAACTTACTGTAAGAGCTATAGAACAACACCTTGAAGCCATGGGAAAATCTCTTTCTTTTTTTGGTCTAGACTATTTAAATTCTCAGGTTAATGATGAGTTCAGGCGGACAAAGGACATTCTAGATTCCCTTGATGCTCCTATCCCAGAAGAATGCTTTAGTTGCGGCTCTAAGTTGAACTCCGCACAGAATGCTGCTTTTGTGTGTATTATGGATCATGTTATGCAGCAAAAGGGTGGAGCTTTTTTTATTGATGGTCCTGGAGGCACATGAAAGACCTTTTTGTACAATGCTTTGTATGCAGAAGTACGGCTGATGAACAAGATTGTTTTACCTACAGCTACATCAGGAATTGCTGCAGCAAACATTCCTTCAGGTAGAACTGCTCATTCAAGGTTTAAAATACCAATTGATAGTGAAGCTTCTTTAGCGTGTGATGTTCCGAAACAAGGTAGTTTAGCAGCACTATTAAAGGAAACTGCACTTATAATATGGGATGAGGCCTCAATGGCTAAGAAACAAAACCTTGAGTCTTTGGATCTTCTTTTACAAGATATATGTGAGAATAAGTTTACATTTGGAGGCAAGGTTGTTGTTTCGGAGGTGATTTTAGGCAGGTTTTACCGGTGGTTCCTCAGAAAACTATGAAGGAAGCAGTTGAAACAAGCATTGTTACTTCTTATCTGTGGCCTAAATTTATTAAGTTTAAACTGACAGAAAATATTAGAGCAAGAGAAGATCCTATCTATTCAGCTTTTCTGCTTGATTTGGGCAATGGGAAATTACAACAGACAGAAAATGCATTGATTGAGTTACCACAAGATATTGTCCATTCCACCAGCAATCTAACAGAATTAGTCTCAACTGTTACAGTCGAAACATTTCCAGAAGTTGCTCAGGGACAAGTTGATAGTCAAGTGTTCACTAAAAAAGCAATTTTAACGCCTGTGAATGACGATGTTGATTCTATTAATACATCCATGATTGAGCAATTCCCTGGTCAACCTGTTAGATACAAAAGCTTTGATGCAATTCTGAATGATACATGTAATATCTATCCAACAGAATTCATCAACAAGCTAGGTCCTGGTGGAATGAGTCCTCATGAGCTGATATTGAAGGAAAATTTCCCTGTTATACTGTTGAGAAATTTACTCCCTTCTTCGGGTTTATGCAATGGCACAAGACTAATTTGCAAGAGATTTTTCCCAAATGTAATCCAGTGTGCTATAGCTGTTGGCCACTACAAAGGAGAAGCAGTTTTTATACAAAGAGTCAATTTAAGACCTTGTACTAGTGCCAACTATCCATTCCAGTTTGAAAGAAAACAATTTCCTATCAAGTTAAGCTTTGCAATGACAATTAATAAGTCCCAAGGACAAACTCTAAATCAAGTATCAATTTATCTTCCACGTACATGCTTTTCACATGGACAACTTTATGTCGCATTATCCCGAGCTAAGAAAGCAAAAGATCTCTGTGTCTTTACCAAAAAACCTACAGAGAAGTGTTCTTCAACTGCTGTTACCAATGTAGTGTCTTTTGAGCTTTTACACTTGGCAGGTATTCTTGAAAATGATACATAGTAGTGCTCAATATTTGTCAATAATGCTGAAGGGTAAAGCAGATATATATCAGTTGTTATTGTTACATCTACACAGGTAACTTAAGATTTTGCTCTATACATTTTGTTCAAATTGGTGCTATTTTGCTAATCTTGTTTGCTTTTTCTTTTTAAAAAACATTAGCACTTCTGAATTACAGTAGTTGTCATGTTTACCTTTGCCTTGATTTTTGTTGTCTTATTTAGCAGGAGCTAATTTCCAAGCTAAACAATCCATACATTACTGAATATGAAGGTTCTTTGGTGCACAAGGTAAACATAAGCATCACATAGCAACCATATATAAATGTCCTTGATGCAGTATTGTCAGCTATTATTCATTACTTATCTCGATTAAGCATAGTAAGACCTTTAAATAATAATGCTGCTGTAGTAATTTGAACTGAATTCTTCAATTAAAAAGTGAAATGGGCATTACATGTTCTTTTCTGGTCAAAAATGATATGTTTCAAATTGTATGCTTGACATAAGCAGTGCATTTGGCGGTCATATCTATCTTAAATATTTCCATGATTATCAAATCACTCATGTATCTCCGAGAATCATGTATCTCCGATAAGATAGTAATTACTAATCATTTGCCAATCATTCTAATTGTTGTTATCTACAGAAAATCTGCAAATGGATGGCTAGGTTGGTTGTAGCTGTGGATTACTGGTTTTTCTTTTCTACACTTTAAACCATTCACAGCAAATCTACATGTGCTTACAGAATAGGTACTGGTCTTATTTTCGTCGGATTGAAACCATTTTATGGCACACTAATGACAATTATAATATGATTACATTTATTTCAGTATTCAAACGTCTTCTACACAGAGGAAAATCACATTCAGCTTCGTAAGAAACTTTTTGCCAAGTTTTTTTCCTTTCTTAGATAATTTATCCTTTAAGATATACAAAGTACGATTGAATTGTACTAGATTAATGTTCATCGTTGTTTTGTGTTGATATTATAGGTGACTTAAATCTAGGAACATATGTCAGGTCTAATGACCTTGCCTTATCAGTATTAACTCTTGAGAAATCCCTTTATTGATATGCATTTGCAAGCTATAATTAAATTTACCTGATCAGGGTATTTCCATTTATGACTTATGTGCTCTGAAATTCTTGCAGATATATCTTAGAACTACAGGTCAGATATACACTTGCTTGGTAAGTAACAATGAGACCTAGGATTTACAGTCACCTTTGACAAAATCTATATTATATTTTTTACTATTAAAATACACAAAAAAAATGTAAAGCAACTTATTAATTAGTATATCGATTAATGTGTATAAGATAGCCACTTATAGAAATTTAGAAGTCGTTCCGTATTTACGATACTTTTTTTTATCCAAGCGAAACATTTTTCCAAATTACTTATAAAAAGTGAAATGCATACGATTAATAAAATAATTTTAATGATCATAATTAGAAGTTATAGTCGGTTTTTTATGTCCAAATATTTGGGTAGTGTTTCTGTTGGGTATATGTAATGGGCTGTATAAAATGTAGCCCATATTAAGAGTGTTATCATTTAGATTTTGTTTTATAGGGAAAAAATGCAAGTACAAGTCAAAGTTACTGTTCATATTAAAACTTTTTCAAATATACTAAGACAGCTAAGTTGCTGTACTTTTCCATAACTTTGGCCACAAAAAATATTTTCTGCCTTCCTTATTATATAAGTAAAAAAGTAATCCATGTACTTTGGCCACAAAAATTACTAGCCTTTTAAGATTAATGCATAAAATAATAATACCTTCACAATATCTTAATCCATACTACCTTCTAGAAGTACGAAAACTAGAGTAAACAACAGTACCAAGGTAAAAAATAATTAGGTCATCTTTGATAACTAGGTTTTAGCTATAAATACCCAATGACCTTCCTCTTTATTTTTTATTCCTTGATTCTCTGTTATTCCATTCTCTTTAAAGGTATATTCTTCTTTTTTTCAGCTCATTTAGTCTATTTGTCTAGCACGAAAATTGATGGCTTTCATTCACAAATTCTTACCTAAAAATTACTAGAGCAAGATGTTAACTTTCTAATCAGATTATATGTTGAAGGAACCAATTACTTTTTATATTATTCAATCTCCTCTAAATCCTCTAACTATTATCTATTTTTGGTGCACTTTTAATATATAGTTCTACTAAAACATCAATTACACTTGAATTCACATACAAATTTTTTTTAAAAAAAATAGAGATCAATTACATTTTATTAAATTACCTCTGTTTTTTCCTGACATTTTTAAAGATTTATTATACTATTCTGTTATAGTTGTTATAATTTTTAGTAAAGACTTCTATTTATTGTTATATATATATGTTTTGCACAACTTATTTTCCGATTTGTGCTTACTATTTATACAAAAAAGTTTGCTGGAGAAAAATAAATTATTTATACCTTTTTGTTAACAATAAATGTTTCTATGTTTGTTTTTTTTATTGATTCTTCCTTGCACTTGTATCTTAGGCCACATTTAAATTGTTGATTTAAGCAAATTTATATATGCTCCATAATTAGCTAGCCTACATTGTACTATACCTTGCATGGATGCACATACTTATTACTTTGCATGATATACCTTATTCCTACATTAACTAACTATATCAATATTAATTTCTTTGCTTTGTTTCAATAATTCTGTACAGGAAATGAATACACCTTCAAAAATGAAACTTGAACCTGTGTACTTAGATGAGCTTAACACTCAAAGTAAAGACTATAAGGTTAAAGTGACTGTCGCTGAAAAGGGAAGGGCTCAACCATCACCAAAAAAGCCTGGTGTCATATTTCAGACAATCATCTTAGAAGATGAGAAGGTAATTCTGCTTTATCTGTATCTTTTTTATAGCAACATATGTATTTTTCCATTAATGTACTTTTACATTTGTTTTCAATTTAAAATTAATCTTATTATTGCTACTTTTTTTATTACAAACACATACATTCACTTAGCAAGGAACTTTGTACATTATCAGAGTAATGGATCTGCTTTCTTTTGCTAGCACATCTAGATGTATACATGAATATTTACTTATATTCAACTAATGTGCTCATTAAGGTGTGGTTTTATTGCTTTAGAAAGACACAATCTTACTATTTCTAAATAAACATGGGATTGACTTGTATCTTATATGACTAAACAGAAAAACAGAATGAGACGTGCCATTTTTGGAGATCAAATACACGCACATGAAGATGTTCTAAAACCAAATGGCCAATATGAAATATCAAAAGCTCCTATAATGTATATGGATGAGCAGTACAAGATTAACCTTGAAGAGCTTCCATATCAGATGACTATTGGACAGCAAACTATCATCCAGCATTTAAATCCAGAAGCCGGTCCAATTGAGCCTAGATATCAGCCACTGTCAACTCTTCCAAGATCGCCTGATCCGAATGGCAGATTTGGTATAATTATGCTATATAAATTTTATTCATAGATACTTTTCTGTCTACAGTTAGTTTATATTGCTATTGATATCATCTAAAGTCATTCTTTTATTTTCTACTTAAATAGATATTGTTGGTGTGTTTCTGTTCGTTGAAGATGCACCTCGAATGATAACTAACATTCGTGGGCATGACAGTCCAGTTCATGAAATATCTGTTAGTGACACAAGGTAACCATATACCTTTATATCTTTTTAAGACATATTTTACCTTTAGTTACTACTTGATTCAAATAGCTAACAACATGTAATGAATAATGGATCAGCCAAGACCATGCTATGACAATTTCAGCATGGAATGATCTTACTGGTAAACCTTGTGATGCGATGAGTAATTGGGCTGAAAGATTCAATGTCGTCGGTTTTACTGCACTTAAAACCCGCCATACAAGAGGTAAAAATTGCTCCTGTGCTTGAGCGTTTGTACTGTGCATATATAATCTAATATAAAACATTCTTGAACTACATTGCAGGATTCACTTTGAACACTACTATGTCTACTAGGATCATTATAAATCCTAAAGGAGAAAGAGCAGATATGCTCCGAGAATGGTAAATTAGTACATGCATCATATTAACAGCAAACAAATCATTCATTATATAATGTACTTGGCTTATTCTACTTTGAATTGTAGGGTCAAATTATATCAGCATGTCTTACTTGATAGACAGGAAAAAATTCTGAATGTTAGATACCCAAGTGCTGAGAAAAAAGTTGTGACCATAGCTGAACTACGAAGCAAAAAGGTTTATGCTTCATGTTATTACTTTAGTCTGAACACAACTTCCTGCTCACAATTTAGAAACTTTTACATATGCTTCCATATAAAGCTTCCTAATACATGTTTGGCTAAATGAATACAAGCATCAAATGCAATCCTGGATGAGGTAGCATGGATTAGAGTCACTATACCAGACCCTAACCTACAAAGAGTTAATGCATACATTGGATGTCTAGGTTGTGGAAAACGAACACACCTTCCTGTTGGAACTCGCTTTCCTTGCATTTCTTGCAAAAAAGGAGAAACTACAGCTGCTTACAGGTACTTTCCATGAACTGATTTATATGTTATTATTAACATAATAAGATTATCTACTAATTCTAGCTCCTTCAATGCATATTTGTACAGAGTGACTTTCAAGTTCGACGCTGCTGATGAAAGTGGGACAATGTCATTTACAACATTTAATGATGACACAGAAAAACTCTTTCGAAAAAAAAGCAAACGAAATCTGGAATATCAAGAGCACTGTAAGAATCAACCCTAATGTTATACTCTTTTGTTTTTTGGCAACTTCATTCAAATGTATACCATGTTATTTACATCACAATAATCAAATATACTATACATATTACTCTCGGAAACCTACTTATTGTTGTAACAAACACATATTATACATTTTATGCTCTCCTTCTTCAGCTTTTCCTACTTTATTTCTCTTTTCCAAGTTTTACTCTACTGTTTCAGATTATATGTTATTTCATAGATTCAATTTCAATAGCATTTGCATTACCTATCCATCACTTACTATCCAATATGACTATTTCAACATTCCAGGCAAATTTGGAAGCTTTCAGAGTCGTACAAGAAACTCTTTCCACTAAACCTTTCTTCATCCAGGTAACTCCCACTCAAGAATTAGCCATGAACAGTGTGCTGCTTTGGACTCTCAAGAGTATTGATGTAGAGAATAATGAACCAGATGCTCAGATCCTACCTTCATCAATGTCGGGGACTTGCACTACCAATAGAGAGCAGCTCTATACTTCCCATATAATGTCCACAGCTAAGGCTTGTGGGAAAGCATCTGTTGTTTCCGAACCTGATATTGGTGCTGATTTCAACACAGACAGTACAACAGCATTTGATGAGGCTTTTGCTGAAGCAATGCAATTTCAAGAGATCAGATTAGCTTCACAAGCATTCGACACAGATTGTTTTGATATTCAAAATCAGCCACCAAGCAAGGGTATTGTCATTTCAGAACCACAAGCACCAGTTGCTGAACTGCCTACCTGGGCCAAACTTTCTCGCCCACGAAGCAATGTGAAGAATAAGGAAGCAATGATTGCAGATGTAGAGATGGACACAGAAGATGAAGATCATGTTCCCAGGAAGAAACTCTGTACCACTCTGTTCAAGGACAACACTGAAAAAGATAGTGCTGAGAACAAAGACTCTGCTACAGCCACCTCAGTGATGCAGGAATGAAAGCACTTTAAAATCTATAAAAATTGCAGCATATTTTCCTCCTAAAATATAACTTTTAAGTATGGTAGTTTGCTAAGTATTCAGCATCTTTTGGATGTTTAAAAGGAACATTTTGCTCATCTTGTGTTCCCTATAAACATTACTTATGTATATAGTAATCCAGACATGTAGTAAGTCATGTTATGTAGTAACTGCAAGCTTTTGGACATCCTGCTCTAAGTTAGTCAAGAATTTCTATTATGTGAATGTTTATGGTACCAGCTAAAGCCGTATGAATTGGCTATATTGTATATATTAATATCCTTAAATCAGGATACTTATTTATAATATAAAATGAGTTATTTTATTTCCTTGGTCTCTTATTTAGTTGGCTATACAACTTGGTCTTCACTCTTTTATTCTTCACTTGAATCAAAAAATAAGAAAAATCCATGTCTCATATTCAAATTTCAAAACTGATAAATAAATTTATTTATCAATAAATATTATCCAAACCAGTACCATATATACTTGAGTAATGCATTATTAAAGCAAAAATTGATATGAACCTAAGAATTTGTTCACTGTCATTTGTTTAGCAGCTATCCAAACTAATGTATTTACAAGTTATACATAATATATGACAATCTTAACATCTCTACTCTTCCTTTTCTGTTTTATTATACAGATTTTGCAAAAGGAAGCCAGCAATTCAATGCAATGTATGCTGCTGAATTCTGATCCAGAACATACACTTTCAGAGTGATGAAAACAGAATTGCACCCTTAAGTAATGTCTTCAAACTGGTAATCCCCTTTCACTCATGAGAGCTTACTTTAAATTCAGCTGCTTACTACACACACTTAAAATAATTTTAAACAACAAATTTAAAGCAAAACCATATATAAAGTTCAACATTATTTCCACATATTAATCACCTATATTACACTACTTATTTTTCTACATAGCCTTAACAACCAACCTGAAACACAATCTTATTCAACATCAGCCCTTTTAAAAGCAAACCCTTACACACCTATTGAGGAAATACTATCATAGAAATAAACCAAATACATTTTAACCTAAAACAAGCCAAACACATATAACTAGACAATCTATTTCCCTAAGACACTTAGATAGGTCCAAGTAGAAATTCAAATAAGAGAGGATAGCCTCGTTGATAAACTACTACAGCACCAAAACCATCAATAATACACTGATCTTCATAAAATAGATTAACACCATTTCTTAAACAACAAGCAATTATTACATTCCTTTCTCGAGCAATATGAAGTTCAGCACACCATTGTTTGAGTCTATGTCGAATCAACACCACAGTACATGCTTTCATCTCTTTGAAATAAGTTCTAGCAAATAATGAAGGAACAATCTGCACAAAATAGAATTTTGTAAGAATTTAAGCATAAAAAGACATTCATGACAATGTAAAAATAAGAAAAGGGGGAAAAAAAGAGAACAATTAAACAATTAATCTAGATAAAAAAATCAAACATACTAGAGTTCCTTCATTGATATATGGTACACGGAATATATGCCTGAAAGATGGACCAGAACATTTCTGCTGCATTGCAGATAGATGAACATCAAGTTCTGAAATAGTTAGTGGAGGTCTCCTTTCAAGGTCAGCAACCCTTGGTATCATGGCATTTAGATACGTCTTCTCTTCACCATGAAAGGCAAATATTCGTGTGTGAAATATGCTATTACCTTTGAAATACATTATTAGCGTATTTCCAACTTCAATATCATTATCCGATATAAATTTCCTCCACCCTTGTCCAATACATATACGCCTAATTCCACTCACACTACAAGATTTCTTAAGACTAACATTCCATGAGAGACCATCAACACCACGAAAAACCTTGAATTCTCCACATTGATTTGCTAGAATGTGATAAAAGCTAGGAGGTATTTCATGAACATACATACACAAAACAATTAACACAAAAGCATTTAAATTTTTTTTTAAAAAAAATAACTTAGCAAAATAAACAAAAATAAACATCACATACTGTAGAAGATTGATGCTTTTCCTCAATTCTGATTATCCATTTCATTACAAAATCCTCATTAGCCTGACAAAAGAAATGCACCTACAATTAAATTATGATTCCTGCAAGAATTAAACAAGAAACTTTAATGCTTAACTAGATACACATACCATCATTTGAATTCCAACTATAGATACAACAATGCACACTACACTTTGCAGCAAATCTAACCCACTATATATAAAAACTGAGATAAAATAATAATTTTCAGAATAACTACAAGCTCCACAACAACTGTGGCCATGTGAACCTTTTTATACATCAAATACACTAAGACTATACCAAACTATAGATTCTTAATCATTATAAATGTGCAATGGCATTAGATTTCAACAAAACTTCTTCATAAATGCAGTCATCTTTTCCTAAATTCAAACATTACCATCAATTACTGTAAACTAGCTGCATGATTACTACATTGTAACCTCAAATCTAAACTTGTAATACCAGTCAAGCTTTAGTAATTTAAGCTTGTTAATACATTTTAGAACTCTGACTAGCATAGCCTTTCACTGACATACAAGATTCTTGCTTATTCATAAACACATATACCTAATAGAGTATTTGATTCTCTAAAAAGTCATATAACCAAATGAGTACTCCTTACACAAATCGTTGCAAGCAAAACTTTAGCTATTCTAGATTCCCTTTGCTACATTTGAATTTAAAATACGCAGCTATTCAATTGTAAATAATAATATTATGAACAAAAAAAGACAGCATATAAATAAATTTAGAGAATCAATTTGGACCTTTAAAAGTGTAGTTTTTTTGTCAAAATTGGCATAGAAAATTTTCAAACTTCAGCTTGCATTTAAAATTTACCTCATGTGTTATATTGTTGTACCCTTTTAAAGTATGCTTCTTGGAAAACCTTGACTTTAGAGTATGCTTTAAGAGTAGCATTATAAGAATGTTAATTTCACAAAAAAAAAAGTATTCAAATAAGCAATAGCATGATTCTGCATTGTACCTACATATGCATTTAACCTTCTTTTACATAGATAATTTGAAATTCTATTTAGCATATATATTCAAAGCCCTTACAAAGTTCCATCACATAAATATTTATTAAGCAGAAAAACCACAACTAATTTCCCATAACAACTCACCATCAATCCATCATCCATCAAGTAGAAGACACAAATACAAACAATTATATTTAAAAAAAAAACACAAAACAAAGGCTTCCAAATCAAAATCAACCATTATTTATATATTAGAGCTTCATTCATTAGAAAATTACAAATCATTATATTACCTTCATACTAACATGAACTGCATCTTTCTAGCTAAATACTTAGATTGTTTAATCTAATACAAAAAAGACCTAAATACAAAGCTTTAGTTTCATGCTATCCATTCAAAAGATCAGTACAAAATAAACCCCCACAATAAAGCAAAATGCACCTCAGCAATCAAATTCCCCATCTATGATCTTCCCTTATGGGCTTCTCATACTGTACATCTCAGAATCTTTTACTTGTTTCCTGATTTTGTTGATAATAATCCCTAGAATCATAATCAGACCAGCTACCATCCTCATTGTCGGAGGAATTTCCATAATCAGAGCCACTATGTGATTGAAATGATGCATCCGATAGTAAAGCATTTCCTTCTCCAGACTCCGTTTCTGAGTCAGAATTGAAGTCGCTCTCAGAAATTTCATCACTCTCATCATCTTCCGTAGTCTCCTCGAACTCATCTTCATCCTGAATTTCAACTTTCTCTTGATCACTATCAGATTCAACACAAATTATTTTTTGCTTATGCGCATCACTTTCAACCTCTCGCTTTCTTTTCCTACTCTGTTCACCTTCATCTATTTTTTGGTCCCTCTTCGAATTCCCCTGTCGCAATACTTCCAGATGACTGTTCATCTTCTTTGTAACATCAGCAAAATACAAGAGAAAGCTCGAAATATTCTCCTCTTGAGATTTATTACCATTAGGCTTCCAGACAGGTGGCTCGAAAACTTTCCCAGAAGATGCAGTACTATCAGTACTCCCCATTGCTATCACACTAATTTTACTTTTTTGGAAAAAAAAAACCTAAAAAAGCATAGCAGAGAAAGAGACAACCAAAGCATATAAAGTAGTCAAATTCCCACACCCGATTAGACTAATCAAACCCAATATCATCATTGTAACGTACTTTTGCAATAAATAAATCCAAATATCTTCCAAAGCAAAGTATATCTTTACAAATTCTTCACTTCAAAACGTCATTGTACGTGTAATATATACTTTTAGACATTCTGAAAATAGAAAGTAGCTTTTTGGCTAATTCTTTTTATGCATGATATCTAAACACACGTGTGTTGGCCACGGTTTATTCATTTTTACTAATCCTTGCATTATGTATACACCACACTAGATTCCTAATAAAAAATTAAATTAAATTAATACACATAACCAACTACTTATACAAAAAACCAAAAAACAAAAAAAAAACAAAAAACAAAAAAAATATATATATATTCCACTTAAACTATAAACTAATATCAAACGCAAATTCAATCGTTACACTTCCAATACACCTTTTTTAGCAAATGCACGAATATTGCGTTGCAAAAATTAGAATATATTGCACTAAAACTAATATCAAACCCACATTCAATCGTTACACTTCTAATATATTATTAGTTTAAAAAATGCAAGATATCAATATTTCACCCTTATTATTACAAAACCTAAACATAATCACGAACACTACACAAACGAAACAAATTCGCGAATATTACTTATCTTACCGTCGGGGGCACGCGCATAGCGCGTGCACCAACGACTAGTTTACATAAAAATCAAAAAATTGATGGAATTGAAAACATATTCTTGTACAAAGTCTACCATTGTGCGGTCTGAATTGGTATATTCTACCGGCCACATTCCTACCATCCGTATTTTTGTGACCTTGTCACTTTCTTTCAACTTTTTTTTTTAAGTTGAACTTTGAATTAATGCATGAATGAAAGTATATTGAAATATTTATTATTTGCATTATACTACGTATATTTTATCTATTTATATCCTAGATTTGTAGGTATATATGTATACCAAAATTATAATAGAAGACGATTATATATTGATGGTATCGTCGTAAACTTAGTTAAACGTTACTCATTGAATTGGAAAATACATCAGGTCTACAAAAAAACAAACAAAGCAGCATATTAAATAACAAATGTAGGACATCTTGTAAATTAATATTTGTAATAGTATGTAACTCCTCTCGGTCCTTTATAATGATAAATTACTAAATTAGGTGTGTCCCTCAAGAGAAGGATCTCCTAATAGTATTCTTTTGTTTATCTTTTATTTTTTAAACAATATGTATACCCTCTTGAAATTAGAATCCACATAGAGTGGTCCTCAAAGGTATATATATATATATATATATATATGTATATATATATATATATGTATATATATATATATATGTATATATATATATATATGTATATATATATATATACATATGTATATATATATATACATATATATATATATATATATATATATACATATATATATATATATATACATATATATATATATATATATATATATATGTATATATATATATACATATATATATATATATACATATATATATATATATATACATATATATATATATATATATATATATATATTAACTAGAGAGCTACAAAGGCGGGGGTGAGAATCGATCCAAAATCTCCTGAAATTGGGAGGAAATTTCTAACCACTGGAACTATTCCTCACTCTCAGGTATAAATAATTTAGTAGCATAAGAATTAGATGTACATATTGTTATATGGGTTCATTTTACATTTATTTTTATTCGATCAACTTTTAATTGTTTAAACCTCAAAAGCTGATATGATATACAATATGTTAAAAGACCACCTCAACCAAAATATTAAGCATATGATTGAGATTCAGAAATATGTTTTATCAATTACATTATACTAAAAGTGAAACTTAGAGAGACACTTGGCAACATAATATAAAAAAATTCCCTCTAAAATTTCTTAAATTGTTTATTTTAACTATAAATTACATGTTTAGTTATATCCTTTCATATAAATTTCATACTTTTTAATATAGAGTCTATTCAAAATATTTTATATCAATTTTTTTTGGTAACATTTATTATCATTATAATTATTTAACAATCGTAAATTGCGCGGAGTTTAATCTAGTACTCTATTACAATAAAACCAATAATCTTAGGGCCCGCCATAGCCACCAACTTATTTTTTTTGATTAATTGGACTATTTGACAAATTGACATGGTATTAGAGCTAGAGTGACAAGAGGGGTATAAATTCAAATCTCATCCACCCTTCTTCTCAAAGGATTGAATTATTCTAACCAATAGTTAGCTTAATCTTTTGATTAAGTAGGAAATTGAAATTCTTCGATTTACCAATGTTAGTAAGATACAATTATATTTGATCAGATTCTATGTTTGCTATAGTGCAAAGGAAAAAGGATCATCTAATCATGCATGATTAGATTATATCAAATTTATGTGCTACTAAGTATATATATGAGTAAGTGAGTAATTATATGAGTAAATTGGGCTCAATCAACTTGAACAATATTTTCGGCTAGGTTGAGCGCAACGAGTTTGACATAAGTTCCCTCTTGTGAAGTTGTGATGGAGTAGAAATATGAGCCTTTTTTTTTTTAATGAGTAAATTGGGCTTAAGATCAACTTGAACAATATTTTCGGCCAGGTTGAGCGCAGCGAGTTTGACATTAGTTCCCTCTTGTGAAGTTGATAGAACTATGAGCTTTGTTTTTTTTTAATAATTTTTTTTGTGTTTAGAGAGCCATTAGGACGGATGATGATAATCTATCTGAAATCTCCTGAAACCATAAATGAAGCTTGAACCATTTAAGCTATCCTCTCACTCTCATAATAAAGTAACGTTTAGTGTATGGTTATATCTTTATAACAAAATGGTTTTTTTTAGTGTCAATTTAACAAATCATGGTAATGATCATGATACGCGATATTTCTTGTGTGGGAGAAATATATGATTTTCTTTAGCTTCCAAGTCTTTAGATTGAATTTAATTGAGTTTGGAGGTTCACTTAATCAATACTCAAATCATAATACTCCATAACATATTTAACCTCGAACTCGATTTGTCAACAGAAAAATCAAGCCGAACTTCGCTTTTAATCAAGCAAAGTATGAATTGTTATTGATTACAATTTTATGTGGCTACTAGCTCCCACTATGGGCCCAGGGCTCTATATATATATCGAACTCTGATCTAATTTTGAATTTAAATAATAACGATTTAATTAGTTCTATCCTCTCGTCATATGAACTTTATATCATTTTGAGTTCAACTTAAAATTCATACTCCCTCTGTTCTTTTTTACTTGACCTATTTCTTTTATCACGCTTGCCAATGCAAAACTTTAGCGATCAATAACTTTAATTCTTAATAAGTAAAAGTTATAAAAGTTGTATATTATAATAATACTTATTGAGATGAATTCAAAAAGATATCATATGAATATATTTTTCCTTATATATCATTCACAAAAGACGGAGAAAAGAGATGTGATGAATAGTGTAAAGTCAAAACGGGTCAAGTAAAAAAGAACGGAGGAATATATTACTAGTAAAGTAACTCGGATATTAATCGATTGGATATTAGAAGCTCATGTCAATTTTGTGACGGCTAGTCCCATTTTGTATTTTCCTTGAACACGTTTTTGAATACTCTTACCAAAAATTGCGGTTATAAAAAACTTAAATTTCTTTTTTATGTGAGAGGACCAGAACAGCAGTGACGACTGTAATTCAGCTGGTGAGTCAACAACTCTTCCATAAAACAAAAATAACGTTTGTTCTTTTCAACTCCCATCTCAAAAGTTTTAATTTTTCTGAATTTCTGTTTTTTTTTTTTTTTTTTTTTTTTTGAAAATTTTGAATGATCAAATCATCAAAAATCTCATATTTTCTGGGTTTCAATTACCCAGATTTCATTCTTCTTCTTTTCACCCCAATTTCAGTTAATTTGAACTGAAATTTACTTGAAAAAAAAATTCAAAAAAACCCTAAGTCAATCAATTGCAAAATCATCATCATAATCAGTATTGTAATAATTATTTCTTGATCTGTTGTTTTTTTGCAGAATCTTGAATAATAATGGGTTGTTGTGCAAGTAGAAGCAAGGTTTCAGAAACCAAAATGAATGTTGTTAGATCAGAGAAAAGAACCAGCAACAGTTCAAGCAACCCAGAAAATTCTCAGCAACACCTTAGAAATTATCAGCAACAACCCCAGCAACATCAGCAACAGAGGCAGCAGATTGTTGTTCAACAACAAAAACCCAATTCCCAAATCATTCAACAAGAACAAAGATATATTAATAATAATAGTAATCATCAACCCCAAAAACCTAGGATTGCAATTGCTGGCCCACCTTCAGATACTATTTTGGGAAAGCCTTTTGAAGATATTAGGTCACACTATAAACTTGGGAAAGAATTGGGTAGAGGTCAATTTGGGATTACTTATTTGTGTACTGAGAATTCAACTGGACAAACTTATGCTTGTAAATCAATTTTGAAGAGGAAATTAGTTACTAATGCTGATAAAGAGGATATTAAGAGGGAAATTCAGATATTGCAGCATTTATCAGGGCAGCCTAATATTGTGGAATTTAAAGGGGTTTATGAAGATAGACAATCTGTACATGTGGTGATGGAGCTTTGTGCTGGAGGGGAGTTGTTTGATAGGATTATTGCTCAGGGGCATTACTCCGAACGAGCCGCTGCCGCGGTTTGTAGGCAGATTGTTAAGGTTGTTCAGATTTGTAACTTCATGGGGGTGTTGCACCGTGATCTTAAGCCGGAGAATTTCTTGCTGTCTAGTAAGGATGAAGGAGCTATGCTCAAGGCTACTGATTTCGGGTTGTCGGTATTTATAGAAGAAGGTTGATTTCTTATACTCTTTGTAATCATTGCTTTAACTTAATTCGTGTGCACATTGTGTTTGTTTATACATTGGCATTTACATACTATTCTTTGTTCTGTATTGCTGCTTTTTTGAACGTGTATACACCTTGAATTCCTTTCCCACCTAAAAGAAGTTAAAGCAAAGGTAATGGAAAGGAGATACTATGTTTTCAATTTCATCATCATGTTTTTTTTGTATTGATGTCTTTTGGTCTGTTGACTGTTTTGTTATTTTTTCGAAAATGCTTATGATATTCTTAGTAATAATTATGTTGGTAGTGTATGAAAATCGACAAGGCTTGCTTGGCTTTCAGAAGATAGTTGTAGTAGTTAGAGATGTCACATTTGGCATCTAGTGGAAATGTGCCCTGTAGAAGAGGCATAATGATTTTAAGGGCTATTACATTTGTCTTATCTATATTGAGTTAGGACTTCAATTTCGACGTACTCAATATTAATAGAAGAAACGTAGTTTATTTAAGGTGATCATGGATTTGATTCTGCTTTACCTATTGAATTTTTGATTATACACGTAGAGTTACTAAAAGTAATTGATTGGACATAAGCGGACAGATTTAAAGGCTAAGCTAAAATTAAGTATCAGCAAGTATTCCTTTATATCAAGATGAAGTGTTGTAATTCCTACGGGGATATTCTGGTTGATTTGCCGTCTTTTTGTGGAATTCTTCTTTTGTCTTGTAAGTATTGGCCAATACCAGGTTGTGTGATTATTACTCTTGGCTTGAAAGTTTGGATGTGTCAATTAAAAAAACTGTCGAGGTCTTAGTGCACAAAGTATAGGTGGGGGTACTTTTCTAGTGACTCTATGATGGAATTATCTGTGGTCTCAGCTGCAAGACTTTTCTGTTAAGCTGTTATATACAGTATGTTATTGTTTTTAAATATGTTATAATTCTTGCCTCTTTGGCTGTCAATCTTATGAAGATCTAAAAACCAAATTTCAATACGAATATAACTTTTCTATTGTTGCCTTTTACCTTTTGGCTGTCTTATTAGTGAACTACTAATCATTTGTAAGAGCTGAAAACTTAATTTTGATATGAACCAAATTTGTAGGCAAGGTGTATCGTGATGTGGTGGGCAGTGCTTACTATGTTGCTCCTGAAGTACTTCGGAGAAGGTATGGGAAGGAAATAGATATTTGGAGTGCAGGAATTATGCTGTATATTCTACTCAGCGGTGTCCCACCTTTTTGGGCTGGTATGATAATCTTTCTCTTACTCTTCTTATTATATTCAATTTGAGCTGTAAAAGTCCGACAGTTCACTTGATTTTCTTCTGCAGAAAATGAGAAAGGCATATTTGATGCCATACTGAAAGGAGAAATTGACTTTGAAAGCGACCCATGGCCATCTATATCAAAAAGTGCTAAGGACCTGGTCAGAAAGATGTTGAATCCAGATCCAAAGAAGCGAATCACTTCTGCAGAAGTGCTTGGTAATGTACTTTCTTACTTCCTTTTGGTAGAGTGCCATTCTCGAATATGTCCTGTATCTCCGCTCTTCAATATGCTACCCTTTCAACTTTTAAGTCTAGTAATTCAATGTATATGCTATCACATTCACACGATGTATCTTGTCATTGACATATTAAGATGTAAAATTGTGAACTTACAACTATTCTATTACATGTTGACTTGATATTATTCTGGTTAATCACCAGTTGAAAGGGTATTTGCTCTATGTGCTGTTTTTTTTTTTTTTTTTTTCTTCTCTCTCTCTCTCTCTCTTTTACTAATAACAGTATAGCAGTGTTATTAATTTCTATGAAAAGCTAACATGTTTCATTTCTGTGAACCCACAGAGCATCCTTGGATGAGAGAAGGTGGAGATGCATCAGACAAGCCAATAGATAGTGCAGTGCTCTCTAGAATGAAACAGTTTAGGGCAATGAATAAGCTAAAGAAGCTAGCTTTAAAGGTATGCTTCAAGGCGAAACTTTTAATTTTCCTCTTCTTTTGTTTTGTTTTGTTTTGTATATACTGGTAGTATTTACACATTCTTTCAGGCAGAATAGAGGATTTTTTCTTGAAAAAATTAGGTATAGCATGATTTGACAGAGTTTGACTTCTATCGGAATTTTTCATTTTCTGGGAGAAAAATCACATTTTTATATAGAGGACCACAGGGGAATGTTCCCTTACACCCAGCTAACCTTAGTAGTAGTAGTAGAAGTAGTAGTATTGGCTAGTAATTTGGGAAGAAATAAGCTGATATAGGCTGAGAATTCTCCAACCAAGTAGATTGGACATTGGGAAATTCTTTATTTTCTGAAAATTTTAAATATTTAGCCTTATACCTGTAGTCTAGTTTATGAACTTGGCCAATTACTAGAACTAAACATGGTATATATCCTTTGCTCTGCCATTTTTCCAACAATTCGCTCGGTTTTGCTTATTTAGAATTGTCTAGATGTAAATTTCTCGTGCCTGGAGGTGAAATGAAGAGTCCATCTAAAATAGGCTATATTGCATTGTTACTTTAGCTGTATGACCAATCATCTTATGAGCTAGCTGATTAAGTAGTTCCCTCTCCCTTTATTTAAAATTCTAATTTTTTGTGGTCAGTCTCAGTTTGATCAATACATTGTCAAGGATTTTCTTAAGTAAATATCCCAATACTTCTATTGTGTAAGACCTGTAAGTCACAAGGATGGGAGAGCCCCAAAGGTCTATTGCTAGATATGTTGGTATTTATTGGATTTTGTTTGGAGAAAATAACATTATGCCTGCTGCCTGCATTGGTACATGTCTTTACCTCTACTAATGCTTAGCCCAGTACTGAGTTGCTCCATGCCCTTTTACATTTTAGTTTGACCTTCGAAATAGTTGTGCACAATTTTTATTCCCTAGCTTCCTTTACATTCTTCTGGACAACCATTCTAAAAATGACTTCTGATATGCATTAAATAGATTCTTGCCGTTTTTGAAAGTTTGATTACATATTTCATTTCATTTATACCTTTTTAATTTGACTATCAGCCTGTGATAGTAACAGATTTGTATTTTGGATTTTGATGACCCTGGCTCATTTGCTGCAGGTTATCGCTGAAAATATGTCTGAAGAGGATATTAAAGGTTTTAAAGCTATGTTTGATAACATGGACACGGATAACAGCGGTTCAATTACGTATGATGAACTTAAAAAAGGATTAGCTGAACTTGGGTCAAAGCTTACTGAAACTGAAGTGAAGCAACTTATGGAAGCTGTAAGTTGAAGACTATCATTCAGCTACATATGATTTTTATCCTATCATGGTATTTTTTATTACGTTACTTTGTTGCTGGTTATCATATATCTGAATCTTTTGCAGGCTGATGTAGATGGAAACGGGACAATTGACTATACAGAATTTATCACTGCAACAATGAATAGACACAGACTGGAAACAGATGAAAATTTATTAAAAGCATTTCGATACTTTGATAAGGATAATAGTGGGTGAGTCCATAACAACTGCCTCTACCTCCCCCCTTTTCCTTTCCCCTCCACAGCATTTCTGAGTTTTTGCGTGTTGCTTAAATATGCACATGAAATTCCCATATCATTTTATGCTCGAGGAGCTTGCATGTTTTCCACTTCATTCTTTCTGTGGTTCTTATCTTGAAATAATATCTCATCTGTTATATGTTGGACATGTTGCAACGTGATTTTCAGTTGAGGTTTGGTTCAAATTACGTTTAGTTAAAGTTTTTTTATGCAGCTTGTTCGTTCTTGGATTTTTTTTTAGCTCATCTGTTCTCTTGATTCTCTTGCAAGATATTCATGAAACAAGTTCTTCAAGGATTTTTTTTGTTCAATTTATAAAATTAAACTTCCTTGTATCTAACGAATAAGTCTTATCCTATGAACTTTTTATTTTCTTCAAAATATTGCTCTATAATGGTGGCGTATGTTTATGAACCATTATTAACATGAGGGCAACTTTTCTTTACTTAAATGACTATTAATGCTATCAGAACACTTCCTTAGTATTTGTGTAACACTCTCGAGTCTTGACTCTCCAAAGCAATGCTTATTGTGAGGATGAACAGAGTTTTAGTTACTGAAATTACCTTTCTTATATGTCAGATTCATTACAATGGATGAACTGGAAAGTGAGATGATGGAATATGGAATCGCTGATGAAAGCAGCATCAAAGAAATTCTCTCAGAGGTTGATACTGATAATGTAAGTATCTAGTAAACACAAATTTAGAATTCATTGGCATAGTGCATTAGACAAAATATTTGGTAACCTATGAGTACTGTTACTGTTCTTTGTGCGAGTGAGTGTAAAAAAATTAATCTTTTATCCCTACATTCCAAATAATAGGTATATATGATTTGGAGTTTTTTCTAGGAACGTGAGGGAGTAACAGTTGCAAATCAGACCATCACAATTTAGGATAGAGTATCATTTTCTGCATTTGACTGATTTTGCTGGCATATTATAGGATGGAAAAATCAACTACGATGAATTTTGTGCTATGATGAAAAGTGGTACAACAGCACAAGTAAAACTCTTCTAGTTCCAAGTTCATCCGTGTAGCAGAGGTGTTTTGTATAGTCAGCCCGGTAAGTTTGCTTGTGATTAAACTATATTCGACGGGAGCAGCAGGAAACCTTGTCTATGAACATTTACTTTGCATCTTTGCCGGAAGTTTGAACATTTGTATATGTATTTTTACATAGAATTTGTTGATTGCTTAGATATTTTTTTTTTCTGAAGCTCTGCTTGAAGCAGAGTAATTTTGTACCTGTATCTAAGATAAACCCTCACAACTCCTAGTAGTGTTTGAGGTTTATTATTCATACCGTGAAGTATTATATGATGGTGCTATGTGTTTTAGAACCGGAAGAGTTTCTTCCTTGAAGAAGAGAATGAAAAGAGTCGATCCCTTGTATTATTGATGATTTAAACCTTTAACTATATGCAGTCCCTTCAAAGGCCTATAATTTTTCGCTTTGCTCATTCTTTGGTTACTTGGGTTGGGATCTTCTGCTGCGCACAACTTCATGAGAGGAGGGATTACTAGTATGTTCAGTGAAATCAAGAACGAAGTATGATTTCCAATGACGTTATATCACTTATATAGTTATATGTAGTTCGAGATGAGTTGCAGATAAGCCAGACTAAAGCACTCCAGTGCTCTGAAGCCAGTTGCTCACTGAAGTTGTTGCTCTACTTCCAGCTGCTATGGTACCATGGTAGTCATGTACTCATGTGACTGAGTACGGCGATTCGGCAATACCAATTAATTGATTTTAGGCTTTTAAAAACAAACAGGTTTAAAAATATTTTCCAATATACTTATAGTCATCTCCAAGGTTAAGCAATGGGGGAAATGTGAAATAGAAATTGATCCAACCTAGACCTCAAAGATGCCCAAAATTGAATGACTTGAAATTGACCTAAATTATGTGAAATAGGAATTAATTCAACCTAGACCTCAAAGATACCCAATAACTTGAAATTGACCTGAATTGACACACATTAGGGTGGAGATACTAAAATTGAAATATTTTCATAGTAAATTAATTGACGATAGACTTGACTTGAATTGACAAGATTCAAATTGAATTTGTCAATCACCTAAATATGACCCAAAGTTGTTTTTCAATTGGATTATGTTTTATTCTTTCTTACGATAGGTTGAGAGTATGCGACAATTTAATTAACATGGATACCTATATTTTAAAAGATGTACCTGAGTAAATGTTTTAGTAAATGCATATATAACTATTAATTGTAAAATGTTTTCAAAAAGAAAAACTATTAATTGTAAAAGTAACCAATATAAGATCACCTAAATCAAAGTACTCGATCAAGACTTAAATATTGATAATCCAATTATGTCCAGAATCATAATCAACTGAACGCAAAAATTCAACCTTGCATAACAAAATGAAATAACACAATTTATAAAATTATTCCCGTAATTATTAGAATGCCAAGATATGATCCAACCTAAATTGAATAAATCATAATGAATTAAAATAATTTTCAAACTATCAACTTATAATTTTTTTTTAAAAAAAAAATATATTATTGATCAAAGCTATACATTAACAAGTCTAACTACTAAAATTATTAAAGAACGGAGGAAAAAACTGCTAATTAATTTCTTACTTTACTTGAACTGGCTAGGAAAACACTAGTAATTTTTTCCCCAAAATCAAAGATTAAAAACATTGTTGGATTTCATGCATGCTATCATAATTCATAATTTTTATAGCTTTCTTAAAATGGTCACATACCATAAGAAACAATTATAGGACTTATTTATCGTAACATCATACATATATAGAGAAACTCAAATGCAACAAAAACATGGATATTAACTTTACAACCTTACATATGACTATTAAAAGATCATAGCATATGCTACTACATACATACATTATTATTAAAGGTATGAAATTCCAATTACATAAAATATACAAAAGTTTTCTTAATTCAACATACTTAATATTATTATAACTCACAATTTTAACGTAGAACATCCATGGAACTAGTGATGCTATTCGGACTAGTGGCTGTTTGATTATTATTAGCTCTTGTACATTCACCATCTTCGAGCCCTAGGTCGCATTTCATTGACATGAGCAACTCGTTTCGTAGGCAGATGGATTCGTCCCTAAGCCGAGCATTCTCTTGGAGAAGTTCATAGTTAGACTCCATGACAAGGTTGAGTTTTTCGGCTAGTTGGTGATTTGCTGCAAGAAGTTGTAAAACTTGTGATTGAAGGTTTTCGAGTTGCTTGCGTTTGCGAAGCCTAGACCTTCTTGCTGATTCCCTATTCGATATCATCCTCTTTAGCCTTCTAATTTCTTGTTCCTCACTTTGCTCCTTGGTTGTTTGATCATCTGAACATAAAGTGTTGATAATGCTATTATTAGGGCTAGATGATGGTGAATCAATATTGAGAGTAGGGTTTAATGTTGTTAGGTCATGAAGTGGAAGATAAGAGTGGAGATTTGGTAAGAATTTATTATGATTTGATGAAAGAATGCCAAATTGGGATGAATTAATCTCATTGTTGGCTTCGTTTGAAAGAGGAGGTGGGAGATGAAATCTTCTATCATCGTCGTCAATTTGATACATTTTTTCTTTAATTTTCTCCGAGCAAAATTTAAAATGGCGGAGAGAGAACGACGTAGAAGAAAAGGAAAAAGAAGGTGAATTATATAAGCTTAAGAGAGATAATTTATAGACTATAAGATTAGAGTCCACATCAAGAAGTTCAATTAAACTTGCCAAAGGAAAGTGGGGTACCAAAAAAAAAAAAAAATAGGTAGCAAATGGTTTACAACAGGTGTAATTTATACACGTTTAGTCACCCCAATTCACGTAAAAGTTAAAGTTAACTTTTTATGTAATTTGAGATGATTAAACATGTCATTGTTGTATGTATACTCAATATTATGACTACTGTTTAACAACCCTCAGATATCTTAAATGATGATAAGGTGCTGAAATTTTAAAACAACTATTATTAAATACAGTTGTTGGACTTGCAAGCTCTTTAAACAATATTTTTAAGGTGCTAAATTATTGAAATGGAATTAAACAACAATGTTACATAGAGTGTCATATCAATTTGAAAATCTTAAATTTTTCATTTTGTATATCATTACCTCTGTTTTTATTAATCAAAAACAGTTTTTGTATTCAAGACCTTTCGCCCTTTCGATACCTTCAACAACTAATTCTACCAAACACCTCATTCAAAAGTTACCTCATCAATTTAACACCTAATTAGCTTTAGCTAACACATTTTCCAATTTTAATAAGCTTATCGGTTTTAACTCCATTTCACTTAGTGTTGTATAACAAAGCCAATATACCCTTTGTACGTAGCAATTTGCAAAATGGTTAGGGATTTTATTTTTTAATTTAATTTGTATTTTGTATTTTTAATAGAGAGCTTAATTACTTTCTTAAGCGACAAGAACATCAATTTTGAATGGTATTTCTACACGGCATTGATGCATAAAGAGACAATAACGTTAAGCATTTAAAATTGTAATTAGTGCATGTGTTTAAATGGAAATTATAGCTTAATTTCTTTGTCCCTTGCTTTACATTTATACTCTTGAGGTGGGAATCTATGACATACTATAAGCAGTTTTGTAGTAATAAGAAAGAATGTACAACCAAAATTGGGTATATATTGATAATTTACCTCATATATATATATATATATATATATATATATATATATATATATGTATATATGTATATATATAAATATATATATATTCAATGAAAATATGTTTCTAAGTATTTACTTGACATGGTAGTTGAGCTGAGATACCCTAAAGGAGCTAGATAAGAGCAATTGATTTGGGTCCTGGCCTATTTAGCAAGAAAAATAGAACTTATATAAATATTGATTCTTAATATTATTGCTAGCTGTGATTCTGAATATTCGTTGTACTAGTTGAGTTCAATCACCATAGAATTATTCGATCCAATAACATTTACAAGTACTACTTCTTTTGTGTCTCAGGGTCTGTTCACATTTACTGAATTGAGCTGAACTGAAGTGATTGGAGCTGAACTGAATTGAACTAAACTGAGGTGAAATGAATATTTTATGAGAAAAGAAAATTAGGAGCTGAACTGAACTGATTGGAGCTGAACTAAACTGAACTGAACTGAAATTAAGCTGAAGTGAACGGGCCCTTAGTTAAAACATGTAATATTTTGACTTTCACGCCAGTTAATGCACAAGGCTGGACATATACTACTCCATATTAAAGAATAAACCTCCCAACTATCACCACATGTAAGTTTCTCACATTGGTTGAAGAAGAGAGAGTTAATCTCTTTATAACGTTAAGGGCTAATCCTTAACTTATTGTTTACTTTTAATTTCCTTTTGTTTTGTTTTTATTATTATTATTATTATTATTATTATTATTATTATTATTATTATTATTATTATTAAAAATGCAAGAAAGTATGAATTATGATTGTCACTTCCATTAAAGAAAATATAGGCACTTCATGATTAAGAACCGCACAATTAGTTTCTAATCTTAATTAAATGCTTATTTTACAAAAGCTTCATTGTAAATGACATTCTCTTTTCCAATTTTAGAAATACTTATGTTGCATGTAAAACATAATGAGAGAATGTAAATAGTAAATTGGAAAAGAGAATGTAAATAGTAAATTATTATTGTAAATAAAACATAATCCATCAGTATCAAAATAAATGCAAAACATTTTATCTTTTTTTTTTTTTTTTTTTTGAAGGAAAACTTTTTATCTTACACTATTCAAATATATTACTAGCTTTTTCTTATCATAAATTTTTACTCCATAGTATATTATAGAATTAGTTTCATGGTATAGGACTATAGGTATATTAATTATCAACTTCTTATATTGAGTACTAGATTCATTAAATAACTAAATCAATAATCAACGTGACCTAAATATGTTTTTAGGTAGATCGAGAAATTTATTACGGAGTATTATTTTATAAATTTCAATACTTAATTATGCTACACTTATAAAACGTAATTATTCAATGCATATAAATTAATGCTAATAAATCAATCATTATTTATCAGGAGGTATAATGTTGGCTTAGCTACTCTATCTACAACTCTAATATCATGAAGTAAATTTAGCTTAAATACCTATAATAAGAAACCACTTATTAGAATATATGTTACGTTCATTAATAAAACAAAAAAAGAACCAATCAAAATAATGGAATCAAAACATCAAAGCTGAAAAAGTTTTTAGCCAACTTCTATAAATAGAAATATATGATTGTAATAAAATAGATGTATAATGGAAGATGTATTGTAATGGTAAGAACTTTGAAATGCAGCAATTATAAAGACATTTATGGGAAAAAAAAGAAGCATATAATAGATGAAGGCACTGTTTTTGGGGATCTTTATTCGTAGAAAAACATCAATTTAGCAATATTAGGTTGTTACTTGAAGTCTTTTTTCACTTTTGAGCTGCATGCACTAAGTTAAGTTCACTTTTTGTCTATTTTTTCTTAGGAAGATAGCATTAACATCAATGTGTTGTCCTTTGATTCAATTGCCAAATAATTTTTTGCGCAAGGTAATTTTGGTTGATTATTATAAGGAGGTGTGATAGATCGATGCTTTCATTGTGAATCAAAATTTCGACCTCATTTGTTGTGATAAAAAATGTTATTAGATGTATATTAATGTATGTATATATTCATAATATTGTCTTTTTATAATTTATATTAATATGTAGTTACATAGTTTGATGATCAAACGTGTTTATTAACAAGTGTGTCAATTAAACGGTTGTGATTAAGTTATCCGTTGGCAATGCAACCTTTTTGTGTGGCATAAAATTGTTGAATGAAGTGATCTCCAATCGTGGGGTTAGCTTCCATTTCCAATGATATTGAAAACATAGAAAGTAGCTCATTAATCTAAAGTCCATCTTAATTAATTAAACAATGTTGAAATCCTTAATTATTTTACTAATTTACACACAACACAAGACAACCAGGCTATACATTACATGGTACACCACTTACTCACACTCTTAGGCTTCTTAGCTAGGCTTTGTTTAGCTAGTGCTCGTTAATCTTATCATTAAAATACTGTAATACACTTAGTAAAATAAACTATGTGGATTAGTAATTTCTTAATTAATTAATTAAGAGTGGACAAAGCCAGTGAAGCATTGGCTGTAGGCCATGTCATGTACTCATTATGGGTCCTTCACTGTGATTTGAGCTTTACTAAGTTTGGCAAGATTAAGCAGCTTTTCAAGGACTGAATTTACTAAATTGCCCTTAAAAATCTATCTGAAGAATCATGATTTATGAGAGTAATTAGAAATGAAATTGTCTTCATGCATTATGATTTTTAAGGGTTTTTTTTTTTTTTTTTTTTTTTTTTTTTTGTAAAGAGCACAACTTTATAAGTAAAACATACATATTATCAATGTGACTAGCTAAGGATTGATTTATGTACTCTATTACCGTCTTATAATATTTATTATACATCTATCTTAATCTTAAGAGTTTACTACAATAACATTCATTGTACATCCGTCTTAATCAAAGAGTAAGATCCTAAAATGACACATTACTTTACAGAGTAAGGACATCTGAAGTTTCAGGTTACACATTTTACAGGTGTCGTAGGGTTGTCCTTAAACTGAAGGACTTTAATTTATACCTTTCTAATAAGCTTTTAATTAAAGTACAATTAATTAATTAATTAAGAATTAGAAGGAAGGAATCCAAGGTTTTGGGACTTAAAAAATGAAGCAACTTGCAGAACAGACAACCATTCATGTTTAGGAGTTGCACGTGACGTTTAATTTCTTAATCATTACCTTCACTCAAGAATATTATATGCACGTGTGCTGAAATTATATTACTACGAGCATACTTACTTCTCAAGGCAACTTGTAAAGAAAATTAGTTTTAATGATAAATTAAAACGAGTTTACAATAAATTATCGGATAGTTTACATGTTTGTTGCCTAATACTTAATGAAATAATAATTGAACGATAGTGATTTTCTACTAAGTATATACCAAGTATATCTTTTTAATTAATCCTACGTCAATTTAATTTACCAACTTATTACTAGATGCAAAATATCATGCAAACATGTTACATGTAAGTTGATTACATTTTCCCTCAAAAATGTAAGTTAATTACATCTTTTTCAAGAGAAAATGAATATTACAAATGAATTCTATTAATTATTAGAGGAGTAAAATTACATACCTAATAGTTAAGAAACTATTCATATATAATAACCTCATTTCAGCTCATCACCATGAATCCATGACTAAAGATAAACCAAAACATCAAATTTAAGTTTCTATCAGTATATTTCAATTCATTATATACAAATGTAATATACGTGAGTATGTGACTTTCAATTAACAATTTATTCATTTATCTAAATTGAAATAACAATTAAACATTTCATATATGTTTATGTATATCTAAAATGTGACAACTAAGGGCATGTTCTCATTAATTGAAATGAGCTGAACTAAACTGAACTGAACTTATTAATTAGTGATTTTTAACTACGGATTAATGATCTTTGATTATTTATTATTATATATATATGTGTATATACAAATATGCATATTAAAATATTTAAGAAAAATATACTATATAATTAAAATATTTATGAAAAATATATTAAAAACATGGAACCCCAAAATATTTTTAAAACATATACTATATAATTAAAAAATAAAATATTAAAATGACAAAAGAACATCAAACACTTTTTAAAAAATTCTCAAAATGAAAAAAAAAATAAAATAAAAAAATAAATAAAATAAAATTGTGGCGGTCTTATTTAAAAACTAACTTGATCCTATTTTTACTCCTACCTCGTCAAATAATGAAATATGGTATAATAGTCATTAAGTGAAATAAAGTATAACCGTATAATAGTCATTATTATTATTATTATTATTATTATTATTATTATTATTATTATTATTATTATTATTATTATTATTATTATTATTATTATTATTGTCGTTGTTGTAATATAAGCTTAAAAGTATGAAATTTGGCTTTATATCATTAGACATAAACTGAACTGAACTGAACTTATTAGAGCTGAGCTGAGCTAAACTAAACTGAACTGAACTAAACTGAACTGCAATTAATCTGATGAGAACAGGCCCTAAATCCGAACACAAAGGAGTTAAATTTGTGCTACAAGGACGCACGTGGGGTTCCATGCACACTTTCTCCCTTCTTAATGCAACAAGTCCAAATATTAAAATCACTCCACCCTCTTTTCTTTATGTTGCCCATCATTTTCCTCTCAACTTCTCTATTGTAAGAGTATCTTCTACTGAAGTAGTAAGATTTCTAATTTCTATAATATTGAGATTTGCAGTTATAAGCTTACAAAGTTATAATAATGTTTACTTTGGTAATTAGTTAGGCTGCTTCTTCCTTAATTTTTGCATGATGAATATACAATAGTATATATAAGAAATGAATGAAGCACAAGAAGTTATGGTAAACATGGATGAAGTAGTAGCAGAGCTACAAAGCGAAAGGCAAAAAAATGCCGAGCTTTTGCAAAGGATATCAGCTCTAGAAGCTCAAATACAACATGAAAAAGAAAAGAGCTGTTCTGCTTCCCTCATGAAAATAAATGGTCAAGTATGTTTTTTCATTTCATTTTTGATTTTTTTTTTTTTTTTTATTTCTTGCCTCTTAAGTGAATTTTTTATGTATCATATAGTATTGTGAAATATATGAAATTATTGGTAGTTAATTCTAAGTTTAATGTGGAATAATATATTCTTCTTAAGTTCATCATTTTTTTATTTTCTATGAAGTATGTAGGAAGCTAAGGGTTGGTAGTGAAGCACTCCAAGTTGATCTTAGGGATTAAATTTTATCGGATTTAAACATTTGATCAAACACACTTTTTATTTCCAAACTTCCTTTTTATTTTAGTAAAGATTATTGTTCTACATGTATTGAATGATGTACACATATATTGAACAAATTTCTCTAAGATTATATTGGACTAAAAGCTTCCATCCTAGAGAGTGTACATGTGTGTTTTAATCATTGATCGTATGTAGTGAGTAACGAGTCACAAATATTCAAAAATTAATGAAATTTTGGGGTAAGGTTACGTATATCTAACCCTGGCCTTTTAACAATCTATTAATTATAGGAGAGGAGCTAGGTACTTTTTCTTAGTGATCGAGGTTGCTTGTATTGAATTGGTTTCGACATGTGAAAAAAATTAATCTCAACTAGATCAAGAAAAATTTGTTGCAATGTACATTACTATGGAGTAATTAATATTATTTCAAGTTACTTAATTTCGATAATTGTGTTAATGTATGTTTTTGGAGTAACCATGAAGCATCTCCTTGCATTGGACAGCTTGATCATCTTTAATCTTACTACTTTATAATTTTTCTTTTGCAGATTAGTAATCCAAATAGTACTGAAGATAGATGCAGCATGAAACATAAGAGACTAAAGATAGAAAAAAGTGCTGAAAAACTTGATATGAATGACAACAGTCTAAGATCTCCAAAAGATTTGAAACCTGAGAAGGGTGTTGTAAGTTGGATGTGTATGGATAATGAGACACAATCTTTGCTTTTCGACAAATCTAAAGATGTCGAATCTATGTTGGAATGTAAAGATCATACAGATGACAGTGATGATGATAATGAAGACGAATTGTGCACTTATGAAGATGCACAAGATAATGTGAAAATTGTAGATGATGAAGGTGTAGGCCAAACCATTGGTAAAGGAATAATGTGTATGAACTCCAAAGAGATTAGAACTCGAGACAACCTAAATGAGATAGATGTTTCGAGCATGAGTCAAAAATTGGAACAAGATTGGGAAGAAGTGAAGAAAAGTAAAGGATTTAGAAACTTGTCTTTACAAAAGAAGCCTCCTAAAGTTGCTTTTTGCCCCAAAGAAGTAAGGGGAATATTGGAGTCTTGTGTGCTTGATATGAAGAATGCTCAGGCTCATACCATGAGGAAGATCATAGTTTTCGCGTCATTAGGCCTAAGGCATGGGTGTGATGATATGTATGAATTGAACTTCAACCATTTCAGCATTTTGAGGAAGGGAGAGCCTTATATATCACAAAGTAATCCAGGGGTCAATCAATCAAAGCCTTAATCCCAAAAGTGGGGTCGGCTAACATGAACCAAATTTGATTATTCCGTGTAGTCATCAACATAAATCTTTCTCCTCCATCCCTTACGATCCAAAACTTCATCCTCACGTAAATCCATGCACTTCATATCCTTCCTCACTCCTTCCAACCAAGTCATCTTTGGTCTCCCTCTTCCTCGTTTAATCCCTCCATGGTCCCACTCTTCCACTCTTCGCACCGGTGCACCCTCGGGTCTCCGTCTTACATGTCCAAACCAACGCAGACGATTTTCCCTTAATTTATCTACAATGCCCGCCACACCTACTTTCTTGCGAATAACCTCATTTCTGATTCTATCTCTTAAAGTGTTTCCACACATCCACCTTAACATGCGCATTTCCGTAACCTCCATCTTTTTAATATGCTCTTTCTTAGAAGCCCAACATTCTGTACCATAGAGCAACACTGGTCTTATGGCAGTCCTGTAGAATTTTCCCTTCAACTTTAAGGGAATGCTGCGGTCGCATAACACTCCCGTGGCCGCTCTCCATTTAAGCCACCCTGACTTAATCCTGTGGGTCACGTCTTGATCAATGTCACCATTCTTCTGGATGATCGACCCTAGGTACTTAAAACATTCACTCATGGTCAAATCCTTTCCATCCAAACTCACCACTTCATTGCTTGTCCCCCTCTGAGTGCCAAAACGACATACCAAATATTCAGTCTTACTCCGACTTAGCTTAAACCCTCTAGATTCCAACCTTCCAGGGGTAACCAATGAAATAAGTTCTTGTATTATAAATGATTTCTTGTTGTTTATTGTGCTTCATAACTAGTAAGATGTAAGTTTGGTTGTTTATTTCATGTATTATTATAGGAGCATGTTTTATTCGAAAATCCTGGAGTGAGGAGGAAGGTGTTTTACCCTAATCGCCACAACCAAGTGTTATGTCCTGTTCGGATACTAGAGGAGGAACAAGCTATGCGCCCATGTGATGTTACATGTCCATCATGCTTGTTTCTGAGCATCAAATATGGTGGGAGTACAAGAAACATTCCGCAAAATGAGTAAGGCTTCCTTACTATTACTAAGAAATACTTATCTGAATTTATTACACCTTATCATAACTTATATGGACTTATCAATTTGATCTTGCACGTAACTATATATATAGCTCTATCTTAGCTAATAAAAATACAAATTTACATATGTATATTGTACTTGTGACCTGATATAAGTATGTAACCTTCTGTGAGTTGCAAAAGATATGTAAGGCAACGAATGGGACGAAACAAGCTGAAGTCATTTGGTCCACTCATCTGCTTTATGGCGAAGCTAGTCAATGTTAGAACGGGGAGTTTCTTCTTCAAGGCACTTGGTATCACACTGCTCTTTATGGCTGGTTTTCCTGATGACATTGTTCAGAGGGAAACTAAATACAGGAGCTTAGACCTGTTGCAGAAGTATTACAGGTATGTAAATTCAGTCTGTACTCAATGTATAAGGTTCTAGCTATAATTATGTTGATTACAACATCGATCTTTCGTATTTGTATTGAACTTAATTACAGAACAGATGAAGATGCAGCAGGGGAGGAGCTTTTCCTTGCAAAATCTTCAGCTTCTGAACTTGTAAGATGATTTCTTTTTAGTTGATAAATTGTATTATACTAGCATTTATTTTGTTTAGATAGCCTATCTTTGGCTCGTAATATGAGACATTTTTTGTGTAATTTCCTTAGGCTAGTCCTGAATTCGAGAAGCTTAATACAAAGACAACAAAAAGATCAAAAGGAAAGAAGCAGCAAATTGCAAGTTCTGCAAGCAATGAAAACTCACAAAGGCCTTCACAAGCAACAACCACAATACCTCCTGTCAAGCCTAATGCAACATTTCAGACTATGCCATCATCAAATCATACGATCTTCAACTCCCTGCAACCTAATATATTTTACAATCAACATCCTTTATGTCCGAATGGTCCGATGTTGTTCCCACCTCGGCCAGCTAATGGAATGGCACCTTTGATGTATTGGCCTATGGTTCAGAATGCATATCCTACTTGTCCTCACCCGGCTTCAACTTATGAATGTCGGTCTATAGATGGAGTATATAGAAGTCATTACATGCCAGTCCATCCATGGCCTTGTTATAGCCAAGGACTAAGAACACGCGTTGATGTTGATTCAAACGAAGCTGTCATTACAGAGTCTGCTAGCAGTACTGAGCATAAGTAAACTCTAGTCAGGGGTTGCATTGTGCAAAGACTTTTCTATGTTGCCGCCTTTACCCACCATTGTCCATTGATATAATGCATTTGCACCCTTTTTTTTTCCTTTTTTATTGGAGGAACAGATAAAGAAAAAGGAAATTTTACTTCTTGATATTAGAAAATGTGGCTCTTATTGGTTCATTTTCTTAAAATGAAAACTTCAGTAGTGAGATTGCTATACATAAACACCAATTGCAACATAATTTTAATAGTAACTTATTTTGGACTATATATAGTACACTTTGTTATGATCAACTGCAAGAAGAATAATAACAGCAACTAAGATATTAGTACTAATTCTAATCTACTATGTATTTTTCCTTGAACAATGTTGTGTATACACAACTATTGTCGTTTATGACATTTTGGTGTCCAGATAACCAATTACACCATATTCTAAACTCACCAGTACTAAGAAATTTTACTGATGATAGAATCAATAGTATTGGGATTAAGGCCTTAACTAGTTAGACAAGCAAGAGTCACCTAAAGGTATTTCAACTCGTCTTCGGCTCTGCAGTGTTTACCAGCTTCAACTGCAGTCCTTTTAATTGTTCTGAAAATCTTTGCAACACCTGTTTAGTCTCTCCAAGTTCTGCTTCCATAGCGCGAAATCTTTTCTCTGCTTCATCTGCTGTGATTTGCAGCTGTTTTATTGTTTCTGACAATGATGCATTGTCTTCTCCTTCCTTTGTGAATTGCTCGCTTTTGTAATCTGGTGTGCTTTGAGCACTCAACAAGGTTTGTTCCACTTTCATTGTATCATCGTAATACTCTTCAATCTTATTAGACTTAAGCAGCTGTAAAATCTCCGGATCATTCCATGGTCCTTTATCGCTTAACATACATCCACCATGATCAGAACACAAGCATTCTCCACCAAGGAAACTTGGCAAGTTACTTGGATCGATAGCCTCAACGAGTTTACTTCTGAAGTTAGTCCCTAAAACCTGCACATATTCTTTTATTAGTCCAGATGCATTGAAAACATGTTTTAGAACTTTTAGTTTTTTGAGCAATAATTTAATTTCCTGTAAAGTAAGCATCATTTTGCTTCTTTACCTATTTGAAAAGCACAATTTTTTTAAAGAGCAAATGACACCTGTATCTTTGCAGCAGTATGTGCATCAAGAAAAGTCTTCAGAGCCTTCCAAAGAGCGCGAAAACCAGACCCTGCATTGACAATGTAAAGGCTGTTCAGAGTATCCGGATAGTAATTGCTGTCAATCTTCTGAAACTCCAAGAACAGATATCTTGCTTGTTTGGAGAAGCTAGAGATTCCAATCCCCTTCACATCTAGAATAGCCGTGGTTGAACCAATTCGCTTCCCTGCAGAAACTGTACAAGCAGGGTACCTCAATCGCGCTGTTTTTTCCTGCTCATACACATGATGCTTCACCAGCCTATCAAGAGTTGTTCTCTGAAGAAGTCCCTCTAGGTCTAACATCCCCATCCTCTCAATATACACTGGCCTCCCACTTCTATCCACGCCGTGATAACCATGAGGATAAAACTTTTGAACATCTTTGTATTCCTCAAACTTAAACTCTTTAGCAATCGCGTCAACCCCAAACTCCTCCCTCCATTTTAGATGATTGAGAAATGATTCTTTGGCTTTCGTGATATCATAGTCTTTTGTGTGCAGAAACCTCAATAAAGTATGATAATCATATGGCTTCCTATCTGCTACAACCTGCCTGTCCTGCTCTTGAAGCAGTGCTTCGCGTTACTGTTGTACAGCTTGATCATCATTAGGATCATGAATATCCTCTATCTCATCACCTTTGTTCCTCCAAACTTTTTTGCCTAAAATTTGTAACACCTTAAAAGACGAAGACATTTTTCTAGGACTACAACTAAAACAACACGACTCATGGACCGCGCTCTTAGAATATCTTTACAATTTCTTAACCATAAGTAACATAATATTTTTTGCCTTACATGGTCCGCATAGAATATTTTGTGTTACCTAAATAGAGTATGTCTTCTTAGATTAACCTACCTACAGATTCCTGAAACCTTTTCCATACAGTCCATATTTGAACCCAAGTGCTCACGCTTTTTAAATATTTCAGGAAATCAGAGAATCTCTGTTGCTGCTAACTAAAGGAACGTATGTTACATGTTACAATAGTTACATGTATCATGCCATTCATGCTGTCATGTGGCCTGATAGTGGTAAACTAGAAGCTGCAAACCGGCACTGTTGTACTAGTGGCCTTAGCCGAATCGGCCCGACTAGCTTAGGCCATAGCTTCTTTCCTGCCCTCATAGGAAGTTTAAACCAATAAGCCAGGCCCGTTTGTCTCTTAAAAATGACTTAATCTTTGTTTCTTTCATAATACGAAGTAATCCCTAAACTTATTACTCGTAACCTTTATATAGCCTTAATTCGAAAGTACTAAATTCTTATATCTATGATAATTCGTGTTCAAACCTTAAATTTTTGGTGGGATATATAAATGTGGGTTATCATTATCAAGTCTCATTTTTAAAAAGTTTTCATCTTTTCATTTTTCACTAATATCAAGGGCAAATTGATCATTAAGGCGCCAAAATTACCTTGAAATTGACTATAAATCAAAGTTGATGTATCTTTGTTAAACAATTTTCAACTGCACAACAGTACTTTGCAAAAGGGAAAAGCTCTACAGTCTACACACAAGTGATACAACGAATAAAACAAAGAGCTTAGGTTCATACATCTACACTTCACATTAACTTGAACAAAAAACATCATCCATAAATTTAAAATTTGAAAATTTGGCTATTTCTAGCATAGAAAACCTTAAGTTTTAAGAACCCTAAAACAAATTTTGAAAAGAGCGGTAACTAGGAATTTTTCAGCTTTAGTTACGTATTTAGAATAAGGCTTTGTTGTTGTTGCTGTAGTAGTTATGTATCTAGCTATCGACCAATTACTCAATTAGGTGGTGTAACAAAGTGCAACCTTATGCTAAGCTATACAGTACTTTCATGAACAAGAAAAGATTCATAGATTAATATAAGTAACCTGCAATTCCATATAACAAATTAGTCCGTTGGAATTAAGGAGTGTTTAATGAATTTATTGTTTAAGCTAAACATCATTTAATCCATTGCCCTCAAAAACGTACAAGATGATTAGTATAATATGGAAACAATATATGAATAATTAGATCCTTACCTACTCTAGTATCATATAGGAATCTTATTCTTAAAATATGTCCCACTATACATATAATATAAGGTTATGCATGTGCTATGATTTTATGGTCCACTATTATAATTTGCTACATTCTACATGTTTCTGAAATTGACTTTTCTATGTAACACTCCCTTTAATTTTTGGGCCATTCCTAGTTGTAATTATACAAATATATGATATTCACATAACACAAGCCACCGACACTAATGATGGATAAGGATTTAAGGAATGTAAATTATTTCTTTTTACCCTACTTGCTGCTTCACTATCAAATACAAGTACACTAATTATTTTTTTTGGACAAGAAGTACAATAATTATTGGCTTAGGTTGTAATCAGTAAAAGAGTTTTTACTGTGCTATTAGACATCTAAATGAGCCGAGTCAAGTTTGAGTATTACTCGATCTATTCATGATTAAAATTATTTAATATACGGAATAGTTAGATTTGAGCTTCTGAAATGATCAAGATCAGTAAAACTTTTAGTTAAATAATCAACCAATTGAACTCTAAATTATTATCTTCAAAATGAAAATAAAAAATATATATATATATATATATTTACTCTTTATTTATCAACATAAGTAATGATGAATTACAATGATATAGAATGATAATGTAATTTGAACTAGTAGATATCACGAGAAATAATTATGTATGACTAGAGTAATACGGTCATATATATGGCATTTAAAAAAAGAAGGGAGATACATTAATTGACAATTCCCTCACATCTTACAAGGAAAACACCACCCTACTAACAGTCTAACATGCATATTGCACTCATTACATGAAACATGAAAGCAAAGAAGCTTACAATATGATGGTATATGCAATCATTGAGATAACTATACCATTATATATAGAGCTAAAATGATAAGAACACCATTTTATTCTATTACTTAATTGTCACATATTAGTAACATTAATTAATCCATGCATAACAAGGATTAATATATTAATTGTTGATGATGTTGATCTAATGAAGCTTGTTTACAACACTGCATTGCTTCCTAATCTCACCCTCAGAGCCAGTAAGTGGGTTATTCTCAGACAAAATGGTTAGGGCCCTTGAAAATTCCTTGAAGAAGTAGTCTTGGTTTTTAGCCATTTTAACCACATATGGTCTAGTCCTCTTGTCTGTGGCTAGTTGATGGTCCACAATGAGTAAACCCTTGCTGTCCAATATGTTCCGGTAGTAGTTGTTGTCGAAAATCATAGGGGTGCCTCGGTCATTTCTCACGTATTGGACCGCCTTTGGGTCTGGGATCGGGTCATAGCATTTCTTTAGCATGTGGGGTACGTGGTCCGGGTTCAAGTTTGGGTCGACTTCCGGGTACAGCCTGTGGACCAGCTTTGTACAATGGGTTCTGCCCACACTATGTGCTCCTGTTGAAGGTTAAATTAAATAATTATTAACTACCAACTTTAGTTGGCTTACTAATTTTTGGTTAAGGTTCACTATCTAAGCATTAATTATTTTTATTAGGGTTTTGGCCCTTGTGGGTCCATAATTACACCTTAATTATCCAAAAGAAAGTACTTAATCAATGGTTGTGATTAAGAAGTTAATTAATCAAAGTAATTAGTAATACTATATTCATTAGACAAATTTGGTAAATAGATTGAAATCTTGGAAGAGAAGGTCAAAAAAAAACTCTGTTGGATGTCACTTACAAGACTCAAAAGTAAAGTTTATTTGAGTGGAATATATATTCAAAAGTAAATTAAAACTTGAGTAAATCAAAGAAGAATATTAAATTGAATTGCTTGAACACTTTGTGATGGTATCTTTGGATAACTGAAAAATGAGATGATGAGATTCATGTGATAAACCCCACATATATAGTTACTTTGCTTTAATTTGTCTATATGCATACTGAAAACTACTTTTGTTTTCAAAATTGGTGAGATTATATTTGAAATACATGTTTCAAGTAATTTGTCATAAATAAAAGAATAGCTACTGATTTAAAATCTGCGTACAAGTAGATCATTTAAAAATTTAATGTTATAACAACCAACTAAACTACGTCTCACTTACATGTGTTCCATTATTATTATTATTATTATTATTATTATTATTATAATGATTCGTGTATGACATAATACATGATCATAAAATTATTTCATGTATGTGAGAACGGTTGTACGTATAAGCATATATTAAGATGTATGTATGTTAGCAAGGACAAGCATGTAAACAAGAAATGATGAATAAAGTTACCTAGCAAAGCAACAACTCCTTTAGAGTCAATTCCAATGGACTTAAACCTATCAAGTACCATACTCATGCTCTCATTGTGGTCTGGGAGATATTGCTCCAATATCTCTGCTCTGCTCCTTCTTCCATCCCTCCTTCCTGTTTTCAAAGGAATGTGGGGTCCTCCTAACTAGAAAAAAAAATATGACATCGATTAATCTTCCTGTTAGACTTGGACACGTACGCCTAATGCGAGTTTTTTTAAAAAAAATTAAGGGTAAGTACCTGAACAATGCCGTCTCTAGCGGATAAAACAAGAATATCAGCACAAGAAACAACGCCGGGACACTCTCTTTCAACAGCCTCCTTGATGGTGTCAAGGTACCTAAAGTTTCTTAACCCAAAGCTCCTGTCCATTTCCTTCTCTGACATCATCCTCCTTGTTGAATCCAGCAGCAATGATGCATCACATGACTACAAACATACATACATACATAGCCTAATTAATACATTTAATTATCTTAATCTCATAAAGTACTTATAATTGTTTAAAGATAAATTATCTTAGATTCTCTCAAGTGCACTTTAAAGCTCAAAAAATAATTAAATTAGTAAAATTCCAATGATTTCTTTTTTGAGTTGTCACATGTTAATACTACACTTCATCTTATGCTCTTTTTAACCTTTTATTATGACCAAATTCTAACATAAATATGGATGCTTTCATATTTTAACTGAAACCTCATAAATTCAACCTTCATGCTTTTTTTTTTACTAGAAAATGTATGGATAAAGTTTAGGTTTTGACTGTTTTCGGATCCATTTTAGATTATGCTCAAAGCCTCAAACTATCAAAAAAAATACGTAAAATGCTTGACAAAATATGATAAATGGAACATATTCAAGTTCTTCAAACTATAGCATTAGCTCTAGTTCGAGTTTCTATCACTAGCTTCAGTTCAAGTTCAGATCTGGTCATCCAGTACGACAATTAAGCTAACCGGCATCCACATTGTTCAAGTCCAAGTTATATACACATACATCACTAGTTAAGTCATCCATATAACAAACTTTTTTTACATATTACAGAATAATGTGAAAGTCAAAGTGTGTCATCTAAAAAAACCGAGGAAGTATAAGTAAGTTAGTTAGTTACCTCAACAGCACAGTCATGGAAGATGTTCCTAAGCCAAGAAAAAGCAGTATTTTTATGGCGTTTGTAAAGAAGCTTGACTTGTTCTTTGATGATATCTTCAGCTTGAGGACAAGTGTCCTTGTAGTAATTCATAACAAGCCCAACAACTTTTTCTTCCTCGTTATTTTCTGCAAATGCTGCTGAGAAAGATAACACAACAACTATGAACATAAACAACAAAGTTTTGAATCCCATTTTTTTTCTCTCTTTTTCTTTAGTTTTTAGTTTTTTTGCCCCACTTTTCTGAATTCTTGTACACCTTTGTTACTCCTTAAATAATGGAACTTGAGTAGTACTATACTACTATGTGAGTGACTATGTGAGCAAGTGATAAGGTATTGTACTAGTGGCCACTTGGCACTAATGTATGCGTTAATTAACACGACTACAAGATTACTTGGTACGTACTTCTTTTGTTTCATATTAGGTGTATTTTGGCTATTCGAAAAATAAACTTTTATCTATAATTGGTCTCAAAATATTTTGATAAATGTTACGAAGTACTTCTTACAATATTATAATACGGTCATGTTAAATTTATTCATTATGTTTATAAATACTAGTATAACTAGGTTTAAAATGTTCATAAGTTCAATTTAATTAACTTCAACTACGCTAACAACTCCTATAAAGACTCTAACAACCTAATATCAACATAAATCACCAAAGTAATCGGTACTTATTTTAAATTAATTACCTAAATAATAGCTGTTATCTAATTATAATTAATGAGCATTTTGCTTCAAAAAAAAAATAGCATTTGAGCGGGAAATCTTTTCATGAAATAGTGCCACGTGTACAACTTTGAAAAAAATGCCATCAACGGTTGCTACTTTAATATTAGTTATAAATTCGTATTTGAGAGAAATTTATGAACAAAGTTCATATTCGAAAATACCTGTATTAATAGATGATGGAACTATATATTAGTATAAAAATTAACTAAGTTATATGGTAATTTTTCCTTTAGAAAAATAGTTTGCTTTTAGCCTTTATTTCATCAATTTCCTGCTGTTGCCATCAGCTTTGGATCCCAGCTTACCAACTTTGAATTTTCTTGTAATTATGTTTTTAATTTATTGGATTATTATAATGTTGCTTGTTTTGGGAGTTATGGATTGATGGACAGATGGATGGATGCATTCATATGAAATTTATACAAATAATAAGTTAGACCCTAGTGAATTGTGAACAATTGTTATTAAAAACAAGTACCCAGAAATGCAGTATATAATTTGTTTAAAAGTTGCCTAAAATACATTTATTTAATCATGCTTGAAAAAACAATGCAATCAGACATATACACCATAAAATTTGGCATGTCACTAAATTTAGCCATTAGTAAATGAGGACAATAACAGAATGCAATCAAATATAATGAGGAATTCAATGCTATAGTCCTTATTCTACTCATAGTGAATAGTGAAATCATTATCCCTAGTGATTCTTTTACTTTAGTTGTATAGTATTCAATTGACTAGACTTAACAAAACTGATCCAACCCGAACAAACTTCTAATTGAATTATCTGATTAATAACTTGAGCCGATATCAACACAACACAACCTAATTTAACCTACATTTAATTGATTTATTATATGAAAAAGAAAAGAATAATCAACTCAATATATTGCCCACGCCTCAACCAAAACCAAACTGAATAATTCTCCTCTAATGACTTGAATCAAAATCACATCCAAACGACTTGTTTTCCACCTTCATGTTTGGACCATTCCATTATCTGCGTCACCTTCTTTTGTTTTTTTTTTTTTTTTAGGTCTATTTTCCTGGGTAGGCCAGCTATATGTCCAAGCAGCAGTATTCAGTCAATTCACAAATCAGAAAATGAAATCAAATTTCAAACATTTGCTATGCAGGTTTTCTTTCCAATCAAATCCAACAAAATATTACCTGAGCTTGAGCTCAACTATGATTTAAGCTACAAAAAAGCAACTAACATTGCAAATATGTCCTTTAAAATGCATAATAGCATGTATCCTTACATGCATTGTAACTCCGTTCTGATTCTATAAGAACCTGTGACTGCGATTAGCAAGTTGGTAGTACAGCAGACTCAGATATGTGTTTGACAATTCCAATGCAGAAAGCTCTAGGTACTAATGACACTGAATTTCTTCATTTTAGAATTTGTTCACATCTTACATCGGCAACAAGATGACGGATATGAGGAGCATACCACTTCACTCTCTCCAAATGCACCACCGACACATTCCAACAGTGACCTATAAGACATATACGTTTTCATTACAGTTTGGCAAGTTGGAGGCTTAAAAATATTTCGACCTCTTTTGGCAGCAATTAATTTGAGAGTTTAAGTAGCATAAAGAAGGGAAAAGAAGAGTACAAGATACCTTCAGATTTAGCAATTTCAGAGATAGAGTCCATGACATGTAGAGTCCACTGACTCTCCTCCGAGTCCTTCACATTCCCATGTATGTGCAGTGTGCCACCCTCACACCTACCATCCAAATCCAAGTCAATCACGTATTAGGATTATGTAAAGAACATCAAGGAAAATCAAAACTAGACATATATAGAATTATAGAGGTACTATCTCCTTCTGTGATTACTTAGTAGCTACTCCCTCGGTCCCTACATAAGAGAGTGCAAACCATATCTTTGTTTTAGACCATCCCAAATACTAGCAAAACTTGCTTATCTAGAAAGTTAATGTTTGAACTATCTCAAATTACCTCTGGGGCTTGTTTGGCGTATCTAAATTTGTAAGATAAGTTTCATCTCAATATTCATGGTAATGCAATCTTAAACCCCAAACATTTGTAATAGTGTTGAAATTTATGAAAGAAAAGAGATGCTTGGGACTTGCTAGTGAGCAGGCATTCACTAGCATAGGAATTTCCTTGCAAGATAAATTATACTCACTGCCATAACTGTCATCTTACCACCTAGGCACCTACTGATGAATAATATCCATTCCCTAAACCAAAAAAAAAAAAAAAAACCAAGTAATGGCATACATTGGAATGGGGAAGTTGTAAAACTTATAAATAGAGTTGGATTATAACTAGTTAATAATGGTGTTTCTAACTCTGTGCTTTTAAAATGAACCCCAGTAAGATGTTGCTTATTATTCAAGCCACTTAGGGTCGGAATCAGATTTTACTTCTACGAAAAAATTAGCATAGAAGTTAAGTGAGATGTCAAAATGCTTGAAATGAACAAGGTGAGACAAGATTGTCATATTCTCTTGTGATGCTGAATGATTACTGATGCGCATGCTGAGTCCAAAAATTAAAAGAATAAGTCATCCAGAGAAATTACCTTAATGCCCTTACAGCAGTAACCCAACTACCCTCGCTGGATGGTAGGAGACCAAGACAGACACGATTAGCAACTCCCTGTAAAATTGGAAGGATGAATAATGAATCAACATCAGCAACAGCTTCAACAAAAAGAAATTACTTTTGAAGTCTCAATTGCCGCAGATATTGGATCCCTACTGATTAGCAAATCACACAACCCCTATATCTCTATTTGTTATCAAAATTTAGCAGCTACCATGAAATGCTATCAGCATCAAAATGTACCATCAGGGACAAGCATAACCAGACTAGAATCATAAGATAGATTATGAAAGGGTTCATAAACACTCAAACAACTAATGAAAATCAATCATCAAAGGGCTCATTAACACTAACATATCACGTGAAAATCTAAACATAGTAGATGTATGAATTACAAAAATAATCAAACAAAGAAATTGGGCTATACTTTAGGAGCTGCAAGATGATTATCTCCTTCGAGTACAATGCAACGATCAGAAACCAAATTGGCTTGAAGATTATGATGAAGAGCCTCAACAGCATAGGGATTCCACTCGCAGGCATAAACCAATGTAGCATTACCTCTGATTAACCAATAGAAGAAAATTATTCAGTATCAATGTATTATAATTTAAAGGTAAAGCACAATTATCATTTTTATAACGTCAAGAGACAAAGCACAAAAATCACTCTTCGAAGAGTTAGAATTCAATGCTAAAACCATGACCAACTTGTATGAACCTTTCAAAAGATCTGGTTCTAAGCCGTATACGACAGAAAAAGATTGCCACTGATTTCAAAGTTCTGATAGTCGCATTTGAAATTTGCCACATTGCAAGCTGTCATGAATCAAAACCCCCATTCTCTTTCACTAAGCTAGGCCCAACAAGGAGGGTAAATTGGGAAGCTCCTAATAATTCTATTAAGGAGAAGTATGACATAGTGAGTTAAGTTAAAGGAAAGAAAATATCAAAGATTGTAATTAAAAGAGGTGAGGACTAGAGAGGCAGTTCATCCAGAAAGTGTGTTTGCATTTTTGCCTTTTGGGATTTGGGAGTGATGCCAGGTCTTCAGGGCAATTGAATTTCTAGGTGGATGTAATCAAAACCCACTAAAAATTTCTCAATCTTACTTCTTGGTCTTCACTGATTAGCAAATTTCCAGTTTATTACACATTAGTATCTTTTTTTTTCAGTAACACTCTTCTCATTACTAACACAATATTGTCAGTCTATTGATCAAGACCAACCCTACAATCTCATGACACAAAATATAGATTTGTCAAAGAAATTGTATACATACACTTACAGTCCACAGGGGACTGGGGAAGCACAGAACTGATTCAAGCATATTTTAGACAAGGCTTTATCCTGTTAGAATAAAAATCAATAGCTCCAATCTCAGAAGAATTCTCATAAAAGAAGACATGTTGTACACATGTGTCAAGTTAGGAAATCCAAGAATACCTTACAAGAAAAGGCAATGTAAAATATCCAATTCCCGCAAAAAGATCCACAATAACTTCGCCTCTGCAATCCATACGGGACATGCGAAGTTTCTCAGAAAGATTTCCCCAGGAGAACATGCATTTTGTGGTATCAAAACAATATGCTATACCATTTTCGCGATGTTCAACCCAACCATTATCCCCAATGAGGATCTCTAGACGACTGTCCCGTGTTCCGGTTGAAGCAACACGACCCTGTAACAAAATGTATGAGCATTGACTTACAGCACGAAACAAGTAACAGGGAGAGATGACATTACCACAGTGGTACAGCAGTACAGTACTGCAGTGGCATAATAAAACATTTTTGTCGGTAACTTCCACTGTATGTGACCTAAGGCAGATTCTAATTACAATTTGTCTAATCAAATTTTTGTATCAGGAAACTCTTGGCAACTTTAATGTAAACACAACTCATGGTTATAAATTACATAGTGTACCTGGCGAGCAAGACGACGAGCACCAAGAGTTTGAGCAACAGCAGACCAAAGCTCACTACCTATTGTGTCCCATGCAGGATCTCTGAAGGAAGTGATAGGAAGTACAACAATGTCACCAAGCCGCTCCCACCTACAGAAAAGGTACACCTAATTTCAGTTAAGATCATGCAAACAAAGACATGTCAACATATAAAGTTATGTTCATCCAAGCACTATCCTTGATGAACTATTTCCATTATAGCTGCCTAGATAAAGATTTCTCTGGAATATGGAAACTTAACACAACAACAACAAAAAAGTTGAAGAGAAACCTGGTTGGTAGCTGCTCCAACAGCTCTTCAGATAGGGCTTTCTGCTTCAGTAGCAAAGCCACAGCTTCCTTCATTGCTTCCAAGGGAGATATAGAGGCTTTCTTCATTGCAACTACCTCATCAACATGCTTAGTGGCACCACAAGCCAATAGACAATCCAAGGCAGTAGCACAGGAATCAAGAATATTCTTTGACGTATTAAGGTCACCTAATCCTTCAGCTATCCCTCTTTTTTGGGATAGCTCATCAGAGAATATAGCGCTAAACCTTACAGTAACAGGGAAATATATGCAAGATCCATCTTCATGGGAATACACCTTTCGACTAAGGTCTAGCCAACCAAATTTCTTAAGTACGTCCTTTCCCAATTTAGCATACCTTTTTTGCAGTTTCAGAACCCAATACGAAGTCTTAGTTGCATGTCCAACATCACTACAAGGTGCTTTGTCCACATTCAAGTTAGTACCCAAATCAGATGATTGTACACATCCATTATGATGAAGTGAACCAAAATTATTGTTTGTTCTCTCAACGGAATCTTCATACCGGGGTGTGCTCTGTTTCTCTTTAGACACAGTTGCATCGTTGAAATTTAACAATGATAGCAAGTTGATCATTGATGGCTCACTGAATTTCGTACCGAATGCATAACAGGATGCTCCACCACCTATCATAATCAGATCATCATTGACAACATTGGCAGTATTTCGAACAAACAATTGCTTGTTTATGGAATTCAAGATCACCTGCTTCCATGAGAAAGACTTTAGGTCAAGCAAGGACAACTCTTCGCAATGCTGTCTGACAGGACAACCCCCAACAATTCCCAAATAATCTTTATACACAAACATTGAGTGCGAAAACCTTGGATAAGGACTTTTTCCAACTGTTTTTACTTTTGCCCATTGACTATCCTGGATATCAAAACTATAAAAGTCCCCCAATGCTCTCCCACCATTGTATCCACCAAACAGAAACAATTTATTGCCATAAGCAACCAATGAATGTGAATGCCGAGCACAGGGAAATTCTCCACTTGCTCGTACCTCCTTCCATTTCAATGTATCCACATCCAACACAACTAAGGAAGAATACAATGTGTTGTTATTAAGTCCACCGAATATGTAAATATTTGAACCTACAACAGCAGCTGCATGACGATGCCTGCACAAAAAATTACATTATTAGCTAATCTGTCATATGAAAAATGTCCTTTAAAAGCAAAATCTACTACAGGACTATCAGTAGTTGGTATCATCACCTTGGAGCAAACACATCGCCAGTGTTGCCTACCAATTTCCATTCAGCTTTCATGATATCGAAGATCCATAACTCATCCAGGATATTGGTAGGATCAGCTCTGCCTCCAATAACAATCATTGAACCTCCAACTAATGAAGATGTATGACCCATACGTGGAGAGGGAGAGCCCTTAACATCTAGCACAGACAATCTGCCTGAAGACAAATCCAGCAATAAACAGTCACTTCTGCGTGCATGCCTACCTATGCCTCCAAAACCACCATATATCAGAATCTCTTTGCTATCAGCATTACAGATTGTACAAGAAGAATGACCCCATAGGAACAGCCTCTCTATGCTTTCTCCGACAATTTTAATGGGTAAAATGGCTAGACTGGAACCAGAACTTCCCAGTGGCCCTGCCAATGATTCAAAAATTTCAGACTAGCTCTCTTAGGGGAGAAATAGATATCCTGCAACCATCAATAGTTGATTGTCATAATAACACTCAGAAGTCAGACCAACAAAATTACAGATAAAAATGCAACAAGAGGGATATGATTTGGACCAACACTATTACAGTTTCTGTCTTACATTCGTTTACTTTCTGGTGATGAGAATGATATTAAGTAGGATCACTTTCCAGTATAGAGTGTCTTGAATATGGATAGGAGGTAGGACTGTTTTCTAATACATCTTAAAAAATGGACCAAAAAGCAACAATGTATATTCATTCCCTCAATTCAAAAAAGTCCAATTCCACCTGCCTTAACTGAAAAGATTTAGGTTCTATTGCCGTATTCTAGGGATATAATTTTCAAATTTGACTATTTGAGTACAACTGTTATTACCATTCACCCATGATTTATTCCTTGTACCATTCACCTATGAATTATTTCCTTGTATCACACAAATTGACAGAGTATTCAACTAGGAAACACTAGACATTTGCATAAATTTCACCTAATTCACAAATTCTTTTGATCTTAAGTATAGAAAGAAAAGTTCTACAGCAAATCTATTCTGTGCAATAGGAAAAAAGCATTCAAAATAAAGCCTTGTTTTTTATATCAGGGTAAAAATAATAGTTTGCCGTCATAGAGATACAATACAAATTCTTCCATTGAGCTCAAGATGTCCCTAAAAGAAATTTGATTGGCTTTTAGTTTTGTCAAAGGTGAAAGTTGGACAATCAACACCCTCCCACAAACCCAAGGTGCTTTACAAGAAGGAAATTCCTCATGCTCACTTCTTCTCCTCCTCCTCATTCACTTATAACAAGGAAGGTCACCCATACATAGTAGTCGAGGATCATCTGCAAACTCCGTTCTACACTTGCAACTTTGTAAGATATTAGATTATTAGAGTTCATAGCAGTATAGCCTAAAGTTTTCCATATCAAATTTCATAACTTTGCTACTACTACTGGCAAACACAACCAAATATAACAATATACGTGAATAACATGAACAAACCCCATGAACAAAACATTAGCATTGTGCCCACTTATGAAATCTAACCTACAAAATGAGCATTCTAATCAACATAATATCATTCAAACAAGTAAATCACATGAAACAAAACACAATTCACACACATTAAATCAGCCTCCAAACTAAAACTAAAAAGCACAATTAACACAAAATTACCAGAATATTTCTCCAAATTAGTCCCTTCTTGATTGACACCAACCCATTTCTCCTCTTCCCAAATTGCACCATCATCAGCACCACCACTCAACCCCACAAACCCGTCCCCGACCTCGGCTTCGGCTTCCTGCCCCACAAACCCATTCTTCCTTAAACCCTCCAAAAACCCTTGAGTCCTCTTCCAATTAGCACCCATCTTATCATTAGCAATCCCCACAAGATACCTCAAATACTCAGGAGACACCATAATCCTCCCTTTACACCCCAAAGGAACCTCTAACCTAATTGAACATCGAATTGCAACAATCACCCTCTTACTACTCACACTAGTAATCCCAGATTCCCTAAACCCACAAGATATAGCCAATGCCACCAAGAACTGACCCGCACCCACGTCCTTACACTCCACCGCAATGATCAGAGGCTCGAACCGGAACACCAACTCGGACTGAGTCGACTCGGGCGAGTAAACTGGCTCAGTGGCGGCGGTTGTGGTGGGAGGGAAGATGAGGTTGAGGATCGAAGTGGGGTCAACTGGGTCGTGGGAGATGAAGGCCCAGGTGCCGCCTTTGGGCTTGTTCGGGAGGTGAGAGAAAATGGAGATGCGGCCGGAGCAAGAGGAGGTGGTGTAGTATGAAGGGTGGTTGTTAATGGTGTTGAGAAGGGGGATGATTGGTGCGTCGATTGTTCCTTTTGGAGATTTGTCTAGCTCTGTTGATGATATTGCCGCCATTGTTGCAGCTTTCCTCTTCTCAAACTCCATTTTTTTTCACTCTCTTGCTCGCTCGCAGACCAAAACAATCGATAGATGAACTCACTAGTCACTACTGGCTAATTGGCTATAGTGTAAAAGGGGGCAAATGGCCAAATGGGTTGTTTAGATTGAGAACATATTTGGTAAATGGCTTTTGGCTATACTAATAATACCGATGGATTGTGTTTCGATTTGGGGTTGGGTTTCTGTTCGGCCATTTTGGTAAAGGTTTTATGTTGTCTATAATAGAATTGTTCCAATTAATTTGGTTTTAAGGTGTTTGGATCTTTTCAGGTTAGGGTCATCGATAGAAAATTTGATGTGGCTTAGGACTTCGATTAAGACGATCGTTTGTAATTAAGAGAAATTCTCAAACATAAATAGGATGGTGAACTATAAGTATAAAGGATAAGTATACTCAATTGCTCGATCATATCCAGATTATATTGAACAAGTATTCTCAAAAGTGATTTGTGGGATATGTTGAGCGCGTAAGTAGTTAATATTATTAGACTAACAATAGTCCGTTCTCAAACAATACTCTTTGTATATGTAATTGTAAATATCATTGCAACTATTAACCATCATGCACAAAGATAGGATAAGGAGAAAGATCAACATAGGATCAGTCCAAGCTTGTTTTCTAGCTTCTACACTCCTATGACTTGTAGCTATTTTTCAAAAGATTTGACATTAGTCGTTATCGTTTGAGTAAGAAAAAAAAAATTATACAAATAAAAAGGTAAGAGTTAAATATTTATTTCCTCTTTCCGTCTCTTATTTATTTTTTTTTACTTCATTTTCAAAATTCATACCAAACATCCCCTAAATACTTGCTTAAGCTTCTAATGCATTTCCGTTTGCTTATATTTGTAAAACAATTAATGAACGGGCCTACAATAATTGCTCCTTGAAAACTTAAAAGTACTCTTAGTTTTAGAATGGCCCATTGTTGATGTAAGCCCAATTTGTTAACAATTTATGATGAATAGCAAGATCATATTTTTCCCTATCAAAGAGGCAAAATCAATAAGTAGCAACATATCCCTCCAAATGAAAACGAATGAATGAAGCACTGGCTTATGGACGCATATTCCCTTCGTTAAATTCCTAGAGTGGGGACAATTGAGTACATAATACTCCAATACTCCATATATTCGTTATATGTTGTCCAAAATGCTCAATACCACACATACACATTTCACAAATTGTGACTTGTGAATTGTTAGTCTATATATGACCTTCTATATTATGATTAGCCAATTGTTGCACTTATGACGAGTTTATAATTTACTTCCTCAATTCTTTTTTACTTGACCAGTTTCTTTTATCATGTTTGTCAATACAAAACTTTAACAACCAATAGCTTTAATTTTCCATAAGTAATTTTTATAAAAATTACATATTATGATAGTATGTATTGAAAAGAATCTAACAAGATTCCACATGAATATGTTGTAACTTGTATATAATTCACAAAAGATGATTAAAGGAAGGATGATGAAGGAAGGATGATGAATAGTGTAAAAATCAAAACGGGTCAAGTAATAAAGAACGGAGGAAGTATATCATTAGATATTTGTATTACAATTTAACATAATCTCATTTACCGTATTTTTGATTTTTTTTTTTTTTTATCGATAAGGTACACAGGAAGATCTCCCACCCTATCACGAAAATGGGGGGATGAGGAGTCGAACCCCCAACCACTTGGGGGAGTGATGGAGGTACTAACCATCCCTCCATCCTTATTGATTATTCTTAATATTGTACATCTCTTTTAAGTATTTTGCAAATATACAAAATAATTATCAAGGCTTATGCCTTGTTTTGTTCGCCTTATTTATACTTATTCAATTTTTTTAAAAAAAAAAAAAATCGTATTAAATAAGTTCAAGAAAAATAAGTTTTAATTAGTTCAAATAAGTCCTATCATGTAACTTTAGATTGATTTAAACAAGTAAAAATAAGGTGAATAGAACTCACCCTTAAAAGCTACGTATAATTTTAATGGTATAGGACAAACAATTAAACATTACTCTGTTATTATTACTTGTAGTAGCTTTACAAGGAGATTCCATATGAGCTAACCTTTTTTTTTTTTTTTTTTTTAACTTGTATATGATAGACTTGACCTTTAACCCCTACACAATAAAATACATATATTTAGTCAGCTTCTCAACATGTTTAAGTTAGTAGGCTAGATAAATTGAGAGAATAAGGGAAAATAATAGCTAGAATCCTTCTCCAAATTGTATTTAGTGGTGATTAAGGGTCTGTTCTCATTGAGTGAACTAAACTGAACTGAAATGAACTGAATATTTTATAAGAGAAGAAAATTAGGAGCTGAACTGAACTGAACTGAACTTATTAGAATTGAACTGAACAGAAATGAACTGAAAATAATCGTATGAAAACAGACCCTAAATGTCCAATTTCATGGTTAGCAGGTGATCTCCGATCCTTTCAACTAAACCAACCTTAGTTTGGTATTGAACCTAGCTCTTATTCAATTATGAAGTAGTACCCCAAAAAAAAAAAAAAAAAAAAAAAAAAAAAAATCCAAGTTTACCTCCAAAATTCAACGGTTGAAATCTCCCTCCTTATCCACACCCCAACAAAAACCTCATCCAATCCTTCATTCCTTCCTCCCCTCCACCTCTCATTCCCTTCCTTTCTTCCACATCACACCCTCTCTCTCTTAGATAAGATTTCTCAACCTTTTCTTCTTCTCCTTACTCCATTGTTAGCTTAGATTTGATACATCAAACCTCAAAAAATCCAAAAAAATAAAATAAAAAATAATCACACCAAACAATGGCTTGTTCTCTTTCCTTTAGCTCCTCAGTGAGCAGCTTCCACCTCTCCACCACCACTCAATCCACCCAAGCACCACCCCCTTCCAACGCATCGATTCCCAACACCTGCCCTATCCAATGCAGCAACCTCCGCGAGCTTCGCGACCGCATTGGATCCGTCAAAAACACCCAAAAGATCACCGAAGCAATGAAGCTCGTCGCGGCCGCTAAGGTCCGTCGAGCTCAGGAAGCCGTCGTTAACGGACGTCCCTTCTCCGAGACCCTCGTCGAGGTCTTGTACAACATAAACGAGCAGCTTCAAACCGATGACATCGACGTGCCTCTCACGAGGGTCCGCCCTGTAAAGAAGGTAGCTCTAGTGGTAGTCACTGGAGACCGTGGCCTCTGCGGGGGGTTCAACAACATGTTGCTTAAAAAAGCCGAGGCTCGTATCGCCGAGCTTAAAGATTTAGGTGTTGATTATACCATCATCAGTGTTGGTAAAAAGGGAAATACGTACTTCGTTCGAAGACCGAACATACCAGTTGATAGGTACTTCGACGGGAGTAATCTGCCTACTGCTAAAGAAGCACAGGCAATAGCAGATGACGTGTTTTCGCTTTTTATAAGCGAGGAAGTTGATAAGGTTGAGATGTTATATACAAAGTTCGTATCGTTGGTGAAATCTGATCCTGTAATCCACACTCTATTGCCGCTATCTCCTAAGGGAGAGATCTGCGACATTAATGGAAAATGTGTTGATGCTGCGGAAGACGAGATGTTTCGTCTGACGACGAAAGAGGGGAAACTGACAGTAGAAATGGATATGGTGAAGACAGAAACTCTATCGTTTTCGCCGATTCTAGAGTTTGAGCAGGATCCTGCACAAATATTGGATGCTTTGCTGCCGTTGTATCTTAACAGTCAGATTCTGAGGGCGCTGCAGGAGTCGCTTGCTAGCGAGCTCGCCGCGAGGATGACTGCAATGAGTAATGCATCTGATAATGCTAGTGATTTGAAAAAATCGTTGTCTGTTGTTTATAATAGAGTGCGTCAGGCTAAGATTACTGGCGAGATCTTGGAGATTGTTGCTGGTGCTAATGCTTTGGCTTGAGTTGGTTGTTTTACAATATGGTCTGTTTTTTTTGTTCTTATTTTTGGAAACAATTATGGCTATTATTGTTGGTATAATTACTATAAATATGGATACTCGTATTAATATTATGTATTTATGTTTTGGTGATGATTCTAATGAACAGAGGGTATCAAGTGCAGAGGAGATTAATTAGATCATATTGATTTGTAATTACGTTTCATAATTTATATAGTAACAAATTTCACAAACTTTGTGATAACACATTATTGAGAGCTAGTTCTTTTTATAGTTGTAACCTTGTTTTTGAAACGTGTTTGCCATACGATTTGCTTGATTGATATATATTGATGCTCTTGATCGAGGAATGACCAATAGTTTCCGATTACACTACATAATCGGTTGGGATTTGGCCATTTCAGGAATGAAATTGGATTGTACTAGTGATTGAAAGGTACTCAAAGTAGATTGTGCATTTGTGCCTACTTATAAGAGTCATAACTACTCGAAGTAGATTGTGCCTAATTATAAGAGTCATAACTAAACAATTACTCTGTAAATAAATACTAGTTATATTGAATACTTGACACAAATTAGCATGTTTTATTACATATGTTGCATTAGAATGATTGTTAAGTTCAATTACAAGCTTAAAATGTTAAATCTTGATCACTATAAGAATAGCAAGTGCTTATTCCACCAAGAAGCTGAAATTGTACTATAAGGATTTTAAGGCAAGATCAATAAGGGGGTGTTTGGTAAATGGGAATTGAGGGTGGGAATGGGAATTTTAATCCCAAATAAAACAAAATCTCTTGTTTGTTAGATGGAATTGGGATTAAAAAAGGGAATGAGATTGGGAATAAATAAGGGTGAATTCCCACCATTTTATTACCTAGGGAAAGTAGGTAATAAATGAGTGGGAATGAGAATAAGTGCAAAATGACATTTTTGCCATTAATGAAAAAAATGGAGGAGAAAGACTAGTAAGGATAATTTTGTATTTTTGTTATTTATTCCTCATCTATTCCCATTCACTACCCAAACAAAGTATTGTCATATTTTTCTATATTCCCAACAATCAATTCCCAATCCCATTCCTACATTCCAAACGCCCCGTAAAGTTAACTCGCAAGCCTTTGTGCAACAAAATCATACTTATTTGATCCCCTCTCTTAAGTAACTAATTGTTAAATCGCAGCTAGAGGATGAACAAAAACAAATCCGGCTTCCTCAAGATCAAATAGAGTTAAGACAAGACTAAAGATTTAAGATTGAACAAATGTAATACAAGATCGGATTGATGAGATCGTGGAAGTGAGCTTTGAATTGATCTTTAGCTTGTTCAAGCTAGCAAAACTAGACATCAAACACACATTGAGGTCATTGACATGTACACCTTACAAGTTTTGCAACTTGTAAACCATAGCTAATGATCAACTGATCAGGCATCAAGCTCATACCAAGACGAATGAACAAATCATTGAAGCGGGAACATTAAACCCAATGAAACCAAGATCTAACCAAGTCAATTAACCATCACAACCCAAAGTGTAACTATTAAAAGCTTATTAAAGTCTATTGATAATTACATCTATTATAACCCTAACAATCGGATCACAAGTTACAAAACATTAGATGAACAATAATTTCCACAATCCAATTTCGCCGCCAAAATTGAAATCACCCAATTCTTTACCAATCAATCAGTCAAAAATCAATGCAAGCAAAACAATTAACACCACTTCATTATCATTAATTAATTCATTATTATTAATCAACTCAAAATCAAACAGTATAACAATTATGTATCAAGATTCTACAAAATTAATTGCAATTGTAACATTATTCAACTCAACAATTAACACTTTTTTTTTCTCTTTGTTACATAATTTAACACTTCCCGTTATACAATCAACTCAACAAAAAAAAGAAAAATGGAAAAATTGTTAGGATGGAGAAGGGGTGAAAATTGGGGCAACAGCGGCGAGCTTTTTACGGGCGAGGCAGCGAGAGCGGCGTGGAGAGAGAGGGAAGAAAGGAATCCCAATTTCCAATTCAATCGAACCATTTGGGTTCGGGTTCGGGTTGGAGGTAGAATTAGTGAGGAGGAGGAGAGAGAAGCAGATCTGAGAGCGTCTAATGGTGGTAAGTTTAGTATATCTCATCTGGGCTAGCGCTCCTGGTCTTAGATATCTGTTATACCACAATGACGATGACGACAACGATGATAAAGGGGATGATGGGGAGGAAGAGGATGGTCTCATTTTGATGGAGGGTAGTGAGGGGGGTTTAGAGAGAGAAAGAAGGGTGGAAATTGGAGGAGAGAGAAAGATGGGGCGGGTGAGATTTGGAGGAGAGAGTGAATGGAAGAAAGGAGGGTTTAAAGAAGAGGGATGGAGATTCGGTAGGCGGGAAAATGGTTTGAGGGGAAGATAAAGGCGGGATTAGGGTTTCAACTTTTTTGAACTAACGACCAATCCTTCTTATGGTTTTTACATTTTTTACGTAAGTAATGATCAAATTTTATACAAGTACTTCGTATAAGTAATTTAATACAGTAGTAAAGAACTATGGATACTTAGGGTCTGTTCACATACAATTATTTTCAGTTCACCTCTTAATTTCCTTCTTTTATAAAATATTCAGTTCAACTCAATTCAATCAATGAGAACAAGCCCTTAATGGCGACAAACTTTTTAAATGGTTGTGTTACGGTGTAAATTAGAGTGGTATTTAATGGTATCATACATAATGAAAAGTTGTGCAATGATAACAGGTAAAAAAAAAGGCATTATAATGATTACCGTACCAAGCAGAATATAATTTTTTTTTTAAAAAAAATAAATAAATAATAAAAAAAAAAAAATAGGGTGATACGATGCTAAAAAGCTCATATATCAATCCAAGTTAACAATGCATATACTACCTTATTAAATATCTCAAATTACACATAAAAATCAAACAAATAATACCCTACCTAAATATTAATGGTTCATAGATTATTAAATACATGGCCAATAGATATGAATACTTGTGAAATGCTAAATACCGACGTCCAAATTTATCGCCACCGCCATCATTTCGAGCAAACTGACAGACAGAGTTGTGATTGATGGACTAATGTTAGAGAATGAAAATGGGGAAAAAAGTTAGTAAGGGCAAGATTGTCAGTTTGCTTGAAATGACGGCGGTGGCGATAAATTTGGACGGCGGTATTTAACACCCCCTACAGTAATACACACATATATACTCCCTCCATATCTTATCTTCTATACTTCGTATTTTCTTATTCAGGAGGAAGTATTTAGTACATCATAAACGTGATGTTTAACCATGGAACCCCAAGTGAGGGTAAATGCCATGCCCGAACTGGAGAAGGGCTAAATTTTACTAGCAATATTCCTAGTAGTGGTTTAGCCTATTTAAAGTAAACTTTACCCCTTGGGGCACTATTTTTTTATATTGTGCAACTCGATCTTCCTCATTTGAATATGAACATCGTTCAGGGCTCAGCACAACGATCACATCTTTAAGCATGATAGAATTCTCAACCACATAAGTAGCAATCTCAAGGTCTATTGAACATCCAACTGATCCAAATTTATGATCAAGCTCGAGTGTCTTCAAGCTTTTGAGGGGCTGCACCCTACGCTTCTTTAACGGTCGAATATTGTTACATACACACATCAATCTTATAAACTGCAACATGCATATATAGGAAACAATGTCAATACCAGCTCCACCTATAATCTTAAGCTTCAACTCGCAGCAAAAGGGTAAACTAGAACATAATCTTCACCTCATTAATGATTCGTTTTAAACAGTTCAATAACTAATTGTACTTCATTAGTAAGTTTGTTCAAGCTCAAAAAAAGAAAAAAAAAATCCATAATATATAAAAAGAAAATAAAAATAACAACTTACAATGACAATCCTCTCTTAAGCGGCTAAGCTCAGAGAATAATTTAAAAGCTAGCTCATTCAAGTTTAATTCGTGATCATTCTTATCAAGCTCACAGTTGGCTTTAAAAATAAGAAAAATTAGCTAACTCTTACCAAGCCAAATACCATCAATCAGCTTCTAATGTTACTTTAAGATATTACTTCATTTGCCTAAGTTACTTCATATTTCAATTTGCAATAGATCATTAGAGAGAGAACAGAATGATACCTTTAAAGTCAATCTTTCTAGTAATGGAGATGCCTCCATCAAGTCTGCACACCCAAAGAGGCTTTGTATACAAACACCCGTGATATTGATTTCCAGATGCTTGAGGTTTGTCAAGGCAGGTGGTTTATTGATCCCTAAATTTAACTATAATTGGAAAACATCAGCAATTTTCCCAATCAAACACACATTCATTGAAAAAGTAAGGCCCTATTCTCAGTAAAAATAAGCTCAATTCAGTAGTAATAAGTTCAATCCTATTGAAATTTGTTAAGGTTTCAGCAAAAAATAAATTAAATTCAGTAAAAATAAGTTCAATATAGTAATAAGTTCAATTAATGCATCAATAATAATGATAATATATCACGGGAATTGTTAATACCTTTTTACGAGCATGCCACATTTGCACACTCCAGCTCAGATACTCCAACTGCGAGGAGTACTTTGAAAGGGAGTCCAAAGCATAAGACACAACGTCTTGGTCAGATGCACTCGTACCAACCGACAACCTTGAGAGTAAAGATGCATTTTCAATGTGTAGCTTGATAGGGTTGCCATGATGTGCAAATGACAGCAGTTTTGGGGCCGAAATATGAATGCTTCTCAAACGGGGACAGCAGGATACCTCAAATTGTTTTAGCCGTAAAGGTAAACCTAAAGCTCTTACACATCTCAAAGATGTTGAACGCTGTATGCACAAAGTCTCAAGGAGTATGCAAGAACTAAAAAGGAGATCCGTCTCTTTAGTAGTTATGTTGACATATGTGAGAGACAAAGAACGCAAGCAAGAGGTGGTGGTTGAATTATTAGAAGGCAAATGCCATCGAGGAAGCGAATTCATTACTGTTCCACGTAGGGGTGTTGAGAAGTCTAGTTCAAGCCTTTTCACTTGTTTTGCTAAGGCAAAAGCCAGCCACTTATTATTCATATCACATTTACACCCTTTGTTCAAATCAAAAGCCACCCTCAAATTATCTACGGATGGCCGAGATGACCTTCCAAAACACTATTCACCCGCCTCAAAAAACTTGATCTTTCATGGGGAATCGATTCATATTCTTCAAACATCATCTTCATCGCATCGAAATCTTTAAAGATCAAGACAGGGAGACGTCGCCACAAGTAATTCCATCTACGAGAAAGAACACAAGTTCTTGCGGCTCCTTCTATGGTCAAGAAGGACATGATAATAGACACAAGTTCATCTGGTAATCGACTAAATGGATCGTTTGATTCATAACGCTGCCAGTGAACAAATTAATTAAACACCATTCATATGTAGCAAATGATAAATGGAAGGAGCGGATTCATTAATTCAGTCCCAAATTTAGCAAGATTAGATTGATCAGATCAGATAATGTTCAAAGGAAACTTGAATTCTATTTCACTATGAAGAATCGGAGAACAAAAGCTAAAAAATTAAAAACCTTTGAAATTATACCTGATGCTTGCAAGATTGAAGGGTAGGCCAAGTCTTTTTCACTACCATGCTTACAAGAGTAAATCTCTTCAGTATCCCTGCCAAAGAGAATATTGTTACTTATCTTCATCAAATTAGCAGCAAAGCTTACTAAACAACAGTCAATTTAATAGCAGCACAAACAAATATTGGAAAAAATTTTACAATTACAGATAATAACCCATATTATCAAAAGCCAAAGATAGAGCACTAGCTAACCAAATACAAGCTAATATTATCAAAGGTAGGAACTTTAGCAGATAATTCGACAATATAAGATCAAACATGAACCCTAATCACACAAATACAAACTAATTGGGTATTTAAAGCCAGAAAGGTGGAACTTTGTCAAAGAATTAATAATGTTAGATCAAATATAAATCCTAATTACACAAATACAAACACTAATTAGCTCTGTAATTACCGAAACAGAGGATAATTGGCTATTAGGCCCGTCCCTGAGGCAGGGCAGGAGGGAAAAGAGCTCTGATTTCATAGTTAAATCCTAACATTAAAGTGTTGTGCAATACATCAGCAACCAAATTTGATTCATAATTATAGGGATACTTGATTCAATTATCGATCTCATAATTTTAGGGATATTTAATATGATGATAACAAATACAAACAACTTACCTCAGAAGCTGCTTCAATGGGGGATACAAGAACTAGATTCACGCCAACTGCGCTTCAATGGAGAACGTTGAGTGCGCTTCAATGGATATCTGACTAATCTGAGAGAGAGCAATTCTATATTTCTATGGATCCCTATGACCCGTCACAGTTATTAAAGGATAGATCCGTCTAATAAATAGATGGGTTGAGTCTTTATACGATCGTCCAATTATGAGACCGCGCAGACCTTTTAAGGGTTTAGAGTAAACCTGTTTTAAAAAGTACGAGCATTAGTTTAACTATGAATAATCTAGAAACAATCCCACCTATGAATAATCTAGAAACAATCTTACCTTATACCCCCATCTGCTCAAAACAAGCCTTTTATCGGTTTGTGTAATTGGTAACCTGTTAAAAGAGGTAACTCACATGTCACCTTTTGATTGGTCTACTTTTAAATAATTTTAAAAACAATAAAACAATAATCAGAAAATTAATATATATATAAAAATAAAAAATAAAAACATTTCCCTTTGCCTTCCCTATCACGATCCCCACCTGAATCTGCCCCACCCCCACCGACCACCGTCACCTTCACCCCCTTGCTGGAATCTCCCCCTTTCCTCTTATCCCCTGCATGAACTTGCATCCTTCCCCAGCCGCAACTGTCGATGCAACATTGCTCCCTCCTCCGTGCCCAAAATCTGCTCCAATCCCACCTTCATAGGCTCACTGCCACTGTCGCCTTCACCCCCCAGCCGAATATCTTCCATTTCCTCTTATTTACCAACTAAATTTGCTTCCCTCACCTAGCTTGGTGTATAATTGCAGCCCCCTAAAATGATAATTGTGGGATTCGGGAAATTTGTTTGGGGTTTTGATTGAATATTGCGCGAATTGAAGGATTTATGGAGGTGGTTTGGTGGAATTGAGAGGCGGTTAAGGTTTTTCGGTGAGGTGGCGGATGGTGGAGGTGAGAGGTCAGTGTGGTTAGTGGGGTGGGGTGGGTTAGTGGGTTTCGAATTTAGGAGGTTACAAGGTGGTCTGTTTCAGGGGATTTCGTGGGGGCCAGGTGGGTAGGTAGGGAGTTTGGGGTCATATCTGGTGGTGGTTATGGAAGATTGGTGGTGACGATTATGGTGGGTTCCATTAAAGGAGTTGAAGGATTTGAGAGGGAAAAAGACTGACATTAAAAAAAATGAAACAAAATTAAAAATTAACCTGTTAAACAGGTTATAGGTAAAAAGGTTTGTTTTGAGCAGGTCAGGGTATAAGGTGCGATTGTTTCTGGATTATTCATAGGTGGGATTGTTTTGAGCAGAAGTGACAAAGGTTGGATTATTAGTTTCTATTTTTCCTAAAATAAAAAACAATGTGTTAAGTTTAAATAACTATTATATTAATAAGTAGATAGAAAAATAAGTTTGGATTTGTCAAATGTATCTGATAAAGCCTGACTATAGATAAGGTTGCGACTCTATGAACTAGAGGTGAGCAAAGTGGCCCGCATTTGGCGATCCAACTCGGCTCGACAATGGCCTGAAGCCCTATGACCCGAAAATTTCGGGCCATTTTTCAACATGGGGCCTAACCCGACCCAACTTTTGGCCCGAAAATCCCAAATATACCCGACCCAAAGCCCGGTCCGTCCCTAAGGATTTGGCTAGAAAAGCCCGAATTTCGGGCCATAGGTCGGCCGACCCTCTCTTTTGCTCGGCTCTACTATGAACCCTCCTAAAAAGTGCCTATGGCAGGTCTTGGTGAGTAATTATATGTAAATTTTAACAATTTTTTTTTATTTCTTCTTAATGCAAGAAATCTAATATTCTTGATATTTTTCAATTTGATATAGACAGCAATAGAATGGCTGTTCAGTCACCCACAAGTGGAGAAGATGGCTAACTATGTGAAGCAAAGATAAAGTAATACACCAATACATATAGTAAGTATATTACGTAATCCTAGAGTGCTTTCTGTCCATTTGAACTCCTAACACAAAAGTTTAAATGGCAGGGTACCCTGCTCAAGAAAGCCATCAGAATGCCAGTATCAATTACTTAATGATTCCAAGAGACTGGAATACATGGTGAGTTACTTAGATTCACTTCTACGGTCTATCAAGCAAATTCTCTTGCCAAACTGAAAGTAAGAGTCATCACTCTTGAGACCTGATTGGGTAGGTTGGGCCAGGGCACTGCGGGTCAATTGTGGGCCGGGTTATTAAAAGTCACCTCATGCAAAGTCTAGTGGGTTGGGTCAAAAGGGTTTTGGTCGATAGTTGATCGATTAGGTGGGTCAATAATAGATCGAAAAGAAAAATAATAAATAGATATATTTCCTCCGTTCTTTATTACTTGACCTGTATTCCTTTTTGGGAAGTTTCTTTTTACTTGACCTGTTTTCTTTTATGGGCAAATACAATACTACACTTTTACTCATTTACCCTCATAACCATTTCAACATAATAGGAAACTTACCTTCAACATTTATCCTTTCCTCTCTTACCTCAGTCAACATTTCCCCTTCATTCTTCCACACCACCACATCCTTCCTCTTTCCTCTACTTTATCCATGGCAGCCACCACAACCACCACCTCAATTTTATTTTTTTTATTTTTTTGAAACACCACCGCAACATCTATCACCGCCCTTATATATCCTCTTCACCAGCGATGTCTGTGTCGTTGCCACCACCGTAACATCTATCAACACTTACCCTTTTCCTATCACACACTCTCTCTCTTCACTGCAGCGCCGTTACCATCACCGTCAAAGTACTCAAAGTTTACCAAGAGTCCAAAATCGAGGCTACGATGGTCGAATTTGGCCGTCAAATCCAGATCTAAAACAAACACAACCAAATTCAACCTTCATAGCCTCGATTTTGGATCTCAATTTCTTGTTGCTCGGGTGACGGTGTTGGAGTATGGGTATTTTCTTTCTCTTTATCTTTTCTTGTCTTAATTATGGTATGTAGTGCTATGTACGATCTATAACCTAGGAGTGTCTATTCGGTTTTCGGTTTGGATTTAGGCCAAATCCAATTCGATCCGAAATAAAATTCGGTTTTTGATTTTTAAATCCAATCTGATCCGAATTTCTCATGTTTCCAATCCGAAATAAAATTCGGTTATTTGGATCCGATCCGAAAATCCGAATTAAAATACATTGCAAATTTTTTAGGGACTTAAGTGATTATAAAAATAAAAATGCAATTATAAAAAGCCTAGTTTTAAATACATAGTTCCTCATGATTAATACAAATATTAAAAACATAATTTTTCATAGTTTATATTAATGTAATTATCAAAAAAAATTTACATGATTAATATATGTATCCTTATTTGTAAAAGTGTGGTTTTATATTTCGGTTTTTTGGATCCAAACAAGGTCAATTCAATCCGATCCGAAAATTCGAATTTTTAAAAAATTTCAATCCGATCCGATTTAAAATTTGGATTGGATTGAATTTCGGATTTTATCCGAATAATGAACACCCCTACTTTTGTGTGCAACAAACCACGTAAAATTTCTCACCTGCATACTACTTTGTACATGAATTGATCGATAACTTTATTTATGACGAAGAAAGTAGTCATTATATACTATACATTACTACAGTAAGAAAATCCTCAAATCTGTCTCTTATCATCATGAACGATACATAAAATTAAAAAACTAATGGTGTTTCAATATTTTAGTTAATTAGGCCCATAGTTAAGTAATTTGACAATTAGCTTTAACAAAGTTGATAAAGGAAAAGATTAGCTAGGAAGTTAGCTAACTAATTAGAAGATTCATAAATAATGATAACCCCCACAAAAATGACATTTGCTAGGTACAATGTGGCTCACTTAAATGAGATATTATCACTGAACCCTCTCATTTCACCCTCCACATGGCACTTTTTAATTTGACACGTCAAACTCAAATGTACACTTGTTGTCTTGTTGATGCTACCCTTGAACTTGTTATCACTTCCTTCTCGACATACCACAACCAAATACGAGGTAGTCTGGTCTAGGGGCAATGATTTTGTCACATTATAAGTTGATTTTGGCACACTCTATATGAAAGCACATTTTTTTTTATGTTCTTCTCACATGAAGGTGTGCCAATATTAAATAAGGGTATGTTAAAATCAATTTCCGTCTAGGGGGTGTTAAGAAATACGAAGTAAAAATTTTGTATAAACAAATTCAAATCCAAAAATGGAAAAACTTGAACCCAAAATTTGGGTAAGTGGGTTTCAATTTTCAAATGTGATCGGAAAATATGCAACTTAAGTTTTGTGTGTTCACATTTATTTATCAGAGTAACTCTCAACTATTTATAAGGATAGTCTTATTTTATCTACCTAAAGTAACCTCAATTTATCATACAAGTAATATTAATTGTCTCGATAAGAAAAGAATCAATAAAAAAAGATAGTAATAAAAAAAAGAAGTAATTTTACTTGTTCATTTGAGTAATGCCTTTTCTTTTGTTTTTACTATTCAAGAAACAATGATCTCTTTGTCAAAAAATTACTTTATTTTGACAAAAAAGAAAAGGCATTACTTGTGATCAAATAGAGTACCTTTTTTTTATGTACTTGTATAATTGTATACATTATTAATATTAGTGAAAGTGAATTATGTGAATGTTACAAAAAGTAAAATGAGGCATTTATTTTGAAACGAATAATGGAGTATAGTAAAAGTACAATGACTAGAGTTATAACATCCTGAAACCTAAATCCCTAATTGCAGTATGTTAATTGAAATCGGAGAGTATCTTATAACGATAGGAGATGACTCTTTTTCAGCTCAATAGTGTTCATCTAAGCTCAATAAGTCAATATGGTTCAATTTAAAACCTATTGATGATAGGACTATAGGAGTACTAAGCTAGCTCACAATCTTTATACTTCAATGTTGAACAACTAGTCACAACTCGTGTGTATGTGTTGATTTTCTAGCATTAATAAGTTATGTACTTTTTTTTTTTAACTACAAAGTGCGAGTTGGTATTGAGGAATAAGGGGTTATGGCGATAATCAAATGAGGAAGTAATGAAATATCACACAAACGGATACACACATTACGAGATTCTTGACAAAGATACGTTCCTTATACAATACGGAGTACTTTGTACATAAATATATACGAATATTCATTACCATCATTTATTACCGCAATAGTCATTTCTTGTTATTCAATCAAGTGGTCACGAGCTAGTTAATCAACGGTCGATATCGATGACACCCCAGCAATACTAAACCCAGGATAAACCTCTCCAAAGTCTCCAACCTACGGCTCAAATTCTAAGGCCATGACTGATAATTCCACTTGAGCAAGAGAATACAATGTGTGTACTACTATCCAAATTTAGCCTGTCCTTTTTTGTTGATATTTTCCCATTTGGTTTTATTTGTTCATTTAAATTGACACCCAAAAATTCCAAAACTAATAAAATTAAATAAAAATCAAATCTTTATTAAAAATAAATTATTAATTAATTTTTTTGATGTTGCTGATTCCGAATATCAATGACTGATCACTGAAAGAGGGGGGGATGTTGGAGTGTTGAATAGAATGCAGAAGGAGAAACTTCGGAAAGTGTGATTTCAGAAGGAGGAGAGAGAAAGTAGAGAGAGAAAGCTTCACAGCCATGGAAGTTTCTGGGTTGCAATCTCAAAGGCCTGTTTGGTGCAGTCAAAGTTTTATTATTACTAGGCAAAATTCCCACTTAAATTTCAGACCTTTTACTGGTTTAGTCCCTTGCAAATCATCTTACAGATCTTTTCATGTAAGTTTCTTCCCTTATTTTTTGATAAAATTTAATCTTTTTTTATGGGTAGGTGATGAAATTTTATTTCTAATTTGATGTTGGTAATTGGTACGGACTAATTTATTTTTTTTGTTTTTGCAATGATTTTGTGATTTGGTAATGAATTTTTCATTTGATTGTCTTTGTTTCTTTATGTCCGATTTTAATAATGTGTAATATGTGATGTAGATGGTTTACATTTCAATGGTGAATTTCAGACATTGTTGTTGTGTGTCGGTTTGCCGAGTGTATAGAGGGCCATAAAGGGCAATGATGTAGACGAGATTAGATTTTAGGTTCTGGGTACGACCCTAGGACTCTGTGAGCCTAGTTAGCTGACATCTCACACGAAATTCCCATTTGATTCACTATTTTACCCTTTTGATAATTGAATAATGTTATTGATTTCTTTATTAATTTGTTTGTTTCATTTGTGAATGCTGTGTGTTTTTGTGGGTTCTTATTAGTTTAATGGCTTTTGAGTTGTTATGAAACAGTGAAAGTGTTTATTTTGATGATTGTGGCTAAATGTGTTCATATTATTGCACTTTCCAACCCCTTTTCATTAGTTAATGTGGGTGATTGGATGCCTTCTCTTGCATTAGCATTTGTAGCAGTGATCCTGCAAATATCGGTTTTGGATAATTGAAACTAATTGGTGCTGTCTGGTTCAATTTTGAGCAGTACTTCTTTGAGGTGATGTTGTATCTGCATTGATTCATTGACTAAGAATTGTTTCTTGTTACCCATTTTTATCCCAGTCTTACTCTAGGCATCTACAGTACCCAAGGAATGGAAATTTCCGTCCGTGTTATGCCACTGGAGGTTAGTGTGTCTTCATTACTGTTTCCCATTTGAGATTAATTTCGGGAATACTTTCCTTTTGTATCCTCTGACTGTGCCTTAGCAATGCTTATTCTCCTTTATAGAATTTTCAAAGAAGAAACAGAAAAAATGGTCAAGGCCCAAAGGTTCTGCTCCCAAAGGATTTGTCCCAAAGGCTCCTGTTGGCACTAGCACACCAAAGAGGGATCAAACGGATGAAGAAGATAACAGTCCTTCTGTTGATTCGTCTCCTGAGCTTGGTAAAAGAGCATCTGATGTAGGATCTAGTGCTGAGAAAACCGCGAGATCAGAAGTTTCTCAAGTAAATAGAATTGGAGAACAAAGGGAGGATTTAACTAATGGGAAAGCTGGAAAGTCATCCCTTACCAAGAAAGCAGTAACTAATGGTAGTAAAAATCTGCTTAAGGAAATTGACACTGTTACAGGGTTTATCGGGGAAGGTAGGAGCAGTAATAGTGATTTGATTGATGCAACTGGATTAGAACCTGAGGATTTAGAGAGCAAACAAGGAATTTCTACTGAAAGCAATGTGTTGGAATCTGAAAAAATAGTTTCTGGTACTGGAATAATTGATGAGAATGAGAAGGATAAAATGACCGAAAATGAAGCTTTAGATTTAGATAGAGGGGGTTCTGAGATTTTCGAGGACATGGCTTCAGAAAACAAGGAAAGCAATGAAGACAGCTCTGAGGCTGAAACTAGAATGTTGGTATCAGAAAATAAGGTTTCTGATTTAACCCCTTACGAGAAAAAAGTAGAGGATATAGTTAGCGTTCAGGAGAATATATCTTTGATTAGCTATCCAAGTGTTGAATCTGACAAAAATGTTACTGACTCTGAAGTGCTGCCAGGATCTGAAACTCTCCTTAGCAATGAGAGGGAAACCAAAGAGTTAGATAGTAAGGAATTTGATGATGAGAGTGTTACAGAAACTGAGGTGGTGGGTTCAAGCTCAAGGGCTGCTATAACCACTGATGAGAAAGAACTGGAAGAGGCTTTGCGAAAATTGCAGTTGGAGATGGAAGCTCTTGAACGGCAGAAAGTACTTGAGGAAAGGGCGGAGCATAATTTTTCCAAAGGAAACAAAGTTTTTATTTGTCCGGAGACAGCAAAACCTGATCAGGATATAGAGCTTTTCCTCAATCGAAGTCTTTCCCCTCTGAAAGATGAACCAGATGTGATGGTCATGGGAGCATTTAATGATTGGCGTTGGAAATCATTTACCACAAAACTTCAAAAGAGCCATCTCAGGGGTGATTGGTGGTCCTGTCAGATTCATGTTCCCAAGGAAGCATACAAGATGGAGTTTATTTTTTTTAACGGGCAAGATGTTTATGACAATAATGACAAGAAAGATTTCCACATTATTGTGGAAGGGGGCATGGACTTGGATACTTTTGAAGATTTCTTGCTCGAGGAGAAACGTAGAGAGCAAGAGAACCTGGCAAAGGTAGAAGCTGAGAGGAAGAGACAAGCTGAGGAGCAGCGGCAAAGGGAGGAAGAGAGGGCTGCTAGCGAAGCTGATCGAGCACAAGCAAAGGCAGAAGTAGAGAAACGAAAAGAGAAACTGAGAGAACTGGTGAAGAAAGCCGTGTCATCCATGGATAATGTTTGGTTTTTTGAACCTCGTGAGTTTAAAGATGGTGATTTGGTTCGTTTATATTATAACAAGAGCTCCGGCCCTCTTGTTCATGCCAATGATGTTTGGATTCATGGGGGTCATGATAATTGGAGTTTTGGGCTCTCAGTTGTTGCCAGACTAGTGAAATCTGTGGAGAAAGAGGGCGACTGGTGGTATGCTGAAGGTATGATAGTGCTATAGTTTAATATTTCCTTGACTAAATTCACATATTGATGAAATTTTCCACCTCTTTATTCTTTTCATTTTTTTGGGAAAGGGCGGGTAGCATATGCTAACAGATTATGGATTTTGCAATGAAGTTTGTCCAGTGGCTGCTAATAGTCCTACACCAGAACAGACTCCGAACATACCACTCTTATTGTACCTGCTGTGGCCTGTAAATTTAGGATAATAGAATTCATATCTTATAAAATATCAATCTGATAACTGAAAAGGTGTTCTTTACCATTGACAAATGTCTGAAGGATAGACTAGTGGTTTTTGTTGCTTCTTGTCTAAATTCTCAAGGCACCTCTCATTAACTAGATGCACTCTTTGTTAATTGATGATATATTCTTGTCCGTTGGAGTTTTCTATCTGTTTGCAGTTTTAAGCATTATTCTTAACACAGTAAATGATTGCTTATGCTTTTCCTACCAAAGTAAATCTCACTTGAGTAACATTTAAATGCATTAGGAAGATAAAGTCCACCCATGCCTAAGTAGTGCACATTTTTACTCCCTCTGTGTTTTAGTAAGTGTTACCCTTACCAAACGTGGCCGTGTTTTAATTAGTGGTACACTTTCCTTTTAGCAAAAAGCTACATTTTAATATTATATCTTTCTCCTTTTATGTCCCCACCTAAACTCACTACTACGGAGTACTTTTTAATTATTTCTTTCCTCTCACATTCATACTTTTTAATAAACTATTAAATCCACTATATTTCTTTAACAATTTTTTAATATTCCAACTACCCCACTTACCTTTTATTATAAATATGTGCCGGTCAAAATGTAACACTTATTAAAACATGGAGGGAGTATTGTGATTTGACTTTTTGAAAATCTTAATTGTACTGTGCTAGCTTGGGATCACTGTTTAAATGAATCAAAGCAGGTGACAAAAGCCTATCATCAAAACCAAGTGAGTTTCCAACTGTAAATCTATTGGCAATAAGAGTAGCTCATCCCCTCCTGCTTACAATGTGTGACAAACTAACACTCACACTTGTATCCAACAGTGCAAATAACTAAAATTAAGAAAAAACACGTTGAAGATCGTCAACAACAAAAGGGATGCACAAGCCCAAATCAAAATAGCATCTGAAAAGTGTACATGTCCAGCCAAACCATTTGATACCAAATGTTGAGAAAATCCCTTCAACAATACCCAATTGAGGTTCCATCCTAAAAGCAATTGAAAATAGGAGTAACTCACATGGCTTATTAGAAAGCTCACCATTTCTACTTCCAATGAGGGACATCTCAAGTCACACTCGCAGATCCACTTGAACCCAACAATTAGGGCTACCTGAAACTAACGAAGTGACTGCTGCATGTCTGTAATCTTAATGTGAAAAAGTCTGCTGCTAATATTGCCAGTAGCTCTAGGATAGATGAACAATGTGGAGCTCTGGTCAGTTGCAAATCCCCATTGCATTATATTTAAGGATGTGTTATTGCATAAACTCATATAGCACTAGATAGAAGTGCTAGGAAGAGGATCTTTGTGGACGACCACAGGAGATAAAATCTTGGGTCATGCTGCTACTTTCATCCTTTAAATCAAGGCTTAGGCATTGTTGTTAATATCTGGAAATTGGAATTTGTTCTGCTTTTGCCAGATTATACCTCTATTAGTCTTTATCTGGTTTTCAATCTGATTACAGGAAGTTTGGTACTCTTGATTTAGAATCTTTCTAGATGCCTGGAAGTTGTAAGATTGAAGGAGTATGAAACAGAGATTTTGTTTTCTATTATAGGTCTGACCTATAGAATTTTGTTTTCTATTATAGTACCTTCTTATTCAAGTAGCAACATATATACTTTTATTAACTATGAGACACAAACTATAGTCCATTTGTATTTCTCTGCTTATTTCCCTGAGTGAGCACGAGGGAAATTATTTTTGGTCAATTGAAGAAGTGCTATGGTAGTTCTTATTGTCCTACAAGTTACAATCATTATTCTATATGGTGGTGACGTCACTTTCAGACTAGCAAGGCTTATACTCCTTGTTTGTAGTTGGAAACTGGGAAAAGTAAACTAAGGTGGTGAGCTGGTGACCATTAACATCTGAGAAATCACTTTGTTTTGTCTGTCAGTTCCTGTGCCCATATTTTATATGCATAACAAACTGACTAGAAGGAAATAGTGACTAAAAGGAAAGAGTTGTTTCCCCTTGCATTGATACTGCATATGGACTAGAAGGAATGAACCAAAAAGATCAATAAAAATGTGCTATAAAAGTAAATGCTTTCAAAATGTTTATAATTTACTATACTGATGCATTTGTGTGCATCTTTGTATAGTTACGGTTCCTGATCAAGCAGTTGTCTTGGACTGGGTTTTTGCTGATGGGCCACCACAGAAGGCTTCCATATATGATAACAATAAGCGCCAGGATTTCCATGCTGTTGTTCCCAAGTCCGTGCCTAACGAACTATACTGGGTTGAGGAAGAACTGCGGATATACCAGAGACTTCAGGAGGACAGGAGAGCAAAAGAGGAGGCCTTACGTGCCAAGGTGATTACTTTGTCATTAAGTTTCATCATAATTCTAGCCTTTTACTTTAGAGTTGTTATATTGGTACTGCAAATAATGCTGTAATTGACAACATATATTTCCTGGCCTTTTAAAGAAACCATCTACTAGCTATCATCATGCTGCAGTAAAAACAATAAATGCTAGAATTTTTTTATTCTTTGAATGGACAGTTTTCTCGGGAAAGGCCATAAATCTACCACCCCGTGTCCCCGTCTATGGTCCCTCAAGTAGTCTTCACAGTAGTAGGAGCTTATCAGTGTTATTTGTAATTCATCTTGATATCTGGAGAAATAGGCAATACACCTCTATCTGCTCAAAATCTAAACATTTGCTGGAGACTGGAGAGTGCTCACCTAAGTCTTTTATGATCACAGCATGTAGTATAGAAGTAATGGACTTAGCAGCTATTGCCGATTTTAAAAATATGTGAGGGTACAATGAAGAGTTGAACAAATGATGTTTGGAGTCCTCTGGTCAGATGATGCCGGGTTTCCCTGGTTGGTGTTATTGAAGTTTTTGATTTGGATGTGTATAGATACACCATACATGTATCGGTTACTTTTTTACATGTGTCTAGAGTTCTAGGCTTTAGATACCTGTCTTGATTACCTGTGCCTTTTTCTCTTCATCTCCCCCCCCCCCCCCCCCCACACCCTTTTTTTTGGAGGGTGGTTGACTGGTTGTATTGCTAGTAAGAAAAGAAATTACAGGTATTACCATATTAGTAGACTGATGTTGCCTGAAACAGTCATTTTACAACTAACAGTGGACTTGTTTTATGGCACCTTCCTAGAAGCTCTCTCTCTCTCTCTCTCTCTCTCTCTCTCTCTCTCATCCCCTTACCTGTAATTGCTTTGTACTGCATGTTACCTGGCCTTGTTGACTGACATCAGTAACATGTATATTCTATAAAAACAATGTTGTTCTATGCACAGGCTGAAAAAACAGCTCACATGAAGGCTGAAACCAAAGAAAAAACTTTGAAGACATTCTTGCTGTCTCAGAGGCATATTGTTTACACTGATCCTGTGGATGTAAAAGCAGGACAAGATGTTACTGTGTATTACAATCCCTCTAATACTGTTCTGAATGGGAAGCCAGAAGTTTGGTTTAGAGGTTCCTTTAATCAATGGACCCATCGTAGAGGTCCATTGCCCCCTCAGAAAATGTACCCTGCCGAGAATGGTACTCATGTCAAGACAACTGGTAAGCTTAATCAACTGCTATTGTACGATTAATTTTTATTCATGGATACATTTTCATGATGTTGGCTGTGTACTTTGACCTCTTTGTTTCTTCACGTGTCTAGTGAATCCTTGAAGGATTTCGCCATTGAGAAACTTTCTAGCCACATTATATGCGTCTTTTTCTATTATTTTTCTGAGACAAGAAAACGCCACTCATTTCAGAAAACTTCTTGTTTTTTGTTTTGCTGATGCACATTGTGTCATATATAATTGAAATTACATGCTGTTTATTTTGTATTGGATGGGTGACTGACATTTCTTGTACATGTGAACACTGATGCTGTCCTGATCTTTGTATTTTAGTTGTACTCTTTGTTCTCATGATTGAACTCTGTCTACTTAAAATGGTTTTTTTTTATTTATTGTGCTATGAATTAGTTTGCTTGTTTGCAATTTTCCTTGGGAAAGGTTGTTGACTAGTACATCCATTGTTGATGTTACTAGAGGAGTAAAGCGCTCATTCATTCATTTACCTATATTTATTATTTAAAGGCCGAGTTCAAGCATGAAACAGGAGTTGCTTTTGCCATTGATATTATAGCACTCGATATCTCCTAATGCAAAGTTCTCTTTGTAGTCAAGGTGCCATTGGATGCGTACATGATGGATTTTGTTTTCTCTGAGTGGGAAGATGGTGGAATTTTTGACAACAAATTTGGTATGGATTACCATGTACCTGTCTTTGGTGGGATAGCCAAAGAGCCTCCAATGCATATTGTTCATATAGCTGTCGAAATGGCTCCTATTGCTAAGGTAAAATCTTCACTAAGTTGATTCTTTTTTGATGCAATTTCAACCTGTGCATGCCAGTGTATGTAAGAAGTTAGTGGGTTTTTGGTCCCCCCCCCCCCCCCCCCCCCCGCCGATAATCTGTCTTCGGGCTACAATAATAGTGATACATAAGATTATATTCCCGTAGAGAATTAGAGATTGTGGTTTCACTAGCATTTTGCTATAATCTGAGATAAAATCAGGTCTATATGAGCAATTACTCAAACAAACAAACCAAACTTCTTGAAGGAAAGTATTTTTTTATTATATTGAAGTATCCATTGTGCTATAGACTCTTAAATTACATCTGCATTATACTATTATCTGAAATAAGATCTGGGTCAATATGAGCAAGTACTCAAACACATGAACCAGATTTGGTGAAGGAAAATATTTATAATTCATGCTGTAGACTCTTAAAATACACCTGCATTACCCTTTCACCATGGATTATGGTTAGAAGATACATTTAGATTCATGATGATGAAAATGAGGTGACCTCAACTTATTTTCATGTTAAGTTAGTTCAAATGCTGGGGTTTTCACACAATCACATTCCATTCTCATCAAGCTTCTTCGTGGTTCATTTTAAGCTGTTCTGCACTTACATTCAGAAGGTGCTATAACATTGTTATCCTATGCAAAACTCCAGCTGCTAGCGAATTATAGGGAGGAATGGGGGATTGCTACTAACTAGTCTAGAGCATCCAAAAAGGCTTTTCTCAAATAACCATTGTGATATTCATATTTGAGGAAGAAATCTTGTATTACAATGAGGAATACTATGTCCAATGTCCAGTACACTCTCTTTTCCTTTTTGCTCTTCCTGCTTTCATTTTTGGGGTGTTTCTTTTGTTCTTCCTATTTGGAATCTTCCTTTTTATGGCCTGTAATTTTCCCCATTTTACCCCTAATATGTCTCCCTTAACCCCGCTAATTCTTTATTGTCGTTATTTACCTCCAAATATCCGACTTAATGGGTCTCTCTCTCACTTATTCTATTAACTTCACTCACCCACTATCTGTTATTTACCCCCTTTTTTTCTTTTAAAAAAATAACGATTTTATGTTGGAGTATAGGTGAGATGGTGAACTATACTGTAGTAGTCATATACTTTTGTTTGTCTATGAAGCCATCTTGTTAATGGTTAGCGGCTCTGTGTATGCTAAGGAAAACTCAGTTCAGAGGACACCAGGACGCTGCTAATTTTCCTCAGTTTTTCTTTTTGCTTGCATAACCAATCTAGATGATTCTCAGGAATCCAATTGATCCCCGTCTTATCTTAATGATTTAATTTCCCATAGGCCGAGTCATCATTTGATAACGAAAATCAATCAGGACCATGATCTGCTATAAAGACCAAAAATATTACCGAGGTGGATCAATATCTTTCTATAAGTTAAATTGTCTCTTGATTTGATAGGAGGGGTAGATCACAAACAAGTTTCAGTTGCTAACTTGCTCACATATTGTATGTGATTAATCATTCTATTTTGGTGCCTTTTCCATCTCCAAATTAGTCTTTGAGTTGGAATAAAAATCCTAAAAAACGAAAAGATTCTCTTTTTGGATAACTGACTTCGTTATGCAATTTAAGCTAAAGGTACAAACTTTAATAGACTAACCTAAGGAGGGTAGTATGGGTATTCTAGTAATATTAGTTTACTAGGTTAATAGTCCTTAGTATAAATAGAGAGGGAGGGGAATGAAAGAGGTAGGCAGAAATTTATCAGGGAAACCTAGAGGGTAGAGAGAGTTATGGCCTCAAGCCATTGTTAGAGAGTTGTGAGCTAAACTCACTATTTGAGAGTAATAGCTTCAAGCTATTAACTCTATCATTTGTAACCATTCCACAATTATCAATCAATAGTAAAGCTTTAATCTTTATTAATTCTTCACATTTACTCAACTTACAAAAAATCAGATTATATAGCTCACTCAAGAAGCAATCTTTTCATCTCTATTTTCCTGTTATTTGTGTGACTTAAGTTAGCAGTAAGCTCAGTCCATTACACAAACATACAAACTTATAATCTGAAATTGATGCAGGTGGGTGGCCTTGGAGATGTTGTGACTAGCTTGTCTCGTGCTGTTCAAGATTTAAACCATCATGTTGATGTAATTCTTCCAAAGTATCAGTGCTTGAACCTTAATCATGTAAGCCACTTTCCCATGTTTCTTTATGTTTATTCTTACTGTCTTAATTAGAATGGCTTTATAAGCTCACTAAAACTTCAAACATCTCCTTCACAAATTGTAGAAATTTTGGTTTTAACTACCTTTTGTATGCTGAGCTTGGTCACTAACTGTCTTATAAGTTATATTACTACAAAATGTCCTAAAGCTTATGGTTTTTCTCTCTGGTAATGATTAGTCATAAATCATAACTATGCAAGGGGCGTCACAAAATACAACTCTATCTCCACCCCTGCCGTCGTCACAGCCCCCAGTACTAACTCCAGCAGTCCAGCCACCGCTACCGTTGGGCCCCGCCATCGTCTTGCTAGCCTTTCTTCTTCCCTCTCTCCCATTCAATTTTCATGACTTCCCAGTTCCTATCACCATATCCTTACTCCTTACAACCCTCCTTCAATTTTCATGGTTTGCCCTACATTCCCCTTACAATAGCCAACCAATTGCAGGGGCTACAGTACTTGCTGGAAGAGGGGGAAGGGATGGGCAGTGGAAGGGGAACTACTGGAGAAGGGCAAGTGAGGGAGAAAGGGAGAGGGAGGGCATTAGGTCTTAAACAGGTCTTTTGTTGGAGGGAGAGGGCAAGTGGAACTGTGGAAGGGAATAATAACTAATTTTCAAAAGCAAAATATGTTAAAAGCCAGATATACCAACTTTTATTTTACATTCTCAGTATTATTTATTTATTTAATTAATTAATTTTTTTTAAATAAAGTATATGCATTTTCATCATTATATTGCAACAGGTGAAGGACTTCCATCACGCAAAGAGCTATTCATGGGGTGGTACTGAGATAAAAGTTTGGTTTGGGAAGGTTGAAGGCTTGTCTGTCCACTTTTTGGAGCCTCTCAATGGGTAATTGGCAAACCTTTTGTGCTCTTGTGTTTATGCCACTACTAAAATTTCAGCAATTGCTAGCTAGTGATAGGAAACAAAAATAAACAGCAACTGTTGTATGTGAGGCCTGTGGTCACTGGTCAGGATATGATCAGTTTGAACCTAATTTGCTAGAGTCAATACGGAGAATTTTTGAAAATACTTTTAGAAAAACGTTCTGTAATCTGTACAGATAAAGTTTGGAAATTGAAAAGCAGTAAGCATGTAAAAGCTACTAGATACTGCCTGAGCTTCTGATAATCTGATGAACTAAGACCAGTATTTATGCCACATCTTTAATACTGAGACTTCACTTTATCTCCTTTTTGCTACATATTTGTATCCACGCTATAGAGCCTTGGCTCTTGGGATTTGTTTTTTTTTTTTTTTCTTCTTCTTCTCCATGTGTGACTCTCCTTTTAAAGTCTCTTCACTGCTCAGCCTTTTAAAGGTGAAGTGTAGACTCAGGACTTCAAGATCTTCTCTTCATCTACGGTACATATATTTAAGTGATCGAGTGTTACAAATCGTCTCATAGATCATGATGTAAAACAGCCATCTTCTTTTTTATGGTCCGTATCCAGCTTAGCAAATAATCACATTATTGAATGAATCTAGGGCAGTACTCTCTCTATGCTAAAAATCTGGCTCTTTTCTAAGAATGTCATTTATACCATGTCCTTAGTCTTTAGTGTTTGGCAGCCTGTTGTAGTCTCTGTAAATACTATTGTATATGATTTGATCATTTGCCATGGCTCTTTTCCTTGCTTTGGACAGATTGCTCCAGACTAATTCTGTCTATATTGGTAAAAATGATGGCGAAAGATTTGGTTTCTTTTGCCATGCTGCACTCGAATATCTCCTCCAAAGTGGATTTCATCCTGTAAGTTCAGAGCTTTGACTTTATTGAATTGCTATTGCTGATTCTTTGATCTCTGTCAGTTTTACTGCCATGAGTTTTTTTTTGTCCTTTTATCTGTAGCCTTCCTCAGTAATGTATTTTGTCACAAGTTAAGTTCTCTTTTAGTGCACTATGAGATCTAAACATATTCCGTTTCTTCATAGATGCAATTTTGTAATTTGTTCACCTGGTGCAGGATATAATTCATTGCCATGATTGGTCAAGTGCTCCAGTGGCATGGCTGTATAAAGAGCATTATGGGCAGTATGGTCTTACTAATGCTCGTGTTGTTTTCACTATCCATAATCTCGAGTTTGGGGCATACTTCATTGGAAGAGCAATGGAATATGCAGACAAGGCTACAACTGTGAGTCTATACTTGCCTGTTTAACATCTTGTTGTGTGGCTGTGGCAGCTACGATCTCTGAGGTCAAAGAATTTGGGGGGGAGGGGGGGGGGGTCATACTGTGGATATTTGCATTACTCTTTTGGTTTAGCTATGCCTATGCAAGTGATGGTGGTTTTAATTTATATATGTTATCATTTATCAGGTTTCAAATACCTATGCAAAGGAGGTTGCTGGAAATCCTGCAATTGCTCCTCACTTGTACAAATTTCACGGCATATTAAATGGGATTGATCCAGATATATGGGATCCTTTCAATGATAAGTTCATTCCAGTAAGTAATTCCTCTTCATTTAATCTGGATTTTTTTCCCCAAAAAGCTTAAGTGTGCTTTTGTTAGTCGTCTTATCAATTATTTTCTCGAACTTACTGAGAAATGAAGGTGAATAATTGGGCACTGATAGAATTTCTTATTTATGAAGCATCTTTGATTAGGATTTTGTTCTACTGATTCTAAAGCTTGAGACAGCAATTTATATGACTCAGATCTTACTATATTTCCCCTTGTCCATCAAAACTCAGCTTCTTAATCTGACATATATGCATGATGTATATAACATCAGGTAAATTACACATCAGAAAATGTTGCAGAAGGTAAAAAAGCAGCCAAGGAAGCTTTACAACAAAGGTTTAGCATAAAAAAAGGTGATTTCCCATTAGTGGGAATAATTACTCGTTTAACTCATCAGAAAGGAATCCATCTCATCAAGCATGCCATTTGGCGCACTATAGAACGTGGCGGACAGGTCTTCCTCCTATTTATCTTGGTTCTTTTCTTAATAATTGTTGCTTGGTTTGTCGCAGTCAGTCAATTTCAGTGTTCTATGGTTTTAGGTTGTGTTGCTGGGCTCTGCTCCCGACCCACGCATACAGCAAGAATTTGTTGATGTTGCAAATCAATTGCATAATATGCATCATGACCGTGCTGGCCTTTGTTTGAATTACGACGAACCTCTTTCACACTTGGTATTTGATCATATAACTCAATTGCTTGCTCTTTTGAATTGTCTTCTAGTAACTGAATATAATGTGCATGTAGACTTACTAGTCACATTAAACTTCTCCGTAGATATATGCAGGTGCAGATTTGATTCTTGTCCCCTCAATATTTGAGCCATGTGGCCTAACCCAGCTTGTTGCTATGCGATATGGTTCAATACCAGTTGTTCGCAAAACTGGAGGTACAAATCTTCTCATATTTCATACTCATCATCAACATAAATAGTTTATTAACTATGTTATTAAGTTATGTAATCTTCTTGTGTTTTCTACATTGGTTCTATGGTGAGATAATTCTTCAAGTTATTTGCCTCCCTTATGTTTCTGGTTTTTGATTCCCTGTTCAATTTGATATCAGTGGAAAGCTGAAGTCATGTCTTGGTTTTATGTTGGTTTCAAAATTTTCATTCATAAATCATTTTGTTACTGTGTGAGATATCCAGCCTTTGTATCATGCTATGTATTTGCAAGCTTACAACTATACCTCAACAGTCAATATGTTAAAACTGTCAATGTCTACTCATGTTTTTACAGGACTTCACGATACTGTATTTGACGTTGATCATGACGTAGAGAGAGCAAGAGCACAAGGTTTGGAACCTAATGGATTCAATTTTGAAGGAGCTGATCCTGCCGGGGTAGATTATGCTCTTGATAGGTGAGTAATTTTCCATACTTTCTCAAGTAGCAACAATTAGAACAAACTAATAAAGTCTAAAATTGGTGAGGTTATTCTTGCATTTTGTATTTTAGTCTAATAAAGTCATGTAGTGTCCAAACATCATCTGAAACCACAAGTTCATAATTACATATTTACATGTTCTAGTGACATAAGGAGGTCCTAGTGACATAACTTACAGACCCTGAATTCGTTGCCTTCCTTGCCTCGGAATTTTCTGTGTCAACATATCTTGTGCCTTGGCACCTGCACCATGTTGTTCTTTCTTTATGATATTATTTTGGTAATATACAATACAACATTGCTAGCCTCCTGCCCATTTCCCCCTCTCAAGTCCCCAACCAAATTAAAATTTGATCCCATAACATGAGATTTGTAAGGCCAATGGACTACCAAGGTCTTCTGTCTGTACGATATATAGTTAAAGGATGCTTACATTTTGATGAAATTTTCAGGGCTATATCAGCTTGGTATGATGCAAAGGAATGGTTCAACACATTGCGCAAGCGTGTGATGGAACAAGACTGGTCTTGGAATCGGCCTGCTCTAGAGTATATGGAACTTTATCACGCAGCACGGAAAAATTGAGGATCTCACTCTGGCTTAGACAAAAGGGGTTTAGGACATTCTACAGATTGTATAGGTTCAGCCATATTTTGCTGATAAGTTTTTGTTCACTCAAAAGCTTCTAGTTCTCCATATTATTTCATATAAGGTGCCAATATAGTCATAATAATGTTGAGTAGCAGAATTCTAGGCATACACTTTAGCATACCATAAAGGAACAGTATATGATTAAAGCTATTTACACTGCTTCAAAATATCAATAAAATGATTCATTCTTTTGCTAGAAAAAAAAAAAAAAACATTTTATCATTTCATCTTTCATCTTTTCTTCTTTTGGACTTTGTTTTGGAATCAAGTGACCTTATGAAAGTTTATTTTATTGTATACTACTCCATATGTATGACTTTTATTATGGTTACAATGGCCCCAAAAGTTTGGGATCCCCACCTTCCCCAAAACCATAAAACCATTGAGCTCGCACTTTTTTTTAGGAAATACTAGATAGATACTTTATTATAAATCAAAATTTGCTAAAATTTACAAGACTGTGTGGAACGGACTCATACAAACAAATTTCATGCAATCACGAGTATCCCATCTTGCCACAAGGTAGGCTACAATGTTACCTGCCCTCCAAACACGAGAAGAAACAAAAGCATAAAAAGACATCTTATGGTTTTTATCATTTCATCTTCCATCTTTTCTTCTTTTGGACTTTGTTTTGAAATCAAGTGACCAGTTTTATGAAAGTTTATTTTATTGTATACTACTCTGTATGTATTAGTAAATTATGGTTACAATGGCCCGAAAGTTTGAGATCCCCACACAAGTACACAACCATTGAGCTCGTACTTGATCCTCTTGTTTGTTTACTCTTTAAAATATTAAACTTTACTTGTTAAATTGAAAGAAACTTTAATACTTGTGCAAACTCATACAAACAGATTTGAGCCTCCGAACTTATTTTTGTTTTTGATCAAAATTTGTTTTAATGAGCAAACTTTTTTTTAAGTTATTATTAACCAATTAACATTTATTTTGCTCAATAGAGTTATAAGTGAAAACTAACTTTTACTAATCTAAACTAATTTTGATAAAAGCTTGGGTTAATTCTTTAAACTCAAAAAGGTTTCATTAAATCTGTAAAACTATACCATATATACTACTCCGTACGTATATATATATCATTTACATGATGCACAAGAATTGAAAAGACAAATTATAGTTTTAATAGGTGAGGAATTATAACATGAGAATAGGTTATAATTTGTTTGGTCTAGGTTATGCTGTTTTCATCATCAAATATTATAATTTGTACAAATCAATCATTTCAACCGTGAATTTGATACATTATGACTATTAAACAAGTCACCACCACGCACCAACTGTCTTGTGTTGACTATTGTTGGCATCATTATATGTCTAAGCTGATATTGACTGATTTTCATTGAAATAATGTAAGTTGTTTATCAATAATTTATCATATAAATATAAGTATATGAAGTTACTGATTTGTTATTATAACAAGTTATGTAGGGTTTACATTTAAGATGCGCGGTAGGAGAAAAGACAATCCACATACAAGTTAACCATATATAGTTTCATTATGAAGATAGAAGACAATATACTATTCATGTCACATTGAAAACATCCTTGACAATCTCTCATTTTACATGTGTGTTCTATCACAATTACTCCCCCTTAATTGTATGATATGTATCATTCAATTAAGCTACTATGTTTTTTTCTATGTAGGTAATTAATATATATTACGCATGTACGAACTTGTAATTGTTACCTCCTTTAATTATAATCAATTTACACTAAATTCAATCCATAGGTAGAATTCAATAAAGTAGTTCTTTCGCAATCAAGTTCATTTGACCAATTCCACTAGTTATAAATTCAAGCTGATTATAATTAATTAGAGAGGACCCCTTTACATTAGATTAATGAACGGTTTCAATTAGTAGCTTTAAGGTTAAAATGATGGCCGGGAATAATCCAAACGTAAACCATTATACTTATAAATATGTTATTCTCTAACTTGTATGTACAACCAATTGTATCTTATGCACGGTATAGTTAAGATTATTTCTTTACTCATACGCTTGTACCTTGTGAGCACATATACAGCCAGTTTATGCCTTTCAGTATATCAAATTGTACAATGAATAACCTCTACGAACTGTTTTCATATTTGCATAGTACGGAGTATATGATATGATAAGTGGGGGTTCTTATGTTGTGTATGTGCAAGCTGATATCGGTCTATAAGAGCCATAGAATATGCTTTGGTCCTTTTAGTAGATTAGTGACCACCAGGCAACAAACTTTAGGATAATGGCATAATTTTTATTAATGACTAGTTCAGGTGGGTTTTTGACAAGGATAAGAGAGATACATTACACAATTTGTAGTGGAGAATATTTCCAATTGGTCCTTAATAATGTCCCACAATTAATACAATGATAGGCTCGGGTCACTCAATACAGTACCTAAAATAAGTGCAACATTTTTAAAATATCGATATATACTAGAAATAAAGGGTTTTTCTAACTAGGTATTTTGAAGAGAGATAAATTTGTGTGAAATCTTAATTCCATGTAATATAATGTACATATTATGTCGAGTTTAGACTTGTTCTAGCCCCCACCTATATGTTAAAGATTAAATAAAATAAAGAAGCACAAAAATTATTGAAAGTAAAGTCAAGACTTTGTGCTCTTTTGTCTACTAATTTCTCCTAAAGGACTTACATAGATGTTAATTGGTACTAATATTGTTCCCGTTGATGATTGCTCTACGTTGAAATTAATAGATTACAATTGAACCTGGCTAAATGTATTTTATAATAAGATGTAACTATGTCAGTGAATGATTAAATGAATTCATTATTCACATAAGCAAATAATACATGTTACACCAAAAGTTACGGTGTACTAGTGAAATTGTTGATAATGTTGCTCCTGAAATGCATGGAATCTGATCTTAATGCTTTCGGAATCAACAAACCATAGTTATATAGTGTGCATGTCCTAATTAAGTCACTAGCTAGATCAAAATGCTTGTGAACCCGTGTAAATATTTTAATCTTGTTTCATTTGCTTTGTGCCTTTGTGTTATTTATGGGTTGAATCTCGAGAATGAAAAAGATTGGACAAGCTTTAAATGAACATATTTTTTATTTGAAAGTGAAAATGTGTCTCAATAGCTTTTCAATGATTGGTAATAAACTCAGTCTTAATTAGATACGGAAAAATTATATATGAGTAATATATATGACCGATTTGGGTGTGACTTGACCCATGAACAACTGATTAATTTAGGTATAAGAATCTTACGGCAATTATGTCACTTTCTCTAGGTTTATATCTATCTTGAGCAATATTAGCACCTTCTAAAAAATCAACAAAATTTCACTTCTTATCGAAGATCTTTGTATCTAATTGAAACTCTAGTGCTTTAATTCTTCTATATAAAAGTAAGAAAGAAGTGAACAATAGAATACTCTTATCGTGAAGGGAAACCCTATTGTATATACTTAGTACGTACTAATTAATATAGTGCTTGAACTCTTATGGTTTTTTATTTTTCCTAGTGGTCTTTATTACTTCTTTAGTACAATACTCGATTCATCATCTACAACTTAACATACTATTTGTGTTCTCCTAAAAGGCAATTTATTTTTGCAAGAAAAAAGATGTTACGAGTATTAAATTTAGAGGAATATACCCTCTCAACTTTGATATGTATTGACGTACACACAAGCACAAATGCACAATAATGCAAGCAGGACAAGACAATTCTATCGAGATAAGCAAGTATGGTGTGAGATAAACCCTAATGTGAATGTTATTAAATGTCATGATAGCATACTTAAAGCACAAGTTTCTAGCCATTTATATGCTCTAAGGGTCTGTTCTGTTCAGCTTAATTTCAGTTCATCAGTTCAATTCCTAATTTTTTTTTTCTCAAAACAATTCATTTCAACTCTATTCAGTTCAGTTCAATTCAGCCCCAATCAGTTTATTTAGTTCAGTTGTTTTCACTAAATCGAAATAGACCCTTAAACTACCACTTTGTATTATTTTAAAGTTATGGTACTCCCTCCGTTTTGTTTTTATTTGCATTACCTTCCTTTTATGGGTGTTTTTTTTAAATGCATCACTTCTATATTTGGTAACTTTATATTACTTCCTCCGTTTTTATTTAATTGCAACACACCCCTTTGGCACGCATTTTAAGAAAGATATTAAACTACGTAAACGGATAAATTAATTTACAAAATTTTACCACCTATAAGAACAAAGAAATAAGTTGCTACGATTTAAATTTCATAGCTTAATTCATTCGTTTACCTAATTTAATCACCTCCTCGAAAAACGTAATAAAAGGTGTGTTGCAAGTATAAAATAAAATAGAGGAAGTATATTTTATCATTTCTCTCTCTTACTTTAAACCCTACTCAAATTATTTTATCATTTATTTCTCTTCCATGGTCCCCACTTAAATAATAAAAAGTCTCACATACTTTCTCTTTGATAGTCCCCATATCCCTTTTACTATGATAATTTATTCACCCACTCACAATATTATATTACTCTCCTTAAACTATGTGTACTCTCAAGTGATGCAAATAAAAAAAAAAAAAAAACGGAGAGAATAGTAAATAATCACAAACTATATATAAATAGTCAATTTTGATGCCGGCGTACTAGCTCTTTTGTTGGTCATGATTATCATGAATACATATTCTGTGCAAGACTGCAAGTTGGGGACAAAGCATGGAAACACATTGCCCACTAAATACTTGTTCGTTTTTCATTTTCGGCCCCAACTTCTCCATTTACTATAATACTACGTGTTGTACTCTCTCCGTCCCTACACCCGTCTCTATGATCCAAGAACTTGATTAGAGATTCATGCATCAAGATGTGACCTAAAATCACTCATTGGTGGAGTACAATGGATAATGGTTTGGTATGAAGACTTTGGAGAATAACGTTAATTTAGACTAAATAAAAATCATGTATGTGTAGTCGTGTAGATAGGATTGAATACGATATATAGTCCCATATCATGTTACAATAGTTGGTCTCATATCATGTTACAATAGTTAGAAATGAAAGGATACATAGTAAGTCTAACCAACAATATATCTAACTTAACAAGCTTTAATCCCAAATAAAAAGTCTAGATAAAACATGCATGATGCATGGCAAATACAATAAGGCAATAAGCTAGTACAATTTTCTCAACAATAAAAGCTAGTTGCAATTATTTGATCAAACCTCTTACTTGTTTAACTCTTTCCAAATGGACAAAAGTATATATGATTAATACTAGTATGAATAATACTTGTAGTACATTAATTTATTTAATTTTAGAGTACACAAACAAAATACTAACAATAATTGTAAAACTAAGGAAAACACAAAAAAAAAAAAAAAAAAAAAAAAAAAAAAAAAAAATTACAAAAAACAAAAGAAGTTGACCCACAAATAATTTGATATTTCCAAATGACCCAAAATCCAAATGGTGCGTGAGTGTGACTATGACCCTTCAGCCCTTATCCCTACTACTTCTACTGCTAGTACTACTATACATTTATACTTCTGTGTCAACACCTAATTGGAATTGGACCCCACCAAAATCAGATAAATAAAAATGCCAAATTTCTAACTATTAATATTAATATTGGGAAGTGCCAAGTAAGTAAATAAATAAATACTCTTGTTTGTCTTAAAAAAAAAAAAAAAAAACAAAAACAAATACTCTTGTATTTATTTTATTTCTTGTATGTTTGTATTGTGTTGGCATAAAGCCATAATTTCCCAAAAGCAGGGAAGTGGAATTGCATTGATGAATGAATTTGAACTGAGATGCCAATTCATATTCTCTACTTCTTTTTACTTTTCTTGGGTGCATCTCAACTAGATTTTTTGTTGTAATATTTAGTTTGGTGACCTATTCAATAAATAAAAAAAATATAACACACATAAACAGATAATTCGATTGATTAATTCTAGTTATGGCTACTTTACCTTCGTAGGTTATATTTGTAAGTGGTGTTTTTATTAGTTATTGTCTTAGGAGTAATGGAGTACCCATATAAAAGGGCTAAATATTAGTTGATAGTGCTCTTGATTTTTCTAAGTAGCCTTTTTAATTTAGACGTTAAAAGCTTATTTTATCACTTGTTAGTTGTATAACTAGTTAGTTCACCGTGTTAGATCTTTTTAACAAATTGTATACTTAAAACTTCATGAATGATACAATTGCGCATTTTTTAGTGTTTTTAACTTCTCATTCATATATATCCCTTAAATTAAGTACATCTATCATATTCATAAAATTAAATAGCCTTAATATAACCCATCTTGCAACAGAATTTAATACAGACAATTATTCAAATGCAGAAATATTTCTTTAGCCTTTCAAAATGCTTTGAATTTTACTAGGCTAGTTTATTTATTGCAACTATGGTGTATGCTTGCAGTTGTTTTAAGCTCACCATCTTCAAGACTTTAATTTTTATTAGGAAATTTGCACTTTCGGTTGCGTGAGTTTTTATTTTCAAAGTGAAAGGATAATGTAAAATAAGATCAAACTAAAAAAAAAAAAGCATATTTGCCATGAATTATTGAATTAATATGTGATAATGTAATGGAAATTTTATAATGGGTATAACAGCCTTAGCTTGTACTAATACATTGTACGAAGTACGACATTCCTAAAGGTTTTAGAGTACCTTTAATACTTGTATTATACTTCATCCGTTTCTTTTTAATTGACACGTTTCTTTAATTGCGTTTGTCAATGCACTTATTCAATCATTAATATATTTAATTATCGATAAGCAAAAATTATGAAAAATTGATATTTTGATAGTATATAACGTGACGAATCCAACAAGATCCCACATGACAATATTTTTCATTACGTATAAAGCACAAAATACAGTCAAAGGGAAATATATGAATAGGGCTAAAGTCAAAGCGTGTCAACTAAAAAAAATGGAGGTAGTAATTTATAAGTAAAAGTTGATCTGCAAAAGAAATTTAAAATGCATGGTCGATTTAATTCACCTTATTTCTATTTATCTAACAAAAATAAGTTTAAATATACATTAATAAGTTCAAAATAATTAAAGTTGTGTTAAATTGAAAAGAAGTGTCAATTCAAATTATCGGATTAGGTTCATCAAGTTGGGTTAGTTCAATTTTTAAAGTTGAGTTATACTAAATTATTGTGTCCACTCAAGTCGAATCTGAATAGTTTTCAGGTTGATTTCGGATCGAATCAGGTCGAGTATGATTTTGACACCTCTAAACACCAATTCAATCAAATAAGTCGAAGAGAATAACTCCTTAATCAGTGTGATTAAAAGGGTGGTGTCGACGCCCACAGTCTGTTGAAATCGGATGGCAATATACTTGGTATATATTTATAGTAAAAGCATGGAAAATCTGGAAGAAGAAACAATAAAAAAAGTGGGAGATAGAAAATTAGAAATAGGCATTAACTGCTGACGCCGCATCAGCTGTGAGTCTGTGACTACTGCGCAGGAGAGGAGAGAGAAATGGATAAGGTTTATTTAGTACTCCACTGAATCCAGTGAACGCCTCATCACGCCAATCCCTCTTTTCCTTTCCAGTTTCCACCCAATCATAACGCCTTTGGCCCTTTGCCTACTCTTCATCTACTTACTTCTCTTTTTTCTTTAAAAAAAAAAAAAAAAAAACACAATTTTATGTTTGTTTCATACTTCCTCCATTTTTCAGCTGACACTGTTTGACTTTTACACTATTTATACAATACGCTTTGACTCGCTTTTATATTTTATTGATAAGATAAAACATATTTATGTGAAATCTTGTTTGAAGAGTTTCAATATACGAACTATATTTTATTAATATCCATTTTTTATAATTTTTTAATGTTGATAATTAGATATATTAATCTTTAAAAACATATGTTGGCAACCGTGATAATAAAAAGATGTCAACTAAAAAAACAGAGGAAATATTAATTACAACGATTTAGCATAAAGTGTAAGTTGAAAATATCTAATAGTTACAAATAATATAAAATAGAGGTAATATTTTGTGCTAAATGATCAATTAAAACTAAAATTTTAACCTCATGATTGAAACTCATCAATTATGTGGATGTAACATGAATCTTCCTTTACCCAAACAGTTTCCTATCACGCTAAATCTTGATACTATGTTAAAAGGACATTAAGTTGATGCTTGTAACTCATAACTTGTTTTTGTTCTATTTTTTAAAAAACAAAGTAGTTTTTGTACTTTGTCATTTAGGAATTATTTATTATGATTAAATCCCTTTATTATATTAAATAACCTGTTTTAATTAGTTTAGTTCCTACATGATACCGTAGTCCGTAGCTAATAATATTTTATTACAGTATCAATAAGTATACTTATAAAAGTCGACATTTAAAACACCTTGAAACGATTTTCATAATTATATGATTATACTCCCTTCGGCCCCTATTGATAGTCCCTTATGACATTTTTCACGGGAATTAATAAACACAAATAAGAATAGTAAAGTATATTGAAAAAGTAAATTGACATTGGGTATACAAAAAAGTAAAGAGAGAAAATAATAAAAATATATGGGAAAACAAAATTTATATGAGAAATTTAAATTTGCAAACAAATATTATTGCAAATTAAAAGAAATTTTGATAAAAAATTAATATTAATGATTATTGAAAAAAGCAAATGAGGTGAATATTTTGAGATTAAAATTTGCTCATAAAAAACTATAATTTGGGGACAAAGTGAGTATTTACTTTTATGTGTAAGCCACAGATATCAGTCATATATAATTGTCAGATACTTAAAAAACGGAAGGAATACTTTGTAAAAATAAACAAGATGTGTCAACAATATTTGAGCCTCCATGTGTCTATATGTTCCTTCTCCATCCTCCATTTGTCTTGACCTCCTTGGAACTTGAAAGGTACATGATAACATGAGTACGTGCATCTTTATTGATTCTTTCGATCACTTTAAAAATGAGATCAAAATATGTCCTGATTATTGAGATCAGTATCTATTTTCTCAGTCCTTTTTTTGTTTACTCCATTAAAAATTACGTAGTATTACTTTTTAAATTGTTAGTTGAGATGATATAATGGGAGTAAAAAAATAGTGGTCGTAAAAGTAAAAATGTGATTCCTACTACCAAAAGTAAAAGACTAGTATTAGATAAATTGAGCAATTATGTTTGATGTACGTGTACAACTACAAAAATAAAGTATAAGAGATTCATTTTGAGTCTGTTTTCGATTAATTCAATTCAAGACATTTGAATACAAGTCAACTAGCTTAAATTTAATGAAGTTGAAACTAACCCAATCAGTACATTCGTATTCAAACTCATTACTTATATAGTGATATATACTCTATTTGTCTCACTTTACTTGGATTAGTTAGGCCCTGTTGAGCTGTTCTTTTGAACTATTAAGCAGAGCAAAGCAGATTTCACCAGAGCTTAACAATACATGTGTCAGCAGAACAAATCAGCTTATTTATACTCTGTAAAGCAGATTTTAACAAACCAAACCATAACAGCTTAAAAGACTAGAGCCTTATTCAATCATCTCAATTATACACATCTAAGGGAGTGATTTCCCAAAATCCCAAAATAATGTAATAATATAAACTAATTCCTTATATACATTGGTTTAAAAACTATTTCCCATAATACAGTTCATGAGGTATTTGCAAGTATAAATGTTAGCTAATATAGAACCTCTAATGGTATTAGAGGTTCTATGCATATAAAACCTTTATTTATATTAGCGGTTCTATACGTAAAACCTCTTATATATACCATTAGTGGTTCTATTTAATTTGGATTATCATTTGTGGTATTATATAATCTAGCAGAAGTGAAAGGTAAAGTGAATGAGGTAGCTTCAACGTAGAACCTCTAATAATTTTAGTAGTTCTATGCGTATACCCTCTAATGGTATTAACAGTTCTATATTGCCAAATTCCAAACCTAGGAACTGATTCTACGTAAACAGTGTTGTGAAAATAGTTTTAAACCGACTTATATAGGAAATTAATTTGTATTTTTAGCATTATTCAGGAAAATCACTCCATCTAAGGAAGGTTTTATTCTCAATAAATAAATAAAATAAAGATTACAACAATACTAATTAAATAATGGTGATGGATAGGGACACCCTAAAATAAGCAAAAAGCATTCAATAATAATCTCACTTAAAGCTCAAAATTTAGAATTTGCAGAGCTAGCTAAGAAGTTGAGCTGAGATGAGACCACTCTCACTTCTCTTTAATTTTCTTTTGCACATTTTCTCTCTCCTCTGCTACTGCTCTCTTACTCTTTTGAGCTGGCCATAATTTAAATTACACTACAGTATTTTTATCTGGTAAAAAATGTACTAGAAACTGAGATTCTCTTCTTAAATCCCATCAGTTTTTTTGCTTTTTTTGGGTTTCATTGGATCTAATTTAACCTCCTTTCTTTAAATTTAATTATTTTAGTGTTAAAATTTTAAAATTAAATCAAATAATTTAGTTAAAGTTTTTGTCTTTTTGCTCTGACTTTTGCTCTGAAAACTCTATCTTCTTCTTTGCAGGAATCAGGATTGATCAGGCAGCTTCTACTTCTCTTGCAATCCGTGATATTTTTTGGAGCTATTCATTTACTTGAATGCCACGTATATCATCCTCGGAATTTCACATTTTTACTCAAAATTAATTGGAAATTAAAGTGGTGACCGGTGAGTTTGAGATCTTTTAAGAGGTTTTTCATCTTCTTTTTCTTCTTTAAGCCTTAGATAAACTCCTGATTTTGGAGCTGTGTTCGACTATAAATTAGTTGTATATTTTTTTTAAAAAAAAAAATTAATGTGTGCATTTGATACTCATACTAATTAAACACTATATAAACAAATACTCGACAACGTGTGTATTCGATATTCATGTTAACAAATATTCATGAATTTTCTTTGATTATATTGTATCTTATTTGTTATACTCGTAGATATTATATGACCCTCGAATTACATATTTTCTTTGATTCTCATTTTTTTTTTTTTTTTTTTGACAATTCTTTGATTCTTATTTAAGCTTTAGATAAACTCCATACTAATTAAACACCATATAAACAAGTACTCGTGAATTTTCTTCAATAAAGTGTACATTCGATATTCATATTAACAAGAATTCGTGATTTTTCTTTGATTAAATGGTATTTAATTTGTTATAGATATCATATATTCATATGACCCACGAAGGATCTGTTCTCTTCAGTCCAGTTTAGCTCCAATCAGTTCAGTTACTAATTTTCCTCTCTTATAAAAAATTCATTTTAGTTCAGCTCAACTCCAATTAGTTCAATTCAGTTCAGTTTTGTTAAGTTCAGTAAATCAGAACAAGCCCGAATTACATATTTTTCTTTTGATCAAATTCAAAACATGTTAATTTGAACTATGAAAAATTTGTACTCCATATTACATAATGAACTTCAAAAATATAAATACAGGTAAATAAATTACTGAACAACTAATTTTCAGATATATTATGACTTAACATTATTAATACTTTTGTTTTAATAGGGGGAAAATATTGTTTTAACAGTTACCTAAATACCTAGGTAGCCCAATTTCATTGTTCCTTTATTTGGAAGTTCACTTTGCATTAACTTCCCTAGGTTTTTGTTTGGAAGCATTTGCCAGCTAAAAGCCAACGGAAGATTCCTGGTTTTATTCCTTTTCACCAAAACAACCAATTATGACCACCTAGATTTCAATCAATTTAGCTCATATAGTTAATGTGATTTATGGAGTTACTTAATTTTGTACGATAAACCCAATTCATTTTTTCTTGCATCAACCAAAAATGACCACACAAAAAAAAAATATTAAAAATAAAAATAAAATAAATGTGTAAATATATTATATACATGATTTTTTTAATTTAAATAAATCAAGTATGATGAATATTATGTTTTATGTGATCATACTCATGATCGTTCGTTTAAAATATGTAACATTGTTAAAAAGAAAGATATAATTTACACCATCACACGCTATTTTGCAATGGTGTACTCCGTAATACTGTACATACTTATGGATAATGTGATCATCTAACAAATCTAAAGTACTCCCCTTATAGATATATGTGACCATGATAGTTCACTAAAATCTGCAAATTAAGTTGTTATTTTAAAATTAAATTAAATCTCTATATATACTGTAGTGTTTATTTTATGCAATAAAGTGAGCAATTTGTTTATTATATGCAATAAAGTGAGTGAGTTCCCACCTATTTTATTATCTTTAATAAACCCACTTTATAAATCACCACAAGAAAAATACTTGCAACATAGAAGTTGTACTTGTAAGTTGTAACCCTTTAGGCCTTAACCCCAAAAAAAAAGAAAAGAAAAAAGAAAATTAAAAGAAAAAAAGAAGTCATTTTCTTTCCTGTGAACTCTCATTTCCCATTAAACTTTACTCTCTGTTGCTCCTTTTTCAGTTTTTCCTCACACCCATTTCACCTTTATATGATTTCCTTCAAATTTGTTTAATTTAATTAATTTCTATTTATATTTTCACAGATTAAAATTCCAGAAAAAAAAAAATGGCAGGGAGAATAGGCAGAAAATTTGCTAAAGATGAAGACTTTGAAGAAGGAGAAGTATGGAATGTTCTAGAAAGCAGAGAAAATTCAAGTCCAAAACTCAGAAAATCATTGAAAAATTCATCTTCTGCTACAAAAAAATTTACTGCTACTGCAAGAATGATACCCAAATCATCATCATCATCATCAAAATCATCATGTGAGAAGATGTCATCAGCACCATTGGAGATTCCTGATTGGTCAAAAATTTATGGTGTGACATCAAAAAAGAAGAATGGTGGTTCTGCATCATCATGGGTTGATTATAATGCTGTTAATCATCAAGGGTATTATGGTAATTGCCATGGTAATGGTCATGGTTATGGTTATGATGATGGTCATGTGAATGATGATGGTGATGGGTATGTGTATGGTAATGATGGTGATGATGATGTGGATGATGATGATGATGATGATGACATGGTTCCACCACATGAGTATTTAGCAAAGAAGTTAGCAAGAAGTCAGATTTCATCTTTCTCTGTTTATGAAGGAATTGGAAGGACTCTTAAAGGAAGAGACCTTAGTAAAGTAAGAAATGCTATTTTAACTAAAACTGGTTTTTTAGAGTGAAAATTTTCATGGGTTAGTATGTTTTTACTTTAATTTTTATGGGTTAGTAATATTAATTTTATTATTATTAGTTATTATTATTATTATGTGGTGTGTGCATGGATTATATATCATGCAACGGCATCAAGGAATCGTAGGTTAAAAAAAGAAGGTTAAATTAGGATATAATTAAGAATTAATTAGTGCATTATCCAAGTAAGACATCATCAATTTTGTATAATTGGGGATAATGAAATCAACATCAACATGGGTTCATCATGAACAATATGGATGTCATCTATTTTGTTACATAAGGGGTCCCATGTAAGTTGTTTTCAATTTTTTTAGTCCTTAAGTATGGTTGATTAGCTTGATTAAGTATGGTTGATTAGTTACTTTTCTTAGTTGGTGAGTTTTATCAGAGGAACTGCCTAATTTTGTTAAATTGTGTTTGGCAGTCCTCTGAAATTTTGTTAGGGAGGAAGTTCAATGTTTAATTATATAATATGAGAGAGATTGTAATGTGACTAGTTTGTTGCTCTTTCTTTATTTTATGTTATTTATTTTATTTTTTTTTGTATCTTTTGTTCTACGAGTAGCCTATATCGTTGATGTCCCACTACACAGTTGGTTAAAGGCCTTTCGAACTTCTCGTGAATGAAACACTTGGCAATGGACAAATGACCAGATGATGTACTACTGCACTGTAATTACTTATAATATTCAAAAGTTGCACATAATAGATAACAAAAGTAGTATATAACATAAAAGTTTGATATCGAATAATTACATTTAAAAAAGTTTAATTAAATATTCATCGCATAATCATCTATTATTAATTTTCGAGTCAGATTGGTTCATGTCAATATCGATTCTAGTCTAGATTATGGTATCTACATGTCAATATGTCTTATTTTTGTTTGCTTTAGCTAAAAATATTTTCTAACGACCCTTGGCTACGATAAACTATTTAAGGTATCTTGAATTAATGATGCTAGCCCAATTTGGATAACCTACCAATTATTTCAATTAATTATGAATTTAGGAGTATAGAATTCAGGATATCGAGTTTAATGGGTGGCAGATGTTTTCAATCCACTCAAAAAGAGAATTTCGATTCAAATTCAAAATTAGATGAAAAAGCTATTGGATGTTGGTTCTCAAAGCAGGAAACAATTGTAGGGTTTTGGTTAATGTGATAAAGCCTTGAAGTTTTCTTTTGATTTTGTTGGACTGTAGTACAAAAATAGTAACATAGGACCTCTTTTCATTGATTGAAAAGAGCTGAACTGAACTGAACTTATTAGAGCTGAACTGAACTGAATATTTTATGAGAGAAGGAAATTAGGAGCTGACCTGAAGTGAAAATAATCTGATGAGAACATGACCATAGTCCATACCATGCATGATGCACGTTCTAAAGTTCAAGAAGAACCAATGCTGGGATTATCTAAGAATGACTAGTTGGTGTAGACAATAACAATGACAGAAGATTAGGGTTCAATTCTATATCCAAGAAAATATACTTCATACATGTGAAAATTTTACAATATGTAGTAAAGGAACCTTTGAACAAATAAAGTATACTTCATACATAAAGAAAATATCGCCTAAACTATTCTCCCTCATTCTTATCTTGTCCAAATGGAACATGTGCAAAATGTGTATAGGCACCGACAAACATCTCTATTAACAAATTGAGAATTTGATATACTACGTATTTTTTTCACTAGTTGAATTCAAACTTTATTAATCGTATATTTTCACAATTTTCGATCTCATAAACTACTACAGGATAATTATATAAGTTTTAAGCTATGAAAGTTCCTAATAAGAGCATTAATTACCTTTCTCATTTCAAAATAATTTAAATATACTCATGCTAATGCATGGGATATATCAAATATGTATTAAACATAGAACATATGACAATAATCTTATACTCCGTACTTCGTATGTAATATCATATGTTAGACGTATAGTCTATCTCATCAATATGGTGTAGTATGCTACTTGCATGGAAGATTATTTGAAACGCATCTAAAGGTGTATTCTATAATCTAAACCAAATCAAAATTGCAAAATTTGCAAGCATATTATGGATTTATGGGTTAAAAACCCAAAATAGGAAACGAGTATTGGATCATTTAGCATAGCTTATCTATAAACGGGGCCTTTTTATCACTTTTGAAACCCAAAGCGTGGAAGTGTCTATACAATGGACCAGAATCTTATCAAGAGCAAATAGTTCTTAGTTTTTTTTTTTTTTTTTTTTTTTTTTTTTTTTCTTTCTTTCTTCTTCCTAGCTTTATGCTTCCTTTTTGGGGCTTGCCCCTCGACTTTCACCAAAAAAAAAAAAAAAAAAAAAAACTCTATACACATACTCATAAGTATCGAGAATAAATATAATATAGCCATGTGCGTCATAATTTTATATTTGTAAAATTTACAACCGTTTTAATAATTTAAAACTTTAGGAAATGATTTTATGTAATGATAAATATTAAATTCGAAACGTTGCAATTATAAAAAATAAAAAATAAATAAAGTGTATAAAAGAGATGAGGCAAGACTTGAATTACTACCTCCGTTTCATATTATTTGCAACGATTAGACATTTTTTCTCTACTTTATATCAAATTATTACAAATAATATAAAACGGAGATAGTAGATAATTTTGGGCACAAAATAAGCCTCACGAGGCGATGAGGCCCTTTGAGACCTCGTGAATGGTTTCAATCACCCAAATGGTTTCACAAGATTTCATGGGATACATAAGAAACACATTATCATCTTTCCTTTTCACGCTTGGAAAAATAAAAATTGTCCAAAATCAAATGTTCTATGTTTTTGAATTGTTAAAAACACTCATAAATTTAGTCACAATAAATTTAATCTGGATAAGTTGAAGAGGACAAATCATAAGACTTTTAAAACTAATTTAAAATATTGGAAGCTCATGTAAAGGTTTTGGAAAAAAACAACTTTCAAACCTACAAACTAGCTTAGGGGAGCATTTTGTATACGTAAAGATATGAGTTTGTAATTTGGTTATATGGTATGAGGTTGGAATTTGATTATTATTAATACCTTGTGTTTGGTTATATTTGCGAGTAAGACCCACTTACACTTAATTACGCTTAATTAAAGAATCCCAGTTAGCCAAACCCGAGCCAAACTTGACAAACTAAAATTTAGTACCGTACTTAGGTATACATCTCGAAACCTTGTGATATGAACTTGGTTGTACAAAATACTCCAAACTCAGGAAATTAGTTCAATACACCAAACCCAACCCAACCCAAGTGACCAACCCATTTGGTATTTGAAGGATATAATACTGTTAAGACGTCATGTGGTTGGTGTTGTTGGTAGGGCATCCATTAATTCTTGATTTTGGATCTTAATCTCCCAATAATTGTCTTGTTGGGAAAAACAAGAAAATCCACAAGTAGAAAATACAAGTGTTAATTAAATACTCAATATAACTCGTTTTCTTATAATGTAATATTATCTCGTATGAATTGCAGAGAGAAATTTTAAAAAACACCACCAGACCAGATCATCAATTTGGTTTTTGACTTGAGAAATAAGTACCAAATTACTTGCAGTGTCATAGTTTCACTAAAATAAAGTTGCAATCTTTTTTCTTTGTTCTTTGTAAATGAGCTTTGTGAGAGAAAACCCAGAACAAAAATGTCGGTGAAAAATAGAGCTGGATTTGGTGGAAATGAATCATCTTCAAGGAATTTTTTACCGCGGAATTTTGTAATCTTGCTATGTATTGGTAGCTTTTGTGCTGGAATGTTCTTCACAGAAAGGTAACTTTTTTCCTTTTTTCTAATTTTTGTTCCTATATTTGTGATTATTTTTTCTGTGTTTAATTTACTGTGCATTTAAATAATGCTGTAAATTTTATGATAAGCTTAATTTGGGAAAGGGTATTGAGATTTGATTTAAATGGGGTTTTAAGTGATCAAGAATTAATTTTTATAATTTGATGAGTTGGAAATTTGGAATATTATGTGGAAATGTGTTGTGGATTGAGCAGAGATCATTGCAGTAGAAATGGTAATAATGTTGTTTATTGTGTTTGTTAGTTTGGAGCAGAAGAGTTTCTGATCTAGTAGTAGGTAGGTAGATTAACACTTACTTAGTTAAAAAGTAGGATTTTGGGGAAATTTGCAATTTGCGGGAAACCAAAAACCTAGGATCAATTAATGCTCCCTCTATCTACAATCATGATTATTGAGCAATGATTAGAGAGAGTGTCAACGCCGCATTCCATGGAGGGAGATCATTGGCGAACCAGTCAAGGAGGTGCGAGAGTGAAATTTATCACCCTTTGCAAAGTGAAGGAGTAGTTGAGTGATGACTACTGCTGCAGCACCCTGGAGGATTGCCAATTGGGATAGGTTTGCTATGGCTATTGACTTATTGGTGGATACCACGGGTTCTCCGAGGTTGTGTAAGGAGGCACTATGATTTTTTTTTGCTTGAGAGTGGTTTGCTGGTTGGGTGGCTGAACTTGTAGGCGATGGAGATTGTATGATTAATGTGAATTAAGGTTGAGATGGCTTTTCTTTATGATCTCATTCTCAATTGCTGTGTGCAGAGGTTTAACAGTACTATCCTAATGTGATATCACTGGTACTATAATAGGGAAAGTTGAATCAACTAGAAGTGCACGAGGAAAACCTGGTTAAGAAAATCCTGTTCTAATGCTGCAGTTGCAAGTTTATTGTTGACTTATTATTATGGTAACTATTGGATTGGTCTGCTGTGATGTCAGTCACTCAGTCCTTAAGCCAGTATAGGTGCCAACTTGCATCGCATATGCGTTACTTTAAGTTTTTCTTGGGATGCTTCATGCTTGGAGTACCATTAGCAGTCTTCATACTTCATGTTGAATCTGTGTTCAAACTTTGAATATCTGGTCATTATTGTAAGTCAAGTTTCTGTTGTGAAGCGGTTGTAATGGCCTGAATATGTTTGCCAGTTCTGAAAGCTATAATATTCAAATTAAGACCATTTCCGAAGATTTTGGGATATGGTGTCGAGAAAAATCAAGTGATGGTAAGGATGTTTCCTCGGGTCATATTATGTTGTTTGGAACCATATACATTAACATAAAAGGTCCTTGGTGTCCGTGAGTTAATGTAGAGAGATGTGCATGTAACCGGCAAATTGATAGTTAACAGGCAAAGTGGATGATTTCAACCACCCAAATGGCCTCTTGGGGTCTCGTGGGATATATGGGAAGCACCTCATTCTCTTGTATTTTCCAGATCTGGGAAAGCTGAAAATTGTCCAAAATCAAAGGCTATAATCTACACTTTCAGAGTTTCAGACCAATTTTGGAAAAAAGAAGTGGATGTGGGGTTGTCCGCGATAGTCATAAAATGTTTGGAACCACAGAAAGCCCATCAATAGGGCTATATAGCCCTGAGAATGATAAATATCTCATTCTATGTTTTGATTATCTCCATAATAATAAATGATAAATTCTTATGTGTTTGGCTGAGTATATAGGGTAACCACTAAACAGGGAAAAAAGGCTATGCTTTCTAATGACACTGTATTTATGCTTATTCTACAATATCACATTAATGATTGATTTTGGTTATTTTTTCTGCTAAGTATGCTTTTGTAAGATCATCTAAGGTCAATTGGTTTTATTATAGCACAAGATAACATATAGAACAACATACGAGTACTGAAAATTCATGTAATTACATGAAATTTTAATCCATATGGCCCTATATCAATGTTCTTTAAACGATTTTGTGTTTTCATTTGTGCAATATTGTGCCTGAATGTGTAATTAACCCTTAATGGAGTATTCAATAGAAAAATTAACCAAAAATTTATCATCATTGTCATGGTGTAGAATATACATTAATACAGGGTCATTGAAAAAAGATATACTATTATATATTTTTTTTCCTTTGTGACTATATATAATCAACCAAAATACAGGGCTACAATGACAATTTAACTAAAATTTTGTTGCTTTGTATCTGAGTTTAACATTGAGCATCACATTCTCATGTTTCGAGTGGCCACAACCACAAGCATCCTTCTCTCGAGTAAAAACATGGGCCAAAGTTTGAATAGATTCCAAATCGTTTCTATCTTTCTTGATGCATGTCAATTACTATGATTCCAACTGTCCTTTCACTGTTAAAGCTCTCACCATTTTGATACTGTCACTAAGCTACTCACTTATGGGCTGCTTGGATTTGTAAAAGCAAAAGGGCGAACCTTTTCGGTTAGCACTTCATTTTTGTTGGTCAATAGTCCAAGCAAGTTCCTTCATTGTTAGTACTTGTAGTTATACTAGTTCTAATAGTGATTACACAAGTACAATGCTTTGGTGAATGATACCAAGAGATTCATGTAAAATTTGGTTTGTTAAATGCACACTGCCTTAACCTACAATTGTGAAAGAGGTTTGTGATAAACCTACATGTGAATTTAGTTGAATGGTTATGCGTGATTTAAGGGCTAAGGAAGATTTAGTTTCATGTGGTTAAATTATATGCATCTGTTACGATATAATTATGATTTATGAATTTATGAGTAAAAATAAGATTCAACAATAAGCTCAATAGTTGCCTTTACAGTTTCTGGCATTGAACTTTTAGTAGTTTCTTGTGCATTTTTGTAGAACTGTTGTGATAATTATAACTCTTCTCGTGATGTATGTTCCCTAACAACGTCGGTCATGTCCCAGGATATGGATGATGCCTGAAGAAAATGATACTGTGAACACAAGGAGCAGAGGTGAAGGCATACGGACAAAACAAGAGCAGAAACAGGTGTCTATCCTCTTAGGATATTATCTTCCAGCCCCAATTCAAATATATGAATGAAATTTGGTTTTGAAATCTTCATGCTGATAGAACTCACCCATTCTTCTAGCTCTGCCACTAGAAAACTAGACCTTTTCCCTGTTCCACTGACTAATTCGCTGAGCTTTGGCTCTCCTGTTTTGTAGAAAAGTTCAGTCATACCTTGGCTCTTGTAAATTATTGAGCTCTTTCAGTGTGGCTTAGACTTGAACTGATTTATTTAGTAATAGTTTAGCTTATTTCAATTATCAGTGCAATGATGACTTGCCTTTGATGTTATATAAAGCACATATCTCTAAAGCATTATCCAGATATGCTGTGAAGGTGGTTAAATTCGTATGCAATCATCTTAGCTGCACAATATCTAAACAAACACCTAATATATTAGTATGGCATCATAAACTATTCTCCTCATTAAGCTACTGAATGACTCATGCTCATATTTACAATTTTCACTTGTCAAGTTTTAAGTAATACTTGCCTCTTTATTCCAAGCTTATCCTTCTTAATATGTAAATTACCATTACATCTAACCCAACATTTCCCATCACAATATGAAGATTTTTCGGCATGAATCTAATCACGTCCCAAGGGAATCCTTGGTGAAAGGCAACAGCATACAGTAAGCTCTCTAATGCTTGAATAATGTTTTCACTTATGCGTCTTTATTTTTGCTCATAACATGCACCTTTAATTTTGCTCATAACTCCCGTGTAATGAGCTGGATGACTTATTCTGATACAGTTCATTGGATAAAACAATTTCAAAACTTGAGGATGAATTAGCTGCTGCAAGAGCAGCACAGGAGTCAATAATGAATGGATCTCCTGTAACAGAGAGCTTGAGAATTGCTGACTTCACTTCTAAACGAAAATATTTGATGGTCATAGGAATTAACACTGCTTTTAATAGCCGGAAACGAAGAGATTCAGTTCGTGCAACTTGGATGCCACAAGGTGCTTACAATAAACTTGTGGTTGGGCATTCATTTTGTAATATTTCTCCTTTTCTTCAATAAATGTGCTTACCAATGTTGATATGGATCTATTTTGTGATATCAAGGTGACAAAAGAAAGAAGTTGGAAGAAGAAAAGGGCATTGTTATACGATTTGTTATTGGCCACAGGTAATCTTGTAGGTTATGCAGTTTAAAGAATAAATGTTATGCTGTACCTTCATATATTTTCTTTACTTCCCCCACCGTGAACTTTTATTCCCATGAAGGTTGATCAATGTATATGAAGTGGTTCTTTAGCCGTTGGCTTTGTTTGTAAATGGGCACAGATTTTAGCACTTGCAGGAACACCAGCTGGTGGTGAAGTGGCTTTTTTTATTTTTTTTTATGGGGTGGTGCCCAAAATAGATCTTTGAAATGGCCACATAATTGAATCAAACTCATTTTGAGACTTTAGCTATGTTACTCGGACACGGATTAAGTGTCTACTTGGATACGAGTGTCCAAGTATCGGACTCGTCCATTTTGTAGAAAAATATCTAGTTTTTAGTTAAAAATGAAGTATCCAAGTAGAGTGTTGCGTCGGACAGTCGGACATGACACGCTACGACATTCGATTTTTGAGGTAAATGAGGGTGTCGAAGTAACACTGCTTTTTAGACCTTTTGGTAGGCTTAGTATGGTTCTAAACCAACTTTTATGACGCCATTAGACACCCCCCAATCCACTTCAATTTTAAATTTTTTTCTTCCTAAATGCATGGATTATAGTCTTCAGTTTTGGAGAATTTTCACCTTTTCCGGGCCCAAAAAGGAAAGAAGACGAGGTGCTTCCCATGGACCCCACAAGACCCTGGGAGGCCACTTGGGTGGTTGGAACCATTCGCTTTGCCTCTTACTGTCAATTTAACGGGTTATAAACACGCTATCCTTCATTGACTCAAGGTCACCTCAAGCCTTTATAATGTTATGTTTTCGTAATCTGATGCTGACCTTGGCTGGTTTTTCCTTCTGTTTTTCTCAAATGATTAATCTATGAGAGATTCTTTTGTATAAGAACAATTGTACAAAAAATGTAACTGTGTGAAACATCTTTTGTCATCAGTTCAACATCTGGTGGCATTCTTGATAAGGCAATCGAAGCAGAGGATAACAAACATGGAGACTTTTTGAGATTGGTGAGCTCTGTTTCCTTTTTGATCTTAACTATGATACATGAAAACCACTATTTTTTTCTCTTTTAAACTGTAAATTTGTACTATAAGCAGGAACATGTAGAGGGCTATTTGGAACTCTCAGCCAAGACAAGGACATACTTTTCCACTGCTGTTGGCCTGTGGGATGCTGACTTTTATGTAAAAGTAGATGACGATGTTCATGTTAATCCAGGTAAAGAGTTTCTCAAGTACTTTCATTCTTTAAATCCCTTCCATAGGCTTTTTCAAGTGCCCACATTTTCAAGCCAATTTTTTTTTTTTTTTTTTTTTTTTTTTTTTTTTTTTTTTTTTTTTTTTAACTAGTATCTAAAATCAATGCATGATGTAGCATCTAGCATGATGTGCTACTGCTAGAAGAGGGAGGGTTTCGCAACCATTTATAAATTTTAACTCTTTTGTCTGGCTCTCATAGTAGTTTGTGCAGTTGAAGATGTTCATGAATAGAATAGATTTTATACAGGAACATAATAGAAGTTTCAGCCATTCTTGTCCAAGCATTCCCCATAATTTTTTTTACACAAAGAATTAATGTACTTTGTGTTGTACTGACTGAAAGACCCAATGGCCTCTTCTTTAATGTATTCTGAAAAGTAAATAAAGTGGAGTTCAAGGTAACCTTTTTATCTCTAGCTAAACATTTTGTGGCCATAATGATTAATTGTTTAGAGTTACAATGTTCAAACACAAAGATAATGTCGGCTGAAGGCAGCTACTGTAGTCTAAACAAATTTTGATGATGGATGTCGTCTGTATATGGATTATTCTTACTGGGAAAATGTGAAAAATTGTGCTTTGAATCTTAGTTTTTTATCGCTTCGTGGTCACCATATTTTATACGGAGTACTTCGTAATGTATAGCTATATTCGATTGTTTTAGCTAGGTAGTGGAATTCATCTCATCCTCTTGAGTCTTGACCTCTCAAAGGAAAGTCTTTTTTGATACAACCATATTCTTATTTTCAATAAAGCAAGACAGTTTGTTCTTTATGATAATTAAGTTCTCATAGCAACAGGTTTATGCGTCTATACTTTGAGGTTGTGTTTTTTACCTAGATTTTGTTGATGCAGGCACATTAGGGAAGATTTTATCCAGCCATCGCTTGAAGCCTAGAGTATATGTAGGTTGCATGAAGTCTGGTCCAATCCTTGCTAAAAAGTAATTTGAGTTTTCCGTCATTTTTGATATATTATAAGGGACCATTAATTTATAGCTCCTAATGGCTGCTTATCATGAACAGGGGAGTGAGATATCAAGAACCAGAGCATTGGAAATTTGGTGGAGAGGGAAATAAGTATTTCCGACATGCTACAGGACAGCTATATGCTATTTCAAATGACTTGGCAACCTATATAGCCATTAACAAGTAAATCCACAACTTTAAGCACCTTTGTGAGTTGTCATTTTATATTTTGAATGATTTGGCTACCCGCTAAGTCCACAACTGCTAGCTATATGATATGCTAACTCTAAATGTGTTTGGACCATAATTACTTGAAAAAATGGACAACTCAACAGAACAATGTTTCTTTTCCTAATTAGTAATGTGATTTGTTATGGTGATGTTTATGATTTGCCAGACATCTGCTGCACAAATACGCGAATGAAGATGTTTCTTTAGGAGCATGGCTTATTGGTCTGGATGTAACACATGTTGATGACAAGAACCTATGTTGTGGTACTCCCCCAGGTAGGATTTTTTCCATAATTTTAATTTTTACAATTATTTTTTATTTTTTTTTTTTTTTTTTTTTTTTGGAGAATAGGATAACAAATGTTTGTCTATGGAGATGCACTTTTAAGACAATTATATTAATGAACCATTCCGTGAGTAGTCATATTCTCATATACAATCTTCATTACTATCCCTTACAAATTTTATTTCTAGACCAGTAGAATTGTACTTGTAATCTTGGTCTCCTTCTGATAGATAAAGAAGATACCAACCTCAACTTTATTTTTTGTGCTTATTGTATCACTACAGATTGTGAATGGAAAGCTCAGGCAGGAAATGTTTGTGGTGCTTCATTCGACTGGATCTGCAGTGGCATTTGCCGTTCTGATGAAAGGATTCACGAGGTTCACCAGCGTTGTGGGGAAAGTGAGGATGAACTATGGAAAGCCACTTTTTGAAAAACTCAGGCACAAGCTCAATAGAATACAGCAGTGGTATCATTCTTTTCTACTTTGCCTATGTATATGAAACACATATAGAGCAATTTTTTGTGTAAACACGTCCTGCATGTGAGATAAAAATACTGGTGGATGGGTTAAAGGAAAACTTATATTGGTGGTGCTCCATTTTGAATGAGTGAGGAAGCGACAAGCAGCATTTTGGGGAGGCAATAAGGACTTTCTAAGCTATTGTTCAACTGGTTAGAGAACCAATATTGAGAGTTTCTCTACCATGAATTGCCCTTTTGTTTTCGTTCAACTCGGATCAGTTAGCATGTTAGAATTTTTTCTTTGTACATGTATTATATCAACGAGAGTTTTGGATGGTTGTCTTGTGTAAGTAGGAGTGTTGTATGAGATGTTATCTCAGGTCGATTTATTCTTTCTCCACCTTGTTGTATGACCTCCTCTGTTCCGGTGATTTTGGTAAAGTATGTTGGAGATCAAACTGTACTATAGAAAGATTTGTAAACTGTTCGTATCTTTTGTACTTTTTTTTCACACATCAAAGGAAAAAGGCAATTCTCTATTCCATGCAATTAAGATCAGCTCAACAGTAAACACCAACTTTGTATGTTTTACTTCCTGTTCCAGTTGAGTTGGTGATACCTCTATTGGAACCTACCTGTTCAAACATGCATCCTCCAGGAGTGAATTTAGCACTCGCTGTTTGATAGACGAGAATAAATTCTGTTTATGGCAACATGTTAGTGATTAGCATTGCAAGGGAAAACTCAAACAGCTATCTTTGATAATACAATTTCATGATTTTTATTTCCAATATGTATGTGTTCTTTTCATAAATTTCCATTTCCAATCAAGCATCTAAAGAATATAATCTCTCAAACTCAATCATTGTTGAAGATATTTCAAGCTTCATTTCTCTTAATTCCAACACTCTCCTCAACTTTGAAGCTTCAAGTAGTAACGAGTGGTCATATTAAGTCAATTTAATGCCAATTTTAATGACTTTATATTCTAGTGAAGTTAAAGTAAAGATACTTTCTTACCTATACCTTCTCTTTGGGGGTGACTTTAGCTCTCCAAGAGATTACATTAGCATACAAATTAACTCTCTCCTCACTCCTTAAAACATGTTTAGATTGGGCATAATGCAAACAAGATAAAGAGAATGACAATGAGTTTAGGTAGGGTGGTCCAAAGTGCTATGCACTCCCTCTGTCTCAATTTAATCGTTACAATATTCATAAATGTATGTCCCAATTTAATTGTCACACTTCTTTTTTTATGACATTATTTAAAGTTAGAGTCTCACACATCCTCTTTTCTACTATCTCCCACCACATCTACTTTGTAATTAAGTTTATAAACAGCTAGAGTATTTAATAAGCCAACAACCATTACGTCTTCACTTTTTATACATGTTATTCCATTACGTTGCTCCTTAATACATTACCCTCATTCCAACCATTCTTCCCCTAGATACATTTTAGGGACAGAAAATCACCTATCTACTCTTTCACCAGATTAGTAATAAGTGCCCAAAGAAAGAAATAAAGGATCAATCCATTTTCAATTTGCATAGAGAAACATCTATCAATCAAATTTGGGTCCACAAGTAAAACTTGAGCTCAATATGTTGGACATAGCTTTTATAGTCCTTACCAAATTTACTTCTATATCAGTGAGTACTAGTTATTCATTGAATTCATCTTATTAGGATTTTTGTCAAAATCATGATAGTATACTCATTTCAAACTGCTCTTACATCAGAAGATTGTACTTAACGGAATTTAAACTCAATTCACCTCCTTATTTATGTTATGGTTGTCTTGCCTTTCATCTACTCCGTAATATTACCCAAAAAAAAAAAAAAAATAATAATAATAATTAAACCCAATGCATTAGCAATTTTGATGAACAATTTAACACAGATACATTCTAGTTCATAAGAAGACGTATCATGTTTCATTTTTCTTTGCAAGTTTGATGTATAACGTATTCACATGATATGCATTAGCAATTTAACACGAATACATTCTAGTTCTTAATTAAGATAACGCTCAAATATAACTTGATGAGAATGAGTTCGACAAGGTCTTGATAAGTTCAAATCATTTTAAATAGATCTCGCTAAAAGTATATTCGATAAACTCAAATTAGTTCTAATTCAAGATTTACTTGGCCAGTGATAATAGACATTTCTCCTAATTAAAAGGGTGGTGGTTCACATATTATTAGCCATCTAAATCTTAAAAAAGACTTTTGTGTGTTTCACATTCGCCAATACACCATAATTGCATAACTTGTTTTTACTTAGACTTGAATTAGTTGAATATGTTGACATAAGAAGTGTTCTTATTATTGTAATTGTCAACCTTGTACGTCAATTACCACTCTATTTGTTTAATAAACTTTTCCACATTTCGACTATAAGTTATGTTATTATTTCTTTTGATTTCTTTGCCAAATCATAATACTATCAATTAACATATACTAAAAGCAAACCTAAAATGACACTTGTCATAATATCATTAACAATTTTCCCGCCCATTTTACTTTCCGTTTTTACGAAAATTCTTTAAGAAAATCATTTTATAATAATGAAAAATATCTTTCTTCCATTTTAAATTCTTAACAATAATAACTCTCCATATAAACCCAACTAATATATTTTTATATTTACTTTTGAATTAATATTATGAGTATAATTTTTTTTTAAAAAAAATTCAATACAATACTCTATATAAAAATTAATAACAACCGTGCATTGCACGGGATTTAAACTAGTTATTACCTAAGAATCAGTCATGATATGATATCCCCTCAAATTGGAAGAATTAAACATCCCAATCATACACGATTTGCCAAGATCCCATCATATAATCCATAGCCCTTTGACAATAGAAAAGGTGGTTAGTTAAAAAGGTGACTAATTCCAAATCAATTTCAATATATTACCAAATCTTAATGAAAAAATCAAATCATATAGAGTAAAAAGCAATAATTTCTGACCTCAAAAATGGACCATAAAAACTCAGCTGCCCCCATTTAAATCAGTGTTTTATTAGTTCACCTACCAAAAATATAAATATTAAATCAATAAATAATTTTGCATATCAACCCAAAATAATTATTTTGAATTTCAAAATTAAATACAATAGCATCTTTTTTGACATTCATCTTGATTCTTGCCCCCCTCTTCCCATCCTTCCCAACTCATCCTCATAAATACCAAACATTTAGAGGCTTTTATATCATTTCCTTTTTGCCCTACTCATTTCATTTTTCCTCCCCTCTCTTATTGTTTTTTTTTTTTTTTTTTTTTATGTATTTGGTTGTTGGCATATTAATTCAATGAATTCACTCTCAAAACTTTCAAATTCATTCTTCCTCTTTTCTCTCCCCCTATATCAACGTCCAAAATTCTCAACTCTTTAACAACAACAAACCATAAAAAAAAAAAAATGGTTTCGCCTAAAGTAGGGTTTCTAGGGCTGTCAGATGTACGCAATTTTATCCTTAGAATTCCCTACACATCCCAAAATTTAATTTCTTGTACTAGTTATGCATCTTCAATAAAATGAACATTTCCCTTCTTCTTCTTATGGTTGGTTTTGGTTCACACGTATTTTTTGTTTAAACTCGTGCATGGGATATTGGTACGATTCAATCAGAAAACCGGGTTCTCGTACAAGAGAACCTTGTGTATTTGATTGAGCCGTGCCAATATCCCGTGTAGTAATGACTATTGGAGGTGCGTAGAGCACATTAATTTTGTTGTATGCAGGATATGGGAGAGCAACACAACACTGCCTTTTTCATGTTCTCAACCACCGGTAAGTCATCTTTTATTGGAGTATGTTTCTTTTGGTTTTATTATTATTAATAAAATATTAAATAAATAGGTGGGAAGTAGTAGGTTATTAATGTTTATTCATCCCAAGTAAATGTGTAGTAGCTTTTAAATTAAATAGGGAAGTCGGGATAGAAAATTTATTGGTACTAACATATTTTTTTTTTTTTTTGAAGCAAACTAACATTTTTATTTAGGAAAATGTTAAATGTGATTATAAATTATACTCCGTAAGTAGATGTAAATAATGCATCGATGCATAGTACTCTGTATTATTTAATCTTGATTATACATACTTAGAGTAATATTTTTGTTTTAGGCTCCATACTAACAACCCTAAAGGTTGTATTGACAAATTTGTCATGATATATACATATATATCATCACCCAAAAAAAAAAAAAAAAAAAAAAAAAAAAAAAAAAAACTATATTATGTGAGAAATTGTAGTTGTATATATAATTAGGGCTATATGTGAGAAATTGTTGTTGTATACTCTTTTTGTCTAATAATATAGTGTTCATTCCCACATTCATGTTAAAACATTAAAAAAACTTTGACCCATAATTCTCATTAATATATAAAAACATATAATATTGTAGATTCATTGTGTAATTTTATACTCGTATTTTTTTTTTTTTATAATAATTCATATAGTATTGTTAATTTGTAAATAAAGAGATTAATAATTAAAGGTATATATTAATTGTGCAAATGGATAGATACTAGATTATGATGGAGGCTTAGTACAAAGAATTAAAAGTGAAAATTAAGTTAATATGTAAACAATTATATCGATTAAAGCATGATTTTTTCTTACCTTCAATCAATAGTCAGGAAATAGATTAAATGATTTATGTAGCAATGAGGATTGTATACATTGTACATTTGTACCTTCCCAAAATGGAGTTCATTTGGCAATGCGCACAAGTGCACAACAAAATCAAGCATTGGTTTTTTTTTTTTTTACTTCACAACATCAAGCATTGGTTTATACTCCGTACTATTTATGTTTAATTTAAGATTAATAATTTTACTTTTATGCTTTTTATATGCCCAAAAAAAAAAAAGTACTCCATAGGAAATTGATTTTAGCAAATGTTTTTTTATTGGTTTTTGATAAACGGATGGATTTGGACCATATTCGCCACGAGTGTCCACTATATAAGTCCAAATCCCTCAAAATAAACCATATGGCAATGACGCAAGCAACCTCTCAACCTTATAAATTGAACGCAATTTCTTTACTTTTTTAATGTGAGATATACATCCCAATATCCCTCTTCATTTTCACATTCTACATACATATATATCGGGTGTGCCAACTTAATATTGGTGTACCAACTTAATATTGGTGTGCCAAAATCAGTTTCATAAACCATAACTATGTGATAGATTGTTGAAATTTGTCTTAATATGGGACATAGAGAGTGTATTTGTGTGTAAAAAAAAAACCTTAGATGGAATTTTAAATAATTTAAAACAAATTTATAAGTTTTAGAATTCAAATTAATTAGTGATGTTGTAGCATTGTTATAAAATGAAAGATAAAACTTAACTTTTTCCATTTTATAATTGTTGCACCGTTTTTAATTTAAGAAAATACTTCCTCCATTCCTTTTTACTTCAAAGTCAAACTATGTCTAGTAAAAAAGTAGAAGTATATAATAAAACTAATTTAAATGAATAATATGGCATAGTAAGCAACTAAGCACACATGATTCACATTCACATGTTATTATAATAACCTTAACAAATACTGAGACAAGGTAATGATATTATGCCTTGGAAAGTTGGTCACAAACTATTCATCATTCACATCAGTCCCTCCGTGTTTTAATAAGTGTTATACTTTGACTTCTTTCACTATTCACATAATGGTTTTGAATTAATTAATTTATCAATATATATATAAAAAAAAAATTATTGTATAATAGTACATTTTTTGATTCGTTATAATATATACTTTTATAATATTACTAAGGACTTTTTGTCAAAAACTACCTAATAAAGTCCAGATTTTGTGAGAAGCCACCTAATAAAAAAAATGTTGTAAAAAACTACCTAATAAAAGGTAAAATGTTGTAAGAAACTACATAACAAAATGTTAATTGTTGTAAAATACTACCTCCACCGGAAATCCACCATTGACCCACCTCAAAACGCCCCCAAAACCACCGCTTTCACCCTAAAACCAACACAATCTACTTGAAATTGCCTTCACCAAGCCGAAACACCCTCCAATCCCAAAACCACCACCTCTAACCCCAAAAATCAATATCCCGAATCACGAAATTAAACCACCCTCACCAACTCGGAATATCTTCTAACCACCCAAAAAATAATCTTACCACCTTGAAAAGCAACCTCTGTGGTGGTTTTGGGGGTGTTTTGAGATAGGTTAACGCCTTAAAATTAGATTAACGGTGGAAATTTGGCCAACGGTAGTACCTAGTGCTGGGCACGTGCCGTGCCGGGCCTGCCGTGGGCCGTGCCTAGGCGGGCCTGGTACAGTGTCGTGCCGGGCCTGGCACGGCCCACGGTGGAGGCGGGCCGTGCCGTGCCGGGCCTGCCTTCAAGCATCTGTGTCCATGGCACGGCACGGCCCACCGTGCCTGTCGTGCCGTGCCGGGCCTGCCGTCGTGCCGGCCACCGTGCCGGCCGTCGTGCCGGCCCACGGGCCACGGCTTACCCTTTTTTCTTTTTCTTTTTTTAAAAAAAAAAAAAAAACTTTAAAAAAACTTGAATTTTTTTTATGAAAGAAAAAATTGAATTGAATAATTAGACAATTTAATATTTGAATTTAATAATTATTAAATTTTTTATGGAGTTAAGTTATATTAAATATTGTTTAAATTATATTAATATTTATTGTTCATTCATATTTTACTATATATCATATTATTCATATAACTATATAAGTATTAGACAAAAATTAAATAACAATATAAGTATATAACATATTCCATAAATTTAAAAGTTGAAAAAATTCATTCATAAAAATTTATTAAGTAAAAGATAATATGAAGTACAAGTGTACAACTAACAATAATTGATGAATAACTTATTTTGTTATTTTATTATACGGCTAATGTTAATAGAGTACATAGCCAACATAGGAAATACTAACAATTTCACTAATTAATAGAGTACATAGGAAATACTAGAATTTTCGCTAATTAATATTAATTCTCGAGTTGTTGGTAATCTTCAATCAAGGTCTTCATTATCTTCTTCGTCTTCATCTTCAGCTTCATGTTCACTAGCTAATGCGGAGGAGCTAGTTGAACCAGAACGATCGGAACCATCGATGTTGTCCTTGGCCGTAAAAGTACGATCTTGGATGCGTTCTTGGGCATCCATCCAATCCTTCAAGCAAACACACATTTCTAGTGTTTCGGGCTTCAAACTTGTTCTTCTATCGTCTAGAACCCTTCCCGAAGCACTAAAAGCTCGTTCCGAGGCAACGGAGGAGGCTTGGATGCTGAAAATATCACGTGCCATTGCCGCCAAAATAGGATGCTTTGTGCTTTCGGATTTCCACCAATCTAGGATGTCCAACCCCAACCTCGAATCTTCGTCCAAGCCTTTCATGAAGTCGTAGTTTAAATACATTTGCAACTCCGAAACATCGCTTTGTGTTCGCCTTGAAGATGATCCACTACCTGAAAACTTAGATAACATGTTAGCAGCTTGGGCCGCCAAACTTTTGCCCGTTTTACTTACGCTTTTGGATGTTTGAGAAGGGGCAAAATGAGTGACGGTTCCATATTTAGATTCATAAACTCTATATAACTCAAAAAATTTATCTTTCACATGATTTTTATATTCTTCGACACCATCACCGAATTGCATGCATTCATAGTAAATATCAATTAGCATAAATGTGCCATCATACTTTGATCTAGGATCTAAAATAGAAGCAAACATATAAACCATAGGAAGCTTAGTGTAATATTTACGCCATTTAGCCTCCATTTGTGGAACATAATCATTGTAATCTTGTTGTGATCGATGTTCATAAAGAAGTTGAGCAAATAAACATGCATTTTGAAGGAAAGAATGAATGCAAGGAACATAAACAGAAGAAAAACAGTGAGTCATACTATATAATAATTGTAAAAATTGCATATATTTTTCACAATTATCCCAATCGGAGTCTGCTATCATGGATTGTGGATACTTATTATTGTAAAACAATGAAAATGGAACTCTATACGAAAGTGCCTGACTCAACATGTCATAGGTGGAGTTCCACCTAGTTGGACAATCCGTTTTAATTCTAATAGGCTTTATCTTATTTTGCTTAAGATATCGCCTCCATTCCTGATACCTACTGCTAGAAGACATAATAGACAAAACAGCATTTCGAATTTTGGAATAGTATGGACCAATTGCTTCTTGTCCATCCTTAACACACAAGTTTAAAACATGACAAATGCATCTAATATGTAATGCATCTCCATCCATTATGACATTATACAAGTTTGGTTTTATTAGATTAGCACTAGCCGTCATGGATGTTGCATTATCAAACGTCATGGACATGATTTTGTCCCTAAGACAATATTCATCAAGAGCACTCATAATACAATTAGAAATATTAAAGGCCGTATGGGGGTATTCAAGCAATTTGAAATAAATAATACGTTTTTGCAATAACCATTCACTATCAACCCAATGACAAGTAACACACAAATAATGTAAACCATAACCACCATCCCATGCATCAGAAGTTATAGAAACTCTTGAAGTAAGAGTTTTAAGTTCTTCAATTAATTTCATTTTATATTCTAAGTAAGTTTTCATGGCAGCTGTTTTAACGGTTTTCCGGGAGATTTTTTTGTGTTGGGGTTGTAGTGCTCGTTTAATGTAATTGTTAAACGGATCACTTTCAGAAAAAAGAAAAGGTTGTTCGGCTTGGACTATCATTCTCCCAAGTTCATCCCTATCCCTCTCATAATTGTAAGTGAAGCCATAAGGATGGAATTGAGAAATTTTTGGTTGAGTTGGGTCAGTACTAGGGGCACCACATTTTTCACTGTGTCGGTTTAGGTGGCCCGTACCGCCTTTGGCTGGGGCCGAATAAATATTACCACAAGTTTTACACTTGGCTTTTTCACCATCTTTACTTAACAAGAAATATTGCCAACATTTACTCTTTCGGTTTTTCAAAAGGGCCATTTCTTCTTCGGTGTACCATTCAATGAATGGGTTATCAGATGGGGGAATAGTATTTTGGACGGATGGGTCACTAGAGCCGGCAGGTTGTGTGTCGCTTGCTTGAGTTGTTTGATAGTTAAATTCAAAAGGAATATCATGTCCGGAGGCATAATAAGGTGGTCCAGGTGGAGATTGGGTGCTTTGCCATGGTTGGAATGCCCCTTGTTGATCTAATCCGGTGGGAAAACCGGTAGAAAACCCGGGGTGGGTGGGATTGGCCATTGTAGGGAATTGCATTGTAGGGGGGGGCATAGAAGAAGAGCCTTCAAATGGACGTTTAGATTTGGCTTTTTTAGAGGAGGATTGGTTCGGGTTTGATGCCATGATTAATTAAGATTATTAACTAATAAATAATAATTAACAACAATATTAACAATTATAACAAATTAACAATTATAAGTTTATAACACTAACAAAGTAACAAATTATAACAATTAACAAGTATAAGTAAGTTTTTTTTCTTAATTATTACTTAATTAGTAAGTTAATAAATTTTCAAAAATAATTATAATAATAGTAGATTATCTAAATCAATGAGATCCCAGGTAGGTTATGGTTAGGATCGACGTTGTCCAGAGCCCAAATCCCGCCTTAGACAGATTTCAACAATCCAAATAACCCACAATTAAAATAGAAATTAGTTTTTATGTAATTAAGTAGTTCCAAGTATACAATAATAATAATAATAATAATAATAATAATAATAATAATAATAATAATAATAATAATAATAATAATAATAATAATAATAATAATAATAATAATAATAATAATAATAGTAACAATAATAATAATAATAACAATAACAATAACAAATTAAAATAAAGTTGAGTTAGATCTTACAACGACGCTTCAACGCTTTCCCAAATTTATAATTTCTCGAATTTATAATTTCCCGAAATTATAATTTCCCGAATGTAAATATAACAAAGTATTTTTTTTTTTTTTTTGGTAGTAGACTAATAATATTAAAAATGTAAAATTTATAAGAGAATAAGAGATTAAGAAATATTAAGAGATTATAATTTATAAATTATAATATATGAGAATATTGAGAATAATGAGATTATGAGAATAAGAGAGTAAGAGAATGAGATGAGAAGTTGAGTTGTGGAAAGAATTGGAAGTTTGGGGTGGTATTTATAGGTGAAAATATAGCCGTTTATAGCCGTTTATGGCCGTTTATGGCCGTTGGAGGGAAAACAAACCAGCTTATAGCCGTTAGCCCACGGGCCGTGCCTGCGGGCCGTTCCTGCGGGCCGTGCCTGCGGGCCGTGCCTGCGGGCCGTGCCTGCGGGCCGTACCACGGGCTACTGGCCGGGCTCGTGCCGTGCCGGGCTGTTTTTTGGTTTTTTTTAACCGCAGCCCGCACGAGGCACGAGGGGCGTGCCATCGTGCCGGGCCGGGCCTGCCGGCGGGCCGTGCCGTGCCGGGCCATCTTCGTGCCGTGCCCGGGCCGCCCGCGTGCTAGCCCGGCCCACGCCCAGCTTTAGTAGTACCTTATAATATTTTACCTTTTATAATGTAGTTTCTTACAATATTTTTTTTATTAGGTAGTTTCTCATAAATTTTAGGTTGTATTAGGTAGTTTCTGACAATAAACCCTATTACTAAGACATAATTAGATAAATTAATAATCAAAGTCATATCTCGACATGCATATTTGATCAAACTGTAACATTTATTAAAATATGGAGGGAGTAGTTATTCACTTATTCATTAATAATATTGCATCATATTGTTTGCTAGCTAATTGCTATACTAACACCTACGAGTATTACTTACGCCGTCAGCCCGTCAAGCATAACAAAAATTAACAAGCACTTTAGTCGTAGCAGATTTAATCATTGTTATTTCAATAGTTAAGCAAGACCAGTCCACTAGTAGTTTGACTTGCCACCTCAACTTATCAATATTTTTGATAGAGTATAAAAACATATTGCTGGACATCAACCATTAGCTTAAGCTTTTGGTTGAGATGGTCCACTAACATGGTCCAATTGATCAACCTTGGGCCCAACAGCAACTTCTCCATTGGCCTCAATGGGCAACTCCACCAGCCCCTTTTCCCACAATGGGCAAATTTCAGCAGAGGCCCAACACTCAAAATCCACAGCAAGCTTACTACATTGGGTCTCCTATGTACGGTCCAACTATGTCACCAACGGAGTTTGCTAGTGCTTATTCTTCACCAGGCCTTTCTACACCGGATAACGGATGGTATATGGATTCGGGAGCTACCATCCGCATGACTCACAATTCCGGTAATCTTCTTCCCCTGTTTAATTTAAGCACTAATAATCATATTTTAGTTGGTAACGGTCATCGCATTCCAATTACTGGTTATGGTCATACTAATCTCCCTAACAAACTTGCACTTAGAGATGTACTCCTTGCCCCTCAAATTATTAAAAACTTAATTTCAGTCCGTAAATTTACATCTGATAATTCTGTTTCTATTGAATTTGACCCTAATGGTTTTTCTGTGAAGGACCTTCAAACGGGGAGGGTAGTCACCGGATGCAATAGTTCGGGAGACCTCTATCCTATCACCACCAATGATCCAAGTACTTGTTTTGCCACATCTCTCACCACTGTCGCTCCTACCACTTGGCACAACCGTCTAGGACACCCGGGAGCACCCTCTTTAAGCTTTCTTAGGAGTAATAATTTTATTAATTGTAATAAGGAGCATGACTCCAATTTTTGCAATTAATGTCAATTAGGGAAACATGTTAGACTTCCTTTCTATTCTTCGAATAGTAATACTTATTGTGCTTTTGATATTGTTCATGCCGATTTGTGGACATCTCCTATTCGTAGTAGTAATGGTCTCAAATATTATTTGGTTCTTTTAGATGATTTTACTCATTACGTTTGGGCAATTCCTTTAGCTTCTAAATCTCAAGCCTACCAAAGTTTTCTTTCTTTTCGACAATATGTTTTAACTCAATTTGAAAGACCCATTAAATCCTTTCAAAGTGATCATGGTCGTGAATTCGACAATGACCCGTTTAAAAAATTTTGTCTAGATAACGGTATGGTTTTTAGATTCTCTTGCCCGCACACTTCTTCACAAAATGGTAAAGCCGAACGTATGATTCGAACCATAAACAATATCAAACGCACTTTACTTTTCCATGCCTCCTTACCACCCAATTATTGGGCACATGCTTTAGAGACCGCTACATATTTATTAAATATTTTTCCAACCAAGTCCTTAAAGAACTTGACCCCGGCTCAAGCTCTCTTTCGCACTAACCCTTCTTATGATCACCTTCGGGTTTTTGGGTGTCTTTGTTTCCCTAATTTGACCGCCACTACTCCTCATAAGTTAGCCCCTAAATCCACTCCTTGTGTTTTCTTAGGGTACCCCTCTTATCACCGTGGTTACAAGTGCCTTGATCTCTCGACCAATAAAATCATTTTATCTAGACATGTGGTGTTTGATGAGTCCACTTTTCCCTACAAAAATTTAGCCAAATTTAAACTTTCGGACTACAATTTTTTAGGAATTGATGATACCTCTCCCTTGCTCACACACCCATATCTACGAAATAAGCTTACTAGCCCACATGCTACCCCTCCTTTCATGTGAGGGGGAGTGATAGAGTATAAAAACATATTCCTGGGTCTCAACCATTAGCTTAAGCTTTTGGTTGAGATGGTACTTTAACATGGTATCAAGAGCCAGCGTGACACAAAGGTCACGGGTTCGAATCTCATCCACCCCTCCTTTAAAGTGGAATTAATTCGCACCAGGTATGGGTGGGCCTGTGTTGCATCTACATTTCAAGCCCAAAGGGCCTTTCATGTGAGGGGGAGTGATAGAGTATAAAAACATATTCCTAGGCCTCAACCATTAGCTTAAGCTTTTGGTTGAGATGGTCCACTAACACTTTTTTTAGATACATCATAATGTCATATGAAATACTCAGTAATTTATATCAACCATCCAAAGTTCTCTAATAAAAAGGTACAACACTTGCATTTTGAATGATTTAACCTCCACATCACTTAACATAACAATTTATCTTTAAATTTTTATACGATAAGATCACTTGGCCCCAATCAAAGGCTTTTATCACAGGAAGCCTGGCTGGCAATACCCTAAGAAGGTAAGGGGAAGGGATTTATGTTTGATGAGAAGCGAACCTCGTACCTCAAGGATGCAAGGCGACCTCCGGGTCATTGCTCCAAGAGGTCTTTATCCTGCTTGTTTTGGTAATAGTTACACACTCCAATGATCGAAAAAGTTGTTCAACGTAATTAGAGACCTCCAACGTCTAAGCCATATACTACCTCCGTTTCATATTGTGTGCAACAAAGGGGTATTATTTGTGAGACATAAAATATTCCTTTGTTGCACGTAATAGGAAAAAGAGGTAGTATAACCAGCTAAGTTTGCACAATTTAGTTATATTGCTATTTGCTAGTAAGTGACTAGTTGTCTCAATTCTCAAATGTATGTCGTTGTTGAAATCCTTAATCATATGGATATCAGGATATGAATGAATATAAAAGTTCATAACATAATAATAATGGAAGTCACATAATTCTTGAATGCTGTCAATATCTTATATAACAATATTTCATGTCTTATTGTCTTTGGTATACACTAGAATCAATAACACACTTTCAAATTATTTTTAAAATTATTTGAGCACCTCAAGTTCAAGGTCTGTGGAAGGTCATGAAAATATTGTTCATGAAAGGTAATCCTAAATTTAGATTATGCACAATTTGAAATCAATTATTGATTTAAATCACAAAATTGAGCATTTGAGTACAAAAAGAACAAAGTTATCAAATAGCAATTCAAACATGAACCAAACCCCATGTCAAGTAGTGATGGGTCTAATGTATCTTAGCCGTCTCATGCATAGTTTAAAATGTGGCATAAATTTAACGTGTACGAAATACCTAGCCACAAAACACAAACACTGAGACATATGTAATAACTTGTTGTTTTGAAAACTTTTTTTTTTTTTAATAATATTGTGTCATATTTTTTCATCATGTTGGTTCGATAATTTCTTAACAATTAATAATGTGTCATTTTTTCCATATAGAATCAGTCAATCTTAACAATTATTTTGTAATAAAAATAAAAACATTTAGTTTTAGCTAAATATAAACTACTCAATTTTAAATACGAGTTAATAGGGATTATATCGATCAACTCATAATCTTATCTCGGTTATACATAACAGCAAGGCAACACAAAAAGATTTAAAATCCAAATGTTTACCAAACACCAAAGGGAGAGAAATAGAATTAAGATACCTTGATTACTACGACAATCCAACAAACAATCCTTTTGATCACCCCGCAATTCCGTAACCCTCTTACTATCCTTTCCCTAAAATATAAAATTATCTCCATATAAATAAATAAATAAAAATCAGAACACTATATAAATATCCACAAAACCCTTTTTTCTCTCTTGTTTTTTCTTCTTGATTGCTTTTTGGATTGCGACGTGCTATTAAGAGTTCTTGGTGAAAGAGGTTTTTCAATCCAAAAATCTTCCCTTTTCTTGTTCCGGGTAATTTCAATTGCCAATTTATGATTTTCTATGGAATTTTATTTTTATAGTTGATTTTCCTTAGTATTGTTTAATCGTTTTTTGCAGATATCAATTCTACCTTTTTGAGTGCAGAGATGGCTAAAAGTTCATTCAAATTCGAGCACCCTTTTGGTTTGTTACAATTTCTTGATTTGGGTTTTTAAATTTTTCCCCCTTTAAATTTTGGTTTTGTTTGGTGTTATTTGTATCTTTGATGATCAAATTTTGTGAAGTATTTATCTGGGTTGTTTCTAAATATGAATCTTGGAAGCACTTTTGGTTTGTTTGGGTTTAATTTGAATATTTTGGTGATCAAATTATGTGAATTATGCATCTGGGTAGTTTTATATATGAATGTCGAACCAATTATGCTTGATTATGTTAATTATTGCAGTAATTTGTATCTTATAATTTGTAATTTGATAAAGGTTTTGCTTGCAAAGTTTAAAGTCTTGTGTTCATAATAATAAAATATAGTGAAGGATATTGATTTGGTTGATGAAATAAGGAAAGGGGGAATTTTGGTTGATCATGTCCCGATTCTTGATCGCGTCGAAACCCAGGTAACTTACTGGAGTGATAATTCTTGTAGTCCTGCTTCAGTTTAATTTGGACCATTGGCTTTCTATTTTTGGAAAAAAGTATTGGATATGATAAACAATAAGTATTGCATAAGTTAAGCAATTGAAGTTTTTGCTCTTTTCTTGAAGGAATATCCTTAATTCATTGTGAAGGAAACTAATAAGACATTGAATCTTTCAATTGGTATTGATGAAGTTACATTGCTAAGTCTAGTCGAGAAAAGAAGATAAGATTTTCGCTAAAATTCATCAAATTAAGCATCTTTGTTTGATAAAATGATTTCTCTGTTTTTTCCTGGTTTGTGCAATGTGTTTGTAAGATGCTGTTCTAAATGTGAAATATGTCATGGTTAGATGCCTTGCTTGGAAATTTTTGAGAAAAAAGTTTTTCTAATGTGTATTGAAGGTTGTTGCTTCTTTTAAACCATGTTACAAAAATGTGATTTAGTGTTGTAGGTCTAATTATTCCCATGTTTTTTTTTTTGGTGAAATTCCCATGTTTGTGGTATTGACTTATAGCTTTGTTTTCCATCATGTATCCGTTTTTTTTTTTTTTTTTTTCCCCTTGAAGAATGTTTATTTGATTGCTAAAGTTGTTGGATGCAAAAGCATTGAAGCTGTTTTTTTTTTTGTTCAGAGAAGAGGCAAGCCGAAGCTTCTCGTATCAGGGAGAAATATCCTGATAGAATTCCTGTAAGACACTTGATTTGTTAATTAATTCTGATGATGAGCAGATTGCGTCTTTGGTTTTCTATCAATTGGTTAACCTCGCCTATTTTTCCAATTTATGCAGGTGATTGTGGAGAAGGCTGAGAGGACTGATATCCCTGACATTGATAAGAAAAAGTTAGTCCCATTTCTTGTTATCTGTCTTCAATTTCCAATATTTGAGGCTAAGTAGCATGATATTATGGTGATATTGCACCTGTTGAACTGGTTTCATGGCACATGCGCACTGTTTGTCTCGATTTACAGTTTGATATTAATGAAACTTCTCTCATTCGTTTTACATTGACTTGTAATTATCAGTTTATAAAAGTCTGCTAAATTGCAACTACATCTAACTATTCGTAGGTTGGCACATCTGAATAATGTTCTTATCATATCATTGATCTAGTGATTTATGTTTGGGATACCTGTTGTAATCTCTTGCAGGTACCTCGTTCCAGCTGATTTGACTGTCGGACAGTTTGTGTATGTGGTGAGGAAGAGAGTGAATCTAAGTCCTGAGAAAGCCATATTCGTATTTGTCAAAAACATTTTACCTCCCACTGGTAAGTTGGAACAATCTGTTAATGTTGAGTGATACTATTTTAACAATCTTACATGCTTTTTTCATTTTATGGTTTGTAACTTGGGTTGTGCTACAGCTGCTTTGATGTCAACAATTTATGAGGACAATAAGGATGAAGATGGGTTTCTTTACATGACTTACAGCGGGGAGAATGTGTTTGGATTGAGGTGCATTGGCGACAGCTCTGACTGATGTGCTCGTAAATAATCAAAGTTGACATAAACTAGAAATGTAAATCCTCGTTTGCTTATCATACTGCTGTTTTCTTAGAAGCACAATTTGTGTTCCTGACTGTCAGGCTTGACTCTGTTGATATTATTAACTACGTATTTTAGAGATTTTTTAGATTGAACAGCTTGCTGGTTTATATGTTCTTTTAGTTTGATGCTTTGTCGCTACTTCACGGTCACTGCTGTTCATCTTTTTGCTACAACTTACAAGTCTGTTCTTTTAATGCCAAAGCATGGGCGCATGGCTATGCTTCTTGAGTCTATATTGCAAAAGAGATGGGTTCATATTTGAGTTTTGTTTATGTTTTTCCCTTTGAACCATTTTAGTAAACCTGTGAATTGTTTGGCTCACCCAATTGATCGGAAAGAACCATAAGCTAACCTTGCTTGTACTTGCCATAAATTATAGTATCAGTCCAACAATCCCTACTTAATGATATTCAAGTATAAAGAATGTATACTGCCTTTAAGTTTGCAAATGTTTATAACCTTAATTTAAGAAGTAGAATCATCTACGATATCTAATTTAATAGGAATCACAACATTCTTTAATACTTAGTATGTCATATATAGAAGTATAGAAGCGGAAATGGTTTTGAAAATATAACATAGTATAAGTGTAACTGTATTAGAACATTGTTCGGATCGGATTAGTTTGGGTCGTATTTGAGTGATTGACCATTTATGATGGGTTTGGGGTTGTATTATGAAAAATGATTATTATTAGTCATACTAATTTGCAATTCTAAGAACAATTCGCGTTAAGGTTGGTAATCATATATGGATTGTAGGTCACTTATGCTAGACCTAAATATGATTTTCATGTATTTTGAGCCCTGCAGTTTTCCAGTAACCTTTGAGATGCAGATTGTTCTCCTAACTATCTTATGTACACTAAGTTTTTACACAAATTGATCAAAAACTTCATTCATAATTAAGCTGATTCCTCACAAAAGGAAAAGAGATTAACAAGCAAAACATAGAGAAATAAAAAAAATAAAAAGAGGAAGCAATTTTGTCATTTGGGAATAGAATCCTTCTTATCAAGTTGTTGCTTTGCCCGCTTGATTCCTACCAATGTCGCGACCTTGGCCCCGAATCCTCCTAGGAAACTCTTCTTCTTCTTCTTGTTCTCCATCTTATCAGTTGTATTTACGTCGTCCATAGCACCAAAGCCTCCTTCACCCCATTGATCAGCCCATGTAGGCGCCTCCGATGCCATACCTGAGGAGAGATTTGAGGTGTAGTAGTGCTTGCTCTAGCAACAAGAAACTAAGAAGCAAAAATATGGTACAATGTCTCTTAGAAAAATGGTTTGATTATGCATGTGGTTTGGCTGTTTTATGCTGCTTTCAGTGGACATTAGACAAGGCAACTTACTTTTCTTACATGTACCTTTTCCTTCTTGTTAAGCAAAGTGTTATTGTATGACAACACCTTTATTAATCTTTCTTTCTTATTTGTTGTCCAATCATTCTTCCTTATTTGGAAGTAGTTACAATTATTGGCTAGTTTTATAGATAATTCCTATTTTCTTCTTGATCTTAAATAGCTAATTTAGTTAACATCTATAAAAAGATAAATCCATTTTAACTACTTATGAGGTAGAGATGGCCTTAAAATGGGCTGTCTAGCTATCAATCTATCATAGTGACCAACCATGTATTCTGGCCGATCCATTCGACCCAATCCCCCCTAAGGCCCTGCCCTTATGAGGTTATGAACACTCCTAGGACTACTAGTGAGCTATTGAGCTCAAGTTTAGAAGGTAAGTGTATTATCATCCTGACTAGAAATACATGTATGTTCCCTCAAAAAAAAAAAAAAAAAAAAAAATACATGTATGTACATTGCATGCAACTATCCTTCATAGCTTTAGCTTAATGTCACTAAAGGAAAGAACCAACTCATTAGCCACTCAATTCACTTGCATCAAAGGAAAGAACCAACTCATTAGCCACCCAAAACTAAATCATATAAGTCGGCGTTCCTTGTAATGTTGAATCTGCACTGTTATATACTTACTTTGTTTTTAAATACATGTAACAAACTGACTTTCAATTTTAATCATCAATGTTGTAACATGTGAAGTGATATAAGATAGTGACCCAAAGAAAATTAGCATTAAATTTATCATTAAAGTTATAATTAAATCATACTTCGTATATGGCAACCACAAGTTCATAGGATACAAGGTCTCTTTCCTTGAGATTGATTATTCACCTGTTAAAACAGTTACCCTTTCCATAGCTTGCTGAATTAATATGACATCCTGGATGTAGTTAAGGTTTGGTATTTCTATTTAAGAATCAGATTTAATATTCATATTCCAATATTTTTATTTTTATTTTTTAATATTCCAAGGTCATAAGAATGTTAAAAACAGAATTTAACATGAATCCTGCAAAGAAAAAGCAAAGGAAAAGCAAAAAGAAAAAGATACAAAGAGAGAATCACTTCATTGAAAGGGAAATCTAGAGCTCAAGATATTCAAAGCTAAATTCAGCAATAATTTTCTTTTTTTTTTGATGGATATTGCATTTTACTCCCAAGTACAATATTTTGGAACAAATTTTCAACCTTTGAACGCTTTTAGATAGCTGGATACCCTGTTCAGTACGAAGTTTAACATATGACAATCTTTATTTAGTGCAAAGTCTTACATGAGACGATCTCACAAATAATAAACTGCTTGTCTTTATCATGGATGTGCAAGAGGAATTTATACAAAACCTACTCCAGTTAAAATACTTCATGGTTGATTGCGCCAACTAAGATTAGCATCTAACGAAGGAGTAGCTTTGAGCCTTCGAAGTTCAGCACACCCGAAGAGCAGAGTGAGCAATTGCATAAATTTTAACGTCCAAGGATGAAATGGATGTAAATTCAAGAGACGTGCTTGGGCCGTAGAATTCGTGTTTCTTTCATTGCTCTCATTCTCTGCAGCCTATGGCTGATAAATATTTGTTATATCTACAACGTATGCAAGTAATGCAACTTGGACAACAAAGAGGAAGAATTGGAAAGCAAAATTAGCAACTACACTACAATTTTGTACTTGCCTATTTACTTTGCTTTCCTAACTGATTTAGATTTTTTCATTTTACGGTTTTTACTATCAATACTTTCCCAGCTGTATCCGCTGGGAATTGCAAATGGGTCTGAAATCAATGCCTCAGGACACTGCTGCGTCTTGTTAGATGATCGACTGCTGTTACTTCGTCTTAGCCACGAAGAAGTTGAAGATGCAGGTGTGGTGCGATTTTCTCCCTCTTCGGAAGCACTATTTCCGTTACTCAAGAATCTGGGACTTGACAACGGAGTGTAGAAAGACTCAGTTGGTTGCAACTCGACGAATTTAGAAAATGTAATTACTACTCTCACAGTTGGAACCACAGGGATTGCAATCTGCATCATCAAGACAACATTGCATGCATTAATTCAGAGTGGTAGCAATAATTATACAGATGGCAGAAACAATACAGGACCACTAGATTTATACAGCAAAGATGCATACTTGGTTGTTGAGATTGGTACCACCAAGAAAGAAACCAAAAGAAGAAATTCATCACATTAAGATTCATAACATCCGTGAGCTATAAAGTTCCGAGTCTTTAATTTAAAGCAAATAAAAGAGAAATTAGGTACATGATCACGATTCGTGACCTAAAAACTCCCATCCTTCCGAAAATGAGTCACTTGTTGCAGTATGACAGGATTGACAGCAGAATGTAGTTTGATCGCTTTACATACACAAATGACATACTGAAACAAACTAGATTCATTTCCATTATTCAATATTCATAGCATCTCAAGTTGTTCACAGCCAAGTTTTGAATCAGATCAACTAAACTGTCAGAAACCATTGCAGTTCATATTAATAAGCTGTTCAACAGAATGATCCTATTAACTTATAGCCCACAACTGGTTTTTCACTTTGACACATAGTTATGAATTTATGATTGATTCTGGTTATGATAGATTCCATAATAACTGGTCTGGATCCACAATAGTTATGGCTAAGAGTTGGCCGAGCCACACCCAAAATGGCCAAGATGCCAACCTGTTCTAGTCATTTGTACAGGGCTGGAAATCTACCCCAAATCTAGCAATAGCAGGCCAAACCGCCAAAGACAAAAATGCATTCCGGCCAGGCCACACCCTAAAAGATAGTATTTCACTGCCCAAAATCAAGATGGGCAAGCTTCATCATCACCGGGACACTCAATCAATCAATCAATCAATCAATCAAAGCCTTAATCCCAAAAGTGGGGTCGGCTAACATGAACCAAATTTGATTATTCCGTGTAGTCATCAACATAAATCTTTCTCCTCCATCCCTTACGATCCAAAACTTCATCCTCACGTAAATCCATGCACTTCATATCCTTCCTCACTCCTTCCAACCAAGTCATCTTTGGTCTCCCTCTTCCTCGTTTAATCACCGGGACACTCAAAAAGAAAGAAAACTATGGTCTCTAGAGTCTAAACGCCAAATTTGGCTTCTTAACAATGTTTGCAAGATTTTAGTAAAATGAAGAGTTCGAGTACCATATTACGTACTATTTTAAATGTTTCAAAAGCATCACACAAATCATTAAAGTCTGATGCACTCAATTCCCCTAGATCCAGCTTGATGATGAAGACAACTCCTCTCACAAGTCATACAAACCCCCAATACACCAACAACCTGGAATACCTTGAAAACCAATCTCTCATAAAAAGACATAATCTACATTGGTTGTACAAATAATTACTACAGAGAATGCCACATGCCCACATCATTCCTTAATTTTGGTAGACTATATAAGAGTTTAGAGGTTAAGTTTTCTTCACTCCATCTCAATAATCACAACACACTAAGTACAATTAACAATGGATGGCCCCACATACTTAAGGGGTGACCCACATGCTTAAGGGTGACCCAAGTCCGACATTAAAAAAAACAATGGTCCTACAAAATAAATTCCTTAAATATACTTTAATATTTTTATTTTTTTATTTTGTTTTGGTAAAATTCAAAATCAAACGGTCACATTTCCAAGACAAAAACATCGGATCAAGTGGACCCATATGGATTACATAAAGCCCAAACAAAGCATTGTTTTGATCCTTCTATATCAATTCATCCACACACCCCCACCAATAGACAAATCATTCTCCCAAATCTCAACACTCCAAATATTGTAAAAAGTTCCAAACTTCAATTTTACCCTAAAAAGCCTCAAAACTATCCCACATTTCCCAATTATCAATAAATCTATATACTATTTCTATAGATAAAGCAAAACAATACTAGCAAATAAAGAGTATAGTCAAATTATCAAGTAGGAACTATGTAACATGTCCAAAATACCCTCCAAATTTCACATTTTATGAAAAATTATCTTTTAATACTAATAAAGTCATAATATCTATTGTATAATCGGTTGTATTATACTATACGAAGTATTATGGACTCATTGATTTCTTGTAACCTCATTTGGATTTTAAAAAAAAAAAAAGTATTATGGACATTGTTACCTATACTCACAAAGCAAACAAGACTAGCAGTGATAATTGAATGAAGTTAAAAAGTATACTGTATATACTTGTATATTGGATAATAATTAAGTGAAATGCCAAAAATGCCCTTTTGTTTTACAATAAAAGGAAAGATTTTGGCACCCCACACTTCCCATTTTTCAATAAAAATCAAAATATCTGGTGAATAAAGCAAAGTAAGACTAGTAGCAAAAAAAAGAACAAAGTTAAATATCATATATCAGCCATCAGGTACTATGAACAGGGTAAAATACCCCGACTGCCCTTCATCTTTACTGTAACAGAACAAGGAGGAAACCTTGCAACCCCACATTTGACATTTCCCAAGTATTAATAAATCCATATTGGTAAGCTCTTTATGAACAAAACAAGGAAAACTAGTAAGCAATAAAACTAAGAAAATTTAGGTTAAGAATTACAGTAAATACATAAAAATTCCCTGTAAAGTTCTATCTATCTATAAATCGTATCTTCAAATTAGAACACCTAAGGTAGAAGAATAATAACCTACAAAAACAACCTTAATTTTCCCTTCACACATTACCAACCATCCGTCAAACAAGGGGAATCCCAATCCCTGAAGAAACTTGGAAAGTGAAAACCCACAATTTTTAACTGGACTATAAACCAATTGATCACAATCCGAGGTAGTTACATTTGCTTCAATCTCGAGCTTGTTTGTTAGCTTGCTACAAACTTGCACTTCTATTTAGTTCGAAAACACGACACATTATACACACCACTTGATATACCCAAATATCAAACAACGCAAATTTCAGAGATGATTTATCATTTCCTTTAGGTTTTAAGAAAGGTTAAAGCAAGAAAACCTAGCAAAACAAGTTGAAATCAATTGTCACAATTGAGCAATTGAAGTGTAGTGAAGAATCAATAAAAATACCATTTCCCAGTAACACATGACATGACACTGACAAAACTTGACAACCCCCATATTTCCCAATCATCAATAAATCAAATCCACATTAATTTAATCTATGAAAATTGATAAAGCAAGCAAGAAACACCAACAATAAAAACTAACAAAAGTTTAAAAATTAGGTAAAATTAAAGTAAAATGCCAAAAAAGCCCTTACCTTAACAGGAAATGACCCCGGTGGAAACTTGGTAGTGAGCAACTCCCGCAACCTCCTCACAGCCTTAACCTTATTAGCCAATATATCAAGCAACGGCAACACCTCCTCCGTCTTCAACGGAAAATCATCCGTCAGCCACACCGTCGGCCGTAAACTCTTCACATACTCTTTCTCCTTCGTCTTCACCTCGGCCGAGGATGCCGCCACTACCGGTATCCTCGACCCCTCATTCACTGAAGAAGCTCGCCGCCTCTCCGGCACCACCGGTATCCTCGACGCCTCATTTACACTCGAACCTCGCCCCCTCTCCATTATCGGTATCCTCGACGCCTCATTAACACTCGAACCTCGCCCCCTCTCCAATACCGGTATCCTCGACGCCTCATTGACACTCGAACCTCGCCGCCTCTCCGCCACCTTAGACGACGGCGCAAAATTAATATCGACGCTTTTCCTCCCAACCGACACCCACTCTCTCTCCTCTTTCACAAAACTACTATGCCTCCTCTTATCATCAAAATTCAACTCAAAATTCTCTGCCACAAGAAAATCATCTTCTTCATCAAGCTCTAATGGCAGAACTTGTTCATCTCTAGAACTCACTTTCCTCGACCTAAAACTAAACACTACATTCTGTACGTCGAAAACCTTCGCCTTCCATTCTCCGACGCTTTCAATCTTCTCTTGCCGACGCCAATTTGTGCGGGGAATTAACTCCGCCTTAGTGACGTCCATTCCCGGTCGGTAAACGCTTGTTTGAGAGCAAAACGCCGCCACGTCATCATCCGTCATTGGTGATCCGGCGTTTTCGAAAGCGTCGAAAATTTTGCCGTCGTCGCGGTTGAGAACGATTAGAGAACCTTCTGGAATGTCTTTTTCAGGGTCGCCATCGCCGAGGAAGAGGAAGCTTTGATCAGCTCGTTGGATTTTCATGCCGTCAAATCCAGCGAGTGTTGTGTCGGCGCGTAAGTTTCCGTCGCGCTTCCATATTCTGTCATTATCAACATTAATTTAGCGATATTAGTACAATCTTTATGAAATTTTAAAGCTTAATGCAATCAATTATCTAATTATTAGTTAATTAATTGTAACTTAATGCTGGTTCAGTTGAGCGTTTGAGTAATTAAAAAAACTTAAATGTTGCAAACCTGTAATTAGGACGAATCTTAAGCTAAATTTGTAAACTATGTAAAATTAAAAATTAAAAAATTTGAAATTTATATTCAGTACTCTGTAGAGTTTTTTTTTTTTTTTGTAACGAGATGAAATTGAAACTTAAATTTTCAAAAATTCAAAATTATTTTCCACCAAACGTCATAAAGTCTTGCATAATTGCATTGTATAGAGAAATGTCGATTAAAATAGATTAAAAAATCTAACATAGGTAAAACTGTAGATTGACTCCAGTTACTTTCCACTACACAATTCATTGATACCATTTAAATTTAACATGGAATACATTATAATCCGTAATTACGTAAGAATGTGAGAGTGTGTAATTTTACGACCCGGGGTGTAACGTAACATAACAACGTAATAACAAGTCAACAGCACCCGGGTCGTGGAACTAAAGGGTAGAATAGAGAATTAGTGATGGAATTACCGGTAAGTATCAGAGGGGGCAATTTTGCCAATAAAAGGAACAAAAGAGGATTCAAAATGAAATTGAATCTCCAAATAAAAATCCCTCATTCTCCTAAGAACAGCAAGTAACCTCGGAAGACGACGGCGCCACTTAGCCCAAGCAGCAAGATGATGATGCTGAACAAGAATCCTGGCAATTTCCAGTTTCCGGCGACACACGGCATCCTGAAGAGGGTTCCACCCGGAGGAGTTTTGAAGTGACACGTCAGCGCCGGCGGAGGCGAGGAGTTGAGCGGAGACGGCGTCGTTTAAGCGGACAGCGAGGTGGAGGGGAGTGTCACGGAAAGGGATATCGTCGCGGCGGTCGAGGAGGGAGGAGATCTGATCGGAGAGTTTTTCTTGGAGGAGTGAGTCGGACTCGGAGGTGACTCGGGTCGGGTCGGCGAGTTTAGGGAGGGTTGAGAGGAGGCGGGTTAGTGTGGGGTGGTCGTGGAGTGCGACGGCGTAGTGGGCTGGGCTGTGGGAGTAGGATGCTGGGTTAATGGGCTGGGCCTGGGCTGATGATGGGTGAGGTGGTGGTTTCGACATTGGAGATGAGTGAGTGAGTTGCAGTGAGAATGCTTAGGGGGTGGAGAAAGGAGGGAAGAAGGAGGTGATAAAGGGGAGATGAGGGTAGTTTGGTAATTTTAGGAGGAGAGAGAAAGAGAAAGGGGAAGAGAGTGTAGAGAGAGAAGTGGACAACACGCAAGGACAGAATGGAAGAACAAGAAGGGAGAGAGGGAGAGCGCGTCTTTTGTTGAGGATGTGAGAATATCAAATACGGACGTCTTGGATTTTATTTGTCTCTTTTTATTTTTCTTTTTGGATTTCTTTCTATTGTGTCTTTTTCACTTTTATTTTTATTTTTATTTTTAATTTGTGAGAATTAGAGATTTTTAATTTGTGCGAACTAGAGATTTTGTAAACTAGAGGAATGAGGAAAAAGTGATTTGTTTGCCGCGCCGTTTTTAAGGTTAGCATATTTTTAGTTTCATATGGAGTTTTCTACTACGTATTCACTCTGTCCCTAATTGTTTGCTTCACTATTATTTTTAAGGTGTCTTCAAAAGATGGACATTTTTTAAATGAGTATAATAAAATTATGACCATTGTAATTGAATGAGTCACAACCCTCCAATTAATAAAATTCATCATATTCATCCATTTGTTGACTTTAAAATACACTTTATCAACACAAAAAAAAAAGTCGAAGGACATGGAATTTATAATTTATCTTACTAGATGTTTTCATTTTTTTTTATCTTCAATGTGAATTGACTGGTTTCTGGAAACTAGAGACAAATTTCATAACTTTTTATCATTTTCTTCGTTTTGTCCTCCATTTTTCTGGTTTTCTTTGATGGAGGATGATTTGTTTTTTGATAAATTTGATGAAAGAATTATGAACCTTGCAATATATAATGCGATAGATAGGTTTATTGTTAATAAACTATAATTTAATGGAGATGGGACAATCATTTGAACTTAGAAATTGCAAGATCGAATATGCAGCAATGGCAAAGTTCAGAATTTTTGTTTTAGTAATTGTTTTTTTTTTTAAAAAAAAAAAATCATAATCAAGAAAACTGCTTTTTTATTATTTTTTTCATTTCTTATTAAAAATTAAAGTCAATTGGATGAATGGACAAGATTAAACATTAAAAAATATAGGGCCAAGATTAAAACTAACTACAATAGCTACAATTTTATTGTAGCCATTGAATAGTCTTTCCCAAAAGATTGCCTCATATACTACTTTTGACATATTTTTCCACTTGCACTCTCTCTATCTCTCTCCTCATTGATATTTGTGTCAACCCATGTGCACCATTTTTTTACCCAAAGCCTTATTAAAGTGAATTTATGGTTTAGGGTAAACAATTGGGGACAGAGGGAGTATTTACTTTTGGTTTTGATAGATAGTGGACTTTCACATTGAACTATTGAAAGATAATTTTGACTACTAATAAACTTGGTTATATTATAAAGTAAAAATTACAAAATAAAAAGATACTCCGTAAGTAGTATACATGAGAAATATTTAATAAACTTTCAAAAAAAAAATCCAATAATAATTTATCAAATAGAGTAACATTTAATATTCAATAATAATTAAACGAATTGGAAATTCATTATAGATATTTTTGGAGTCTAAACTAAACTAATAAAGGGTTTAGGCCCTGTTCACTTCACCTTAAAAAAATAATATTCAATTAAAATAATTTCAGTTCAGTAAAAATCAGTAACCTTAAAGAAGAAATATAACTGAAAATCAGTAAAAATAATTTCAGTTCAGCAAAAATAATTCCAGTTCAGTAAAATTAATTTCAGTTCAGCAAAAATAATTTAAATTTAGTAAAAATAATTTCAGTTCGGTAAAAATAAGGCGAAGTAAACGGGGCCTTAGTCTTATCAAACGAGATCTAATTCATTGAGAATTTTGTATGTGTATAGGAATGTATAACTGTAGAATTAATTACACACTAATTGGAGCTTTTATGTTTTGTGGAAATTTATTTTGCTCATTAATAACAATTAGAAATTAAATGAATACCCTTTGATATACCTAACAACTTGCTTGTGAGTGTACGTCTTAGCCTATTTGTTCATTAATAACGATGAAGAAGGGTACCCTTCAATACATTAACAACTTGTATGTGTGTGTACGTCTTTGCCTCTATGTGTTTATCAAGCTTAGGTTAGTATTAATTAAGAACATAATAATTCAACGAGGTTAATAATTAGATTATCAAAACATAATTATATAAGTTAATTTTCCATTGTACTTTAAGTTTACACTTCATTACTATTTAATACAATTTTCATCAACAAAATTAGTTGAAAGGATTTTAATAAAGAGTAATTATTTCAAACTTTAAAAGGTTGAAGAACAAGAACAAGAACAATTTCTCTCATAAAATACAATTGTTGCACCACAAAACAAATTAGCACTGTGTAAAAAAATCTTCCAGATGATTTATTTAACCAACAATATAATATTGCTACTCTTGTTTCATTAATTAAAACAATGTTCTACTGTGTCTTGATTTACCCTCAATTATCAAAAAAATAAAAAGAAAAAAATAAAATATATATATATATATATATATATATATATATATATATATATATATATATATATATATATATATATATATATATAAATGTATGGAATCACTTGATGTGAGCTTTTCATCAATAGTTTGACCTACGAATTGAGATAATCTAAAGCAAAATGATCTCAGTAGGTCAAACTCATGCAAAATAACTTGTAAAATGTCCCATTTATAAAAAACAAAAGTCTCAAATAAAATCTAATAAGATGAAGTTCAAATAAATAACACTCCATTCTAATTAAAGTGCTCGTTTATATTTTTCATGGTCTAGCTTTAATAATTTTGAGTAAATAAAATTCAATTAATAAATCAAAAGAAAATAATTATGTGAGATATTATTAGATTTGTTTCCACATAGCTTTATACAAGTTATATATTCAGGGTCTGTTCTCTTCAGATTATTTTCAGTTCAGTTCAGCTCTAATAAGTTCAGTTCTTAATTTCCTTCTCTCATAAAATATTCAGTTCAGTTCATCTCCAATAAGTTTAGTTCAGTCAATCAAAACAGACCCTCAAAATAGCCAGAATGATGAGCTATTACTTAGTATAAATCAAACTTAGCTTCTCAGTCAATAATTTAGTGCACACAAAACAAGCAAAATAACATAAGTTTCTTTCTTGAGTAGTTAAATTCCCAAAAAAAGTTGTTTAAAACGAGTAGAAAAATAAGGGGCTAAAATAATTGAAAGGAGGGAGCAAGAGAAAGAGGCCAAAACCTTTGAAAAGAAAAGGAAAAGGAAAGGTGAGGAGGAAGAAGGGGTTTGTCAGGTGGAATGGTAACCAAAGCCAAAAAGAGCCAAAGTTTAAAACAGGGTTATTTGTCTGTGATTACCTAGACCATTTCTCCCCTATTACCAATTTCACTCCCTACTATGCTTACATTATAAACCCATTCTCCTTATTTCACTCTTTCAATTGCTTACTCTTACAATATACAATTTCACAAAGTAACAACACGCTTGTATCGTGTCTCTGTACGTATCATTTTAATTTTCATGTCTGTTAATGTATAACTTCAATATCCTAAGGTTTGATATAGTTTGTAAATATATGTACTCTTTATGTTGAAACTTATCCGATAAAAGTTTGCATATTAGTATTAATTTTTTAAATATTAACCAATAATTAATGCAAAATTTTAAAATACAGAGTATGTATGTACTTTATATTGTGTATCAAAAGTAGTTATATCCTCATTTTCTTCAAATGGTATGAACTATGAACTACTCCCTCCGTTTTTAAATACTTGTTCCACTTTTCTTCTCCGGCCGTTTTTAAATACTTGCTTCATTTCCTTATTTGGAAATTTTTTACAATATTTAATTAATTTCTCTCACCAAGTGGACCCAATAATATTAATTTCATATTCTCTCTCCTTTAGTTCTCTCCACTACTTTTGGGTTTTTACAATTTTTTATTCTTCCACCAACCCCACTACCTCTATATTTTATTAAAATTGTACAAAAATCACTTACTAAAAAAGGAAAGATTCTTATAATGGGACTTTAATTTTAATTTACCAAAAAAGGAATAGGGGAATCTAATTATCTAATAAAGAGACGAAAAGAATAATGTTTTCTTCCACATAATGCACATGTTAAAAAAAAGAAGGAAGTAATCATTTAGATAGGGATAAACTATCCAAAATTTGATACTCTATAATAAAAATGTGACTTACTTGTTAGTGTGTAGAGTCTTCAACACACATATTTAACTTTTTGAAGAAATATAAAAAAATTTCATATGACAACTGTTTTTAATCGTATGTATTTATTTTACAAAATACTGTTAAATCCACAAATAATACCCGATCGATATACGAGTAGTTGGTCAAAGAATCCCGAGTATAACATAGATAACATGCGATAAGACTAAAGATGGGCACGGGCCGTGCCGGCACGCGGGCGGCACGGGCCCGGCACGACTCCGGCACGGCCCGGCACGGGCACGGTGGCCGGCACGGCACGGCACGGCGGCACGCCGGCGTGCCGTGGGCCGTGCCGTGAACACCTTTTTTGGGACCGGCACGGGCACGGCCCGTGGCACGGCGGGCGGCACGGTGGCCGGCACGTGGGCCGGCACGCCGGCACGACCCGCCGGCACGGCACGTGGCACGGCCCGGCACGGCTCGGCACGGCCCGGCACGGCACGGCCCGTGCCACTAGCCGTTGGAATATGGCCGTTTATGGCCGTTTTCCAACAGCTATAAACGGCCATATTTTCCACCCCATTTCCCACCCAAATCCCCTATAAATACCTCATATTTTCCTCCAAAATTTTCACAATTCATCAACTCATCTCTTCTCTCTTATTCTCTAATTTTCTTACTCCCAAATTCTCAATTCTCAAATTTCTAAAAAACATACAATCTTCCTCTCTTTTGTGAAAAGAAAAAAAAAATTCCTACTCTCTTATAAATTTTACATTTTTACTATTATTACTTGTACTAGTCTACTACCAAAAAAAAAAAAAAAAAAAAAAAAAAAATTGTTATATTTACATTCGGGAAATTAAAAATTCGGGAAATTATAAATTTGGGAAAGCATTGAAGCGTCATTGTAAGATCTAACTTAACTTTATTTTAATTGTTATTGTTATTGTTATTGTTATTGTTACTATTATTGTTATTATTATTAATTTATTATCATTATTATTATTATTATTATTATTATTATTATTATTATTATTATTATTATTATTATTATTATTATTATTATTATTATTATTGGAACTACTTAATTATATAAAAACTACTTTCTATTTTAATTGTGGGTTATTTGGATTGTTGAAATCTGTCTAAGGCGGGATTTGGGCTCTGGACAACGTCGCTCCTAACCTCTCCTACCTGGGATCTCATTGATCCAAGTAATCTACTATTATTATAATTATTTTTGAAAATTTAATTTATATAAAAACTACTTACTAATTAATTCTCATTGATCTCATTGTTGTTAATTGTTACTTTGTTATTGTTAGTTGTGTTATTATTATTAATTAATCATGGCATCAAACCCGAACGTTTCCTCCTCCTCTAGAAAAGCCAAGTCAACACGTAGGGAATCACCAAACCCAAACACTTCAATGTCTATGCCCCCCCCTAACATGCCCTTTCCCTCTCCTAACATGCCCTTTTCAAACACTTCCACCCCTTTCTTTCATCCCCAAAACACGGGAGGGCAAGAACAAATGGATGATATGGCTCCTTGGACCCAATTTCAACAAACCCAATTTCAACAATATGAATTTCCTTTTCCTCCTCCTCCTCCTTCCCAAGGTAGCCAAACACAAGCTTCCGGGTCGAGTGAACCATCCACCCATAATCCTAACATATTAGAGTGGTGTACCGAAGAGGATTTTGCTCAAACCAAAAGAAAGAGTGGATGTTGGGTACATTATCAATTAAGTAAAGATGGAAAAAAATGCAAGTGTCGGACTTGTGGTAAAATTTTCTCGGCCGATACCAAGGGAGGGACGGGACACCTTACTAGGCATACAAAAAAATGTGGTGGACCATCTAGTGATCCAACCCAACCTAAAATTTCTCAATTCCATCCACAAGGTTTCATTTACAATTACGATAGAGATAGGGATGAACTTGGGAGAATGCTTGTACATGCAGAACAACCTTTTCTTTTCGCCGAAAATGATGCCTTCAACAACTATATTAACCGAGCACTACAACCAAAACACAAAAAAATGTCCCGAAAAACCGTTCGATCTGCTGCCATGAAGACTTATCTAGAGTACAAATTGAAATTAGTAAATGAATTAGCTAATCTTCCTTGTAGAGTTTCTTTAACCGCCGATGCATGGGATGGTGGGTACGGACTTCACTATTTATGTGTTACTTGTCATTGGTTAGATAATGAGTGGATGTTACAAAAACGCATCATTCATTTCAAAATGCTTGAATACCCTCATACCGGTCTTAACATTTCACATCATTTAATGGAAGCTATTGATGCATATAGTCTTAGGGATAAAATCATGTCTATGACTTTCGATAACGCAACTTCTATGACATATAGTGCGAATTTGGTTAAACCCCAATTAACCGATTTAGTATTAGATGGAGAAGCACTTCATGTTAGATGCATTTGTCATGTTCTTAACTTGTGTGTGAAGGATGGAACACAAGCAATTGGTCCATTTTATCACAAAATAAGGAATGCTATTTGCACTATTAATAGCTCTAACATGAGATATCAAGAATGGAAAGGTTTTTGCAGGCAACAACGGATAAAAACCATAAAAATAGCACCGGATTGTCCAACTAGGTGGAACTCCACCTATGAAATGTTGAGTCGGGCAATCGAGTACAAGGTTCATTTAACACTTTTTTATAATATGAAATATCCACAAAATGCTTTACTTGAAGATGATTGGGCTAATTGTGAAAAATATATGCAGTTTTTACAATTACTATATGGTATGACACATTGTTTTTCTTCTGTATATAATCCTTGTGCTCATTCTTTTCTTAGCAATGCATGTTTACTTGCACAACTTTTTGCGGAACACCGATCACAACACGTTTATCGTGGATATCTTCCATCCATGGAGGATAAATGGCGTAAATATTACACCAATATTCCTAAGATTTATATTTTTGCTTCTATTTTAGATCCTAGACAAAAATATGATGGCACCTTTTTATTAATTGATATTTATTATAGTAACATGAATTTTGAAGATGATGTTGAAACTTTTAAAAATAAGGTGACGGATGAGTTTTTTAATTTATATAATGTTTATGAAAGTAAATATGGAACCGTGTCTCGATTTGCCCCTTCTCAAACATCCAAAAATGTAAGTAAACGGGCCAAAGGTTTATTTGCACAAGCTGCTAACTTGATGTCTAAGTATTCAGGTACAGAATCATCATCATCTAGGAGAACACAAAGCGATGTTTCGGAGTTGCAAATGTACTTAAGTTACGACTTCATGAAAGGCATGGACGACGAAGAGAAGTTTGGCCTCGACATCCTCGATTGGTGGAAATCACAAGCCGTGAAACATCCAATTTTGTCGGCAATGGCTCGTGATATTTTTGCTATCCAAGTCTCCTCCGTTGCTTCCGAAAGAGCTTTTAGTGCGTCGGGAAGAGTTCTAGACGATAGAAGAACAAGACTAAAACCCGAAACACTTGAAATGTGTGTTTGCTTCAAGGATTGGTTGGATGCCGAAACACGTTCTCAAGATCGTACTTATGCACAAAACGACGACGATGAAGGAACGTCGACTTCTTTTAGTTCTCATACTTCTCAATCCACTCAATTGGCGGATGACCTTGAACCTCTAGGAGACGAAGACGAAGATGAAGACGAAGGCGAAGACGAAGACGACCAATAATAATTACATGATTACATATTTACATTATACAATATTGTATTCTTTTTGTATTATCGAACTTCGTATTCCGTATAATAAATGAAGTTATTCAATATTCATACACTATTGTACGATTTTTAATTATCATTACTTATTTTGTAATTTTGTATTATTGAATTATCGTACATTCGTACCGGCTACCGTCATATAATAAAATAAGTTATTCTTCAATTTTTTATGTTTTCGGATTATCGCACTCGTATTTTTTTTTTTTATATGCATTTTTATTTTTAATTCGTTTTTTTTTAACATTTTTTTTTTAAAAAAAAAAAAAAAATATCAAGAGGCACGGTTTGGCCCGCGGCACGGCACGGCCCGTTAGGCACGTGGGCCGTGCCGTGCCGTGGGCCGGGGTGTGCCAATTGCCGGCACGGCACGGCACGGCCCGCCGTAGAACCGGCACGGCACGGCACGGCACGGTCACCACCCCGGCACGGCCAGGCACGGCCCGCGGCGGCACGGGCACGGCCCGTGCCCATGTTTAGATAAGACGTCTAAAATATGAAATTCTATCTGAAAATTTCCTTATCGTTTTAGTGTTTTACTACATTAACCGAGTGGCATTACCGATTGGTTATTTCGCATCACACTTTCATATTACTATTTTTGGAATAATGCTCCTAAAAATTTCCAAGGTAATTCAATACTTCAACTAACATACATGCATGCAATATGACATAAACTTTTTTACTTGTCACCATCGGTATGCCTAAATTTACCAAAGCATAGGTATCATTATTTGCAACAATTTACTTATCATTTTTTTTTCCTTGCTAATTGCTTATATAAACACTACTTGCAACATACGTACATACTCCCTCCGTCCCTTTTGATAGTCACTTATGCCATTTTTGGTGACTCAAAATGTTAGTCACATTTGCTTTTTTCAAGGACCATTAATATTATTTTTTTACCAAAATTCTCTCTCATTTGCATTTATGTAAATTTAACTTTTCCATGTACTTTAATTACTTTTTCTCTTTAGTTTTTTGCATACCCAATGTAAATTTACTTTTTCAATATACTTTTGCTACTTCTTATTTATGTTTATTAATTCCCGTGATTTTATAATAAAAGTGAATATCAAAAGGGGACAGAGGGAGTATATAAATATATATATTTGAAAATGCCTTCACTATTTTCTAGCTTGTTTAGTCGCTTCTCAACTTCCACCCATCAAGTTGCTTGTGAAGAAGAAGCATTAGCAAGCCAAAAGAAAACTAGTGAGTCCAAGAGCGAATCTGAGATCAAGAGATCTTCGGTGCCAATTGTGGTGCCTTATTTTCCCGTGGAAGCAAGATTATCTTGCTTATGATGATGAGTAATTTTCCGACAATTTCAAGGTGTTTAGTCGTTTAGAGATATTTTTCATGCAAATTAAATGTATATACACTATATCGTGTGTTCTTATATATAATGTGCCATCAATTTTTCATCTTTAATTATTGCAACATTATCTATCATAAAACTTATACATTTAGGCGAACGCACCCTACATAATCATAATAATATAATACTAAAACAGACACCAAGAATGACACGTGTCATTTCCTGGTGCTGTTTTTTCCCTCCAAAATCCTCTTCCCCTTTTTTTTTAACCAATGCCATTAATTACCTTTTATAAGCTATACACAAAATATTTACCAAATCATATCATATAATTGTGATTATTTTGATTCATATACTTTTTATTTCTGTAATTAATATTTTCCATTCTAGCTATGTAAATTTTAGACTACTATCTAATGTAATTTTAAATAAATATACAGTTTCCAAATGTTTAACATACAATCCTAAAGTAAAATTAAATTAACTTAGGTTAAAAAATATACATCAAAAAGTTAAAAAAAAAATATTTTTCAAGCAAAATTTATGTTAAATTTATAATAATAATAATAATAATAATAATTAAAAATTTTGGTGAATACGACGGGTAAAATATATACTTCGTATAAGATTGTAGTTACTGAAGTAGAATATATGACAAGAAAATGTTAATCTTTTATTATTTTTTTTTCCGCGGGAGATAGAAAATGAAGGAATCTACTTCTATTATATAATTAAGTGGAACAATATTAATTTATTTTTCAATTAATAAATTGAAATTATAAAAAATACTAATAACTTACCATACTATTCAAATTACATTCCTTTATTTTTGTATCCACCATTAGTAAATAAGCTCTTATTACTAATTGAATTATCTTTGTTTTATTTTCCTACAGAATAAATAATTAATAATTTGATTTATAAACCGTGCATCGCACGGGCACTATACTAGTAATATAATATGACGCTCTCCTACACGGTGAAACGTGGCGATTCTCTTAGTTATATATAGTTTTTATATTTAACAAAATATGTACTGGGCTGGGCTGGACTGTAAGAAACCTAATATGTACTGGGCTGGGCTGGGCTGTAAGAAAACCTAATATGTACTGGGCTAGGCTATAAGAAAACCTTATTATATTTAATGCCTTTTTTAACAAGATCAATATTCCTGTCAAAAAAAAAAAAAAAAAAAAGAAAGAAGGATCAATATAACTAGAAACCAATTTCTTGTCTTTGTTCAACCCATTACTAGTACCAACTGATATGTGTGCATTGTAGGCATTTGTAGCCCACTGGATTGCTGATAGTTGAACCATTACAAGCCTTATGAAGACGATAGACCATTAAAGTACTACTCAAGTAGTCAAGTCTTTGTATACATTCGTTCTCAATTCTCCTATAAACGCAACCCCATACTATTTTCACCCACTCCTTTAATCATCTCTTGTAATTTACATGCTACAACAAACATAATCACGTCGATTTTATTAGCTGGATCCATGTCAATATACAGTTTGAAATAAAATATAGTGGGCATTTGGGCAATGACTAATGAGTCTCTCCTTTTAGATTTTGGGTCTCACCTTCCGTTCCTTTTGAGTACTAACCTTTTTTCTAATAAAACTTAATACAAGTAGCTATTTTCAAAACATGGGATACAACGTCCAAAATTTGAGTTTTTGTATATTATACTTAAAATACATTATTTGTTTAGGCAAATTTGTCAAAAAAAACATTTTAGATGTACCATTTTGCGAAAAAAAAACTTTTAAAAGCTTTTTTGTAAAAGAAAACCCAAACACACCTAATTTTTGTTGAAGACAACCTGATACCTCTAATTCACCTAACTAACCACTATTTAATTCTAATTACTCTCTAATTCTCACTTAACTATTTAATAATAAAATTAGTTTATAAATAAATAAAAAAAAAACAAAAACCACCATCTCCACCACCAGCCATCCACCCACTCCTTTCCCCCTCCCTAGCAGCAGCCACCAACTAAGCCACTAGAATCGTTACCCCCATCCAAACCAACCACGAAAACCACCCCATCCACAACCTAACACCAGTTAGCCTACCATCGCCAGTCCACCACGAAAATACCCACACCCAGAAAAATCAACTCAACCACGAATTCTCGAAATACAACATTGTGTTCCAAAGAAGGTCGAGAACAATAATCAGAGTTTGCACAATTGGAAGTCGATTCAACAATCGTGGCAGACATGGCCCTTCGATCCGTTCAAGTGGTGAGCAAGTGCTTCCTCGCGAAAGAAGTCGGGGCGGGCAAGGGTCCTCCTCTTCCCGTGGAAGGAGGAGAGAGAAATTCTGAAATTAAAGTCTTCAATTGATGAATTAGGTTTTTTGTGAGATAATTTAAGGAAGTTGAGAGGGAGAAGCCATTGATAACCATGATTGAGTTAGGAGAGAGAAATATGAAATTAGGAATTTTTGGAGGAAATTGATGAAGAAGAAAGGAGGGGGTAAAGGGGAAAGGGATGTGGGTCGCCGGGCCGACAGTAGGGGTTCGGCTCAAATGGGGGAGGGGGCTGCTGTCAAGGGAGGGGGAAGGGAGAGGGAGGGGTGGCTGACTGGCTGGTGGAGAGGGTGGTGGTTTTTTTTTTATTTTTTTAAATTATAAATTAATTTAGTTATTAAGTAGTAAAATGAGAATTAGAGGTTAATTAGAAGAAATTAGAGGTTAATTAAGTGAATTAGTGGGACTAGGTTGTTTTAAACAAAAAAAATTTAATTCCGGGTTTTCTTTTACGAAAAAGCTAAGGCTTTTTTTTAGCAAAATGGTGCATCTACATGGTTTATTTTTGACAAATTTGCCTTTGTTTTATTACTCGATTGATATGATTGTGCAATCTATAACGTACATGATAATTGGGGAAAGGGTAGGGTATATTTGGTGTACAAGATTCCCTTGTACACCACCAATGAATTTTTGTCAACTCAGCCAAGATAAGAGGGAAATGATAAGAAAGATAACCCACTTCAAAATAAGATTCCCTTTCTACCAGTAAAAAGATTGATGTATAAGATTTTTTCTGTACACCAAGTGTATCTTCTTGGAAATTGACCACAAAGAAATATACTCGTAACAAAATTTCATATGATAATTATTGGACTTAGGGATGGCAATCCAGTCCGGATTCGACCCTACTCCGCCCCGATCCGAGGTAAAAAAATCCGCTCCGAGTCCGAGAAAAAAGTAATCAGAGTTCGACTCCGTTAAAATAATCCGACTCCGAGTCGGAGGAGGGTCGGAGTCGGATCCTACAAAAAATACGAGAAAAAAATCCGACTCCGACAAATGTCCGACTATGACGGATTATCCGACTCCGATTCCAATAAATAGTGGATTTTTGTGCGGGTCATGTTGGCATTTTGTAAGGTCCAAATAGCCCAATTTCTCAAAGTATATTGAATAACGAAAAAAAACTCGAAGTCGAGTTGGGTCGGATCAGAGTCGGAGGTCGAATAATGAAGTCGGAGTCGAAGTCGGAGTCTCGGAGTCAGATGCCGGAGTCGGAGTCGGATTTAACCTCCGACTTCCTGTCGAATCAAAGTCGGATTTAGCATAATCCGCTCCGAGTTCGATCCGTTGCCATCCTAGTTGGACTACTTTTATTTCAGTCGCCCCTTCTATTTCATGATTCACCAACTTTGTTTGAGGTTGAAATTTGACTTATCCATGTCAACTTCAAGAGTAATAAGACTTGGTCATCTTAACCGAGTGGAATCATATGATTGGTTATATAGCATCACACTTCTCATGTTACTATTTTTGAAATATTCATTTATTGTATCTTTTCCAAGAAATTTCTACGCAATTCAATATATCAACGTATATACATGCATCATGCCACCAACTTTTATACTTGGTCACCAAGTATTCCTAAGTTACCTTTTCACAACATCTCTATATATAAACTTGAAAATTGAAACATAGGTATCATTTGCAACAACATATCCTCCTTTTCTTACTAGTTACTTTGTTAAGATATCTCATATTAAAACACTACTTAATTGCAACAAAAATATTATTGAAAATGCCTTCATTTTCTAAGTTGTTTAGTTGCTTCCCAACTTCCACACATCAAGTTGCTTGTGAAGAAGCATCAGCAAGCCAAGCCAAAACTAGCGATGAGTCCAAGAGCAACTCCGAGATCAAGAGATCTTCAACGCCGATAGTGGTGTCTCATTTTCCGGTGGGAGCAAGATTTTCTCTCTTATGATGAGCAATTTTTTAACAATTTTGAGGCGTTTAGAGATATCATATCGTTTTGGGTAAATTAAATATGTGTAGACACCTTAACACGTGTTTTTGATATGAGGCAACATTTTTCCATCTTAATTGTTGCATCATCATGATCATAGCTTATATATTTGGGTGCATATGAAGTATAATATATGAGAGTCCCACTAGTCGCATATAGTCCCTATATGCAAAAATGCATATAGGAGGGCAAAAGTGGAAAAGCGCTGAGGTTTGACATCCAGAATGGTACTTTTTATGGTTACAGTGGTACATTTTTTGTACTGTTATGCATGTATATTGTACCATTAGATCTTAGTACTACTATTATATCTCACAATGGTATAATATTTTGATGTACCATTTACATACTTATTTGTACTATTAGCATAATATTTATACCACTACAACTTTTAATGGTACTATTTACCTATCAAATGGTACTTTATACTCCAACTACAACTTCAACTTTATTACTACATTGCCATCCTATATGCAATGTTTGCATATAGGAGCTATGCGCCAGACCTTCTCCAATATATGATTTGAAGCTCTCCTTACATGGTGATCCATGACGTTTCTTTAATTGGCTAGAGTATTAGAAGTATTACATTTTCTAGCATCAATAATTTTCTTATTGCTACGATTTTGTTAATTGTTACTCCATATACTTGTATGTAATAATATCAGGCCTTTTATAGTGGAATGAACTAATGATAAAATTGTTATGTTGTACCGTTTTGAGAGAGCGAGTTGTGTAATACTCGGTACATAAACCTGCTTACATAAATTATTTTTACAAATAAATACAAATTAAATATATATGATAATAAGCAAACGGAATACGAATTAAGAAGACAATATATCATATACATGACCTGATGTGGTTTGATATTTTCTAATATAGTCTATTTTGGTCTAATTACAATAAGAATATGTAATAAGAATATGATGAAGAGAACAAAACTTAATTTAGCTTATACACTGTATTTATTTATTACCTTAAGAAAAAAGAAAAATGGGGAATAAGGGCATCGAGGTAATGCATAGGGTCACGAAAGTCGATTTGAAAACATATAATAAGTCGTACGATGAAGAGTAATATGAACGAAATAGATGCAAGAGGATTTGCTCAGATATGCAGAGAGAAAAGAGGGAGAGAGAATAGAGGGAATATTAGGTCATTGCTCATTGATTTCCAAGGACTGAGTACAGCAGCATATATACACACTACAGGAAAAAAATAACAGCCATATTCTACAGCTAATCATTGGCTAGCAACAATACAATCAACATGGAAAATATCACAATATCAGCTGCTATGACTGAAGTGCCCTTGAGCTGTAGTTGGCCTCATTACCCCCCCTCAAGCTGAGAGGCAGGTGGAGAATAGACTCCCAGCTTGAGAAGCAGGTCATTGTGTTGCTTGACAGACAGAATTTTGGTGAAAACATCAGCCACTTGGTTATCAGTAGAAACATGTTGTGTTTCTATCTCACCAGTTTTGATCATATCCCTGACATAGTGACAGTCAATCTCGACATGTTTGGTTCTCTCATGCATCACAGGGTTTGCTGCTATTGCCAAAGCTGCCTTATTGTCACATTTGAGCACAGTAGAGTGGAGATGAGTTAAATTCAAGTCCTTGAGTAATGCCTTGATCCATGTTACTTCACAAGCTGTCAGAGCCATTGCTCTGTATTCTGCTTCAGATGATGAACGTGCCACTACTGTTTGTTTCTTGGACTTCCAGGATATTGGTGAATCACCAAGCAAAATGCAGTAACCTGTAGTGGATCTTCTAGAGACAGGACAACTAGCCCAGTCACTGTCACAGTAAGCAGTGAAAGTTGCAGATGAAGCTGAAGCAAGTAAAATCCCTTGAGAAGGTGTGCCAGCCAAGTAACGAAGAAGCCTCTTTGAAGCTTGCATATGCACAGTTGTGGGATTGTGCATAAATTGGCTTAGAAGTTGGACAGTGAATGAAATATCAGGTCTAGTCACTGTAAGATAGATCAGTTTGCCAACCAACTGCTGAAATGGAGCAGGATCTGGTAGTGTATCACCCTTTCCAGCATATAGCTTCAAATGGGTATCCATGGGAAGCCTTAAAGGCTTGACATTGAGCATACTGTATTCCTTTAATAAATCAGCAGTATATTTCTTTTGAGAGACAAAAATGCCATTTTCTGATCTATCAATCTCCAAACCAAGAAAATACCTCAAGGGTCCCAAATTCTTCATATGAAACTTGGAAGAGAGCAAGTTTTTAAGGAGATCAATCTCCTGCTGATTATTCCCAGTGAGCAGCAAATCATCTACATAGACCAACACTGCTGTGAAACTGTTGTTGCTACATTTTATGAAGAGGCTGTAGTCTGCTTTGGATTGTTTGAAACCAAAGGAAATGATGGTTTCAGAAAGCTTAGAAAACCACTGTCTGGGTGCTTGTTTTAGCCCATACAGTGATTTTTTAAGCTTGCACACCAGAGTAGGGTGTTTGCTGGGAACAGGACAGGAAGATGTAACAACAATTCTGCTGCCAAAATGAGAGTATCCAGGTGGTAAAGACATGTAAACATCCTCAAACAAATCACCATGCAAAAATGCATTGGTGACATCCATTTGAGTGGTGTGCCAGTTAAACATTGCAGCCAAAGCCAAAATAGATCTCACTGTTGTCATCTTTGCAACAGGGGCAAAGGTCTCTTTGTAGTCTATGCCATACTGTTGTCTGCATCCTAACACCACAATTCTTGCTTTATGTCTCTCTATGGTGCCATCTGATTTGAACTTTGTTTTATAGACCCACTTGCTGCCTATAATTTTCTTACCAGCAGGAAGAGATGTGACTTCCCAGGTGCCATTTTTCTCACATTGAGTGAGCTCAAGATTCATGGCATCAACCCAATTCTTGTATGAGACAGCTTGTTTGTAATGAACTGGATCAATTGTATCAGCAAGAGAAGTGAGGAAACAATGAAATTCAGGTTGAATTTCTTGAACTGTAACATTTGCAGAATGTTTATCATTTCTTTTCTTTGGTTGGATGTAATCTTTCATCCAATAAGGTTGTTTGGTGGGTCTTGAGCTTTGTTTGGGTTCAGGGAGGAGAGAGGTGTTAGGATCATGTAAGGTGTTTGGGTCATGTGAGGTGTTTGGGTCATGTGAGGTGTTTGGTGTTCTGTTTCAGGTATATTTGGATCAATGGTGTGCTGTAGCTGTTGTTCTGTAACAGTTGCATTTTGTTCATCATCAAAATGCAGAGTTTGAGATTGTGAGTAAGGAAATGGTGTGGGCAAAGGTTTCATGAGAAGATGAAGAGACTTGAGCTGGAATGGAAAAATTGTTTCATGGAAAAGAACATCTCTTGAGGTGAAAATTTTTTTGGTTGACAGATCAAGTAATCTGTAACCTTTTTGGTTGGATGGATAACCTAAGAATACACATGGCAATCCTCTAGGTTGAAATTTATCTTTTTGGATTGAGTAAGTATATGCAAATGCAAGGCACCCAAATACCCTTAAATGCTCATAAGATGGAGCTTTTCCAAAAAGCATTTCAAATGGTGTCTTGTTCTTCAACACTTCACTAGGCAGTCTGTTTATCAAATGGACAGCTGTCATTGCACACTCTCCCCAATAAGAAAGTTCCAATCCTGCTTGAAACCTTATAGCTCTTGCAATCTCAAGAATGTGCCTATGCTTCCTCTCAACTCTTGCATTTTGCTGAGGCCTGTCAACACAGGAAGTTTGATGCACTATTCCCATATCTGCAAAGAATTTTTGACTTGGACCGTCATCAAATTCCAAGGCATTGTCAGATCTCAGAAATTTGATTTTCTTGTCAAAATGTGTGTTGGCATAATTGCTGAAAGCCTTGAACTGCATTAAAGACTCTGATTTGTGCTATAAGAGATAGATCCAGGTCATTCTTGAGAAGTCATCAACCAGAGTAAAAAAATATCTATATTTTCCTCTTGTTTTCACTTTATAAGGGCCCCAAATGTCCATATGGATAAGTTCAAAGGGCTCCTTGGCATGAGATTCACTTAAGTGATATGGCAGCTTGGTGAATTTGGCAAGAGGACAGGTAACACACACTTGACTCTTATCACTGATTGTCTTCCTTACACTTTCAATATGCTGCAATTTCTTGAGTGAGGCATGCCCTAGCCTGTGATGCCATACAGCAAAGGACAAATTATCAGCTTTGGAAGGCATTGCAAAGGCTTTAGGGTTGTTGTCATCCTTTACTGTCTTGCTCATGTCACAATCTTGAGCAAAAAAATCATTCACAAGGTAGTACAGTCCATTTTTCATCTTCCCCACCCCTTTGATTTTCTTAGTTTTCAGGTCTTTGATCACACAATGAGTAGCAAAGAAATTCACTTCACAATGTGAATCTTTTATCAGTTTATTGACAGAGAGAAGGTTGTGTTTGAAATTTGGAGCACACAACACATTTTTCAGCATCAAACTATTAGGAAGCTCCACACTACCAATGTGTGAAATTACAGACTTATCACCATTTGGTAGATTGATCTTGAGATTAGAATTAACTGGCTGCACATCCACCATGTTTGCAATGTTGGATGTCATGTGGTCAGAAGCTCCAGAGTCAATTATCCACTCATTGGATATAATAGCAGCATTACAGCAGGACACCATGCCAGAGAAGTTTTCTAATTCCTCATCTGTATCACTCCCTTTCTAGTGTAATGCTGAGTTTGCTGTAGGAACATGATTCAGAAGTTGCTGAAACTGAGCTTGAGTGAGTGTTATAGTCTCGGAGCTGCTTGATCCAGCAGTATGAGCTACAACAGCAAGTTTGGGAACCTGAGTGTTCCATCTGTGATCAGAAGCCCTGGCATTTGGCTTGATATGGCTGGATTTGTGCTTGTGATGCCAGACAGGATAACCCACAACTGTCCAGCATTTTTCTGGTCCATGACCTATCCTCCCACAAGCACTACAGACAGCTATTCTTACAGCAGCACCAGGGTTGGGTGCATAAGTAGCAGAATTTCCTGGATTGTTAGAAAACCCAGAATTTCTGCCATACATGGCTGATATGTCTGTATCAGACTTGCCCAGCACCTCTCTTTGACTCTCTTCTTGCTGGAGCATTGAGCATGCAGTCTCAACAGTAGGGAGGGGAGTTAACATCAATATATGACTTCTCATAGGAGCAAAACAGTCATCTAAACCATTGAGAAACTGAAATAATCTGCTCTCTTCTTGCAGCTTAGCAATTACATTCAGCAAAGTTCTCACTTCTTGGTTAGGGTCAGTAACAGTTGGTAATATGTTCATAGCATCAAGTTCCTCCCACAGACTTGTCATACCAGTATAATAAACATTGACAGATTCATTGTTCTGTTTCATGTTATATATGTCTTTGTTTAATCTATACTTCCTAGATCCATTAGACATACTAAATCGTTTTTCAAGATGCACCCAAGTTTCTCTAGCAGTATTAATGTAAAGAACAGATTTTTTTATGGTGTCTGAAAGACTAGCATGGATCCAAGAAATTACCATGGCATTACAGGTATCCCATTGTTCTGTCTGAGCTGTTCTTGCTGCATAAGAAAATCTAAGTATGGTGCATGTCACAAATCCCAGTTTCTTTTTTGAAGAAAGAGCTATTTCCATTGATCTTCTCCAAGATCTGTAGTCAGCTGCTCCTGTAAGCTTGTCTACAGTGATGGAGTAAGATCCATCATTAGGATGTAAATACAATGGACTGGATGTATCAGCAGCCATTGTTGAAGAAAGAAAGATTCAATTTTTAGAGAAGAAAGACTGAGATAACAAGGAGCAGAAGGAAAGAAATTGTTTAACAAATGAGCAGACCAAAAAACTGAGCTGATAATTCCTGATGTTGCATCGATGGCTCTGATACCATGAAGAGTAATATGAACGAAATAGATGCAAGAGGATTTGCTCAGATATGCAGAGAGAATAGAGAGAAAAGAGGCAGAGAGAATAGAGGGAATATTAGGTCATTGCTCATTGATTTCCAAGGACTGAGTACAGCAGCATATATACACACTACAGGACAAAAATAATAGCCATATTCTACAGCTAATCATTGGCTAGCAACAATACAATCAACATGGAAAATATCACAATATCAGCTGCTATGACTGAAGTGCCCTTGAGCTGTAGTTGGCCTCATTATACGATAGGCTTGTAACTACCATTAATCCATTTTTTATACATTCTTATAACGTATTCTTATATATAGACCTATTAGTGGGCCTTTTATGGGTCCAAACCAAATTATTACTCGTGGAAACCTCTCGCATTAAGTCAATTAATTTTCCATCCAATGCACATCATACATTTATATATTTTCATTATCTTTGTACTCAATAAGGAATAGAAAGATTTGCATCCAAAAAAAATAAGGAATAGAAAGATAATTACCATATTTAATGGTCTAGATGCATGCATATTAAACTTGGTGAGCAAGGCTTTCAATTACTCATTTCTTTCTTAGTAACGCTCTAACTCATCCAATTATAAATACACCTTAAAATAAAATAATGCAAAGAATAAAAGCAATATATATGTACAATAATTTATTCTTGCTAATAAGAAATATACTCTTGAAAGTGTCTTCATTTTTTGGCTTGTTTGGTTGCTTCCCAACTTCCAAATACCAGGTTGATTGTGAAGAAGTAGCAAGCCATGCATGCTAAAACTAATGAATCAAAGAAAATCTCCGAGATCAAGATGAAGAGATCCTCGGCGCCGCCAATTGTGGTGCCTTATTTTCCGTCGAAGCAAGATTTTCTCTCTATTGATCTATGAATGATAATAAGTGTAGGGCTCCATTAGTAGAGTACTATGGTCTTATGGGTATTGTAGTGGAGAAGGATTTATGAACAATTTTGAGATTTTTATTTTTTTGTTTGGAGGAAATTACTTTTCGCACCTAATATAATAAAACTCTAAATATATATATATATATATATATATATATATATATATATATATATATATATATATATATATATATATATATATATATATATATATATATATATATATATATATATATTATATATATATATATATTATATATATATATATATATTTTAGGCAAAATTGATGGATAAAGTTTGGTTCACAAACAAGGCTTAGGAGTTTTCATACTAAAATCAATTGGCAATAGTAGGAGTTACTCTACCTTATAAAGTGGAACTACCTCTCCCTCTTTCTCTAATGTGGGACACTCACAAGTGGGCTACAATGAGTTTCAACAAATCAATCCATTCGAGTGATTGTACGTATAACGTATTGTCTATTATTTAATTTTATTTTAAATTCATATATTTGGATTGCATTTGTTGGAATCAAACATATATATTTAGGGTCTGTTCTCTTTAGCTTATTTTTAGCTCAATTCAGTTCAGTTCCTAATTTTCTTCTCTCATAAAATATATAATTCAGTTCAGTTCAGCTCACTTCAATAAATCAGATGAGGCTCTTAGTAGATTACATTTACATACATACTAATATACTTGAAGTACTTGTCCAAGGTCTCCCAAAATACACTACCGTAGTAATTAGGAAAGCTTCAATCGTAGGAACACTAAATATGTGACATAGTACACTAGTGACAGTCTAATACTTGACCTATACTACGTATTTTTTTTTTTTTATTTATTTTTTAATGTATAAAGTCAAATTCTATACCTATTCTTGTTTAGAAAAGCTTGTTAATAGGAACTTCAATCGTAGAAATTCGTGAGGTATACTTCATTCCCCGTACTTTACAATCTATATCTATACTATATATTAAAAGGCGTTTCTAATTAAGGACACACGCCACGTGTCACCCTCTATTCCACCAACAGGTTGCCACATCATCCAATTAGAAACTAACAAGATGCCACGTCATCTAATTTGAATTATGAACGGTACCCATCAATTAAAAAAAGTTTATGTCAAGAATTGAACTTGGGTCCATTGGAAAATAAATAAGAAGTTAAACCATCTTTGCTAACTAATAATTTGGCAAATTTATTCTTCTTAATCATAGTTAATGTAGACCATAAGAGTGTATTTATTTGTACTTTTACATTTGCTATTTGTAAAGTAGTTAGGAGTACTCAAAACTATATAGAAAATGAATAAGAAGTCATACCATCTTTGCTAACTAATATTTTGCATATTTATTCTTCTTAATTATAGTTAATGTAGACCATGAGAGTGTATATATTTGTACTTTTATATTATCTATTAACTAGAAGACGAATTGTTTTCTTTGATTAAGTCTAAACTAAATAGATATATTTAAGATTATTATGTACATAAAAAAATAAAACTAAAAATCAAATTCATCTACATAAAATATAATACATGAAAACTACGAAGTATAATGCAATAATATTTAAATATCGATCCATGGCATCGCCCGGGCTTAACACTAGTTAAGTATTAATTGATGAGCTAAAACGTTAATTTTTGTTATTTGTTAAAGGATTCAACAATTTAGCCCAATCAATAACATAGTCAAAAGATTTGTCACTTAAAAAGACTTCAAATCACGACGTCGGTGTCATGCGTGCATTTTTCATGAATTTTAGTTTAAGAATTAAAGACTTTTCAAGTATGCTTTGGCTTGGAGGCCAAGTATATATATTTTAGTTGATTAGGACTTCATATCATCATTAATTAGCTTTATTAGGCACTTCAACATACATTAATATATTAGGAAGTTTCGGGGGTTTGAGTGGTCAGCCTATTCGTGCTCATCACTCCTCCTCATTATATAAATACTACTAACCATTTCATTCTTTTGTCCAAGATTAAATTTTTTACAAAAATGGCTTTATTTTCTAGGTTGTTTTGTTGTTTCAAAAACCAGGTTGATTGTGAAGAAGCAAGTCACAAAAAATCCAAGTCAAAGAGCAATTCCGAAATCAAAAGATCCTCAACTCCTATTGCTATGTCATATTTTCCTGTTGGTGCTAGATTTTCTCGCTTGTGATCGTCCTCGTACACATGATTGATCAAAGGTCGTTATATGGAGAGTCGTTGGGAGAGGCAAGGCCCGCCTTTGGAGAGTTATAATGAAACTCGTCCTAAAGGTGGGCAAAATCATCAAATCTAGCAGTATTAATTGAAACTTTTTCTTTCGAGAAATAACACTCGTATATCTCTAAATGGCTAAAAAAAATGGTTTATGAGTTAATCTGATAGAGTATATAACATATTCTTGAGTCGCAATTATCGGTTTAACCTTTTGCTTGAAAGGGTTCACTAACATGGTATCAGAGGTTAAGCTAATGGTATGGTATTAGAGGTTAAGCTAATGGTTGAGGCTCGTGAATATGTTATATACTCTATCATTATCTTTAGACTATTATATCCTTCTACCATTGTGTAGGAGAAGCCGAGAAAGTGACATAAGTGATCAATGCTTAAAATTATAAGGAATGGATATTAATGTTAGATTTTACATTATTAAGAGTTGTGCCTAATAATTGTTTGTAGATGGTGTGCTAAATAGCAACCAAATCAGAGGCACACGTTGATAGATCACTGTAATATTCGACGAGATAATTAGTATTATTATATACTTTGTAATCGTGTATTGTACCGGCTTATGTACTATCAGAATGTAAAATTTGTTAAATTACTACAGTCACTTTATCTCTCTTTAAATGTATGATCCATTATCAAATTAAGGGAGTTTTACGCATTAATTATCACACGAATGATAGATCGATATCGATATCATGTTACTCTATATACGTAGTATTAACTTTGAGCTTAGTTGAAAGTGAACGATAGCTCAAGTGGTTAGAGCTTTCCTTCCAATTTAAGAAGATTTTAGGTACTTGTGGCTCTCTAAACTTTAAGCTTAGTTGAGAGAGAGAGATTTTTGTTTTTTATTTTTTATTTTTTAAAATTCTTATATATAAAAAAAGGATTAATTGTCAAAATGATTATTATATCCTCAGAATCTCCTAATATGTAGGCATTGGATGAGTGAAAGTTAGACATTTGTAAGTTTGAACCCCTAAGTTTAAGCCATCTAGAAATGATCAACACGGGCGCTTGAGAGAACCATGTCGAAGGAACTCGGCAAAATGACCCCGATGCCATCTAAAACGAGCGACGCGACGGGGGAAAGGTCAAAGCTAGACTGTCCCCGAAAAACGTGGTAAAACGCTCAACTGTCAATTAATTGGAAATATCCGTCTCCGAATAGAAGTGGCCGCCCAAAAGGCGGTGCCTCGGGTTGGTGGAGGTTCGTTAACTCCTCGCGCCACTGCCGCCGTTTCTAGGACCGACCGACGCCTTACCTGCACAGGTACCTACGTAGTGTAGTGTCGGTCGCACATTCACTTTTTCAGCCTGTATAGTGTCTCACCCCTATATACACGCCAATAAACTCAAAGCGAGAAATAAACCACTTAAGCTTTATTTCTCCATATAAGTAGGGCAAAATTCTTATCATTATCACTACATTCATACTCCGTAGTAACATTGATTAACGCGGTGTATGTGTTAAAGTTTTCTTATGGCTTTATTTATGAACTTGTTTAGATGCTTTTTGATTTCTAAACATGCTACTTGTGATGAACAAGCTTCAAGCTGCAAAGTTGTTGATCAATTTATGAAAACAAAGGACGAGTCTAAGGCGAAAAAATTAGATCCGCCAATCCCTGTATCTTATTTCCCAGTTCAACATAGATGTTTACTCCAGTGAGCAATTATAGGATCTTCAAATTCTTTTACTACATTAATAGTAACTAGTATTTTGATTTTGCGTGAATTTTTCAATAATAAAATAATACTCCTTTATTTTGTAATGTTCTTTCTGACTATTATCATATTATGTATCAGAATGTTGATGTTTTAGTATTACAAAACAAGTAATTTGAATGATTGTATCTCTTATTCTAAAATAGCAGCAAAATGGGCAAATGATGTACATAATTTTACATGATCGCATAGATTACACAAATTTTGTAACAGAAGAGAAAAGAAAAGGAAAGTGGGCTTTAGGACTGTACAGCTCAAAGACTAATAAGTCGGATTTACTACTTTGTTGCTTTTGGGTTAGCCCAAAATAAGATGTGTCATATTCCTGCCCTCTTCTCCAAAACTATGAGTGGGTCAATGGCCCATATAATTTGGCCTTTGGACTTTCTTAACCATTGGCTCTTTTAAAAAAATTGGGAAAGAACATGCATTCTATTTAAGCGAATTCTTCACAACGTGTCCTCGTTTGTCAAATAAGACACTCTTTAAGGGATATAGGGAGTAACAAAGTGTAAGATTTCTTAAATCTATCATGTATGTATTATCGCTCTTTTAAGGGGTAAAAAACAAATTTTGTGGAAATTCTTTTGTACAAATTGTTATTGTAAGGTCTTTATTGTTTTTCAAAGTTTTTACTTTTACTCAATTAGTAATTTGTATAATATACTTTGTATTTGTTTATCAAACAGTTAAAAACTTGTAATTTTTTATTCTTGTTTTTCTACATATTTCTACTATATAAATTTTTAGTTAATCAAATTCAATTTCCAAACACATTGTAAGAGTTTAAAGTAATTTAATTTATTCAATAATCGTCTTATACAAAGCATCTTATTTATTTATTTTTTTTGAACGGGATGCAAAGCATCTTATTTAAAATATCCCATGCAGGAAAATGTCAATATTTCATTAAGTATATGTAAGAAATTAGGAGAGTACGTAAATAAATGGTAGGTGTAACTTTTAAATTTTAAAACGATTTTAATGAAATGCAAGATTACGTAGCATTATACTCCGTATTATGCAAATGCGTTTATAATGATTAATGAGCATAGTAAATTAGTAAGACAAATGTGCATGAGTTGCCTTATTGGTAAGCAAGACAAGTACAGCATAACGGCAACTATCAATGATTAATTGATTGTCATTAGTTGCTTTCCACTTATTACTAAATAAAAATTACTGTACCAATCATACATATTAAGTCATCATGTTTCCTGCATAAATCGAATATAACTAAGAGATATTATTGGACCGACAACTTTCATTTATTACTTCCTTTACACATCAATATCATACCATTATTACCATGTACGTACTAACTTATTATAGACTTTATAGTAGTATAGAATAGTACAGTAGTAAAAATAGGTTAATTATGCACTCATTTAAAAATAATACTAGCGTTACTTAGATTTGTAGATATCTGACAAATTTGGGGCGAAAGAGATAATAGAATGACTTTGTATTGCTTAATTATTATTTATCATAGGTAGAGTATTTATACAAAACTTATGTTTTTAAAATAGAAAACAATATTTCTAAAAGATATACTAATATTACCATATATCTAATGATATATTCACTAAATATTATCTTAACATAATAAACCTAAATATATTAGTCTCTTAATGATATGTACGGAAAATATATCACAAATATATTTTCCGTCATCTATAACACCCTCCTGCAATCGTAACGGCGGTAACAATAACGTTGTGATTGAAAATTCTTCACTACGTTGAAGTCAATTGAGTTGCATTACTCTGGTGATGTAGCCTTCAATATATATATATATATATATATATATATATATATATATATATATATATTATTATTATTTTTTTTTTTGCAGCCACGTCCCTTTGCCGGTGTCCATGCTTTGTCACATCTTATATTTATAGATAAAAATTGATTTGATCAACCTTTGAAATAGACCAAACTCAATCACACCAAACCCGATCTAAGTATCTGAATTGACACCTCTAATTATAGATATAGTTTTACTATTACTTGTTAAATTATATACGAAGTTTTTTTTTTTTTTTTTTTTTTTTTTTTTTTTTTGTTTTTTGTTTTTTGTGTGCAAATGAGTTCTAGCAATATAATAAGGGGTTTTCCATGATGTTACTACGAAGATTTCATGTTTGCCACGAACGTCAGCAAAATCAAATAAAAAATTTCGGATTCTTTTCTTTTGATGATGGACCTACAAAAATCCTGTAGATAATAAATTGGTTTCTCTATTATTTTCAGGCTTGTTGTAAAATAGTTTTGTACTCCTTACTACTCCGTATAATGGCCTGTTCACATTTACTTAATTTCAGTTCAGTTCAGTTCAGTTCAGCTCCAATCAGTTCAGTTCATTTCAGTTCAGTTCCAATCAGTTCAGTTCAGTTCAGTTCAGTTCAGCTCTTAATTTCCCTCTCACGTAAAATATTCATTTCAGCTCAATTCAGTTCAGTTCAGTTCAGTTCAGTTCCAATCAGTTCAGTTCAGTTCAGTTCAGCTCCAATCAGTTCAGTTCAGTTCAGTTCAGCTCAGTTCAGTAAATATGAACAGGCCCTAAGTCTATAAATGATATGGCGTAGGACAAAAAAAAACCTTAGCTCTTTGAGGTTTACTGATTAGTCTATTACTCCCTCCATTTTTAAATACTTATTTCACTTTTTTTTTCGTTCGTTTTTAAATACTTGTTCAATTTCCTTATTTGGAAAGCTTTACAATATTTAATTCATTTCTCTCACTTAGTGGACCCAACTTAAATAATATTTTATTAATTACATATTCTCTCTCCTTCAATTCTCTCCACTACTTTTGCTTTTTACAATTTTTTATTCTTTTCCTTACCCCACTACCTCCATATTTTATTATTTTTTCCAATTTCTCCTAAAACTCCGTGCACGGAGAAATGGAACAAGTATTTAAAAACGGAGGGAGTACTAAATACTTGAGCGATTTCATAGATAATGTTAGAAGAGAATAAAATTCATTAAATACGCTACATTTTAATAAAATTCCCGGCATACTGTCCACGTCATCTTTTGTAAACCTGATATTTAAAAAAAAAAGTTTGAAACCGTTAATTGAATTAGCGGTTCATTAAACTAAACCGCTAATTCAATTAGCGGTTTATTTGTTCAACCACTTACTCAAGCAAGCTAATCAATATTACAGTACATAAAACCGCTAATTTAATTAGCGGTTTTGTTTAAATTTGGCAAAAAAAAATAAAATAATAATAACTACACTTGCTGACGTGGACAGTGCGCCGGGAATTTTATTAAAATGTAGCGTATTTATGGAATTTTGTTCCCTTCTCACAATATTCATGAAAATCGCTCAATTTACTATTGCCCTAAAGTAAAATAACAAATTAATACGAAGTAGTACAAAATTACAGGTGGACTAAGGGGGACTCAAACTTGTGACAATAGTCTACATATATTTACTGTCACTAGACTAAAAACATACTTCCTCCGTTTTTCTTTTATTTCACCATAAGGACTTTTACACTATTCACTTAATCTTCTTTGACCATCTTTTGTGATTTATTCATTAGGAAAAACATAGTCATGTGGGATCTAGTTACATTCGTCTTGAAATCTACTTTTCAAATATCAATTTTTTAAATTTTTTACAGAAGTATAATTAAAGATATTAATAGCAAAAGTAATGCATTGGCAAGCGTAAAACCCCATATGATGTAATAAAAAAAGAATGGAGGAAGTATATTTTTTGGTGCAAAGACTAAAACCTCATTAATGATGTTAAATAATACTCCACAATGTTTATTATAAACATATACTTCGTATATACTTTGTAGATATATGTATTCGTTATTACTAAATTTGAAATAATTAGTATGATTGTATGACTATGAAGACTACAATTATAGTATAACTAGTAGTCATCTCAACAACCTACTTGCCATCTTATAATGTAAAAACACTATCTTGAAAACAAACAAGTGTGTCGTCAACAAAACCTAATCATGATCCTTTAAATAAAAATTACTCCGTCGTATACATTATTATACGTAATAAACATATATTATCATCCATCGTGAGTAAAACTAATATAAATGCTTTTAATAAGACCATTTGATTCAAGAAGGATCTTTGTATTAAAAGGATTACTAAACATTTGGTAATACACTTAATGAAAGTTTGATAGTACACAAGGGTGCACCATGCTCATGGTGCACCTGCTGAGTTGGCAGGAGTAATTACCTGAATTTTGAATTACACGAATTTAAAAAAAAAAAAAAAATGAAGACAGTTTTATCACGTGAATTTTGCTGAATTGTTGCCTATTTTTTAGCTTTCAGTTAATGGTAAATTTTTGTTAACTGATAATTTCAAAAAAGATTTAGAGAGAGAAAATCATAGACATACCAAACTTTTTAGAGAGAGAAAATTACAAAGTAAAAATTACAGAGAGAAATTTGAGGGTATCGATCAATTGAATTCTTTGTAGAAGAAATTAAAAATGGTTTATCAATCTGAATTTCGCCATGATTCTAATGCTAGATTTGTTGATGATGCAAATGATGATGATATCAACGATCAAGGTGAAGTCGAGGGTATCGTAAACCTCAATGAAGGTGAATTGTTTAATCGATTTTATTTTGTAGTTGTTAATCCTTAATTTTTATTATTAAATTTATTTATTATTACTTATTATAATTACTGTAAACTTAAAAATATGATGTAAATCAATAATAAAATTTTTATTATTAAATTTTTATTATTACTTAATAATTGCACATGCGTTATTATAATTTTATTATTAAATTTATTTATTATTATTAAATTTATTTATTATTAAATTTATTTATTATTACTTAATTTTAATCCTTAATTTTATTATTGATTTACATCATATTTTTAAGTTTACAGTAATTTGTGTAAGGTTGAAGATGAAGTACTTTGATTATTTAGATATGTTCTTTTATATTTGTTATTATATGTTTTTTTTTTTTGAGGAATATTATATGTCATTGTTGGTGAAATCAATGTTGATTTTATATAATAACGCATGTGCAATTATTAATTATATTTGTACTTTGTAGTACTCTGTATGTACTTTCCTTCAAATAGCATGTTCTTTTCTGGACACGTCAAGTACTTTTGTTGTACTCTGTTTTGTATTTTTCTGTAATCAATGTGCATTTAATAAAGAATAAATCAAATATATTAAAGAACATACTCCACATAAAAAAGAACATCATGTTTTAATGTCAGGACATCATCTTAATAAATATGTATTTTGATGTCATATTTCAGGTTTTACCGAGGCAATTGAATTAGAATTATTTGATAGAAAAGTCAAGTATGATGAAGAGGCTTATGATTTATATAACAGTTATGCATTTAAACATGGTTTTGGTATACGTAAAGATAGGTTGAATAGTAGAGAAGACAAAGATAGGACACCTAGGCAACGCTTTTTGGTGTGTTCTTTTGCTGGCTTTAAGCAAGAGAAGAAGCATGGTGAACAACCAAAAGTTTACCAAAAGAGGGATTTCCGCACAGGTTGCAAAGCTCATATACAATTTGATATTGATAAGGTTTCTGGTTTGTATGTCGTGGGCAATCACACTATGGTTCATAATCATAGTAGGGTTCCTGTTTCAAAGAGACATTTGATTAGGTCTCATAGGAAGGTAATGGTACAATTTTAAAATTATTGGACATAACTATAATTTTTTTTTTAAAACATGTTCTTTAATGCGCAATTTATGTTCTTTACCAAATACATGATGTTCTTTGATTGAAACAATGTGTATTTTTTTTGGTTTACAGGTTACTAATGAACAAGTTGTGATGATGAGTAGCTTGACTGAGAGTAGTATATCTGTTGCTGATGCAGTGCGTGTTTTAAAGCATCAAGCTGGTGGAGAGGCAAATCTTTCATTTCTCTGTAGGGATGCGTATGGTGCTTTATCCCAACATAAGAAAATGAAGTTTGATGGCTGTGATGCAAAGCGGTTGCTTAGCTATTTTTAGGAGAGGAAATCCAGTGAGTATGACTTTTATTATGACTTTGATGTTGATGAAAAAGGTCATTTGCAATCTTTCTTCTTTCGTGATAATAGAATGAAGGTAGATTATGATGCTTTTGGAGATTTATTAGTCCATGATACAACGTACCGTACAAACAAATATGGTATGATTTGTGGACCTTTTGTTGGTATGAATCATCATAACAATAATGTCATGTTTGGTATTGGCTTCTTGATCAATGAAAAATGGGAGTCGTTTGAGTGGTTGTTCAATACTTTTTTGAAATCTATGGGTGGCAAACATCCCGTGACAATAATGACTGACCAAGCTCAAGCAATGGCCAAAGCAATTAAGGTTGTCTTCCCAAATTCTCGACATCGATTATGTACATGGCATATTGGGGAGAATGCCAAGAAAAATATCAAAGGACTTAGAGCAAAGGAAGGTTTTAATGATTTGTTTGATATTGTTTTGAAGTATACAGATACTATTCAAGAATTCGAGCACTATTGGTCAAGGTAACGCTATGAATTAATTTTTTTAAATTTATGTTATTTAAATATTTTACAGTTTCAATATTCTTTCATTAACTAGACGTTTGTTTTTTCATGTTTAATGTGCTTTTTTAATTTATTTGATGTTCTTCTCAAGTACACCCAATATGCTAGATTAATATAGACAGATGTTCTTTTTTATTATATGTGACATTCTTTTTACTTAAAATAATGTTCCTTGTGTTGTAAGTTTAATGTTCTTTAGAAACACCCTTTTTATTATATGTGACATTCTTTTTACTTAAAATAATGTTCCTTGTGCTGGATTAAAGTAGACAGATGTTCTTTTCTATTATATTTGACATTCTTTTCATTTAATTTTATGCTCTTTTATTTTACAGCATGCAGAAAACGTACAAATGCATAGATAATAAATGGCTGCAAAATCTGTATAATATCAAAGAGATGTGGTGTCCTGCATAATCCAAAGATTATTTTAGTGGCGGTGTTATGTCATCTCAGAGGAGTGAAACTACGAACAAATCAGTTTCCCGTCGACTACATGCCACTCATGGTCTATGTGATTTCTACACTACATTTATTGAGGTTGTTGATGAGTGGAGGAGTAGAGAAGGTAGTAATGATTATGATAGTATGACTGGAAATCGTCATTTAGTTTGGGCAGATATTGGATTGTTGGAGCATGCTAGGAAGATTTATACTATTCAAATCTATTTACATTTTGAAGACAATTTTGTCAACGGTGTTCCTTGCACGGCCAAGGTAATAGGATTTCAACCTCCTCTTTATGAATATCATGTTGGGCATCCAAAAAAGGATTTGATCATGCATATTGTTACATTTGATAAATCAACAGTTACAGTTGATTGTACTTGCAAATATTTTGGTGAGGTAGGTTTGTTGTGCAAGCACTCACTTCGTGTCTTACACTTAAACAACATTACTTATATCCCGAAGAGATACATCTGCAAGAGATGGACAAAAGCTGCTATGTGCACCAGAGTTGATGACAATGATGTTGCTGAAATGGGTGTCACTCCTTGTAGTGTGTGGAGATTGTATCATATTCGTACATTTATCACACTTGTAGATCGGGCACAAAATGACTTGAGTGCTCGAGCAGTTATTGAGGAAGCAATTGAAGAATGCACTACTCGGATTAAGCTCTTGATGGGAGAAGATAACGATGTGCCACCTGAGTCGTCTAAAACGAATGAACAAGATGTTAATCAAGATAAAGGTGATGGCAGTCTATTAGAACCACCAGTAATATTTGATGAATTGCCAGAAGAACATGTAGGGCTTCAAGAAGAACATGGAGGTTTTGAAAGAGAACATGGAGGCATTGTTAAAGAACACACAGTTCAGGTTGATATCAAGGATCCTATCAAAAAAAGGAAAAAGGGTCAAAAGAATAATAGGTGGAAAAGCACACAGGAAAAGGTTTCCAAGAAGCTAAAAGGTCAAAAGATAAAGTCATGGAGAAAGAAAAGCGCAAAGGGTGTTTCAAAAATGAAACAAAAAGCACAGACTACGATTAAGGTATATATTATTCTTTATTATATTATATTACATTCTTTTATGGTTACAACTTGTTCTTTCATTTTATACATGTTGTTTTTTTACTTATCTAATTTTTTTTTTTTATTTTGGAAGGATTTCCTCCCTGTACCTGATGGAAATATTCTGGCACATTCCAATGAACTTGGAGGGTCTTTGGAGTTTTTTGAGCCTGATGACTATTTTGGAGTGAATATTATACGCTCACCAATTAGAGAATAAATGATATGTACTATTTAGTCTACGTTAACATTTTTTTTTTTTCATATTTGTCCTTATAAATTTTTTCTTAAAATTTCACTTTATATGATCTTATAATTGAGAACACTCTATTTTATTTTAAACAAGACATATTTTGCATATTAATGGTGATTACTGTGGCTTATAAAAATACATATTTTGTGTTGGTTTATAAGACATATGATGCAAAATAACTTGAAAGAATATTTCACTCAACAAAAAGAACATCAGTTGTTTTTAAAAAAACATTATATGTAATCAAAAGAACATTATATCTAATAAAAAGAACATTGCATAGAATCAGAAGAACACATATTGTATAAAGAACATTGTACATGTTCATTCTATTCTTCCTTCCAAATCAATATGCTTCCAAAGTTTAATAGCCCCAACTATTCAAAAAATAAACAGTGCTAATTGTTTAACAACAACCAAATTTTCAGCAACAACCATGAGCAAAAAAAAGAACATATAAAAATAAAATTCTTCATGTTCAAAAACTAACACAAATGTCTCTAATCATTCCTAATTGCCTTGAAATATTTCTTGGCCTTCATGCTAAAATCTGCATGGCGCTTATTCACTTGATCCACAAGAATCTCATATGTGTACTGCATTCTAAGTGCCTTCAATGCATCAAACTGTTCACCCACAAAAAAGAAAAAAAAAACAAATGAATAACATTAGTGTTTGTTATTTTTTTAAATAAAAAAATTACAAAATATGATAATCTTACATCACAAACTTTTAAATTACAAAATTTTTTCATCTTACATTATCAGCCCTCAAGCCACAATTCCATTTACGCTTCCCGAAGTATGTCTCCATGTGGCGCATTGCGTATATTCCGCAATCAACATTTTTGTCCAATGTTCTCCATGGCATGTCTACCAATTTTATTTCATAGTTGAGGACTTTTTCCCATAATTTCATCCCATGTTGTTTCAGGTAAATTGAAAAGGCATGCCTCTACCATACACAACGAAAGAATATAAAAGTTAGACAAAAAGAACACTATATATTGTAATTAAAAACATACATTCTTTAAAAAAGTTAAATAACATCCTTACCAACTTCTCTGGATAGTCATGGTACTTTTCTGAAAAAGGAACACCCTCTACAAGTGGTCTATTATCCAAAATTTCCACAGCCTTTGATTTTGTATTTATGACCATCACATAAAAGTGATCATGCGCATACACAGGGAAAAAGAACTGAAACAGGCAGATAAAAGAACATGTACTTTAATAAAAAAAAAACATTAAATATATTATAAAGAACATGATATACTCATGAAAGAAGAACACACGTATCTAAAAATTCATTCAACGAAATAAGAAGAACATAGTGAAGGAAGTTACCAAACATGTGTAACTAATCTATGAAAAGAACATATACTAAAATCAGAAGAACACTACTTGAAAATTAAAGAACATATACTAAAATCAGAAGAACACTACTTGAAAATTAAAGAACATTATATGACTTACCAGCTGATATCCTTGAACTGATTCTATATTGCAATCAATTAGCCAAAATTTGATTGTCTCTTCGAATTTAATATATTTGATACCATATGTAGCTTCTTGACTATCATCAGCATACGCATCGCTCACGCATAACAAGTTCTATTTTTATAAAAACAAAAGGATTAGAATCAAACTAATACTATATCCTAAAAAAAATAGGGATTAGAATCAATTGAATTACACTTACAATAGCTGCATTTGGGAAGAAAATCCTCTTTTTGTCATCAGCAGAATTTTTTGCATTGAGGATGAGACAAAACGCGTCAACTATATCGCTGTAGATGTATACATTGTCGCCCATTCTTTTGACCAATTTTCTTGACAAATGTGCAAATCCATCGTCTTAAAATAGCTCACTACATAAAAAAATATAAAAAAAGAAAAAAAAAATAGAAATATTAAATAAGGGTAATAAAGCTTGTTTTTCATCAAGTTCATTCAAAAAGCATAGTTTAGTACAAGGAATAAAATCATACTCTTCATCAAGTTCATCTGAAAAAGCATATTCCAGTAAAGCTTCTTTGAACTCATCTGTGCCCTCTATCAAATGAGAATATTGCACTAGGAAAGGAGACCTGTAAACCTGTCCCAACTTCCTAACTCTCTTTGTAGGTTCTGGACCAACACTGCAAAAAACAATTTTATATAAAAGAACATACATTTCATACCACAAAATGAATAATCATATATTTTAAAAGGAACATAGAGTGTAATATAAAAGAATATATACCTCTGTTCTGCAACTTTCTCCTTTCCTTTGTCTCTTTTTTTGCAATCTACATCTTTTGCAGTAGCATCACTGTAAAACCACACACATATAATTAACCATATTATACAATATAATAATTAATATAATAAATCATAAAACATTTTTAAAAAAGAACAAATCATTAAATCATACAGAACATGTAGTTATACATAGAAGAACATATGTTTGTTTAGTAACAACAAGTAAGCATTAAAATTATAAAGTCAATGTAAATGTATATATACCTTTGCTTTTCAACTACTATATCTTCTACCACCTTCTGAATTTTACCTCCAACCTCGCTTTGATCTGGCACCCTTTTAACACTCAAAGGTAATTATATTATACATCATTAATAAAATAAACATATACAAAACATCTCTTGAAATTAGAAAGAACATTAAATGAATCTATAAAGAACATTAAACTAAAAACAAAGAACATCACATTAAACCATTTATAACACTATATGAAATCATACAGAACCTTACAATATATAGAATATTATAAGACATCATAAAGAACATCATATGACATTACGAAGAACAACTTAAGAAATGATATAGAACATTTCATGAATAGTGAATATTTAAAACAACATTCCAACATTAGTCTAAATAATACATAAATATTACATATTCGTATTCCAAGTCATTCAAATCTAAGTAAATATACCACACAAATCAGAAATCAAATCTTAGGATTATTAGTTACCCTGTCTTTTGACCACCTATCATCTCCTTTGGTGCACTTGCTTCCAACTGCTGATCAGTGAATACTGAATCAAATTCACCAATGTCAGAAAATTGCTGGCTGCCCAAATTTAGAGGAATTGATGTGCTCAATGCCAGCTTTAGGTCTAGATCACCTGTATATTGTGGTGGTGTAGTCAACGGGGTAGCCACATTAAACACCAATGGATCTAACTCAGTGGGTTGAGAATCCTCATCTTCACCTCCTTCCTTCTCTTTCTCATTTTCTCTTGCTTGCCCACTAGAGTTCTTAACAACATTGTCAATCATCTCACCAAACCAGTCAGATGCAAAGAACTCTGTATCTTGGCTAAGGATGGAACTCGCCTCAACCCTTTGAGAAGGTACATTGGTTTTCACTTCTTCTGACAGTTTAAAACCAGATAGTTTGGACCACATTGTAGTTACATTGTATAATGTGGTATCTCCATCCAATCGTCTACTATGGAACCTCTCTCCCATTTTCAGAAATTTGGAGAGGTTCACAAAGTCAGAAGCAATTTTTTCGGTTTCTTGACGAAGCAACTGGGTATACTCCTGTCAAAGAACATACACCATAAAATGACAGAACATGTGATAAAATATAAAAGAACATAAGAGTATTATTAAAGAACATGCAATAGATTAAAAAAACAAAAGAGCAACATATATATACATTTAAATAGATGTAAAAGAACATAAGTATGACTATTAAAGAACATTCAATATCTTTAAAAAAAAAAAAAGATAGTTCCATTTACATACTACATACATTCTATTAGATGAAAAAAAATAAGTATACTTATCTAGAAGAAAAAATAACAAACATATAACTATTAAAGAACTTGCAATTATAAGAAAAAGAACATGCAATATTAAGTAAAAGAACATGCATTTATATAAAAAAGAACATTTAAATTTCTGTACATACCTGTACATCAGAAGGTTCTTGGTGAGGTTGATGTTCCTCTTGAACTTGTTTCTGTTGTTGTTGCTCTTCTTCTTGAACTTCTTGCTGTTGTTGTTGTTTTTCTTGTTCTTGGTCTAGTTGTTGTACTTGCTGCTGTTGTCGATTTTGAAGTTCTCCACCTTCAATAGCTAAAATCTGGGGACCACCATCTTGGATTTGAATCCTATCCAACAATGTGCCAAGCCCAAAACCTAGCTTCCTCTCAATAGCAATTCTTTTTGCTATTTTATCACTATTCCATTCCTTGATTAAAGGAATTTCCCTAGGCATAATCACATTTTGCCTTTGTAGTCTATCAAAGTAGCAAACCTGTTAATCAAACACCCAGTATGATAAATATAAAATGAGCATCATCACATACACATATATTCAATGAACTTTAGAAAAAAAAAAGAAATTAATACCATAAGGAATGGTAGTGGACCAGGAAAGTATCTCTTCATATCTCCTTGATAGTAAATTGCATTTTCTATCAAGCTTTGTACTGTGTATGAACACCAATCAAAACTTGAAATTTGACTGGTGTCAATAGCTGTGTGCATGAATCTAGCACACAAAAAATAAATAAATATATATATAAGAAAGAAGAACATAATATATTATAATAAAGAACACAACTGACTTAGTAATAAAGCACATATCAATTAAAATAAAGAACATATCATACAATAATAAAATAGAAGAATGTATATTATTATAAAGAATATTACATTTTAGGATAAAGAACATTACAATTAAGGATAAAGAACAATATATTTCAATAAAAAGAACATATAACACAATCAGACAAAAGAACAATATATTTAATGATACAGGATATTATGTTTACTGAAAAAGAACATCACTATTAAAAATAAAGAACATTACTTGAAATTGGGTTGTGGGTTAGACATAGACTTGATGCAACAATTTACCACCAACAGTAGGAAACTCCTCTTCCAATTATCATCAGGGGGGTTAGTTGTTTTTAATAGCTCATCAACCAAAGCCACTAATTTTGGCATTTTTCCACCATGATATTCCTTCAATTCCTTCATCACCATCATCAAATCCTCATCCTCATTCGCAGGCTCCACTATTTCTTTACCCCCCAAAGATAAACCATACACCAAATGGACATCAACAGGTTTGATGTCTATTGTTCTATTTCTAGCACACACTATACACACCTCTTTAGCATCCACAATCATCACCAATGTGGCATTAAAGTTAGGGGAGCTCCTAGGCATATCAAGGTGTAGTATACCTCCAAATCCCATATCCCTTATAGCCTGCAACTTCTCTTCTTCATTCTCCAACCCCTTTATTAAATTTTGCAAAGGTTGTACAGTGTGCCTTTGGGTGGTTGAAAATTCCTGATCTTTTCCTGCTTCAACCCCCACACTCACTTCAGCTTAAGTAGTTTTTTTCCCTCTTACAACAAGACCTTTTTCCTTATTATTCTTCTTTGGAATGTCCTTTGACACTTCCACAATTGTACTTAGAGCCTTAGACTGGGAAGCTGATTGAGGAGCACCAGTTTCACACTTCTCTTTAACAGGAAAGTACGGCTCTCCCATTGGAGCCCTCCTCTTCTTCAATGTTATTTTTTTCCCTTGATGAACATCTTGGCTGTCTTCTTCAGATATGTGCTTATCAACTTTCTTCCTGTGATTTCGAAAATGGGGAAAAAAAAGAATACATATATGTTTAATGTACTTATTTGATCATTATCTCACAAAGAACATTATATGCAGAGATAAAGAACATTTTAGGTAATCATAAAAGAATATTTAGGACAGTACATTGAATTGGAGTTGACAGTACATTGAAGTCCTAAATAAATAAATAAATAAAACCAAAAAGGACATATTATAAATTTGAAAGAGTACTTCTTTAACTTACTTGGAAGTATCATATTCTTCTGCTGCTATTTCACTTAGAAGTGAGGGATCCACAATTGGACCAATAACTGGTGGATTGTACTGTTTTTTACCACTACCCAGTAGAAACTGATTTAGAGTAGCATCGTCTTCAACCTCTTCCACTGCGTCTGCGTTTTGCGGTTCATTCGTGACTCCAATTTGTTCCTCCCTTACCTTCTCTTGTTCAATACTATTGTTTCAAAAACAAAAAAATAGAAAAGAATAAATTACAATCAAACAAAATAAACAAATAAGAAGTGGAAAAAAAGATCAAATCAAGAACTACAAAGAATGTAGTTCCTCGTCAAAACCCAACAAAAAAAAAAGAATACATTACAATCAAACAAAATAAACAAATAAGAAGTGGAAAAAAAGATCAAATCAAGAACTACAAAGAATGTAGTTCCTCGTCAAAACCCAACAAAAAAAAATAAATAAAAAAAAATAAAAACAATTGCATGTCGGAAAATTTGACTTACAACTCATTAGAATCGGCCATTATATCAAAATTCTTTAGTTGATTGCTTAGATTTTGAATTTTGAGAGGTTAATTCTTGTGAATTTGATCGGTCAAAAAGCTTAGGGTTTAGAAGTTGTGAGAATTCTACAGAGAATATAGAGAGGGAAAATCTAGAGAGAGAAAGATTTTTGGGAAATGATATTTACCAAATGATTTTTTTACAATTATTGTGGGCACGTGACAGTAACTCCCCAAAATTACCTCCTTATTTCACGCGTTCTTTGTTTCAATTGTAATGTTCTTTAAAATTCAAGTGTTCTTTGCTTTGTTAATGTTCTTTCCGCCTTTTTAACCACGTTTTAATATTTTGCGTTTTACTTATTGAGGGGTGTCGTTTTGGGACGTGTGTACGGTGCGCATCGTACAACCGTGTGTATAAACCACAGATTACTGCCGGACTGGAGAATGAAGAAAGTAGGAGTAGGAGGGATGAAATTCAAGTTTCACTACGTTTTTTAAAGTTTTCAATTTTTTTTTTTCAAGGAATGTGTTTTTTAAATTTTGAAAAAGTTTTTACTTTGATCGCCACCTAAATTTAGGTAAATTAATTTTAATATTTCTTATAAAAATACAAAGTATATTAATATTTAATCAGAAAGTAAATATTAAAAAATTACTAAATCTATTTAACTATTACTAAAACAAAATCTGCTGACATTATTAAGGGACACTTGTCAACTTTTAATAAAAAATTTTCCCGTCAAAAGTATTTTTGACATCATCATTTTATTTCTATTAAAACTAAACAAATACAACATTTCTTTCAAAATTAATTAATGAGATATGATTACGCTTTTCAAATAAAGAATATCAGTGAGACTTAATGAAGTCATGCGAATTATACTCTGCCAAGAAAAAGCAAGAATTATTACGAATATATAGACTTTGGCACATGAAAAACGGTGTAGTAATAAGACTATTAACATCAATGTTTTGTTATAATTCCACAATTTTTCCTTGTCCACTAATTTTCTTAAGTTCATCTAGAAGAAAAAGACAACTCATTTTTAAAGTCCTATGTTTTTTTTTTTTTTTGGAGAAAAGTCCTATGAATTCTTTAGTCATTTTCTTTGTATTAATAATTGTCTACATTGTATGACTAATAGTCTAATATTCTATATATGTTTACCTTTTGTTGTCAAACACTTTACTTTTGTACCCCGTTATAAACAATAACGTAGTAATTTACTACTTATATTCTTAATTTATTTAAGACAATGTTGAATTTTCTCCATACATGCGTAAGGGGAATACAAAACTCATTGATTTTAATCCAAATTACCCTTAAATGTATCCTCATAATTTCAATTAACAAATTGTTGAAATAATATGCTTCCTAAGTCTTAACTAACATTATGTATTTATTATATTATTGAAGATTACAAATACATTTTGTTTAACTGCAATTTCGTTAACTAGATATTCCATAACATATTGAATTTTTTTTACGAAGCAGCATACTTTGTATAGGATTGATTGATTGAGTACGTAGTATCAACCAAGTTTGGTGAAGTTTATAGGGAACTTATCTTAACCCTTTGAGGTCACAATTCACAATGCGAAGTTGAGTCACCCTACTAATTATATTTGCTCGGGTATACAAAAAAAAAAGACTAAAGTTATTTTCTATCATGAAATACAATATGATTTTTTTTTTTTTTTGAAGAAAATGTTAGATAGGCTTATATTTTATCAAATCATTTTTCGCTAAAGTAATAATTCATTCTTGAGGAAAAAATACAAACTAACTATGATTGAGTTTCCACGAAAGGGTATCCCATAGGAATTTTGTTTATTTGACATTATACATGTCATACTAATGCATAATTTCCGTCAATATTAGTGAGATGGTATTATATATAATCTCAATCTACTGTGCATAAAATAATAATGATCACTTACTAATTAAGTTATTATTATTACTAGTTATATGATAAAAAAAATATGTTGGGAAAAGTTTTGCAATATTTATGAAATTGAGAAAATACTTTTTAAAAATACTTTACCAATGTAAAAAAACAAATTTATAAGATATTGATTAAAAGTTGTAATTTATTTTATAAATGTGAAATAGTGTCAATGTGTAAACATCAACAATTGGTGAAAAGTTAGCAAATTCATAAGATATTTATTAAAATTTAAAGATATATATTGAAATTTATACTTGGTAATTTGATTTATACATATCATATATATTTAAATTTCATTAAAAATAAAACTCTTAACCAAGAATTTTATCCTAAAACTCTATCCAAAATTTATTGAGAATAAAACAGTTAGGCCCCGTTCTTTAAAGCTGCTCTGCTTTGCTCTGCTCTGCTTTGCTCTGCTCTGCTCTGCTCTGCTTCAATCTGCTCTGCTCTGCTCTGCTCTGCCCTGCCCTGCTCTGCTCTGCTTAAAATTAATACTTAATATTGAATTATTATAATAATAATGTATATTTAATAAAAATAATAATAAATAATTAATACTTAATGATAATAATAATTAATATTTAATAATAATAAATAAATAAATAATATTTATTAATAATAAATAATATTTATTAATAATAATACTTCCTCCGTTTTCTTTTACTTGCAACACAGCCTTGTGGCACGTGTTTTGAGCTCTGGTTTATGTAATGTAAATGGACAAATTTTTCATTATAATTTTTACAAATGATACTTAACTCTATTCTAATTTTCGTGTAAAAATTATATTGATAAAATCGCTCGTTTACCCTCACTAATCATCTCCTAAAACTGCGTGCTTAAAAGGTGTGTTGCAAGTAAAAGAAAACGGAGGAAGTATATAATTAATATTTAATAATAATAATATAATTAATATTTAATAATAATAATAAAAATTAATATTTAATAATAATATAATTAATATTTAATAATAATATAATTAATATTTAATAATATTAATATTATTAATAATAATTAATTTTTAATAATAAAATTTAATGATTATAATAATAGTAATAATAGTAGTAGTAGTAGTTGTAGTAGTAATAATAATAATAATAATAATAATCATAATCATAATAATAATAATAATATTTAATAACAATAATAAAGCATTACAATTATTATTATAGTATTAGTAGTAGTAGTAATAATAATAATAATAGTAATAATAATAATAATAATAATAGTAATAATAACAATATTCGTAATAATAATAATAATAATAATGATAATAATAAAAATAATAATAATAATAATGAAATCTGCTCTGCTCTGCTCGGCTCTGCTTTGCTCTGCTCTTCTCTGCTCTGCTTTGCTGAAATCTGCTCTGCTCTGCTGAAATCTACTCTGCTCTGCCCAGAACCTCAAAAGAACAGGGCCTTAATCGATTTTATCCTAATAATTATCATATCATATACTCTACAAGTAACTATCATAAATACGAAGTAAAACTCATATTCAATCACTCAATTACTGCCTTTATCTGCCTTTGCTGCCAATTTTGGGCATTGTACATCTTTCAAAGCTGAGGTGATGGCCCTTACTAGGGGGTTGGAGCTAGCTAAAAATCTTCAAATTTCGAAGCTAGAGGTACAATTGGATAATCTAGCTTGTGTCCAAGCTCTGCAGCAACAAGTAGTGCCAAGGGGGGAATGTATTCAAGCCTTGCTCTACTGTCAGTAGAGGTGTCAAAACCGAACCGACCCGAAAAAAACTATCCGTTTTGAACTGTAACCCATCCGATATGATTCGAGAAATTCAACACCCAAATCCGATCTGTAATCGAACTGAACTCAACCCGTATCCGAATTCGACCCAATCTGAACGTAACCCGGCACCGATTTGATCCGACCTGAACTCAACCCGAATCCGATTTGACCCGACCTGAACTCTAACCGAACCGATTTGATCCGACCCGAGCTCAACCCGATCTGAAATTGACCCGGCAAATAACCGATCTAATCCGATCTGTTTTGACCCGAACTGATATTAACCCGACCCGATTTTAACTTGATTTGATTTTTACCCGATCCGAATTTAACCAGGCCATAATTAATTTTTGACCTTTTTATTCAAGTTCTTATACTGCTCCGTTATTACTAATAAGTTTACATTTTTTACTACAAAGAAATAATCCGGAGTAACAAGTTTACTTCATGTATATACCAATTATATAAAATTATTTTCTAAGATTTATATTCATCTCATCTAAAATTTGCAACAAATAGTTTGTAATACTTGAACATTAAAACCTCTTCTTTTAACTCGATAAAATATACTCCGTATGATACATGAATGACTTGATATTGACCCAATAATAAGGTAAAAACTCAATAATAACTCTAGTTTAAAAATAACCTTATTTAAATATGAATTGGGTCAGCTCGATTAAAATCCAGCCAAACACAAAAGGAATTGAATTGAAATTGACCAATTTAATGAATCAACGGATCAACGTTATCTTAATCAAACAGAATTTGACCGAACCGAAATCAACCCGACCCAAATTCATCCGACCCGAAATTAACCCGGTTAAACCCGTTTTGAACCCGATCCGAATTTATCCGAACCGAAGATGAACCGATCTGGAGTTGATCCGGCCCATATCCGACCCGGACTCGATAGACCATGACCCAAATTTGATCCGACCCGAATTTGACCCGACCCGAATTATAAGAATAATTTTGACCCGAACATATCCGATCCGAACAGACCCGACCCAAACTCCATCCGGTTATCCGAATTGACACATCTAACTGTCAGCGTCTGCTTAAGGAATCGGGGTGGCAAATTAAGGTGGCACATGTGTACCGTGAAGGCAATAAAGCGGCAGATTGGTTGGCCAACCGCGGAGTCACTCTAGACTCTCAGTTGATTATTATTACTGTTGCTCCGTTAGAATTGAGTCATATTTTAGAGGAGGACGTTAGAGGTGTGGCTTTACCGCGTCTAGTCCCTCCTTAACTTAGGTCGTTTTTTGCTTTGGTTGTTTTGTTTCTTTTTTATTTCTTGTTCTTGCTTTGGCTTTCTTTTCCCTTTGGTTTTTAACCTCGGTGAATCATAAAAAAAAAAAAAAAAAAAAAAAAAAAAAAAAAAAAAAAAAAAACACTTAATTACTCCATACGAGTACATGTAATATGTAATTTAGGTGTTATAATCTGAAGATTGGAAATGATCAAAAGACAAGTACTAATCGGAAACGATTCTATTTTACAAGAAAAAAACAAGGCGTTCGTTAGCTGGTACAGTAGTATATTTCTTCCTCTGCTATCTCTCTCTCTCTCTCTTCCCCATCTCTGTTCACTGTTCTTAAGACTCAAATTCAAAGTCATATCCAATATTTTAATGCCAACACATTCTACAGTTGAAGTATAAATCTCAATCTACTCTTTCTGTAATTCATCTTTGATTACTTGTTAACTTAATTGATTCATTCTGCTCACCTACCCACATCCCTCAGGACATCTACCCTCCAAAAAAGATTATACTTTTCTGAAACCTTTTTATTTCTTCATTACCAAATTAATTGCTTGATTATAATCACCCTAAACAAGAACAGATTTCTTACAAAGTGGGTCCAATTTCAGTTTTTTCCCCAGATTTTTTTTCTGAACAATGCTGAATTGGGTACCTCAAAACCCCACCAAAATCAATTCTATTCTTTCTTGGTATTTCAGTTTAAGCCTTTAGATTGAAGATTCTTTGATTTTTTTGTCCTAAATTATGGCTCTAAAAGCTGATACAATCATTTTGGGATGTGGGGTTCTTTCATCATCTCATGATTTGGGTACTATCCCTTGTTTTGGAGGGTTGAAATTTAGGAAAGATCTTAAGAAATTAGGGAAGTGGGAGTGTTGTTGTAGTGTTTCTGGACAAAGGGCAATCACCCCTGTTGAAGATGAGAAGCCATTGAAGCCTGGGCCCACTGCTGCTGAACCTCAATCCTCTGGGGTGGTTCAAAGAGCTGAGCATACAGGCTTTCATAGGGATTTGAATTCCCTTCCTAGTGAGTTTTTCTGCTGATTTTTGCTGTAAATTGTGTCACTTTTATTGAATTTGGTTTGATTTAATTTGATGTGTATTTAATTTTATTATTATGGTTTTGTACTTGTGGATGAGAGTGTTGTTTGTTGAGATCTGGGTAGGATGAAAAATACAAGCTTTTTTAGGTTTTGCAATGTTATTGAATTTTGTGTGTTTATTTGAATCAATGAATGGTAGAAATTGATATTTTCCTGAAAATTTTGGTAATTGTTTGCATGATGATCTTGCATTGTATGTGATTGTGATGTTACCTATTATAGATATAACCTATTAGAGGTTGCGTGATTAGTTCTTGATAAACTGTGAGATATAGCTTGATATGGTCCGAATGAATCCTAACAATATGGATTAGATTGAAGTGGCCATCCAAGGGTTGGACAACATGGCTGTTTCAAGGAATTGTTATTGGATTTTGGTATAACTTTAACATTCCACATATCTTATTGTGGTGCGTTTAAAAAGTTAGGAAGTGTATGCTTTTAATCGTGAGAGCCACATTGTTTTGCATTGGTAGAGGATACTCCATGCCAACGAACTATGAGGTTTTCATCTGCCCTACAGACTAGTAGACTAGTGCTTTAAATTTCATAAAGTGAGGGCAATGGTTACGAATTTAAAGGATCATTGGTTGGAATTTGCCATGCAATATCCCATGGCATACATTTCTGCTATTAAGTATGCTCTTTACTTCTTTTATTTCGGTTGACTAAATCTCTGTTGGTACAAGTTGGTTTATTAACTTGTCGAAGTAATGTTTCTTGAGTCATAAGCTTTAAAAGTTTTGAATTATTGTAAAATCCTTTCTTTGAAGCAATTAGTGGCTTAGTGCTATAGAGGTAGCTATCCTTGAGCATTTTGGTGATATTCTCTATAATCTATCCTCGTATATAACCCTGTTTACCTTATTGCATTTTATGTGATTGTGATGCAAGGAGTCTTTCCTGTTTTTTTAACCCCGTATGATCTAGGAGTTGTGTGCTTATTCTAGGGTTGAGATATAGCTTTGTTTGGCCTTGGGTACAAGGATCGGATCAGTGTATCCATTCAAGGGTTAGACGTGGGCCCACATGGCTATATTTAAAAAGTAATACTAGTATTAGTATTGGTGTACCATGGTGTCTGTTCTAAGGTTTGAAACTGAATAATTTTGGAGTGGAATGCTATGTGTTGTGAAAGCCTTTTTGTGTCACATTGCCAGAGGCTACTTTGTTTCATTTCCTAATGCCAAGTGTCGTGCTTCTCTCCACCATAGAATTTTGTTTTGGACATTTTGTAGTTTTAGAAAATGATGATGTCTTTAAACGTAAGGCTTACACCACCAGTTGGAAATTTGGAATGCCCATGATAATTTATTTATGCTACTTAGTCCTCCATCACAATATGATTGAAACAATTTACTTTGTTGTCTGTTTTAACATAAGTGAAACATTATGTTAAAACTACATGGAATGATGGAAGGCCTATATGGACTGATAATGGACTATTGGACTGCTATGATTTGATGCCGCTTAAAACTACCCTTTTGTGATGCCCAACTATCACCTCAAATCTCCAATTGCTACTGTACAGCAATTTAAAACCTTTTTTCACCTTCTCACACCTCTACAAGGAATGGAATCAATGAAGATAACATACATACCTGGTAGTGAAGTGCCACCATCATGGATATTCCTTGTTAATTTACAATCTCATTGTCATTTCTTATATTTGTAATCTTTTTATAAAATAAACCATTAAATGATTACACTTGGGAATCTTTAGGGAAGTATAATAAGTTACCATAAAGTTAAGATTTTCAGAATAGCCAGTATATGACAATGTAACCTTACCTCGTAATCCAATGTTTTTTATTCCAAGAATATCTCATTTCTTAATTGACGTAAATGATTCTAAATGAGACTAACAATATAAAATGGAGGGAGTAATAATTTAGTTGATGCTAAGTATGTATGATGTGCAATTGCTATTTATAAAGCAAAATTCTATCAATTCTACTTACGAATAATTGTGCAAATATAGCCCTTTTGCGATAAATTTGCTATATTTTTCCAAAAATTACAAGTATAACTAAACCAAAAAAAAAAAAAAAAAAAAAAAAGGAAGCGATGAATATATCCTAAAGTAAATGAACAAAAGTTGCTTAAGTGGTCTGATTTCTTGAGGTTATTTGCGACTTGTATTAGTAACAATGGATGGATCTACATAGTTTTAACCAGTGATATTTTACATATTTACTGCTCTTGTCTAGTTACTGTAATTCTACAATATTCTCCCTCTCCTCTGGGTATGCGTAAATAATTGGACGATTGTTATTAAATTATTTTCCCTGCAATTTAGTGGCTTCACTCTCATGGTTCACACTGATTAATTTCTCATTGCATACATGATGTCTACTGCAGAACCATTGTCTGCAACTAATCTCACTTTGTCTCGCAATGGTGGCGCAAAAGTCCGGGTCGCTTATCAAGTAAATAGTCATTTATTGTATTTTCATTTCATAATTAAGTGTTTTGTTTTTTTGCTAATATTTCGATTTGTATACATTAACTTAGGGGATACCAGGATCGTATAGTGAGGATGCTGCTCTAAAAGCATATCCAAATTGTGAGACTGTTCCTTGTGACGGATTTGAAGCTGCTTTCAAGGTTCAACTTGTGTTCTTACCATTATATGGTCTGCCACTTGCAATATTAGTGATTTCTGTGCTGTCTTATCTGTTCTGCAGGCAGTTGAACTGTGGTTAGTGGATAGAGCAGTTATACCTATTGAGAATTCTGTGGCTGGTAGTATTCACCGCAATTATGATTTACTCCTCCGGCATAGGCTACATATAGTGGGCGAGGTTCAGTTAGATGTTAACCATTGTTTGATGGGATTGCCTGGGATCAGAAAAGAGGATCTAAAGCGTGTATTGAGTCATCCTCAGGTGCTTAGGCTTTATTTACTCCATACTTAACACAAAATGTAGTGGACTTATTTGAACATGTTTGCTAAACTCTTCCGAGAGGATCATTAATGAGGCATTCTTCAATTAGCGAGTATTCCTTCTTGCAGGCACTTGATCAGTGTGAAAAGACTCTAAGCGACTTGGGCCTTATTAGAATTAGTGCTGCTGATGCTGCTGGTGCTGCACAGGTGGTACTCTAAAACTTTAATGGACTCTCAGTTGATTTAAGGCTGAAGATGTTCTAATGCTCAGCTTGCATTTTCTGACCCAGGCTGTAGCTTCAGAGCGTGAAAGAGATACAGGGGCAGTGGCTAGTGCTCGTGCTGCTGCTATATATGGCCTTAATATTCTTGAAGAAAGAATACAGGTGAATCCTCCCCCTTTCCACAAAAAATTACACAGTGAACATTCATTTAAACAGCTGTATATAATCTGTATCCATCATATTGATGTCAGGTAATTAACATTTGTTTCATGTAGATTCAATGGTGGTAATGGTAGACTGGTAGTCTTCTGTCAACTTGGAATTTTGGATCCTGTTATCATACTTGCTTGTCTACTATGCTTATCATTCTTGATTGTATTTACTTTTGTTTTTGGACTCATATAGGCTATAATTTTGTTTTGTTAAATATCTGATGAATCATTGCAAACCTTATGGATGTGAAACCACCACTCATGCTTTGAATTTACTTCATTATGTACATATAGACCTGATTATGTAAAATAAATACTTTTAAGAACAGGACCAAGATAAGCTTAATATTAGTTGAATGTTGAACAGTTGGAGTAAGCTTGCAATGCCTGAGTTGCGGCATCAATTATGATCGTCTTCCTTGTCAATGAAACCTGACTTGTTAAGAATAGTGTGTTGTTGCAACTTGCAAGTGGTTTATATAAGTATATCTAACTAGCATGTCACGAGATTTGTATGTGCTGAGTTTGAATTTAATTCACTTTGTAAAAACGCTATCTTACTTCTGTCCAAACAATGTAAGTGTCCTAAGTTTTCAGTTTCATGACACACTTTGCAGGATGATGATGATAATGTTACCCGTTTTATGATCCTTGCAAGAGAGCCTATTATTCCGGGCACAGACAAGCCCTATAAGGTATAGTTCTATCTCATCCTAATTCAGAGTAAACATAAGCTGTCTTTAAATTATGTGATAATACAAATTGAAGAAAGGATATTACTCCGACTGCCATTATTAAATCTTCAATGGCCGATTCATTTCTTTTTTGAATTGTGGTCTTGTTAAAAGTTACTAGTCAGGAATCAGGATTTTAATTTTTTTTTTTTTTTTTTTACCAAAATTCAACAAGACTATAGAGGTTGTAATTATGAATTTTCTTGTAACATGTGTGCTTCAGACAAGTATTGTTTTCTCTTTGGAGGAAGGTCCTGGTGTACTCTTCAAGGCCTTGGCAGCATTTGCCCTTCGTAATATCAATTTAACAAAGGTAACGAAACTTTTTGCTGTGAGTCTAATCATTGTAGCTCAGTTTTTACTCAGCTTGTTTATTTCCATGAGTGTTCAGATTGAGAGCAGACCGCAAAGGAAGCGTCCACTTCGCATAGTAGATGACTCAAATAAGGGGAGTCCAAAGTAAGTGATAAATTGAAGGCTTTAGATTTGCAAGTAATATCTTTGTTTGGTGGCCAACATTGTCATGTTGCAAAAGTAGGATAAACACATCAGTTATCCTAGCATAGACATTAACTTATCTTTGGATTTTAAGAAAGTTTACCCTATTTGAGTGTTTGACATTTTGAGTTGATATCCATATTATCTATTGCCTGTGGTTAAGTATAGAATTTGTTTGTTTTCCATCTGCTAATGACATAAGGGAATTGTCCCATTTTTCCTTGTGTTGTCTGTTTGTTATAGAATTTTCTTACCAGATAAAGTTGATTATACTTTATGCCTTTATGGGGTAGTAATTAACTTCAGATTTCTAGAGCTTTGCTTTAATATGCCATCATTAGCTCATGCTGCAGTCTTTGATGTGCTCTAGCCTCTAAGTTAATATACTTTGAATTGGATTCTGAATAGTGGGTGCTATTGAAGCGTCTGCATAGCTTATCTATTTTTGTGGCCACAAAATAAGTAATGTTAGTGTCAAACTGGGTTCTTAGGGGTTTTTTAGCGGAGTATTGGATGAGGATTTAAAAAGTAATACCTGTTAGAGTTATCTAGATGCAGAAATCAGCCTCTTCTGTTCCATCTTAGACATCTTATTTTTCATTCAAGACCCCCAGTCCTCACTCTTTATTGTCCTCTTCTGTCATAATAAGTTGGTGAGTAGAAAATAGGACTTTTATTCTGCAAGGAGTGTATCCCTGGAAAGATATGTTGTGTGGAGACACGGATATTGTATGTGTCCAAGAGTTTCTACTCTGCTATTTTTTAAGGATTTTCTTGTCTTTGGTCCAATATTAAGTGTTGGGTCACAGTTTCCTTATCCATATGGCCATTTCAGTGTGTTGAAAATCCAACACGTTACTTGTCAAATAACATTGGTGCTGGCAAGTCACCTAGACTAACTAGACTGGTTGTGAACTTTTGGGAAAAAATTAAGAGTATTGCAAGCAAAGAAATGGAAATGAGAAATCTGCTTAGAGATACGTTAGAAAGAAAAGTAGGAACATTGGTGCCTTTGAGCTCAGTGGAAGATGATGGAGATTTAGTAGTGTAAACAATGAGGGCTTTGGGGTAAACTTGTTTAAGAGCTGCAAGGTAAGAAAGAATACTACTGATATTTTCCTGGAAAATTGAAGAAATCTCAACAAAGTAGAGAATCCAAAGGATTGATATTTGCTTTAGAGGTAGCACCCTGGTAGAGCGTGTAGGAAAAAAAATGCTCAAGAGTCTCCTGGGACATGGGATGATAAAGGTCATCTAGTCATCTTCTGTCCCATTCTGTATCTCATCTAGTCATCTTATGTTCTATTCTATATCTCATCTGGTCATCTTATGTCCCATTGTCTCTGATTCTACCACACCATTGACATTCACCATTAATAATAATGTCTGGTGGTGTCAATAAGAGATGAGATACAATAAGATAGGTGAGACAAGAGTACGAAATAGAACTGGATCACAATCAATCAAATAAATTTATTGTTTGGTTGATAGTGTTACTAGGAGATTATTTTCCTGGGGTAGAGATGGAGGGTTGTGGTTGCCTTCAGACTTTCTTCAGCAATACTTTAGTTGAGCATTTTTCATCGTTGTCATTCTCTTGACTGTCTAATTGTTGTACCAGATACTTTGACTACCTTTTCTACATCGACTTTCAAGCATCGATGGCAGCACCTGAAGCCCAATTTGCTTTAGGGCATCTGCAGGTTAGTTCTTATTTTGAGTTTTAATTATCAGATCATCATTTTCTACACTTTTGACCATATTATTTCTGCTTCTGTTGCTTAAATGAATTAACAGCTTCAAAATCCAAAAGCATACAAATACTTATATACTTCTGTTATTCATAATATCATGTATGAAGTGAGATAGGATGGACTGCTTGGTATTTATGCTTGGCTGTATTTCAATGATGAATTTTACTGCCAAATTAATTGCTAAAATGGATGGTGTGATAAAAGGTCCTTTCAGATCTGAGGCATTTTGTTCTCTCTTGTTGCAGGAATTTGCTAGCTTTCTTCGAGTCCTTGGTAGTTATCCTATGGATTGCCAACAACAGCCTAATTGATTAGTCATGCGAGCTAGATAAAGCTCGCTAATTCATTTTTCACCGCGTACATATGTTTCTCCTCATTGACGTGAGCTAGAGCTTGCTGATGCAGCTTATTTCTTGTCTCTGTGTATTCACTCCATTCTTTTGTTGCTTTTAAGGTTAAAAGCTTTTTTTTTTTTTCTAAATTATTCTTATTTATCTATGTTTAAAAAAACAAGTCCATAAGCTGCTGCAGGTCATGTTCAAGGCAAAGTTTCATATGTGACTGGCTACACCGTGCGGCCAGCCACAATGTTTTTTTTTTTTTTTTTTTAATTTTTTAAAATTCTTCTCTTTCTCTCTCCTCTTGTTAGCCCACGTATCACTATCACCATTGACCAATGTCAACCCCCAAAATTCTCTATTTCTCTCTCTTCCAATGTCTTCCATGGCTGCCCAATTTTAGCGTCGGGCTGACGGAAGCCATACCTCCTTCGCTCTCCGCCGTCAATTCTTCACCGGAGCAACGCAGAAGATGAAGGTGAATACGCGGATCGGAGGTCGATGGAGGTGATTGAATACGCAGCAAGGATGAGGCGAAATCGCCATTTTTAATTTGATGTTGATTGAAGCTCGTAGAGGTTAGAGGAGTGAGAAATACTTTGGTTGAATGAATTTCACCAAAAGTTCAGTGGGTACTTGTACTGGGTAATGAATTATGAATGGAGTTTTCTTGTAGTGGAAATTATGAATGGAGTTTGGATTTTGGGGAATTTTATTTTCTTTATTTAATTATTTTTATTATGATGTGGTGGTTGGAACCGGTGGTTTGGTGGCTACATTAGCGGTGGGATTGGTGGTTAGGTCAGGGGTTACTAGGTCGGTCCGGGGTTACTAGATTCAGTCAGGGGTTACTTAGTCGGTCGGGAGTTACTTGATCAGGGGTTACTAGATTCGGTCAGGGGTTACTAGTTCATCAAGGGTTACTTGGTCGGAGGGGTTACTTGGTCACGGGTTACTAGTTCGGAGGGATTACTTGGTCAGGGGTTACTAGTTCGGTAGGATTACTTGTGTGTTAGCTGGCCACACACAAAACCTGCTGCATGTTCAATGGGGAAGGCAAACAGGACTCCTTTAGAACCGGAAACTGTTATTAGCTTCCGAATATTTATTGAGCTTCTAATTGTACATTATTAGTTAATGACCAGGCAAAAAATGCAAATTATCTTTCTGTCAAGGTTTTTTTTATTTTATTTTTTTTATTTATTTTTATTATATCCTGCTCAAGAGGCTCAAAATCTTTTCTTTTTGGAAAACTAAAAAAAAAAAAGCTACCCCAGATGTAATAAGTTTTTCCAGTTTTATAAATAAATTTCAAAATCTTCAAATAAATTGATAATTTAAAGGAAAGTTGATGGTTTTAACCAACTAAAAAACCTCTTGAGGTATCATGTATTTTCAGGTCTTGGAAAAATAAAATAATTGTCTAAAATTAAAAGCTATAATTCACGCTTTAATAATAATTTTGGTGGTTTTGAGATGTGGTGTCGAAAGCTTTGTTATGGTAGTGGGTGTATTCCATGGCTTATAATGTTGTTTGGAACCATATATGATGAGCTATGATCACTAATCGATCACGTAAAGGCTCATTGTAGGCTTGTAGCCTTGAATTAATTGAGGAAGATGTGTACACAAGCAGTTATATCGGCAAATTAAAGGCAAAATGGATGGTCCAAAGTCCAAACTACCCAAAAGGCCTTTCACGGTGTCGTGGGATCCATGGAATTAATTCCGACCTTTTTTTTTTTTTTTCCTTTCCAGGATAGGAAAACCAAAAAAGATCCAAAACTGAAGTTTATAATACACGAAATCAAATCAATTACGATGTTTTGTGGTTTGGACATTTGGTGTGGAAAACTCTTAGGATTGTAGGGAATGCATCCTTAAATCACATAATATTGTTTGAGACCAAATAACCATTTATGTGCTTTATATGTGGCATCAATCTGATAGACTGACTATGCAAAACATAGCTCATATACATTAACCCACAATTGTGGTAGGCCATATGGTACTCAAGTCCAACTTAGAGTTGCATATCAGCATATGATAGTTGGCACTAGAATTCTCATACATATATAAACCCTTAAAGATCAGATACATAGCTAAAGTGGAGAGACATTTATTTATGCAAGCCGGCTATCCATAGAAGAAACTGCTTGGAAGTCGATTTCGATCACTTTAACTCCTTGAGGAAATCTTGATTGTCTACAAGAACCTGCAAAAAATTAAAAATCAAGGAAACTCTGAAATCAGTACCTTCCCTTCTCACTTGGCAAAATTCTCATTTCATGTCATCAACAAGAAAGGTGCAGCTCAGAAACAAGACTAAGGTGCCTAATTTTGCCTGCCATAGTACTTCGTATATATTTACCCACCAAGCAGGAAAAAAATTATAGATGGTCAATTCATTATCAACTACATCCATAGTAAACTCTCTTTTAACAAAAAAGGGATAGTAGTAAAACAAATCAATCCAATATGATTTGCAGTAAGTAGGATTTTTCGGAGGTAGAAAATTATTCTAAAAGCTCAAAACTTACAGCTACAGTGTACAACTTAATGCAAAGTTTGGATTTGGAATTCAGGTGTATTCGTCAAAAAGTTGGTTGTAAAACAAATCAATCCAATATGATAATACCAATTTTCTGACCTGCTAGTTCAGGTGGAGACATTTTAGGCCCATGTCATGATTGATACGGAGTATATCTATGTTTGGGTGTAGTTAAAGTTATGATACAGTTATTTTGGGTCGGGTATTACTGGTTGGGTCTGCTTTTCCAGGTATAAGTAAAATAAAGGAGACAGCTTACTTTGAGACCTTGCATTGATGTACTTGCACAAAAATCAAAGATGACTACGCATGCATATATTGAGTGTTAGAAACAGTTCTACCCTACTTGCTTGTAAAAACAGAATAAATGCACTCACAGTTTTCCAGCCATCTGGGTCCAGAAAAGAGACAATCTTAGTGTTAAGCCCGGGAATAGGACCAGGTTGTCGGGTGATCTTTCCTCCAAGTTCTTGGTGAACCAAGTTGACAACCTCAGCACTTTTGTAGACATCATCAGTACCAATAGCAACCTATTGGATAACAGATTCAGAATATCAATAATTATAGTAAAATCACAAAGAACATGATAGCTATGAAGGCGTAAATTCACACAAACCTGTGCGTATGCATTTCCCTTAGTATACTCAGTCACACCATAATTGTAAGTCAACTCCAGAACAGTTGTCTCCTCTTCAGGGGCATACCCCATCATAGCTATGGTGTACTTTATATGAAAAATTATAGAACAAATTAGCAAGATCCTAACAGGAATTCATGAGTAATAGGACTAGAGCTGCATTAGAGATTCGTGAATAAATAATAGGACTAGGGACTAGAGCTGCATTAGAGATTCATGAGTAAAAGCTTAGCATACCTTTTGTTCAGGTCTATCAGTTTTCTTAACTACCTTCATCCCCAGGGCCTGCAATTATAAGAACAAAAAGTTCCTTAGTAAAGATTGCTAACCAACTACCAAGTAAAATCAAACTAAACCATCAGATACAATAAGTGTCCATGTTTACGTGCGTGGGCTATATGGCTATATGCATCAAGCTCTTTCTTCAGAGTGGCCTTACGTTGACACAATTTTAAGTTGCAAAAAATATAAGAAAATACAAGGATTCAAAAAACAGCACAAATAAAAGGATTTAAAAACGACATATAGAACTTGAAGGATTTTATGTTCAGTGCATTGCGCACAAGAAACCAGAAGATAATTCACAGTATCTAATAGTTGGCCAAAAGTGAGGGATAGATACTTTGAGTTTTGACATCCAGAAACAAAATTTCTTCATGATGACATGATTTTGAAAATTCTTGCAAGCACAATGAAACCAGCACAAATAAAAGCCATTAAATACCTTTTCATAGAACTTGATAGCACGCTCTAGATCACCAACACGAAGCATTACTTGGCACAGTGGTTCAGGAGTTGAACTTCTCTGAATCAGCTCAAAGACGTAACCAGTAGGATCCTTCACGAAAGCTATCACAGTTGATCCTCCTTTCACTGGGCCAGGTTCTCTGGTGATGGTACCACCCTTGGCTCGGATGTCTTCAACCATTTTGTAAACCTGGAAGAAAAGAAGGTTACAAATCAGGTTCTAAAATTCATATTGAACCTTCACGTAGACAAATGTCACTTACATCTGGTGTAGCAATTGCAAAATGTCCAAACCCTGTCCCAATATCATAATGATCCACTCCATAGTCTGTAGAGGCCAATATAAAACTACAATGTTAGTATATAGAGACAATATATTCATCTAAGAGTAAGAGCTTTCCTTCTTGGACATGTTAACAATCTCCATATGATAACAAAGGATTCGCAAAAGGAACTTCTAGGTGTTAACAGCTAAGTCTTCCTTCACTAAATCCACAAGGCAGGCTGTGATCAAGAAAATACAATTCCAGCTGAAGAATAATATCTAAAAGGATTCTAAACCTGAACCCACCTCCTCTGAAGTAGTCCAGAGGTACATATAATAGTAGCATGGAAGTAAAGGTTTATAAAAATCAGACATATAGTACACTGTTTAGTTTTTACTCACTGTATGTTAGTTCCACTGCAAAGTGGGACTCCTCTGGGCCAAACCCAAGAAATGCATTGGAATATTTCTCCTCTGGAAACATCTCGCTTCCTCAGCAGCTTCATTCCGAAACATTCTGTGTAGAACCTGACATGCGAAGGGGAAAAAAATGAGATCTTAGTTACATGAGACAATTGTATCACAAATAATCACTGCTGGAAGTCTGCCAAGGGCATACTTAATGGTCTTGTCAAGATCTCCGACACGGTACACAACATGCAGAAATCTCCTCTTATCTTTCTTTGGGAATTCCAACAACTCTGCATTAGGTGCAGCAGCTACACCCTCGGCCATTACCAAATTGTTGCAACTTAGCTGGGAAAAAAGAAAGACAATTATCAAACAATCATAAATGGCAAACCCCTCTTTCCACACATAAGAGAAAAACAGATAAAAAGCCTCCAATAACCTCTAGCTTATTAACTTGATAAAGAATCTAGACCAACAACAGCATATAATTCTTGATATATGCAAGAAAAACTATCAGCAATGACAGATAAAAAAATCACAGAAAAAAGTCCAATCAGAACCTAGTGGATTCTCTAATATAAAGCTAAATTAAGCTATTAGCACCACAAACACACACTAAACTAGTAAACCATGTGAAAATTGTGAACAGAATCGACGACTACTACAGACTAAATTTGCAATGCTAACTGATTTCTTCCTATAAAATCTAACAGATGGGAAGATCATCTTGTATGCAAAGTATTGAACAGTATATACATCAAGAGAAAGTTATACTCAATACCGAAACTTTATCATCAATGATCAATCATGCAACAATCCAGCATTCATCCATTCACTAAGTCTCAAGTGGTAAATAAGTAAACGATGTTACGCGTAACTAATAAGTTGAGAAAATGCCTTCCAAGTCCCACTTAGTAAAACCTCAAGCTAATCCAAAACATATTATACCACAAACCAACTTTATCAATCACACAACAATCCAGCATTCATTTCATTCACTAAGTCTCAAGTCGCAAATAAGTAAACGATGTTACGCGTAACTAATAAGTTGAGAAAATGCCTTCAAATACCCACTTAGTAAAACCACAAGCTAATCCAAAACATATACTACTACAAACCAACTTTCGTGCAATAGGGCTGAATGGCATAGCATATCAAGACTAAGTCATATTGAAACATCATCCTCAATCCAAAACAAGAACCAGAATTAAAACATCATTCTCTAGTTCTCAAAAAATTAAGAGATGAGCAATATACTGCTTCAAAGGAACAACACAATTACTACAATCATATACTCAACACGAAAATCCCCAGCAATTTCGCTTAAATCGTCATTTCTGGGGTCTCAGGAGGCCAAGATGTACACATAATTGATTGAGGCTAGTTGTGATGATCTCAACATAGGATTATGTAAGGTTCTTTAAATGGCTTTAACATAATTTTCCTAATGTGTTTGTTAAGGCAAGGTGATGGAAGGAAAGGAAATTACAAACACCCAAGTCATTTAATTTCACCCAAATAAAAACTTAGGGTAGGTAATAAAATGTGCTTTAACATTAAATTATAGGCTTGAAATCATATAATTTATAATTAAATTACTAAGAACGAATCACGTGAAAATTCAAATGGAAGTTTGATTCTTCATACCATTTTTGTCAGTAAACTGAACCTAGCAAATAATCCTAAACCCAGAATTATAAACAATTAATTCAGAGATGAACAGCCCAGAATTTCTAGCAAAAATGGTGTCACAAGATTGATTTTTTATTACTATAAATACATGCAAATGCATATTAAAGGATTGTTACACAGAATACAAGCCTTAAAAAATGAGAGAGGAGAGAGAAAATACCTGAAAATAGGGAGATGAGAAGTAGTGACAGAAGAAGATACTATGATCAAAATTACAGTTTCAAGGGATTTTATAGACAACTTTTTTTTTTTTTTTTTTTGAGGGAAATTTTATAGAGACTTCTAGTCTAGAAAAAAAGCAGATATGCTCACCCGGCTGTGAGTTTTTCGGTAGGACAGACAGGTGTTTTTACTTTTTAAGGATGAGTCAACGATTTGGATTTGTCCGTCGATATTGTATAGATCTAGTATTCACTCTCTTTCAAAATAATTAACAACTTTATATTACATAGTAGTATAATAATTAAGAATATAAAGTTATAAAATAAATTGCATAATGTAAAGTAGAATTTGTAGATTTAGGGCCTGTTCATATTTACTGAACTGAGCTGAATTGAACTGAACTGAACTAATTGGAGCTGAACTGAACTGAACTGATTGGAACTGAACTGATTGGAACTGAACTGAATTGAGCTGAAATAAATATTTTATGTGAGAGGGAAATTAAGAGCTGAACTGAACTGAACTGAACTGAACTGATTGGAACGGAACTGAACTGAACTGAAATTAAGTAAATGTGAATAGGCCCTTAATATATACTTTTATAATATAATAGGTGATCATTGTTATTTATGGTAGTGTATCAATTACATTAGACTAAAGTGAAAATTGTCAATTATTTTAAAATAATAGAGGAAGTAATCAAATACTCGCATTATGATGATTTTTTTTTTTGGTAATATTGAACAAAGTTATGATTTTTTTTTTAAATGAAACGTCATGATATACACTATAAAAAGCTTTTAGATTGTAATTTTAAAAATTGAATAAAAAAGTAGAAATGATGTTTCATGTGGTTATCCCCTCAAAAAAAAATGTGGTAATTTGTTATGTTGATTTTATCGAAAAAATAATTAAATTATAAAGTAATTATTTTGGGGGTTCGCTTTCGGTCAGAATTAGGACTTATGTGTGTCGGTTATTTGCGTAGGTTTCTTGATATATAGGCCTACAATCTGGCCCATAGTAAGGAGCCTCCACAAAAAAAACATGCGTTTCACGATTTCACTGTTTCAGTAATAATGCTTACAAGCTGAGTGTACTTACGTACAATTGTACATTACTCGTAATAGTTTACAACAATAGTGATGGAAAAGGGAGAGGAAGGAAAAAGAGGGAAGGGAAAGGGAGGTGAGGAGAGGGAGAAGGAGACCTTCCATTTTCCTTCCAAATCTCTCCAACAATGGAGGGATTTGATTTATTAAAAATGGAAGGAAAATAGATCCTCCAATTCCCTCCTCTTTCTTCCTTACATTAGATATCCAAATAAGGGAGAGCATGCATCCCTCCATTTCTTTTCTCTTCCTTTCCCTCCATTTCTATTTATCCAAACATAGCATTAGTGCACATCGTACAAGTGAGGTGTATGATAGAATTTGCGATTATTTTGGGATGTTGTATTGACAATTATCCTAATGTAAAGTAATACGTCAAATAAAATGTATGTGCGTGTTTGAGTGTTTGACAGGAAATAGAAATTGAGGGGGGTTTTTTTAATTATTTATACGCAATTCTCTGATTTTATATTATGTCCACAAGCATGATGAGTCAAGCACTTTCTTTTGGAAAAGTTACATTCGAAACATACAAATCAACAAAAATATTAAGCATCTGATTCCAAAAGGCCATTATGCTTGTTGCCACTTCGAAGAATTATATACCTTATGTAATGCAATTTAACTGCAAAATTTCACGAGTGCCATATTGGAACTCTCTCCTTTTCATAATCGCAATAATTTGATTTATACACACTATATATGCGCTATCTTAGAAAACAAGCGCACGGGCACAGGATTCCCATATGGCAGGATGACTGTAAAATTTGTGGTAAGAGTTAAAGCCTTGAGACATCGTTTTGACATATACTGTCATTTTAAAAGGACAGGCACCTCTCCAGCTTCCCCAACCCATCCTCAGATAATGAACTCTATTTCAGAATACAGATAACCACAGTACAGAAAACAAAAATGCATCATCCAATTGCTAATCTCTTCACACAAATGCATTCCAAAACCAATCATAAACGAGGAAAAATTTCGTACAAGCATCCTATAACAGAGTTTCAGAATCCAATACTGTCTACTATTTGCTATTATGCTATATATCAGAAAAGATTCAATACAAAGACAATTTACTACAAAGAATATGTCTACCAAGCATGAGTAGTAACTGGCAATTCAAAATCAAAACAAGGGAGCTTAGGATTTCCATACACTACGATAAGGATGAGGTTATACCAAGCATCACCTAGAACCTGTACACTGCCACCACTTGGGAAGAATAAAAAAGGTTACACGTTCCTCCAACAGTGGACTACAAATGTAAACATTTCCTGGCTTTGGATTCAAACAGGCACACGTTTCCCACGGTATCGATCAAACAACTGCACAAATGAAAACACAAAGTTCAGACTAAAGGAAAATATTGTTTCTTTGAACTCAACAAATGCAGAATATAATAATCAAATGCCAAGATTTTAATAATCCCAGCAATTTGAAGTATAATATGAAGAGGCACAGTCAAACTAAAATAAGTCATTTAAACCTAAGTTTTTTCCTTTTTTTTACTAAAAGGTTTTAATCCAAACCAAACTCTGCATAACCAGTTGAAAAACATCTCATAAAATAACTTAGGCTTCACAAAGTTGATTTGAGTAAAACGGTAAACTTGTGCTTCTGAAGAAAAAATTAGTCTGAGAAAACAGCACAAGGCACCCTACTTGAACTAGAGTTTACGTAGAAAACTTCAAGGCATGCTCCTAAAGCATGATATAAACGTATTGCAATTCATCAGGTATTAATGCCATTCTTTGTCAATTAGGTTAAAATAGCAAGAGTCATGATTTGCAAGACAGATAATCTAACTACTGGAGCTCTTTCAACTTGTCCAAATGGTCAATTAGAAAATATAAGTAAACTCTATAAAAATATATTGCAAAATCATGAATTGAAAACATATTGCAAAATGCAAGCAACATGCCTAATAAAAAAGTCAAAAGCCTAACAAATGGAATCCATCAGGCTAATTCCTTCCCATCCCAACAAAACGGCACAGCTATGACAAATCTAGTAATGAAATAAATTAATCACAAAATAATGAATATGTACAAAAATTTAGGGCAACAAAACCAGTCCTGATGTCAAATAATTTAGATGCCACATCCAGTATAAAATGTACCAGCATGGAGAATTAAAGAACTTCGAAGAACATTCTCCACTTACACATGAAAAACTAGCAAACGACATGGCTTCAATATGTTGGAATAAGCACAGTATAGCATCACAGTTTTCCTTAGATACAGACAGAATGTCTAAAATTATTACTCTCTCCATACCTAAACAACAGCCCCACATTTTACAGGGGAGTACAGTTTAGGAGAGGGATTGTAGTGGGTATTGTTGATCAAAGTTGAATAAATAAGGAAGGTAACGGGGATAATTATTATCTTTATGCTTTGTTTGGATTGAAGGAAGTGGAGGGAAAGGAAGGGATTGGAATGGAGGGATGGAGTATCTTCCATTTGGATAGCAAATGAGAAACTAGGAAGGAAGGCAATCAGAGGGGAGAATAATGGAGGGATTAAATTGTAAGAAATTGATCTCTCCAACAATGGAGAGATTTAGAAGGAAAACACATCATTCTTTCCTACCCTCCCTTTCCCTACTTCCCACCCCTTCCCCTCCGGCCCTCCCTCCCTTATTTTCCTTCCCCTTTCTCTATCCAAACGTAGTGTTAGGGGAAGCGAGAGAAAATATAGTGGGGTTAAAAAAGTTTTGTTAATTTTAGTGATAGAAAAAGAAGTTAGTAGATGATGGAACACACCCAAACGAAAGATGGGGCTTTTGATAAGAGATACAAATTTTAGAGAAATCGGACTTCTATTTTGGACAGAGGGAGTATTCATTCAACTAGTCTCCATGATCAAACAACAGAATTCAGTGACATTCTTTGTCATAGCCTTGGCTCCCAACAAGTCAAAACTAACAGAGAAGCTTTTCTCTTGAGAATAATAGTGGAACATTTCAGGTAACAATGGTAATAACAGATCTACAAGTTCATTTTAGTGCCGAGGTATGGCCAATTTCCACTTTGGTAGTAAACTTATAATGGTATGGAGCAGAGGTTGCGCTCAATATCTTGGGCAAGTATTATCTTTTCACAGTTCTTTCAACATTTTTTAATGGCCTTTGACTCTTTGAGGACAAAACCATGTCCATCTAGTCTAGAGTCTAAACACAGGAGGAAAATTTTCCATCAATTACGTATGTGATTTAATCGACTTTTTTTTTTCTTCCATCAATTGAGGTATACTCATGTAAGATCCAAGAGTGCTAATTCATCTTCTCTAGACAGCTCATTTCTTTTTTCTTTAGGAAACAAGAAGCCACCCAAGACCTTAATCTTCATTGTAAGCAAGACAAAAGTACGCCGCAATTACATCCTCAATGGCCTCCGTGCCACACCCAACCCAAAGTCCCAACTAGTAGAGTATTCATCCAGATTGATTTCAACTCATTTTTTTTAGATGAAATGTAGCGTAAAGAATAAATTTTTAAAAAATAAACTAAAGACTAGTCATTTTCTGCTTTTGGCTTCCTTTTCAACAAAACATGATATTAATTCTTTCTCTATAAGCCAGCCAGGGGAAGGGAATTACTCACGCCTTAAAATGAGAGGTTAGGCCAATATTTCATCATTGAGGTGCCTTATAGTGAGTTAGCATTAACTAATTCATAAAAATTAAGCAATCAAACAATACCAGATAATACAGCAATCATAGCAACTGCAGCCATTAAATATAAAAATTTGTACATGACCACTTTTTGTGAGATTAAAAGAAATGAAAATTCTAGATCTGACTTAGAATAACCAAAGATTAACTGTGAAAAATATATATATATATATATATATATATATATACACATACCGATCTGATATATGGCTGTTGGAATATCCAACCAAGAACGGGAATTCTCTGGACAAAAACTGACAATGTAGGCCAAAAACCACTGTGCAAAATAACCAATCCTCAGTAACAGGAAATACCATATACAAGAAAGTAGAACATCTATTTGAGAGTAATTAAATACCTGAAGAGTACAAGAAATCCATAAGATTCCAAAATCATGCCCACTATCGGCCAGCCTATCACAACAAAAAAGAAGCCAGCGCCAAAGGAGATTGTTCCCTGAGCATAGCAAAAAGATTGCAGTAAGTATAAAACACCTAGTCGCCTAGAAATACAGAAGCCTAAAAAAAAAAAAAAGGTGGTACTATTGAACAGAAGCATGCCTTATAATTTGAAGGCTTCATGAAAAACTGCAGAGTGGACGTCAGTCCAATGGTTAGTCCCAACCCAGACAGAAAGAGGATCTGTGCAAAGAACGCATAGAAAGAAACAAAATCATGAATGAGGATAAGTATTAAGTTATGGAGGAATAAAAAGGGTCAGAATCATGGGATAGTGATATGAGAAAAGCACTTACATTTCCCATTGCAAGTAATCCTTTGTCAAACAAGAAAACAACTCCAAGGAATGTGAAAAAGACGCCAAATCCAGTCAAGCCTAATCCAATCTCTGTATTCAATTCAGAAAACATCAAGAAAAGCATGACCAAAATCACAAGTATACGAAGGGATAACGCACTACCAATTTTCTTTGCCAAATTTCATTATGATGAGATATATCACCATTTGAGTACAAGCAAAATAAGTGTATAGACAATATCCAATAATTGACAATACTTTGTTACAACTGGGCTTCACAAAGTAAATTCTTGACTGGTGCACCAAAAACTGAAAAACATACATCATACCAATTTTACGATACTATTTTTCAAATAACACATCACCACACTTATTGGGCCAAACTAGCTCTAAGACTACTTGCTACATATTCTCATAGCTTATTTTGTTCCTAGACATTCTAGTAGGCGTAGTAGCTCTTGTTAGTCTTTTCACAGACGATTGTGGTTTGGTGTGGTTGTTAGACACTTAACGTTAGTTCTTAAACCAGTTATTTTGAAAGCTTTTGGAAAACCAGTTATTTTGGAAGCTTTTGGAAATCCCTACCCTAAACTCTAAATACCGGTGCTTGGTGGCTCGGTGCTCACCAGAGTCATCACTACTTCACTGTCACTATACTTAAAATTAGAGTAGTGTTACGACTAAAAGCTACTCAAAAAACTATTATCAAACTTGCACGAAGTGTCCCCTGTATATGAAGAGGGAGGTACATAATTCAAAGCCAGCTTAATATTTTCTAGGTTGACTAGAGGGCTGAAAAGATAAGGCATAGAACACAGGATGGATACCAATGGTTAGAGTCTTAAAGATGCTTACAAGCGCAGACTTAAGCACAAAAGCATCTTATATAAGTTAAAAAGAATGCCATTCATTAAACAGGAAATGTAGGCATTGGCCAAAACACAACAGATTTATCTCAAAATCATTTGTAGTCTTATCAATCTATTAGAAACCAAAAATTACAGGAACTGTACACTTGTAATCAGAAAAATACCCTGGATTGAAAAGAAATTCTGCCACACACAAAGGTCACTACCATTTACTATCCCACAACATCTTGACAAGAATGTCACTTATTCAATATGAATACTACGTTCTACATCAAAACCCTTGCTGGTTTTTATGTCATAAAACTGAATGTGTACTCCGATTCATAAAAAAACAGTTATCCTATAGTCCACTCAAGATATTTCAAAATTGCTATCACCTTCTAAAACAAGGCAATGTGTTCTATTTCAAAATTGCTATCACCTTCTAAAACAAGGCAATGTGTTCTATTTCAAAATTGCTATCACCTTCTAAAACAAGGCAATGTGTTCTATTTCAAAATTGCTATCACCTTCTAAAACAAGGCAATGTGTTCTATTTCAAATTTGCTATCACCTTCTAAAACAAGGCAATGTGTTCAAAAATCTCTTTCTAAAACCATTCACCGATAAGTTTGCTCAAATGTTAGTTCACTAATACTCTGTTAACTAACAAAATAATGGTAAAACAAAACACATGTAATCATACAAAGTACCATTCTTTTTAAGAACTATTGCATTAGTTCAATACCTGAAAATCAACAGAAAAAATTGCAACCTCAAACCAAATTGTATGAAAATCAAATTTACACAATATAAATCATATATAAGTGTACTCTCCATTATATTTGTTCAAATTAGTCAACAAGTTTTCTTCATATCCAAAATACGCAATAGATAAAGATCAAGAAAACATTAAATTTTACTCACTTTTTCTGTCATTCATCTCGAACGAAACCATTTTTGCCAACTGAATATAATACAATGATCAACTGCTCGCAAAACCAGGAAATCAATGCAATGTTATCTGCATTAGAAAAATCAATAAGAGGAGAATCAGATCAAATCAAAATTCGCCAATTCGCACAATTAGGTCATTCATTTTCGATTAATTCCAACAAAACCTGTGAAATTCACTTCAAATCTGTCCTCCACACCTCCTAACAAAAACTAATTTCAATCAAAAAAAAAAAAAGAAACCTAATTTCAAAAATCACAAGATTTCCACTGCATTTGACATCAATTTAACTCAAAAAATCAAAACATGATACAATAATGAACACAATAAAACAAATACCTGTAAAACTTGCTTCAAGTTCGTCTTCAACTCCTTCTGCATTGAAATTGAACCAACAAATTAGAATCAGATGAAAACAAGAATCGAAAGATCAAAAGAATCATCATCGAATTTCACTCGCACAATCAAGAAATAGAAATGATGAGAGAGAAACCTCGCCGGAAAATTCGACGGAGATGAAGAGGAGAGAGAAACCGGAAAGTTGGTTGATAGGCTTCTTTGTTCGGTCGCCGGTGAACGGAGAGAATGGTGTAAGGCTTTCTCAGTTACTAATCTTACTACTACGAGTAGTATGAAATGTGAATGGGTTTTGGTCTGAAATTATATTTTTGGTACATTTTTTCATGGACCGAATCTAGTCCAATAGAAAAGCAAATCTAGCCCAAAAATAATGTGCTTATGCAGTTTTTGGGCCCAATTGTTTAGGTAATTTTTGAAATTTTTTTTTTTTTAAGAATCTGGTGTTGATACATGACACATTGACACACAGTTTTGAAAAGATATACTCGTAGTAAAAGTTGACACGACAGCAAGACATGAAACGGATAGGAAAATTTTAGAGGTGATCAAAGTTAGCTCGGCTCATTGGATCGGCCCGACCCAGCCTAATTTTGGCAGAATTTTTCGGGCTGAAATTTAGTCAGGCCCGTCTCGACCCGATTTAAATTTATTGACGAGTTTGGGAATGCATTTTTATGCATATTTAGTTGATTTTTAGGTCCGGCTCGAAAATGGCCCAAAAAGCCCATACGGCCCGATCGTTTTGGGCGGGTTTGGGTACAAAAATTTCGGCTCGAAGCTTGGCAAGGCCCGAGAAGTGTGCTTATTTTTTTGCTTTGGCCTGGCCCGCCCAATAATCACCTTTAGAAGATTTGGATTAGCTTCTATACGACACATATAATTAAGCAGGTTGGGTTAGTGTTGAAATTCCCAACACCCAACACGATATTAACTTCACCTAGGAAAAAAAAAACAATAATTTATGGATCTAAAGATTAATATTTTGAATGAGGCTAACCATTTTTTATATAACACAATAACTAGATAAGGAAATAAGGAAAAGGAAATAAACAAAAAAGAGAAGAAGAAGGCAAATGTCAAGAGTTTCTGACACATTGATTATATGGTTTGAGTTAGTGTTGATGCTTTCTAACATGTTTAACTAATAACACGACCATGAAAATTTCACTATAGAGACTCTTTGCCAACATTACTTTGGTGTTAAAAATAGGAGAGATTAGTGTCCATCAATTAATCCACTCTCTATTTTTATGTAATTTATACTAAAAGCAAATTCTTCTATGATACTTGTCATTATTTTGTGAGAAATTTTTTCGCCTTTTTCGCTTCTCTCTCTCTCTCTCTCTCTCTCTCTCTGGCAAAATCTTTAAGTAAACTATTTATACCTTATGATATTTTCTTTCCATTTTAACAATCATATACCATATATACCCAAATGAAAGATTTCTAAATATCTTTTATATACTTTATATTTTGTAATATTATTGTCAAAAATATTTAAATGTGCATTGCACGAGATTTTAACCTAGGGTCTATTCTCTTCAGCTCCAATCAGTTCAGTTCAGTTCCTAATTTCCTTCTTTCATAAAATATTCAGTTCAGCTCAGCTCAGTTCAGTTCAGCTCAGCTCAGTTCAGTTCAGCTCAGTTCAGTAAATCAAACACAGGCCCCTAGTTATACTATATATACGAAGTCAATAACCTTAATACTTAAACAGACACCAGGAGTGACACGTGTAACATCCTGGTGCTGTTTTTCCCCTCCAAAACTCCCCTTTCACTTTTAACCTTTTTTTTTTTTGGTGAATATTTAATACGACTATAATAATATATTAATATTATTCCAAATTTTTTACATTACTTTTATGACAAAATATTCTCTAAAATATTATTCCAACTCCTTTTTAATCATTTAATAAATAGAATAATGTTAGATTTTGCCAAAAAAGTAATGCTCCATAGTAAAATGGATTCATGTTATTGATATATTAAAGAAATTACTTTAAGGCATCACTTTTATATGTTAGATATACTATTTTATTATAATAAAATTTAGACTTACCGTGCCACCTAAGCTAGTATATAAATATATGGAGTAAACAATAAAGAAATGCATAACGTACTAGACAAATCAAATGCATCATGGCCATCATCAGAACCCCTTGTTAATTTTGTAGTACAGCTTTTTTTGCTTTTTTTTTTTTCATACAAATCTACAATAGGGGCAATGAGGGCAATTAGGACATTTAAACCCATCTAATACTTTGTTTAGCCAGTTTTGGTATGACATAACTATTCAAAAATTATTAAAAAAATGGAAATGTTATTTACAAGTGGTGATTAATGAATTCAAAGTATAATTTGGTGGTCATATTTTATGTTCGCAATAAAATGAAAAGGAAACGTCTAAGAAATAGACAAAAATGTGAATCTGGCTGAATTTGCATACACCATACAATATATAGTAGCGTGGTCCCTCTAAATTCTATAGCCGGCACTCACTTATTCTACTCTTCAGTTGTTAAAATGTTGACGTAAAACCACACTAAAAAGCTTTGGTGTATTCTCTTAACATTTTAATTAGTGGTAACGCTTTAACCCTTTAACCCTTTGCCAAATCCAAAAGTCGGGTCGTTTAGCTTAGCAAGATTTTTCAAACTCTAATTTGATTTGATCCTCTCTAAAAGTGGATGATCGGTGCTTAGACTTGTCTAGTTACCTCATTATGAATCTTATGATTACTCATATTTCGTACTGCTTTTATCATTAGCGTTATTTATATTATTATTCTGAAGAATTATATTGGATGACGTTTTTAATATTGTTGGTGACTTTTAGTTTAAAACGTTGCTAATTTGGTTATTGTTGTTTGTCAACTATGATTAGCATCTTCTTTCAAAAATTTATGATTAGAAATTTAAAATCAATCAAAGATTGTTTTTAGCTTTTGGAATAGTGTTTTGTGAAAAATTAACAAAGCAAGCTATCATAAACTATTTGTTTTACATATATACTTGGTATATTAATTCTTATTTCGATCTAATGCATCAAATTACCAGTTCGTGACAACTATCGTGATACAACACTATTAAAAGAAAAAACGAACAAAGAATAAGATTGTATGTTAAAAATGAAAGTTAATTGGAGCTTTTTAAACTCTTAATTAGTGACCATTATAATTTAGAAACATTACTCGTCGCAGGGATTTCAATCCATTAAAATATTAAATATGTATTGTCATCATCCATATGACTATTACAAAACAAATCGTTTGGAGATTAAACTTTAGTGTCCATCATAAAGTAGAGCCACTTTTATAAGAATGTGTTTAGGGGGTTGTTATTTAACGCCCACAAATTACTCAAAACGCCCGCAAAATTACAAAATAATTACGATATTACCCTTGACTCTATTTCTTATCCTCTTCAACTCTATTTCTTATCTTCCATCCCTTTCATAACTCTAACTCTCAAAATCGAGCTAAAGTAAACTCTACCACCACCGAACACCGCCACGGTTACCAGCATCAACACCACCGCCAGTACCACCAACACCCAACACCACTACCACCACTATCACCACCACCACCACCAGCACCACCACTATCGCCACTCGGTTACATGTCGGAGGCGGAAAGCAGGGTGTCCACCCCGCCGGACCCACTTGGTGAGGTAAATTTTTAATTTTTCTCGCCGGAAATGTACAAAGCCGCCCGAAAAAACCGGTTTGACCATGGTCAAACCGCCTAGGACAACCGGTTTTACCGTGGTCAAAACGGGTTTTCTAGGCGGTTTGACCATGGTCAAACCGCTTTTTCTGGGCGTTTTGACCATGGTCAAACCGCTTTTCCTGGGCGTTTTGACCATGGTCAAACCGGTTTTCTCGGGCGGTTTTGTACTTTTTTTAAAAAAAAAAAATCTTTGCTTTAATTACTATTATTATTATTATTATTATTTCTATTAGTATTATTACTATTATTATTATTATTTCTATTATTTTTATTATTATTATTTCTATTATTATTATTATTATTATTGTTATTATTTCTACTACTATTATTGTTATTTTTATGATAAGTAGAATTAAGTTGTGATCATTGTTGTGATTATTATGTTTTTTATTTCCATTATTATCATGGTTATTATGCTAAATTTCATGTTATTTCTTTGTTTAGGCGTCATTGCCGGATTATGGGGGTGATGGAGTTGACTACAGTGCAGTCTTTATAACGTCAACGATGTTCCCAACTTTTGAAGAGGCCTTTGAATGGGCTCAAAACATCTCTATTGGTTGCGGCTTTTTCCTTACAAAGTCTTCGTATAAGACACAACGAGATGGTCGGCCGGTCAAGTATTTGAAGTGCGATCGTGCCCATAGAAATACAGCCGAAGACAGGGATATGGAGAATGCTGTACGAAAAAACACAAAAAGAAAGGGTATCAAATGTCCTTTTCGGATCAAGATCACATGTGTGGTAGATGATCTTGGGTGGCATGCACAACCACCCTATGATGGTTTATCGAGAGGGTCATCGACAAGTGAGTGGTTTAAGTCCGGCTGCGAAGCAATTGGTTCGACAAATGAGTTCAGCATGTGCAAAACCTAGTAACATAATGGCAGCTGTGAAAGATGCGTATCCCAATGAGAACCCTAACATGAGGCACATCTACAATTTCAGAAGTCGTTTAAGGGTTGATGATAGTGAAGGGAGAGATGTCGTAAACCAGTTTCTTCACTTGGCCAACGAGCACAAGTACGTTAGTTGGGTAACTGCTGACCCCGACACACGTGTTGTCACCCATGCCTTTATGGCACATCCAGAGATGGAGAATATGTTGCGGACTTATCCACATGTCATAGGGATGGATTCCACATACAAGACAAACAGGTACAACATGGCGTTCTTCGAGATTGTTGGGGTCACACCGACAAACCAAAACTTTTTGATCGGGTATGCTTTAATGAAGACAGAGTCTTATGAGAGTTACAAGTGGGTGTTGGAGAAATTGAAGCTGTATATGGGTTTTGAAGTGACTCCTACTGCGATTCTAACTGATCGAGAGTTGGGACTGTTGAAGGCGGTGAAAGAGGTATTCCCAGACACAGCTCACTTGTTATGTAGATGGCATATCAACAAAGATTTGTTAGCCAAGGTATATCATTTGTGTAAGAAAGATATGGTGTTAGCTGAGAAATTTAGAAATGGGAGGTGGTCAAAACTCATGAATGCAACAACTGAGGCTGAGTATGAATTTGAGTTGCGTCAAATGAGGGATACTTGGGGAAGATCATGGCGTACCGTTGTGGATTATGTGGAAAAAACTTGGCTTGTACACAAGGAGAAGTTTCTCCTGGCATGGACGAATCAGGTGTTGCACTTTGGCAACGTGAACACGTGTAGGGTGGAGAGCCAACATTCTGTGCTTAAACAATGGCTCGGTAGTTCCAGAGGGTCGTTGGATTCAATATTCAGTCGTGTGCACCGCGCCACAGAGGGTCTGCTTATTGGAATTCGTCATCATTTGGAGGACTCCAGACGACGAATTGGAGTGGAGTATAGGGGCATGCCGTTGCACAATCTCAGTGGCCATATGTCCTTCCACGGTCTCAAAATTCTGAAGCATGAGGTGACCAGGTTGAGAGAGTTATCTGATGATGTGTACGAGCGATGTGGTTGTGCGTTGTTGATGACACACGGCCTACCATGTGCTTGTACCATATATACCTCGATTCAGGGTGGCACGGGTTTATATTTGGATCAGGTCCAACCTTTTTGGAAGACTCTCGTCATTGGGGATGGTGTAGGCATTCATTAGCGTCCAAGATTGGGACCAACGATATGCAAGTAGGATAGCAACATGGCATAATATTAATAGAAATTCTACTTGTAATTAAAAACGCAATTTAAATTCCAGTTCTAATTAGTTTTTAATTACAATTTTAGTTATAATTAAAAATTACATTAAATTCTATTACATTCTCATCATTGCATCCCACGCCGCAATAAGCTCCTGGGCCTCAACCACTGTTGGGGTGACCTCACCGCCCGTGTCTGCAATGAATCGCCGAATCACATGCATGGAACGACCCATCCACTGCAAAATACAAAGCAAATAATCATAACGTATAATATTTTGTACAATAATAAAATAATACAATGATACACTTCATAAAATACTTACGTAATCAGTGTTCGTCCTCTCTGGAACTGCCGGAGGGGCTAGTTCCGCAGTATCGCAGATAAGCCGAGGATGGGAGTACGTAAAAAACCATGGCAAATAGTCAGGTGAGCATGTGGGAATCTCATCTAGTAGAGGTGGATGGACATGCAAGCCGAGACAGCAGCTCCCAGGACCGAACTTCTTTCATAAGACCTGACCCCGAAAAGTGACGCTGTACGACCGGACATTAGCAGGTCTATACGCCTCGTCAGGGACAAAACCAGGGAGCGGTATCCCCTGCACGTGACCAAGTTGCCGTAAGACCCTGTCTGGGTTATACGGCTCGACGATGTCTCGACACTGTATACAGCCCATGTAAGTGGTCCTCGGGACGTCCTGCGCAGGGGTGAGAGAGTAGGGCCGCCAGTTAACCTGCATATGCAATAACAATAAGAATGTTACGTTACATGACAACACGTTAAACAATATTACACATTTAATAAAACAATAACCATACCTCAGCATCAGTCATCTGATCAAGTCGGGCCCGAAATGATGCGAGTCGGTGCTCATCCTTGGACTGTGCTCTAGTATCCCACATCGAGGCACGAGCCTCACCAGGCTGTACCACCAAAGCTCCCTGACATGGCCGAAAGGATGGGAAGTACTCATATATCCATGCATGGAGAAGCGTGAGACAATCACCAATGGCCTTACACTCAACACGGGAGGCGATACCCAACTGACGATAAAGGAAAGCAAGTGCAGCTGACCCCCAAGAGTAACGGTCAAGATCGTCAGTAGACTTCTTCAACTCCAAAATGCAGGAGGGAAGAAGGCGGTTACCACTCTTGTCAACAAATAAGGTGCTACCGAAGAGTGTAACAAAGAAAGCCGTGAACTGAACGTCGGGAACCCGATCCAACAACTTGCACCGCTCATAAATGGTAGTCACCGCAACAACACCGTTTTCCCAAACTGCTCTTGGTTTCACCAACAGCTCATCCCTACTCAACCCCAGCAACTCCTGAAAATCAGCCTGGAGAGACGCACTGTCACTGACCATGTCCACCAAGTCCCCGTCAACGGGGATCCCAAGAATGTAAGCGACGTCGTGTAGCATGATGGTCATCTCACCAAAAGGGAGGTGAAAAGTGTTCGTATCCGGCTGCCACCGTTCAACGAACGCAGAGATCAGAGGCCAATCAATGTGGGAATGCATGATAGACGGCAAGTGTCGTAGTCCAGTGACATTAACGCGCTCACGTAAATCAGCACTCAACTCTGTCTCCCACTCCTGCAGCGACTTGCACCACTGAATCCTACTATGGCACCTCAACGGCTCACGATCCTGTCCGACCCAAATACGTGACGCAATATGAGCCGCGTAGCTGGGAATAAGACTCCCATCAACTGGACCCCCCGGCATCGCCTCCTGAACAAGCCAAGTCGTATCCGCGTCTCGAGCAGCACGAGACCTACGAGTACGGCTAGTGCTCGTACTCGCACTACTAGAAGCCACAAACCTCCCTCCTCTACCTTGCATGACGAAAACCCCTGATGGCGCCTCCTCGTGCTCACCTCCTGCGGAAGTCGAGGCATCCTCCATGTAGTCATGATCAGGATCATAATCGTACATGTCATCATCCGCCGCTCGAGAAGCTGCCCTCTCCCTCCTAACAGAAGCATCAACACCTCGAGATCGTGTATGTCGAGGACCTGATCCTTCGACATGTGTGAACTCGATGTTTAACCTCCTCATGTTTCGTGGCTGTTATTTAATTAATAAATGTAATTGGTATACGATTCAATAAATTTAATATATATAGAAATATAAATGCAATTACTTTTTTTTTTATCTAATTTCCTAAATATAATGCTATTAATATATAAACTAAAATTTACCAAATATATTAATTAAACTCAACGTAAAATATAAAACTATATTAGTTGATTATCTAAACATACACCTAATTATTTTAAAATTCAAATACACAAATACATTATTTTATTTCTAAACATAAATTTAATAAAGCTACACATATAAAAAAACAAACATATACAATATCATTTTTTTCCTAAACATATAATTAATAAAGCTAAACATATACGAACATATTATTTAATTTCTTATACATAAAACGTGAACTTAAATTAAACAAATATATATAATTAATATTTTTTTTAAATTATACATAAAACGTGAACTTCAAATAAATATTTTTTTTTTACTAAACAAATATTAAAATTAATCTAAACAATTAATAAACAAATATATTATTAGTATAAATTTAAATTAAAAAATAATAATAATTTAAATTCCAGTGCTCAAACCGCTCAAGATATCCGGTTTGACCATGGTGAAAGCGCCCAGTGAAAACGGTTGACCGTGGCCAAACCGGATTTCCTGGGCGGTTTGACCATGGTCAAAACGCCCATGAAATCCGTTTCGACCACGGTCAAACCGCCCAGGGAATCCGGTTTGGCCATGGTCAAACCGTTTTCACTGGGCGGTTTACCGTGGTCAAACCGGATATCTTGAGCGATTTGACATGGTTAAACCGCCTATTTTGGGCGATTCGGTCAAGCGTTAAAAAAAAAAACGAACCTGCTCCTCCGGCACGCCGTCTTCCTCCCTCGACCGTCCGACGTTCTTCGTCCTCGGCATCTTGGCGGTTCTCCGGTGGTGTTTTTGGGTGCTTGTGGTGGTGGTGGTAAGGGGGTTGGGTGTTGGTGAAAGTGGTGGTGGTTTTTTGTTTTTTTTGTTTGAAGGGAGTTGAAGAGAATGGTTTAGGGTAGAGTGGTTCAAGGGTAGAGTGGTAATTTCGTTGTAATTTTGCGGGCGTTTTGAGTAATTTGCGGGCGTCAAATAGCAGTTCACGTTTAGGACCATTCTATCCTTCTTTCTTTTTTTTTTTTTTTTTTTTTTTTTTTTTTTTTTTTTTTTGGTTTGTTACTCCGTACTATTGTACTAATTCTAAGAGATTCATATATTCCGTGCAATTGGTAAGTGAATACAATCTTGAACTTAGATCTTTAAGACCAAATCTAATTTCTATCCAATTAGTATAGTGTACCTTATATGATAAAGATCGAGGACATCTGACAAATGCAATATGTTTTATGGACTTGGGAGTTGGGAGACATTCCTATAATGCTTGATGAACATTTAAGCAATCTTTTGGACAAAATTCCAATCCATATATCCTCTTCAAGAACCATATTCTTATGCTCCCTAGCTCCATTCAAGTTTTCATCAACCATCATTTGTAACCTTTCTCTTTTTTCTTTTTTAAAAAAACCATACACTTGGTTCAAAGACGCACTTCATAATTATTTATATACAACTTTGAATTTTATATTGTTAGGCAAATGATGCAATAATCCCTAATCATGTGATAACATATACGAAGTATATACGTCACAAGACAATAAGTGTTAAATAAAGAATAAGAAATTGGTGCTCATAATTTTTTTTGTTTCCGACTACTAATTAATACTCTGTAGTACAGTATAGTAATTGCTCACTTTTTGGCTAGGTATACAATAATCAAGCAATAAGTTATGTGTTCTCAACCATACACACTCCGTAATATAATGTAGAACGAATGGAATAGAGAATCTCCTTCATATTCTAGTATATCCATAATTATAATTCTATTCCAAGCTAAGTTTGATTAACCATATTAGCATACAATAATATGTTTGTTTGTGGACTACATGCATCGACTATATTATTTCAAAAAATTGTTTATGATACGTATATTATATGATGAATTTTATCATCATTGATATGTGGCCACTGACCAGTGTTATTTCAACATCAGTAGCTTTCAAGTTTCAAGCATTAATACTATGAGAAGGACAACATAATAATTGTACTTTGAGGTCAAGGCCAATAACATCCATAGCTTAGTATCACTATATCATGCCCTCTTAATTATATGAGAATACAACATGACCTTTTCTCATAACCATCGCTTAATATTCCACTTGAATGTAATTTCACTTAAATGTGGGGGTAGATGAGATTCGAACTCATAACCTTTATGTCACGCTGGCTCTTGAACCATGTAAGAGGACCAATTCATTCAAACGCTTAAATTAATGATTGAGGTACATTCTATACTGTACAATTTATATTTTCCAGCATACATGTTGTCTTATTATTTAGGGAGTACTTAGTACAAAAGTCTACAAACGCAAAAAGTTGCAACTTGCAATTCAGTTGAGGCAATTCCCATCACTTAGCTGCCCACAGTTCATGTCAAACACACGACCTCTTTATTTGTTAGCCAAGTGCTACTTCTAATAAAAACAATATATATAGATAAATAAATAAATAAAATTCCATATTTATAGTCCGTACGAAACATATAAGGTGAGGGAAATTCCTAAAAAGGAGGATAAGAAAAACAGTGCAATTAAACATTATTCGAAATTCCATATATTTTCCCATTAAAATTTTTGTTGCTTGTATAACCATTTCCCACCTCCATTTTGAGCGAGTCAAGTCACAAATCATCCACTTGAATAGTTGTATAATGGATTACATGATTTTTGCAAGTGATCGCTTTAATAAAAGGTGTACTTCGATCATCACCTCTTAAGCACATGCTTGTAAGAAATTGTAGCTCAACTAAGCTAAAAGTTTGGAAATTTAATACCTTATGTGATTTCTCAAAAAAAAAAAAAAAAAAAAAAAAAAAAAAAAAAAAAAAAAAAAAAAAACCTTATGTGAAATTTGAGAATGATTTGCCAAATTGGTGCTAAAAAATAAAGAAATTACTAAAATAGTATTCACTTTAAAATATTTTTCAAAGTAGTGTTCACGTAGGATTGGAAAACTCTAAACCTAATTTTTATCGCTTTGTATTTAAAGTCTAAATAAAAAAAATTATTGGAGTCTCAATACCATTCTTTAAGGGTTTTAATTCACCATTTTTTTATTTTTTTTTATAAACTTTAATTCACCATTGTTCCAAACATCGATGTTTCATTTTAAATATTTTTTTTTGAGAATTTATGTCTATAACAAATATGCTACAAATGGATTGCAGCAATCAATTAACTTATTTGAAGCAGGGGAAGCATGAATTGTCTAACTTTGGTCATATTATTGTTAGGGACATCCTTAAGCTAGCTGCTTCGTGCTCCTTTATTGATTACTCGCAAGTCAGCAATGTGAGAATGTGGCTGCCCACAAACTTGCTCAAAATAGTAGAAACTATGAGGATTTGAGAGTTTGGGTGGAAGACTATCCTTCTTGTATTAGTTCTGCTATTTTGCTAGATATTTCTAGTTTAGCTTAATAAAATTCTTGGTTACTAGCTCTGCTATTTTGCTAGATATTTCTAGTTTAGCTTAATAATATTCTTGGTTACTTGCTGTCAAAGAAAAAAAAAATGCTAGAAAATTTTTAAACATTTATATTACTACATCATATTCATACTCCATAGTGCTTATATCCATTTTTACAATTAATAAAATACGAAAGCATTAATGATGAGGCTCAATGCTAAATAAAATTAAGATATCGTAAGCATTATTTAAAATAAACAATTTGATGTTTGACTTGATAAAGATATATCTTATATGCATAAATGAAAGTTTGACTTGAAGAAATCCTACCTACTGTAATCTCTGATGTTCTCCTTGATTAAGGTTTGAGTAACTAATAGAAAAAAACCCTCTTCGGGTAAAAAATAAATAAATAAATAAATAATTTGATGGTATACATATTTATTAGGATTTTATTAGAAATAAGTTCTCTCAATGATTTTTTAACCATAACCTAGGTTCGTAATTTCCGAACCTACATGGACACTAAATTGAGAAATATTTTTAGGTGAACACTATTCTAATAATTTCTTTATTTTTTAACACCACATTGGCAAATCGTTCGAAATTTGACCCTAATTTTGTGATGGTAAGACAATATTACGTAGATATTTTGTTAAATAAAAGTTTGGGCCGTATTTGTCACCAAGAAAAAGTGTCCACTTTGTAAGTTCAAAAAATTTCATCCCAAAATCATATGGTTACCCCATTAACCTTATAAAATGTTTTACTCTCTATCTGTTTAAAAAAATAAATACTACCCTCGTTACAGGTTATGTGCAACGATTAAACATTTTCCCTCTCTACTTTATGTCAAATCGTTGCACATAACCTGTAACGGAGGTAGTAAATAAATGTGGGACAGTTACATGTGTTATTTGGAAAGACATATATTACTTCAACACGTTTTTCATCTAAATTAACCTAATTTCATTAAACATTTTTATGAGAATTTGTTTTCATTGCTTTGTTTATTAATGGTTAGTGACAACCTTTGCTTGCAAGAATTGAGAGCAAAACTACCAAATTTGAACTTGATTCTTCGGTTCATTATCACCCCCTTCATGCCCCATTTAAAGCTATATACATTCTAGTATCAATATTGTTACATATACTTGGTATCAAAACAACCATAATTGCCAAATATCAAACACCATTTTAAAAAAAATCACCAAATTAGTACTCCGTATATTTAAGTTGATATTGTATTAATTCATAAATGCATGATAAAATCACAATTAATCTATACATTTTATATTTGATCTAGCTTAACATTTCCAATTTTAACTCTTGTTATTCTTAAGGATTTTGTTTTTGAAAAATATCTTAAAAGATTTTGTACATAATTTACCTTTTTTATTTTAGGTAAAAAGATGAGAAATCTTAGGCGCTGTTCACTTCACCTTATTTTTGTTGAACTGAAATTATTTTTACTGAACTGAAATATTTTTACCGAGCTGAAATTATTTTTGCTTAACTGAAATTATTTTTACTGATTTTCTACTATAACTCTTCTTTAAAGTTACTGAACTGAACTTATTTTTACTTAACTGAAATTATTTTATTGAACTGAACTTATTTTACTGAGCTGAAATTATTTTATTGAACTGATATTATTTTTACTTAGGGCTTGTTCTCTCCAGCTTAATTTCAGTCCAGTTAAGTTCAGTTCCAATCAGTTCAATTCAATTTAGTTTAGTTCCTAATTTCCTTCTCTCATAAAATATTTAGTTCATTTTAGCTCCAATCAATTCAGTTCAGTTTATCAGAACAGACCCTTAATATTATTTTTTTAAGGTGAAGTGAACAGGACCTTATACTGAATTTTTGAATAATTGATTCAATTGTAGCTTGTGCACTATTCATATATTAATGTTGATTATACTCCCCACATATTATTTTATGTAAAAAATTGTAAAACAATTTACATCTTTACCAACTAGGTATAGCATAAGGACTATATGGTCAAGGTTTACAACCTATTACCTATACATGTACTTGTATAATTTTACAACACTTATTTAGTTAATCCTAATGTATGTTAATATTCAACATTGTACATTTAACTAGTTAACAACGAGACAATATAAACAAAAACTTGAATTATTTTAAACTCAATTTTTGATAATTATAATAATTAATAAATAGAAAAACCTTATAAAAGAGGGTGTCAAAAAACCAAGAGGACAGGATCTAGTACAAAAGAGAAAGAATGCCACGCGCCAAAAACCGCCACGTGACGACAGCGCTGAGACAATCCTCAATACCCTTCAACCAATAGCTTTCTCCCACGTAAGCAAACTCTTTAAATTTTCTCTCTCCTCCCAAATTACGTCCAGGTTCAATGAACCCTGTTTTAACCCTCTTTTCTCGCCTCCCATTTATTTGTCCCTCCCATTCTTCTCTTTCTTCAACAAACAAACCACAATTTTCACAAATCAAATTTCCAACCTTTTTTACAAACCAAACTCAAAAACCTCATTAATAAAGAATCTTAACATTTTCAATAACAAAAATGGCATTGGCTCTTACATCTTCTCTATCATCCGAGCTCAAAGGTCAGTTTATTACACCGATTGACGCGTGATTTTATTATTTTGTATGTCGACTACGGCATTTGTTTGATTGTATTGATTTTAATTTTAATTTTAATTTTAATGTGGGTTATGCAGCTCCAAGCGTCGGTGCATTTCAACCGTTGGATCGTCAATTCAATAATTTAACGGCGACGATTAATTTATCAACAAGGCGAGCTGTGAAGCCGTTACGAGCCACCGCCGAGTCACGGCGGAGTGACTCGGTTGCGCCACTCACTGCAACCACCTTCGCCGCTCCTACTACTGGTATTTTATTAATTTCTGATTATTATATTTGAAAAGTTTGGGAAGGAGATTTTGAATGTGAAATGACGGAAATGACCTTGGTTGGAATTTACAGAGGAAGGGGTAAAAGAGGAAGTGAAAATTGTTGAAGAAGAGGAAAATTTTGAGGAGTTGGCGAAAGAACTTGCAAATGCTTCTCCTCTTGAGATTATGGACAGGGCACTTGCTAAATTTGGAAATGATATTGCCATTGCTTTCAGGTACAATTTTATTTCATTAGTTTTGTTGATTTAAAGTCTTAATTTTGATTATTTTTATGGTTATTTCACTTGTTTAAGATGAATTTACTAAATTTTGCAAGAAATTGATCCAATTAGTAATTTGATTAGGGAAATTATATAATTAATGAAGGCATAATTACTTTATTGCCCTGGAATGAATGTAGACTTGATTAATAAGAAAGGTTCAAATGTGAATTAATAAAGGAAAATAATGAAATGAAAATAACAAGTGTAAAATGTGCAGTTACAGTTCTGCCCCCTAGAATGTATATAGACTGGATTTCTTGAGGGTTCAAATTAATCACATATGAACTAGTCAGAGAAAATAATGAATTAAATTAATTTAATATAATAATAAAAAAGTGTAAAATGTGCAATTACTGTTTTGACCCTAGAATGAATGTAGACTGGTTACGTCACTTACGTGAGGGTTCAATGTTTTTGATTAGTGGTGGATATGAAAGGATCATGTGATATTGCAATTATTTTATTACCTTTTTCTGGATTTTGGTACACTGATGTAATATTCCTTTATTTGTTTTAAACCAGATTTGATTTTATGTCATCTAATGGTGTTGATAGTAAATTATTAAAATATTTTAAATTCATGAAATTTTGTTTAAGATCTCAAATTAATCCATATGAATGGTGATTACATACACAATGTTGCAAATTGGAATACATTAAATAGGGGCTTCAAAGATTTTAAACTTGAAATCACAAATATTTGATTTTCAGACTCATGCTTTTATTTGATTATTTAACATTTCATATTTATGCTTGCCATAAAGCAATGTCTAGATTTTAGAATGGGTCTCTCAGTCATCCATTCATTAGACTTTTTTTTTTATGTATGTTAATTAGCTCTTAACATGTATTCTGTTTGATCCTCAGTGGTGCGGAAGATGTCGCTTTGATCGAGTATGCCAAATTGACCGGCAGACCCTTCAGAGTCTTCAGCTTGGACACTGGAAGATTGAACCCTGAAACCTACCGGTTTTTCGATGAGGTTGAAAAACACTATGGCATCCGCATTGAGTACATGTTCCCTGATTCAGTAGAAGTTCAGGGTCTAGTTAGGAACAAGGGGCTGTTCTCTTTCTATGAGGATGGACACCAGGAGTGCTGCCGTGTAAGGAAGGTGAGGCCACTTAGGAGGGCTTTGAAGGGTCTGCGAGCCTGGATTACTGGGCAAAGGAAGGACCAGTCTCCTGGGACTCGCTCTGAAGTCCCTGTTGTTCAAGTGGACCCTGTTTTCGAGGGTTTAGATGGGGGTGTTGGTAGCCTTGTGAAATGGAATCCTGTTGCCAATGTTGAGGGTGACAATGTGTGGAATTTCCTTAGGACTATGAATGTGCCTGTCAACTCATTGCACTCACAGGGATACGTCTCAATTGGGTGTGAGCCATGCACAAGGCCTGTTTTGCCTGGACAGCACGAGAGAGAAGGAAGATGGTGGTGGGAAGATGCCAAGGCCAAGGAGTGTGGCCTTCACAAGGGTAATATTAAAGAAAATTCCGAAAATCAGAATGGTAGTGCTCAATCAAATGTAGAGGTTGCTGACATTTTCGAGTCAGAAAACTTAGTGTCGTTGACTAGAGCTGGAATTGAGAACTTGATGAGATTGGAAGACAGGAGAGACCCATGGGTTGTCGTCCTCTATGCACCATGGTGCCAATTTTGCCAGGTTAGACAGCGATTTTCTATTGCATCTGTCTGCATTGATAATGATTGTGCACATTGTTGTTGGTTATACTAACTAAAATTTTTATGTTTGAACAGGCAATGGAAGGTTCATACCTAGAGTTGGCTGACAAATTGGCTGGAAGTGGTGTCAAGGTAGGAAAGTTCAGGGCCGATGGTGATCAGAAGGCGTTTGCCAAGAGTGAACTGCAGCTCGGAAGCTTCCCAACTATCCTTCTCTTCCCAAAACATTCATCTCAGCCCATTAAGTACCCTTCAGAAAACCGTGATGTGGATTCACTCTTGGCTTTCATCAATGCTCTCAGATGATGATCAGCGTTAAAAAGCTGTTATACATTTCGTAGATATCAGAGAAGAAAGCTAAAACATAACCGAATGATGGCAAACTGGAAGATAACCCGAGAAGCTAGTTCAGTTTTACCGGATATGATCCCCCTTATGATTCTAAGGGAGGTTCTTTTGTAGTCAACAGTGAGCTACATTATGACTTGTTAGTTGCAAGTTGGAGATGTCATGTTTATATAGTTTTTGAATCTCTGTTTCTTTTTTTCCTTTTTTTGATGGGATAGGGTATAAATTTTGGTGTTCAAATGGGTGAGGCTATATGTACATTGTGAAGGGCTGTGTTAGAATCTCAATTGGTGTACCAGAAAATTCCACCAAATGAATCTGAGTTTTTCTGGAAATGGTTTATCAGCATATTGTTTCAATTTTGTTCATTCAGTTAACATTGATTCGTCTGTTCCTACGGATGAATGTAGTGTCTAAGCTAATTCACTACAGGAACAGTTTGTCTGGCTGCACTGAGCACCGGCACTGATTCCATCACTGGAACAGTTTGTTTTCTCTAACCCGAAATTGATCAACTCCAGTGTGTTAGTTGCGATCACATTATTATTAGTGGTTCAAGTTCTTGTTAGATGTGAAGGGGAGTTCTAATATGGCGCGATTTTCGTGGTGATGGTACTTCTCTTGAGGCCGAACGCTTCTTCACCACCCTTGTCCAAAAACAGGTCTTCTTTTCTTGTTATTTAGATTTATGATTTCATAAAACGTTGATCGTTTCAAATTATTGCGTGGTCTAAGACCGCCAAAATGACCAATCCCTTGTTTTACAGCATTGTGAAATATGGCGTTGGTACACGTGATAGTGTGTGAGTTTATTACTAGGTGTTCGTGACATGACAACATTTTCTAAATTGGTTTATGATTTTGTGTAACACGATTTATAAGTGTGATCATGATAAATTATGTAAAAGAATGAACAAGGAACACAACTAACGAATTTCTTTGATATATGAATAAAGGATGATGTGATCTCTCAAGGGCCAGTGGTACATGAGAAAGGGGTAACATACATGTTTGTGCAGCACAAAAATCTTTTGTTGATGGCAGCCTCTCGTCAGAACTGCAATACTGCTAGTCTTCTTCTTTTCCTCCATCGCGTTGTTCAGGTAAATTTTAACTAATTGATGATTCCTTGGTACTCTGTTCGTGTTTTGAAGCCTTCAGACCTTGAAAGCAAAATGTGTAGTTTGTACTTTGTAGCACTTTGCTAACATATTTAGTAGTGGGACTGCAATTTACTTGTGAAATTGCAGATGATTCTTACTGTACTTCAGGGTTAACACTGAACTTTGTGTATCCCATTTTAAGCTCTCCATTGAGGCTGTGATATATGATAATAGACGATATATGATTCTGGATACAAACTTACAGGTGTATGTAAATTCTGTTATAATCATGGCTTGAGGATATCTGTTTAAGCTGCCTGTTCTGTATGCAGGTATTCAATCACTATTTCGAAGAACTCGAAGAGGAATCCCTGAGGGACAACTTTGTTGTTGTGGTAGGTACTGACAGCAAACTTTAAAAACAGGACTTCACATATTACTCATATTAATCGTTAGAGCAAAAACTTTGATTGAATAGCTAGCATTTATGATATCATCCTTTTCAATACTTTTCCCTTCAGTATGAACTTCTTGATGAAATGATGGACTTCAGTTACCCTCAATACACTGAAGCCTTAATCCTCAGTGATTTTATCAAAACGAATGCTTATAAGATGGAAGTTGTGCAGCGGCCACCCATGGCTGTGACAAATGCAGTTTCCTGGCGCAGTGAAGGGATTAAATACAAGAGAAATGAGGTACTATATCTTTTTCTTATTCTTAGAGGCTACTAATGACTTTGTGAAGTATGACTGTATGATGCTTTACTCATAGCCTCTATTTTTCGCGATTCAGGTCTTCTTGGATGTGGTAGAAAGTGTAAACATACTAGTTAACAGCAATGGTCAGCTAATCCGTTCAGAAGTTATTGGGGCATTGAAGATGAGAGCATACTTAAGGTGAAGAAAAATTTTCTCTGCTGTTTTTATTTGGCCTCGTTTTTTTTTATCATACTGTAGAGCATATATATAATTGGTAAAAATGTTCTTTTGGCACTTATGTTGAAATGTTGCTTAATGAGTTAATGTGGTTTAATTTCAAAGATTTGTGTTGCTTAACTATTCTTCCCTTTTGACTAATAGATTGATTCTTGAACATTTGATGCAGTGGTATGCCTGAATGTAAACTTGGCCTAAACGATAGACTTCTATTAGAGGCTCAAGGTCAAACGACAAAGGGAAAGGCAATTGATATGGAGGACATCAAATTTCATCAGTATGTGATCATGGCTTATCCATTCTTAGAGGGGTTTATGTTTGATTTTTTTTTTTCTTATGAATATCATAAAACATTTCACCCTTATCATCTGTACCTCATCTTGTGACCATGCATGCATCCTTCGATTTTCTGAGTCACATTATTATGAATTTCTGACAGCTACATTCCTCTTCAGGTGTGTGCGTTTGGCACGATTTGAGAATGACAGAACAATATCCTCTATACCTCCTGATGGGTCCTTTGACTTGATGACATACCGACTGAGCACTCAAGTTTTTTTCCTCTGTATGGATGTATATGACTCTATACCATAATTGCTCACTCTTAAGTTCTCTTGCATGAGATGCTGAATTTAAATTTTTTGGAACTTTAAAAAGCTCCGTTTTGTGGTTTCTGTTATGTCTGATAGCTAGAATGTATAGATTATAAGAAAAAGCATTTGTTGGCTATTAGGTGAAACCACTTATTTGGATTGAGGCTCAAGTGGAAAGATATTCAAAAGGTTGTGTTGAGATCATGATCAAAGCGAAGAGTCAGTACATCTCTGAAGTGTCTGTTTATACTGATGTAAACATGAAGTGAAGTTTAAGGACAAAGAACATATAGTCTATCTATCAGCTGTTTACCACGAATTGTTAATTTTCCTCTTACAAAATTAATTTACCTGAGAGCAATGATACTTTCATAATTTTCTTGGCAATTATTTGTATTCTATTTATGAAACGTTTGATTTGCAGGTTAGAATTTAGGACAATTCATTTCTTATATACTGCTAGACAGAAGACAGAACCATGTTAAGGTTATATCTAATTATTGGTCTTCTTGTTGTGTTTACCTGTCATTAGCTACGCAAACAATGTTGAGATCGATTTGCCTATTCCACCTGATGCTACAAATCCAAAAATCTGGACATTAATGGGAACTGCAACATATAAACCTGAGAATGATGCAATTCAATGGAAAATCAGATCTTTTCCTGGAATTAAGGTAAGACTTTTTCTCTACTGAATGCACCAGCAATTTTGGGATTGCCATTAAGACTTTTTCTCTACTGAATGCACCAGCAATTTTGGGATTGCCATTAAGACTTACATAGTATGTATTATACTCAAACTTTCTTAGGAGTATCTGTTGAGGGCATAATTCACACTTCCTAGTATAAGTTCTGAATACTTCTGATGATGGACTTCCTGAGAGAAAGGCACCCGTACGTGTCAAGTTTGAGATACCTTATTTTACCATCTCAGGAATCCAGGTTCTTGCAATGGACTGGGCTAACCCACCCACAGCACCACCAATTCGGGTCTACTCAAGGAGGCACAAAATGCAAGAACAAAATGAAAGGCAAGGGAATGTTGGTGTGAAGCCACCCTGACAGAACATGATATGGCAGAATTCCTAATTGCTAGGTTACATGAGAATGCTTAGTATTTAAGGGGAAGGAAGAGAGAGAGTTGTCATGCAAGTTTTGATGTTAACAATAGGATAGTAGTAGTAGCCGTAGAATACTCCAAGACTCTATCTTTATGTCAATAGTAGTAGTATCTTGTAGCCGTTGTTCCTTCAACTTCAATCATCAATCAAAATCTCCCAAGCTTCCTCTTCTATTTTCTTCTGTTTTGCTGTGTGTGTTATTGTTGATGTGTGCTTGAGTGACTGAGTGTTGAGTCTATAGTAAGTGGTATCAGAGCAGTTTCGGTCATGGTGAGCAATTTTATAGTGCAGGTTGTTGAGGACAAGCTCGAAACGGTGGAGACTCAACTTGCCACCATTGAAGGGAAATGTGACTTGCAGGAAGCTCACCTTAAGAGCATTGCTGACAAGCTAGGGACACAAGAGACCACTGTCGAGAGGGCGGTGCAAGCAGCAGTGGTCGGAGAGGAAGCGATCGGAGAAAGCCTTAGCCAAAACCACCACACGTCTAGAAGAAAGGATCGACCGTTTTCGGATTGACCATGACAGGCTGGCAATGATTAAGAGGGAGAATAATCAGAAATTTCGGGAGGAGATGAGGAAGACCGCAGCTGGTGGTCAGGGCATCAGACCCCCGCCACAACCGCAGCTCATCATTCAGCCTATCAACCTTGATGCCAAGGGAAGCCACAATCCGGGCCATGGGGAGAATGAAGTGCGCTCTCTGTGGAGGAGGGGCTGGAAAGGAGACATCCATGGAGAAGAGGAGCAGTTTGAGTTTAGACACTTGCCCGGCGGCAGTGCCGGCGACAATAGAGGTCAGTGGAAGCATCGCAAGCTGGACATGTCGGTTTTCGAGGGAACCGATCCTGACAATTGGATTATAAGGGCTGAAATGTTCTTCGAATTTTATCAGCTAACGGAAAGAGAGAAGCTTGAGGCCTCGGTGGTAGCCATGGACGAGGCGGCACTTAAATGGTATCAATAGAAGAAGAATAGGCGGCCGTTTATGGGGTGTCTAGATCTGAAATAGAGGATACTGCATGAATTCCGAACATCACACTCAGGGTCGCTATATGAGCAATGGCTGGCCGTGGAACAAGTGGGAACCGTGGAGGATTATCAGAGGAAATATATCGAGCTGGCTGCACCTTTGGAGGGGATACCTGAGAATATCATGCTAGGCCAATTCATAAATGGGCTCAAGGGGGAAGTAAAAACCGAGCTGAGAATCCTCAATCCGTTCAATTTAGAAGCGGCCATGGACCTTGCAAGCAGAATTGAAGAGAAAAATAGGATGTGCCAGCCCAAGAAGGGAAATTTTGGGCCCCCAAAGCTTGGGCCAGCCCTAAACTACTTCACTACCTCACAACCCAGTAAAAACAGCGGGCCCGGTTTAATACAAACCTATGGGGGCCCTAGCCACTCCAGTCTAGCTAAAACCGGGTTCAAACCGCCCGAATCTCAAGCCTCTGTCAACTTAAACGGGTCATCCAGATTCGTATCCAACCGCAACAACACCAACCCAACTCGGAGACTCACCGACGCTGAGTTGCAAGATAAAAGAGCGAAAAACCTCTGTTTTTGCTGTGACGAACGGTGGGAACTGGGTCACCGCTGCAAGAGGAAGGAGATGAGCTTCCTCTTGGTGGCCGAAGAAGAAGAGGCGTCGCTCGAGGAGGAGGAAGAAGAGGACACGGCAGTAGGGGTATCCTTATGTTCAGTGATTGGGATTTCCAACCCCAAAACAATGAAATTGAAGGGTGAGTTGGTCGGAAAGTCAGTGGTGGTCATGATAGACCCCGGCGCGACCCACAATTTCATGGCGGTGGACGTAGTGAGCGAGTTGGCGATGCCAATTTCAAAGGGAAACAAGTTTACTGTTGCTTTGGGGAATGGGGAGGTGATAAAAAGCCAAGGAGTGTGTAAGGGAGTGAGACTTAAGCTTGACGGTGGAGTTTCCATCGCAGAAGACTTCCTACCACTTGAACTTGGGAGTGCAGACTTGATTCTTGGAATGCAATGGCCGGAGAAATTGGGGGCTGTAACCTCAAATTGGAAGACACACATCATGAAATTCAAGGTGAGAGGGATGCCAGCCACCCTCACGGGTGATCCTTCGCTTGAGAAGAGGGAGATCTTCTTCAAGGCCATGATCCACAACCTGAATAAGGAGAGGTAGTGAATTTGGGTTGAATTTGGAAGTATGGGAGAAAAAACAGAGGAGCAGGGGGAAAAATTAAGCCCTTCTTCATTTCTGACAGAGTTATTAGGGGAGTTTTCAGCAATATTTGAGATGCCTAGTGGTCTACCTCCTAGAAGAAATCATGAACATTCTATTGTCCTAAAAGGGGGGAGTGATCCGGTGAGTGTCCGACCGTATCGTTATCCACAAATACAAAAGGATGAATTTGAGCGCTTGATTCAAGAGATGTTATAAGCTGGAATCATTCAACCTTCAACAAGTCCCATCTCTAGCCCGATGATTCTAGTGAAGAAGAAAGACAGTTCATGGCGTTTTTGCGTCGATTACTGAGCTTTGAATAAGGAAACCGTGCCGGATAAGTTTCCTATTCCGGTGATCGACGAATTGTTGGATGAATTGAATAGAGCTAAGTGGTTCTCGAAACTTGATTTGAAGTCGGGGTACCATCAAATTCGGGTGAAGGCGGAGGACATTCACAAAACCGCCTTCTAGACTCACGAAGGTCATTATGAGTTCTTAGTGATGCCTTTCGGGTTAACTAATGCCCCCGCAACCTTTCAATCTTTGATGAATGAGGTGTTTAGACCTTACTTGAGGCGGTTTGTCTTGGTATTTTTTGATGACATACTAATCTATAGTACGGAGGAGCAAGAACAAGTGAAGCATGTAAGAGTGGTGTTGGAGTGTTTGGCTAAGCATAAGTTGTATGCGAATTAGAAGAAATGTAAGTTCGGGAAATGTGAGTTCGGGAAATGTGAAGTAGCTTACTTGGGGGATGTAATTTCGGAGAAGGGGGTGGCTATGGATATGGAGAAGGTGAAGGTGATAGTGGAGTGGGAAGAACCTAGGAACTTGAGGGAGTTACGGGGATTTTTGGGCCTCACGGGGTACTACTGGAAGTTTGTAGCTCACTATGCCCAAATAGCCGGACCCTTAACATCTCAATTGAAGAAAGATAACTTCGATTGGACGGAGGAGGCTGCCCATGCCTTCAAAGCTCTTAAACACATCCATGACAACCGCCCCTGTGCTTGCTATGCCAAACTTCCAAGCCGAATTTGTGATTGAAACGGATGCATCGGGTTTTGGTCTTGGAGCAGTGATGATGCAACAAGGAAGGCCGATAGCTTATTTTAGTAAGCTACTTGGGGTGAGAAATCAAGCTAAGTTAATCTATGAAAAAGAATTGATGGCGATTAGCTTGGCGGTACTGAAGTGGCGTCACTACTTACTAGGGAGACACTTCATAATTAGGACCGATCAACAAAGTTTGGGGTTTTTAACTCAACAAAGAGAGGTTAGAGAAGAGTATAAAAAATGGATGAGAAAATTGATGGGCATGGATTTTGAGATCCAATACAAACCCGGAGCGTCGAATAGAGTGGCCAATGCTCTCTCACACAAGGGAGGCAACCTAGTGGAGCTTAGAGCCTTAATTTCCACTACGGCAGTGGACTAGACATACCTTGAAAAAGAAATAGCAGCTGATCCGTGGCTTGTGGAGGTGCGTAAGGGGTTAATTAAGGGTCAGCAGGTGCCAAAAGGTTATCACTTGGAGGGACATAAAGTGTTGTACAAAGGGAGGACTGTTTTACCCAAGGGGTCGAGTTTTATCCCAACGCTTCTTAATGAGTATCATTGTACTCCGAGTGGGGGACATGACGGCGAGGTGAAGACATACTTAAGGTTAGCAAGTGAGTGGTTTTGGCCCGGAATGAGAAAGAAGGTAGGGGAATTTGTGCAACAATGTGAAGCATGCCAAAGAGGGAAAACAGTCCAACAAAGTCCTTATGGGTTGTTACAACCACTTCCAATCCTGGACGCCATATGGGAATATTTGTCCATGGACTTCATTGAAGTTTTGCCCCTTTCGAAAGGAGTGGATGCAATATTGGTGGTAGTGGATCGTTTGTCTAAATATAGCAACTTCATTGGCCTACGACATCCCTTTAATGTCTTGAAGATGGCTGAAATTTTTGTAAAGGAGATAGTACGACTACATGGGTTTCCCAACTCTATTGTGTCCGATCGAGACAAGGTATTCATGAGTAATTTTTGGAAGGAGCTCTTCCATTTGCAAGGGACTTTGCTCAAGAGGAGTACGGCTTACCACCCTCAAACGGACGGCTAAACCGAAGTTGTTAACAAGTGCTTGGAGACTTACCTAAGATGCTTTGTAACAAGTCAACCCAAGGCTTGGGCATCGTGGCTGCCATGGGCCGAATTTCATACAACACCTCCTCGCATACAACCACCAAGATGACCCCTTTTCGCATGGTATATGGGAGGGATCCTCCAAAATCCTCCAAGTTTGGGAAAAGCACTACAATGGTTCAAAGCTTGGAGGAAGGGTTGCTTGAGAGAGACTTGATCTTGGATGAGTTGCGCATGCATATCAACAGGGCACAGAAATTAATGAAGGAGAGTGCAGATTGTAAGCGAAAGGATGTTCAATTCGAAGTGGGGGAAGAGGTATTCCTGAAGTTACAACCGTATAGGCAGAAATCAATCGCGAAGCGGCCATATGAGAAACTAGCTGCTCGTTATTATGGGCCCTTTGAGATTTTGCAGCGCATTGGCTCAGTGGCATATAAGTTGAAGCTACCACAAGATAGCAAGGTTCACCCTGTTTTCCACGTCTCTCAGCTCAAACGTACGGTAGGAAATCTTCCAGTCAACCCCACCCTACCAAGTCAAATTTCTGCCGATTTGGAGCTTGTGGTAGAACCTGAAGTAGTGCTTGCAGTAAGGCAGGGAATTGGGAACAACAAGAATAGAGCAGAGTTATTGCTGAAATGGAAGGGTCTACCGGAGTTCGAGGCAACATAGGAAGACTTCGAGTCTATTGATCAGCGTTTTCCATCATTTCACCTTGAGGACAAGGTGAAACTTCAGGGCGGGAGTGATGCAATGGACTGGGCTAACCCACCCACAGCATCACCAATTCGGGTCTACACAATGAGGCACAAAATGCAAGAACAAAATGAAAGACAAGCACAACTAAGACAATAGCAAGTGAGGACAGCAAGTGAAGACAAATTTAATTAATGATCCACTATGAATAGCTAGGTTACATAAGAATGCTTAGTATTTAAGGGAAAGGAAGAAAGAGAGTTGTCATGCAAGTTTTGATGTTAACAATAGAATAGTAGTAGTAGCCGTAGAATACTCCAAGACTCTATCTTTATTTCATTAGTAGTAGTATCTTGTAGCCGTTGTTCCTTCAAATTCAATTATCAATCAAAATCTCACAAGCTTCCTCTGCTATTTTCTTCTGTTTTGCTGTGTGTGTTATTGTTGCTATGTGCTTGAGTGTTGAGTCTATAACAGTTCTTTGTTCTATCTTCACTTTTCTATTACCAGACAAACTACATCTTGGTGTCATCAGCTTAGTAAGAGCTTACTTATATAGTTATATGAATGTGTGATTGCTAGTTTTTCTAGGTGAGGCATCTAAAGGTTATCGAAAAAAGAGGATACCAGAGTCTGCCATGGGTAAGATACATAACAACAGCAGAAGAATATGAGATAAGGTTGTTCTAAAAGATGATTCCCGCATGTGAATAGAAGCTAGGCTATCCATTAACAGCAGAAGTAAGTATTGGCTTCCTTAATATATATGAAACAATGTTGCTAAGCTTAGTCTTTTGTCTGCAACCCTCAGAGTTTCAATTTATGTTGTTTGAAGGATGGCCAATCGTTGCAAGATTGCATATCAACTTGGTGCACTTGACAATTATAGCAGATGTTGCCGCCGCCAGCAATCAAATCGGTGATTAGTCAGATTTGAAAAAAGACATAATAGGCCATGAACAAGTTTTGATTGGTGAAATATTATCTATAAGAAACGATTTTATCTTAATTGACGCACAAATTTGCTGCCATGAATGAACATATTTTGTTTACCATACGCAAATGAACAATAGTAACTTGGATTTGTTTTCGCGAGGTTAATAATCATACTTCCAAACATTAGAACTCTAGCTTATTCTTGAGCATATATGTACATGCTGTATGTTTTAGGAAATGTGTATTTGTGAAAGAAAATTGATTATTGACACTTGCTCTACCTGTAAACTTTCTTCATCACCTTATTTTTTTTCACATAATCAAGAATTTGGTTGAAATTAGTCTTCCACCCTACAGTGTCCCTCCAAGCAATGAAAATGTGAACGAACTGGGCTATTGGGGACATCACTTTTTAGATTTAGTAACTATACAAAGAAGACAATAAATAGTAGCAGCCCTAGAGAAGAAGCAAAAATGTATTAGATTAAACCAAATGATGCAATACGACAAAGACATCGACATATGACACATTGAAAGCGTAAGGAACTTTTTAGATCACTACATTCAGAGAAAAACTAGTGTGGTTCTACTCAAGATAGGTTGATTAAAGCCATATAGTAAACTAAAGTCATCATCAAATGCCCACTTTCCCTTGACTCATTTAAGAATAACATATTCATGGGACGGTTTGGCTGTTGGAGTTGATTACGACAAGGGATCCCATTTATATTAGTTACAGACTCACGGTGTTCACTAAGTGCTAGAGAGTATATAGAAATGGCTCGCCTTTTATTGGAGGGTGAATTTTTGTTATAGCAGGACCGCAAAAACTTTTAAATTGGCAGGAATAGTAGCTTGCTTAGATAAACTTAAACCAAGACAAATAAATTCCCAGGAATAGATTTATCTTTGTGATGCTCTGGTTGATACTTAATTATCTAATATTACTGTAAGCCCGGACCGAGTAGAAGCGGAAATTAAATACTGTCACGAAATGTTCAAATCTAATTTGGATGGCAGAATAAAATCCGAGATACTGTTAGACCTAAGTGGAATTCATGCCATTTTTGCAATTACAAAGAAAATTGCAAATGGAAAATTGAAATCCGAAGTTGAGACATGAAAAGATAGTTAAAGGTTAAAAACACAAAGACAACACACAGATGCCGAAGAGATCAACACAGAAATGTACATTTGGTTCGCTGAAACAAAAGAGGCAAAAGCTTTTTTTCCTTCAGTACTACTTCTCGGCGGCGAGCTCTTCAGCAGGCGGAAGCTTGCCGACCTCTTCAGCCTTCTATTCGAGCTTCTTCAGCAGGCGGAAGCTTGTCGAGATCTACAGATGAATTACAAATGCGAACTCAAAAGGAAAAAAAAATCCCAAGGCATAAAGAATTAAGTACCTCAAACAAAAGGGTTCCGAGCTTTGTGGTTCAGATCATCATCAGCTGAAAGAGTAACGCAATGGTCGATGTACCCGCAGGAACTCCGTACAAAGCAGACGATACATTGACCATTGCGTTACTCTTTCAGCTGGCGAGGATGTTTGAGAAATCAGAAATGAGGATGAGAGAGAAGCGGCTGCAATATGAAAAGTATCAAAATCTGAGGATTTTAGGGTTTAGTTTTATAAGGTGGCTTGCTTTGGGCTTGGGCTTTGATTGACTTATTTCGTTTTCTTTAGGTTTTGTTAATTTTTTTTTTTGGTTTTAACGTATATTAGTTCGGGTTACCAGGTCAAGTTCGGGTTCACCAGACCTAATTTTGACCCGAAAATAATTTCGGGTTAAATGGGTTATTTTCGGGTTAAATGGGTTATTTTCGGGTTTGGTTTTAACGTATATTAGTTCGGGTTATCAAGTCAGGTTCGGGTTAACCAGACCTAATTTTGACCCGAAAATAATTTCGGGTTAAATGGGTTATGTTCGGGTTGAAATTTTCAACCTTAACCTACCTATTTAATTATCAGATCGGGTTCGTGTCGACCCATTTAAGTTTTCGAGTTAAAAATCTCAACCCAAACCCGCTATTTTCGGGTCGGGTTTTCGGAACAGGTCAGCTTTTGCCAACCTTAATTTTATAGGGTCAATAGAGGGTCGACAATAGGGAGGCCAGCAAAATATCAATTTAAATAAATATTGAACAAATCCATTATTAAGTATACATGAATACAAATTTTCAAGAAAAAGTATCTATAATATATACTAAAATAATCACCAGGATTATCCCTAAAATACACGTGTCACATTTACAATAAAAAAATTTCCCGCCAATTTTTTTTTTTTCTTAAAAAGTAAAAAGTTACAATAATTTATAAAAATATATTAAATTATCTATCTAACAAAAGAGTTTTAAGGGTAGATTCAAATTCTAAAAAAAAAAAATGTTATATAACTCATTCCATTTAAGCTAACTTTATTTTTTGTCAAAAAAAAAAAGCTAACTTTATTTTATTGACTTTAATTTTATGATTTACAAATCTTATTATTATAAAACCGTGCATGGCACAGGGAAAAAACTAGTACATAAATACAAATTTAACCATGTGATTATTTATACATTATCTATTTTGTTTTTCTATTAAAATGGAAAAATATTTTGGCCAATTGATCTAAGCTACACCCTTAGCCCACTAACTCGGGTCGGGTTGGACATATTTTATTTTTTAATTAATACAAATTTTTGTGTTTGTTTAGTTATATAAAATGTTCGTTTTTATATAATAAAGGATGTCCCTATTTACTTCGGTTTAGCGGTGAAGAGGAAGTACGTGTTTGCTCGTCTTCGTGAAGCTATGATAATAACGCAAAATGATCAGAAAGAGAAACTAAAAATTTTGATGGGCAATCTGCTTGCATATGCCCATAACCCTTACAACGATAACACACTCTATTTTGCGTCGTGTTTGGGGCAGCCTTCACAGTAGGAGTACCCTTGATTGTGCATAATTAAATACTGATGCTCTGCTCGATACTTAATGATCTGATATTATTGTAAGCTCGGACCGAGCAGAAGCGGAAATTAAATACTGTTACGAAATGTTTAAATCTAATTTGGATGGCAGAATAAAATCCGAGATATAGACCTAAGTGGAATTCATGCCATTTTTGCAATTACAAAGAAAATTGCAAATAGAAAATTGAAATCCGAAGTTGAGACATGAAACAATAGTACAAAGTCGATGAAAATTAAAGTTGAACAACACACAGCTGCCGAAGAGATAAACATAGAAATGTACATTTGGCTGGCTGAATCAAAAGTGGCAAGAGCTTTTTTGCCTTCAGTACTACTTCTCGGCGGCGAGCTCTTCAGCAGGCGGAAACTTATCGAGATCTTCAGCCTGTGGCGGCAACTTCTTCTCTGCAGGGCTTGAAGGAGCTGGCGAGAGCTTGTCCAGATCTTGCGTCATCCTCAAGTATTTTTCGGCAGGAGTCTCAAGGTTCTTGTCAGTCGACTGAGCCATGTGAGGCTTCTCCTTCTCGGATTCATTCGAAAGTCGCTTTAGAGTTTCAAGTTTTCGTGGTTTAACGAAATACTTATCGTACTCCTCCATTGAAAATGATCGAAGCCACCTTTTCTGACCCTTCTCTTCGGCTGCCATCTCTCCTTCGTGTCAACCCTCTTCAGCATGAGAATATAAGGGGCAAGAGAGGGTTAGATAAAACCAAATGCAAAATCCGAACAAAATCTAAAGTTATTCCTCCTCCACTTTCTGTTATCTCCGGTCATCTTCTAACTTTTCTGACGATAGATCTCTAAAAATCGAAGAAAAAGGTGACGAAACTGAGAAAGACTACCTTCTTTGAACTCGGAATTTGCCGACTAGGCGAATGATGTTGAAATTATGCTCTGAAATCTGTGATTTAAGCAAACAAGAATTTAGGGTTATGCAATTTTGGGAGAGCTAATAGAAGACAGAAAAGTGCAGTGAGAGAAAGGAATTGATTTGTTTATGTTTTAGGGTTTGGGTGGGTATTGGGCCTATTACGTTGTTGGGTATTAGGTAAGTGTTTACGAAGCAATTAATAAAATTGTTGTATATTTCGGATTTCATCCGACATCCGACTATTTTCGGATATCCGAAATCCGAAATTTTGACATTCGATATCCGAAATTATCCGATCCGAAAATTAAAATCTCAAGTTTTAATTTTGTAAAAGTATTGGGTAGAACGGACTCACGTGAGTCCGATCATAAAACAGAAAAATATCTAATTCCCGATGAAAATTAACTTATTCTTGACTAGAATGATTTTATTCCTGACTAAAAATATCTAATTTCTGATGAAAATTAACTTATTCCTGACTAGAATGATTTTATTCTCGACTAAAAATATCTAATTTCTGATGAAAACTAACTTATTACTGATTAGAATGATTTTATTCCTGACTAAAAATATCTAATTCTTGACGAAAATTAACTTAAACCTAACTAACAAAATCTTATTTCTGATATAAAAAAAAATACTAAAATTACTTAATATTTTTTACTAATCATTGAGAATATCTGATTACCCACGAAACAAAGAAATGTCTGATTACCCATCAAGTAAGATCCATGTCGGTGATTGAACAAGGACCAAATCAAGTACATGGTTCCAGCAGTAAGAGCACCATAAGCAGCACCAAAGAGAAGCGGCACAACAACACTGAGAATATCCTTGGTTCTTTCCCTTAAAGAACTGAACCTTAGAGGTAAGAATTCGGGTCTTTCATTGATGGGTTGTTCGGGTTTGAATTCGGGTTGCTGGGTTTTGTCGATGACGGAAAAGGGCATGAAATGACGGGGGCGAAGGTGGTGGTGGTGGCCGAGACGACGGAGATCGGCGGAGACAACGATAAAATGGGTGGGGGTGCATTATAATCCGGACTCACGTGAAACGATCTCACGCAAAACCTTCTCTTTAATTTTATTTGCAAGACTTAAAAATCTAAGGTGAGTAACAATGATCATATTGAATACTTTTTCAAAATCAAAACAATCACCAAGTTAGATATTTGTTTATTTGAAGCTTAAAGAAGACGTTAGGTAGGTCGTAGGTTTAGCTTGCACACATATAAGTACCACTCCCTTTATTTTTATTTAACTGTTCCAGTACAACTAGCATACATGCGAACATCCCAATGCGTAACTTTAACTTTAGAGTGTCCAAGGTAATCCAGTATTCCGGTCTGATGTGCTCAAATAGATCGACAAAATGAACATCTCTTGTGATTTTGTCTTTAGATTGCTATTTATAGTGTGAATAATAAAAGTTGGGCCTGAACACTAATGGGCCTCTTCAACATTAAATGAGCCAAACTGCACTTGGATCCGAAGTCTGAATGGGCTATTATATAACAGGTCTAAACGGGAAATTCATTTGGATTCCCAAACAAATACAAATCATAATTGAATCATTGATAATTCCATTAAGCCTTAGATATTTGATTTAATTAAATTGGTTTTCTAACCAACATTCTTTCTTTAATTGTACTGGTGCTAATCCTTCTGTCTTTAATTGACTGGCTTATGATGGAGTATAAACTTAATTTTCTTGTCATTTGATTAAACTAATTAATATTTAAAAGAATATATTCTTGGACCATATCTTTTGCTTCTTTATCACTTTATAATTAAAAAGTATTTAGCAGATAATTATAACATTATTTGATTGGACCACCGTGCAATAGCAGAAATAAATCATAAATTCTGAAAGGCCCTCAACACTTCTATGAATTTTGAAACCACATAAATTAAATATAATACTGGTTGCATAAAGGAAAGTTCACATAAAACCCAAAATAAATACTTTCTGATCAAGGTAAAGCTGCAGCAAATTTACAAAACATTGTCCTCAAAGCACGATATTTTAGAAAAAAAAAAAGAGGACATTTTTTTTGTTTTTATATGAATGGACCCAATTGCAATTTTTGTTCATCTCAAATTAATAATAAAACAAAATGTTTTCTCCTTTTCTTCAATTTTTCATGTTCGAAATATTTCATTTAAATAGAGAATAACCATGGTTATAATAAATACATATATGAGAGTAATGGATAATTCGAGTGGTTAAAGCTTCCTTTCCGATTTCAGGAGATTTTGGGATTGATTTTCACCCCGCCCTTATGGCTCTTTAAATACCAAAAAATAAATAATAAATGCATTTATACAGTACAAGTTTTGAGTTTTTATTTTTATAATTACTATTCACTACGGAGTATATAATTTCTTGTCATATACTTCGTACGAAGTATTATAAAAAAGATATTAGAAAAAGTTAAATGGACTAATCAATTAGAATACTCGTAACATATAACTCTAGAGGGAACAATTAAGCTAAAGCAAAAATTTATTCTATTCATCTAATTTTATTATTTGTTGTTAGAATCAATGAGACTATCAACTAAAATTATAAAAATACAGTAATAATTACTCCGTATTATTATTATTATTATTATTATTATTATTATTATTATTATACGTTTTAAATTATAACATATCAAAACCACAAAAGAGGTAACACCAGGGTCAAATTGGGAAATACAAGTGCCATAGAAACTTGAATATTCTCTGGAAAATGGCCAGAGTGTAATCCAGGAACCAATGCCTGAGCAAACTACTGTTTTCGCTCAATGATAAATGTGGCATATGTTGTTTGCCAGCTGCCCATTTTTGTTGCTTCACAAGGCATCCCTATGAATTTTATCATATCCCTAGTTTATTTTTAGAAAAAGTTTTTTAAATTGTATGGTTTTAATAAATACTTCTTTTTATTCTTTTTTACTTGACATGTTTTTTTTATCACGCTTATCAATGTAAAATTTTAGCGATCAATAATCTTAATTCTCTGTAAGTACAAATTATAAAAGTTGTATATTATGATAGTATTTATTAAGACGAATTCAAAAAAATCCCACATGAATATATTTTTCTTTATATATCATTCACAAAAAAAGGTCAAAGGAGGGGTAGTGAATAGTGTAAGAGTCAAAGCGGGTCAAGTAAAAAAGAACGGAAGAAGTACAAAGTGTAGTAGTGCAAATGGAGCAACCGAGCAAGTAATAAAATACAATAATTACAATTGGTTAAGATGGTAAGAAATGATATTTTACATCCATGAAGTTTAGTGTTGTACCTCTCGTGAGTAGGGCATCCTAATATATATTTTTTTTTATCTTACCTTTTAAAAAAAAAATAATAAATTACGGTGAGAGTACTTGTATAGTCTTACTACATATTAACTTGCAAGATACTCTCTTTCAATGAATAATTTAACACTCATCAATATGGATCCAAGCATCCAACAAGATCTCATTAACTAGTGTAGTAGTCTATTAATGCAATTAAATCCCAGTTATATTAGATCAAATCATGCCTGACTTTAAAAATTTAGACAAAGCATATAATTTAAGGTGAAACACATGACATCTTTAATTAGGTTCAATATTTCAGGGGTTTTCTACGCAGTAACTTTGTAATATAAGATTTTCTGAGTTGTGCTTCATGTTTTAGAAGTTACACAGAGTAACACTTAGGTGCAATTAGTAGTAAGTCGATAGTAACTTTTCTGTTTTACAAACTTACAAGGTTAGTATGGATTATCGATTTCTCTCTATACTGTTCCTTACACATTCCAAACAAATTTTTTTCTTCATGCACTCAATATCAATCTTACTAAAAGTGAGCGTAACCAATAAAGATTAATGGAGATAGTACTATTTTTTTTTTTTTTTTAAAGTTGATCATAGATTAGATTGTAAAATTTAACCCGATAAGTTTTCGAGCCAATGTGTCCCGCCAACCCAAAATATTCCTAAATCAAGTAGACCGGGATAGAATTAATTATCACCATTGGCAAAGTTGACCACATGCATGAAAGAACATAGTATACCAAATGGCAAAGAAGTGCTTAATTTTCAATTTCAAAATTGAACTTATTTATCTACAAGACTCTTCCTTTTTTTCTCACCAAATAATGATGTAAAACTTAGAAAGTGATATTACTACGCATTTTATCTTGTCCATTAGTATAAAAACACATCCTTCTACCAAAATTTTGCATCAAAATCTCTCAAAGATACTAGAACTAGAATAAACTAGCAAGAAAAAGTGACAGATTACCAACAATATTAACCAAATTAATATAGTAACTTACTAAGCATAATCGTTATAAACTTCCATTTAAAATTTCTTTCTGAAATATCCCTGTCAATCAAATGTCCTGTAGCTTCACTACTTGCTCAAAAATAGCAATTCAAAAAAGAAGAAATCCAAATATGAGGAGAGAGAATTAATATGCACACTTCTTCTTCTTCTTATAATTCTGTAACTGAGCTTGAGACTGAGGATGATGCTCTAAAGCTCAAGCTTTTGCTTTCATGGCGGCTGCTTTCTGCCTCTTTCTTTCACTCATCTTCCTCTTTTCTCCATTTCCAGGTATTTTTCTCACATTTTGGTTCTTACCCTCTTCATTTTCCTTCAATTTTTGCATACCCTTTTCACCATTTTGGAGAAAAATTTAAGCTTCTTCAGTTTTCAATAGTTTAATTGGTATGTTAAAACCTAGTTTTTATCACCCATTAGCTGGTGGTTCTTTTTTTTGGTCAATTTTCAGTTTGATTCTGCTATGTTGAAGATGAAAAAAAAAAATTGAATTTGATGATTTTAGTTGAATTTAAGACAAATCAATGTGTTAGTTTACTAAATTGAGTGAAACCCAGTTTGGAATTGTACTAATGAACAGTGATATGTTCTGTATGAATTTCAGCTCAAGGGGAAATAATAGCTGAAATTAAGCAAAAACAAGGGCAAGATGAACCCTATATTGGTGTAAACATTGGAACAGATGTTTCAAATTTTTTATCACCTTCAGATTTGGTATCTTTCCTTCAAGTACAGAAGATTAACCATGTGAGGCTCTATGATGCTGACCCTGATTTGTTGAAAGCCCTTGCTAAAACAAAGATTAGGGTCATAATTGGTGTACCTAATAACCAGCTCATTGCTATTGGATCCTCCAATGCCACTGCCGCGACTTGGGTGGGCCGGAATGTTGTCGCTTACTACCCGGAAACCACCATCATTGCCATTGCTGTGGGTGATGAGGTCTTGACCACAATGCCTTCAACTGCCCCTTTGCTTTTGCCTGCTATTGAGTCACTTTATAGTGCACTTGTGGCTTCAAATCTTCATTCTCAAATAAAAGTTTCAACCCCACATTCGGCTTCACTGATTTTAGACCCTTTCCCACCGTCTCAGGCGTTTTTTAACACCTCTATGACTCAATATTTGTTGCCAATTGTGAAATTTTTGTCTAGAACTCAATCTCCTTTGATGATGAACTTGTATCCATACTATGTTTTTATGGAGAACAAGGGTGTTGTGCCTTTGGATAACGCTTTGTTTAAGCCTTTGACACCTTCCAAGGAAATGGTTGACCCTAATACTTTGCTTCATTACACTAATGTGTATGATGCAATGGTTGATTCGGCTTATTTCTCTATGAAGAACCTTAATGTCACGGATGTTGTAGTGTTGGTTAGTGAGACTGGCTGGCCTTCTAAGGGGGATTCCAAAGAGCCTTATGCCACTATGGACAATGCTGATACATACAATTCGAATCTCATCAAGCATGTTTTCGACAAGACTGGCTCCCCGTTTCACCCTGAGACCACATCTAGCGTGTATCTATATGAGTTGTTCAATGAGGATCTGAGGTCACCCCCAATCTCTGAAGCCAATTGGGGATTGTTTTATGGAAATACTACGCCGGTATATTTGTTACATGTTTCGGGAAGTGGGACTTTCTTGGCTAATGACACAACGAACCAGACTTACTGCATTGCCATGGAAGGGGTAGATACGAAGACTTTGCAGACAGCATTAGACTGGGCATGTGGTCCTGGAAGGGCTAATTGTAGCAAAATTCAGCCGGGAGAACCTTGCTATTCGCCCAACAATGTCCAGAATCATGCTTCTTATGCGTTCGATAGCTACTACCAGATGGAGGGAAAGTCTCCTGGATCCTGTGATTTCAAAGGCGTTGCCACGATCACTACCTCTGATCCTAGTAAGTCTTTCCACCTTATCTCAGCATCTTATTCTATGAGGAAATCTAATATTATATTTCCATTCTTTCCTGTGTGTAAATTAACCAGAAAGGCCATCATTAGGTACCTAATAAATTATTTTTGGCTTTAAACATGATTTTCGTCACTATCTTAAAGAAGTTTATGCATGAATAACCTAGCTGTCTGAAGTCCAAAAGGCATACAGGATGGGATAGGAATTTGGTTTGCCACCAGTTCACTCCTCTATGCATAAAAGGCAGGGAGATGTTAACTGTTAAGTGTAAAGTTTAGTGAACACAATAAAGTCACTATGCCTAACCTCTTGGTGAAGAATTGAAGGCACACTCTTTGGTTCTTACTTTTGTTATTGCTTAATTTTTATAAGCATCTTATTACAGATTAAAAAATGGCTTTAACTATGTCGGTAAATCACTAGTATCACGAATGTGTTGGTGTAAAGTCTACAAATAGTTCAAATCTTTTAAAGCATGATTCATGCTGCTAATCCTGTCTTTTTTTTTTTTTTTTTTTTTTTTTTTTTTTTTTTTTTTTTTTTTTTTTTAAAAAGGAAGAATCTTTTCAGTGATGTTGATTTTCTAACATCATGAGCTTATTGTTCTTCAGTGAAATTCTGTTTGATTTTTTCAGTCTTTCTTTATCACATTATGTTTACCAAATAGGGTGACAATTTAAAGAATAAGCTGCATGATGACAATGCAGAAAATGAGAGATGTTGGGGTCTATAACAACAGTCGGGCATAGGAAAAGTCCTATGCCTTAAAAAGTTGGCTAATGAACACTAATATGCCCTCAACGAACCAAACTACGGTTAGCTTTTAGTTAAGGAGAGAATAAGAGCATGGTAGGATTTTTTGCTTCCTTGTCTAATTGTTAGCCATTTAGCCTAACTTGAACCAAATTTGCATAACAACACTACAAAAGACAAGGAATAAAAGTGCGTTCCGCCATACGATATTTTTTCTTAAAACACAACATGCCCATCCATTATTATTTCTCGTCTTCTACTTTATATAATATTATTTAACATATTGCTTGAACATGTTTAGTAACCTAGTTAACACACATTTGCTAAGAAAACCACACAGTTATGGTTGCAACTTGCAATTTTGCAAACAAGAGTCTCCAAACTATCGGACTAGAGCATCAATGTATTTGATTAGTGAGAACAATTGCAAAAGAAGAGCAAGTTTTTCTAGCGTAAAAAGGAGAAGAAACACTGCTAAAAGTTTTAAACTTTATTTCTCCCCGAATTGAGGTCCAATTTAGAGGGAATTGAGTGAAAAAAGATTAAAGATGACACCTTTTCATAATCTGGAAATCTTAAATATAAAAAACTAGTGTTAATTTGCTGATGCTTTGTACTGGAAATACTTGACAAATGGAGCCCAATTATAATTTGTCTGAGTCTGACTGCATCTTTTATGGAGTGCATCATGCAAAACAGCAAAAATAGTCTGGCTTTTTGTTCAGTTGGAATGACCTAATATGTTTTATTATATGTTGGGCATCTTGTTACTGAAAATGTCAATGTAACTAGTCCAATATTATGCTAGTATATTTTTGTTTTTATTATTATTTTTATTTTTTATTTTGGCACTTATACATTTCTATTTATTTGATATTTTGTAGGTCATGGGAGCTGCATATTTCCTGGAAGGTGAGTGAAACAAATCTGGTTTACCTTTGATATTGAATGCTCCCAACTTGAGGGTAATTTGGTATTTGTGAAGGGTGGTGCTTTTAATGACGTTCTATTAAGAAATTTGTCTAAAAACATATTTGAGGTGATTCAATCCAAAAATAAAAATTTACTCATACTTCCTTTGCTGTACAATCTGAGCGAGCCTTGGCTGTAAATTCATTTAACAAGTGACCAAAGGGCAATTTTGCCATCTATGTCAGAAACTTTGATGATACTTTCTATTGACAAATTACGAGTAGAAGTTTTACTCACAAGTCTTATTGTATTTCTTCGTGTGCAGCAAGAAGGAAGGAAATAACACAAGGGAGGTGGTAAATTCAACTCAAGTTACTAGTGGATCATTCTTGAGCTACGGAAGCAATCGAAAAAGTTTAATGGACAGTTTCCTGATATCTTTGTGTACTATTATGTTTCTGCGTTACTTCTCCAACTCATATTTCTAGTAAAGTAGCCGAGGATCTTTAGGTACATAATGATAGAAGGTAATTTTTTGGGCAACTGTAATATCTTGTTGTAATTTGTTCGATATGGTGTAGGTAATATGGTATTAGTGAGGATAGTTATTTATGATCCTGCCGAATTAACTGAACTTTAGAGGAGTGTCGTTTGGAGGTTTGCCGAGTTTATAATTGTGATGTTTTTGATATGCATAGGGCGGCATAGCATAGTACTCTATAGAAACAATAATACTCATTCGGTATAAACGTGGATGGTGGGTGCTAGATGAGTAGATGTCTGAACGACTAAACATAGATATCGCCCAAGGGCCAAGGTCATTGGTAATATGGTATACATAAATACATAATTGTTGAAAAAGTGAGCAATTCGTTATAAAGGTTTGCTAAGAAATCCATGAAATGCCAATCTCTCATTACATGTTTACATCATCTTTTGGAAAAGGAAGGGATCGAAAATTGACAATCCTCATGGCTTCTGATTCTCACGAAACACTTTTTATAGTTCTCCCTCTATATTGGAGTGGCTAAAAACTAAAAAGGTAGTCGAAGAAGAAAATTATACGTCACACCCTACTCATTCGACTATTTGCAAATCTACAGTTGAAAAATTTGATCATATATGAACTTCATTTCAGCTTAATTTCAGTTTAGCTTAGTTCAACTCTAATCAGTTCAGTTCAACTTCTAATTTCCTTTGCTCATAAAATATTCATTTAAGCTCCAATCAGTTCAATTCAGTAAATATAAACATACTTTTACCGAATATTTTATACGTTAAGTTAAGCCATGAAAATACTCAAGTACATAATTCTTGCAATTTTCCATTATATAGCCCATGACCAAAAAAGGCCTTTTTAATAAAAAAAAAAAAAAAATCCCATAATTTGGGACTGTGATTTAATTAGAAACATTCAAAATTCAAATGTTGTTCACTCTTCTTCGACCTCAACTCTCTTCTTCTTCCCTCCCTCATCTTCTTCAAATTCAACCCACCAAAAACCCTAACAAAACCCTTAAAATCCCTAATCTCAAATTCAAATTTCTCTCCCCTTTTTCAACAATCATGTCTTCTTCATCTTCTTGGGCTTGCTCTAAATGCACTTTTCTCAACCCATCTTCCCAAAAATCAAACTGCCAAATTTGCCAAACCCCATTTTCTCTCTCCTCTTCTTCATCACCCTCCAAATGGGCTTGTAAAGCTTGCACCTTTCTCAATTCTTACAGTCTTTCAAATTGTGAAATTTGCGACACTCGATCCAATTTACAACAATTGGATTCTATTGACCCGGATGATGATGATCTTTCCGGAGTTTCTTCTGTGGGTTCAGTGTTTTTCCCATTGCGCCGTTGTAATTCGGGTCGGGTTCAAGAACCCGATGATTTGGGTATTAAAGAAAACGGTCAATCTCAAATGGGTGCTGCTCAATTTGTTGATCAAGTTGTTCATTTGGGTGGGCTTCGGAATTCGGGTTCTAATAAGCGTAAATTCCATGACCTAGGTTCTGGTTAGTAAGAACTTAACTTTGTGTTACGTTTTTTACTTTATTTTTTTCATAGTTTGTATGTTTGATTGATGGTTGATGTTTATTTTATTGGCACAATATTATGCATGTAGCATGTTATCACTAAATTGTCATTGTATCAAATGAGATTACTTGATCAAGTATTCATCATGTTTTTGGTGAAGTGAGAGCTTTGAAAGACGATAATCTATTGTACTTCGTATTATATAGTACACGTGATTGAATCCCGTGACTTACGCTCTCAAATGACTTAACTAAGAGAGTTGACATCTATAAAATATTTACTTATGCTCCTTTGGTCCCTACTAATAATAAAATGATATAAGTACTAAATATGTGCAATAAACATTGTCTTACTTTACTCCATAATTTTTTACTCGTAGATGACTTCATTTCAATTGAATTCATTCCCTGCATTAGCACAAGTATGATCTAGTATTATATGCCGTGTAACACGGATTATTGCCGGGTTAAGGCATCTTTTAGCGGGCAAAACCCTTAACAAGCCAAAACATTTGTACCATCAACAAAGGGAAAGAAAAGATAAGGAAAAAGAGGGTGCCTTGACTATTAGCAAAGAAAAAAGAGAAGCGCATTATGAGTTTATGACTAATTCACGCGGTTGATATGGGTATCACTGTACCTAAAAACCCTAGCTTTCCCTCTCTTCTATAAATCCAAGCTTTCAATTCATTTTCTATCAATGTCCATTATTTCCTTCCAAAATTCCAAGCATTGGTGAGCAAAGAGAAGTAGTGGGAATGGGAGATTAGTCTACAGGAAGTAATGGGTATGGTGTGCTTGGGAAGGAGTGTGGAATCCAATTCCCTCATTTTTGGGTTTTGGAATGAAATTCCTTCCCAAGACCCCCCATACCAATGATTTTCTGTGGGTTTTCCCTTTCCCAGACTTTTCACATTATTTTGTTTCTAAAGGTTTCAACTTTTGCTGGTTTTCCTTATACTAGTAATTATTGGCCTAAGATCAAATTTTTTGGCTGATTTTGATATTTCTTTTCTATGATCAAATATGGGTTATTTGCAGTCTTATGTTTAATTTCATTTCTGGCTATTGGTTGGTTTTATTTTTATTTATATTTATGTGATTGATCTCTTATATTAATCTGTCATATACTATATTTAGCTCTAAGTCTGTGCTTTTATCTTTTAACCTTTGTGGTTGTTTGTACAAGTGTTAGCTGCTATCATAGGATCTTTATTTTGTCCAAATTTAACTTTCTTATGACACAAATTGGACTCTCTGAACTTATACTAAACTTGTAATTAACCCCTACTAACTTCTAATGGTATCTCGCTTGACTCTTTTGAGCATGAATTATTAAGCCGCAAAGTAATATTCTGTTATTGTTGTACTTAAATTTTCGTGTTAACCTTGAACATCTGTTGTAATTGTAATCCGTATTTGCTCAGACTTGGAACTTTGGGAGCTTTTATCAGAAATATGAAACATTAGTGTCAGTATTTGATTAAGACTTGGATATTTGATGAATGTTTTCCTTGATTTTGGGTTAAAATGAAGTAAAGTGTCCATAAGTCCATACCTGTGTTTTGGTGTCAAGACATCGGCACTTGTCTACTTGATGTAATTTGAATAGTCTGAGTAGCATTGTTGCATAGGTAGAAACATTGTTAGTTCGTAATTGATGTTTTCAAACTCACACAGACTGATGTATACTTGGTATGATTTACCTTTGATGGACTTCAAGAATTAGTTTGACTTGAAGTAGGCTACTTGGTATATTTGGTGAATAGCTACTATTAGAAGTTAGGGGGTTAATTTCAGCAATCGACATTAATTGTTTTGCTACCCTTAAGCTATCCAAAGGTCATGTGAATGTTTTTTTTTTTTTTTTTTTTGGGTGGATGGTGATTCAAAGCCTTCTTATATGTTTAAGATGTACTAGGTATGACATGGTTACTCAAACTCAGACTACTTACGTTACTTGTCATGATTTGGAGCAACTGAATCGTAGGGCGCTTCATTGCATGGATTCCCTTTATTCATATTTTCAGCGATATCAATTAAGACTGATATTAGCTGATACGGGTGTATAACAGAGGATTGATTCCAATGTGCATTATCTTGTAGTTCACAGTTTACTTGTCAAAGAGAAATGTTAAATTATACCCAAGCAAACTGTTTTATACAAATTGTAGTAATTAACTTTTTATTACAGTGTTTACTAAACACTTTGTTTGATCCAATGAATAGGAATAGTTCCCGCAATTATGTACTAACTGGAACTTCCCATTGATCTTTAAATAATACATAGTTAGGTCGGTGTCTTATCTCATCTTCATATACACTTCAATATTGAATGGCCAAAAGGTGAGCTTCAAATTTGTGCGATCCAGTTGATTGCCTGTAGGCTGTTGCTAACTCTAAATCTTATATATGGATGGCTCAAAGTGCTCTAATCCGCTCTTTGTCAAACTCCTCTTTTTTATTCTTATCTTAGGCCACTTGCTGCTTGCTCCAATTCATCTTTATGAATTTTAGAGCTAACACCATCCTTCCTGATCCCAGAACCAAAATAAATGGATAACATAAATACACGCATGCAAATTCGAAAAAAAGATTTTATCTGCATTCAGATGAATCTTATGGCTCATATTTACACGTTTATAAGTTTCTCATGCCTTCCAAGTTTTGATTATTTGTGGAATTTAAGCTGTGCATTCCATAAGGTTTTTTAATGTTAGACTATTTAGCTCCATATAGAAAGTTTAGGAAGTTCCACATGGACTACATCCTTCAGGAAGTTTCCCTTTACCCGTGGAATTAGGCAAGAAACTTGTTCCATACTGCTGAATGCAGAACTTCATGTATCTTTGACAACTTGTCATCTCCTTCATTTTTTCTTCTCTACCAAACCACCAGGTCTGTCGTCTAAATCGCTAATTTTCATATATTTAGGTGTTTGAACAACAATTGTTTGTTGTAGAACCCTGTAGAATAATGTTGCTGAGCATTTTGTCATCAATAATCACATTGCAAGATATAAATCAATATATCTATCTAAGACTAGTGTATAGGCATTTATTGCTATGATTTCACAACTTACAACAGTGGGAGGATAATGGGGGAATGTTTCATTCCAAACGAGGTTTTATGATCATGAATGCACATAATTACTGGGTGATTTGTATGGCAGATAACGCTGATGCTGTCAGTTGTCTTACTACAAAGAAAGAAGAAAAGACTGTTGCAACTAAGAGTTCAGAGTTGGCAAAGATTGCTGACAATGCTGTGGGCAATGTCTCATTCAAGAGGAAACTCTGTGATTTAGGTGGTTTTATTGAGAAACCCATCATATTAGATGGCTTTCGCGAAGTTAAATCTTCCAGGAAGATTGTTTCAGTTGAAGGTTAGTGCGAAACTGCAAATTTTGTATGTTGCTTTGAAACTCATATAAATTGCTTCTTTTAAGTTTCTAATTCCCACAGTTGATTTCTTATATCCACTTCTGAAGCTAAACCAACTCAGATTTCAAATACTCCCAGAGTTTATTGATTAATTTGATAGTGTTAACAAATTTGCGTTGTCCTCCTTTCTGTAGTGATTTTTTTTACCAGCCGCTTAGTTGTTATTCCTATTCATTTTATGAAATTCTGGCTCTCTACAGTTCTTACTATTCAAGTTCTTTGCAGAATATAGTTCATTTTGGGAACTACAGCATCTTGTGCATTGGATTCGGCTTAAAGTGATACGATTTTACTTTGTGCTTCAGATTCTGAAAATGGCTTTGACTTAGCGAAGGTTGGAAAGACCAAAGCAGGTACTTCAGATTCCAAGGAAATAGCTGAAGATACTGAAATTGAGGAAGTTTCAGGTGTGATAAAGATCCTTTCATACAATGTGTGGTTCAAAGAAGAATTAGAGGTGCATAAAAGGATGCAAGCAATTGGTGACCTTATTGAGCTACACTCTCCAGATGTTATTTGTTTTCAGGTTTCTAATTGTGGCTTTACCATTTCATGAGATGGCTGCTGTTTATTTCTATGACTTCTAGCATCTGTAAGTTAATTCTCTATGGTTTTTAGGAGGTCACTCCCAATATCTATGACATTTTTCAAACTTCTGCGTGGTGGAAGAAGTATCAGTGTTCTGTCACCTATGAAAGGGCATCCTCTGAGATGTACTATTGCATTCAGGTGATTAATTCCAGCTCCCTTCTTATCTCTTTTCACCAGGAATCATTTTACGTAGCAAGTTGTGATTATGCTAGCAGAATCCCCACAATTTTTTCATCTTTTCTTCTTCACAAGTTCGATTTTATTGTGTTTCTGTTGGTAATCTAATCCCCCCCCCCCCCCCCCTCTTCCCCCAGACATCAGACTTTGAGCTCTTGAAGACATATTTTACCTAAAAAACTACTTTTACCGGCAAAATTACTGAATGATGGGTTTCGGATCCTAATATGACTCGAAAAACTGATCTTATATCCTGAATTTGCCTGTCCAAACCAGACCTGGACTATGACTTGAGCTTTGACTGGTCTATGTGACTTTGTAACTATTGTGGTTTGTAATTCTTCCATTGTCATTTGACCATATGAATGTCCCTGCATGTTGAACCTTTTTTGTCAATGATCCAATCAATGCATTCCTCAAATCTATGAATATAATCCAATGATTTCCTCTGCAGTTCTAAACTAACGGCCCAATTATTTCTCTTCATCTGTAGCTTATAATTTAATGATTTTTCTCTGCAGTTGGCCAAACTTCCTGTAAAATCATTCAGCTGTAAACCATTCAGAAACTCACAAATGTGCAGAGATTTGGGTGTAGCTGAAATCGTAGTGAATCAGAACAAGTCGCTGGTGGTTGCTACTAGCCATCTTGAGAGTCCTACCCCAGGACCCCCAACATGGGATCAAATGAACAGTAAGGAAAGGGTTGAACAGGCAAAGGAGGCCATAAACCAGCTTAAAAGACATCCGAATGTCATATTCTGTGGTGATATGAACTGGGATGATAATCTTGATGGCAAATTTCCATATTTGGAAGGATGGTTTGATGCTTGGGAGAGGCTGAGACCTGCTGAGATGGGATGGACATACGATACTAAGTCCAACAATATGTTGTCTGGAAACCGTAAATTGCAAAAACGGCTTGACAGATTTATTTGCCACTTGACTGATTTTAAGATCATCAGCATAGACATGATTGGAACTGAGGCAATACCAGGTGTGACATTCAGCAAACAGAAGAAACTGAAGAACAGGATTCAAGAATTGATTCTTCCAGTTTTTCCTAGTGATCACTTTGGTTTACTTTTGACCATTACTTGCAGTTAAGTAGTACGATGGCCAAAATTTTGTATAGGACAGCAGGGTTACTATCTTACTACGCCAAATTTTCCCTTTCTCCATGAATGTTGGCGTTGCTTAGGCAGCTTTTTTGTATAGCTGGAATGGATGCATTTTTGCAGAGATTTGTGCTCTGAGATCTTGTACATGAATCTTCAGAGGGATTAAAATGAATGATTTTAATTTTTTCAACTCTTTCATTGTAATGAAATATGTTTTGGATACAAGATCTATTTGCTGCAGTAACTTCTGGCTATTAAGTGTATTAACGAGTTTTAAGGATCGCTATCCTTTAGTACAGCCTCTCTTCTCCTAACTCGTGATCCAAATACTAGAACAATGAATTGCGGTATAAGTTCATTAGTTACTGCGTATTATGGCAATGTAGCTAATTTAAACTAGCTATTCACTTCATAAGTTCATACATTATTATGTACACTAGTTCACTGATTCATTTTTTAAAAAAAAGGTGGAAAAATGCGGTGAGCGTGGATCGAACACGCGACCTTCAGATCTTCAGTCTGACGCTCTCCCAACTGAGCTATCCCCGCAACTTGTAAAATTTTGTAACGCAAAATATATAATCAATTAAAATGCCTTCTGTTTTACTTGTACTACGGAGTAGTTTTAAATGCTTCTTTAGTTTGTCACCAGAAACTTTGAACATTATATGTAATGATCATTAAATATAATGTGCTCATCTCTCGAATATATCGAGCTTCACTTAAATAGTTTTCGAACTAGATAGACTCATTAACGCCTATATTTATAATTGTACTCAAACCAATATGTATATATAAATCGAAATTACTCTTGTTATTAGTTAATTAAATTTATGAATGATTTTAGAGTAATCAATAAACCAATAAAAGCAAATTGGAAATCACTGACAATGTGACAAATTATCAGTAATCAGTTAATCACACATATTTTTTTTTTGGAAAATGTTATATATAGGCTTTAGGGCTACATATAAGCATTAAATTTATACTTGAAAATCGTAAAAAGTTAAGAAATTATAAAAATATAAACACTAATTACACTGATTTACGCGTATTTTTGTCCTGAATTCCTAATTTTATACAATTTTCAAGAATGTATTTAATGTTTATATATAACCCTTATGGCTACATATAACATTACCCATTTTTTTCTTAATTAAAAAAAAAAAAAATATACAAGCACTCAAACTAACATACAGTATTTTATATTTAATACTCACAGGTCGAGGAAAATACAAAGAAATTACTACTGAGTATAAAATAATCTAAGCTCCATATAATAATTTTCTAAATATTGTTATACTATGAAACAAATACGGTTGTCCCAAGTTAAAACATGTGATATCCAGCCAGGCTTACAGTAAGAGCTCAGTTTTTGTTTTTTTTGACGGTGATTTTTATTTGGTCAAAATTTTCCGTCAATCAGACAATCACTATTTTTCTTTTAATTATTTAGTCATGAATTATGGAATTTGGGTGCTTCCATGTCCATGCCCTAAGGCCTAGGGACTTCGTTGTAGATCTTGAAATCAATACTAATATACTAAAGTATTCCCTAGCCCTATCCCTAAAGTACACGTGTCGTGTTTGTATTAAAAAATTTTCCGCTAAAAACCTTTTTTTTTCTTTTTTTTTTTGTTCATGAAAATTAATAATGTAGCTGATAAAAATAAAATAAAATAAAATAAAGAAATAAAATTATGCAACCTAAAAACAATAACAACTTAAATAAATAAAATATTTTTTTGTATATTCCCTTGAATCTTTAATCATTAATATATAAAATGTATTGTACGTTTTCTACTCTAAAAAAGGATTTTAACTCAATCTTAAATTCATAATATGTCATATACTAAAATTAGAGATAAATACTCTACGTTACAGTATCTAATCTATAATAATTTGATGACATAAATAGATACTTCTCAAACTTATAGTAATTTATAAAAATAATTTTTTTTTTCTTGTGAATATCCGCGCATTGCTCGGGCAAAGAACTAGTGTAAGACTATATTATAGTCCAAATTATGTCATTCAATTGATTGACATAGTAATTGACATGAATATTTGAAGGTATACCTTAATTTCAGTGTGTCTTGTATGCAACTAATCACATATATTTCACCGGTCTATTTTTATTGTAGAATTCGTGACATTTTATGGCATGCTTTTTGATATATTACTAATAGGTTAAGAATGCACTTATTCATCTTAGGACCTATTCACACCAAACTGAGCTGAACTGAACTGAAATGATTGGAGGTGAACTGAACTGAAGTGAATATTTTATAAGAGAAGGAAATTAGAAGCTGAATTGAACTGAAATTAAGCTGAAGTGAACAGGCCGATGACCAAACTTCAATCATCATGATTTTATAATTCAGTACTTGCGTGTTAAATACTTTAAAGTGAGGGGATAGGTAAGGATCCCCACCCCTTAAGTATCTCTAATACCTCAAGATAGAAAAGGTGTAATATTTATCACCAGACCAAGTTTAGCTTGATTTGTATACTGAACTTGGATAACTCACCTTAACCTTATTAACTTAATATATTTCATGAACTTGTTTTATCTGATTTTCAATAATTCTTCATGTTATGAGTATAATTTTGTCTCCCTTGTGATGGTGATATTACTGATACACGAAGTATGAGATATATGTATAAAAAAAGAGATGTCAATTCATTAATAATAACATAAATTTCACGTAAATTAAATCACGTCTATACAAGATTTATATCCCAATGTTGAAAATTGTACGAAGAAGGCAACAAAATGTACTGTTTTATGAGTAATAAAGTTTTAAATCTAAATCTTTTAAGATGTTGTATGACGTTTTATTAACAAATTAATTTTTGTTTTAAAAAATAAATTATTTCTCTAATTGTATCAGATACACGTATAGTGTTATTTAAGCCATCATTATTTCAATTAGCCTTATATTTCCACTTGTCAATTCCTTCAACTGCGTTTAGCCAACGCCAGTTTTACTAATCACCCTAAAAAAGAATATAATAATATTAAAAATTTCAATCAACTGTTAAATCAGTTGACAAAATTTCATACTCTCATATAATATGACACCATTAATGATCACAGCTAATGAGCTCTTAAATTCATTCTATTATACAAAATTAAAATTTAATGTAAGTCAGAGGTTAGGCCATTTCAGTGAGTGGGTTCTACCATAATAAGTCACCCCATCTTCTACATTTCTTTTGTGCCACTTCTCACACTCTCAAACTTCAACCTCCCACTCTCTCTCTACATTTTAGAGAGAGAAAGAGATCTACTAAATAATTTCACTATAAATTGGGAAAATTTCCCAAAAAAGAAAAAATATACCCACAAAAATATACTTTAAGAAAACCAAGAAATGGGAGAAAACAGAGCACTCTGTTTTTCAAGTTTAGTAGTGTTTCTTGTTCTTCTTGTAAATGGCATCAATGGTGAAAACCCATATAGAATGTATGACTGGAAAGTTACCTACGGTTATGTTTATCCCTTGGGTGTCAAACAACAAGTAAGTTCTTTAATCCCATCAATTCGTCTCTAAAAGTTCTTATTTTGACGTTCATTGTTTGATTTGTTACACATAAAAAATCGATACAGGAAGAACTTTTGGAGACTAAAAGAATATCTTATATTCATGTATATGTTTCATTGAAAATTTCATGTTCATATATAGTTGAAATTATGTGTTTATGATTTTGTTGTGAAATATAACCTACATTTATTTTCTAATTGAAAGATACTACATTATTGATTTGTTTGCACTAAAATAGTAAGTGATGCTTAATAATTAGATCTGGAAGTAATAGTGTTTTATCATAAATATGGCAAGTTTGTATGTTTTTTTTAGAAATCTAAACTAACATTGTATATTTATATTTACTTTTAGTAATTGTTTTGTTATTATGGTGTATTTCTCATAATGCAACTTTCTAACTAGGGATTTAAGAATGGCCAAATTAATAAAAGACAATAGAGGTTATTTTATTCCTACTTTCCATGCAAGGTTTGATCTAATCGATATAAAGAATTTTTTTAAAAGTTGTATTTTAAAAATATCCACATCAAATGGACCGTCTAATTACTAGAGAAAATCCGTTACTTGAGAGAATCTCCGATCCTGTTCGGGAAGAATCTCCGATCCCATTTCGGTCGGAGATAATAAACTAGCAAAACCAACAAAGAAAGACAATTAACGATAGGTAATACTAAGGGCATGTTCTCTTCAGCTTAATTAATTTCAATTTACTTCAGCTCCAATTAGTTCAGTTTAGTTTCTAATTTTCTTCTATCATAAATACTATGTAATTTATTTCAGCCCAGCTCAGTTCAAAGTAATTTTAGATTTATTAATGTACTTTGTATATCAATTGAGTATGAAGTGATTCATGTGCATATGATAGTACGGAATTAATGTTTAATTTTAATGTATCAAGATCAAACATGTGATATGTACTGAAACCTTTTACAGCTAGCTCAGTCATTTAGTTGTGTCAGTGAATTTTTATGGGTCCAATTTCTCATTTAGTTTTTTTCCTAATTATTTTGGCATTATTAGCAAATTTGGAGTTGGATATTCATGTAATGGCCTGGGGAGTACAAATTGGATCTTAAAACTAAGAGCATTTTATGATGTCCAATTTATATCACATGATTAACTAACTCTTAACATTCATTTCAAACCTCTTAGCATTAATTTTTTTCTTAAAAAATTTTGGGTTCATAGTGTTAATGAAACTCTTTGTAAATTCATAGATTTACTATTAAAAAAAAAAAAATCCCAAATATAAGGTTCAAGATTCGTGATCAATTGTATTCTTATGCGGCCTATCAATAACTATATCCGATATAAAGTGTGGACACAAACTCTATCCGATATAGTTTTAGACTACTTTTAGGGGGTGATAGATTACTAGATTGGGAGAGAATTCTGTCCATATCAATGTTTTGAGAATAGCTTATGCCGCCATAAGATCGTTGCTAGATTAGATTAATAGAAATCGCGAAATTTACTCTAGTCCTTGATTGAGCTTGTACTTGGTCCTTTTAGCTGCTTCATATGACTACATGAGCTTGTTAGATGTATACGTATACAAGTTTTGATCTTCTATATGCAGTAGATTTCTACATCGTCACAAACACTTGTATTGTATTCAAGTATTTTACTAAAATGTTGTTACTATAACCCTATAATTAAGCACAAATATCATTAATTTTATATATATTATTGAAGACGGTTTTGCAAAGTTCAATCATATTTTTCTACTTCAGTTACTAGTACTCCGTACTATATTTTGTAGAAATGTGAAAACGTTTCAAAGACATTCCAAAGTAATTTAGAATAGAAGACAAAATAAATACAACACATTAGTGAGACAACTTTATAAATTACTACCACTTCCAAATTTCCGATAGTACTTAATTCTTTTCACCCACACAACCTCCACTCGTGAATAACCAATCTATGAGCGGTGATTCTGTGACCAAACATTTATCTAAGCTTTTACACTTATAAATACAATTGCTCAAACTAGTTAATTAGACTAAAGAAAATAACCCAAAAACAATGAGAGAATGCAAATCACTTTCCTTCTCAACCTTACAACTACTCTTCCTTCTCCTTCTCCTAGTAAATGTCATCTATGCCGAAAGCCCTTATCGATTTATCTACTTAAAAGTGCATTATGGCATTCGTTACCCTATGGGTGTAAGGCAAAATGTACGTAATCCTTTTCTGTCTATGTATATTAGTGATCTTTGGAGGTTCAGATGTATGTAATCTTATTATTTTTTTTTTTCTAATGCGCATAATAACTAGCTAGTTGATTCCGGTTTTAATGTGTTTGGGTTATGTGTTTGTTTTGCCAGGTGATTTTGATCAATGGACAGTTTCCAGGGCCACAAATTGACTGCGTGACCAATGACAACTTGATTATAAGTGTTCATAATTACTTGAATGAACCATTCCTTCTTTCATGGTAACTAACTACTACACCTATCAATCTATTTATGTTTTATACGTATTTTTATGAATCCCTAAAGATTCTATATATATCTTCATTGAAATACTGATGTATGAGTATTATAGATCAAGCATTTAATGTAGATGCCATTTTTATATTTTATGGCAAAGATTTGTGGAAACTCGATTTTTAGCAGTTTAGCACTAACTCGTATGAAATGTTCATAGGCTCATAGCAATGTACATTTCAAAAATAAATAAATAAATAAAATTCCTATATCATTAAATATTTTTCTAATTTATTTTTTCAAACTTACTATCGATTTGGACATTTGGAAAACAGATTATTAAAGACATTAATAATAATGAGTTTATATGTTTTCAAAAAAATAAAAAAAATAATGAGTTTATATGTATATTTGCAAAAATAATTAAAGGTTCATGTTTATATAATACGGAGTACTATGTTCAATAATTTGTGTGTGTGTGTTTTTTTCATTTTTATCACCACTCGATACCAATTATTAAAAAAATGTTTTTGGAGAAAAAGAAATATTTAGTTGTCTATTGTTACAAATTTACAATAGGACAATGTACTGAGACATGTAGACTATAGTTCAAGAGAATAATGTGAAAGGTAACATGCATGAGCTAGCTAATCATTGACTAATTGCTGATAGCAAAATGTCATCTGTTAAAGTTAGAGATCATAATAATGTCTTAACTTGCTAATTATGAAATTAAAATTGATTAGTACTCAAGTTAATTGGTAATTATCATGTCATAAAAAGTAATTTCTATTTTTACTAATTTTATATTTTGACAGCTTATAAATAGTTTGGAGGTAGTAGCATATTATAAAATTATATACTATTGATACTTCACTCTTCACATTACTTTTTAATAAGTGTAGTATGATTAACAATAGTGTAACATAATTAGTTAATGGCTTGACGTAAAATCTAAGAAATCTTGTAAAATTTGACTAATAAATGAACATGATGAGCAAATTATATAGTCCGTACATAATGTTTTATACTAGTAACATTTACGATGAACAAAATATGTGTACTCCAAACTTCAATGTACGGAATATGATACAATCATACGATAATAGGCAGTATATTACGTACTCAAAAAGTTTACGGTATATTTCGCATTTGTTTCTCTCGGGAAAAAGATCTCCTGCTAATTAGTATGTGACCCTATTTTATTATCTATTTATACTATATCTGTTCATCGTTACAAATAATATAATATGAAAGACAGTTATATTTAAAAACGAAATCATTTATGTGTATTTCAGTGATCAATAATCACGTGGGATCCACACACGTGATTAGATCTCTGGTGCCGACTATTTTAGACAGAGCATATGATTTGGGTAATGGGCGCACGTGATACCTAACACGTAGGTCAAGATGAAGCACTAAGCATAATCCTTTTCTTTTAAGGAATTATTATTATTTTATGTTTATAATGATCTGTCACTGCACTAACTTAATTGGGCTTTACGTTGTCATCACTCTCATCACTTTACTCACTACAAATTTCAGCTTTTTTCAACTTTTTTTTTTGGGTTTTTTTGCTCCAATCTTATTGTGTGCTAATGTGCTATACACTTGTTGCTACTCATTGTATCAATACATTTTTTGTATTGTAGCGTATTCCGTCCGTCCAAATTACTTGATTAATTTGACTTTCAATAGTCTTCAAATTATACATTAAATTGATTTAATGACTATTTTTAATTGCATAACAAGAAATATTTTAAAGATGTTGAAACTGATGTTTTAAAGATATACCATTAAGAGAAATCTAGTAGGATATAAAAAATTACCAAGTAATTTTGAGTTTAAAACCTAGTCAAATAATTGTGAACTTGAAGTGTATATGATGAGACGGTCTCATACAAAGTTTTTCCATGCATTATATAGTCGAATAATTATTGTTTTTTACAAGGTTTTGCCATGCATTTTATAGTAGATTGAATTCTCCACCAAAAACTTAGTCAAATAATTGTCAAATATAGTTTTTGGTGGAGAATTCAATCTACTATAATTGTTTTTTGAATGACAATATTATGAGGCCGTTTCATACAAGGTTTTGCTATGACTGTATAGTCGAATAATTATTGTGGCCTCAATTATGCAGGAATGGGTTGCAACAGAGGAGGAATTCATTTGAAGATGGTATGCCAGGGACAACTTGTCCAATACCACCTAGAAGGAACTTCACATACATCCTCCAAGCCAAAGATCAAATTGGGAGCTTCTATTACTTCCCTTCTATCGGTCTTCATAAGGCTTCTGGTGGGTTTGGTGCCATTAGAATCTATAGTCGCCCTCGAATTCCAGTTCCTTTCCCTCCCCCTGCTGGAGACTTCACTGTTCTTGCAGGGGACTGGTACAAAAAAAGTCACAGGGTAAGTTCATACTGCTGATTACCAGCATCTATATATGTGTCACATTACATGCCAATTTACGTACAAATTCATTCTCATTTCCCTTAGACTAGAACCTTGCAGTTGAACTATAATGGTGTATAACATGTTTGTATAACATCAACTTGTGTATCTTTTTGTAGCAATTGGGAAGGATGTTAGCAAGGGGCCGCAACATCCATATGCCTGACGGTCTTCTTATCAATGGCCGAGGATGGAATGGTTATACTTTCACAGTTGAGCAAGGTAACTATCCTATATCAATGCTTTTCATAATCTCTTTAGTAATGTACCAAAAGAATGTAATCTGTAACAAAAAGTAAATAAAAAGAGTTAGGCCTAATATCTATTACTGACTTTTGGTCGTCCAAAAAAACTAACGGTTGTGTGGTATGTAGGGAGGACTTACCGGTTTAGGATATCGAATGTTGGGACTGCAACATCCATCAACTTCAGAATCGCAGGGCACAAGCTTAAGCTTGTAGAGGTTGAAGGGACACATACAATGCAGACAAGCTACACTTCCCTTGACATTCACTTAGGACAGTCATACTCAGTCCTAGTGACAGCTGATCAGCCTCCAGTTGATTATTACGTTGTAGTCTCTTCGCGATTCACTAAGCCTGTTCTGACCACCACAGCCGTCCTTCACTACAGAAACTCTTGGAAGAAAGTCTCTGGCCCTCTGCCTCCCGGCCCCACCACGCAAATTGGTTGGTCTCTCAACCAGGCCCATTCTATCAGGTATATATATGCTTGCTACATTACAATATTAGGCCTTAAATTATATTAAGATATATGAAGTATTAACATGATTAATGTTTTCTACTCAGGATGAATTTGAGTGCAAGTGGTCCTAGACCGAACCCACAGGGATCCTACCATTACGGTCTGATCAAATTACAACGAACCATTGTGTTTGCAAACTCTGCAGCATATATTAACCAAAGACAGAGGTATGCAATCAACAGCGTGTCATACGTGCAGGCAGATACACCCCTAAAATTGGCAGACTACTTCAACATCCCTGGCGTGTACTCCCCTAATAGCGTGCCTAGTTACCCTACATGGCGCCCTGCATACCTTAAGACCGGGGTGTTGCAGACTGATTACAGGACGTTTATTGAAATTGTGTTCCAGAACGAGGAAGATTCAGTTCAGTCTTACCACATTGATGGCTACGCTTTCTTTGTTGTCGGGTAAGAGCCACATATGACATATCTTATCATATCAATATATCATGCATACGCCTTTTTATAAAATCCATTGACTACATATTCTAAAATCTGTTTTATTTTGGATGAGCAGGATGGATGGGGGACAATGGACTCCTAGGAGCAGAGCCAGCTATAACTTGAGAGATGCAGTTACTCGTTCCACGGTTCAGGTATCACTCCACATCACTCGAGCATGACTACATGTTCGTCTAAACTCTAAAATCATCTACAGTAACTAACACCATATCTCTTGTGTTATTATTGCAACACAAAATTCTTTTGTGTGCTATCTTATCTCGAAAATCTGTTAATTCAAGGACATTTGCTTAGAACTAATAGTGCAAAGTGGTTAATGTTGCATAATAAAATAACGAGGGAAATGCTATATTTATGCAGGTGTATCCAAAGGCATGGACCGCCATATACATGTCATTGGACAATGTAGGAATGTGGAACATAAGATCAGAGAATTGGGTAAGGCAATATTTGGGACAACAACTCTACATGAGGGTTTGGACTCCCTCTCGTTCGTGGAGAGACGAATATCCCATTCCTAAGAATGCACTCCTTTGTGGTAGGGCTAGAGGGCGTCATACACGTCCTATATAAATTTTTTATTTTAGGTAAGTCGAGTCCTCGCTCAACTTCCTACCTCAGGAAAATGAGAGGGAGACTGAGAGACTAAGGGAGTCTAAAAGAGGGAACTAGGGTTCAAACCTAAGAGCACCCTTGGAAATTCGAGTAGTGCTCGAGTATACGCCCACACGACACACTCTTTCTAAAGTAATACAAAGTATTAATGTATGATTTATTTTAAAGAGTCACGAGAGGGTGACATAGTTTATTAATTATATTCGAGCTTATGTAACAATATTGCCATGACGTTACATGGCATCGCGGGAAGAGCTTTGTTTTAGGGGGTGAAGATTGAATTAGTAGGTTGTGAAATTAGGAATTGTTGTATCATGCTTATCTCCCAAGTGTATTGCAAAAATGTAATTTCTAGTTCCATTGTTTTAGTTCATTTTCGGGAATAAAGTTGAATTCATTGATCATTTCATGTGAGGGTTAGTACTTAGTAGTCTTAGTATTTAGAACCTAGTAGGAAGGCCAGAAGGATGAATCTATGATAGGCATCCCGATCCTTAAAATGAAAGTGTGAATTCAAATTTCGAGTTATGAGTTCAATGTTGGAGATAACAAAGGGCTTGTTCTGATTGACTGAAGTGAGCTGAACTGAATTGAATATTTTATAAGTAAAGGAAATTAAGAATTGATGAAGTGAACTGAACTGAACTGAACAGGCCCAAAGTATCTATCCTCTAAGGCATGATATAACACTTCCAATAAACGAACATTTTAGCTCAACATTAAGAAACTTTTGACATAAGTCTTATTAGGAATAGATAAAGGGTTTGTTCTATTTAGCTTAATTTCAGTTCAGTTTAGCTCCAATTAGTTCAGTTGAGTTTCTAATTTTTCTCTCATAAATAATTCATTTGAGCTCTATTCAGTTCAGTTCAGTTCAACTCCAATTAGTTCAGTTCAATTCAGTTGTTTTCAGTAAATCGGAACATGCCCTAAGTGGTACCAACACAAGAATTGCCACAAAGTAATAATTCATACATAATAAGAAAACACACGAAAAAAAATCTATATATACTTGTATGCAACACAATTGTAAAGAATTAATTCTCATATATTACGTAATAAAGATTTAAATATTCAACTAAAATTTGACATTGACAAAATAATAAAATTTGGGAAATGACATGAATCGTTACATCCTTTAAACCCTCCCCAAAAAAGGACGAAAGATTATATACTCGTGCAAGTGTGCAACAAACATTAGACTATATTTAATATCTATATATATGACCTCATAATAATATATGACAATATTCATAACCGTTTTGTTACATGCACATTAAAAAAATTAAATAATTAAATAGTGCAAAAATAAGCAAGTTTTAAAGTTCATCAACCCACCGATTGCATGTATCGAAGAAAATTTAGTTACACTTTGAATTTTCAATTTTTTAATTATTTGACGGTGCCCTCCTTCCAATTTTGCCAACGTCAACCTTCTCTATTTGTCAACTCTCAAAAAATTTAGAAGAGAATATTAAATTTAAATTTATTAAAAACTCCTGGAAATTAAATCCAAAATAAATTTGTAGTATTTAAAACTGAAAGAATAAGAGAATTTTGTATATGGTGCATGTTGACATCTGTTAAGAGTTTAAGACCTATGCTTCACTCCCTCAACGTATACTTGTACATCTAAAATAGAAATACCCCAACTATTCTATTTAAGACCCTTTTTTTTTTTTTTTTTTTTTTTGTTTAGAAAGCAACAAGGATGGGGTGAGAATCGATCTCAGGATCTCTTGTAATCGGGAGGGAAGCTCTAACCACTTGAGCTATTCCTCACTCTCTATTTAAGACCCTGTTAAGTTTACCTTAAAATAATAATATTTTGTAAAATAATTTCAGTCATTAAAGGAATTTCAGTTTAATTAAAATAAGTTCAATTCAATATAATAAATAATTTCTACGTAAAAAAAAAAATCAGTTCACTTTAGTACAAATCAGTTTAAAGAATGAAGAAATATAATAGACAATCAATAATAATAATTTCAGTTCAGAAAAAAAAGTTTTTAGTTTATCAAAAATAAGGTAAAGTTTATTTTTGAAGTAAAGTTATTTTTACTGAACTTAACATAGATTATAAGTTTATAACTAGTCTTTCTAGTATGTGGAATCCTATCAAAATATGTACAAGTAAAGGACAAAAAGCGTAGTAATTATATCACACGAGTATATATTTTCCTCTATTCTTCTCCTATTTATACCCCTTTATTTTGGTTGCATTTTATTCATTCCTCACCATCCTCCCTTTCATTTCTACTCGTTCATTTCCAACTCTTCTTCATTCTTTTTTTCTCACTAGAAGAAAAAAAAAAATAATGAAGGTCGATCATGACAATGGTGTTGATCAAGGTGTTGTAAGGCCCTATGCAAGATCAAAAAAGCCAAGACTGAGGTGGACAGATGATCTACACCGTAGATTTGTCAGTGCTGTTATGAAACTTGGTGGCGAAGACAGTAAGTTTAACCGCCAACAAAATTATTACTACCTCCGTTAAATATTAGTCGTAACTTAAGGGTATTATTTGTGAGAGAGAAAATATTCCAAAATTATAACTAGGAGGTAGTATTATTTTATACGCTTCAAAATTACTACATTTTTTCTTGTCTATGCTCAATGTTAATTTTTTTCATTCCTACAAATTGCTACAAAATTAAATTTTTTTTGTTCTTTGATACATATATTTTGGTGTACTTATTTTTATAAAGAATTTAACTATGGATTGGGTGTTGTATATTAGGGGCTACCCCTAATATGATTTTGCATGCGATGGGAGTTGATGGGATTACCGTATCGCATGTTAAAAGCCACTTGCAAGTACAATTTTTATCCCTCCACATTTTTCGTCCTTAAAGCATATGATTAATTATATATTTTATTTTATTTTATTAATTTTCTTCTAATCATACTTAATTAATGAGACGGTCTGATTAATCAAATTTTCATGTACCAAACAGATGTACAGAAGCATGCGACAAGAATCAATAATTCAAGGTACATATTCATCAAATATTGATACATCAACTGTTTATGTAATTATTTATTTAATGTTTGTTGCATGGCTGACTTTTTAGTTATTTTCTTCGTCACGTTGTAGGAGTTCGTACTGAAAGAGTACATAAACAGTACAATATAGTTTACATTCATTCTTGTTATCACAGTTGAATGTATATATCTCTCTATTACATGTTTTCTTCAAATTAAAGAAATGCGATAAGATTTTATATGGTAGTACAAACAATTAAACGATTATGATCAATGATAGGGCTTAGAATTGAATTACTTAATATAAGGATTACATTCAAGTTCCAAGTAATCTATCAACATAAAAAATGAATAGGAATCCTAACCTATCATACAAAACATTTAATGCAATATCTAGCGTACAACAAGCTAAGTAAATCGGCCAAAAATTTAAAAATAACCGGCCAAAAAGAAATTAAAAGGTCCGATCCAATACATATAATTGCAGATTTGCTTCCTTAGCTTCTTCCATGAAAAGTTGAAATTAACTCCATAACTATCATATTTCTAACACCTCAAATCAGAGCACCTCTTTTCAAAGATTTATCAAAACCCCTGATTTTAATTACAAATGCGTGCTAAATTTCTTATTCACAAATCTCATTCTAATTTGGAGAAAGTTTTCAGGTTGTATACTTGATATGATTATAATATTTGATACGAATATAGTCAAAATACGATCCCAAGAGATCAGATATACTTTTTTTTTTTTTTTTTTTTGAAGCCAAAGATCAGATTTACTTGTATAACATAAGTTGATATCCCTATTAGTTAAATGTTGGGTTTAAAGTATATTCAAAACTTTTCTGAGTTTTCTTAAAAACATAAAAACTTTTTAAAGATATAACACTATCCATCATTATTGATCTTTTATATGATAGCACAATCAAAGTGCATGAGCAAGTTATCGTTGATAATTAGTCAAGGAGGAGGCCCAAGTTTATATGTGTAATAAAAAAATGGTTATCATGATATCACATGATATTTTCATAAATAAATCAAATACTTCATTCAGTCATCATTAAATGTGAGCCTGTTTTAATAAAAAAAAAAAAAATTATTAATGTATTTACGAATATAACATGTGATAAAAAAGAAAAAAAAGAGATAAACTTTTATTTCATGTAAGTTTATAATATATATCATTCTTAGTTATTTTCTTGTGTGTCGTTTGATAAGATAAGATTCCTTGTTTATAAATGTAGAAGCCGTGGATGCGGCTAAGAAGGATATGCAATTGATTGATCAAATTCCTGAGATGATAAACTCGCCTACCTCTCGTCCAGTATCTCGTAGGCAAACTCGTCTACATCATGTCAAGGATTCACTCATAAAAAAAGCCTTAAACAAGCACTTTCTTGGTGGTGAAGGTGATCACCAGAAGATGCCGTTGCAACATTCACGATTGGCGACATTGCCATGGTCAGAAATCGCGGTGAATGACGGGACTACCAAAGTGTTTTATGTGCCAGAAGAAGCCGATAAGAGGTCTCATGGCTACAAGGTATTCGATGATCTTGCTCAAAGTTCCAAGGCAAAGACTAAGGGGATGAAGAAAGATGATTTAGATACAACTTTGAGGTTGAATCTTTTTGACTCTTCTTCCATAACTTATGAAGAAGACATCTCACTAAAACTCTCCCTTTAATAATTTTAGCAGCTAGACTAGATGATTCATGTATCATGGAACTTGTGTTCATGAAACTAATTAACTAGCTAGCTAGATATTTTTATGTCTATTACAAGTATTTCTTTGTTTTTATGTTTGTTATTATTTTAAGGGCTTTTTGTCAAAAACTACCTAATAAAAACCATATTTTGCGAGAAACTACGTAATAAAAAAATGTTGTAATAAACTACCTAATAAAGATAAAATATTGTAAAAAACTACCTAAGAGGTAAAATATTGTAAAATACTACCTATACCGGATTTCCACCGTTAATCGACCTCAAAACAATCCCAAAACCACCGTTTTTATTCCCAAAAATAACACAACTATATTTTTTTTATTAGGTACTTTCTCACAAAATTTAGGCTTTATTAAGTAGTTTTTCACAAAATGTCCGTATTTTAACTTTATGAGATCTTCATTTTCATGTTTGTATTGGACTAATTAAGGTTGTCTTGTTTGTATTGGACTAATTAAGGTTGTCTCATCTGTCCGTATATGATATTCAGCTTTGTCATTATCTTGACATAAAAGGAAGGAGTAAAGAACATAGGTAATGACTAAAAAATCCCTAGCCTCTCTTCATATCTTCTTCTCTCTAGGTTTTTTACAACCTAAAGTTCTCAAGGCAGGAAATAGCCAATTTTATCAAAATTTTGGATATTATTTCCAATTCTCTCTCTTTAACTAGTGCACGCAGGTTTTTATTTATGTATGTTAATAAAAAGGACTTTTGTTAAAAACTACTTTTTAAAAGCAATTTTTTGTGAGAAACTACCTAATAAAAAAAATGTTGTAAGAAACCACCTATTAAAATAAAAATATTGCAAGAAACTACCTATTAAAGCAAATAATGTTGTATAAAAACTATTATTGGTCGAATTTTCATCTTTGACTAATTTCTCCGGTATTAACCATGCTCGGCCGGTCATATGAAAGGTGGCATTGTTGGTGGGGGAAATAAAGGTTTTAAAAGTTCACGTGATTGGCAAGTAGGTGGTCAATGCCGGAAAAATTAGTCAACGGTGAAAATCTGGTGAAAAGATAGTCTTTTTTCCAACATTTTCATTTTAATAGGTAGTTTCTTACTACATTTTTTTTATTAGGTAGTTTCTCACAAAAAATAGCTTTTAATAGGTAGTTTTTGACAAAAAGCCCTTAATTAAATTACATTATAGTTTGAATAAAATGAACCCGACCCTTTGGTGGGATTTGTTGAGTATGAGTATGAGTACGAGTAATGATAGGATATCGTACAGTATAGTTGGGTTACTCATAAATAATTATATAGTTTTTTTAATAATACAAGCATGCATATAATTAAATCAGATGAAAACTATCCTTGTGGCTATAAAAAATTGTTAAATTATCATTCTAAAAAGATTGTATTTTCTAGCAATATGTAGATCCATTTAACATTTTGATGAAGGATTCAATTATTTGATTCAATTATTTGAAAAAAATACACTTTATTAATCCCAACTTTGCCCAATTTATTTTAAATAATCGCAATTATCAATTGTTCTACAATAATCCCAACTTTACCTTCGTTTTCTTCTAACATCCCAAAAACCGATTACTTGCTAAGAAGGTTTTTTTAAAAAAAAAGTAATTAAGATGCCACTTGTCATACATTGATTGCTCCAAAAAAAATAAAAAAAACAAATAAAAAAACCACAACCACCCCAAATGGTAAAGTTGTGCCAAAACCCGCCCAAAATGGTCGAGTCGTACGGGCTTTTCGGGCCGGGCCTAAAAAATCAACTAAATATGCATAAAAACGCATTTCCAAACCCGTCCAAAAAAATAAAATTTTCGGAATTGGGCCGAAACTTCCAAAATGGGGTTAGGTTGGGCCGGGCTAACTTTGATCACCTCCGGCCCAAACGACCCCCTTCCCCAACTACCGAGCCGAAACGACCTCCCCTCCCCAGCCCTTAGCTTCCCTCGAAATCGGACAAAATCCCAAACTCTGGCCCTGAAAACCACCCCATCCCTCAAAATCGCCCATAAGTTTGGGCTTTCACCCGGTTTTAGGGCTAGGTCTGAGGAGGGGAAGCCATTTTCAGCTCAGTGGTCGAGGAAGGGGGTGATTTCCGCTGTGCGCCTGGGGGTAGGTGGTGGCGGTTGGGGGGCTAGCTGGTGGAGCTGGTTGCTTAAGTTTTCCTTTTTTAAAATTTCTTTTTTGGACCACTCATAATCTGACACGTGTCCACAATAAAAGGTTTTTTGCTTTTGTTGACCGATTTGGGATTGTTAGAAGAAAACGGAGGTGAAAGTTTGGATTATTGTAGAATAATCGATAGTTGGGATTAGTTAAAGTAAATCGGGCAAAGTTGGTTTAATAAAGTGTATTTTTCCTTCAAATTTTCATATGTTTGTTAAATTGGTGTTCTTATGTAGATGTCACATAACTATTTATTTGATGAATTGATTTATATTTAAAAAAGGTGGTTTGATAAAAAGAAAGGAAAGGAATATAAATTTAAGCCTGATTTGTCAATATTAATTTGCTTACATGCATAGTAATAATGTAAACATAATTACAAAAAAAATCTTCGAGATTTCTTTTCTTTCTATGTTGCTTTTTTCTTCATTTTATTTAATTATGAGTGTAAAATATTACCGTAGTATGTAAAGAGAAAAGTTTAATAATGTATAGAACATGTGTATTTCCTTTGATTCTTCTCTATTTATACCCCTTTGCTGGATTATTTTTATTTACCACTCACCGTCCTCTCTCAGCCCCCTCATCCCTCAGCTCTTCTCTTCCTATTTCCCTTCGACCATTTTCAATTGTTAATTCGAGAAAATTAAATGGGGTGGGTTACAAAAATATTGATGTAGGCCGCTCTAACGCTAAACCAAATAACATGAGATTTCGGTGGACAGGTGATCTCAAGCGTAAGTTTGTTAGTGCTGTAATGAAATACGGTGGTGCAGAGAGTAAGTTCTACCACCTACAACATTATTATTAGATGATCCGTATTTATATTTTTTTTATCGACGCTTATTTATTTATTTATTTAGGGAATTGAACGCTTATGAAAAGTTGATAGTACTAATTGTATTTTAATGAATGTCATCCATAAAATTTGATAAAGAAAAATGTAATTAATCTATTAATTTTGAGATATGTAGTTTGTGTGATGTGTTGATTATTAAACATTCAATTGTGGATATATGGTGTTGTATTTCAGGTGCTTCCCCTAAAAAAATTTGGCTTGACATGCGAGTTTATGGAGTTACTTTGTTGCAAGTTACAAGTCATTTGCAAGTACAGTTTTTTACCTCTCGATTATTTTTCATATAGTCTGAGATCATACTTTTTTTTTTTTTAATCCCTGTGTATTTTTTTATAAAGCTTGATGTCATTTTTGTAATATTTTTTTTATTGATCAGCTTTTTGTGTTACTTAATTGACAAGTTGGTTTAATTGAATTTTCATGTACCAAACAGAAGTACCGAATCAAGTTGCGTGGTTTAAAGAATAAAGGTACGTACTCATCACAACATCAAGCATTTATGCTTTTATATACTTCGTAATTTATTTATTTATTTTGTTGTGATTATTTTAAGTTATTTCTTTCGTCATTTTGTTAGACTTATGCCAATAACAATATATAAACAATACTACATAATTTACATTCATTCTTGTGTATCATATATAGTGGAATAAATTTATTGAATACTTCAATTTTTAAATATGTGCATGCTAAATTTGAATCATCCCTTAAAAATTTATTAAAGAGAAACGGTGAAGTTAGTGTAAGTAAAATCTTGTGGAATACATTGTTTTCTCACTTGAATGAGAAAGCTCATTGCATTTCATATTTATTTTTTCTAAGAATATGATATGATACTTGATATATGTTTCATTTTCTCTACTTTTATGATTTCGATCATTTTATGTATTTTTATTATATTTGCGCAAAAGTGATACAATTTGTTTTTCGAGATTTTAAATAGCTTAATTAAAACTCACAATTAAAACAAGTTCTTATAAAATTAGACAAGTTTATTTAAGTTCAAATAAGTAAATATGGATTTCAAAGAATTGATGGATTAAATCAAAGGGAATGCATATATATTTAATCACTTTAACAAAAGTGTAACATTATTGTAGGGATTAAAATAAAAGTCCCAGAAGAAGCCAATAGAAAGGAACATGACTATTGGATATTCAAGAATCTTGCTGAAAAAAGTTCCAATGTAAAGGAAAGGAGGAAGAAGAAATAAAGGTGATTTGGATTTAACTTTGAGGTTGGATGTTCGCGACACTTATAATATAATCCATGAAGGAGAGATTTTATCATTAGACCTCTCCCTTTGATGGTTTTCGTTGCCGGATTATCATATCTATCATGGACCTTGTGTTCATGAAACTAGCTAGCTAGATAACTGAGAATTATAGTTTTGATGTCTTTTATTTATATATATGTCGTTTCATTTTATTAGACTTTCTAGTATTATTCTTAGGTTTATGCTTAAGGTTATCTCAGTTATCCATATATGATATGTGGCTTGGTTATCTTTAAGAAACACAAATTGTTATGTCTATTGTGACAATAATTATCATTTTGTTATTGTGGTGCATGCTTGCCTTAGTAGCTAGTCACTTAAAGTTTTAATTGTTAATTGTTGTTTTGAAAAGTTTATTTTAATTAAACTTATTCAATAAGTAGGATAAAAAGTACACGGTTTTTAACATGGCTAATTACCTATAAAAAGAAAAAAGACTAGTTTAATTTAAAGACATGAAATGAGTATTAAAATTTATTGTTCTTCACATGTTGCACTTGGTTGAAAAAAAAAAAAAAAAAAGCGGCATTATAGTACACAACTTAATAGCTTATGATTTCATTATAAAATTATAGACATTTTCTCTAAGAGTGATTATTTTCATTTATAATATAAAACACACAAACACTTTGGTTTGGTGACGCCTTATTCATTTCACCTTACAGAAATAATATTCAGTAAAATTAACTTCAGTTTAATAAAATTTATTTCAGTTCAGTGAAAATAAGTTCAATTGAGTAAACATAATTTCAGTTTAGTAAAAAACAATAAACTTAAAGAAGAAATATATAGAGAATTAGCAAAAATAATTTCAGTTCTGTAAAATTAATTTCAATTCAGTAAAAATAATTAGGTTCAACAAAAATAAGGTGAAGTGAACATAGTCTTAGTCTACTAATCCCAAAATGTTAACATAATAACCCCTCTATTATTTCCCACTTTTGTACAAAATCAATATTGATTTCTTTCCCTTTCCAATTGATTCTATATTTTTGTTGATTTATTTCCTAAAATAAATATGCTGATGTGTACATCCAATCTCTTTATTTGTAGTTAACCTATTCTATAATTCTATCCACAAATAATTGCTCTTACTAGATAATAGGTGTCCAAATCCTTAATAGGTTGGCATACTACAAAATCACAAGTAACTACTTTATAATTTGAGGATTTTAACAAATGATGATGGGCCTGGCCACATACACCCACATGATGGATACCCTATCACAATTCACAACACATTTCCTTGGTATGTCCTTTTATTCCACAAGCAAAAGTATCCTTTTATTTAACAAGCAATACATTAAAGATGCCTTAAAATAACTTTTATTTTATCTTGATTGATACATTAGAGAATCCCTGTAATTTAGGTTCTCCTTATTATTGTTTAAAACCATGCCAGTTCAATAGCTAGAAATCTGATTCTCACGAGCAATGCAAGATGAGGATGCGTGGTTCATGAACTAAGATAAGATTCATGAACTAAGATAGCCTTTGTTCTTCCCTCTGTATATTGATTATTTTTACTTTGTATGTCATTGCAGTGATGGTGGGTAGGTGATTCAAGTTGTCAATCTCATCCCATACCGCTCTGATCTTATTGTTGTACTCCCTCCGTTCCCAAATAATAGTTTCTTATGGGCAAAAATCACGGGAATTAAGAAACTGAAATAAAAGTAGTAAAATTACATTGAAAGATAAATTTATATTGTGTATGTAAAATAGTAGAGAGAAAAAGTAATAAAAATACATTGAAAAACAAAATTTACATGGGAAATTTAAATTTGCACAAAAATTGTTGCAATTGGAGGGAATTTTGATAAAAAAAATTGATATTAATGGTAATTGAAAAAAGCAAATGAGAATATCAATTTGGGACTAAAAATAGGCCATAAGGGACTATCATTTAGGGGACGGAGGGAGTAAAAATTATTTATATTAATTAATAATTAACAATTTTCCTTCAAAAAAAAAAAATTAACAATTACTCCCTCCGTCCCCGAAAGAACGACCTTTTTGGGTTGATTTTGCGAGTATTAAGAAATTTAAATAAAAAGAAGTAAAAGTATATTAGAAAAATAAATTTAAATGGAGCTTGTAAAAAAGTAGAGAGAGAAAGTAATAAAAGTACATGGAAAAACAAAATTTTATATGGAGAAGCTAATTTTGCACAATATTATTGCAAAGGAAAAATGGAAAAGAAAAATCCAACCTTTGAGCGGTCTTCTCATAAAAATCTAACCTTCCATTAATCTCATAAAAATCCAACCTTTATACCTCACCTCATTTGACAGGTCCATTTGACCTTTAACCTGTTAAACAGTTTAAGTTTTTATTTATTTATTTTTTTAAATTCTCACTTTCCTTCTCACTTTTCTTCTTTCTCTCTCCTCTCTACACCACCACCACCACCACCTCTGCCACCACTTACCCCACCCTACCTAAACCCAAAACCGAAACCCTCTTCCTCCTCCTCCACTCTTTCTCCTTCCAAACCAACGCCCAACCACAAGCATTCCCACGCAGCCTCCTCCTACCTCCCCATCCCTCTTCTATACCCACCATAACCACCACCCCAGCATCTCCCTCACCCAACCCTGACAATCGCATCTAAAGGGTTTCGAAATTGGGGTCGAAAATATGCAAATGAGGGTTCTTTGTTCGAATTGGTGGTGCGACAGTGGAGCAGCACTGCAGTAGAGCAGCACCGCCGAATTGGGTGACTGGAATATTGACGGATGCTTGCGGTCAATTGGAGCTGCTGTGGTGGCTTAATTGTTGCCGGTTGTTGCTGGTGACTGGACGCGGCTGTGATGGAGTGTGCAAGAGAGGAGTTGCGACGGTGGAGTTGTTTGGTAAGGGATGAGTGAGGAGGTGGCTGCAACGGCGGCTAATTTGGGTGGAGATGGAGCAGGGAGTAGCAATTGGTGTGGGTTGGAGCAGGCGCGGCGACAGTATAATTGGTGGCTGGTTTGGGATTTCGGGCTGCTACTATTGGTTGGCCGTGATTATGGCTAGGCGGTTTGGAGTCGGTGGTTGCGGTTTGTAGGTTGCTGAAATGGAGGGTGGAAATGGAGATATTGGACGGTGGTGTGAGCTGGATTTGCTGATTAGTGGCTGTGACTGTTGTGGCGCGGCGGTGTGATTGTGTTGCTGGTTTCTCTGGGTTATGGTGGGCGGTGGGGATGGGGTGGTCAGGGACGGTGGGGATGGGGTGGTCAGGGAAGCAGGTGGGGTTGGCTTTTCTATTCCTTGCACTATTGGTGATGTTAATTTTTCTAAAGCTTTATGTGACTTAGGTGCAAGTGTGTCGCTAATGCCATTGTCTATTTACAAGAAGCTTGGTTTAAATGATTTAAAACGCACTACTATTTCTTTGCAACTTGATGATAGGTCTGTTAAATATCCTCTAGGCGTAGTAGAAAATGTGCTAATGAAAGTTGGTAAATTCATTATACCTGTTGATTTCGTTATTCTTGATATGGATGAGGATGTTGACGTGCCTATTATTCTTGGAAGACCATTTTTGGCTACTGCTGGTACTGTAATTGATGTTAAAAATGGCAAGTTAACTTTTAAAATTGGTGAAGAAGAAGTGCAATTCAATTTATTTAAATCTGCCAAATATCCTTCTTTTACTGACCATGTGTTTAGAGTTGATGTGCTTGATGAATTAAATAAAGAAATGATTGATTCTATTTCTAAAGATACCCTTGAAGTATGTCTAACAAGTGCAGGTACATCTCATAATGATGATATTGAGGTGTTGGAAATGGCCAATGCTTTAGAGGCATGCCCTCCATGGAAGAAAAGAGGTAATCAATTTGAGAAACTCGAGAAAGGTAATCCTCTTCCTCCTCCCTCTACTGTGCAAGCACCTACTTTAGAGTCAAAGCCTCTGCCATCACATCTAAAATATGCTTTTCTAGGTGAAAATGATTCCTTTTCCTGTGATTGTAAATGCTTCACTATCTGATGAACAATTAGATAAACTTTTGCGTGTTTTAAGAGAAAGAAAGAAAGCAATTGGTTGGACTATTTCTGATCTTAATGGAATAAGCCCATCTGTTTGTATGCATAAAATTTTGCTAGAAGAAGATTATAAACCTGTTGTTCAAAATCAAAGAAGATTAAACCCTAACATGCAAGAAGTAGTTAAGAAAGAAGTTTTAAAATGGTTAGATGCAGGAATAATTTATCCTATTTCTGATAGTCCTTGGATTAGTCCTGTACAAGTGGTACCTAAAAAGGTGGAATGACGGTTGTGCCTAATGATAAAGATAATTTAATGACATAAAATGAGTATTAAAATGTATTGTACTGTTCTTCACTTGTTGCACTTAGTAAAAAGAAGAAAATAGTGCGACTTTATAAGAGTACACCACTTAAAGGCTTATGATTTCATTATAAAATTAGAGACATTTCCTCCACGAGTGATTATTCTCACTTATAATATAAAACACACAAATACTTTGGGTTTGATTAGGCCTTGCTCAACTTTTGTTTAGTAAAATTAATTTTAGTTCAATGAAAATAAGTTCAATTTAACAAAAATAATTTCAGTTCAGTAAAAATAATTTTAGTTTAATAAAAATCAATAAACTTAAAGAAAAAATATATAAAGAATCTATATAAATAATTTAAGTTCCTGTAAAATAAATTTCAGTTTAGTAAAAATAATTAAATTCTGCAAAAATTAGGTAAACTCAACAGGACCTTAGGCCCTGTTCACTTCATCTTAAAAAAATAATATTAAGTAAAATTAATTTCAGTTCAGTAAAATTAATTTCAGTTCTGTAAAAATAATTCTAGTTCAGTAAAAATAAGTTCAGTTCAAAAAAATTCAGTTTTTTAAAGAAGAATTATAACAGAAAATCAGTAAAAATAATTTTAGTTTAGCAAAAATAATTTCAGTTCAGTAAAATTAATTTAAGTCCAGTAAAAATAATTTAAGTTCAGCAAATATAATCTTGTTTCAGTAAAAATAATTTCAGTTCAGCAAAAATAAAGTGAAGTGAACAGGGCCTTAGTCTATTAATCCCAAAATGTTAACATAAGATCTCCTCTATTATTTTCCACTTTTGGTACAAAATCAATATTGATTTATTACCTTTTTCAATTGATTCTATGTCTTTGTTGATTTATTTCCTAAAATACATATGTTGATGTGTACATCTAATCTCTCTTTGAATGTAGTTAACCTATTCTATGATTCTATCCACCAATAATTGCTCTTACTAGATAATGGGTGTTCAAATCCTTAATGGGTGCCTTTGTTCTTCCATCTTTATGTTGATTTTTATGTCATTGCAGTAATGGTGGGTAGGAAATTCAAGTTGTCAATCTCATTCATATAGCTCCAAATTTATTGTTGTAATAATTAATAATTAATTATAAATTAACAATAATTAATTATTAATTATGAATTAATAAATATTAGTCATTAATTAATACATAGTAATTAATAATTAATAATTAATAATTATTATTATTCAACAATAATTAAAACTTAATATACAATAATTAATAATTATGGAGTATTAATAGCGATCATTCTAACAATAAAAATAATAAAAAATTAATATAATAATAATAGTAGTAGTAGTAGTAGTAGTATGAAAATAATAATAATGCAGTGTCTTGTGGTGGGATGGTGGGTATTAAACATCGGCACAACGTTGTTCATGATACCCTAGTTGATATTTGTTTTCTGTTTGGGATTTCTGCAAGAAAGGAGGTTAACGTTGGGTTGACTAGAGGAAACGATGGGCTCTTCGACCTGCAGATGTGCTGCTTTATTCGTGGGACAGAAGTCTTGATGTTTGTGTTGACTTGAGGGGGTCTGCTCCTTTGACACAATCTGGGTTGTTTGACTTCATTCCTGGTCGTGTTGTGTCAGTTGCGACTCAGCGAAAGTGGGACAAGTATGGGACACATTGCAGGGCTGTTGGCTATGGATTTCTTCCTTTCTCTCCTTTTCTTCACTGGGGGAATTAGAAAAGGATGTTGCTTCGTTGCTGAAGAGGGTTCAAGCGTTCGCTAGGACTCAGGATATTGGTGCTTGTGCTATCGGTTTCGCTATAACTAGCTAGAGGGGCGGGGGCCCAGATTGTATCTCGACTCTCCATTAATTTCTTGTAAATTGATTGATTTTGTAGGTTTTTGTTATTTATAATAATAATAATAATAATAATAATAATAATAATAATAATATCTTATAGCCCGAAGCTCCCACCCTTGGCCACCACTAACTGAAAACCCTTCCCCTCTAGCACCATAATTGAAATTCCTTAAAAAAGGGTAGGGGGTCTCGCGGGATAGTCTAGGCAAGGGTTGTGGTTAGGATTGAGGGTCGGAGTGGTAAGGGTTGCGTGGTCTGGCAAGGGTCGGAGAAGAGGAGCGAGGGTTTTGCGAACTAGCGTAGGTCAGGGTCGAAGATAGGGAGATAGCGATCTAGTGCGGCAGGAAATAGATGGTAGGAGACTAGGAGGGGCTGAGAGCACTATAAGGTGGCTGACCAGGGGAAGGGAGATTAGAGGGGGGATTTTTTTGTAAAAAAAATTCATCAATTTTTTAAAAGAAATATGTTAAAATTGAAATTTAAAAATTCTAACCAATCATATTGTGGCATGTGTTCTTTCTTAACCTATGAAACCATTCACCGATTTTTTATCCTATTTGTGAAGATCGGTATCGAATGTTGTTTTATTAAAAAATAAGCAAAAAAATTGTTTTATTTATGGAAGATAGACTAAAGGTCATATTGTTCTTGACAATTTTTCCTATAAAATACTCATATTAGTTTAGATTAGTGACAATCAATTGAATAACACACATTATTTCTCCGTGCAAAGAGTGAGAATACGGACAAAGAAATTACAGTAAATAAATTATAATTTTAAAAAAAACTTGTTTAGGCGCGTGCACTACCATGAAAATCGACTAGGACATTTATGGTTTAACTGAAATGAATAATTTAGGATATTAAGATTAAGTTTTTTTTATTGGTGTTTAGAGAGCCACAAGGGCGGGATGATGAGAATCGAACCTAGAATCACCTGGAACCGAGAGGGGAGGTTTAACCACTTGAACTATCCATCACTCTCATATAAAGATTAAGTTATTAGTTGAATCCTGAGTATATAAGATTTTAGAACTATCCCTTTTTCAAAAAATAAAAAATAATTAATTACTTACTTTATACTAGGAGTATATATTCACTTCAACTTTAAAAATTTACAAATTTTTTTTTAGCTTAACCTAAATATCATGACAGATTAAAATCAACTTCAATTCTATAACATAGCACAATTTATATAGTACAACAGTTTCTTTAACCCTAAGCTAATCACATTAGGAAACTTAACATAAACTTATCTTTACAATGTGAGACAATAAGACATTTCTTAATTGTATCTTAATTAACAAAAGTGTAACCACTTTTTTGAAACACATGTGATACAATTAGGAATGATAATTACTCTAAATAATTATTTATGTTCATAGAATAAAATAGGAGTACAAAATCTTAGTACTACATGAAAGAATGGATTGAATTGATAGATGGTTCTTTCACTACAAGGTGAAGAATACTTCCTAATTTCTATATAGAGGCATTGTCCCCTTTTTAAACGGAAAGAATCTAATAAATTCTGAACCAAATTTATATACGAACTAGCATGGATGCATGCATTACAATATACGTTAAAGACAAACAATATGGAATCTGTAACTGCTTAATTATGTACAGTAATACTCTCTCTGTTTTTTTTTTTTTTTAAATGCATCACTTTTCTTTTGTGGGTGGTTTTTTTTTAATTGTATTACTTCCTTATTTAGTAACTTTATACTATATTTTATCATACCCCACTTAAATTATTTTATCATTTCTCACTCTTCCATGGTCCCCACTTATATAATAAAAATATCTACTCTTCCTCACTACTTACTTTTACATGGTCCTAATTTTACTTTTACAATAATAAATTATTAACCCACTCACAATATAATATTACACTCCTAAAACTCCGCGCATCACCAAGTGATGCAAATAAAAAAAAACGAAGGAAGTATATTAGTACGCATGCTTTTTAGTAATTGATTTGTTGAATTTTTAGTTTTCATCACATTTACATTTTTTTTTTATTACTTCGTACTTTTTTCAGGAAGCAATTTGCCAACCAATAACATTCTTATAGACATTGAACCCACATTGGATCTGATATGCCATTGCACTTAATGTGTGCTTATAAACACCCTTAAGGGTTCAGGATTGTGGGTCAAGGCATGAGTGAGATAGTTTTAGATCATCAAGTAGACCTCCCTTAGCTTAGATGTACCTTTATGCCTAGGTCTAAAAATGTACGTACTCTTATGGTTAAGTTAAGTTTGAAGGCTTTAACACACTAAATCGGACTATTTTCAAAGATATTTTGGATTTGGTGTCAAAAAGTCCAGAGATGGTAAGGGATGGATTCGTCCCAAGGAAATATTATTAATAATTTAGAACCGTATATGACCTGTTTATTACATCAAGGCCAGTGGTGACTTTAGTTAATGAAAAGAGGCATGTGTATATACATAACTAGTTAAATTTGTAATTTAAAACCAAAGTAGATGGTTCCCACTGCCCAAGGGAAGCACTTTGACTTCTCTTTTTTCAGACCTTGAAAAACTTACAAAAATTTCAAACTTAAAGCAAACTATAATTCATACTTTTGGATTCAAAATTTTTTTTCTAAATTGAAGTGAAAGTGAGAGGAGGGGGGGGGGGGGGGGATCCCTCTAGGTCATCACAGTTGGTTTGGAACCATAATAAATAGCAATAGGTCTACAATATCACAGTATTGAGTTCAATTATATTATATGGTTATTTTAAGTTTCTTGTGTTGTGATAGTTAAGAGTCATTCCAAAATTCCAATCATGTAATTGACTTAGCATTTTGAGGTCCTAATGTCCTATATAGGCTTTGAGAATTCTTCATTGGTTTATTAAACCCAAACACACGCCAACACCATTGTCCGTTCACTTCGTTGTTGCATAGGTTGTTTATAGTGCTATACAATCATGTTTGATTATGGTTGTTTACAATTGTTTATAGTGAAATCTTAGTTCATGAAAGTATACATGATGCATGAAACCTCATCGATCTCAAGCAATTAAGAATAATCAATGATAATTATGTATTGTAGGATCACTACCTTATTTTACTAGCTACTTGTATTATCTGATCAATTTTCCACCGTTTTAATGCCTCTAAATTTTTTTATTAAAAATATTTCTGTTCAACATGCACGACAATTTTAGTGGGATGAAGAGAGTATTAGATTATACGAAGTATTAGTGAGATTATTATGTTGAAAACAAAAATCCATATAAATTACTTGTAACAATTTCTCCTACAGAGGAGCAAGTACTATGCATGCATGTTGTCATCAATTGTCTGCATGTATGATAACCTACAGAAATTCAAAATTCACTGTCTTTATAATTACCAATCCCACTTTTTTCTACGGGATCATGAAAACTAAATTGAACATTCACAAATAAAGTCTAAAATTCCGTGAGGAATATTATGCCATTTCAAGAATTCATCCATTTTTCTTTTTTCATAATTCCTTCATTAAGTTGCACCTACCTCTTTTATATCGTGCATAAATTCAACAAATACTTTTATCATCAACAATGAATCAAAATTAATAAAAATTGATATTTTGAATGTTTAAGTTGAAACTATATCTAACATGATTATATATAAATTTTTTATTAATTGCTCTGTGCAAATTAGTTGCTCCATTATATTAGAACATTTTGTATGTAGAAGTAATATGAATTATCAGCGCAAAAATTAAAGGGGTGCAACTAATTAAAAAAACCCAATAAAAACACATAACTGACCATTATGTGCGCAAGCTAGAAGCCAAGGCTTTAGTATAAAGACAAGGCATAAAAACAGCCTATCTTTCTTCCCCTTCTCATTTTCTAGTCAGTAGTAAATATATTTATTCTCTTTTGTTCCATTCTTATCTCTCTTTTATTCTTTTCAACAGCAAGAAGAAACTAAGACTAGTATATGATGGAGATGAAAGGTAGATCGAGAGGTGTTAGACCGTACGTGAGATCGAACGCGCCACGACTTCGTTGGACGGGTGATCTTCATCACTGCTTTGTTCGTGCTGTTGAAAGACTTGGTGGTGAAGATAGTAAGCCTTACTTAATTACAAGCTTTAAATTAATATTTCTTATTAACTCTAGTATAAGTAATCACTTTTCTTGTTCATTATGTTGTATGTTTTTTTCTTGTATAAATATACTTGCAATTTTTTTTTTGGTGTAGTGCTCATGAATAAGTGTTTTTTTCCAAAGCATTTTGAAAGTATAGTACTTCCAATTATAATAATTAATATGTATCTTACAATTTTTCAATTAATTTATACATATAAATACTTGTTGTGTTTAGAAAATTAATAGATGAATTAAAGTCGCTTATAAATTATTTAGAGATAAAGAGAGTATTTTGTTATTAGCTAGGAACCATTTTCCTTGATCAAAGTACCCATGCACCCTTAAGAAGAACATGATACAGGCGTATATATAATACGAAGTAGGTTGCTTTAGAGGTAACGGATACCTCGCTCCCAAAATTTATCAGTTGGTATATATATATATTCTTATACATCAAATAGTAAGCTGAAATGGTGCTTTCTCTGTGTGGCCAGAGTTAGTTATTTAGGGGTTACTTAGTCGATCAGCAGTTACTTATAGAGGTTACTCAGTCGGTCAGGGATTACTTATAGAGGTTACATATAAATAACCCCTGCTACATGGTATAGCCAGCTACATATAAAAATTTGTGTAGCTGAAATAATTTCAATTATATCTTTTAGTTAATCAAACTTTACTCTAAGATGTCACAATAATCAGGTCATATATATAGTCTAATGTACTTTAAAGTGATCATACAACTCAGAAATATGTGCCATTAATCAAGAGTACAGTGAAATCCCTTAGTTTTCTTAGTTAGTTATTATTTTCTTTTTCTGACAAACATGATTATGGTTAATTAAATTAGGGGCTACTCCGAAAATGATTCTGCAAATAATGGGGGTGAAAGGCATAAGTTTATCTCATGTGAAGAGTCATCTTCAGGTACTCTATATAATCAATAAAATTATATTAACCACTTTTTATATACTTGTTGTATAGTTTTAATGTGTCCTATATTTCTAATTTATTCACATTCTATACTTGTAAAACAGATGTATAGAAGCATGAAGCAAGAGCAAATTATCAGAGGTAATTATTTTCTATATTATGATATCTATCTCTTATATTGAAGAATAAATATTAAAGAGATTAAAATAATGATTGGATAGTACTCATTAGGTCTACTTATTATATTTTAAGCACATAATATAGAGTGGATCAGACTAATAAAGTTTCTTTTACTTTTTAAACTAAACTACCGCTAAAATTTAACCTAAGATTGAGTATCGAATATGATGGCAAATGTCCCAAAGAAGTATGAAGTATTTTTTTTAATAATTGTGAAAGGTATGTACTTTTATCATTTCATTTTGAAGAAAAATACATGAAATCAACAAAAGTCTTCAACTAAAATATAGTACTTAAACTTACAAATTTAGGAAAAATCAAAGAAGATAGGTGCCATACGTTCAAAATTATTATTGTTGTAACATCTGTTCATTTTCAAAAAAGATATTATGCCAAAAATATACGGAGTATAATATTAATATTGTTGTAGGTAGGCACTAAGCGAAAAAAAAAAAAAAAAAAAAAAAAAAAATAAAAAAAAAAAAAATAAAAAAATTAAGCAATGTCAATATAACATTATACAAGTATATAATTTTCTTAATAAATATTTTCAAACATTTTGTTACAACGGACTATTCATACGTGATACGTCTATAGTCTCTACTAAATTTAATGAAAGAGTCCTATTAAGGTCATACATACGACAAATTTTCTTACACGAGAGGAATGTTTTTTGATTTGTTCAAATATTTCTTGTAATAAAAGTAATAAGAATCCGATATTTCTGCCTTGGAATTTTCATGAAATTAAGTGGAGCCATAATCAAGTTGTGGAATTTTATTCACTTTAAATTGCACAAAAATATATGCTCAAAAAGAGCCAAATTCGTGTGACTTTGGTTTAATTTCACGTGTATTGAACATAGAATAATAGAATAGAAATTACCAAGTAAACTAGTAAAAAATTGACGAATTAATTTCAAACTACTATGAAAGTTCCTCTTTTTATGGCTAATTGACTACTATGTAATTTTCAAAATATACTATAAATTTAATGATTTTATCATCTAGGGCTTATTATATAAATTTGAAACCAAATTATGGGGGAAAAAAACCACTATGGATATGGAGTACTTAACAGTACAACAATTAAGAAATACTTAAAAAAGGGAAAAAGCTTATACCAAATAAATCTTTTTGTATTAACTCTGTTACTTTGTGTATACATTAATAGGATCGGATATCTTAATTAAAGTAGTGTTTATTTTTTACTTCGTATTATATCCTTGCACATTTACTTATTAATATGATGATTAATATCTTCTAGACAAACGATCGATAACACCAATTTCATAATACTTTAACATCGTCGCCTTTGTAAAGCTAGATAAAGAAGCGACATAAGGTTGTAAATTTAAAATAAATAAATTATGTACTCTTTATAAGAATAATTGAAGTTTGTTTATTAAATTATGTCAAGAATTAAAGAGAGAGAGAGAGAGAGAGAGAGAGAGAGAGAGAGAGAGAGAGAATGGTTTTCATATAATCCATCACATATGCTTCGTATTATACATCCTCAATATTTCCTTTATTATAGAATAACATGAAAATAAATTAATTTAAAGAAAATCCCTATAATTATGAAACAATTTCATCAAATTAAAGTATCTTTTCACTAAAAATAATTTTTTTCCTCAACAAAATTATTAAAGTAAGACTTGTTCACTTCACCTTAAAAACATAATACTTCGTATTTAGTATGATATATCTCCTTTTACATTATATATTGGAAACATTTGTTTCGGTTTGATTTGTTTTGTTACCTTGAATTTTGTTTGACAGATATAATTGAAAATACGAAGATGAGTACAATTATGCAAGAAAACGTTCATTTCACTCTGTCACGTCCATTTCACCGCAGAAAAACTAAAATACCCATGTTTAAGGCCTTTGATCAAAATATACTTGTTCATGATCATTTTTCACCCCATGAAAATATTCCCATAAGTTGCAATTCTATGGTAACATCCCCTCATCAAGAGATAGCTACCACTTATAAGCAAGGTGACACGGTACAACGTTCACATCCCTACTTATGCTTCCACGATATCCTCAACAGTTGCCCTAATCTCGTAAGTTGCAATTTTTTGTATGTCTATATGCTCGATCTATATATCAGCTAGCTAGCTTAACTAGTAAAATTATTGAATCTTACATTTGAAAAATTTTAGCCTTAAATCGAATCTTGTCTTCATTATCAATTGTAACCTATATACTCCATACAAATATAAATCCAAGAGATTTTTTAAAATATTTTTATCAAGAGTTAATTTTACGATATAGTTAAGCTAAATAATAGACCAATGTATTATACTATTAGTGATATAATATTATTGATAACCTAATTTTTTTTTTGGGTGCAAATTAACGAGGGGCTAGGCCCTTAAAAACTAAAACAATAAATAGAAATTAGGGAGGGACAAAACGCGGCATAGCTACACATACACCATTATTATATAATATACGATATAAAGCTAGAGGAGGGACTTGTTGAAAATGCAACACTCGTATGAACTTAAGGTATAACTTTCAAAGTATATATGAGTATTATAGAAGGTGGCCCACTTGTCTATACATCCTTAAGTCAGGCCCATTTGTTGTGGGCTACAGAGTCCAATATAAGTTTGCAGGATCTTTTTCCTATATAAATGCCCAATACTCATTATTTAAGTTTTTATTTTATTTTATTTTATTTTATTTATTTATTTATTTGGCAGAAGGGCTACAAGCAAGGTGAAGAGTCTGGATGTACGTCTTCATCATCATCGTCGTTATCGTTGTCGTTATCGTTATCGTTATCGTTAGCAACTTGAATACCGAAATTAATTTAGATTGGAACTCATCATGTAGGATTATGGCAGCTGGTGTTCAAAATGTTTCTCTAGACCTTACTCTTTCTTAGCTAATTTTATGAAAGTCATGTTTAACTAATTAAGAGATACATTATATATTTTAGAACATTATAATAATTATTTAAGCATGCATGTTGAAAGTACGTAGAAGGGTTTGTAGCTTCTAAGAAAAATAATCTTCTTTAATGAATTAGTGTCTTTAAATTAAACTCAAATAGTCAAATAAGAATATATGAGTAACTAGTATGGTACCATATTTTTAGTAAAGTTAGTTAGCTTTTTTGGAGTAGAGAGAATAACAAAACGCAATGATATAGCTGAGATTTGATTCGATACAACGGAGCTAGGTGACGCCCATACTTCAATATACATACTTCAATATACATCTAGCTAGCAAGTAGAAACTATCCCATCCACGCGCACTTCGATTTATCCACAAAAAGAAAACAGGAATCAAGTGATTCTCTTAAATTCCAACCGCTTACTATGTCATATATTCCTTTACTACAAATGGAAATGCATAATTGTAGTATTCACGATGTTTTTGTTGAGGGCAAACCTAACAAAATTAATGTCGGTGTACTATATATAAACTCTTGTTAAAGGTACAAAGAAATAATTCCGACCATAAATATTACTATGAAAAAGGCGAAATTACTGTTAAAGTTGAATAAAAATTGGTTATATGTAGTTTTCAAAGCATATATATGATGTGACATAATATATACTTACCATATTTAGTAGAGCAAAGGTAGCACGGGCATAAAATGACTTGGATAAAAATAAATAAATAAATAAAAATAAAAGTAAAAAATAAAAAATTGGTGCTTTAATTTGTCAATTAATATTGCTTCATCTAGTTGCCCTAAAAATTTAATACGTACGTACCTATACATCTATATATATCCCCTTATTTGGAGTTACAATGTATAACATCCAATTTATTTAGGTTAACATATATATTACTATATTGTAAGAAAAAAAATATGGCTAACAAAATTGTTGTTTTAGTACTCATGAGTGCCCTTGTTTGCACCACCATTGATGCTAGGAAGCTCGTTGGTGGACTTGATGAGCAAAAAACCTTCCTTCCCAGTGAGCCTCTCCAACCTGGTGGTGGTGGACTTGGAATCGGGACGGGAGGAGGCCTCGGTTTAGGGATAGGTCTTGGTCATGTTGGATTGGGTGTTGGTAGCGTGTTTGGAGGTGGAATAGGGCTTGGGCATGGGGGTGGAGCTGGAGGAGGGTTTGGCGGTGGTGTTGGTGGTGCAGGTGGTGGTCTTGGTGGTGGTGGTGCCGGTGGTGGTGGAGGGCTTGGAAGTGGAATCATCCCCTAGGCTAAATATTCTCATGCTATATTAACTAAATTTATTGGCAAATGTTGCTAGTAATTATTAACTTTAGTACATCTAATATTATTGTGTTTTCTAATTTAGCTTATTAGCCTATGGGTTAACTATGTTCCCAATGTTGATATAGTGCCCACTAGGTCATTTGAATTATGATTAATGTTACTGTCTTTGTTGCAGTTAAATCATCTGCATTATTTCCAAGTAAACTAATAAAGCCATAAGTATGTTTCTACTAATGTAAGTTGTGCACTCGGTCACTTTTTAACGTGTTATATGAGCGATATAAACATGTATCAATGTATGTAGATTACGCACCTTTTTTTTAACTTTTTTTTGTTGCTTAATTAGCCTTTTTACAAAATTATTATTAAATTGTTAACATGTTAAAAATAATACACCGAGTCGTATAATAAGATTTGTTAAACACACTGAAGATACTGTGACTCATAGCAAGCCACACATCACAGTCAGTCACAGTAAAGCAGCTTAGCAGGGCTCCTTATTCTGTTATAGCAAAATGATCTAGTCAGCAGAGTTTATTACAAGGCTCTCCAGCCCAGTAGTTGTATTAGAAGTTTCTAGTCTTATTCGTTGCTTTGTAATAACAACATATATATATGCTTATCCTACTGTAATTGTTCATTCATTCAATTACACAGAAATAAAATCAATTTTCCCTATTTTTCTCTCTAAATTCTGGAATTCATATTGATTGATTGTGCTTCAAATTCCTCTTTGTTTCTTCAACAATTCGATCCTATCAAATTGTAACATGGTATCAGAGCTAGCAAATTTCGTTTCCTGATTTGTTTCTTCAAATTTTGTTGCTGCATTCAATCGATTCTACAATTTTAGTAAGATCTTCTGATTTCAACTTGTGTGTTTCCAGTTTTTCTTCATTCTGAGAGTTCTGTAAGCTTGCTACTGTGTTGAATCGTTGTTTGAGGATTGTTATTTTGCCGATTTGCTTCAATTATTGAGGTTTCCTGGAATTTTTGTTTGATTTCAAGTATTTGATCCTTGATAATGGCTGCACATACTGATTCATTGAGTGATCCTGCATTAGATCCTACTTCACCTTATTATCTACATACTAGTGATTCACAGTATAAGCTGGTTTCTGAGAAGTTTAATGGCAGTGGTTATAATGACTGAAAAGGTCTGTTATGATTGGATTATCAGCTAATAATAAGCTTGGATTCATTGATGGATCAATAGAGAAACTAGATACAACTAATTCTGCTTTACACAAAGCTTGGTACAGATGCAATGGCACTCTTATTTCCTGGTTTATTCAAGCTCTTGATGTCACAATTGCTCGTAGTGTTCTCTACTTTGATACTGCTAGAGAGATCTGGATAAACTTGGAAGAATGGTTTGGTCAAACCTCTGGTGCACAGATTTATTCTATACAGCAACAGTTGGCTAATGTTTATCAAGGTTCTAAGAACATTGCTACTTTCTTTACTAAGATGAAGATGCTTTGGGATGAGTATGATACACATAATCCTTTACCTGTATGTACTTGTGCTAATTGTACATGCCAAATTACAAAGAAAATTCTGAAGGCTCAAGAAGATTAAAGGCTTACACAGTTTTTAATGAAGCTCAGAGAAGAATTCAATCAAGTCAGGGCTAATATCTTGATGATCTATCCTCTTCCTACAATTTCTCATGCATACAGATTGTTAATGCAAGAAGAAAGACACGAAGAAGTGTACACTGCTTCTCATTCAGCAGAGGGGATGGCATTTACAGCAGCAAACAAGAGAAGGTTCTATGAATCTAACAATCAGCAGAGGAACAGGTTTACTAGAGTTAATAATGCTGGAATGAATAAAGCTGGTGGCTCACAAGGTTTTCAGTCATGGAACCAGTCACAAAGGAGACAATCCAACTATTTTTGTGATCACTGCAAGATCTCAGGACATTCTATTGACAGATGCTGGAAGGTTAATGGTTATCCAGCTCATTTCAAGAACAACTGGAAAGGAAAGGGAGTTGCAGCAGCAGTACATGGTGATCTTGATGAAGAGGAGTTTCAGAACAACACTGATGCTGGAAATACAGCAACAATTTCTTTAGAACAGTATAATCATCTAATTGCTCTTCTAGACAAGAAATCCGATGATGAGAAGACTAAAATAGCTGCATTGGTAGCAGGTACTTTCTGCCTTTTATCTTTCAGCACTTCTCAATGGATTATAAATAGTGGTGCAACTGATCATATGATTCATGATCTTAGCCTTTTTCATGAGTATTCCAGTTTAGATAATTCTACAAGAAATATAACTATACCAGATGGAAGAAAACTATCAGTTCAGAATAAAGGAACAATTAAGTTTGGTGACACACTTTTGCTGAAGGATGTGATGCATGTGCCTAGATTTTAGTTTAATCTGATTTCAATTCCTAAATTGTGCAAAGACATGAATTGTGGGGCTTATTTCTCCTGTGATGAATGTTATATTCAAGGCCCTACTCTGACCAAGCCACTGCTGCTTGGTAGATTAAGATATGGCTTGTATTGCTTGGAGAAGTCCTTCTTTCAAGATATACAAGAGTCAAGTTATGCTGCAGTTCATAGTCAATCACATTCCTACCTAGATTCTCATTCTATTAGTAATGTCAAGCTTTGGAATCTAAGATTAGGTCATATGCCTATAGCTCATTTGAATAAGATAAAGCAAGACTTAGACACTAAAGAATATCTGGTATCTTGTACTTGTCAGGTTTGCCACTTTGCTAGGCAACATAAGTTATCTTTTGTTCATAGCTGTATTAAGACATCTAATGTGTTTGACCTCCTACATTTAGATGTTTGGGGTCCAAATAAAGTGGCCACTCATAATGGTTGTAATATTTTTATGACTATAGTGGATGATTTTACAAGATTTACTTGGATATTTCTGTTAAAAAGTAGATCAGATGTTGTCCAAGTTCTTTGTGATTTTGCAGTGTTTATTGCAAATCAAATTGGGGCTAAAATTAAGAGTGTAAGGACTGATAATGCACCAGAATTATGTAAGGGTGATATGAAGAAATTCTATGCTAAGGAAGGGATTTTTCATCAATCTAGCTGTACTGAAACTCCACAGCAAAATGGAGTTGTTGAAAGAAAGCATAAATACCTCCTGGAAACAGCAAGGGCTCTCCGTTTTCAGTCTAAAGTGCCAGCAAGGTTTTGGGGTGAATGTGTCATGACTGCAACTCACTTAATTAACAGAATGCCCTTGTAGTGCCTTGGTTTTGTTTCTCCCTTTGAAAAATTCTTCAACAAGAAGCCAGATATTGATCATCTTAGAGTTTTTGGTTGCCTATGTTACATGTCTACTATCAAACAAGGAAGAACTAAGTTTGATGCAAGAGCTAACCCATGTGTGTTCCTTGGTTACCCTGCATCTCAGAAAGGATATAGGGTTCTAGACTTGACTACTGGTAAAATTCATATTACCAAAGATGTCACTTTCTATGAGAAACATTTCCCTTACACTATTCCAGAACCTAATTCATCATCAGTCTCACAGCTACCATTTCAAAATCTTCTGCCTATTTCTACACCAATCACACCTTCCTATGATGATGACATTCCAAATATTTTACGACCTACCCTACAAAATATCCCAAACACATCCCAAAATATCCCAAACATATCCTAAACACATCCCAAAACATCCCAAACACCTCACCTAATAACCAGAACATTGAATTTTAAAGTTGTCTTGTTCCTGTGCTGGATCAGGATACAGTGGATTCTTCTGCAGATATTGAACTCAGGAGATCAAATCTTCCTAGAAACCCTCCTAAACATCACAAAGATTATGTTTCTCATGTTAAACATGTTACTAAACCTACTACTCTTGCATCACAACATTGGTGCAACATGGTAATATTTGAGAATTTACCAGTACAACATAGAGCTTTCATTTGTTCCCTTGATAACATAGCTGAGCCAACATGCTATACTGAAGCTGCTTCAGATCCCAATTGGGTAGAAGCAATGGCTAAAGATATTGCAACACTTCAAGCTAATCAAACATGGATTTTAGTAGACCTACCAAAAGGGAAGAAAGTCATTGGGTGTAAATGGTTATACAAAATCAAGTTAAAAGCTGATGGCACTATAGAGAGGTTTAAAGCAAGGTTAGTAGCAAAAGGGTACAATCAGAAACATGGCATTGATTATCAGGAAACTTTTTCTCCTGTAATCAAAATGGCCACTGTTAGGTGCTTAATTTCCTTGGCTGCTTCTAAGTCTTGGCATTTGTTTCAATTGGATGTCAACAATGCATTTTTGCATGGTGACTTAGATGAAACTGTGTATATGCAAGTTCCTGCTGGTATTCCTAATCCTAATGGTAAGGTTTTTCTTCTTCAGAAATTCTTGTATGGTCTCAAACAGGCATCTAGACAGTGGTTTTCCAAGCTCTTAACCGAGCTCAGGACACTTGGTTATAAGCAGTCTTAATATGACAACAATCTGTTTATCAAGAAAATTGGTGATCTCTTAGTTCTTGCAGCTGTTTATGTTGATGACATCATTATTATTGGTAATGATGCCCATGCTATACAGTCCTTAAAAGCTCATTTGCATCAAGTCGTTACAATCAAGGATTTAGGACAGCTAAGCTATTTTTTGGGTATAGAGATTGGATATCTTGATAATGGGATTTCAATGACTCAAAAGAAGTTTACTAAAGAGCTCTTGAAGGATTCTGGTTTCAGTGATTTCAAGCCAGTTGTTACTCCCTTGCCTTTGAATTTGAAGCTGACAGCTGCAGATGATAACTTGCTAGATGAACCTGAATATTATAGAACAATGGTGGGCAAGTTGAATTTCTTAACCCATACTAGACCTGATTTAACTTATATTGTGCAACATCTAAGTCAGTTTCTTCAGTCCCCTGGTTCTACTAACTTACAGGCTCTTTATCATACTCTGAGGTATGTTGCTTGCACAGCTGGTAAAGGGATCTTGCTCAATGGATCAACAGAGCCTGTTCTACAAGCTTACTCAGATTCTGATTAGGGTTCTTGTTTGGACAACAGAAAGTCCATTTCTGGTTATGTTATGATGTTGGGTTCTTCTCCATTGAGTTGGAAGTCTAAGAAACAACCAACAGTTTCAAAATCTTCCAGTGAGGCTGAATATAAGGCCTTAGCTTCAACAGCTAGTGAGATTACTTGGCTTGTTAATTAGCTAGAAGAATTGGGTTTGGACAAACTCAGGCCTGTCACCCTTCACTGTGATAATCAAAGCTCCATTTACATTGCTAAGAACCCGGTTTTACATGAATGAACCAAGCATATAGAGATTGATTGTCATTTCACTAGAGACAAGGTTTTGGAAGGGTTGATCCAACTGAACTACCTACCTACTACAGATCAGTTAGCTGATGTATTTACAAAGATTCTACCCTCAGCACATCATGAGTTCCTTATTTCCAAACTTGGTATGATTGGATACCATCCCAAGTTTGAGGGGGGGTGTTAAACACACTGAAGACACTGTGACTCACAGCAAGCCACACATCACAGTCAGTCACAGCAAAGCAGCTTAGCAGGGCTCCTTATTCTGTTATAACAGAATGATCTAGTCAGCAGAGTTTGTTACAAGGCTCTCCAGCCCAACAGTTGTATTAGAAGTTTCTAGTCTTATTCGTTGCTTTGTAATAACAGCATATATATATGCTTATCCTACTGTAATTGTTCATTCATTCAATTACACAAAAATAAAATCAATTTTCCCTATTTTTCTCTCTAAATTCTGGAATTCATATTGATTGATTGTGCTTCAAATTCCTCTTTGTTTCTTCAACAATTCGATCCTATCACATTGTAACAAGATTGCATCTTAATATATTTTTCATGCATGTATATGTAGCGTTGAAGACTCATCGTCCAAAATCTCACTCTATATATATAAATGAAATTGAATAATCAGTTTATGTGTATACAAATAAAATGAAACAAAGGGAGTAGTTTCTTGAATGAAAATCAAAAGGTATACTAATATATGAGGGCTATACAAGTGGTTAAATACTTTGCATTAGTTAGCATAACATGCATGCTTCAAGAGAGCTAGATATTTCTCCATACATACAGATTAAGTTGGGGTTGCATGTGAGATTTATTATATGTTTGACTTTTATAAAATAGTCCTTCGATTAAAATAATTATCACAATTATAATGTAAATCGAACTAAGATCGTATTCTTTATCCTAATAATAAAAAATTGGACAACACTTTAAGGAGAAAAAATTAAGGAAATAAATTGCATACTCTATATTACTTTTTGCATGTTAATTAGTGAAGAAACAGCTGCAGAACATGTATGCATGTTCTACTTACCTCCTAATTATCTCGACAATTAATGATTATCCTAATATAAATCATATAATATGGTTTAATTTAACATACTTTTGGTATAATTCTTAGTTAATTATATTAATTAATAAATAGCCGCGGCGATTTGTTGGTTGTTAATGAGATCCATATTTCTGGGATATTTGCAATTTGAAAGAATAAATATAAAGCTTTGCATGCGACATTTTTTGGTGGGGAAATCTACTAATTTGAAATTAATACAGATCAAAATTATGATTTTTATTTAGACTATATTTCATTGTAAAGCGGATCTTAAGCTGTATCATCAATTATTGTTAAATTCCAACAACATAGCTTTACAGGAGAAAAATAAAGATTACTTTGTAAATTAGATAAACTTTTTGGTCGGTCAGAATACAAATTTAAGAGAATGAAAATGGAATTTGACTACTATCCAAGAAAAAAGGAGAAGCATTTAGATCATTTACATGTCTAAAGAAGGTTTCATCCTAAAACTTATTGACTTTAAATTAATTAAATACGAAATACTTGTATCGGTATAAGTTTAGCTAGAACATAGGTTGATATACGGAGTATAATTTCGAGAGATAAATTAAGCCAAATAGAGTACATGTAAGTTGTTCACGTGACTATTAAGCTGGCACCTACTTGCGAAAATCAAATATGGGAGATAGGGCGGCCGGAAGGCTGCCTAGCTTATTGTACGTAGCACAGTAGAGTAAACATGGTATAACATATACTACAATATAGTGCAATAGATGAATTGCAAGGAAATGGAGCTTAGATGTTGTTTTGGTAGTACATTAATTGAGATGCATCACAAACAAATGTCTAAGGGCCTGTTCTGTTTAGCTCAATTTCAGTTCACTTCAATTCAATTTAGCTCCAATCAGTTCAATTCAGTTCCTAGTTTCCTTCGCTCATAAACAGTTCAGTTCAGTTCAGTTCAGTTCAATTCAGCTCAGTTCAGTAAATCAGAACATGCCCTAAAAGGGACATTTTAGTTTACCTTCGAAAACGTTTTAATTAACACATGCATATTTTGCGATAAATTGATGGATATATAATAGTATCCCCTAATGATTTGAGAGATATTTGACAAATTAAAGCTTAGGTCCAATTAAGCTAGAACCTTCCCCGGCCCCTTGAATGTCTTGGAAATTATTGTATGATTACATAACATTACACTAATATATACATACATACAATGCAATGATACAAGTATAAGTTTGATTTCTATAAAGACAAGGAATTCCACTAAATGCACATCAAAATTGAGATTCTTGGTACTTGCACAAATTTAAATTGATTTTTCTAGAACATACATTAAGTAATTACAACAACAAAAAATGACTCTTTTTTGACAACATTGATCTTATCTTCTAGCTAGCTTCAAAGTCAATAACCATTAGGTTGATTATATTGGAGGTATGGGTAGCACAAAGGTAGTGGACCTGCATGCATGTGTGGAAGCAACGATAAGCTAGACCAAATCAGCTATAACTTGGTCAATAACACAATAACATAAAATTTGATATTGATATATTATGACAAAAAGAAAGGTTGTTATTTTTAGAATAATGTTTTGATGCCTAAAAGGTAACAATATTGGGTTCACTTTAGTTCAAGTTCTTCCAAATCTAGTACCAACTCCCACTAGTCCAATTGCCTTAGGAATTATAAGAGATTTAAATTAGTGAAATTTGCTAAAACTTTGAAAAAAAAAGTATCCCCAATCTAGCAACTAATTTTGCTCCATAAAGGTCTTTAGCCTTAATACTACATTCGTCTGAATTTTGTTGTCATATTACTAATTTGGCTAGCTTCATATTTAAAGTACTATATAACAAGGAATGGATTCGAGACAAGCTAGAGTGTGCAAATTTATAAAATTTGTTGTACTCCATCTTATCAATATGTATGTCGCTTTAGACAATTTATTTTGATCCACATTTATGTGTCATTCAAATATTACGGAGTAGTTAGAATATAACTCTGATATTATATATATATATATTACCGTTTAATTTTATCTTTTTAGTCAAATTATTAATGCATGAAAGTGACTAACGTTTGTGGGGAAAAAAAAATAGATTGTACTTAATTAACAAATATTTAGGACCAAGGGATGTTAAATCAGATTATGAATTATATATTATAGCCAATTCTATCTTTGAATGCCAAATAATTTTATTTTTTTTTTGAGGGAATTGAATGCCAAATAATTAAAAGATTGTTACTACATTATTTTGAAAATATAAAAATGTAGTCTATTATATAAAATATGATAAAAGTAATGTATTATATAATCGTGAGATAGAGACAAAATTGTATAAAGAAATTAAAATATGAGTGAAAATTGTAGAAAAGCAAAAAAAAAAAAAAAAAAAAAAAAGGAAATACAAACAAAAACCCAAAAATTCAATAATGAAAAAACATATTTAGCTAGTTTTTCAAACAAGGTGTCACATGGGCTTACTACCAAAGGAATGTGTTTGTTATTAATAATTTCTTTCTCTTCCAATTTCTATCAACACAAATCATACGCAATTTGTGCAGTTATGCTGTCTTCCAATGTCTATTAAGCAAGACAAAATTACAATGTGACCCACTATTTGGATATGTATGCCTGCCAATGCAAGTTATTAAAAGTGCTTTAGATTTTATTTTTTGTAGAAAAAATATCCATGTTTGCACCATTTTATGAGTTAACCCTAATTATGCTCTAAAGCTCATTAAACACAATAATTATGAAAGCAATATTGACTAAGACGGCTCTGTTTACTACACCTTATTTCTTACAAATTGAATCCACACATCAAGTATGTCCGATTGTCTAAAATGTTGATTAGTTTAGATAAAGAAAAAAGATATCAGTGGAGCCTTAAATAAGAACAAAGCCTCATTTCACCAAGTTTGAGAAAGCATCACCGAGTTTGAAAAAGCAGATGTAAATGCAAACGATTGCTAAGTATGCGCGGTTTTAAAGCAATTTAGGTATCTAAATAACTTAAAAGATGAAATTGATTATTGATTAAAGAAATAATTCTCTAAGCTGAGCTTTTAAAGTTGAGGGCTTCCTATAAAATGGGTGCAAATGTGGGAGAAATTTTACAAAAAAAAGGCTTAAATATACAAGTATGAGGTTAATTCCGATGTTATTTATATCATTTTAATTTTTACGTGCCAACACACATCATTGATTTATATATCTATTTCTGTGTTGATAAAACGTAATCTTGGATCAAATAAAGAAAAATTGAAATTTGTGGTACTTACATATATATGGAGTAGTAATTTTTATTCAATTTGAAGAAAAACAAAGAGCATTTATTTAAGGAATGTTACATATCTTAAGTATTTGGAAATATGAGAGTTCTAGGTGTTTTGAACTTTTGTTTTTTAGATGAACTTTGATTACTTGGCAACAATGAGATAATATTCATATTTTAAAATTTAGGAAATTTTGACAATTACCACCTACAATTGTTGCTGTTTTAGCAATTACCACCTACATTTTATTTTTTTTTTGAATTTTACTACCAATTATTTTTAAAAACATCAAAACTTCCCACCTACTTTAGCTCTGAACTGAAGTGTGATGTCATATGGGCCCACAAACTACCTTCTCACCTTATTTCCCTCCCTTTTTTTCTTTCTCACTCAATTTCTCATTCCCCTATATTGTACACCTCTCAAAATCGGGGAAAACCTCAAATTAAATTACATATTCATGTTAATTATTTCACGGATTGAAGTTTTTCTCCAATTTTGAGAGGAGTACAATACATGAGAATAAAAAATCGAGTGAAAAGGAAAGAAAGGGAGGGAAAAGGTTGCTAGTGGGCCCCACATAACGTCACATTTGAGTTGAGAGTCAAGTAGGTGGGAAGTTTTGATGTTTTAAAAAATAGTTGGTGGTAAAATTCAAAAAAAAATTACTGTAGGTGGTAATTGCATGCTAAAACAGTAACAATTGTAGGTGATAATTGTTAAATTTTCCTAAAATTTATTGGAAATGACATTCCTATATATATTTTTTAATCTACTTTCGTATATTTATAAAGTGTAAGATAATTCGGAAAAAAAAAAATTATAGCTTTTAGGTGTATTTAGATACAGACTTTGACATTTGCTCAAATCATTGGTAGCTGGTGCTAAGATGGTCCAATTGGTCTTTGCTTCGAAGGAATTTCATGAAGATATGGTCACCCACTCCACTATTTCTTGTTTCATCAAAAATATAGTATGCATATTAATTAAAAAAACACCTATATTACCTTTATAATTAAAATAAATAATTCAATAACTTTACCTGATTATGCATTATGCTACTATTATTAGCTATAAACCATATAAAATAATCAAGTGGAAATATATGCTAGGCAAGAAATTAATGTTGGTTTTCTAGTGAAGAAAATTTTAACATTTGACTAAAAATCAAGTGTGTACATCATGTAGCACAAACAATTGCTGACAGTACTAGTGTTGACATTGAGAACAAATGTAAGTTCACATTATACATTTAATTCATATATATATCTAATTGTATGTTATTATATATTAATTTATGTGTATTTGATCTTGGTAAACAGTCTAAACACTTATAAGGATTTTTACATGGTCATTTTCTTTATACAATACAATCGGTGGTACCTTGTAAATGGTATAACCAATTAACCATGTGGTTATTTCTTTACACACTTGTTTGTGACTTTTGAACACACATGCCAAAAAGTTGTCTTGGTTAAACCTTGTACCCGTTGTACAGTGAGTGTATACTTATGTTCATGTACTGATGTACGTAAAGATTAACAGTGTGATCGACCCATCATTGTGTCTTAGTTAGTTTATCTTTCTCCTTTAGGAAGGAGAGGTTGTTAATTAATCTGAGTAGGTTATATCGTACACAAGATATTATATTAATCTTGTGTTGGTAGATTGATCAATAAGACAAACAAAAATAATAAGCAATGATAATTGACTATGACTATTAAAAAAAAATGCCAATTTTTTTCTCCAACTTTTCTCCAATTATATCAATTCACATTATTAATTTAATATTATCTCCGATCGAATATATAGGAGATATTAGGTGTCAAATGTCAAATAGTGATAGTAATAGTAATAACTCAAAGAAAGGGTTTACAAATAAGTGAACCATATATGGTTCGCGTGAGATGTTTGAGATCTAGGCGATGATTCTTCGTTAAATTGAGTATATATATCTCAAATGGTATTATGAAAGTAAGCTTTGTTCTACTCAACTTATTTTCATCAAATTTTTCTTGTATTTTTGTCTAAAAAAATCCCTGAAGCGGAAGGAAGATTAAGTATAAAGAATAAAACAAGAAACTACGATCATATCTATCAAATGTTGTATAAAGAATATTAAAAGGAATGTCTACTTAATTAAAGAATAAAACAAGAAATTACTAGAATTTTATAGCATTATACTCATAGTGATATAGTGGTTAGACTAGGCAACTCATAGAATTGACCAATGTTGTATAAAGAATATCAAAAGGAATGTCTACTTAAATCTAATCAAATCAATGATTGAATAAATGGTATTTGTTTATTGGAACTTGAGACACTTGACATGTGTATATAAAGTACGGAAACCTCGAGCAAAAAATCATATCTATCAAACAAAGTGGGAGATAATTACTACAAAGAGAATCTAATCATATTATCACTTACACAACTAATAAGTCCCATTAAGAGACATGGCTTTATCTGCCAAAGCTCTCTATTCCATTGCACTTCTTCTCATGATAACACTTACCTCTTTAAGTAATACAATTCATGGTGACGAAGAAGATGGTGGTGGATTCTTTGGTCATTGTGCATATCGGTGGAGAGGTTGTGGAAGCTTCGTTAACAATGCATTTGGGGGCGGGGGGAGGCGTAGCTTTGGAGTTGGTAGTGGACAAGGAGGTGGTGGTGATGATAGCGAAGGTGGAGGAGGAGGTAAGAATAGGGAAGTAAGTAGCGGGTCAGCTTTAGGGCAAGGGTTTGGATTTGGAGGTGGCAATGTTGGTTATAGTGTTCAAAAGACTATTAATAGTGGTGGTGGTGGTGGTGGTGGTGGAGGGGGCAGTGGTAGTGGTAGTGGTTCAATAGAAGGTTCAGGTCATGCAGAAGGTCATGGAGAAGGTGCTGGTGGTGGAGAAACAACCAGCGGTATTGTTAGTGGAGGTGGAGGAGGAGAAGGTGGTGGTTCGGCTGAAGGAAAAAATGGTCATGGGGAGGGTCATGGAGAAGGTGCTGGTGCTGGAATTGGAGACACAAGTGGCAATACGGTTGGTGGAGGTGGAGGAGGAGAAGGTGGTGGTGCAACTGAAGGAATAGATGGTCATGTTGAAGGGCATGGAAGTGGTGCCGGTGCTGGAGTTGGAAGTACAGTTGGAGGTGATGTAGGAGGAGGTGGAGGAGGTAGTGGAGGAGCAATAGTAGAAGGATTAGGTGCACATGCTGAAGGGCATGGTCAAGGTCTTGGTGCTGGAGTCACAAGTGGGGGTGTAGCTGGAGGAGGTGGTGGTGGAGGAGGAGAAGGTTCAACAGAAGGGTTAGGTGGACATGCTGAAGGTCATGGAGAAGGTATTGGTGCCGGCATTGGAGTTACAAAAGTTGGTACAACAGGAGGTGGTGGGGGTGGAGGAGGAGGAGGAGGTTTAACGGAAGGATTAGATGGTCATGCGGAAGGACATGGAGAAGGTGTTGGTGCTGGAATTGGAGTCACGACTAGTGGTGCAGCAGGGGGAGGTGGTGAAGGAGGAGGTTCAGCAGAAGGGTTAGGTGGACATGCAGAGGGACATGGACAAGGTCTTGGTGCTGGTATTGGAGTCACAAGCAGTAATACAATTGGCGGAGGTGGCGGTGGACAGGGAGGTGGCTCAGTAGAAGGTTTAGGTGGACATAGTGAAGGGCATGGAGAAGGTTTTGGTGCTGGTTTTGCACACACAAGTGGTGGTTCTACTGGAGTTGGTGGTGGGGGCGGAGGTGGAGGTGGAGGAGGATCATCATCACATGATTTAGGCGTTCATGCAAAAGGGCATGGAGAAGGAGCAGGTATAGGTGGTGGAGTTGGAGGTGTAGGTGGTGGCTTTGGAGGGGGTGGTGGTGGTGGTAGTTTTTCACAAGGTTTAAGTCATGGTGAAGGACATGGAGAAGGTGCAGGTGGTGGGTTTGGCAGCTCAAGTGGAGGCGGCGGTAGTGGTGGTGGAGGTGGCGGAGGGGGTGTTGGTAGAGAAACCGGTGGTTTTGGAGAAGGTTTTGGCCACGGTAGTGGATATGGTGTAGGAGGTGGAGTAAATAGCTTTGGTGGTGGTGAAGGCGCGGGAGGTGGAGGTGGAGGTGGTAATGGTAGCGGTTTGGGCTCAGGGAGAGGATTCGGTCATGGTTTTGGCTTTGGTGCAGGTTTTGGAATAGGAGGTGGCGAAGGTGGAGGAGGCGGTGAAGGTGGTGGAAGTGGAGGTAATGGTCAAGGGTATGGTCAAGGAGAAGGTAGGGGTTTTGGGGCGGGTGGTACTAGTGGAGGCAATACTGGTTTGGGTCATGGTGGTGGAAAAAATTTTGGTGGCAGCCAAGGAATAGGCATGGGATTTGGTATGGGTATGGGATTTGGATTTGGGATGGGTGTAGGTGCTAATAAACGTTTAGATACTAATAGCAATGTTGAAAATCACAAGCACTAAGTATCTATGTAACAATATTATACTATCACATTTTTCTATTTGCGATTTATTAATAGGTAAATTGTCACAACTAGTTAGTATAGTAAAGTACAAGAATATGAAGAAAATCAATTGAAGAATTATTCTTCCATATGTAGAACATCAATATCAGTATTGTATTGATAAGATTCAAGAATTATAAAATCCTAGATCGACATTTCTCATAATACTTTTCGTAATTTAGTTTAGAATATGCATATACTTCTTCAAATTATTGTAGTTAATTTTTTTTTTTTTTAACTAACTTAAACCGCAAACAATTTTATATATATATATATATAGCATGCCACGGGACTTTTAATTTTAGTCAACAGCAAGACAAAAGTCCGCTATAGTATCTTCAACAACACAAAAACCACATCTAACCCAAACTCTAGTAGAGAATATTATTGGATGGAGATGAGCTACAATATGAGCCGCCTTATAAGCGTCTCAAGTAGCTAAACAAAAAATCTCTTATAGTAACACAACTTTAGGAACCATCAAAAGTCTAGATTTTAGCTTGTTTATGATCAGCAGATAGCAGATTGTTGAATCTTGTTCTCTTGTTTAAAACTAGTGATATATTCATCCCCCATAAAGTGCTGAATTACTCAAAAAGCAATTGAAAGAAAAAATAATTAATAAAGATCGATGAAGGGTTCTTTCAAGCATACACTATCGAGCAACATGATACATATATATGATTTACAACTGCAATTTTGCCACTATGAACAGATAACAAAGATCTTCAACCTTCAAAATTGATGTAGAGTTATGCCTGAGGCCACTGTGGACTAACCACCTGCATTAACCAGCACTTGGGTAAGAATTCTCGGATTAACATAAAATCGTGATAGACAGAATTCTCTGAACATTATTTTTATTGAGAAAAGCAAGCTTTAACCTAAAAGAGTCCTCAAAAGTCTCTAAACTGAAGGAGAAAGGTGGGGTTCATCACTATCAGGCTCCTTACTTAAACGGTTAAACCTTTTCTACCCCATAGCCACTAGCTCTAAAGCTTTCATATTATGAGTAATCATATTCTCAGATCAAGAAGATAAAGATAAGCGCATAATGAGATCAGCAAATTCTAGAGATTTTATATGACAAATTGTTTCTGATGTGTTGACTATCACATTGAACTTAAATGAATCATTCCTTTTACAATAGAAAATCCTCCCACCAAAAATAGTTCATACAACTTCTGCATGTTAAGCACTCCTATGCTTTCTAGAAAAAGCTCACAACAGAAAATGTCATGAAACAAACAACAAATATGTATTAACACATTCTACAATGAAGAAAGTGGCAGCTATGGAGAGGGGAAAAGAGAATATGAAGACTCACCTCAAGGGTACTGAATACCAAACGCATTCTACTCGCAACAACAGAAGGTTCCTCAGCATGCCCTGCCACTGCCATCTGCTCTAACTGAAGAGTCTTGACAGGGAGCCTTTCAGTCATCAAAAAAGGAGCCTTAATAACAAAAAATTATACTTCACAGTATAAAATCATCTATTGGTAGAAAAGTAAACACTATATATGGAACAAAGTGAGAAAATAGCATACTACACGAGTATGCAACATTACTAAAATTGGAACTATGTTTTTCTCTTGTAACTTAGGCCAATGTATAGCAAATGGATTACATAGCAGATTTGACAAACGTATATTTGCTAACTTAGGCCAATGTATAGCAATGCTAAGGTCTTCGCCTCTTCGGACGGATAGGGATTCTCTTCAGTAACTGATAATCCAATTACTAGGGAAATTGGGAAACTACTTTTTGTTGAAAGTTCTCACATATAATCCATTACATGGATTGTACAGTAACTGGAGAGAATCTTCCCTCCTTCCAGAGACAACCAATTTAAGACTTAAAACCACTTTAACAGTTTCAAATATGTTGCTTGGCCTCCTGGATCTATGTTACAGTGAAATTTTTTTTAAAGTAACGTCGTACAAAGGAAAAAGAGCTCACTTTGAGGTAGACCTTAAACCACATAACATTTTCCATGTTTTACTAAAGAGGGAAGAGGAAAAAAGAAAAGGTATTACCAACATTAAATTCACAAGAAAGATGAATAGTTCAATGGATATATTGACCGGGAAAAGAGTGCCACGATAGGCAAAGTTTCCTCAGCATATGAAATCATTCTTCAGAACACAATAAGATCAGTGGAGATTGTGGACTAAGGAAGAGGGGCAAATGTATTGGGCGAACCCCACTACATTGTACACAACAACTCAACATGATAAATAGTTAATCTTTAAAATAGATGATAAAAGATATCACTTACCAAGCCATTCCCCTCATATAATATGCATTTGCAATGATTGCACAAAAGCCTTTCCACAGGTGTAATACATCTTCAGAAACTGGAGGTGAAGCAGACCATCTAACAACTGTTGGTTGTGGTGTACACAAGATGGTGATGAATATAATGCTCAACCAAAGAATACACTCATCAACCTGCATTAAATAAGCACAAAAAAAGAGCACTAGTCAACAAATCCCAGCTCAAAAATACAAAATGACCAAGATGTCAAGAGAAAAATTCGCCTTTTAGGCAAGAGGTGGGCAGCAAGCCAGCAAGGCTACTGGTCACTTATAATCAGATAATAGAGTTTTGAGCACGTAAATGTCAAAAACACACACAGAGGATAACATATAGATCAGAGAATAATAACTTTTGAGTTAGAAACAAATAAAGTCCTAATGATAGGGCCTATACTTGATCATTGCTAAACAGCTCAAAAAGTAGGAGGTGAAGCTCAAAGCCCCAAAGTGTTCTATGTTTGAGTTGAAAGATAGGACCAAGCTACTTTCATAGGCTCGTTCGTCAGTACATTAATTACCATAAAAGAAAATACTACACTTTGCATTGACCAAATGGGTGAGAGGTAGTTAAAATGTTGGAATACCAAAGGCAGTTAATTTTCTAATTTTAGAATTAGTGTTTAATTGTACACAAGTTTAAGCAGAGAAATGGTAACATAATAGGCACTTGTACAAGGGATTTTTAAGTTCTTTCAAATCTCTCCAACTGACATGAAGCAACCTTAAATTGAAAACTTTGGGTCCTGCCCAAGACTTGCAAGTGATCCAAACCACAACTAACTAAACCATAACTAACCTCATCCACCTGTTTAAGGGGTCTATATGTAGCACCATATGAACCACAGAAGCCAGTAAAAATGATTCTAAAGCAAAATCACAGGACTCCAGAACACAACAGAATTCATCAACTACTCATTTTAAGATACATATAGCAGTTCAAGGTGCAATGGTACGCACAACTCACTTCCTCAGATAATATTTTAGACTTCAGACTGGTACTTCCTCCATAATTTTCCATTGATTCTATTGTAACTCCAGATTCCTTCATCTTTGCCAGCTCTTTCCTCAAACCTTCATCAGTGCATCCTAATGCATATGCATTCACCCCAGCTTCAATGAATTCCTATATCATAAAAGCATAAAAGGAAATTCAAAGAAAATATTAACTATCTTAATATAAAATGAATATAGTATAGCAATGTAAGTAGAAGAAAAACATAAGTTAAAAGGAATTCCTAACCTTTAAATTATCAATGCCACCACGATCAATCACATTTCTGTACCGTCTAAATAAGCTGACAGCAATATTTGTTGATGAACGATATTCATCATCTGATGAAGTTGGATCTGAAGACCGGCACTGCAACAAGTCATACATAAATATGTATGTATGTCAACAATCAAAACCAGATTGTTAAATTAAAATCAACTATGCATACCAGCCACCTCTTGGGAAGAGTGTCCTGAGAGAGAGAGCAGCCTTTCAATCGTCCATACCCTTGTCTGGAAAGAAAGCATTTGCGAAGACCTTCGGTATTGGAAAGACTTGATTGACTAGGACAGTTTAGAGGACTGAGCAATGGTATGACATTTGCAGTCTTAGGAAGGCCGAATTCGTGAAATATATTACTATCCACGTAACTCAAGCAGTTTCCAATAGCTCCCCCAGCATGCACCATCAGCATGGTTGAACCATGATATATGTCTTCAAGCTGCAAATTACCAATCCAAGACCAAAAGTGTTTTAGAACTACATACACTAATAGTTTCTTAAAGTTCACAAAAGTTCATAGGTTTGTTTCTTAAAGTCCTCACTTCATGTAGGTGTTATTATGGTGAGTAGATTAATCATACAGAGTAATTCCCAGAATAAGTTAAGAGTCACTCAGAATTTCTCTGATTATTAACAAGTAATGTGCAAATTTTAGGTCTGTATCCTTATGAGATCCAGAAATCAGCTTAATGCCAGATCATGCTATGAGGAAAAAGTCATCAAAGCTAGGGGGTCTAGGGGATGGCAAGGCTCCCTATCCACCAAACAACTGGAATATACAGAGCATTGTCCAATTCTCATTATAAACGGTGTATTCTGTTAAAATAACTCTCCCAAGAAAAATTATCTTTTATCACCTGCTTTTAGAAGCCTTTTGCGACTGAAGTAGTGCTTCTCTTCAAAGGCACTACTTATAGTGTAAGTTGTGTGCTTAGTCAATCACAGCAGATCTCATACCAAGGTTTTATGTTTGCTGTAACTTTATTCAGTTCTGTAGGTTTATCCTGCTAGACCTCGCTAAACTAGTACTATTTGCTCACTAGAAACCTTAAATCATATAGTTATGAAGATAACGACCTCTTCATTCAAATCCACGTATCCACACTTCGGGGATAATTCCACTAAAGCAAGCCATTAGTCGCAAGGGAGAATTACTGAATCATACATTTACTTTTCCTAGTTCTGACCTTACAAAATTGTGAGGAAGGGCTATTAACCCAGTTCGTGGCTAGTAAATAAAGGCTTGGCTGCATCGAACATCATCCATCTCTCACACGGGAGTATCATGGGACAATAAGTTAAGTAAGCAGCATACATGTAAACACCATGTTTTAATAGCAGCAATCACGTTTATTAGGAAAGAAGACTTTTTGCTTGGAACCAAAAATTAAGATGTTCATTTTGCTAGGCACTCATTAAGAATGACCAACATGGGATGTCTTCATAAGTTGCTGCTATTCTTTTAAAACCAGACCACCCAAACTCTCTGGACCCCAAAAATTAACAAGGAAGTCCTCTATAGTTTAATCCTTAAAGACAATCCTAAAAATGACACAGATTCCTCATCATCTAACATTGATTCATGCTGTTTCCAGCATCTCCACAAATCATTCGACTAAAATGAACTTCATATCAAAGCCTTATCTTACTGGTTATGATTGACCTGGTATAATTGAATCATCTCAGACAAAATTCAGAACCCAAAATGCAGAGTAGCTGCTCTACAATTTTCTCACATCAAGCAATTATCAGATATATTTTCTAAAAAAGAGGTAGCCACTTTCCTGTGAAAACTCCAGTGCTTCCATGTTACAATAAGTAACATTAGTATAGTTAAAATGTTTTTTTCATATATATATCCCTAAGGACAAAGACGCTTAGTATAAGTAAAAAATTCATCCCCTAAAAAGTTAAGATACAACTCCCTTCTTCATTTTTCAATCTTTACATTTCGATATGAGAGAAAAATGGTCAAAGCGGAAAGATTAAAAAGTAACAGGAGTAATTTAGGAATTCATGACATAATCAAGCTTTCAACCATGATATTCATAATATTTTATAATTCTAATTACAGGTTGTTATACAGTTATACATAGTCCTTAGAGTGTATGATTATCCCAGAATTAGTCACTCATAAAGGAAGGCATTAAGAAACTCCTACTTCCATGCCATTTTAAGTGCACCCACAGTACATATATCATTGTATAGATTTTACTCCACCCAAAGCAAAACTTATACAGTAATAAAAATTACAAAAGACTACAACTTTAACATGAGAATATAAGGCATACATCAAAACATGGGTAAAAAAGGAAATGGCAAATAATTCTAAATAAATCAAAGCATGGGTAATGAAGAAAATAGCAAATAATTCTAAGTCAAGAATATATGATTTCAAATTGAGTATACGGTAAAAATTAAAGCAATAAAAAAAATTGGCAAAAATTATTCACAAAATAAAAATAAACAACAAAAAATAAATAAATAAAGTTACCTTTTCTAAGGCAAATATGATTGCCTGTGAAATTAATAGTGCAACCTGAAAAAAAAAAAAAAAGAAGAAAATCCCAGAAAAATAACCTTGGACAATTATTTAGAGAGAGGATAGAAGAAGGATCAGTTGGGGCTATGCAAACCACCAACTTATTGTATGGTTCCAAAATATTTATGTGGAATTTTGAAATATGATTGATCGGAAAATGAAAGGGAAGATCTTTTCTCATTTTTTTTTTCTGGTGTTAGAAAGACTGAAAATTTGACTGTATCTATTTTCCCCAAATCGCTGCATTTAAAGAGTTGTCTGTTTCTGACCCGAATCGTTAAATCCGACTGTTTCGAACCGATTCGAAAAAGAACTGAATTGTTTAAAACCCGTTTTTTGGAAACCGAAAACTGACCCGACCTAATTTTTTCCAACCCAAAACTGAATTGAACCGAATTTGTGCGAACTATTACTAACCCAACCCGTTATCAAGCCAAACCGTTACAACCCGAAACTGAAAACAACCCAAACCGTTTACATCTAAACTCAATAGTAACCCGATCCAATTAAACCGAAAACCGTTAAAACCCGGCAAAAATCTGATAAACCTAAATCATTCCAACCCATAACCCGTTGTAACAGAACCATTTATAATCCGTAACCCGTTGTGACCGAACCGTTTACGACCCGTAACCCGTTGAGACCAAACCGTTTAAAACCCGTAACCCGTTATGACTGAGTCATTTATAACCTGTAACCCAATATGTTTATGATTTAATCTGTTTCAATCCACTACTCGATAAACCTAACTTATTTATGACTTAACTTGATTATAACATGACCTGTTCCTACCCGTTATCTGACTAACTCGACTCGATAATCATTCGACTCAATTTTAACCCGATATGATTTGAACTGAAACCAGCTTCAAATTGGGTAAACTCATTTTCAAACCAACCAAGTTCAATCTAAACCGATTATAACCTGAAACGATAATGATTGGACCCGATTTTACCTGATATGTTTTGAACCGAAACCCATTTTCGAACCGACCCAGTTTAACCCAAACTGATTATGACCCGAACCAATTACGACCCATCCTGATTAAGACCCGAACTGTTTTTAACCGAAACCCACTTTAAACGAGCTAAATCCGTTTTCAAACCGACCCAGTTCAACCCAAATTGATTATGACCCGAACTGACTAGAACCCAACCCGATAAGGACCCGATCCGAATAGAAATTGCAATTAAAAAAACCAAACTGAACTGACCTGATAATTTTCGAAACCGACCGGCTAATTATTTCAACCCGTTATAAACCGACCCGTTATAACCCGAAACTGATAAACTCAACCCAAACCCGAACTATTTACTCGAATTGACACCCCTACAGTGCATTTGTCATTGTTACTTTAGTCTCTACAGTTTTTTTTTTTTTTTTTTTTTTTTTTTTCTTTTCTGGCTAAACTTTGGGTAAATACTAAATAATGATTTAAGGCCGTGCTGTGCTGCTAGACTCGACCCATTGGTTATCTGTCCCAACCTCACTTATTTTTATTGGAAACTACTCGTACCTTGAACCCACAAAATTTTTCAACTTGCTTGTTCACATTCACAGTCCAAAATATTTCAAGATCAAAACTCAAATAAACTCGATTATTAGTGTCTTGTATAGTTGTATTACTCCTTAACCAAAACTTGTTTGATTGTTTCTGTCTATATTAGCAACTGAAACCACACTCCCTTACTCCCTCTAGCCTCTTGAAAAACTTCTTTCACTCCATATAATGTCATCTAATAATAAATCAGTGCGATAAGAATGGAGCAACGGTACTCTACTGAGCACTCTTCTGATCATTAGGGAAGGAGACTTCATGCACTCCAGTCTACCTTCCTCAAAAGCACATGCCATAAAATCCACACACAGTTACGCTATTGAAATGAAGATAAAAGTATTTCATCAATTCTAGAGCGAAATCATCAATTCAGTAGTCATTATTGCCCAAAAATTACAAACTATTTTAAGGGTGTATCGTACTCTTCCTGAGAGTAAAATCTCAAAATTTTCAGAATAATCGAGCCAGGGAGTCTACAATTACATCCCTAGGTACTTGAGAAAGTATACCAAAAACATAATGCACCAGTTATAAATAAAAGGTAGGGAAGATCTTGATCCCCAAAATTATGTGATTACAAGACATGGTAATTTATTTTACTATGACTGAAAAACGGAACCACATTTCTTTTCTCATATATCAAGAAGCAACCTCCTGGGATCTTCCACCACATCCTTGACACGGCGCAAAAAGAGGACAGCCTCTCTCCCATCAATCAGCCTGTGATCATATGTCAGAGCAACATTCATCATTGGCCGTGAAACTACCTGACCACCAACCACCATTGGACGGTTCACAATTGAGTGCATGCCCAATATTGCTGACTGCCAAATTGAAAAGAAGAACATTAGACCAATAAACAAAGTTTGTGCATTACTCTCTAATACATATGAAATAGTATGAGAAATCCTCTGACCTGTGGAGGGTTGATAATCGGGGTACTCAGAAGGCTTCCATAAACACCACCATTAGATATTGTGAATGATCCTCCAGCCATCTCATCGATCGATATAGTACCCTCAGTGGCCTTCTTGGCAAGAGAGTTGATTCCTTTTTCTATATCAGCAAAGTTCATTTTGTCCGCATCTCGAATAACAGGTACCACAAGACCCTAGAAGCAATAAATCAGCATCAAGATCCAAGTTAGAGATAACTTCAGTTGACGTCGTGCAAAGGCACCCTAAATGTTTAAGTAACTAATAGTAGATAAATGAGCACATCTAACTCTCAGGAAAATCATATAAACCAAATAAGCCAACTCCACTTGACTTTACAGCATATGCGCGATATAATTGTATATACAAATTCAATACAGTTTATCTGAATGTAAACATGGTAAACCACTCAATGAAGGTCATGATAATATTAATTTTCTCTTCAAGCTGAAAAATGACTAAATGAGTGAGAAACGACAACAAATGTATAATTAAGAATAGTGGTCTCAATCAATGATTATGATTTACACATCACTTACAAGAGAATTCTTCTGGTTTCCATACTGTATTCTACTCCATAGACCATGTAAAAAATCAAGAGTGGTAATCTAATTCACTTATAATTTGGCTTTATATAAACAACCCAATTCATATCATACGGTATCTACAGTGTCCAGTCCATCAGCAAGTTTGACAAATAGCTAGAAGAATGAAGAATGGAATTTGTGGCAAATTTACAAAGGCATTTCATTGGTTCCCTAAGTGTATAGATATCTTTTCTTTCCAGGTTTTAATTTTAAAAAAACGTATATATAAGAATATACTAGATATGATAGATCAAAAACAGACCTTCGGAGTGCCCACAGCGATACTAATGTCAATGTATTCTCGGTATATGATGTCATCCCCATCAATAACAGCATTAACAATAGGTTGGCTCTGGAGTGCACTCACTGCTCCCTAGAAATCACAACAACAAAAAACAGCATTAGCAATTCTAACCAATCACATAGCAAAAAACCACAACAAAGAAAATGACTTACTTTGACAAATCCTGACATAAATCCCAACTTCACTCCATGCTTCTCAACAAAGGTATCTTTATAATCAGAGCGCAGCTTCATCAAGTTTGTCCTAACAAAATTATATTGTCCACATTAGGCATATTAAATGACGAATCATTACCCTCTCAATGTAGAGATGCAATAATAAGCTTCTACTACAGCTTATTTAAAAAGATGGACTTCTAATTGAGCTGTTCAAAACATGGTTAAAATTACATTGGATTGTGTAAAACCAAAAATGTGTCCTTAAGCATTGGTAATCACACTAATCAGTGAAAAGTCTGCATGAATATATATTTCTTTGATATTGCTTTATATATTTTATACATCAAAATGTATCCAATTTTCGGAATTTTCTTAACTAGAACTGTTATATTAAATCCCAGAAAGCACATAAATACTACTTACTCGCTGCTATAAAAGCCAGTGATCATTCCATTTGAATGAACCTTTCTTGGTGGAGGAAAGAGATAATTTAGACACCAGAATGTGTATACACACCTCTAGAACGCCAACAAATAACTACTGTACCAACAGTTTTTGGTTACCACAGGTACACAACACCCAATTACATGGCTGTTACTCCAATGGAGTATATGAAATTCCCAGAGAAGAAAGTTCCATCGCTATAAACTCATCTATGCGGTAGATGTTAATCATGTCATGAGGAGAGTTTTAAAAATGGTAGAGAAGAGAAACTACAATGATAACTACAGCTGTGAAATCAGAGATTTGTGTGGTACCATACTTCATTTTTGTTAGTTTTTTCAGCACAAGAGCACTACAAAAATACTTAAAATTTGGAAGTGTATCAACTAATTACTTATTATTTCAATATTTACAGTAAATTTTAGATTTTTTTCCCCCTTGCATTATAATATACAAGAAAATTAATGGTTTAACTTAGTAAATTTTAAACAAAATATTCAACTTAAATTGATTACATCAGAAAAGTAATAGCTTACATATCAACTTCATTGAAAGTAGTCAACATGGCATAAGTGTTCTGAGAGTCTTTCAAACGGGTAGCAACTCGCTTTCTTAGTCTTGTCATTGGAACCTGAATAAATCATAAGTTCAAAAAACAATGAACTTCTAAATCAATGATTCAATCATCAAAGATTTACGAATACAAGTAACCATCCCAAATGATTGGCAAAAGAATTCACTTACCCTTCTCTCTCTGTCCTTGGGAGGTAGTTGAGGTTCTGATGGTGAGGGTTTTGTAGATGGTGGAGAAGGAGCTTTAGGCTTTTCCTTGGGAGCAGAATCTTCTGTTACAGGCTTTTCTGGAGCAGGAGTTTTAGCTTTTACCTTCTCATCCGTCTTGTCCTTATTAGTTGCATCAGCCTTGTTGGTTGGTGACTCGGATGGAGCTACATGTGCGTGATCGCCAGATTTTGAAATGATAGCTATCTTAGTGCCAGGCTCTACGGTATCACCAACTTTGGCTAGAAGCTAAAGTTATAGGAAAGCCACATTAGTCAACAACAAGGTGCAGTGTTCAAAAAAGGACCAGAGCATTACCCAAGAAAAATAGAATAATTATTGAGACTAATTCACATACCTGTTGAATGATTCCAGCTTCAGGACTACCCACATCCATAGTGACCTAATAAAATACAAAAATTAGCCTACCCCTTTTTTAATCAGTGAAAAACTACAGAAACAAGGTGGCAACATATTCCAAAATATACCTTATCTGTTTCAATTTGAGCAATTGGCTCATCAACTTCAACACGGTCTCCAGGATCTGATTAAAGTACGATAATGAGTTGCATGAGATACAATTTTAAGAAAAGATGAACCTTAGACTCCTTGGCCAACTAACTAAACTTTTTCTCACTTGCAATGCAAAACATTATAAATCAGAAAGACATACGCTTTAAAAATGAAGCCAAAGTGCCATCAGTAATAGACTCTCCCATGAAAGGTACAACGGCTTCCACAACATCACCTGTATTGGAAATAACAAACTTGATTATATAACCACCTAGCTAGGTGCAAAGATTATCAACAGGGATCACTAAATAGACATTATCCCACCATCTGATGAGTAGGACCTCTTCCATATTTGCCTAGAAGGACCAGTTTGCAAACAAGATCCAACTTCCCTGCGGATCCACACATAGATAAACAAATATAAGCCAAGTCCAAAAGTCATGGATGAACTGACATCGGCTCATATAGCAACATATAAATTTTATGTCATTAGGATAGGTAAAGGAATGATTAAGGCAAAGCGACAAACAAACCTTAGCGACCTTAGACTAGCCTGACAACCTGTGATAAGTTTGGAGGACGATTTAGATTTCAGAACATGCATCATACTAGCATAATCAATTAGTTTGTTGATTGTAAGAAGACATACCCAAGTTCCCATGTAAACCAATAATCCTGACGAGATTCGATCCTTGTCTGAGATGCAAAGTCTACACAATAACATGCACATTTTGCAAATAAGAATTACTAAGTAATCATCCAAACAAATCTCTGCTAATAAATGAATTGTTAGTCAGGATTAAGAAAATATGATTATATTAACCACAACCACACCAATAAATCAATATTGCAGTCAGATGATCAGCTACTTTACATTTATAACCACCCAGATAAATTGAGAGATCTGAATATCTGTTTTGCAAGATAAATGTGAAATTATCTCACTTCTTGAATCATGTCACTACATACTGAGCTGAGCATGGAAAATCAGAAAACATGGTAAGAGTATAAGACAGTAGAGACTTTATCACAGCCCTAGCCAGTTTATTAAGAAATCATACTATATCTGGAGCTGTCCTTTCCAATATGGCAATATGTGGACTAGAGGACCTAGTTTCAAAGAAAGAATAAGGGACTGCAGAATGTTTGGAAGCACAATGTACATATTTCAAGCTGTACTAATTTGAAAGGTATTGAATAAAAAGTTAAGATCTTTAGCTATTTGAACCTTGTTTGATGATTAAAAAAAAAAAAAAAAAAATTGCCAGTAAGGCTTTCCAGAAGCTTGTTAAATGTCAATCAATGCTGCAAAATGACTTCAAACTTATCCAGCCAGTAATGTATATCTAGGAAGTACAAATATCCTAGCCTGGAGCTGAAGATAGCCTTTGAGGCAACAATCCAAGATCAAGTGACTAAAAGAGTAGAATTATAACAAGTTTGTTTTCATGCTTGTAATACTTGTCCTGGGTAGGGAAAAAGGCGGAGTCATTTTTATTTTTTTTTTATCAAGGATGCCAAAGGTGAAGGGCCAATTATCCTTGTGATGTGCCTTACAAAATGCATAGACTATAACATTAGTCCTCTTGTAATTGGTGTTATTCATAGAACTGCTGTAAATATTATACTAGTTTCATAGAACTGCTGTAAATATTACACTAGTTTAAGTAAGCGACTTATCATAATGCTATGATGCTAATATAAGAATCCCAGACATTTCTAATTTGAGATAAGATCAATTAGGTAGAGGCTACTTTGTCTTAAAAGAGAATTGAGGAGGCTGAGTGTGATGCTCTTGTTGAAACGTTGTTTAGCGGGAAAAAATATGGGGAGTGAAGGCATCCACCTTTGATGGGCAAACTTAAATTGTCGAGCTTTGTTATGGTGCATATGCATTCTTATTAGGCTGATTTAATTATGTTCACTAGCTTGCGCTTGGAATAAGCATTGGATCATGCAGCTTATTTGCTGGGTGACAAACCAATTCACCCCAAGAATCTCATTGTAGACTGGGAAGTCATTAGTAAAATCAAGTAAATAAAAGGACATGGGGTTGAAAAGTGCTTCATTTTGAACATTTCTGGTCTAAGGAAACATGTTTGACATCTTGCTTATAGACTGACCTGTGAAAGAGGGTTCATATTTAAGCCAGGGTGATTACAACCCTAATAGTCATGCAAATTGGACTCGGAAATGAGTATGTGAGTAGTTGTTTTTTTTCTTGAGGGAGAAAATGAGAGTTGTTGAGCTAAAAGAAAGAATGAAAAATGGTTCCTCTAGCAATACTTCACAAGATCAAAATCATGAATGATATTATAAACAATGGTCATGAATGATATTTGGGCTGTGAAAATCATGTTTAGAGCAAGGATAGGTTTGAAGCTGATAAAAATTAACCTATACACAATTCTATTTGCTAATCGTCAACTAGACCAAAACCTAATGCAGAGGAAAATCTTAGCAAAATTGAAGTTTTAATGGCCAATATTCGCACAAACTATTGGCCATCAAATCAAAGCATCATGTTTCCCTAGCATGTAAGGTGTGTCTGTGTGTGTACTACGTAAACGGTTCTTGTATAATAAGAAGCATTTGTTTCGGTATAAGGATATATTCTCATTCACTCACCCAAAAAAGAAAAGGTATTAGGCATGAATTTTGAAAGAAAAATCATACATAACAACTAACTTAATCAAATTCAGCATTTCTTATACTGATACATAATCCCGATCCCAAATTGTAGCATGCAGAAAAACCATCAAAAATCTTTTTTTCCATCCAAAACAATGGCACTTATAGATTAAGTTCCGGAATTACAAAATCAGGAGAACTATAATAATTACATAAAATGCACTCACTACTCCAAACACAAAACAAAAACAAAACCCTCAACCTCATCCATACAACATGACATACACAAGGTCACACATAACAAGAGGCCCTGTATTGACTACGGAGACAAGCCGCTTTTATACTTTCACAATCTACACAGCAAAAAAGATTGGCACAAACAATAACAGTATGACTACTACATGAAAACATTCACATTCACAACCTAAACCGCACCCCATGAGGTGATCAGTCTAGGGAAAAACACACTCAAACAACACAATTTCCAGCTAAAATCCTCAACTTAGCCAAAAAAATTCCAGCTAAAATCCTCAACTTAACCAATAAAAACACAAATTTCCGTCTAATTGAGCTTTATCTAAGAACTACCTCTTTCGCAGCAGTGGCATAGCCGTGAGATCCGAAAGCTTGAGCAGATGGTCCAGAATTCCTGTGAATTTGACGCCCTAGCACCTGAATAACATCGCAACAACAGCAATTTTCCATCAATGCAAAAATCACACAAACATTATTAAAAAAAAAAAAAAAAAAAAAAAAAAAAAAAAAAAAAAAAACACAATCAATAGAAATCAAATCAAGAAATTGTTCTGAAATTTTACCGAAACACCACCACGAACAGCTTTTCGCCGCGCAATCCCTAACATATTTCTACAACAAAAAAAAATTCAACGCAATTAATTTTCAAATATTTTCTAATATCCGATTTTGAAAATTCAAAAATAAAAAATTCATACAACAAAATTCGGATCTAAAATTTTTTGCTAATTTAACCGAAGTCTTCAAACATAGAGTATATCATAACAAAATGAAATCGAATAAATCTAGTCTAAAATCTGAAATTTAATCTAACATTAAATGGTTGAAATAAGTTTACCTAAAATGAAGAATCGCAATTAGTTAATACGAACAAAAGAGTAAGAATTGCAGATTAAGTCTGGGAGAAAAATGGGTTCCCGTATTCGTCGGTCGTCTCCGTTTCGCCGAGCGCCGCGTATGCCAGGAGAAGAAAGGGGTTTGAGTTTTTGTTTGTGTGTTTGTTCAAGGCTTTACTTGCGAAGGTTCTATAATTTGTCTGAAAAATTATTAAAATTAATTTTTTTGATTTTTCTCTTGGGCCATTGAGCATGTGTGGCGTTGTTTTGTTTTGTATTCTCTCTGTCCCTTCTTTTTTTATTATTGATATACTTAATTGTTAAAACTTTAAGGAGTCGGATTTAGAAATTCATTGGACCTGTATAGGATCCGTCATTGGAGTATGCTAGATTTAACCAACATAATGAAGAGAAAACAATCATTCCTCTGTGGTAAGAAATTGAGTAACAGTTTCTGTCTATGGTTATAATGTCTGGAAATATGTATTAACACGTGGTTTATCATGTTACAAGGGTGGGTCTTTATAATCACGAAAATGTCGCTCTCATTATGAGCTTTATTGTGACAAATAAACGAGACATGACACAAATCGGGACACAAAATGAAGATTAACATTCAAACTAGGAACATACAAGACAAACCTCAAAACTTGACCTTCTTTTGGGCGTTGTTTGATTACTCGATCTTAGTTGAACAACCTAGAGAGAAACTTATGTACACACTCACTCTATAATAGATTTATATTCCTAGTTTAGTTATATGATTCTAATAACCAGCGTCAATAATCCATGAGTAGAGCTACACTTACCAATTTACCATCAGATTTGCTAGAAGCATCATTGTTCATTGAGGACATTAGCCTATCAAACAATTTGCTTGTAGCATCATTGTTCTTCGAGGACATTAACATATCAAATAATTGTTGTCAATGTTTATCTAATAATTGCATACCTCACTGCAATCAACCTCTCCAATATATTACTAGAGATTGCTCTCATTTTGATGATTGTTTTCTGTTTAATATCATTAAATGAAGAGCAAAAATTAACCTTAAGTTAGTTGGGTGCACCGTGCACCAGGATGTATATAACAATCTCTAATATGTTACCTAGCTGAATTACTACTGTCTGCCTAAGGCTTTTCCATTAGTAGGCTCCGCCCTTGCTAGGCCAATGGCAAGTAATTCTTTTGAATGTGCCTTGCCTTACTACAAAAGTGTATGAGCCAATAGTGAGAGGCTTATCGCTCCCCTTGCCATGTGTAAATCCACGCCCACGACTCCATGAGCAGCACCTTAGGCCGCAAAATTGCCTTGTTTTCTTATCACTTTTGTCGAACAATGAAGTGATGTCTTTCCTTAAGCACTCAAACAAAGCCATCTCGTATATTTTTTAACAAATGCAACATTTGTACCACAAATTTAACCACAAAAATTCATCTATCCCAGAGGACAACATAAAATACCTCTAAACTAATTTTCTCTCAAATCTCACATAGATAGAACAAAAGAGACGGGATGCAGTCTTATTTTTACAACCAAATTTTTAAAATTTTTGTTCATGAGTAAACTTGTATCCAAAAATTATTCTTTGTAGAGATTTACAAAAGTGTTTCATTTGGAAGCTATCAAGTTAGTCATTTACAGCTTTTAATAATAAGTTCTTATTTCGCTTTTGCTTTCATACCTACATATATTAAACTTGCTTTCACATGTATGTACATGCAAGTAAATACATTTCCCTAAACGTGTGATCGTGTTCTATATACAAATACAATGCCATGTTCATACATTTACAAAATCACCTAATCATATCACAAATTAAATTCATAAAAGAATGAAAGAATTCCCTAATTACAATTTACAATTGTTCAACAACTAAATGATTAAAACAGCTTGCTTGCAAACTCATCAACAGAACCTCCATTTCTTCTTGATTTATCGGCAAATTCTCGGAGTTCAGACAAGCTCCGACCCAAATGCAAAGCCATCTTCAACTCGAAAACTTCACCATTTTCTCTCTTTTGTAAGTCCCCTTCTTCTAAGGTAGACTCTACATTTTCTTCCAAGAGCTTAAAAAAACCAGCACAATTTCTGTACATCTCAAACACCATTCCTACTTGCCCTCCATGCTCTATAGTATTCACTGCAACAGCCATAGACCCCGCTACACCCGCCACGATCCCTCCCCACGGTCCACCATGGCCTAAACAAGCAGCTCCCACGGCTGCAACACCGGTCAAAAGTGGACCCGAGACAGCTAACATTTTGCTCAACTTCAACGCCTTGTTACCTAACCTAACATAATCCTCAACATCCTTGTTCTTTGTCACGCCTACGATTTCTCGTATATCATCCTCCAATTCCCTAGTCCATCCATTCTGCTCATCATTGCCTTTGGAAGAATTATGTTTTAGTGATAAAGTTGATTGTTTCTTAGACGGCCACCATATAGCAGGCTCTAAACTCTCGGGGTACTTATCGAGCATGGCGCCTAGGAGAGGCAATGGGTACGCTCTATCCAAGGCTAACACCTTCTCCATGGCCTCCTCGACGTCTTCCTGAGTTGGTGTTCGAATAGAAAGAGTAGTTTGGATGTTGTTTTGAAGCCTCTTGAACAACCTTACCGCGTTTCTTTGCTCTTCTACCAACTGAGATGGTTGAATCTTGTTCATTATCAAAAGTATACCGGTGCCTGCAGCAAAGAGTAAGGCTGAAGACACCTTTAACCCTAACCCATTAGGCCCACTAGCCTCGGCTAGACCGGCCATTGTAACCGCGGTTAAGGTGATCATGTTAACCGAGTTTAACAACAATGAGTTCCAATTCTCACGTTGGTTACCGATGTTTTGATGCATTTCTATTCTATCACAAATAGCTTCTAAGATTGTATATAATTTGATGGTTTCTTTCGTGTTTTTCGTGGTTGTGATGGTAATTGGTTTCGCTTCTCTTAAAGGAAGATTTGTAAGCTTATCAAGCTGTTCAATAAGGTGCTGTTTTTGAGCATGATTTGGTAGTTTTGGGACTGTAATTTTTGGGTACCTTAAGTATTTTGAACCACTAATTGAACTTGTGATTATAGATTTGTTTGAAGAAACCGAGTTCAACGAAAATAACGAAAGAGTAAAGGATTTTTGTAAGGAAATCATGTTTTTTTGAAGATCTTGAGTTGAAACTTGTGTTTGTTGAATAATATGGTGTGGTTGGTGTTGTTGATTATATATATAAATACTTGTGGTTAAAGGTAGATATAAGGAAAGGCCAAAAAAAAAGAAGGGAAAACTTGGTCAAAATGTTGAATAATTTGTTAAATATTGAGGATATTAATTGACTAGTAAAGGAGAAGACTTTTTCATGGATTGTATACCATAATATTCAACTATTCATAGATTTGGATAGTACGAGTAATAATAATGGACTCTTCAAAGTTTAACATTAATGTAGTAAAACTCATGATACTTTGATTTGTTCTAATTTAGAGGCTGTTATTTAAGCTTATAATTCACACTTTACTGCCATATAGCTAAATGAAGTCTTATATTTGACATGATAGTGCTTAATTAGCATTGACATATACTCTCTCCGTCCCGTAATTACAGGCAAATATACTATTTTGGGTGTTCCAAAATGTTCCTCCTATTACTAAAAATAACACCTAATCATTACTTACTTTTTAGTTTTTCCATACAAATTACACACATACCTAAAAAATCATTACTTACTTTTTCTCTTTTTCATACAAAATACACACATACCTAAAAAATCATTACTTACTTTTTAACTTTTCCATACAATATTCTCTACTTTTTATTATCCTCATACAACATTCTTCACTTTTTATCTTTTTTCATACAATATTCCTCTACTTTTTCCATCCTCCTTAAAAACCGTACTTTTTAGAGTTATTTGCTTGTAATTATAGGACGGAGGGAGTAGAATGTAATTATGTCACCAACTTTAAAATTCAACTAAGATAAACTAAAGGCCAAAGGTGTATAAATACGAATATACCATATAAAAATTTTACGCTCTTTCTCAATAGGATTGACTTATGCGGCTTTTAAGCATGAAATGTGAATTCGACACCTTGACATCCTCGGCTATGCATGCCCAAACCCCCTCCTCATCCTTTTTGCTCACCTACTAAACATTCTCCGTACAAAAAGTAAAACTCCTTTTTACTTCAACTGTATTTTCATACTTTTACATGTTTTTTTTTTAAAAAAAAAAAGAAGAAAAAAAGAAAAAAATTACATGTTTTAAAACCGATCTTTTACAACTTACAAGTTGGTAATGTAAAGTCCTATCCACTTGAAAAAAATTTATCACAGGAATTAGGCAGCTCAATCTCATTATTACCTCTATATTCTTCCTTCGTCACATACTCATATCGCTATTAACCTTGCATTACTCACATACTTGTATATTATTTATAAGATGTTTAAATGAATATTTTTAACTAAAGATATTGATGGTCAAAATTATTTTATGTAATAATACGAGGAATCTTAATCGGAGAGACTATTTGGTAGTCCCTAATCACAAATCAACTTGAGTCATCTGAACACGGAAAAGTTTTGTAACTGCATAGTACTAGGAAAAAACTTCTGAACTCTATCTCAACATTTTCTATGTCAAAATTGTAAATCATGTTATCACGTGAACGTCATGTTCAATGCCAAAGTTAAATCGGTTTAAGGTAGGACGGTTTGAGGTTCTATTACTTCATACACGCTGAATGAATACGATTGTATAAAATAAGATGCCACCTTATAAGATAATTATAAATGTAGATTTCCCTCTTATATTATCTAGACTAGATTACAATTTTTTGAGCCGTAAATATAAGGGGGCTTGACTCAAGGTCGGATTTGGCTCGAATTAAAGAGCTAATCGTGAGTCATCCTTGGTTCATCTAAAAAGCTTGTTACGACTTAACGAGTAACATACTTGATACTTCACCTTTGTATGCTTTTTTCATACATAGTGTGATTTTTAACATAAAATTAGCTATTGCATATTTACATGTGGGTCTTGGACTCTTGGGACAAAAATTAGTATTTTAGGGTTTGTTCCGATTTATTGAAAATAACTGAACTGAACTGATTGGAGCCGAGCTGAGCTGAACTAAACTAAACCGAATAGAGCTAAATGAATTGTTTAAGATAGAAGGAAATTAGGAACTGAACTGAACTAAATGGAACTGAGCTGAACTGAAATTAAGCTGAACAAAAGAGGCCCTAAGTAGGGCATTTGGGTCCAGAGCACAAAATAAAGAATTTGAGCTTTGGGCCCAACTCAGTGCCAAGTTTGATTAAGCCTGGCGTCAATAGCTCGAGCCAAGACCAATTTTACAAGCTTGGTGAGGTTCTAATTCGAGCCATATCTCAGCTTGGTTAGTCAAGATTCCTATATGGGACCATTCTGTAGGAATATTCTAAGAAGGAAAACGAGGCAAACAAAAGACGATAGATGGATCATTGAATACAAACAATAAGCATATTACTACAATACCATTATATCAATTCCACCTTTCGTGAATCGTGATGATAACAAGATGAAAGACAAACTTCAGGGGAAGCTCTACCAACTATAAGCAAAAATGCTTTGTTGTTGGGAAAACTAGCCCTTTTTTGCAGAAGTTGCATAAAGATGTCTGAATCATCTCTAGGTTTAATTTAGCAATCACCTACGAAGACAATAGGCTTTGCAAGAGACTCCGAGAAGATTTATTGATTTACATTGTACATTTCAAAGGATCTAGCTAGTCGAAACAATGAATTTTAACTTCAAATCTAACCATCTGCGCCATGCTGACATAATGTAAAAATAGTATAATAGGATATCACTGATTCCACTTGCATTGAACATTCAATGCGGTAGTAGGCTCTAGTGATTAGTGATGAGTTGGATACGTACGCTTTTGTTTGGTCAAGCTTTGGCAAGAAGCATAGACCTTGCTCGTAAGTTCAAAAATATTCCCCTGAGAAGTTCAAAGAAAATAGAGAGCTCATATGTATCAGATTTCATTTTATGTTCCATATATACATATATAGACGCACGCAGCATAATTGGGAAAGACAAGAATATAATATCATTACCAGCCAAAAGCAATCATGCTCTGGAAAATCACCCGTAAATGCAGAGGCACATACTGGTGGTTAATCCACCCAAAAACGGGCCAAAACTGAGCCAACCATCAAATGGAGAATATTAGATCAGATAATAAGTCAGAATGTCACATTAAATAAATATAGAGTTCAGACAAATAATTGTGTATTACCGTCCATGCTGTCAACTGCACTGACGGATAATCTTTCCTAATTCTGCTTCTGACCTGGGTCCATGGTCTTCCTGCAATTTACAAATTGATAAAAGTCGTTCAATTCGAATAGTTAAATAAGATTAGTCAACTAACAACTGATACTTTCAAACACAGATCCTCAACATATGAGATACAACTGTACAATTAGTATCATGACTATCATCACAGTTGAGAGAAGTGGAGATGGCCATTAGACTATGTTAGCAGATTCTCCATAACATTGTGTGATGTCCAGGATTTTGAAGGTTTAGGACTGTAAATCCAGTATGCACAATATTCATAAAGCTATTCAAGCTGAGTGGTCAGCAATCAACACGTGTTATATGCAAATGGTGATATATAACTGCCATGATCATATTACACACATCACTACCAGTCCATAAAGTACATGATCATGCATGATTCCGCAAACTGAATGATACCAGAAGGGCAGAAGAAAGAAAAATACTCCCCTTAGCAGTTTTACCAAGTTGCTGGTTTTAGAGAGCATGTAAAAATGAGGAAATGGATCTCAATGCATAATGCACTCAGTTTTCCATTGCAGAGAAAAATTGCACACAATAAACTGAGATCAACTTACTCTCCACGATCCATCCATAATACATCATAAAGAGCATGTTGTTCAATGGGGAAACTGTCAATTGCTCAACAACAACCTGAAACATATAGAATATAGATTATATGAGCATTTTATTTTACTCATTTTCCTCTTCCAGTTTCAATAGAAAACATAGTAGGGAATCAAAAACAGAAGTAATATTGCTGATTTAACGATGGCTTGAATTTCACCATTTCCTTCTCTCAACCTGAAGTCCTGAACCACCCACCCCAAACATGTTAAAAGCATGTAAAGATGATTTTGGTAAACAGACTTGACCTCAATTGATGAAACGCTACATACTCCACATGATTATGACAAACAATCAGTTTGACATGAACTTGGCAACAATTAAACATGTGTTTGCGCTAATATCTGAAATTTTCCATTCGCTGGTCAATAAGGCCAAGCCTAAGGATGATAATATTACCCAGTACCCACACTAGCCAGCTTGTGTTGGATACAGAAAAGTGTCCACACATCAGATACATACAAATTTTAAATTGAATTTGTGTTTTTTTCATCTAGAAAGAATTCCTCAAGTCCAGAGTCATGCTTGATGATCAAGCACTTGACATTGGTGCTTGAGATAAAACGAAAAGTCTGATTAATACATTGATAACAGTAGTTTATAAACTTCTATTGCCTTTTTACCCAGTTCGGATAAATGAGAATGTCATACTGATACCTTCTTAGCCACTGTCTTTGGATCCTTCTTCCCTTTGAAAACCTTATCAAGCATGAGGTGAAAGAAATGCCCAAACGGTCCAAGATAAGCGAATCCTAAAAGCTGCATCGAGCCCACATAGGTTGGTAAATGGAAACAAGTAACAGAATTACAACAAATTGAATCACACGCATAATAACAAGATACTACGTATCTTCAATATAGATTGTCTATGCTCATTCTAATTGAATGCCATATTGCATACTGACATAATCCATTTCAGTTATCCACTAAAGGGTCTTCTATGTTAATTCCGATTCGAGGTAGCATAGTGTAGATAATAGCCATCTTCTTTAAAGGTCATTATTGTTAATTCTAATTTGAAGTAAAGTTGGTAAATGGAAACAAGTAACAGATTTTAAAACGAATTGAATCATACACATAATTACTACAAGATGCTCCCTATGCTCATTCTTATTGAAAAGATTAAATGACATATTGCATACGCCGTTCCAGTTATATTTTAATGTTTTTCCTGATTTGAAGTAGCACAGTGTATAAATTAGCAATCTTCTTAAAAGGTTGTCATTTTTTATTCTAGTTTGAAGTAGATTAGTGTGTATAGCAGCAGCAAAGATCCAGATACTAAGTCAAATCCCTCTCCAAACACCCATCAGAAAGCTATGAGCTCGTCGAGCCACTAATTTAGTCAGGCCGACAACGAGTTCAAACTAATTAACATTAGATAAGCCACATAACTGCACACTCTAAAAGCCCCTTATAATCTTCAATCTACTTTTATATTTTGACTTTCAAAATTCCACAAATCAAATTTTCTTGATTATCAAGCTAAACAAAAAGAACATGATTATAGTCAATTTGCTGCAATCTTGAATATTCACACACACACTAAGCCTAAAGTTAGACTGAAGTTTGAACAGTTGAGAATTCATCATTCATTGCGTCATAATTTAAGCAAAAAAGGGGGCAAACATTAAAAAGTCAACTACATATATCAATTAAAAATTGGAATTTGAGATCAATTCAAAATTAAACCAGCTGATCAAAAGAAAATCAAAATCCCAGAAATAATAGATTAATGGGTAGTCAAAAACTAAATCTACAATACCCAAAAGTACAAAATTTATACCACTTTAAGCAAAAGACGTCGAATTTGAAGCTTTTGAATACCAGAAAGCTTCTGAGAAACTATGTCACTAATTGCTGATAAAACCCCAGCTGTAATTGCCTGAAATTATCATCAAAATAACATTCAACAACAAAATTAACCCATAAAATTGTAAAATAAAAAATAATCAAACAGACAAACAAGAAAATTAACCCATAAATTGAACAAATAAATTGAAAAACAAAATACCCAGATTGCAAAATTTGAGGGAAAAATTACCTTAGTTCTTAAGGGGTGGCGCTGAAGCTGGGATAAATAACGTTGTAAACCTTTCTTTGCAATATTGCCAGTCATTTTTATTTATTTATTTTTATTTTTTTTGGAAATTTTTTTTGAAGTTTATGATTGATTAAGATGAATGAAAAATTTCTCAGTAAGCAGTAGTAGTTGTTCAACTGTCTTGAATTATTGTTTTAGATTTATGTATTGGTTTTTTGGGCATAAACATGGGCCCACGTTCAATAAATTCCCTCCTGATTGCTGAGTGAAATTTTAATGGTTGAGTTGTCTCTAACTCTCCATTAATGGTTGAGTTATACGAAGTACTCCGTATTTCCCAATTTTATAGGTACCCGTATTCCCGTTAGAGCATTCACAATGAATAGCTGCATACGAAGTACTCGTATTGTGTAACTTTGGGTTGTCAGACTTGCCATATGGCTCCAATCATCATTCTCAAACTAAATTAATTTAAGCTATAATAATAATCATTAAGTATCAATTTACAATATCTCATACTCCCTCCGTCCCCAAATGATAGTCCCTTATGACCTATTTTTAGTCCCAAATTGATAGTCCCATTTGCTTTTTTCAAGTACCATTAATATCAATTTTTTTTATCAAAATTTCCTCCAATTACAACAATATTTGTGCAAATTTAACTTTCCCATGTAAATTTTGTTTTTCAATGTACTTTTATTACTTTCTCTCTCTACTATTTTACATACCCAATGTAAATTTATATTTTCAATGTACTTTTACTACTTTTATTTAAGTTTCTTAATTCCCGTGATTTTTGCTCATAAGGGACTATCATTTGGGGACGGAGGGAGTATATTATTTAACTTTCCTAATATAAAAATTTTAAATAAATAAATAATTTAATCATCCAAAATGGACAATACATGCTTTGGCCTTTGGGTGTAGTAACACTACATAGCTTTGTAGAGCTAATTTTACCAAAGGTATAACACTTGTAGCTCCACCCACTTTTGGGATTAAGGCTTTGATTGATTGATTGATTGATTGATTGATAACACTTGTAGCTCCACAATGGTGAGCTACTAGCTCGAACTATTTAAAAATTGCAAACAATGACCTCTCCACAACCGTTGCTAATAATTAATACACTAGCTTTTGCATAGAGTTTTTTTTTTTTTTTTTTTGAATAATTATACTAAATAGATGGTGTATATTGTATCAATTTACGCAAATTGCATTCAATTTTGTAGTTTATTCAATATCTTTAAGGTGAAATTACACATACACTCCCATTTAATCTAAAATCCTTTTTAATTCTCAATTATCTACTCACCACAATCAACTTATTGGTCATTCTCAATCAACTTTAAGTAAGCAACTATTTACTAAACACTTTTATACAATCAACTATTCTTTCCATCCCTAATTTTTTGCCCCATAACAAAATTGTAGGTCAACTTTAAAATATTTAGCCATAAAATACCGTTAATCTATATGATATAATATAGTCATCTCATGTGGGATCTTGCTGAATATGTCTCATTGTATATTTTATTTATATTTAGTTTTCATAATTTTTACATGTATGAAAATGTAGATAAAATTGTTTTAAAATGCGTCTTAGGGTATGTTCTCTTTAACTTAACTTCAGTTCAATTCAGTTCAGTTCAGTTCCTAATTTCCTTCTTTCATAAACAATTTAGTTCAGTTCAGCTCCAATCAGCTCATTTTAGTTCAGTTCAATTCAGCTCAGTTCAGTAAATTAGAACAGGCCCTTAGTTACCGTAAAAAGTCAAATAGAGTAAAGTATTAGGGGACAAAGGGAGTGATAATAATTTAATACTAATATTAATACAACATCTAGAAAAAATAGTTAATACAATTAGCTTTAGCTTTCAAATTTTCACCAAAACGACCACAATCTTCTGCAATGAGACCCTTAACACATTTAATATTGGAAAAATTGACAGAAATAATCTGAACTATATATTCACTATCTTCTCATTTTAATCCGAACTAATTTTTAACTTAGAATAAACCAAAGTATAGGGGGTAGTTGCTCATATTAGTCTGAGTAGCTTAGTAACCTGCTAAACAGGTTAAATAACTCGTGTGGGGCCCACTTTTGTTTTTCTCCTCTACCGTTCATTTTTGTAACCTTTTACTTCTTCAAAATCACCATCTTCTACTACTCTATTTCATCTTCCTCTGGTCACTAAGACTTCATCTTTTTGTTCCTCCTTCCAAAATTAAATAATGTCTACTAGTGCAAACTCATTTAGCCACTCATCTATCTCAAATTTCTCAACTCATTCATTAAAATTATGGCTTAATGTGAATTGTCACAAGGATATTCTAGCAAATCTTAGGTAGTCAATAATGGATGAGTACATACTGGGAATCAATAATGGACGTGGGAACTTCCCACCAAATGTTTTTTTTTTTTTTCAATTTTAATTATTTTTTGACATGAATTTGAATTTAAAGATGTGGTTTTTTTTTGTTTTGTTTTGTTTTGTTTTGTTTTTTTTTTTTTTTTTTTTTTATTATTGAATTGTATTGTATGTTATTTTGTTAGTCTGAAAATCGCAATTATTTCATATGGGAGGAAGAGTTTATGCGAGATAAATTGAGGGAAAAACAAAAAATCATTGACGAGCTTGTAATTGAAACTTTATGGTAAAGGGGGAATCATCAAGAAGCTGAAGCGAAAGAACAAATAAATTGAGCAAGAATTGGTGGAACTTAAAGCTACAGCTTGGGGGGGAGAAACGAATGTTCGCCTCGTCTCGCCTCTACACTCCAATAACATGAGTTGCAATTGAATTTTAATGAAATATTAGAAGCAATGACATAATTGTAATCAAGAAGTGAAAAAAAAAATTGGAAATTTACAAAATTTGAAGACGAACTATCATACATGCGAAATTGTTTTTTTGATGAAGGCACTTCCATAGAGGAAACCCCAAACTTTAGAAAAGACATGAAAGTGGTGTTATGTATAGTTTCGGTGATTAGATAAGTTGGGGTTTGTTCTCTTTAGCTTAATTTCAATTCACTTCATCTCCAATCAGTTTAATTCCTAATTTCCTTCTCTCATAAAATGTTCATTTTAACTCTATTCAGTTCAGTTCAATTCAGCTCCAATCAGTTCAATTTCTAATTTTCTTCTTTTATAAAATATTCATTTTAGCTCTATACAGTTCAGTTCAGTTCATCTCCAATTAGTTCAGTTTAGTTTATTTTAGTTCAGATTAATTCAATAAATCAGAACAGGCCCTTAGAAGGAGAAGATGCAATTAAAAAAATTAAAAGTGGGGCCCACATATTTAATTTAACATGTTTAGTAGGTTGCTAACTTGCTTAAACTAATATGAGCAACTACCCCCTATACTTTGGTTCATTCTAAGTTAAAGAATAATTTGGATTAAAATGAGAAGATGGTCAATAGTTTGGATTATTTTTGTTAATTTTTCCTGTAATATTTATTATTGAACTGAATGCAATTAGTGTTCAATAAATGACAGCAAGAGATGTACTCATAAATGTACTATCCTCTATGTTTTACTACTCTTAATTAACATATTTAATATTTGAATTATTTTTATAATTTTTCTAATTAATTTACAAAGTTCAGTTTTTATTAATACTGAAATTAAAAAATAATTTATAAAGTAACTATAAAAAATATAAAAGAATTAAATTTTAAAAGTAAGGAAAAATATTTATAATTAATTTTAACATAAAAATAAATCAATTATCATACAATAAAAAAAAAAATAGTATGATGGTAGTCGTTTTAAGGATGACTACCATAAATTTTATTTATTTTTCTATAATTTTTAGTACATCAATAACCCCACTTATCTCTTATTCATATTCAGTCAAAATGTAACACTTAAAAACGGAGGGATTATTATATTTATCTCTTTCACTTAACTTTGGGTCCTAATTCAAGAGATTTAAGGGAAATTTTCAGATACATATAAATGAGGTAATAAGTAAATTTGTATTTAATCTGACGGATGATTTTATAGTGGTCGTTTGAAAAATGACTATCATATTATTTTAATGATATATAATATGATCGGTTTATTTTTTCATGTTATAAAATGACCACAATTACTCTTATAATATCTACAATGCAAATATAAATTTTGAAAATTTTAATTCAACATAAAATAAATAATTTTTAAGAAACTATAAAATAAGAATAAAAATTACATAAATGAAACTAAAAATTTGGTAAATCAAAAAAAGTTGATAATACTATTTAATACCATTAATAATAAAGTAATATAATTTTTCTCAAAATAAAATAAAATAAAGTAATATAATTAATTACTTGGAATATGTAAATTATGAACTATATAATCATTAAAACGTTATGATAGTCATATTTCAAAAGACTAATGTAAAATTTTCATAATTTGACCGGATGTCTCAAAGATATAAATTACGGAATACCACTTGAGTCATTACGAAGTACCGTAATTGAGAAAGCGCTAGTAACCAAAAATTCATGTATAAAGTTGATTTATACTTATACAAGTACTGTTTTATGTTTTTTCTAATAAGACAAACACAGGTTAAGGATAAATACTCCATACGTAGTACTCCGTATCCCGTATGAGCACTCCTAGCAACGTAAGGGATTGTAATATTGTCGGGAGTCACATATTAAAAATATTGCAGCAGTACTGATCTGAATTTTTCACGCATGCACATCGTCAGATTTCGTGACCCAAATTTAATTTGCAAGTTAGGAAAAGTATTTATTCCAAGTAGTAATAAAAATCCAACAAAAAAACAAACCAAAGAATGAATAGGTCCATTCAATGGGCTTAATGAGTCAAACCTAAATGCCTTGTACGTTATTGGTCAACATTGTCAAACCAACGGTGTTCTCTTACCAACTTGCATGCATATATATAAGATAACGCCTCTTAACATGAAAAATCCATCTACAAACTCACATTTCTTCTCCTCTTATCACAACATACAAGAGACCCAAGTTCATAAAAATATTTTCATACTACATTTTATTCATCTCTTATACACTACTCCTCCATAAATACATGTTTATGGCTACATTGCAATCTTCATCAATATTGGCTTCAAGGCCTATTATTGGATCAGACCATGTTACACATTCTTTAATTCGTTCTATGGCTCCTAGCCTCCAAATTAGATCTGCCTTATCAACTCCTAAATTACCGAACAGTAAGGTTTTAAAAGAGTTGTCCTTGAAAAATACCACCTTCTTAAAGAAAAACACAAAAATAAACCTACCATTGGAGAACACAACTAGTCCTCAAGATGAAGTTAGTCGTGAGGATAGTGCAACGTTGGAAACCGTTAAGTTACATGTAATTTTGGAGGCTGTATTAGATAGGATAGAGATGCACCAAAATATAGGTGACCAACGTGATAATTGGAACACCTTGTTGTTAAACTCCCTTAACATGATCACCCTAACCGCGGCCACCATGGCCGGCATGGCAGGGTTCTCCGGTGAGCCTATCTTGGGGTTAAACGTAGCTTCAACCCTACTCTTTGCCGCAGGAACTGGCATTCTTTTGATAATGAACAAGATACAACCTTCTCAACTAGTTGAGGAGCAAAGGAACGCGGTGAGGTTGCTTAAGCAGCTTCGAACCAAGATCCAAACCATTCTTTCTCTTCAATCACCAACTCATGAAGACGTGGAGGATGCCATGGAGAAGGTGTTAGCCTTGGATAGAGCATACCCTCTTCCTCTTCTAGGCGCGATGCTAGAAAAGTTCCCCAACACATTCAAGCCAGCCATGTGGTGGCCTTCAAAGAAATCCATGACTCAAGAAAATGGCAATGATAGTAGTACAAAACAAAACTTGTTTGACAAGAAAGAGGGAATAGTGAATAATGGATGGACAAAGGAGTTGGAGGAGGAAATGAAACTAATTGCCGGAGTTATAGATAAGAGGGATACCGAAGATTATGTTAGACTAGGGAGCAAAGCATTGAAGTTTAACAAAACCCTTGCCATGTCCGGCCCAATCCTTATGGGGATTGCCACCATAGGGTCAGCTTTCGCGGGGCATGGTGGCCCATGGGGAGGACTTGTAGCGGGTGTTGCAGGGTCCTTAGCTAGTGTGGTGAACTCCATAGAGCATGGTGGACAAGTAGGGATGGTATATGAGATGTATAGGAATTGTGCTGGAACTTTTAACTTGTTAGAAGAGAAAATTGAGTCCACTTTACAAGAGATAGATCTAGGAAAAAGAGAAAATGGTGAGTTGTTCGAGATGAAGGTGGCTTTACATTTGGGAAGGAGCTTGTCCGAGCTTAGAGATTTTGCGGCAGCTACAAGCTCCTCTGGTTCATGTACAAGCGAGCTAGGGAGTCCCAAAGGCGAATTTGCTAGCAAGCTCATTTAAATTTCTATTGCAGTTTAATTAACTGTGTATATATAGCTAGCTACACAGCATAGTTTGATGATCATGTAGTGTATATAGAACTAGTTGATCAAGTGTTTAGCTAGCTTAGATAGGATCGAGATATTTATTCATTCTTTCATTGATTTATTAAGTTACGTTGTACACTATTGTATAGGCTGTACAATGAACTTTTACCAATTTTGTTTTACTTGGTAAAACATCAAAATTAATTTGTAGTTCATTCTTCGAATAATCTTGTAACCTACAAAGGTTTAAGTTAAAAGCATTGCAATAATAATACATTCTTTGATTTTAAATTCTTTTTTTCTTGTGTAAAGTGTAAGACCATCACCCTTTTATAATTAGGAACCTAAATTTTAAACAATAATTTCATTCCTTACTCATTCATGATAAAATTTAAATCAAAATATGATGTGAAAGATAATATACATTATAATACTCCGTATGGTACTACCAAATAAGCTCTTCACGCGACGAGCCTATGCTACGTACAAATAAATACTCCACATATATACTACATACAGAGTATGATTAAATATTTATAATTACACGGAAAAATAGAGGCCATATATATTAGAGCAAGCTTGACAGTATTGTTTTGTACAAGTAATTCATAAGAAAATTGCACCTTTTGTTAAAGCTTGCATGATAGCGTGAAAAGTGTAGTAACAAATACAGTATTATTGATCTAAAACATCTTAAAATATTGGAATATGTCATTGTCACTTTGAAAGGCTTAAAACAATGACAGGGAAATAAAGGAATGATAAATGATTAAAATATAATGGAGCCCCAAAAAAGTTAAAGTTTAAAATTTGACTAATGAGATATGATTCGCAAATTCTTTATTTATGTTTAGTTGTTTTGCCACTTAAAATGTTTGTACTCCGTAATATTGAAGTAATATAAGGAGTCTAAGGACTACACATCTCGTATACTTAACTGGTGAAATTTTGATCATGGAGTATATTTAACGGAGTCCACCATTAAATAAAAGAATTACAATCAACAAAATTCAACACTTTGCAAATCCAATTAAATCGATCTCGAAGCGATGGAGCGAGATCCAAAATTGATATAGTATATAAACATATTCCTAAGCCTGTAATCAAAAGCCTTTGAGTAAGTCTTTTAACATGATATTAGAGTAAACATGACACATAGGCAAAGGTTTAAATCTTAGATCATCCACGTCACCTTTCAAAGTGGCATTTATTTAATTTTGCGCTGGGTACGAAGAGCCCCAAAGCCGCTTCCTCATAAACTTGCTTCAAACTCAACGACTCTCGTGTGATCAAGAGGACGTAATAGAGTATATACTTAACATATTTCTAGGCCTTAACCGTTAGCTTAAGCTTTAAAATAATATTACCTTAATTGGCCTCCCACATCTAAAAAAGTCTAGCATGCACATTGATGTTACCTAAATTGTTTTAATTAATTGTGTTAATATAATGAAAATTGATCGAGAATCCTTATAGCTTAATATAATTATGTTCATATTCCTTGTCGTTTTTATTAAAGATAAGGTAAAAGCCTACATCAATCAGGAGATCGAGAGGAGAAATTCTTTTTAAAATAAGCTTAGTGAGAATTTAAGGGAGTCGTTGATAGATAATTGTTACATGGTATCGCGGGTGGGCCAAATGTGTTGGCTAAAGGATGGTGTTAAGCCATCAACCTTTTATATGTTTGATGTGGCACTTTTCCATTAGTTGAATGACTTGAATCTTGAATCTTGCATCAAGCTACATGGCATTCTATATGCTCATGCTACTAAAGCACTATCATGTAGGGGGCATGTACGTCAACTATATAGACCTAATTAAAGAAGTAAAGAACAGTTCAAAGTGCATGTTCTAAATTTTACTACGGAGTACATTAACATTGAACAAACCACATCTCTACAATTCTACAAAGATTATAATCCGTAATAGTTGAATATTAGATCATGAAAAAGTCTTTACACTTTACCCTAGAATTTAGTTTTGACGACCAAGTCAATAATTAATTTTATATTAAACTAGTCAAGATCCTCATATTTGACTAAGCTTCATTCCTATTTTTTATAGTTTTGTTCATTAGTTAGTTGTATAAATAATTAACAACCCCAACTAATTAATCTTCAATCATATTCGCCATTCATCAACAAATTAAACAACCAAAAAAACACAGAGAAAACCAAGATTAATATTCAATTTTAAGATCTTTTTAAACATGATTTCTTTACAAACATCCGCAAAAACTTTTGTTCCATCAAACAAATTCACCATAAAAAATGCAATTATTGGTCCTAAATACCTTAAATACCCAAAAATAACAGTCCCAAAACTACCAAATCAAGCTCAAAAACAAATATTCATCGATGATTTTAACAAGCTTACAAACCTCTCTTCAAAAGAAGCTGAACCAATCACCATCACAACGACGAAAAACACGAAAGAAGCCATCAAATTATATACAATCTTAGAAGCTATTTGTGATAGAATAGAAATGCATCAAAACATCGGTAACCAACGTGAGAATTGGAACTCATTGTTGTTAAATTCGGTTAACATGATCACCTTAACCGCGGTTACAATGGCCGGTCTAGCCGAGGCTAGTGGGCCTAATGGGTTAGGGTTAAAGGTGTCTTCAGCCTTACTCTTTGCTGCAGGCACCGGTATACTTTTGATAATGAACAAGATTCAACCATCTCAGTTGGTAGAAGAGCAAAGAAACGCGGTAAGGTTGTTCAAGAGGCTTCAAAACAACATCCAAACTACTCTTTCTATTCGAACACCAACTCAGGAAGACGTCGAGGAGGCCATGGAGAAGGTGTTAGCCTTGGATAGAGCGTACCCATTGCCTCTCCTAGGCGCCATGCTCGATAAGTACCCCGAGAGTTTAGAGCCTGCTATATGGTGGCCGTCTAAGAAACAATCAACTTCATCACTAAAACATAATTCTTCCAAAGGCAATGATGAGCAGAATGGATGGACTAGGGAATTGGAGGATGATATACGAGAAATCGTAGGCGTGACAAAGAACAAGGATGTTGAGGATTATGTTAGGTTAGGTAACAAGGCGTTGAAGTTGAGCAAAATGTTAGCTGTCTCGGGTCCACTTTTGACCGGTGTTGCAGCCGTGGGAGCTGCTTGTTTAGGCCATGGTGGACCGTGGGGAGGGATCGTGGCGGGTGTAGCGGGGTCTATGGCTGTTGCAGTGAATACTATAGAGCATGGAGGGCAAGTAGGAATGGTGTTTGAGATGTACAGAAATTGTGCTGGTTTTTTTAAGCTCTTGGAAGAAAATGTAGAGTCTACCTTAGAAGAAGGGGACTTACAAAAGAGAGAAAATGGTGAAGTTTTCGAGTTGAAGATGGCTTTGCATTTGGGTCGGAGCTTGTCTGAACTCCGAGAATTTGCCGATAAATCAAGAAGAAATGGAGGTTCTGTTGATGAGTTTGCTAGCAAGCTCTTCTAGTCTTTCTAGTCACCATGCATGCAATGGACATATATAGCTAGTAGCGTAGTAGTAAAATTGTAATTAAGAATTAATTCTTTCATTCTTTTATTTGTAAAAAGGTTAAATTGAAATTAATTGTAAATTAACATGACATTCTAAATCACTTCTACATAATTAGATGCAAAGATTTTAGCCATCACACTTTAATTTTAAAAGTTGAATTTGGACGTAGATGTATGTGATTATGTGGATACTAGTGTAAAATTGCACATTCAAATTCGTAATTTGAAATTTCTTCAAACCATGTTGCATTGTTACGAGAAGCCAATGATTGAATCTACAATTAAACTAAAACAAACGTTAGTAGGCTGTTTGATTTTGTTATTGGAAATTCTGTATAAAAATCTCGAATGTTAATGCACATGCACATATATTATGGAGCTATTCCATAATATACTCCCCCGTTTTATAATAATCGTAATATTTTAATCGACACATATGTCAATGCACAACTTTAACCATTAATATTTCTAATTACGTAGTACTCCGTATATATTATCAAGAAGTATAAAAGTTTGATCTAATGAAAATGTACATAAAGATTAATCCATCAAATTAAGTGTTGCGATTATCACGAAACAACAGGAGTAAAAAAAAAAATTCCTTTGTAATTTGTACTTGCAACGTATATATTTATTGAAAAACATAGTCATATATCTATCAAATTTTGTTAGATCCATCTTAGTGTGTACTTTATTAAAATTTATTTAGTATTTAGTAGTAATCCTAAAATTATTGAGGATGATTGTGTCATAATATTTTGGAATGTTAAGATTATTTACATTGATTATCATTAATCAAATAATCGTCAAGCTAGGCTAGTCTCGAGTAAGTTTGACTCGAATTTGGCCTGGTGTTGTTCGAGATCTTAATAAGCCACGCGTTGTAGCTATAATTGGCTTGGCTCACAAGTAATGTGAAGAAGAGAGACAACTAGGCTAATTAGACTAATTAGTTTTAGCTAAGAGACACAGTCAATCGAATATTTTATACTAGTACGTACTGTTACAAGTTATGAAAATTACGAAATTATATATAGTAGTAGTTATTAGCGAGGTGAAAACCGACCCAAACGGGTGAATCCGAATCGTTCCGAATTGTTTCGAAAAGGAACCGAATCGCTAAGAACCTGTTATTTTAAAACCGTAAACCGACTCGGCCCGATTTTTTAAAACCTGAAACTGAACCGATCCTAATGTTTGAGAACCGTTGTTAATGAACTTTACCCGTTATCAAGCCGAACTGATACAACCCGAAATCGAGAACAACCCGAACCGAGTACTTCCGAACCTGATAGCAACCCGACCCATTGTAAACCGAAACCGTTTAAACCCGACAAAAACCTGATAAACCCAAATCGTTTACAACCTGTAACTGGTTAAGATTGAACCATTTATAACCAGTAATAAGTTATGTCCGAACCGTTTACAACCCGTACCGGTTATAATCGAACTGTTTATAATCCGTAAGTCCGTAACCCATTATGACCATAGAGCTTTTTTTTTGGGTATATTTTATCAATAGTGAAACAAAAGGGTTTAATTTGAATTACAAAGTATTTATATTGAAAAAGTTTGGAATTTTGATGTCATTGAAACTCTTATGCTAAAATATTATCTTCCTCTAACGAGTAATGGCTTATGGAACACAATATTGTATTAAAAAAATAAAAATCTAAATCAAAAGCTAATTCTAGATTTGTTATTATTATTTGATCCTGAAAATCATTATACAAAAAAGGGACATAAATCTAAACAACTAATTAATACTGTATATGATCTACTGGAATAACTAATTAAAGAATATTGAGGATATACTAGAAGATATACGTTAACGAAACCCGTTTAAAATTGGCAAAACCAGTTGTCAAACCGACTGAGTTCAATTCGAACCGATTATGACCTGAACCGATTACAACCCGATATGTGTTGACCAAAAACCCGCTTTAAACTGACAAATTTTGTTTTTAAACCAATCGAATTTAACCCGAACCGATTATTAGAGCTGTCAAAAGTTGACCTGACCCGAAATACCGACTCAAACCCGACTATTAACCGACCCATCTGAACCCGAAAAAATGGTGACCCGAACCCGACCTGAAACCAACCCTAGACCCGAGTTGACCCGTGTATGTGAGACCCAAATCCGAACATGAACTGACCCGGAGATGACCCGACCCAAATGTAACCCGTAAATTATTGACCTGAACCGAACCCGACTTGAACCGAAATTGACCCAAACCCGTTTTAACCCCTAAAAACCCAAATTTAACCCAACTTGTTACTAACCTGACCTGAATTCAACTCGACCCGTTCCTAACCCGACCCGAATTTAACCTAACCTGTTACAAACCCGATCTGAAATCAATCCGACTTGTTATTGACCTGGCCCAAAATCAACCCGACTTGTTATTGACTTGACCCAAATTTTACTAGACCTATTACTAACCTGACCCAAAAATTCAACCCCGATCTGTTACTAACCCGACTCGAAATCAACATGACTTGTTATTGACCCAACCTAAATTCAACCCAAATTGTTCCTGACCTGATTTCAAATCACCTTAAATGCAATTTAGACCACATTATTATTGTTGATCAAAGCATTTTGCCTAGGGAGACCAAGTCGGTCCAGGCCAGCAAAAGAAAGGAGCATCATCCTCAAATTTAAGAGTTAAATATAGTATATATTTGTTGTATGGTCAAAGGAGATAATTATCTTCCTAAATTATAGAATATAGTTCCCTAGTATATTGCCATATATATTATAGTCAAAAGAAATAATTAGCTTGATAAAAATGATAATTATCTATTTATAATTAGTTGAACCCGAATACGACCTGACTTGGAAACGACCTGACCTAATTGTAACCTGCAAATTATTGACTTGAACATAACCCGACTTGACTTTGAGAATGACCCGACTTGAAAATGACCCAACCTGATTATAACGCGCCAATTATTGACTTGAACCGAACCCGACTTGAACCCGAGAATGACCCGAATTGAAAATGATCCAACCTGATTATAACCCACAAATTATTGACTTGAACTGAATCTGACTCAAACCCAAGAATGACCCGACCTTATTCTAACCCACAAATTATTGACTTAAACCGAACCCGACTCGAACCCGAGAATTACCCTATCCCGTGAAACCCGAATTAAACCCGACCTATTGTTCACCCGGTCAGAATGTAACCCGACTTGTTATTAACTTAACCTAAACCCGACCCAAACCCGATAAGAAGTATGACCCGATGTGACCCGACTCAAGCATGACCCAACCCAAACCCGACCCGCACAGGTTAAGGAATTAATCCGAATTGACCCGACCCACTCTTACCGACCAAAACCTGACCGGTTTACCCGAATTGACAACTCTACCCGAAACCTCCAAAATTTCTCAAAAAGCGTGGATATTAGCCGTCAATTTTGGAATTTTTTGACTTTTTTTCACCCCGAAATAAAAATTGCTGAAATGTTTACCATGGTCCCTAATACCCTCCGGGAGTCCAATTGGTTGGGTGGAACCATCCAATTTGCCTTTAAACAACCAATTTACCGGTTTACAACTTGCACCGATTTCATTAACTCAAGCTTACCACGAACATTTATGACAACATATAATGATCATATATGGATCCAAACGGCATTATATGACCACGAGGTGTATCCCCTAAAATCTCAATGCTTTTCGACACCGGGCCCCAAAACATTCAAAATTTCTCAAAAAGCGTGGATATTAGCTTTCAATTTTAGAATTTTTTTACTTTTTCGCCCGGATATAAAAACTGCTGAAATGTTTACCATGGTCCCAAATACCCTCCGAGAGTCCAATTGGGTGGGTGGAACCATCCAATTTGCCTTTAAACGACCAATTTACCGGTTTACAACCTACACCGATTTCATTAATTTAGGCCTACCACGAACATTTATGACAACAAATAATGATCATATATGGTTCCAAACGACATTATATGACCCCGAGATGTATTCCCTAGAATTTCAAGACTTTTCGACACCGGGCCTCGAAGACTCCAAAAATTCTCAAAAAACTTGGATATAGACTTCAATTTTTGAATTTTTTGACTTTTTTTCGCCCGAAAATAAAAATTGCCGAAATGTTTGTCATGGTCTCTAATACCCTCCGCGAGTCCAATTGGGTGGGTGAAACCATCAAATTTGCCTTTAAATGGCCAACTTACCGGTTTACAACTTGCGCCGATTTCATTAACTCAAGCATACCACAAACATTTATGAAAACATATAATGATCATATATGGTTCCAAACGACATTATATGACCATGAGATGTATCTCCTAAAATCTAAAGGTTTTTTGACACCGGACCGCGAAACCTCCAAAATTCCTCAAAAAGCGTGGGTATATGCCTTTAATTTTGGAATTTTTTGACATTTTTCTTGCCCGAAAATAAAAATTGTGAAATTTTTACCATGGTCCCTAATATCCTTCGGGAGTCCAATTGAGTGGGTGTATCAATCCAATTTGCCTTTAAACGACCAATTTACCGGTTTATAACTTGCACTGATTTCTTTAAATCAAGCCTACAACGAACATTTATGACACTTATAGTGATCATAAATGGTTCCAAACAATATTATATGACCATGAGATGTATCCCCTAAAATTTTAAAGCTTTCCGACACCATGCCTCGAAACCTCTAAAATTTCTCAAAAAGCGTGGATCTTAGCCTTCAATTTTGGAATTTTTTTGACTTTTTTTCTTTGAAAATTAAAATTGCCGAAATGTTTACCATGGTCCCTAATACCCTTCGGGAATCCAATTTGGTGGGTGGAACCATCCAATTTGCCTTTAAACGGCCAATTTATAGGTTTACAACTTGCACCGATTTCATTAACTCAAGCGTACCACTAACATCTATGATAACATAAAATGATAATATATGGTTCCAAACAGCATTATATGACCCCCAGATGTATTCCCTAAATCGTCAAGACTTTGCGACATCGGGCCCCGAAACTTCCAAAATTTTTCAAAAAGCAAGGACATTAGCCTTCAATTTTGGAAATTTTTGACTTTTTTTCGCCAGAAAATAAAAAATGCCGAAATGTTTACCATGTTCCCTAATATCCTCCGGTAGTCCAATTGGGTGGGTGAAACCATCTAATTTGCCTTTAAACGGCCAATTTACCGGTTTACAACTTACACCGATTTCATTAATTCAAGCCTACCACGAACATTTATGACAACAAATAGTGATCATATATGATTCTAAACGACATTATATGACCCCGAGATGTATTCTCTAGAATCTCAAGGCTTTTCGATACCGGGCCCCGAAACCTCCAAAATTCTCAAAAAGCGTGGATATTAGCCTTTAATTTTGGAATTTTTAGACTTTTTTTCACCCGGAAATAATAATTTCCGAAATGTTTACCATGGTTCCTAATGCCCTTCGGAAGTCCAATTGGGTGGGTGGAACCATCCAATTAACCTTTAAACGGCCTATTTACCGGTTTATAACTTGCACCGATTTCATTATCTCAAGCCTACCACGAACATTTATGACAATAAATAATGATCATATATGGTTCCAAACGGCATTAAACGACCTCGAGATGTATCCCCTAGAATTTTAAGACTTTTCGACACCAGGGCCAAAATTCTCCAAAATTTCTCAAAAAGCGTGGATATTAGCCTTCAATTTTGAAATTTTTGACTTTTTTCGCCCGAAAATAAAAATTGCCGAAATGTTTACCATGGTCCCTAATACCGTCTGGGAGTCTCATTAGGGGGGTGGAACCATCCAATTTGCCTTTAAACGACCAATTTACCGGTTTACAACTTGCACCGATTTCATTAACTCAAGTCTACCACGAACATTTATGACAACAAATAATGATCATATATGGTTCCAAACAGCATTATATGACCCCGAGATGTATCCCCTATAATTTCAAGACTTTTCGACATTAGGCCCCGAAACCTCCAAAATTTCTCAAAAAGCGTGGATATATTAGCCTTCAATTTTGGAATTTTTTTGACTTTTTTCGCCCGAAAATAAAAATTACCGAAATGTTTACCATGGTCCCTAATACCTTTGGGAGTCCAATTGGGTGTGTGGAACCATTCAATTTGCTTTTAAACGGCCAATTTACCGGTTTACAACTTGCACCAATTTACCGGTTTACAACGGCCAATTTAATTAACTTGCACCGAACCCGACTTGAACCGAAATTGACCCAAATTCGTTTTAACCCGTCAAAACACGAATTTAACCCGACTTGTTACTAACTTGACCTGAATTCAACCCGACCCGAATTTAACCCAACCTGTTACAAACTTGACCCGAAATCAACCCGACTTGTTATTGACCTGACCCAAATTCAACCCGACTTGTTATTGACCTGACCAGAATTTTACCATACCTATTACTTACCCAACCCAAAATACCCGATCTGTTACTAACCCGACTCGAATTTAACACGACTTGTTATTGACCCAACCTAAATTCAACCCACATTGTTCCTTACCCGATGTCAAATCACCTTAAATGCAATTTAGACCACCTTATTATTGTTGATCAAAACATTTTATCTTGGGAGACCAAGTCGGTCCAGGCCAGCAAAAGAAAGGAGCATCATCCTCAAATTTAAGAGTTAAATATAATATATATTTGTTATATGGTCAAAGGAGATAATTATCTTCCTAAATTATAGACTATAGTTCCCTAGTATATTGCCATATATATTATAGTCAAAGGAAATAATTATCTTGATAAAAATGATAATTATCTATTTATAGTTAGTTGAATCCGAATATGACCTGACTTGGAAATGACCCGACCTGATTGTAACCTGCAAATTATTGACTTGAATGTAACTCGACTTCAATCCGAGAATGACCCGACTTGGAAATGACCCAACCTAATTATATCCCGCAAATTATTGACTTGAACCGAACCCGACTTGAACCCGAGAATGACCCGACTTGAACCCGAGAATGACCCGACTTGAAAATGACCCGACTTGGTTATAATCCGTAAATTATTGACTTGAACCGAACCCGACTCAAACCCGAGAATGACCCGACCTGATTCTAACCTGCAAATTATTGACTTGAACCAAACCCGACTAGAACCTGAGAATTATCCTAACCCGTGAAAACCCGAATTAAACCCGACCTATTGTTCACCCGACCCGAATGTAACCTGACCTGTTATTAACCCGACCTAAACCCGACCCAAACCCGATAAGAAGTATGACCCAACGTGACCCGACTCAAGCATGACCCAACCCAAACCCGACCCGCATAGGTTATGGAATTAATCTGAATTGACCCGACCCGTTTACCCGAATTGACAGCTCTACCGATTATGACCTGAACCAATTATAATTCGATCCGATTAGAAACTGTAATAAAAATAAACCAAACCGACCCGAAATTATTTAAAACCGACCCGGACTGACCCGATAATAATTCCAACCCGTTAAAAACCGACCCGTTATAAACCGAAAATCGATAAATCGAACCCAAAACTGAACTGAAAACCCGATGGACACCCCTAGTAGTTATCAATCAAGTACCTAATTAACGGATTAGTCTAATTAATTATTTATGTCCTAATTTAAATGATTTAAAAATTAAAAAAAAAATCAGGTATGTTTGGGTCAATTATTGAAGTCATATATTCATATTCAACTTAGGTCAGTTTGAGTCAATTTATTTGGGTTAAAATCAATTTTGGCTAATTCGTGTTTTTGTTTAAGGGTATGATTGTTTCATATAATTTAATCTTATTATTTAGAAAAATATAAATTCTGATAATTTCTAATAAAGTTAAATTAAATAAGATAAGTTTAGATAATACAAAATAAAATAAGTTTAGATAATATTAAACAAGTAAAATAAGTTTAGACAAATTAAGTTCAAAAATTTTATAAGTAGTATAAAACAAGTGAAGACTAAACAAAAATTTCAAATAATTTTAAAAAAATAAGTTTAAATAAAATAAAATAATTTCATACAATATTATATTAATTAACCAAAGTATTTACCAAACGGATTAATTTCAAGTGCAAACCAAGTATTAGATTGGGTAAATAGGTAAGAGTCAATATTGTTAAGTCTAAAAATCCCTCTTACAAAATGACAAAAAATCGAACTGATAGCCAACATAGCTATTGTTTACTGTATCTCTATTTTATTTTTACTACTTAAGTCGAGTCTTTTAGGTCTATAATCATATTGAAACATATACACCTCCATGCCCATTTCCAAGCACTAACGTGTCAAATATAAGCTAAGACCTTGGTATGATGGCAATTAATTGTAATTATATAGTCTCAAAGTATTTACTTGAAGTCTCAAACTTAGAAGTAAGAACAAATCAAAATGTTTAATTTTATACCAATTACCCCCTCAAATTGAACGTTGAAGAGACCAAACCAAAGCCCCCTCCCTCAAACCCAAATAAATGAATAATTGAATTCATTAAATATATGAAAAAGTCTAACCTATCATAGCTCATTGGCCAAGTCAATTAATCCAATTTGTGCTACTAGTCAACATCTCAAAAGTTGGCCCACTTTTATTTTTTCTTTTTTATCTTTGATGAACCATGAGTATAAATAACAACCCCAATCCACCATCATAAATCATAAACATATACAATTAAAGTACAAAAGCAACCAAACCATCAAAAAAATTCAGAGAAAAACTAGACCATTTTTTTTTTTCCAACTTTTATATATAATATTTATACACAAAAACAAGATTCAATCTCAAGATCTTCAAACAACATGGTTGCCTTACAAACATCAACAACAACTCTTTCGACATCATCAATAAACTCGGTTTCTTCAAACAAATCAATGATCACAAGTTCAATAAGTGGTCCAAAATACTTAAGGTACCCAAAAATTACAGTCCCAAAACTACCAAATCATGCTCAAAAACAGCACCTTATTGAACAGCTTGATAAGCTTACAAATCTTCCTTTAAGAGAAGCGAAACCAATTACCATAACAACCACGAAAAACACGAAAGAAGCCATCAAATTATATACAATCTTAGAAGCCGTTAGTGATAGAATAGAAATGCATCAAAACATCGGTAACCAACGTGAGAATTGGAACTCATTGCTGTTAAACTCGGTTAACATGATCACCTTAACCGCGGTTACAATGGCTGGTCTAGCCGAGGCTAGTGAGCCTCACGGGTTAGGATTGAAGGTTTCTTCAGCGTTACTCTTTGCTGCAGGCACCGGGATCTTATTGATTATGAATAAGATCCAACCTTCTCAGCTAGTTGAGGAGCAAAGGAACGCAGTAAGGTTGTTCAAGCAGCTAAAAACTAAAATCCAAACCACATTTTCTCTTCGAACTCCAACTCAAGAAGATGTTGAGGAGGCCTTGGCAAAGGTGTTAGCCTTGGATAGAGCGTACCCATTGCCTCTCATAGGCGCAATGCTCGATAAGTACCCCGAGAGTTTAGAGCCAGCTGTATGGTGGCCGTCTAAGAAACAATCAACTTCATCACTAAAACATAATTCTTCCAAAGGTAATGATGAGCAGAATGGATGGACTAAGGAATTGGAGGATGATATACGAGAAATCATAGGCGTGACAAAGAGCAGGGATGTTGAGGATTATGTTAGGTTAGGTAACAAGGCGTTGAAGTTGAGCAAAATGTTGGCTGTCTCAGGTCCAATTTTGACAGGTATCGCGACTGTTGGAGCTGCTTGTGTAGGTCAAGGTGGACCGTGGGGTGGTCTTGTTGCAGCTGTCGCCGGGTCAATGGCTGCTGCTGTGAACACCATTGAGCATGGAGGGCAAGTAGGGATGGTATTTGAGATGTACAGAAATTGTGCTGGTTTCTTTAAGCTCTTGGAAGAGACTGTAGAGTCTACCTTAGAAGAAGGGGACTTACAAAAGAGAGAAAATGGTGAGGTTTTCGAGTTGAAGATGGCTCTGCATTTGGGTCGGAGCTTGTCTGAACTCAGGGAATTCGCCGATAAATCAAGAAGGAATGGAGGTTGTGTGGATGAATTTGCAAGCAAGCTGTTTTGATCATGCATATAATGGTAGTGAAAATAGTACAGTAATTAGGAAATTCTTTCATTCTTTCATCAGTTCAAAGTTTAGATGATTCCTTAATAGTGTATAGGCTAGTTTAGGTAATCTTGTACATGTAGTACTGAACATGACATTGTATAGTCTAAGTACAGTAATTAATAACATATTCTTTCATTCTTTTAACAGTTCATTATTTGAGTCTTGTAAAACTGTATGCTTCGTATTTTTAAAAACTGCATTGCTACCAATTTAGCTAACACAATCACTAATGATTCTTTAGCAGCTTACCATATACCAAGTCCTCATAATCCATGTCACCGTTATAACTAGGCATCCATTTATAAAAGCCTTAAGACAAAACATTCCAAAAGACTATTAGGCTCGAATTGAATGTATGTCTAAAAATGGAGCCAAAATTATACTTGTATATAGTTAGGCTAGGCAAATTTGGTCGGACGTGATCAAGTCTACTTTCATCCTAGTTGTACCATCCAAAATAAATTGACCCTATTTTCAAATGAATAAACAATGGATCTCTTATGAAAATAAATTCTCATTATTTGTTAGGTTGTTATACTCGGAAAGACTATATTAGAATAATCAAACCCATATTACTCGATCACTAAACGAAAATCTCTAGATGACCCAATTCGATCTGAATAAACCCAAACACATAATTAATGTTTATGATAGTAACCTCTATTATATAAATCAAGGTGTGAAGTACTGCTATATTGGTGTCTTCTTAAAAGACAATGAATGTCCTTAATTTCATTTCTCTTTATATAAATGATTAATGTAGGTAAGTTTAGAAACTTAAAACACACATCACGTGCATATAAATGTAGTTATTGCATGTATTAAAGTAAGTATAAATAAATCCACTGAACATAAACCAAAAATTAAACTGAACGAATATTACTCTATCTTAACCCGATTCGAACCACCTATTTGCCACCATAAGCTCTAACATTTTACATTTTGTACTTTCCTATGGCTCTCTAGTCTCAATGCCAACAACAACAAAAATACTTTAAAATAAAATAAGAGCCCCTGAGCCGCCCAAACGAAACACCCAGAAATAGTATTGCCCCGCATTACTCTTCTCCATCCCTCTCCTCTTCTCTCTCTCTTTTTCTCTTTTCATTCATCTGCATTTCTCACCCAGAAAAACCAGAGAATTTCATAACAAACAATTGAATAAAGATGATACATCTTCTATACACTGTAATCTTCATTGAAGCAGCCATAATTTTGCTGCTACTTTTCAAAACTCCATTAAGAAAGCTTGTAATTGCTGTTCTTGACAAAATCAAACGTGGGCGTGGTCCAATTGTCATCAAAACTGTCTCTGCTACAATTGCCATCGTTCTCTTTTCCACCATTTATAGCACTCTTAAGATCCAACGTCGCGCTATTGGGGAAGATGGTGGGCCCGATACTCTCAATCCCACTGATCAAGTCATCTTTTCCAGGCATCTTCTTGAAGCTTCTCTTATGGGTATTCTTCAATTCTCTTCATTTCTCATCTAATTTTTTTGGGTTCATTTTGATTTTGTCCTGTTTTGGTATTTGCATTGAATTTTGATGATTTTTTGGGATTAATTTTTGGGTTATTGATGAATGTCCTATTGATTAGGGTTGGTTTGATTAATTTTTGAATTTTGTGTTTGGTTGAATTGTGAAATATTGCACCTTTTTCGAAGATATTTTGGTGGGTATTGATCACAATTGTGTCTTTTTGTCCCAATTATTTTTGGGTCGGTTTAGATTTTTATTTTTTTTGCCCATAATACTGTATTTGGCTTAAAAACTTTGGGTTGTGGGTTTTCTGAATGTGGAATTTGTTGTTATCAAAATTGAATTTGGCTATAATATTGAAGATTCTAGTTAATGCCTCATTTGGTGTTGCTATCCTATTAATTTGAGAAATTGATTGATTTGCTATGTTTTAGCAAAAGATTGCCAATGCTATTTGCACTTCGTATTATACTTCTATGTTGTGTAGTATATCGTTTTGTTCCTTTTTATAATTCAAATGATTGAATGAATTCTCCATTAGTTTGTTTTCCAAATATCGAATTCAAAAATCAGGCTGGTTTTGTTTTGTTTAAAGTAAGTAGAAACATCTCTTTAATACTGCTGTATGGATGGAATTCAGGAGAACAATGTGTTGTCATTCTCTATGGTTTAGTGCAACATATTGCGATTGCTAAGATGCCAAAGAGAGACAGACAAGGCTATGAATGCCAGTCATTATTGAAGATGGAGTTTGACATTCTCTATGGCATTCTTCTTGCAAAGTTACCTCCTCGATCAATTTCTAGCTTAGTATTGGAATTGCAATTGGAATTTAGTGTGGTATCTTAATATACAATACAAAGTATAAGTTATTAGATTACCTTTGCTTCATGTCCTTGATTGTTCCAAACAAAATTATTCAGGATATGGGGTTTCTAACTTTCTATATGTGTTTTGCTGTTACAGTTTGTTGGACTTATTAGCTTAGTTGATAGCTTTTTTAGGACAATCTTAAGTGATTTCATATAGAGTACCATTTCATTATTCAAGTTCTCTCGTTGTAGATTACTAAATGTAATATTCACTTTGCATCTAAGCCCACAGTTGTCTTTGATTGCTGCAGGATTCATATTGTTTCTTGCACTAATGATCGATCGTCTGCACCACTACATCAGAGAACTTCGTTTGAGGAGGAAGACCATGGAGGCTGTGAAGCGGAATGACATGAAATCTGCTGGCCCTAGCTCTGAGGAATTAAAAGCCAGAGAGCAGCAGGTAGACACATTTAAAGATATGATTAGGCAGCTGGAATCAGATCTTGAAAGCAAGGTTAAGGAAGCAAGTACATCAGAAGCTACTGTTGAGGCTCTTAGGAAGCAATCTGAGGGGCTACTTCTTGAATATGATCGTTTGTTAGAAGAAAATCAAGAACTTCGGAATCAATTGCAGACGCTGGACCACAAAATTTCACTTTCCACTGGCAAGAAGGACTCATAATGAATACTTTGCAACCCCCTGTTAAAGATTTTGTAGGTTCCTTGGTCTTCCTTCGAAGTCACACAAGTTTTTGATTTTTTCCATTATACTTTACGCCATTGTGCCACTTGAGAGAGCAAGATATAGGACAAGAAATACTGACACAGGAAGGAATACAAATAGAGTAATTCTGAAGTGTGTGTTTGCTCATCACCCCAGTATGCATAGGCTTTTGATAGTTTTTCTTCATTTCTTTTTCTGTCAAAAAATTTCTATTCATTTATATGTTTATTGATACATAGAGTTCTGTTACTTCAATCTTCCAGTTTGTCAGACTCTGTTATGCTTGTGCTTTCTTCGATCTAGAAGAGATTCTCAACTTACTAATCTATTGAGATTGATGAATTTTTATCACCTATTTGCTGCTGCCTCATTTTTTTTCTGTATAATCTTCATGGCTTAGCAGATGAATTTCGTTTCTGTATAGAATACTGTGAATCTTTGGATACAATGCTTAGGGGTTTGATGACCAATTCATATTTGTATCTTTGAATTATTGAATTGTCTTGAGAAGGGTGCGAATTAGATTGCTGATAGTACTTGAGGAGAAATTCCCCTGGGATTATATATGGGAATTATTCACCTATGTTTGTCAAGCATGCATGTAACTCTGCCAAATTTGTGCCCAATGCATAAAGGCTTGCCGATGGATATGATTTAAGACATGGATTGTTTACGTTAACAGTATTTATCGAGCCATAGGATCATTTTCGCGAAGCAGCTTAGCAACATTGAGCACAGTAAACAACAGCAGTCCGATGAAAACTAGGAGTGAGAGTCCTGAGGTTATGAGCATCAAAGCTGCTGCTGCATGGCTCTTTACCTCCTGTGCATACTCTGCAGATGCAAGAGCTAGCATGGTTAGCGGGAACGAGTATGCCCACCATACGATGTTATACTTCCTCATTGATTTCTTGAATAAGGTTGGTCTGCTCACCTGAAATACAAGCCAAAGGATTGAGGTCAGTATATTATAAAAACATATTATGATTTTCTGTTTGCTTTTATTTCAAATTAAATGACGAATGTTCTGATCTATTTACATCAGATGTTTCAGCTTTAAGAAAGGTTAACTTATCTCCAGCTGTAATTAAGTTTCCACTAACATAAGACAAAATAAAGATTATGTTCTTGATTAGCATGTACATATAAACTATACGTGTATTACTACTGCCTTAATCTGTCTTTTTGCTTCTAATTTGAATGATTCCATAAATCATGTTTAAGTCAATGTATATTACGGCCTGTGCACGCAGTGTTAATTAGATTGCTTCTTTTTCTCAAATTTTATAATATTGTATCCTTCTTTGTTAATCTTTAATTAGTCAAGTGCTATGACCGGTTGGTGAAAGTTTGTTCGGTATCACTGCTAGTCGTCGTTAGTGGTTCTTTTTGTTATAATTAACTTGATTTTCTGTTTCCTGAGCCTGTGGATGCAAGGCTTTCCAACCTGCAAGGCTGCAAGATCTGTCTTTGAACCATACGGTCGCTCTTCGGTTGCCCTGCCTTTCCAATCCACAATAGGATCACTGAAAGATGAGACGTGGGCAGTAGAGCAGCACCTATACATACAGTTGTCCCTTCCTGTTAAGAAATCTTCATAACCTAGAGAAGTAAAAAAATTACCAATGATGCAAAGAGGAAGAGTGAGAGGTAGAATAGCATCTTTGATTCAGTATCGTACGATCCGGAGATAGAGCTCCAAGCCAAGCTAGCCATGCTTGGGACTGCGAGGAAGAGGAAGAAAACAGGACGGAGCATGGCAGGAAGGCGGTCTCTACCAGACAACCGTTGGTAAAGTGTGACGAATAGCACCAAGTAGTGAGCCATCCCTAAAGAGAACATGCACACTGCACTTTCCTTCCATCCCATTTGAGCCGCAGCCCTAGCCCCTACTAGATTTCCTAGGACCGATAATTGGCTTGTAGGGTTTGCCACCATCGAGAGGAACTTCTTCTCGGTGGTGAACCATTGACCATAGATTTTTACATCGAGGGCTATGATTGGGATGGAAAATGCCCACCAGAGGATTAGATGGGGGATGGTCTTTGGAGCAATGGCGATAGGGGTGGATTGGAGGAGGAGAAGCCAAGAGGTCCATGGGGCGTAAAGGTAATTCACATCCACATGGTGTGAGAGCTCTACTTTCACCAAGTGGAAGTGAAAGAAGCATCGAAGGACATAGAAGGAGGAGAGTAATGTTAGGATTAACAGAGAGATGCACCATAAGAAAAAGGATATCGTCGATGGGAGGTTGTGAAAGACATCTAGAAGAGGCGGTGGCTTGTCACTAGTACCATGATTGTGGTTAGTAGTTTGGAGAAGCATTTTCAATAGGAGTGCTTGGCTTCCAAAAGCAAGGCTGATTCTAAAATACCCTGCATGGAGTCGAGCTAGAATGGGAGACAACGATTTCCTCGAGGAGAACGAAGGGTTAGAATTTGATCGCGGAGCTTTAGTAGTGGTGTTGGCGATAGTGGTGGAAGAATCGATAACTAGCTGAATAGAAGGGTGTTGTAGCTCGCTACCGGACATTTTGTTGTATGGCGAAATTTAGAGGTTTATGTTTTGTTCTATTGCTTAGATGGGTGTTTATATAAGCAAACAAATATAGGGTTAAGATTATGACAAAGAGTATCTTTCTAGATAGTGACTAGGAAAAATCAAACCGATGTTCTCCCTCTTAGTTGGTACTTCAATATTTTCTGCATGATATGATATGTTACGTAACATTATTGTAAATTATGAGTATAGTATACAGCAAGTAATTGAACAAAGTATATATGCACCTTGGAGCTATTTGAGTTTGAAATGTGGGGGTTTGATTGTAATTTTCATCGAAGTCAAAATGTTTTTAAATGCTTAAATTATTGAAGTCAAACAATTTAGAAACTATAAAACTTGAGGAATCTTGAAAAGTTTGAAAGAATAGTACAAATTAGACATATGATTAAAGTTTCAAAGCACGTCCATATATGTTCCTCATGTATTGAAGGGATGTAAGGTTGGTCAAGCTCCTACCACAATAGGTTGTATTACCGCAGTTAATTTATTGCAATGCTTTAAAAAAAAAAAAAAAAAAAAAAAAACTGGCTTAATAGATTAGGCTTACATCCTTACCAGAATGTTCTGTCGACCAGTTACTTTCATAACTTGGCGCATTACTTACATGTAAGTTGAGAATAATTTTTTTTCAAAATCTTCTTCGTATATCAAGTTAATTTCCATAGTGGTGTGTTTAGTCTAATTAATTACCTACTCTACTTTAACATACTCAAATGAGGTGATTTACACGTTAGAACACAACTCATTAAATCCAGCTAATTCGATCAAATTGTAAATTGTAAATTGAATGGTAAAAGTATTTTATAGAGAATAAAAGAGTTCATGATGAGTAGACAAAACTTATAGACTAATAAAAGAAGCAATGAAGGCTAACTTTTCGTGTACAATTTCAAAAATACAGCTTTGTGATCAAAATTCCTTTTGTATTTTAATTAGTTGGTACATAATTTTCATTATTAAAACATTAGCTAAATTGATTCATATGTATCATTTCATTAAATTTATGTAGTGGCGTATTATAAAAAGCTAAGCATATTAGAAAAAATTTTAAATTGTTTTTTCGTCTTTTCTAAACAAAAGTAAATACTCCATATTACATGTACTATTAATTCGCTTTAGAGGGAGTAGTTGAGTAATTAAAACCGCATCTCACCAAGTCATAACAAATGGAGTACTTCTACCGTTCTACGTACTTAATTAGTTAAAGACTTCATATTCTTTGCACCTTTTAACTAATTTGGTCGTTGTAATAATGTTCCTACATCTACTCAATTGTATTACTGGAGACAAATGAGTCTTTCAAATATGTTCGATTTAGGTTGATTTACGTGTCACTTAGTTCGTATATCATTATATTCTCTGGTAATAATGTGATCCTAAATATATATACAAGTATTAACCATTTCTTCAATAATTATTGTAACTATAAACATATACCTGAAATGGTGAAACATATGCAATAATTAGATATATAGCTAGGATGATGGATTATCATTTAATCTAACAAAAACAAAATACTTCACATGCAAAATTTACGATGAGGAGTTATTTTCAGTGTACAACAAGACGCCTATAAAAATGATGTAATTTATCATACAAAAATATCAAAATTATACAAGAATAAACATTATTACATTGAATATATACTTACTACCCAATACTTTATTAACTTAACTAGCTAGCGAACATCCACAATAGTCGAATGCTTACTCGATTGCATTATGCCCTAAAATTAATAACAGAAACTACTTTGTTTAGGAATATATAGGTGAACCACCAATAAACCAGTGGCTTTGCAAGTTGCTTGAGTGAAACCGTGACTACGACTAGAAAAGCTGAAGTAAAGGTAAAGAAAAACAAACCAATGGTTTACAATTACAAAGCATAATGACTCTATATGGTAAAGAGGCAAAATAAAGAACCCTTGGTATTTTTCCTACTATCATAAAAGTATAATGTGTGGTAAACTTTCATCTTTGCTAATTGCTCCTAATTAGTGGAGTTTCAATGGTTGTTAACTTTGACGTACTCGTGTATTACATAATTAGTATAAACCCTATTATATCTATCCTATTAATTTGAATATTTTAATAATGTATATAAAAGCAAAATATATATCTATGATAATACAATTTTTGATATGAGTAATGCACTCACTACTTACATAGAAAACATTCGAATAACTAAGGTAAAAGAATTATACTTTGTATTAAAACTACGGTGCTTTTTTCTGTGTGGCTAGCCACATTGTGCGGCTAGGGTTACTTATTAAAGGGTTACTCAATCGGTCATGAATTACTTATAAAGATTACTTATTTAGGGGTTATTTAGTCGGTCAGAGGTTACTTATTCAAAGATTACTTAGTCGGTCAAATGTTACTTATAAAGATTACTTATTTTGAGGTTACTTATAAATAACCCCAAAATAAGTAACTCTGGCCACACGGTGTGGCCAGCCACATATAAACATTTGTGTTAAAACAAACTCAAAAACAACAACAATAAAAAAATGATAAATTTTGAATAACGAAAGTAACATAAAAAGTATGACGTACGTTTATATGTCAAATGCTAATGCTGTTACATGGTCTTTTAATGAGTTGGACAACTTCCTTTTGTGGATGTTGTTTGAAAAGGAGACACAAACTTTGGTTAAATTTGGTTTATGTATGTATTCAACTTTATATTATTTTGGCGTTATTGATCAATTCATGTAATATGACCCTTTGTTGCTAAAGAAAGTTAGTTGCCAAGATGAAGTAACAAAATTAAAGTAAATTGTATGGTCGTTACCTAAGGTAGCTAACTAGTTAGGGAGTACGGCATACAATATTTTGGTACTCAATTTATTCATGTATTCGTTCCTAAAGCTAAGGTTTATGCTTTACATGAGTTTACATCTCATTTAGAATATAAGAATATTCCATTCTAAAAACAATCGTACGTAGAGGTTGATCGATTGATATTTTCGACTAAGATACATTGATCAACTTGCTTGTTTAATTTGCATTAGATTCCTTACAAGATTCATTGCCATTAGAGGTTGATCGATAGGCTGGGTGGCAATGATATGAGGGTGATATTAGTTACGTACATGGTTTTAAGAATCACAATTCGAATTACCAAATGCAATAGTATAATATATGTTACGCGATATTAATTGTTTACTAAGAACTTAATTCTAAAAAATATTGTCCGTAAGATGCTAGCAACCCTAAGCTACCGAAATTGGCAAGAAATTACTCGAAAAATTTTCTTCATAACATTGATGACATAAGATTATACAATTACAAGTAAAATCACATTTTATAAAATAACTATACATGCTACAAATTGTATCTCTACAACATTTTAACACATCAAAACTAACAAATGGAAGGTTCTGCTCAATGGATGAGCATAATAACCCAACTAATAGAATAATATTTCTACTTGTCCTATTGGGCTTGAAATTTTGGGCCAATGTAAGGTCCAGCCCACTAGTAACATCTTCTGTTACATCAGTAGCTTTGTTGCTTCTAACTGTGATCCAATCTTCATCACAGGCCCAATTAGGAAATTCATCCCAAGCTGAATTTTCCATCAAATCCTTTATTCTCTCAATTGGAGACTTGTTGGATTCTTCTTGGGCCTCATTTTTCTGGGCTGAATTCGATATCTCCCAAATTCCTTGGTCCAATATGCTGGTTGGAGAGTCTGAAATAGGCCCAAGGTCTGGCCCAATATCTATTACAAAAGGATGCTTAAGGAGTTCAGCAACTGACCACCTTTCTTTTGGGTCTCTCTTCAAGCATTTACACAAAAAGTCCTTGGCTTGATCCGACAAAAGGCCCGGTATTTCGGGCATCGAACCCGAAAACCCGATATGATAGAGGGCTGAAAATGGGTCTTGGCTGATATTGGGCCATGGACTCAGCCCAGTAGCCATTTCAAAAACAGTACAGCCCAAAGCCCAAACATCGGCTGGGTAGCTTTGCTGTTCGCCACGTGCCACCTCAGGAGCCATGTACATTGGGGTCCCACTTATCTCCGTAATGGACGAATTGAATCCAGCCATGTCATCAACCTGCTTGCAACACCCAAAGTCCCCAATTTTCACCCCTTCACTTGTTACCAAAATGTTAGCACCCTTAATATCACAATGTACCATACCTTTAAAATGTAGGTACTCTAGACCTCGGAGAATTTCGCTGGTATACCGTCTTACTAAGGGATCGCTTAGGCCACCGCCTTTTTTCTGAATTGCATCAACAAGTGTACCACAAGAGGCATACTCTAGGAAAATATTGTACAAGACCTTACCATTCTCAAGAGTAACATCATACCCTTTGTACTCGATAATTCGATTACATCTCAATCTTGAATGAATTTCTTGCTCCTTTCGAAGGGCATTTGACCTCAAGTACTCAATAGACTTGACCGCGAGTAATTCTCCATTAGGGAGGCACTTTCCTAGGGAGACAACAGCCGAGGAGCCATGGCCAATGGCCTTACCTCTACTCCATTTCATTGCAAGCTAGCTAATAGGCTTTGTAGGAGGAATTCAAACAAGTTTTTTCTTTTCAAAGAAAGAGAGAGCAATTATGATTTTTGTGGCGTTGGTTAAGGTTTGTTGTGAGATCCAATTCAAGTGATCATTTATATATTAAGAATTTGGTTGAAAAGAGAATATTAAATTAATGATATTAATTAGTAATTATTTTGTCCAATGAGTGCCGTTCTTTTCTACTATACTCTATCCAAAATATGACGGCTCCTTTTAAATTTGAAGGGATCTTCACATGCCAAAAGCAAAGAATAAAACATAGGAGACGAATTGGAAGAATAGCATATTTAACATGGTTTAGGACGGCGGAAATTTAATTATTTTTTATTAGTTTATAACAAAAATATTTGCCCTTTTAAAAATTATGTTTAATGAAATAGAAAAAATATTTTCAAGTACTCGTACATATTTTCATACAAGTAAAAAGAAAATAAAATATACCAATTGTAAAAGTTATGCAAGTATTAACATGCAAACCAAGACTTGAGTATGCAAAGGTGTTACCTCATTGGATAGCACAAGCTAAGAGAATATACTTTTGATTTATCAATGTTATTGGCTTTAATTATTAATTAAGAAACCAACATGATTGAAATTTCAAATTAGTTTACAATAAAATTGTGCTTATTCTTTTAGCACCTCAATCTAGATTGAATTATGAGTAGAAGGATTAATTTTGAATAGATGAGTTGTAACATTTTTTTTTTTTTAACAACTTAATTTACATGTAAGTCCTATGTATGTAACATGAAAATAATAATTCTTGTAGTCACAATATATTTAAAAAGTGACTTGAGTTGAACTCTCATAAGACACGTCACATAAACTTATAAAAAGAATCACTCTGGTGATATGATAAGTAACTCCGTTATTATAACGTCCTCGTTGGTACCCTAGCCTCGTACCATCGAGGACTTTGTCTAGATTTAACATATAAGAGAGCCAATTTTGTGGGGTTAGGCAGGTGCATGGAGCCAAGGCGCGGTTGCTTATACAAGTGAATGATACTCCTCATTGGATTTCTCACATGGCGGCACGTGAGCACGTGCTATGAGAGCTACGGCCAGATGACCTGAATCTATGTTGAAAATATTTCAGCTTCTAGCTGTACGTCCAAAAATAAAATGAAAACCATAGATTATATCCTGTATAATTGGTACGACTTCTTATATTATAATCCTGATGATAATTATTTGTGCATTGTATTATCATTAGATGGCTTGATTTGAGGGAATAATTAGAGGTAAAAAAATGGTCCTAGGATATTAGAATAGACTGATTTGCGAAAGTCTATGTGTTAGATAATTTAAACTATATTATTATTAGTCTTCTAATCATTAGGATTAAAAGTTTAAAACTATCACTGTTTCTTAAGATTAATTAACATGCAACGAATTTAGACTTGAATGTTTATTATATGTCTGTACACTATAGTACAAGTAGCTGCCAACAATATAATACTATTACGTACAAATGATGGCAATTCGACTATATTTAACGCGGTTTACTTTATTTAAATTAGCTATAGTTCTATTGTTTGATTTTGAATAATGGTACACTTTATTATGAGTGTAATTTGTAATGACCTTCTTTTCAAGTCAAGAAATACGTTTTTTTCCCAATAACTCGTAGTGCGAGATTATTACTCCGTACCTTAAATAAATCATACAAGGGGTGTTTTTATTTTATACTGTAGTATGTACTTTGTTCGAAATCAATGAATTGGACAAATAGACTTAAATTCTGTTTATCTCAATTGTGCGAGTTTCTACTCATTCTAAAGAAGTAAAGATAGTAAGTCGAATGTTGCATTAGTAGATTTTGTATTCCCATAAAGAACCTCCCTCACAAAAGTGGTGGTTGGAAGCAAAAAATATTTCTTTTTGGTGCAAAAATTTCTTCCAAGTAGTGAAAATTGTGTGAACAAATAAGTTGCAAAGAAAGAATACTGGAATTGTTATTCTGAAGCAAAGTTGTGTTTTTTTGCGTTGAGATTTAAGACCAAAATAGTGAAATACACGTTGAAAGTTTCTTCTGTAACATAAGCCTACCGTTAGCACATAAAGTCTAGCAATTTATTTACTCTGCTTTTCTTTTCTGTTTTTTTGCAATTGACTTTGTATCTGAGATTCTGAGTTGTGAATTTGATGCTCCCACTAAGAAGCAATACAGTTGAACTTTTATTGCTTTGTTACTATGCAAACTATATTAAAAGTGGGATTCAACTTTCAAATCTAGGGGCGATGTGCCAATGTAGCATAGATGTACTAAAACGCAACTATTTGAATCACTTTGTGTATCTTATGTATGCTACTTTTTATATCGATCTAAGGGTTGAAATTAGTTTCATATATCACAGACTCGAATAACAAGTTTTCTGTTTAAGACGGGTCTAGGCTAGGATGGCTGGGGTTGGAAAGCTATTGCTGTACACGGACCATTTTACATCCGAACCAGACTAGTCATGGTTTAGTCCATGCAAGTCTTGACTTAAGTCTGTTTGCTTAGAAATATTGAACCCACGGGCCACAACCTACCCACCTCACTCCACCACCGGCCCTAGCCAATTCTGACCTACCCACCTCACTCCACCACCGGCCCTAGCCAATTCTGTTCCTATCTCACCAATCGTTCAGTCATTGGATTTTGTTCATGATCATGGTGTGAGTCCAGTAGATATCTGGTCATCCTTTTCAAACTCCTTGCACGCCCTTCACCTAAGCTTTAGACATTGAGGTCCTTTTAAAGTATCCGAAGTTTAGGGGTTTGAAGTTTCCTTTGAACTCTCTAGATTATCGACAGGAAGTAATAGGTCGTAAACTCTGATTACAGTTAGTCAGTTAGCACCACAGAAAAAATGTTCCTGAATTATATACATAGTAACGGAGTACTTCAGATTAGGAAACAACCAATAGAGCAAAAGCGAAAGGGGTGTTGATAAGCCATTTGTATTGCTTTAACTTAAGTAAATAAAACTAACATTTGGATATTTACAAAAGCATATCTGCCATTCTACAGAATAGTCTGGTAACTTAAAGAAGCGAAAATTCCAGTCTCAAGCTTACAAGGGAAACCATGGCTTAACACTTTAACAGTAACTGAACACGCGAAATAAGGTATACAAGGCAATTTATGCTGCTTCAGCAAATCCAACCTGGAGATTTCCATAGTCAAATACAGTATGATACCGCCCCATGAAGATATCTCCCAGAATCCTGCATCATTTTCGAGTGCATGTGTTGAATGTCAAAATGTGTTCTCTCTATGAAAGTGAAATACATTTTCAAGTTGATGGATACAAAATACATACCAGATTGGTCCACGGGGAGGGGGTACATCCAAAGCGGTAAATCCACTGATACACTGTGCAGCAGAACCCTCACCAACCTTGAGTATGTACTGAGCATAAAAACACACGAAAGTGTTAGTGTAAGCGACATTATGCCAGTTTATTTGCTATAACCATTAAGCATTAACACGACAAGTTAATAGCGTAGAGCTAAAAGAAGCCCAACCAGAACCATGCATTGATGAATACTGATTTCCAATTTCGTATGTATGACCATAAACAAAAAATAGCTACCCAACATAGCAATTACAATGCATATAAAGCATTTTTTTACCTCCTCAGGTCTAAGTACGAACTCCTTTCCTGAAATAGTAAAGGCCACCGGGGGCATCTTAGAAACTTGGGAACAGTCAACACCTGATTGTCCCAATTGGTTTGGAATTCGATCACATAGCTGCGTATTATCAAATAGCAAAGTTAGAACAAACAATAATTTCTAATCAAGAATTAGCTTGTAACATTCTTGAGATGACCCACCTGATCGGCATAACTTATTACACGATCCTGGGTCGCATTCTGCTTGAGTTGACTCTCCATCCACACAACAGCCATCTCACAAGCAGAGCACATACCATCAGGTGAACTGTCAGAATTTTGCTCATCTACTACTGACTCGATCCCCATGCTGCAAGAAGTAAATTAATCTCTTTCAATAATCACACAATTTTCAATGACCCTCCATCGATTTATAGCCATGATTGACTCTTTTAAAGTCACTAAAATGGATGTTTGCAACGATTTCTTTAAGATCTTTCGAACAATCATTTTCAAATATATAATCCAAAAAATCTGTACGATCATTTTAGGATTGCAAAGATTTAAAATCTCGATATATAGTCAGTTAAAAGCATTTAAACCAAGGACAAAAGAAATACAGTATATAATTTGATAAATATCACAAATTAGAATGTTCAGTTCCAACACCTACCTAACACCATGTCTGCCATCATAAGCACAGACACCAATTTGAGAGCAGACCTTCTTAGGGGACTCCTATCAAAACAAAACAGAAGTAAAATCAGTAAGTACTACGAAAAAGTTCTACTCTACTAAAAGTATTTATATATAAATGCCAAATAAATGTAAGCGCCTAAATCCAGCACAAGTCCGCAACTGTATTGACTATTGAGCATGCATGGAGTTGCAACAAGTTTAACTAAGGATTTTTTGTCATTTTCTTTTACCATTGTATTGATGAATCTCCACTAAAGGCTCCATTTGTTTTAATTACTACATGCCAATAGTGACAATCAAGAAAAATCGAATTGTTCATACTCCTTAACTCCTTTCACTTCAGATTCTTCAGAAAAGTAGTCAATAATTTTAACACTTTTAGCAAGAGTATGAAGCATCAAACAAATAATATGTAACAACAAACTTAACTCACCTCTGAAAACAACAGATTGATCATTGTTTGTCCATACTGCTGAACTACATTCTTACATGCCCGACTGGCAACACCTGAAGCCCCAATGGCCTCGTTTATCTGGGTAATAACGGTCTGCATAAAATGTGATAGCCATTAGTATCTGCATTTGCACGAGTAATATATACAAAAAACTTTAAGCTATGTCCTTTAGATCTTATCTAACATATTAATCCTACGAAGTACTACAGAGTACTTATGCTAGGGAAATCCAAAGCCAAATGTGAAAAGTTACACGTAAATTTATCATCTGACCAGATGGTAACAAATGCAAATAGTTTTAACTTTTAACATACAGTGCTAGCTCCACATTTCTGCCTATCCACATGACACTCATAGAGTTATATCTAAAGTGGAGCCTGTCATGCCAAAATTTAATACAAATGTAAAACCTATGCTACTCCGACTCAAGTATTGGTGTTAAAATTGGTGTGCAAGTATCAGAATCAGCTATTCACAAATATTTCCATGAACTCTGAACCAATTTAAGCATCAAGTTTACAAACCCATATCGTAGTGTGACATGGGTATTTAAGTAAATTATCGAGTCCAAGTAACATAGTGTACACCATCAACAAGCGTGAGGCTAGGACACCAATCTTGTAGAGCTACAATATAATGCAATACAGATGACAAAGAAGACTAACCGTAGGGCCAGCCAACAAAGATGTTCCAGAATCTGCAATAGCTGCGCATCCACCTGAGCAGTACCCTACAGATAACAGCAGAGTCCATCCGCATCATAAATAACAAAACAGAGGAAATTCAAAACAATGGACAAATTCCTTAGATGTTGAAGTGTTTATCTTATTGTTATGAATATAGTCCAATAACTCCGATTTCCCACCCCTTATAATTGTTATAATTGGCCCATGCCTGCATTTTATAGTAACAAGATGCATACCTGTAGTTTTACCATTGATAAGAACATCACCCATATCGAACTGCCAACAAACAGATTCTTTAAGTAAGATCCATGAATATACTAATTTGTCTAACATGAACCTTTCACAATCAAACAAATACCTGCCAATAACCCTTCCTTGTTACAGGAGCATATGTGTGCTTGCCTTTAAAGTGCTTTGGGTCGACCCCTCCAAAGACAAGTTCACCACCTTCATTGTCTTCTTCTTTACGGTTAAGCCAGAATGAAAATACTGGCTCCTTGATAAGCCCTTGCTTAACCATATTGTACCTTGAACAAGTATTATCAAGTTAGTTTTTCATTATATTGAAATGACAACTGCCCAAACCATCCTACTTATAATGAGTGTAAGTCAAATTAGTATGTTATTGTACTTGATTATATGGTAGAAGATAAAGTACTGTATAAGACAATAAAAGGAAATGATAACATATATTTCCTTTTGACTTATGACATTAAGGTATCTCAAAATCAATTGTGTATGGTCCTATTCGATGCATAGAGAAGATTATATTTACAAGGAAAATATTATGATTTTAGTTCATGGGGTAACTGCAAAACTTACCAAACTGGAACAGCATTCCCAACTGCTATTTCTTGGAACCCTAGTCCAAGTATCCCGTCAAACTTGGCAACCACGAATGTGATGCTAGGCTCTCTAGTGGTTTCAATGAATTTCTGAGAAATGAACGCAATGTTATCAAAAGATGACTAATTAGCCAATTACCACTAAGAACTGAAGTTAAGTTGATTCTACTTGCCTGGTCCTTTACAACAAGGTCACCGACCTCCACGTTATCTTCACTGAAGAAACCAGATACAGATCCAGAACCATATTGAATGGCAGCAGATTCTCCTGCATTGGATATAGTCAAAAACTAAGATCCGTGAGAAATCTCAACAATGATCAGTATGATGTTAAGAAAAATACAAAAGGATACATGATCATGTTAGCAGAAAATACTCAATTACATAATAAAGATCCGATCATAATTTACACTTAGACAATTACTCGTATAAGTTTATAACGGTGTTATATTATGATACAGCACTGGACTTCTTATACAGCATACAGAGTATTGAGTAATTCTCCTTTTTTCTGCTAGTCTGTTCATTATCATTTGTAATATTCCTATCAATATATCCATGCTACAATTCACATACACACTCGCACACGAGTACAACAAAAACATAACAGAATACAGGCAAATAGCACAGAGACCGTCATTATCATTTGTAGAGGTATAAACTATAAAGTTGTAAAGGCTGAAGTGATAATCCTTGAACCCTGTAAACTATAAATGAAAAGGCGAATACAATATGCAAAGCATCAAAACATCATGAAGTTAAGCTAATTGTGTCCGTTAGACAGAATTGAAAAAGGTATGTATGTCAACATGTCCAATTACAGTATTACAGAACTATCATAAAAGTGAGCCAGTGGCCGTCTTGGCCAAGTACAAATTTCATAAGCTGTTCGATATATAAATTAAGGCATATCAAGAGAACTCGAAAATTGATAAGGAAAGATGACATACCATCCTTCTGGTAAGTACTAGAAGAACCAGAGTTGTACTTGGCATGGAAGAAGCAAGCAATCTGCACACAAAAACTCATAAACATAAGACTTTAAGAAAATTGATAAGCTGACAAATATTATTCATAATAGTGATTATGAGTTACTGACCGAGAAGTAGCACTTTGCCGAAGGCACCCACAAGTTAGAGCTACCAGTATCAAAAATAACAGTGAATTTCTGAGGGGGAGTACCAACACCAATCTCCCCAAAGTATTGAGCATCCATATAATTCTTCAGGGCAACAATATCACCCTCCTCTACATCTCTAAGTTCGCCAAGAACATATTTTCCTAGGGAGGATCTCAGTTTCTCCCTATCTTTCAACCCAAGCCGAGAAGCAACATGAGTATTCTGATCGATTTTCTTCTTTTTTAATCCAACTCTAAGTAATCCATCATTGGATGTTGCAAGGACCAGTGGCATCAGAAATAATGAAAGAAACAGCGGAATCACAAGCACCTTGACTTTAACCATCTTTACCTATCAAAGAATTTTCAGTTTACATCAGATATGAATGCTACGAAAACGAACTGCAATAGACAGGAAATGATGACTCTTGATTTCAGAAAAAGAGTGATCATGTCCTTATTGTAAGAAGCATACCCTCCTGCCTACTTAGGGCGTTTTGCCAACCAAACAACTTTAATTTTCTTACTTACTAAGAACTTCTATCACCTTTTAATGAGAAAAAGAGTAGCATACATAACATTATCATGTTCTGCATTCTACATAGGCTTTATAATTCGCTCAACAATGTTCCATACAAAAGCAAGGGATTTCATGTATTTCCAGGATTCCTATACACGTTTATGTCAAACAAACAAGCACTTGGACACTTCTAGCTAGAACAAACCTAATCAAATCTTATGCATACTGTCTAACTCTATCTCGTCAATAATTGTAACCCTAAACCAAATGGTGTTACACTATTATACCATTAATTCATGTATTCATATAGCATAAATCTTTGATGCTCAAAACATCATCTTTTCCAAATAAAGCTAATAGTTACACCATACCAATTTTTACAATTATAAAATACCTCTAACAAATTTACAAAAGTTCCATTCAAGGTAAAGGTGCTAGTAACACATTATAACTCAAAAAATAAAACAAATTTACAAAAAAATAATGATCAAAATTTGTAAATTTAACTGCCAAACTACTTCAAAACAGAAGTTAAAATCTCATTTTATATTTAATCACCTACCAGTCTAAATAATTCCCTACAAGCCTAATGGCATCCACAACAGTACTGAAAGTCTGAAACAAACTCCTGGAATAACAGATTAAATATTGTTTCTTTTGTTTTGAAAATTAAATAATGGTACACGCAAATTATACAATGCCAGAAAATTCTCTCTTTAATTTCTCCTTATTTTATGATGCACACCATAAAGATGGCTCCTTTATAACGGCTAAATATCAGTAAATACAGCTCAATATTTTTGTGGTAAAATCAATGAAATATAACTAATTATACAATGCATGCACTCAGAAAATGACCTTAAATTTTCCTTAATTAACACAAAATTGAAAAATAAAAAAAAAAAACCCAGGTACAGAAATTAACAGAACTTCATATAAAAATTTAATCAACAAAAAAAATGTACACAAATTAGATAAAAGATTCAAAATTTGAACAAAATTGTAATGATAACTGCAAAATTAATCAAAAAGATGATATCTTACCGAGTTCTACAGGTGATGAGAGAGAGAGTGTGTGAGTGTAGGAGAGAAGAGAGAAAACGGTGAAGTTTTTAAGACTTTGACAAGTTTTTTAAAGTCCCCTGTTTTTTCAATGTGTAGAGAAAGAGGTTTATTTATATAGAATTATAATAGACTGGTAGGTGATTAAAATTAGCACTAGTACTACCTAGTGCCAGGAGTTTTCTGTTTTGTTTTTCTTAAAAGCGTTCTGGATTAATTATAAGCATCGAATACATTTCATACACGACATACACAAAATGCAATTACTTGTTAATTGATGTATTAGTTTATTTTAATTAATAATTTTTCCGTTATTTTAGATAAAACATGCTTCTTTTCATGTTTGTCAATTCACATTATAATATATTCCATATCTGATATCTTTAATTGATTGTAAAATTTATATCTTTGATTAATTAATAAAGAATTTGTTATGGAAAAATGATAATTTGAAGATATACAATGAATCGAGTTTAATAAAAAATCTCACATAACTATATTTTTTCTTGTAAGTTTAAATCACCATAAATAATGATACCAAGGATGCAATCTATATACTTAAATTTTATTTTATACGTAATTGAATTCATTAATCTAATTTTAACTTATCTGAAATGATTAACTCAATCAAATTGTAGTACCAAAGTAAAGATGTACTCGTGTAAATATAACAAAAATCAAACTGTGTGTTTTGTATGCGGTTGATCACATATAAAAATTGGTGAAATTCAAATGTTTTAGCTATAATAAAACAAAGGAAGTATTTTTCGAACAAAAATTCAATATACTCTCCGCCCCTTAATTATATGCCTATCATATAATATATAACTAATAAATAAAGCTAAACTTTTAGGAAGGTCACGAGACAGCGACACTTGGCGTTCTAACTTTTCGCCAAGTGTCGCGCCACATTGGATAGATTTAAATAGACTTCATAAAATAAAAAAGTTAGTTTAGAATTCTATTTGGATAGAATTGTAGGATAAAATTGTTATTTTAGAGTTTTATTTTCGATAAAATACCAATATTTCATATGTATAAATTGAATTATAATTTTATTCAAAAAAATTATTAGATTATAATCTCAAAAATTATCATAAAAATTTATTTTTTATATCATAATATTTTTTTTAGTAAAGGAAGTAGTTTAAAACATAAAACATCCATTTACAAAATATATTAATCGATTAAAATAATATACTTCACAATCCAATAGAATTTTATCACTGTGTAGACCTGTCAATTAGGGTGGGGTCATGAGTCATCTCGAATTGAGTCACTTCAAATTACGAGTCAAGAAATGTTCAACCCTTATCCAAAATTTTGGGTTTGGGTCAACTCAACGGGCTTTGAACATTTATTTTATTTAATTTATTTTTTGCTAATTTTTTATTTTTTTTAATGTATTAAATTAAATCGAACATTTCCACCAACATTATTATTAGTCATTACCTGCCTACTAAATAGCAAATCATCACAAAAGCGCATCAATTTCTAAATAATTTTGTATTAATGATATATTTTAAAATTTGACATATAGATTAAAAATTTATCTTAATATTCATTAAACAACCCGGGCATCGCACGGGGCATAAAACTGGTAACTATGAAGCTAAACTTTTAGCCAGGGCACGAGACAACGACACTTGGTATTCCAGCTTTTGCCAAGTGTCGTGCCACATAGGCGGAAATTAGTTATTAATATAACACGTAGGATTTATTTGAATATATTTTTTTGTAAAATAGGATAAAAAAGTTAAATAGATTGGTAGGATAAAAAAGGTTATTTTAGAGTTTTATTTTCAATAAATTTTAGATAGATTTAATAGGATAAAAAAGTTATTTTAGAGTTTTGTTTTCAATAAAACTTTTGGTTTAGAATTTTATTTTCAATAAGATATCAATATTTCTATACAAATGACAGATCCAGAGACGTATAAAGGGAAAAAAAATTTAAAAAAAAAATCAAAAAGACCTATGATTATATATAATAATATAATCGTTCTCATAAGTCTTAACATGCAATCGGTCTTTCCCATATTCAGAGAAAGTAAAAAGAGATCACAGCTTTGGACGACCATTCTTTTTGGTTGTACATTATTAATACCATAAACGGACAAGTATGATTGTCAAGTGATTATTAATCCATGAAAAGAAAATTCAAATAACATATATATATTTTAGATATAAAAAGTTTAATTTTAAAATTCGATAAACAATTCGGGTATCGTACGGGCACAAAATTAGATTCTTATAAATGAAAGAAATAGGCATATAATTAAGGGATGGAGGGAGTACTTATCACTTAAGGTTATATTAATGCATTAATAAAATGCCAAAAAGAAACTTGCATGTAATGTAGGTCGTTCGTTCTAAAAAGTTAATTGATCCTAGCCGTTTGATTAGGATAGAGTGGAATGTTGTTTGAGTTGAGTTAATTTAGTGAGTCGTTTTGTTTAGAGGGGGAAGATCATGTGTGGTAAGGTGTAGAGTAATGGGATATTGAATTGACTGTGATGAACGGTGAGGATGAAAGATGAAGTGAAAAGTGGGTTTGTGGGGCCCACTTCTTTGGAGTAATGGATTTCGTGGGTATTGTGATTTGTGCGTGAACGACAAGAGAATTCGGAATTTAGAGAAAAAGATTGCAAGAAACAACAACTGAATTTAGATTACGTGGCTTTGAAGGGGGGTGTAGTTCGTTTTACAAACCTTTTTTGCACTCGTCATATTTCATATACCACCACCTTTTATATTGTATCAAGTCGTTTCCTTGTGTACACTTTACCTCACAATTAACATTCCTTGTGTACACCTTTTATATTATGACAAAACTGATTAGCTTAATACATGTGAATTGAACAGGGTAAAACACTACGTATTAAATAAGGCTTAGTCTAATTGTAAAATTTACATCGCACAAATCACAATATTGAGGTTACGGGAACAAATCCCATTAATAAAGACGCTAACTTGCAAACTCGAGATGAGTAGATCTGTGTACACCTTTTATATTGTATTAAATCTGATTAGCCGAATACAGTATATGTAAATTGAATAGGGTAAAACACTATCAAATAAGGCTTGGTGTAATCCTAAAGTTTGCATCTTACACATCACAACATTGAGATTGTGGGAACAAATCCCACTAATAAAAACAATAGCTTGCATACACGAGAATAGGATAAACACCAATATGAAATCAAATAATTAAAAAAAAAATTAACGGAGAGAGTATTATGTAATACTCCTAGTAGCTTAGCTAGTAGGAATGCACATATGAAACGGTTGGCATATCTTGTCATGCACATACCCAAACAAAAAATGAAGTGTTGCGCCCGAAGTAAGGTGTAGAGTGCAAGGAACACGTAGTTTTAGGTAACACTATGTTGTTTGCACGCATTGTACTTAGCAATTTGCTATCACAGCTAGTAGTGGAGCCAATTCTGATGTTTAAGCCTTTAAGTAGAGGATACCTTCTTGTTTTTCAGTAATCTTATGTTCCATATTTGTGGATGTGTGAACAATTTAAATGTGTTTCACGTCAACACGTTAACTCTTCTAATGTCAGTATGTTACCGCTATGTAGCCATGCCTAAAAGTAGATTTGATTTTTTGTGTTGTAACTTGTAAGGTGTGTCTAATACTCCGTACCACTGCAAAGATGAATGTAGGCTTTTGGTATCGTAGATATGCAACATGCTAATATATAGGAAAACATACATTCCTTTGTTTAAAGTTGCATATGCATTGTACCATATGCCTAAATCATTTGTTATAATTATTTGCAAAATAAATAATGTCCACAATCCTTACGACCTAACCTATACAAAAAGTGGTGAATGATTTATTTTCCACATTCATCTAGTATCATCCTCTCTTCTTCCAAATTTAAGTGTTCCATTATCAACCATTTATAGCTTATACAAGTATAATTTAAATGTAAATTATGTAATTGTTAGGATTAGGTTTGAAACCAAATGGTTGGAGAGATAGTCTTACCTTTTCCCTTACTCTTAAAAAGATTTTTAATTTCCACTAACATTGAGACGGAATGATCTGTGCGAAATTTTTATTGACTCCATAGAATTTTTCTCTAAAAGTTAAAAATAAAATAAATTTTGGTGAGGGAGATGGGCTGAAAGGTAGAGTGAGTTTAGAGTTTAATGAGCCCAGTCCAAAGACTGTTAACTTATAAAATTTCAGTAAAGAGCCCAAAATACTAATTATTGGACCCTTAATTTATTGGCCCGTATATGTATGGCCATGTAAAAGAGCCCAAAGAAAAACCAACTAAGCCATGAAATGATAATCTATAAGGCTGCCTATATCATTTGGGCTGGTCAATAGCTCATTAAACTTTCCATATACTTTCCATCAAATAAACATTAAACTTGCTTTTTGTGAGTAAAATGTTCTATGTTAATCCAACTTTCCATCAAAATACTACAATATCCATATAAATACTTTTCATAAGTTATGTTGCTTGGAAAAAAGAGAGAGAGAGAGAGAAATGTCAAAAACAAATTACTCCTCGAGTTATTTATTGCTTCATATAAACAAAATACGAAGTATTAAGCTATGCTTGTAAAAATTCAGTAAATAGCTATTTGGAATTAAATACTTCATACACTTCACATATCAATAACTTATAAAGAAATGGAGATTAGTTTGAGATCGGATAGCTAAAGTTATTTAGTTATTACTTTATTCATCTAAATTATGAGTATGTTTCAAAATTATTTTAATTTTTTTCTTACAACGTATTATTATTCGGCCTTATCAGCCTTTAAAATTTAAAATGTATAGGCAAATATTCCCTTCAAGTTAAAGGGAAAAAAAATGTTTTTCTCGGTCTTTATTTTAGAATGGAAAAATCTATTATTAAATTTATTTTAGTAACAAAAAATCTTTTTTTTTTTAGATATATTGTAAGGTTATTAGCCCTAAGAGGGAAGTAGAAGGTTATTTTTCATTTTAGCCTTTCAATAGAAGTCATATTTCTTTTGAAGGTCTTAACCATTAATTCATAACTTCAAATCTTTACACAAATCAAAACACCCTAACGCGAAGCGAAAGGCTAATTTATATATTGCTGTAATTAGCATTTCCTTAATCCTAAAAAGCCATAAATCTGCAGACTTTTTCTCACAATTGCAATATTTTTTTTTATATACATAACATACATTACATCAGTTTCTATTGTACGTACTCGTTTCGGTGACAGAGATGCAGATAGCGATGATGTAGAGTCTGTAAACTGTCAACGAGCTAAGTTCACATTTAGACTTCAACAACAAACCTAGTTGACATACATCCACGGATCGTTGTAGATATCTAAGTTCTTACGTTGTTCTATTTACCAATTTTTGTCAATTTTAGACAGTTGTTATATGATCAACCTAAGACATTAATTAACATTGGTTAAAAATTATGACGTATAGATTATGATAGCATGATGCAAGTAAACTTGACAAACATATATACGAACATTTAATCATTGCTGTGTCTTCTAGCAACGTCTTAAAACAGCTGTTTTTTTCTCAATCACTTGTCAATTACAGCTAGTTTTCTAACCATAATATAATAGTTTATATTGTACAAGAAAGTGAGAACACGAAAGTATATAATCAAGTTTAGTTCTAATAAATTAAGACTAATTGGCATCCTTAATTTTGATTAGGGATGAGATATGCGCGGACCTAAGACTCCTAACGTCAATTAGATGATAAATTTTTATATTAAGCGCTAGAAACGCTCAATGTTCGTTGAAAATGCTAATGCTTTAAAGGAAAGTCCTTCACATTCAGATAATCTAACAGGCAATCTACATGTATTTCATTTTGAATAATCGGTACTTATTTTGAACAAGTTTAAATTATAAATAATATAAGCTTGATGATATGGTTATACACTTAGGGCCTGTTCACATTTACTTAATTTCAGTTCAGTTCAATTCAGCTCCAATCAGTTCAATTCAACTCCTAATTTCCCTCTCTCATAAAATATTCATTTCAGCTCATTTCAATTCAGTTCAGTTCAGCTCGGTTCAATAAATGTGAACAGGCCCTTATACACGTGTATCTGAGTACGTGTGTGCTAAGTTGTTCTATGCTAAGATTCGATTCATAGATTATCCTGTACGTACTAAGGGCTTGTTCTGATACGATTATTTTCAGTTCAGTTCAACTCTAATAAGTTTAGTTCAGTTCAGTTCAGCTCTAATAAGTTCAGTTCAGTTCAGCTCTAATAAGTTAAGTTCGGTTCAGTTCAGTTCAGCTCCTAATTTCCTTCTCTTATAAAATATTCAGTTCAGTTTAGTTCAGTTCATCTTTAATAAGTTCAGTTCAGTTCAGCTTTGATAAGTCCAGTTCAGTCCAGTTCACCTCAGTTCAGTCAATCAGAACAGGCCCTAATATTATATTAATACATCCGTTAAATATTAATTAGAACTTTGGGGCATTATTTAAGAGACATAAATTGTTCCAAAGTTGCAACTAATATTTAACGAAGGGTTATATACTAAGAGTGTTGGAGTTAATATGTTTTTGGTCGAGTATTGATATTAGTCCTGTTAATTAATCAATTGAAGCTTGGACGTACGAAACATTTGAGAAATTAAAGTCTTCCATCGATTTATCTTTACTTGATGATTTGTATATAATATAGTTTGAGAAAAATTGAATAATTATGCTATATTTCAAACTACAGAATCAATTGTCAACACCTTACGATAACTCTATGAATAAGTTGTCTAAATCAGTAGTATAGTAGTCTTAATGAAACACTGCACCTTGAATAGTAGAAAATTAAAAGTTGGAAGTAGAGTACATACAAATATATCTAATGCAGTAGTTCAATTCATGTGTTTGACAAAAGTTTGATTGCATGCAATACTCATATTTATATTGAGATTTCTAAATTATAATCATATCATATACGATATAAACTAGTAGCTTCGTACATACTGATTTACACATTGTTTGACCAAGTAAGCTAAAGAAACACTCAACTTTGCTAACCTTAGCTAGAAAATAATTTCTTGATTTTTTGTTGAAAGCATGTTTAACTTGTCGTTATAGTTTGTTTATTTATTAGGTTCAAACTCAATTGTACATACCGCCTTGCAACAATTCTACCAAGATTCAATATGTACATAGTGTGTTTATTTGAAAAGTTCAAACTCTCTAAATCAACTGTACATACCTTCTTAATTACCATCGATCATATTGTTTATTATTTTATTAGGGATTTTAACGAAACTAAATCGTACATACCTTCATATATGATACCGTTTTCCATAGTCTTGAAATTTTAAACATAAGCAAAAATGTTAAAATGATTATTGAGGGATGAAACTAGAAAGTGGTTGGGCAGCTTATAGGGCCAAGTGTTTTTGGGCTGTTGATAATATGTCGGCCCAAACTTGAATGAAGCAAAATTTACAAGAACTATAACAATACAAGGCTTTCCTCTTTTCTTTCTTTTTTCTTTTTTTTAATTGTAATATTAAAAATTATAGTAATACATTCACTAATATATATAACCTTATTTAAGAATATCTTTAATCATCATCAATAAGTAAAAACTATAAAAGATGATATTTTAAAATTCATATCGTGATGAATTATAACTATATATTCCTTATGTGTGAAATCATCAAGCATGCTCCAAGCATTTGAATAATCTTGATATTGTTGTACTACTAATTCACGTCATTAGCATATACTATGTATGTGTTTCCTATTCATTTTTTTATATATATATTTATATATGCATAAACTCCATCCTCAGCTCCTTAAATCCTTTCAATTATCACCACCTTCATCCCTAGTTGTGAAATTTATTTATTTTTAACTATGTTCCGCTAATGAGGCCGCCACAAACTTAGATTTACTATTTCAGAGTTCTCAAAAGGTAATATAATACTTTCTATACCTTAAACCTAGGCTTGTTCTCTTCAGCTTAATTTCAGTTTATTTTCTAATTTCCTTCTCTTATAAACAATTTAGTTCAGTTCAGTTCTACTTAGCTTCAATCAGTTCAGTTCACTTCACTAAATCAGAACAGATCCCGAGTCTAATAAACACGAATTTTTTACAGAACATTAACTTATATTATACTTTGTATTTTATAATATTATAAATCTATTATTTATATTATATATCGGCAATTATCGCATGAGCCACAAAACTAGTTAATCCGTCTACGTATATGCAACGTAAATCCACGTAATAGAAAGATGATTAAGGTAGGTATTATTATGCAAAATTACCAAAAACTAGGGCTACTCGTAGTATCGAAATATCCACATGCAACCACGTGTAGAAGTTGACTGAATGTAGAAAAAGAGACATGGGGAGATGAATGTACGGTTTGATTAAGTACGGTTTCCTAAACTCCGATCCCAATTCATTTTTTTATTTTCAAAATCCTCTACTACTATTACACGTTCACCTTCAACCCTTTTTTTTTTTTTTTTTTTTTTCATTACTTTATTCATCACCAAAGTCCTAACTCCTACGTACTCATCATTGATTAGGCTGAGCAGGTATTCGTTAACGTCAATTCTTGCACGGAAAGTCAACATTTCTTTTCTTTCTAGCTTGCTTCTTCCAGTTATATGCTTTCTTCATTCCTTAATACTCGCTCCCATCCATCTACCGCTCTTATTTTAAAACAAGGCAATCATGTTTACAACTCGCACATATAAATTTATCGAAACTCGAAACCCAAATATATGAGGTAAAAAAGCTTATTACTAAGTGAGCTAACATTGTAATTTATTAGTAGCAATTCATAGAAAGTATAAGATTATGTTATGCACGTCACTAATCCTAACATGAAATTACCAGCAAGATAGAATACACGATTATTTTGTGGAAAATTCAAAAATAATTTTGGCCACTGTTAATTATTTTGAACCAAGAGAGTATTATACTCATCTAATACCAAACAACTCTTACAATTATTGAATACATATGGTTAAAAATAAAATTATACTATAAACATTTTTATAATTAAGAGTCCATGACTTGCTACGAAACCTCCTTCTATCTACCTTACGTGTCAAACGACCATTAGCCGGTATTGTTGACCTTGAAATTCAAGAATATACCTTAGACTTGGCCTTTTCTTACTTAAACTTTTTTCCTTCTTTCAAACGTCTACTATCTTTCTTCTTCGGTCTTCGATATTGTTTGGGACCACACACATATTATATATCATATTAAAATACTGTAATATGACTTAAAAGAAATCAAGAGATCAACATTGAATTCTGCCTCGTCTTATATCTTAATATTTTTTAATTAATCATCATTTTACATCAGCCAATTAATTTATTTAATTAAACAAAATGATATCTTGTGTACAGTAACAACGTGAAAGGTTCATATTTTCATACCACACGTACGTATATAATGTGGCGTTTTCCTTGTTATAAGTTGACACTCCAACAAGTTACTTCTTACTTTATTAGTGCATCTTCCATTGAAATAAATTTCATGTCAATTCATGTCAAAAAAATATCGGAGTATATGTATATAAAATAAAATTAAAATAATGGCAAAACATATACTTCTATATATTATTAAAAAAATAAAATAAATAAAATAAAATAAAAAGTCTAAAGTGGTGTTATGATGTAATCAAAATGAAATTTGTAACCAAAAAAAATGTAAAGTTATTGTAGAAATCGTACTGATTAGACCGACTATTTGTTATAGGTATCACTTGGTATATTATCTTTTATCATATCAAACCAGATTCTATATATATTCAAAGTACATATATTTAAAAAAATAATAATAATAAAAACTTATTCGTAATGAATTTTTTAAATTTTAATTTCTAGTTTTTATGATGATATTCGTACCTTCGTCAAAACTGCATCATCAGCTAACAATTAATATAAAGCTTAGACGTGGAAATTGTATAATGCGTGAGGTGTAACAATAAAAGAAACATTGAAATGAAATGACAATAAATTTAAATTTGTATCTCCCATATATATCTATCCGAAAATGGATAAATTATTCAAAAACAAAATAATGATGTGATTAAAGAATGAACTTGTCTTCTGTAAGTCTTCTCAAAGACCTACTAGAGAAGGAAAAAAAAAAAGGAAAAATGAAAAAAAAAAAAAAAAAAAAAAAAGTATATGAACATTTTTTTTTACCTCATTCTTATCCTTTTCCTAAGAACTACTATGATAAGTAATATACTAAACCAAAAGATATAGGCCCAAAAAAAAAAAAAAAAAAAAAGGTTTTAGCTAAAAACAAAGCAACATATTATCAAGGTAATAATATTTGTCTATTTGCAAAACTGCCTCCTTTTGTTGCCTTTCTATTGTTGTTGCATGCTACTACTTGTAGTGACGTTATTTGCATTGTTTCCATTAGTAGTGGCATCACTAGGGGCATTATTGTTTTCTGCCGGGCCACGTGCCCCACCGATGATCGACGAGATGGCAGCCGCCAGTGCGGCTGTGAAGTTCGGGTCGTTGGCGATTGCAGCCGTGGCTGCGCTTAGAGTGTCGGCGAAAGCCGGGTTTTGGTTAGCGTGTTGCAGGTGTGAAGCGTCCAACCCTTGGGGAGTGGTAGTTTGTAGACCAGAAAATTTTGATTGGTTATTATTATTATTATTATTACTAGAATTTAGCAAAGCTTGACCAAATATTTGAGGAATTGAGCCCAAAAAATTGGGCCCCACTTGGGAAGTTTGAGGTTGAAAGGGTACTTGAAAAGGTCCATTTGTTTGAGAAACTGATTGCCTCATTTGAAGAGGGTTTGGTGAATGGGTTAAGTCCAACGTAACAGTTGGAAAAGGTGCTGATGCTGAGATTGTAGCCATACTTGATGAGCATGGAAGTATGGTCCTAGCTAGGAAATTCGGGTTCATTAACCCATCTCCACTCGGCATTGATCCTGAGAGGAGCATGCTCGCCGCTGCTGAGGTTGTCGAGGCCATCGCCATCGCGGCTGGTGGTAGTGGGTGGTTGTGGTTACCTTCATATGTTGTGATCAGAATTGACCTGTCCTCCGCACACCTTTGAACCTATACAAAAAAATTGTTGACATGCTGATTATTAGTCTTCAATTTGTAATCGCAGTACGTAAATATCTATGAATGTACATGTTGTTAGTCATTATGGATTTGTTATGTATGACCATATTGATTATTGACCAAAATTTAAGAAAAAAAAATTAGTTACAAAAAAAGTAATTTAATTATAGAGAACTATTAACTCTTGTAATTTGGAAATTAAGATGAGTACATACTTGTTTTCGGACGGGACAACCAACCGCCATTGTGCAACGATAATAAGCTCTAGGGCAAGGGTTACCCTTTGCCATCTTTTGTCCATACTTTCGCCATTGACATCCGTCGCTTATCTACATTAATTTCCATCCAAATATTAGACTTCGTAACACTTAATTTAATCATGTGAAATCATCAAACTTCATACGTGCATGAACACTAATTAAGTAATTAATAACTAACCATGGGTGCTTCAGATCGAGCTCGAACTGATACACGAGCTTTCCTCATTGTAGCCTCGGCTGCTGCTTGATCCACGGGAGGACTAGTAGGCTTGACGACATTGTTCATCAACTTAGTCACCTTATTATGCCCCCACCCTTGCGCGTCCGATCCTTCCGGACTTTCTTCCCTTATTCTCTTCCCATTATCATAGTTAGCAAGGTTCAACTCCTTATTATTGTTGGCCCTTGACGCTACTTCCATGGAGTTTAACGGTGATCCAGAGCGGTCGACCGTCCTCTCGTCATCCGACAAGGTTTGAGATGTTCGCTCATCGGTCTCAGTATTTGCACCCGAAACCAAGTCTAAGAATTGACGTGGTACCATTGGCTTCTCCTCGGCCTTTCCTTGCATAATTGCCTATATATATGAAATAAAATCATATCCTAAGTAAACTTGCAAAATGATAATAATAAAAAAAAAAACCGAGTAAAATGGTAATAATGATATAGATGATTCTATTATAGTCTTATGACTTTTGACTAAAATAACTTTTTAAAATGAACAGCGTGACAAATAACGAAAAACAAAATCAAATGTACAATCGATGGTTATTGTACGTACCTCATGTTGCGAATTTTCGCCCTTTCGAAGGTTTTGTTGTTGTTGGTGCTGCATTACATTTACGAGGTGCATTTGAAGAGAATTGTAACTGTTGCTCATTTGATTTAACATGGATTTCAACTTTTGATTTTCAGTATTCATACGTTGTAGCTCAGCTTGAAGTAAAACTAGCTGATAATTAAAATCATACACAAATATATGATGTTAATGAACTAAGATGAAAAAGTATTAATGGTTGTTAAATTTTATACATTATATTCTTTCTTAATGATATTAATTACCTCATTTTTGTTTCTCTTGTCTTCTGCATCCGAAGAAGCACCATCATCTACCGTAGATTGATCGCTTCCCGTATTAGTGGTGAGAAGATGTAGACCAGTCTATAATTTCAAATATAAATAAATTAATACTTCGTATATACATAAATTAAAATTATCATTTAATAATTATACAAATAAATAAATTAACCCAATACACACAATTTCTCAAACTAAAATTTTACTAGACTATTTGGATATATTTACTATAATTATGATAAACTTAATATTCGATTCCCATATTAATTTTATAATAATAAAATAAAAATAAAAATAATTATTAACTAAGACTAAAACTCTTTCATTCTTAATTAAGAAAGTTTGGGAAAAACTAAATTACTTGTATATACAATGGGTTTTATGATATATTATAGACTTTTTTTTTTTTTAACATCTATATAATAGACTTAACCATCACAATTCACCTAATTTTACGAAAAAAAAAGTTCTCCTTTATTACAAATTTCTACTACTTGTACTAATAAAATGGATTAATAATAAATACACTGTCATACCAAATAAATAGGATCTTAAGTACTCCGTATGTCTTAAGTTTATTTTTTATTTAATTTTGTGAAAAAATTATCACCTTCGTTAAAGTAGGACAACATAAATTTAACTTTGAGAGAAAGTAGAACAATATTTAGTTAGACAACAAGGGAGTAGATTTAACTCCGTAAAACATTTTAGCAAAGAATAAAAGATTAGGTAGGATCTGAAAATAGCAATAAATGAAGAAATTAAAAAAAAAAAAAAAAAATAAAGAGAGAGAAAGTTACATTAACATTATTATTATCGAGAAGAGGTGCGGAATCAGGAAGAGCAGTAGCAGATTGATGATGATCAAGAGAAGAAGCTTCCTCTTTCACACGATTTAGAGGTGCACCAGAACAAGATGTACTCCTATGTACTGTATTATTATTATCAGAGAAGAAATCTACTTCACCAACAACTTTCTTCTTATCCTGATTTTGATCATCATCATCATGTTCTTGATCACGATCGTGTTCGGCTGATTGACGGTGGATGTTCATTGGAAATTCTAGACTTTGGAACACCGGATTATTATTATTATTCTTGTTATGTTTTTTGTGATGAAGATGGTGGTGGTGGTGGTGGTGGGGGTGGAGGAGAAGATCAGACGGTGATGATGATGATGATTCAAGAGCAAGACCCCATCCTCTGCCGTCCATTTACGAGATGATTTTAATTTGATTGGTTGGATCAATGGATTTTTATTTTTATTATTATTTGGAAATGGAAATGGAAATGAAAATGAAAGAAATGGGTTTGGGTTTATAAGAGAGACAAGAGAGAGAGGAGAAGGAGAAATGTTTGGAAGTCTCAAGTCTTTTAACTGATGAGCCTATAAAAAGGGTTTGGAATGAAGACCAATGACTCTTTTTTTTTATTATTATTTATATTTATTTTCATTTTCTTTGTTTTCAAAAGAAAAATACTTGTATTGGTAGGTGTAATAAAAGTGTAATACACTAATACTATGACATATAAATAAATATGCTATACTTCTTCTGTTTTTCTATACTTGCAACACACATTTTATCACGTTTATCGATGAGATGATTAAACTAGGTAAACGAATGAATTAATTTATGAAAATTAAACCGTAACAACTTATCCCTTTCTTCTTATAGGTGTTAAAATTTTGTAAATTAATTTATCCGTTTACCTAGTCTAATATCTTTCTTAACATGCGTGCCAAAGGGGTGTGTTGCAACTAAATAAAAACGGAGGAAGTAATAAATAAGTACATACGTAGGATTTGTCTAATGATTATATTATCTTACCTTGTATAAATACATACCAGTATATATATATATATATATATATATATATATATATATATATATATATATATATATATATATATATATATATATATATAGTAGGTTTTGTTATCTGCGTCTTATTTAATGTGTTTTTAATATGAATAAATTTATGTTTTACGATGGTATGAGGTCTGAATTTTTATGGTCTTGATTGTTTTTTATTTATGTTTTGATTTGTTATATTTATATTGTATGGAGTATTGTGAAATTATATGCCCTAGTCTGATCTCATTTTAACAAGATTTAGAAATTAATGATCCGATGAGAATAAGCTAAGGTGAATTGAACACAGTTTAAAGATGAAAATTGAGTTATTAGATCATCTACAAGTAAGGTAATTTATACTTCATAGGTGATTTATTAATTACGTTGTTCTAAGGGTAATGACGATCAAGTAGTTATCTGATTTGGCTAAGTTGGTTTGGGTCTAATTAAGTCATATGTAGGTTTATTTCGTGTCAATTTAGCTTATTATGATAATGCGTTATATTAAAAATTGTATGCTCATATCAAGTTGAGTTAGTTCATCTATTAAAAAAGTGATTTTAGGTTGATTAGGGCTCATATAATTTTTTTTTTCTACGTTTGATATTATTATGTTAAGACATTTGTGAGAATAAGGACAAATGATTGGGATAATTTCAATTTGTAGATGCATAGTCATTAATCAAATCGGATGATAATTTAGTTTACTCTATAACACAATCAAAATAAAAATGTGTTACACAGTAGAAAAAGTCTATAAAAGTAAAGATACACGACGTATTTATCAAAAAAGAAAAAGAAAAATATACAACATATAAAATATTATTATAAATAGTTTTCATTTAGTATTGTCCTTCACTATTTAATAAGTTTATGTCCACACACTACATACATTGAAAGATTTTTAATTTAGAGAGGAAATACAAAAGAAAAAAAAGTCAATATTTAACCAATTAAAACGTCAGCCTATGCGTAAGAGTGAGAAATAAAATAAAATAATTAGTCTTAAATAGAAGAAGAAAAAAACAAAATAAAAATAGGAGAGTTTCGTCTACATTTCGTCAAAAAGGAAGTTGACTCATTCTTTCTTCAAAGAAATACCACCGCCCCGTGGGATGCGGCGCCTTCCACGTGACGGTATTCAACTCTCTTCTTCACTACTCCAAACACGACCTTATTTCTCACCTTAGCTTCTTACTACGTATTATTATACGGAGTACCTTCTAGTATTTCTGTACTTGCTTCTTTATGTATAAAAGTATAGTACACTTTTATCAAGAAAGATATCGGATAGTACACATTTATTATTTTTGAAATCTATTGTATATACAATACCCACTTATGACTTTATGAGTGTCCCACGTTAAAAAAAAAAAAAATGGTTCGGTTCATTTATTTATAAGGTAGATGAGTTATGTTTATTATCACTAATTAATTTCAGTAAAAAGCTTCTTGTGCCTTGTTTGTGGACTGAATTTTTCTCCTTTTATCGAGTAAATTGAATAATTTCAATATTTGGGGTGATAAGAAGATCTTATATATTTCCTCAAAAAAAATTAAAAAAAACATAGATAAATCTTAGCTTATACTCGTATTTAATTTCGTAGTTAAAAAATGCAAAATTTTTATATTTGAAATTAAATTGCATAAATTACAAATTTAATAACTTTTTATTTGATAGTTTTATTTTCATCTTACACTTCGTACATAGATTGGTGTACAAATAGAATCAAAGTTTAGTCAAATTTGAAAATCGAATTAGACGATTAGGTTAAATTAAACACAGTGTAGATCTAATTGAGAGAATGGATATTTTTGGTTAATTGAGGTTCAATAACCTCAAAGATTCAAGTGTCTAAATTCTGACACTATTATTAGATAAAAAAAATCGTGAAGGTTGATATCTATATTAAAATATTTTTCAATTATAAGTCAATTAGTATTATCTTTGATACGAATAATTACTTAATATTTACTGCAAGGCTATGTTTATCAATTTTCATCAAATTAACTTGTAACTAATAATGTCATAGAAATAATACTCCGTATTTTTAAAAAAAATTATCGTCACACTTTTACGCACAACGTATGGTAGTATTATTTTCATACAAATGGGTTAAAGTACGCTCTCAATCCGATTTTATTATTTTGAGAAAAATTTACATATCCTCATTCGATATATATTTTGAAAAATATGAATTCAAGCAACCATTCAAGATTCTTACAAAAAATGATGCCTATTCAATTTGAATAGCACCTCTATAACCCATGATATCACCAACTTTTTTTTGTACAATTCAAACTTCTCTATATATATACAATTAACAATTAAGCCAGCTTAGTTACAATTATTGTTTTACACAATTCACATTTTAACTTTAATTTGAACAATTGATTTTGCAAAATTACTACTACTACTATTATTATTATTATTATTATTATTATTATTATTATTATTATTATTTGTTACGTTTTACTTATATTTCAATAGATTCAATTTTAATAAATTTTTACGAATAAAAAATTAAGATAATAATGGTCAAAATTGTACATTTCAATTTCAATATGAGACTTTGAGGTTTGTTGACTTGGTACAAAGAGAGCAGTAAATTAAAGGTCTAATACAAAAATGGTAAGAGTTGTATACGTGATAATCAAATTGTTAAACTAGTAATTTTAAGAAGGATCTTGCTAACGCAGGCCCCTGGAGCGTTAGATAACCCTTTAAAATAGTTCATCAATTGATACTAATTAATTTGAGAATGCACGTCAAAATCTCGCATTAATCAATGTAATTAATTTTTATTTCAAATTAATAATTCTACTTTTAGTAATCTTATTCAACGCCCCCGATTATATTTTAGCTTTTGTCAAAGACAATGGGGAAAGTATACCAAGAAAATAAAAATAAAAATTCACGCAATAAGTAGTAGTGTACTAGATACATGTAGAAATGTGGGGCAAAATAAAGGAGGAAGAGTTGACTGGGCCCACAAAGAAGAAGAGGTGCAATGCAAATGCAAGTATGGAGAGTTTAAACAGCACGTTTTCAGATCTTGCGTGAGTGGAAACAATAAGACGAGGATTAGCTGATCAGCTTATTACGTTGACTGTTTTTACGGTTTTTGCCGTGACAATTTTTTTTTTTCTTTTTTTATGTGGGACCCGCTCATTTAAAAAAAAAAATTAAATACTGTATATTTTATTTTTTGAGAAAGAGAGGTGGGCCCATCTAGACAAGCTGTTGACTAGGGTATCATACACATTGATGCCGGTATTAATTTTTGTTTGATTTTTCTTGTATAAAAATTTAGTAGTAGAATATTGTGGAAAAGCATAAAATTCAAGGGAAGTTGGTTATAACTTACAGCTATATACACGAAATAGAAAGAATAATACTATTCCCTAGTCATGTTTATGACTATATTCTTCTTGAAATTTTGTAACAAATTGAACTAATTTGACATGTGTTTTGGCTATTAAGACGGTGTATTCGTGTTTTGGCAATTTATTAGCGTTTGGCCAATTAAAACTTTACAAATTTTCGAGTTATACAATTTGACCAATCTAGATACATTAAAACTTGTAAAAATAAAAAAACTTACCCTTATTTTACTAGGTCTTATTATTCAATTCTTTACAAATAAAAAATTAAGAAAATAATTAATTTATATATTTCAATCCGTTGAGATATGCTTGATATCATACGAAATATTCGCAACGATTGTACCAAATTTTTGGGATCCATTGATGAACTCTAAAATTTAGTTAATTGGTGAATTCAACTTCTAAGAGGCACATATAAATAATCTTACTATTTTTAGCATTGCGTTATCTTTTCAAGTACAGTTGCACATAAGTACATCACTTGTCACTTGATGAAAGGATGTTGAATATTTGATCATACTTTGTATGAAATGTCATTATAAAATCAATAATTTTCTATAAGATATTATACTTAGGCATATAGAGTCGAACTAATTTCAACTCTTCATTAAAGTCCACTAATCTTAACCATTAGGAGAAAGCAACAGTTTTCCCTATGTGTACGCAATTTATTCCATATGTAATGACTTCCATGTTTGGCTGTTTAGGGATGAGATTTTTAATTTTCTACAAATTGAATTATGTTCAGTCCAAATCTTTTTTTTTTTTTTTTTTCTAAATCAGTCTATTTCAACTTTCATCATAGATGTTTACTAAGTAGTTTAGGGCTCATATGGCATCGCTGTGGTTTTCTGTTTTTTGGTTTTTTGTTTTTTAAAAGTATATTATATGTGTCACATAATGAATCAAAAAATATTTAGACTTATTAAAATCTTGATAATTTTGAAAACTAACAACAGAAAAGTGGAAACACCTTTTTCTTGTTTCCTGTTTTTGGTTTTTAGTTTTCAAAAAAACAGGAAACTAAAAACAAAAAATGATGCCAAACAAACCCTTAGTTTTTTTTTTGGGCCTAGTCACTTAATTTTCGTTGAAATTTTTTGTAAATAATACGAGATTATCAGATTAATAATCATATGGTCATTTTAGTCCTAATTCTATTAATAAGACGAAAATGTCATTTTAAAAAGTCTTATAATAAAATAAAATCAAATTAAAGTGATATGAATTTATATTTTTTACTCTTTTTTTTTTTTTTTTTTTTTTTTTACTTTTATAGTTTGCTTAAAGAAACATAATTTATCTTTTTAAGTAAAATTAGAGTTGTACATTCTTATCTTCTTTGCATGGCCACCAAATTCAAGCATTTAACGTGCTTTTATTGAATTCTTTCTTGGGTTGTCCACACAAAAGCTTCTTTTCTTTACGGTGAGTAGCTAGAGTCTTCAAGGATAGAAACTTCAACATCACATACCAAAAACATAAAAACTACCATGCTAATAACGAGGATGCATAAAAACTACTATGATAATAAAGAGGATGAAGAATGGTGTGGCTTGATGAAATTGACCTAAGTTAGGTTAAGCCCTACAACTACTATTATCTCACATTTATTTGACCTACTACAATTAGATAGGTATTTTCCTAAAATTGAATTAAAGTGTCACCATACCTCTTTGATGAGCTTATAAATGTATAAATAATTTATTTTAATTTTTTTTTTGTTTTGTTTTTTCTTATCTTGAATTTGCATTGGCTTTAAGAAAATAAATCATATAATATCTATCAACGAGGTTTAGAGTAGATCGGGTATGAGTTATACTGGTAAGCTTGCTACTAAATTGGTTTGACATAGCATGACATACACGTTATACGTTGGGGTCATGGGTCATACATGGATATCATATTAAATTATATAAGTATGAGGCCCGCTTAGTTTATACAACATGATCTTGCACCATTTAACCCATGAATTGTGCATATATAAACTTCATTTATATAAGAGCATGCACAATGAAAACGACAACGCCATGGGCGGAGCTACAGGGGGGCTGGCAGGGGCCCGGCCCCTGTAGCCCAATCCCACGGCCCCTTTTTTTTTTAATTAATTGGCCCCTGCTAGTTTTTAGGATATATAGTAAACAAATCCTTTATATAATATTGGGATTTTGTTGGCTCTGTGGTTAGTGGGTTTAGAATTTACCACATGGTCGAGGTTTCGATTCTCATAATTAAAAATCCATTAGGTAAAACACTTGAGTATAAGAATGCTAAGCACAAGCAAACTCTCACTATAGGAACTCACAAAGAAATAGTTAAAATATAAATAGTGGATTAGGGTAACAATATGGAGGTTTACTCATAAAGTATATGATCAGGACATTGAAGGATGATACAAGTGGATACATGGTCCCAAATAATGTCCAACATAATATTTATAATTGAGGTATGAAGACGGAAGAAGTGTGTAGAAACATCTTCGCACATCTTTGAGTTCTCCTATCCACATAAATCTTTCACAAACTCTCAACATGCTAGAACTATCTATAACTCTATAAGCCTTTAGAAACCTTGAGACATACTACAATTAGTTGGGCTTATGGAATTTAGTTCACATTTAACCCATTATAAATATAGTGCTTTATAGGCAAAATTTGATCAAATTTCCAATCACCGAACCATCCATTTCATGTGAACAATTAATCTAATACCAGTCTAAGACGCACAATAATGCATGTTAAGTTGAAAAACATGAAAGTGCAAAGACCAGAGCCATCTCCTTTGTAGAAAATTGACGGAGAAAAACGTAATTAAAGATACGAGAGCAAGTTAAGGGAATTCAGCCAGGATTGTGTATATCCAAACAAACGGCGCCCTAAGAAAGCGGTAAACGTAACAAAACACAGGTTATATAGTCCAAAGTTGAGATTCTGTTCTCATTTTCTTTTCGATTAAAGTGACTTACTATTAATTGGTCCATGCATTAACCAAAATATATTAGATACTCCGTATATATTATGACGTGGCCTAACTTATTTTTACGACGATTAAGGGCCTGTTCATATTTACAGAACTTAACTGATTGGAGCTGAACTAAACTGAATTGAATAGAGCTAAAATGAATATATTTTGATAGAAGGAAATTAGAAGTTGAACTGAACTGATTAAAGCTGAACTGAACTGAACTGAAATTAAGCTGAACTGAACAGTCCCTAAATTAGGGATAATTTGTTGTAATACCTCCATTTCATATTATCTAATTTTATAAGGCAACATGAGGAGTAGATGGGTACTTATAAAGTATTTATTTTTTCATTTTTTGTGAAGATAATTTTTTTCATAGGGAAAAAAGGCTGATCATTAGTGCATTTTGTGGTATGATTTTTAATTACAAAAGACAGATTTAACACGTGAGGGAAATTGTTAGTGATAAGATTTTCTGATTTTGTTAGAATTGCTTTAAATTTAGCACAAATTAAAATATTATGGACATTTGATGCTAATTAAGTTATTAGAAGACTCGACTTCATTTGCTTGCACGGTTGTTCATCGTCTGAAACCGAATTTAACAAAATAATTTGTCATGCTTTATCACCATAGTCAACATAATTGAGCTGCAAATATCAATTTAGTAATTGATAATTTTAGTGTGTATATCCAGCTCAAACTGGTTTTTGGACCAGGATGTTTCATTGTCAGAATTTATTAGGAAATTAGAAATAATTTTTATAATGTAGGTATGATATTGATGAATTTTATACAGTCTTTTGCTAATAATTAAAAGAGAAATCAACTAAACTGTAATTCTTGAATTGAAATTTATACTCCCATTTCACTAGCTAAATATACCCCCATTCCATTATAGAAAAGAAGTAAAGTTTTAGCATACTAAGGTACAACGACATGCTTTTGCTAGCTAAGATAAACTGCCTGATATACCTAAGGCTCATTAGGTTCCAACTATTAAGCGTAATAGGCAGGTCAACATTTGAGCGTAAATGAAGAGATAAGGTAATTGAATTTGAATATGTTAAATACGAGTTTAAACTGCACCCGCAAATCAAGAGAAAAAATCCACTTTATAAGACTAAAGGAGATTCCATCCTAAAACCATATGGCAATAAGAGGAGTAGTCCCTTAGCCTTATAAAGTGATTAACTCTCTGTTCTGCAACCAATAAGATAATACTTGAGAAGTCTATTATTTAACACTCCTCTCACATGTAAGGTCCCTTTTTAACTTTGTCTTATGATTTTTCGAGTTAGATTGCTTCTTCAGAATCCCCTTAATCCCAAGGGTAAGTAGACGATGAAACACAAATTTGATGAATTTTACACCATTTCGACCAAGCAAGGTTAGTTATATACGAAGTGCTTAGAGTATCTCATTTTGTTAAAGAATTATAAAAGGAAGAAATTGAAATTATTAGAATCGGGTGAACATAATGAGTCAGCAAATGCAGGTAGTATACTAGTATTAGCCACATGCGTACATCTGGTTCCACTTTTCTTTTCAACGTTTAAAAGACAAGTACTTTTCTCCTTGATAAGGTCCAACCAACGACCATATTAGTCACATAATTAATTTATTAATTACTGTATAATATTCTAATAATACCTTATAATAAGCACTTGTGACTTGCCCTAGTCATTGTTGTTCCATTAATCACCTAACCTAGCTACCAGATATTTAATTGTAACCTAAAAACTATATACTATACATGATGAATTATGTAGGCTTATCATTTTGTGTAGGAATTTTCAATGTTGAAATCACATATTTTGTCATTAAGTGCACATATTTTTCTTTGTTATCACTGTTCTTCTTTTGGCTGCCATGATCTAGCTAGTGACAGTGAAATTGCCTATTTTAGAGATTAAAAATACATGCTAAAATTGCTAACAAACAAAGTACATATCTTTAGAGGTTAAATCTCTAGATTTAAGTCTTGATAATTCACTTTAAATTGCTTTAAGCTAACAAACAAATCAGATAAACCCAATAATGATATAGTTGGGTTTTTAGATTGGGCAGTGATGACTCTGATGAAAGAGAGTGGTTTGACAATCTTTGTACCTTATAAATAAAATAATTGATCAAATTCATACCTCAGTAATTAGTAGAATCCATGCATGAATTTGGGTGTATTTGGCAACAATTTTTAGAGTACTATTAGAATATTGATAGATCTAAACAACAGTGTTCAACAAAGTAAAATCAATCATGGGTTTCAATCATCATTATTTTAAACTTTTGGTTGAGATGATTCGTGAACATGGTATCAGTGCCAACATATTAACACAAGTTTTAATGGGAAATATTTGGTGTTTAATATAGAGGAGCATATGCTACATTCACATTTCACTCTATAATAAGGCTCTCGTGTGAAGTTAGAGGCATGATAAAGTGTATATGTATAAGTCAATCCTAAACTTCAATCATAAACTTAAACTTAATTCATAGAGTTCAAAATTGACTAAAAATTATCAAAAAGTTACATAAATTTCAACAATACTTATTAAATCAGATGAAGGCAAACACATCATTCAAACAAATCTAATTGAATCGAATAAAAGTCCAACATATTTTAACAAAGCAAATTAAATCAAATAAAAGTCAAATGCATTCAACAAAGCTAATTGATGATGAATAAAATTAAATTTAAACACATTCAAACAAGGTATGAATCAAATGAAATCTAAATGGATTCAAACAAAGCTAATTAAATCAAATAAAGTCAAATGCATTTAACAAAGTTAATTGAATGAAAAGAAAGTTGAACAAATTCAAACAAAGCAATTTGAATCAAATGAAATTTCAATTCATTCAACAAAGCTAATTGAATCAAGTGATCGAAAGTCAAATTTCTTTAACAAAGTTAATTGAATCAAATGAAAGTCAAACACATTCAAACAAAGTTAATGAATCAAAGAAAGTCAAATAAAATCAACAAAGGCAATTGAATCAAATGAAAGTCAAATGCATTTAACAAATTAATATTGAATCAAATAAAAGTCAAATAAAGTTAATTGAATAAAATAAAAGTCAAATGCATTTAACAAAACTTATTGAATAAAAAAAAAGTCAAAGGCATTCAAACAAAAGTTAGTTGAATAAAATGAAAGTCAAATGCATTATTCAAAACCAATAAAATCAAATGACAGTCAAACAAAGTTAATCGAATCAAATGAAAGTCAAATGCATTCAACAAAATTTATTAAATCAAATTAAAGTCAAACACATTCAAACCAAACTAATTGAATCAAATGAAAGACAATTGCATTATTCAACTAAGCTTATTGAATCAAGTGAAAGTCAAACACATTCAAACAAAGTTAATTGAATCAAATGAAAAGTTAAATGCATTCTACAAAGCTTATGTAACCAAATGAAAGCTAATTGAATTAAATGAAAGTCAAACACATTCAAACAAAGCTAATTGAATTAAATGAAAGTCGAACACATTCAAATAAGGGCCTGTTCTGGTTTACTGAACTGAGCTGAATTGAACTGAGTTGAAATGAATATTTTATGAGAGAAGGAAATTATGAACTAAAGTGAACTGAAATTAAGCTGAAGAGAACATATCCTAAATCTAATGGAAAAATGAAAGTCAAATACATTCAACAAATCTTATTGAATTAAATAAAAGTCAAATACATTCAAACAAAGGTTATTGAATCAAATGAAAATCAATTTAATATTTTTTTGTTTACTATAATTTGAGAAACAACTGGTCAATAATGTCAATATGTTTTGTTGAGGCTTAATAAGTTGCCATACTCTTAATCCATTATTATTGCTTATCCTACCTACAATAAAAAATTACAGAATACTATCCTAATTAAGCTATAAAATGTAATTACTCCGTATTATATATAGGCAAAAGCTAACGAACGCTCCGGAGGCGTTGGATAATTAAGCTAGCTAAAAATAGAAAGATTAAATTAAAATGAACATTAGTTACACCGATTGATGCGTGATTTTGTCATGCTTTCCCAAATTAATACCATTTTAAGTAATATTTTAAATGCTTATCCAACACCCCGGGTGCGTTCGTTAGCAACATCCTTAATTCCTAATATCTTTTATATATATATATATATATATATATATATATATATATATATATATATATATATATATATATATATATATATATATATATATATATATATATATATAAGTGATTCAATTAAAATGTAGAATTTTAGGAGGTATGGAGCTGACTGAGATTGATTGGTGCTGACTAAAACACCAACTACTCACGTGGCTTACTTGCATGATTTAGAATTTATTTTTATTTTTGTATGGTTAGGTTAGGAATTTCAATCAATTAACTTTGATTAATTTTCAAAGAATAGAAACTCCAAAGACTTCTTAGATGCCTTATTGAATGATCCCAAAAGATAAAATAGATAATTCTTCGATATTTACGTCCGAAACACATGTTACATTGTAGCATGTGAAGCATTTTATTTCATGCTTTATAAGTTTATTACGGAGTAACAATTTGCCTTTTCATGCCTAGTTTGTTAATGTAAAGCTTTTTTTTTTTTTTTTTTTTTTTTTTTTTTTTTTTTTTTTTTTTTTTACAAAGCAATGTAAAGCTTTATTCACTATTATCTTTAAGTGTATATTTTTAGAAATGATCATAAAAAGTTTTTTTTTTATTTTTTATTTTTTATTTTTTTATTTTTTATGTTTCTTATAAAAAACATATTAAGATAATTACAATTAACAAGACCTCATAAAAATAATTTTTCGAATATAAAAGTTACAAATATTAGTATAAATGTTTTTGAACATTGTCAAAAGTACGTCAATTATTAATATATATTGAGAACTTTCATAAACAAAAGTAGTACTCCCTCCGTCCCTTTATTAAGTGCCTATTTCTAGCATTTATTACTTATATAATAAAGAGAAGTAGACATCTAATTAAGGAACGGAAGGAGTACTATAAATTTATTATACTCGTATTTTCTTTATTTGAACTAAGGTATCAAAATGTTAAACAGTACGGAGGAGTAAATTTTAGACCTAGAACAATATATATATGAAAATTTTAATTTACACATTGAAAGTTTAAATTCCTTTTACTCAAAAAGGCTAAAATTATTACATTTTTTTTTACACCTATTATATAAAGTTTCAATCAAAGTTGCACATAATTAATTCGATACATTTTTAAATATTTCTAAACAAAAAATTGCTAATACATAAGAACAAGACAAAAAAAAATCTTTTATATTATAAAGTAATTAGTTAACCACATATTCACATTATCCTTAATATTTATATATATGTTCATACCACCTTGTTTGGTGCCTTGGTTGTGGTAGACATCTTGGATACTTCCTTCACCAAAACAAGGCATCTTTTGTTGATTCATGCTGGTCAATAATAATAGTAGTACGTACTAACATTATTAATTTATTAAGTGCCTTTTATTTTATATATTTTCACATAAAACCATCTTTGAACGGACAAAAATTAAATCATTCATACATACTACGTATATATAGTTACATGACTTACATCTAGATATATATTCTTAAATTTCTAAAAGGAGCTATATGTATTTTAGTTACATTAACAATTAACATACATTGGTTAAATTTGACATTATAATAAATAAAACCAAAGTAAATGAAGAAAAATGTTCCATTTAATTTCTTCATCACAAAATTGTCAATGAAACAGCTAGCTTGTTCCTAATTTCACGCTCCTTATTTCACTCGATCTACGAAGGTAGGCAAGCATGGGCGATTTGAACATTATAATTGGTTGAATTTGGAAGTTGGGATGACTTTGGCCTTTTAACTTGTATTGTGATATATATAACCTTTTCATATATCAAACTTATTAAGCTAATGACGTTGAACAATGGGAAATTATGGCTTGCATTTAGACTTATTATGAGTTTCAATTCTTTTTAAAGTCATTGTTTATAAGCCTTACCTATTTGAATGTTTTTTTTGGTTTTAATTGGTTGACATATGATATTTACAACCCGTTATGTCATATAGGATTGTCTTCATTTGATTTTTATTAAACTAAACCATTAAAAATACTTCATAAACATCTATTTTTGATCAAATTTGACTTAAACTAATAGAAACACTTTAGTGTTTTTTCCAACACGCGGTTACTGTATATAGAAAAATATAGTCGTGGTTTCAGTCAATAATCAATCCCTTTAATTTGATGCTCGTAGTATAAAGACATACATCAACCATGGATGACCATCCCCTTAACAAGCTTTTGGTTGAGTTGGTAATTTGACATGAGATCATGAGCTGAGCCAACAATGTAAAAAGGTCACAAATCCATCCCTTATTATTATAAAGTGATAAAACATTCATCCATCCCTCGTAAGAGGAGGCCCATGCTTAATGCAAAGGGTGTGATATAGTATAACAACATTCCTAAGGCGGCTTTAATCATCAATTTAATAACCTTTTGGTTGAGTATGTCCTAACTTTAATATTCTTTGCCTATACTCTTGGACACTATAATGGTATTGCAATTTGTACCAATATGCTCGTTCATTATTCTATTAACCTGATTTTTCATGTATCTGAATGTAAAAAAGTCTCTAAGCGTATCCTACTATGATCTGGATATAAAAGGTGCCCTACCTAGCTTACCTCAATTGACCTTTGCAATTTTGCATTATGTATTAAACATGTGCATGGACACCCTATTCACATTACCATCCTAGGAAATGTGGTTGAAGAAGTTTACAGAGATTCTGGTTATTAATAGAGTATACTCATAAAACGTACCTTTCTCTTTCTCAATAATTTCCAAAACAGCGGCAAATACGCAGTACAATATATTCCAGGATTTTTTCTGTACAGATGTACTAAGTATAATTTTGTGTCTGAAACAAATACTAGGTGGCGCTTGACTTGTTGACCATAGACTTTCATTCACTACGTTGTCAATAGTTTAAATTACTTTGAGCAATAATTAGTTGAAAAACATCGATCAAAAGTTTTCTCTTCTTACTTGGCTTATACTCATCATTGAAATTTTATTGTAGATGTGGATTAACTTGGGTAACTTTAATAGAAATTATTAATACTTAATTAATCGAAAGTTTGAAAATTTTTCTCCTTTAACCAACCGAGTGTTGTTTATAGAGTGGTCAAAGATAAATCGGTACATAATTAGGGGGAAAAAAAACACACAAAAGTTAAACACATAATTAAAATTAATACTCCGTTGTTAAAAGGTCCAAAAAAAAATTCAGTTTTATTGTGAAAAACGTATATCACCCCATTTTTCAAAATTAATACTATAGTATGAAGTGCTAAATATAAATGATGAGATGGCGTGTATGATAAGTCAATAATATATCACCCCGTTTTTAATAATTAATTAATATATATGTTTGTAAAACAGGCATTACCTTTTAATCATCTAAAAACTTTTGTGTGTGGCCAGCTAACACACGAGTAACCCCTGACCAAGCAATCCATGACCGATCGAGTAACCCATAACTGAGTAACCCCAAACCAATCAAGTACGTAACCCTTGACCGAGCGAGTAACTCCTGATCAAGTATCTCTTAACTGGTCGAGTGAGTAATCTCTGACTGACCGAATAATCCCTAACCAAGTAACCCCGACCATTCTTTTGGGGAAAAAAAAATGTGGCTGGCCACATATAAAAGATTGTGTTAATTATACATATATATGGTCATATGGAGTATAGTAAATGTCATTGTCAAATTAATTGTGAACTTAAAATCTTGTACATATCATTCAAAGGTGATAAATCTGAAAATGACATTCGTCTTGTCTTTTTTCTTTCTAGTCACTTAACCAAAGCAAGTAATTATAGATTGAGTTGAGAGCAATAATCCCCCCTGCCTCCCCCAAGTTAAATTACTTATTTGTCTTACCCATGTACATATATTCTGTAATATTGAAAGACAGTCAGGACTTGAAAAAATTTATTATGGGACGACGGAGCCACAGAGGTAATAGTAAGTTCATATCTTTGAATTCAACGTTGAAGTTCAATCCTTTAATTTAAAGGATCATCAAATTAAGTTGAAAGTTAAAGCTATATAGTATATGGTTAAGACAAACTTGAGACAAAAGGTTGAATCATGCATTACTTGTTAATAAGACAGTCAAATAAACCGAGAGAGAGCCATAGACTTTCACGTTAATAGAAAAGGATGTTGGTGACATTTTTAGTTAGACTTTTAATTAATGGAAATGGGATTTATACCATTCGGTGTACTTCAATGATGCTTTTCACACTCGTCAATGATCAAAGATTCAAAGAAAACAACATAGGTTTTCTTCAATGTTAATGCCAAAAAGTCTATAATATCCAATTTGATGTTTTTATATGTTGAAACTCATATTTATTACTCCTACATAATTATTACTAGTAGAAAAATTTGGTGTATGAATATTCAACATAGAGTAGCTTTATTAGATAGTTAAAGTAATTTTTTTTTTTCTTGATTCCAAACAAATGAAAGTACTAGTTATAGCTCAAATTAAATCGTAATTTGAAATTTAAACCCATATAAGGAATTCAATTGGTCGAGATGATAATTGACAAGAATTCAAATTGAGTCTTAAATTTTCATTATTTTTGCTATATATAACAACCAAAAAAAACACAAAGTACTAAAAAATAATTGAATTTCTTGCCCACAAGTTTTGAATGAGATTGAAATTATACCACCACCAAAAAGGAATGAAGACTATTTAAGTCACAAATTAAAGTGTAAGAGAATTAAGTGCATGCATGGGCAATTATCCCAATTTACACGACGAAGACTTTTTGTGGGTCGTAACATCGACTTTTTGCTACAAAATTATTATTGTGTCTTCTTTCTTTTTCTTCTCTCTTTCTGAGTGGTTTCCATTATTGTTGTTGTCAACTAACCTTCAAATTTAGTCCAATGCTAAATGAAATTAAATGACATTAATATGATTGATTTTGTTGAGTAATGTAATCAACTTGTTAGCTCATACAATATTTCTATATTGATTATATACACCATACAATTAATTAGAGGCCTAGACCGCCTTGACGATTAGTACCAAACTAGTTTTTAGCCCGGGCGATGCCCCGAATAATTGTATGTATGTTAAAACTAAATTTTTAATATGATAAATTAAGTGAAATATAATTATTGATTAGTTAATCTTTTTACATGATTATTGTTTTTTTATTTTTATTTTTTATAAAAGTACTTGTACTTGTTTTTCAAAAAATATTGAACACCAAAATTCATTATCTAATAGTGAGTATCCAAAGTTCTTCAACTGTTATAAGAATTCTCCTAAAATGAAATTATTTTTTTTTTCTAAAAGAAAAAACATTATTAGCATGAAAAGTACTACATGTTTGTTAGTTATATATTCTAAATAGTTGTAGAGTTGTATGTTTGAGCAAATTTAAGAGATGAGATTAATTTTGTTATTATATTAAACCCCGTACACTGTTGTTAAATGTATTTGAATAAAAATTGTATATATATATTACTAAAGCTTGGAATTTACAAACGTAATTCACTATTAAAGTGGTGGTAAAAATTAAATCATAATGATGTAATGAATATGGAAATAATGATGATAATTAATGGTACTATATGGCGCCACATCATATGTCAAGTAATGGCGTCACATGGCGCAATTACATGCCTTTGTTGACACATGGCAGAATTACATGTATTGTCATTGAGTTTTAATAATATATATATATTGATTGATTGATTGATTGATATTGATATATTGATATTGATATTGATATTGATATTGATACTTTAGTCTTTTGATTATTAATTATATATACCGAAATATATTACTCCCTCCGTCCCCAAATGATAGTCCCTTATGGGCAAAAATCACGGGAATTAAGAAACTTAAATAAAAGTAGTAAAATTACATTGAAAAGATAAATTTGCATAGGGTATGTAAAATAGTAGAGAGAGAGAAAGTAATAAAAGTACATTGAAAAACAAAATTTACATGGGAAAGTTAAATTTGCACAAATATTGTTGTAATTGGAGGAAATTTTGATAAAAAATTGATATTAATGGTACTTGAAAAAAAGCAAAGGGGACTATCAATTTGGGACTAAAAATAGGCCATAAGGGACTATCATTTGGGGACGGAGGGAGTATGATTTAAATTTCTTATAAATCCATTTTGAAGTCTTTTTATGGGTCTTTTTTTTTCCTGAAAATAATCATGTTTACAAACATAAATTAATGAGTTAACATGAACTAAATTATGAAAAAATACGTGTGAGTGCGTGTGCGTTTATGTATTGTGTCACCCTTTTAATAAATGAGTGTTAGGATTTGTAAAGCTTGACTCATTCATTAAATAAACGAACATAGCAATTTTTACTCATACTTAGGCTTGAATAGCTTATTGAGAGTTTTGGGTTGTTTGCATCCCTAGTTTTAACAATAAGGTCCATACATACAATCAATATTGCAGAATTAATGAAATTTAGCCAAAACGAGTCGTCTTAAAGACTTTTAATTAATTAATACTCAATAATAATTCACGTTGCCATTACCAACTTCTAAGGACCACTACTTGTAAGTAGTGGCGGAGCCATGATTTTTGTAATGATAGGGCACTGTACTACTAGAATACTTTTATCATGGTTTTAAATTTTTTTTGTAAAAAAATCAAGACACATCTACGTTCCGCAATAAGACATTAAGCCAAAAAAAAATAAAGAAAAAAGATAAGGACATTAAACAAAAAAAAAAGAAAAAAAAAGAGAAGGAAAAAAAATATACATTAAGCAAAAAAAAAAAAAAAAAAAAGGGGGGGGGGGGAAATTGAATATTGGGTAAGAGGATTAAAACCCATGACCTCAGGTAAATAAGGTAATTTTCTAATCACTAGGCTATTAGTAAATTTAAACATCATGGTGCACTTTTTATTTTATTTAAACAAATTTTTACTAACTCTTTCTTTCTTTCTTTTTTTTTTATTATTATTTTTATTATATATATATATAAATCTAGTAGGGCACGTGCTCTACCAAGACCTATAATGGCTCTGCCACTGCTTGTAAGAAAAAAAATCGAGTGAAATTCACTGTGATTTATTCTCTTAATTAAGTGGTTGAATGGCCAATTATTGGCCACTAATTAAGTCTATGGAAGTGATAGAAGAATGACTACCTATGTCATAAACATGACAATGAGAGTCCTTCTAATTTCTAAACACCAATTAATTAAAATCTCTACAAAATAATTTCAATGAAATTTTATTGTCTTTTAAGACTGCTCGCTTAATCTAAATCATTTCTAAAGACCAAGACAAAGAAATGATATTTCATCAATTGTTGCCGCTCCCTCTTTACCAAGCTCTAATTGAATAACAAAGTAAAAAAACTACCAACCACACCCGAAATCTGATCTTTTAACAGAAGACGGAGTTGGACTACGGTAATTTGCATAAATTGCTCGGTATGTACAGTACAATCTACTACGTATAATAATAATATTATTATTTTTTTTTTTGTCATTAGTTTGACCAGCACATTTGTCGAGATATAACTTTGACCATCAATATTTTTAATTGTTAATTAGTAAAAAATATAACAAAAATATATTTTGAAACTAGGCATTATGACGAATTTAATGATATATTATATAATAACATTTATTTATTTTATAGAGGTGAAAAAATTAAGTCAACCATGGTATATGAATAGGGCAAAAATCAAAGTGATGCATTTAAAAAAAACGGAGGGAGTAAAACTCAATGGGATAACATGGTAACGTCATGTGTCACCTTTCCCTCAACATGACTAGGTGCCACATGTGTCTTATGTGACATCTTATGTGTCATCTTATGTGTCACATCTTTCCTTTAATATCTATTGATATCAATATCAATCAATCTATATTATTAAAACCCTTGGAAAGACATGCAATTTTGCCATGTGTCACCAAAGTCATGTAATTTTGCTATGTGTTGCCAATTCGCTATTACTTGGCACATGATATGACGTCTGTCATTTCAGTCTATGCATGATCACTATTATTTCACCAAACAAAAAATTGTTAGCATTGATGTTTGAACCCTTGACCTTGTGTTTATTAGAATTCCACTTTTATCACCATTCCAATGGCACATTTTATGTCAACAATTGTAGGGAATATTTCAAGCATTATGATAACCCCAAACTTGAACCCCACTGTAATCATACACTAAAGTACGGTGGCGTTCCAAAGGGAAAGAAAAAGAGCAAAAAGAGTCGCCAACAAGTTTTAGGAACTTGTAAACCCAAAAGACAATCCAAAGGACCGTCAACTACTCCATAAGGTCTTGAACCAAATAGAGTCCGGGGATGAGGGTACGAATCCAATCTACAAAAGAAAGGACCCGCCCTATAAAATAGGCCTCTACTTTGTTCTGCTCGTATTCATGCGCGCTTTTCGAATAACATACAAACATTATATTAAACCTACCCTGTTTAATCTATGTTGGTTGAATATTAATGCACAAATAATACTATTATTGGCGATCACTTGAATTAAAATCACATTAGCCTAAACCAAATTATTAATTATCTTATTAAGCGTGATTTCAAGAACAAATTCCCTTTAAACCTGCATAAAAGGCGTGATCAAGCAATAACAATAAAATATAAATTAAGCAACATAATAATAAATCAATAAACAATAATGATAATAGCATGATAAGGCATAATAAAGCTTAAATACAATAGCAAGATCCTAGGCATGATACTAACAAGATTAATAACGAATCCTAGCATGTCACAAGCAATAAAGATCGAAGCTTTAAACCTAACATGGTACTAACATGATATCATGATATTAGAAATAAGTAAAGGCACCCTAAACATGATACTAGAAAGCATAAAATAACATCCTAACATGATACTAGAAAGCAATAAAAGTATCCTAACATGATACTAGGAATTAACAATAATAAGCATGCAATCTACATTGAAAGAGAGTAATAAGATTACATACTTTGAAGCCTCGTACCTCTTTCTAATAACAAAATACACAAGTTAGTAAACTTCAATGAAAATAATAAACAATAATTAAAGAATTAAATTAAAATCAAATTAAATAAAGTTTAGACTAGTTTTGGACCAAACCCTCAGAAAATATCAACCTTGCACGTCTAGGGCGAAGGCAACTTCGAACTTGGCTAAGAGACTCTAAGTCTTGTGTATGCGGAATATTGTATGTGAAAACTAGTTTAGAAAAAGAAAGAAAGAAAAGAATTAAGCTATATTTCTTAGAGAGAGAATAGAGAGAATTGAAAAAGAGTTGATGATTGTGAAAATTGATAATTGTGAATGATTTTTGAAAACAGGGATTCGGACGCTATTTATAATGAAAATAATCCGGAAAAACATAGAATTTGATAAGGAATAAAACTCCACGCTGTCGCCAGGAATTAACTCTGTCGCGACGCGACAATGTCTGTCGTGAGGCGACAGGGTCTGTCGCGCGGCAACAGGGTCTGTCGCGCGGCGACAGACTTGTCGTTTGGCGACAGTCTGTATTAGCGCGTTTTTCTTCACGCGGAATCCGATCTTTAATCAACTTGATCTACGGAATCCGTACAGAAGATAAAATACGTATTTTTAAGATAACAAAACAATATTTTATTTCAAATAAAAATCTTTTAAAGATAATTAATTATTAAATCTAACAATATTAGAATTAAAAGGAACTTTCTAGAAACTTCTAGAAAACTATAATTAATCCTAATAATTTTAGGAATAATAATTAATATTGGGCCCTCCTCTAGATCATTGGGCCGTATTAAAATAAATAACTGGGCCCAGTTTAGTATTTTGGCCATAACTTCCTCAATATTCATCGGAATCGGGTTTATAATATATCGTTGGAAAGGTCTTTTCGAGCCCCATCCATCTACACCATTATTGGACCCTTATTATGGACCAAAATAAACTGAAATAGACGTTTTCAAATAAATAAGGTCGTTTTCAAAAACAGAGAGAGAAGAATTTAATTAAAACTAAACCGCAACACTTGACTTTCGAATCACTTTCACCTAATTCGATAATAACACAACGTGCAAGGCATTCATCACTGGGTTTGGTTTTGGGGAGACACAAATGGGTGTCTACAACAATGTTATATTAAAAAGAGTTAAACATGTTCATGAATTTCAAAATTAATAATATATATGAATTTAATACACGTATATTTAACAACAGCCCATAATAACAAAAGTGATCTTATCTCTTTCAAATATGTAATCCAAAAATATGTTGCACTTTTACATACAATTTACTATCCACTAACTGCTCTCTAAAAAATATCAGCCTTATCTTAATCTATTTCTAATCTTTTCAAAAAAAAAAAAAAAAAAAAAAAAAAAAAAAAAAAACCACTTAACGTGCTAAGCAGTTGTAAAACTCCACACCTCCACTTTAATTTTCAATCCCCATAAATCCATAATATACCAAACTTAAGATTACTACTACACTTATCAATACTCATACTTCATAGTGAAAAATTCTAAACAAAGACAAAATCAAATTTGGTGATATAGTAGATTATTGTATTGGATATCTTCGCTTTCTGATTTGGTAAGTAATCAATTCTCGCTTATAATGTTATGCATATTATGTGATATAGTATGAGGACTCCTAGTTTAGTATATGATTATAAACTTTTAATTTACAGATTATATAACGAATTATCAACGTATGATTATAATGAATGTTATCAATGTACTGATTCAGATAAATAATGTTGGTTTTCTTTTTTTGGACAGGAAGCAATAATGTTGGTTTGATCTTTAATTACCAAACGTAGGGAAAGGAAGTATGTGATTAAGGAGAGGAATTGATTTAGTGTTTTTTTTTTTTATGGGTTATTTTTTTTTTTAATTTTTTTTTTTTTTGCAGGTTTTCAACATTGACAAGTTGCAAATTTGCAGTTAGTAGAAGCAGAGAAGAAGATTAGGCATGTTTTATTTATTTATTTTTTTTAAATATTATTACCTTGATTTTATCCTACCTTTGGTTTTAACAAATTTGTATTTTTCGATTTGTTTTTATTCTCCATTTTTTTGTTGATTTTCTTTTCTAAATTTTACATTCTACTATGCTAGATATTCAGTCTTTGATAATGAATTTTGTTATTTTTCCTTCTATTTTCTGTCTTTCTATCTCTTATAAGAACCGTTGATTTAATTATTTTTGTTGTTTCTGATTATGTGTATTTTGCAGGTGAAAATTCAATGTTCATACAATACATTTGGTTGTAGCTATATCAATTTTGTTAGAAGAAAATTGTCATAATTTTTGAAGTTTGAGAGGATTAGATATGTAAAAATGATTATTCCTTTAACTTATTTAATTTGTATTTTATGAGATTTTATAAAGGTTAGTTTTAATCACTTCTATTATAATTTTGTTAGGTGTTCCAATTTCCCTCCTATAAAAAAGATAAGACCTTTTTCTCCAAATCATTCATCTAATTATATATATATATATATATATATTTATATATTTATGTAGCATAATCATATGTTTGATTTGTTTATTCACTCGTCATCATGCCTATTAAATTTGTTTTTGAAATTTGGCTTTATGAAGATGATATTTGTTGGTCAATTAAATTAGCGGTTTAACAACTCGAGTCGGGTCAATCCGGATTAATGTCGTAATTTATGCGGGTCAGGTTTAGGTCAAGTCAATAATAGGTTGGGTTACATTCGGGTCGGGTGAATAATAGGTCGGGTTTAATTTGGGTTTTCACGGCTTAAAATAAGTTAGGGTCATTCTAGGGTATGAGTCAAGTTCGGTTGAAGTCAATAATTTGTTGGTTATTCTTAGGTCGATGTGTTCGAGTCATGTTCGATTGAAGTAAAAAATTGGCAGTTTATAATTAGGTTGGGTCATTTCCAAGTCGAGTGATTCTCAGATTCAAGTCGAGTTCGGTTGAAGTCAATAATTTGCAGGTTATAATCAGGTCGATCGGGCCATACATACTCGGGTTCGAGTTGAGTTCGATTCAAGTAAAAATTTGCGGGTTCTAATAGGGTCATTTCTAAGTCGGGTCGTGTTTGGGTTCATGTCTTAAATTAAATATTGGGTTAATCTTGGTTTCGGGTTGATTTCAGGTCAGGTCACAAAGGTCATATACTTCATATTAAGAATAAATGCTCCAATTTCTTCATTTATTGTAAGAGAAATAATTTCAGATAATTTCAAATTCGAGCTAATTAGTTCAAATAAGTTTTGATAAGATATACGTAATACTTTCATTAAAAAAAAAAAAAAAAAAAAAAAAAAAAAAAAAAAAAAAAAAACAGAATCAACATAACTATATAACTATATACTTTGATCAATATTAACAATGCGGTCTACATTGAATTTAAGTTAGTTGATTTGAAATTAGATCAGGTCAATAACATGTTAGGTTTAGTTCGAAATGGGTTAAGAACAATACGAGTTGAATTTGGTTCGATCAGATCAATAACATGTCATTTTGATTTAGGATCGGGTTGGTAACAGATCGGGTTGGGATAGTAATAGGCCGTGTAAAATTCGAGTCGGGTTAATAACAAGTCGGTTTAAATTCGGTTCGGTTAAGTAACAAGTCGGGTTAAATTCGGGGTGGGTTAGTAATGGGTTACATTCGGGTTTGACAGGTTAAACAGGTTTGGGTCAATTTCGATTCAGGTCGGGTTTGGTTCAGGTCAATAATTCACGGGTTATATTCAGGTCGTGTCATCTCCAGGTCAGTTGATGTTCGGTTCGGGTCTCAAATTCTTGGATTCACTAGGGTCTAGAGTTGGTATCGGGTCGGGTCATATCAGGTTCGGGTCACCATTTTTTCGGGTTAAAACGGATCGCTTAATGACTGGGTTCGGGTCGAGTCAGCTTTGATAGGTCTAGATACATCAATAATTTTATTAACATGTAGCATATTTATGGAATTTTGTTCTCTTCTTAGATTATCCATGGAAATCAATCTTTAGTAACTAATAACTTGGTAATCACTTCTATAAAAATATTGGAGTACTACTAACCAATTTTTTTTTTAAATTTTTTTTGTTGTTGTTACTAATTTATGTTTTATTAAAGACTATCTGCATCTATAAACTGTATTTTATAATCCTATCTTTAATGATAACACGTGCATTTGCACGTGCACATTCTAGTCTATAATATAATTGTAAAGTCGTTTTAATGAGAGCCTTCCAAAACCCCAATGCTCAACTCTCATGCATTTAAGGATTGTTTTTTAAATTTTTTTTGAAGGAAAAAATAACTACCAATCCCACTACTTTATTTTTATATTTTTTTTATCATTTTAAAAAAAAAAAAAATCAATAACTACCCATTCACTAATTTTTTTTTTTTTTTTTTTTTTTTTTTTTTTTTTTTTTTTTTTTTTATGGGACTACTACTAACAATTCACTTTTTTTTTTTAAGTGTTATTTTTTTTTTGGTACATAGTATAACATTTGACATGTATTAACACGAATATATAGTTCCTTTATCAACAATTCACTATAGCACTCAAAATCCCCAACATTTCACTCTTTTTTAAACACTATGTACTAACATTTCACTTTGTTTTATGAGTATTTTTTTTTGGTACAGTATAATATATGTCATGCATTAGCACGAGTATACAGTTACTTTATCAACATTTCACTATAGTACTCTAAATCCCCAACCCTTCAATTATATGCATTTATTTAGGGACTACCCTCCAAACATTTTCCACTTCTTTAATCATAAAAAAAAATGTACAACACGTTTTTGTGCAACTGGCCTCAGCGAATAACTACTTGCAACAGAACAAATTATGTAACTCCTAAAGCAAGACACTAACCCATATGACACTAACTAAGTAACCGTATAACACTAAACGGATAACCTCTATAACTTTGAAAAAGTAAACCCCATAATAGCATTGCGTGGCCACGGACATAAAAGAGTAAGACCCTGTTTTTTGAGCTTCTAAGCAAAGCATAGAATATCATATTTCAGTATAGAACAACAGGTGTCATCACATTATTAATACGATTATTAATACTCAATACAACAGAGCTAATTAGGGTTCAACAGAACCGACCAGTCCAAAACCGACCATTACAGCTCAAGTCTAAATTACAACATCAAAATCAACTTTCCACATTTTAAATATATTTTTTCTTATATATCCCGTGCATTTTGCACGGGTACACTATAGTATTCACAATGCTCCGCCCTCCGGGGTATCGCCCGGGTGAAAAACTAGTTATATTATTAAAACTCAATGGGACAACATGGTAAAGCCATGTGTCATCTTTCCCTCAGCATGACTAGACGCCACATGTGTCTAATATGTCATCTTACGTGTCACATCTTTCCCTCAATATTAAATGTCTTCATATAGAATTGGAAGAAAATTACAAAAATACATAAAAATAATAAAATATATAAATAAATAAGACACAAGCAAAGAGATGACAATTAGAAACTTAAAGCCCAATACTTAAAAATAACTAAATAAAAATAAGTTACAAATCTGATAAAACCAAAACCCATTTTTGACAAGCTAAAACCAAAACCTCCAACTAAATGAAAGTTGTAACTTGTATCAATAACTTAATCTATACTTAGTATTTAAAAAGACAAACTACAGTCACCTATATGGCTCATGTCATCATAATTCACCCATATGCCACATAACACATCCATTAATATTTCCTCTTTATACTCCCTTTTAAAGTAAAACATAAAATAAAATGTTATTGAATGCTAAAGTCTTTATGCATTCCTAAATTGCAAATTTGAGTAAGAAAATGGAGTGTTCCATTTTCACTATAAAAAAAAGTTGTACTCCTCTCTATACCCCTTTTAATGTAAAAGTTAAAATAACAAATTATTTAATGTTAAAATCTTATTTATTCCTAACTTGCAAATTATAAGTAAGAAAATTAAGCAAATTATTACAAAAAATCACCGACACATATGACACAAATAAGCAACACATTTCAAGAAAAATAAAATGAGCTACAACCCGTTCGTTGAACGGGCCAAAAGACTAGTTAATATTAAAACAAACACCGGAAGTGACACGTGTCATATCGTGGTGCTGTTTTTTCCCTCTAAAAAACTCCCTTTTTTTAATTTTTTTTATTTTTGTTAACATTTGATTTGATAATAATATAATTACAAATATTTTATGTTATCTTTATAACAATTTTTTTTTTGTTAATATTTGATTTTGATTCTATAATAATACTATTTCAAATATTTTGTATTATATTTATGATAAATATATTCTTTTATTTTACTTGGTGTTCATAATTTTTTTATACACATTTACCTAAATATTATTCCAAAACCTTTTTAATTGTCTTTCAAATGGAGTATTATTAAATTTTTTCCAAAAAAAGTAATAATAAATTGATTCATATAATATATGCTAAAGAAATTACTTTGAAAAGACACTTTTTTTTTTCAATTTCAATATGACTATATATTCAAATTAATTATAATTTTGTTTTTGAAATTTTACTATTACGTATATATTATTACAAATTAAGGACTTATAAAGTATAGTATAACTATAAAATAAATGTTGTATTTGACAATTATATCATATATGTAATTCTTTTTTTTTTTTTTTGACAAAAATATATGTAATTCTAGGAAAAGGTAAAATATCAATTAATTTTAGTCTATTGTTTGATTTATTTTTTTATGTTTATTAAAAATTCTTTTATAAATAAGTATTTACGAATATGACCACTAGACCTGATCAAACCAGGCTAAGCCCTGCCCGAAAAAATTCTCGGGTTTAGGCAGCCCAAAAAATCCATTTTGTTTAATTTTTTGCTTGCTTATTAATATAGATTATGACATTATAATTTCTATATTTGATGTGTATGTTATATCAAATTTTATTTGTTGGATATTCTTACAAAAATTAGACTTATCGTGCATGGCACGGGCCTTAAGCTAGTTCTTTACTAGAGTGTATCTGTGCAAAATGCACAGGATATATATCACATAGTAAGATATTAAAATAAATACAATGTAGGAAGTTTTTTTAAAAAAAAATTAAAATAGTGAAACTTATGCTAGCGCTTTTTCTGTGCGTTGCAAGACCGTATGATCACTGGTAGAAAAATAGAGTAACCCCTATTATATTGACATGGTAACCCTTTATTATACTTTTTGAGTAACTCTGAAATAACAAAGTAACCCCTAAAACACTGACAGCATGACCCCTATATTATTAACTAAGTAACTTCTATATTTGTAACGGAGTAACCCTTATAACACTAACCAAGTAATTCCATAAAGTGGCCAGCTAAAAGTTAGTGAACTTTTGAAGGGCTATATTATTTTCAAAAAAAGTAAATAAATAAAATGCCTATAATTTTAAGATGAAGTTTTCAAGATTTGGGATAATAAAAAGTTAAATAATGAAAAGTGCAATTATAATATAAATTCCTTCCAATATTAAGTAAGTGGGTAGTTTCCTCAAAAATTAAAGTGCAATTAGTGTGTATATATATATTTGTAATACTTTATTAACTAAAGTGGGTAGCTCCCTCAAAAATTAAAAAGTAAAGCGGGTAGTTTATATATTACTTGTAACTTTTTTATAAGAAGAAAAAACATACTAAATATGCTTATGGTTGAATGTTGTAAAAAAAAAAAATGCAATTACATATGGAGATATAATATGTTGCATTCGTAAAATAGTAAAAGTGGAAGTTATCTGGAGGTTTTTTTTTTTAATTAGAGAAGTGAAAGTTATTGACGATAAAAAAAATAAAATAAAAAAGAGAGAAAGCACACACAATTAAAGGATTGGGGTTTTGGAGTGATGTGGTGAGAAGTTGAGAAAACATCTCTTAATTTATATAAAAGATTTGGCAAAAGGAAAACATAGAACCACCATTTTTTAGTGTTCTTAAAATTTGGTTCCTCTACATAAGCTTAAACAATGGCGCCACCACCACCCGATTCTAAACCTCGCTGCTTCACTCCATGTCACCATCACATGTTGGAGAATTGAAGGGTCTCACTTCTTAACCACCGCCGTAACGGAAAGTGTTTTAGTAAATTATTGTCATTTACTCCTAATTGTTTTGCTTGTTATATTCTTCATAATAATTATCTTTAATTGGAGCAAACATTATTGCTTAATTAAATTTGGTAACCGATCACCATTACAATTTCCAACTAATTTGAGTTGAATAATTGTACTAAATACATAACGTTGCTCATTTCTTTTTAATTTTTGTAACTTATGTTTTTAATTACAGCCAAAAAATAAATTCATACGGAGTACCATTATTTCTTCCTTTCATATTTGAAACAAATTTGGACATTAACACATTCCTATGGAGTACCAGACTGTGCAGTGGTAGACTTTGTAGTAATTCTGTAATTGAAACCCTTGAGGTAAAATATTTTTGATATGTAGCCTAAAGTTTATTTTGTGACGAGTATTTGTTGTTGGTGCTAATTACTTTTTGCCTACTTTTCTGTTTAAAATTGTTGAAGACCAAATTGCATATTGGTAGTTTTTTTCTCTTTTGGTAAGTAAGTCATTTTTGAGTTGTTTATCTATATTATTATTAAAACTCCAAGACAAGGAGTGTCATTTTGCCATTTGTTCTTTCTTTTTCGTCATTTTGCCACATCACTTTAAATTTTTGCCACGTCACTTTTGCTATTGTAGTTATATGTGCTTGATTTAATATACACCTTAAAATAATGATCAATTGAATTATTGATTACAACTTTAAAGAAAGAGAAGATGTTACTTGCAAACCAATAAACTAGCCTTTATTAGTAATTAGTTTTGTCATAATTGAAAAGTTGAAAAATTAAATTGTTTTTAAATTGCTTTGACCCATTTAATTTGTAAAATATGTATTCAATATATTTATCCCTATATATTAACTTATCCAAGAAAATGATACACTAAACATTCTAAACCTATTGGAGAAACATTTTATTACTGGCCTATATATGATTTTCTTTATGTATAATTTACTCAAAAGTTAGTACGTGTAAAATTCTTCATTATTCACTATTTATGCTCGGGGGTTGAATATTAGGGCCTGTTCATATTTACTGAATTGAGCTGAACTGAACTGAACTGAACTGATTGGAGCTGAACTGAACTGAACTGAACTGATTGGAATTGAACTGAACTGAACTGAACTGAATTGAGCTGAAATGAATATTTTATGTGAGAGGGAAATTAAGAGCTGAACTGAACTGAACTGAACTGAACTGATTGGAACTGAACTGAACTGAACTGAACTGATTGGAGCTGAACTGAACTGAACTGAACTGAAATTAAGTAAATGTGAACAGGCCCTTAGTTTGATGATTCATTTGTGCATCCAATTTGAAAATGATATTACATTTTTTTTTTTTACAAAAAAAAATTGATATAGTGCATTTAATTATTTGTCATGTAATTGAAATATGAAGAAGAGAAACAAGCCCGGGGCATAACCCGGGTCACCAACTAGTTTTTGAATTTTAAAACTAACCACTAAGACCCCATTCTCTACACCTTATTTTTGCTGAAATGAAATTATTTTTACTAAAACAAAATTATATTTGCTGAACTTAAATTATTTTTACTGAATTTAAATTAATTTTACTGAACTGAAATTATTTTTGCTGAACTGAAATTATTTTTACTGATTTTCTATTATAATTCTTTAAGAAAACTGAATTTTACTGGATTGAACTTATTTTTACTGAACTGAAATTAATTTTACTGAACTGAAATTATTTTTACTTAATATTATTGTTTTAAGGTAAAGAGAACAGGGCCTAATGCATTTCTTTCCACCCATTTATTTTCCCAAATAAATATAATCTTTAGAATTAAATATTGTTTACAAAATATTATTATCACTAAAGAAAAATGCGGGACATCGCCCGGGCCACAAACTAGTTGCTAATTAAAAAGCAAGGTTTAAGATATATAGAGTATAAAACTTATTATTGGGCCTTAAACATCAGTTTAAATTCCTGGGCCTTAAACATCAGTTTAATTGATCTCTATGGTATGGACAGATCCATCGTGACGCAAAGGCCACGGGTCCATCCACCCCTTCTTTCTAAGTAAGTGAAATTTATTTATTTTGCACTATGTGTATATGGAGGCCAAACTACATCTATATTTCAAGCCCAATCAGATTCGGATTAGGGGGGGGGGGGGTCGGGGAAGGCCATGGAACCCCCATTGATTTTATATAAATGAATTTTGTATGATGTTTAGTAGTTATATTAACTTGCCAAATTTGTAGATAGTTTAGATAATTTTTGTGCGTGCAAGACATTAGTTCAAATATGAAGTGTGATTGATCTTGCCCCCTCCCGAAGTAAAATTTATGGTTTCGTGATCGTGTCCAATGACCTTGCATGCATGTAAGAGAGTATGATAGAGTATATATAAATATGCTTATATTTGAGCGTAGCTTAAGTAAAATATGAAGTATATAATATCTATTTCAAACTCGGCTTATTTAGAAAACTAGTCAAAATAAGAACCCTTTTTATTTATTATTATTTTTTTATTTTTATTTTATGTGATCCAACTTTTACTCATGATCCAACTTTTACTAAGCAAGAAAGGAACGTTTCAAGTCTAAGTCTACCATTAATTTTGAAATTAGTTAAAGAAGAAAAGATAAGATCTCACCTTTTTGAAGCCAAAATCCAACAAGTCCATTCAAGTCAATGTAATCAACTACTACACTACATACTACTTATATATCTACAATAATAATGTTAACGTAGCTTTCACAGTTACATGCATGCTTCATAACCTCAAGTCCTCAATGTAGGGATAATGTTTTGGACTTTTATACAGTATCTTATTTCAATATATATCATCATGAAAATATGTCCCTAAATTAAATTACAACGTACATCTTCCGGCATTAATTTGATTAGATGGTTTTAAATTAGGAAAGGTGAGGTCCATTATGTAGTTGCGTTGAGATTTAATGACTATTTGAAGAAAAAGTTCCGTCTTTTTAAGACCCACCATACATACAAGTACTATATAACTTCGAGAATTCCGTGACCTTATACGTTTACAACTTGCCAATTTGAGTATTGTTTAATTTTTTGATTACCACAAGTATTTGGATTGTGACCCCAAATATTTATGAAATTAAGTGGAAACCATAAAGGTGGGCCATTTTCTTAGAATATTTTGTACTCATATTTATATTCTCTTCCGTTTCATTTTAGTTGACACATTTTCGCCACTATTTACATAAATTAATTTGACATCATTTTGTAATTTATATTTCAGAAAAAGTATAATAAAGTGGCGCCTTGTTTGAGTCATTTCAACGTTTATTTCCCAATATCAAATTTATTACCTTAGTTAATTATTATGAACAACTTTGTAAATGTTTGTCTCTCACAAATAATACCACGAACTTGTACATCATAATTAATGGAGGTAGTATAAATTTAGGTTGTATATAATTGAAGAAATCATTATTTGAAGTTTTACATTGGTAAATGCGTTTAATAAAAATGTATTAACTCATATAAAACGGAGGAAAAATTAGCAATCAACATATTTAGTCAAGAAACGTGTGGGTCAAGTTATCACCCTGATGTTAGAAGGTCGGAAAGATAATTTGAGGGTCAAAAAGTCGTGTCGTGACATGTACGTTAGTGTTTGATCTCGTGTTGTGCACTAAACCTCTCAAAAACTATGTACTCCGTATTATGTAAGATAATTGCATTATTTAACCAAATTATTAAAACGATCATGTTTGGGTTAATTTGTGTCGTATTGTGTCGATTTCGTGTTTTCTGTCACTAAATTTGTCTTTTTGTTTATATTATGTGTCGATTTTGGTCGTGTTGTCGTCTCAGAGATTGTGAGTTCTAGTTATGAGCTTTGAATAGAAGCTTCGTTAAATGAGAGAGCTTTGGTCGATTATGATTGGATCGGGCTGGATCAATGGACCCAAGCATGGATTGTTAAGGCGGGTTAGAACGTTTGTAGAGTCGTACTTGTCATTTTGTCCAATTTACAGTATTTAAAAATTAAAATTTGCTTAAGTGATGCATTATATGGGCCGGGTCAAAATTTTGTTGTTGAGCCCAAAAGGGCTTTGACCCACCCAATTATTGCCCAAACTCTAACTTTATTCAAGCCCAATAAATTTCTGGGTTTCTAACTAGCTCAAATTACAACTCCACTACAAATGATGTTGTGAGCTGTATTATTTTTCTTATTCTATAATTCTCCTAAATTTGCACCAAAAGAAGGCATTATATGAATTTGATGAATTTTTAACAGAAAAATTATCCTACATTTAACCTTTTTATAATCATACTTTACATTTATTGCAGTATATTTTTACATAATTTCAGTAGCATATTATATTTTGATGCTTTACTCTGAAAATCTCTAATCTCTCCAAGACTCCAAACATATGCTTTTATTAGTCTTAGCCTCTTAGGACTCTTAAGTCTTAACCACTAGGCTAAGGATAATAATATCAGATAATTATCAATTCAATAATTCGTGGGATATTACTATATTAGTAATCCTAAGGTTTCAGCTAATACTGTTAATCTTAGAATAAAGCTTAATTTCTTAGCTTGTCATATTATTAAATAAATTATTAGGTTATACAAGAAGTAACCTCCATATCTAATCTCGGTTATTTAAAAAATCCTAATGCATTGCAGTACAAATATCCTACAAAAATTACTAAACCATATCTTTAACGGGCTGGCCCCGGTTAATCAGCCTGATTAACAAAACTTTGTTAATCAGGTAGCAATATTGTAAATTGAGAGCTTTGGTATTTGTGTTATATTAATTTATTATTGCATTGTACGTTTTGCTAAAGTAGAACAGGTTACTTTCATCTTCTTCCTACCCATATATCCACCATTAAAGCACCATTGAAGCTTCCTCTTTCACCTCCACCAACACCAAACACCAACACCATCTCCTTCCTCTTTCGCCTCCACCGACAACAACCAGCAACACCATCTTCTTCCTCTTTCGTCTGAATCATCTCCACCGACGTCAACCACCATGTCGCGCGACAAATATAAGCGGCTTCGCCGCCAAATCAAATGAAAAACCCTATAAATTCCTCCATTGAATCTATCAGCAATTAAGCATCCTTAACAATCTCAAATTCCTCCATTGAAGTTCATTCTAGTTATCAGATGCAATTCTATGTTTTATTTTACTTTAATACCCCCAACTTGCCCTGGAAAAGACAAATTTACCCCCTGATAAACATTACAAGTTTATCAGCCTGATAAACTTGTATTTCCTCTATCTTTAACTTAGATGATTGAAGAAATATTATCTATCTATAATAAAAATATATCACAAAATAAATACCTTCCAATATTGTAAACGTCTATATATAATTAATCAGAGCTTTTTTGGTGCAGTAGGCCACACCGTGTGGCCTGCTGCCAAGTCAGTAAAAATAACGGATTCCGACGCGTGCATAATGGGGTTACTATTCACGCGCATAATGGGATTACTGGTTTTGTCAGGGTTACTTGTATTTTTTTTTTCAGGGGTTACTTGTATGGATTACTTATTCAGGGGTTACTTGTATTTTCAGGGGTTACTTGTATTTTTTTTTTTCAGGAGTTACTTGTATTTTTTTTTTAGGGGTTGCTTGTATTTTTTTTTTCTTCAGGGATTACTTGTATGGGATAATTCAAGGATTACTTGTATGAGTTACTTATTCAAGGGTTACTTGTATGAGTTACTTATTCAGGGGTTACTTATATGAGTTACTTCAAAGGTTACTTGTATGAATTACTTATTTAATGGTTACTTGTTACTTATTCAAGAGTTTCTTGTAGGCCCCATACCAAACTAGTAACACCCTACAAGTAACCCCTGACCAAAATCAGTAACACCCTACAAGTAACCCCTGACCAAACTAGTAACACCCTACAATTTTTGACGTAGAATGTTCAATCTAAGATTTCACGAAGAAAACGAGCTCAAATTTTTTTGGTTCTCATCGATTTCACTACTTCAAATGTTGTTGATGATCTTAAGGATAATTAATCACAATTTTTCACAGAAATTTGACACCCAATTTCTACAATTTCAGGCTTTAATTGCAGCAATTTGACAAAGAAGAAAATAAGTGGAGTAGAGATATGGTTGTTGGTGATGTGTGATTTGGCTTGAAGAAGAAACTAAGAAAAGAGGAGAGAGAAAATGGATGGAGTAGAGATTGGTTGTTGGTGATGTGTGATTTGGCTTGGAGAAGAAGCTAAGAAAAGAGGAGAGAGAAGAGTTGTGGTTTTTTTTTTTAAAAAAAAAGAATACACATACAAAAATTTGTGATAATTAATTCAAACCATCAATCTTCATAATTACAGTTTAATTTCCAAGTTTGCGGGGGCGGCGCTGGCGCGGTGCAACCTGGGCGACTGCACACCTGAATATTGGGGCCCCAAAATTATATAAATTGTTATTATGAGTCCAATGTTAACTAAAGCTTTTCTTAGCTTGTTGGTAAGGAGTAGTGGGTTTTAGATGGGAAGTAAGGGGGTTCGATTCCCAAATGTACCCATTTGAATAATTTTTGCACAGAAAACTATGAGTCTTTATTATTTCTTTCTTTTTTTTTTCTTTCTCTTTCTATGATTATTTTTTTATTTTGTTTATTTTTGCATAGAAAACTACTCGTATTGAGTCTTTGTTTTTTCTTTCTCTTTTTTTCGTTCTTTCTCTTATTATACTCTTTAACATATCTTTACTACTCTCATTCTAATGTCTTTTGGTTTATGACTTCTCTTTATTTTCCTTAATTTCTTATATAAAATTACACCTAATTTTCTATTTTTCAAATTCGCTTACATAATTAATGATTAGTTGAAGAATCTATAGGCAAGTATTGTTTAAAACACTTATCACATCCTGTCTATAAATTAATTAACATAGTTTTTTAATACAACTTGCTGAATTTTTTTTATGATAATATCTTTTGCTATATCTTAGAATTTTTGAGATAACTGGCTTTAAAAACGCTCTTGAGAATATTAAAGATTTATCATGTAAGGTGACAATTGAAATTAATATTTACTAAGTATCATTTTATCAAAAGGGGCCCAATTTTAAAAATCGCACAAGGCCTCAAAATGCTTTGCCCTGCCCCTGCAAGTTTGTATCTGTTCATTGACAAACAAATCATGACGGACGACAAACCTTCATCCAAAAACGTATCATGTACACAAATCCTCAAATTATTTACAAAAATTAAACCTCTAAAATTGAAAAATAACATAGTAACCTCTTATAGCAGTGGACGGCTTGAACGCCTACCTCTAGAGCTGGAATTTGATATTCTCGAAAGGCTACCAGTTGAATCTCTTGTCCGTTTCAAGTGTGTTTGTAAATGTTGGCGCGATGAAATCAACTCCACCAATTTCATAGCATCACATGCACGTCGAATTCGAATAAATAAACCAAACTCTACTACCTTCGCCATTCTTGATCGTAATTCTAGGTATAATCCTAACTCGTCAATGTCACATGACATATTCTCGTTAGATTTTCAATCTCCTGGAAAACTCAAAATATTATCCAGTCATTGTTATAGAAACATATTATTTACTCTTTCGAATGTTGGTTTGTTGGTTCGAGTAATGGCTTGCTTTGTTTCCGAGAAGGACATAATTATAACGGCACGGGCACAATATGGCCTACCAGCTTTACGATCCTTAACCCAGTTACCGGTACGTGTAATAACAACTATATTTTTCGGTCGATACCAATTTACAACCATCACAGTTACGAGTTGGTCGGATTTGGATACGATTGTGTCAACGACGATTACAAGATTTATTTTATTGTATTTTAAACAAAGGCGGTGTTTTTTGTTGGCTTTATAGCTTCAAGACTATATCATGGAAAAACATTGAACCTCATTCTATGCTAAATAATAATGATTATGTACTTGCGGGATTTGTAACACGTATGGTATTGTCGAATAACGTGTTACATTGGATGGTATGTAAGCCTAGTACATTGGATGGAAGTGAAGAGTATCATCAAGTACATTTACCCTTACCACAATTTAAATATCATGCGATTATAGAGCATGTCATGTATGATTGGGATATAGTCGAATTACGGGGTTGTTTGCATCTCATAAATCATATTATGTGTTTTAGTATTGATGCTGAGGTGTTCAAATCATGACTAGTTCAATATGACTTGTGTATATGGGTAATGAATTACCACAAGAAGAATCATGGTTCGTGGGTTAAATTGATTGATCGTTTGTAAGTTTATAATAGTGCATCGTTGATACGAAGTTGTCGTCGTAACCGCTATTCAAATGTACCAACAACACGTTTGTATTGTCCGCCATTGCGGCCTTGTGCTTATTCAGAGGATGGACATGAAATCTTAATAATTATAGAGGGAATATGGCTTTTGCTCGATGCGATCTACGTAGTGGTAAGGTGGAAAATGTCAAAATCAGTTTTTTTACCTATTATTGATGGCAAGGATGCGTACCGCAATTATGAAGTAATACCATGGATTGCTTCCCTTGTTCCCCCTTTGTTATAGTACTTGATTAATTCTACGTATTCAACTAATCACGTTAATTCAATTCTTTCTTTTGTTTAATCTTTTGTAATTACTTTTTTTTTTTGTTTTCTTAGTATTTCCATTTTCATTACCTCATGCATTCCATTATTTAATAAGTAGCTAGTTAGTTGCACCAAATAAGATATACTACACATTTAGTTCCATTTAGTGATTATGAGGCACATAATTAAATTATATGAGAGAAGGAAATTAAGAACTGAACTTATTGGGGCTGAACTGAACTGAAATTAAGCTAAAGTGAACAACCTTTAATCAACTCAATTTTTAATATTAATTGGAGTGCGCTATATGAATATAAATTTATGAATATTTATGGTCAAAGTGTTCCATTGACAAACGTGGGAAGAACATTTTGTCAAATGATGAATGACAACTTGGCTATTTAAACCAATTTTCGATTTACACGATCATAACCAAACCACTTATTTAAACCATTGACAAACTTCATACGAACTCTAATACCAAGATAATTAGGAAACTTCTCTTCAAAAAAAAAAAAAAAAAAAAAGGATAATTAGGTAACAACTAGGAAAGTACCAAAAATATATCCTAATTGATACAATATATCTCAATATCTTTCTAATATGATAAGTGAAAGACTTTGTGTTCTAATATGTATATGAAATTTATCCTACAATTAAAGCCATTATACATACGAAGTATATTAATCAATTTAAACCATCAAAGTTGATAATCACACTTTCTCCAAATTTAATTGTATTTGTTTGTTCTAATAATCATGGCGGACAAACCTTATAGCAGTGGACGCCTTCCTTTTGATCTTGAATCGAAAATTCTCGAAAGGCTACCGGTTAAATCTCTTTTCCGTTTCAAGTGTGTTTGTAAGCGTTGGCGCGATGAAATCAACACCACTTTTATCATAACATGACACACTCGACAAGTTCCGAATTCTTCTACACTCGTCTTCCGTTGTCTTAGTTATTCATCAAATGATAAGAGGTGGTCACGGGACATTTTCTCACTAGATCTCCAATCTTCTTCATTAGAGGTCAAAAAATTATCTCATTATTATTCATCCCATGATAATAGCTACTATTCCGCCAAGTCGTGGTCACCACACCGTTATACGCATGGTTTTGTCGAATAACGCGTTGTATTGGATAGGTTTTAATCCTGATTCATCTAATACATGTGTAGTTAGTTTTGATCTAGAGACCGAAAAGTATCGTGAAATACCTCTACCACAACCCTATATTGATTCGCGGTCATGGGCTAATTGGAGTTTAGTTAAATTACGGGGTCGTTTGCATCTCATAAAATATAATATGTACTATAAATAATTAGCTTTGAAACCCAGAATATATAAGTATAACATTCGTATTTGGGTTATGAACAAGAACAATCATGGTTCGAACCAATTGTGGGTTAAATTGGTTGATTGTATTTCACTCAAAAAGTGTTTACAAAGTGAATTGAAACGTAGTGGTTCCGAAAATCCAAGTTATTATCGTCCGCCACGACCTTGCGCTTATTTAGAGAACGGACGAGAAATCTTAATAGATCTAGGGGGAATGATCATTGTTCAATGTGATCTAATTAGTGGTGAGGTTAAGAAAGCCAAAATTCGTGGTTTACCGGTTGATGGAGGTTATGTAACTCCTAAATATGATCTTATTCCATGGATTAGTTCTTTTGTTTCCCCTTGTACTTAATTCTTCTCAACTAAAGAATGAAGGTAATCCCTTCTTTTGTTTGATTTTTACTTGTTTATACTATTCTCCTTTGTGTGATTAAAGTATTTTCTCTATTCTTTTTAGTTTGTTTCTACAATAGTAAAAAAAAAAAATAATTCTAAAAGAGAACATAATGAGTGAGGAGACTGAGGACTGGTTTCGACTTTCGAGTGCGTTTTGTCTACCATTATTATTGACCTTGTTTATAAAAATATGTTTACTATTGTAATTGAAATTAATTGCACTGTCATATACATATCCAAGTTACAAATTTAATTGATCAATAATATTTTTAATTATCAATTGAGACGATTTGAATAAGTACCACAAGACTATTTTTTCTTAGATATAATTCACAATTATATTGGTCAAAATAAATGGAGGGAGTACTATATAATTAGGTAATATTTTTTTGGTGAACATATAATTAGGTAATATTAAATTGTCACTTTTGCTAATTCATAATCTTTAAGCCGTAACAACCACACATTAGCTAAGGTAACGTTTACATATCATTAGGAGCTGACTAGTTGACTAGGAAAAGCTAAAGTTTTTTTTTTTTTTTTTTTTTTTTTTTGACTGACAGATAGGAAAAGATAAAGCTAACAAACTAACAAGAAACAACTTTACAAAAATGTAGACGCAGAAAAATAAGGCATTGATAAATACACAAATTATTCTTGTTAATCATTAATAAATATTGTAACTAATCTTCTAGATAATTAGAAACCAAATCTTAACGCATAACAAATTCTCATATTAATTAAAATGTCATCATATAACTAATATATAATTCTAAATTTTTAGCCAGGCTACGAGATTGTGACACTTGGCGTTTCAACTTTTCGCTAAGTGTCACGCCACGTTGGATAGATTTTGATACACTTCATAAGATTAAAAAAAATTAGTTTAAATTCTATTTTCAATCAAATTTAGATAGAGTTTAAGGATAAAATTGTTAATTTAGAGCTTATTTTCGATAAAAATACCAATATTTTAGATGTATAGATTGAATTATAATTTTATTTAAAAAATATTTAAGATTATAATTCTAAAAAATTATTATATAAATTTATTTTTAATATCATAATATTTTTTTGGAGCGAAAGAAGTAGTTAAAAACGTAAAACATCCATTTCTAATATATATACTAATCGGTTAAAATGATATACTTCACAATTATAATTCTATTACTATGTAGACTTATCAATCAGGGTCGGATCATGAGTCATCTCGGATCGGGTCATTTTTGGTTACGGGCCAAGAAATGTTCAACCCTTGCCCATAGTTTTGGGTTCGGGTCAACCCAACAGGCTTTGAAAGTTCTTTTATTTAATTTATTTTTTGCTAATTTTTAATTTTTTTTTATGTCATTACATGCCTACTAGATAGCAAATCGTCACAAAAGCACATCAATTGCTAACTAATTTTGTATCAATGATATATTTTAAAATTTAATATATAGATTAAAAAGTTATCTTAAAAATTAATAAACTGCCTGGGCATCGTACATGGCACAAAACTAGTTATTATATAAATCAATTGATATTATATTTAACTTAATAATCACAGTTTTATCTATTCCCAAGTTTCTATCTGTTCTTTAATTTGACAAATTATGGTTGTCGACAAACCTTCTAAAAGCGCATCATCATCATGTTCACAAATGTTCCTCAAATTATTCACAAAAATTAAACCTCTACAGTCGAAAAATAAGAAGAAGAATACAGTAACATCTTATAATTGCAGTACTAGACGCCTCCTTTTTGAGCTTGAATATAATATTCTCGAAAGGCTTCCGGCTAAATCTCTTCTCCGTTTCAAGTGTGTTTGTAAGCGTTGGCGCGATGAAATCAACACCACTTATTTCATAGCATCACACACACGTCGAATTCGAATAAACAATCCGAATACCCTTGCCCTCCGTTGTTTCAATTCAAATAATTTGTTATGGTCATTGGATATTTTCTCACTACATTTCCAATCTTCTTCTCTAAAGCTCAAAAAATTAATTCGTTATTCTTCTACCCATAAGATGTACTCTCATGGGTTTGTTGGTTCGAGTAATGGCTTGCTTTAAATATCGGCAACAAGGTTTTCAATTTATAACCCAATTACCGGTATATGTAACACTATACCTCAGTCGATACCAAGGCACAACGATTACTATTACTTGGTCGGGTTTGGTTATGATTGCGTCGGTCACGATTACAAGATTTTTTACTATGTTCCACGTGTAGACGGCGGCAAAACTTGTTGGCTTTATAGCTTGAAGACTAATTCATGGAGAGTCATCGAACCACCTCCACCACATTCTGGTTATGCATGTAACAAACGCATGATTTTGTCGAATAATGCGTTACATTGGATAAGTAATAATCATAACCCTAGTACATATAAAACTTGTATTATTAGTTTTGACCTAGGATGTGAAGAGTATAATCAACTACCTTTACCACAACCTAGTTATAGTTTAATTATGGAGAATAATTGGGATTTAGTTGAATTAAGGGGTTGTTTACACGTCGTAAATTACAAGATGCGTTATGCATTTTTGCCTCATGTGCCACCCGAAGTATATGAGTATAGCATGTGCATTTGGGCTATGAACAAGAATCATCATGGTTCGGAACAATTGTGGGTTCAATTGGTTGATCGTATTTCACTCAAACAAGTTTTAGATAGTGAATGGAAGCGTTATTATCGTGTCCACCGGTCATGTTCGTATAGTCTGCCACTGCCTTGCGCTTATGCGGAGGATGGACGGAAAATCATAATATTTTTAGGGGGAGTGACGTTTGTTCAATGTGATCTACGTAGTGGTGAGGTAAAAAAATTTAAAATTCGTGGTTTACCTAAGGGCAAGGATGCATACCTTACATGTGATCTAATGCTTCCCTTGTTTCCCCAACAAGCTTAAGCACTTAATTACGTAGAAATAATGAATCTTATGGATGTATTGCTTTTATTTTTTTTGGTCATAAAAGTGACTTCCTCTACGAATTTTATTTAGTTGGATGTGTTTCAATATATTTGTTTCGAGTGATTTTTGTCCGCTATTATCGATCTTGTTTTAGCAATTTATTTAAATATATGTAATTGAAATTAATTACTGTACCATACAAATCTAAGTTATGTAAAGCTAGGCTGCTTATATTATGTGCTCACTTCTGGCAAAAATAAAGCAAAAGCAACAAAAGTTAGTAAATTAATAAAGAATTAAAACATTCGCAATGCTATAAATTAAATCTAGAGAACAAAGAACAAAAAAGTGAATAAAGAGAACTAAAGCAAATATATAACACAAATTCTTAGTACTATTAACTAATAACGGTGCTAAGATTCTTTGCTTCTAACTCTAAAACTTGACTCAAAACCCCAATAACACTCATGCTTCTCAACTTTTTTGTCACACCAAATTAAAAACTAAACCAAAATTTTCCCTTACACAAATAACAACCAAAATGAGTCACCCTAAAAATTCTACAACCCAAATACTCACTCTCCTAATACTAACAACCTTAGTTGTGTTAGTCTCTTCTCAATCATCCTTCTGCAGGTCATCCTGTGGAGGGATTCCGATTAACTACCCTCTAACCATTGATGATGGGTGCGGTAGTCCATACTACCGCCACATCTTGGTGTGCTCCGGAGATGTCCTCCAGCTCCGGACCCCTTCAGGCCGGTACCTCGTGAAGTCAATTAGCTATTTGGATCCCCATATTTTGGTCTCTGACCCTCTTATGTGGGAGTGCAAGGATGAAGACCGGTTTCGGCCCACTAGACCCTTTAGCTTGGACAGCAGCACACACTTGTCTCTATCCAACCAGAATGAGTATCTCTTCTTCAATTGCAGCCCGGATAAGGTCATTATGGAACCTAGGTGCGGCTTACTTATATTTTCAAATGATCTTAATTTCTTTTTCAGCGTTTTGACTTTTATACGTGTCAATGCAGAATGTTAAATAAGTTAATAATTTGAAATTATATCATAAAGGCAATAAAGTATGTAACAAATGCCATATTATTGCACATGTTTCCCTACCGTATAATTTCATATTACTAAGTATGTGAATAGTGCAAAAGTCAAAATGTTATAGTCAAACTAACAAACACGAGAAGTACATAGTTAATATTTACAATTGATTATCAAAAATTTCAGGCCTATGTTTTGCGAGAGGTTCCCTGATCGTTGTGACACTACGTGTGATCCCGCAAGCTACCTATGCCGACATTTCCCGCAATGTGCCCCGAACAATAAGGCCTTAAGAGACCTCTCTTGTTGCTCTTACTACCCTAAGGCGACGGAATCCTTAAGGATGATGCTCAAGCATTGCGATACTTATACTAGTGTACATTGGAAGAGTGTTGGTGGCCTAGGCACCTCGCGACCCTATGATCAAGTGCCCGAGTATGGCGTGAGGGTCGACTTTGAGACCCCGCTCACGTCGAGCTGCCTTCGTTGCCAAGACCGTGCTAAGGGAGGAGGTACTTGTGGGTTTAATACCACAAACCAAGATTTTTTATGCTTGTGTGAGGAAAGAAATGTCACTACTTATTGTAAAGGTATGTCCAATACAGTAACATACATAAAATATGTATCACAACAAATTAAATATATTTTCTAACTCTTTAATATCATTAAGCATGGTCGCGTATTTGTGATTGTGGCAGATCATCAAGTTGAAAGACACGGTGGACATACTAAGGCAGTCGCGGGTAAATATTTCAATCGACCACTATAAAATTTTCAATTACTTATTAGGTTTAAACTAAGATTGCTAATTTAGATAAACAAAGTGTATTATTCATTTTGATTAGATTTTGCATTATTCACATATTATCATATATATATTATCATTGGGATCCAATGAGAAGGATCTTAAAATGAGAAGGATAGGAAGGAATGCTAACCATTCATACAAAACAATCTAACGGTTTAAAAAAAAAAGAGTTACTTTACTTCATCTCTCTCACCTAAGCTCTGCTGCATATCACTCTATTATGGAGCATTGGAGCTTTAACGTTGACCTCCTTAGCTCCCATTAATTTACACTCTTCCATTTAATTTACTTTCGTCCCAAAATTTTCACTCTGCTGCACTTTCAACCAACACTACTTTTCCTTTTCTCTCTCTTCCTTCCACAAGCTCTCTCTCTCTAAGAATTATGGGGTCTTTGTTTTATTAACTTTTTAATCAATTAAATGAAGCATAATCAGTTGAAATTGATTATTACAACACTTGGTTGCATAATTTTATTAAATTATTAAAAAAAAAAATTTGGTGCAAATTAAATTAAATTATGAAGACATCATTGAATAAGATAACTTCAGACAACTTTTGTTGAGGTTATTGCTTATTTTTAGGTCTGATTTGCAGGTTCAGTTCAAATCATTATTAAGCTTTCATCAATCAATCAAATATATGCACATTCTACATAAACATAATGCACATTTGATTTGAAAATTATGCATATTTTAAGTTAATTTTTTTTTTGCAAAATCAGCCGTGATTATATGCACATAGTTGGAAAAATATGAAATATCATTGCTAGACTAGTACTATTCTATAGTTCCATCATAGGTGTAAAATTGCACTAGATTAAGAATGATATGGAATAGATATAATATACGGCAAAATCAAATATTATGCACATGGAATTTGAGTTATTTTTTCTTTTGCACATTTTCTTCAAAATATATGCACAAAAATCCTTCTCATTATTTACATACACACACACACACACACACACACACACACACACACACACACACACACACACACACACACACATATATATATATATATATATATATATATATATATATGTTGAAAAGCGCTAGCAACTCAGATTCTAGAAGCAAGCTCGTTCCAGAAACTTCCTCTAAAGAATCAGTGTCCTAGCTGGCAAGTTTGTTATAACTGATTATGTCCTAGCTGGCAGGTTGTTACAACAACCTCAATTCTGTTATGATGTAATAATTAGAGCTAAGATATTATGTTCTAAATATCTATGCTATAAATACTTGTATTCTTCCCATTAATCATTATTCAGAAATAAGATCAAAAATTCCCAAAATTCTCTCTCTCTTTGTTCTTCATTTTCTCTGCTTAGTTCTTCATTTTCTCTGTTTGTAACATGGTATCAGAGCAATACGATACCTGAGTTCGTTTCAGAAATTCTTCTTCAACGCATTTTTTTGATCCTGTTTTCGCTTGTTCTTCGATTGAAGTTTCGTTGAAAGATCGACTGATTTTTTCTGCAATTCTCACCTCAGTTTGTAAGTAATTCATTGCTCGTTTTTCGGCATTATTCTCTTCTATTGGAGTTGTTTTTTGTTGAAATTGGAGAATATAGATTCGTTTGATTTGATTGATTGATTGGATTTGAGGAATATTTTTTGAGGATTTTTTGCTTGTTTACGTGATATTGTTGAAGAAATTTGTTGAGGTATTTTTTGATTCGATTGTGATATTGTTGATATTGAATCTGCGAATTATGGCTGGTAATTCTTCACAAAATTCTGGTAATTCTACACAAAATTCTGATCCGTCTTCAGATCCTGCTTCACCATATTATCTTCATCCTAGTGATTCTCAATATAAGCTTGTTCTGATGAAATTTGATGGAAATGCTTACAATGATTGGAAGAGATCTGTTATGATAGGTTTATCTGCGAAAAATAAACTAGGCTTCATTGATGGAACAATTGCTAAACCTGCTGCAACCTCAAGTCTGTTCAAAGCCTGGGAGAGGTGCAATTGCACTCTTATTTCCTGGTTTATTCAGGTCCTTGATACTCATATTGCTAGGAGTATTTTGTACTTTGACACTGCTAGAGATATATGGCTTAATCTTGAAGAGCGCTTTGGTCAGTCATCTGGAGCATAGCTCTATTCAATTCAGCAACAACTTGCTGAGATTCATCAAGAAGAAACTGAGAATATTTCCACATTCTACACCAGGATCAAAATGCTTTGGGATGATTTTGATGCTAATGATCCGCTGCCTACTTGTCAATGTACTCAGTGCAACTGCAACATTACCAGAAAAATCCTCAAATCACAGCAAGACCAAAGACTAACTCAATTTCTGATGAAGCTGAAGGAAGAATATAGTCAAGTCAGGGCTAATATTCTGATGCAATATCCTCTTCCTACTATTTCTCATGCTTATCGATTGCTTATGCAAGATGAAAGACACAGATATGTCTATAACTCTACTCATTCTTCTAACACTGAGGATGCAACGGCTCTTGCAGCATCACACAAAAGAAGATTTTATGAACAGAATACTTCTAGCAGGATTCATAATTCTACTGCAATCACACCTCAGAACAGTCTCAATAGAACTGGTAATTCTGTTGGTTATTCTACATCTGGTAATTCTAGATCAAGTGGTGCTAGAGGTCCTTGGAATCAGTACAATCGAAGACCTTCTCCATATTTTTGTGATCATTGTAAGATCACTGGTCATACAATTGACAGATGCTGGAAAGTTCATGGCTATCCTAATTCTTTTCCTTCAAGAGATAATTGGAGAAACAAGAGTGCTGCTGCTCTAGCTCAATCTGATGATCAAACAACAAATATTTCAGAACAAAAGAGTCCTGTGATTATAGCAGAGCAGTATAACAAGCTTTTGTCTCTTTTGGACAAACAAATGACTGATGATGCTCCAGATGCTATACTGGTCATAACATTCTTCTTAAGGATGTTTTACATGTCCCTGGCTTCCAATTTAATTTGATTTCTGTTCCTAAACTTTGCAAAGATATGCAATGTGAGGCTTATTTTTCTTGTGATAAATGCTATCTCCAGGGGCCTTCCCTGAGAATGCCACTGCTGCTTGGTAAGCTGGTGGATGGTCTCTACTGCTTGGACCAATCCTTTGTTCCTGTTGTTCCAGACTGCAAGTTTTTTTACTCAAATCTAGCTGTTGCTAATATAGCTAGTCTGTCTGCTCTAGATTCTGCCAAACTATGGCACCTAAGACTAGGTCACATGTCTTTTGTGCATCTAAATAAGGTTAGACCAGAGGTCAACATAAAACCATATCTTGATGTTTGTACTTGTTAGGTTTGTCATTTTGCTAGACAACCTAGATTACCTTTTGGGCATAGTCAAATAAAAACTTCTAGTGTGTTTCAGTTGTTGCACCTAGATGTTTGGGGTCCACATAGAGTGGCTACTCATCATGGTTGTACATAATTCCTTACCATTGTAGATGACTTCTCAAGATTCACTTGGGTTTTTCTTTTAAAGAATAAATCTGATATTCCTAAAGTTTTCAGAGAATTTTCTGCCTTGATTTTCAATCAGTTTAGTTGCACTATCAAATATGTCAGAACTGATAATGCTCCTGAGCTTTGTGAAGGAGACATGAAACAGTTTTATATTTCCCATGGCATTTCTCATCAGTCTAGCTGCACTGACACACCACAGCAAAATGGTGTTGTTGAACGCAAACACAAACATCTCTTAGAGACTGCTAGAGCTTTGTATTTTCATTCTAAAGTTCCTAAGAAATTCTGGGGTGATAGTGTTCTCACAGCCACACATTTGATAAATCGAATGCCATTACAGTGTTCTCACAGCAACTCAGATTCTAGAAGCAAGCTCGTTCCAGAAACTTCCTCTAAAGAATCAGTGTCCTAGCTGGCAAGTTTGTTATAACTGATTATGTCCTAGCTGGCAGGTTGTTACAACAACCTGAATTCTGTTATGATGTAATAATTAGAGCTAAGATATTATGTTCTAAATATCTATGCTATAAATACTTGTATTCTTCCCATTAATCATTATTCAGAAATAAGATCAAAAATTCCCAAAATTCTCTCTCTCTTTGTTCTTCATTTTCTCTGCTTAGTTCTTCATTTTCTCTGTTTGTAACAATATAATCATATCATGTGTCAAATTCGATTAGGACAAGAATTATTTGTGCTCGTGTTGTATTTGAATTACCATGACTAACTTCATCTCCAATTTATGTTATATATGTTACATTGTTGTGTCGTGTTAAAGATTGTCAGCGGCCCCAATTTGAACGTAGATATATAATACTAATATTTGTGTGGTGGTGTGATAGGAACGGTGACAGCAGCATCAATAGCAGGAGTAGGAATTGGGGCAGGCATATGGTACTTGAAGAAAGTAAGAGCAACTGCACCAGTTACACATGGTGTCCAAACCAATGAGAATAGAATATTCTAGTATAAACTTAACTTTAATTTTTAATAATTATTACTAGCATTACACATTATGGCTTCATGGTTTTTATTGTGCAGCAGCAAAGAAAAAAACCACATTTTTGGTCCATTCTACATCACTATATGTTTTTTTTTTTTTTTTTTTTTTTTTTTTTTTTTTTTTTGGGAGTGGATAAAAGAAGTCCCAATTTGCACCTAGCTAGCTATTTCGTAGAGGCATAACTGACTTTCCAAGTCTCATATCACAATCAGCTGATTAGAGGATTGAGAATAAGCTGTTCAAAACTTCTCACAACCAAACACAAAATCTAGTTGATTGGAGCGGTCAAACTTGTAACAGCAGTACTAAATCCACTATAAGCTCTTTAATCTTTTGTTGACCAAACATAGCCAAAATATATTTTCGATACATATAAACTTAAGTTAATAATGCATATCTATATTATATATCTTGTGATTTAATAATTTAGTTAATACTTCACCTTATAACATTTCACAAACACTATTGTATATACCAAATCAATTCCAACCCAAGGCGTATAGTCAACATAAAGTTGTATTAGAAAATAATTTTTTGGGTCAAAAGGTCAACGGAGGATCGCATTTTTTTTGTTGATAATTCAGTTGATTTAGAATGAGTACAATTCAATTCATTTATCATTTATGTGCCTTTAGCTATGTTTGGCAATTTGGGGTTAGCTATTACCACACGTAGTTTTTAGCTGATTGTATTAGATGCTAGCTGCTGATGGACTATGTTAGCTGGCCAGTTTTATCAAAGATTTTGTGAAAAAGTGTTTGATAACTAGTTAATAGGTATTATATGGAATGACCAAAATATGGCTAATATGATCGATAATCACAATTAATATAGCGAAGTAGTCATAAATCTAGCTAATTGTGATATGATAAACTTGAATGTTACTATGAATTTCCTCTGATTAGAAATAGTTACAACTTTTGATTTATATTATATTCACGGTACGCATACTATTTACTTTTATTAGTTTTGGTGATTTACACTTAATGGAAAACATAATCATGTAGAATCTTTTAGATGTGTCTCAAAATATATTTAAATATCAGTTTTATTTTATTTTAATTTTCCTTGATAATTACATATACAAGTATATGCATGTTTGAAACTATGAATTGACAAACATATATGAATTGACAAACATATACTTGTATAAAAATAAAAATGTTACAACAAATTCTAAATAGAGGAAGCATATATAAATAATACTTGTAGATGTTTAAATAAAAGAAGTAATTTATTACTTAACCAAGTACACATCACACTGAACAACACTTCATTCAATAAACAGAATATAGTTAACCATAGTATACATAAAAATTTTATTTAATTAATTCATAGTATAGTATAATAAAGTAAATACAACTGAAAAAAAGAATATAACCAATCTTAATTATTTGCTAGAGCTTCCACCAACCTAGCTAATAGCCAGAATAGCTGGATCGATCACCTTTATTGGCTCCAAGCAATTTAACAAATCAATTAATATCCAACATGTATGAAAATTATGAACATTAATCAAAACTTAATTAATTAATTAATTATATGCATCCATATTCTTTACCAAAATATGATATGTAGCTAGGATATAGTTGTGTTTGATAATTGACCCTCATTTTAAGCATAGCTACACATGCCATAGTAGCAAAAGCTCCCTTTCTTGCATTTGTTGTGGCAAGCCCCACAATTCTTTCTATCATACCAAAGGTTAATACATCTTCCATTGCAACAAACCTCAGGAAATCTGCATTTTCGTCCACACATTCCACAATTTAGGTTATCCGTTTTGACATTAACACACCTCTTACCACAACAATCGCGGCCTGGACTCCCTTTAGTATGACAAACCCTAGGGAACTTATCACATGTCAAACGGACACGTGCACCGGTACCACCAATCACTTTGTATGGGCTAAATGGATGTTTTTTCTTTGAATTGAGAAACTTACTCGATCCTTTATAGGAATCAAATCTTTCTAGTTCTTCACCTTTCTTATCGTTTTTCTTATTCTCTTTTTTGGTTTGTGCCGAGGAAAGAGTGATGAGAAGGGCCATGAGAACGGCTAAGACAATCGCAATCTTAAGAGATGAATTCATATTTTCTCGACAATTTGAATAAGTAAGATAATGTTGATGGAATTTAAGCTCTAAGAGGAGCTATTATAAGATAAAAGATGAATGTATGTTTTGTGATTTTTACAGTTATGTGTACTATGTATATATAGGCAAGAGATAAAACACATGCATGCATATAAGTTGTACGCAAAGGGAAATAAATTCAAGCGTTTTAGGCGGCTTGAGCAATTAGTGGAGTGGTCTTAGTCATAATAAACCAGAAATTTGGTTTGTGGAAAATATATTTGACCTTATACGTCAAAGCTACTAAAATATGCCAAGTAATTATCAATCATATAATATAATATATAAGCAGGAATAATACAATATAAATCAATATCTAACTAGCATACTCTATGTATCAATATGTATCTATTTATTATTAGTAGAATCATAATAATGTCATTAAACTATATGTTAAACTTTGATCTATATATTATTGGTACTAGTTCCAACACAATCCAAGGAGTAAAGTAGAGCTAAATGATACTTACAAATTTGTGGTCAAAACATTAAGAGAGGGAATAAATTTCTTGGACACTAATTAAACTTATATCCTATAGAAATGTAGATTTTGATAGCTAGCAAAACTATTCTTTTCCCCGACATACAAGGTATTATTATCTAATGTCATTTGATCATATGGCAATTTTAAAAGGGGAAAAAAGTGCTCCTTGCGATTTGGAATGTGGGAGAAGTAGTGAGGATGAAGCTAATATAAGGTGGATGGTTATGAAGCCATAGAATACACGCACACCAATTTAATTAATTACTTCATTAGATTCAATATCAAGTAATTAAGCACGCACTTAAACATGTTCGACAAAAATATTTGTTAGTCGTATTTTAGAGGAGGATATAAGGGGTGTGGCGTTGCCACGCTTTGTCCTCCGTAGTTAGGTGTCTTTGTTTTCCAGTAGCTGCTAGTTGTTTCTTTGTTTTTCGTTTTTTTCTCAGTTTGGTCTTGTATCTCATTCGAATAAAAAAAATGTGTATTTAATTAATTTGTTATAAATAAATTTTAGAAACTAAGCAACGTGGTTTGCATTTAGTTTTCAACAAACTAGTAATTAATTATGAGAAATTATCTAATAAAAAAAATACTGTAAAAATCTACCTAATAAAAGATAAAGTGTGGTAAAAGACTACCTCTAACCGGATTTCCACCATTGACCATTTACTTTCTCTAAATATTTTTGAAGATCGAGAAAGTTAAGCTATTAATCTGTAAGTCTGTAACACATATATGATGAATTATATCTCTTCCTTATATTTTTTTTGGTTAATTTGTTTTAAAAGCCAAGCGAGATCAACCAAATGCTATTAGCAACTAGCATATAGTATTTGGGGTCGGGCAATGCACTACATTTATTATTATTGTTGTTTGAAATTAGCAATCATATATTTAATTAATGACTTAATCTTCTAATAAGTAAATTTTATTTTTCATGTTTTCATTTCCTATAATTTGAGCTTTTGTTCTCCAAAGAGAATTATAGCTAATTTGTGGCCTGATAAAGTGAACTGATAAGGCATCTGGTGTTAAAACTCGAAATTACATGTTCGAGTATGTATGGTATAAATCGCATTAGTGCATTACACATCATAGGTGGAGTTCAACCAATTAAAAAAATTTAATCACTTTACTATGTCAAACTATTCAAATATAAATTGTGCAATTTAAGATATTAAACGTAACCATTCAAATTCTAGATATTTGTTAGATAACAAGGTTATTCGATTTTGTCACTATATCTATCTATTCAAAGCAAAGGAATATCCAAGACTTTTTGATGTGAACAAGATAATATAATTGTTAATTGGCCAATTTAACAGCTTGGATAGAGCTACTAGTTTCACCAATATAATGGCTATTAGCCTAATTTAATTAGTTACGTGGAAATCTCTTTTAAACTTCCTACTTAGTCGTTTTCTTAGCCGTTAGCCAAGCACTTTTGTGATGTACTTGTCAACGCTTTTTGTTTGAAATTTAATCTTTACTTTTCTACTGCTGTTATTTTATTTATTTCAACTCGTTAGACACTTTGTAATATTAATAAACCGATTATGTTCAGCAAAGGCATTTATTGTATATTACTCCCTTCATCCCTTATTGTAAAATTTAAAGTATTTAGTTATTTATGCCCCCTTTGTTTTCAAATTTTGAAAATAAAATTACTCGGTATGAAAATTTAACATATATACCAATTCAATATTGGCAAACATATTAGACATTAACTACAAAAGGTTAAAAAAAATAACTAATTAAATAAAAGCAAGAGGCAAAATTCACTAAAATATCTAAATAGATAATCCTCGATCACAAGCCTGATCAAAACCTGAATGCAAATAGAGGTGTCAAAAGCACACCCGACCCGACCCGATCCGAAACCGACCCGAAAAATATCCGATTCAGATTTGACTCACGTGGACATAACAATTTAGTATGACTTAATTTTAAAAATTGACTCGACCCGACCCGACCATATCAGACCCGATCCAATCATCCGAATTGACACCCCCTAAATTTGCAAATATATTAACGCAATGTTTGCATAATTGTAGAAGATTTGCTATACAATAATTCAAAGCTAGTTACAAAAACATATGTATAATTGTGATTGTGCATGCATGTGCAAATGTGCTTTGCTTAGAGTTTTTGCATACATCTCTCTTTCTTTCTATTTTTATGGCCAGAGTTTGATTACGTATTTAATTATATTACATATATATCTCGTTTGACTTTATGATTGTCACATTTTTATTCCGAATTAATTCATATAAATAGCATTAGGCCATTAGTATATCTCATGTTATGTTGCTGTCGATTGATGTGGTTAAAAAATTATAGTTGTGCTCAATTGTTCATAAGATTCAGAGTTGGTGTAGCGTTAAGTTGAAAATTTACGAATGTCTATAGCCTTATAGGCATGTATTGGAGAAGAGTTTGATCACATGTGATTATTATTTTTTTGTTTGGACTTTTAATATGAGTTTGATTGGATACCATCAAAAAAAAAAAAAAAAAAAAAAAAAAAAAAAAAAAAAAAACCTATTGCCATAAATTACACTACGTATTGGTTTAATTATTAAAGTGAAATGGAAGATATGATTCATATGAACTCATATATTATGTCTCAATTCAAGTGATCTGATCCGATTCACAACTTCACTAATATGAAATCCAAAAAATCACGTTTTGCTTCAAATCGCTTAAAGATGAAGCTAATGGTTGGCTATAGTTTGAGCAAATTTATGTATTATTTCCATATACTCACCTGGAAGCATGTTTGTTAAAGAATAATAAAATGTGATTTTAAGTTACTAAATTGAGCTAACCTGGTCATGTTACATTGATTGACTACCAAGTCATAACATTGTCAAATACCAAAATTAGAAATTGTTTCTTCTTGTATTTATATTCAATGATCTAAAGAAAAAAAAGGAGATGGTAATGATCTAGAACAAGCATTTGCATCGTCTAATTTCCAAAGCCCCATAATATATAGTTAGAACACTTGTTTGAGCACGGCATTTTAGGCAATAAGCTATTGAAATGTGATAAGGAAAATTAGAAAATTATTTTTGTTGAAAATGTAGATGTGATAAAAGAAAGTCAAACGTATTCACTGAAAGTGCGAAAGAAGTAGGCCACAACTTTTTTTAGTAGTGGATAGTGTAAAGGATATTCAAATCATTATTAGTTATTGTGCTAGTTGTGTAATCCCTCGATTTACTCTTTTGGTTGATAGTCAAAGATTTCTATAACTTTGTCTAATGTATCTAGACAAATGTACGTACCTAGTCCAAGGGGCTGTTCTGATTTATTGAACTGAACTGATTGAACCTGAACTAAACTGAACTGTTTATGAGAGAAGGAATTAGAAATTGACCTGAATTGAACTGAAATTAAGCTGAAGAGTACATGCCCTAATTTTATTGCTTACTCATGTACTATATATACTCTTGTACTCATTAATTCAAGCTTTCCAAACCTTTTCTTTCTCATAACTCTATCAGAAAGAGGCTAGAATATATTAATTTATAGTAAAGTCATTTTCAAATATTTAAATAGTTCAAATAGATCTTACAAAAATATTCAAACCATTTTGAGACAGAGAAAGTAAAAGATAAAAATACTCACTCTTAAGAATGAGGTAAGAGTCCATTCAATGCTTGTTTTTTCACCTCTTTCAAACACAAAGATTAATCTATTTATTATTATTATTATTTTTGTACTTTATAACATATGTGAAAATACAAATGCGTAGATAAACAAACAAATGCTTTGCTATGGACAGTTATAAACAACCAATCAAGATCAATAATTAAAATTGTGTGTGTAATACAATAAAATATGTTGTATAATATAAGCATCCCGAACATACATCAACGGACTTTAGGAGTTAACAAATTCCCTAACAATTTAAAGCAAATAATCCAACACAATTACCTAACTAACCCCTAACAATTTAAAGCAAATATTTCAACACAATTTCCTCATAACGTTTAACTACATTTTAAATTTTAACTACCATCATTCTTATCTTCGTGCGAAGGGCCGTTGGGATATTTCTTGTGTCTGGCTGCTTCAGGAGATTAGGGATTTGCTTCGTCATTTCACTTCCTGTGCTATTCGGAAAGTCCCTCGGCGGTGGGTTGCTCCGGCCCATTGGTTGGCTCTTCAAGCTCGTCAACGTCGGTTATTAATGTGGTCTTTTTAGATAACTAGTTTTTGTTTTTTCTTTGATTTTCTTTTTTCTTTCTTAGTTCGTCTTGTCAAAAAAAAAAAAAAAAACTACCATCATTCTTCACTATCCTAAGCCAATGAGCAGGCTCAAATCCCACATAAGACCACCGCTAACACCGCCGCAACCACCACCACTGCCGCCGTCCTCCACCACAACAGAATCCTTCAATTCAACGATTAACCGCCTTTCTTCGGCGGGTTCTCACCGTGATGTACTCACCACCTTCTCTTCAATGCTCAACTCCCACACTCCCTCAGATGCTCACACTTTCCCCTGTCTTTTTAAAGCTTGCACTTTTCTCAACAAGTTTTCACTTGGGATGTTGTTACATCAACGTGTTATCATTCATGGGTATTCTTCAGATTCCTATATTTCATCTTCTTTGATCAATTTTTATGCGAAATTTGGTCGGGTCAAGAATGCACATAATGTGTTTGATTTAATGCCTGAGAGAAATGTAGTTCCTTGGACTGCTATAATTGGGTGTTACACGCGTTCTGGGGATGTTTATAGTGGGGTTCATTTGTATAATTTGATGAGATATGAGGGAATTTCACCTAGTTCTGTTACCATGTTGAATATTTTATCTGGGGTTAGTGATATTTCTTTGTTGGAGTGTTTACATGCTAGTGTAATTCAGTTTGGTTTGTGTTCTGATCTTAATTTGGCTAACTGTATGTTGAATTTGTATGGAAAATGTGGGAGAATTAAAGCTGCTAGGGACTTATTTGAAGTGATGTTTAAGAGGGATATTGTTTCGTGGAATTCATTGGTTTCGGGTTATGCTCAAGCAGGGAACTTTAAGGAGATATTGAAGCTGTTTAAAAGAATGAGGAGTGAAAGTATCGGCCCTGACCAGCAGACATTCGGGGCTCTTTTGAGAGCCTCCGACACTTTACAAACTGATGTTGATTTGGGAAGACTGATTCATGGACAGATTGTAACATGTGGATTGCATGTGGATGCACATTTAGCAACTTCACTCGTGGTCCTGTACTCGAGATGTGGAAATGTCTGCAGTGCGTTTAAAGTATTTGTAAGGGTTTTAGAGAAGGATGTGATTCTTTGGACTTCTGTGATATCTGCATTTGTACAGAATGATAGTGCATACAATGCATTGATGGTCTTTAGTCAAATGCTGGATTCTTGTTGTACTCCTTCTACATCAACAATAGCTACAGTTCTTGCTGCGTGTGCAAAAATTAGTTCACTGCGACTTGGGACTTCAGTACACGCGTACCTACTACGTCAAAGAATGACTCTAGATATTCCTGTTCAAAACTCACTGATCACAATGTATGCAAAGTGTGATCTTCTAGGGCAAAGTTACGCCATTTTTGACAATATGAGTGAGAGAGACATAGTTTCATGGAACGCAATTGTTGCAGCATATGCACAAAATGGTGATTTGTGGAAGGCATTGTGCTTGCTCAATGAGATGAGATCAATGCTCCAACAACCTGACTCTATAACCGTTATTTCACTACTCCAAGCTTGTGCTTCCACAGGGGCACTGCAACAAGGAAAGTGGATCCACAATTTTCTCACCAGAAGCTTTTCTCAGTCGAGCATAAGGGTTGGTACAGCTTTAGTTGACATGTATTCAAAATGTGGTGACCTTAAAATAGCTCACAAGTGTTTTAATCAGATGCTGAAGCATGATATTGTCTCCTGGAGCACAATTATCACTGGATATGGCAGTCATGGAAAAGGGGAGATGGCTTTAAAGCTGTTTTCGGATTTTCTACACTTGGGGTTTCAACCAAATCATGTCATCTTTCTTTCTGTTCTCTTCTCTTGCAGCCACAATGGACTGGTTTCTGAAGGTCTAAGGATATTCAATGCAATGATACATGATTTTGGAATTAAACCAGAACTGGAGCATCGTGCTTGCATTGTTGATCTGCTCTGTCGAGCTGGAAGGCTTGGAGAGGCATATAATTTCATAAAGACAATGTTTTCCAATCCCACGGCTGATGTTTTGGGCATACTTCTTGATGCATGTCGGATAAAGGGTGATGCTATACTTGGTGATATTGTTGCAAAAGATATCATGATGCTGAAACCTGCTTGTGCTGAGAATTATGTACAGCTGGCTCATAGTTATGCTTCTATGAAGAGATGGGAGGGCGTGAATGATGCATGGACTCAAATGAAGGCTCTTGGACTGAAAAAGCTCCCAGGTTGGAGTTATATTCAGCAACAAGGTGAAATTACCGCATTTTTTAATGGTCAGAGTGATCATCCTCTCAATGAAGAAATGTTTTGGGTCCTGGATATATTAGGTTATCAAATGGATGAACTGAGGTTCAACCTGAGTAACAGTGGTTTGAATGACAATATTAATGAAAATAATGTTTTATTTGGGTGAACAAGGTCCTATAACCACCACATATTTACTGACCAAATTTTTGATGATTAATTTGAGGACAAGAGTGTGATTATTTAAGCAATTTACAGCTTGTAGAATCATTTTCTAGCTGCTGTCAGATCTGCATACGAAAGCCAAGGTTACAAGGCCGGAGGCCCTCTAATGGGAACTGAAATTCTGGGACCAATATTTTATCAAAGTACACTGATTGAACATATGGATGGTTAACTTATGCATATATTCAGGGGACGATTTTATTGTGTAAGTGATTCTTTGATCAGTAATCGCTACAAATATAATATGGCATGTATCTTTGTTCTACAATTTCATTCACTTTACATGTTGACATATTGATAGTTTATGCACATATGCAGGTGTGATCGCATTTTTTCTGTAACCGATTTTTTGACCATTAATTGGTACACATGAGCTGGTATGTGACCATTCACTTTGACTGATTCTGGTGGCTGGATATGAGTATGATGGGTTATGAAATGCATCCTTTCTACAGTGATGCAGACCAGCCATTTCTCTAGGCGTATGCTGGAGTGGCGTGAGTAAATGGGAGGAAACAATTGTGAAATGCTCTTCTGTGATGTAAGTATCCGTCTATCCCAAAAGCTTATGATGAAAAGAGTATTCAAGTATTATTCCTTGTCTATTGGTTGATATAGCATCAAAAGTCTCTGGTGACTAATCTGACTTGGCCCAAATTTACCGGGCTTGTGCCAACATTTCCGGGTGCAGCCATACCCGGCATTGGTCATTTTTACTGTAGTTAGAATCATAGAACCAAACATAAAACATCAAGAAATGGAAAAAAAGATGTTTTTTTTTTTTTTTTAATAAAGACAGATTATAAAATTTTGGCTCAAGATTAGGCATTTTGTTAGCATATACATTTGACTAGGTAATTTCCCATAAATCCAAATTTGATGCCCAAAACTAAAAAAATTAAAAAAAAAATAAACCGCATTAATTCTATAACAATTCCAAAAAGCAACTTTTTTGTGATTAAAATCTGAAATTTCCAGTAACATCATTAGAAGAAGAGGAAGCAGCAGCATTATGATTGGTTAAAAAATGGTACATCTAAAGAGAGGAAATGGGATATTCAGCCCAAGAGTGGTGAAAATGGCAACTGGAATTCTTGGGATGTGTGTTGTTGGTTACATTGTGGGTCCCCCACTTTATTGGCAAGGCCTTGCCGCATTTTCTCACTCTTCCTCTTCTTGCCCTCCTTGCCTTTGTGATTGTTCTTCCTCTTACCCTTTTCTATCTCTTCCTCAAGGTTTTTTTTTTTTTTTTTTTTTATACGGATTCCTTGAGGTAATTTAATCATTCTTATAACCCTAATGAATTGGTTTGCATTGCATTAGTTTCTACTAATCATGATCGATTAGACGATTAGGAGTTAGGATGTGTAGGTAAATCTGTGACTAAGATTGTGTCGGTGTTGCCCTTGTAGCTCATTCGGACAAAAAATAATTGTCTAAGATAGGATCTACACTAGGTGCTTTATATAAACATTAAATTCCGTGTTATTTTTAGTTAATTATCTTGGCCTCCATTAATTACTTTCGTAATTAACATGTTGTAACCTTTTTTTTTTTTTTGAACGGTAACATGTTGTAACCTTGATGATCATGAATGTTGCATTTTTATGGATTTAATTTTAATCATTATCATAGCTTTCTATATAGATTTTTATTTTCCACACAATTTGGCTCTCTGCACCAACAGGCAACAGGCTTCTTGGAATGGCACTCCTGTGTATGAAAGAGATTGTCCAAAAACCCATACAATATACACAATGTTTAATAAATGGAATATTTTTATTTTCTGTATATGAGTAATTAATTTTTCATTTATTCTTTTGTTAAAGGGAAAGTGATGATATAATTATATACAATTTGCTCATGTTAGATCTGTTTTAGGACATGGGATCTTCCTAGTTTTTACCTAAAACATACTTAATATTCTAGAATATGGCAAGCCACCATTTACCTGAAATTTGCTCTAAATTATACTACATTATAACTCTAATAGGAGTATTAGTTAAGCTTAATAATACATTCTCAAGAAAACTGATTTATCTGTGACTCACTTGTAACTCGCGACTCTCTAACCAGATTCATCTGTTTGCTTTTGTTACAGGACTGAACAGATCATTTACAGGTTAGGGTTTTTTAAGGTTACGAAATTCATGATATACTTCAAGCCAAGGGGTGAAATTATATGATGATGTACTGATATTCTTCTGGATGTTTTTACTTTTTCAGATTGTATGAAGCATGATCCTGAGGTTAGTGAAGAAATGGAGAAGCACTTTGCAGATCTTGTGGCAGACGAGCTGAGACAAAAAGAGGCCGAAGCCTCAGAAAACCAGCGAAGATCTGATATGGGGTTGCTTGAAGCTAAGAAGTTCGCGTCTCAGTATCAGAAAGAGGCAGATAAGTGCAACTCAGGCATGGAAACTTGCGAGGAGGCAAGAGAAAGAGCTGAGGAAGCCTTAGAAGCACAGAGAAAGATAACCGCAATGTGGGAGCAAAGAGCACGCCAGGAAGGATGGAATGAAACCGTTGCTAGAAGAGCTCACGAAAAGAAATGATTAGCTTCAAGTTTGTAAGTCCTTGATTGTTTTCCTAGTTGATAGTGCAGATCACAGTTTTATTATTGGACAAACATTTAGGCTTTAGCTAATTTTACTAAATTTTTGTTACAGTAATTCTTAAAAATAATACTAGTACATATGAAATATTAATGGGATGTATATGCTGGAAAATGAGCTGGTTGAGTAGAAATCTTATTATCATCCAACTAAGAAATTGCTGCTTGGTCATTCTTCAATTGGTTGCATATACAGAATGGGGAAAGTTATTAAACATGGTCATTTATAATTACAGAGCCCACAATTCCATAACAGGACTTTCGTAAGTACATAATTATCAAGGATGCGCTCTACCACTGAGCTAAATTGCCCGTAGTTTAATCTAAAAACTCGGGGATATGACTTGAAATGTGTGGATTAAGCTATGCAGTAGAAACAAATCAATTCACAAAAACTTGGCTCCTTTACAGCCAGTAACTTTCATGTTCTTGCCTTCATGATCTATCACATCAATCTGATCGAAACAAATCATCCTTTTTACGGAAGTAAATCTTTACCTAGATTAAATCACCAATCTACTGTATTTTCTATCTTTTTCATGAAATTGCATTAGAACTTGTACTTTTGAGTTTGAACACGACTTCTTCAACTGTTAAAGACAAAGTTGAATGTCATGTGAAAAAGAAAGAAGGAAAATAAATGCACAACAAATCCTTATCAGTTAAACCAACGACTAACCAGTTATAATTGGTGAAATGTGCATAGTATTGAGGCATATTGGTTGAAAAGAGGAAAGACCAAAATAACAACAATAAATTTTGACACACAATTCATAATCAATTTTGCTCAATTTGTGGGTGTTTTTGCTCTGTTTTTGGCAGGCTTATTGTCAGAAGTTCTGATAGCAAACCAACCTCTAATTGTTGGAGTCGGTCACTAAATTTCAACTTTTTTTTAATACGAAAACTCTAGAAATTCTTTTGCAAACTTTGTATTGTCAATTACTACACAACCCCAAATTAGCAGCCAAGTACAGTGCATACAAAGGAGTAATAGATATGTAGTGGTAAGTGAAAAGGAATAATAGATATGAAGAGGACAATGGGACGAAAAACTACTTTAATACTTCGTAGCTTAAGGCCATGTTCATCGGTAATGTTTGAAGTAACGATTAGTGTTTTGACCAAGTTAAATAATGCTAAAAAATGTGTTTGGCAAGTTAGCGATTTGGTAGCGTTAATGGTACAAGTAGTATTTGGGTAGCTTTTTTCAAACTTTAAAAACGATGAACAAGTGAAAACTTAAGGGTATATGATGAAAAAAAAAAACCCTTCAATTTATATCATTGTAAGTTTGTAACCGTAAGTGAAGTATATAAATAAGGCTTAAGTCTACAACTATGTAATTCTAATCCTTGCTAGATAAAGATGATAGTCAAATGATTTTTTAATTTTATTGCTGTCTCATGGTTATGTATATATGTACTACTCCATTATTAATTAGGTATTTGAATATTATTGCATAAATTAGAAAAAATTTCATCACAATAACTACATTAGACTAGCCTTGACACTTTGACCCTAAAGAACATGTAAAAAAAAAACGTAGTAGTTTTCTAGACTTCTTTGGAGTAAGATAATTTTTACGTAGTAAATGACAAAACACAAAAATATTGAATGCACCCTTTTACAAGTAAAAGGCATTTACTTCCCCTAAAATGTGACATAGAGCACAAATTTAATAATGTATCAATTAAAAAAAATAATATATATATATATATATATATATATATATATATATATATATATATATATATATATATATATATATATATATATGCTTCATAATAATTTAACTTACCACTAGATGAATATCAATTGGACTGCCACCCTATATATATATATAATAATATATACATAACTAACATACCAAACTCTTTAAATTCATCTTGGAATATAATTTTCAGAGAGAAAATGGAAAGTTGGAGAGTAATAGTAGTACTACATCTTAGTATTGTGATACTTAGTTTATGTGCTACAAAAAATGAAGCTTATAATCAATTAGATTACAACTATTATGAAACTTCATGTCCATTTTTAGAAGACATTGTTAGAAAAGAGATGTTAAGCATCTTTGCAACTGATGTTTCTTCTCCTGCTGCCTTTCTTCGCTTATTGTTTCATGACTGCCAAGTTCAGGTAATTACATATATACCCCCTTCTACATTAGTTTATTTCATATATAATCATTTCGTATTTGCAATTGTGATGCCAAATTCATAATCGTGATATATATACTTAAAATGCATATAACGGGGATGTTTAGGAATCTCGGGAACTTATAGAGGCCATTGTTATAGAAATTTTAGGTTAGTTGTAATTCTTGTAAATCATTAACGAAGTACGTACTACTAGCTCAATAATATCTTATTGGTTCGTTGTTGATTTCATTAGATATCTAATCGCATAAATTACTTTAGTTGATCCACTACTTTAACCACCCCCAATGTCATAATTTTTCTTCCTAGTAAAAACCACCCTTTAAAAAAAAAAAATACAAAAAAATACACTTTGATTGCTCATAATATCAACGTACGTACTCATAGTCAGTTCACTTAGTTGTCATTGTTTGTGATATATTCAAATATTGGTATGTAGTGTTTTCCGTTTGGGAAACAAGGGTACTTTTAATGTCTACTTTGGTAGTAATATGTGATATTATTAAAATTTAATTTCTTGCAGCTATTATGATATATGCAAACTACTATTACAAATAAACAAGTACAAAATTTACTTATAAACGAATGTCAACTTGGTTCAATACTTAGGGTGATCAATATCCAAAACATAGAAGCGAATCTTGTTTGGGTGCACTATTTTTCGCGGGATTGTATACATAATTTTCAATTTCTTTTTCTACATACGCCCTTCTTTATTTCTCTTTTTAAAATTCTATATTTGGAGTACTTTAAATTTATGTGCCTATCCCATTTTACAGTAAATATTATGCCACATACCAGGGTGAAAAGAGTAGTCAATTAAGAATACGTAATCTTCCCTTATGACCACGTGACAACTAATTTCGAAAGAAGCTAAGAAATATACTCGTACTATTATGTATAATTTTTCATTTTCTCTTCTAGTGAATTTAACCTTTCTATTGTCATGTTGTTCTTCTTGCTATCGTCATACTCCTATTATTATCCCTTGAAAAAAGGGGTTCCTTTTAGAATTAAATTGCCAACTAACAACTGAAAAAATTACAGTATCAAGTACTCTATAGAATTAATAATGAAAGCATTGAGCTATGGGCTTATGGCAACTTAGCAAGTACTTGTTGCTCAAAATTAATGGAGTTAGAGTGACGTGTAACTAAACTTTTATGGGTTAACTAATTGTCCTAGTAGTGTACTAGCCTCTACTAGGTATATCAATCTAGCTACACACTCAGGGCTTGTTCTGATTTACTGAGCTGAATTGAACTGAACTTCACTACACTAAATATTTTATGAGAAAAGAAAATTAGAAACTGAACTGAACTAAACTAAACTGATTGGAGCTGAACTGAACTGGACTGAAAATAAGCTAAAAAGAACAGGCCCTCAATTAAGCTACTTTGTTCCTTCGTTTTGTTAGTTTACTCACATTCTACCTTCTACATTATTCACGTTCTTCTACGTGACTATCTATGATTGCTATATACTAAAAGAAATATAATCACGTTAAAAAATTAGTGTAGAGTAAAATATTACTTTTGTATAATTTGCTGAATAGAAAATATTAACTATTAACAATGTGCATAAGTAGGTATAGAAGTCAAGCTATATAAACTATTACATAGTAAAATAGAGGGATCGGAGTGCAAATGAGTGAGTTGTATATATTTAGATGATTGGCTTGTAACAAGAAATAGTTATAAATTCAAGCATTGGAGCTTATATTATATGAGATAATATAATTTATACATCATAGCAATTCAAACTTTTTCAATAATTTGAGGGTGGGTGAAGGGTAAGTAATTATAATATTACCTCCATAATTTATTTTATTTTTGGCCTGCCATTGGCTGAAATAGACATTACATGAAATTAAACATCTTATCTACACTTAGGTAGACCTAAAATTTTCATTTATTATGAAAAGGATATGTCTCTCTAACTATGGAGTAGCAAACAAAATTAATTTTATAGGTTGACTTTTAATAAACATGTCATCATACACTTTTAATACTTTGAACCCGTTTTGATTGAATGAACTGAGTTAAACTGAACTGAACTGAACTTATTGGAGCTGAACTGAACTGAACTAAACTGAATATTTTATGAGAGAAGGAAATTAAGAACTGAATTGAACTGAACTGAACTTATTGGAGCTGAACTGAACTGAACTAAACTGAACTGAATTGCAAATAATCTGAAGATAACAGGCCCTACTTCATTCTCCATGCATTTGATGGCAACTCAAATAACATTTCATTTTGTATATTATATGTCATTAATGAATCAATGTTAATTTATTTAAAATTAATAACATAAACACAATTAAGATCACTTTGTAAATTCTAGTGCACAACCTTAAAATTATTTTTTAAGATCACCTTAAAACAATTTAAGTGTATGTTAGTGATGGCTTATTGTATTTAGTGTAAAAGACTCGAATAAACAAAAAGATACATTTTTCGTTCTTAATAACTGCATCATTTTAACTTTTACACATTTTTAATCCCTTCTTGACCTTAAAAGACATTTATCTAAGCAAGTGAAAAATGATACGTTATGGTCATTAGTTTTATTGTTGATTGTTGACAAAAGGTTGTGCTTCTGCATTAGGGTATTAGAAGGTCAATTTTTTATTTTATTTTTATTTTTATTTTTGACAAAGGATAGGTCAATATATTCAGAAGCATATATATTTGTAATTGTGGTCCGAAAATAACAAATTAAAAGCTCCGATTTCTGATTGTTTTACGTCCATACATTCATGTACATAATTTCATAACTCATCATGTGCTTTCGGTGAATTATTAATAATAAATTATAACATTATTTATCATTTATTTACGTTAGTTAGTAGATGAATGATTTCCTTTATTTTCTTTCAAGTTTTAACCTCATTTTTGATAAATTACTTTATGTTTTTACATTATCACGCTATTTTCATGCCATATTTAATACCGCCACTTTCATTCATTTATTATCTTTCACAAGCAATCACGACTGATGAAGACCTAACTGTGTGATCTATCCTCGAATAGTAGTCCACCAAATTTAGTTCTAGCTATAGTATCTCACTGTTACTCTCGTGGGTTTTACGTTAAGTTTTGATTTTCACTCTTGTCGATAAATTAATATATTACTTCCTCTTTTTCTTTTTAGTTGACGCGTTCTTTTAGTTACGTTTGTCAATGCACTAATTCACCCATTAATATTTTTAATTACCGATAAACAAAAATTATGAAAAGGTGATATTTTGAAAATACATATTAGGATGAATCTAACAAGATCTCAAATGAATATATTTCATTATGCATAAAGCACAAAATACAGTCAAAGAATAGTGTGTGAATAGTGCTAAAGTCAAAAGTTATCAACTAAAAAAACGGAGGTAGTATAATTTTAACCGTCATATACATAATTTTTTTTTTTTTTTTGGGTTAACATGTACATGATGTTAGATGAAAGTACGTATGTATAATAAGATGTATTACACATATGTGTTTCTTATGTATAAACCATCATTATAGGCAAAATAAAATAATACGTGCATAGTGTAAAAAGTGTCCATTGTAAATGAAAATATGGAGAAAGTATAATATTTTTGGTTTAGATCGAACCAAAATTTTAAAACAAATAACTCAATAACCTTGAATTTTGTTTAGGGATGTGATGCATCAATTCTACTGAATTCAAAAGACTCGGAAATGAAATGTTCCAAGAACTTCGGGATCAGAAAATTTGAAGCAATTGGTAAACTAAAATTCGTCTTGGAAGCCGCATGTCCAAGGCAAGTCTCTTGTGCAGATATAATTGCTCTAGCAGCAAGGGACTCGGTCGCGCTCTCGGGTGGACCTTCAATACAAATTCCTCTTGGAAGAAAGGACTCAAGGACTTGTAGCACCCAACAAGCTGATGTTCATCTTCCTTCCACCAGCATCAACGTCGATCAATTACTCCAAATTTTCATGAGCAAAGGAATGAATCTCCGAGAGTCTGTGGCAATCCTAGGTAATCTATTCTTATTAACTCTTAAAAAATCATACGCTAATTAATTAATTAATTATACTACCTTTGATTTTTTTTAGTTGCAACTTTAGGGTATTATTTATGAGATATAAAATATTCCAAAGTTGTAACTAATAAAAATCGGAGTAGTATATACATACAGCAAAACCGTTGTGTATATTTATTCTATTCTCTTTAATACATAACGCATGCAAAAACGTAACAAAATAAACATCAACGTTATTCTCACAATAAACAACACATTTATTTATACATTTTTTTTTGAGGAAACATTTATTTATACATTAAATATGCATAATTAGAAGTTTAGGGAATTATGAGCAAAATTAGATTTGGAAGTTTTCATGTGATACACACTGTAGTACGGAGTAGTATACGACTATATTCCAAATTATAGCCTTACAATATGTAACATGAAATATATTGGCCTTTAAACTACCAAGTAGCTGTGCATTCATAATAATTATCGTACAATAATGGATTATAATTGGTGCAAGTCCTTAATTGCCTATACAAATGTGGAAATAAAAAACCTAAGTGTCACCAAAATTTTAATAGTTGTCAATTTATTAAGAAAATAACCTTAATAGGTAGTATGTAGTCATGTGGATGTCATTTACCATAGTTGACACGTACTGTATTAGTAGTGGTACTAGTTTTCAATATCGAATACTAAATTTCGTCAATATTTTTTATTGTGCATTGTGAACTAAAATCTTGTTTAGTGAAATAAGACACTTGAACCACAAAAGATAAATAATATAGACTAAAATTTTTTATTTCTTGAATATTGGATCATCCTCTAAGAACATACGAAGTATATTCTGCACCGTCGTATATATTAATGTATGTTTCTATGCCGTCATAATATTTTATTTTGTTTCATTTTTATAGGTGGACATACACTAGGAGCAGGGCATTGCATAAACATTGTGGACAGACTATACATGCCAAATCCAAGAGATGAAATGGATCCCAATTTTCAACTTGCATTAAAACTTGTTTGCCCTACTAAAATTCCTATGACAAACTTAACAGCAATACCAAATGATATAACACCAACAATATTTGATAACCAATATTATAGGGATATTCTTATGGGCAAAGGCTTGTTTAGCATCGACTCCACCATTTCAAGGGATCCTCACACCATTAATATTGTCAATCAATTTGCTGATGATCAAGAGTTGTTTTTCCAAGCTTTTTCTTCTGCTTTTGTTAAGCTTTCTTCAGCTAATGTTCTTACTGGGAACATGGGTGAAGTTAGGTTACAATGTGATCAAGTAAATAGATGACATTATTATTAATATTCGTCGTATTTTAAACATTTTCATGTCTCATATATGTTTATATTATATATGTATATGAGTTTCATATGAATTAGAATTGTCATTATAGTATTTGGCCCTTTTTTTTACCACTTGCTATAATGCTGTTTATTTCTTTTATATCTTCCTGTGCGTTATTTACTTCGCTTAATTTTTACTTATTAAACATATTAAGATCGATATTATATTGTAGATGTTAGCTAGTTAAGTTGGCAAGGTTACGCTCGATTTCTTGGAAGACTCAGTATAAAATCCTGTCAACAAAACTGTTATATGTGGCTCTCTATAGAGACCCCCCCCCCCCCCCCCCCCCCCCCCCCAAAAAAAAAAAAATAAAAAAAAAAAAAAAAAAATAGAGTATCAAAATTGACATATAATTCACCAAGATCAAAATATTAAGATGATGAAATATAAATGTAAGCATTTAATTCTGATGGCATTAGAGGAATCATTCTCAAATACAAGCAACTCGGAAGTTTCGTGTAAAAATGTCTTAAATAATTTTGTACATTCAAAGTAAGATACATCTATTTATGTTTATTAATATCAAAATTAGATCAATAAGAAAACAATAATCTACAACCTAGTCGTATAGTTCTCCCGATAATTGGGTCACTATATATGCCTCTATATAAACTTCTCTACATAATTGTGTTGAGTATAATCAGGCATCATACTACCCACAGCCTGCCACCAGGAGTCCAAGATCGTGTATTGTTGGAGTTTAGGTTAGACATGTTACACTGAAGATCTACAAATTTTGCATAGGGATAACCACGGTACCCTAACGAGCAACAGAGTACTATTGTAACCATCTTTCACTCAAAAGACGCATAGCAGCCCCCTGCGAGAATTTCCTTGCAAACAGAAAGCAAGGAGCAGCTGTAGAATTAGTTCGGCACCACTCTGTTCTGAACTCAGTCTCATAATATACATGGTTGATATCCTGTCAATTACAAAAAGTAGCAGCTTACACAAGGGGCTAATAATTCATAAGCGAAGGGGAAAAAAAAAGCGCAGGGGAACATCAGTGCTCTCTCTGTCCCAACTCATCTTTGAAATTTGCCCAAAAAGAACTAAAGCTTAGGGCAATCACCCAATCATCAATGTATAAGATATTAACCCTGGGCTAGGACAGAGGGAGTAGTTTCACTTGAGCATAGAAAATAATACAAACCTTAATTTCTTGAATACGTTGGGCAGTTGCAGATGCATGACTGAAAGTGACAGGATGCCAACCTTTCCCTTCCATTTTCGAGGCAAATTCATTCCATAGAGTATAGGTCAATGTTCGATGTTCAAGTTCTTTATCAAGCCCCATCATCTATTAAGAATAAACCAATTTTAGCATGCATTTTGTCATATACGCAAAGCAGAAAAAATATATAAAACAAACATTAATGACAGCAATAGCTGCTGGAATGTCACAGACTAATTGGCAGGGGATAAAACTCCTGCCAATAATAAGATAGGAGAAGCTACTCACAGTAAGCAATGTCTGCAGATAATGCTCATCTGGAATGCAATTGTGCTGCTTCTGAAGTTTCTGCATTGAACAAAATAATAGTACAGAATTAGATGATAGATCAACCAAACCAATCAATTTATAGGTGTAAAATGGGGAAAGGAAAAAGACAAACTATATATTCACTCAATATATAGTTGTCAACAGTCCAGTCGTCCAAGTGTGGTTTATATGGTTCTTACAAGCTGACTCTAGACAATCTTTGCACTATGAAATGCCCCAAGGGTTCTACCATAATGTTTGACAAGGGAAATTAAGCTGACGCTAGGGATTGAATCAAGTGCTATTTCAAATCAACAAGCAATATGACCTAAACATAATACAATGTGCAGGAGGGCTATACTAAAGAACTAGTTATTTGGGCTGCAAATAGAATTAAGTTAGAGACAACATCCACCTTCCATGCCCAATTGCCCTCGAAAATGAATTTAAATGACCATACCACAATTAAATCATTCTATAACATCCAACTACAAGTGTTACTTTTGCATTTATCACATTTTCACTTAAACTATCCTTGGTACTTTTTACTTGAGGCATAACATAATCGTATGGGATACTGTTAGATTTGTCCAAATATAACTTAACAAAATATTAACTTTTCATAGTTCTTACTTATTGATAGTTAATAATATTAATGGTAGAAGTCACTCATTGCCAAGTGTGAAAGCCAAAACAATACTTTCTCCGTTCTAATATAGTTGCAACAAGTATGAAATTACGCATCCCAAAGCATATTTTATATGTTAAATATCTATAACTGTATAAGAGTAAAAATTATAAAAAGTTGATATTGTGAAAGTAGTGAAAGTATTTTATTAGATAAATCCAACAAGATTCCACATGACTATATTTTGTTCAACGTATATCATATCATATGATTAAACAAGAGTGATGAATAGTGCAAAAGTCCCATAGTTGCAATATTATTGGAACGGAGGAAGTACATCCTTAAAAAGGGAGAAGATTGAATTTAAGGTAGCACCTTGCAAAAATGACCAAAAATAATCAAGAAGAAAGGATCGGCCATTAAAAAGATTCAAAAGAAACCACTTCTTTAAAACCACAAGAGTAAGACTGCTTTGCAAGAAATTAGCTATAACATTGATGATATTTCCTTGACTACTCCCAAAAAGGGTCAGACAATCAACAGCACATAACAAAATCAGATAGCTAGGGAAGTTCTATATAGCAAAGAATTCCCCAAACTCTAGATACCAAAATGTATACATCTTAGAGTACAACAGAAATGTATTCTTAGTATTATACTTGTCCAAGATAGTCGGCAGATCATCAATCAATAAAGAATATTCTATTCTTGTTAACAACCATGAAATGAGATGAGGTGCCTTTCCATTATGAGGCTATGGATACTTTTCCATCTTGAGATAAAAAGGTATTCATTTGTTCCAACGAATGAATAATTCTAAACAATCAGACATTAATTGGTGTTGCATAACAAACACAATACCAATTCAATATAATATAGACACCCATATTATATATTGATGTTACTATAAGAAATAAATTTGGGAATAATCAACAACATCAATGAAGATGAAGGGGCTCCCGACGCCTTTATAGGACACCCGGGAAATATCTCTTGTAGCTATTCACTACCAACTCAACATAATTCCACAACAGCCACCTAAATCAAACAAACTCATTCCGAGGACTTATATGCATATTGGTAAACTTATTGTGGTTCCAAACCAATTGATATGACCCTAGGAGACATCCCGCACAATCACTTCAATTTTGAAAAAAAATTCAAAAATTAGTTGAAAAGAGTGGATTATAGCCTTCAGTTTTGGACAATTTTCAACTTTTCTAGACCCGAAAAATAAACAAGTCCGGGTTCTTCCCGTGGACACCCTAAGTGTTTAAGTGGTTGAGTTTTTAAAGTGACAATCTAGTCATTTACAGCTTATGCCTCTGTTCATTAACCAAGCCACCATGGTCCACGGGACTTTAGATGACCAAATAATTGTCATATGTTGTTCCAAACATTATTATTTAACATAAGGATTCATCCCCTACAATCCCGAAAGTTTCGATAGCCTTCGATTTTGGACATACTTGTTTGAACCCCCCCCCCCCCCCCCCCCCACAAAAAAAAAAAAGGAGGTTGGGTTCTTTCCATGGAGATCACAACACCTCTTAAACGGTTGGAACCATCCACTTTGTACACGCCTCCCTTGATTAACCAAGGCCACCACAAGCTTTTATGTGACCAACTAATGGTCCTATATGGTTGAAAACAACACTACATGACCATAGAATACATCCCTTACCGCACTATGAGTTTTCGACATCTAGTCCCAAAACCTCTAAAATTGGTCCAAAAGCGTGCATTTATAAGCTTCCAACTTTGAACACTTTTTTACTTTTACTGACTTGGAAAGGAAACAAGTCAAGATGCTTTTCATGGACCTCATAACACCCACGGAGGCCATTTGGGTGGTTGAAACATTCGTTTTTTGCCTTTAAATTACCAATTCAACTATGTATACGACTCAATGCCGCCACGGGGATTATGTGACCGACTAATGGCCGTATATAACCAAACAACATTATATTACCCTAGGAATCCTGATATGCTTCTCTTATTTTATGACAATGGGTTCTGGTCTGATTTCATGTATTATAGCCTTTAAATTGGCTTCAAGATGACTTTTTTTACCCAACAAGATTATGCATCCAAGATATTTCGTGTCCAAAGGACACTTGCAGGTTAGATGCATCTATTCATGCCTTGCCCACCCCACCCTACATTATCAAGTCTTGTGATGCTTTGTCTTGGCCTTGTGGTGCCTTGGCCTGGCCTCACATTGCCTTGCCTTCCTAGGCCTTGCATTGCCTTGTATAGACATTAAGGCAAGCCAAGACGCTAACCTCGAGTGCCAAAAATCGGCGTTTTTATGCCTTGTCCTATTGCACATGCCTACAACACATGGGCGTATGCATACCTTAGCTGATCACCGTCCAACGCTCCACACTTAGGCATTGTACCTGGCCCTTCTTCATACTTGGCATTTTTTGGCACCAAAATTGCACTGCTACCCTCATTTAGCAAAACATAGGTGTTTTAGGGTATACGGTTGGGGTGGAGGGGTAGAAAGCTACCAGCCTACCATGCCTTCAGGAGAGTTAATACCAAGCTAAGCACCAAATCCTACCATGGCTTTCTGATAGCAGATTGCATACAACTTCTATCTTCATATTATAGGATGAACTTATCTAGTTTTTCTGGGTTGCAGTCACGGGAAAAGGGTCTCTCCAGGGTCTCTCCATTCTACATGCCAAGATCTATCATTGAAGCCTGTGTACTTTATATCTGGTAGGGTTGTAGACTCTTTTCATTCATTAATTAAAACCTACCTTCTTGACAAACTAGTTATGGCTGATGCAACATGCATCAGACTTTACTCTGTTAAAATGTTAATATATACTCATAAAAATCAACACATCTCAATCACACAACAAAAGTAACATGTGCCCAGTAAAGATTACCCAGAACAAGGAAACCTTCCACAATATATGCCATACATAAAGGGCATTCATGTAGTTATTTAAAATAAATCCTAGTTCCAGCATCATCTCATTGAATACAACAAAGCCCACAACCTTTCAGTGAAATTGGCATAGGTCCTCAAGGTCATATTAACAAAATTTTAAATGAATAACGTATAAAGTTCTAAGATTTAAAACATCCAGAAAAGTTCTGAAACGGGAAAAATCAATTTATCGTAAGAAACTAACCAGATTAAGCTTTCCCTTTGAATCATCAACTGGTGGGCGTCGCTGCAAAACAACAACAGCAAAGCATTAGTCCCATAATGATTTGTGAAAAATATTTAAAAATTTAAATATACTTTTTTACTTACAAAGAAACAACAGCGATCTTACGTGAATGTTAACAGAAACCAAAAGTAATGCAGAATGATATAAGAGAGGAAAGGAGATGGAAAAGTACCAAGATCACTAAAAGACAATGCAAGAAAATAGAGAGTGCATAAGCTATTAAAACATCTACAATTAGCATATTGTGTACCTTACAGTATTTTCTGAAGACAGGAAAGATAAGCTCATCATCAACTACAACTTCAGCATGTTTCCGGATCAGAGTGAACCACTGAAATTTCCAAGTATAATAAGCAACAATATAACTTACTTTCAAGTAAAATGATCATCATGATCAGCTATCCAGAAAATTCCCACTGTAAGGCATTCTAAAGAGGCCCAGCTGCCCAAGATGGCAAGCTTCGACATAATATGATAACATAGTCCAAATATGACATGAAACTGTACAGAAAGAAACACAATTTGAATAATATGAATAACCTACTTTGAAAATTCTTTGATCAACTTTCAAATCAAGGCAATTGTCTAAAATCACAATAAAGACATCCAAGCACAAAATGTTTTCTTTACTCAAATTACCACTTCACTATGTAGGCATAAACCCAATTATTATGTCATGCACATAGGACCACAATGAGCATCATGGTCCCGAATGAAAAATAGTTCTAAAATAATGACACATAGTTCAAAGAACATGAGCTTATTTGCTATGTTTGTAAATTTTGAGCTACTTATACTGTTTGGTGTTGAAATATTAAAACAGCTAATATATGAGCTAAATGTTCATATATATTATTTGAATTTTCATAAGCTATAAATAAATGTTCATGTCTGTTCATTCGTGGCCATAATATGCATTACATTGAGGTCCCAAGGTCAAGATGTAATCTTATCCAATGGTTACTTTGATAATAGACATCTCTACAGCCCACAGCTCAAGCAGATCAAATTCTCCTATTAGAATTTAGCAAAGGCAATCAAGGGGAAGCCTCCTACGTCACTAGTTGTCTACGATCTTCCGTGACTGCTTAGGATCATTATAGTCCAACATAATGCATGTCATTTTAGCAAAGGCAGTCAAGGGGAGGCCTCCTACGTCACTAGTTGTCTACGATCTTCTGTGACTGCTTAGGACCATTGTAGTCCAACATGATGCATGTCATGCAACAACCAAATTGGCTAACACCCATTGAACCCCTTTTTCTGGCAAACACAATGTCTTCATATACATTTGGCCATGATGCACAATCTAGAATCCCAAACAAGAAGTCAACTACCAAGATGAGTAGATGACATTCACATAGAACCCAAATTTACAATCAATAAGACCCATATAAAGTTTAAATTATAACATACACCATAGAGAGTCTATAATTGTTTGTAAGGCAAATGGCTAAAAGAGGCTCCAAAGCTCACTTGATGTCCTTGGTGGCTAATCAAATGGAGATGGACATACCCATTTTAAAGGTTAGCTCGTGCTAATTAGATGTTATATTGTTATTAGTGCTAACGTACCATAAGGCATGTGGAAGATGCTTACTAAAATACATTAGTACAACATGTTATGGTTACAATGTAATAGGACGTGGTTTACAAAGGGAACCTTATTTATTCAGAAAAACCTCAGGCAAAGAATTTTTAAGAAACAAACTAAATCATTGCTCATCCCCATAAGAATAAGCCCCAAAGTCCCAAATGCTACACACTGATGTATTTCGCATATGCCAAAAAAAAAAAAAAAAAAAAAAAAAAAAAAAAAAATGAAAGCTACTTTAAGTCCAAATTATATGACTAGTGCTCTTAGTCTTCTATTAGCTAGTCACTATCATTCAATACCCTACCAAAGATCGTAATGCAGACACAAAGTAGTAGTCAGTCTGCTCAGTCAAATAAAAAGGCAATGACTATATTACCTGTGACCCTTTCCGCCATTTATCCAACTTTATAACAGGTGCCATCTTCGGGTTAAAGCGTCCTCCCTCTTTACCTTCCTTTTTATCCAAAAAGCTAACACAAAAGAAAAGCTAGTATGTCAGTTCAAGAGCTCAGAATGATCTTTTCCACAGCAAATATCTTAAGAAATTAAGCAAGATAGATCAACAAAAAGTACTACTCCAAAACTGACAAAGGAATAAAATTAGAGAATTCTAATAAGATCATCAGGTTCAAAGATTTCAAATTTACCTGTCTACAAAACTTTTAGGAGATCTCATAACATAATGGTATATGTAGCTAAAATTATACAGAGGAACGCAGCTGCAACAAGAGAAATCAGCATATAAGCAAACCAATCAAACTAGATATGAACTCTAGCAATGTATTCTGAAAAAAGTAAGTACTAAAAAATATTTAACTGAAAAGACAGTTGACTTGATCCTATATTGCATTAGTTATTAAAGATGCCGCATCAATGTATAATACACATAAGCAGCATAGTTACCTATCTGAAAGAAGTACAAATCTCTGATTAGCAGGGTCCTCAAGTGCTGCATTAAGCAATAACCTCTCTGCTTCAATCATACTCGATTCACCCCATGCTACCTAACACCCCACTGATTTATTAAACAAAAAACAGCAATTTCACGAACATATGATCTAAGAAGAGCATTATCCAAACCACAAACCTGAATGCTATTGCTTAACTGCCGACCATAAAACATAGGCGATCGGGTGGTTGATTCGTCAAACACAAAACCTGGCTCTGAGTGAATGTATATCGAATAACTTGTCGCATCAGCTTCCTGGAAATACCCCCATTCACCAACACATTAGCAAAATCTCCAATCCCAAAATTACGCAATCCAAAAGCAAAGTTCTCGGATTTGTTTTGATTTTGGCTTTAGTCACAAAATCAAGTTCATGTACATGCATAATAGCTGTCTAATTTTCTAATACATAGTCAAATGACTAAAATTAGATCTCCTCTACTTTGAGAAAAGGATAATAAACCACTACTGTATATATCTGTAAGAAAATTTTATGTAAACGAGTATAGACGTTTAGTTAAGCAAATAATACATCACAAACGTCTTTTTCTTTTGCATCAACTATTGAGTTTTATAATCAGAACAATTCAGCTAAATTTGACAAAACCAAACACTATAATTTAAGCATTAGAAAGAATATCATTACTTTGAGCAATTTTACTCTTAAGCATGATACTTTAAGCAATTAAGAGTTGAGACAAAAACCTCGAAAAATCATTTCAGTAAAGCTGAACAAATTATACAGCATTACTTCCTAATTCCTATGCAACTTATATCAAGAATTATACAGCATATAATCAAATTAAAATAAATTTAGATACAAGTAAACAATTAAAGCCAAAAAACTTCCAATAATTAATTCATATCAGCTGTAATTAGAAACAAAAAAAATTGCTTATAATTAATTCTTCCAAATTCCAAAACAATCGGAAACACTCTACATTAAATTAATCAACACAAGTTCCAAAATTAACCAAATTATTGAAGCAATCATATTAATAAATGCAAAATTTAACCAAAAAACAAAATTACTTGAACAAAAAAAGAAATAAAAGGAAAAACCTCGAAGAAGCTACCCCAGAGAAAATCCAAAGGAAGATGCCGGCGAGTGAGGAACAAAAACGCGATTTTAGGAGGACCGACGAAGAGCGTGGGAGCCACGCGCCGTGATAATTGTGCAGTTTTCGCAGAAGATACAAATTGAGATTGAAATTTCCAGAATCCAAAGATGCAAAGTAAAATCGATATTAAAATCACGACCTTCAAATTCTGTCGAAAATGGCTAAACCTAAGCTTCTTTGCTGACGTCATCGTCGCCGGTGCTGTCGTCATCGTTATCTTCTTCTTCGTTGGGAGAAGAATTCCTCCTCTTCCTGCCATAATTATTTGCAGCAATTTTTTTTGATTATTTCATCAAATTAATTACACTAATTACAAAATAATTAATCAATTCAATTAATTAATTAATCACAAAGTAAGAAGAATATTATAGAAATGGTCAATTGAAGAAGAAGATGAGGAGAGAGAAAGAGAGAGAGGAGAGAGAAAGTTACATTGAAGTGGAGGTTCATCAATGGAGGTAAAAGGAAGTGCATGTGATGAGTCAGTTTCTCTCTCTACTTTCTCTCTCTTCTGGTTGCTACGTGCTGTGTTGTGGGAGGATGAATAAGAGAAGAAGAAAGAAGAAATGAGAGAGTTTGAATAATTTTGGGAGTAAAGTTTAATTAATTGAATTTGAATAATAATAAGGTTTCATAAATGTTTTTATTAAGGGTAAAGAGTACTCCTTTTGTACTTTTTTGGCATTTGGAGTTTGGACAAATAGACATGCTCCTTTCACTAAGTCACCAACCTTGCAAATATAGTTTGATTAAGTAATAATTACCTTAGGCCTTGTTGTTTTGAGCTTTTAGACAGGAGTAGATTTCAGCAGAATAAAACAGAGCATGGCTTTCACACACTGCAGAGCAGAGCAGCTCAAAAGAACAGGGCCTTAGTAGGGTCGTTGTGGTTCGTTAATCTAAAGTTTTAACTATGATTTATCTCGAAATTATTCTATGCTTTGAATATATGTGCAATTATAAGTTTAAAATTTGTTTTTTATTTATTGATCTTATGTTATTAGTAGAGTTAATAGGTTTAATTCGGAGCTTATAGATTTAATTCTAAATTGATGATAGGTTTTAAGTAAGTTTTATATAGTACTATTGAATTTATAATTTGAAATTATGGAGTAATTGTTTAAAATGTTATTTTCTTTAAAGGTTTATTTCAATTGGAAGAGAGAACCTTTTAACCTCCAAGTTTGGGAATTGGGAATCACATTAGTCAAAATAAATTTGATCAAGAGTTTATAACATTATATTAGAGTTTTTTTTTTATTAAAAAAAAAAAAAGAAAAAAAAAAAAAAGCCTCATTTTGATTTAGAGTTTAATCGAGTCAATCAAACTCTAGCATTACTTTATCAACTCTAGATCAATTTAATTTAAGGTAGCTAAATCAAGAGGTGACTATGTCAAGAGTTCAAATTTGAACCATGTAAAATCATTGTGCTCAAATAAATTGAAATCTAGATTGAGTTTCTTTTACATCAAGTTGAGTTGGGTTAATTTTTGACATCACTCATTTATTTGATAAATGTACCCCGTGCAACATATTGATCAATTGAAGGGGCTAAGGTTATCAATTTCAAAACAATGCTGACCCAATAAAATAGGCACATTTGTTCATGAAGTTGTCCAAGTAAAAGGAATTTAGACCTCCAAAAGAGAGAATAAAGGCATCAAAGATTGTGTGAATGCTTGTATAAATAAGGTTGTCAATGACAATGTTTTATAAAACGGTGCCGTCCCACGTGGAGATCACTAATTAGAACAGTAGGATTATAGACTATATCATTACCTAATTAATTTAGTCATAAAGGAGTAGCATTGAATCCAGAGTGTATTAGTGTGTGTTTAACCTAATAATAATCTTAACCCTTTTTTGACTTTTCTATGGATACATTTTGAGAGTGTTACCAGAATTTCTCCTACTTTTAACTTGGAAAAACCCAAAATGTATGTGTAAATATGGAGTGGTCCATCAGTCAAATTCAAGATTGTGAAAATAGTCTATTTCTCCATCCGAAAATAATAATCACATATGCAATTTTTGAATATCCTAAAAAGCTTAGTCATATTTCATAAAATCGATTATACAGAGTATATATCAATAAAATGAAGTAGGGAAGAGAAATCTATGGAAAACAAACAAGATTTTATAAGATATTTCGAGGAAATCATAGATAATATTTAATTATAAAGGTTGAGACAAGGACAAGGTGAGTACAAGTTCATGATGGAGGCATATATCTCGTTAAAGCAATACATATATTATAGTTTTTTATACATAAAATGTAAAACGACAGTTATATCTAGACGAGAAATTTTAAGATTATTCATAACATATACACGTAATACGAAGTAATAATTATACACAAATGAATCGAAATATATAATAGCTCAGCATTTGTATTGTGTTAGAACTGGAAAAGGAGAAAACTTTTGAGTGAAGAAAAAAAAGGCCTTTTCATAGATATGCTTCTAACTCACCATTTGCAGTTAGAGAACACATCATGCAGAATCTACTCAGAAGCAACAATCCCAGTAAACAAATCTACTCAGAAAGAAAAATTGATGAGATCATACTGCATTCCTGTGATATAGTGAGTTAAGCTTCAGACTGGCTTCGTAATTCTGGAATGTGATGCACTTGTACTCCAACTGAGAAGAAAATTTCAACAAAGGCCGAGGAAAAGGGGTTCATCGCTGACCAACCTTGGCGTTTTCAGGAACCACGATCACATTCAAGATCTTACCAGGAACGAAGATCTTCTTTTTGATGGTTTTCCCATCAATATACTTTGACAGCTTTTCGTCTGTGGAGGCTAATCTGAAAGCTTCATCTTCAGTACATGTTTCTTCTACTTGTATGGTTCCTCGTGTCTTTCCATTAACTTGAACGGGGAGGACTATTATGGAGTCTTTCAAATACGCTGGATTAGCCTAGAATCAAGAACTTTCACAAGTAAGAATTTAGAAGAGCTAGTATCTGTTCACAGCTAGCTTTGTTTAATTAGGGGCCATGTATAAGTCTGAAGCACCCCAGTTTACGCTAAGCACCTCTATAGCATGGAATTTCATGAAGAAATTACCAGGAAAAGTACCTTGTACAATGAATTCTTTGGCTATCATAAGCAAATAAGGTGCAATAAACCATGCAAAATGCAAGTTGTGAAGCATAATACTTCGTAGTTGCTATGAATTTGAAAAGAATAGTATTCCTTCCGTCTCTAAATAAAAAAAAAAAAAAAGAAACATTAAGATACCAAGACTGTCCTTTCTCTGTTTTAATTTGTACATCTTCACTACACCAATATGGAAAAATTCCAAGTTCAACTAACTAGTTTCCAAAATTGACTAATATTAGGACAGCCTAAATTAACTCTGGCCTATTACTAAAGATGTAGGGAGCATTGATCATTATGTGCATCATAGTTGCAAGTAACAATGTACAGAGTATATAATTTTGAAAACTGAAGACAAGGGAAGACTTGATTTACCTTTGGGAAAGGCTCATATGCAAGTGAATTTGACTTTCCAAGGCGAAACCAGAGTTCCTCAGCCATATGAGGTGCATATGGTGATAGCAGCAGAACAAATGCCTCAAAGATTGACCTTGGATGTCGGTCCCACTAATAAGAAGAAAACAATTTAAGTCATGAAAAGGCAATAACAATCATAAATTTAACTCAACATACATCATGCTTGAGATACTATTGTTTGAAATTGGATCAAACCCATCAGAACCACTTTTTTTAGGTTAGGTCAGATAAATTTTGGTTCATAGAAACAAGGTGAATTTTACTTATCACATAAACGACATCCAATCCTAAATGTTAAACTCAAAGATTTTCCACCAAAGTTCCAGAAAGAAACAGATATATGCTCACAGGAAAGAAGGGCGAGGAAGTAAACAGGTCAAACCTTGTATGCTGCATTAATGAACTCCATCATTGCCGAAATACCAGTGTTAAACCGGGTTGATTCAATTTCCTCAGTGACCTACATGAAAGCCAATAGTGCCAGTGACTACTTCATACGATTAAACGAGTTTTTTAGCCATTATCATATAGATTTCATGAGACCAGCAAACAAATGAAACTCAGCTTATAGAGTAATTGGAATAATATCATTTTTTAATATGTATTGCATGTTTTTTTATTTTGACAACATATATTCCATTTTTATCTTTTAAACATGATTCTTCTGCACACTCCCATCAGAAATAAACTAATATATCCATCATTCCAAATTACAACAGAGAACAACTTTTGACCTTTTCAATGCATTTATGAAGCGAACGAAGTTGTTCTATGGTAGGATCTTCATCAACGGCAGTTGTTCCATCATTAAATGAACCATCAGATAGAGGTGAGCCCACAATTAGTCTCCATACTCTCCCCATAAATCGATAAACACCTTCGATTCCACTAGTATTCCATGGCTTTGAGTCTCTGAAATAATCAGAATGGATTTGCTAGTTAATACATAAACATTTTATCAATCCCCTTGTAAAATCCAGATTTTTGACAAATGATTAAAAAATGACTAAACAATTTCAGTGACTAAAACCAACCTTAATGGTCCCATGAACATCTCGTACAAGCGGAGTGAGTCAGCACCATATTCGGCAACCACGTCCTCTGGATTAATGACATTACCCTTGCTTTTACTCATTTTATAAGCTCGAGCAATAAGCCGAATACTTGGATTCTCTTTCAACACAAAAAATTCGCCTGACTTCAAAACCTTAACCCAAGCAAAGAGATTCTATCATATTCTGATTTTTTGAGGAATCAAATTACCAAAAAAAAAGAAAAAAAAAATGGCAATTATATTTTGATGAGATACTAAATTGATTAAGACGACTAGGTCTATGAATTCAAAAATCACATACTTTTTCCTCAGGAATTTGTTCTTGACAAAGATCACCAGACATGGTAGCTGAATCTGCAGATATAAAATTTCCATTTGTGTCCTTTAGTGCCGTATACTGGACCTGGAAATTTAGACATAAAAATAGTGAAACACTGGAGCAACATTATGTAATTAAACCACTGAAGTTCATACCTCTCCTAAGATAATTCCCTGGTTTATGACACACTTGAATGGTTCCTTTGTAGACACAACACCAATATCATAGAGAACCTGACAAATGAAGAAGATAAAGAGTTGCAATCAAATGACACAAGGACAGAATCAGATATGATACTTCAACAAAGGATGAAACCATTTCTTCAAGAAACTTGCAACACTTTCTACACCTCTTAGATATAAACGTATTATTTAAGTTAAATTGGATAATATTCTCAGATCGAAGTAGTATGAAAAGAACTTTATCAGCATCTAAAATTTCAAAACAGAATTCCCAAGGCTCAATATCTAAGAATCTCTTAAAGCATGAACTTAGCCAAAGAAAACCTTGACACCTTGTGCCAAAACCTCGCATAAAGTAAGTGAAGGACTGCATGCTCAGCACCACCAACATATACATCAACTGGGCCCCAATACCTGCATGGTTACAACTGCCAGAAGGTAAGGCCATGGAGTATTCTTCATGCAATTTAAAACATGCATTTTTTTAGATTATATTTTATTATGTACTACGTATTATAAACACCTGACCTTTCTTTTTCTTTGTTGACTAATTCCTTTGAATTTTCTGGATCCATAAATCTCAAATAATACCTGTAAATAGTACAAAAGGTTATACCAAAGAGTGAAAACATAACAGTAAAGTCACACTAGAATTTAACATTTTAAAATTTGCTACAACTGAAAGTCCTTTCATTGTTCTCTATGAATCATATAGAATGCCAACCAAATAAGAAGGCAGATAAAGAAAATAAGTGCAAAAAAAAAAAAGAGACATTACCAGCACGAGCCAGCCCACTGGGGCATGGTGTTTGTTTCTCTTCTGGCTGGCTTTCCTGATATTGGGTCTACTGTTTGTACCTGTTACAAATAAAAAAAGAGCTAATACCTATCAGGAATGTAAAAGCAGCAAAAGTGGCTGAGACTTGTTCATTTTATGTGGAGAAAATTTCACATGAATGAACAAAATTATAGTCCTACACAGACTATATTTTGCAAATCAAACAACTTACAAAAGGGAGACACATGATAAATTATATTAAGGCAAGTGAACTCATACCCAAGATGCCGCTTTGGATAATGGCGGATCACCTGTCCCAGTAGGAGTAAAATCATCCAACTCAGGAAGTGTCAAAGGTAATTCACTTTCAGGAAGAGAAACACTCTCACTGTTGTCATCCAAAAATATTACAGGTATAGGCTCCCCCCAATAGCGCTGCCTAGCAAAAAGCCAGTCTCTTAACTTATAGTTCACCTGAATAACAAGGCCGGATTACAAAAATTAAAAAGAAATCAAACATAAAATTTGTCTGTTTCAGCTTTCTCAGAAATGGTGACAGCTTTCCATTTATAACTACTACAAGTGACTAGGTGATCAAGTGATCAACTTTAGAGAAAGGGAACAAACCTTTTTCTTTCCATTTCTAGTTTCCTCAGCCCACTGAATTACTTTTGCAGAGGCTTCTTTGCTAGACAAGCCATTGATATCAAGCCCTGTTGCCGAACTGGATGAGTTCATGATAATACCATCTCCAGGATAAGCCTTACCTAGACTGCTGCCGTCTTCATCATCTGGCTTGACAACCCAATGAATTGGTATATCATACTTTGAAGCAAATTCATGGTCACGTGTATCATGCGCAGGAACAGCCATTATAGCTCCAGTACCATAGCTGCATAAACGACCATACATGGCAGCTAACAGCTAAGAATACAGATTAAAGTATATATAGCAACATTGATAAATGCACAACAAGATCCCCAACGACTGCAGTTATCACTGAAATTTAAGTGAGGCCTAAAAAATATATTATTGAAGGAAAACTCAGCCACACCTTCCTAGAACATAATCTGCCACCCATATGGGAATGGCCACTCCGTTGGCAGGGTTCTTTGCATAGCAACCAGTAAAGACTCCAGTTTTCTCCTTTTGGAGCTCAGTCCTCTCAAGGTCACTCTTTCTTGAGGCAAGCTCGTTATACTCCTCAACCTATTTTAAGAGTAATACAACTCAAACTTTAAATAACAAGTAGAAGCAGATATTTTTTTCAGATAGAGAATATAACAGGCATACATATTTGGCTTGGTCCGTGGATACTAGTGATTCCAACAAGGGATGCTCCGGTGCCAGCACAAGATAGCTGCAAATAAAAGATAGATCAATCCAAATGATGATAAATGCTTATAGTATATGATTAGAACAATGCTAGAGGGATAACTTCCGGATACATACGTTGCTCCAAAAATAGTATCTGGCCTTGTTGTATAAACAGTAATTCCAACCCCTCTTTCGTGTCCATCAACAGCAAGCACCGGAAATTCCAGCTCAGCCCCTTCTGACTTCCCTATCCAATTTCTTTGCATCTCCTTTAAACTTTCAGGCCAGTCAAGCTCTTCCAGATCATGAAGAAGGCGGTCTGCGTACTCAGTGATCCTGAGCATCCACTGCCTCATTGGCTGCTTGTAATAAACAATGATACTGAAATTATGAAAACATTCAAAGGAAATAGAAGTAAGACAACATAAGAAGCAAACACAAGCGAAACTTAGCATTCTAGACTTTTCTTTCCACTATACCTTTCGTATTACTGGATGACCCCCACGTTCACTGACACCGTCTATTACTTCCTCGTTTGCCAACACTGTGCCAAGAGCAGGGCACCAATTGACAGGAACTTCTGCCTGATAATCATAGTTACCCCATAAAAATCATCTTGTGGGAGGGGGCTATACATGTGTAAAAAGTTTTGGTATGACACTAACCTGATAGGCCAATCCTCTTTTCAGGAGCTGAAGAAATATCCATTGTGTCCATCTATAATATTCTGGTTCTGTTGTAGAGATTTCACGATCCCAATCATATGAGAAGCCCAATGATTTAAGCTAAAATGCAGCAAGCGTAAATAATGGAAGAGTTACAAACAGCTAAAGACAATGCATATTATCTAATAAACCTATTCTTGAGAATTTGCAGTGTTAGGCATCAAAATATTTAAGTCAACATTACATGCAACAACATTTGTTCCTTTCAGAGATAATTGATATATTTTCAGGTGACAAAACCCTGAACAGGTGTGGTTTCCAAAGTACGAATAAAGAAAAGTAACTGACCTGTGATCGAAAACGTCCAATATTCCTCATAGTTGTGATTTTAGGGTGGGTACCTGTCTGTCACACATTTAAGCTGATGACCATAATTTGTAACAAAAAGGTAATGTAAACTAACATGTGATAAACCATGTCCTAGGATTTAAAATAAAATCAAAATCAAAACATACATCAATAGCATACTGCTCCGCTGGCAACCCAAATGCATCCCATCCCATTGGATGCAAAACATTGAAACCCTGCATCCTTTTGAATCTGGCGAGAATATCTGTAGCTGTATATCCAAGTGGATGGCCAACATGTAACCCAGCTCCGCTGCAAAATGTAATATTGCTCCATGTAAAATTCAGCAGAAAATCAAGATGCAATATATTATGTCACAGGAATATTCATACATTGAAAGACAAAAGAAGTTATCTTGGTCCAAAAGAACTTTGCAAGAGGGAGGTTCAAACAGAAGCCAGTCATCCTGAGTAAGAAATTTAGTTCAATACCTAATAATACCATTAAGATAGCTAACCATTTATAATCTAAATTATTACAAGTGACATCAAATTTCTAACTAAGGAGATAGTTTATTAAGACAACTTGTCATTCAAATGTATGAGAAATTAAGTATTTCAAACAAAGATAAAGCAAGGAACGATAACAATCTACACCTTAATGAACAATATTACCAGCTAAAACCAACTACAACTATCAGTCTATTACACCAAGAAATGTCATCAGCATCAATCATTCTAATTTCTTTCCACATTATCAGAAAAGTGAAAAACAATTGTCAAAATGTAGTCTTGCACCCATGTCAATTAACAATTGTAAACTGCCAAATATGAAACAGTATGCTAATTAATTCAAATTTGAAGCTCGTCCCATTTCAATTAACAGTCCAAATTACAAATTTTGAACCTTCAAACAGTCAATTAACAGTGATAATGTAATAGGATCATTGCATTTACTAAAAGCATTTACACTGTAGCAAATTACGAAAAATTCTTACAAATTCAATAAAAAGATAAAGGAAAGGATTCTACCTGGGGTAAGGAAACATGTCGAGAACATAGTACTTAGGTTTAGAAGTATCAACATCATCTGGGGTTCTAAAAGTTTTATTATCCTCCCAAAATTTCTGCCATTTGGGCTCAATTTCATGAAATGGGTATGCCCTTTTAACTTGTTGCTCCTTAACTGTTTCTTTCTCCTCAAATTTAGCCAATCCACTTTTAATTTCACTACCTCTTCTTCTAATTCTACTTCTAAGCTTCAATTGAAGACTATTTTTACTACAAAAACCAAAATTAGTAGAAGAATTGAAGATGGGTTTATGAAAAAATTGATATTGAGGTGAAAAAAATGGTGGGTATTTTAGAGAAGATGTTTTAAAGTGATGAATTTGTAAAGGTAGTTGAAGATTTGTCTCCATTTTTTTGGGTGGAAGAAGGGTAGAGTTTCAAAGTAAGAAGATAATGCAACTTCGTTACATAGTTTGGTTTTTTATTGGCGGGCTTTACATTGAAAGTGTATGTATGTTCTTTCATAAAATGGGCTTTGGGACTTTGACATGAATTTGCTAAGTTTGTAGCCCAGTAATTGTGGAAGGAGGTGAAGCATTATGAACAGAAGTCCCGTTTGACGGTAGTGTTTTAGGTAGTACTTAGCGTTTGAATCAAGTTAAAACACTAGTAAGAAAAAATAAGTGTATTCGGTATGGTAGGATTCATGTAGCTGTTAAGTTTAGAATTAGCTTATTTAAGTAAAATTAGCTTATTTGACCAACATTAGCTTATTGACTACTAAATAAGCTAATTCAAGGTGTTTGGTGGGAAGCTTATTTAAAGAGCTTGTTCTACTAAATAAATTTTTTAAAAAAAATTTTAGGAGCTTTTTCAATTAGCTTATTCAATTCTTATGGTGAAATGACATTTATACCCCCATTTAATTAAAATTTTTATATGAACTATCTACCCCACAATTAGCTTATTGGTCATTTCACATAATCAATCAGTTTTCAACAATTTGCAATCTATCAAACACTTTTCTACAATAAGCTAATAAAATAAGTTAGTCAAATCAGTTAATACAGTCAGTTAGTTAAATCAGCTAACATAATCAGTTTCAGTTTTCAGTTTTCAACTTTTCCCCAAACACGGCTATAACTTTTGTCAAACATTAATAATATTAGCGTTTGAAAGGTAGCAGGTAGCATTTGAAAATTTTGTTTACTTAAAAATGTTATGCATGTATTTTTATTGATTTTAACATTTCAACCGCTATTTTTGTCAAACACTCATACTATTAAACGCTACAACCTTTTTCCACTACTAATTAATAGCTATTCGCTACTCTAACAAATACCTTCTACTCGATCGCTAAAAGCTACCTACTACCATTAATTTTGCCATACAGGACCAAAGTTGGAAAATTGACGAAAGCAATCTTAAATCCCCAATTATCATACGATAGTAATATATAAGTAGATTGTAGTTTATAGAATGAGAAGTTTAGTCCAAATGTGATGGATTTCTAGGACAAATTTGACATAGTTTACAACTACAAAGTGTATTAATTTGGGAACTTTATTAGTAGCAGCATGATGGTCACCAGAACTTAAAAAACATGATTTATATGAAAGTGTTGATATAATAAGGACTAAGGCCTGTTCTTTTTAGCTTATTTTCAGTTCAGTTTTTAATTTCCTTCTCTTATAAAATATTCAATTTAGTTCAGTTCAGTTCCTAATTTTCTTTTCTCATAAAATATTCAGTTCACTTTAATTCAATTCAGCTCCAATAAGTTCAGTTCAGTTCAGCTTAGTTCATTAAATCTGAACTGAATTTAAGCCGATCATAACAAGCCCTTTATATATGCTAACTTTTGATACAGAGTTTCGATTTGCTCTGAAGTGCTACAAATATGCAACTAAGTTACTAGATTCATGCATCCTTACGAACCTAGCTTTTAACCTTTCACCACATATCAGATCTGAAAGCCAACAAATGTTAACGCTTCTGTCTTTTTTTTCTTTTTTTCTTTTGTGTGTGTGTTTAAAGACCATATGTGCTAGTGATGAGAATTGATAACAAAATCCTCTTAAACTAGGAGAGAAACTAAAACCATCTAGACCATTCCTCACTCTCAAATGCTTGCATCATACGTGAACTCAGTAACAAATTAACACCCACACATCTTCAAACAAAATATCTAACAAAAACCTAACATTGATATTATAAAGTGATTATGAAGTAAAGTAAGAGTTTAAATTTTGGAAAAATAGATTTAAGTAGGGAAAAAAAAACAAAAGTTGTTTATCGGATAAGGTAATCATTAACTTTAAAATGATACTTAATAACCATACTCAATAACAAATTATCGGAACGGATACCCAAATCGTTATGGTTATCAAATCGGATTCCCTAATTTTCGAAACGGTTAAGGATCAGGTTTTCGGATTTTCAGTTATTTTGCTCGGCCCTTACTACAAGCAATAGCAGGCAAAGGTCATATCTAGAGCCAGTCATATCAAAGTAATTGTTAATAGTATTAGTGCTTGATAAAAGTAACTATATAAGCTTTTATACATATATACATACATATATACCATTCGCTCTTAAATACTCTCAATAATTTGGTTACGTCACTATGTATATATTTCCTATGTGTTTTTAGTGACACGTTTTGATTCTTTTAAATCTTAATCTTACTTACAAAATGAAATTACACGAGAAATTAAATTTCTTTTCACAAAATAGGAGAACTTAATACCTAGGTATTTGAAACTTCCTATGAAAATTTTCACTTCCTGTAGTTTACAAAGACCTTTTAGAATTTTTTAAGAAACCAAATTACATGAAAAATTAAATTTCCAAAAAAATTGCAATTCTTACTTTCAATCAACCAATCTTTAAAAACCTACGGTCAAAATTAAGTTGAATAGTTGTTTGGTTGACAACTTGACACACAAAATATGAGAAGTTAATTACTTCGTACCAAGCTCTTTTTAATCCATCAAAATCCATGGGAATTTTTAATTTTCACATTGCCAACCAAATAAATTTAGGAAATTCCTATGAATTTTATTAGGAAAATAATGAAATGCAATTTTCCCAAATGAGCCTTTAGTACTTTTGCTATTTTCCCAAGTATTATTCACTTGTATTTAACATGGTCTCTTAAAGCATTCACACTAATAAGGAGAATTGTCCTTATTATCTCTTTACCCACTTTCTCACTCTTCTTGCCCATTTATCCTCAAGAGTAAATTTTTTTATCTCATCAATGCTTAAAAAAAAAAAAAAAAAAAAAAAAAAAAAAAAAAAAAACTCGCTACTATCTCTTCTACTTTTTCCTGTACCCCACCACAATACACATTACCTTTTTTATTTTCTCTAATTATTTTTTTAATAATCTATACTTATATATTAAAAAGCGTTCCTAATACAGAATATGTTCCACGTGTTAACTTTTTTCAAGTTCGACATGTCAGCAATATGCGCCACATGTCATTATAAACACGACATGTCACTTTCACATGTATTAGGTTTGCATCTAAAAAATGCTTATAACAAGAGTTAAACTCAAGACCAACAAGTCATAAGTTAAGAGTCTTACCATCTTAGCCATTTATTAATTGTGTTTTTTTATCCAATAAAATTATAATTAACTTAAATAAGTTAATTTGTGTCTTATTATACTATTTGTTTCCGTTATGTAATGATTGAGTTGACAACTAAAAAATATTTATAGCAAGACTTAAACTCAAAACCAACAAGTCATACTATCTAAATAGTCGAATTTAATTATCAAATTAAACAAGTACAGACTAACAACCAGGGGCATCGCCCGAGCCACACACTAGTTATTTATATTAAAAAGATACACTGTTCAAGCAAAAAAAACGTATATCAATGTTATTGTGGAATTATTTCCCCCACGAGGAAATTATTTCTTCTCATTAGTGTAGGTTATTTTTTTTTTTATACCCTTATTTCTTCTCATATACACTTTTCTTCTCATTGGTGTGAGTGCTCTTATGTACTACTTTGACCATCAATATAATTTCTCTAACTATAAATTAGGAAAATTTATACAAAGATGATATATTGAAAATTCATAACAATACGAATTTAATTAGACCCAACTTGATGACTTTTTTTTCCTACTCCGTAATATGTACACAATTAAACCTGATAAAATTTTAACCTAGAAATACGTAAGTAGCATATGAATATTGTAAAGGTATAACTTGTTCACAAGTTTTGTATATGGTTGATCACTGGGTTACTTAATCGATTAGAAATTATTTGATTAAGGATTACTCGATCGATTATGATTACTCGATCGATTAGGATTACTCAATCGATCACGATTACCCGTTTAATAATTTGGGGTATTCAGCCGATCATACGGAAAACACTACGTGTTAAATATTTTGAAACATATATAGAGTAATAAACCAAAGGGAGTAAAATTTTGTCAAATAATTCCAGTTGCTTCCCACTACACGTTCTTTATTTGGATGGTTACCGAAATCCCCGTGATTTTTATACGAAGAAGTCGGTGAGATTCCTCTATTGAAATAAGTGGTTGCTTGATCTTATCAAATTAAAGTTTTAGCTTTGGATGCTTGTCGCTCAATGTTAGTTTGATGCAAAAAGACTAAAAAGCATGGTTGATGTGACATACACTTGTCATATTTATGGGAATATTCATTACTTGACAAAGGGTAATCTTGTCTTTTTACTATTAAAACCCTAAAGTTATCATTGCTTTTGGGTATAAATAGGTTGAAATAAACAATTTTCTTGAAGGTTTGTTGAAAGAGATGGAAGGTGGCTCTAGATCTATGAGAAAGCAATTGAGAAACATAGGATTTGGGTTGTTTTTGTGGAGAGTTGTAAGTTCTTCCTCTTATTTGTATTTGTATTTGTGATTGAGAATTGAAATAATCATGAGGTTATTATGATTTTTCAACAGATCTATATTACTTTTTTTTTTTTTTTTAAATATGAAATTTTATTTATGAAATTGGTTGTGTATGTTGTATGATTAGATCTAAGGGAAAGATATAGAAAAGCATTGGATTTGAACCTATTCCAATATTCTTTTTATTTTTTACAAGATTGAATCAATTTTTATTTAATTTGTTGTCTTTGATTTGTTAAGTCATCTATAGATTTGATGTGGAATGTTTTTAGTTATACTTGATCAAGCCATGATTAACTTAATGGAAGTGTTCAAAGTTTTAATTATGTTTAATTGTGTATAATAAAAAAAATATTATCAAATTTGATCTTATGAATTGTCAATACATCAACTTTATATGCTTTCTCCATCACACTTATTGACGCATAACTTTAACCATCAATAACTTTAGTTTTCTGTAATTAAAAATTACTACCTCCATTAACATTTACTTGCAACTTCGGGGTATTATTTTAGAGACATAATTCCAAAGTTGCAAGTAAATGTTAACAGAGGTAGTATAATAGTTATACTACCTCCGTTTCAAATATATGAAACGGAGGAAGTATATTGTAACACATTACAATAATTTTCTTACATAAATGCGAAATTAATAGTCATATAACTTGTTAATTACTATCTTATACTGCCTCCGTTAAATATTAGTTGTAACTTTGGAATATTTTATACTCCTTCCATTCTGTTCTTTACGTTTTCATTTTAAGTTTCCTTTTTATTCTTTACATTTAATATTTTTTATAAATTTTAGACAAAATTACCCTTGTTTCACAATTTAAATACTCAAATATCCTTACTTTTCCATTTATTCTTTACATTTGTACTTTTAGTACTATTTTAATGGTTTTCTAATACTCATCCCTCTCTCTTTCTTTTCTTTCTTACTTTCTTCACCCCACAGGTACAATATTCTTTTTTAAAAGTAAAATTATTCCAATATACCTTTACTTTACACAAGTTTTTAATAACCGCGCATAATTCCAAACAAAAAAAAAAATAAAAAAATAAAAAGGAATGGAGGGAGTATCACACAAATAATACCCAAAATTACAACTAATATTTAATGGAGATAGTAGTAATTATTTAGACGCATCTATTGAGATCCCACATAACCATAATTTTCCTATTCCTAGTCATAGTTATGCACTGTGAGTAATGTACTTTAGTATTGTTTTGATTACTACTATGATACTATTTAGCTAATAATATATATTAGTGATACTCTAAGATAGTTTTATGATAATTTGATATTATATAAGATCAGAAAAGTTTAGTTATAGTAGAGTTTTATATTGTTTAGTTTTATCTTTTGTAAACTATAAATATGGTCTTTATAGACAAATGGTAAATGATTTTATTTTGAATTCAAGAATTAGGTTGTGCAAATGATTTTGAACCTATGCCAATCTAGATTTCTTACCATTAGTTGGAATTTGATATTATATAGGATTAGAAAAGTTTAGTTATATTAGAGCAATATATTGTTTAGCTTATGTTTTGTAAACTAACAAATGGTAAATGATTTTCTTTTGGCTTCAAGAATTAGGTTGTGCAAATGATTTTGAATCTATGGGCCTGTTCATATTTACTGAGCTGAACTGAACTGAATTGATTGGAACTGAACTGAACTAATTGGAACTGAACTGAACTGAATTGAGCTGAAATGAATATTTTATGTGAGAGGGAAATTAAGAGCTGAACTGAACTGATTGGAACTGAACTGAACTGGTTGGAGCTGAACTGAACTGAAATTAAGTAAATGTGAACAGGCCCTATGTCAATCTAGTTTTCTTACCATTATTTCATCCAAAACCTTTCTTTTATTTTATATTCTTTTATTAATCTTTTTCATCATATTTAAGTTTTATAAGGCGATAGCATTTTAGGTTGTAGTTAGCATGCTCACAATAATTGGTTTTTATTGTTTTATTAATACCCTGAGTTGGTAGCTTTCAATTTTGACCGATTTTTTTTTTATTTAATATTTCCTGCCTTAAAAAGGAAACATGCTGCGATTGCTCCCATGGATCAAATAACACCCCAAGAGATCATTTGACCGGCTAGAACCATCCGCTTTATCTTTAAAAAGATCTATGAATCAGATTTTCGGTAAACACGACAACTTTTGTCGAGCAATATACTATCAACAATTATTTGACAGCCAATCTTTATCAGGTACGTACCCATTATCACTAGTTTTATCAAGTAAGGTTGTAATCGCATATGTTTGACCTAGTATAATAAAAATTTTGGAATATGAGGAGGTTTTGAGTGTGAGACATAATTTATTATTGGTTAAGATGTACTCCTTTTGTTCTACTCGTATTCTGGATACCATACATTGAAATGGTTTTAAAAAAGTTACATGTTAAGTAGCAATAGACGGTATATGCATCTTGGTGTATAAAAGTCTTAAATCTTAAATAAATGCATGCAACTCCAAGAGCTGAATATGTCAATTTTTGTGAACAATTTGTGTTATAATGAAATGTAGAGTATGATTTATTTCCAATTGTATATCTCATATTCTCATGTATTGGAGAGATGAAATTAGTAAATAGGATGATGAATTGTATAGTCAATTAGTCTTCCAGAAGTAATCCGTATATTAACATGTGGAACTTTTTGAAAGAATTTATGTATGATGATGTGAAAAAAATATTCAAATCTTATTAATTTGATTTTCTTCTGAATTATTCTGATAACATAACTTGAGACCACATATCATGAAAAAGAAATATGTGTGCTTTTCTTCATTGGTTTCATCTTTACATTATTTCATGTCAGACAACTGATCAAAAATTCGACTTTACAGACACTGCTGACTGCCCCCTATCTTCTGCTGTACAAAACTGGGGCTCGAACGCAGGGATACACATTGCTTGCCAAGAAAATCAATTTGGCTCCTGCTTTGGTTGCAACTCCTCTAGATGTCTTATTGCTTGATTAGCTGCATGAAGAATCATCTTCTTGATCTGGTTAACATTGAAAGAGAAGCGTTAGTGTCTTTGTATGATGAGATAATCTACAAACAAACCACAATCAATAAGAAGAAACTCGACTTTGTTACCTCCAGCTTATCTTCCCGAGCCTTGTGGAATTTTGGGAGTTTCCGGAACTCTTCTGTTAGCCGAAAACACTCTCCAATGTTCTCTGGTGAAACAAAATCTACAGCTACCTTTGTGCAGGACTGCAAAACGACCATATTATTAGGTACACGGTACATCAACAAATGCCTCCTGTGACTTTTGAGTAAAAAAAATGGGGTAAGTAGTTTACCTTGAGATTTCGAACCTGATGTGGACAACCAGCAGGTATGAACACTGCCTCTCCAAGCCTTTGCTCAAATGTCCAGGGTTCAATACCTGAAAAGTTTGAGATGAGCATTTATCTATATATTCTGATAAAAAAATTAATATGTAATAATATGATAATTGTGTGGCATACTAACCATATTCCTCCTTCAGCTTTCGCTTGTGCTCTGTGGTCAAGTAGAAGGACTGATCATGAATAGGATGGATGACCTGATCACATGAAGAATTAGAACTGTTATTTCCATATCATCATTGGGGCTGGTAAAGTGGTAATGCAATTTAATGTTGTGTTTAGTGAGGTTTAAGTTCTATGGTTGTCATGCAAAGAAGGAAACACAAAGCTCGAGATTTAAGAGAATGACAGAAGATTTGAAGATTACCTGTTCTACAGGATTACAATAAGCATGTCTGAACTCCTTGGAGTGTTTCCTCAAATACATCTCTAACTTTGGTACATCTTCCCTCCTAAAAATGTCCCAAAGAGCAGCACCCTTGTCTGTTATGCCACACGTCTGAAGATCGAATTTCTTGGAGTCTGATAACTGCAATTCTCTTCGATCTTGAGTTTTGTGTTTCTTTTTGAGCGTCTCAATAGCAGACAATTGATCCTCACTAAAAGAAACATCAGCCGTATGCATTAAGATGTTTACCTGCATCAATGAGAAGAATTTTAAAAATAAATAAGCATGTAATTTGTCAATTACTAGTCTACCCAAGATTTCCCTTTGATCAAATGTAGACAGGGGAACTCTGTTTCTATAGATTAACATTAAGTTAATAATATCTTTTGTTTCCTTTCATAAAAATTAAGCAGGTGATGTAACATACCGCATCAGACATGTCACAGTGAAGCTTAGTCACGGAATCTCCTCTTCCGAGCTCTTGAGCAGTACCATAAGCTATATACGTCTTTGGTCCCAAGTCAGGTTTGAGGATGCTCGAAGGTAAAAGGGTAGCAAGGTTCAGGATACCATTTCTAGGATCAGTATACTCTTGAAATGGTAATGCACTAATAAACTCATCACAATGCCTTGGCAGAAGATTTTCAAACTTGTCAGATGGAGGCCAATCTTTCAGCTTTAACATCTGAGGCCAGAAATTTGCGTAATTTCTACCCTTCTTGTATCCTTTGAAAAACTCCCTAGTACTAATTTCAACCTGCATGCATTAAAATTTGATGTCAGACTTCATGTAGTGCACACATCAGTTTGCTTATATATTAGTGCTTATTTCTATACGAAGTATGATGTATAGACTAGAAAACAAACTCCGAAAGCAAACTACAGTCTTGACATATTAAGGTTTGCATGTTTGTCTTTGAACACTAGCAGTACAACCAAAACTGTCAAATTATGATGACACAGGTTCAAACAGCAACTTCCATTTACTTGGGCTTCCTAGAGTCAATTACTAAATGTCATCTCCAGATCCATTTTAGTAGAGCTTTATATTAGTAGTGCAAACTAACAGTGTTTTAGAGGTCGGACAATATATAAGCAGCATCCTCTTAAAATAAGAAACCCATGTTTAACTCTAAAAGCTACAAGCTATTTTGTTCGTTTTGGTGCCTGATCTATCTGCTGAAACAAACACCAACCTTGAGCTTCAATATTGATCCCAACATATAGAAACTTTCGGAACCCCTTTATTGTTTAAGGCCAGAGCATAAACTGCCAGACTCGAATATATTTTATTTATACTGTCAAGTAAAATGAAATATTGATGTTAGTCAGCAATTGGTAGTTTGTACTACCATTTGGTCGGTTAATGTTTTACTCACTTATTGTTACTAACTTCCTGCATCTTGAAACATTCATTGAACTCTCTCCTGAAATCTCATAGGAATATCACATTTTCGTACCTTAATTAAACATTCCGCCAGGAATTTCAGAAGGGTTGAAATGAAATGCAGATTTTTAACAAGTCAGCATGGAATGGATTAAGGCAAGTGCAAAACTATAAACATAATAAAAATGAGCAACCATCAAAAAGACAAAATAACAGATAGATTTAAGTAGGAACAGTAACATGAATTATAAAAGTTAGATGATTTGAATTGCTACCTCACAATTAGCTAGACAATCAACTGCTTTGATCTGCGAGTCCACATTTTCACAAAGTGCTCGTGACATTACCATTGGCTCCCAGCTCAAACCTAGTGTTTGAGACAAGGTGTCTTGAACAATTATTGGTTGACCTTTCCCCCAATATCTTCTAAAGTGTATTCTGCCATCATTAGTAAGCATATCTTTAGCTAATGGGCAATATAGGTAATTATCGCCAGAATATTTTCTAGATGCTGCTTGTCGAGTAACCTTCAAATTACTTGTAGGGGTTGGTTCAACAAACTTGTCTTTTACAACCTTTTCTGCTCTCGCTTCCAAGTTCCATAACCATCGTAATGAAATAATCCTTCTTAATTCTAAAATTCCAACACCACACCCTCCTCGGTCTTTTGAAGGGCAGGGAATTACGTCTTCGTTAACCGTCCAAGTACTCAATTCATGTGGCGCATCATATTGAACTGAACGGCATAACAAAGGATCGCCTCCATGAACGTAGTCGTATCCCTTATGAGTATATTTGTGTTGAGTTATTTCAGGGCCACCTGAGAGCCTCCCTTGACGAATTTCTCGACAACAGCTCAAACACAATTCAAAAGAACAATTAGGGCAACATCGATGAAGATCAAATATTGAAGTTGCACATTGGTTGCTGTAAGAAACAAAAAACATCAGAGTTAAAATTTATAAGAAATGGTAACGCAAGCATTATTTTTCATTAATCACTAAGATATTAAAAACAAAAAACAAAAAAAAAGTACCAATAGATCCGCTCATCATCAAAGCTAGAAGACTCTTGTATATCCTCTTCATTGAGAATTTTGCCTGGACATATATTATAATTAGCATGCAAGATTAAAAAACAAAAAGAGTAATATTGCCTACGAAATGTATGTATCATTGCATACCTAATATTTTGGATTCCAATATTAATTCTGAACGTTGTTCGTGTTGAATTTGTCTTATGAATGGGAGCAGCTTTGTAACCAAGTATGTGAGGTGTTGAACCTTTTCGTGGTTAAAACTTTCTCGATTTAATGTCTGCTTAATAATATAAAACTTATTAGTAATATGAATTAGTATAACAATATGTCAATATGAATTCATATAAACTGTAATGCTATAATTGCACATAACAGCATAGGTACTCACAGTGATCGAGTTCAAGGAGTGTAGACACTCGTTACAATTACAAATTTCCCGACAGAAGGGGCAGGACAATGCAAGTTTCACCTCTGAAATGTGAGGATACCACTGCTTGATGCATCGCATACAATATTGCTTTTCCTTACACTTTAAGCATGGAACGACAATTGGTCTATCATTTTTTTTACATTGGTGGCAATTGAGCTTCTTTTCTCGTTTTCCCTGTAACACACAAAAGCAAGTGAGATTATATTTTGATTATTGGCTAACAGAAAGTATGGATTTAAAACAATTTATGAACAGACTTTAACTTACCCTTGTATTTCTCTTTACATCATATTTTGCATTCAATGTTGAAATAGGTGAGTGTTGGGAACCTGATGTGGGTGAAGAATGCAGCGAGTTATCAGAATCTTCAGAACAAGTACTCGACAAATCAATTATGTTCTTCCCCCAATTGTTAGGCTTACACTGCCTTGCTCTACCAGTACATCTAGTTTTCTTAAACACTGGTCGAATTTGGTTCTTCCTTGTCGAATTTCTCTTTACAGAAGTAGTCCTTTTCCTCCACCTTCTACACATCGAAATCTCAAAATCCTCATCATCAGACTCTTCCTCTACTTCAACACTCGCTTCATCATCATCATATGACACTTCCTCTACTTTAACACTCTCTACATCATCATTTGACACTTCCTTTACTTCAACACTCTCTTTGTCATCATAATCATCATTTCCACAATCGCCAAACAAATAATTCTGTATCTCTTTACACAAACGCCGTTGCTTCAATGAAGAAACAACCTCGTCTATTTCCTTCTTTTGTTTCCCTTCGGAATGCAACAGATCATCGAAACTCCTTTTAACCTTTGTCCTTTGCATACCTCTCCTCAAAGGCCTTTCATTTGCAAACATCACTGACATTTTCACTGAAAAAAATAAATCATCAATTACTTTAAAGTACACTAAATATCATAAAAATAAATTTAACTACTTTTACTTTATTCGTACCTTAACCAGAATATAAGTCAATTTTAAGAATCCGAATTTAACTATTTTTGTATGGTACAGAAAAATAGCATACGATTCAATAAATTTATATCCTATGCTAAATTGAATTTATAAAACGACTAACATTTTTGTCAAAAACAATTTATCTAAAACGACTTATATTTAGTTAAATGAATTTTAATTTGGATCGGAGACAGAACATCCTAACACTATCAACATCATGAATAACAATAATAATATTCAACATCAAAAACAAAAATCAATTAAGATCAAATTTATATCTTATCAATTCGTTAATCATATTAATTACATCAAAAAATTCCAATTATTTCATCTCAAATTATTCAATAACAACTATAATCAACAAATTTCAATACATAAAATTGATAGATAAAAAAAAAAAAAAAAAAAAAAAAAAAAAAAAAAAAAAAATGAATAAAGATAATCCGAATTTCAATCAATAAATTTCTTCACGAATATTAAAAGCTAAAACTTTAACCAAAAATTTATCCGATATCAACTATTATCACAATCAAAAACAAGATAATCATACAGCATTAATAAAAAGATTTTTAAAAAATGTGAATTTCAATAAACAAAATTTACAAGAATTGACAAATAAGAGTTTATACCATTGAATATCAGAAATCAGAGTGCGATTACGATTCTTGTGAGTCGTCGGCTACAAAGCTGCCGCCTTCATCGGTTTTCCGACGGTTGATATTGATCGGCGACGGAACTCCGTTAGGCGTAGATTGAGAAAGATTATTAGATGTTAGAATGGAAAGTAGGTGAAAATAGAGTAATACAGAGGAAAAGTGTGGTTTATATGTATATTAGGAATTTAGGAGAAATAAAATCGCATCACTATTTTTCCTCAAAAAAAAATAAAAAAAAAATAAAATAAAATAAAAAAATAAAAAAATAAAAAATAATCGCATCACTATGATTTTATCTTACTTTTGTTCGTGTATAATTTTGTAAAGTTCGTGTATCAAATTGATAAGTATCAATGTATAATATCTGAGTAAATGTAATTTTGTATAAATCTTATCTAATGTATTTTATAGAGAAATTAATAGAAATAAGCTTCATCGAATTAAAATCTCATGTGGTAATTAATGCTAAGTTACTTCATATGAGTTGTTTGTAGATATTAACATTCTTGGAGTAGTCCTATATTAACAAGGATCTTGCTAACGAACGCCTCTGGAACGTTGGATAAACATTTAAAATACTACTAAAAGTGGTACAAATTTGGGAAAGTATTACAAAATCACACTCCAATCAGTATAATTAATGTTCATTTTAATTTAATCTTTCTACTTTTAGTTAGCTTATCCAACGCCCCCGAGACGTTCGTTAACTTTTGCCTATTAACAAAAGTAAACATCAAAATCAAAATGTTATAAATTTTCTAAACATAAAAAATACTGTAATAATGGTAAAAATTATGGAAAAATAGTTATCCAAAATATGGAAAGTTAAGAACGTGAGAAAAAGGTTAGCTTGACTAAAAAGTATAAAGTCTTTGCAAGTTGTTTAGTTTATTGAATTTTCCTAGTTTGAAAAGTAAAACAAACGGTGTGATGAAAACAATGTGCATCACAAATCCTAGTCAAGAGCGGAATTGTACTATGTATTAGCGTTTAGGTGAAGCTGCCTTATGCCAACATGTTGCATGTGTGCTCCATAAATAGAGCATATGGTATATAGTGAACTGCTATTTGACGCCCGCAAATTACTCAAAACGCCCGCAAAATTACAACGAAATTACCACTCTACCCTTGAACCACTCTACCCTAAACCATTCTCTTCAACTCCCTTCAAACCAAAAAAACAAAAAACCACCACCACTTTCACCAACACCCAACCCCCTTACCACCACCACCACAAGCACCCAAAAACACCACCGGAGAACCGCCAAGATGCCGAGGACGAAGAACGTCGGACGGTCGAGGGAGGAAGACGGCGTGCCGGAGGAGCAGGTTCGGTTTTTTTTTAACGCTTGACCGAATCGCCCAAAATAGGCGGTTTACCCATGGTCAAACCGCTCAAGATATCCGGTTTGACCATGGTCAAACCGGCCAGTGAAAACGGTTGACCGTGGCCAAACCGGATTCCCTGGGCGGTTTGACCGTGGTCGAAACGGATTTCATGGGCGTTTTGACCATGGTCAAACCGCCCAGGATATCCGGTTTGGCCACGGTCAACCGTTTTCACTGGGCGGTTTGACCATGGTCAAACCGGATATCTTGAGCGGTTTGAGCACTGGAATTTAAATTATTATTTTTTTTTAATTTAAATTTATACTAATAATATATTTGTTTATTAATTGTTTAGATTAATTTTAATATTTGTTTAGTAAAAAAAAAATATTTATTTGAAGTTCACGTTTTATGTATAATTTAAAAAAATATTAATTATATATATTTGTTTAATTTAAGTTCACGTTTTATGTATAAGAAATTAAATAATATGTTCGTATATGTTTAGCTTTATTAATTATATGTTTAGGAAAAAAATGATATTGTATATGTTTGTTTTTTTATATGTGTAGCTTTATTAAATTTATGTTTAGAAATAAAATAATGTATTTGTGTATTTGAATTTTAAAATAATTAGGTGTATGTTTAGATAATCAACTAGTATAGTTTTATATTTTACGTTGAGTTTAATTAATATATTTGGTAAATTTTAGTTTATATATTAATAGCATTATATTTAGGAAATTAGATAAAAAAAAGTAATTGCATTTATATTTCTATATATATTAAATTTATTGAATCGTATACCAATTACATTTATTAATTAAATGACAGCCACGAAACATGAGGAGGTTAAACATCGAGTTCACACATGACGAAGGATCAGGTCCTCGACATACACGATCTCGAGGTGTTGATGCTTCTGTTAGGAGGGAGAGGGCAGCTTCTCGAGCGGCGGATGATGACATGTACGATTATGATCCTGATCATGACTACATGGAGGATGCCTCGACTTCCGCAGGAGGCGAGCACGAGGAGGCGCCATCAGGGGTTTTCGTCATGCAAGGTAGAGGAGGGAGGTTTGTGGCTTCTAGTAGTGCGAGTACGAGCACTGGCCGTACTCGTAGGTCTCGTGCTGCTCGAGACGCGGATACTACTTGGCTTGTTCAGGAGGCGATGCCGGGGGGTCCAGTTGATGGGAGTCTTATTCCCAGCTACGCGGCTCATATTGCGTCACGTATTTGGGTCGAACAGGATCGTGAGCCGTTGAGGTGCCACAGTAGGATTCAGTGGTGCAAGTCGCTGCAGGAGTGGGAGACAGAGTTGAGTGCTGATTTACGTGAGCGCGTTAGTGTCACTGGACTACGACACTTGCCGTCTATCATGCATTCCCACATTGATTGGCCTCTGATCTCTGCGTTCGTTGAACGGTGGCAGCCGGATACGAACACTTTTCACCTCCCTTTTGGTGAGATGACCATCATGCTACACGACGTCGCTTACATTCTTGGGATCCCCGTTGACGGGGACTTGGTGGACATGGTCAGCGACAGTGCGTCTCTCCAGGCTGATTTTCAGGAGTTGCTGGGGTTGAGTAGGGATGAGCTGTTGGTGAAACCAAGAGCAGTTTGGGAAAACGGTGCTGTTGCGGTGACTACCATTTATGAGCGGTGCAAGTTGTTGGATCGGGTTCCCGACGTTCAGTTCATGGCTTTCTTTGTTACACTCTTCGGTAGCACCTTATTCGTTGACAAGAGTGGTAACCGCCTTCTTCCCTCCTGCATTTTGGAGTTGAATAAGTCTACTGACGATCTTGACCGTTACTCTTGGGGGTCAGCTGCACTTGCTTTCCTTTATCGTCAGTTGGGTATCGCCTCCCGTGTTGAGTGTAAGGCCATTGGTGGTTGTCTCACGCTTCTCCAGGCATGGATATATGAGTACTTCCCATCCTTTCGGCCATGTCAGGGAGCTTTGGTGGTACAGCCTGGTGAGGCTCGTGCCTCGATGTGGGATACTAGAGCACAGTCCAGGGATGAGCACCAACTCGCATCATTTCGGGCCCGACTTGATCAGATGACTGATGCTGAGGTATGGTTATTGTTTTATTAAATGTGTAATATTGTTTAACGTGTTGTCATGTAACGTAACATTCTTATTGTTATTGCATATGCAGGTTAACTGGCGGCCCTACTCTCTCACCCCTGCGCAGGACGTCCCGAGGACCACTTACATGGGCTGTATACAGTGTCGGGACATCGTCGAGCCGTATAACCCAGACAGGGTCTTACGGCAACTTGGTCACGTGCAGGGGATACCGCTCCCTGGTTTTGTCCCTGACGAGGCGTATAGACCTGCTAATGTCCGGTCGTACAGCGTCACTTTTCGGGGTCAGGTCTTATGGAAGAAGTTCGGTCCTGGGAGCTGCTGTCTCGGCTTGCATGTCCATCCACCTCTACTAGATGAGATTCCCACATGCTCACCTGACTATTTGCCATGGTTTTTTACGTACTCCCATCCTCGGCTTATCTGCGATACTGCGGAACTAGCCCCTCCGGCAGTTCCAGAGAGGACGAACACTGATTACGTAAGTATTTTATGAAGTGCATCATTGTATTATTTTATTATTGTACAAAATATTATACGTTATGATTATTTGCTTTGTATTTTGCAGTGGATGGGTCGTTCCATGCATGTGATTCGGCGATTCATTGCAGACACGGGCGGTGAGGTCACCCCAACAGTGGTTGAGGCCCAGGAGCTTATTGCGGCGTGGGATGCAATGATGAGAATGTAATAGAATTTAATGTAATTTTTAATTATAACTAAAATTGTAATTAAAAACTAATTAAAACTGGAATTTAAATTGCGTTTTTAATTACAAGTAGAATTTCTATTAATATTATGCCATGTTGCTATCCTACTTGCATATCGTTGGTCCCAATCTTGGACGCTAAATTCACGAACGTCATACCAAAATCCGGCTATTGGGGGAACAGGGAAATTAGGAGACATTTGCAACCGCACGTAGTGATAGTTCCCCACCGTTAGTAGTGCAAGCTCCCTACTCGGGCCCGTGGAAGTGGACGGGGCACTCCACGGTAACACAGTGATGCATGGATACACACCTACACCATCAATGCCTGTACCGAATAGCATAATGACAGCGTTGAACAGATTTGCGATCGGGAACAAGTCTTGAAACACTGCCATCCAATGGTCGCCTGTGCACCTACCACCAGTCCACGTGATACGACGAACCTCATTTTCCAATTGATCACCGTAAATGTGAGAGTAGACGTTAGGATGCCTGGTTATCTCATTCGCAATCACAGTCCTGGCCAATATCCATTCCTCCTGGTTACCCCAAAAGAATTCTGCAACACAACGAAATCCGCAGTTGCCATCACCGATAGGGTCTACCCATCCTTCCAAATACGGCAACATGACATTTGGAAACCAATCGACGTACAAAAACTCGTCGATGTTCATCTGATTACCTGTAAATACATCATCAACGCATTAATTACAATTCGCCATTCATTACGTAATGTACAAAAATATTAATAATAATAACAATTTATACCAGGTGGCGTCCTCATGTTTACAGATTCATTTGATATTCCACGACCGGAGCTGGATGTAGAACGACCCCTGCTTCTACCACGACTTCGCCCACGACCACGACCACGACTACGACTGCTTGGAATGTGCTCGAACCCACTTGCATCCCGTCTAGTAGACGAAGACCACTGCTGGCCTTGTGGTCGACCCCTGGTTGTCTCGTTTATCTCAGGTTCTTCGTAATCTCCTTCTTCAGGGTGAAGCTCCGCAAACAACACTCGGTTCACACTCCGCACAAAACCGGGGTCGCGTTGTAGAACCTCATCAACTAGGGATCTAAATTGTGCAGTGTCCTGTTCCGACTCATCAGCAAAAGTATGAATGCCTACACCATCCCCAATGACGAGAGTCTTCCAAAAAGGATGGACCTGATCCAAATATAAACCCGTGCCACCCTGAATCGAGGTATATATGGTACAAGGACATGGTAGGCCGTGTGTCATCAACAACGCACAACCACATCGCTCGTACACATCATCAGATAACTCTCTCATCCTGGTCACCTCATGCTTCAGAATTTTGAGACCGTGGAAGGACATATGGCCACTGAGATTGTGCAACGGCATGCCCCTATACTCCACTCCAATTCGTCGTCTGGAGTCCTCCAAATGATGACGAATTCCAATAAGCAGACCCTCTGTGGCGCGGTGCACACGACTGAATATTGAATCCAACGACCCTCTGGAACTACCGAGCCATTGTTTAAGCACAGAATGTTGGCTCTCCACCCTACACGTGTTCACGTTGCCAAAGTGCAATACCTGATTCGTCCATGCCAAGATAAACTTCTCCTTGTGTACAAGCCAAGTTTTTTCCACATAATCCACAACGGTACGCCATGATCTTCCCCAAGTATCCCTCATTTGACGCAACTCAAATTCATACTCAGCCTCAGTTGTTGCATTCATGAGTTTTGACCACCTCCCATTTCTAAATTTCTCAGCTAACACCATATCTTTCTTACACAAATGATATACCTTGGCCAACACATCTTTGTTGATATGCCATCTACATAACAAGTGAGCTGTGTCTGGGAATACCTCTTTCACCGCCTTCAACAGTCCCAACTCTCGATCAGTTAGAATCGCAGTAGGAGTCACTTCAAAACCCATATACAGCTTCAATTTCTCCAACACCCACTTGTAACTCTCATAAGACTCTGTCTTCATTAAAGCATACCCGATCAAAAAGTTTTGGTTTGTCGGTGTGACCCCAACAATCTCGAAGAACGCCATGTTGTACCTGTTTGTCTTGTATGTGGAATCCATCCCTATGACATGTGGATAAGTTCGCAACATATTCGCCATCTCTGGATGTGCCATAAAGGCATGGGTGACAACACGTGTGTCGGGGTCAGCAGCTACCCAACTAACGTACTTGTGCTCGTTGGCCAAGTGAAGAAACTGGTTTACGACATCTCTCCCTTCACTATCATCAACCCTTAAACGACTTCTGAAATTATAGATGTGCCTCATGTTAGGGTTCTCATTGGGATACGCATCTTTCACAGCTGCCATTATGTTACTAGGTTTTGCACATGCTGAACTCATTTGTCGAACCAATTGCTTCGCAGCCGGACTTAAACCACTCACTTGTCTATGACCCTCTCGATAAACCATCATAGGGTGGTTGTGCATGCCATGCAAACCAGATACAGGAATTATTTGCCACCCAAGATCATCTACCACACATGTGATCTTGATCCGAAAAGGACATTTGATACCCTTTCTTTTTGTGTTTTTTCGTACAGCATTCTCCATATCCCTGTCTTCGGCTGTATTTCTATGGGCACGATCGCACTTCAGATACTTGACCGGCCGACCATCTCGTTGTGTCTTATACGAAGACTTTGTAAGGAAAAAGCCGCAACCAATAGAGATGTTTTGAGCCCATTCAAAGGCCTCTTCAAAAGTTGGGAACATCGTTGACGTTATAAAGACTGCACTGTAGTCAACTCCATCACCCCCATAATCCGGCAATGACGCCTAAACAAAGAAATAACATGAAATTTAGCATAATAACCATGATAATAATGGAAATAAAAAACATAATAATCACAACAATGATCACAACTTAATTCTACTTATCATAAAAATAACAATAATAGTAGTAGAAATAATAACAATAATAATAGAAATAATAATAATAAAAATATTAGAAATAATAATAATAGTAATAATAATAATAGTAATAATAATAATAATAGAAATAATAATAATAGAAATAATAATAATAATAATAATAATAATAATAGTATTTAAAGCAAAGAGGTTTTTAAAAAAAAAAATACAAAACCGCCCTAGAAAACCGGTTTGACCATGGTCAAAACGCCCAGGAAAAGCGGTTTGACCATGGTCAAAACGCCCAGAAAAAGCGGTTTGACCATGGTCAAAACGCCCAGAAAAAGCGGTTTGACCACGGTAAACCGGTTGTCCTAGGCGGTTTGACCATGGTCAAATCGCTTTTCCTGGGCGTTTTGACCATGGTCAAACCGGTTTTTTCGGGCGGTTTTGTACATTTTCGGCGAGAAAAATTAAAAATTTACCTCACCAAGTGGGTCCGGCGGGGTGGACACCCTGCTTTCCGCCTCCGACATGTAACCGGGTGGCGATAGTGGTGGTGCTGGTGGTGGTGGCGGTGGTGGTGGTGGTGGTGATAGTGGTGGTAGTGGTGTTGGGTGTTGGTGGTGCTGGCGGTGGTGTTGATGCTGGTAACCGTGGCGGTGTTCGGTGGTGGTAGAGTTTACTTTAGCTCGGTTTTGAGAGTTAGAGTTATGAAAGGGATGGAAGATAACAAATAGAGTTGAAGAGGGTAAGAAATAGAGTCAAGGTTAATATCGTAATTATTTTGTAATTTTGCGGGCGTTTTGAGTAATTTGTGGGCGTTAAATAACAACCCCCGGTATATATCATATGGTTGTTGCACGGATTATGAGAATTTGCATACATCACGCAGACACGCACCACTTGTATTCTATGGACGGTACTCCTTTTGTGTTTTAATAAGTGTTACATGTTGACCAAATAAGCATGTCGAGACACGACTTTGACCCTTAATCTATCTAATTTTATGTAAGTAAAATCATAGAAAATTTTATAATATGAAAGTATACATTATAACGATTCCAATAATGTATTATACAATAACATTTGTTTTTTTATATATTAGTAAATTAATCAAGTCAAAACCATTATGTAAATAGTGAAAAAACTCAAACTGTAACACTTACTAAAACACTGAGGGGTTATATGTATTTTCTCGTGTTTTGCTTGTGCTAGCGTGTGTGACAGACTATATATGTCGTGGTAACAATTGGGTTTATTTGGATCGAGTTGGTTAATTCCTCTATACAAAAAAAATTATCAACTCAAAAAACAAAAACAAAAAAATGATACAACGTATATTTATGGTCAATATGGTAATCCTATGAACTCAAAAAGATTAGAAAGGTTTTAACATCATTTACCTAAAATCCTATGATTTTCTTCCCAAATAAAGGTTTAGTCCTTTAGGGTTTCATTTGTGGCACCGGAATACCATTCCGTAAAACCCAATTGAATTTAATTGTTGGTGATTGTCCTAATATTGAAGACCCAAAAATAATACCACATGGTAAAATTTTTATAAATCATGCAGTGCAAAAGATGCCAACTTGCCAAGGTTCTTGAATAATATAGGGAAAGATGAGAGGAGAAACAGCATTTGTTCTTTTATTTACTATGGAAAGCAGGAATATTGAGTAATTAATTGACAAATTAGCTTACGGTCTTGTGAGAAGACGTTCCTAATTTTCAATGGAAATAATACGGAGTACTTAATATTTTGAAAATCTGGTAAAAATCAATCTTGTAAATCTATTTTGACGTACTAAATGAGTAAACTCTAGCCTTATAATAAGAAATACTCCTAATTACCATTTCCTGTCAAAAAAAAAAAAGAAATGTGCCAAATAATTATCAGATTTTTTTATTTTTTTTTTTATTGCAAAAGGGAAAGGAGGCCCAATATACAAATGATGGCCCATTTACAAAATGTGTTAATAGAAATGCAGACTACAGTCACTACACTACTACATAGTGTTTCCCTTTAAAAATCTATGGATGATTTATGGTAGAATTACAGGTCTACCAATTACCATGTATTGCCATATACAAATACAACCCTAACACGATTGAAGGAATTTGGCAATGCTTAATTAAATTACGTGTCGATGTCACGCTTAATTCTTAACTTTTAGCTTCAGCATTTTCCCTGATTCACTGATATATAGGTTGTTGGAAGTGTCAAAAGAGCAGATAAAAACACCATTTAGAACACCATTGCACAACCAGCCCAATGGGCAGTACTCAAGACCAAGTAGACCACAGAAGCCCAGCACACAAGCCATCTACAAAGTCTCGCAAGCCAGAGGCATCACTCACACAGTCTCAACTCTCAAGTCTCAGCTTCTCAATTAGGTTATCCTAAACTGGTGATATGGCAACGTGAAAAGTGAGTTAAGAAAAAACAGTAAACAAGCACAAAATTAAGAACCATCCAGTATTAATATAAGATCAAGCTGAGTGCAGACAGTTGAACTAAAAGATATCAAACATAATTCTCGGAACAAAATTTTTAAAACCATTCAGAAGTCTAGAACTCAAGGGCAGAAATTTCAACATAGCTAAGAAGTACTCCAAATAGAATTCCATATCTGATAACAAAAGCAACTTTGATTGAAGACAATTATCGGTAACGGCGAAGAGAGAGTGTTTGGTTCCTCTTCCAGGTTGCACGGCGAGAAGGCCTGGCCTTGTGGTAACGGTGTCCTCTGCCACGGAGACCTCTGTTCTTCTTTCCTGCTGAGGTAAGACCACGGAGCTCTCTGTGCTTGTGCACTGGGTTGCAGACCCAGTTGACCCTTGGGTCGTTCCTGATGGCACTGTGTGCAGTGTCAACAAGAATGACTTCGAAGTACTTGTAGGTGGAATCCTGCAGGACAAAGGGCATTACACAAATTTTGTGAGTAATACAAGAGCAATTAGTCAGTTTTAGATTGCTACTCTAGTAGAATAATACTTTTTTCCCCTATCCTCAACCGTTTTCCTTGGCAAGGTAATATGGCCAACAACTTTAGAGGGTTTTATATCACAATTTCAAGCAAAGTCATTCATCTACAAGCCTATGTCAAGGGTATTTTAAGTTAAGGCATAATATTACATTCTTCAGCTAGTGAATTTTTAAGCACTATGAACATCATAGAAAACCTAGTCATCACATGATTCAAGCGATAAATGGGAATCCGGTTATCAGGGGTGAACAGGAATGAAAAACAAAAATATGACGGAAAAAATACAGATCAACAGCTCACCAAAACAAGAATTCAAACATAGATACTTACAATATTACAAAACCAAAATCAATAAAATTAAGCCACAAGATTGAACAAGAGGGGGGAACAAACCTCATTGATCCAGTAAGAATTGAGAACCCTGAGACCTCCCAATTTGCGACCAGCACGCTCCTCAGCAACTGACCTCTTACTGCGCTGGAACTTCAATTGGGTAACTCCCTGGTTGGTGGGCTTACCATAGACGATACCCTTTGGAACTGGCCTCTTGCGACCACCTCTCCTCACACGGACACGGTAAACAACAAAACCCTAGAATTGTGACAAAAGAACTTTCTTAAGTAATGATGTGAAAACTGGAGTGCACAACAGCAGCACCTCTGCTCAACACTATAACATCTCTAGTGACATCGAAGCACAAAGCTATAAAGAAACAAGCTTGAGACAAAATATGACCAACTTCCCTAATATCAAACCAAAAGCTAACACGCGATAATGTTCAATTCAACTAATAATTCTATTGCATTAATCAAAGGGGTAAGAAATATGATGATAATAACAAGCTTTACAACTACCTATAGATGGTGCAAACAAACTGGTGATTAAAACAAACCACAACAATGCAAAAATCAACTAAAGGAAATGTTTTAAGTGAGTTTGAAGCAGCATCAAAAACTAACATGTAAATGCAATGAGACCATACACTATAAGCTACACTAAACCTAATTAAAAAGAAATCCTGAAAAAGCCTTTTCATTTATAATTTCTAATTGCTATATAATACTTCACAATAGGGGGGAAAAAAAATTCAATCAATCTGTGTAAAAATGCAGCAATAACACAATTATTATCAGTATACTTGTCGAAAATCAATCCTCGATGCACTCTCTTTTAATCCAACCCAACATACATAATTATCCAGAAAAATCACAACTTTATCAGCATCATCACCGTCAAAAAAATACACCCCTCCAAATCTGCATTAGGGTTTATAACACTTTCTCTACAAAAACCATACTAAATTAATCAATTGACACAATAATCGCGCAAAATCCAGCCATATAAACTTCATTTCCAATCATAAAACATAAACCAAAATTCCACATTCAAAAATCCAGCCATATAAACATCATTTCCAATCAAAAAACATAAACCAAAATTCCACATTTCAAAACAACAATCATTCATCACAAAATACAACAAACAACTCAATAATCAAAGATCAAAAAATTCAAAAAGCATTCGAAAACAATAATCAAAAGGAAAAAGAGGAGAAACCTGCTTGGCCTTGTAACCAAGACGACGAGCTTTGTCAGGGCGAGTAGGGTGAGTAACACGAACAATGGAAGGAAGCTGACGGTACTCCCAACACCTAACTCTTTGAGTGAACCTCATCACATCGGATTGTTTCTTCCTCCATAGCTCTTGCATATACTTGTATGCACCTGCAATTTCATCAATTTTCCAGAATCAATAAGAAAATCCAGAACAAGATGGAGAAGATTGAAGAGATGAAAATGGAGGAGAGAGAAAGTTTACCCATGGCTGCTGCAACAGAGAGAGAGAGTGAGAGGAGGAAATTAGGGTTTTGGTGGTTCGGCCTAAAAATGAAAGGAGGAGGAATAAAAGGGGGTTTTAAGAGAGAGTTAGGGTTTTCTTTGATGTACTTTGGGCTTTCTTTTAATGGGCCGACTTTTTTGGTCCATTCTTTTTTTTTTAATTATGTTTTTGAAAATCCATTGTTATTTTGTTTACTCTTTAACGATACCAAATGACCAAATGTGCTAATTGAGCCTACGAATACTTATTAAGTTTGGATTGGAGAAATTTTTTAAGGTTTAAAAATGAAAATCTATAATCTATCTATAATCTATAATCTATAATCTATAATAATAATATTATTAAAACTCATTGAAACAATATGCTAACGACATGTGTCATTCATATGCCATATGCATTACATGTCATCCTATGTGTCATCCCTCTTCTCTTATCATATTGAATTGTATTAATGTTTAGTCTCTTTAGCAAAAACTCTTCATTGGTCTAACTTTAATGCTATATAATACAATAGTGTTTAATTTAATTAAAAAACTTTTCATATTGACCTCTTATTACATTTTTATTTAGTTATTAATATTGTTCAACATTAACTCTTCTAAATTAATTTAATCAAACTTATAATTTATGATGATCCGGGGCATCGCCCGGGTCAATAACTAGTAATTTAGTAAAAAAAAAACACGAAGTAATAATAAGAAGAAAATACTTGTAGCGAATATATAAAAACGTTTAACAAAGCAAGTAAATACTAAGAGACCATGACTTCTTTTAATAAAAAAAAAAAAAAAAAAAAAAAGAGAGAGAGAGAGAACCGTAAAAATGATTACGATTGTCGCCCTTACTTAGTTACTTTTGAATAAAGGGTGAGTTTCATTATATACTCTTGGAAACTGTAACTTGAGAAGATTTTCACTTTATGGAGTGTGTTATTGTCGAACATTGTATATTAATACGGTGGTCATGTAATCGTAATAATTTAACTTACGTTAACATGTAATTGGATTGAAAATTTCTTATATCGGATTTTTAAACATGAGTAAATTATTAGCGAGTAGTAGGAATATTTTATTTGTAAGCGTTTTTTAGCACTTGTGCACAAAACTATAATTCATTGCACCAACAAAATAAATGAAAAACACAGCTAATATTTGATATTTATTTGTTATATGCATTTACTAAGAGTCTAAGATAAATTTTTAGTCCTTTTTTTTTTTTTTTGTGAATTTATTCTAATTAATATTGAAGTAAATAAATGACAATATTGAAGACAGTCAATAATAGAAGCGTTAGGCAATGTTGCAAGTTTATTACTACCGTATCTTTTTACTCAATATCCCTGTTCTTTTGCAAGTTTAAAACACAATATTGTTCTTACTTTGACCTTTTGTGATTTCAAGTAGAAAACACAATTAAAAAAAATTAAAAATAAAAAAAAAACGAATGGACTACCATAATTGATTATATAACTCCAGTATATATAGGGTGTTTGATGGTAAAAGTTTTATCCTTACAAGTTGCAACCATAGTAGGCTAATTAATCATAACATTTGTAGATTTTAGCATTAATAGGTAGAGGGAGCAACTTGGTTTGGGAGGGAATTAAGACCTCTAAAATAGGCTAATATGGAGCAAAAGTGCTTCATAAATTCAATTCCAGGAGTATAACACACAAAATAGAATAAAAAAAATTGCAGCAGAAAATTACCAGCTTGAAGCAGGTTTTGACATTCATAGACCAGAACAGCTGAAGTAATTTACATGCAAGAGACAGTCAGTGCTTTATACATGAACACGAGTGAACGAGAAGGGAGAGCCATAAGATCTACCATACTACATTCCCTCCCTAAAAAGTACAAAAACAGACCTACTGATGCATTTGCCTGCACAATCTGACTACAATGCTGTAATTCTTTGCTATGAACTAAGCTCATTACCCATAAGGCCATAAGTTTTCTCACACTCTTCATAGATCGACGTGTTTACTTGGAGAAGTAGAAGATGACTTGCTCATTTTGCTAGGCACTGGAGTGTTTCTTCTTGACTGGCGTCTAGTGGGAACAAGCTCGGCTTCCATCTCCAACTTGTTCTGAACTGCATCATCTTCATCACCCTCGTCTTTAAACACAGGATGAATATAGGCATTCTGAAGGTAAGCTTTCAAGTTGAATCCGGGATCCCTTGCACGTTCTAGCGTATCTTTCATCATTGCTTCCTGAAAATTCCAGAAAACACAGTATTAGTCATTCTACAATAATGAATAGTGTGAAGACTACTGAAGATCGAAACATATCATATGAAATTGCCATAGTAAACAAATATGTAACTTGAATTACTCTTTTCCTAACCAGGGGTTCCTGCAGGGAGGGGTGAGGGTGGGAGGTAAGTGCAAAAGTATACAGATGAAGAAGACGGGCCAAAAGGCAAGGAAGGGGAGCTGTTGGTTGGACACAGATACATCTCTAAGCATCATACAGCTCTTTTATGAAAAATTCTCAAGGCTTTGGTATCTAATGAACAGTTAAGTCTCAAGTATCCATATCCATGTGCCATGTCATAGTGTCAAAATCTGACGCCAATACTTGGTGAAATGAAGGGTCGACTGTGCCCATGACCCTGACCTTAAACCAATAAGTGCCCAATTTAACCATGTCATACAAACTCTACTATCCACACCAAAAACCCATGACCAACCCTAGACAGTATGTGCCATGATACTTGGATGCCCTAGCCCTAAACTTAGACCAAAATATACAACCAACCGCAAATATAGAGGAACTTGGAACCTTTCTATCAATTCTATTTGTAGCGAAGTCCAAGAGCATTCTTCATTCAAAGTTACTTGTCCATTCAAGGAACTTATATACTTACAGCCAGTTCAATTGTTTGCAGTTTCAATCAATCAATCAATCAAAGCCTTAATCCCAAAAGTGGGGTCGGCTAACATGAACCAAATTTGATTATTCCGTGTAGTCAATCAATCAATCTTTGTTTGCAGTTTATATGAAAAATTTTGTTTGGCAGAGGGGTTATAAAAGTAAAGCTTCTTTGAACATTTAAACCAAGACTTTATTAAAAGAGAGGGAGTAGAACTTAGTAATTTACGCATGTGCCTTCCTGTTCAAATTGTTCTAGCTTGCACTTATGCAAAGGTAGATTTCTATGCAGCCAGACGATGCTAATTGATGAGCTTATCCAAAATCTAATAAGTGTTCAGTAGGAAAACAAGAAATTGTTGAATATCCCCACCTAACCAGTACCACACTGCAGATCCAGATCAAACACAACTACCTAGAAACTATTAAAGAGACGAGACCTCTGAAGGAATCCAGAGTTTCTTAAGCCAGTAAAAAAAATTGAAACATGTTACATGAAGGATGTGTATTATATATTGGCTTAAATCATCTATGTTAAACAAAAGTGGCGCAATCGATTATTATATTATCATTAATCAATAATCACTGTTCTCTGACTGACCTGTAGAGGATAAGTCTTGAATGCTGGCTCAAATCGACCCTTGCAGTACCTATGAAACCATATGGTAAAAATTGGAAGTGCAATGAGAAATGGTGTTGATGAAGCAGCCTTCTTAGTGCTCAACAGTCCCATCATAAGCAACTGAGAGAAAACCATTGCAGTAATAATTCGTCCATGGACAGCAGGCCAGAAAGCACCAGCACTTTCATACTCCTGGTTGTAAACGTTTATGATCTGCAATCATGCAACCAAGCACTTAAAATGACACATTAAGGATTTTGTTCCTTCACCTAAAGGAAACTCTGAACCACACCCAATTTGAGCAAGTAACAATTAAGTACATGACTAAAGGGATAAGCTCACGTCATACCACACATTAAGGAATTTGTTCTTTTCACCTAAAACATAAGCTTCAGGAGAAACGAGTTTACCCACAAAATAAGTAGAGACATGAGTAACAAGATAAGGGCTAATAAGCTCATAAAAGCAGTCTTCAGGTTTTTTAAAAATAAAATGAAGCCTAAAACACAGTGAATCCGACAAAGCTTTCATGAAAAAGTTTCCTGTAAAAAATAATATATGAATTTTTGTTCACTTAATGTAACTTGATTTTAAGAAAACAAAAATAATAACTAACCTGATGTCTGTACACAAGGTAAGAGAAGCCAAAGAAGACCAAAATGAACGGCAATATAATTGGAGAGACCACAGCATAAACAAAAGCCAACAATATATACAATTGTATCTGAGGCTCCCCAGTGTCAAACCCAATGCTTCCTGCATCCATTGCTGCCTCCCTGTCCTTCTCAGTCTTCACCAAGAACCAATTCTTCAAGTGGTATATAATCAAAGGTTTTAATCTCAGTATCTCACCAGCAACACCAGCCCACCCATCAATCATTATGTAAGTTATGAAGAAAGTTGCTTTCATTGGAATCCCCATACCAACGATCTCAAAGATCCTGTTAAGTCAGAGCATCAGATGGAATTTCACATAAGATGATCTAAACTACATAACTGATTTAAAAGAACCTACATAAGCAACCAGTAATATTATTGATAGGAAGTTTCAGTAATGAAATTGTCATGTTCAAGGTAATGGGGTCAATTGACCCCGTTTAATTCTTGTACAACTTTGTTACAATTAATTAAAAGTTGAAAAAACAATAAAATTACCAAACACAAGAACAATATGCAAGTTCGATCTATAAATTTAAGGTACACGAATTTATATATGTCCATAAATGTATACATGCAACATACATATGTATGATATATGACGATATGTACAAATATTATATAAAATAGTTACATTATTCTACATTCATCCACAGGATAACAAAAGAACATGTATGGTAAAACATAGATTGAGAGTGACATACTTATTTGGTGGCGATTTAAGGAATGTCTTCAGTTGTTGCATTGCGGTACCAGCTGCAACACTAACAAGGAATACATTGACAAAGTTGAACATATAATATCTCGAAGCTGATCTTCTTTCTAGAATTGATAATGCTTCATAGCCTTCAAATTTAGACATCATCATCAATATTGCAGGCAGGAAGATGAGGAAAAGCTTTAAAACAAGTCCAGGTAGAAAGCCCTGAAGGAATGACTTGATAAATGGCCTGCATGGTGAATAATTCCCTAATCAGTGAGGAAGGAATAATGGTTTTCAGACAACAACAAAATGCAATCAACATTATTTCTTAATCAGAGATGAAATCAATCACATCGTAAAAATTCATACAAAATCAAATGTTAAACGATTCATACACGGTATGGTGGTACATTAACTATGTTTGTGCCTATTTCTATTATACTAAATTTGCTACTTCATCAATTGTATAATAAGATGTGAGATGTCACAACTATTAATATTCTTAAGAGTTTGAGAGAGAACTACTATGAGAAGGAGAAAGATATTTGTTGATGCAGAATTCAAACGAAACAAGAAGCTATTCAGTCTATCAAAGAAACAGTTTTGCCTACCAGGAAATAATTTGAAAAGGCAGCAAGAGAAGTACATAAGGTAATAATAAGATAACACACATACAATGAGAGAGAGGGTAATTACAGCAATAAGCGTCAGACCAATGTTATCAGGGAAAGTTCCTTTTTTTTCTAAGCTATCTTCATTAGTGACTGCATGATTATATCTATGTCGAACTGGTTAAATTAAAAAATTGTTCTTTTGAAAAAGAGATCATTTCTTTCTATCAATATGGTTTAAATCAATTTAACATATTCGCAGAACGTAATTAATTTACTGCAAAGCAGACTTACCGCTCTACAATAAAATTTAGAAATGGAGCATATTTCTGAATTCCCTCAATGCTTGCCAGTGATTGTACTAAGGCAATTGGGATCATGAAGAAAAATGTCAGAAAGAAAAATGCAACAGACATTATCAGCCTTCGGATGCTGAGATGAACGTATGGAATAGCTAAGTTGGGCCAATAGACATCACGTGGCTCAGGGGCCCATCCAGTCAACCAAATCGTTGGATTTCTGGTTTGATGAGTCTGTGCACATACAGCCGCACCCCATCGAGTCTTAAAGGAAACAAAAGCAGCAGGCATGATAGACTTTGAATCGTGTTCAACTCTCTCTCTTTCTTCAGCAATCTGGCATGAAGAGATTCAATCAAAACAAGTGAACTCTATGAAAATACGCGAAAGATAGGGCCCATTAATCATTTTAAACAAACTTATATTAACTTATGCTGCAAGAAAACATGGACAAGCACCAGCGATAAATCTATCAATTAAAACTGCCAGATATAAAATGGCAAAGGCAATTAAGCAAAGGAGGAGAAAGGGAGAGTTAGGAAGAGAGAAAACAATGGAGATATAAAGGAGAGGGAGACTCATGTCATGGAAGGGCTGACTGGAAAGCTAGTGATCGAGCCCCATCCAGGAGCTCGGTGAAATCAGCCACTGGCAGTAGATTTACACTAACCAATTTGCAGCTCCTTTGACTACTTTCTAAAGGAAAGGGAATGCACAACCAACACAAGTGAGGGCATTGCTGTTTCCAGGATGTCCACTAATTTTCAGTCATCCCCTTCCAATACTTACCATCCCCTGACTTACTGAGATGTTCCCAAGCCATTAATGACCCTCCCACCCAATACTAGGAAACATATCAGGTACAGGGAGGAAGCACTTAATGACTTCATTGGATTCCAAAAGCACATTTCAGCACAATATTCTTTGTTTGGTACACAATTTTCTACTCACATATATCATTCTCTCATCAAAAGCAGAAGCAGTGTGGATAGAATAGCATGGTACAACTAATAACAATGTTCAAGCTCATGTGCCTCGTTTGTGTGATAGCAAAAATTACTATCCTTAATTAAGATAATTTCTTATTGTAAAAAATGAAGAGCTTGAAAGTAAAAATCATATTTGCCTCATATCTTGTATAGTTTTATTCAAATGTACATATTAGACGAACAAAAGAACCAGAAAAGCTAAAAAAAAAGGAACTCACTTCTTTATTTAGTCTCTCAATTTCAGCAGCATTATAATCTATGGCATCAACTTTTTGTCCAAATAGGCCAAGAAATCCAGTCTGCAATATCAAGAAAAGAACTTGCATTAGATGCTAATGTGTGTTAAACGAATCATTGCATGGCTGCATATTTCAGTAATAATACCTTCGTCATGGGCCGTTGATCCGGCTTTCTAGAAAACTTTAGTTCGTAGTAATCCAGCCAATTTTGCTTCTTTTTCCTCTGTTCAACTAAATCTGACAGCTTATTTGCATTATGAACCACCTGAATTGCCAAATCGACCCCTCATGAGCATTCACACTTAACGTTCATAGATTCAATAAATAAAAGGGAGCAAGAAACTGAAGATGCCTGACCTGATGAGTGAGATAATGATCAGGGTGATTGACCAGAAAAAAGTGCTCCACAAGCTCACTAATTGATTCATCAGCATCTGGGGGAATATTTCGTACAAGGACCTGGAAATAAATCAATCAAGATATCATCACAGAAAAGGAAGGTTGACGAAGATCAATGGTGAAAAATGGTTCAAGTTACAAATCAGATGCATGTATTATACTTGAATAAACACGAATCAGCACAGCACTAATTGTAATCATTTCTTTCACTTCTACGAGTTCTACCTTCACTCACTTTCATTTCTTTCCATAATGCAGGCATAAACCTATTAATATTACATTCTAGAATTGATAAAATTTTCAAAACTGGAAATTAATTATCCATAAAACATGGGAACATAATTCCACCCTATTCAAAGTTCAATGAATCACCGTTACACAAATATTCAGTTTACAACGATAGTGACTATCAAATATTCAAATGTTCCTAAAGAATATCTTTTAGTTCTTGTTTATTAGGGAGGAAGACCAGTAGTCAATGACTATTCTCAGTCAAAATTTTATAGCAAGAGAAGTCTCGCTGCAACTGTAGGGATCTGGACATAAGGAGGTGTGACTAACATAAGTTAAGAGCTAAAATCGAATCGCAAGAGACAAAAGATGATCTTACCGTAAACTGATCAGGACGACGTCTTTCTGCTGCCATAAACTGCAGTCGCATAGCTGTAACCTTTGCATACTCCTTATACAGAACATAGCATGACCAAAATGTAATGGCATATTCCACCACTAAATGAGCCCAAAACCTGCAATTTAGAAACAACTAACAGGTGAGCAAAGACAGTCCACGAATATAAGCCATGATTAAAAATAAATAAATAAATTAAAGCTCCAATGCACAACTAGCACTTCAAAAGCCCTTGTATTGCCTACCTAAGGTTTTATTTATGATACACCACTACTTTGATCAAGCATTGTATTCTATCCAAAATAATTCTGCATACATCTCAACCTCAACAAATCTGCCAGCAATGAACCCCATAATGTGTGTTGTTATGGTCTTGATTTAGCAGATCATAAACATCCAACCCCCTAACACCAGAGCTCGTTGGTTTATTTGAATATACCACATTAGCAGTTTAGCATCCACTATCTTACCCCTTGTTTGTTTAACTTGTATTCCATTTAAGTCTTTTTTTTATGCCTTACCCCTCATACCCCAAAGTATTTACACCTTTCCACTCACTCTCTCTTACGTTATCTACCTTTTCTTACACTTGCCCAACTTATTACTCCGTCACTCATACTTTATTAGTTTATCCACCATCTTTTTCAGCTACACCCCCTTTTCAATATTTCTTAATCTAAATACCTCAGTTCTTAGTAGAACCCAAATAGAAGGAGGTAGTATGTAATTATTGGAAACCATAATAGTCAAAGAGGAAGTTTATCTGGGAGCAAGAGAATAAAATAACAGGTCGGACAGCATAACCAAAGTAATATAAAGTATAAGATAATCTCAAGGAGATAAAAGCCAGACTTAAAAAAGGTCCAAACCTTGGAGATTCAAGCGGTATATTTGAAATTGACAGCTTATCAATGCCGTTGAAGACTGCTTTGGATACTTTCAATGTATCATTTGTAAAATTGACTGGAAATAAAACCAGCATTGAAAGCACCGTAACAGGGACAAAAATCTTAAGTCTGCAAAAAACGAAAGGCATCAAACTAATAATACTACAATAGTAATTAAAACAGATGCATGTCTACAGACAAAAGCAGCATGCTTAATTCTTCTAATATGTTGTTCTCAGCATTTGAATAAAATTTTCTCCAGTACTTCTTTCTCAAATAAATGAACAGAAGATGCTGAACATCCACAGTTACATCCTTACACGTCTGGAAACTCAGAAGCCAACAGTGCTAAGTGCCGACAGACTGAATTAAATTTCCCGACTCAAACCTTGACATGCAATATCCTAGATAACTTCACTCACTGTTTTCCCTACTATCATCTTGAACATATGAATAAAACCATCATTCTTAGGATATACGCTCTCAGACATTGGGTTTTGTCGCTCACTAAAAATTAATTTGACTTCCAGAAATGTACATCCTGTAAGGAAACTTCAAAGTTCAAACCCATCTAAACATTCTTATTTAGCTAAAATGCAATACAGAGAGAAAAAAAAATATGGTTATCTTAAGAGCAGCCATGTTGTCTCCATCATATACAACCTCCTATCTAATGTAATTGAAAACTATTAGAAAGAAAGCAAATCAAATCTTATGTTAACTTAAAAAGCTACTAAATAAATCTAAATGATCTCATGCATCTAAGACAAACCAAGACTCTTGAGTACATTGCTACAACAAACAACAGAATGCAAAGAGAGTGCACCAAGGAAGCACTAATCTACAAGTGGCTGCATACCCTATCACGTATATCCGCAAGTAAACCACTGAATCCAATCCAGCATGCTCAATGAGCTCCGATTCAGGCATTTTGATGGCATCTGGCATCCAATTTAAGAATTTCAAGTAGGACTTGAAGTCCACATTGACAAATTTGCTCACAAAAGCTCCTGTGTGAAGTGGGCTGTTTCTTAACCCCCTGAGATACCATTTTGGAAAGTAAACTCTATCGTTGAAGGGTTGAATCCTCAGAAGTGCAAACGCCAACAAGAAGACAAATGCACTTAAAAGATTAAACCCAGCAGAAACCGCTATATCAGAGACGGAAGCCATCCTATTTCTTCAGAAGTTTGGCACCTTCTAATAAACTTCCTACACGTATGTGATCAGGAAATGTCACCCACAAATCCACAATAACTACATCTACATCAACAAAATTTCACTGAATCATGTTAACACTTGAACACAATTACAGTAAAGATATGCAACAGTGGGTTCAAGCAAGAATCACAATGATTATTATATCAGAACACCACATAAGCTATGCAATATTGCCTCAAACGAAACCTCGTTCGGACATATTGGAATTTCCAAGCATAATCGAGTAATTCTACCTAGTTTGCAACCACCAATGATCTATATGATTAAGAGAAGGGTCTATAATATATAATGCATCTTCAAGATATAGGCCAATTTGCATTACCTATGATTTCCCATATATCAACATAAGTTTTTTCAAGGTTTATGAATTGATTCAATATTCATTATTTCACATGAAAGTGAATTATATCCTAAAAAACGCAGCTTGAACAACTAAAAACCAAAGACATTAATTTCAATTAGAAACAAAATATAAATTGATTCATAAATCAAACCTTTCAACAATAAATTTCCAGAATAACTAATACCCACAAAAATAAATTCAATTCACATAACAAAAGCATAATTCAAAGTATTCACTGAATAACTGGTCAAAATTAAGAACTGCCATATCTACACAATTTCTGCACATTTTAAGTGAAAAAAGCTGAAATTAAAAACCCAAAATTGCTGCCATCACTTGAAAGAATCATTCATATTTCCACGGAAAAATTCAAACTTTCAACAGAAAAACATAAAATTAGAACTTTATTTCAAACTTCCATCTTTCTCACACGATAATTCCAAATTCAGGTAAAAAAAACAGCATATTCATAACAATATTTTAAGCAAAAAATTACAAAATTGATTAAAATAGAGAATAAAATGAACTTACTTGTGGGTGAATTTCCCCTGTAATTGACCTCAAAATCTTCAAAAAAAATTAAGAAATTCCCAGAAAATGAAAGATTTATTAAAGAGTAAGGAAGACAAAGATAGAAGCTTTGTTGAGAAGGGTATGTTTTGATTGCTTTAAATGCTCAATCAAAGAAAAGAAAATTATTCCCTCTCTTCTAAAAGCAAAACTCCCACTTTTTTTTATTATAAGATTTTGAGTAATTAATTAAAATTAATAGAGTTTAAATTCTATTATATAAAACTCCTCCCTCTTTCACACAGGAAGAGTGTGACAGATTTGAGGGAGGAGAGAGAAAATTGATGATGGGAGATGAGACAGAAGTTGCAGGACAATGAAAAAAAAAGTTATAACTCCTGGTTTTTTATGGGGAAATTGTATCGTATAATAACTGTATAAGTGTATAAATTTGTCAATTAATCATGTATTTACTACTTAATTAATACGACGTGATTAATTATTTCCTTTTTACAACTAATGTAGAAGGTGACAAAATATATTAGCTGTCCACCTGTCCTAATTAAGCTTATTTAAAATTATTACATGATGGTAATAACAAAGAGTTAAGCTAAAATACGGTCCTTGAACTTTGGTATTTATAGCATTTTAGTTCCTCAACTTTCAAATGAGGTAAAATGGTCCCTCAACCACCAATGACTCACTTTTCAGGTACAAATTAACTGACTAAGTATAGTTTAGGGACCTTAGTACACATGTGGCAACAAATTTAATGATTTTAAATGCAAAGTTTAGGGACTTTGAACTGATGAGTTGGCATTAATTAAATTAGAAATGAAAGTTTAGGGACTTATAGGGTGAGGTGGCTAATTATTAAAGGATTTATGAAATTGCTTTTGTTGCCGTTGTCGTCCTTGTTGTGTGAATCACAAAGATAGACAATGAAAATCGGTCTTAGGATCTTCTAGAATTGGGAGATAAGCTCTTATTAAGTTTATATATATTTTTTTTTAAAATTTAGTGTCTTAAGAGTACTTCAAACATGTGGGAATCGAGTCGAGTGAATAAAAATACACACTAGTGTCCATGAATGCTTAGTTTGAGCACAGTATGCTTCGTAAATCTATATCTATACTTAGTATTTAAAAACATGCACAAACCACAAATTTTTCATATGATACGTCATCACTACTCATTCATAAACATGGGCAACGGGCCGTGCCGTGCCGCCGCGGGCCGTGCCGCGGTGGGAGGCGTGCCGTGCCGGCTCCGCGGGGGGCCGGGCCGTGCCGTGCCTTTTTTTGACACACCCCAGCCCATGGCATGGCCCACGTTCCTGGCGGGCCGTGCCGTGCCGGGCCGCGGGCAAACCGTGCCACTTAATTATTTTTTATTTTTTTTTATTTATATATATATATATATAAATTGATTTATTGTGTTATAATAATTAAATAAGTTTATATAAATAAACTTAATTAAATAAGTTTATATAAAATAAACTTATTTATTTATTAATTAAATAAGTTTATATAAATAAACTTAATTAATTAAGTTTTATTTGGGCATGGGCCGTGTCGGCGTGCCGGCGACCGTGCCCGTGCCAAATTTCAATTTTTTGTTCACGGCACGGCCCACGGCCCACAAGTGGGCCGCCGTGCCAGTGGCCGTGCCGGAGTCGTGCCGGTACGGCCCGTGCCCATCTTTACTCATTCATACCCCATATGACACATGTCACTTCTCTTAATCTTTTTATTTAACTCTTTATGCATTCTATAACTTGCAAATTCAAGTAAGAAAATAAAGTATTTTATTTCCACCATAAAAAAATTAAATTGAACCAATTAATACACATCGCATAAACATATGAATTATAATAATAAAAATTTAAAAAAAAAAATAAAATGTTTTTTCAACTCCTAGACTTAAAATAGACATAAAACCAATAAGTCATTTCATATCCCACAATCTTTATGTGTGTGTATATATATATATATATATATATATAACTAAATTCCTTCATCTTCTTCCACAGCTCTACCCTCATTCTCTTTTTTTTTTTATTTTTTTTTTATGTTTTAACAATGAAACAATTACTTCGTATTTCATATCAAAAGTTTCAATTATTGAAAAGCATAACTACATATGAAATAACCAAGTAACAACCCGTACATTAAACGGGCCAAAAGACTAGTTAAATTTAATATAGAAACTATATGAAATTGTTATGCATCTTATTCTAATTACTTTTGTAATACCACATATAAGCAAGTGCATTATCATGTGAAAACTTATTTCAAAAGGTAACACATTTATTTGTATCGTTTTTACTTTAGTACTCCCTATGTCCCTTTATTTTTGCCCCATTGTCATTTTTTGGGTCAAATTTTGAAAACTTTGACCATAAATTGTCGTTAATCTATAAAAGGTAATATAGTCATGAATGGTCTTGTTAGATTCGTCTTATTTTATATTTTATTAATATCACGTTTTTATAATTTTTACGTGTATGAAAATAAAGATATAAACATTCTAATACATGTCTTGGAGACCGTGCATAGTCAAATGGAGCAATAAAATAGGGACAGAGGGAGTAATACATTAGTTGTGCGTAATTAAATATAATATTATTTAATAGAGATATGTATTATAAACCTCAATAAAGAAATTATGTGTGAGCAATTAGTTAATATGGGGAGGTACATTTCTATTTCATAACTTTTTTTTTTTTTTTTTTGGACGAGTTCTATTTCATAACCATGTTATGTATATTTCAACTATTAGTTAATGTGAAGAGCCTCTAAACTTTGATGAAACTTGATCTTGTTTAATATAATTTTCCGGTTTCTTCCAGGCAAAAAAATACAGATTTCATTTTTTGTTAAAAGAAGTCAAATTGAATTGAATCAAATTATTTTTTATTCTTTTGAACATTACATTGGTTATCATTGACAAGGGCAACACAAGTTACACAATTGACAATATGATCAATGCAATTTGACCGTATTTTTTTTGTGTGTTTGTTTATTTTTAGCAACTCTTGAACCTATATAAACTAATTTAAACCTATCTAAATCTATCCGAATGTTTTTAAACTTTTGTGCATATTTTAGTTATAAACTGAACTTGGTTATTGTACCAGATGTCATACGGGCATGATAATCAAAACACTTAAATCACCATATATAGCTATAGTGAACATATATATAACATATTAGACCAACTCCATCCTTATCAATATTGTCACCGGTTTGTATTCCTATACAAGTGAACAATCCCCCCCTTATCCACTTGATAAGCATCGAGGGTGACCGTACCCATAGTTGGAACATGCCTCGAGCTCCTTGTATACTAAATTATCCCCCACGTCACATCCCAAATTAAAGGTAAATAACATTTACTCTTTAGTTTTTACAAACACTTTTGAATTATACGTAAATTTGTCAATACCAAATTTCATCGACTTTGAGATCACATCTGGTTTGCACAAACAAACCTAGATACCTGACATATTAATTATATATGCAAGTTTCAAATCAAAGCCCGAGAGTCAAACTGTTCACAAGTTTTCTAATCCATACTCAAAATAGTTATCCTTTATACGCGGTATTTAATCATCAACAACTTATATACTATGTATATACAAATTATACACTATACAAACGCACAGACAATAATTTTGAAATTAGTATAAATAAGGTGAAAGGAAAATAATGTTAATCAAGCTATTTACCACCATAGAAATGTCTAAAATAATTAATAGGGAGTAGTTGAGTTGTTGACTACATACATAATCTACTTCAAGCTACATAAAATGATAATGTATGTATGACCTTTTTGTAGTCAAAAAAGTGAGCTATACTTGTTACAAGTTAATTAATGAAAAAGCTCACTCCAAAAAGCTAACAACAGAGCTAAATTATTAAGATTACATTACATGATGGTTTTAAAATACCTCTACCAAGTTAGTTGAAGTTGATAGATCTATACGGTGGTGTTTAATTAAAGTAAAGTAATAGAAATTCAAAAAATAATAATCAAAGAATTTAAAAAACAAACAGTTAATAATTGTCGGCAAGTTCCAACGGTAGCACACATGATGCATACAAGTCTGGCGCAATCATATGAGATGAGATTATCAAAAAAGACAAAGGTGGCGCGTGAGAATTGTGTTTACTACGTGTTCAACTGTCCATTTGTGTTGAGTAGATTATTATACTATAGGTTTTTTTTTTTTTTTTTTTTTTAATTGTGGCCCACTTTATTTTGGACATGTAACTACTACTACTGTGGTAGGCCCATCTCTTCTTCTTCCGTTATTTTCAACAATTTTAGGACACATATACCCTTACAAATATCTCAATCCATTTCAATCTCGTTTTGCTATTACAATACTCGTATCGATTAACTAGTTTGACTAGCTAATTATTATACTCATATATGAGTACATAATAAGAATTGTAGAGACTTGATGTATGCCTAGTCTTTTTAAAATATACGCGAAGAATCGGGTTGTAGGCTTGAGAAAAATGAAGTTGAAAATTTTAAATTATATTTATGTAAGAATTCAACAATTTATAGTGTTACAATCTCTTTGATTAACTTGAAGATCATATACAAGAATCAAATAGTATATAAGTGGATACAAAGTATGATGTTTGACATGATTATTATCAAGATACAATGCCAAGAGATATATAATATATCAAAATATCCCTTGTAATTTTAGTACAATAGAAATTATATGATTTGAATAGGGATAAGCTTGACTTTAGATCATCACTCAGATTATCGATTTATTCCGAATGACATAACATCCAATATGAAAGTTTTTTTCAATAAAACAATATGATTAAATTTTTAGTAGATTTTGTTATATACATCCGGATGTGCCGTACACTCGGGGTCATTTGTTAATTCAATCAACAAATGAGAAAATAATATTTTTACTCATTTGTTGATTGAATGAGCAAATAACCCGGATGTATATAATAAGCTATCTTTTGAGTACTCTTGAAATTTAAATACAAGTATTAAAAGTGGTTAAAGTAGGTCAAATATGTACGAATTGTACCGCAAGTACAATCAATTAGCTAGAAAGTCTTCATACTTGTAGTATAAGAGTAAAAAAAAGGCAGTAAACAACACAGTAGAAATTAGTTGTGCAAGAGTGAGCAAGCCAAGTTGATGCAATTAGTGGCTATCCACGAACTTATTAGACATCAATTAAAAATTGCTTTGATTTGACGTTGATTAATTTCATTGTCAAATATGGAATGTCGAGACTTAGTCAGTGCTACTAGAATCATCTTATTTGGTGATGTTCGACGTTGCAAACATACATTATTACGAAATTATTCTCATTCACCTAATATCTTATACGAGTATCTAATAAATGCTATTCTAATGTAACAGAGATATGACAAAACCAAATTTCGGTGTGTCTAAATCAGTTTTTAATACGAGTAATATAATCTAGGCTCTGTATTTCATACGGTGTGATAAGTATAAAAAAACAAATGTTACACTTTGTAAAGGTAAGGAAAAGGTGATGGGATTTAAACTCGTAATCTTCTTATCACACTAGTTTCAACAGCAGCATGTCATTGGACTAACTTAATTAAAAGTTTAAGTTCATGGTTGAAACTCTTAGATGGATTTTATATTCCACCAAAGTCTAAATTGAACAATGATATTGATTACTACAGATATTATGTTAGATATGGGTTTGGGCTGCACCCGTCACGGGAGAGTGCAAGTCCACCACTTCACAAGACCAAGGAGGTTCCACCTCAAAACCATATGGCAATAAGGGGAGTAGCCCCTTAGCCTTATATAGTGATGGTTACTCTTGAATTCTTTCAACGTGGGATTCCATTACCACTACACTCCCCCTTTAGTCTTTTAGTGTGGGACAAGAGAATGCTCACATGTGGATTGTTCCTGGACTCAACATATTAGCACGCTTTATGCTTATAAACTGGCTCCACTACTGTATTCACCTCATATTGCAATTATTATTAATCATAGTCGTCCCTTGCTATGGAGTTCAAAATGGCCAAAAGTTGTGTTTATTCCTTCTTTATCGCAAAGCCAATCGAGTTGCATATTAGCAGACAATTTATATGTTAATTAGTTTACATAATACTCCGTATAACTTTATAGCCAAGTTGTGTATCATTTTGTATTAATATTTCCAAGGCCTTATTATATATGATCACCTTATTTCCACGATTTAGGAATAATATAAACGAATAAGTTTACTTAAGTTAAAATAAGTTGAATAATATCGATTACTTCCTCCACATTATCAATCCAAGGAGGGTAAATCGAAAGCAAACTACTTCCTCGTATTCTATTTCCCGATTTGATTCATGGTATATGTTTGCTTTGAAGCAAAGCAATAGCAGGTCCAGTACTTTAGGCCACCCTTCTTAGGACGATATCTAAGTAAATACTGTACAATAGAACTTCTTTTAGATGTTACACCCATTTGTTTTGTGTTTACTTCAATGATATGCTTTTGAAACATTCGAGCCCACATTGAGGTTTGAGTCCAAAAAGAAGAAGCCCAAATAAGGTTAGTCCATACATTATGCTAATGGTAAAGAATAATATACTTCGTATAATATACGAAGTATAAGAGTAATATTTTAAGTAGACTTTTTTTTTTTTTTTTTTTTTTTGAAATACGAAGTATTGTATAATATTTAGAGGTAGATCCATAGCCAAGCAATTTAGCGGAGATAGTAGAATAGTAGATAACTCACCTTAATCACAAATTCGAGCCGATTTGCTATAGAGACTTAGAGTATGGGGAATTTCCAACTTACGAGTTATGAATTTATGATGGTGAATCACCTATTATTTAACTTCTTTCAAACTCTAACTAATCTTTACTCAAGTTGGATTGAGCCTAATACTCTCCCTACACCAATATTGCAATCCTAATTCCTAAGGCTCAACGTGAATTAGAGTTGGACACAAGCTGAGCTATGTAAGCCCACATATTAATACAAGTGGGTCTTGTGTTTCAATGAGCCTAGAAAAATTTGTGTTGAGCTCATGTCTCAGTTGCTAATAGCTGGTCTGGAGACCACCTATGTAAGTATAGTCCCTCGTTGATGTGCGCGTGACGTTAACAGGTCACATGTTGTCAAATCAGATACAAACCTCTTTAAAAGAAAAAAAAAACATTTTTCATTTTAAAAAGCTGTCATACCCACTTTCTCTCTCTAACCATCATTTTCTCTCTCTATTTCCGCTCAAAACCACCATAATATATCAAACTACAAAGCTTAGAGATCAAAATGACATGCATAAACATGGATATTCGAGATGAAAGTAGAGCAGCGTCCCAAGAATATGAAAAACGACCTCGGAAAAAACGGTAATTGTGCAATTTTCTTTGTACTAGTAGCATAATTGTTTAATTACAAGCTAGACTTTTTGTAGCAAATTTTATTTGATTATTATGGAGGAATTTTGCCAAATTTCGTTGCAATTTTGGTTGATTTTATCTACATTTTCAATTTTTATCAATTCATTACATTTGATAGTATGAAAATTGTGATTTTATCTACATTTTCAATTTTGATTAATTCATTACATTTGATAGTATGAAAATTGTGAACATTAATATTATAAAAAATGAACATCTAATATTACAAGAATGAACATTTTTGTCAAATTGTGAACATTAAGAATGAACATCTAATATTATAAGAATAAATGCCTGATATTACAAGAATGAACATTTTGCCAAATTGTGAATATTAATATTATAAGAATGAACATATGATAGTATGAAAATGAACATTTAATATTGAAAGAATAAATATCTTATAGCAAAAAAATGTTTATTTTTGTCATATTAAATTGTGAACATTAATATTATAAGAATGAACATCTGGTAGTATAAAAATAAACATTAATTTTATAAGAATGAACGTCTGATAGTATGAAAATAAACATTTAATTTTGTAAGAAATAATATTGTATAGCAAAAAAATGTTCATTCTTGTTATATTAAATGTTCATTTTTACAATGAGAGACTAACTAAAAATTTGCGCTCATGTCTAACTTCTATATGCATAAACCATGTGGCCCGAGTGCCTGACCCATGAGCCAGATTGTCCCAGGTTGTATCGTGCCAACAATTCCTCGTAAAAGTTTTAAATTTTCCTATCAATTGGTTAAAAAGTGCATAATATTCATGGACTATCGATCCACTATTTTTCTATAAGTCTACATTGGGCTTATATACCGAATTGGCCCCATCTACACCCAGCTCCAATGTGAATACAAACTTATTAATCAAATTTTTATGTTTAAATCCTTGAAACAAATAGAGTGAATATTACGTAGTATATAATTCCTCCATTTTAAATTAGATGACACGTTTTAACCTTAAATACTATTTATTAGCTTTACATTGACTAATATGTGTGATTTATAAGTATAAAAAAATATAGTCATCTGAGATTTTGTTAGAGATTCATTTCAAAGTGTATTTAATTAGTATTTTGGGAAATTTTCTTTGGTAACACTCAACTTTTTATTTTTTTCAGTGGTGAATTGTCAAAAATTTTATTATCTTTGGTACACTTGAACTTTTTATATAAAGCTAACTATAACATTAATGATAAATTTAAGCTAAATATTTAACTATAGTTAGATTTATTTTATTTTTTTAACATTTAAATGATTTTAAAAATATTTTTTTTAAAAAAACTACTTCTGCCAACCATAAGCATACCACCAAAGCACCACTCCAACCCAACCCACACCGGCCTCCCCTACCCCAACCCATGCCGGCGCGCCGACCTCCCCTGCCTTTGCCGCCCCGGCCTCCCCCGCCCCTGCCACAACTCTCCCCCCTCCCCTGAACGACTGAACCACCACTTCGATCCCTTCCCCAAAATCCCCCATCCACCAACCCTCAAAAACCCTAATCTGTCGTCCCCCCACCTTCTAAACCCTAGTCGAGTAGCCGCTAATTCCTTCTTCAATTTGAGATCTTGAATCGGATCAGACGAACGATCCACACCCAAAAATCACTTTAACAAACGAAAAACCCAGAATTCACTATTGGGTGGGATCAATTTCGGCGACAAAAGAAAAACGGCGAGGGAGGGGAGGGGAGGGGTTAGGATGGCCGAGGAGGGAGGGGGAAGGGCTAGGACGACTGGCGAGGGAGGGGGAGGGGTTGGGACGGCCGGCCAGCGAGGGCAGGGGAAGGAATTGCTGCCGTAAGGGCTTGGTCATGACGGGGAGGGGCTATTCATGGTGGTTAAAGGCTTTTGGAGTGAAAGCTAAAATTGAATATGTAGGGTTAAGTTAGTCATTAAGCTTTAGTTAACTAGGGTTAAGCTTATAATTTCATTAATGCTACCATTGGAGTAGTATAAAAAATTTAAGTTTATCAACGATAATAAGATTTTTACAATTTACCACTGAGAAAATAAAAAAATTACAGTGTTACCAAAGAGAGTTTTCCTAGTACTCCCTCCATTTTTTTATTTGCATCACTTGAGAATGCACAAAGTTTTAGGAGGAGGGTATTAAAATATTATGAGTGTGTGAATAAATTATTATACTAAAAGTAAGATGGTGACCATGAAAGAGAAAGTATGCGAGAGAACATAGATATTTTTATTATTTAAGTGGGGACCATAAAAGAGAGAGAATTGATAAAATAATTTGAGTGTAGTTTAAAGTAAGAGAGAGAAATGATAAAATATAGTATAAAGTTACTAAATATAAAAATGATACATTTAAAAAAGGACACCCACAAAAAGAAAGTGATGCAAAAAAAAAAAAAAAAAAAAAACAAAGGGAGCATTTTTTTACAATAATATGATTAAAGATATATTTAATTGAACTTTTACATTAACAAATGTAATATAAAAAAAAATATAATATAAAAAATGTAGTGTATCATCTAATTTGAAACAAATGAAGTATGCAAATCTCAATTCTTTATCAACAAAAGCTCGCCATCATCCAAGTTAGAGAAAAGATTATCATATAGTTGTATACTATGGTTAAATGCAACGAACCACAAAAAGTTATTTAGGCAATAAACTCTATTAGACTTTTTTTTTTTTTAATTTTTGGAAGCAATATTAGACTTGATGACATTTATCAGTTGTGAACACATCTTAGAATATGAAAGATTCTCTAACAATTATGCAAAACCAAACAAATAAAATCTCGAGTGACTGACTTACCAACTTCAGCCAATACACCACACTCTCTTTTTCTTTTTCTTTTTTCTTTAATCATTTTTTTTCATCAAATTTTCTGCCTTTTCTTTTTCCCCTTTATAAAATCCTCCCCCCCCCCCCCCCGCCCCCCCCAAAAAAAAAAAAAAAATCACATTTCAGTAATCATTTATTTCACTCATTTACTTTCTCTCAAAAAAAAAAAAACAAGAGAGAAATCGAAATGGCTTTTACAGCAACCTCAGTATCCCAAAAAACGGCACTTTTAGACCAACACAAAGAGAAGCATTTCACCGCAGGAGAAGTTGTGCGTGACATTATCATTGGCGTGTCCGATGGCCTTACTGTCCCTTTTGCCCTCGCTGCCGGCTTGTCCGGGGCTAATGCTTCCTCCTCTATTGTCCTCACTGCCGGCATCGCTGAAGTCGCTGCCGGCGCCATTTCCATGGGCCTTGGCGGGTACGTTACTTTTCTTTATTAGTTTTGACACATTTTGACTTTAGCACTATTTATACACCTCCCTTACACCGTGTTTGTAATTTATACGTAATAAAAATATAATCATGTAGAGTCTTGTTAGATTCGTTGCGGGATATATTTTCAAAATATCAACTTTTGTTATGCATTAACAAACATGACTAAAGAAATGTGTCAATTAAAAAAAAACGGAGGAAGTATATAATTTTCAAAATATCATATTCATCTCTCTAAAAAGTTTACACGTTTTGACTTTAACGCTATTTATACGAGTTACTTATGTTTAATACTTCTATCAATGTATACGAGGTATCTATTCTAATTTCAATTTATTTTACGACTATTTATCATTAAAGATATTGATATTTCCTATAAAAAAAAATATTGATATTTGAAATCATGCCAACTTAAATTATGTAGTATTTTTAATGAATTAAAATTAATTAATGAACAGGGCCTAATATAATATCAATGTACTACTCGTAAGATTTTGTGAAAAATAATTCGAATAACTCAGACACCCTGTCATTTTCGTACTACGTATCAACTTTTAAAGGTATCTAGTAAAAATGGATATGATCATATGACCCTAGTTTGTTGGAAAATATCCCTGAAATATTTGACCAAAGTATATTAAAGCATAAGATTAGCATATATGTTGATTTCTTAATTCTCTAATTAATTAATTAATTTAATTTAATTTATTTTGAAGGTATTTGGCGGCGAAGAGTGAGGCAGATCATTATGCAATGGAATTGAAGAGAGAACAAGACGAGATAATATCAGTGCCTGACACAGGTGTTTAGCTTATTTGCTTTGGTCATTATCTTTTTGTTTGTTAGTTTTTGTTTACGAGAATTTTGCGGTTATCTTTATTCCACATTATCACAATCACAATAATTAAAGTATTCAAGATAATATACAAAACGTGATGACATATTTGTTGATAGTGGGAGTCACATCTTGCATTGAATTCGCGGAGTATAAAGTGCATGTTAAAACGAGTACTAGTAAATTGTGTATTGAGTGGTTTTTTTTTTTTTTTTTTTTTTTTTTTTTTTGACAGCTGGGTGTATTGAGTGTTGAAACTCGAAAATGAGTATATTAGTAAAATGTGCACTATGACTATTGCCTGAATGACTCTAAATTCATATAGATAGGTAAGATATTGATATATTGTGGTACGGAAAGAGTATAAGTTGCGCGTTTAAAAATATTTATTCATAAAATGTTGACTAAAATGGATGAAAATAATAAAATGGATGAAAAATGCAGAGGCTGCTGAGGTAGCAGAGATATTGGCGCAGTATGGAATAGAGCCACATGAGTATGCTCCTGTTGTAAATGCACTTAGAAGAAAGCCTCAAGCTTGGCTTGACTTTATGATGAAGTTAGTCCTCTTTTTCTCTACCCTCGAAGTTAGTACATAATTGCACGTATTTATACTGCCCGTAATCTTCGTTTTATATCTAATAAATACTCGTATTGGATGCTAGACACGTTATAGATATAAGCATTGACGCTTTTCATAAAATGGTTGGTCCATCAAAGAATGAGTTGTATCTAAAATTACTAGCACAATTCCGTCTCCATATATGTACTTCAGAAAAGGCACATTAAGTGATTTAGGTAGTGTAACCATAACTCTAGCTTGCTTATAAATCATACTCCCTAATTTATTAATTTAAATCGTTTGAATTATTGTTAGTTAAGTTGATTCAGATGACATCTTTAAGTGCATTACAAGTCACAAAGTTTTGTAGTTTTTCTCTTTAAAGAGATTCACTAATATTCATAATTAGGAATTGGACAAATTTGTGATTATGACTAGACGACTAGGTTGTCAACGCAGCATCATTGTCTTTTAATTTGTTTTTTGTATTTAGTTGGATTAATATTGAACTCCTCGTAATATTTGGCACGTTGTATGTAATTTTCTTTTTATCCCATACGAAGAATTTCGGAATTATGTGGAATAGTAGTAGTGTGACACATATTTATTTGAACATAAGAAAAAATAATTAGCTCAAATCAATGAGAAATTGCTCACTAAATATATACTCCATACAACATGTACATCTATTGACACTATTGTGTATTCCCTTTGTCTTACAAATTATCGACGAAGATTATACATGTTTTACCACTTTGATATCAAGGCCATTTGATCTAGTGCTAAGCATAATTCTTACCAAGTATTATCTTATACACGTACACCTATCCTTGGAAGGGGGAAAGGGATGAGGTCGCACGGGTGGTAAAGGGGAAGAGGATGCAAGACAAGTGGATTCTGGTGGAGGGTGGTGGTTGTCGTGTAGAGGGGGTGGGGGCATATTAAAACTACCAATGCAATATAACATCTTTTGAATATTAGTTATTATTAATATTGATGACTAGAGTAGTTATCGACAGAAACTTTGTTGAATAATAAAAGTTCGGAATCTTTATTTGTACACTCAATCCATGAGATTAGATTTGAAATGTAATAGCATATAAAAATTGCTAGAAAAAATTATTAACTTTGATTTATGGAGAATGAGAATAAGCATAATGAATGGATTCCCTTTTACCTTGAAAATGATCAAAATACAAATGTCGTTAGCCTGGCTCATTGTATTGTTCTCTCATGTATATGCATGCTCAAATTAATATTTGGAATATGGAATCTTACAGAGGTATAAGCCAGAATCTGAGCATCTAATAAGCTTAGGTCCAATCTTTGAGGTCCCCAAATTAGCCAAACTCCTGAATTCTGACTTTGCAGCTTTTTACATACCCTATATTATACGAAATATCAGACTGACTTAACCTTGAGACAATGCCTATTCTCTCTCCTAGATTTACCAGCATTTTCTCTGTTTCTTGGCAGTGCACTTGAGCACTTGAGCTTACATATAATGTTGGTCAGTGGTCACGGTTGACTTTCTATTGCTACTTGCCAAATCAACACTCGGGTTTGGGTATGTATTCAAGTGTCGAATTTGACTATATTGTGAAAAATCACAACTTTGATCCAAAATGAGGTGTCCATACTCTATGTTGGTTGGAGGTTCATAGGTTGATTATGTGGATGGGCTAAATTTATTGATCTCAAATTTTGGTCATAGTAAACTCATAATCGGAGTAATTTTACATACGAGTACACGACCAAAGTTAATATTGTTAATATCATCACAAGTCTTTGAAGTACAATGTAATTTACAATAAACCTACTGCCAACATTGAATTTGATGATTTTACGCGGATTATACTAATTGTGATGAACAATGTTGCAGATTTGAGCTAGGTTTGGAGAAACCAGACCCAAGAAGAGCCCTACAAAGTGCATTTACAATAGGCATAGCCTACATAATTGGTGGTTTAGTCCCCCTTTTTCCTTACATGTTCATCCCTGTGGCAATGAAAGCTATGGTTGCATCCATTATTGTAACCTTAATCGCGCTGTTCATCTTTGGTTACGCGAAAGGCCACTTCACTGGCAGTAAACCGATCAAGAGTGCTCTTCAAACCGCGCTGATTGGTGCTCTGGCTTCTGCTGCTGCATATGGCATGGCTAAGGTTGTTCAAGGATAGCACATATGCAAAGTTGCAAACCTTTTTTAATAGGATTTTGGATTTTGTTCTAGTGTTTTGATGTTTGGTAGAGAGTTTTTTGAGTTTTAGTTTCCTTTTAATTGTACTTTTGCTTTAGATTAGTCTTTTAGCAAAATTCTTTGTGTTTGATTTCAAATGACTGCATTGGTAATTTGGTATCCTTATAAATCTTTTATGTTTGCCTGATTTCCTTTTGGGTGATGCTTTAGAATTTAGATTGTTCATTGAAACTAAATAATTGGAAAAACAATCCCATCTTTAGTCTCTATAAATATCATATATTAACATCTCTTGTTAATATAGTCACATTTTGGAAAATAAAATCACTTCTCTCCCCCCCTCCCTCCCATAGCCACTCAATTTTGTCTCTCCTCCCCTCCCACGGCCTTGCCGACCATCCACCATTGATAGTCTAAACTTGTTGGCGGCCAAGCAAAAGACACCCTAGCTAGTAGGACATATGTAAAGTGGGCCTACACTAACCCCTTACTCCCTTAGGGAAAAAGTGGTGCTCGCGGAGGTGTGACGGTCGTCTAGTGGTACTAATGGCTGTGCAGTGGTTGATTGGTGGTGGTGGTGGTCGGATGGTCGTGCTAGTGACGATGCAGTAGCCAATAGGTAATGTAAGTGGTGATAGAGGAGAGAGAAAGCGAGTTTTTGCTTAAGAATTTACAATAAAACCTTTGATATTAACAAGTTTTGATATTGGATACCAACTTGTATTTTCTCTATTATAAGCAACATATTCCAGGTATGATCATTGTACTTCTATGAAAGATACTACCTCCGTTTCATAAAATCTGCAACAGTTTCCTAAAACGGAAGCTACACATTATGTGCAACAAAAAAAAATTTCTTAATATAGTAATTTTTTTGTGTGAATTTACCAATATACCCTTATTTAACTTAAATAAACCACCTATTAACTTATTAACCTAAATTAATCAATCTATAATTAAAACCCAAACCCATATTATCTCTCCTCCCTCACAGCCCACATCCACCACCATCACCACCAATTTTTCTTTCTCCTCCCTCTCAACCACCAGCAACACCACTTTTCTCTCTCTTCTCTCTTCTCTCACCACCACCACCACTCAGATCCAGTCGCCGCTGAGTTTGCCACACCCCCCCTCTTACTCCCCACTTTGTTGTCGGCGCTTTCTCCTCCCATGGTCAAAGCCACCATCTCCTTTCTTCCTTTGTCAAAGTCGCCGCTCCTCCTTGTGGGTAAGTTTTGGTGGGTGCAAGTTAGGTGGGGTAGGGGTTTTTGGTGGTTATGGTGCGTGGGGGTTTCGAATCTTGGTGGTGAGAGGGTGGTGGGGTTTCGAGATTTTGGTGGTGAGAGGGTGGTGGGGGTTTCGGATCTTGGTGGTGAGAGGGTGGTTGGGGTTTTAGGATTTTGGTGGTGAGAAGGTGGTGGGGTTTCAGATCTTGGTGGTGAGATGGTGGTTGGGGTTTCGGATCTTGGTGGTGAGAGGGTGGTGGGGTTTCGGGATTTAGTGGCGGTGCGAGTTGGCTGGGACGGTGTAAGTGGTGCTGCTGGTGGGTGGTGCGGGTTGGCTGGTGCGGCATTAGTGGTGCTGTCGGTGGGTGGTTCGAGGAGAAGATGGCGGTTGGTGGTGGAGTGGTGGTGGCCCTTGATTAATTAATTATTCCTTTTTTCTCTCTCCTACCCTTAATCACATACCCTTCACTTTGTTAATCAAGCATTATCAAATTTCGTTTTGAGAAACGTGCAACTAAGTTTGTTGCACATTTTATGAAACGGAGGTAGTATATTGATCCTGGACAAGTTCTATAACAAGTATGACTAAAAGTAACCAGTTTGACTTGCCCAAATCAGTGTATATTATACAAAGTATATTTCATCAGTTCTTAATTAAGTGAATTGCAAGATATTTTAATAACATGCTCCAATACAAATTTTGGCCATAACTACGTCTAATTATGTACAAATTAATACAAATCTAACAAGTACTTACGTGACAATATTGTTTCTAATACATTTTACATTTTGTATACTAGCTCTATTATTATTAGTGCAAAACTTGCAACAAAGGGTACCATTTATGAGACAAAAAACTCTTTAATTGCAAGTGACTTGCAACATTGCAACTAATAAGAAACGGATGTAGTAAATAATACTCCGTATCTATATGGTCGAAGTTTGTAGAGTTTGACCACTAAAAAAAATTCCGTACAAGTTTATGGTAGATAATTAAGAATGAAAAAACATCCCCCAAGGATAATTCACTATTTGTATTTTGGGGTGTAGTTTGGTTCGATATTCTTGTGATAATTATAATAGAGTAATTTTGAAGATAAATTTATACGAGTAAAAATAAATAAATAAATAAATAAATAGATACGAAGTACTAGTATATTGTGTGGTCATAATAAGACTTCAGTCATTGAAAATCCTCCAAAACCAGAAAAATAAAGAGCAATAATTAAATCATTTATCTACTTCATAAATCATTACTCATTAATAATTTGTCATCACAAATGAGTTGATCATATATTCTACAAAACATTTACTTTGTAATTTTTAAATTTAATGACAACAAAGCTTTAGATTTTATTTATTTATTTATTTATCTTTCTAGAATGGGACAAATATATTTTTTAGTTGAACTCAATATCAATATCAAGTCAATTTATGGATGATATTTAGCTTTGCATTTGTGGCAGCAAAACTCATTTTTTTTTTTTTTTGAAGTTTCATCAATGGAATCCTCTGCTATCTTTAGGCTTTGTTCTCCTCCCTCTTTTCTAACACCAAAACCAAACATCACTAAATCTCACACATCAATTCCATGGAAGTTCAGAACTTCTTTGCCTACTCATCTGCACTGTGGCAAGATGTTTGTCCCTGGTAAACTTTTCTCTTTTACTCCCTCTCCCTCTGTTTTGAGGTACGAGTTTTCGATCCTGTAGCCTGGCTACAGAGTCGAAATTCATGGGAGACTTTTCAGAGACACGATTAAGAAAAAAAAAAAAAAAAACATGAACTGTTTTGTTCTTGCACTCATTTGTCACTCACTTTTCATTTCCTGCAGGATTTGGAGAAGCATCTCCGGAAGCGCAGGCAGCAGATAATCTCCACCAGTTCTTCACTTACATTGCAGTCAAAATAGTTTCTGCCCAACTTGAGGTAACTCAACAATTTCTGCTTCTTACATTTCTTTTCAGACTTTTATACCGTGACTTATGATCATTATGATGAAATTTTTTATATACACCCGCGTGCAAGATGCACCAAGGTTATTTTTTTGCTCATCTAGTGATTAAATGAGCGATGATCATCCTCATTTAATCATCAAAATGAGCAAAAAATACCTTGGGTGCACCGTGCACCCAGGTGTATATAACAACCTTTGCATTATGAGAATGTGAGTATATTGGTGTTGTGTTGTGTGTGTGTGGGGCTGTGGTGAGTAGACCTGACAACAGCACCCCATATCCGATTATCCGATCAGAATTACCCCAACACAAAATATCAACTGTGCCAGAGAAGAGACATTACAGTTCAGAATAATGTGAACTTAAATTTCAATTCTGATTACTTTTTATTGTCAGAGCAGAGCTATAACCCTGAAGCCTACAAGGATTTGATGGAATTCTTAGATAGACACTCTCTGAAAGATGGAGACAAGTTTTGTGCAGCTTTAATGAGAGAATCCCCAATGCATAAAAGCTTAGGTATGTTTCTTTAACCTCAACAATAACTCTCAACATGATTCAAGCGACTAACAAGTGTTTGTGACTTGCTTTGAAACGAACACAAAACATCACTGTTTCAGCACTACGAATTCTCGAGGTCAGTCCTTAACATGCTTCTTTAAGGTTATCTACTTAAGTAGTTAAGTTATGAAAATCCAGTTCTGATTCGTATTTTATCCAGGTTCGCTCTGCTTACTGCAAGAACGACTTTGAGTGGGACAACTTGAATCGGCTGGCTGTCAAGGTACCAAAATAAACTCCATCTTAACTCAGGAATCCCAAGCATAACTTTTATAGTAAATGTAACAGATTTTTCCCAATAAACTAGTTAATGTGACTACTAATTCTGGATGAAAGGAGTTGACCACACTACATACTTTAGCAGTACCACGGAAAATCACTAGTTCTCCAATAGTGACATCCCAGAAAAGCTTTCTGGTGTTTATCTTAAAATATCTTACAGCTGTTGTTTTCTATCATCTCATTAAATCACTGACCTGTATATGCAGATGGTAAATGACTCGAACACAAAAATCATGAGGGATTATGTCAAGGAAACAAGTCAGGTCGAAAGTTAGAAGTGGGACAACATATCGTGTATAATCACAATGGCCAGCACACTACGAAGAGCAGCATTTAACAAGTGAACCAAAACATAGGATTTCAAGGCATTTACATGATGAATTCTGTTTGATATGTATAATTTGTACATTTTTACCAGAAAACTTGAAGCATTTAGTTGTTACAGGAAAACTTCAACTTGTTATGCCGTGCTTGCTGGTAGAAGAAAATCTGCACATGTATAAAGATCCAAGTGATACTAGTGTAAATTAGTATTCTACCTTTATTCCACAAGTCTCCAAAGGTCTGAAGCAGCATTAACATTGCCCGAGCTGAAATATGATTGGGCATATTCTTCAATGTTGTCCAACCTGCAGTACCATTGAAAATTTTCAAGCCTATACAGAGGTGAGGATGACAAATTGACAAAACATATGTGTGCGGGAGATTAAAGATCCATTTTGGTTGGGGTTTGCACTAAACTTATTCTAATTGCAAAATGTTTCAACTGAACAAAAGAGATTTTATTCATTTATAGTTCCATAGTTGGTTATGGGAAACATCCCTATGTTCTGCTTGTATGTTTTACAGCACAAAATATGAACCTTTTTGGCGAGGGAAGGTAAAAAATTACAATGTAAGGTGAAGTGAGAGGGTAAAAAGAAAATCCTTCAAGAATAGAAAGAGCAATTAGACTCAGAAAAATATGAAAAAATTACCCCCCCCCCCTCCTACCCTCCCACACCAGTATCAAACAACAGGAGCAGAGGGCGATATATCCTAGTAATCAAACTGAGCCAACATGCTGTCATGCACCTTAATCTGAGATTAAACTTCAGATGAAGGATGCATACCATCATACCAATAGCTCCTAGGTTATGGAAAGTAAGAAACCCAAGATAATCCTTACTACTTACGGATGGGCACAGATAAAACATGCATGTTACCTGTACATATAATTAACCATGATACCACCGCTTTGCGAGAGTCCTTTCTCTGATCTGTCAGCCATCCAGTTTAACCTCTCGACCATCTGTTTCATAGTAGCATGATACAGAGTCAATGCTTAGATATTATTTCAACATAAAATTAAGCACCCTGAGTTATAAAGTTCAAACTCTAAAACCTGGAAAGAAAATGAAGAAAAAACTCATATTGTTTGTTCATATTGCAAATTCCTTCTTTGACCAGTCTTAAAATTAATCAGCTTCTGGAAAACAAAACTCAAAGTTCTTGAACCTACTGCTCCGTTCTGCAAGTGAAAGTTTGCAACAGCATCTAGAGCTTTTCCTCTCTTTTTTTCTCGAAGAAGGTACCTGAACAGAAATTCAATAATATTGAAGAATCAAAACAACTTAAATTGATTGCCTAGAAGGCATCATAGCAAATTTCTATATCATTCACAAGACCATATTCAACCGTGTTCTATTACTAAACATTATTTCTCATTATGTCAAATACTCTGAAGATTTCAGAATCCCATAAGTGTATCTAGTACCTGGCACAAAGTCGCATCAAAATAGGTTTCAGCACTGACAAAACCCTATCAGATTTGCTCCATTCATGGTTCGGAGATTTCAGCAAATTCAGTATGACTTCAATGCCCGTTTTTCCGGATGTAGATTCCCTGCAACTTATAGAGTCAGAATAACAGCCTAAGAATCTAACAGGTCTACTAAGTATACTCTTTAAACAAACAAAAAATGGTTATGAGAAAATCAAATTTTGAAAACATCATAACACAGAAAACCAATGGCGACAATCTCATCAATTAAGGCATTTGCAAGGCATATTTTCAGGATTGATCAGCACTCAGCAGAGCTTAAAAAACAACATAAATAAACCAGTAAGAGAGGATTAGAGGAGGAGAAGAGAACTCATATCCTTCTGAATTTTAAACTCCTGATTCAGTACAAAGGCAAATATATTTAACCTTCTCTCCCACCCGCAACATCCAGATTAGGGAAAGAAAGCACTCAACTTTTCTTACATGTCCTGAACACCAGATAAATTCAAATATAGAATTTGAAATGTGATGACCATTAGTTGAAACAAGAATAAAATCAATAGAGATTTCTCTAAAAAAATAAGACATGCACCCACAAGGCCGCAACATCAAACACATTATCGAAGAAGTCCACCTTATAATATTAACAATTCCTCATCTTTCAACATAAATTTTAATGATTTCCTCTCGCATGAAAGCCTCATACAAAGCAGGAATCATTTATGGATAATTGCATATTAAAAAGCTATGGAAGAAATCCTTAGGTTGCTGCTATTCAACTTGCACATTGCACAATACAGAGCAGTAAATAAAAGCTCACCCCAGTTTATCTAGGACTGCTCTCTCTTCCTCTGCTGTTAGCACATCTTCTCTGAATGTAGAACCTGTACTTTCCTCGGAAGAACCTGACATGTCTATAGTCTCTGCTTCCGCAAGCTTAGATTGTGATGCCAACTTTGATATCAGCCAGCTCATGAACCCAGGGATTGGACTGAGTGTTGCAAATGTCTTCACAAGAAAGGGAAATAAAATACTATGCGTCAAAATCAGGACAGCTTGATTTAATTATATATATATTGCCGTTGCAAGGTTTACTAAGCTTAGCATCACTAGGCACTTAACACAGAAGATCTAAGAAATTGTAAAAGGCTACCTAATTTATTAAAGAAGTTAAGTAGTAATATTCCATTGTATGATGATACAATGGGTGCCAGAAGTACTCACACATATATGTGGCATATCTTGTTTAACCAGTTCAATCACACGTTTAATAAGAAACTTTCCAAGGTTAATTCCTGCCAAGCCTGGCTGCCAAATTTGAGAAGCATATTAAGGCATAAAGAATAAGACCCAATAGTTATACATTAAAAAAAAAAAAAAAAAAAAAAAAAAAAAAAAAAAAAAAAAAGAGTTAAGATTAGAAGCTTGATGGATTCTATACTTCAATAGATATCATCGTTAGGAGACTACTTGTATTTCACCTGACTAGATGAGATTGAGTAAAATAATGCGCAAGTTGCATCACATTCAAGTATTGGAGGATCATCCCAAAGAACTTCCTGAATAATTAACAAGCATTAACAAATACCCACACTATATGGAAGAAGCTGAAAACATGTTGAGATCTGCATAATAAACAAATGAATATGAAATGGTACCTGTATAGTCTGAGCAACATTTTTTAATAATGCTACCTCTATGAAGATAAGAGGTTCACCTGAAATTTGATTATTCCTTCCAAGATTAGCGATTTAGCGCTAATACAATTGTTCTTATCATATATCATAAAATTAAAGATTTTAATTTGATAATCAAACTCAAAATACAGTTTTTTCATGCATCAAAAATCATCTTCAAAAACAGAAATTATTACTCCGTACACGAAGATGCAGAAAACACACCGTCACAAGACTCACAGCCATGTACTGAAATTTATTGCCTTTCACATTGACGACTAAAATTGTAAAACACACCGTCACAAGACTCAAAGCCATGTACTGAAATCCATTGCCTTTAACGTTGACAACTAAACTTGTTACATAGAAGAAGTGTGGTAGGTTATTTAGCCACAAACTTGCAGCTTCATCACTTGTATTTGAGTCCAGTTGATACAAGTGAAAATATTGATGCTCCCCCCCCCCCCCCCCCAATCACCACACACACACACAGATAGATAATAACAAAAACAAAAATAAAAGGACATAGAATGATGGAAACAGGCAAACATTACATTATATGAACACAGATGAATAAGTAGGAAGTGAATAGGAAAAAAAAAAAAAAAAACCAAGCCGTTGCAGGAGAAAAAGAAAGAAAAGAAAAATAGCATAAAGATCAAGCAGTAGAGCAACAGCATACGCCCTCACTATACACAGAGTATGCTATTAGGAAGGCAGCAGAACTACACCAGGCCACTGAAGACCAGTCATCCAGTCAACGAGAAACTCATGAATTCAACAAGTTTATAATAAAGCAGTTTGTCTGCGGCCATACATATAGGGATTATTGGAAGGAAAGGAAGAAGGTAAACATTAAGGAGAGGGGCTAACCAGGAATTGCAGGATGCAAATACCCAAAACAGCGACGACCTACTCCTAGTCTCCTCTTAAGATCAAGTAGGCTGCTGATAGGATGAACAGCCTTTACACCAGAATGACCAGATCTTTATTAGACAATTGGCCGAGCATTTTAAATTGCCATCTAAAAGCATCAAGGAAGGGAAAAAAACCTCATAAGCAACAATTTTCTCCAACAATGAAGCGGGATCATCCCAAGTTATGTGGTGAAGCTCCAATGCAGGCCGTATGTGATAAGCTTCTCCTTTAAGTAGGAATCTAGTGCTCGCAAAGATGGAATGTTGTGTTCCCTATAAAGATGATAAGGCCAATATACAGAGGTTAATGTTCTTCTTCATGTCTTCGTTAATAATAGACTACAAGCAAAAGAAAATGTATGATCATAGCAAGACTAGTGCAAAGTTGTACCACACTCTAATAATCAATCAGAAAGGATTGTATGTTCCAGAGTAAATTTTACCCAGCATGAATGTAAAGAACTATACAACATTTCCCTAATCTTGATTTATCATTGTCAAAGTGTCACGAATCCACATAGTCAAGATGTCCAGCCAAGTCAACCACCCATAAGGGTCTATACAAGAAGAAGGCAAGTCAACCAAGGTGGAGAGAAAGCAGCCAGCAAACACTCTAATGAATTATGAAAGCTCCAATTGAGAAGAAGACAAAACTAATTAAGAAGAAGAGAAGGAAAGAAAGCAACTTAGTTTCTTTGTTGTTTATTTATGTTTTTCTAATTTAGCTAAGTATCACATGTTAGGCTTCAAGGTCATCCTTGACCATATTAGTATAAGTAGAGTAATCTTGGCAATAGGAAGGATATCCAGAAATTGAGTGTAAACACATTGGTGAGAGTAGTAGCCTCAAGCTACTTGGTGAGATTGATAGCCTAAAGCTATTAACTTGTAATCCTTCTTCTATTAGTAATCAAGCATTCAACCTTCCTTCTCTTAATTGTTGCTTTAATCACCTTCATTTCCGACAGCCGTAGTGAGTCCATAACACAAAGCATATGCCCAATCCACAATGATTAAACAACTGAGATATGTTGGCTGTAATGGCCAACAATCATCACCATCCAAGGTGATGAGAGGAGAAGAAATACCTATTATTAAACTAGCGAAACTTCTTCAAGAAAGATAGCTCTTCACAACATTAAACATACTTTCCAAGCATCAAGACATTTTATTTCCTCAAGTTTACATAAGCTTTACAGTTACATAACGATGCCAATCTAATAAACATAGTGACTTTGTAAGTTGCATTCGGAAAAGCAATTGTGATATATGATAAGCACGTGTTCTTACTTGATTGTAGAAAGAATATCAGCACGAAATACTGATAAGAATTTTAATCCTCCAGGATGGGTATTCAACCTTTCAAACAGAACTTCATAAGTTGGTTGCAGTGCATGCCTCAAATGCTTCTCAGTGCGGTAAAAAGTGGAAAGTGAGCCATCATCCTCAACACCAATTTCACCTTTATCGCCTATCAGAGAGCTTACAGTATTAAAAACTCCTCTTCACTTGACAATACAAATGCACCAAAAATTATTATGTATGAAGTCAATAGACCAACCAGCAGGAAGCTGAAGGCCAAGATATTGCTTTATAAGATCACGAACATAGGTCCTGTTGAGATCGTACTCTTTGGCAAGTACCATAAGTAACTCTCGTCGGTCTTCAATAGAAAGACATAATAACCCTGATTTATATAAAAAGTGATTATAATGATAAGCCTCACAGGTGTTATAAGAACCCATATAATGATACAATACAACATACTAGTATAAGAAAGTGAGCATAAAAACCACCTCAGAGAAATCACTTAGAACATTATCCTGAAGTTCAGTCTTGTTCATTGATATAGCTGTGTGCATTCTTTCGCGCACAAGCTCAATTCCTCTGCATTTAACAAGTTATCATCCCTCAATGTCACACAACAAATAAACAGCAATATCGATATCATAAACTGAAATCGGGAATGCTTTATAAACGACCAGAGCATAACTATGAATTCCTTATTACATAAAATTAGGATAAGATAAATGTAAGAAAAATAAGTTCATAAGTTCTTTGTTAATTATGCCCACTGATATTCATAGTGAAATATTATTACATTGATATTCTAAAGTGACTGATACCATATTCTAAAAAGAGCATATATTATGGAAGTATCTAGTATAAACTAGCTATAATATTATATACTTCGTATACATTACGACAATGAACCTAAAACCATATATTTTGCCCAAAAAATAATAATATTGTGAGCTACAAAAATCACTCAAATCCAAAACTAACAGAACAAAACCCCTAAAACATCTAAAAGAATCCAGAATTCTTAAGAAATAAAGAAAGGACCTTTCATGAAATTCTGGGGAAATGAGCTTGTGATCAAATTTTGGGTCTCCACCATTTGCAGAAATTGGTTTTCTGGGTTCATTTCCCTCTAAATTTGCTGACATTTTGTTCTATATAAACACAAAATTAACAATATATAACAGCTAGAAAAAAACAGACAAAAATCAATTGATAACCCAATATTATTGGAGATATAGATACATCAAGAAATTTAATTAAGAAGCTTATAATCAATAAAATCAAAACCATTCTTTAAAAAAAAAAAAAAAACAAAACAAAACAAAACCAAACCACCCAATTAGAAATTACGAAAGAATTAAAATAGAAAACATACAGTATCAGGAGAAAGAGGAAATTTTGTGGGTTTCATTCGAGTTCTCATCAAAATTGCAAGACCTTTTTTGTTCATAATTCATCGGGGATTTTCTCCAGAAAAGTATTCTGTTGTTTACATATCACTTTCCTTAACTGCCGGTTGTTTATTCGTTGGTTTTTCTTGCCTTTTTTTTTTTTTTCCTTTTTTGATTGATTGGGTTTGATGAGTTTTATTGCTTAGACAGGCCCAATGGCTGTTGCAGGCCTTGCAGCATATCAAATTCAACCCGGTTGCGCAGAGCGCTTATCCCTATTGTAATTTTACACCCTCTTATATTCTTTCTTCACTATTTGCTCGATGATGGTGTAGGAGTGTAGGATCAATCGACCAAGTGACTAATCCATGTAGAGGTGATAAAATATCGGGTCAGGTCGAACCCATGCATAAGACCTTGTAACCTGTAAAATAATATTAAGCTTGTCGGGCCAAAACAAGATTCTGTGCTTTTTCGGGTTGGGTCGATTTTTGGACTAAAAATTCATTTTTATCCTTGCCCAAACCCGTACTTTTTTCGGGCGCGGACCATTGATAATCACCTCTAAATCAATGCTTAGACAAGCCTAATGGCTGTTGCAGGCTGTGCAGCAAATCAACCCCCAACCTGCTTGTGCTTGGCTGCTCTCGTTGTAGATTTACTCCTTACATTCTCCTCTCTATGTGCTCATGGTGTAGGATTGACACCCTACCATGATAGCATAACCAAAGCATATAAATATCAATAAAAACATTGTGCGGTCCAATCATAAACTATACTGTATATATATATTGAGTTACTAAATCGATCTACTTATATTCAAAATGTATTTAAAATAAAAAAATTGAAATTATATATAGCTATTATGATAATATATATTCCAAACATATACTTGTACATTATCATCTTAAAAATCGTATTTTAACAAATTCTTAAAGGAGTCAATACACAATTAAATAAACCTTATGTACAAACTTGTTAAGATTGTTAACTACACATTTCTCTTAATTATGAAATTGACAATTGATAAACATTATCAAGGAGATAAACTACAAAAATCCCAAATAAAACATGCCCAAACATTTGGCACTTAAGGTAAGAACAGAAGAATTGAAATCAGCTTCCTTCTTACGACTAAAAAACCAAATTCTAAACAATTTACAAAAAAGTTAATGATACAAAAAATAACTGTTGCTGCCCAGGATCGAACTGGGGACCTTTAGTGTGTAAGACTAACGTGATAACCACTACACCACAGCAACCGATAGTGTTCATTAAGCAATTAATATGATTATGATTGTTTAATTTGCTTCAAATAACATATACAAGTACTTTCTCTGTTAACTATTAATTGCAACAAAGGAGTACTATCATTTGTAAGATATAAAATATTCTATTGTAGCAATTAATAATTAACAGAGGAAGTAGAAAATTTTGCTTCAAATAACATATATGTAGTAGAAAAATTATCAGAATATGAATTTCAGCAAATTCTAATATCGTTATCATATTACTTGTATTAAATATAGATTAATTCACTATTATGCAACGCTATGCTTGGTTCGTAGAAGTCTAAAACAAAACTCAAACCATCCTATATCTTGCTTGCTTTATTAGGCCAGGTGTATTTTACATCGTATTATGTAGTCTTATAATCCTTATCAAGTTATATCTAAATAATCTTTTTTTTTTTTTCAAAACTTACTTTATTTCATGAAATAAGTGGAAATAAGGTAAATATGACCCTACTTCCACACGTTTTTATGTAGTTGTTACATATTACGCATTTACGCCTATTATATGCTTTATGAGCCTTTCTCGGATAATACTCCTTTGTATATTGAACACACATCACTCAAATAAATGCATGCATCAATAAATGTACAAGTTCCTGTTTGCATGTGCTCCCTTGTCTTCATTCTCGCTTTAAGCTAAAAATTTTAGTGCTTGTATTATAATTTGACTCACTCATGCATATTTAATTTCTTGAATTGTATAATGTAGCATTAGTATATAAGCTAGAAGCCAAGAACAAATAAAGGTTTAAGTAAGACAAATTAGCTTTAATATTAGTTATGATAGATTAATTTATTAATTTATATGAACTAAAACTTTACTTATAAAGTCTTTGAAAACACCAATAATTTCCTTGGAAATTCACTTAATATCAACCTGCTACTTCATTAAACTAAAAATGGACCTTGCATGCAGCTTTATTAGTACATTATCACTTTAAATTATTGTACATATTATTAATATTAATAATAATATTATATTTAAATTATTGTACATATTATTAATATTAATAATAATATTATATACTTCATGTGCCTTACTTCAATATATATATTAGTGCTAGATTAAGAAATATATTGAAACAAAAATATGCGTGCCTTGCTTAGGATTGAAGAGAAAAATGGGAAAGTTATAAAGTTGATCCACTAGGCAGGTATAGAAATTCAATTCCTTGCCTTAACGTAGAGTTAACCCACTACAAATTATTCTTTGCTGCTTTCAATGCCAAATTGTATTGTACTACTATATTTGGTGCTTTGCCAAAAGAAGGTGCATAGAATCATCCAATAGGATTTTTTGAAATGCATAATTCATACGAGTATTTTTTATTACTCTGTATTATATTACTTTCTCCGTTTCTCATTAGTTAGCTATATACTCTCGATAGATCTTGCAAGTCTAGCTCATTTTTGTATAAAAGATTTATTTTGGTTGTAAGAGATGGAGTAACATGGTTTAATTGATTGTTTTTAGCTAGGTTTAATTTATATGGTTTCTTTTTTTTTTTTTAAAAAAAACCCTCTTTAATGTGGGAGTTGTTGTACATTTCCTCTATTGTGAACCATGTATGTATGTATGCATGCATGCAACAATGGAAGCTAAGAGATCACTCTATGTTAATTCAAAAATTTATAATCTTTTTGGAATATTAATTACTCTGTAATGAAATGTATGTATGACTATACTTCTGTCGGGTGGTGTACAATCCAAGTCCCATGGATACAGTAAGGAAGTAATGACATGTTTATATGTGTTCATCAACTCCATTGGTATGAAGTCTTTTAGAAAGATGTTTGAAAACAATTATGTGTGAACTAGGTCCAAAGCGAACAATATTATATTGAATTACTCATCTAATCAGAGTCAAGGTGAGCATGCGGCCCAACAACTTAAGTGAAAAGATTAGGGTCCAATACAAGTGGTATCAAAGCTAATGGTTTGGCTAGGATCGGACAAACATAGAAACCAGGCCAAATGGGTGACTTGGTACGTGCTCGAACATATGCAAATGTAGAGTGGTGTGATCGATGACATGAGTACAAATATTTGGAAATGGTGTGTTGGAAGCCCTCAGTACAAGGAATTTATCCTATATTGTACAAGTTAAGAGTGAAAGTGATCGAGTTAGAAAAGGAGAGAATCTCCATGATATTGAATGAGATTACATGCTTAATTTGTTTTCACAAGATAATTAACATTAATTTTTTTTTTTATATTATTTATTTATTTCATGGATGGCATCTTATAATCATCAACTAATGCACGTTTAGTTTTACACATGATCAATAATTTTTTCTCAAGCACATTAATCAATTAAATAAATAAAAAGTCGTACATACCTTTATATTGTTGTGTATGAAAACAATCATACTTTGTCCGAAAAGATTATAAAGTTACAAATTCATGAAAGACATGCAAAATCTCCAACTTTCTGAGCAATTGCCAATATAGTTTGCTTTTTAGAGGAAATTGGAATTCCCTTTTCATATTCCATCACATAATTCTCATTATAATCACACAACGTTGGATTTATGGTCAATGCGATCCGAAAAGCAAGAAAAAAAAAAAGGAATGAATTTGATGGAAGCTCTACACAAGTCATTATTGAACCCTTTAACCTTTTTTTTTCCTTCCTGTGTTTTCATTACTTGTAAAAGATTGCCTCTCAATGCAAAAAGAATGGCTACATATCATTTATACCTTTGGAAATTAAAGTAATTGTTGCAATTAGGGGTGTTAAAAAATCGGTCCGGACCGAAAAAATAGACCGGACCGGATCAAATTAATCGGTCTGGTCTTCAGGTTGAGAAATTCATTTTTCGGTCCGGTCCAAAACCCTATAAAAACCGGTCTTGGACCGGATCGATTTTTTACTTAAAAATATGCATAAAACCTTCAATAATGATTAAAATTATCCTCAATATGCCTAAAAAAAATTAATGAGCTTTTTATACTAATCATTCATAAAAAGACGTTATAATATTGTTTTTCCTTTATTTTTTTAGTTTTCCATAAAAAAAAAATAGTTTTCCATAAAAAAAATTAGATTTTTTCTTAATAAATCCTAAAATTGGTCCAAAATGGTTCGGTCCGGGTTTTGAACCGATTTTTTTCGGCTCGGGTCCGGTCTCAGCTTAATCGGCCCGATCTTCGGTTCTTGAAATTCTAATTTTCGGTCTGGTCCGGTCGGGTCTTAGACCGATGAACAGCCCTAGTTGCAATATTATACTTCTTTTTTTTTATTTTATTATTATTATTTTTTAACAGTGTGAAATATAATGGTTGCACTATATATGACATGTGCAAACTAGCTATATCTATTTAATCTACATAGTATGTCATTTTTAGGATAACTTTTTTAGGGGTAGGGACGGCAAATTACATAACTTGTAATTTTTAATGTCTAGCTAATTTTACTATATAAATTTGTCTTATCGTTCTTGCCGACAAGACTATCAATGAGGTGAGACTTCTTGAAGGTCAATCAAAATCAAGATCAGTATAATCCTTACATGGAGAAAAATATAAGTTGTGCGTGTAGTCAATCTTCTTTTATATGAGTATTTAGGATATGTTTTAGTAAAATAATACAGAGTATTTTTTGCACAGTCTAAATTTCTTGAAGGTCAATTAAATAAAGAAATTCCTACTACTACTAATATTAGTATTAATACATTGCTTCTACTCAATATACTGACTTTGTATTAACATTGATTTGGAAAATTAATACCTTAAATAAATAATGTATTAACATGCTTTTAGTATACTTTAGGTCATTTGTAACAACATGAAGCAATCTCTTACTAGCTTAGTAATGAAAATGTGAAATAAATCTTCCTAATTCTAGGTTTCTAGTTAGGTAGCTGTATTCATAGCTTGCTATATTAGTACTCGATCGTGTTAATTCATAATTATATTGGACCATGCAATTTGATGAATTTATTAACTACGGAGTAATAATTAAACACATACTGACAATAATAGACCTACTAATTATTTTAAAATTATAATTAAAGAATAGTATGGGATCTAGAAAGTTGTAGCAGGTGATCTACCAGATTCTAATTTAATCATATACTGTCGTACAATTATTAAATACGGAGTATTTGATTGTATTTGACGCCAAATTATAGCTGAGATCGGATTTTAGTAACGTTAATCTAATTATGGATCACATTCTTCTATTTAATCTCATCTCTTTTATTTAAGGATCTTGTAAGCATTTAAAATATTACCTAAAGTGGTATTAATTTGGAAAAGCATGACAAAATTACGCGTCGATCGGTGTAATTAATGTTAATTTTATTTTAATCTTATACTTTTAGCTAGCTTATCCAACGCCCCCGGGGCATTCGTTAGCTTTCGCCTTTTATATAATACGAGCTTATAGTTGTATGAAGAAACTTAGATCACATTCTTCTATTAAGGAATATTGCACTTCGTATTATTTAATGTATGTATCAACTGTATATATACATAATATTGTTAAACACGAAGTATATTTATCGACCATTAAAACGTGTGTATCACAAGATTCACAATTTATTAATCACATACTTTACCAAATGTGGAATAGATTTTGTAATGTGTCCCTATTTTCTTTTTCTCAATTTCTCTTATCTCCAAAAATTATCTAACATTTTATGATTTAAAAGTGATACATCTAAAAAAATGACGAAAGTATATTTTTATTTTAACCAAGACGGCCTAAAGTATAATTAATCACTTTTTTTAATTTCCTTTCTAATGTTAGAAAGATAAAAAAGAATATTATGAATGCCACCCAAATAATGATTCATGATCCACCAAAAAAAAAGGTAAAGTGGGGTTTTAATAATAGATCACGACTCACGAGCAAAAGACAGCAAATATTATTGAAATTTTTCATGAAAAAGTTGCACATAGTTGCCAATAATTCTAATATTGGACGTTATTGTCGTTTTCAGTCCATTTCTTGTAAAAAATATATTTTCCTAATTTTCAAATTATGCATAAATATAGTGCTAAGAAAATCTCTTGTTTTTTCTTTTTATACCAAAGTTTGTTCTAGGAATAATATTCCCTCCGTCTCCAAATGATAGTCCCTTATGGCCTATTTTTAATCCTAAATTGATAGTCCCATTTGCTTTTTTCAAGTACCATTAATATCAATTTTTTTATCAAAATTCTCTCCAATTGCAACAATATTTGTGCAAATTTAACTTTTCAATGTAAATTTTGTTTTTCAATGTACTTTTATTACTTTCTCTCTCTACTATTTTACATACCCAATGTAAATTTATATTTCCAATGTAATTTTACTACTTTTATTTAAGTTTCTTAATTCCCGTGATTTTTGCCCATAAGGGACTATCATTTGGGGACGGAGGTAGTAGTACTTTTAATTCAAAGTGGTCCATTAAAATCTAATAGAATGAGAAACTTTTAAAATTACCACATAATTAAGGTGTCTTTTACCTAAAGTGCTAATGGAGTATACTCTTTTTAATTGTTTCCAAGAAAATTTGTTTTTTCACTCCCATGCTTTTTAATGGGTGGGTACCATGTACCAATGCATGTTTAAACGTTAACATAATTATCACTTTGCCCTCAATAGTAGCGAGTTAAAGAGATTTACCCTACCTAATGTAAAAAGTTTATAAAAAAAATTGTTGAGTAGGTCGATATAAAATTTAAAACTTTGTAATAAAAAGAAAATGTAAATTTATAAATTCCTCAAAGGGTGTATTTTTTTTTTTTTTTTTTTTAATTCTTATTGTTTGTTCTTATCTTCCGTATTTAAAACATTTTTAATGAAAAGTGTTAGAACATGCTTTAATTTGATGTGTTTGCCTCCTACATTTTTCTTATTATTAGAAGCTAAGGTTTAATAAAAGTCAGGTAAAATCTAATTTTATCCGTATTTTAAGGAATATAAACGTGGTATCATCATTTTACATGTTGTACCTAAAATATAATATAATAACTAATTCTTATACTAGTATGACTATTAATTATGATCAAACGTTAATTCCCCTAAAATGACATCAAGTAGAACTAATAAAGTAGTTAACTCATGTCGTCCATTGGTTAGTGGAGCATACATTTTCAATGTGGCTCCTACTCTATGAGAGTTTTTAGTTGATCATGATTGATGATTGGATGTAATGACCTTTTCTCATGTTGTAATTAGGAAAGTCAATAAAAAGACACATACAAATATACAATGGCCCATCTCAATCTAATTAAACGCTCTACAAATGAGTGTGTCCATCACTAGAATTATTACTTGTACTCCCTTTATCTTATTTAGGTGTTTCACTATGATTATTTATGCTATTTATAATATTCATTGTGATCATAATTTTCTAATATGTAGAAAATCAAAATGATAGTATAAGATAATATATTAATATGTAATGTAATTGAATTTATCTCAATATATGTTTTTCAAAATATTTTTTTTGAAAATTAATAGTTCATTACAAATTCTTAAAATAGACCTGGTTCACACTAATTTATTGTGGACCACCAATATTAGAGATAATATAATTGTTTTATTAATAAAAAAAAGGTCATTATATTAAAATAAAGGCTATTATGTTGAAATAAAAATTAGTGTGACATTATAAAAACTATAAGAGGTTAATTTTTTAAATGAAATTTTTAATATAATGGTCCATATGAATAATAAAGATCACTGTGTTAATTAGGTCACTATTCAACATAATGTTGTACTTTATGTTCATAATAACATTAAAGGTCACACAAGTTTTAAAAAAGGTTACTATGTTAAAAATAAGGCTACTATATTAAAATTAGGGGTCACTATGTTGAATATAATGCCAGTTACGTGTGTATAAACCTTAGGTCCACAATAATATTATTGTGGACTAGGTCCATACAAGATTTTATGATAATTCATACCCTAAAAACCAAAATGAATATCACGTTATAATAACATGGAGTGTTAATAAAATTTAATTGTCTTACAATATCACTAGCTAATTATTACCACTAGATTCTTTATATTTTCAACTATTATTTGTTAAATTGAAGGATCATAGATGATGATTTCCAATACATAGATAAGTCGAAAAAAATGAGGGGCCTAACTTATTTAATCCCTCAAAAGCTTTGTCCCAATGTTGTGAGTTGTGACACCATCTCCACATGAAAATTTATTGACACTTAGCATGGTTTGAGCCTACCAAATTTTCACCGACAACCTATAAATTCATGCTCCATTGCACACATATATATTTGTAGGTTTCCAGGTTCTTTGCTTGATTGACAAATTAGGAACAATGACCTAAAATCACAATGTCCTAAACTCGTATTTGTCTATTTAAAGAAAGAGGCACTTAAGGGAGCACTCTTAATCTAGTTTGTTTTTAGTTTTTAATTTTATTTTTATTTTTTTTTTTAATATTATTTAGGATATGCACAATATTAGGGATTTAGGACTTGTTCTGTTCAGCTTCATTTTATTTCAGTTCAGCTCCAATCAGTTCAGTTTCTAATTTTCTTCTTTCATAAACAATTCAGCTCAGTTCAATTCAGCTCCAATCTGTTCAGTTCAGTTCAGCTAATCAGAACAGACCCTTAGAGTTGCATATATTTGTAAGAGGCCTGAAATAAAAGTATAGGCTAAATTAAATATTAGGTAAAAATTGACATGATTTTTCATAAATTTTCAAAACAATATGGATTACTAATTCAACAAATGTGTTATATGCCTATTTTAGTGAAGTGTAGTGTAGTGTAATTGAATATTTTTTTTATATTTTTTTTTCTAATTTAAGTAAACAAATGGAACAACATTATTGGATTCAATTTAACTACATTCTTGATTTTTATGTTGCATTGAACCATAAATAATCATCTACTTGCATGAAAGTAATTAATCAAAAATATTTAATTGTTTTCATATTTCAAATCATTATTTCATTTCACGTATTAATAATCACGTTGTTAACACAACATTATTGTTATTCTCAATGCTAGAATCATTAACAACTTTTTTCCGATTTTTTTCTAAATATGTAATATAAAATTCCTACCATTATATTTGTGACTAGTGCTTCTTAAATCATCTTATGTCCATCACAAATTTCACAAGATAACTGAATTTGGTTTTACTCCTAAGAATATGATTAATAGTCATATATTTTAACGACCACACAACATAAACTTCATATTACTTGGTATTGCAACATAAACTCAATAGTCAAAATTTCAACAAAGACAATGACTAATTATAATTATAATTAATTTAGTTAAAAGAAGAAATCAAATAATTTGACCACATTTCACCCTAGTCAAGAACTACCCTACATAACATAACAACCCCATTTCCCAACTCCCACTTATTCCTCCTGATTTTGATGCCGACAAAATACAAAGTCATTAAAATCCTCAAATATCCTAAAAAACCCAACTTAGTACTAATACTAAAATAATTAACTTACTGTAATTAATTATCTTCAAAAAAAAAAAAACAAATTCAATTTAATTACAATAATAAAATATTACTAAATCTCCAACTAATCAATCACTCACTCACTCTGTCACTCACACTCTTCAATTCCCTCCTTCAATTCAATTCATATTCATTTACTCCTCTCTCCCCTAACCAAAGCTTCGAATCTCTCTCCTTTCTTTCTCTCTCCTCCTTTAATGGCGATCAAACTCACCCGCCTTCACTTTCTCTCTCTACCCTTTTCTTCCTTCTCTCTCCTCCTTCTTCATCTTTCAACATCTTCTTCTTTTTCTACAATGTAATGTAATCATCACTCTGCATTTATTCCTCCTCTGAAATCTTAATTTGTTGCTCAATTTAATAAAAATGGCGAAAATTTATATCTTTTCTTCTTTCTACATCTTTATTTTGTTCTCTGTTTCATTGGGTTTTGTCCAAGCTAATACTGATGCCAATGACGGTAAGAATTTCATCTTTTTTTTACGAGTAGCTAATTTTTTTTGATCTTATCATCTTATGTGGTTAATTTCATAATTTTTTGGTTTATTTCAAGTATTTTTTGCATCTGGGTATGTTAAAGTTTGAGTCTTTTTGCAATTTTAGTCTCAAAAATTTTTAAAAAAAAAATTCTGGAAAATTGCACATTATCATGATTCATAAAAAATGAACAGTTTTTCTGGGTTTATTACTACGGAGTAATTTGATTTTCTTGAAGTGGGTCCAGATTATTTGTTTTGTGTTGTTGTTACTTTGAGTTTCTGAAATTTGTAACTAATGTGGCCAAAAATTAACCTTTGATAAGGTTAAAAAGTAGAAGAGAATAATAAGAAGGGGGGACCTTTTTTGAAGGATAGTATTAATTTTATTTTGGATTATTTAGAAGTTTTTAGTTGGGAACCTTTTTAAGGAAAAATGTTGCATGTTGTTGTACAATCTAATTTCAGTGCTAATTTCAGTGTGCTTAGTTATTTTGTTGTTAGTTGTTACTATATTTTAAAATTTGATTGATTTTATGAGTTTTTGTGTGATTGTTTCATGACTAGTTGTTGAGGGTTATGATTGTGTATACAATTGGACCTCACTAGACCCTTGGCCATGATGGATTGATGGGTATTGGTGGTGGATTTTTTGTGGGGTTTTATACACATGTTCAAACTGTACTAGTTTATGAGCTTTTAGGGTTTGGTTGCGTACATCTGAACCTCTCTATGCCTCGTCCTTAGGGAAACTATTCCGGGTTGTCGTCTTTGTGAAGATTATTGAAGGGGAGAAAGGAAACTGAATTCCTTTCTTCCCTTAATTATTGTACTTTTTCAGGAGCTAAAGGCAGCTTTTTTTACGCAAACAATTAATTTTTTGGTTTAGTAGAATATAGAGTAACGTTTTTATGGTTTTCAGCTCAAGCACTTCAAGTTTTGTATGGTGCATTGAATAATCCTTCTCAGTTGACGGGATGGAAAACGAGTGGCGGTGATCCATGTGGAGAGTCTTGGAAAGGGGTTAAGTGTGATGGTTCGGCTGTTGTTTCCTTGTATGGTTCTACAATTCTACTCATGGTGTGCTTTTTAAGTGGTAATGCATTGTTTAATGGTTTTATTCTTGTGCATTCATGTAACTTAATGAGCCTATGGCACCATTGTTGTTGGGTTGACAGGGATATTTCCGGTTTAGGAGTAGGCGGAACCATGGGATATTTGCTTTCAAACCTTGCCTCATTGAAGACATTGTGAGAAAGCTTTTTGCATGATTCTTTACTCTTATTTGTCAATGCTGAACAATTATTGATAGTTTAATCTTGTTGGCAGGGATATGAGTAATAATAATATTCACGATCCTATCCCATTTTCAATGCCACCAAATCTAACATCCTTGTAAGATTTTAGTTGTGTATGTGTATATGACACTCTTTTCGTTTGAGAAAAGATTAATCGAATCATCATCAGTTGTAACCTATGGTTCTTTGTTGTGCAGAAATCTAGCACACAATAATCTGAGTGGAAGCCTTCCATACTCCATTGTGAACATGGTTTCACTTTCTTATTTGTAAGCAACTCCTCTTACTTTTCATAACGTGTTCTGTCATATTGTGGTTCTCTTACTAGTCTGCTACCTGTTAATCCACACTATTGCAGGAATGTTAGCCGTAATTCACTGTCCCAGCCAATTGCAGATGTGTTTGCTAATCATACTGCCCTTGCAACCTTGTAAGACTACTAAAGTCGCACAGTTATTGTCGGTATTCTGTAATACCATTTCTTTTTCAAAAATTTATCTAGTTGAGTTGCTTTTTAAGCATTACAATATGTTTACTGTTCAGAAAGAATTACCTGTTGATTTGCAATGTAATGCAGAGATCTGTCATACAATAATTTCTCTGGAGATATCCCAGCTTCTTTTAGTGCCTTGTCTAATCTTTCAACACTGTGAGTTCTTGCTAAAGCCATTTCTTTCAGCCATTCCACTTATTAATTTATTTGTTGATCAGACATCTCATAGTATCCTGTTAATACTGCAGTGAGCTTCAAAACAATCAGTTAACTGGTTCTCTTGATATTCTTGTTCCTCTGCCTTTGGATAATCTGTAAGTTTTTCCCTCAAATTTTCTTTTCGGATGCCTGTGGTTATGAATTATGATTATTGTACAGAGAAAGTTACAAGTTTTTTTAATTGATCACGGTGTTGAACAGAAATGTTGCAAACAACCACTTCACTGGTTGGGTACCACAAGAGCTCAAGTCATTACCCAACTTTATGTAAGTTGTAGTTCTCATTTTGTTTTTATTACTGTTTCTGTGGATTATCATCCTAAACTTGGCTGTCTTTGTACAGTTATAATGGTAACTCATTTGATAATGGCCCAGCTCCTCCACCGCCACCATACACTCCACCTCCTCCTGGAACACCTTCTAAGCGAAGGCACAGAAATTCAGGAGGTACTTCTCAGTCGCCTGAGAGTCCTGATAGCCAGGCCTCCCATGGAAAGAAAAAATCTTCGCATGTTGGAACTGTCATCGGGGTAGTATTAGGTGTTGTTTTCTTGCTATTATTCGGCATCCTGCTTGCTCTTCTCTTCTGCAAGCGAAAAAGGAGAAAGAAAGATGATGGTGGTCGAATGTCTGTACGAGGTGCCTCTAATGGCAGTGAAAAAGGTAGAAAACCTTCAATGTCTGTTAACCTTAATAACTCTTTTGATCACAAATATGAAAACATAAATATTTTGGTTAATGAGTCCATATCAGTCACAGGCTCGTCCTTTTTCTTGGCTACAGTTTTATTCAGCATTCATTAATCATTAGTGATTTCTCTTGGATAAATCTGCAACTTTGCATGCTATCTTATAAATTAGTATCTAGACAATATAGTGTGGTGAAAGAGTCTGAAACACGTGCTCATACTGCTCAACTGCTATTTCTTTCTTTTGGTAGTCTTTTTCCATGCTGAACAGACTTGCCATTGCTTCTTCTATTAATTATTTTCTAGCTTAGCTCATGAAGTACTATTGGATCAACCATTGATATTTAGAATTTTGATGTACTTATTTTCATGATTTGAAATTTAAAGTTCTTTGGTCAATATCACGTAGTGCTTGGATTCTCCTTTATTTGTTGTAATTGTGCTGTTGACTTGAGTTTTCAGTTAATACAGAGATGCAAGAACAGAGGGTCACAAGCACGGCTGCAGTTGTTGATCTGAAGCCCCCACCAACCGAAAATTCGGTGGTTGAGAAAATGCATGGGAAAAATGGATCTTTGAGACGAGCAAAATCCCCTATTACGGCTACTTCATATACAGTTGCTTCTCTTCAACTTGCTACTAACAGCTTTAGTCAAGAAAATATTATTGGTGAAGGCTCACTTGGTCGGGTTTATAGAGCAGAATTTTCTAATGGCAAGGTATGTTTTAGAACATCGTGTTTTGGTTTTGAAGTAGTAATTGATAAGAAATCAACTAGTCAAGCAATATTAGCCTATGTTTAGCTACTGCCTTTTCAAATTTGTGGTGGCTGAAATCCTCATTATGGTTATGGTTAAGTAAACTCTGCGCCATGTCCACCCTAGTCTCACATATCCCCATAGGTGCTCTCGGAAGTTATTGCTTTAAGTATCAAAATTCTAATCACTAGATTTCTGCCTAAGTAGAAGCTTCATATGCAGTGACATCCTCATTTCAGCATTTCCATCTCATATTGCTGCTTGCATATTAGTGTCCAGATTAATTGTTTTACACAAAACATTCATTAGTGAGCATGGAGACTATGGACCTGGCTTGTAATTTATGTGCCCGTATTCCTTCTATTTACATTTAAGTTGTGTGCTAGTTCAGGTCTTGGCTGTTAAGAAGATTGATAATTCAGCATTATCCTTGCAAGAGGAGGATAATTTTCTTGAAGCTGTGTCAAATATGTCGCGCCTCAGACACCCGAACATTGTCTCACTTGTAGGATACTGCACAGAACATGGGCAGCGTCTTTTAGTGAATGAATACATTGGGAGCGGGAGTCTGCATGATATGCTACACTTCTCTGATGATGGAAGCAAGAGATTGACATGGAATGCACGAGTCCGAGTTTCACTTGGAACAGCCAGAGCTCTAGAGTAAGCTATATTGCATTAACTTTGTACAAACTCAACGTTGTTCCTATTTGTTAATTATTTTGTACTGAAGACCTTGATCTTCTATAGGTACTTGCATGAAGTCTGTTTGCCATCTGTTGTACATCGAAATTTCAAGTCAGCAAATATTCTTCTTGACGAAGAGTTCAACCCTCATTTGTCAGATTGTGGACTGGCTGCTTTGAATCCAAACACAGAGAGACAGGTACATAATTAAGACTAAAAAAGCTCTGTTGTCTCAATAGTAACTATGATAGGCATAACCTTTCCTTTTGACTTCTTTAATGGTGTGGAAAATTTAATTATCTGTGGTGTGATAAATAATAAGCAATCACGTAGTATTCTCATGGTTTAATCATCATCAGTCTCAAATATTTCAGTGGATGTTGTCATGTTGTTGCGTTCAAGTATCATACCTGAGCAAAATTGACTCCCACTAACAGATGTTAGTGCACACTTTTTGGATCCATTTTTACCAATGATGTATTGAGTTCTTCTGATTATAGAGCATGGATTTGAAACCCTATATCAAAAATTTATCATTTCTTTTAAAATTCAATGTTGATTATCAATATATTTACTTGAAACATGACATTTTAGATCAGTGAATGTTTAGAGTAAAAGAAAATCTGGTATATATTACTAAGGAATCTAATATATTTGCTGGTACACCCCCAAAACAGGTGTCAACCCAAATGGTAGGTTCGTTTGGTTACAGTGCTCCAGAGTTTGCTTTATCTGGAATATACACGACAAAAAGTGATGTATATAGCTTTGGGGTGGTGATGTTGGAGCTTTTGACAGGGCGTAAGCCTTTAGATAGGTGCAATCTTCCTCCGCTTGATTTCTTGTTGTTTCATAGTTCATTTATGTTAGCTTGCTCTTTTTTCTTAAGAATATCCTGTCCTTTTCAGTTCTAGACCAAGGTCCGAACAATCACTTGTAAGATGGGCTACACCACAACTGCATGATATAGACGCTCTAGCCAAAATGGTCGATCCCACTCTTAATGGCATGTATCCTGCAAAATCCTTATCTCGGTTTGCTGACATCATTGCTCTCTGTGTTCAGGTAACATCTTTTGACTTTCTTTGCTGAATATAGATGGTGTACGAGCATCATAAGTAGCCAAAGCATAAAATTGCAAATATATACTAGCGTCTTAAACCATTTAATAGGATTTTTTTTCTCTATTGGAAGGACTATTGCAACCTCTTACTCGGTAATTTGTTTATGGAGTATATGTTAGTCTCTTAATGAGCTGAAACTTTGGGTTTGTTTACCTTCACCTTGAGCCAAACATGGTAGGATTCTGCTCCTATTCAGACTTTGAACATGACTGTGATCATCTGATTTGACATGTTATCTTTCTGTGTTGACAATATATGTCATGCATTATATGATACACGAAGTATTCTACTCCGTACAACTTATCCATGAACAGTTTAATTTTATCTTCTTGATTTTATAACCTAGAAGGTAGTTCAACCATTTCAGAGGGGCCTGGTCAACAAAAATCCAATATTTGTGACAAAATTTAATACTCCGTATATATATAGGACATACATTGGGCTGTTTGGGGTTTTAGTGACTAGATAGAAGAGTATTTTTCAGAAGATGAAAGGCCCTGGATATCGGATAATATCACCTTAGAGGTGGATTTATTGTGCCTCAGTTGTTTAACTTTGACAAGGATATATTGTTCGTGTGCTACAGCCTACAATAGTCTTTTTAGTTATTGTACGGAATAATTGTGACATGATCATAACTCATAACCGTTCTTCTATCATGCAAATCTTGTAAAATTAAGCTTACATCAAAACCATCTGTTTCTCTTTATAGCCTGAGCCAGAGTTTCGACCACCAATGTCAGAAGTAGTACAAGCATTAGTCCGGTTGGTGCAGAGGGCAGGTGTTGCAAAAAGGCGATCCAGTGATGAATCAGGTTTTGGGTTCAGGACGCCAGATCATGAGGCAATCGACATGTCATTTTAAAAAGTCCGGAAAATGAGATTAATCGGCACCAATTTTGTTTTGAAGTCCTAACTGAGTTGTATTACCGCTTCTACCTGTGGTGCTCGAAGCCTTGGGGGAAGACATGGAGAGTGCGAGAGTTGATCATAATCGGAGTCTATAGAATCTGTAATTAGTCTCTAAGCATGTAACAGAACTTGTCCTGGGTACATATATTATTTCACTGGCAATGTAATTAATTTTTTTCATCCAATAGAAATACTGAGTGTAAAGTCAGAACTTTTGCCGTCTACTGTTTTGGAAACACTTCACCTGTTTCCATGGATCTATACACCTTATTACTCCGAGCTGCAAATATGAGCTGCATTTCTGATACCTATGTTGCTGATTTCCTGGTGTACTCCCATCTCGAAGATATTTTATATATTCTAGGTCAACTATCCACTTTACTCCTTGGTCTCAACTTCTTGAAACCATCCTAACTTTCAACTACGAGTAGATCAGCATAAAAATGTACCTCACATCACATAAAAGTTACCCCTTTACGATGTTTTATGTTGAAGTGATTCTCATTACTCGACAATGAAAATGATTATTGATGATGTAATATAATTATAACCTACTTTGATGTCCTTTTCTTAAGTCAGATAACCCCATTCGAGAGATGAACTTAATTATTGAATCTCAGATGTTTTTCTTACAAAAATAAAATCAATGCGTATTTAAGGTTATGCATCATAAAATGTTTCTATACATAACCAAGAATACGCATTGATCATCCTTCTTCTCGCTCTTGAATACAGGAGCTGTGGCATAAGAGGCAGCCAAAGAGGCCAGAGACAAAGGGTTGGCAATCAAGCAAAGTGGGAGTATGATATTGTATTAGTACAGGCTGGTCACATGGTATACCTTTGTAAACAAACATGTAACATGAGAATACAGAGTATATTGCTCAACATAATATAGGGTTGTTACTATTCACATGCCATGCATTTTCATGATATAATTCTCTTAAATTCTATTTCTCTTTTTTTTCTTACCCTTTTTAGAAAGATGCTGAAGAGCATTGAAGCCTTACCATTAAAAAACATGAAATTGCTGGTGTTATAATGAGGCCAACATGAAAAACATATCAAAAGAAGCAACAAAATTAGAATGCACAATCAAACAAGTAACATATGGAATTAAAGTGCTAACACAAAATTTTAAAAGGAACTCAAAGTCTATTCTGATTGACTGAAATGAGCTGAACTGAACTGAATATTTTATGAAAGAAAGAAATTATGAACTGAACTGAAATAATCTGAATACAACAGACCATTACTTTTTTTTTTCTTTTTTTTTTGGAAGATGTAATTTTATTACTAATTTCTCTCATGATTAAACATGGCCAAAAAATATGATAATGATGAATTACTTACCACCCGTACAATTTTAATCTTCTTTCCACGCAATCAATTTGATTTTCTTGTAACTATAACGGTCAAAAGTTTTGCTTAAATCACATTCAAAATAATAATTTTATGGATTTATTTTTTCCATGTTCGTCCACAAAATTTGTCCCTTTTTTTTTTTTTTTTTTTTTTTTTTTTGCTAATACTTCGTATTATTCCTGCAAAAAAAAAAAAAAAAACTTCGTATTATGGAGTATTTTTTCCATGTCCGTCCACAAAATTTGTCCCTTATTTTTTTTTTTTTTTTTTTTTCTTGCTTGCTAAGAATCTTACATTGAGAAATTTTTCTAAAAAAATTAAAAATTCATTTGCCAAAATAAACTGTTTTTTTTAAAAAAAATTAAAAATAAAAATACAATTATCTTGTAATAATAATGTAATTAGTCAAATATAGTCATAATAATATTCTTACTAAAAGACGCAAGTCATTCTCCTCCCTCCAATTTCTCCCTACTTTCTCCATCAAAGTTCCACCCTTTCAACCATTGCTTCAATCTTTCCTCAAATTAATTCTTCCCTAAATTAGTAAACCCTCCATTAATTAATTTCTTTAAGCTCCCCTTTTCCCATTTTCTTTCTCCTCACAAAATTCAAGCTCAAAACAATGAATTTGAGCTCCATTAATGGCGTTTCGAAGAATTTCTCTGATTCAGATCAATCCTTGGATACACCCACTTACCACTCCAAAAAACGGGGCTCAAAGAAACGGGTAATTAGGGTTTCACCTTGGAAACGTTTCAAGGGATTGGGATTTTTGATTGGATTATTGGGTTTGTTCTTTCTTGTCAATTGGTGGATGCTTTCCCGCCTAAATCATTCTGGGTTTGTTCCCAAAATTAGTTCTCCCTTCAAAAAATCCAAGTCTCCCGTGGTTATTAAGGTATAAATCTAATTGAATTATATAATTATTTCTATTTTTGATGGATGGTATGTTGTTTAATTGCCAATAGTAAAGGAAGCACGACCTGGTTCGAATCTGGATTAGTCGGAGTCTAGTAGGTTTTGTATTAACGGGCCAGGTATCGGCCTAAGTTAAAAGATCTTGTGATCATCTAGGGAAAAAATGGAAATTTGGAGGGAAAGTGTCAATTTTTATTCATTTTTGCTTTTAAGGGAATTTAGCTTTGAATTTATTTTCAATTTGCATTGACCTAATATTGTATGCCTTTTCTGTACAAGTAGCCTTGATTTATTTAATCTTCTTTAAATTCGCGGTTTGTTTAGTGGCTGCAATAATGGATGATCACAGAACAATATTAATTCTTTGTTCATTGTTGGTATAGACTAGTCTGACAACTGCTTGAGCCATTTTGAAGGCAATTTATATATATATATACTGATTTTTGTCACTGAATGCAGGAAGACCTGAGAAAGATAATTAAAGTGAATAAGCCTCAAAAGACACCATTTGGAAGGTTGTTGAAGTTAGCTGCCCATGCATTAGCAGAGGTATGCCTTCTTTCTTGCGTTGACCGCTTAGTTAAGTGTTTGTATCTATTTGAGTACGTGCATTTTCTATCCAGTCTTTTAGTCTGTTAAAAGTTCACATCTTTCACAATTTGTAGGGACAGAATAAGCCGGAACCGAAAGGGCTGTGGGAAGAGCCTTACGATCGTGCTTCCAACTGGAAGCCCTGTTCTGAGGAGCGTGATTGGGAACCTAGTGGTAAGTAATACCTTTCATGGTCCTATGTACCCTATTGTTTTTCACCCTTAATTCTTTGTATTGACACTGCTTTTGCTGTGTCTATTCACCAGAAGGAAACAATGGATACATAATGGTTACTGCTAATGGTGGGCTGAACCAGCAGAGAGTTGCAGTAAGCAATCTTTCTCCCTTGTTTTTCTAAAGAAATTAAGCAACTGTGGGTGAGCTACTCATGATTATAGTAAGGGTTCTGAGTAGTATGCTACTCTACTTTTATGACAACAGGTATGCAATGCTGTAGCTGTTGCACGATTACTTAATGCAACTCTCGTCCTTCCAAAATTTATGTTCAGTAGTGTTTGGAGAGATGCGAGGTATCATCCTGAATCCTTCGACAGCTTAATTCTTTTTCCATCAATCACTTTGTATCAATAATTCAGTTAATGTGTGTGGTTTTCCCCCTACTTTAATGTTTTTCTTTTCATTGTCATGCTCAAATTGTCAACTGGTTTTTTATTTGCTTGGGGAGCTTCTTCTTCTTCTTTTTTATTTTTTTATTTTTTTTTCCCTTTCAAATCTAATGCGTTATTTATGATGCCTTTGGAGTTAGTTGTTTGGCGAATGTAGTGACCTTAACTGTGGGCTGATGGTTTCTACAGCTGTAAAATGTCAAAGATATCTGAAGTATTTCTGTACTGTTCTTCTAGAGAGTTTGCTATTTGCTTGATTATCGGATAGCACATTTAATTTGCTTAAACTGTTTTTGTTCTTGTGTTCCTAGACTTGTCCTGCTTTCGGCAGATGCTCTTGTCTATGTGTGGTTGTGTATTGCATCTTGCATGCCGTTGAATTGTTCTCTTGGATTATTTTGTTTAAAACTTGATAAGGGTAGACTGCTTTTTGTAAACTTGTTATTTACTTGTGATCATTCGTAACAATGTAGTGACTAAATGCATGTTTTCAAGCATTTTAGTGCTTTGAATGGAAGAGTGACTATCATATTCCGTAATTCTTAGTCAATTCGGCGATATCTACCAGGAGGAGCATTTTATCAACTACTTGAAACCTGATATCCGGATAGTGAAGGAACTTCCTGAAGAACTGCAGTCTCTAGATCTAGATGCAATTGACAGTGTGGTCAGTTTTCCCGAACTAATAAAGAATTATTTGTAGCAAATTTGGGTTCAGCTTCTTTGTCTTGCATCTGCTCTGACTAGAAAGCTTCTTCAGGTGACTGATGAAGACATCATGAAGGAGGCCAAGCCAAGCTTTTACCGCAAAAATATCCTTCCTCTCTTATTAAGAAACAGAATCCTCCATTTTCTTGGATTTGGAAACCGCTTGGCATTCGATCCAGTTCCATCTCAGCTTCAGGTAAATTGTTTGAGAATGAGGTTCCTTTACTCCTTTAGAGCATCTATGATCTATAATCTACCTTTTCTTTTCATTATGTATTTTTGCTTCAACTGTTATGCTTCCTGATTGAGGATTACATTCAGAGACTCCGATGCAGATGTAACTTCTATGCACTGCAATTTGTCCCAAAGATTCAAGAAGGTGGTGCGTTGATTCTTCAAAGAATAAGGCAAAACTCTTCTCATGCTGGACTATTGGATAGTTATCTTGTGGGCCCATATGCAAAGAAAGTGGTGAAAGGAAAAAAAGGTCATTCTGTGAAAGGCCCAAAGTACCTAGCTTTGCACCTGAGATTTGAAATTGACATGGTGGCTCATTCACTTTGTAAGTTTGGTGGGGGTGAAGAAGAGAGGAAGGAGTTGGAAGCATATCGCCAGATCCATTTCCCTGCATTAACACGTCTTGAGAAGAATGACAAGTATGTGCTATGATTGTGTTTGTTATTCCCTAGCAAGTTTCCATTTAACTAGTATGAGCCAAACACGTTGTTGTGTTTTTCCCTTGATATCTTGGTTCTTCTTTGTCACAAGCTACCTATAAGTTAGGCCTTACCTAAGTTTCCTAACTTAGAATTTACAGATAGAGTCTCTTGACTCTCTTCCCTTTTAATTTATGCTGGACTCATTACATCAAACCTTTTTTTTGGGTGAAGGCTTGGGTTGTAATAGGGATAAGAGGCAGAAGGAATATCTGATAGGGGCACTTCATAATCCTTTTTTGTCTTCTGAGTTGAGTATACTGATTAATATCTCCAGATATATCCTCAGCTGGTCTCTAGTCAGTGATGGCAATTTTGTATTGTTATCAATTTCTTAGTGATTTCCAATTTTAATTTTAAAAATTGTATTGCAGGTTACCTACTCCTGATGAACTAAGGTCAGAGGGTCTTTGCCCATTAACACCTGAAGAAGCAGTACTTATGCTTGCTGCTCTGGGTTTCAACCGTAAGACACATATATTTCTGGCTGGTGCTCAAATTTATGGAGGACAATCAAGGCTGGCTTCCTTAACTAGCTTGTATCCTCATTTGGTTACTAAAGAAAATTTGCTTTCACCATCTGAACTCGAACCATTTAAGAACTATTCGTCTCAGGTAATTGCAGTACAAAATCTTACCGTTTCGTAACTTTAGCAAATCTTTGTGAGTAAACAGTGGCCTGATATTTGGTTACGCAATGAGTGTGATTGGTCCCTTTCATATATCACTTCAGTCATCTAGTCTTGATTTAAAATTGGGAAGCTCTCATTGGTAGCCCTTTATTTGTGGACATAAGTTTTGGTAGCAGGAAAAAAATAAAAAAAAATAAATGAATAAAAAAAAAATCATGAAATGGCCTTATGTTTTTGGCCGGTGTCAATATGTCATCCATCCATGGCACCAACCAGGCCATTTCTCATAAAATTTAGTTGGATAAGTTAACCACTGTTATGTTTAAAATCTTCTAAATGGTTTGGTTCCAATGTGTTATATACAGTAATTGTTTTGTTCATTGGTTTGCTAAATTATGATGATCTTATTGTTTTCCCTCCTTTCTTAGCTGGCAGCACTGGACTTTATAGGTTGCACAGCATCCTCAGCCTTCGCCATGACAGATTCTGGGAGTCAGCTGTCAGCTCTAGTGTCTGGTTTTCGCATGTATTATGGGGGAGGACAAATGCCAACAATAAGGCCTAACAAACGAAGACTTGCAGACATTTTCTTGAAAAATAATACAATAGAATGGAAGGTTTTTGAGCAGAGAGTGAGGAAAGCAGTGAGACAAACTAAACAAGTTCACCGACGGCCAACAGCGAGAAGTATATATAGGCATCCTCGTTGCAAAGAGTGTATGTGCTTGTTGGAGTAGAGTGTTGTAATAGCAAACATAGAATAGTTGTTGTATATTGGTGTTTTGTCAGGTTATATTATCCACCATTTTTTATGCATAGGTTGTGATTGACAAGTTTCTCTGATTTTTTCTACCCATTAAAGGGAAATTACATAGTACAAACTGATGGCTTCCACTTTGGCAAGCAACGGGTTTTTATTGTATTGAGTTGTAGTCTTGTAGTGTTGTTCCAATTCTTGTACGATACACTAATACAGAATTTTGTAATGCCAATGCTATTTTTTTTTTTATTGCTGCGTCTCAACATATTTCTATTCTCTTTGCTCTCCTGCTTAATTTTGATGATGACAGTTTCAGCCTTTGGTGAAACCCTCGAAGAATCCATTTCTCAGATATCTGTGCAGACTGCAATACTGCATTACAGGTAAACACCCCCTCCACCCTATCTGAAATTCCATCTATTCTATTTCTACTCGACATTTTTACACTGCTGTTGACTAAAATAATTACTCCCTGCATCCCACATTATTTTGCACCTTTGTCTTTGGCACAAGATTATGAATTGGGGTTGGAATATTGGTAGAGAAGCAAGAGATTATTACTTGAAAAGTCGAGTGTGCATTTAATTTGGGACTCCAAAAAAATGCAAGTTTACAAAACAAAATGGGACTAAGGCAAAAGTATCATGAATCAGGTACAGTGCCTCTAAAAACAGAGCTTTGCTATATTGGTATCAACTACTTTCAGTAAAGAATCAGGACTATAACTTGACCCTCAGCTATTGAGGCATGTCACAATTAACCATGCATACTTCTAATTATACATTTTTTTGTATGAACTGAAGTTGTTCTAAATTCTAATAGCTCATTTTGACCATCAGTAAAACTATAGTTGCTTATAGGTATCGATCTCTTATGATACTGAAACAGGTAAAACTGACAAGGGCATCCTCACAATGTGATCCAAGCTTCCTGTTAGAACAATCTCTCCAAAGCTGAAGTCCTTCTTTGCCTGGGTAACACTTAGCTTTATATCCAAATCTCGGGTCTCTGTAGGAGCAATGGTGAACCAAGTTGGAGATACATCAACTTTGACCCCATTTGGTGGAAGCACAGCACACAGGTATGTTTCTTGTTTGCTTCCCACGTTCATCACAATCCGCCTAACTATTTTAGATCCAACAAGAGATGTTATTGTCACTGATGGTAGGTTCAAGTCCGCTGGATGCGCGAGTGGATGGTTGCATGAGCCACCTGTTGCAGCTTCAACCTCTGTTTTGTTGACGTTAGGCAAAGAGCACAGGAAAGCTACATATTCTCCTTCTCCTGAACAGCAAGTAAACATCTTCCTACTTAACATGGGGTTAACAGCTCAGTCTAAGAATTAATTTTCAGGAATGCACAACTTTTCTAGCACTAGTAAAAACTTTAGATTGTACAGATATTAATTTCATAAACCCTCTTTCTAAATTAAAACAAGAAATATGTGGTAGAAAATTTGTGGATCATAGATTCATAGTTTTTTCATAAAAGTGTTCCTATTTCTTCCCATATTCTGGTTTTATGACAACTTACTTGGGATGAATGTTAAACCAGGATCTACTGCTCTTGCCGGATTCACCAATCCACCACCTATGTCAAAGGGAGTAGAAGGATTGAAGCTACCAAGATCATATCCTTCAGAGGGTATTACTTCTCTAGAATTGTCGTATTTAGTGGCTGTTGTGGAGATTGCTGATGCAATCATGGGCGGAGTCCATGAAGGGTTATGTTGCTTGATCAATGCAGCTATTCCTGCAATATGAGGTGCTGCCATACTAGTTCCAGATGTCAAAGCAAAATCGTGCCCTGTGATTAGATACTTATTTCTTATTACTTGGATTTAAAAAAAAATCAAAATTGTGCAATCCTTGCTTATACTCCCTCTATCCTTTTAAGAAGTATACATAAGCATTTTGCATGGGACTAGAGAGAGCGAAAAGGGGAAATAAGTGGGAAGGTGGGTGTGGAGCCTAACTATAGAGAAGAAATAGAGGAAAAACTTTCAATGAACGGAATGTATACTTAAATTTGGGACATCCAAATACGGTTATGTATACTTGGAAGGATGGAGGGAGAACCGGAGTATAATATTTTCTGCATGAAATCATGAAAAATTCTTGTTTTTACTTACCTTCAAATATGGGCTCTGAGACACTTAGAGGGCTCCAAGCTGCCCATATCTGATGTCCAGGAGCCACGAAATCAGGCTTGAGAACATCTGCGGGGTTTCTATGGCTATCAATAATATCAGGTCCCCTAGAAGAGAATCTGCTTATAGCAGGCGCTTGTCTGTCAAAAAAAGCGATTCTCCCTTCACCTATGGAGGCTCTCCCCCTATATTTTACTACACATCCTTGGGCAGTTCTCTTTGTTTCCTCTTCGTAATATTTAGATATGATCTACGAAAAGAATCATCTTTAAAAAAGAATTCGAAAAGATTGTAATATTATGGTTGGTTAGATTTTGAAATTTACTATCTTTTTGGGATTGAGGTAATGTATCTATACCTTTGCATCTGCAGTTTTGGGGATCATGATCCCTGGCACCGGGAAAGGCACTGGTTCTGCAACGAAATCGCCATAAGCAGGATTCGCAACCAGGATAAAACCCATGAATCCCAAATGTTTTGCAGTGTTGATGATGGAAGTGAGAGTGGAAGTCTGGTTGTAAAATCCAGCAGAGAAATTGCAGATCACTATGCTGCCTATCACTATTGTGGGATCAAGAGCTTCCGGAAACTGGCATTCCTCTATGTAAGGTGGAGTTCTTGGGAAAGAACCATTAATATAAACAGCATCTTTTGCTAGCACCAGTTTATATTTCAGTATTCCATTTCCAAAGGTTGGCCCTGCATTTGAGACATCATATTTGCAATTCAGCAAATTTGGATGTAAAGCTTTAGAGAACACAAGAATAAATTCGAAAGACTTACCTGATAAACCTACTCCAGAAATGTTCTGACCATTTCCAAGAAAGAGAGTAGCAGGGTAACTTCTGTCTGTGCTGCAAGCAGCAACTCCAACAGACCAAGGACTGTAGGAAACCACAGAGCTCGGGCCAGGCCCTTTGTTTCCTGCTGCTTGTACCACAAAAACCCCTGCTCTTCTTGCTAGCAGTGTGAAGATTTCAAATACATCAAGGAAAGTTATAGTATCTTCTCCTGGTTCATCTGGTTCCACTGACAAGTTCAGGATGTCTACTCCATCTTTTACTGCCTGAAATAATCGAGTGGACCTCAAAACTCTTAATTACCATGGCAATTATCAAAAATTCAAAGGGAATCATAGATTCTTTTGCTGAGTACATTACACAGAAAGAAACAAATACGTATACAAACATGATATTCACAATTTGGTATTCAGATACAGGACATGCCATCTTTTAAAAGTGTTCCCGCTACCTAAATGCTGATTGTTGAGGAGCAAAACCTCTTGGGATTCAGCTTGCAAGAATCATATACAAGTATATACATTGAGATTATTTACTGTTAACTAAATCATACATGTATAATCAAGGTGCTCCAACTTCAGAGAAGTGCTTACTTGATCAATTGCAGCCAAGACATCAGTGAGAGTACCAACTGTTGGATATATAGCTTTGTAAACTGCAATTCTGGGAGGAAATTAGTTACCTTCAAAACCTCATATACACCAGTAAGGGTTTAACCCAAAAATTAACCACACACAGTCATATTTTCTAGCACTCACCGAGCACGTGGCGCCATCCCGCTGGCTGTTCCATAGAAAAAACCATTCACCACCACCGGAACTCCTGTATTCCCAGCAGCAGTTGACGCTACATGACTGCATCAAATCATACAGTGTGTACAGACTACAACTTTATTTCTAACCAAACTAACAAGAACAAGCCAAATAAAATCTATTCATAACATATTAACATGCAGATAAGTTGTGTACTTGTGTGATTCAATGAAATAGTATTAGAATATAAAATTATTTGTTTTTCAGAACAAGACTAATTAGATGACATAATTGGTTTGGTCTATATGTTACGATATCATAACATTCGTGTTAGGAGAAGATAGTCAACTATTACATTCCAAATAATTAAATACCCTAATAATGTATTCGAGGGTTGATACACAAATCTCTTAAAGTAAATATTTAAATTATTTTGGTCATTTGGCGTTTCTAGGAAAGAAAATAAAATAAAATAAGGTTGAGATGGAGGGGACATTTTATACTATATATTATAAGATACGAGTATTTTATTTTAAGTAGGGTAAATTAAAACAAAACAACAACAAAAATATGTTACATTACTTTACCTGCCATGACCAACAGCATCAAAAGGAGAAAGAAAATCAAGAGAAGCATTAAGATGAGCAGCAGCTTGAGCTCCAGCAGCAAAGAACCTAGCTGAAACTATCTTCCCATTACATGAACTCGCAGGGAAACGAGGGCCCGTCTCACAACCACCGCAAAACCGACTCGAATTCGAGCAGACTAAGCTAGTGTTGATGAACAAGTCATCATTAGCAAAGCTTGGATGAAACAATCCCTTCTCCTGCATTTTTTTTGTCACCTCCTTTTTCATCAGTTTGTGCCAAATTTAGGAATTTAGGAGTGTATGTTGTCATTAACTTTACTCCCCTGTCTCTTTGCACCAACTTCACTCTTGGGCTCTTTCTTAGCTTCTCTGCCTTTTTTTTAAATAAATTAAACAAAATAAATCATTCAAATAAATTATAGGATGATGTTTTTTAAGGCACAATATGAATGATACGCACATTTTGTTTTATTTTTGCATTTAGGAATATTATATGTGTATGAGAAAAAAAAAATGTTATGATTTTTAAGAATGTGATTGAAAGAGAAGGCCAGGGTTCATATAATGTGAGAGGGCGTGATAGAATATATAAATCAATCTTAATTTCAACCGTCAGCTTAAGTTTTTAGTTGAATTGGTCCGTTAATATAATATGATAGTATGTACCTGAGAGGGAGTGGTGTGGACGGCGAAACCGTTAGCAAGATGGGTGAAGCTATGGAGTTTGTTGTAGGTTCCGGAGTCTAGGGTGCTTTGGAGAAGTTGGTTTTGAGACTTCTCTAAAAGCTTTGTATGTTGTTGGTAAGCTTCACTGAAAATCCATGCAAAAATAAAAAATTAAAAAAAAGGAAAAATATTATACATCAATTAATAATGAATTAAATTGATAAAAAAAAAATAATGAATTAAATCATGAAAAAGGCTTAATCCCAAAGTGATGAAAAGCCAAAAAAAAAAAAAAATTATAAATAAATAAATAAAATTAATGTTTAAGAATGGTCTTTGTGCATGCTACATAATTTGCGGGAGGCAGTAAAAGTTTGAAGTGAAAAAGGTGGTAAAAAAAATGAAGAGGAAAGGTATATAAGGAACAAAGGGAGAGTGATGATAAAAGACAAATTATTACATGTATTCATAGCATCGAGAATGGTGTTTTATGCGTTCTAATTACGCAATAAACATGATGAGGCTGATATATGTTACAATTAACTCTTATGCAGGGACATATCATGTGTTACATTTAACAACATTGGCATAATTAAAGGCTTTTCCCAAATAAAAAAAATCTTATGATTTTACAAAATATTACTTCGTATCAAATAATACTTCATCTATGTTGATTGGGTTATTCTCTTTACAGCCGCACATACACATTAAAATACAAGAAATGAGAAGAGAATATATTGTTTTGTGTTACTAGAAGTCTCATATTCTAATCTTCATGCGATCTCTTTTTTTCATTAACATATTACATATATACCAAATAAGATGTTAATATAACCTTCCTATTTAATTAAAATTCATATATAATAAGTAAACATGTTTTCTTAAACTCCTACAAACCAACCTGTTAGGATAAAACCTCGTTTCTTCATGAGAAGATTTTTCATCAAGAAAAGCTAATGAATCACCTTCAACCAAAACAATGTACAAAGATCTTTCTTGTTTAGCATAGGAAGGAGATATAGGACATGGTTTTAATATGATGATTAGAAAAAATAGCAAAGGCAAGACAATAACCAAGGTAAACAAAGACAAGCATTTCACAGTTTTCATTTTTTGAGGGAGAAAATAAATAAAATAAATTATTGAATCAACTTGAAAATTCAATTTAATATAGTGAAATGATTAAGTAACCACCATCACATTTGTAATGTGAATAAAGGAAATTATATAGAAAATGGCCATTTATTAATTTCCTTTTGGTATAGCTTAACTCGTAGGGGTGAACATGGTTTGGTTTGGTGCGGTTTGAGTCCAAACCAAACCAAACCGCAAAATGCGGTTTGGTAAATTTTTCAAACCAAACCAAACCATATTAGTATTGAAACCAAACCAAACCATAATAATACGGTTTGGTGCGGTTTGGTTTGCGGTTTATGATGTGATGATATTTTTTCCTCAAATATTGTCAAATAATATTTTATTAATTTATAATAAAGTTTTAAAAAGTAGTCCAAACGGATTAAATTGTACTACAAAGTTACAATAAAAATAACAATCAACTAATCAAGTGTTAATACATAATAAAAATAATACATAACAATAAAAAATATTTATATGGATTACTATAAAGTTACAGTAAAAATAACAATAAACTAATCAAGTGCTAATACATAATAAAAATAATACATAACAATAAAAAATATTCATACGGAGTACTACATTATAGTCATTGATTATATAGTATTGACCATATAGTTTTTATTTATTATTCATGGTTTTTTTATTTATTCTTTAATTTTTTTTTACTATATAATAAGTAATTTTTTTATTTAAAAATTATATAAATTTTATAATACGGTTTATTGGTTTACGGTTTGGTTTGGTTTATAATTTTTGCAAAACCAAACCAAACCATAAACCATATTTATAAAAAAATCGAGACCAAATCGTAATTTTATAAACCGTAAACCAAACCAAACCGCTAAAATACGGTTTGGTCTGGTTTGGTTACGGTCCAGACCAAACTGTGTACAGCCCTAAGCTTAAGCATGACAATAAAAGTTTTATAAACTCCCTTCAAAACCATGAGCAATAAGTTACTATAAAGTGAAAGGGAAATTAATGGTTAACTTCCTTTTTTGCATGATATAATAATGATAATGATTTGTAAGGAATTAAATAATTTGACTTAATTATGTTGATTTGTTACTTAATTTATTGATCTTTGTAGATTTTTTAGGAAAGCAAGATACAATAAGGTGTCCTCCACTCAATACCTAGTTCTTGTTTCCATGAGTTCAACAAATTGCTTAAAGAAGAAATGTTGATAATTACTTTACTAATTGTTAAAATAATAGTTTGTTTAATAAAAGGTTTTTGTAATTTTACTCTCGTCATATCGCATAACTAGCAAGGTAATTAGACTTTACACTTCAATATACTTGGTAACAAAAAGATTGTAAACTCGCTAACTAGTAATCCCTCCGTTCTTTTTTGTTCTAATCACTTTTCATTTTAGGTTGTTCTTTTATATTTTACCCACTTTGCTTTACTCTATTCAAGGTATACCCCTTTTACCTTCTTACCCTTTCAATCTCGTAATAATTTCACCATTTCATACTCTCTCTCTCTCTTACTACATTCACTTTTTTTCTTACACTAACTCACTTTATATGAGCCCAGGATGATTCCCTTACCGTCACTTAAATTTTCAACATCATGTTTCGAAATTTCCAAATTGTTCCAATTTTGCTTATCATAGTCTTCAAAATTGGACTTCGAAGAGCTTAACTTGATCTGACATAGTTATACATCAAGGTGCATACCGCAGTTCCCAAATTACCCAAGAGCCCAACTTTGTACTTGGAACCATCTCATGTATATTTTGGCCCACCCCTCGTTCTCATGTCTTAGCTTGGCCTTGTGTTGCTTTACCATGACCTCGGGAGGCCTACTTGGTACTTGGAACCATCTCACGCATTCCTTAGCTACCCCTCATTCTCATGCCTTAAGATGTCTTAGCTTGGCCTTGTGTTGCTTTGCCTTAGTCTTGTAGTTGAAGCCTTGAGTTGGCATTGCCTAACCTTTCCTTAGTCCTATGGCAAAGTCAAAACGAACCCTTAAATCACATTTATAAGTGTTTTCTAAGGGATAAGGTGTTTTGATGTGTTGTGGTTTGGTAGTGCTGCCTGGCATCAGCAGCTGTCCCAAATCCTAATGCTTAGGCAGCCCCAAACATAGGTGTTTTAAGGGATTAGGGTAGAGTGGGATGGACAAATCATAACGACATAAGGCTAAATATCACAAGTCAGACTTCATGGCACATCCACCGCGCTAGCATAGCCTCAACACATGCCCTTAGGAGCCGGAGCATTTAATGTAGGACAACAATCAGGTGACATGCACATACAATCAGGTTATTAAACATTAATGGAAAGCTTTGGCTTCCACCATTTTTTTTTATTTTTTTTTTATTTAGAATACCGTGGACATTTGAAGTTAAAAGAAAATCCGATTATTGTTTCAATCAAAAGCTCATCTTGACATTCAAGGGAGGAAGGAATCACAGAACTAATATATTCAGAAAGGAATTGTTAAGCTATCCAATTACACGCAACTAAATAATTTCATTTGTTTCCTTCCAATCTTCTTCAGCTTTGCTCATCCTGTGAGACTTCCGACCCAGATTACTAACTAAAACCGGAGAGCATAGTTTACTACTTTATGCCTAAATTTCTACCTTCCCGGCAACATACCTGAAGGCTGCATCAAAAAACCATAAACTTTACCTTAATGCCGAACTTCACCATTTGTCAAATGGTTAAACAATGATATCGCCATCAGAAAGAAGACTTGGACACTAGCAGCAGAAAATCTGGCACCGAAATTGATCAATTCAACCATGGCTAGAGGAGCCTATAACTGATTTATCCTTCTGCACAGGATTTTAAATTACAGAGAAGTCATACATGCATCAGCTCAGGGGCACAAACACACAGAAAATTACAGCCCCATGCTAGTTTTGAGCACAAGCATGGCATTAAGTTCACAGCTGACAATACAACTCTCACAACAGTTAGTTCTACAAGGTGACTTCAAAGTTCGGCAAGAGTAAGACAACGCAAACTCCAGGTTTGTAAATCACCTTAAGGATCTTATCTCTTTCTCCGCTTGTTATCAGGCTGCAAAAGAAAACTTTGCAAAATGAAATCTAAGTACAACAGAATAATTACATGAAGAGCAGAAAGTAGAATTTATTTTACAGAAGTCAACAGCTTCTGACTGGATTGTTATTACCCCTTCAAGAAAAATGATGGATTTAATGCTCCAACCAAAACAAGTTAAGGACCTAAAGATATGGAGCAAATGTCCATAGTCCAGGAATTGATCTGAACCACTCAGAAAATAACCTTGAAATATATTTCAGTCTTCGAATATTAAATTTGTAAGAGTTCTGCAGACTAAATGGTGCAGATTCAGTCTTTAATTATCAAATCGCATATTAACTACGAATACTCCTAGACCAGATATTATTAGAGAAACACAAAGTGTACTACATCTGATTTACACTGCCTTATCCAGTAATAAATAAACAAAGGCAGGCATAAAGAAAAAACTAAGTGTGAGCAACATCAAGACACACAACATCAAGATCAAGATCAAGATCACAGGCAAACACATTGATTTCTAAACCACACACAGCATCAAGATCAACACACACCAAATCAATAAACCAATTCAGGCATACAAAGAAAACAATGTTAGTAATGATGATATCTATTTATCAGCAAACTTCTACTTTGGTACCCTGTTTCTTACATGCACATAGCTACCCAGGGACGCCAGGGCATGATAAGAACAAGTAACATTTCATCAATAGCCACAAATATTGCAAACTAGATTAGTAACAAATGACAGCTTCTTCATCAACTAGAGATTGAAAGTTGTCCAATGTAATACTATGTAATTACTGTCACATCACCAGCAAATTAAAAAGAGCAAGACAGTAAGTATAATCTAGGAGTAAAGAAGAATAAAGCCACTGCCAAAGCCCAAGCTCAGTATGTCAGCTTAGCACTAAAAAGACACCTTAACCCATCAATGGCTGCAGATTTCAACTGCAACCAGTGGGACTTCAGATAAGTAAGAATTTTCATCTACCTAGACAGTCTACCCAACGTAAACCAGACGTTAATGATCAGCATTCATGCATGCAAAGAATAAGAAAGTGTGAGCAAACACAAGCAAGATGAAGCCAAAACATCACAAGGCAGAACTTTTCACCTTGCCATCAGCTAGTGGTGATGCAGAGAATGAGTTGCCCCCTTTCTTCGGATCATCTTCAGCAGCACAATCAGAGCATAAAAAGTGATCCAACTTCTTTGCTTCTTCAATAGTCATGCCCATGCAAGAAGGATGGAACCTACATGAATCTTAAATCGTTAGAGTGACAGCGAATTTCATCCTCAACTACATCTAATTTTGTCCTTTACGAACTAAAAGAACAAGCTAATATACGCATCACCTAATTACAATAAAAAGAAGATTGAAATTCAGAAGAAAAAACAGCAAGGCTTTTACAAGAACTAGTGCTAGTGCTAATATCATAATGCATCTAGTAGAAAAAGATCTAAGCTAAGGTCAAGCAAAATCAATGCTCCATGCAAGATTTGAAAAAACAAAACAAAAGGCAGGCTGGTAGAACTCATAGCTCTGGTGGCAGAGCATATTCAATTTGTATACCAAAGTTTCCAAAGAGTATAATCCCGCAATTATCAGGAAATACTGTATGGTATTTGGTCGAATTTGGAGTCCCCAAGCATCACGTCAAATCCAAAACTCCAAAGATAGCATATGGATAGTACTTCTGTGAATAATGCAGCATTGAATAACCATATCAGGCATGACAGAGATGGTAGCCAGCAATCACCAAAAAAAATCTACTGTAAAATATCAACACCTAAGTCACGTCAAAAATATTACCAAATAAAGTGTTTTCTACGTACAAAAAGGTTCTTAAACAGGGCTGCTTAAAAATTAATAAGCAAGAAACAACAAATCATCCTTGATACAAGCATAAGTGGATACGCCTAAAAAAACTAGCAAAAACAAAGAATAGAGCCACGCATTCTCTAATAAGCCGTTCTATAGCGATAACACCACAAATCATCCCTAAAAAGAAACATAATCCTATGAAAACAAGCTGAAACACATAAAAAAAAATAAAAAATAAAAATAAAAAAAACGAAATGCTGCAAAACTAAATTATAATTAAGAACTTACCAGTCCTTACAGCCCTCACATTGCACCATAAGATCATCGGGATTATACGGCATTTCACACTTGCAATACCTACAAAACATAACACCCACCAAAAACAAACAAACACCCAACAAAAACCAAATCAAAAAACACATCAAAAAACACAAAACCCAACTCAAATTCACCTCAAAATTCCAAACCCACCCAACCCCTCCCCTATCGAAAAACCGAAAGAGACAAAATCAAACTCACACAGCAACACGATCAGGAGTAAAAGCACCAGTGGCAGCCTTATACTCAAATCTACAAAAGTAATCATCAGCCCCAACATTCTCAAGCTTAGTGTAGTTCTTAAATGAGTGAACAATACACTTCCCTTCAATTGTATGAGCACTTTGTACATCATGGTGGTCAGACAAGAACAATTCTTTAGCACCATGAAATTGCCTTCTTCCTCCCATAGATTCTTCAGGTCTATAATACCATCTAACCCTAACTTTCACATTGTTCCTGCTATCAGCTTCAATCTTTTCAACACGAGCAACATAGGGTGGTTTGCCCACATCAGCAGGTCTCATCAAAACACAATCTCCAACTTTTAAAAAAAGCAAAAAATTCAATGCAAAATTTAGCGAATTAATCAATTGAAAACAAGAGAAACCCAGAAATTTAATTTGATTATACAAAAAGGGTTTGAAATTTGATGGGATTTTTGTACTTACCTCGAACGACCTTGTTGGTGCCTTTAATGGTGTATGAATCAAGGTCCCGCTTTCCTGGGCGAGTCTTCGCCATTGAAGAGAGATAAAAGAGGGATTGAAGAAGAGAGAAATGGGGGATTTAAGGAGAAAATGGAAGGCGCAAAAACCCTAGATTTTGGGGGAGAAAACCCTAGAGATTGAAGGTGTTCATGGGAAGAAGAAGAAGAAGAGAGAGAAAGAGAGTAACTTTTTTGACTTGGGATTGAGAGGAGAGTGTGGGGAATGACTGACGGAGTGAGGTGAACGGTCTAACGATAGCCACAAAACACACTCCCAAAAAAAAAAAAAAAAAAAAAAAAAAAAAAAAAAAAAAAAAAAAAATTAAAAAAAATGTACTTGAATGAATTTGAATTTTATTTTTTTTTTTTTTTTTAACTTTCTTGTTAAAAATATGTGACCTAAATAAATGAATTACAACCACCATTAATGGAGAGAAGTAGTTAGTAGGGGAGGGGTGGTTGTAAGCCCAAATTTTGACTTTCAAAAATACTCTGTAGGTAAGAAATCTTAAAGGATACGGTGGTGTGAAATGTTAATCTCAATTTAGAATATTTTTAAATGTATGATGTTTTGCTGACTTGGGTGATTAGTTGACCCGGATTAAGATTTCGATGAATTTAGGTTGATTGATCAGCTGGATTTGTTGACTTAAATTATGAGTCAATTTAAAGTCTAAAGAGTCAAATTGGATATTTCAAATGAGTTCAGACGTTACTCAAATCATGTGAAATTATTTTGTGGTCTTATATGGTGAGTGGGAATGTGAGATGTCAAATTTGGTCAAATTATCCATATAATTTATTTATTTTTACAAAATATATGTAGAATTAATTTTGGCAATTCTAAAGTTAAACAATAGGTTTCAATAGTGGATTCAAAATTGCCCTTTGCTTAAAGGCCCAAAAGAGGCTAATATATTACTTGGGCTTCCATAGTTTATGAAAATACTCCCTCCATTCCTAAATTACATTCCTACTTTCCTTTTTAAGGGTTTCAAAATTAGACTCCTACTTTCTTTTTTTAGTACTCCCTCCGTGTTTTAATAGGTGTTACAGTTTGACTTTTTTACTATTCACATAATGGTTTTGACTTGATTAATTTACTAATATATAAAAAAACAAATGATATTGTATAATACATTATTGGATTCGTTATAATATTTACTTTCATAATATGAATTTTTCTATAATTTTATTAACATATGATTAGATAAATTGATTGTCAAAGTCATATCTCGGCATGCGTGTTTAGTCAAACTGTAACACTTATTAAAATACAGAGAGAGTAAGTGAATTTTTACCAAAATATCCTTATTCTCCAAATGTATTCCCCAAAATGTCCCCAAATTATCCCTAAATCAGCGTGATCTTGCATTACTTTAATTACTTTTTCGTGACAATTAATGGTTGCACAGAAACCATAATTTGATTGGTCCATGTAAACAATCACAATCCATGTGCAGCACAATAAATGAATTTGAATGATCCTTTTATTTTTCATAAACAAATGTGATAGTTTTCAAAGGATTGATGACATGTGCAGGCATTTAATATCATTCTGTTTTGTTTTATTCAGAGACAGGAATAAATGTCTTGTAATTCCCATTGTACTCTCTCCGTCCCTTTTGACTTAATTTTAGTCCCAAAATGTTCACCTCATTTGCATCTTTCAACAACTATTAATATTTTTTTTTTTTACCAAAATTCCCTCCAATTTGCAACATTATTTGGGTAAATTTAATTTTTCAATGTAAACTTTGTTTTTCCATGTACTTTTATTATTCTCTCTTCAGTTTTTTGCATACCCAATGTAAATTTATCTTTCCAATGTAATTTTACTAGGAGTACTACTTATTTATGTTTATTAATTCCCGTGAAAATTGTCCATAAGGGACTATCAATAAGAGACGGAGGGAGTACTTTCTAATCATGGGTTTTAAGGTTACTCCAGGTTCCTTAATTCCCGTGTAAATTTAGAAATAATAATGTAATTTAGAGACGGGGGGTGTAGAAATCAAAATTTTTAATGAGCATCTATTAACCTATACTAAAAGCAAATTCATTTGTCATTACCTTGTGAAAAAATTTTCCGCCTTTTTTTTTCTTTTTATTTTCACAAAGTATTTAAGTAAACTGTTTATACCTTCTGATATTTTATTTTTAGTTTAACAATCATATTCCATATATGCTCAAATAAAATATTTCTAAATATCTTTTATATACTTTATATTTGTAATATTATTGTTAAAAATATTTTAGTTATAAAACGTTGTTAAAGTTAGTACTTCGTAAATGTCAATTTTATGTATTAATAAACGTGAAAATCAAAGTGATACAATTTATATGAATTACATAAACATTATTATTTCATTCTTTATTTTATTTTTTTCACTATGAGTTGGTTTAGTTGGGTGCTAATTATGCCACATTGCTACATACTCTATCCATCAGGGCTTGTTTGGTTCACCTTATTTTTATTTATCTGATCTGGTCTAATATGATCTGAATGTCAGATTTGACCAAACTTTAACCTTAAATATACGATAATCTATACGGAAAAAATATATCAAGTGGGGTTTTGTTAGATTGGTAATAATGTGTATTTTATTAATATGTGATTTTCATAATTTTTTTATTACGAAACTAAAGATATTGAGCGATAAAAAATTGCACATAAAATGATGATCTAATCTGAACTTATTTTTTGCTCACCTGATCTCATCTTAACTTATTTTTTCTGAAATAAGTAAAAATAAGGTGAACTAAACAAGGCCTCATTGTGAGTGTACACAATAGTTGTTTTTACGCACATTTTAGAGAGTGGTCGATAAAAGGTCCTTGTGAAGGCCGTGCAACACATAACTCTCTTTTAAAATTAAGGTAGTTTTTGACAAATTCTCCTAACAAAATCTATTGTACATACAACCAACAAACAATATAACCTTCTTGAGGGGAGCTTATTGATTCAATTGTTTGAATCTCTTAATCTATAGCGAATTTCATATATACTCCCTCTGTCCTTAAATCTTGTTGCACTTTCCTTTTTGGGGTGTTTCTTTAATTTTGCTCCATACCATATATAGTAATAGGGACCATTATTTTCCTCTCACAAACAATATTTTGGACCCACCATTATTCTCTCTCATCAAATTTACACAACTAAAAATTAATAAAGTGAACATTCACTATGGGGCAAAAATAAGGGGACGGAGGGAATATGAATACTTTAACTTGATTGTATACATTACTTGAAACTATTACATATTGCAGAACTATTACATATTGCACAGCTATATTAACTATTTTTTTGTGGAGCTCATGAATAAACGCATATTTGAGTGATAGTCTTTTTCCATATTAAACGAATGTAAAGGTAGGGGGAAGTGTTGGCATGTGTATCTCACATTAGGAAACAAGAAACTCGTGTACTCTTTGTAAGGCTAAGAGACTACTCCCTTTATTGTCATAAGTTTTTAGGGTGGAATTTCATTAGACTTATATAGACACCCGAGCAGGTGCAAGCCGTGCAACCCAGACCCATTTAACATTTTCCCTTCTATTAAAAAAAAAGCCCCTAATTCTCAACCTTAATCTCAGTGCCCATAAGGCTTAAGCAAAAATAAAATACTAATTTAGGGGTTTTTTTTTTCTCTACATTTGAAATAACACATTCTACTGTAAATTTATTATGGTCTGATTTGAATTAATTGTTAGTTTAAGGCATGTTCTCTTCAGCTTAATTTCAGTTCAGTTCAGCTCTAATCTGTTCAGTTTAGTTTAGTTCACTTCAGTTCATAATTTCCTTCTCTCATAAACAATTCAGTTCAGTTCAGTTCAGCTCTAATCAGTTCAGTTCAATTTAATAAATCAGAACAGGTCTTTACTTTGGTATAATATAATATCCTGGTCTGGTCACTAAAACTTCGTTGTAACTACATATTTATGATGTATCAAGCAGTGTAACAAAAGTATAATAAAAAAGTCTGTGTGAAGAGAACAAATTCATAATATAGTGCTTCTTTACGCGAGGTCAAGATCCACAACAATACAAATCTTAAGTTACGATCAAAACTAGGGAATACTCCATAATTGCTTATTAGTAATTACCAAGTGGAAAATGTAGTTCAATTTGCCTAATGAAGCGTGTAAATGTGCAATAATTTTACGTGACAGATAACAAGAGAGTAAAAATATATTGCAATTATCAATGTAGATTTACTTTTACTGTCACCCCATGCATGCATAAACCTGCATAACTTTTCCTTCTAAGCAAACCTCACATTTGATTTAGACAACTCAAATTTGCCAACAATAGACATAGAAATTTGGTTCAAATACTTGTCTTACAAGTTACAATCTCAGTAAAAAATACAACTGACACTCTTTAAAGAAGCCATTTTTATAACCATATTTCATATTTCCAATTTTCCATGCCAAGTTAGGAAATACTCGTAGTCAGCTCATATTGAGCTATGCAAAATTCCGACACAAATAATGAAAGGGTATCTATCTCTTCTCATGAAAATGAAAGAAAAACACACTTAGCTTGCATGTCTATAATAATTAATGTAACATAATCTCTAGATTCTATCATATATATTCATAATAACAATACATACTCGAATAATACGAGTACTCCATGATTCTAACTCAGCTAGCAGTACACCACACTATTATATGATAATGAGCCATATCATATCATCTAAGTGGTACGGATCCATAGTTGATCGAGTTTAATTAAGCACAATACAATAAATAACTCTCAATAACATAACCATTAACTAAGCAGAGATCAGAAGCGACAATATAATATAATTGTCGATGATCATGATTTGGGCTATTACATAAGAGTTGGGGAGACGTCCATGGGAAAAGGGTTCCCAAGGACGTTGTCCATGTAACCGTAGTGAGAATGAGCATGGGAGTGTGCAGCAGCATCCATTACCACAAATTGCATGTCCTCCGACGGCTTCCAATGCCTTTTCCTTTGGTTGATAAACCAATTGTTTATCTGCTTTTGGTCCAATCCTGTTGATTCAGCTAACGCGAGCTTCTGGGACTCCTACGATTAGCAAATGAACCAATACACGATGTTAGATTAAGTCCAATCGTGAGAAAAAAAAAGGGAGCTCAAGGAATTGTATGATAGCTAATCAATGATGAGTTCCTCAATAATCAACTCTAAGTTTCCTGTTATAAGAAAGCGACGATATAGTATCCTGGCAAGTATACAGAGAAGAAAAACGATGACAAATAAATCACAAACATGTTTTATACTGGCTGTTGAGTATGATGTTACTACCAAACTACCAATTCCTCAGATGTGGACTCTTAAGGAAACGATTCCTAGGAGGAATATGGAAAGGAGTGATAATGTCTATCACGGAGCCAGAAGGCAGAAGAAAATATAATAAAGAGAAAAACTCGATACACCAAGACCAAGTAAAATTATCCTCCCTTAAATGTCTTCATAATTCAAAATGTCCTAAGAATTGAACTTGAACCCAATAAAACAAATGCGTAAAGCTAGCTGCTTAAACAATTTAAAGAGCTAATCATGCACCAAACCAACGATTATGAAATTATGTATTGAGTTATACATGGATCAAATCCAATGCATACAATTGAAACAAAGCCAACACTTAGATTATTTGGCTAGTTATACTTTGATGAGGCCAACAAATTTTATTAATAAAGATGCAAGTTACTCATATTTTCATAAACCACTTACTAATGTAGGATCAACGATATTTAGCATGTACGAGTAATTTGAACACGATAAGTGGCAAATAACGAAGTAGATAAGAATGTAACGTACTGATGGATAAGGCCATTTGTAGTGTCTACTCCACCAATCAAGCAATTGTTGCCTCGCCTCCTTTGGAAGTTTTCCCTTCTTCCTCTTCTTCAAGAACTCTTGCCTCAGACTTCCCAAATATCCGCTATACTTGCGGAGCAGCTGGCTTTTCAATTCCCTGTCTTCTGCCGAAGGATCAATAAAGTTGTTGTTCACGTCAATGTCTTCTTCAGATGATCCATTTCGATCAGGAATCTCCCCACAAGCTGCCATAAAAACATTTTGCATGACGAAAGATGTTTTAAAAACTGAGAACGCTTTTTTTAAAAATCTAAACCAAGCACATGTAAATACTAAATAGGGATGATATATGTACATAATTGGCAATGTGATACCCGAAAAGGCCACACAACAAATAGACATCAAATAAAGCCATGAAATGAAATGCTTTACAAAAATTATATAGATGTAACACATGAAAATATGTATTTGAATGTTATGACTAATAAAATAAACAAACAGACGAGACATGCAAAAAAAACTCAGTTTGCTAGCGGAAACTATCATTTCAACTCAAATCTACATTTGATAGTTTACAAGATACTTGATATGACAACATTTATGTCACATTTGATCTTCATCCTTACGCGATTACTATGTTAGAAACTCGGCACATCACAATGACATGAGACACTTGTGTGTTTCAATTAAACCAAAAACTATAAAACCAAAACTTTTTCAAAAACGGACCAAATTAAAACCTAGCTCTCCTCTCCACATATTCTCATTAGATTCATCAATCATTTCACCCTAAGTACGTACCAATGTCGGAGATTCAACACACTGACCAAATTAAAACACTAGCACGATTCAATTCAACTCAACGTAGTCTGGCCACGGCCGAGTCTAATTCCTCGACACATACCCTATGACAAATAATGTGAAATTGATGTAAACAGGTTCCTATTACCTTTAAAACATGTAGCTATTCTTTATTGCATGTCCCACAAAGTTTTAGAAGTGATATAAATTCAGACCATAAAGTCTAAACTGTAAACAAAGAGAAACATGAACAAAGTACCCTTATCAATCAAATAGACTAGAGTTGTCTGTATTAATAAGCTACATTTATCTAGTGCATTCTATAATATATTTTTTTTCAAGGGACATTCACAAGTTTTGTTGTCACATAGTACATATTATTGAGAAAACTTTTCCAATAAAAACACAGTATACCTAAGATTCCTAGCAAATGAATCATTCAAACATAGAATCACTGCAGTTTTACCTTAGTTTTTTTGGACTAGAATATCACTAGTCAACTTATTGTCTTCATTGTTTTTCCTAGACACCATTTAACTAACACCATATACTTCCTATCTAAAGAAGTAGAACGATTATTGATGGTTCGAAGGGAACGAAATAATGTAGGGCGAAAGGGAATGATCACGAAAAAAGGGTTGAAGAAATAGTTAAAATTAAAATAGAACAACATTATCACTCTTATGTGATGCATACTGCACGCAGAATGTGATTAAGACTTTGAGAGAGAATGATTGACAGATTTATGATTTATTTCTAATTCATAGGGGGGCAAGAGAATAGAACCACGAACAACCTAGTAAATAATTGAGAGGAGACTATTATAAAGATCAAAGAACTTTTAAACAACAATTTGATAACTTGACTTAGCTGTATTACTGAATGCAGAAATTAGGCATATACTTTAGTTCCAATTTACGCATTATATCCTTTAATTAGCAAAAAAAACTAATAAGGTCATGCTCTCTTTGCCTTACATAGGGTTAATCCACATTATATTGTGATATTTAAGTTTGCCGTGGTCTGAATTTAATTATAATATAATCTTATCTTTTTATTTGACTAAATTTTATCGTATATGTGTCCTAATGTAAAAAGATAAGATTATATTATGGAAATTGAGGTCTTGTTACATTCATCAAAGAAATTTTCCAAATATCTTAATTCAATAATTTAAACGTAGTAAAACAAAATTCTAGAAATTTGGCAATAAGCAAACACAAATAATAAGGTATAGCCAGGTTTTATTTGAATTTTGCTAGTATGATCTAAAGTGGACTAATTCTAATAAGAACAAGTAATAAGTATGTACAATGAAGTAACAATAACACAGCCTAAACATGCATGCTAGCGTGAGTAGTGGAGTTAGCTAAATTACAAAGCGGGCAAACCGATCAATCTAATAACTTTTACCATGATCTATGAACATGTATCTAGATCAATACCAACAACCAAAAGCCGTAAGTTCACTTAAACCCATAATGTGTAAAGATGTTAACCATAGCTCTGGCCTCAGCACTACAATAAAAATGTCAACAATGTTTATGCACTTAGACGATGATCTAGATAGTTCACAACCAGCAAATGTTTGTTGAAGTAACAAAGTAGTAGAATAGGGTAGGCTTGAAAATAAACATTGATCCTAAAAATCTTAATTTATGTGCCATATTTATCAAAATTTAAGACCTCTCTATCTCTTGTAGTTTAATCTAAGAGAATATTATTATTATTATTAATATTAATAAAACAAAAACAGCAAAAAAATGTGTTTGATTAAAGAGAAACACATTGTGAAGATTCTACAAAAACATCTCTGGGGGTTATTCATTACCAAAATGATTTAAAGTTGTACTCCAGAATAGATTAAAAATACTCCGTATTCAACAACAATCCAAATCAAAAGCATTAACAATATGGGCCAATAATGTAAAAAAACCCTATTTCCAACAAGACATAAATAAAATAAACAAAGATTCAATTAATTCAAGATAGATCCATAATCATTCTGATGATGAGAAAGAATTTTTCAAAAAATTTATTAAAGTTCCAAGATCTTATCTTGGAAACATGCACCATGCACAATAAAAAAACATAAAAAAAAATATGAGTAATTGAAACCAAATCAATGCAAAAGATATACAAAATCTGTCAGAATCAAAATCATCAAACTCAAACAATAATCAACCAAATTCTTGTTCAAAAATTAAAAATAATCTAGAGAGAGAAAGTAATAGAAATTTAGAGAGAGAAAGAGACATCACCAGAAGAGGGAGAGTCTGAAGGAGAGGAGAGAGTTAGGGCTTTAAATTGACATTCAATCCTTGATAAAAAAAGCATAGCGTCTTTAAAAGGTTTGGTTAATTCTTGCTCATATTTTGTGAGCATCTCACAATAAGCTTCCATAAATTGATCCAAAGCTGGATCTTCACCAATATATCCTCCTCCGCCGCTGCCGCTGCCGCCTCCGCTTCTTCCTCCTCGTTGATTCATTACCATTCCCTCTGCCTCTTCTAGTCTTGCCACCACTTCCGGTGGCGCTCCGACCTACAATTCCAAAAAAAAAAAAACCAAAAAAAAAAAAAAAATACACCCCATATTAGTATAAAGATCAAAGCTTTCTTGAAGTTAACGTATAAATTACATGCACCTCTATAACATTTGTATCTTGCAAAGTTTTAAACTTTCTCAAAGATTTTGAGGGTTTGAGGGTTTTTGTTTTGTTTTTTTTTTTTTGTAAAAAAAAAACCTTAGAAAATTATGTAAATAATCTTGAACAATACTTGTTCAATTTTTTTTTTTTTTTTTTTTTTTTTTTTTTTTTTTTTTCCCTTCCCTTCTAAGAGGTTTTATGATTAAAACTCCCCCAATTTAAAGCAAATAATAAACACCAAACAAAGATCAAAACTTTCTCCAAGTTTTTTTTTGTTTTTCATAAGAAAAATTTGAGTGTTTCATTAAAATTGTAAAGTATTCTCCTTCAAAAAAAAAAAGTTGTAAAGTATTCAAAATATTTCAAAAATTAGGTTATATGGTGATTAAACTTCCCTAGCTTAGCTAAATCTTCAAAAACCCTTCAAAGATCAAAACTTTCTCCAAATGATTACCTCAACCCTTTATATATGATTGAAAATACTATATTTATTTAAAAATAAAAATCCAAAATGGGTTTTAAAATTTTTTTTTTTCTCAAAATTGGGTGTGTGTATTTTAATCCTTTAAATAATTTCTTTCCAAAAATCATTTCAACTCAAAAATTGTCAAAATGTCAAACTCTAATATTCAAAGAGGAGAGAGAGAGAGAGAGAGAGAGAGAAGTTTATTATTTTACCTTTTGACAGCTAACAAAGGCAGATAAGAGACGAGGATAATGAGGATGAGACATAATCTTAGCCTTAATATTCCCACCTGAACTACTACTTCCATCACCACCATTGTTAGTATTACTATTATTATTATGAATATTCTGATTTTGATTATGATGGTTACTCTCCATCACATGATGATGATGATGTTGATGTTGATGATCATCAACATCATAACACCCAACACCAGAAGAAGAACAACAACAAACTTTGTTGCTATTGTTATGATGATGATGTGAATTACTATGATGATGATGATGAGAAAGAGACGGTTGCATCATAATCATAGGATACAACCCATTACTATTATTCTCCATTCCCTCCATTTTTTCTCTCCTTTAAAATAAAAAGTGTTCTTTCTCACTAAAAATGTGATCTTTAAATAAAAATTTGATCTTTTAATTTATAAGAAGAAGAGGAAGAAGAATTAAAGAGTAGAGGGTTTTTTGTTTGATAGTGGGAGTAATAAAGGAGTAACAATAAGATTTGTGGTAAAAATAAACATAAAATTAAAAATTTAAAGGAATAAAAGGGTAGAGAGAGCTCCCGAAATTTAAGCTTACACAAAAAAGAAACAGGCTTTTTACAGCAAAATCCTATGAAAATAACCCACTGGTTTATTAAGTGATAGTTGTCGTCATCTTTTTCTTTTCTCCTTCTTTCCTCTGAACTTCTTCAGAAGCTTTTTACTAAGCTAAGCAGAAGAGGGTTGAATTGATTTATTAATTTTGTTTATGATGAGTACTTGCATTTCCAGTTACGGACATGATATATGCAGCTCTTAGGGTGATGATGGCCGATTTAAAATAAAACGGCAAAAGTAATTACGGAGTACTGTTTGTAGGGGGAGAAAGGGGGGATGAAGGAATTTTTGTTTGGGTTAGGGAGCAGAGTGCACGCGATAAATGCAGAGGAAGAAAGAAAGAGAATAGTGTGAAAAATTGGGTTCCCAATGAATTGAAAAAAAACTCTTGTTCCTTCTCCTTTTCTTTTGTGTTGCAGTAGCAGTGGCACTCAGGATTTCACTGCCATTTTACTGCTCTGCTTAGCTTACACTTTCAAAGTCTTTTAATTTAATTATTGCTAAGTAAGATTATTTGAAGCGCTACGGAAGTATGAGTAGTACTACGTTAAGTGGTCGGATTAGACGTAAGAAATTTTTTTCCTTGGTTATTGACATATGCTTAATTAATGGGATTATAAAGTAGAGTTCGGTAATAAATTACTGGTATTGAACTATGCTTGCTCTTGTATATGGAATTAAGACTTTTATTGATTGATTGATTTGCTCTTACATACCAATAACAAATCATGTAAAAATCGAGAATTTATGCCTTCAAATGACTGAGGATGCTTGAAGAAAGCTACATTTCCCTTAGAATGTGTTACCTAAAACTTGATTATATTGCATCAATTATACTACGACCTAAATGAACAATCAGGGTATGTTCTTAGCTGAATTGAACTGATTGGAGCTGAAATGAATTGTTTATGAGAGAAAGAAATTAAGAGCTGAACTGAACTGAACAAATTGGAGCTGCATTGAATTGAAATTAAGCTGAAGAGATTAGGCCCTCACTCTAGTACAACTCAAGTTGAGGACTTAACCTAATCCCAAAGTGAACAACTTGTGAACACCCTTTTCTTTAACTACTCTGCAATTAGTTATGTTGAATCAAACAACATTGTGTACCTTTTTAACAATGAATCTTCGTGGATAATTATATTATACGACCTTATATTATTACTAAAACGGTAAAACTTACTTTCTTTTATATATTTTTTAAGCGTGTCAAAATAAAGACCAAACAAGTTGAAATAAACCCTAATATGATTGAAAATTTTCTTCTTTAGAGAACCTCTACTTCCCTTTGTGTCAACCAAATGTTTGATCATTAATACCAAGGTTGTTAAATTTTCAAATTAATTATACTAATACGTGTATTTGATGAGTACTCCCACCGTTTTCTTTTAAATACAACACATCATTTTAGTACATTTTTTTTAAAAAGATAATTAGATTAGGTAAACGAGCTACTTTATCAAAATAATTTCAACACCAAGATTACAAAAGGGCTAAGTACTATGTGTACAAATTATTTTGATTAATTTATCCATTTACATCACTTAATCTCTTCCTCAAGGTGCGTATCGAGAAGGTGTATTATAATTAAAAGAAAGTGTATAGAAAGTATAATACTACCTCCATTTTGCAACAATTTTATACAAAGTAAGAATAAAAAATGTATAATTGTTACAAATAATATGAAATAGAGGTGGTATTATATGTTTATTATTGTACAATAGTTATTACTTGTATGATTGTATCAGCATATATTCCTGTCATGAGAAAGAGAGAGATTTAAAGATGATGAGTGATCAAATCGAGAGGGGGAAGCTAATGGATAGAGAATAAGGGGAGTCTATAATACATCTATAACCCTATTTGCGAGCTATAACTATTAACTATGAGGAGGTACAATATTTTTTGGTGGCATGGAATCAAACTCTCTGCCGGCCTATTTCATTGCCAAACTATAACTTATCTTTACTATTGCCCATTTTTCCACGCATTCCCACTCGTTTTCCCTTTATTTTTTGTGCTAAATTTTCCAAACGGCTAAACCAACTACGTTAAAAGCGGTCGTGAACTTAACCATAAGTTTATAATTACTGCTTCCTTTGTTTCATAAATATTACTCTCTACTTCGTGTTTGATTTTATACAAGACATATTTATTAGGACAAAATAAATCAAAGGATGCAAGTATTGTTGCTCAAGAGTATTACGAGTGGAAAAACTACTATTAAAGGGAGCAAAAAAGTATTGATAATTTTTTAGTGACGACTTACCAAATTTCGGATAGTATCTCATTGTTAGAACGAAACTCATACACTCATTTTTTTTAATCATCAACTTGTTAGATTTAGAATCTTATTCCTTCATACATTTTCGAATTATTAACGTATTTACTCATTTGACATAACAAAAAAAAAAGAAAAAATCTAGGGCTTTTGTTAACTTGATTTGTTGGGTCTTTATTAATGACTAAAGGTCTGTAATGAGGACTAAAGACAACAGAGCTTTTGACCTAAATTTTACTAATTTTGACACAAGTTGACCCTTAGGTACCAATGTACCATATAATAAGTCATTTAAAATTAGTTTATAAAGAAGTCAATAACTTTTTAACACTTCTAACCTTTTTTAAGAGGGACAATTATAATTTGTAGTATAAGATTATTTGATAATACACTTTGATGATCAATGCATCTCTCTAAATATACAAGTTCCTATAGGTTCATTTCTTAAACCTTGTTAGCATCATGATTTCTTTTGATAATTCTAAAATAATTCAAAATTAGCTTTGACACAATACTCTAATCATCTCATTATAATTGTTCACATTAATTTAAAAACGATCACATTATTTGTTAGATGAGATAAGTAAATTAAACTTAAGTGGAGTAGCATTCTCACATCTCCAATAGCCAATTGACACCATAAGTTAGTTTAAGTAGTTGATCCAAATATTCCACCACATAACAAATTATTCAAATATAATGAAAGAGTTTCATAAGTCTCATCAATCCTATCTAATCGTAATTATTTTAGCATTTGCAAAAGTGGGTTTCAGCTTGATAGAGAATATCCATAGAATATTCTCATCTTAGGTTTAGGATATATTTTGTATAAGATTATCTTTATATCTGTACATATCTTATAGTTACCTAATATGATTAGGTTTCTCATTGTAACCCTATAAATATTGATCAATGGAAATCACTCTGATCAAGGAGTTTATATTATCTGACACAGCTAATAAAAAAGGGAAAATTTTAACAAAAAATAAAAAATAAAAAGGCTGAAAAAGTTAGTGGGACACTTCGAATGTCTCTTCTTTAATTTATCTCTCTAGGTTTATGAGGCTATGTTTGTAGCCTATTTATGGAGTACTACAATTTTTCTCTTCCAAGGTGGGTAACGTCTAACTTTTTAGTACACTAGAAAAATATAATTCCAAAAAAATATTGCTCTTCCAATTTTAATATTTGATCCGTGACCAACTATGTCGCCTTTGTATTTGTCTCCTTTCGTGTGCATAAATTCAATTATTATTTTTATAAGAGTTTAATTAGAAGTATTTTATGGTAGAGTATAAAATATATTTTTGAATTTTAGGGCCTGAACTGAACTGAACTGATTAGAGCTGAACTGAACTAAACTAAACTGAACTGAACTGAACTGAATTGAGCTGAAATGAATATTTTATGTGAGAGGGAAATTAAGAGCTGAACTGAACTGCACTGATTGGAACTGAACTGAACTGATTGGAGCTGAACTGAACTGAAATTAAGTAAATGTGAACAGGCCCTTAATCATAAGGTTAAGCTTTAGTTAAAATGGTTCTCTAATATGATATCAAAGCCATGTTGCATCCACAATTCAAGCTTAATGGACTCTCATATGAGGGGCGTGATAGAGTATAAAACACATTTCTGGACTTCAGCCGTAACTTTAAACTTTTGGTTGAGTTGGTCCTTTACCATTTTAAATTTTTTTTTTTCCTTGTGTTTTTATGTTTTTTACGGAGTATTATTAATCAACGTTTAGACAATGAAGTGATGATAATGATAGGGATTATTTTACCTTTTATAGATATATAATCAATTAATTTAACAGTAATGTCTAGAGAGGGAATTTGTTATTACATTTTATTGAAGTTGTTTGTTGGGCTAGTTAAGATGGTTTTAGTTGCGTTTAATCATGCTTTCTAGTTATAAAATTAGAAAGATTGAGTAAGGGAATTGTGATCTTCCAAACAAAAGGAGTGGCTTGATTCGATTGCTTGAGCGAGTTCAATGTATAACATTCTAACCCATGTTATCCGTCTTTGTCATGTTTGAATCCTATATTGTTGAAGCAAATATCAAGTGTTTTGAATACAAGTGTTTTGAATAAGATGATCCTTTGTTGGAGATGCAATGCAATCTAAAGCGTACCTTTTTTGGTATAGTGCTTAGTCAAAATTTCCAACACCTAATTTGGTCTAATCTAAACTTTTATATGATTTTGGTTAGAAACGATAGTACTCATGTAAAATATGACAAGTATCGAATATTTATCTTCTAGATTTGTTTAGTTTAAGTAAGTCTGTATCTATTGATATAATTGAACTATTGGTAATGTAATTTGATTCAAACAAAACTTAGCAATTAATTAAATTCATTCAATACGGGGTATAACACTGACGAAAGTGAAAAAAAGGAGAGATTGAACTACTAGTATTGTAATTTGATTCAAACAAAACTTAGCAATTAATTAAATTCATTCAATACGGGGTATAACACTGACGAAAGTGAAAAAAAGGAGAGATTGAACTACTAGTAATGTAATTTGATTCAAACAAAACTTAGCAATTAATTAAATTCATTCAATACGGGGTACAATATTGACGAAAGTAAAAAGGAAAGTGATTAATTATAATGATCATTAATCAATACTCCTTGTATATATGCAATCAAAAATGGTTTATGTTGCACAATTTTACAAATGTACAAGTATACGGTTTCATTTAAGTGTCTGTTCTGATTTACTGAGCTGAACCAAATTGAATTAATTGGAGCTGAAATAAAGTGAAGTGAATATTTTATGAGAGAATAAAATTAAAAATTAAAGTAAACTGAATTGAATTGAAAATTAGCGGAAGAGAATAGATTCTTTTAAGTGAAATCCTGATTAAAGAGTTTTCAATGAAATAAATGAAAGAAGATGGTTGGCAACAGACAATGTACGTGTATGAAAATAGTTGGACAGGCAAGAGAAGGATGTGTCTAATCTTAGTCTGCATATTTTTCTAATCTACAAGTCTATTTCAATGTCTTTCACAAATATATATTTTTTAAAAAATTTATTTGAAATAGACTACGTTCAGTTTTCAGTATAATTTGATATGTATATTCAATTTGTCATCTTCCAACTACTACCCCCCATATTTCTAGCTTCGTCTAATCTAAGTACTGAAGTAGTAGTACATTTTATATGCCTATAATTTATTTAGAGTCTCCTGCATGCCTGGATTATTGCAATTATTTTATTTTCATTTTCATTTTCCGTTACCATGCATGATATTGATATATTTGGTGCTATCAATCGTATCGTATGATCCATGGGAAGAGTTTGAAACTTGGAATCAAGTTCGGATACAAATTTAAGGTCCCGTTTTGTTCAACTTTATGAGTATTAGTTTAAACAAGGTTAGATCAATTATATAATAGATGAAATAACAAGCTGATAGGAACAAGTTTGATTAACTATTTTCAAATTAAAATTTACGTATATGTTAACTCCCATTAGGTTTCTACGAGTATTTTGTTATATATTGCATGTGAAAAAACTTACCAAGTAATACAATTCAGTACTTAAAAGGCATTCAAAAGTTATTTAATTTGTACTCCTATAAGTGCAGACACCTGATTGTGTCTCCCCAAAAACCAAATCCAGTGATGAATATATTTCACGTCATTTGATTATCGAACAAGGTGAAATGTGAAAAGTCTTGTGATGCGGTTGTTTTAATAAAAAATACTTCTTTCTATTTTCAAAAAATATTTCTTTTCGTGCTCCATTTATGGAAAATGTCCAGTCCAGTTTAGTTTGGTCCATAATAAGGGTCCAATAATAGTGTAGTTGGATTGGGCTCGAAAAGAGCTTTCCAACGATATATTATAAGCCAATTCTGATGAATAGTGAGGAAGTTATGGCCAAAATACTAAATTGGGCCTGAAATGAGTTTTATATGGCCCAATGATCAAGAGGAGGGCCCATTAATTAATGTTCCTAAAGTCATTAGGATTGATTTTAATCTTCTAGAATAATCTAGAAGGTTATTTTAAATTCTAGTGGAATTAGGATTAGTAATTATATCTTTTAGGAAAAATAAGGAATTTTATATGGAATAAAACAAGATTAAATCTGATTTTAAAAGATAAGTACAGACGTTAATTAATCTAATTTAATTAGATTAAGGACTCCGTACAACTTTGAGTTAACGCGTGGACCATCGCGAAACGACAGCTCTATCGCGTCGCAATGAAGCTGTCGCGCCACGATGGGAGCAGTTTTACTCCAAATTGAATTCAATTTTTTTCTGATCGTTTTGGGACCTTTTTCCTTATAAATAGGGTCGTATTTTCCCTTTTTTATTCATTCACAATCATCCAATTATAATCTCTTCTCTCTCTTAGGCAATACCTTGTTCTTTCTCCTTCTTTTTAGCCTAGTTTTTTTACAAACACAATACCGCATTCACGAGTTCTAGACACACCTAGCCAAGTTCGAAGTTGTCTTTGCCCTAGACGTGAAAGGTTGATAATTTCTGAGGGTTTAGTCCCAAATCCCTATTTAAATTAATTGTTTGATTTAATATTTTCATTGAAGTTGCTAACGTGTGTATTGTTTTGATAGAAAGAGATACGAGGTAACAAAGTAAGTAAATTCATTGTTATATTTTGAGAAAGCATGCTTAAATTATATTAATTTTTAGTATCATGCTAGGATGTTATTTATTGTTTTCTAGTATCATGACTAGGTTGGTTCCTATTTTTTCTATCATGTTAGGAATAAAGCTTTGATCTTTAATGTTTAGTGACATGCTAGGATTTGTTATTAATCTTGTTAGTATCATGCCTAGGATCTTGCTAATATTATTATGCTTTGATGAGAATATTTTTATGATGATTTGTTGTTGTTGTTATATGTTGCTTGATATATTATTATTGCTATTGCTTGATCACGCCCTCTCTTATAGGATTATAGGGAATTTGTACTGATTGTATGTTAGTTGAAAAGCGCACATGAATATGAGAAGAATAAAGTAGAGGTCTATTTTTAGGGCAGATTCAATATCTTTTAGGTTGGATTTATACCTTTATTCCCAAATATCCAGTCATGGTTTCAGACCACTATAGAGTTAGCGATCTCATGGATCGTGAAGGGGTGTAATCTTCACCCTGTGAACGGTTAACAAGTTCCTAAAACTTGTTGGCGACTCTTTTGCTCTATCTTCCTTCCCTTTGAACGCCACCATACTTAAGTGTATGATCACAGTGGGGTTTAAGTGTGAAATGCTTGAAATTATTCGCTCCTTAAGGATTGTATATTTCAATCTTAAGTTCAATCCTACAACTCACTTACGGTACAAAGGATATGTAAATTCATGAAGCTATATCTCCCCCTAATAATTTATAATGCATGCTAAATCAAATCATAGCGGGGTTTTTTATATTACTAGCGCAAAAATTGTGTAAATTTAATGTGACTATTAAATTTCAGTCTTAATTTAGGGATAAAATAAAAATGGGAAAAGATCCAAGGGACAAAACACAAGTCTCAAGCCTGAAGAACACATCCAATCACTGCGATAAATAGATTTACCGTACGCAGAAAATCAGATGCTCCATCGAATATTTTTACTATTTTCATTATTTCACTCACACCGTCCCATCATTATTATTATTGATATAAATATTTTTTAATCTTTTTTTATTATTATCATACAACACTTAATTTATTTATTTTTTTTTTTTAAAAAAAAACTCGCAGTAGTAGTGTGCTAGTGTCTATACGTATACCAACAACCGTAATTGAAGACAAAGTGGATGCTTCTCAAAGTTCTCTGCAATTATACTCATAAACAAGCTTATAGCTAGCCTGTCCATATGGTATTTTTTTTCACACATAGCTAACCTTTTATTGTTAACTAGCTATAGGTTTTTGAGATTTTATATATTGCACATCAACATCACCATAATGGAAGATTATTTTGCACTATTTTTATACTTCACTTTGATTACTATGGTTGATTTATGCATAAATTAAATACGTAGTACTATATATAAATATTTGTGTACTTGTTTGAAGTATCTTAATGTGTAATTTCATATATTAACTTTTTATTACGAAGTATTATTTATTCATAGTGGTACGTGGCCTGGGACCCCTTTGAAAATTTAGTTACAACACGTGGTTCGTAAGCCAGGCCTAGCTGATTTCAAGGTCTGCAAACTCAAACGCGATTCGACTCAATATACACCCAACTTTTATGAACCAACAAAACAACCTTCCCAAACCCCCCCACCCCCCGCGCACGCGTGTAATATAACCTTTAATTTTATAGAAATTTTTACCTTTCCAATCCCAAAATTGATGAAGGTCGAATACTTCCCATTGATCCATGAGACCTGCCACGGGAGGCTACTTGTGTGGTCAAATCATTAACTTTGCATCCTAAATATTAATTAAAGTTTTACTTCAGGAAACGCCACCCCCCCCCCCCCCTTGCTTTATTGCCTCAATGTCAACTTGGGTCCATACAATGGCGGATTCAGGGAGGTATAAAGACTATAGAGGTACAATTGTACCCCTATTTCGCCAAAAAGAAAAAACTGATAACAAAAGAGACTGCATGTTTATAATAGCAGGTCTATTAGGTAATGTTATGTAACTGGCCAAAACAACTAATTAGCCCCGCCTTTTTGCGTTAAATTCAAAGAGACAGCCTGTTTAAAAATTGGTGTCTTAGGTTATATTTTTAATTTTTCATTGCCAAATCAATACTTTTAGATCAAAGAGATATGTTGTCGCAAATAATTGTCGAACCTAGCCAGCCTCAAGCCAAAAAAAAAAAAAACCCTCAGACGTCCCAACACAACATACTATTATTATTTTTGTTGTTGTTGATAGGACTGAGCAAAACTATTTGAAAAACTGAAAGCCTGATGCGTAACAAATTTGAAAATTAGGGTACCCTATCCGTCTATCCGATAATGATAACAGTTCGGGTATTCAATCTGATAATTTGTTATCGAATACGGTTATTGGGTATTATTTTAAAATTAACAGTAATCCGATCTGATGCAGTAAGCAGTTTTTTTTCCGTATTTAAATCTATTTATCTAAAATCTAAACACTTACTTTACTTTTTTAATCACTTTATAATTTAAATGATTAGTAATATTATTAATAAGTAATTTGATCATGATGATCATTCAGTATTATTGCTAATAAGTGTAGAATGATATCATAATAACTACATTATTAAGTTTAATTTTCGTTATTGGATATCATATTAGGTATCCGATAACTGATCCAAACACCAAGTACCCAAACTTATTGTTTCAATTAATTAATAAATATCATTTTTAGCGTTATTGGTTATTGGTTACTCGAACCAATAGTGTTAATGATTCAAATACCCAATCCATGCTCACCCCTAGTAATACTCTGTAGTTGTTTGTTCGTTGTTGTTGAAGTAACTAGTGAGATAAGGTGCTTAGGGTTAGGGTTAGGGTTAGGGTTAGGGTTAGGGTTAGGCCCCAGCTAGCTCTTCTGTGGTACGCGAAACCGTCAAAACAGTGAAGCTTAAGAATTTATACCTGCAGTAATAAAACTACTGTAATTGCATAAAAAAGTTTATATTATAAACTAATCTTACTAGAAAGCTTTTGTGAACGTCGTCAATTACTTGCATCGATATTACATAGAATTTGAGGGGCCAAAACAACCTGTTTTTCTTACTTTCTTTTTCTCTTTCGTTGTAATACTCCTAGTTGATAACTTTACGTCATTTCTATCAACAGTTTACTTGTATATAAAAAAGTATAATGTAGAATCATGAGCTAGTAAATAAAGTAAGAGAATATTTTATTATTTTATACTCGTACAAAGCTACTCGTAAAGTTCTACTCCGTTTTTAAATACTTGCTGCATTTTTCTTTTTCGGCCGTTTTTAAATACTTGCTCTATTTTCTTATTTGGAAAGCTTTTACAATATTTAATTTATTTTTCTCACCTAGTGGACTCGAATTTCATATTTTATTAATTTCATATTCTCTCTCCTCCAATTCTCTTCACTACTACTTTTGCTTTTTACAATTTTTTATTCTTCCGCTTACCCCACTACCTCCATATTTTTATTACTCTCTCCTAAAGGCGCATGGAGAAAGTATTTAAAAACGGAAGGAGTAATAAATACGAAGTAGTTTAGAAATGATAAGTGTAGAGCTGATCATAGGGCATATTTATTTTGCTATGTACTCCCTCTGTTTTAAAATGTTTGCTCTATTTCACCATACGCGGAGTTTTAGGAGGAATTAGATAAAATAATAAAATATAGAAATAGTGGGGTTAGGGGAAGGTAAATAGGAGGAGAGAGGATCTAAAAGTAATAAAATTAGATCCCAATAGTTGAGAAAAATGAATTGAATATTATAAAATCTTTCCAAATAAGGAAATGGAACAAGTATTTAAAAATGGCCGCAAAAGAAAAGTGGAGTAAGTATTTAAAAACGGAGGGAGTAAAATTTTGTCACATGTTTGGGCGATTTTTAGTTTTTTTTCGAATCAGTTCGAAAAGCCGGATATCCCAGTCTTATTTTACAGGTTTAGGCAAGCTTTTTTCGGCTCAAACCTTTGCCCGGCCTGATCATGTGGACTGAATTTTCTTGCCTTGACCCAGACTAGTCCATCCTTTGATCACCTCTAAATAATTTAATGCATAAAATATTGATACAACAATTTAGTCATTAGTACAACTTGATCAATTTAGTCACCTAGCTAGTTGGCTTGTCGAATGTAATTTTGAACCCACATTGAGATTTTAAAGAATAATCAAAGGTTTAGCTCTCATTTCTAATTTCAATTTAGGGAGGATGGACTATATAATCTCTTATTGGGTATATATTGAAGGTTTAGCTCTCATTATTAGGGCATGCCACTTAGTTAGGTTTCTTAACTGGGATTATTCTAGCATGATCCGAGAAAGTTTCATGCCCTAACACAAAAGTCATTTCATTTATCAAAATAAAAGAATTAAGTCGCCCGTGATCTGCAAGATAAGCATAGAATTTACTCGTAGATCAACTTTTGTAAATAGTCATATACATCTAATCATGCAAGTACGGAATTGTCTTGAATAATAATTACTTAGATGAGTCATACCTTTTACAATAGATAATCTATCAACACGTATATAATATAAAAGAAACATGATTAAAAGGTGAGTGTTACAATAATCATGGATTATTCCATTGGGGTCGCTTAACCAACCAAATTGATGATTTATGTACCTACCTTTCTAAAGATTTCAATTAATTATGACCTTCATCAATCTCTTTATAAAGTAATTAATTAGTAAGCCACTTTAATAAATTCAATAGTGTGCTAGCTAACATAAACTAGTTTATTCTATGTATAAGCATGTGATGAACGATCATTAAAAAGTATGGATACTTTTCAAGGTTAAATAAATATATACAATTAATCGTCTAGCTAGCTTAAGTGGACCTAATTTGTACTTCAGTTGTCCTTAATAACAACCAAATTAGTGGAGATTTTCATAATAGTATATCAAGAATCTTATGCTTTATATTTTATAATATGCACTTTTTCATGCATTATTTTTATCTCTATAGACCAACTTTCTGTTACTCTAGTCAATTGACTTGCTTTACAACATTGTGGAATAATTTGTATGTTTTATTCTATTCTAATTTATGATAAAAGATCGTAGTTTTATGATATCATATCATGCAACACAAAAAGGTTGAGAAGTAATTAATAAATAAATTAATACACAAGCTTTTATATACTAGGGAGTACGTTTTCTACATGTACTGTCACATGCATATGACAAGGCTATGAATTGAAGTGGATAACGTATAGGAGAAAATTTCCTATACAACTAGCTTAATGACATGAATATAAGCATATGTTGTCAGTACATCTTACTTAGAAAGTTAAAGATAAATATTGTATTCCAATTAACTAGATACTCTTTTCGTTCCTAAATAAAATTTGTACTCCGTATACTCTAGTATAAGATTGTCCCAAAGGTTAACATACTTAACAAAGTTAAACAATGGTAATCGTTAGATTTGGAATAATGATAAATTGAAAATGGGTAGAGAGTAGATAAAGTAATGAAAATGTTAATCAAGAAGTTAAGATAGCTTATGCTTTGTTTTTTAGATGGAAAGTGTTTGGTTGATCCAAAGAATAATCCTGACCAAACTTCAATAGTTAAGGTTTTTTGATCAAGTATCTGTGGGTCAAATGCTAAGAAATACTTTTTCTATCTATAATAATTGACATATTTATTAAGTTTAATTAATTGTACTAATCATTTTAGAACAAAGGAAGTAGCGAAGGAGAGGAAAAGAGGTAAGAGGATCCTCCACTCCACCTCCAAGCCTATCACTTATAGGCCCCACATACAATAGCATATTGTTTAGAAATTCAAGCTATCTCCATATCCTTGTTAAAATTATTGCTATCTTGAGTCTTGACATAAGAACAAGAGTGGACAAATGATGATATTATTGAATCAATCCATGGAAAATTTAACACACATAATTTCGAACATCATTGTAGTTTAATACTATTACTTGTGAGCGAAGGCACTTTCTAAATTCGGGGGAGATCTTTTGACTAATTAAAAATAAAATAAAGTTTTAAGGTATAGTATTATACTAATAGTACTTTTTAAATAAGTTACATTTTATATGCCGATACTCTTAATAGTACTTTTTATAAATTAGAGAGACTGCAAGTGGTATAAACTTATTTGCGTTTATTAAGGTATACATTGATTTAGAGGGTGAGTAATCGAATTTACACTCTTAAATATCATTTAGGATATTTTGTGAGATACAAGTCTTACTATTACAAAATAACTAAACCTTAGGGCATGGGCATAAGTGGACATGAGAGTTAGGTATGAATGAGGTGAAAGAGAGAGAAATTGATAAAAAAAAATGATCAATGGTCAATTGGTCATCCATTGGCTATAATCTTATACTTCCTCCGTTTTCTTTTAGATGCAACACACACTTTTTCACGGTATTTAAGAAATGTGGGGTTCACATGATATAATACACTTTAAAATGGGATGAGTGGTTGTTAGGAGTGTAATTTAGTGGGCCATGTGCTTTAAATAAGGAAAATAATATAGTTTTTCCTTAAAGTAACTTTCCTTTTATAGTGTGTTGCAAGTATTGTGACATTTCCTTTTTAGGGAAGTGTTGCAAGTAAAGTATTACACGATCAATTAATATAAAATCATAATCCATTGATTTAGTCATTCTCATAGGGTCCTATGAATCACGACGAATGAAAAGCAAAAACGTAGAAGACAAAAAAGATTTGGAAAGCCTGACGTCATACACAGTGTCATTATCCTTGAGCAATTGGCTATAATATAAGCATGCCAATATAAATAAATACAAATATAAATAGCCCTTTAACAAAAAAGGGTTACCCTTATTTTGATAAAGAATTTCATGTTTAGAGTATGGCTTGCACATTTGAGTAACAAGGGCCCCTACATGTCCACCAATTTTGCCCAACTCCTTGAAAATATATATGGAATAGTATTTTTATAAAAAAGCCCAAATAAAAAAATATCAAGTCATAAATTTATTTTTATATAATTTGGCCGACAAATTATGCTTTTGCTAGTCTAATCTAAGGCACTATGAATGGAGGTAAAATAATTTAAAAATAAGACGCTATCCTATAATTTTAGCCTCGCCAAATTCTTCCATTAATAAAGATTTGTAAGGCTATTTTCCATTTAGCATATTATCCAATGAGATGTTGATCATTTGAGTGAATCATTTTATGTTGTTTGATTGTTGGAGATTGACAAGAAATGTGTGTATCATTTCTAAGGTGACTTTTCCTTGTCTCTCTAACCCTAGCTTTCACATGTTACATTGATATAATAGAATATATGCATGAAACATCTAAATATATTATGGTCTAATCAAGGTCTTTTTTGGGAAAGTGATTAGGTGGTTCTAGTTGTATACCCTTTATATTTAATGTGTATGTTCGACCTAGTCAAATTAGTTCAATGTTTAAATTTGGGATATAAATGACTAATTTAGATAAGGAAAATGATAAACATAACCCTTAAATCTATGTATAAGAAGTTCAAAAAAGGAAATATTAAGGAAAAATTAACATTAATTACACCGATTTGTCCGTGATTTTGTCATGAATTCCCAACTTAATTTTGGGAATTATATTTAATGCTTATACATAACCTAAGGGCTACATATATCATTACCCTTTAGATAAACTCGGATTCTCTTTCGTTTTCTTGGGAATTAAAAGAGTATAATTTGTAGGAAGTCAATCGAGTGTGGATCATGATGGGGAACATAAAAGAATTAATCTTTTATGGTTTTTGCTAGTTGAGTTGTTCTAATGTGAAGATTGAAAGTGGAGGAAACTAACAAGAGAGGATCTTAATTCAATTAGAAATATGGAATATTGTTTCATAATAGAAATTTGTTTGAAGATATGGAAATTATTTATAAGAACCATTATTTTACATCTTTTTTATTCAATGTTGTGACTTGTGAGGTTACTTAGTAAGTGGTTCTGTGGAGGATATTTTGACAAAACTAAAATCACAAATAGAAGCTAAAATTTTGATGGCACCTTTTCAAGCTATTTCGATGTACTTTTTATAGCACTATTACATCAATGTTTTTATGTGTCGAAATTATTGACATTTTTTGTTCAAAAAAATAAAATAAAATTATTGACAATTTATAAGCATTGGAAATTCACAATAGGTGAGTTCTTAGACTAAATTTTGACACTTCAAAGAGAAGAAATATCTTAAAAAGTGTATGGTTATAATTATTACATACTACCTTCGGTTCTTATTACTCGCAATAAAAAAATATTTTATGTCTCATAAATAATACCCCTTTGTTGCGAGTAATAAGAACCGGAGGTAGTATAACGACACAAAAATAAAAATATAGGTGGTATATACCTTAAAACTGAGAGTGAGGAATAGCTAAAGTGATTAGAGCTTTTCTCCCAATTCTAGGATACCTTGAGAACGATTCTCATCCCCGCCCTTGTGGCTCTCTAAAAAAAAAAAAAAAAAAAAACCTTAAAACTTTGATATATATATTCCAATACTTAAATCGAATGATCATTTGTTCTGAAAGGACCACTAGGGATCTTAAGAAGACTTCCCCCTAAACAATAAAGTATTTGTTTGCTTTGGTTTTGTCTCAAGAGCATAAGAGCTTTATCCTTTGACAAAAACTTCTTCAATGTAACTTAGCCTAGATCCATATTTTGCCATTCCGGACCTTCATCAGACCTAAGGGGGCGTTTGGTATGGATATTGGATATGGAATGGAAATAAAACAAATAAGAGGGGAGAAATGAATTATTTAGCACTTACCTTTTCATTTGTTTTCCTTTTCATTTGTTTGATTTAATCATGGAAAGGAATCACTTAATTAAAACTCCTTTTCTTTTTGTTTGAGAAGGTAAAGACAAGTGTTACATTAGGTTTTAGAGAAGTAATAAATAGTGGAAACCATTACCTCTAGGTAATGATAATTGTTACCTAAACCTTCTGACCAAACACTTAGTAATGGTTTAATTGAATCCATTCCTATTCCAAAAAACACTGACCAAACATGCACAAGAATTGTCTTCATAATTTGAACACGTATGAGTAGCTATTACTATACATATATCGTATCTCTGGTTAATCTTCGAAAACCAATGTGTATTGTATTAACAATTCATTCTAAAGTTCAGTAGGGCATTATAAATTGCACAGAAGTTCCACCGGAAGATGGACATGCTCAAGCATCAACTCGACTTTGTAATTTTTGCATTTATACCTGATAGAAGCGTTGAATTTGGATGTATCCCCTTTCACTAAGGAAATTTCAAAGCATTTTACAACTATATAAAAAACTGTAAGATAGTAGAATGTAACATCAGGAAAGTGCAAAAACTTAAAAATGCATAGACAATTACCAGCTCTAAACTGTCATTATAACCATATACTCATCGTTTCCCACACAAACGACTTGATTCACCTTTTCTATATGGATGATTCAGCAGTTCACCCAGACGCATAAAAAGTGCACAAAAAGGCCAGGTATGTTCACATTTGGCATAACATGTCCATTTTGAAACATTTAATCCCAACCGGAATATGCAACTGCTACCTTAGTTTAGTTTCTGCATAACAACTGAATTAGCAAGACCAGCCTGCTCTATTGTCTGGTTCAGATCACTGAGTGGCTTGGGAGGAAATCCGACAGTCTGAAGCTGGTAAGTTCTACTTCCTCCTGGCCGTGAAGCATCAATGAAGGCGCGGATATCATTAATTGTGTGGTGGTAATTAAAATGGGCCACCATGCGAGTCCCATCTGCTAACCTGAGCTGAATGGGGGTCGAAGGTTGGCTCTGATCCACAACCAGGCCAGCAGAAGGGGATGGGGCAGAGTTGAGAGGAGCAGTTTGCTCGGATGCTGCAGAGGAAGTGCTGCCGCCAAGGGTTCTTCCAACACCTTGAAATGCAACAGTCCGCTTCTCAGGTTCCTGCAAGTAAACGAGAGAAAATCAGGAAAGTGGTTATTCACTCCTTCAGTCCCATATTCCACAATATATGGGATTAATGGGAAGTTCAACAATAATCTACCACTTACCAACCCCCCTCTTACAACCTATTTTTCAATTTTCTTATTTAAATGACAGCCCTACAAGATTACTTTATATGCATGACATAGCCTAAATTGAAGATTAAACTTTGGCAGAGGGATTATTAAACTTTGGCAGAGGGATTATCAAACAACAACAATATGCATGGTGCTAGAAAAGACAGTCATTATATTCTACATCCTAAGCTAACCAAAAATATCAATCAATGAGTATTAAGCTACTTAAAGAAAGAAAAAATTTAACTGAGAACTCACAGGACAGTCGACTCCCTCCCTTCTGATGAGATTTACATGCACTGAAGACCTTCTATCTGCAGGTTCAAGCTCTTTTGGGCACTCAGATTTTCCAATGCTCTGCATTGGAGAAAAGTATAATGTAACTGAAAAACACGAGATACAAAACAGGATAGGGGACCATGCGGGGAGGAGGGGAGGAGGGGGGGAGGAGGAGGGAGGGACATAGGCTCTGAAACTGATTTATTACCTCTATGAATGATGCATTTTCAGGGTCGTCCAACCTCCTGAGGGGACCATCATTTACAGTGAATCCATTCTGCCAGAAAACAATGGTGTGGACAACTGGCTCAGCTGGCTGAGAGGCAGCAGCTACTGCCTCCCCAGATGCAAGTGTTCTTCCAGTACCAGTGAAGCTTGAGCTAGAAGGGCGCAGGTTCTCCAGAGGACCTTCAACAGCACCTAGTTGCCTCGCTTGGTTAAAAATCGCATCCACATCATTACCCTTTGGTGGCTCTTGGACTAGCATTCCACTGCAAATGTGCAATTTCAAGCATTAGGCAAATCATTCAAAATATAATACAAAAAAGTTTTCCAAATAAACTACCCGACAATCAAATGCATGGCTTTTGTTCATAGTGCTTTACAGTTATGACTGAAGTATCCAGGAGAGAGGGAGGGAGGGGGGGGGGGTATCAGACACAAGCATTCGAATCTCTTACCTCGTCCGCAAGTTTTGCGAAACAATGACCTCATCAAAAAACACAGGAACTTGACCAGCTTGCAAAACTAAAGTTCCCTTTCTTAACAATACTAGACCTCTTAGACAGAGCAGCAGATTAAAGTTGGAAAAGATAAAAGAGGAGAGGAGAATAAACCTCTTTATAAAGAAATTAAAGTACCCAAAAAAAAAACTAGCACCCCTACCCCCAAACTGCCAAAGCTCATTAGCTGGGTGAGGAATCATCATCCATGACATGAAGTGCTATTTACTACAATTAGGTCCATACTTTACTACTCCACACAGAAAAACTTTCCTACAGCCAAACACCGCTCATCCTGTCACATTACAGTGTGACTCCAGAATGAATTGCTCACTGTGGTATTACGAGAGCCTTCAAATACAACTATTCCTTTCCCGCTCCTCTCACCCTAATTCTACTATCTTTCTCAACCGCTGGTTCTCTTTCTATTTCCAAACATCTCATTACAAGATGATATAAATCAATTCTAAAGCCACATTTCATCAACTGCTTTGGGTTCTAGCACGCAAACTCACACCTCCCACGTTCCTATTTGACAATCACAAATAATCAGCAGACATCCAACTTATGATAAGTGGAGTACGACCAACACCTTATACATGGGTATCTTAGGCAAGAGGGAAAAAAGTTAATGACTTAAAGGGAACTGACGAGTATCCAAGCTCGCGGAACCACTTTTCTGACTTTAATCCAAGAGAATGCCTTAACCCACCAATGCCGCGTCTGGCTAGCAGTTAGAAAAGAAAAGACTATCGAAGGGCAAATAAAACTAATTCACACATTTCCAAGAGAGTGCCACTAACTAAGGAAATCAGACTGCAGTCTTATGATTACCTCTCAATAAATCAAACTTGCTCTATCATTCACTGTCAAGTGTCAACCACCACCTATACAGATAGGATAACTAACCTCACACCACACCCTTGAAACAAACCAATCATCCTTGTGATCTCCTACTTCCCATTTCAATCACTAAAAAAAATTGAACTTTCGCCCCTTTCATTTGCCCAATATCCATTGTCTTTAGACTGCTAGATAACATTTAATATTGGCAGAAAAGTACGTCAGATTTTGACACTTAAAAAGCCAGTCCACTGTAATTCGTACATAGTGTCGCAAATTCCAAATAGTTGACATCGACAATTAAAATACTACCAAATAGAAGTACAAATGCAATCATGGCAGGACAACACTTGGTAACAACATCATAAACAACAAAAAAAATCTAAAAATGTGCACTAAAAATCAAGCATTAAGAAAAGGATAAAGGTGCAACCCCTTCTCACCGCCATTAAAGCATTGATTATTATTATACACCAAAAATTCTAGAAAAAAAAAAGTATTCAACAACACAAGGCAATTCTTGACACAAACAAGCATTATTTGTTCTCCTCACCTTAGTTTCACTAGCTTCAATAGACCTAAGTTCATAAGTTCGGTGTATGATTGATAAGTTCAAAAAAGGGCCAATAAGTACAATTAAAGTTAAGTTCACGACTAACCAAGTTGAATAACTACAATAAAATAAGTTACTAAGCTACATACAGGGCTAATAATTTAAGATATGATCATTCTCGTATAAGTTTAAATAAGTGAACTTCAGGTGAATGGAGCGCACTCTCGACTGTAACAAAAAGGTTGTTCTTGAAACTAACAAGGTTATCCCATAACTGTCTCAAACCAAACCAAAACATACCCAAAAAGCCGAGCTTGACAACATCTTACAACAAAGAACATGAGTTATACACCTCGATTTCATAAAACCAAGCATATTATAATAACAAAATCACAAAATTATATATCATGAAGTGTATATCACTATATTAACAGCTCACAAAGAACTAGCAAAAGAGGCAGTTCTTAATAATCCCAAACTAAACAAAAACATACCCAAAACCTACAATTGACAGCATTAATTATCAACTCTATGATTCACAATCACAAAGCAACCAACAAGGGCAATCCTTAAACATCCCAAACAAAAACATATCCAACAACGATTAACCACAAATTATCAAATTATACAACCAAAACACAAAACAATAAGCAAATTAACCTCAATTACATCAAAATTAACAAAAGGGTAATTCTTAAAAATCAAAAACTAAACTAAAACAGATCAAAAACCCAAGATTAAAAAGAAATTATCAAGTGAGTAACAATTAAACAAAATTAAAAAGGGTAAAAGCGTAAACCTTTTTTCACCACCAGTGTAATACTCTTGTGGGGCGTTATCAGAGTCGCTATCAGAGTCAGGACTTGAACGACGATTCAAGTCGGCAAGGGTTCGAATCCCACCAGCTGGTCGACTGCCACCGCTAACAGATCTCGTTGTTTTCTTGTCTTTGGAAGCCATGAAAATTATTGAAGGTTTGATTGAGGTTTTTTAACAGAGTTTTTTGCAATTTCTTCTGCTACAAACTTTTAATAGTTTGATGTGTGAGGAAAGAGAAAACTGCGTGGATGGCTGGATGCTTTGTGTGTATTTGTGTCAATGGGTGTATTTCCGATATTTTTTTTGGTCAACGCTAATACTTTATCTATTCTTACTCCCTCCGTTTCGTATTAATCTCAATATGAGGTGTTCACAAAGTTTAAAATTTATAAGGTGGGCCTAAAAGAAAGTTTTTTTTATCATACTCTATACTATAAGTATTGTTAGTAAGAGAGAGAAATAATAAAAAATATTATAAGTGGGGATGGTAGGAAAGAGAAATAATAAAATATTTGTAAAAATAGAGTTGGTGGAAAAAGAGAAATTATAAAATAACGGTGGATCATTTTCAAATATAGGAGTATTGCAATTAATATGAAATGGATGCAAAAGGAAAGTGTTGCGATTAATACGAAACGAATGGAGTAATATTAGTACTTCGTATATTTTTTTATGTTTAGAGAGCCACATGGACAGGTGATGAAAATCGATCCCAAGATCTATTGAGATCGGGAAGGTAGTTCTAAACACTTGAGCTATCCTTCACTCTCTCTGTTTCCTTAATATTGCAATGTGGGAACCAAGCTATGCTTGGTCCAGTGGTAAGATTTGCATCTTACAAACTCACTAAAGATACTTTTGAGATGGAGATTTCCTTACGTTTCCTAGCTTCCTCCCACTTATAAAGTGTCTAGCCCGCTAACCCAGATTGGGAGGATTAGTGAGAAGTTCTGACCCGATAGAACTTTTCTCCTTACTAACCCAGAAAAAAAAATCCCAACATGAAAGGGGATACGGATTTAAACAAGAAGAGGGAGATACAGTCATACAGAGAAATATAGATAAGGACTCATGTTTTCTTCGGGGACCCGTCACCCATGTGATTAGGAGATAGAAGAAAAAAAATGTACAAATAGAAAAATGTTGCACTATTTATTACTCCCTTCATCCCTTAATTCAAAGCCTCTTTCTCTTTATTATGTAAGTAATAAATGCTCAAAAGAGACTTTGTATTAAGGGACGGAGGGAATATATGGATAATGTTATACATAGCCCTTGGGACTATATATAAGTATTAAAAATACTCTTGAAAATTGTATAAAATTATGAATTCATGACAAAAACACGCATAGATCAATGTAATTAGTGTTTGTCATGATTTTCTAAATTTAAATAATTTTCAAGAATGTTTTTAATACTTATATCTAGCCCTAAGGGCTATGTATAACATTTTTCTTACTCCGTATTATATTTCCTAAAATTATAAGTGTATATAGGAATGGAATACCAGTATATATTTGTTTTTTTGGTAATGTAAAATACTCCATTTGTTTTTTTAATGCATCATTTGCTATTTTTGGGTATATTTCAATTTTATAATGGGTAATTGGGTATTTGGTACAAATTACAAAGTGTATACAGAGTATCAAAGTTATTTTTCTCTCTTCCTTATTAAAACCCCTTAAATTTTTTATTTTTTTAATTTTTTTTTACCATTTCTTTCTCTTTTATGATCCTACTTAAATACTATTAAGAACTATTATTTCTCACATGAAAACCCCTTAATTTTTTTTTACCATTTTGTTCTCTTTTATGATCCTACTTTTTTCTTTTTTTTTTTTTTTTTTTTTGAGGCCTCTTTTATGATCCTACTTAAATAATTAAGAACTATAATTTCTCACATGATATCGCTTTTATGGTCTCATTGTAAGTTTATTAAAATAATAGTATACTACGTACGTAAAATAACATCTACTTGCCTCATTTGTACAATACTCAAAATTAAAATAAATAAGGTTATGTTATTTAGAGTTGCTCTCCTCTGCCATGCTCTATTCTGTTCTGCTATGCCCAAAAATTCAAAAGAAAAGGGTCTAAGGGCCTGTTCTGATTGATCGAAATGAGCTGAAGTGAACTGAACTTATTGGAGTTGAACTGAACTGAATATTTTATGAGAGAAAGAAATCAAGAACTGAACTAAACAGAATTGAATATTTTATAAGAGAAGGAAATTAAGAATTGAATTGAAAATAATCTGAAGAGAAAAGATCTAAACTCTTACAAAACTTTTAGTAAATACAAGTGATACATTGAAAATTAACGATATTACTCCATATATATCTATACAATAAGGTTTTTTTTTTTTGTTTTGTTTTGTTTTTTTAATTATTTTTTTTTAAAAAAAATCTATACAATAGACAACAGTAAACATAACTAAAACAACGTATCAAAAACAAAAACCGAGCGAACAGATAAAGTGAGTAGACTGTAATAATTAATATTAAAGTGTAGAAGTACGAATATGATTAAATAAATTATTTCTTTGGTTGTTGTACCAAAGTAAATAAATAAAAATTCCTTGGATTGTGGATTGGACCCCCCATGTTCAAAAGTTGTATACCAAATGTTTGTACCCCGTGATATCAACAAGACAACACGACAATAGATCTTGGCCTCTTGGGTTAATAATCAAACTAATCACACAACAATTATTCCCATAAAATAACTTTAAGTTTGATTAGTTTTCCTTACACTAATGAGAGTATAGAGAATATAGAGAGTATAGAGAATCAAGGATAATTACTCAATTCATGAAGTTAATGTGTTACATAACCTCTTTTTTTCAAAAGGTAAGATGAATGATCCAAATAGTTATAACTACTATGATCTCTGAATTTAATCTATGCTGCACATGGAAAAATGGGGCAAAATGTCCCAAAGAATCTTCTTTGTTATAATTTATGCTTGGCCTTCTCAACTTTTTAATAAAGCGTTTATTTAAAGGAAAAAAAATTGAGTTATTAAAGGTCTGTTTACATTTAATGAACTGAACTGAATTGATTGAACCTGAATTGAACTGAACTGAATAGAGCTGAAATGAATATTTTATGAGAGAAAGAAATTAGGAGCTGAACTGATTGAAACTAAATTGAACTGAACTGAAATTAAGCTGAAGTGAACAGGCCTTAAAAGCCCAACTAAAATCTACACTGACAAAGTAACCCTTATAACACTGACATAATAATTTCTTATACGAAGTATACTTGTTGAGTAAGTCTAAAATATTGACATAGTAACCCCTATAACGTTAGTCGAATAATCCCTATATTACTAACCGAGCAACCTCATGGTTGTTGGCTTCATTGTATGGTTAACCACATCTTAAAAATAATGGACTAAAATAAGTTAAACTCCCTGGAAAAAAAATCTAGAATACAGTTTAAGCTGTTGTGACCAACCTTGTATAAAATCAAGAATACAATCTAAACTGGTGTAGCAACCTACGTACTTCGTATTAAAGTTAGTGGACTAAAATCAAGAATACAGTCTAAACTAAAGCAATGCTTAGTAAAAGAACCTGTCCAATCCCTATACAATAATACGAGTATGAATATTTTATGTCGGTAATGGAGCTAAATACGGAGTATATACTAGTATTTCCAAGAGAAATGACTGAGTTGTGGAATGTGGATAGAGTATATTCAAGTTGTATTTTGTCAGCCAAATTTTTTTAATATAAATTTCTTGAGTCTAATTTATTTAAACTTATTTTTTTAAAATGAACTTAATTGAACATATTTAAATTAATTAACTTTAGTTATGAATAAAATCAAGTAAAGAATGTGTTTTTGGTGTGACCGTTTGTAAAAAATAGAGTGATCCCTATAATAGCTTGTCATACCGTGATGACTAGTCATACATAAAAGTTAGTGATAACCCAACTCTTTTAAAATTTTATTTAAATTAATTATACACGCGTTAATTATCAGGTGGTTCCACATAAATTAGAATCTTTTACCAAAATGTCAAAATTCACATGATCAGATTCTTCGTTCTTGTCTTGGCTCTCAAGTGTCTGCATCTCTTTTGATTTTCGTTTCTAACACGTTCTGGATGTTTGCACTTTACAGGAAATGTTGTAAAGAACAAAGAAGCGATGTCCATGCAGTACAAAATTCACGACTTCATTGCTACATGTTGAGATATACTCCGATTTGTCTATTTTAGCAAGAAAAGGTGTATGCACCGTGAAGTCATGCATCGTGTTAGGCTAAACCTTTTCGGGAAGGGGATACATCTTCGGGGTCATTCATTCATAAAGTAACGTGATATGCTGTTAAAACTTCAAATACAAAGTCAATTTAACACGTAATTCTAATAGAAAGTCTATTGGGGCAGACGATTTGGCCGTTCCCAAACACGTAGAAAATTGATGTTGTGTACCGCAATATGGCTAGCCATTTTCCTATGTACTTTGTATAACGAGTCAAAAACAAGATCAATCTATTTCACTCTATGTTTGATGTCAAATCTATGATCTCCCATCAGCTCATGTCCAATGAGCGTTTATCAAGGCGGCGACTCTGTTTTTGATTCCTTAGCTCTTCAATGTCAAAAAGGGTTTTCTTCCGAGATATTGCGCTTTCGATATACTCGTGTACAGGGGGAAGGGATCCTTCTTTAGCGTCTGTAGAGGTGTTAATTACTTTGTTCCGAATAACCTGTTGAAAGTAAAAGAAATTTCTTTTCAATTATATCACATTTACAAACATCAACAAAGGTGCAAATTTGCCTCAAGGCAAAGAAGTAATTTAAGAGGAAGCAAGAGAAGGGGGAAAAAGAAAACTTACCTTGGACGCCCAGCGACGCTCTGCCTGTTGACATACATCTCTGATATCCCGTCCAGACAAGCTGGTTATGGAAAAGAAAATGAGAACATTCATAGCAATGAGCATCACTATAAACAAAGTAGTCATATTTGCATTTTTTGTTTCGTTCTTTTCACTTCAAAACAGCCTTACTAAATTTGTTTTAATTGTAAACTGGACTTGGGTAGCCTTTATTTTTTAATGACCATATTTATCTATAATTCCATGATCATTGATCCATGACCACAGGTCAAGTCAGTGTTAAAACAGTTGAACTTTGCTTACCCTTCGGTAACTGAAGCAAACTCGTCAAGTTCAGAATTAGCAAGGTGCTTTGCATATTGAGCTGCTATTTTCTGTCGATTCTGGTGATCAGGCAGACCAAAGAAAATCATCGAATCGAATCGGCTGAAAATAAAACAAAGAGATGGTTAGTTGAGGTCTTAAGACTCTTAACTCGCAAGTATGAAAATGCAAATAAGATCTGAAGAAAGCTTCTTAATTGAATTAGTAGCATATGCTGTACCTAATGAGAGCAGGATCAATATCCTGCTTTCTGTTTGTTGCAGCAATCACCACCACCTTCTTATCTTGTTCAAAACCATCAATCTGTACCAAAGAAGTTATTATACAGAACTCTGGTCTCGGTCTTATGAACAAGTATAATATAAACGTCACGCAAATTGTAATTTTTTTAGAATCTTTACAGCACTGAAAGGCAGAAATTTGAAGTTAAAGACTTTTCAACTAGCGCACACTAAATTTTTAATCCACAGTAGATTGTAGGTAATGTCTAGACAGGCTTAAGAAGCAAGATGTCATTGAGTGTCAATAGAAGGCTTGATTTGGACCGGGTATGAGAGCAGATTTCTGGCTTGACTAGGCCAAACTGGATGATCATGAGGGGTGGCTTGGTCTGAAAGTACTTTCAAGAACGACAAAGCTAAGAGGAACTATGAGATGCACAATACACACAACAGAGATGCCAAGTTGGAGAGGACTAAGCAGCCGATAAAGGCTAAAGCAGAACATTCATTTAGTTCAATTGGCCTTGAGATACGAAATAACAAAGCAATTTTAAGTTTGAAGGAGATTTGAAACACATCATGCTGTTTTCATTCTCACTCCTTGAAAAATTATTTTCATACTAGTCAAATTCCAGGCCCAGAGCCATGGTCAAAGTACTTAGCTAGCAACTAACATATAAACAATTTCAATCTTTCAACTCCTGCCATGTTGAAGACTGTTTTACCTGCCTCAATAACACCGATAAAATTCTTCGAGTAGCTTCATGTATCTCACTATCACGGGCAATAGCAAAAGAATCAACCTGCACAGATTCAAATACGGTCATGTTAGTAGATAATTGAGAGTTGAGACCACATTTGAGTGAGCTGTCCATGCAATGCTAAATTAGCTGCAAGAAATTAAGTACATCCTCTATCACAACACATTAAGCCACATTTCTATTTTAGATTGTCCCAAAATAATACCCCACTTTCTAAACTTTGACAAGTCAAATTTTGAACTTCCCAAATTAACCCTTCACGATACCCTTATAAGAGTTCCAAATACTTCGTTCATACTACCTTAGTATGATGAAGATGGAACTTTTAAGCATGGTGTCAAGTACCTCGTCCAAAAATATGATTGCACCATCTGGAAGCTCATTGGCAAGAGAGAAAACCTTCCCAAAGAGACGCTCACTTTCACCGTAATACTTGGACATGACGACCTCCAATGGCACATAAAGAAGAGGAACCCCCTAGAAGGCACAGTAAAAGATAACTCAGTTGAAAATGATAACTTGTAAGTGACATGAAAATACAAGGCGCTACTGCAATTATAATTCTAAGAAAAGAACTTTCAGCACAGTATACAAATTATTGCAATTCAACCAGCATGTCTACAATCGGATATTCGGAATCATAGTATTCAAACCTATGACATTTGTAAAAACCAAACTGCAAAACAAGAGTGGTGCTACATAAACAGCTAGGTTACTCAATGCATTTCAATTCACCTCAAGTAACTATGTTGAGTCTTTGATAGTGAACGTGGATATGGACACTTGACACTTCATTTTGGTCTTTTGGACCAATAACACGGGCTAACTGTCAGGTGTTTCATTGATCTCATGCTCATATAAGCAGCCTAGTTTCTAATCCACATTAATCTATAAGTCCATTGACTGGAATTATATGCTGCATTCAACTGCAGGGCATAGATATTCATTCTATTTCTGAAAACTCGAATAAACAAGAACAGTATGACTGAATGACACACAATTATGTATGCGATTAGAAATTCAGAACCACATATAGCATGAAACCACATTAGTAAACCAACCATATGTAGCATACATTCTTCAACAAACTGCATTCAGTTCTTTTTCTTTTTTCTGTTTAATAAACCCGCACAAAATACAGTATCACAAGTAACAAGCTCGGTGACAATATAGGATTGCTCCTACATATCACATGTAAACAAAGACCGACTGGTCAAAGTACAGCTGAAAAGGTATGAGATAACATTTGTCCAAAAAAATAAAGGAGCAAATTTGACACTCGTATTTTTTACGTAGTATTTATCATTCTAGATGTAAAGTAACAAATCCATCAATTAAAGATCATTACAGAGAGTAAAGGCTTACCGCTTGATTAGCAATAACACGAGCACAAGATGTTTTCCCAGTACCTAAGCACAAAGTATATGCATGTCTTAATCTAACGGTCTCAAGATGGCTAATAAAGTCTGTCATTTCCCTAGTAAATATTGACATTTACAAGACAAAATGTGTTGACAACATAGTTTCAGTTATATTTGAAGGAAAACCTGGAGGGCCTTCAAAAAGAACAGCTCGGGGTCTATTGGACTCAAATTTTCGCCGAGTTCCACGGGCAATATCATCATAGACTTCAGGACTACGCAGAGCCAACAGCACAGTATCCTCTATTTCCCTGTAAAAGATAAGAAGAGAAAAAAAGGTGTATGAATCCTCTATTGTTGGTCAGGAAGAATTTTAGGTATTGCATACAAAGTGTTTAATAAATCCATAAAATATTGTCTCTTATATACTTCGAAGGAAGTATATCCAATGGGACACTGCAAACGCAGCTATTAGATAAAAGGCACACATATAATAAGGTCAAGGAGATCACTCTTCCCTACTTCACAATTACTTTCATCACCTCCTGAGCCTAATTATTTGACATTCAATGACAATTACATTTGATACTTCACAAGTACGTGCAGAAAAAATCAAAGACTTCTAAAATTTAAGTCTACAATCTTCAATAAGCCAATTCATCAAAGACCCAAATCTCAAATACCTCTTTTGCTGATCATAGCCAGCAATGGTATCCCATGACACCTCTTCATTGGCATTACCAACAAGTGGTGCATCAAGCCCGAATACACGTATGCCCATGGCTTCTAAGCTAGTAATTGATTTACTTGTTGAAGGCGTTCCTGCAGAACTACTTCTTTCTCCGGCTTTGCTCTGCCCTGGCCTTTCACCAGCTATTTGCATGATTGACACCAGAGCCTCAAGCTCAGCAGGACTAAAGCTTCCTTTCTTCAGGAACTCAACCTCCTGAAAATTTATCATCAACAAAAACATCAGCTCAATGCTAGATGCCAGCAATACTCCCTTTGATTTAAGAAAAAAGAGAAAAAAAAAAAAAAAGAAGAAAAAAGAAGCCATATAGCATCTACAAGGACAGTATCAACTATCAAGTTTGAATTGAAGGCAATAATTACCGGCTTATCAGGACTTATCAGTGACCTAAATATTAAAACACAGAGATCGCTGTCATTTGAAATGTTTTCTCCTGTGCCAACACTACTCCCTCCACTTTCTCTCTTTTCATTTGGGAGCCTGAGTGCTAGCTGCCAAGCAACTGTGCTGAAATTATACAGCGTTACAGAAAAAAAAAATAGAGTTAACTGATAAAAGCAGATTCAATCACAATATATAACTGAATTGATTACTACTAATGGCAATGAAACTGAAATAGCATAATTGCAGAAATAAATCTGACTTACAAAATACGTCAAAAGAAACGCCAGAAAAAGATTGATAGAACTTAAGCTTCGAAATTACCTGTCCCAGGATTGAACTTCCAAAGGTGAACCACCATTGAGGCTTGCAGCAAGGTTTGCTATCAGTCTAGGGATTTCACAATATGCAGGTACTGGGAACTTGATAGCAATCTACGCATATCATAAAGAACCATTATCATAGCAGGCAACAATGCCACAAAAAAAAAGAAGCTGATAACATAAGATCAAACAACATGTACAAACTACAAACACTTGGGCTGCACAAAGCAAACAGCTTTCTTTGAATAACTAGTAAGTTTGTTCTTATCTTTTGACTTTGTCAGCCTTAAGATGATTATACTTAATAATTAAAAGTAAAAGTAAAACCTCACAAGAGAAGCCTTCAGTTTTGGACAAATTTTGACATTTTTAGGCCCAGAAAGAAAAGAGGCTGGGGTTCTCCCCATGGACCCCACAAGACCCCGGGAGGCTGGATTCCCCACCTTATTATCTTCCTTGAATATATATTCACTATAAACTTAGGTTTAAGGTATGCTTCCAAAATCTATCAATCTTATTAAAGCTATGGTTTGTTATGTATGATTTCTACTAAATTTTGATCCCGATTTCCTCAATTAGAATGAAATAACAAAATTGTGAACAACATCGGAGGACTAAAGGAGTAAAAGGACCAATGATTCATTTAACTGATCCCTAAGTTGACTCCAAACAGGAGGGAACCGGACTAGCCTCTTTTCTGTGCTCCTCGCCTCTTGTAACTCTTGTTATATCGTAATGAGATTTGATAGTAAACAAAGTTTGGAAAGAAGGTGATGCAGAACTATACAAGAAACTCTATAATCTGTCTCATCAGCAATAAATATGGTATTTGATGCAGAATTTTACTAGGGTGATAAGGTATGTGTACCTTTTGGCCCTTTACTGCAACAGTGAATCGTGGATAAGAACCATACTTCAAGCTTTTGCTTCTTATAAGATCCTCCAACCTACGTCGTTCATTTTTCGCTATTTCTTCCAGGTTATCATAACTTGAAGGGATATCAGACGGCAAGGGAGATTCTGAAGGGACCTGCAACGGGTTCAGCAACAATGAAATGCTCTTCAAAACAAATCATACGGAACAAGAAGCAGGCAAACTAGGCCCAGCGCTAGCAATGCATGAAAACATGAATCGCCACACAGAGTAGTCAATCTAGATAACAAGCACAAACCTCATTTGTATCTGCATAAGCCACATCTACAATCCCAACACCAATAACACTAGCTAGCACAAGCGGAATGCAAAGTGACCAGGTAGACTCGAAACTAGAAAATGGAATACGGCCTTTAAACGCATTGGCTAATTGCTGCTGGGTTCCATAACCTGCACATCACATAATTGCAAACCTGAATTGATAAATGTTCTCGTGGTCTAGCATCAACCACTCAACCACAGTATCGCTATATATCGATTAAAAGGTATCCAAAAGTTGTGATAACATAATCACAAGAACATTCATGTCTTCCAAAACAATTCTAGTAATTACACAATTTCAAAAACAATATACAAGTATATGAATTAATAAAAAGTACTCTTTCTGAGCTATCCATCACCTAATAATCAACTCAATCAAGCATAATTAGTCTTTCAGCTCAATTTTAAACATACTGATTTCTTGCATATGATTTCACCAATGCTCTGCTAATAAAATACAATCTAGTGTTTCTTTCCAACAATATATAAAACTAATATTAACTAAAATTAGCAAAACCCCAATTCAGAAAAGCCACTAAATTTCACAACCAAACATACAAATTCAATTTTATTGAATCCTACCAGCAACAAGCAAAATCAGCTTAAATTACACAATGACATAACTCCATTAATTCTACTTATAAAGTCTACAAATTTATGTGCTAAAGGTTCAAAATATATCATTAACAAGACTAAATGTAGTTATTATTATAAAACCCCAAAAATAAAATTAAAGATATGAACTTAAAAGAGTAAAATTCAAAGATAACCCAGAAATTAGAAAGAAAATATTACCATGACAAAGACGAGTTTGAAGGAGTTGAGGTGATGATGAAGGGTTTATGGTTTTAGAAGAAGAAATTGCACTGCGCCAAACTCTCCTAGTTAATCGACTGAATGTTGCCATGATAATTCTATTTTTTTTTTATCAAAATTAGAGGGTTTTTGATGAATTGAATTTTGCTACAATTACTGGGAAATTGGAGAATTGAATTCCAACTTCCAAGTCTATATCTTTCAGAGTCCCCCACCAATACTATAGTGGGTCGAATAAGCATGAAGAATCTGATTCTGGTAGCTTCAATTTCTTGAAGGACAGGTTATGTAATTTTTCTTTGGAAGGAGAGGTGGGGAGTTTTTTTTTTTTTTTTTTTTAACAACTGCTCACGTCAACCTGACTCAAGCTAACGGGCTAAATATGTTGGTAGATAGGCCGCTTGGGGATAAGGGGATCTCCAGTTCTCCATTCTTACAATGCCTAGTGGGAGTTAAACCTCGGTCGGAATATTCTTTCCATATTACTAGGCAAACAATTGGTTGGTAAGAGGGTTGAGGAGCATTGTATATTGCTTTTAATACTGTTCTATCCTTCTATTTCATAGATACCTCATGTAAAATAGTACTCGTAATTTCTATTGTACTTTAAGTTACATGAGAAAACAGAGCAAAGAAAGATGAGAAGGAGGCCAAAAAAAAAACCTACGTAATTTATCAATTAAGTACATTGTACATTTACTTATTGTTTTAGCTTGAAAACAGAAAAATAAATGTTTGATAGAGTGTTACTTCCTTTAACGAGACATTATGTTTGTCAATTCATCATTAGATATCGTTATGTTATACACTCAATTCATCATTAGATATCGTTATGTTATATACTAAACGTGAAACACGTTTAGGTCGTCTACACATGTTGATCTAGGTATGTTGTGCACAGTAAAATCCGTTTGATGTTAAGTAAATAGCGTAAACATAGAGAGATATGCATGTTTCATGTTTGTAAAGATTGTCTACAAGTAAATGGGAATATTTCTTGCAACTTTTGAAACGTCTTACAACTTGGAGGAGAACCTTGATGCTAAATGCAATGAATATTTGTGGACTGATCCTTTGAGCTCGTTTTGGATTATTTGGGGCCTTGGGCTTGATTTAGGATCAACTGTGGGCTGTTAGAAGAAGTGTCTCTGTTGGGCTAAAACTGGGCTTAATTCAAGTCTAGTAGGATGACATTAGCCCAAATGATCCAACTGTTTTGTTTTTGTTTGATTCAGCTTTAAATTGCCAGAGAATTATGTGACAATTACTTTTACATTTGGAAAATTTGCAAATTGCAGTCATTTAAAGTTCGTATTTTGCAAATTGCAGCCATTTAAAAAAAAAATTGCAAATTGCAGCCAAAAGTTCGTATAAATTGTAAATTGCAACCCAATTCAACTTTTTCATTGGTTTACATGTCGAAAAATCTTCGGTTAAGGTTTTAGGGGCCATTTTAGTTCTTAGGGCACCGAATTGAGCTCGGAATTAGCAAAAAAATAACGCAAGTGCCTTGTTTTGCATAACAAAAATGTATCGATTTGTGGGAAACTGTAAAAATGAGATACTTACGGTTATTTTTTTGCTAATTCCGAGCTGAATTCGGACCCCTTAGGCCTTAAATGACCCCTAAAACCTAAATGAAGATTTTTCGACATGTAAACCGATGAAAAAGTTGAATCGGGCTGCAATTTACAATTTATACGAACTTTTGGGCTGCAATTTGCAATTTTTTTTAAATGGTTGCAATTTGCAAAATACGAACTTTAAATGGCTGCAATTTGCAAATTTTCCTTTACATTTTTCATCACAATTCTAAAGCTTATTCTAACATACATAAGATTTTTCAAGCTTTCCAATTTACAACAATTTGTCACACAAATTAGTACTCCATGAGTTGGTTATAAAACCATATTTTTGAATAGAGCAAGAAAGCAAATTACATTTCAACATGAATCAAAGAGAAAGACCTTTTGGAGCAGTGGCCCAGATGTCACTTTACATCCTTGAGGTGCGAGGTTCGATTCTCATCAGGCACAATCCCATCCCCCTACCTCCCTCCGAACATTGTCAGCCAGGCTTTCTATGATAGGAGTTTTCGGTTGGTGTCTAGTTGATCTTGCCATGTAAAAAAAAAAAAATCAACACAAACCAAAACAAATTAAAACTATATAGCACCGACCTAATATAGTTATAAAACCATGAATGCTAACCAAGTAACCATCTTAACTAGTTAATTTTTTATAGGATAGTGTTCACCAAGGATTAAATCATGTCTACTTCATTTACTTATAATGCAGGTGTAAGAAAAATGTCTTATTATATTTACTAGAAGGTCTTGTTCAAATCGCTAGTTCAGTACTGTTGTCTTTATATCATGCATGCATGTATATAGTACGTACGTACTGTTGAAAGGCATTGGATTATAATCCAACAAAATTGCCGTCAACTTTGTGCATGCAATTGTATGTCTTTAACTCATTTATCAGTTTATGACTTTATATATTATGTCATGCATTCGAGCGATCTGTATGTTGAAAACCATTGGGTTATTATCCTACAAATTTGCTTTCAACTTTCTTCGATAATTTGGCCTTTTCTTTTGAAGGGTCTCTTAGATGACACTGCTACTTTCAACATTGTGCTCCATATCCATTATTGTCAATATAGTTTAATAATATAGATATGATCGATGTAATTAATATCCATGATTTATAACATGATGATCACTTGTAGAAACTCACCCAAAACATCGTTGTGTATTGTATATTATGGTGTTTAAATTAAGCACAAATTATGTACTCGTATGTAATATGTATAGTGTTGCACTTTGTAGCATTACGTGCATGGTGCATCCTTCAAATAAGAAAAGTTATTATACTAAATGAATTAAACATATATAATTAAGCTTAGACTATTTTATTTTTTATATTATATATTCATTTAATTCATTATAAAACAGATTGAATTTGTATTGTGTGAGACCGGACTTATGAGTCCAGTGTATAGTAATAATATCATATTTTAACATAATTATATCAGATTTTGACGTTCTAATATTATACGGAGTACAATAATAAATATGAGCTACATATTCATTTTAAATCATTCATGTACTGTCTATATTCATATTCAAATGCAACTTCAACTCATACGTATTCTTATACTTTGTTTTATTATATTTACTTTTTTTTTTTAATTGCAAATCTCTATCCTTCCAAAAAAATTAAAGACTATTTTATCATAAGGCTACTTTTTATATTAGATGAGTCATAAAGTTATAACGAAAATTAGCCAAACATCACCACATAAACAATAATAACTAATAAGCATATATTCCGTATAAATTATCCCCTTAATTATCCAATTAAATTAAGAGCTATCCGGCCGTCCCATTAAGCTAATTTTCATATGTTTGGTAACCTTATTATATAGAAGAAATAGCAAGGTTAGTTCCCACAATAAAGTGAAAAGTATATGGATTTTTTTGTTTATACTTGAATAAGGGCATAATAATTCAATATTATAAAGATTAAAGGTAAAGAAAATTATAGTAATACAAAGTACTTATATACCAAGTATATTAATTAATGTTAATTAAGTATTGTGACTTGGCTTATCTTCTGCATAGAGTGCACACAAGTTGTCACCCACACGTGCAGCACTGGCTTGATCTCGTGCCATGCTTTAGATTTGAGGAACAAGAAAATCAGACAAACAGAAGAAAAGGAATAAGAAACCACAAAGAACTAGGAAGAGACTGGGCATTCCGTAACATAAATCAAGTTCCGTTAAAGTTAACACAGTGAAAATGATAGAGACATGGAGTATATAAATCAATTTTAGACTTGAACTATTAGCTTACGCTTTAAGTTAAATTGGTCCTCTATAATGATATCACGAGCTGAGCTAGCATGATAAGAGGGTCACGAGTTTCAATCTTATCTACCCCTTCCCATTAGTTTAAACTTTTAATTAGTTAAATTGATCTTCTAACATTGGTCGATATATAGGTTATACAAACCATTTCTTCAACCATAAGATTAATCTTTTGGTAGAGCTGGTCATTTAACAGGAGGAAACCACTTTTGCTACAACTCCTTTTCAACCAAAGAGCATATTTTGTCTTAACTGTTTATCTAATACTCCCTCCGTCCCATAATATAGTTCTTGTTTGTGTTTTTTTACGGTATTTAAGAAATATGAGAAGAAAGTGAATGAAGTACATTAATAAAAGTGAAAAGTACAATCATAAACAAAAGTTAGAGGGAGAAAGTGGAAAAAAATACAAGGCATGTGCAAAATTCAAAAATAAGTTCTAAAGTTCCTACTACTGAGCCTAGTGTTCCCGTTGTTACTACTGGTCCTGCCTCTACTACTACAGTGCCTCCTTTGCCTGTTGTGGCCACTCCAGCTCAACCTGTCTCTCAAGTGTCCTCTGATGAAGAAAATATAATGAGTAAAGTTAAAAAAGTGAGGTATAATAATCTTTATATACTATCCAAAAATAAAAACAGAACAATACTTTTAGATTCCAAAATAGGAAAACAAAAACTATATTATAGAATCGAGGGAGTAGACATTATATGAGCTACTATATTTCCCGCCCTCTTCAAATTTACTTGCGGGTGGAGAGGCAGACAATGCAACAAGATGCGAAGGAGTTGGTGCAGCAATTATGCGGTAAATGCCAGAAATTTTGGCCCTGTCATCCACTAGCTTGTGAGAGATCTTCAGCCAATCCCAAACTAATAATGAATTTATAATTTAGCAATGTACGTACGTGATGAGAATATTTGGTTTGGCTTAATTATTAGATTAATTGTTTGGTATCAACTAACAATAATTATACTTTGGTTTTTTTTTTTATAACTTTGTCATTCTAAAATTAAACTATACATATATTTGTGAATTAACATAGCAAGGATATCTTAAAACTATAAATTATGTCGGTTGTTATGATATAATATTGATCTTATCAAAGTTTGTATGTGTATGAATGTGACTATCTTTGTGAAAATAAAAGGCATGATTAGCTTATACGAAGCATATTAGTATGAAGTAGATATATGTCCATTTTTATTCCAAATAAATTGGTGTGCTACGATAGCAATATTTTAAATTAAATGAAAAAGAAATAATATATGTCACCTATTAGATATTGAGCTAAAAATAATATAATAATCCTTATTCAGGTAAATATTCACATTTTTACTATGTCACAAGACATTGTAATTTCTTTAATTTAAAATCGATTTGTAATATACTCCCAAAATTCCTTAAGGGCTTGTTCACTTCAACTTAATTTCAGTTCAATTCAATTCAATTCAGCTTTAATCAGTTCAGTTCAGTTCAGCCCACTTCAGTAAATGCGACAGGCCCTAAGATCGAATCTTTACAGGCCCTAAGATCGAATCTTCTCATTTGTACTTTATGCGGCATCATCAAATGGAAAGTTGTTTAAGAAACGGAAATACTATAATTAACTATAGTTCAATATATTTCGTAATATAAGTTATGAAAAGCAAATTGAAAAACCAGTATGTCTATTAGTCTATGTATGTAGGGTATGCAAAGAGCAAAATATTATTAGTTTTGAATTGAAAGAGTATTATACTATTATGTACACTATGGTTGAATAAAAAGTTCATACGTACAAATTTTATTTTATTTATACATTATTGTAAGAAAATAATGTTATATTAGAATCGACCCAAATAATGTCATAGGAGGAGATAATATAGAGACATATCATACAATATTGATCGTAATATAATCTCTAAATATATAGGAGATGGCGAAATAAAGCTCCCAACTAATCATCTATGTCATTGGTATAGAGCATGCTATAATATGTTAGGTAAAACGCATACTTCAATTTTTATGACTTTTCATTAAGATTGATCGACGGACTACAAATCTTGTAAATTAGTTCAAGCAATTTGGCAATATAAGTTAATTAAGGTATTAAGCTAACACATTGCAAATCTGTATTAGTACAAATTAATGTACTCCGTAGCATTTTACTTCATACGAAGTAGTATATTTTAATTTGTGTAGCAAATTAAATATCTAGGGTTGAAATATTTTTAAAAAGTGAATTTGCTCTCTAGCTAATCATATAACATTAATTTTGGGTAAAAAATTGAAATAGAGAGGGTAAAAATTTGGTTAATAAAGTGTACTGTAAGTCTGTAAACAAGCCTTAAGTGAGGTAGGCTAGCTCATAGCAATATCATTGTGAGACATTGTTATGGAGTAGTATCCTTCAAAGATTAATTACCGTCGTCTTTTAAATTTGAAAATTCACTTTAACTTCACTTTAAGCCAATATAAAATTTTATATTGAACAACATTTTTCTACAGAATGTCTATATCATTTGTTTCATACTCATATATATAATAGAATGGGGATCCTCTATGCTATAATAAATTTCCCTTATTTTTTTTTAATCATGCATCCTATTGACTCTAATCAGAGAATAATAATGAACATCTGAACAAACATAGTAATAACTAAAAGGCAAATTCTCATACTTCTCCTCATCAATTCATCATGCACACTGTACTGTACACCTTATCCTTCTCGGTCCATCTAAGAACTAGCTATTTGCTAGACGGATAAACTCGATTTATGTAAAGTTAGCCCCTTTACATATCCCTATCATATGCAATAATAACATCTAGCATTCAAACCAATAAAGATTAGATCGATTTATTATTTATACAAATTACAAAGCAAACATAAGTGGGAAGGCAAATTAACTACATAGAAAAAGATTAAAAAGGACATCAATATAAGTCATTAGATACAGATTAAGGGAGCTTAATGCTTGAAACCCTAAATTGAGCTGTCCATTTAGGATTTGTTCCCTCCACTTACTTTTACAACCTCAACCCATGTGCCTTGTCTCATCTTAGAACTTCCCCAATTACAAAGTTATCACTATAATTAATCAATTAATTAATTTTACTTTTTAATTAATTAATTAATTTAAAGCACATCTGAAAAATTCCTTTTTCCAAGTATATTATGTCATTTTTTAATTACCACGGATGGAGAGTTTGTCACCACTTATCCTAACTAGTTAACTGCCAATAAAAAGTTGTATTTTCTTAATCTAAGTTTTTGTACTTTTGATGAACAATGTTGGAGACAAGTCTAATTAATTATCAATTTTTATGTGGTTCGTTTGTAGAGGATTAATCATTAAATTATTATTGTAAGTTTTATTAGTTGCATAATTACAAGATTTACAACTATTATTTAAGGGCATAGATAGTGTCATTAGATGTTTATTGGTCGCACTAATTTTCTAAGAAGGCTCCCTTCCATTCAAGGGTAGTTCTCACTTATATTTCTTTCTTTTTTTTTTTTTTTTTTTTTTATCATATCATTGAATTCAATTAATAGAATTTCCGAGGTTTATTATTTTTGATGGATGAGGACACAACATATACAGTAACAAGAAAAGTACTGAGTAGTAAACATAGTACTCCGTAATATATGTTATTGAGAATTTAGACGTAATTCTAATAAAATAATCAACAATTTATGTACAAAAAATAGTGTGTTGGTATGTATCTAAGTTTTGGATATAGAATATCATAAGCTCAAAAAATATAAATGATAAGGTATACACTTTTTAATTTAGTCATTCTTTGATAATATTCTCCCTATAAAAACTATAATTAGATCACAAAGTTCCTATTTAACAATAATGATTATTGACTTTTAGCAATTTTGATGTGAAGGAGCATCAATTTTAGTGGTGTAGGACCAAGGTTGTTGTATAAGATTTTTAACATCTTGTGTTTGTGATTATATTACTTAGGATTATGAAAGATGTGACGATTTTAAAGAAGATAAGTTTTTTTCATAATTTGTTCCCTACGTGAAAAATAATAATAGAAGATGTTGATATGAAGTGTAACGGGCAATAACTTTGACAATGATTCCATAAAACAAAGAGTGAGACAACCCATTTTTTTTAAAAAAAACGTGTGAACCACATACTAAGTTCAAGTAATGAAGTAAATAGTGAAGATATTTAGGATAAGAAAATAATCCAAGAGATTATTTGATACGGAGTAGTAATTAAAATCTATTTTACTAGAACATAAATATCGGCTTAATTACATGGATGAGAGAGGGTTTAGGAGAAAGGATATTCCTATCTTTGAGATTAAATTCTACTACGTATTTTGTAACCATTATTCTAGACATGTCTTTTGAACATTTTTATTTTTTTATTTTTTTTATTTTAATGACACTGACTTAATACACTAAAAATGCTTATATGAATTAAAAACTTTACCGAGTCTTCAAACTACTTCCTCCAAACAACTCTTTTTTATGTGATGCTGTATTATTATTATTTTTATTTTTATTTTTTTTTTAAGAAAATGTACTACGTATATATAATTCTGGCAAATAAATGACATATAGACGATATCTAATCCTAATCTTAACTCTTAAGGCCTGTTCTGATTTACTGAACTGAGCTTAACTGAACTGATTGGAGCTGAATTGAACTGAACTGAAACGAATATTTTATGAGAGAAAGACATTAGGAACTGAACTGAACTGAACAAATTAGAGCTGAACTGAACTGAAATTAAACTGAAAAGAACAGGCCGAAACACAACCTCCTAAAAAATACTACTCCGTACATTCTTATTATTAATTTAGACATTTAGATTTCCTCCACACATTTTTAACATTGTGCAAAAGTTCTTCATAATTATCGCTCTTGAAGCCAAAAAGATGTATACTTGTATAACATCCAAAAAGCACTAGGGCCAAGGGTATTTTTTACATTCTCCTTATCATATGCTTAATTGCTTATGCTTTAAATCTCAAATTTCATAGGCCCTCTGTTTATTTTTCAGTGAAGAAAAGGAGGCAAAAAAAAAAAAAAAAAGGTCCATGTATATTTGTACTCACATTGTCAATCAGAAAAATAATGCTCAATAATTTAATATAGACCCCTCAAGTTCAAATTTTGTACCGGATATAGAGACAACTTTAATTTAGGAAAAACGATCCTTATATATTATCATGTGATTTGTTAAAGAATTTTCTTCGTGAAAAGGTTAGAGCTTTCCAATAATCATATTCAAAAAAATTACAAAGTAATGTATATGTTAATTAGGAGCAAGTACTTTAGAAGTATAAACTAAATAAGTATACAAGTGCTCTTAATTAGTAGCTTATGATTGTAGCTAGCTTGTGTCAAACACTAGTACTTTTACTTGGTCAAGCAAAAACTTGTATTTGAAAAAAGTCAAGCAAAATCTTCAATTTGAACAGAGTCAAGGAAAATCTTCTGTTTGAGCAAAGTCAAGCGAGCGAAAACTTAAGGGATACTTAATTACTTATGCAATAACCCGTATTATAATCATAGAAACAATCATCGAGAAATACTAGTGCTATAAACTACATCCCTAAGGCCTATTAGTCCATAAAAAATGACCACTATCATCAATTAAGTAAACCACTAATATTCACTACATTGTCAAACAATATATAAATGATATTAGTACATTACTTAATAACTAACAGTTGATTGTCAAGTAAAAATAGAGTGTAATTTGAAATTCCATCCTAAGCAGTGCTAGAAGATTACTTTCTATTCCCCGTTCATAACAAATACACTATGTGTCAATCAATTAAGTTGTCTAAAACAATATATCGGTCAAAATATAACACTTAAAAGAAAAACACAAAAAAAAAAAAAAAAGTAAATTAATTAAATTGTCTAAAACAATGTATCGATTCAAGTATAACACTTATGGAGTAAAAAAAACACGGAAGGGAATAATAAAAAAATTTTGCATAATTGCTAATGTGTTCAACAATAATAATAGTGTAACTAATACATACTCTCTGAATATGGAATAATATTTACAAAAAAATTTAAAATTAAAGGATGAAGAATAAAAATCTTATCCAATAAACTATACTTCCCTGTTAAAAATTTCACTCATTCCTACTACACCTAGTAATAAGAACAGTTAAAAACATAAGTTAGACCGTTAAAACAGTACTTTTCTTACTAAACAACCCACGCAAACTAAACATATTATTACCATTACCACCACCACCACCACCACTGCCGCCACTTCTCATCCCGCCTCCGCCTCCGCCACCGTCACCACCACCGCCACTTTCTTCGCTTCGACAACTCAAACTCTGTCGATACCCGATACACACCGGAACATTAAGCTTCAAAACCCGGCCTTTACCCAAACCACCCCCATTAGGTGTTCGGTTCATCGAAACGGGCTTCCTCACTTGCCACACCGGGCTAGCCCGGCCCAAATGAACCCCGCCCCGACCCGGACTACTGGGCCAAGACTTCCTCGATGTTTTTGACTCGCCTGATGAATTGCTCCTTGAACAAGGCGCACTGCTCACTTTCCGGTTTGATTGAACCGCCGGTCTGGCCCGACCCGAATTATTTCCCGCGGATCGGCTTCGCGAAAACGGCCATATATTTATATTCAGCTCGGCCGAACTATTATTATTACTACTGCTATTATTATTACTATTATTACGAGCATTTTTCCGCTCTTTCTCTCTCCTCTTCTCGGTTTTCTCCACCTTAATTTCCGATTCGTTCCCCGGTTTTTTCTCGGCACGCTTGAAAATCTCTCTCCACCGCTTCGAAGCGGTTAAAATCTTGTTATTCGAAGTGATCAAAGCAGAGGGTTCGGGCTCGGGTTCAGAGTCCGGTTCGGAAGGAGAAGGTTCCGGGTCGGTCTGACCGGTATCCGGTTCGGGGACTAGTGATTGGTGAGGATGAAGGCGGTGAAGTGGGAGTAGGAAACCATCGGAGAAAAGCTCATCAGCTGATAAAAGAGTAGCGCTTTGTGGGTCGCAACCCGTGTTCGAGAACTCAAATTCGGGGGAGTTTACTGAGTCGCTGCTGCTACGGCGGCGTCGGAGAGAATGATTGGGTGGAGAAAGAGTTAGAGTTCTTGAAGGTGATTCCATTTTGTGTTGTGTTTTAGAGAGATAAAATGGGTGTGTTTTAGAGAGAGAAAGTGTGAGAATGTTGAAGATTTTGGTGGTTGGAATGTGATGAATTGTTGGAAGGTGGAATGCAATAAAAGAGAGGAAAGAAGAGAGGAGTTAAATGAAATGAAGGGAGAGAAAGGTGGGAGTGAGTAAATGAGGTGGGTGTAAAGATCATCGATAAACAAACACATACTTCATATCCTCTACCTTTCTTTTATATAAGCCGTGTCCGGAGTTTGTTTTGTACACGTATTTATATTTTTCCTTACGTATAAATTAATAAATGGAGTTAATTGATAGTGTGTGAAAGTCAATATGGTTTTAAGGAAGAAAGAATTATAAGCTTAGCTTTATGATTGCATTATTAGCATTGAATTAGATTTTTTTTAGGCGAGATGAAGGATCATACTAATCCAGCACATCTCAAAGGTTAAGTCAACAGAGCTTCGTTGGTCAACGCTTGAGAGTAGATTGGGGAGATAATTCCCCTACTCCCAAACAATTATAGTTGGTGGGGCTCGAATTTGTAACTTCAAAGTCATAAAGTGAGTTCTCTATCAACACCATCAAGGTATTTAAAACAATTACATTATGACACAATATTTAATGTGTGTCTTAGTTTTTTTCGTTGTTATTTACTTATAACACACCTTTTTGACGTACACATCAAATGGAGAGCTAAATGCAATTTGAATCTATGACCTTCTTAACTTCTTATCATTGAAAAGCCTAATTAAGTAAAATTTGATCTCATGACATTCAATTCACAAGTCCAAACCCATTAACACTAGACCAAATCTTGCTTAATTGATTTGTGAAATATAATAGAAATCATAAATTTAACATACATGTGTATGTTTATGTGTGTAAGTTTGAAACTTTATTGATTTTGAAAACTCAAAGTCTAAGGATGTCTCCCACTACTTTTTAGCCTTGTATTTCTTGCACTTTGAGAATGCAACAAACATGGTACACCTGTATTTTTTTGGTTTCCAAAATATATGGCCTTTTTATAAAACGAATAATATAGTGTCAATAGTGGTATCATTATTAGCCAATTATACGATCCTAAGTTACTACACAAACTTATTATATTTTGATCTTCTTATTTATTATTATTATTATTATTATTATTATTATTATTATTATTATTATTATTATTATTATTATTATTATTATTATTATTATTATTATTATTATCGTATAATGATTTGGTATAAGTGTTGCTTGATAACAGCGCATCTCCTTTTGAATGGAGAACTACATGTACTTGATTTATACTTTAAGAAATGATCTTATACGATCGACTAGCAAGTAATGTTATTTTGTATAATATATATGTCAAATCTTGAGATATTGACTTTAGTTATTGTTGGTGTTGATTTATCTTACTCAAATACTCAATTGCCCCCCCCCCCCCCCCCTTTTTAGGTAAAATGGAGGGAAATGCCAGCAACTAACCACACTAATTTAACTTTAGGGAAACTAATCATAGACAATAATTCAATTAAAGAGATAGTAAAAGTAATTACGTTAGTAACTTAAATTAACTTCTTTGAATTGTATACTTTGAATGGTGTAATTGGATAATGCTATGTGGTCAAATTTAAGAATTAACATATTCCATATGTATGATATATGAAGACTATAAATTAGTACGATATAATGAAAAAATAAAATTAATTTGTATTATAAATGCACCTAATAATTCAAGATGACATTTTAGATGCGTACTTTTCACCTTACAAAAAGAAGTTGTGAATCCGATAAATGCGGATAAGTTCCAAACAGGTTCAATAAGATTACTATCTTAATAATCAATAATTAAGTCAATTAATTAGGTATATTAATTATAAGTTTACTATATTGCATTCAGGTCGATTAAGTGATCAATTTTATTTATTTATTTATATATTTATTTTTTTTTGGGAAAGAGATTAACTAATCAGGTTTAATAACTTTTAATCAGGTCTAATTAGACCAATAAGATCATATATATAATTAAGTTCAAGTCATATAAGGTAAAGAGAATGAACCCTTCTCGGTTCGATCACTTTGGAATCCCAAACCCCCCCAAAAAAAAAAAATTTGCATGCACCATCATATAATTAGTAATTAAATTGATTTATATTAGATTATAGTTGAGGCATCTCAAGTCATTTTATATGCCAATTAAGAAGCCTTTTTTATTTCTAAAATGTATTCAAATAATCCCTCTATCAGTGTACTGTTCATTGATGCATTCAAAAATTGCTACAAGACAAAAGGGACACATAATACATACAAGTGATACAACTATTATCAAATTCACTAATTTATCAACTAGCATAAATTTACGATAGTTTTATCTTCATACTTATTACTTGTATAGTCAATCAATTAACGGTACAACGACCTAAGCTACTTTATAATTGCATACATTTAATGATAGGTATCAACCAAATATGAATAAACAATGTAGGATCACAAATTTTTTGTAATTACATTGTTGTGTACATTATTGGAATTCATGGAAGTGACTAGACCGTCTAGACTAACAACAATAATGCAATTGAAAACCAGAATTTTCAAAAATGATGATAATAATAAATTAATAATCCAAGAAATTTTTAAAAAATGGGCAAGAAATAAAAGTAAATAAATAACAGTGAAACTCATCAGGTGATCAGATCAGTCTGTATTACAACTATGTTTAAAGGTTCAAGTGATGTCATATCAAAAGGGTACGTAACAAAACATGTGAGGGTTCATGCATGGTGCTCACATTTTCATAAGATCATCAAACTTTTATTACTAGTATTTGACTTCTCTGATTTTTTTGTTATGGAATAACTAAGCGTTGACTTCCTCCATATATCTCTTTTTCTAAGTTTTTGCAAAGAAAATTTGCTTTTTGGAAAAAAAAGGTTATTGGAGTAAATCAAAGGATAATAAAATGTAATATTATTGTGAGTATAGCCTCTCAAACATAGTATAATCATAGGATAACCAGTGACCAGTGATATATTGTCTCCCAATCGATTAAAGGTTAATTAGCATGTATAATATTTGAATTCAATCAAAAAATATTCTCAATTGACTAAAGGTAGTTAGCGTTTATTATATTTGATTTTTATATACTATTCAATCAAAAAAATATTGTACTCGTATGTATATATGTAATAAAAAAAAATCAATCTATAAATATTAGAGGAAATGAGTAAGAATAAAAAAAAAAAAAAGTAAATCATCAAACCTAATTTTCAAGCAAAATTTTTTATATGTGACTGGACAAACCGTGTGGTCGGAGTTACTTGAGCTACTCGGTTAGGGAATACTTGAGGGGTTATCCACTCAAGGGTTACTTAAAAGGTTACTTGATTAAGGGGTTATTTGGTCAAAAATAACTCGAGTAACTCCGGTCACACAATGTGGCCAACCACATAGAAATATCCTCCATTTTCAAGTAATATGAAACAATTCAACTACTTGTCTGCTAACAAAATCTAGTTAGGATACCATATTAATTACTAAGCTTAAATAGCTACGTATTCAATCACAAGAAGGGACGAAGAAGTGTTGTACAACTGTACAAGACTTACAAGTGTATGTGCAACAACTGAACAACATTATCTAAAATACCATATTTGAGAACCTAAGTTGCTTGTTTCATTGGCCTTTATTAATTCAAAACTTCATGAAGTTACTAATCATTATATCCAATTAAATTAAGATCATTATTATTGTTGGGAAAAATATTAATTGCATACATATTATTGCTTAGTACAATCAATCCATTTCAATCATATATTTTTTTCATAACTCCTATTATACAAATTTACATATAGCATAATTTAAATTAAATAATGTTGTGAGATGAATATTCATACGTATATATTGTATTTTGTATAGGGAAAACCTTGATCTATCACAAAGTGTAATAATCACACTATATTATACTACTAATAAATATCCATAATTGAATGCCAATAATCATCAAGACCAATTCAATAAAAGTGGAAAATATCACAAAAAGGAGATTAATATATATACATTATACATTTATACTTATCCTTGACAAAATATTGAATGGCAAATCATGGCTCACCTCAAAATTATTATAACCAACCAATCACATGTAGGAAGTTTCTTATTAAGAGCTTAGCTAAAGATTAAAGTATGTGAAGCCAATTCTCATAAATAAAATCAGTAAAAACCAAACAATTCCATACAAAGTCATCACTATCGTTTGTTGCACATGCATGCTTACAAAATCCCCTTTATTTTTATCGACAGAAATTGCTAATTTAAAGGTCCAACCTTGGAAATTATATTTAAATCTATGGCAAGAATCTTAATAATTTAGCTGTTTGGTCTCAAAGGATCAATCTTGTATAGTGTAAAAGCAAAATTTGCACGGTTGGATTCAACAAAATCAAATAACTTAATAGATATTCCCTCCGCTTCTTATAAATCGTCCTATATTCAAATCCACACTTTATTAATACTGAACAAAATTGTGTGAATAAGAAGAGGAAAAGAGAGAAATGAAGTGAAGAACAGATATCAAAAGAGGGACTCATACGTGATAAACTTAATCCGTATGTGACTATACAGTAAACTCTAAGAGACAGTTCAAAATAATATACTGGACAATCTTTAACAAGCAATTAATGAAAAAATTATTGTACAAATACATGAAAAATATCAAAAATGACAGATTGAATTATATAAACTAAGGCCTTGTTTAGTTCATCTTATTTTTACTTATTTCAGAAAAAATAAGTTCAGATCAGAACAGATCAGAAAAAATAAGTTCAGATCAGATCGGATTAGAAAAATTAAGTTCAGATCAGATCTTCGTTTTATGTGCAGTTTTTTATCGCTAAATATCTTTAATTTCGTGATGAAAAAAATTCTGAAAGTCACATATTAATAAAGTTCATATTATTACGAATCTAACAAGACCCCACTTGATATATTTTTCCCGTATAGATTATCGTATATTTAAGGTTAAAGTTTGGTCAAATTCGACATTTAGATTAGATCAGATCAGATTAGACCAGATCAAATAAGTTCAGATAACCAAATATAAGACGAACTAAACAGAACCTAAATTATCTAAGTATGGGTTAGAAGAAGATTGGAGAATTAAAAAAATAGAAGAAAAAACAAGGTTGGTATGTACTCGTGGGGACTAGGAAATAGGAGGTAATGAAGAAGAATTGATAATAAAAGGAGTGATTTTTGTCAATTAGGAATTTGTTTGGTGGCTAAATGATGAACCATGTGTTGGCTAAAACCAACATTTTTGCTTTTAGTGCATTGGGCCCCTTCCTCTAAACTATCCCTTTCTCTAAATATATTACTTTGATTTTTAGAGGTTGACATTGGTTTATTACATTTATATTCACACAATTGTACCGGGTATATCAACTTTGGGGGAAAAAACTAAAAAGTAGTATTTGGCATATTTTTGGCAGTTGTCAAACAATTCAATTTCGGAATACGCAAGTGAAAAAAACGCTATTAGCAATTGGCAAAAAGTGACTAGTGGATAGAAAAAAAAAAAAAAACATATGGTGAATTTCTTGATTAAATGCGTAGAAGTATTTTATATTTATAGTGATAGTTTTAGATGATCGTAGAGGTGATTTATCATATGATTGTTACCAATTAAGTTCGGTAAGGTTGGTGTGTGAAAAACTCATATTAATTTCAAGGTCATGCGTTTGAATCCCACCAACTACAAGCATTTGAGAGTAGGAGGATTCTCATACCTCCCATCCTCTCCCTTTATTATAAAAAATCATATTTCAATAAAAGCACAAATGAATAAAAGAATTGATGGAAGAAATGAGTAAGACACAATTCTTAAAAGTGATATAAAAAATTAACTAATAAAGAGCTACAAGAAGTCAAAACAAAAGAGTCAAAAAGTAACAGTAAAGATCAGTCCAATGGAATAGGTTTAGTCAAATACTACAAAATGTGTGAAAAGGAGAAAAAAAATTGTATATTTTTTGAAATTTGTGTTTGTGTGTTTATTTATTTGGGGATGAAATGTATGTCCTTATTGAACTCCATGAACAACGACCCATGAAGTTGCTTAAACACGCAAAGGATGAAAGGATTCCTAGTTTATTGTAAGAAAATATGTAATTGTTCCCCATATACATATAGTAGTCTCTTTCTAGGAGGATGGATTTCAAGTGGAAATGTACTAACTAAACTATTAAAGCCATAGTTTATGTTTTTATAGGATTTATAAAAACAACTTTCAGTACATGAAATTTAGTTAAGATCTATATCAATCAATTCAATTTGTGTCAAATTATGTTGGAAAGGTATGACCTTAATTGTGACTCTTGTGAGATTAAATAATTTTTTTTTTTAATAGTAAAATTAGTTAACAGGATCTCTAAATGTGAAGTTCGAATATAAATGAATCAGATGATAAAGTTTTTTCAATTGAAATTATGAGCGATAAAAATATTTTTACAAAAATTATCAATGCTACATAAAGTTGGAACACGCATGCAACCTTTCCAACTAGAGCTAGAGGGGTTTTCAAACAATTTGTAATACTCGTGAGAATGATAATTATTTAAACAATTTAGTGAATGTACACGAAACATTAACATCAATTGCAATAATCTTGCATACATGTAATAAATAAAAACTGGATTAAAATAGGACAAAAAAAAAAAAAAAAAAAAAAAAAGCTATTTTTGGCCAAAAAAACCCTTATTTGTAAATTTGGAGAGATATGAAGGGCAGATAGGGAGGGAAGGGCATGTAATGAATAACCATTGGTAAAAAATTTCCTTTATAAATATTAAAAGAACTATACTTTCAGACCATTATATGAATTTATCGATAACTGATAGTCGATGTAACCCTTGGAAAAAAAGGAACGAAAATCCATATATAAAAAATGTTATGTACATATATCCTCAAATCATATTCTAAACAATATATACTTTGTATACTTTATTTATTTACTATTACTACTAGCTAACTTAGGTTCAACTAGTAAAAAACAAAAGAGCATAAATAAAAAAGTGTAAAATAATACGCCCACCGTTGGGCTCGAACCCACGACCACAAGGTTAAGAGCCTTGCGCTCTACCAACTGAGCTAGACGGGCTTATGCATTCTAGTGTAGATTTTATACAACTGTTTGTTGAGACGTAACATTCACTAATTCATTGTTTTATGGTATTTTGGGAAATTGGTGTAGTGTGATGTGGCTTGATGCTTACCCTTTACCAACCTTATATATGCCATTTGAGTCCTTTTCATATAATTTGCATACATCCAACATTCACTAGGTTACTATATGCCATGAATGCGACTCATATCGTTCATAGAATTGCTTTGATTTTTTTAATTTAGGGTATCGCTGTCGATTAATAATTAGAGCAAAGCAAACTTGGTTAAGATTCAACGTCGCCACAACTTGGCTCGTTTCGGATGTGAAAATGATTTTAAGCTAATTAACACAATGAATTTGGATCGAATAAGTAGTGTGTACGTTTGTTATTATCTATTATGACAATTAACATAGCTTTTATAAGTTTTAAAGATCATCAGGCGAATTTTATATTGAGAAATGAGATGAAACGATTTCTCATTTCTATCTGTTTGTCTTGCTCTAGTTATATATAGGATAATCTATACTAATATATTTAAAGGCATTTCTAAAAACGTCTTTACGCCACGTAAACCCCTTCACTACGCCACGTCACTAACTCAACTCCTTATTAAGCCACGTCAACTACTCAATTCCTTAATATGCCACGTCACACACACTACCAACAATATTCCATGTTGTCTCAACTATATTTAAAAAAATATATGGATGAAAGGGTTTGAACACTTGACCTCTTGGTAGCAACGTTACTGTCTAACCATCTAGGCTAATAGCCAATTATGCTTTAATGTTGCACACTAAATAATATTATACTATAAAAGTATTGAAAATACATACAACATATTATTAAATGCTCTTAAAAATTAGCAGTTGCACAACTATAAAAGTGGTATCCTGGGACAATGCCTGGGCTACTCACTAGTTATTATGAATTGTTGGTAAACAAAGAAGAAAATCAAGGGGTGACAAGCTGACAACAGACAAACCCAAGCAAAAATGTTTATGAAAGGAATTGCAATCGTTTCCTATGCAATAAGGTGGATTAATCAAAGTGCTTGTCTCACACCATGGGAAAATGTCACAATTTTTTAGGATTATTAGGTCTCGAAATTAGAAGACTTCGAGATTGGATCATGAGCTAATCAAATGTTAAGATCAGTAGAGCAAGCAATAATTTGTGTTATCAATGTAGTCATACTAGTTGTACCAAAGTTAGCTAACACTTCGGTGAATTATTTGAGTTTATTTGGCTAATCGTCAATAATTCTAAGAACAGTTAAATAAATGCTTGCAAGCAAGGGGAATTGAGCAAAGGAGAAAAGAAATGAAGTTGCTTTAGGTGAAAAAATGAAGTTATTTTCACTATTGTTTCTCTATTACGTTAAAAGTTCCCCTTTATAAAAGTTATTCAATTGTAACAAATGATTTAAAGGTGTACTAAAAATTGGACATTGCCAACATAGAAGAAGCACCCAACATTCAGTGGACAGCTCCATTCTTATGGGTAAATCATCTCAAATATAATCCCGCAAAGTTCGTACACAAAACATGTATAGTGTTACTAACTAAAATTCGCCAGGACATACGACAATTATTCTACACACAAATTATTTCCAAACAAGAGCGAAGGACATCTAAATATCTAATCATACAAGTCTGGTCATCAATGCTAATGAACTCAAATAAAAATAAAATCATCTAAAAACCTAGTCATGACCACGTATCAAGTTGAAACTTGTGTAAGGCACAATGCACACAGATCAGACACTATAAAGCTTTACTTGAGTCGAATGTCCTAGAAGCCTAACATCGGGGAAGAAAAACCTAGACTTGAGCTCCGAGCTCCAGAAGCAGGGTATGACATACGGCATTTGATGTAGGACCAACGAATTGAATAGGACCTATATGATGGAAAATATTTAGAACAAATATGATAACACACTTGATAAAGGCAATGAGCATTTGCACTAATATCATAGGACAATATACACAATTCACATTCACAACTTACCAGGACTAATGTACCGATTGTTGATGGCCCAATCATCTCGCATAGATACAAACTTCTTAAATGGAGCACCTACAATAAGAAAGGAAATATCGATCACTTCACATAAATTACTGGAATTTACTAAGAATGTAAAAAGCATCCATAAGAAACTCCACTGATAGCATAAAGTGAGATATGCATATTAAGAACACATACCTTCGAGTTCTACCATAGCCTTCTTGATTACTGGCTTGAACTTACCTGCAATTAGAGAAAAACAGAATCAATGTCTGTTATAATTACATTTTTTCAAACAGCAATTATGAGAAAATTGAAGAAGCATTTGTAAATAAGGTTGGACACTGATAGACGTGACAGTGGACTTTATGAGGGATGATTTTTTTTTTTTTTTTTTTTTATAAAAAAAAAAAGGGAAGAGAACAATCAAAATTAAAGCATGATATGCAAATTTGGGGACTTCAACAAAGAAACTGATGCCAATCAAGTACTCCCATAAGTTACATGACTGAAAAAACGTTGTACGCAAACTATCTTCTGGCTTGTCATTGAGAAATTCACAATTATGTATGATCGAATAACAACCAGGACAGGTACAGGGGTTGGGAAGGTCAACATGACGGTTCCCTTCCCCTCTATTTGGAGAATTTACGACCCCTCAAAGAGATGGCTTAAAGTTTGCTAAAATTTTTGCTAATATAACCAATCTTTTTGCACAATCTTTGAGGTCGTTACTTTCTTTGCCTGGAGATAGCAGTTTTTTTTTTTTTAACAAGGGCTCAAATCTAGTCAATGTAGATTGTAAAATGAAAAAACAACGAAAGTTAAACATATGCACCATGTCTCCTCTCCACATCCATTAGAGAAGTCAATGCTGTTCCACCAACAGTCCAGTCCTCAACAGGTGCATCAAGGTTTCCCACCTACAAAGGAAAAGACAAGTAAGGCACAAACATATAGGCATGCACAACAAAAAGTAAATGATGCATTTACTTTTAATGGGTTTACAGAACAATCGAAAAAATTAAAATTTCAAGCAGAACTGAGCTATTGTTGATTTGCCATTCAATTATCTTGGTTAGCCTTATTGTTATCAGCCTATGTAAGCACAGAAACCAGTACGAAGATATGGCATTTCAGGTAATATGGACAAGAAAAAACTGTGATCATTAAAACTTTTAAAATATAATAAAGTATGTGTCCAAAATTTGTCAATAAATATCATATAAGAATAACATACTGATGATATCAGTCCAGTCCTTCCAGCATGAAGTAGAGCTCCAGCAGCATATCCCAAAGCATAACAATATGAAGAATCAAAATTGGTGGGCAAACCACATCTTCCCTCATATCTGTACACAATAAGAAAACCTTTAGTAAGATATGGTAGTAAATAAGCAAGCAAGGTAATAAATCACCCCCCTTCCGCCCCAACAAAAGAATTGTGCTACCTCCAAAATGGTAATCTACCTTTAATTGAAATATATTTTCAACTTTGACAAGGCTATTAAGAAGGCTAACATGCATATTAATGTCATCTACACATCCAACTTGCCAACTATACTTCATGAGAAAAGCATTAGCCAACACTTCTACATTGCCACAGTATCCACACTCTAATTTCTCAAGTGGAATATATTCTCATCACTAATGACGCCAAGAGGATAGATTTGTCAAATTTATGTCTGTCTCAAAACTCTCATCACACAGAGAGAAGTAAACCATACTGACTCTACAATTCTCTCTATTTTAAATAAATGTAACACTTGGTTTTGCTATTATTATACTGCACTCCCGTGAGCATGATACAGGTAAAGCTTTCAGTTAAGGACCTTTCTTTATAATTGCATGTCCTTTAGTTAATTCTTTCATGCAATTTTATTTTGAAATGCATGGATGTTGCTTTATTCTGATATTTTATTATTTTTTTTTTTTTTTAAGATGCACGTTTATTTTTCTTCTTAGAAATGCTATGTTTTTCTTGGAGCACTATATTATTTCCGGGATCATGGTGTGCATTTGTAATGGTGGCTACTTCAAACTACCCATGTGATATCAGATATGAGCATACATGTAATGGTGCATTCAAATGCAAGCACTGCATAAAAGACAGAAACTCTTCTGTCTTCAAGTTCATTCTCTTTAACTGATAGTCCAGTTCTCATACATAATATATCTCTCTACAATCAAATAAAGAAGGCTTGGTGCACATGCATATTCAGTGATTGGCATGTAAAAGGATGGATCCAAAAGAACAAGTGATGTAAATTATGTGCAATGAGTTTCTCATTGTCAAGATGTGACTAGAATATCGCTATGATCTACCCCCAATTTGTCAAAACTTAGTAAAATCAATGAGTACTAGAAATAAATTCCATGTTGGCTTAGTAATAATTACCCGAAAAAGTGAGATTGCCCTTTGAAATCCCCCTTGTATACACCTTGTTCCCTCCTCTTCTCCAGCTCAGTCTCAACCATCTGGATAAGCATCTTTTCTGTTTCTATTTTGGCAACCTACAACAAAAGCAACCAGAATAAATTTACTGCACACAAATGCCAGAAATTGGCAATTCCATCAACATATGACCTATGAGGAGATGCACTCACCTGGACATTTCCATGAGGATCTCTCTCAAGCATTAATTGCTCCTGAATGGCTTGTGGTAAAAATTCAAAAAGTTCCAAAGACTGAGATGTCAATTTCTTCTTCCATAGACCAGCATCATCGACAGCTTCATGGGCCAATATCTCATTTAGCTCACCAATAAGCTTCTGAACCTGTAAATTCACGAAAAAAAAAAGTATTACTACTGATAATGAATGTTATGCTACCCTAACTGAATATAGAGCAACTCCTAACAGACTAGCTTTGTACCTCAGGGATAAAATCAATCAAGCCTTCTGGTATCAATATGACACCATAATTGTAGCCACGTTCAGCCCGTTTGCAGATTATGTCTACCATGTAGTCTGTCACATTTTTCAAGGTCTGTTTCTTGGCATAAACCTGCAGTAAAATATTAAGTTCGGACTCAATTCTTGACATGGAAACATTCCGGGTTTTGGGGAGGGGGGAGGGGGGGTCATTAGGCCTGTTTGGTAACAAAACAATGTGACTATTTGAAGATTGAAAATGGATGTTATGTTATCTAGAAAGAAATATAGAGCTTAAATTTCACACATATAACACAGTATGTGCTACACCAATAATAAGCACTTAATTTAACTTTAAAATTCAACTGATAGCAAGGTACCTCTTCTCCAATAAGAGAAATGTTTGGGTGAGTCTGCAAAGCACACTCCAAGGTGATGTGTGAAGCTGCACGACCCATCAGCCGCACAACTGGATACACACACAAGAAAAAAAATATTCAACATTTCACATGTTCTTGCAGTATGTCACCAGACAAGTCAAATGACCTACATACAAGGTAGAAAAGAAACACCAAACAGAGAAATGATCTTGTTATCCTTGTACTTACAGTGATAGTACTTTCCAGTTGAACGAGCATCAATCATAACATTTCCAATCATTTCAGCATAAATCTGCAAAGAGTAATGTTGTATAAATGTAAACACCAAAAGATAAATTGCACCATAATCCTCAGCCCGAGGAATAAACTTGCTAAAGACAATGGGCAACTAAGAAAGAAATAAAAGTGTTTCTTGCTGCCTACAACTCACCTTGCAAGCAGTATCAAACCCAAAACTTATTGGGACTTCTTTGGATTTCAAATCACCATCAATGGTCTTTGGGCAGCCAATGACACGAGTCTTCAAATTTTTACTCCTGTTCAATAAACCAAAAGAAAAGGTTTACAGGATACGATTATATTCCAGTTAGAAACCAAAATGTCAGGCATAATAAACAATTGCTGCAACTGTCAACAAGAAGTTGGCTTGTTTTCTTGGGTCATGGCTGTAATAAATTGATCCTAACAGAGCTAACACAAGCATAACTGCATAACTCATAACTAAAAAAAAAATTCTATACCTGAAGTTCTCAGCAAGAAGACAAGCATTAGTATTTGAGTCATCTCCACCAATAACAACAAGCCCATCCAAATCTAGTTTCAGTGCTGTCTCTTCTGCTTGTTTGAACTGCAATCACCCAAATTGTTACCAAATAGTCAGTATTCAGAATGAAACAGCAATCCAACAAGGAAGGATGGGAAGTACAAAAAAGAAAAAGGAGCTACTTGCCTGTTCTGGAGTTTCAATCTTGTCTCTACCACTACAAATCATGTCAAATCCACCCTGAACAAAAAATTAATGACACTGATAAAATACCAACATTAAAATAAAAATTATTTAAATTAATTAATAAATCATACTTTCTCTGTTTCTTTTAACTTGCAACACTGTAACTAATGCACAAAGCACATCTCAACCATGACTAGCTTTGATGATTTATTTCTTAAAGAAAAATAGATTCATGTGGAATCTTGTTAGATTTGCCTCAAATCATACTTTCATAATATCAAATTTTACAAATTGACAATTAAAGATATTTAAGAGTTGAAATATTGTATTGGCAAGCATGAAATGAAAAGTGATGTAAAAAGAAATAGAGGAAGTATATAATGAGAACAACATGCATATCTGGAAAGGGTTTCCTCGTTTCCAACTCCTCTCTCATGATTCATATTTGGTTGCAAATGGTTGCGTAATAGCTTAGTGCTACCATAAGACTTGCCCACATACCTCGCAAGCACATTGTATGTTGGCAATCGGCACATATTCTGTAGACCTTTTAATTTCTCCAAGTGATTAGATGACCTACATTCTTGACAAACTAATTTTGGGTTTTGTTGCTAGGAAATTTATCTTACAATAAAAGCTCTTTTCTTTGTGCTGAGTACTTGAGTAACAAGAATTCTCCCTCCAATAAAAATCTCAAGAAATATATAAAAATATATATTAAAAAAAAAGAGTTTTTTTTTTTTAAAAAAAAAAAGAAGAAAAAGGACAAAGAAACTGCCGAATTTCGTTGAGCTAATTTCTTTCCAGCCTTTGTGTTTTGCCCATGGAATGAAATACATGTGGAACAACAATCAAACAAGAACTGTGACGTAATGACATTACGCTTACAAGACACATAAGCCCAATGAGCCCCCATTATTCAACTGTCAGCATCGTCCATGTCTTAGAATTCGTTGATTCTGGGGAACACCAGTTGTATGGGGTTTGACTTTTGAGACAATGTTAGGAGTTCATAGCAAGTTGTAGGTTGGAACAATTCTAGAAACTAGAATGAACAAACAGGAGCTTCTAACTACCCATAGAAGATTATGTATTACGTGTGTCAGCTATACAATGTTAGATTGTTAGCAGTTCATTGTGAGTTGTAGGTTGGTGACCAATTCGGAAAACTAGGTTAGACAAAAAGTTTTACTACCTTAGACGATCATATGTAACACATAACAGTGAAAAAATTACGAAAAAAAAACAAAAAAAAACACAGGCTCCCCATTTTCTATCCAAAGTTGATTGCTAACTGAACCAAACAAAAAATTACTTTCAAAGTTTAGCCAATTGTAATCACTTGCATTCCTCAGCAAACCTTACCTGATTTCTGTAAGGATGGACAAAGTCCCAGGTCAACTCTACATACTTGCCCTTCATGATCCCAGCAGGACCACCCCTGAATCCATACATTACACTGCCCTTAGCACGAGCTTGCAAATAATCTGCCACCAAATACCAAGCACACCCAAATACAAAAACAAATCAATCAATAACATCACTAAATTTCGCTTGATCAATTAAAATGCCAAAGTAATGCATTATTCTAAAAAGGTGAGCCACATACCAAAAATCCCACAAATGACATTGTGACCTCCTGGTGCTTGTCCTCCAGACAATACAACACCAATTTTGAGCTTCTGGTCTGATGCCAGTCCCTCAGTGTCACTCGGTACCATTACCGATGATGGTTGTCCAAACAAGCTAGGAAAAAGCTTTGCGATCTCATCTACAAACACACATAATATAATCACAACCATGCTCCGTAACAATTAATGAAACAACAATGTAATACATTCAATCCTCCAAATAGTTTAATTTTATTTTGTGCACATTGAACTCAAAAACACAAAAGGCTACACTTTTTTAAGAATCTAAAATTAATTCATTGATTAAAATCCATACGACACCTAGTATTACATTATGCAATTAAATTAAATCCACATCAAATATTCTCGAAAAGTTTTAAAGCAATAAACTTTTCAAGAATATTCCCAATCAAACAAACGGATCCAAAAACATAAACAATTCAAATATCAGACATAATAGAGAAAACTTCGGATCAAACACTTTCCAGATTAAATTCTTACTACTAAACATTCAAATCATAATCAAATTGAATCCTTCAGTTCACTCGATTAGGTAAAAGTGTCAAAATTTCAAGCATTCAAAATATGATCAAATTCAAGCATCCTACAATTTCTGTTTAATCGATCCAAATATATGCAACAATAATCATAACCTTAATCAATACGAAACAAAAATCCACCAAATAATAATAATAATAATAATAATAATAATAATAATAATAATAATAATAATAATAATAATAATAATAATAATAATAATAATTTGATATACTTCGATTAATCAAGATCAAAAGTTAGAGAGAGAGAAAAACCAGGATTTCCAGCAGCAGAACTATTGGGACCATTAACGACGGTGAAGTTTCCGGTGAGAACACTAGGAAGAGGAAGAGAGTGATCGATGCGACTCCTCTGAAGTTCACTGTAAACATTCGAGAATCTTCCGGCAACCGGAGTAGATTTTCCGGCGGAGGTATTGCCGTTAGCAACTGCTACTGCCGCCATTGTTAGGGTTTGATTGGATTGATTTCTGAGAATTGAGTTGAGTATATTTTTTTGAGTTCACTTGATTAACAAGAAATAAACACTTTTATGCTTTCTCTCTCCTAAATATAAATAAAGAGGGAAAAAGAGTTGGTGAAGAGGGTAGATTTGCGGCTTCGAGGTTTCCGCCCGCAAGTGCAAGTGCAACTACGCAAGTGAGTGAAAGAGGGTTGTTGTTGGTGGAATTGTTTGTGACTTGGGTGGACTAGAGCCCAAATATTTAGTGCAACCGTTGTAAATCCGATGTGGTACGGGAGCTATGCGACTAAGCAAGTTGATTGACCAATCCGATATATTTTTGAACACATTGTAAACAAGTTTGGTCAAAGTATGTTCATTAAGTAATTAAACAAAATTTTAAAGGCTTGTTTACTAAACAAGCTTACTTGAACAAAAATCATGTTAATAAAGAGTACGTTACTCCTTTTGTTCTAGAATATTTGGGACGTTGGACTTTTTCACTATTTATGTATTACCTTTGACCATAATTTTTTTATTAACATAATAAAAACATATTTTATCATGAAATATGTTATTAGATAGGTATTAATATAAAGTTTCATAACATAATTTTTAAAATAATTTTCTTTAATATTTAATTATATAAAAATAAAGTCAAACTAGTAGATTGACATATGTATAATGTTGACAGTGTAAGATATTCTGAGATAGAAAGAGTATTACATTATGGATTCCTTAAAATAAAACAGAATCTATCGCAATAGTCAATCAAGATTTTCTATTTTGTCAAGTAGCCAATAAAATTCTAATTCATATGCCAAATTGACAATCTCCTCTTCTTAAGCAACAAGACCTTTTCAATCTTGTTAGACTTTTAGATATAGTTACTTCATGATAGCTCTTAAAATCTAATTGCCATGATAATTACCCACGAAATTAAGAATTATAAAATTAATTTCAAAAATTATGTAGGAGTTGTATAGTAGTCTTAAACTCATAGCTAACTATAGTTAACTTTGCATGATCTTCAAGCAAGTCAAAAGCAATAAGGTCGAGATAAGAGTAATTTCACGACATTATTGTTTCTTCGAAGTAAAACTACAAGGTATAGAGAATCTCCTTGAAAAAAGTATGTCTACCATTAATGGTAAATAAATATTAATCGAAAGAGGAAGTGACGAGTCAATCATAGTTAGGAATGAAGAGTCTTTTTTTTTTCCTTTTTTTTTTTAAGGCCAACTTTTTAGATAATGAGGTCCTAATTAAGCTCTTCTAGTCTTCAACCTCTTGAAGGGAAGGAAAACGAAAAGATCCATTTTCCCTTCTCGCTCCTTTATCAAACCAAATCCTTTCAATGTTGATCAGGTTTGAGAGAATTTAAACTTACCTTCTTCCTTCCCTTTCCGTTCCTTATTCTTCCCTTTCTTTCCTCAATCATTGGTTCCTGCAGGCGCCGGTACGCTGCATCACACAGCCGTTTTGCATGAAAGAACATAATATAGAAAAGTGAAGAACATATAACTATAATGAAAAGAACATACTATTAAAATGCAATGAACATATATCTAGAGTGAATAGAACATACTATTGAAATGCAATGAACATATACCCAGAGTGAAAAGGAACTTATTTACACCACAGAGTGAAAAGAACATCTATTCATGTTCTTTGATTATCAGTATAATGTGCTTTTATTTGTGACATAATACTCATTGCTTATTGTTTAATGTTTTTTAAATTTTGTCTTCAAATTATGGTGGGTATATATAAATAATGTTCATTACATAATATTATCATGTTTTTTTTATTAATATTACAAATGTTCTTTAGATTTAAAAAAAAAAAAAAAAAAAGGATGTTCTTTACAAAATAACTATATGTTCTTTACAAAACAGTTGTATGTTCTTTACAAAACAGATACATGTTCATTCCGCGTTTTTTGTCTGTACCAAGCATGGTACAGTCGGCTGTACCTTACAATTTTCACTCTTTCCTATCCCTTCGACTTTGCTATCCAATTAAGCGTTGGTCTTTCTCTCTTCGGGGACCCTCCCTAGTCCCTAGCTAGTCCATATATATATACTTCTAACTTTAGTAAATAACCTAGCTATATATTCAATTCCATGGGACCATAATTACACATTAGATGTTTAAGTATGTCAAGAGAATCGTTGGGTTTAGTCTATTATAAATGTCTTGGAAACGCATGCATGAATTTGTAATTAATTAAAATAAGCCCGGGTGATAATCTAATAGTGGTAACTCAATTAAAGGCTTTTGGAATATAATACCCTGTGAAAGATTCAAAATTTCATTAATTACATTAAGCTACTTCTACAAAAGTTCGAAAATCAGAAAACTTGCCTCATTTGTAGAGAAGTAAATACATCAGAGAAGCAAATAATGTTTATTCCTAGCTTGAGAGCGGGGTTCCTATCTTATCTTATTGGAACAATGATAATATATTTTACTTGTATATTTTTTTGTTAGAATATTGGGACTTTGATAATAACATGAAGTGAACTAAAAAAAAATTGGTTTTGAAGTTGATTTCACGATTTTTAAGCAATCAAACATATGACCAAGCTTCTCCCCAACTAATTTGATTTCCAAGAAGCATGAAGAGTATGACTAAATTGTCCCAAGAAAATTGTATATAACACTTATTAAATAATTAGCTTAGGGTCATTGAGAATTTTAGTTAATAATTGTGTTGATTAGTGGAACAAAGAGTTATTAATTTTAGCTTATAGGTTTGGTATGTAACTTAGAAATTCCATCACGTATATAAGATTGGATGCATGGGTAATTTGCAAGGCATGTCATAAAATGCTTACACTTCAAGTGCATCTCATTATAGTAAACTTTATCCTAAATTTTCCATCAATATTAATGCATACCATCACGTACAATTTTCAAAATTATTTTCTTTCTTCTCCGTACATTATCACAAAAATGATCGCTCTCAAATATGCATCATTTGTCTTGTTAATTTCCGTAGGTTTATCCTTAACGACGACTAATTACCTTACTAATTCTCCCTTGCTACCATCCTTCAAACACGTCGAAAAATACAACCCTAGCTTGAAATTAAGCCATCATAACCATCATCATGGACACCATGGTCATCACCATAACGATAACAATAATCATCATCATCATCACAAAGATCATAATCAAAATGTGACTGTTAATATTTGTGATGATTTTCCACCAGATTTTCCTCCTCCAAATACGGATACTACATCAATTTTATGTGTTGACACTAAAGGATGTTGTAACTACACAACGGTTCAATCTGCTGTTGATGATGCCCCTCTTCTTAGCCAAAAAAGAACCATTATATGGATTAACTCAGGCTTATACTAGTAAGTTAATGTTTTTCAAAGTATTTTATCATCAATATTATCATACAACTTGTGGTTACTTGAATTGGTGCAACACATAACAACATTTTTAAAGTTTTGTTATCCTTGATAAGTATCCTAATTTGACCGACATATTTGTGAATGCGTTACTTCGACCAAAATAATATCTTTAATTAGCAATAAGTAAAAGTATGAAAAGCTGTTATTTAGAAACTATACATTGAGAAGACTAGAGTCTAACAAATACTTATACCACTACTCGTATGTTTAATTATAAGTGGTACACGTGAGTAATGCAAAAGTCAAATTGGAATATTTATTTATAAAATTGGAGGGAGATGATAGTTGAGTTATCAATATTGGTATGTAGATCAGCTAAACTAAATTACACTTAATTATTTTGAAACGGAGATATTATCGTGTTGACGGGTTGTTATTGAACAATGATCAGCGAAAAGGTGACGGTTCCGAGAAACAAACCAAACATCACCTTCCAAGGGCAAGGGTACACCTCGACCGCCATTGTATGGAATGATACTGCTTCTTCCGCACATGGCACATTCTCTAGTGGCTCAGTTCAAGTTTTTGCATCAAACTTCATTGCTAAGAACATTAGTTTCATGGTAAGACTATAGAAATATATAATATACTCAACCCTTGACTTATGCTACAATATTAATAGTGTAAATGGGTTTAACACCAAGTTGTTTTATTGTATAGAATGTTGCACCAATACCTGCTCCCGGTGCTGTAGGAGCACAAGCTGTGGCTATTAGAGTCGGAGGAGATCAAGCCGCCTTCTGGGGTTGCGGTTTTTTTGGTGCACAAGACACACTTCATGATGATCGAGGCCGCCATTACTTTAAAGATTGTTACATCCAAGGTTCCATTGATTTCATCTTTGGCAATGGAAGATCATTCTACGAGGTAATGTTTATGTGATTAGAACAGTATAAATTGCTAATAATCATCCTACCTATTATAGTATTATTACTAACACTACCTACTATTTTTCCAAATAATTCTCTTTCAACTTACTCAATCCCACCTTATCGCTTAAAGACACCAGCTACAACTCGATGTACATGCACAATAAGAAAAAACCAACTACAACTTGATGTACATGCACAATAAGAAAAAATACTCCCTATGTTAGTTCCTAAAAGTTCGATATTTGCACAGTTTCCAACATTCATCTTTGACCATTAATATCTTCAACTATGTATAAGTGAAAATAATAAAAAATTGATATATTATAAATTTACACATAGCCAATCTAATAAGATCCCCATGCTATTTTTTTTTTTTTTTCTTTTCCATTTATACAAGTCAAAAATCGCGGTCAAAATTATTTTGACCACATGAATAGAAAGTGAGTTGGAATTTCAGAATCGGATGTAGTATGTAAATTAAATTCTGTAATTATTTTCCTAATATATATGAGCACCGACTCACAGATGTCTAATTTACACACAGAATGTATTTAATGATTTACGTTCAAAATTATTGATTTATTCAGAATTGTGCAATGATCTCCATAGCAAGCCCGGTTCCACCAGGCCAAAAAAACATAAACGGAGTAGTAACGGCAAGTGGAAGAGCTTCACAAGACGAAAATTCGGGGTTTGTATTCTACAATTGTAGCATTGGAGGCACAGGAAGAATATGGCTTGGACGTGCATGGCGCTCATTTTCACGTGTACTTTTTGCTTACACCACCATGTCTGATATTATTGCCCCTGAGGGTTGGAATGACTTGAACAACCCCAACAACGACGAGTAAGAAATTTTTTAAATTGACAATCTCTTTCGCTTATATAATACTCGTATGATTTTAGTGAAGACAACTTAATTGAATTATTGTTAGCTACTTTTGGAAACAACTACTTACGTACTGTAACAAGTTTAACATTAGACTAAGGGCCTGCTCTGCTTTACTGAATTGAATTGAACTGATTGGAGCTGAATTGAACTGAATTGAAATAAAATGAATTGTTTATGAGAGAAGGAAATTAGAAACTGAACTGAACTGAAATGATTGAAGTTGAACTGAACTGAATTGAAATTAATTAGCTGAAGAGAACATGCCCTGACACTAGCTATCAATATAACGGAAAAATGTTTTGTTGCAGAACGGTGTTCTATGGGGAATATATGTGTTCGGGACCAGGCGCGAGTTTGAGTGCAAGGGTGTCTTACGAGCAAAAGCTTAATGAAACTGTAGTGGCTCCTTTTCTTACCATGACATACATTGAAGCAGATCAATGGTTGGACTCTTATACTACTAATCTTGTCGTCCATTCTACTAAACCTTTAATTTAATCTAGTGAAATTCATCTATAGGGGATGATGATCAGCATGTTAAATTACTAGCTGTATATATTTTGGGGATTGTTGAAATTGTAAAATTGGGATACAATCCCCCAACTTAAATGATTCTTTATTACTCCTGTTTCATTTTTAAAACTGTATCAACTAAACTAGGTAACATCCTACACGTTTCACTGGGCTTCTGAATGAGGAATAAACAATCTTTAAACATATTACATATATGTGTGACGTGCAGACCTGGTTTATCCTATCAACCAATAAAGATTGAAGGTAGAGTACCTAATGAAGGACACTCTACCTTACACTGATGGTGATGATTATGATAATATTGTTAATAATTATGGAAAGATGATGTTCAATTAGGGAACCAAATCAAACAAAAAAGGAGGGATATCAGGGCTTTACTAATTACATCACATGCCAAGTACATTGTAATTGCATGAATTTCTTCTTCTTGTGCAATAGACTGAAGTCTAAGTCTATAACTACTATACTTATATTTAACCCAAAAAAATAAGGCTTTATTATCCACTACTCTTTTTTTTTTTTTTTTTTGCTGTCCAGAACACATAAAGCACATATTTACAAGCTGTTTTTTCTTCTTTTGTCAGATTTCTCATAATTAATTTAATTATTTTAATTAATTAAAATAATTATTTTAATTTCAGGTAAGGCTTAAGTATTATTAGCTTTGGTTATAATGTCCACATCTTATTTTCACTTATTTTGAGTCTAATGAATATGGATAATGTAAGTCGTTCACCGCTAATAAGTTTAGAGTTCATTATTCATTATTGCATGTCAAATACAAGTAGTAAGTTCAAATATTTAGTATATGAGTTCAAAGTTTAGTTCATAGCCAATAAGTTCAAGTAAGATGAATCCGAGTCCAAATAAAACAAGTGTATAATAAATAAATTTCAATAATATAAGTTTAATGCTAATAAATTCAGGTAAAATAAGTGAAATTCAAGCGAAGAGAACACTATCATTTATAGGTTAATTCTAAGGAAAAGTTTTGCTTAGATTATGTTTCAACAAATTAATCAAATAAGGAAGTCCTGTTTCATTGAATCTGCACCTACTCCTGGCCTTCAAAATTTCAGGTGCTTATACTAAGAAAAATGATTATTTATCCTTTTTATTTCATTTTTGGTTTTTTCTCAATACCTGAATCCATCCTGATTATGATAAAGTTAGATAATTATTGACAGGACTTGTTGCTAATATATATCAAGTGCTTTATATGCATGTGATGAGTTTCAAGTTTCCTAAAACAAGAAGCAAAAGCCTTGTTTCAATGAATCTGCAACCTCTTAAGCCTATCCTACCACCCTCTCCCCCACCCTTTTGCATACATTGTGCTCTATTTGATGACCTACAAAAAGTTTTGTAGGTAAGCCAATAATAGATAGAGCATGGGAGATTACTATTTGATCCAAAGTTGGTGGTTCATTATCAATTCTTCATTAAGGAATAATTAAACCGCGAATGCTAATTATTACTATCATATAACACCTAGGTTTAACTTACTCTAACAAGCATAGAAGATTACTCACGTACGGACAATGAACACACTTAATATGTCGAAGTGTCTCAAAATGAGAAAGTCTTGATCCAAAATTAGCCTTCATCATCGTTGTGTTTGTTGTTTAGGAAAAGTAAGTTTGATAGAAAGAAGGAAAATAAGTTGAAGATCGAGAATAAATCATTAGAGATTTTATTTTGTAGTGAACCCTTTAACGACTAGCAATTCTATATTGGTCATCTATCATAACGAGCACACAAAACAATGTACCAGTCATGATAAGTACATACACAAGCACCTATATTCAATCACCTAAAACAAGATTAAACTAAAGAAGCATGGCAAATTGACATGTAAAGTAAATCAAACCTAACCTTTAACCATCATATTTAGCATTACAAGCCTACTAAGATGAAAACTAAAACATGGTCCCCTGTTCTAGTAGGAATAGATCAAAAATTTTTCCAGCAAAGTGCCAACTAATGTAAAGGTACAAAGGTTCAGATAATCACATTAAAAGGTAAACAAGACATCATAATCACATCATTAAATAATACCCAAATGTGCAATAATATAGTCATGCAAATAAAAATATTCAATGTTTCCTGTATGCCCTCCTGATACTCCTCAATATCCTGAGAATCAGAATTCAGACCATAATCATAATTAGCCAGACCCCACTTGCCATATATTGCTAATTAAGTCACTAATTATGTAATTAGCATCATACTCTACTTAGAAACATAAGAGTGTTGTCTCACAATAAAATGCAAGGTAGGAGGAGCAACAAGTTTAAGGGTACAGGAGGTTGCAGGGCTTTATGCTGTACTAACTGCAGAACATCAACAGAAGGAGGCGAAAGCTCTGGATCGTCAGACAGGCACGCATCAATCTCAAGCCTCGCGCATCACATGGTTCAAGAGAGATTAGATCAAATGATTAAGGAAAACGAGGAAGAAAAAGCAAGAAGATTAATGGAGGCAAGAAAAAGGAAGCAAAAGAAGGTAGTAAAAAATGTAACAACTAGCAATAGCAGTAGCAGTAGCAGCAGCAGCAACAGAAAGTTGCTTCTGATGCTTGCTATGGAGAAATCATCTCATGATCCAAGGGAAGATTTTAGGCGCTCAATGGTGGAAGTTATACTAGCAAACCGTATAAAAGAGCCTAATGATCTCCGGTATCTATTGAAGTGTTACATTTCGATGAACTCTGTCGAGTATAGAGGGATAATACTAGAGGCCTTCCACCAGGTTTGTACTGATATTTTCTTTTGTTGTAAATGCCACTAATGAAATCATATTGTAGACAATAATACCTTTCATGTTGGCACCTTAAAGATGTGAATCCCTCATGCGAATTGAATTACAGCAGGAGTAAACAAATTCTTGCGCGATTTTTAATGAAAATTAGTACTTCATGTTACCTGCACACAATACTGTTATAGTCTTAACATTATCAATCATGTAGTGGAATTTGGAGTAGTATTACCTGCAATGGAAGAAGGGTGGAGTAGTCCATTCAAACATAAAAGGTAATTAGGTAAAACTTCCTGCATGTATCACTGTTTATCCTGAATGAAGGAGTAAAAGCAAATTTCGTAGTCTATATAGTATTAATGTCTATTCATAACAGTAGTAGTATATAACTAAACTGATTCAGAAGTACTAAAATGATTCAAAGTTAAAATAGGAGGATTTTTATTCATATACTAGGAGTATCTAGCTCATAAGCAGTAGACTTCATATTTTCTAGCAGTCATACTGAGTAAACTAAGTAGTTCGAAGAATATTAAAATAAAAGTTGCCAAATTTAAAGTTGTTAGACTGTTTTAGTGCAATAAAAGAGCCTTGAAAATGCTTCTATGACTCCATGAATATCAGCAAGTGGCCAGCTAGCATTCGTCGTACCACTGGTACCTTATTCAGCCATGTATTATGATGAAGCACCATATCCAAGATCAAATAGAACTCTACTCAGGATTGGTGATTGTTACTCTCCTAGGACATTATAGTAGACAATCACAACTATACAAATCTTGAAATGGGGACGTAAAACTTACAAGTTACAAATACAGAGCAATACTAACCTGTACAGTTGAGTCTAGCATGGAAGTAGCAATTATACAAGTGTGACAGTTGGTTCTTAACGTTAGAAACAGATGTTACTTCTGATATTCTTGGATTTCTTATATTTAACAGAGTTTTACTGTATATCATCACTGAAAGCATATTATATAATCTTTTTGATACAGTATGTGAACTACAATATACAAGAGGCCATACAACTTTCTTACCGTTCTGTATAATATTTGCACCAATTACTGGTGGTTTTATTGTGACAACATAGTATAAACACCCATCTAGATCGCAGTATACACTAATTAAGGGGAATTAAACTTCGTTTAGGGAGACAAGAGAAGACTGCCTTCCTTAATGAAAACAAACACACTGCCTGCATCACCCCTTGAGATTCGAAGCTCTTGATCGAGGTAGGTGGTAAGCAACCATGAGCCTTCATTTTGACCAATGTTGAACTTTAACGGTGGTTGGCTGGAAATTGTCCTTGCAACTGATGAAGCGGTGTCCTGTACTGAGTTAAACAGGCCCTTCAAAGGTGTGAGATCAATATTTTGCCCCAGAAACTCTACATTCTCAGGTAAAACTACACTGTCTGTTATCTGGGGAGTGCCAATGACTCCTTCAATAAATTTGATCTGCAAGGGATGATGGAACATTTAGATCTAAGCAATTTATAATATGAAAAAAAAATTTAAAAAAATAAACAAATAAATAAAATCAAATCAAATACAGAAATAAAGGAGTGCAATATGTCAATAGGATTCAGGAATAACTGAGTATCAAATGGTAAAGTTGAATCTAACTTTGTGAGATCAGTTCTATTCCCAACTTGTTCTTCATTATAAATTTTTATTCACTCCTAGAGGTGGTAATAAGTCAATTGATCCATTGAGTATTAATGAAAGAAGCAGACAAGCATTGCCATGGACATTGATAAGAGATTTTTCCTTTCAAAATTACATATTACTTATTACCACAACTTACGGTCTACGAAACAAGACTTCACTACAAAGCTTGCAAATTAAGAGTGAACGATCGATATAAATATGTGACCAAATGTGAAAGCAAGCCTAGGAATGGTGAATACCAGTGGAACTAGGATACTTTACTAGATATACATGGAAGGGAAACAGGCAAGATCTGTGAAGTCATAGCTTTACCAAGTACATGATCTAGATTCCAAATCCATCAGTGCATCTTCCGCCACCGAGTAATTAAATATGAACTCTTGGAGCTTAAATTTAGGCTAAGCGTAAGGAATTTTTCAAAAACAACCAAGTCTATCATCAAAATGGTGCATCTATGTTTGACTAAGTTATATGTCTCTCAAAGAGCCAGAAGAAGCATCTAAAAGATACCTGAACACGCTTGGGGCTGCGGACTTCAAACTTCGCATTGGTACTAAGAGACGTGGTGGCCAGAGGACCCGAAAACTGCACAGAGTTCTGGACAGTAAAATTCTCAGAATCAATAGTCTGTGAGATTTCGTCCACTTTGACCAGTGGTAATCTCCCTTGGGAAAGCAATGGGAACAAACCAGAAAACGATGTGTACCTGCCAAAATGAAAGATATACATGATATATTATTTCAGTAACAACGGGTATATGACCCACAAACAATTTTCCTTTTATACACTGATCAAAATGTGATTTACTCATCAGTAAGTCCCAAAAACAGATTGCAAACCGAGCAAGAGAAGAATATTCATTCTAGACATAGTTGTCTGTACCACATAACAGAAACTATAAAAGTTAACAAAATTATATAAGAGTTTAACAGGAACATACAGAATGGTGTTCTAATAATTGACATTTAATAGTCTGCGGCCAATTCAGTATTCAGATTTCAGATATAAGGTATCAGAACAGCTACATATACTGGTGATCAACTGTTCAGTATGTGGCAAACTGAGCAAACTAAATTTAAGTTGAAAGGCTCAGGGAAATTTTTGCAGAACAGCAATATGGAGATCATCCTAGTGATGTCTATCCTTGTCAATGCTTTCATTTCCTTAAGACCCACATATACTTGTGTACACAAAACAACACAATTAGCTTAGTCAACTAGTAAAGCTTAAGCCTCAAAACTCTGCACTTTCCTGCCTTGTGAATCCTCTTGATAATTCAATACTCACAATATGCGACATTAACTCAAAAGGTCAAAATTTTCCTAAAAATCCTAATCTTGAGAATACCAAAAAACAAATTTAGTAATACAAGCATTATTATCTAATATTTTGCTTGGACTCGAGAGTTAATTAAGAAAACAGAATGGAGTACCAGGAACAGCATCCAGTCAATCTCCTCAACGGTTTGTTTGGATAGTTAAGTGAAAGACAAAGGGAAGGGAAGGAAGAAAAAGGAAAGGGGAGGAATGGAAGGAGAAGGAGAAGGTACGGTTACATTTTCCCTCCATATCTTTCCAACAATTGGAAAGATTGGGTTTATTAAAGAGGGAGGGAAAATGAACCCTTCCATTTCCCTTCCCTTCCCTCCTATCAAAAGATATCCAAAGAAAGGAAGATGATTCCCTTCTTTTCTCTTCACTTCCTTTCCCTCCAATTCTCTAGTGACATTCAAAATCAATCAAATTTTTCGATTGTATGTTCATTAATTACAAATTGCATATGCATGTAGATTGTTTATTCAATCATTTCAATGTAACCAATTTTTCAACTCTATTAAGAAATGCCACTTGATTGATTAACTTAGTCAATCACTGAGATCAACCAGTAAATTCCCAGATTCAAGATTACATAAGTATATGAACTCAGCTATCAAATGACATTCTAGATTGAATTTAGCAAGCTTTTGTTATATTTCTGGCCAACAAAATTAATCTTTCTTCACATATACTTTTCCCGACCTCAAAATATTATTAATTCATAATCAAGTTATAAGATAATATCCATTTATGTTGACACTTATTAAGAGTGTGTATATTATCAAACTCTTATAAAAGATCTTTCACATAAGTAGTTACATATCCTTATTTATTTCCAAGCTAAATTCCCAATTAATCTTCTAAGACCTTAATATACACACACTTGAAATGATCAAATGTATAATCCACCTAAAAAAATCAATTTCATGAAATATACAATCACAAAATCTTAAAACACAAAGAGTAGCATATATACGGATATCTCAACTAGCTTAGTCAGTTAAAATTTTCGGGGTTTTAAGTTTTTACTTGTACTTAATACCCGAGACAAATCCCGTCTACATCATATTTCCGAGGTTTTAAGTTTTTACCCAATACCCGAGATAAATCCCGTCTACATCATTTAACCCGTAAACTTAATAAACAATCAAGATAAAGAATTAGAGAGAGTGAAAAGAAGCAACTCACGCTAAAATCCACTTGCCATTAAGAAGAGGAAGAGCATCAGTAGGAGCAGGAGTTGGATTCTTAGCTTCTAATTGCGTAATCAACTCCACAATTTCAGCCCTAGTTTCACTACTTGCTTTCAATCCTCTATCAGTTCCATAAAACGAATCCACTAACCGCTTTTTCAGCTTATAAATCTCCTCCGCCTCAACCGTCGTCTCCTCCTCCGCAACCGCCACTGCTCCGCCGCCGGAGCTGCTGCTGTTGTTAAAGCTCTGCTTTTCTGGGCCCCACTCATCGTCTAATGAGGTTGCTTTGAGTTTTATGGTGTTGAATTCCCTTTTTGCCCCTGTTGGTTTTAGTGGGGTTGAGGAGAAGAGAGGAGATTTTGGGGGAAATTGCTGGGTTTGTGAGGATAATTTGTGGGATTTTATGGGTAGTTGGCAAAATTGTGAAATTATCGACATTTTTTTCTGACGAAAAATTAGCGAGATTCTGGGAAGTGTAGTGTCGGAAAATTTGTTTTATGTGGAAAAAGTGTTGGAAATTTAAAGAATTGATGATTTTGTTGTAGCGAAATGCCGGAAATGCACTTGGTAGCTGTTACTGTGTGAGGAGATGATATTTTATAGTGGTGCGTATTTTTGGTGTTTTTGTTGTGAAAATTTGGTGATTTGAAAAATTTATCACCACCCAAATAATTGCTAAGAATTTAATGGACTGATTTTAGCCACACATCACACATGAAAAATATGAAATTTAATTATCCAAAAATTGGAGTATTATTGAAATTGAATATTTTTGTAGCCTAATAATAGGTCCATTTTAAATTAAGTGTACGAGTAATAATTTAACCAGCTTGCTAATCTACAACTATAATCGTTAATGTCTTTGAATTTCACTTGTATGTACAAATATTAATTACACTGAGGGTTTGTTCACATTTATTGAATTGAGCTGAATTGAGTTGAACTTAATTGAATAGAGCTGAAACAAATATTTTATGAGAGAAGAAAATTAGGAGCTGAACTGAAGTGATTGGAGCTGAACTGAATTGAAATTAAGCTGAAGTGAGCAAGTCCTAAGTAGAACTATTGATATGGCCGTATGGATTATAACTACTAAGCTAAGCTTGGGGATGGATTAGAAAGAAAAAACATATTGCCAGAGCCATAAAAAAACAGGACAAATATTTTATGATTGACAAATTAGGGGTCATCAAGCTTTGTTTGGTTTTAATACAATCTAGCTAGTGACATTTAGCAAAAAAATAAAATTAATGAAAAACTGTAGTAGAATCTAGATGGTTCATTCTTCCAATGTTCCATTGCGAAAGGAAGAAAGAACACGTAATTTGCTATGGGCTGGGCCCCTGGGGGTGTTCAAGTGATTGGCCTACTTTGACCCTGGCATATAACATGACCCTTCCATTTGTATACATAACATAAGAAGGCCTTAAAGTAGAATGAATGTTGGACTCCCGATAACATTATCTGTAAATGAAAGTCCATAGATGTTGTCTTGGCCCAAAGTATTTCTTAGGATAGAAATGACCCTTCAAGCTTGACCGACTAATTTGTTACCTCTATTTGGAGTTAAGATATGTTATGAGTACCCAACTTTCTTCAGTTTTAGGAAGTGGGTACTCAACTTTGTTTTTTAATCAAGTGAGTAGTTTAGCTTAACACCGTTAATAACCAACTTTATTTTCCGTCAAAAAATTGTGTATTATAATTCATCTCATGACAGATGACACCAGAAGGCTTCTGGCTTCTTAACCTTTCAAACAAAAACACTAAAGGCAAAATTCACTGCCCACTCCAATCTTTTGATTCAAACTTCTGTATAATAATTGGTAACGTTAATATGTTAAATATTAATGCTCCTTTAAGACACAATTAATTTTTTTCAAAGGCAAAATCATGTGAGTGCTTTTCAAAGCATCTTTATCAATGGAGTTTCAAACTAAAAAGCTAGTACTTCTAGTCTTCAAGATAAATTTTACCTTTTGTAACATTTTAAATTTTTAGTAGAATTTAGGCAATTAGCTTTCGTAATTGAATTAAGTTTATATATATATATATATATATATATATATATATATATATATATATATATATATATATATATATATATATATATATATATATATATATATATATACCTCTTAAATTAAGCTTTCTTTTATTTTTATTTTTATTTTATTTTATTTTTTGACAGATTCTTTTAATTTGTTGAGGTAGAAGCATAGAGTTATTCATCGGTAGTTTATTCTATTTACTTAATAATGAATTAATACAGAGTAAGAAGAAAGAAAGAGAGATTGAAATTATAAGAGACAGGGGAACTAATTTACGAAATATACGTGAAGTATTTCACTCATGAAGAAATAGAAATTGAGAAAAATAATTTTTATTACTTTTTTGACGGGTTTTAGATTTTTTTTTTTTTTTTTTTGAAGAAAGAGGGCTAAGCCCAGATTATTTATAGTTAACAAAATTGATAAGTTAACAAAAGTTAGCTTCTGAGTACCCAATTGATTAAAAAATAAAGTTGAGTGCCCAATTCCTAAAAAATCAGAAAGTTGAGTACCTATTTACTATGTTAACTCCCTCTATTTGATATTAAAGGTGGGTGCCACAAACATATGTCCTGTCACTTTACTCCCTCCGTGTTTTAATCAGTGTTATAGTTTGACCGGCTCATAGTTTTAGGCAATTTAATTGACTTAAATAAAATAAGAGGTAAGTTGGGTAGTTGGAGTATTAAAAAAATATAAAAGAAAGATAATGGGGTTAATAGTTTATTGAAAAGTAATGAATGTAAGAGGAAAGATATAATAAAAAAAAAAAAAAGTCGTAGTGGATTTAGATGGGGACCATGAGAGGAGAGAGATATAATATTTAAATGTAGTTTTTTGCCAAAAAAAGAAGTGTAACACTTATTAAAATACGGTCGAATTTGATAAGTGTAACACTTATTAAAACACGGAGGGAGTACCTTGTATTTAAAATGGCTAACAAATACGAAGTAATCATGTTGGATAGGACTTGTGACGATCATTCATAAACAAAGTACAGCACAGGCTGACTCACATGTCATGAACTCATGACGTGCCAACAAGCCTCTTAATTTTTTTAATTTTTTTTTTTTTTTTTGGTAAATTGGTCCAAAATAAAGGGCCAACATGTGAATTGGTTCGTCATGCTGGTGTCGGATCGTGTTATAATTTGAAAATGATGTTCAAGCATGACCCATAACCCACCAATGTATATTCATGTTGTATCGGGCCTAATTGACCTTCTTGTCGGTCCAGCCTTTGGCTCTTTGCCCATCTCTAAATGTTGTCCTGTTTTATGGCATGATGTACATCATAATAAACTTCATACTCCGTAAAAAAGACTCGAGTTGGCTGGTTAACCATGGGCCTATGAGTCTGATCAAGCCAAAACTTATCTTATGTAGTCTTAGTTAATTGATAATTAACCAACTTAAAGTCAAGTTGTGGACTAAGACAATTCAAGTCAAGGTTGTATTGACATAAGATTTTTCTAGCCTAATTAGGTGCTTAACTCTAAATTGAGAAGCTCTAAATCTTACGTTAGGTGCTTAACCCTAAATTGAAAAGCTCCGAGCCTTTAGCCGAGGTTCAGTTCGAATAATACTCCGTATAGTCCAAGTCTTTGTTTCATAAATGAATTAGTCTAATTAAATATTCAAGCTAGTATACATTTTACTAAGGATCAAGAAAAGGAATGTTGTGCTGTTGGGTTGGGCTGATAAACCCAAGATAGCAAAGTCGGGTCCGGGCCTATGTATAATGGTTACGAGTCTTAAGACGAGTATGCTTTAATTTCTTTTTCTTGTTCTTCCCCCCCCCCCCCCAACTGATAAACAGGTTTGGGCCACACCCGTCACAATTGTCCACTTTATATGACCAAGAAGGTTCACCTCAAAACCAAATGGCAATGAGGAGAGTAGCCCCTTAGCAAGTGACAACTTTCTCTTTTTCTGCAATGTGGGATACACATCCCAATATACCTCTTCACTTTTTCACTCTTTTAATGTAGGACAACATTTTCATTCACACGTGGGTTTGCTCATGGACATAATATTGATATACAATGAAATGTTGGAGTGTGTAATTAGTACAGTAAGAATCTAAGAAATACTTTCTCTCTCTAGAAGTGTAGTCATCGGAGTTTAGCCCTAACTGTAACACCCCAATAATTCTCTCTTAAAAACCTGTGAGAAACCTGTAAATAACCTGAACAAATCCAAGAGAATTACTGGTGTGCTACCGCCACGTGTTCAAACGTTAAGGCTATCTCAGAAGTTAGCAGCGGAAAACCAAGACAGTTTTAAATAAACCTCAAAGCAAAGTATTTAAATCAAAATAAGTATTACAAGTTGGAACCTTTAAGGCCCTTATTCAAAACCCAAAAGTAAAAGTAAGTAATTAAAATTCAGTGTTAAAACAAACTTAAACCAAGAGAAATAGTGTCAAATAAAATCGAGTTAAAAAAAAAAATCAAACTTGCAAGAAACGCGAAAATAAGCAACCAACTCTCTACTCAAGATCCCACGACCCTGATGAATGCTGCATGTGAGAGAACCTGTGGTTATTCTGCTCCCCAATATTACAAGTGTAAAAATTGGATCGTCACAGGGTCATTTGAAGGCGAAGGCCATGACCAAAGAAGGACACACACACAAAAGCACGCAATCAGCAAAGCTGAGTACATACAAGCTGCAAAGTAAAATAAGGAAGTACTTAACATGCTACTAATAATCAATCATACGCATAATTAAATCACAAACTCGACACACGACTCGATTATTTAATTTATTAAGACTCCACTAGCTAATAGTAGCTAACTCATTTCAATTTATTCATTGGATTTAGCAATAGACAAGGTTGTCCAACCCATGTCCCATTTGGAACATCAATAAAGAAAAACCCCATGCCTCCTTTCGGAAACATCAATAAACATCCAACGACCACGGGCGCGACTCCGTGACCGTAGTTAGTATGAGATCTCACCTAACTCCTAGTTTTATAAAAAAAAGTATTTGAAATAAGAGACTCGTAGATCAGACGGCCTCGAGAAAAGTACACGGCTAATACCCCATGTACCCCAACCCCTGATTGTCATTACTCCAGAAGTGCACCAATCCAGAGTTTTATTGCTCATCCATCTTGCACTTTACGTGATTTACAGGTTTAGACTTGGTGATGACTCACATGCATAACAATTCAATCAATCCAATATCAATTCAATCAAATAAAACAACTTTTCAATTTCAATTCTTGATTTATTAGTGGCAAGCAACATTTATTATTTATTCCTTTACTACCTCGGTGTATAAACACCTTGAGTGCATAAGGCACCCCAAACTCTTAACCTTGTCTTATAAGACATGAACCATTCCTTTACTCATCCTATTTCATTAAATCATGAATGAGTAATAATTGAATCATTTCACCAATCACATACCTTTGCCTCTAAGCACACCTTGCATAATTAGTACATAACCAATAATTGCAATAATAAATAATGCACATCAAATGAAATTCACAATGTATAACCAAACAATTTAACCCAGTCATCCCTAGACATGGTACTAAGTTCTCGATCCATCCTTAAACATGCACCTAAAAGCAAGGTTTTGTAACTTGTACGTACCTTGAGTAAACAATGCGATTGGCCACTTTAAAGACTAGAAATCACCTTCTACAAAGTCCTCTCCTTAACCAAATAATAAAGAATAAATCAATACCAAAGCAATTAAAATTACAGCAATACTAAAGTATTTAAAAACCTCTCAAACCATTAAAATAAAGTCCTTAAATTAATCCAATTAGCCAAAACTAATAGTACAACATCCCAACTACAAGTTTAGGTGTTAAAATCATGAAAATATAGTGTTTAATAATAAATTACAGCAACTTTAAAGTGGTAAAATAAATCTGAAAATTTGGTTTAAGCATATAAAATAATCCCATAAGCATAATTATTTGAAAAAGCCATCATATAGCAATTTAGAGTGTTAAAAACCCAAAAATACATCAATTCAACGCAATTAGAGGCTTCAAAATAGAAGATACAAAATCTGAAAATTTATTAATAATCAAAATAATTGAACTTAAACGTAATTTACATATAATATAGTTAGATAACTTAATTAGTATGTTTTAAACCCTAAAACCATGAAAAATCAACATTTAAACCCTAAATTTATAATTAAACCAAATCTGAAAATTTATTAAATAAATTAAACATGATGAAACTCATAAATTTATAAACTTTAATAACCCAAATATAATATCAAACCATAATAATAAGAATTCATAAACAAAATTTAATAAAGATCAAAACTTTAATTAAAAAAATAACAAGAATAAGAGAAGGAGAAATAAGGGAAGGAGAAAGGAGGAAGGGGCAAACTGCTGGGCTGGGCTGCTGGTGGTCGGCGGCAGGCAGTGGCGGCAGCAGCGGCAGGGCAGTGGCGGCAGCAGCAGGTTTTTTTTTTTTTTTTTTTTTTTTTCTTCTTCTCTTCGTGAAAGCAGTAGGAAGTAGGAGAGTGTTTTTTTTTTTTTTTTTTTTTTTTTACGTGAGATAGAATGAGGGAGGAGGGGTATAAGGGTTTTTATTTTGGGCTTATTAATTTCCTAATTAAATTAGGAGTGGTATTCCTAAATAGACTAGGATTATTTGTAAATCAATAATAAAAAAAAACACTACTTTATTTTAAAAACTTCCATAAAATAATTTATTTAATAAAATTACCATAAATATAATTACAAGAATAACATATAATTAAATTGTAATTAAATTAAAATGTGGGGGATTACAATCTACCCCTCTTAAAAGAAGTTTCGCCCTCGAAACTTAACCCAAAAACCATAATTTTTTTTTTCAAAATCGTTCAAACTTTTGTGTTTTGTATTGCTGTAAATTGCTTGCTTCTTAACAAACATACTTAACAAATCGGACTTTGTACTCAATGAACTCATATTTGGCTTAAGTGTACATACGTTTTATTGTATGTAAACGCAATAATAATGCATAATGATAACCAAAAACATGCAAAAACGTGCAAAATCAAGCAATAAATGGTATAATTAAGGTAAAAGCGCGAAATTACATCGCATTCTTCCCCCCTCAAAAGAAAAGTGTTACGCCCTCGTAACTCACCTCGTCAAATAACTCGGGATACTTGTTCCTCATTTCTTCCTCGGCCTCCCAAGTGGCTTCTTCATATTCCTGATTAGACCAAAGGACCTTCACTATCTTCACATCTTTGTTTCTAGTACTGCGCACTTTGTGATCTAGTATCTTTACTGGTCTTTCTTCATAAGTTAGAGACTCATCTAATTGAATAGTCTCCGGTTGCAAAACATGGGTTTCACTAGGCACATACTTCTTTAGCTGGGAAATGTGGAACACATCATGCATTTTCTCAAACTCCATTGGCAAAGCCAATCTGTAAGCCACCTTTCCCACACGTTGGAGGATTTCATATGGCCCTACATACTTAGCACTAAGTTTCCCTTTCTTGCCAAATCGCATCACACCTTTTGTTGGAGAAACTTTCAGAAATACCTTGTCCCCAACATTAAACTCATCATCTCTTCTCTTTAAGTCAGCATAACTTTTCTGTCTATCCTGTGCTGCCTTGATACGCGACTGGATTAGTCTCACCTTGCCCACCATATCCTCAATGAAATCTGTACCCAAAGTAACCCGTTCACTGTAGTCATTCTAGCAAACTGGACTTCTGCACTTCCTTCCATATAGTGCTTCAAAAGGTGCCATCTTGATGCTTGCATGGTAACTGTTATTGTAGGAGAATTCTATCAAAGGTAGGTGATCCTCCCAATTTCCTTGGAAATCTAAAGCACAAGCTCGTAACATATCCTCCATAGTTTGGTTTGTTCTCTCAGTCTGGCATCTGTTGCAGGGTGAAAAGCAGTACTCATCTTCAATGTTGTCCCAAGGTTCTCCTGCACTTTTTGCCAAAACTTTGATAGAAACCTCGAATCTCTATCTGACACTATGTCCTTAGGAACTCCATGCAACCGAACTACATTCTTCACATAGACACTTGCTAGCTGCTTCTTTTTCCAGGTCTCTTTGATAGGAATGAACATCGCTGACTTAGTAAGTCTGTCCACAATCACCCAAATCGTGTCATTCCCAGAACGAGTCTTGGGTAGGCCTGTCACAAAGTCCATGGATATAGAGTCCCACTTCCATTCCGGTATCTCCAAGGGTTGTACTTTTCCCATGGGTCTCTTGTGATCTATCTTCACCTTCTGGCACGTCAGACACTTGGATACAAACTCAGCTACCTCTCTCTTCATATTCGGCCACCAATAGAACTCTTTCAAGTCCTTATACAACTTATCTCCCCCGGGGTGAACTGAATAAGGTGTATTATGGCACTCCTCCATGATTTTTCTTTTAATCTCCTCGCACTTCTGTGTTATACACCATCTCTCTTTATATCTCAAACTCCCATCCTCATGAATCTTGAATTCAGTCTCCGCACCACTAGTCACTCGATCCCTAATCTTTTGAAACGACTCATCCTCCAGTTGCCTTTCTCTAATATCCTCAAATATGGTAGGTTGGATGGTTAAAGCACTCAGTAATCCCTCTAACTCTCCTTGATTGATAACCTCAAGGTTCAATCTCCTCATATCTTCACACAACTCATTAGCCACAATTAAAGCATTGACATTATGACTCGACTTTCTGCTAAGGGCATCAGCAACTACATTTTCCTTTCCCTCATGATACTGAATGTGGACATGGTAGTCTGTGAGGTACTCTAGCCATCTACGTTGCCGCATATTCAAATGATCTTGGGTGAAGATGTACTTTAGGCTCTTATGGTCTGTGAAGATCTTACAAGAAACACCATAAAGGTAGTGCCTCCAAATCTTCAAGGCAAACACAACAGCTGCAAGCTCCAAGTCATGGGTAGGGTAATTGACCTCATGTTTCTTCAGTTGTCTCGATGCATATGCGATCACCTTTCCATTCTGCTGTAATACACATCCCAAACCATGCTTCGAAGCATCACTATACACTTCGAATCCTTCTCTCCCATCAGGTAATACCAGCACTGGTGCAGTAGTCAATCGCTCTTTGAGGGTTTGAAAAGCTGACTCACAACTCTCATTCCACTCAAACTTACTCTGCTTCTTCATAAGGGTAGTCATGGGTCTAGCTATCTTCGAAAAATCCTTAACAAACCTTCTATAATACCCAGCTAATCCCAAGAAACTACGAACATCAGTCACATTCTTAGGTGTTGGCCACTCACTTACTGCCTTAATCTTCGCAGGATCCACAGATACACCCTCTTTCGAAATGTAATGCCCCAAAAATGCAACTTTCTCCAACCAAAAATCACACTTAGAAAACTTAGCATACAACTTGTTCTTTCTAAGGGTTTCAAGGGTAGTTCTCAAGTGCTCAGCATGTTCTTCCTCATTCTTCGAATACACCAAAATGTCATCAATGAATACAACCACAAACTTATCCAAATACTCATGAAACACTCGGTTCATCAAGTCCATGAATATGGCTGGTGCATTGGTTAACCCAAAAGGCATGACAGTAAACTCATAATGCCCATATCGAGTTCTAAAGGCTGTTTTTGGAATGTCTTTATCTGCAACCTTCAACTGATGATACCCCGACCTCAAATCAATCTTCGAAAACACACTTGCCCCCTTTAGCTGGTCAAACAAGTCATCTATCCTAGGTAAAGGGTACTTATTCTTCACAGTCACATTATTCAGCTCTCTGTAATCAATACATAGCCTCAAGCTTCCATCCTTCTTTTTCACAAATAACACAGGTGCTCCCCAAGGTGATGCACTAGGCCTAATGAACCCCTTGTCTAACAACTCCTGTAATTGAGCATTTAGCTCACTCATCTCAGCTGGTGCCATCCTATAAGGTGCTTTTGAGATAGGTGCAGCTCCTGGGACTAAATCAATGGTAAACTCAAGTTCCCTCTTAGGTGGCATTCCTGAAATCTCTTCTGGAAAAACATCTAAAAACTCATTCACAATGGGTACATCCTCCATCCGCCTACTCTCACTCATACTCAAATCTTGGACACAGCAAAAGTACAATGGACATCCCTTACTCACTAGCTTCTTGACCTTCAAAGCAGAAATAATCCCAAAACCCTTAGGCTTCCCTAAACGTCTATATGACACCGTCTTACCCAAAGGATCTCTCAACTGCACCCTCTGCATCTCACAGTCTATCTTGGCCTTGTATGAGCTCAGCCAATCCATCCCCAGAATTACATCCAAATCCCCTAGATTAAACTCAATAAGATTCGAAGGAAAGATAGCTTCTCCTATTTTCAAAGGCAAGCCTTTGAATATTCTATTACAATGGACAAGTTTGCCAGTAGGCAGACTAACCGACACATCAACATGACTGGACTCAGTTAAGTTTAATTTGCGCACAACAGAAGTAGAAATGAAAGAGTAAGCTGCTCCAGAGTCAAACAAAGTGTTGACAGAGGCAGAATGAATAGAAAAAGTACCAGTAACTACATCTGAGGACCTCTCAGCTTTTCCCTTGCTCATCACAGTCAAGCGTCCGGGAGTGTTGTTTCTTGCCTGGTAACCATTGTTGTTGTTGCCTGAGTTGTTGCTACTGTTGCCAGATCTGTTGTTGTTGTTGCTACCATTGCCAAACTTCCCATTCTGACCATTTCCCCTGTTCCCCTGGTTGCTGAAGTTGTTAGGCCTCTGTTGAGTGTTCCCACCATTCCCACCATTTCCACCATTTCCCTGTTGTTTCTGTTTGGTGTAACACTCATATTCCCTGTGCCCCTTCTTGTTACAGAACCGACAAGTCACTAAATTCCCATCACAATCTCTCCCAGGGTGGTTTCTCCTACACCTCTTACAATGGTAGGTTCTCTCTCCATTGTTAACAGTAGAAGAGTTGCTAGCAGTTTGGTCACCTCTATCAAATGAGTTCCCACTCCTAGGCCTCTTATAGCTATTTTGGTGCTCTGGTCTCCCAAAGTCCTTCCTCTTCTCCCCGGCCTTGGCAGTCTCTCCCACACTCTTAGAATTTAGGTGGTACATGTGGGCAGCTCTTTCATATACCTTGTCTAGAGTTTTAAATACCTTCCCCGCTAGGTCTTTTTGCAGTTGGTTAGTTAACCCTTGCTCAAACCTCTGAGCCTTCAGCTCCTCGGTGGGTACTACTTCAGGGGCAAACCTAGCAAGTGCCATAAACTTATTATAATACTCAGAGATTGTCATCTGCCCCATTTCCAGGTTTATGAACTCTTGGGCTTTTTGTTTCTTTAGGAAAGGAGGGTAGAATTTGTCTCTTAAAGCGGTTTTGAATACCTCCCACCCAAAGTTAGGCTTGGCTTTCACTAGCTCAAAGTTATCTCTCCACCAAATGTCAGCTTCGTCCTTAAGATACATGGCTGCCTGATCCACCTTCAAATTATCAGGGCAGTTCAGTGCCACAAACAATTTGTCAAACTCACGTATCCAGTTCTCTAAGAAGGTGGGGTCAGCACCTCCCTTGAACACTGGGGGTCTCACTTGTGCTAGCTTCTTGAACATTTCTGCCTGGGGGTCAAGCTGATCCCCTCGGTTTTGGTTCAGATTCTCTGCCAACATTCGGATGGCTTCAGCAAGGGCGGCGTTATTGGCCATGGTAGTTTTACGCCTGAAAATATAGGGACATCATACTCTAGTTCAAATACCATACGCATATACTCACAGAATCATCATAATAAATATCACATATATTGGTTCAAAAGGGCACCTTGCTTTGCACCCTTTTGTCCCAAGTAGAATCATACAAATATAAACATAATTCACACCCAAATCCAAGTAAAGTTAAGAAAAATAATCCCCATACCACGTCACTCCTACTAGCTTAATCATAACCAAAGGAAATATCTTAAAATCTTTATTTCACTAACTTTAACTTTCTTTGGCTCACAAATATTAGTAAAATGAAACTTCTAATATAAAATAATGACTTTATTATAACTTAAATAAAAGTATGAATCCCAAAGAACAATAACTCTATAGCTTTAGCTACTTATTTAAATTAATCATCTAAAGCATACTATAATAAAGTTCTAATAACTATTATTAATGGCAAGTTGCCTTATTCATGCTAACTCTACTCTAAAAAAAAATATCTCAAGGTATCACATTGTTGTTCCTATCTTTCTTTTCATCATAGTTATTGACATCAAAATCAGGATCCTTTTCATCATCTGAATCTTCAATAGTTAAGTACTTGTGAAGCGGATTAGGATTCCTAGTAGCTCTTTTTCCCGCATGTGGATCTTCCAGTGGTGGTTGTAGCCATTCAAGGTCATCCTCATCTGGAAAGTCAATAAGGGTATAGTCACGGAACATTCTTTTATAAGTTTTAATCTTATGCTTCTTATTCTTCGCAGTTTTAAACTCATGTATATATTGGTAGTCTTCTTCATCAGGATTATCTGGCGTCATAATCCTTTCGTACCTCTCTAAGGTATCTTCACTTCGCGCATCATTCTCATCCTCAGACACAACAACAGGGTTGTTCCTAATAGCATTATTCGTGCTTCCAGACGTGCTTACTGAGTCACTCATCTCCTTTCTACGTCATCCCAACGCAACGAACATACAAAAGCATAACACAAGCACATCACAAAACACATCAATTAAGACATTAATTACTAAATGTTAGATAAATAAGAAAAATGACACTCCAAATGACAATAAAATGTAAAGATATGTATGGAATATGCATGCATTCCCTTCTTAAGTCTACCCAAAGCTCACCAAGTAGACAAAATAAACATCAAAATCATTTTAGATAAAACGTTTCAAACATACCAAGTTTCGAAAAATCACTTTAGCCTTTGAACTTAAATCCTCAATGTTAATTAGTTAGGCGCCTAAGACATGTTAAGCTAATTGGCTTTAGTGGTAATTAAATCTAAACCTAAGCTCCCAGATACCACTTTGTAACACCCCAATAATTCTCTCTTAAAAACCTGTGAGAAACCTGTAAATAACCTGAACAAATCCAAGAGAATTACTGGTGTGCTACCGCCACGTGTTCAAACGTTAAGGCTATCTCAGAAGTTAGCAGCGGAAAACCAAGACAGTTTTAAATAAACCTCAAAGCAAAGTATTTAAATCAAAATAAGTATTACAAGTTGGAACCTTTAAGGCCCTTATTCAAAACCCAAAAGTAAAAGTAAGTAATTAAAATTCAGTGTTAAAACAAACTTAAACCAAGAGAAATAGTGTCAAATAAAATCGAGTTAAAAAAAAAAATCAAACTTGCAAGAAACGCGAAAATAAGCAACCAACTCTCTACTCAAGATCCCACGACCCTGATGAATGCTGCATGTGAGAGAACCTGTGGTTATTCTGCTCCCCAATATTACAAGTGTAAAAATTGGATCGTCACAGGGTCATTTGAAGGCGAAGGCCATGACCAAAGAAGGACACACACACAAAAGCACGCAATCAGCAAAGCTGAGTACATACAAGCTGCAAAGTAAAATAAGGAAGTACTTAACATGCTACTAATAATCAATCATACGCATAATTAAATCACAAACTCGACACACGACTCGATTATTTAATTTATTAAGACTCCACTAGCTAATAGTAGCTAACTCATTTCAATTTATTCATTGGATTTAGCAATAGACAAGGTTGTCCAACCCATGTCCCATTTGGAACATCAATAAAGAAAAACCCCATGCCTCCTTTCGGAAACATCAATAAACATCCAACGACCACGGGCGCGACTCCGTGACCGTAGTTAGTATGAGATCTCACCTAACTCCTAGTTTTATAAAAAAAAGTATTTGAAATAAGAGACTCGTAGATCAGACGGCCTCGAGAAAAGTACACGGCTAATACCCCATGTACCCCAACCCCTGATTGTCATTACTCCAGAAGTGCACCAATCCAGAGTTTTATTGCTCATCCATCTTGCACTTTACGTGATTTACAGGTTTAGACTTGGTGATGACTCACATGCATAACAATTCAATCAATCCAATATCAATTCAATCAAGTAAAACAACTTTTCAATTTCAATTCTTGATTTATTAGTGGCAAGCAACATTTATTATTTATTCCTTTACTACCTCGGTGTATAAACACCTTGAGTGCATAAGGCACCCCAAACTCTTAACCTTGTCTTATAAGACATGAACCATTCCTTTACTCATCCTATTTCATTAAATCATGAATGAGTAATAATTGAATCATTTCACCAATCACATACCTTTGCCTCTAAGCACACCTTGCATAATTAGTACATAACCAATAATTGCAATAATAAATAATGCACATCAAATGAAATTCACAATGTATAACCAAACAATTTAACCCAGTCATCCCTAGACATGGTACTAAGTTCTCGATCCATCCTTAAACATGCACCTAAAAGCAAGGTTTTGTAACTTGTACGTACCTTGAGTAAACAATGCGATTGGCCACTTTAAAGACTAGAAATCACCTTCTACAAAGTCCTCTCCTAAACCAAATAATAAAGAATAAATCAATACCAAAGCAATTAAAATTACAGCAATACTAAAGTATTTAAAAACCTCTCAAACCATTAAAATAAAGTCCTTAAATTAATCCAATTAGCCAAAACTAATAGTACAACATCCCAACTACAAGTTTAGGTGTTAAAATCATGAAAATATAGTGTTTAATAATAAATTACAGCAACTTTAAAGTGGTAAAATAAATCTGAAAATTTGGTTTAAGCATATAAAATAATCCCATAAGCATAATTATTTGAAAAAGCCATCATATAGCAATTTAGAGTGTTAAAAACCCAAAAATACATCAATTCAACGCAATTAGAGGCTTCAAAATAGAAGATACAAAATCTGAAAATTTATTAATAATCAAAATAATTGAACTTAAACGTAATTTACATATAATATAGTTAGATAACTTAATTAGTATGTTTTAAACCCTAAAACCATGAAAAATCAACATTTAAACCCTAAATTTATAATTAAACCAAATCTGAAAATTTATTAAATAAATTAAACATGATGAAACTCATAAATTTATAAACTTTAATAACCCAAATATAATATCAAACCATAATAATAAGAATTCATAAACAAAATTTAATAAAGATCAAAACTTTAATTAAAAAAATAACAAGAATAAGAGAAGGAGAAATAAGGGAAGGAGAAAGGAGGAAGGGGCAAACTGCTGGGCTGGGCTGCTGGTGGTCGGCGGCAGGCAGTGGCGGCAGCAGCGGCAGGGCAGTGGCGGCAGCAGCAGGTTTTTTTTTTTTTTTTTTTTTTTTTTCTTCTTCTCTTCGTGAAAGCAGTAGGAAGTAGGAGAGTGTTTTTTTTTTTTTTTTTTTTTTTTACGTGAGATAGAATGAGGGAGGAGGGGTATAAGGGTTTTTATTTTGGGCTTATTAATTTCCTAATTAAATTGGGAGTGGTATTCCTAAATAGACTAGGATTATTTGTAAATCAATAATAAAAAAAACACTACTTTATTTTAAAAACTTCCATAAAATAATTTATTTAATAAAATTACCATAAATATAATTACAAGAATAACATATAATTAAATTGTAATTAAATTAAAATGTGGGGGATTACACTAACACTGTGTGTTTGGGTCTCCGGGAGCTCACTCCTAGCTGGGAGGAAGCTGTCCATCCATCGTGTGATTAGCTTTAGTTTTGTTCGGTCTTTCTTTAAGGGTTTCGTACCAGCTCGTCTACATAGGTGTTAGGTCTATTATGGGAGCTTCTTCAGACATGGAAGTCACTTCCACATAGGAGCAAGATTTAGTTCATAGGTCAGTAGTTAGATTAGATTTACAAGAGGGGGATACCCTTCAAAAATAAAGTAGCAATGATATTGGGGTAGATATGGCAGAAGATCAGCAGCAGGGTATGGAGTGTGATGCCTTCATGCATGAAAATTCGACTACGGGCCATGAGGAGGGGCCAATAAGATAAGCTAAAGAAAGAGAACCATTTATGCAATCTGCTAGATCGTTTAGAGAGGCGATTACAAGATTAACTTAATGGTTCACAGAGGCTCGGAAGATAGTGATGAATTCAAATGAATGGGACGATGAGGAAGACGATCATTCATTACCTGCTAATGCTGTATCTTTTCCAAAGGAGAAAATTCAGCAGCTTAGAAAACCTTGGATCCTAACTCTAATAGGGAAATGCCTTGGCATTAACATAAGAGTTGAAATTATGAATCAAAGGGTTCAACGGATGTGGAATCTGAAAGGAGGTTTGGAGGTAATCAAAATGGAGAATGGAGTGTATTATTCAGGTTTACTATTCAAGATGACTTGGAGAAAGCTTTGTTTGGTGGTCCTTGGTTCATATTTGATCACTATCTAATGATAGCCAAATGAAAGCCGAATTTTAGACCATCAACAGACAACTTCCAAAGTATATGTCAATATGGATTAGATTTCCTAAGCTCCCTCTTGAATACTATGAGAAGGAAGCTCTCTACAAAATAGCTGAAGTCGTTGGGAAACCTATCGGGGTGGATTACTCAACTGATAAAGTAAATAGATGTAGATATGCAAGGGTCTGCATTGAGATTAATCTTAATCAACCATTGATTACCAAGGTATGGGTTGGTAAAGCTTGGCAAAGAATCGAGTATGAAAAAATTCATCAAATGTGCTTCGAGTACGACAGAATTGGTCACGTAAAGGAGCATTGTCAATGGAAGATCAAAGCGGACCAACAACAAGCGAAATCTCCAGTAGCTATCATTAAAGGCATGCTAAGGTCGGAAGAGTTACAAGCTAACATAGCCAGGGGAAGGGAGAACTAGAAACACCATGAAAAAATAGTTGACTCTAATAGCCTAGAAAAGGATATAGGTGAATGCTTAAACAAGCAACAGGAGGAAAAGCAATCTTATGGGCCATGGATTTTGGCTGCCCCAAGAAAGAGAGTTAATAAAAAAATGGAAAAAAATAAAAAGGAGGATAAAGATGAAGGAAGCCAGAAGAAGACAAATGAGTAGAACAAAGCAAAACATTCTAAAGAATATAATAACCGCCAACAGAGTAGCCAAAATAACCAATGGCAGGTATTAGCAAGGGAGGAAAACGAAGAGTTGACATTAAATGCTATGAACATATATATGGGGAGAATACAAAAAAAGGTGATAAAGAGCAGAAAGATCCCAACCCAAAAAAAAACAGGTTTGTCGGGAAAAAGCAAAAATGGAAAAATTGTATTTCCTAGAACCAGAAAACAATCGAGAATTAATGGCGAGGCTCACCCTTCGTCTTCCCTACCCCTTTTATCAGCTCAAAAGCAGATTTCTCATTCCATTCAAGCCTCCATGTCCCCTTCTATCTCTAATATCACTACTCAAAGCTCGAATTTCGCCCATGGAGAATCTCGACAAACAGAGTTTTGTGATAGGGGAGTCGAACCAATCATCGACAAACCTTCAATCCAACCATCTCCGATCATCACTAATCCAACAACCCTGCAACCTATGATATCTAACAACCTTTCCTTCTCACCTTCTCCTCAATCCCAGATTCCATTCTCAAACCATAGCACCAACCATCCTCCCCTCGATACCAATAGGCAAACTATCAACCCCATCCTTCTTCTCCCACCTTACAACCATATCCAACACTCCAACTCTTCCCCTTATCTCCAACTCCATCACTATGGCCGATCCTGAAACAATCGGAAATCTCGTCAGAAAACCTAGGTTGCGTAATGAAAGGAATGAATGTTTTGATGAACAATTTCATTCACCCCTCCCTTCCAGATTACGGAAATCTTTTCATCCCTATCAATCCTCCTCCAAAACATCCTCAACCTTTTCGCTTACAGATGGTAAGCGCGGTGTTGAATCTAATGAAGCCGAAAAATCTATTTGTCTTGTTGGAGTCACAGAAAGAGGTGGTCGGGTTCGAATTAGACCTCAATTATGCACCAACAGGGAATTTAATACAGGAGATTCGGATGACATCGATGCCATTATCCATGAAGGACATATGGGCGCTCGGGAAACTTCGCCTTTGGGAGGATTGGATGAATCTGTTTCCATCGAGGAACAATCATGTTGAATAGCAGTTGGGAATTTTTCCCTACTCTAATTTCCCTTTTGTCAAAATAAGAGCAATTCTATGGAACGTTAGGAGTACAACAAGAAAGGATTTTTTATCTCACGCTAGAGAGGTAATTAGAATCCACAAACTGGATATTTTTATGCTTCTAGAAACAAAGTCAAAAAATGAGGTGGCTAGTAGAGTTTGCAATCAGCTAGGTTTTGAGGAATATAAAACAATTCCTGCTGATGGGCTTATAGGAGGGGTTTGGCTATTCTGGAAAAAGCGCAATGTTGATTGATTGTGTCGCTGAGTCACAAAACGTTCTTCACTCCCTTTTTAAACTTGCTCCAACTGAACCAGAGATTTTAATAACTGGTATTCATGCTCCGTCTGCAGCCAAGGATAAAAGTATTCTTTGGAAAGGCTTAAGGGATGCTCCTCCTCCTGAGTCGACCCCTTGGATGGTAATGGGTGACATGAACGAAGTAGTATCCCAATCAGAGAAGATGGGGGGTCGGCCCGTTACAAATAACCAAGGCAGGGACTTCATTGAGTGGACAAATAAGACAAGGTTGATCGATCTCAGCTACAATGGACCTAACTTTACGTGGAACAATGGTCAAGAGGGTACGAAACTTCATTAGACAAAGACTTGATAAAACTCTTGCTAACGCGGAATGGATGAGGGTTCACCCAAACACTCAGGTATATCACTTAGCTAGAACTTACTTAGGTCATTGCCCTATTATGATTGATACAGGTGTTGTGAAATCGAAAGGAAATTTTCCTTTTCGATGCAAGGAAGCTTGGCTTGAAAACCCTAATTTTAATGATTTTTGTAATATGACGTTGGGAAAGGGTAATAATTTTATCCAATAAAAAAAATTATCATCCAAGATGTTCGTAGTTGGAATCAGCTTGTTTTTACTAAGTCCATTGGCAATAAAAATAGGCTTATAGCCAGAATGCATGGTATACAAAAAGCACTAAGTCTTAGGTTTTCATCCTTCCTTATTAATCTCGAAAAAGATTTAACTAAACAGCTTAATGAGGTGTTAAAATTGGATCGTATTACTTAGGCTCAAAAAGCGGGGATAGACTGGAGAAAATTTGAGGATTGGAACTCTAAATATATTCATATTTTGGCCAGAATTAAAAATAGCAGAGGAAAAATTCTTAATCTTAGGGATGATAATGGGGTTTGGGTTAGTGATCAAAATATCTTAAAAACATTGTGTGTTAATTTTTTTAAGGATATTTTTAGCACTAAGCATACTGGCCAGCCTTTCTTAATGTCCTTCAATCCTAATTCTAGGATTAATGATGTAGACTATGCCTTCCTTTCGAGCAGTGTTAGTGTTTCGGAAATTAGGTGTGCTTTAAAAATGATGGCTCCAATGAAAAGTCCCGATCCCGATGGTATACAACCTATTTTCTTCCAGAAATGTTGGGATGTGGTGGGTGAGTCTATCATTAATCTCATCACCAATTGTTTCATGGAAGGAAAAATCTCGGCTAATATAAATGAATCTTATATTTGTCTTATTCCTAAAAAAGACCATCCGGAAACTATGAGTGATTTTAGACCTATAGGGCTTTGTAATTCTATTTATAAACTTATTACGAAAATTATTGCAAATAGAATCAAACCCCTCCTAGGTTCTCTTATTAATCCCGTTCAATCTAGTTTCATAGAAGGAAGATCGATTGAGGAAAATATTTTAGTTATTAAAGAGATTGCTCATCTTTTTAAAAAGGCTATTAAGAAACATTTAATGGCTTTTAAAATTGATATTTCTAAGGCCTATGATAGCTTGGAATGGGATTTTATAAAAGATACTCTTACAGGTCTCAAATTCCCGTATAACTTGATAAATCTCATTTTGAGTTGTATTACTACCCCCTCCATTTCAATTCTTTGGAATGGGGAAATTTCGGATAGTTTTACACCCTTAAGGGGAATTAGACAAGGTGACCCCCTTTTCTCCTACATTTTTGTACTTTGTTTAGAAAGACTATCTCTTATGATTGAACAAAGGGTCAAAGAAAAACATTGGCAGCCCATTATGATTGACAAAGATGTTGGTATTTCACATCTTTTTTATGCGGACGATGTTTTTCTTTTTGCTAAGGTTTCGGTGGAAAATTTAGAGGTTATCAAGGATACTCTTCTTGAGTTTGGTGTCAATTCCGACCTTTATATTAGTCCTACAAAGTCTAAAATCATTTTTCCTCCAAAGATGCGTCTTACTCTTAAGATAGCCATTCTTAATGCCTCCAATATTAAGGGTGCTCCTTCTTTTGGTAAATATTTGGGAGTTAATATAAGTCCTAATAGACTAAGGAAAGCCGATTATATTGACCTTCTTAATAAATCCAAAGATAGAATAAAAGGTTGGCAAGCTAAACTTTTAAATATGACGGGTAGAAGCACTCTTATAAAATCCGTTCTCAATTCCTACCCTCTCCATGCTATGCAAACCACCCTCTTACCTTGTTCTATTTTGGATGATTTAGAAAGAAGTTGTGGGCGCTTCCTTTGGATTAAGGTGGATAGGTCTCATTATCTCCCTAGGACTAGTTGGGATAAGGTGTGTCTTCTTTTCGGTATGGGAGGTCTTGGTATGCGTGTGCTTAAGAATTGGAATCTAGCTTTCATGGCAAAACTTGGATGGAAAATTATTCATTAACCAGATAAGCTATGGGTTAAAATTTCTTAAGGCAAGATATTTTAAAAACTCGACCTTTCTTAATAGCATTCCTAATGTTAAAGATTCCCCTCTTTTGAGGGATATTCTTAAAGGAAAAGATCTCTTAATGAAAGGCATATCTTATAGAGTAGGTAATGGTAGGGATCTTAGCCTTTGGTACCATCATTAGGTTGGAGACAAGCCTATTTACTTAAGCATGAACAATCCGATTCCCGACTCTATGGCTCACTGGGGGGTTAACTACATCATTAATAATGGAACACGGGTAGGATTAGAAATATTGTTCCAGATTTTTTGTGCGATCTTATTGAAAGCATACTCCTCCCTAAAATTGCTTCGGTTGATGACACCCTTTGTCAGAGATTGAATCCGAATGGACAATTTACCATCAAATGTGCCTATTTATTAAGTTGTAAATTTGCAGCTCATCCCTCTAATCCCTCTATTAGTTGGAAAGAAATTTGGCATCTCCTTATCCCATACAAATATAAAATGCTCATGTGGAACTTTAGCCACCAAATCCTTCCTGTCGCCACTGTTTTAGCAAAAATTATGGAGAATTTCAATCCTATTTGTACAGATGCAATCTTTATAAGGAAGATCATATGCACTTGTTTAGAGATTGTGTCAACTCCAGGACTCTTTGGACTAGAATCTTTGAGCTCGGATGTATGGAGAAAAACTTAATTACTCAAATCTTTTTTAATATTAATTGGGAAGGATGGATAATTATAACCTTTCTCTTAGTAAAACTTGGAATATCATGTTTTCTGTGGTGCTTTGGCATATTTGGAGGGCCAGGAACTATACGGTGTTCCAACTTGCCATGGTTCACCCCCTGACGCTTTTTAACAGATATAACCTCGACTCGGTGGCTACTTTTAACACTTTTCAGGGAAGAGGACTTGCTCCTGCACTGAGAAGACCTGAAGCCAGGTGGACTAGGCCAAAAGAAGGTGAAATTAAAGTCAATACAGATGCGGCATGGAAGAAAAATAGAAAGGTTGGAGTTGGAGCTGTTGCTGTTGCTAGAACTACGGATGGTGCTTGGTTTTTAGGCAAGGCTTAGAAAATTGCTGCTAGAACATCGGCTAAAGTGGAGTTGATTGCGATTCAAGGGGGAATGCAAATGGCTGTAGATGCAGGGCTTAAGGAGGTCGTTATTGAAATTGATGCGGTATCTCTTGAAGCAACAATAGAAGAGGTGGGTAAACATGGTACTCACGAATTTGCGGTTATCCTCAGAGACATGGAGTGCTTAATGGACAGGGGATGCAATTTCTCTTTCATTTACATTCCCAGGGAAGCTAATCGTGTTTCCCACTATCTTGCAAAGATAGCTATGGTTATGGAGGCAGGAGGCATCAAGCTTTTCGATGAAGCCCCTAACTGTGCTAAGGATGCATATGAAGATGACCTTCATGGTAGCAATCTTTGATTGGAAAGCTCAGGCCTTGGTTTCTATGGTTTGTTAGGCTGAATATTAAGACTTTGCTAGCTACTGTGGTTTGTGTTGTCAATTTCCTTAATTTGCCTTTTCTCTTGTCTAATGGTTGTAGGAGTAGCTATCCTTATAGCTTGGTTCTTCTCCCTAGGGAGTATGATGTTTTTCAACATTATCTAATTTATGATATTTCCCCTTTGCACTAAAAAAAAAAAAAAAAAAAGAGTTTGCTCATGGACTCAACACCCACCTAAAAAAAAAAAAAACAAAACTATCAAATTCGTTAAGATTTCATGAATGTTGCCGAATAAATTAGCTAACATGTCAAATCAATTAACAATAGTTAATGAGCTTTAAAAATTCAACTCCATCAATAGGTTAGTGATTAATCAATAAAGAATAATTAATCAAATCTCTATCACAAATTTGAATAATTGCAACCAAGAAAGTCACCGAAACAAGTAAGGCTCGTGATTCATCACCATTGCGTCAATAGGTTGGAGCTACTTCATGTTTAGGTGATCAAAGAAGACTCACCGTATTTTAATTAATTTTATTAGTAGAGTTGGTGGCCTAGCTATCCGATTCATTGAATCTTTATATCATTTGTAAGATGATAATTCAACAATTTGTTAATCAATCCTCAACAAAATAGTCAAATTATAACCAAAAATCATAATTAGCATTTTTACTAAATTATGTTATAATTTGGTGATTTTTGTATGGAGTATTTATATATCGGATTACCTAGTAAATATCACTTTATAATATTAACCAAATATGTAATTTTGAGTGATTAAAATTAATGAATACAATATAACTGTTGCAAAGAATAAATTTTTTAAGTAGATATAGATATTCTCGTATTAGGTGCTGCAAAGGTCACAATATTTAGAATTTATGGAGTAGAAGTGATGATGAAAAGTCGATATATGCCCAACTAGTCTTTTTGTTTATTTGTTAGTTAAATTATAAAATTCCTTTGGATGTTTGGTGACAAAAGCTTGAACACCACTGATATGACAATATTGTATCCAAATGATGCCTAAGTAACAATTTTATATACAATGTACGTATTTTAATTTGTAAGCTATATACTAGTACTTGTTTTATTTATTTATTTATTTATTTTCTTAATGTTTTTACAAAAGTAATCTATAATTGGTTGAAGATAACTTTAAAAATGGATTAAATCATCGAAAGAACATAAGCATCTGGTAAAAGGTGAAATAAGACAAAGTATAGCTTCCAAACCAGATAAAAATGCAAAAGGTTCCTCATAATTGAATGTGATAAGGTAACACATGATCTTTGATTGTAGCAGTGAGCAAGTGACAACTATAAATAGGCCTTAAAGATTTGTTGAAATTAAGCAAGATTTCAAACAAATCAGGGGGAGTTGATTTTTTATTTTGACTTATCTATCCAATCGAACACTTTTACACATATACAAATGCAAAATAACACCCCTTCATCAATTAACGTCATGACTCGTGAGAACTTAAGTAGACGAGAAAGGCATGAAGTATTTGGCCAAACTGTAAATAAATCAAAAAAAAATGCCTAATCAGTATGATATTTCGTAATTATATCAACAATTGTAGCCTCGTAGGACTCATAATTAATGAAAAACTTGTTGATCTATTATTGTTTAACCACAAGATGATAACCTCTATTTTCTCAAAGTTGACTATGGAAAATTATGTTACTACGACTTGTGAGAAAAATATAAGGACTTTCGTTACTTTTACCTTATAATAATAGCTGAAAAATCGTCGAAGTGATGTAAATACCGAAAAACTGAAGCATGGCAAACATTATAATGACAAAAGTACTAAATCAAGGCAGCATAGCACATCATTAATCTATCATTAGCATAATATAAATGGTGTATCATAAAATAACCCTAAAATGGCAAATTAGTTCTATGTGTTAGTAGCATTGAAAACGAATTTCTGGCGCGAAATTTGTACGAATATCCCACCATCAATGGCCTACACCTTTTCCAACTTTCCATCACTATTTTCTTTAATTTTGGGGTCTAGTAATCCTTTTTTCTTCTTTCTAATTTGTCTTTTACTCTGTCCAATGTCTCTAATCTCAATAATTTATCATCAGCTGGCAATTCCTTCTCCCCCACATTTTCTTTTGACTTCCCCTTTCTCTCCCATTTGGGGGTCCCACTTTAGAGTTATTCTCCTCCTAACTTACAAAAATATAAGTTTCATTAGAGTTGTTAAAAATAAACTTGATCCTACTATATTTGATTTAAAATGAAAATAATCTATTTTAGGGCTTGTTCTGATTTACTGATCAGAATTAAAATGATTGAATTGAACTGAATAAAGTTGAAATGAATTATTTATGAGAGAAGGAAATTAAGAGCTGAATGAACTGAACTGAATTGATTGGAGCTGAACTCAATTGAGCCAAACTAAAATTAAGCTGAAGAGAACAAATCCTTAGTTTTCAATTAGTATTATAATATGCAAATAATAATTTACAATGATTTAAATTCGACCCAACTAGACCTAATTTAACACGACCCGATCACTCAAATTACTCCCAGCATTTCAAGTCAATCGCAAATTCACAATATTAAAGCACGAGAGTAAATAGGGCAAGTAGTTTAACAAAACATAAGGTGTCGTTTGGTTTTTCTTTCTTTAACCATCTGATATAAGAATTTGCTTTAACCATTTTAACATCGAAGTACGTGATGATTATTTTATTTTAGAAATACTAAATTCTCTCTCACGAGTATAACAGGTAGACACGTCTTTTCTCAAATTAAATTAAACCTTGTACAACTATAAATACAAACAATCTTCTTTGTTTTTTCACTCTTTATTTCCTCTCTTCAACTTCTCATTCATTTGTAGATACAATCAGGTGAAGATGAGTACAGCAATAACTCATAGTCCGGCGAATCAAGACCGTCCATTACTTCTACACCCACCTTCACAACAACCGCCCGATCAAAGAAGAATCAGAACCCTTCTTGATCTCCTCACCGTCGAGAAAATGGACGGTGTAGATCGCACCATGAGACGAGAAGATGGAAGTAATAACAGCCGTTGGAAGATTCTCAGGGAACGGCTAGGATTTAACGGCATCGGTTGCTGCGGTGTCGCCACGTGGCGGTGCGAGAATAATGATAATTCTTCTCCACCAGAGGAAGAAGAAAACGGCGTCGTACAAGAAGAGTTTGAGACACATCAGCAACTGGGACCCGCGGAAAGAGGGATGAATTTGGGTGCTGCGTTGGCCGCGGAGAGGGAATTCCGTGCGGCCGAGAGCACCGGAAGTTACGGTGCGACCGTACGAAATAACAATAATAATAATAATGTTGATATTAATAATGGTGGAACGACGCCGTTGAGGGTGTCGTTGATGAGATTATTGGAGGAGACAACGGACGGTCGAGATTTAGAGAGAGAAAGATCGAAGGGTGGGGAAAGAGAGGGAAATAGTAATGAAGGGAGTGATACGGTGTGTTGCGTGTGCATGGGAAGGAAGAAAGGAGCTGCGTTAATACCATGTGGTCATACGTATTGTAGGGTGTGTTCAAGGGAGTTATGGCTTAATCGAGGTTCTTGTCCCCTTTGCAACCGTCGAATTCTCGACATCCTCGATATTTTCTGATCTCGAGTTTTCTCGTACTCCCTATTTTTTTAAGTGTTACACCTTTCTGTGATTACGAGTAGTATTCATTGCTATGCAATCCTGGGATCCTTCTGATTATTGATCTCGAGTTTTTGTATAAATATGTCGTCTTATGATTGGTAGGGATTACTAGTGAAAAATGATATACTCATGTGGGAAACAAAGCAAAGTGAGGTGGGTGTAAGATGTTCAACTTTAGTGTCACTTTCTTTTGCTTTTGTTGAATTCTTTGGTTCAAGATCTGTGAGGTGTAAATCATATATATTTGTATGTGATTTTGATTTGTTCCTTGTGTGAAATAGTAAAAATTTACGCATCATATATCCATATACGAGTAGTACTTATAATACCTTTTCTGAGAAAAGAGAGTATTATGTTGCGTTGTATTTAATTTGCTACTTCGTACTTTGTATATTGATTGGTTCTTAACTATGAGTAAATTTTGGATCAAAGTCTTGTTTTTTCTGATATGCAAATTCTAAATTACGAGAACACACATGTATAAAAGGAATGGAAGCGAAATTTCATGGGCATGCAACAAATTTATAAGTGATAACACAAATAATTAATGAAGTTCTAAGGTTTAAATTTTCCCTCTACAAATGAAAATAATATTAAGTAAAAATAATTTCAGTTCAGTAAAAATAAGTTCAGTTCAGTAAAATTAATTTCAGTTCATTAAATATAATTTCAGTTCAGTAAAAATAAGTTCAGTTCAGTAAAATTCAGTTTTCTTAAAGAAGAATTATAACTGAAAATCAGTAAAAATAATTTCAATTCAGCAAAAATAATTTCATTTCAGTAAAATTAATTTAAGTTCAGTAAAAATAATTTAAGTTCAGCAAATATAATTTTGTTTCAGTAAAAATAATTTCAGTTCAGCAAAAATAAGGTGAAGAGAACAGGGCCTAAGTTTAGTCAAAGTTTGTCGAACAACATAAATTTTACCCTTGATTTCATAAGAGGTTTAATTTGTTTAAGTATCATTAATTAGTCAAAAGCTAATGTGATTCAAATACAAGTAAGGTCTCATAAATTCTTGACAAAAGTCATTCATTAAGCAATATGCTGATTAAACTTTTTCATCCTCCCTCTTAAATGACTTACCTCTCACACGGCACACGTGACCTATAGATCGACGATGAGGCCAGATACATAATTAAAAAAAAAAAAAAAAAACATATACGTACTAAAATAACTAAAACTCTTATGATGTTTATATGAAGTATTATTCAACAAATATACATACATGGGAAAAATACCAAAAATGAGAAATAATACATGTATCTTTAAATTCGCCTTTCTAAGGGCGGGGAAGAGGGTGTGTTTTTCTTTCCTTAGGGGGGGGGGGGGGACTACGAATTTGATAACGTATGCATGTATCGTACGTGGTAGCATGTACAGTGCAAGGTTGTTGGTTCTTAACTTCATATTCTTATCATCAATGTTTGACCTTAAATTATTTCCACTCTTCTCTCAAAAGTCTATGCCTTATTATTATTTTTAATTTTTTTGGTTTCTTGTTGGTGAATTTGAGCATATCTATCTCTTTGTTCTTAATCTACTTACGATTGATTGATTGGTTTGGCAATCGCTCCTGCATCATTCATCAATTTGTTAGATTATTTTATCTTAAAATAGTCAAATATCATAACAACGTCAATGATCAAATTGATTCGAACATAGATAATGACATATTTTTAAAAAATAAACAAATGGCATAGTTTTAATTTTATACTTGTATGGCTGTAACAAGACGACTTGTATAATTAGATGGAAAAAACTTAGTTTAGATCCTAGATATTTAAGTATGATGCTCATGATACTCTTGCAAGCGCTAGACATTTAAAATTGTCAATTTTTTAACGCTAGACGTACAAACATATCATTTAAGTAAAATAACAATATGTACAATGAACATAAAAAGCAAATAAAAAAAATACATATATAATAACTAGTTTTTTTTTAATTGCACCAATAAATAGAACATATATACTATGGAGTACGTACGGAGCATAGTAGTAAACTTATGCTTTTATAAAAATTGTTAACCCGCTCAATTTTATTTCTCTATCATCGACCATTGCATATCTTTAACAAATGTATATCTTTAAAAGGACATTTTAAGTTTTTGCAGGATGAATCGATGATCTTCTACAATTAGGGCCTATGTTGCTATGCACATCCAAAACAATACGTTGTGATTGTGATTGACTTGTCGTGATCTTAATGTTTTGTGTCAAGTTTTGAAAATGATGTTCAAGTTTAATAAATATGGGCCATTGGCATACCTATTGTTTTCGGACGCTCCTACAATGTGCTCATGTCAAGTTGGACCAATTTCATGCCACTCTTGCCCATGCTTAACTCTAATGGGGAAGTATAGCACACATCTAGTAAGTATCATACTTTCAGGATGGACCAGGGTTTTGTTGGGCCTTCATGGGCTAGCAAAATTTCACCATAAAGTTAATCTAATATATAATTGTAGAGTAAGTTGATAAGGTTTCTCCAAAACCTCAATCCCCAACTCTCGTGAATTTGGGGGTTTTTTTTTTTTTAATTTATATAACCACTAATATTTCACTTCATTTAATTTTCTTTTATGTATAATGTATTCAGTGCTTTGCACGGGTATGCTCTATACTAATATATAATTTAAGAGTAATTTAATGAGGTTTCTCCAAAACCTCAATCCTCAATTCTCATGTACTATTTTTTTTTTTTTTCCCACTATCCCAAAATAACTTCCACCTTTATACTTCCTCCGTTAGGAATTACTCGCAACAAAGAGGTATTATTTGTAAGACATAAAATATTCCTTTGTTGCAAGTAATATGTAACGGAGGGAGTATTTTTTTTTTTTAAAAAAAAAAAAATAAATCTCCAAATAACTTCCACTACTGCTTTTTTTTTATTTTATTTTTATTATTTGTCCTAATAAATCTCCAAATAACTTCCACTTTACTCTTTTTATTATTTTTGCGTATATAATACAAGGAATTCCAATAATTACCAACATTTCACTTTGTGTTGATTTCCTTCGCGTATTATATAATCCGTGCATTAGCACAAATGCACGGGTATGCACTTTGACTAAAATTTCTAAAAAATGTTCAATAACTACCTTATTATTAGTCCAATAATCATCAACAAAAAAAAATATATACAATATGTTTTTGGTGCAACAAACCACCAGTGTAGTTGCTTGTAAAAAAACAATGTAACTCCAATAACACTGACGGAATAACCCTTATAACACTAACGGGGTTACCTCTATAACACTGAATGGATAACCCCTATAAAACTAATAAAAATAACTCCTATAATAGTTGGCAACACGGTGTGGCCAGTCACATATAAGAGTTAGTTACTATATAAAATTCAACTTTTCGTATTTGAAATATAAGTTTTGTTATTAGAAATTTTGTAATATGATTCTATAAATATATATCCCGTGCATTACACGGGTACACTCTAGTTATTATTGAAAGGAAGAGATACTGCAGAAGAGCCACAAGAAAAGTCTTTATTTTTTATTTATTTATTTTTATTTTTTATTTTTTTAAAAAAAAAATTAATTGCAGCATATATCTGTCTAGTTATGAAAACTTAGGGCAAAGCCCAATGATCGGTCATGAATTATGATTGGGCTTCATCTCTTGCTCTACTTATGGGCCCAGCTCTGTTATATCATCTTAAGGCCCTTTTGATCAGATTTCCCTCCTAGTTTTCCTAATGAAAATGGACTTTAAAAAAATAAAAAAGGCTCCTGTTTGGTTTCTAGTGGAATAGGTTAGTACAGACTACAGAGTACTCTGTACTAGATATTTTTGCACGCAATGCATTCGTAATTTTTTTTTTAAAAGAATGTACGACTATTTAAAAGACATTCATTGATGATTTTCATTTGCGTATTAAAAATTTGGACATCTATTTCAATTCTCAAGAGTTGGAGTATGTTACACTGATGTTTGGACATGTTTCGTAAAATATTTAAGAAATTATTAAAAGATAATTTTCCTAAATACTTGCGATCAAACAAATGAGAGTATTAGTTCACTATGAAAATAAAGAGATAATCAAAATATTTTTTTTCCAATATCGCTTCCCTTTATGTAGTCACTTTTCCAAACAACTTAATCCTCAATTTTATAAAGAAATTATTCACCTTCAATTCTATGGTTATGAATCTACAATACTCTAAAAAAAAAGCACGAAAGATTATGTAATAATCTGAACTGAGTCACACCTAATCCGACTTGGTCACTTTTGAGTCATATGGACTCATTTAGTCATATCCAATCCAAACAATAAAAATAGCAAATGGTCCATTCATATATATATATGTGTGTCCCTCTGAAAAAGATTTTGAGTCATTGATTAAGGTCACTATAGAAAAAAGGTACCACAAAAAAATTATAACTATGGATAAATATAAAAATAATTATACCGGCCTACATTTAAATGAAGTGGTGATTAGAGGACAAAAAGAAGACAATTTTTTTTTTTTTTTTTTTTTTTTTTGGTGTTTAGAGAGCTACAAGGGTGGGTGATGACTGATGAGAATCGATCCCAAAATATTCTAGAATTGGAAGGAGAGCTCTAACCACTTGAACTACACCTCACGTCCACACTCTAAAAAATGAACAAGACAATTATAAGAGTACTGAAAAACCATGTTGAAACCTTCATGATCCATGATTGAGATAATATGACACCTAATTTTATGAAAGGAATATATGCAAATAATATTTTCCAAAATAAAGGGTACTTAATTGTATAATAGAAGATCGATCACTTTCGAGGAACAAACCAAAGGTATGGACCAAAAATGAACATCAAGCCAAATATAAAGACATAATATGTCAAATGATGCTCATTGTTTAGCTAACTTGCATTTGTGGGCGGATGAAAGAAGGAAAAAAAAAAGAAGGATTATATTCTAAGTTAATTGATGTGTGTGTAACTATTTATGAAAACGAAATGATTTTTTAGCTTCTTTTGTACATCCAAGTCATTCCTTTATTATAATCTTTTTTGGATTTAACTTCCCAATCATATAATGCGTTAATTAATTAGTGTTGTGTAACGCATGATTTGTTACAATCAAACCCCCAACTTTTAATAAAGTTATTTCTTTGAGATATGAAATGAATCTAATATTAATACACGTACGTTTTGAACTTTAATTGATTGGGAGATCTAGGACATGCAGTGCTTATCTTGCTTTCCACTTTCAATCTTTTCTAAGAAAATGTGAATTGACCAGATAATCTATTGAATTGTTGGAATATTGTGACTGAGATGTGCTAATTAACTAGTAACTCTCAGAAAATAGTAGGATGGATGGTGAATGGACATGCTTGTATCAGATTGGATATAAACTAGTGTGTGCACAGACGATGCACCACGTTTTACTTAAATATTAATAAATATTATTTGAGCTAAAAAATATAAACTATTTAATTAAAAAAATTGAACAATAATATAATACTAATTATGAAACTAAATTAATGCTCTCAAATTGATGTTTTATACAAAGTATTTAGTACTATATATTCTAATTGAATATGAAACATAATTACAAAATTGGAAAGATAACAAGAATATTAATTCATTTCTTAGAAAGAATAAAGTATCTAGCTTAGTGTTACAAATCTTATAATAGATATATTAATTTGTTGTCTAATATAATTTCACAAAGCTCTTACACATATACACTCGGTCTATATTATTTGAGATTAAACTTAAATATATAAACTAGATCTCATTTGACACTAACACAGGCTACATATCAAATCATCAAATTAAAAATCACTTGCGTAAAGTGTCTAGCGTGAAAAAAATAGGAATTTTGTCAATGAGTTTGTATGTGAGTTATAATTATGCTCTTTATACTTCGTTTGCGTGTAAACGAGATCGTATTAATTTACTTAACTTATAAAGAGATCACTAGGGTTATGCCCAATCTTTCATAAGAAAGAATATGATGACAAGAATTTACTTTTTCTTTTTCAATAAGAAAGTATGGGAATAATTATTTTAGTAAAATGAAGTCATATGACATCCACAACCAAAATTATCTAAACAAAATCATAACCAAGCATTAAAACTAATCCCTCCTCCAAATTTCTAACTACTACTACTACTACTAATAATAATAATAATAATAATAATAATAATAATAATAATAATAAAACTTAATAAGCATTCCGAAATTCTGATATTTATATCATCATGAATAAATTTTGTTCTCTTTCTCACAGCTTTACTTGGAAATAATCTTTTACGTATAACATATAATAATTACATATTTACATCATTCGCATATAGATGCATAGAATCATGCATGGCAGATAACAAATATAGATCAGGCATTCATATATATGTAGTACAAGTATAATTATTAGCAAAATTGTCATTCTTCCCTCATTCAATCATTTCTTATAGAGGCATATAATTTAATTATATTATAATGAGTAAAAATATATGGAAAAATAAAATTAAATGTTATAGAGGTAGGGTTAGATCTAGAAAAAAGATTGAATAAATTAAAATTTGATGAGTTGACAGGTAAAGGATAGATGAAGTTAACTTTGGTGTACATAATTGCGGTTGGGTCATTGCCAAAGCATGCATAAGGCATGCCAACGATACCTCCACCACCATTACAACATATTTGGGGTACGGTGGTCCAATATTTTTGGACATTGAATGAATGTTTGCATGGCATAAGTGCATAACTACATTTTTTGTACTTATTATTACCAAATTAAGATTCGCAGATTAATTATGAACAAATAAAGTGAGTTATTAGATTCGTTTATATTATTAGTTTTAATTTGCATGGACAAATGGAAAAAAATAAAATAAAAGTGTATTGAAAATAAAAAGACGAATGTACTCTGTCTCTTTATAGTTGCAACACTCCTCTTTTCACGCTTGTCGATGTATGATTTTAATCATTAATATTTTTAATTATCTATATGAAAAAATTATAAACATTTGATATTAAAAGTATAAATCGAGACGAATTTAACAAAATCCTACATGATTATATTTTTTCTTAAATATAAATTATTAAAGCTAGTCAAAAGTAAACACTGAATAGTGTAAAAATCAAACTCTTATGATAATAAATAAATAAATAATTGAAAAAACGAAAGTTGTATAAAGCTATGAAATCTAACATAATAATTTAAAAATATAATTAAAGCACCATCATTTCTACCCAAGGCAAAATTTTGGCACACTTGCACGCACCTCATGATTAATAACAAGATTAACAACTAGTCTAAAGAGTCTTTTTCAAGTTACCTTTTATTTATTTATTTTTTAAGTGAGAAATCATCAAATTATCAAAAGGAATAAAATAAAGTTTTGAATGGATACTTAATTTAAAGCTCAGCTTGAACTTATCATATCTTTGCTAATTGTTTGGATTAAACCAAAGATTTATAATGTGGTCCCATGAAAATTAAACCTTCATCAAAAGCATAATTTCCCTTGCTATCCCGTACACTTTCCCTCTTTTTGGTTTTGCTATCTAATTTCACCTCGACTAATTACAATCATCATCATCATCATCACCACCTTATTATTACTATATTTCATAACAAATTAAAAATAATGTAAGGAGATATCTTAATTAATTCTTAGTAGGAGAATTTTAAACATATAACAAAGTAATCAGAAGTTGGATCTATGATCGTCATAAGATATGTTCTTGCATTAGTTTTTTGAGATTTTGTTTGAACAATTGCGATTGAAGATTTTGAAAATTATTCATTCCTATTGATATATTTTATGATGATCCCTTTACAACTATCACTAATACTATGATGGTTATGTGCATCTTTGTTGATGATATATTTGTAGTCATTGATATAAACCTTATTATAGGATGGTTATCGTTATAAATTATAAGATCGATTATAATAGAATGATGTAATAAATAATGATACCAATAATAATTTATTAATAAAAAAACGAACTATATAATAATGGACACGCAAAATTGAAAGACTAAAATTAATAGTATTTTTTTTTAATCACTAAATTGAAATAAAATGTGTTACTTACAAATATATACAAACTATATGAAATCGAGAAATAATTAAATTAAAGAATAATATTTGGCATACTTCATTATATTGAGATGACCAGTCCTTATTAAAAAAGCATCACATAATATACATTTGGCTTAGTCTTCAATTAAGAATATAACAAGTCACTTTAAAAGGCAAAATAACTTATTTCAAATACATAGATAAGCTAAACAAATTTGTTCTTAATATTAACATATACGAGTACATCGAATAATTTAATAATTTATGTAGATATGTTTACCTTTATCTTCTTATTACTTATGAGTAATCCTATTTGCTGAACCACAAATCAAAAACGCTTTTTACTACTTTATTAATTTATAAACTTTATATATACCCTTAAAGGCCCTAATGCGCAAATTAAGACATTTTTTTATAGTGATTTCGTTTTTTACTTTGATTTTGGATTATTAAATTAAAGAAAGCTACCTCCAACAAAGTGACAAATTTAGCGTACGTTATTTCTTACTACTTATAGAATTAGTTGAGTCATATTTTCATTGTATGAATGGATTAAAAAATGGTCAAAATTTTGCCAAGATTATCGGAGATACTAGGTTAGGTACTACTCTTGCTACCTACTTGAAGAATTTTCAATCTATCCTTAAATGTAGATTGTGCTTTTTAAGGGAAAACTCAAACAAATTATCCTACTTGCTAAGAACTATAATTGATTATTGCTTTCCAGTTCTATTACTCCAACAATATTCCAAAATAACATCTTTAAAAAATTATGCATGCATGCACCTAAGTCTAAGGGTTGTTATTTAAAGTCTTGGCGTTAATGATTGAATTGATTCTTTCTGAAATAAGCAAATTGTTATTCAAATACATTGAACTGAACATAGCCTAATTCGATCATTTGTTTGGAAATCTATATACTAATGCAATGCTTCACACTTTTTATTTTTTTATTTTGAATACAACTAGAATAATGAAAAGCCAACTCAAGCCAAACACGATAGATCATCTAGATCTATTCATGCCATATTGCCATACCTTTGATCATCTCTAACGAGGGGACTTGTATCTCATTTGGAACATAACATCATAAAGGGCAATGATGCAACTAGCTAACAATCTAAAGGGGAAACTTATCCAAAAGTAAACTAAGCATGATGAAATTGATTTTATGAGTTGTGAGGTGAAATTCAAGCCATAAGAAATATTAAGAATTGTCCCAAGTAAAGCAAATTATATTAATGTTAGACCAAAATCAAGAAAGGTAAGGGAACCCACATTATCGTCAAAAAAAAAAAAAAAAAAAAAAAAAATGGAAAGAAAAAAAAACATGTCATGTTCACAAAACATTTACTTGCATTGCATGTGGGATCTATTTCCCATAAATATGGATCTTTCTTGCAACCCATAATTTGTATGATCATAAATCTACTTATTACTTGAGTGGCTAGGGAAGTTACACTGTACCATTATATTGTATATTCAATTTCTTAAAGCCTAATTAATTAGCTAGCTCAAATAAAAACATGAAATATTCATTAATTAAATTATAAGGAATATTACGTCATAAAGCATATTATGCATGATCAAGATTAATTCATGCATATAACCTAAAATTATAGATATCCATTGAATCTGAAGCAGCAGTAATTGATGGAAACATTGATGCATGCAATCCCTGTTGGTAGGACTATTTCTAAATGACAAAGCTAAGTGTTGATATATGACACGTCTACATCAATTTGTCAAGTACGTACTTCATGTTTAAGTTAATTGATAGAGCATAAAACATATTCCTATACCTCAACTATAAGATCGAATATGTTTTATACATACTATATCTTTATCATTAATTTGTGTTGATATAATTACATTAGCTTATAGATGCAAAGTGAAATTATTTTAGTACTTTAGCACGTCACTTTTCTCATCACCAATTACTCAACTAGTAGTGTTACGAATCTTAGGATATGAAGTTTTAATACGGATGGAGTACATGATTTGTTTTCATTATTGCCTTAAACTCTTTATTTTGTCTTCCACCCTTGACATTGGTTCTACTCCGATCCTTTTGTCCTAGTTCAATCCTTAAAGATAACATAAAATATTTAATTTTTTTTTAAAATGTCAATTTGTATTAATGTCACCTCTCGAGATGTGTAGGACAGTGTTTAAAGACATATTCCGTACTATGTACATATATGCTATTTGGGAAGGACTTTTTAGTAATTTTGTAGTTTGCCTCACTGCACCCAGTTCACCGGAGCTTAGCTATGATGACATCTAGATTCGACCAGGGTTGCATACCTGACTTATAGTGGGTGAGTCTCTCAACAAAAGTTTTCAGCATTCGGTGAAGCTCGAACTTGATCGAGACCTCCTTTAAGCAACATCATACAGTTTATCACTTGAGCCAACTCTTGTTGGTTTCTTTTTTAGTAAAATTCTAACAAATCTTTAGCAAAAGGTTGGAGCAATGTTGATTACCTATTTTGGACCAAAGGAAGAACATATAGACATATATACCTTATTCTTCAGTACTTGTGGTTTTTCCTTTGGAGAAACCATTATTCTTTATTAATGCATAACTTTAATTTGTTAAACAACTAAATACTACTATGATTACGTAAGTTGTTATGTTGCATCCAAGTTTAAGAGGTTCAAAAGAAATAAATAATCTTTAAGAATGAGTCACGTACGTCCATTGCATGATCTCAAGTGGAATGATAGAAAGTGACTCATCTAAGACTAGAAATCCAATACCCAAAAAAGAAAAGAAAAAAGAAGAAAAAAAGGAATCCTTGATCTTCAAGGAAACGTCTTTATTTTTTTTTTTTTTTTTGTAACTTTCTTTGTTCAGAAAGCAGATTTTAAACAGTTGATATATTTTCTCAATGCTTTGTCATAATCTTATACGAGTACTATTAACTATTATGAAGTTGTAATGAAACTTCAACTCGGTTGAAAGGGAATGATCAATAGGCATGTAAACGACGCACAATTCTCTTGAACATAACATTTACAAATTTTAGGAATATTGAGGAAGGCAGCTAGATCTATTAATGGATATAACATGGACACGAGTACGAGTATGATACAACTGTGTTTATTTATCTATCTCAATCAAGCCATACATGACAAAATATATATGGTACTCCGCACTTAAACAATTGCCATCAAATTCATACATCAATGCATCTTTTTATAATCAAGGTTTGTTATCGAATTGTCACATTATGTCTTCTTATGAACAATCGTCAACAGGTTATACATGCCAAAATTAGGTCCATATATACTACGTGATTCACAGACATTAGGGTTATGCCAAGCTAAGGTAATATGCCTTGATCTCTACCACATCACAATAGCTTATTAAAACCTAACTCTAGCTATGTACAACATTATTGAAGCATAGATTATCAACCATTGTGAGTACAAATAATTATTGACTCCATTAACTAACTGCTACGAGCTTTATTAAAACTTATGGCGACATCTATGTTTATTACTGGTAGTATCCTTCAATTATACTATATCGACCACAATTATATGAACCTTTTGAGAGTAGTTATACCGTACCATATTACCATGCATAAATTTTCATTTAATCACTTGGATGTATAACAACTATATGAGCATTGAGTCATGAGATTCACCTGTAGACCTGTAGTAAATGTTGAAAAGTACTTAATAGACTAAAATTAAGCACGAAGAGCTAACAGTAAAAATAAGAAAAGTACAAGTGCAAAGAATAAAATGAGACCAAGTATAGCCTGCCATAATAGTGGGTAAAACTTGGATCAAAAGTTTGATTGGTTGGTAAAAAATGTAAAAATTTCTGTCAAGTCAAAGAGGCCCATAGGAATGACCTAATTTTTGGTACAATGACTTCATGATGAAATGCCCATGGTTTTGCAATCCTAACAATTAAAAATAATTAAAACTCTAAATCACTATTTAATTAATTGAATATTCCTTAATTATAATATCAATTGATGATGACATTAAACCAAGATTTTGCAATTACAAGTATTTCTATAATTGAAAGTTCAAATAAAATGTGTGGTATTGAGGGGGAAGAGTATTTAATGATTTAATTATATATTTAGTATTGGTCCCATTGATTTTCATTGTTACAACCATATACAAAAGTATAATAAATCTTTGTCTCAAAAAAAAAAAAAAAAAAAAAAAAAAAAGTATAATAAATCTTGATGCATGCACACAAGAATTATAAATTTCAATGTCGTGAATGGTCTTATATCCATAATGACTTGTTCTCGATCTTCATTTGAAGAACTAAAGTAAAAATATACTAGTTGAAGCTTATAGTAGTATTTCGTTATATTTATTATTGGTTATGACTTACTCTCTTCGTTCTTTTCTATCCCCAACCCATAGTCCAAATAAACCTTTATATACTAGTATAATATTTCGTAATACCAATATTTCTAAACAACATTCAGATAATATAAACTCCTTAATTAGAGTGATTTCTATTGATCAATATTTATAGGGTTACATTGAGAAACCTAATCAAATTAGATGACTATAAGATATGTAAAGATATCATAAAGATAATCTTATACAAAATATATCCTAAACCTAGAGGAGAATATTCTATAATATTCTCTATCACACCCCCGCAGTCGGAGCGGGAGAAAATCGGATGCTCAGACTAGATCTTAATCATGCATCGAATGGTAAGGATAGTATGGTAACCCATGATCAAAAGAGAAGTAGTAGACGTGTGCCGATGATGACGATGAGAAGCAACAACCAAGATCTACGTACAGTAGAGATAAGCGGATGTTAGGTCGGAGGAGAAGGAGAAGAGCCGCGCATAGACTTGGGCCAAGTTGCAGATCTAGAGAATAATAAGCTAAGGGATCAAACCTTCATCGGAGAGAAGACATTTCTCTACTACGGGAAATCACAGTTGAAGAAAAACAAATAAAATTGCTCAAGAAGCTACTAAAATCCCACCACTTAACCACACTTGATACATTTACCTCTAAAAAAATGACCCACATAAGGAGATAAATCCCACCAAAAAAAAAAACCAAAGTTGCAGCTATGCACTTGTGACAAAAAAAAAAAAAAAAAAATGTTGCTAGTGCAAAAATAAACCAACACCTCCTCTTTAAGTTGTTAAACTGTAGTTGAATAAGGCTCAAACCAAAGAATATGACCTCCGCTGGGGAAGGGGGCTCGGAGTAAGCAAGACGACAACTAATTAAGGTGGTGGAGGGCGACTTTGATGGTGGTGTTGTTGTTGCTGAGGAAGATCCTACCAAGAACGACATCGAGAAAAAGACTAACAAAAGGGTAATTCATGAGTCTGGTTCAACCAAGACTACTATAAGTCATTGGAGACGGCAATATGTTATGCAAGCTCGCAATTCACTCACAGATTAGGCTAAAGAAGGACTATGAGTGAGCAAGGTGGCGTATTAGGTGGAGAACCAAGAGGTAGATTGAGGTGGACAAATCTTTTGTGTGTGGTGGGAAGTCGGAGCACAAGAGAGGTTGCCGGGCTGGTCAACCATCGTACTCCATAATTAAATCGCGGAAGCAAAAAAAGTGCGTGTTTTGTATAATTGTTTGTGAATCCCACCGATGGGTTTAATTTTCTCCACTGGCAGGGGAAGAGAAAATTTTAGATAAACCCAAGATCTAACCTAAGCTGTGATACCATGTCAAAGGACCAGTTCAACCAAAAGCTTAAGCTTATGGTTGAGGCCCACAAATATGTTTTATACTCTATCACGCCCCCTTATACGAGAGCCCGTTTGAGCTAGAACTGTGGATGCAGCATGGACCCTCTTCATACCTAAAGCTTTATATTCCACTTGAAAGTGGGGGTGGATGAGATTCGAACCTGTGACCTTTGTGTCACGCTGGCTCTGATACCATGTTAGATAATATAAACTCCTTAATCAGAGTGATTTCTATTGATCAATATTTATAGGCTTACATTGAGAAACCTAATCATATTAGATAACTATAAGATATGTAAAGATATCATAAAGATAATCTTATACAAAATATATCCTAAACCTAGAGGAGAATATTCTATAATATTCTCTATCATACTTATTACTTCATTTTATATCAAACACATAAATAGAAAGATTAAAAAAAGAACGGTATTATTATTGAATGGAAAAAATGATTTTATCTAGCACTTGTGTTTGTATATATAAAGTTACTCATATTTACTAATTGGAATAGATTTATATTGCTATTTAAAACTGATTTTTAGTAAGTATTTTTTTTAATAAAAATCAAGAAGATAGCTTAATTAGTTATTAGGGGATTTGAAATGAAGTTCAAAAGATTAAGAAATTAAATGATGACACACCTAACGCAAAAGGAGGAAATTTCTAAAGCTAAGGGCAATAACATAGAGTTAAGATAACAAATAGGATCCAACTTTTTGATAAATATTGTATTTGGGGTCCAACTTTTTTTTTCATTGTTTTTGGGGTCTAGGTTAGAAATTCTGGTGAGTTAACCTTAGTTTAACTCACCGTTAACCTTAGATAAAAAAGTTAGACTCTTATAAAAAAGTTAGACCCCTTATCTAATAAATTTATACCCTTAATGCATTTTATTATAGAAATAACTAATAAATTTTATACAAAGATTCCAAATTAATAATAAAAGTTAGTACAAAGTGGAATACATATACCACTTTTTCTAATTAATTTGGTTCTCTAAATTACTATGAATAATTTAGACGCTTTTACAAAAATGTTTTTTTTTTTTTAATTTGACAATAACACTTTTTTTTTATGGGTGACAAAAATTATCTGATTTATTTCAAACAATAAAATAATTTTATAATACTTCGTAAGACTTAGTAATTTATAAAAATAAATATTTTTCATAAAAAAAAAATTAATATCATAATTATTTATAAAATAATTTTTAATTTTTTGCTGTATCTGAATTCTCTAAAATAAGGGTGCGATAAAAATCTCCAAAAAAAATTTCACAATAAGGTCCTATTCACATCAGCTAATTCAGTTCTGTTCAGTTCACCTCCTAATTTCCTTTTCTCATAAAATAGTCATTTCAGTTCAGTTCAGTTTAGCTCAGCTCAGTAAATGTGAACAGGCCCTAATACGATATGTCAATTATGCATATTCTTTTTTTATTTAAATTTAAGTTTAATAAATAAGATTCATATTTTATTAAATTGTTTCAAATTTTAGTTATATTAAAAGATTTTACTATTAATTTAATTCTTAGTATTATTATCAATTTTACACTTTTAATTAGTGAAAAATTGTCTTAAAAAATTGTAAAATATAACAAAATTTATTGATTCTCTTCTTATTACATATTTATTGAAATGAAACATGAATTATTATTAAAGAACAAATTAGATAATTATGTATTTTGCTTACACTGCCCAAAAAAAAAAAAAAAAAAAAAAACCTACGTTAAATTATTATCAATAATAAAAAGTATCATATAGGAAATGATATCAGTATAATTAAAAAAAAATACTAGAAGGGTCCAAGTTTTCCAATTATTCTAATTGGTTGTTTTATTTTTTTGAAAAAAAAAAAAGAAAAGAAAGAATTTTTTTTTTATTGGTTAACTAGAAGGGTCCAAGTTTTTTAACTAAGGGTCTAACTTTTTTACACACAATTAATTAAATCTCATCGGAAAAACTATTATAAACCCCAAACACTAAGTAGAAAAAAGTTAAGACCCCAAATACAATATTTTCCAAAAAGTTGGACCCCAACTATGATCTTAACTCCAATAACATATGCTAACAAACTCTTTAACATCACCTTTAAAAAGGTTTTAGAAGTTCTACGAGTTAATTTAACTATTTCGCCGTTCCATTAGTGTACATAAATAGTTGTCCATTATCACACTATATTTAGCAATAACTTCTTTAAAAAAATCTGAAAGTCAAATCTAAGAAATTAACATTTTGTTCATAAATACGTACAAAAAATGAATACCTTAAAGAGGAAGAATAAGAAAATGGAACATATGAAAAAATGAAAACAAATTGATAGCATAAAAAAAGGAAGACAATTCAAAAATATATGAAGAAACATGTATAATGTATATGCATGAAAGTATGAAACAGCTCAAACACGTATATTATGGAAAATTAAATGGCTAGATATTCAACTATATGAAATGAGTTGTTATCCAATAATAACCATCGAGACAACTCAGGTACCAATTAATTACTTAAGATTGGAAATAAATGAGGATAAAACAAAAGTTTATGAAATCCTTACTAGTTTAATCCATTCGATCAAAATATTGTATGATCACACCAATTATAATCTATTAATCTCATTTTCCTATAAATTTAGTAGATTTTGAAAGGATATAATAAAATACAATATAGAAATTACACAAATTAGGAATAAATCAAAGAGAAGTTGAAAGCATTTTTATTTTTTTTTTCAAATAAACTTAAGTAAGACATGAGTCACACCCAACATAATCCTACATACGTAAACTGCTGGTGGTCTACAGTGATTAGGATATTTAAGAAAAATATAAAAATTACGCAATATTTAGGTATATTGATTAATGAAACTTCACTAACACAAAGGTACAAAACACATTTAACCCTATATTGAATACTTGAATGTACTTACAAACCGTACTCGAACTAATCGAATGTAAAGCTGGTGAATATATCGAACAAGAATAATCATTCAACCACCAGATAATCTCAGCCATACAAGTTTTAAGGGAGCCTTACTCCTGCAATAACAAAGACGGTATCTTGTACAAACGGATCAAGATATTGTTTGGTCCACTCCTTAAAAAAACATCAATAATCACATTCAACCATTAATTCCCATCACCTAAAGATGAAGAGAATGGCCCAGAAAGTAAATAGATTATTAAGGTGATGGACCAATATCTCACATTTCTTCCCCAAACAGTTAGCTGTTAAGTCTGTAATCAACTTGTAAAGCATGTAATCAACAAAATCTAACATAAATTTTAAAATACGAATCACTAGATTATCAATATATACTTCATGCTCCTGATGGCTACAAACAAGCACATATACTTTACAGTTATTGGAAGCAAGAATCATATGCTATATGCCTATATTATATGAGCGAAGATAAGGAAAGGAAAAAAAAAACAATGGAACAACAGTAAAAGAAAGACAGATATTGTTCATCTGAAAGATTATTATTTTCCTACATGTTTGTTTTCATCAGATTTATATTCCAAAGATCAGATATTAAGGACAGAAGAGTATGACAGCAGTCGAGTTGCAACTTATCGGTTCAACAATAAGAAGTGCCAAACCAGTATGACTCTGCATCTCACTATGGATATGGGACTTGTTATAATTCTACTTTGTCTAAGATAGCGAGCTCGAGTAACATAGCTTATAACTGACAAAAGGAGCAAGAGAATCAAAGAATCAGAAAATCCATCATAAAGATTTCATTGAATTGGATACCCATGTCTTTTTGTGTATCCTATGTGACTAAATAAAAGGAGAAATAGATATCTAGCATCAATTCGATCCTAATTATCTTTTAAACTAGGAAGGGTATCTTAGGCGGTCTAATTACTACCAAAGCAGCCCACTAAACAAGCAAAAATCCTTAAACAAATGCATTAAGATAGTATATAACTGATATGATGGATGGGAAAGCAGAAGTGGAATTCAACCCAATTATGTAAAGCTCCTAACCTCTGTTTGTCTTTCTACTGTCAAAAGAATAAAATCTAGGAGCCACAGTAATACATACAAGTATGATTGCAGTAATGATATGAATATAAACAAATTATTGACATTAAAGTGCAATTATTCTAACAAAACCAATGAGCAACACTAACCAAGTATAACCACATAAGAGGGAATAATATCAGTACAAGAAAAAAGCAACTTCGAAACAGGATGATAATTTAATAGGTAAAGGAGACTACATACTCCTTTCGTCCCAGAACTAAGTTGACATACTACTTTTGGTAAGTTATTCTCTCTCTTCTTGCCTACACCCACACACACTTTTTTAGTTTTTTCTCTCATACTCCTTGTCACTATTTAATCTCCGGGTCGTCAAGCAATGTTACCTTAGCTCTGGGATGGAGGAAATGATCAACATGATTACTTTTTTTGCAAGTACACAGTCAATTTAAGCAACACAAGCACCAAGTCTAGATAGAGGGGATAATCAGTTGCAGTCAAGTTGTAACACCAAACAAACGAAATTTACCTTACCTCCGGGGGAAGATGAGTTGCATGAACTTTGACAGTCTATGAAGAACCCTTTATACTTTTATAGGTGTACACACCATAATGACTATTCACAAGCAAGCAAAGAACCGAATACAGCAGCATTCAACATCTGAATTCTAGTGAGAGCAAGCATCTTCCTCAAAGTTATCATCTTTAGAAAACAAAGTATCCAGACAATAACAGAATTAAGATCTGAGTAACACATCTAAATACTCGTAGGAAGTAATACTGGCTGACTATTCAACCTGCAACTGCATTGCAGAACATCTGTCTGCCAGCAAATCTTGATTGATGAAATGGCGAGCTTGGCACTCATCATCAACAAACTCACCACAGTTATTTAAACACAATGCAACATTATTTTGTTGGCATGTTTGTCCTGCAATGAGTCATTCAAGAATCCTCAAAGCTATTAGCTTTATGTCTCCACTCACGTCGAAATCCAATAGGGTCAATACACTCAAAACTCAGTCAATAGGATACCATCTTTGAGAGAAAAATCAATACGAGCACCAATGAGATTACCGTCAGCCAATCAGGCACGGTTGCAAGAATCAAGAGAGTTCGGATTTGTAGAGAAACAAATGTGATAATAACACCCCATTACGGCCATGAGCTCAAAACAACATAGAGATGAAACTATATAAGGACTTGTAGCATTAGAACATTACTGAAGCATAAAACCCAAGGACTGAGACATTACGGATATGAAAAGTTTGGCACTCAAAAATTCAATATTAAGTTTAAGCAAGCCAAACAAATGAAGGAAAAAAAATTAATCTATCAATCAGAGGTTCTAACTTATGAAGATAATAACAAAAATGCTACATTTGTGTAACATAAGCATCATAAGCACATGTTATTCTGAAATCATCAACAGCCATCATATACTCTTGCTTTAGTACCCGAGCACCAATATTCGGCCCTGGATTATGCATTTGAAAAGGGGTGTAATCTACCCTGTCTTTACCTTGCTCTATAGGACACCCAGGTGATGATCTCAAGCTAGTGACATTTCTGACTTGCCTGGAAAACTGGAACGCTCATAATATATCTGCTTAAATCACGTTGCCTCAACTTGGACACCTGTTTCAGAAGACACAACTGCATTATCATCTTTCTTCTCCTCTCCTCCAGCTGCATCTCCATTGGAGCAATGATTGCTTGTAACTGTAGAAATGTCAGCTTCTGAAGCTCCTGCTAACTTAAAACGTTCAACAGCAGCATCGAGATTCTTTTTCCAATTGGCAACTTCCAATCTAAATTCAATTTGAGAGCGCTCAAATAGCATATTACCCCAGAAGAGATGAATTTGTGATCTCATTACAACTGCTTGCTCAGCCAATTCCTCAGGAGTAGGCTCACTAGGAATCTTACCTGAGGATTCGCCATCATTTCCTGATTTCTTTCTCCTTTTTAGCAACTCCTCCACCTTACTTGAATTTGGGTCTTTCAGTTCATTGGCTCTCTGCTCCTCTAACTTTTCCCACATTTCAGTAGCAGCTTTCATCTTCTCCTCTGCACTGTCAAAGAGTTCGAATGTCTCTGTTGAGTCCCAGCTTGAAAGATCCTCTTTCTTTGCCAGAGCATAAGACCAGTGAAGCTTTGCCATCTCAAATTGCTGCTGCCCCATAGCAAGTAACCCTTCATAAAAGTCTGGCTTGATCGAAAGTGCCTCCTCATACTTCTTCTTGGCTAAGGAGTACTTTTCCTTAACCCAGTGGTATGCTTTCTGCAGCTGTGCCGCCTTAACCTCCTGAGATGCATTCTCATCCACCGGGATCTTTTTCCTTGCAGCACACATATGAACATTTCCCCAGTTGAAGAAAGCCAATGCAGCAACCTCCTGAAACTTTAGAGCAGCCTTATCAAAGAGAAGTTGTGCCTCTTCACTTGTGACTGTCTCTTCAAGAGCCTCAGAACACAGTTCCATTCCAATCTCGTGCAGATCAACATGAGCATCAGGATCAATACCAACATTGTTTCGGAAAAGCTGAGCAAACTCAAACAACCAATCATCCATCTCCACCTCCTTACATTCTCCTTCTTCAACCTCTGGCTTTCCTTTATGGATTTCTATTGATGTCTTGTCATCTGTCTTGTCTGCCTCAGTCCCGATGGAATCCACTCCACAATCACCAATCGAAGAGTGAGAGCCATCATCTCCCTTGATTTCCTCGCTGTCCATAGGCTTCTCCTCTTCTTCTTCTTCTTCTTCTTCTACTACTGGTGGTTCTTGTTCAGGGTTCACTTCAACAATATGCAATCTTAACATTCCAAATGACTCTAACTTGTCACTTTCTGGATCTTTAGGCACAAGGTTGTCCACATAAGCTTCAGCCAACTTTAGCTCACTGGTACATGTTATAGTCACCAAATCACCATCGGAATCTTTGTACTTGATCAAAACAGATTTTGATGATGGAAATCGTTGCCCCACAATCTCCCTTAAAACTCTGAAGCTGCAATTCAGCGGCATTTGGGCTAGTCTTATATCATGATCATACACAAGCTTCAATTGCCTCCATTGAATGGCGGCCACTTGAGATGGCCGAGGAGCAGACATAGAAGTGGATGGTGCAGGTGCGTGCTCCTTTGAACTGCCCTTCAATTGCTTATCATTGGACTTAAAAGAACCAGTTGCAGGTTTCAAAACAACCTTTGGCATTTGTGTTTTGACATCAGGACCATTTTCTGTTGCTCCAATTTGTGGCTTTTCATTCTTGTTACTCGATGCACCATTGGTTCCCCCACCAACCCCTGCACCCTTCTTAGGTGGAGCCCTAGCAGGCAAACATGGGCCAAGGCCAGCAATAGGTGCACCTCTAACAGCAGAAGCCCCAAGAGCAGCAGGCGATGGGCGGCTCTGGAGATCCTGTTGAGCCTCCTGACGAGACCCAAGAGCCGTCCGAAGCCTACGGGCAATATCTAAAGCATCCCCATGATTAGGATCAGAACCCAAAAGAATTTGCACATCCGCCATAGCCATTTCATACTTCCCCACAGCCTCATAAGCCCGAGCCCTTCGCAGAAGAGCCCGAACAAACCGAGGTTGAACCTGAAGGGCCATAGTGCACTCAGATATGACACTGTCATAATCAATTGGTCTCATTTGCATCAAACAAGCAGCCCTATTGCTATGAAACACGGCCCTATCAGGGTGAGTTTTGGGGATTAGCTTAATAGCACTATCATATTGCTCAAGGGCACCCACATAATCTTTGGCCTGAAATCTCTTATTTCCTTCCTCTTTTAGCTCATGAGCTCTTTTCAGAAACACAGCTGAATCCAAATCTATGTTACCATTACTAGCAATGTTTGCATTGTTAGGAGCAGCATCACTAGCTACACCTTGGTTTCCTGCCCCCTTCTTTCTCCTACCCCCAGACTTCCCCATACAATTTCAAAATTATCCCAGAATTATACAAAAAAAACACTGAATTTCTGACAATTTTATCAAAAAGATTCAATCTTTACAATTATTTGAGCAATTGGGTGTTCTAAATTATGAATTTCGATACAAAAATAGATAATATTAAAGAGAAATAAAGACAACCCACTTACAAATAATGAAAGTTCTGACCTTTGATGATAGATTGGTGTTATCTGATAGCCCAGAAACGCCTTTGAGATAACCCAGAAAAATGGTGGAGATAGATTTGATGGAAATGATAAACACCCCTCGGATGAATGTTCTAGAAAGGGTGGGAGAGGTGTAAGATGGGGTTTATGGAAGAGTTTTCAGAAGAAAGAGAAAAGTGAAACCCTAAAAAAAAAAAAGGTAAAAATTGGGTTCAAGACCAAGTCATGAAGCTCAATCTCTTCTTTTTGCCCATTCCAAAAATGTATTTATCCTTTTTCCCTATTTCTTTTTTGGTACTAAAATATTTATTTTTTATATTCCATCCCCCACCTACTTTGGATTGAGTTGTCGATTAATCTCATTCACAATCTCTAATTTCATTAAGATTTTTGCTCTAAAATATTAAGATGATCTATGATTATATTGAAAATTAATTTTTCTCCCAAAAATAGAATACACCTATGAATGACGATGGGTTAGTCATTTAAGCCACAATGTTTAGATTCATGACGAATTTATATCTTGATTACTATTGACAGATCATTAATTCGATATAGTTTTGTTATACAAAATTACTTCATATAACTGTTGCAATGAACTTGACATCTTTTTACACTTTGACATCACAACTCTGAAATTGTCAATGAAAAGATAATGTGTTAATACTAAGGTCATAAATCTCATTACGTCAATGTTATGGTGGAATTCGAGGCTCTCATAACCATCGTTTTATTTGTTGCATAAAATTAGCTAGACCTTTTTCCTTTTCAAAAAGTAGTCTAATTGTCAATAATTGCATTATTAGTTTAGATTTTAGAAGACTTGTCCTTTTGATTAATCCATATAATAATAAATATACAGAGTACAAGAGAGAAAATAGAATTAAGAGCCAACAAGTTGCATTATTGGCTTTAAGTAAGAATTTGTATCACATACTAGTATTAGGCCCCGTTCTTTAGAGCTGCTCTACTGAAATCTGCTCTACTCTGCTCTGCTTAAAAATAATACTTAATATTGAATTATTATATAATAATTAATATTTAATAATAATAAATAAATTATATTTAATAATAATAATTAATATTGAATTATTATAATAATAATTAATATTTAATAATAATAAATAATTAATATTTAATAATAATAATAATATTAAAAATTAATATTTAATAATAATAATAATAAATAATTAATATTTAATAATAATAATAATATTATTAAAAATTAATATTTAATAATAATAAATAATTAATATTTAATAATTATAATAATAATTAATATTGAATTATAATAATAATTAATATTTAATAATAAATAAATAATATTTAATAATTATAATAATAATAGTAATAATAACAATGATAATAATAGTAATAATAATAAATACTTATTATTAATAATATTAATTATAATAATATTAATTATAATAATAATAATAATTGATTTTTTATAATAAAAATTAATATTTAAAGATAATAACTAATATTTACAGATAATACTAATTATTAATTTTTAATAATAATAATAAAAATAATAATTATTAATATTTAATAATAATAATTAAATAATATTTAATAATAATTAAATAATATTTAATAATAATAATTAATATTTATAATAATAAATAATCAATATTTAATAATAATAATAATTATAATAATAACTAATATTTAATAATAATATTTAATGATTAAAATTAGTAGTTTGCTCTGCTTGGCTCGGCTCAACTTTGCTTTAATCTGCTCTGCTGATAGCTGCTCTGCCTAAAAGCTCAAAAGAACAGGGCCTTAGGGATTTAAGGGTGTATAGTAAACAAAAATAAATGCTCACAAGTCATTGATGATAGGTGAAATCACAATACAAGGGTTGCTAAATTTTGAAAAAGGAATTAAATAAAAGTTAAATCAGTAGCATTAGTTTAACTCAAGATTTGTATAAGATATGTGTATTGGCTTGTATCACGTATGGGTAATAAGAAGCCATTAAGAATAGGTGACAACTGTGATATTTTCTTATAAATAAGAAAATGTCTAATCACAATGTGAAGGTCGTTAAGTCTCAAAATCTATTATGAAGAACCATCTTCTTAATACGGAGTACTCTGTACTTTGTAATGCATAGAACTAATATATTTTTTAATATATATTTTTTAATTTTTTTTTAAAAAAAAAATTCAAGGAATGATGAGGGCATAATAGTAAATAACGCAACACAAACTAGGGTTACAAAACTTAGTAACCGCCTTCCTATAAAACCTGACTTTCAATTTGTATTGTTCCATCTTCACTCATTTTAGCTTCATCGTTTTCATTTTATTAGCAGTAGCATTTCGAATCTCAATCTTCCTTTAATTTAGTTAAAGTTTATTCTAAGTTATGTCAATTTTAATTCCATAAATTTTGGAATTAAGCCTCAATTCGTATAATCAGAGGAAAGATAAATTATAATTATCTTTCATCAATCGAAAAAGAAGGCAAAAATGAAGACGAGCTATCGTTTCAGTCGTCATCTTGTACATTTTTTTATCTATTGACGATTCGATTGTTGACTCGCCTACATATTTAATCTGTTTTCTAGGGTTTATGATTTTTTTTTTTTTTTTTTTTTTTTTTTTTTTTTTTTTTTTATGAAGTTGATGTTAAATTAATGTTAATTAGAGCGCATATGATGGTTCATATAATGCAGAAATTTGACACGAATGGAAAATTTGAATCTTTTCCTTGTGGACAACTTTATTTTGCTGATGCGTTTTTAAGTTATAAGTTTTCGATTTTAAAACTGTTTGTGATTTGATTTGAAATTATTTTGATGAGAATTTTTTCGAAAGATTTGTTGATAAAATTTGTATGATATGTTAGTTATGCTTATATATAAATGGGTTTCTCGAATGATTATTTTTATCCCGACAGATTTGGGGACTGTATTGTTAACTGATTGATCTCGAACTGTATCGGAAATTGATTGTGCTTGAACTACTGATTGAGCTCGAACTGAAAGCTGATCGAACTCAAAACTGTAACGGACACTGATTGAGTTCGAATTACTGATTGAGCTCAAACTGTATCGGAAATAAATTCACCTAAAACTAATGCATATCAACAATTGACTGAATCCGATCTATGGACAAATGTGGATTTATGGAGTTCTTGGAATAATTTGGAAGATTTACAACTATTAAGGATACTTTCAATTGTGCAAAAAAATGTGCATAATTTGATCTTTGTTACTGTCAGAGAGGATACTGCATTACTGCATCACACAAACAATAAAAAAAAAGACTAAACCTGTATCCGGAACGTTATATGGAATTTGTACAGTGACTAGCAGCTGAATGCAACCCTGATATAAGAATGCTGGAGGGATTTGTTATTTACTCTTTGAGCATGAAAATTGCATTGGAGTGTTTTTCAAGCTCGAAATGTCGAATGTCTCCACAAATCTCTGATCGGATATCCTAGATTTCACTCCGGCAAACCTCTGGTACTCGTCAAAGATTGAGGATAGGCACCATTTCTGCAGCTTCCTTAAGCATCCCACAAGACATCCTGTTCGGTGCTGCATACATAACATAGATGGTTTACCTGACTGCTACTGCTTGAAACAATGCGACTGCTATAATATAAAAGCAAGAAACACAGATGAAAATCATACCTTACCACGCTTGCAGTGTATAAGAACAGGCTGGTTTTTTGCATCTGCGTGACACAGGGGAGGAGAAAAGGGTGTAGGACAAGTGAAACTGAAACTGTAATCTGAATGTAAATTTATGGTTTAACATACCTAGAGCAGTTTTCAGAGCTTCACGTACCCTATCTTCAGGAATATTAACAAATGGTTCCTGCATTAATTGTACACAAGATTGAGGGTAAAAAAGATTTACTACATTGATGCCAATCTTCGAGTTCAAACTTTGATGATTACATGTTAGCTAATGCCAACCCATTATGTATATTGTATACACGCTAACAAGTGTAATCAAAGAGTAGTGGTGCATAAAATTGATTAATTAGCTTGCATAAGAGTTGCCCTGATGTCAAATGAGTCTACACTATCAACAGTATCAAAGTTCAAACATAGAGATATCGGAGAATAAAATGAAACAGAGCAAAGACAATATATGCCATGTCTAGAATCAACTTACATAGTCTCTACTCTTAAGGAAAGCAGCAGTCTCTAGTTGGGCTATCAAGAAGACTAACACGAGCTATATCTAACAAACAAAACTCACAAATCATGTTTATATATCTAGTGATTTTAAAAGCTAGCTCTAAGCCTCCAACAAGGTGAAAACCTTCAAATCCTGAAAACACTCAATTTGCCAAACATCAACTTCATAGTACCCCTATGAAGTTCAGGGCACCAACAACCCTTTTATTTCCCTGCAATCCAAAACAAGGTTGCTCATGGCACATGAGAATATGGACAGAATGATAACGTAGCTTGTACAATGCAAATAGTGGTTCCAAACCCTCATTTATCATTTCCTCTTAACACATTTTCAGCAGTTTAGTTTGAAAAATTTAGGTGCTCAGTTAACAATATCATCCGAGCAGATAAGAAGAATGATAGATTTCATGCCAGTTAGCAGTGAGCTTAAACATGAATTGAGTTTGAATAACGTTCTCAAAGTAACTTGACAATCACAGTTACCTACTACTCCATTCTATAACACAGAAAACAGCAGCAACAACCATCGCCTCGTGCAGAATCCAATTTCAACAAGTTATCAATTAAAGAGTCCAACTTTATGAAATTCCAAAAGAACATATTTTTACGCCTTCAAAAAGCCGGTTGGTGTACTTGCCATATATCTCATGCAAGTTTAATTCAATAAAAAAAAAAATTCTCCTACAAATTTCTACAATTGTTGCTAAATAATCTTCTTTAGTCTTTATTCTTAATTCCTTATTCTTAAATCTTGATTCTTCTTTTCCACAATAAGCAACTTAATCATTTTTCAGTGAATAGAAACCAAATCCAAGTCAATTCATCCACAAATTCACGATAAGAAGTCCCAAAACCACCAACAAGTGTTTGTATCAACCAAAAGAATCCTTCCTCCTATTAGATTCTAATCCGGCTTAAAGGCTCTAAATAATCAGGTATATTATAAAAAATTTAAAAAGGTGACAAAAATAACTTTAATGAATTTACTTTAATTATATCCATATTAAATTTATATATTTTGCTCACAATGTCACTCCATATTACATTGACTATATGCTTAACATTCATTTGACCAATTCAAATTCAAAGCCTTAAAATAATGATCAAACTTTCCAAAAATCAAACCTTGCTCATCTCAATGCCAAATTGAAAGAGATGAATCCCATTTTCTTTCAAGAACTCCGCGATTGCCTCCGGATATGGCTCTGGACACAAACATCTACAAAATCACATCATTAAAAAATAAAAAAAATAAAAAAATTGAATCAATATTTTTAAAATATAATGTAAAAATCAGTAAAAAAAAAAAAAAAAATTTTAAATTAAAAATTGAGGTGAAAAAAAGAGAGGAGAGAGAATTACATGACTGATCGGAGGCCTAGGGTTTGCAAAAACTGTAAATTAGAAGTGTCGGGAAATCCAGACCTGAAAATGCCATTATCAACCATTGCAAAATTCAATGGCGGAACGTACGACAGCTCTTCGCTGTCGCTGACGCCGCCATTAACGCCGCCGATTGTCGAGAAGAAGGAGAGATACCCGTCGTCTTCTGTAGTTGAACTGTCGTTTTTCATGATTTTCGCGCCAAAAATCGGGAAACAAAAATCGTTGGATTTTTTTATATTATTATAAAAATATAAAATTTAATTTAGTTATTGTTGTTACGATATTTGTTGTTTTTATGGGATTTTTTAATACTGGGAATTTTATGCGGAAGTTGGAGAGGTGGAAGACAAAGAGAATCAGGGAATCATGGAGGATATTTGATGATCTCTACTTTTTATTATGGTTGGATGTATGAAGTGTATTGTGTTGATATTAAAAAACAAGTGTATGTGGAGTCCTGGAGAGCAAGCAATATCAACCAGAATAGTCGAGTAGTCAACTATGTAACCATGTAGGCCGTGTTTGAAACGTGTTCAGAAATAGTTGTGTTGATCTATTATAAATGAAGCTCATGCATGACCCTCGACCCATATTAATGTGTCATGGCCCGACATAATAAATTTAATAGTTTAAGAAACTGAATAAACATAATCAGGTTGATAATATTTTAAATTTGCTTTTCAAAATATTCATATAAATTAATTTCACCTAAAATAAGTAAGTCAAGCAAGAAATGAGCTAAATCAAGCAAAAGTTCAACAAAATTAAGCTAATTACAGCAAAAATAAGTTATATTCTTGTTCTCTTCAGTTTGCGAGTCTGATTAAAGGTTTTCATGCAATACCAGATCTAGCCAATAAATCAACTTCGTAACGAGAGGCCACAGAGCGCAGTTGCAACGCATATATTATTTGCAGACATTAACCCAAATACAGCCAATTGGTAGCACACAAAATTTCAACCACTTCAAAAGATATGAGCAAGTATATAAGAAGCGACTATTCATTGATTATGAGCAAGTAGTGGCAGTCATAGGAAAAGTGTACTAAGCAGTCATGGAAACGACTGTCAAAAGTGCGGGGTGTTGAGAACTAAATCACTGCAGAGTGCAGGCAGCCAACAATGTAAGTAGTATAGGATATAGGATATAGGATATAGCTTGAAGAATATCTCATCATTACCGGTCAACAACCATCAGGCTAGAACTCTAGATAGCCATATAGATTGATTCAAGCTTTTTTCTATGATCATATCTGCTCTCAACCACAAGGAAGGAGCAAATCAAACAGTTACACGATTCCTTTCGATAATGAACTCCTAAAACTGACTATATACACAAAAGGAATCAGCTAGAAAGAAGTTACAAGAACTTTCCATGATATATCTACCTCTGTAACTTGTTTCAGGTAGCAAGAGCAAGTAGTTTGACATTTCCTTGACTGTTAGCAGCCATAATCATGGGGCTGTCACTCTTCCAGCAAACTGCACTGATAAAGTGTGATCCTCGATCATCATCAGCATCATACAGTTCTGATGAATTGAACTTGTACCGAGCAACAGGCTTAGAAATAGCCTGCAAGTGATAGAAAAATTGAATTGACCATAGAATTACAAAAGATATAGCATTTGCAATACAAGTAGTTTCCATGTCCTATTTTCTGTAAGGACTGTATTGATTAATTTAAACACTTTCTATAATCAAATGAGAGGAAGTTACAAGTGTTTGCATTGTCCTATTTTTTTGGGGTCATTTGCATACCTTATGATAAACAAAGACTTCGTTTGATTCACTGCCACAAGCAAGGTATTCGCTATTTGCAGTGAGGCCTACAAAATTCTTTTCATTCGTATGACCTCTATACACCTGAAGCTGCAATGTAGTGGAAAAATAAATGAGCTAACGGATGTGATTGAATAAGCAATCTTTTTGAAAAAATGAACATAATATTTCCAATTAATGTAAATCATGAGCCCCACTTTCAACTAGATTATGAATAAACGAAATACCACCACTCCTGAAACTTAGGTGAGCATAAGCCCCACAAGTAACTAGTTTCTACAGAATAGATACTTTAAATATTACCAACTTATTTTCCTGGACATCCCACAAGCGCAAAGTGCTATCAGTTGATGCAGAAGCAAGTTCGTTGGCAGATAAAAAATGAACATAAGAAACAGCTTTTCTATGACCAGAAAAGACATGAACCGGCTGGCTTGTATTTCTTAAGTCATAATAGTGAACATTATGATCTGCAGAACCCACCTGCGCAAGATAACATCCAGCATGAAAAGTTGAAGTAATCAAAGACGCTGAAGAAGACATAGAATAATACTCTTCTTCCAAAATTAATTCACATTGTCCCAAGCCCTCATAATTAAGGATATGAATTGATTAAACAAAAAAATACCTCTTCCATACTTGGGTCACCACTATGGGCTTAATGATGAATATTTAACCATAAACTAACACTAAATTATGAAAGTGACAACCTTTTTTGGACATCCTAGCCTCCTAGGTGCGTAAATATATATTCTAAACAGAGGGAATACTTCAAAATAGAAAAAGATTCTACAGTGATGCGTACATGACAGTGGGGTGAATACCACAAAAGTTTGAAATAAATTAGAAGAAACAGTCACGTAACTATATCTCACAAGACATCAAAAAATTACAGAATTGAATTTGAAGAAGAGGATTACACTTCACAGAGCATATATTTGCATTCAAGTCAATATTCAGAGCACTCTTTTCCTGTTTGGTGCACCAAACTTTAACCTGTTGAAAAGCACCCAAAATGCAATGGATCCATAATGAGCTGTCAATCTGGAGTGCTTTAAAATATTTCACTAACTAGGATATTAGCCTCCTTTCAAAGACATGCCTGCAACTAATTTCATCACAGATTCCTTCATCCTTTTTCTTTGGTGTGAGTGTGTGGGTTTTGGTTTTGGGGGTGGGGGGTGGCGGCGATCCCCAAGGGATCACCACATATGATAATTTAAATGACTTAGATCAAGTTCACTTCAAGAAACAGTTGTCTAAGTTCCATCTCCCAATTTCTTTCCCATCATAAATTTCTGTTCGCTATTTCTTACTAGTAGAATTCACCATGATCATCAAGTTTATTTCCAGAAACAGTTCTCAATGTTTCATCTCCCATTTTCTTTTCTATCATTTATTACTGTTGTGCTATTTCCTACTAGTAAACCTAAGCTTTTACACTGAGGCCAATCTGAGAAGAGATCTGCCACGAGAGAATTCAAGCTTTTAACATGGTACACCATCACCAGATTCAACACCACTCAATAAGGATATCGCTGCAGGATGGGTCAGTACAGCCCTGCCAGGTGATGACATGTAGCCTCGTCACTTGTACTTATAAGAAAAGATGGTGTTCGTCAATGACAACCTCCAAATAGTTAAACATAAAGACAGGTCCAAAATCATATACCGTAAAAATATGCATTATAAGATATGAGAAGGATGGTTATTCAGTTTGACCTCAAAGAACATATGTATGATCTTCAGGTTAGATAAATCCCACCACTTATCCCTAAAAGCTTTCATTCAATTTCTTGTGAAAAGGGAACCCTATGTATGTAAGATACATATACAGTATCTTGATAAGTATAGCCCAAAAGACGGCTAAGCTCCATATACCTTGCAGTCATCCCCACCAGATACCAACAGCGAAGGTTCAGTACGCGAAAAGTCCACACTCCAAGCCCGTTTTTCATGCTCCTCATATTCTCCAATACTCTAACAAAGGAAGTTAGCATTATTGACATTAGTCAAAGTACAACCAAACCAGTAGCCTAAGAATGTAGAACAAGCTTAATGGAACAAAACAGCTTATTAGTACTATTAATACCACCTGATTAGTAGCAACATCCCAAACATTTACAATCCCCTCATAATCACTGCTGGCAATACAATGCTTGGTATACTTATTCCAACTCAAACAGCTTAGTTTAGATCGTGTAGCAATGTCAACAACAGCACAGTGCACTTCTGCAGGTTCATCAATCACCTGGAGATCAATTTGTTCCCAAGGTTAAGTACTCAAGTAACAATTAGAGCAAAAGATCTTGTGAAAATGAGCGTGAACCCTTCACATTCATTTAAAGTGTTTACTCTCCAAACTTTTAATCATTCATTTTGTTTCTTCTTCATTTATTTTGTGTGTGTGTGTGGGGGGGGGGGGGGGTGCGGTGCTAGGGAAATAAAATACTAAGATGAAAGATGTTGAAGTAGTGTACATCCTTCTCTTGAGCATGAAATGACTTACTGAGGAAAATTCAAAAACTTTAATCCGCTTGGAGACACCAGCAGTAGCAAACAATTCATGATCTCTGTCAAATTCTATGCTGCAAAAGGAGAACCACATATCAAAGGTGGTGAAGAAGCAATTCAGAATAAATCAAGTTGTAACTTGATCGTCAATTAAGGATAAAATAAGATAACAAACAAAAAGATAGAATGAGCAACATGATGCAAAGGTAAAAGCTAGTTCTAATAAAAAAAATCATTCAAATTTAGCCCTCTCTACCACTGAATTGAAGCAAATTTCACGGGCAAATCATACACTAACAAACCATTTACAACCAGGATGACCAGGACTTATTCTAACAAAGGATTATACAGAATGAACTGAACAATTCTAGCTACCACACATAGACTTGCAGATACTACCTCCATTTCATATTATTTCCAACGATTTGACATAAAGTGTGAGTAGAAAATGTCTAATCGTAGCAAATAATATGAAACAGAGGTAGTATATAAGATGCAAGGAAAGTTAAAAAAGGATAGATAGCAAGACACTGAGAAAGTAGCTAGTCCCATTTCTTCAATAAAAGTTTCCATAAGCAGATACACTCTCCACATAGCATAATAGTGCGTCCATAGCATGTCCATCACTAACCAAATTCATAAACATTGTATTTTAGAAGATGTCACTAAACTGTAAAGCCAGCAAAGAATGACACACTGCAGTGAATTTATTAAAACAGAAGAAGCTTCTAGCTTAGTGGCTAATGACCATAATCAAGCAAAATATCTACAACCAATACTAAGCATATAAACAGGTACAAGTGAGCCTCTCATCATAAAAAATTACATATAAAAGTTAACAGTATATCAATGACATGGAGCACAGTCACTCAAAAGAATAAAGATTTTAAAGAAAAGACCCACCTAGAAATGATATTGGCAGAGTGAAAAACGTTGCCAAGCCTCAACTCAGAAATAGGCCTCAACTGGCTGTACAATTCCACCAAAAAAAAAAAACAAAAGAAATTGAACATCTCAATAATCCAACTATGGGAGTTTAAAGCAATAATTGCAAATAACAGATACGATATACACGGATATACCTGTATCGAGTACAGGAAGTAAGCACAGACTGAAAATCCTCAAGTCCTGCATGATAGCCTCTATTTGTATGATTCACATCTCTTCCTTCTGCTGGTTTCTTCTGTTTGGCCCAGTTTCTCCTTTTTTGAAGGTAACACTCTTGCAGTTCAGTGAACTGCAGAAAATTAATTGATAACAAATTAATAAGTTTCAATGCTCAACTGAATCTATTGTAATGAAGCTTCAATTTAGCCAACTTTTTGACCTATTTAACTATATAGCTAAGAGTCATCATGCATAACTTCAATATGCAGCTTAAAAACTACTGACGTACTTCTTTCATATACATGCAGACTTCAACTGAATTCAAGAGAAGGTACTACAGTTAAATAGTTAATTATTAAGCCACCGTCAAGAAGTTGCAAGACCTAACATTATGACATCATATGAAAGCTGAATGTGAATTATGGGTGTATGCTGGTCAGTTAATCTTCACTTAACAAAACATAACAGCTCACAAATGTAAATTATGTAAAGTTTAATAGAAGTGCTTCTGGACTTCTTAAAAAAAACACTACAACATATAAATTACAGCGATTATCAGAATTTTAGAAAATACAACCTGTGTCTCAACCTGCCTTTTTCTTGCTTTAAATTTTTCCGTTGGAACCTTCTGTTGCAATTCTGAGCCTGGACAAACATCATTTTCTAAATGTTCTTGAGAGCATGGAGCACCTAACTTGCCTCCTTTACATTGAAGATTTCCTGTAAATGTCTCTTGCTGTGTACCAGAACCACCAGCCACAGGCATCTGTACTTTATCACAAAAACCTTTTGTATCAAAGTCATCCCCTCTCAGTCTCAATCTAGCTGTATGACTCTTGTTTACATTCCACAATTCTGTTTTGTACTTTTGAACAGCATCTATGTCTTCTTTGATGTACAGGAGATCATTTTGTATCTATACGAACACCATGAGATAGATTTAAAATACTATTTTCTGTTAGAGTTGAAGCTTAATATACTAGGACAGTAAAGAAGTACAACTACATAGGACAATAAAGAAGTACAAATACACCTAAAAAAAGTTATAGATGCAGCTCACATGTGACGAGGAGGAGGGACCGAAGGATGATAAGTCAAAACATAGTATTAGATAAAGTACATCAAACTATAAAAGTATCAAACTAGCTTTAAGAGGAGCCCAAAAAAAAAAGGTAATGCTACAGGTCTAATACAACAGCAGCAGCAGCAGCAGCAACAAAGCCTTAGCCCCAAAATGATTTGGTGTCACTACTGTGTCGGCTAACAAGAATCATCATAAGGAACTCATCCCCAAAGAAAAAAAGTTATAAAGAAAGAAAAGTGATAAAATGAAAGTGAGCAAAAAACATAGTGAGCAAAAAACGGGGCAGTATAGACTCTGTAAAGTAAAAACAAAAAACAGGAAATACAAATAAAATTTGAGAAAGTTTGATTAAAGGGGTCAAGGGGAGATAAAAAGAAAGGAAAAGCATGGAAGTAAAAACACAAGAAAGTTTGAGAAAACCTACTTGGTATATTAAATAAATAAATAAAATAAAAATAAAAACTTGCTAAAAAAATCTAGCAATATAGATATAATTTTGACCTCTTTTTGGCTATACCACCACAATTAATAGATACCCTATAAAGAAGCGATAGAAGTTTTAATCAACCTTGTCACTAAGGGTGTAAAAATGTGTATTTATATATTTTTTTTTTATTCCACAAGCAGTAAGTTAAGATACTTTAATTTACTAAGCATTCAACCAAAGATTTTTCCATCACAACTAAGAAATAAATACGTTTTACCATCAGTAGAGGTCAAAGAAAAACAAGAGCATCCAATAAGGCTTTACATTGTTAACAGAATGACGCAAAGCACACTCAGATGACTTTTATTAGTTTCTTATGCAATACAGGCTATAGATCAAGGGCCTTACAGGATTACACTACCTTTTATTCCAATGCAACCATTTCCTACTCAACTTCAACTGTATAAACAATAATATTAGGATGTATTACCTACAAAGCACTAACTCTTACAGGAGAAATAAAATGCATCAAACATCACACGGATAATTCGAATTTAGTTGAACACACCTGACTAAGCTCTTCCAATTTTCTTTTTCTTAAGCAGACCAAAAACTCAAGAAGAACTTGCAAGTTTGTCTCAGCCTCCTCTTGCTCCATCTTTCTTTTCTTTTCCGCAAGTAGAGACAAAAGGCAGTCAAGATCCTTCACAGACACGTCACAATCCTGTCTACAGGTTATATCAAAGAGTGAATTCCAAATTAAAAAGAATAGGTTATATCAAAGAGTGAATTCCAAATTAAAAAGAATTAAAGCCACAATAAAAGCATACAATTAAGTACATGGAGAAATATTCTAACAATTCGCTTCACTCACGCCAATTTGATTTATTTTAAGAATTCAGACCAATACCAGTGGGAAGGGAAATATTACAGGAATAATCAGTTAAGAAAAAACTTGCCTATGTTTGGTATTATTGTTTGATAAATTTTGTTAGTTTCCGGTGAAAATTTCAATTTATTCACTTCCAAAGCAACATAGGATCATAAACCTTAAATGTAAGATTACATTGGCTAATTATTATTAGATACTTTCTTTATAAGAATATAATGACTAGAATCATATTGAATTCAAAAGATTTTTGGACAAGGGTAAATGATAACATCCTAGCACAATATGATAAAGTCAATTTTGCAGGCTAGAGAGAGGATGAAATAACAGCAATTTATAGCTACTGTTTACGGAAGTCGACTAACCTGCTGCAGTGCTCGGCGAAGTTGTTCACTCGAAGAGGCATTTTTTGCAAATTGATAATCAGACATCCTCTTTAATATCTGTGGAATGAGACACATTGTTTAATTATAGATTGAATTTCAACATAAATTACAAACAGCTTATTTGATTAACTACCATGGAGTGGAGGAAAGGGAAGGAGTCTACTTGCATTATTCCCTCCCAAAGTCCAAATTCCCTAATATAATACTTGTTCGAAGTAAAATATACTGTTCGTGTTAACAATAATACCAAACTGGAGAAAGAGAGAAAGCAAGAGAGGAAACAAAAATACACTATATGCCAATAAAACACCATACACCAATCACAACCCACAATGTCCCCGCATGTGACACACCCGATACCTAAAAAGATAGAGAATTCCTGGTATTCTTCCCATATCACGGCGATTGAGGCTATTAACTACTTAGATTAGATTCATGGAAGACAAGGATAAAACTCGACGCTAATGGTATCCTCATCATATAGCCAGATAACTTGTACTTCAAACTGAGATTCTGCAAAAGTGAGACCCACAACCATTGATTCACATAAACAAGATATGCACCACAAGTTATAAACTTTTGATCACCCTTGCTCCCTCAAAGGACAAGAAAAAGAAAGTAAAACAGAGAAAGATCCCAAAACTTATAATCCTATAACCTGAACTATCTCATAACCACAAATTTATCTCCCAAAATCTCAATTCCTATCAAATTAACACACTCTATAACACTTATTTCACTCAATTATGAAATATTATACACAAGTCTATCAAATTCGACACCGAAAATTACGGAAAAAATCACTTCAACAGCCAAGAACTAAGCTGCTATGTCACGCGCTTATGCTTAAACTCAACATAGACGAATTCTGAATTCATGAAACATTTCTGTCAACCTTAACCTAATAGTACAAAATGATCGCAATTCAACACCAAAAAAACCTACAAAAATCACAGTTATACATCAAAATAATTTGAATTTAGCTCAACATAACACAATTAAACAGCAAAATGCATATAATCAATCTCAAAACTCAAGATACATTGCACTCAAAAACAACGAAAATTCAAAATTAGACAATCAAATTCAACACAAGAAACCTCAAACATAATCAACAAAAACAGAGAGAAGATCAAATTAAAGCGACGAACCTTATCAAGGGCAAAATTAGGGAAAATAAGCTTAGGAGTGAGGAAACGACCACAACAAGGGCAATCAGACTTGTTCAGAAGATGAGTGAAGATACACATATAACAGTAACTATGACCGCAAGCACTGAGAAAAGCGTCTTTGATAATCTGCATGCAAATAGGGCAGAGAAAATCCTTATCGCAGGCGACGGAATCGCCATCGCCGCCGTCAACGGCGGTATCATGCGGAGGAGAATCGGATTTGACATAAGGAACTAAAGCTCCTTCTCCAATGGAGGTTTCCGCCATTGTTGAGGTTTTCCGATTTGTTCGAGGTTTGAAGGAGGAGAGAGAAAGTAGGGGAAGTTTCAGAGAAGAGAGAGAGAGAGAGAGAGAGAGGAGATTGACGTGTCAGAGAAGAAAGGAGAAGGAAATTTAAGAGAGAGAGAAAGAGGGAAGAATGAATATGAGGGTGGAAACTGACCACGTTAATATGGCGGGTGAGTTTGTCCTTTGAAGAACAAGCATTGTATTCAATCATATCAAGATATTTTTTTGAGGGAGGAACCGAGGAAGATAGGAGTTTTGTATTTTCAGGTGCTTTTTATGTGTTTTTGTATTTCATTTTTTTTTTTGGGTATCTTAGCCTTTTATGGTATTATATTTTCTCAGTTTTTACTACGGAGTACTCCCTCCGTTCCTTAATACAAAGTCTCTTTATCTTTATTATGTGAGTAATAAATGCTAAAAAGAGGTTTTGTATTAAGGGACGAAAGGAGTATTATTTTTTAACAGTAAGATACAGTGGTCTAGGGATCCCCGTTATAAGGGTGTGTTCTGTTCATTTTTTTTTATATATTTTTTTTTATTGCAGGTTCAAATAAGTTCAATTCAGGAAAAATAAGTTCTGATAATGATTACAAATTACAACTAAAATAAGTTTTAATAAGTTCCGATAAATGAAAATCAGGTGGATAGAGCACATAATTCCATCATAAGAGGGGAATATGGTATCGTAGATATGTAAAAATGTAGAATGATGGTTTGTATCTTCCTACCTCATCCATCTTGAAAAATTACAATTATTTTGAGAAATATGAACAATCTATTGGATCATTCGAACAATAGAAAAAAAATTGAGGATTTTTTATTTATTTATTTTAAATTTCATTGTTATTTTTATGTGTGATTTTGTATTTCATTTCCGTTGCGGTATTTTAGCTTTATGTGGTATGGTACAAATGCAGAATGATGCTTTGTATCTTCCTACCTCATCCGTCTCGAAAAAGTTACGATTATTGTAAGAAATTTGATGAATAATTTATTGGATCACTCAAAAAATAGAAAAATAATGTAATGATCATAAAAAAATGGAACGAATTTTAATAATCAAGCAGCAAATTCATAAATAATTAAATCAACAAGCTTAGCTTTCATTAAATTTTGGTTTTATATTTGTTGATTTTATTATGAAAATATCGTGTGACTTGATAAATTTGTTAATTTATTTGTGAAAATGCTACTTGATTAACAATTTTTGTTTGTCCCTGATATAAATTGGGGCTTCCTCCTAGAAATAATATGTTATTTATAAAAAATAGTGGATGTAGCTAAAAGGGTAACATATGTTATTTATCGGTAGCCTTCTTTTTGTTTTTTGGGTTTTATTCGATCTATAGGTGATTCAACAAAACATATGTACCTTTCTTGTTCAAACATTCATCACCCCTACAAATCAATCATAGTTTTGATCTCATTTGAAGAAGTAACTCAAGGGCAAGTCATTTTTAAGCTTAGTATGTGTTGTGCAAAGGGTTCAACATTCAAATGACTCTAGTTGCTTATGTTGCTTTAGTTTCTTGTACTATGCAAAATCTTCTTTAAGTTTAATGATGGCTTTATGTCAAAAAAAAACACAAAAGAGAAAAAAAAAAGAGCATGATATGGGTGGGGATGAATGGAAAGGTGGAAAGGGGATTGAACTATTGAAGGAAGAAATTAAAGATCAAAATAGACAAGGAGTGGATATGTTAAATTAAAATCATTTTAGGATGGATTTTTTGACAATTATCACCCACAATCTATCTATAATCTATAATTAATACTAAAGTAGTAACCGCTTACATCATCCTTTTCTAAAACTAGACACATGTCATATTGTCATTAAAAATTTTCCCTCCACAACTATAAATGATGTCATCATGATTTTTTATTTGATTTAATTAAAATTCTGATAAGCTATTTTATTATTAGTATCAATTTTCGAAAATAGTCTATCCATCTAATAATAATAATTTAATTTTTCTTCCTCGCATAGCCCTTTTATTATTCAATTTGTATATGAACTCTAAATTTTATTTTTAATATTTGATGCATTATTTATTTCGGGAATTTTTTTTTTTTTTTGTTTTTACTTTTGGTATGAAAAAATAAACAAATTTTTTTAAAAATTTATTTGTTCCAATCGTGCATCGCACGAGACTAATCTAGTTAATATTAAAATAACAACCGCTGACATTATCTTTTTTTAAAAAAAAAATTATACACGTGTCAGCTTCTCCTTAAATTTTTTCCCGCCTAAACTTTTTTTTTCTCTTCCAATTTTCTTTATTTATTTTATTTTTTATTTAATTTTTATTTATTTTGGAAAAGCTAAATATTGACTGCAAAATACTTTTATCTTAAGTTACATATAGCTAATCTTAAGGAAAACAAATATTCACCCTGTATACATGTGATTACTTCGTCTAATTACAAATTCCACTGAATTTGGTTGTAAACATGAATTTTTTTTTCATTATACAGAGTACTATTTTAATTTTTGTAGTTTGGTCTTGATTAATACAAAGGTTTTACATATTTTGAGTGATAATATGACTTGAAAATGCATGTATACAATTATAAATTCTTTTTATTATATCCGTGCATCACACGGGAGCTAATCTAGTTGTTACTATTTTAGGAATTACCACTTACAATTTTTTTTTTTATTGAAATTTACGACCTACATTTTATGAAAATGATAAAACTTCCCATCATTTTAAAAGGTGACGTCATTGTGGGGCCCACAAATGGTCTTCCTCTTATTTTCCCTTCTTTTCCTTTCTCTCTCTTTCGATACTCAGCCTCTTCTTCATCTCCTTTTAAATTTTTGCACAAATACTAAAATCAAATTGCTAAAACAAAAAATTAGGACTTCAAAATTCATTGTTCTTGCTTCAAATCTTCAAAAATTAGGGTTTCTAGTAATTCAATTTCAAGCTATGCCTCAAGTTAGATGGAAGTAGAAGAAGAGGGAAGCGAGAATCGAGTGAAAAAGAAAGAAAACTAAGGGAAATAGCTTGAATGACATTATCTTTGAGGGGTTGGTGAAAGTGGTAGGAAATTTTAGTGTTTTGGAAAAATATAGGTGGTAAATTTCAATAAAAAAAAACTGTAGGTAGTAATTTCTAAGACAGCTGCAATTATAGGTGGCAATTATCAAAAATTTCTTTTAGGATACATATTATTGATTCTATCTAGAGTGATTTTAAAAAAAAAATCTTCCCATCCACGAAAAAATCTTCCTCTTTGAAAAGTAATGGTTGACACTACATTCGGATATGTATAAAAACTTGTAAATTTAATCATTGAATTAAAAAAACTATGAAATTATCTTTTGAAAAAAAATAGTTAGATCAAATAATCAAATCGGCCAACTCTAATTAAATGCTAGTAAAACTACGAGTAATTCTCATTTTTAGATGGCAATTATTTTTGAACAAAAGGACAAAATTAAAAATAGTTTAAAGTCATATCTCGGATGTTTTTTATGAGCGGGGTAGGATTAGCAATATTTTTGCCTACTAATCATAGAGTATAAGGTTAATGATAATTAATGATAGTTTAATATCCAACCACAAAAGTAGCTTACAATCTCACAATCACTCATTAATTCGTACATTAATGGTTGAATAGACTTGACAATAATAGAGTTAATATCTTCCCATCATCGAGCTCCAACCACCTTTGATACATCCATGGTAGACAATTGAAAGAATAACGGTTGATTGAACATAAATGGTGACTTACTGACTTGACATGCAAGGTTAGTAAGACACAAATCCTTCAAGAAGATGTCAATGATTAAGGTGACAAAATTAGTGAGGTGTGGCTTCCAACCTGTTCATCATCACATTTTTTTTTTCAACGGCAGGGAGAAGGACTTGGATCAAACCTCAACCCTCACAGTTTTTTTTATCATTCATCATCACACTATGTTATGCAAAGTTAATGTAATTTGTTAAGAAACTCCACAATGACTGGAATATGAGTTTGGCATTCCAAATCTTTAGCTTTGGTACCCTCCAATCTCCATTTGTAGGTATATCATCAGGAAAAAAAAAAAAAGGTGTTATCACAATGAGAGTGTCAAAATCAATTCGTTTAGTGACGCCAAGGCATGCACAATATGTGTGGCATGTAAGCATTTCCACTGAGGCCATCTGTATCACGCATTCATGCAGCATGCATGACACTTGACACACACAGAAGTCACAGATGGGCACACCAGATGTTGCCCATTCGCCCAAATGTATTTAGCCAAGGAGTATAACAGCATGTAACTTGAAGTTTCATTATGGATTTGTGGAGCTTGGATCCTTAGGTCTCTGCATTCTTACAATTTGCTAATATGAGTCTTATCAAATATAACAATAAAAAAAGATTGCAGAGGAATTAATCATAGGCCAATTCGAGTTCTTAAAAAAAAAAAATTAACCGGCCACGCCAAGGTGCTTTGTTATACGCCACACTTCAACACGTAAATACGTCTCTAGGCAATATAATCAAGCCAAACCATATTAAACAGACCTAGTACACAAGCATGAAGGTAACACTTCAACTAATCCGTATTTATAAAACTTTATGGAGCACATAAATTTAGCAGTCTCAAACTCTCAAATTTACCTTATACTCTGAAAACACTAGTCCCATTATCATAACTTCGTCACCAATCAAACATTGACACCTCTTGTGAACCACATACAACAGTTTATAGTTAGGGTAACTCAGTTGGTAGCTATCCTATGGTGTTAGTTGTTACGAAGTCGGACCGAGATCGAGTCATGAGAAGGGATAAGGTGTAGGCAGAAAGAGCAAGATACCCCAAAAGGGTTGTTTGCCCAGACTTTGATAACTAATGAGGCCCGCAGTTAACCATCTTAAAAATCCTTAAAAAGGTTTAGTCACTCTCACTCCACTAGTTTTGTGCCCCACTAGTTGGTGAATAGGTGCAAAAGAGATGAGAATAAATCTTGAATCAATGTATTGTACACTCCACTAGAAACTTATCACAAACTAATCTTGATAATATCAGCTATTATGGATGTAGCGATCGACTTCCTCAATTATAATTGAACTTAACAGGAAACACATCCTCCCTGAACCCCCCAAACAATCGAAAGACAGAACCGAACAGTTCAGCTGAAAGTACACACATCAACCATCACATTGTGCCTCCTCTAGGCATCCACTGGCCTGGGTATCCAACAGGCGCAAGCACCATTCATAATGTCCATACTTTCATAACAACTGTTGTCGTCATCTTCATCCACGATTTTTTGTTCACTTTCTCTCTATACTTTGTCCGTCTCTATTAATTTGAGCCCACAAGAAACTTTACATAAGTAGCTGAAAATATCCACTCATGTGGTCCTGTGGAAACCCTTCAACATTCCAAATGATCCCTTATCGACATGCATTGCATTAACATCGGCCACAACCTGGACCAAACGGTTCCTCCAGGAGATCAAAAAGAGCTCCACAGAGGGGATGGAGACAAATAACAACCCACATTGCTTGGCATTATGTGTTATGAGGCTAAATCTCATAACATTCTAGCAAAGTCGAAAATATGCAGTAAACAATGTGCTATGTTATTTCAGTCCAGTAATTTCTAAGCTAGACCTGTATCAATAACATTTACTAATATGACAAATAAATTTTACCAGAGAAACTTGATAATTATTGGAGTTGATCCTTCCACTACAGGACAAACCCAAGAGAAACTGGGACACCGAATATAACACGACTGATGTGTAAGTGTGTGTATAACATAAGTGCACTAGCATGCATGGTCTTATCACATAACACATAAAAAGTAATCATAACTAACAAGCTTAATTGCAAATCACCCAACCACCTAAGCAAGATATGATAGGCTAATATCAACACACTTGCCCAAAGGTGTTGTGACCAGACACATGTAATACCTACAAGGCAGATGCAACGTACCTTCCCTCCAGTCTCCAATTTTTGTTTCGGTAACGAAATTTTTTGTTGCTTTAGCTGTTGTAACTCTTAGTCTTAGATGATTATGCAGTACAAAATACGTCATAAATCATAATAGTACTACTGCTAATAATATTAGCAATCATAAATGTGTTCATGTCTATTAAAATAACAGTATCAATATCTAGCCATCACAAGATTTCAAACAATCACAACACAAAGTATTAATCTATTGTGTGCTCTAGTAGAGGATGCTAAGGGTGTGGCCTTACCACGCCATAAGAAAAAAATATATATACTGCATGCTCTAGTGGACGCAATGTTCAATAGAGAAGCTAACACGTTAAGGATTCGCATAGCAGATTCAATACTGTAGAGTGAGTTTCAAGAAAATAACAGACAACTTAAGAGTGGGACTTGCAAAGAATGATAGATTCATATATTTATGGAAGGGAACTCCATACAAACTACTGAGAAAGGGAAACTTTCTGCCTCAAGGAGAGTGTATATGAGAAGACGGGGGGGAGGGGGGGGGGGGGGGAAATAAGAAATCACTAGAGTCAGAGCAACTATCTGGTCAAGCGGTTTAGGGCGAAATCCAATTTTTTGCTAGTAATAGAATTATAAAAATAAAAAAGACAAGACAGAAAATCCATGAGTAACGGTAAGGTCTGTAACATATAGCACCACAGAGAAGTAATTAAAGCTACCCCTCCATCAAACTGCAACATCCTTCAGATCCCATGATAAGTTTCTGATGCAACCCCAAAGGACCGGAGAAAAAAAAAATGGGTCTACAAAGGACTGCAGTAGATTAACATACTAATGAGCCTGTATTATTATTACATTCTTACGTGCCTGTAACATTTATAGATTTTACCCTAACCATGAAATGCAGGCATCCAAATTCTAGGGTAGATGAAAAATCAAACAGCACTATGCCACAGAAGAAAAAAAAATTCCATTAAAAAAACTTTTTTTATTGCATTAAATGATTTCAGTGGCTAATTTTCTATCACTGTGATAAGTTCTGTTATACATGTATATTATCCTGTGTAATATTTTACTTACTCTTCTCAGGAGAAGTTGTAACTGATTTCTTTATACAATCTACTAGGCCTTCACAATCTTGAGACAAAACACATCCAGAATCATCAATATCTTCTGTAGAGTGAGGAGAGCGGAGGTTCCCATGAGTTTGACAAGCCCTCATTGTCTTACAATGTTCAGCTTCGTCATCTCTGATATTTAGGAACACATCATACAAGTTTTCTGCAATGACAGCCAATAATAAGATAAAGCAGGCTATTATTAATATGCCATGTTGAAAAACTTAAAAGCAGGCTAGAATGAAGAATATGCAATTCAGTTCATATCGTACATAACTGCATACCATAGAAATGCACAAAATTACAATTTTAATTTGCATTTTAGGAATTGGAAGACACAACAACAGGCAATACTGCAGCAACATAGTCATGTTGGGAAATGCTCAATGTCATACTCCTTGAACATCCTCGCTGCCTCCCCAACCCCACTAAAATGGTTTAGCCAAATACAGCCCTTAGGATTACGAAACTCTGGATTAATCATAAGCATTACAAAATCATAAATAATTCCTGAAATGGAAGTTGGAAATTTATGAAACATTATGCATTGTTTAGTCATTTTGGGACTAAGGCTTCCTATCTATAGCCTTTGGGACTGCGTTTATCATTTTAAGATATCAAGAAAAAAACAAAAAATAAAAGAGGGGGGGGGGGGGGGGGGATTGCTCCTGCAAGTAATATTATTCTCAATTTAAAGGGGCTAAAGCCACTTTTGTTTTATAGCAAGACAATAGCAATAAGCAATAACTTCAAACAAGGAATGACTTCCAAAGGATTCTCTAGCAATTAACTTTGTCTAGCTTATTTACTAATTTTCACCAAGAGCGAATTGATACAGCAAAAGGTTGACATTTTCTTCAATTTTAGAAAATAAGCTAATCCCATTTCATTCATAAACTTGCAGCAATATTTATACTATCCACCCGTCTATATAGAAGTTATGACCCATAATACTCGGACTTGGATACAGGTTTCAAACTCGAAACATATCCAAGAGTGTAACATGAAAAAAGCTCAACTGAAGGAGTGGAGGATACTTTTAAAATTGATAGTGTCTAAAAATACTAAATGGTCACGGATACATGGTACACAGTTAATGCCATTAAGATAACCAACCAGTTTTCTAAGGTTTTAATAGAATGATTGTTAAAACTTAAAGTCAAGTATGATGCAAGAAAAAAAGGCAAATCCAGAAATTACCTATTTTTGGTCTTCGAGAACAGGGAACTCTGGAGGTTTGAAATTCGTCTGTGAATATAAATAGCTACAGTGATCAGAATACTATATACTTTGGGCAAAGTAACCTGATATGGAATCAACTGACTTACCAAACAAGTACAAGTCACCTCCGGTATAGTACTTCACAGCCACATCCGGCGCAGGCAACTTCTTCAATTCATCTACACAAGAACAAGAGAATAATATCAACATTTACTACAGAAACAATCAATTGTGAATCAGCATAAGGGAAAATGCATAAACAAGGTCATTCATTGTATAATCACTACAACTTTAGAAACTGCCAAATGAACACAACTAGAGAATAAGATGCAGATGCAGGGAAAAGAGTGGAAAACAATATTTTGCACCAGCCAAACTTAAAAGCAAAAGTTGACTAACTCACCTCCTTGAACCTTGATAAACTTGTCATAAGTTTCAAATGCATGATTCTCGACACATTCAGAGAAATGATCTGCATAAAGTACCCACATTAGATACATAAGTTGTAATAAAAACCAACTTTCAAATAAAGTAAGGTATAAAAGCCCAATGCTTATCACCACAACCTTTATTATTAAGAAGCAACGAGAAGTTAGAGTGATATAGATAAAAGTTAATAATAATGCACCACCGCAGAAGGACCTAAATACTTACAAGCCATTCTCGGGCTGATAATATACATGCCAACCGTCATAAAGTAATAAAAGACAGCGATATGCTGAGCAAGAAAACGGTCAAACCACCAAGCATTTCCCCCCAATTCCTGCATTAACAAAAAAGAATTCCGTAAAAAAGAATATTTCAGATAAAAATTAACTTTCGACAACAAGAACAAGAACAACAACAACAAAAAAGAATTTTTGAAAGAGCCAATAAAGCTTTAAAGACATCAATCAATCTCTCTGAAGGCTTGGACACTAGAGATGACACAAGCATGTCATCCACACTTTTCAAGCCATTTCCCCCTACATTAAATCCAAGAATTTTACTCCAAGCATATGATGGAGTGTAAGCAATCTTTGCGTATTTGGAGGTTAAGTACAAGGATAAAAAATTAAAAAAAATCCAAATTCTACATACAGAACTAGGATACATGCATCAGTTATAATGCACAAATATGGTGTGACTCAAAAGCTTTGATTGAGCTTCCACATGACATCACCAACTACCTTAATGACTGCAACTGAGCAGACACGATTCCAGGCCATTTATGGAAGACCGTAGCACTTTAATATAGTAACACCAACCAGTCGGGATACTATTCATACTACAGTAAGAAGCATATAGACATTCAAGACAACTCTAGCGCACAAACACATATAAGAACAAAACAGAAGAAGACTATTTCTGGTAAGAAGGTCAAACAAAAGCCTGACTGTGAAAGTGAAACTGCTACAATCTCTCCTACATGTTTAAACTATGCAAAAGCCTGAATGTGAAACTGCCACAATTTCTCCTACTACATTAAACACAGGCCATATTAAACGGCCACAATATCTCCTAGTTCTTACAAGTGAAGATAGGCCATGTACCCACAGGCTAGTGCATACAAGTGAAGATAGGCAAGCTAGCAGATGTACAGATATCACAGCCACTCACTGTATGTGTAACCAAGCAAAATCCCAGAAGAACCTACCTCCATGATCAGAAGATGGTGCATTTCATTCCAGCTCTCAGCAAAATGGACTTTCAAGTAATCAGCTCTTCTCCACCAACCAAAGCTTTCATACAGATGAAGCACAGATATAAATGCTGCCAAGAGAACAGTCATTTTTCAAAACGTATAGTGAATTGTAAATAAGTACGAAGTATATGATTGACAATGGGAAAGAGGACTTTTAAAAAAAAATAGGAATGGAGATTTATTAAAGCTTATTTAACCAAAAAGTGTATACAAACAATTTTAAACACAAAAAAAAATCCACCCCCATATCAGGAGAAGAACAGAGCATCACATTTACCAATTTATAAAATAAAAGCTTCAAGGCAACATAGCTTTACTAGATTTTTTTTATTATTATATTGGTACTAATCAATTTCTAAAAATAAGTGAAACAAATTCAATAATAGGGTGTGAAGGCAGTAATTCCTTCAATGGGACAATCAAGTCTCAAAATTAAGTTCCCCTATTTTTACTAGTCTATGCATATATGGTTATTAGGTATACTAAGCATGCTCGGAGTGTTTCACATGAGATAAAAACTTCTCAAGTTTTCTATCATTGATTTGCAATATATTTAGGGAATTATCTTCAAAATATGCAAGAAATGGCCAAGTTGCCTTTCAGATTTGTTCATCACGCTATACTAAGAAAACAGTATGCTTGCAGGATGCACAATCTAAATAATTGATTTCCGTGTAATAAGGCATGTAGAAATAACAGTTACACAAAGAAACGAGAGGCCTCACCGAAATACGGAACTCTTGCAACAGTTTCCAGGACAAAGAACCTTGCATAATCTCTGTCACGATATAAAGCATCTAGTATCTTTATCACTGAATCCTGCAACAATTATAGAATTCAAGTTACAATTAAAAGGAAAAAAGGTTGAACTGTCCTCAACAAAATCCAAAACAATGTCTAATAGGGATTCATTATAGAGCTAAAGAAGCCCTAGTGCAACAACGGGTGGAAGAGTAATCGTAAAACAAAGTTAATAAAAAACCAAAAGAGAGTGGTAAGGGACTCTGGGTAATACTGGCAATGCTGTGCGTTATTGGCATGTAAATATCAGATGACATTCAGTGTGTGTGTGTGTGTGTGTGTGTGTGTGTACAGAGAGAAAGAGAGCCAGTGTGTGTGTGTGTGTGTGTGTGTATACAGAGAGAGAGAGAGAGAGTGTAGAAGACTCTCATCCCAGATGGCAGTAACATAAAAATAAACATGCAGAAAAGAACAGTTTAAAATTGCAATGAAACCTCTTATTCGAAAAGGCAGTTGTATTTTCCTTCAAAAAAAGAAAAGGCAGTAGTATTTAGATAAAACTAACAAGGAAAAAAGGATACCGTGAGGGTGATATTAATAGACTGCTCTAACTTGATGATCCATCTCTCAAAACCATTGGGTGTTGAATCTTTCAACGGCATTGCCTCACTGTTTCCCATCTCTTCATTATCTGCTAAGGTCTTTGGTAGAAAAGACTCCTCTACTTCTACTTTCTCCTCATCATCTTGCAAAATTGTAGCTTGGACGTGTAATTTGGAAAAATTGCTACACATGTCACAAGTAGCATATTAGAGGAGAATGTATAGTTGGAAAGATACTGATCCTACAAGACAGTAATTAAGTAACCAAAAAATAACCCTCCAAAATTTGAATGAATAGCACAAGGGTTTCTTTTACAACTGATAAAAAGATAGACAAATGAATGTAAAGATACTTGAATGAGGATTGCATCCTAAAGTTAAGGATCTCCAACCTTACTTGCCACAAGACTAAGATAAGTTATAAGATTAGGAGCTCCAAACAATTGAGAATAGAACCACAGACAACTTATGTAAAATATCTCAAACTTAAATAAAGACAACCAGGCATAAATAACGGCATGTTGGAAAACTTATGATGCGAAATATAATACTTGGTTCAATCTTCAATTGGAAAAAAATGAAACTGATTTACAATTAAGCAATAACTATAGCCCTAAGGACTAATGCTTTATACCCATTAAACCTTGTACCAGGTACTTCCTAACTGAAGGATTTGCACTTGAACGTAAGTACTTAAGACAGTTCATCTCACTACTCCTAATACAATCATTCTTTGTTCAATAAATTAGTTACTACAAGCATACTAAGCAAAGCTTTTACCCCAACAAACTAAGAAACAAGCTTCCATTCATCATGCTACAAGACCAAGTCATCACTTCGATCACTAAAGGAGAACTTCAGGTAAACTGGTAAACAAAGGAGGTCTCATAGCATATATGATATATGAAATACTACATATGAACTATTAATGAATAATTGGCCACAATGGAAGATAGTGAAATTACAAATCAGGACCCCTATTTTTGGGGTGCGGGACAACCTACTTCAGCATTGAAATACGAAATCCATGGACCAATTTAACCCTTCAGCCCGATTCAATAAGTTCAGCTAAATATTGAAATCTAATTAAATCTTTCATCCAAAGTTAGGACTTTGGACAGGTTTGAATCCGATGTCCAATTAACCAATTATGTAAAATTTTGTTATACTAATAAGAAAACTTCAGAATCCTATGATAATTTCATTTCACATAGGTGCAAGATATTCAATTGAATACCAATATCCCAATAGATCATGTGAAATTTTAGCTTGAAGATGATGGCTTTCAATCAAATTCCATGATGAGTTCATGATCCCACTTAAGTCACCTTGTTTAATACTTTATACCCATTACCATATTTCTGGACACCGACAAAGGTTAGACAAATCTTCTATAGTTGATAAGAAGTATTGGCTCAAAAGTCTAAAAATGTTGGTTGTATAAGCAACTACAGATCCTAGTTGTTAGGCATAGACGCATAGTAGGGAATTACATGTACAAAAGTTCCAGAAAAACCTACCTTAAAGTTCCAATTTTCTAAGTGCACATCGAACAAATGCTTACCAGCTGAAAGTCGGAAAGTGAGAGCTGTCAGCTGTGCATAAAGGTCAATTTAAGCTTCTTCTAAAATTATGTTCCATGTATTATAACATTCTCAGCTGTACACTTTCTTTAGTCTTTACTAATACTATTCCATATAATCTAATCTCTTTAAAGTCCCAATTCTCCCAAACACCTCCTAAATCATTACCTTGCCTACAACTAGACTTCCAGAGTATACAATAACTTTCAATTTACTATCGTCATTTCACGATAAATTTCCTGTAGCCAACACTGTATTCCCTAATGGACTGATGTAGCAAACACTCTCCTTAGTTGCCAATTATCGAAATCAGAACCTTACAAAGCAAACTATGAAAGATGACTGCATCAAAATTATGTTATACTTCGTATCTATTTTTATTTTTATTTTTATTTTTATTTTTTTACCTATTATTAACCTAACAAACTACTAGTACATATAGTATTTACTTAATCCAAAAACATTCAATGATAAGATTTTCCTAAAACAAATAGCTTAATATAACATTTATCATCAATCTAGTAACAACAGAAAATCAAAGTTCATCCAACAAAATCAAAAACAGAAAATTCAACTTCAACTTCTTACATCGTCACACTTGTAACACCAGAAAGTCTAATTTTATCCTTTAAAATCAACAACAAAAAACTGCAACATAAAAATGACAATAACAATTACAAAATCTTACATAATTACACTTTAACCGAAGAAAATTCAAGTTTATCCTTTAAAATCAACTAAAAATTGCAACAACATCCTTCAAAAATTGACAACAGAAAAATTGTGAAACAAAAAATTAAATAAAAATAACGATAAACAATGACAAAATCTTACAGCACAAAATTTGAGTTTGTTAAGAAAAAGTTGCAACACCAAAATAATGACAATAAACGATCACAAAATCAATTTAACATGCAAAATCCACTCAATATTACAAAAATTGAACGCGAAATTAAGAAATACCTAGAAATTAATCGACGAGAAGAAAGACGAGTGGAATTGAGAGAATTAAATCTGCGTAAAGGAATTAAGGAGCTAAAAATGGCGGAATTTCCAGAAATTCTAGATGATTTTACAAAGGTTGTTGCAGAAATTGAAGGAAGAGGGAGAAATGCCGCCATTTCTCTCTCCTCGATGAGATTATTTGAGGAATAAAATAAAAATGGAATGTTTCTGGGTTTTAATTACGGATTAAATAGAAGAAAGGCGGTAAACGACGGTGTTTTGATTGATGATTACTCAATTTGACGTCGTTTTACGGTGGTTTTGGCGGCGTTGTTGAAATTTCCGGTTTTATTTTCGCAAGAAAATTAGTGAGCTACGTGTTTGAATTTGAGATTGTTAGAATATTCTTTTTTTTTTTTAAGGGGTTGGGCCTATGGTTTCGTCATGAAAATTAGGCCTATGCGAAGTATGGGCTCATTTTGGAAGTGGGAATCCAATCGTTATCCAATTTCTTGAGTTTTACTCGTTTACTAAGTTAAATCTCGTCCAATAAATATACTGTTGTTAAATAATTATAATGAATATCAAATTATAAAATTGGTATAATAATATAAGGATTTCACACATCAATTATTCAACTATGAAGTATATAACCACATGTAATAGTCATAATAAATAATTAAATACTTTTGAAAGCTTATTTTAGATTTTATGTAAAACAAATGTCTTAGATACAATACTTAGTTATGGCAAGAATACTTTTTCTTAAGAAAATATTTTTGGAGGAAATTTTTTTAATATGACACTATCAGCTTGTTAGTTGTCCTTCTTTATAAATTCTTAAATGAACGTGGTTCACACTAATTTATTGTGAACCACCAACAGTAGAGACAATATGATTGTTTTATTAATAAAAAAAAAGTCATTATATTAAAATAAAGGTTATTATGTTGAAATAAAAGTTAGTGTGACATTAAAAGTTATAAGAGGTTAATTATCTTAATGAAATTTTTAATATAATGGTTGATATGAATTATAAAGACCACTATGTTAAAATTTGGTCAGGATTCAATATAATGTCATACTTTAAGTTCATAATAACAGTAACGGTCACACAAGTTTTAAAAAAGGAAACTATGTTTAAAATAAGGTTAATATATTAAAATTAGTGGTCATTATGAATATAATGCCAGTTATATGTGTATAAACTTTAAATCCACAATAATATTATTGTGGATCAGGTCCACGCAAGATTTTCCGGTCCTTCTTATTCGCCTTTAATAGTATGTAATAGATAGATTGTAGCTATAAAAATTAAGAAAAAATAAAATCAATGGGAAAACTATTCTGCGTGAATGATTTTATGTTAAGGAGAAAGAGGGGGACAATAAGGGATTAATAAGATACGATGTGTTATTATGATGGCCTCCGCGGGTGGCTCCGCCTTTTTGAGGATTTTAAAGAAACATAAACTACTAAATTTATATGAGGTATTTATCAATAATTACACCTACTTGTTCGTTGCCTATTTTAAGATATACGAAGTGTATTAAGTTTACAAGATTTTGAATTTTGAGAGATGTGTGCAGTTATACCTCTCTTATGCCAGAACCTGACTAAGATGAATCAAACTCTTAAAAATCAAGATTTTGATGTTTCTATATACAATACACTTTAAATACATTTAATTCCTCGATTTTAAAAAAAATATTGTAAGTCTTGGAAAAAAAAAACTTAATATCATAAAGACTTACGCACTTGTCTATTAAAATTGTCACAAAATATTAAGAATTAATGTTTTGACAATGTTAGTATACCACTTTTTTCACGATTTGTTTAAATTTTAAACCGTCTTTTAACAATTTGATTTAATTTAATTTAAGTATCAAACCACCCCAAATTAGATTGCGAACAATCTTAGCCTTGACCAGCGGCTCACGAGATCTCATCAATAGATTTAAAAAAGGTTAGGAAATAGAGAGTGAGGGATAGACTAGCTTAAGTGGTTAAAGCTTCTTTTCCAACTCTAAGAGATTATGGGCTCTTGTGGCTCTATTAAAAAAAAAAAATGTAATTAAATAATAAAACATTGTTATTACAATTGCATTTTAATCATAGGATCTTATTGCCTTAATTTCCTTGGTCTTGATGTGACTTGTGTATTCTACGTTTAAGACACTTGAGTTTTTTTTGTCGTCACAGAATTTTCTACCATCTTTGTGGTTTCTTTGCACTGGATTAAAGTTGCAATTAAATATTTAGATTAAATATAGTAAAAGGGACTAGTTGTACAATTTGCAAAATAAACATCATTAACAACTTGTTTCAACCAACTAAGATTTTAGTCAACCTTTTGTTTTATTTTAATTCTTAGATTAAATAAACTGTTGCACATAAAAAACATAAACGTTTGATTAAACATATTAACATCTTACATACTTCATATTATAGAAGGAATAATATAGAAGTAATATAGTACCAGTACAATAATAATATACTTTAAATCTATCCTATTACAGAATAGTTGTTTAAGTCAGATTTTGTTAAATTCGATGTATGTTTTAACAAACATTTCATTTATTTATATAAGAATTTGTTTCATTCTAATTATCTGATTAAAATTTGGAATTCATCCACAAAAATTTCGATTGTTAATGTATACGGAATTACCGAGTAATATATTGCTGTGGAGTATTATCAGACTACTTGTAGTATCTTACCTGTAGGCTCGTAGCATCCTTAACTAGCATTTGCTGATGTAAAAATAAGTATAAAAAACACATTAATTTTAGCTGACAAAGATTTTTATACCAACTCAATTAATCGATTCTTTCCATTGGATGAATGGTGCAACTAGAATGAAAGAAGACTAGTTTTACAATTTGCAAGCTAAACATCATTAACAACTGGTTCCAAACTTTCAAATACTAAAGTTTTAGTCAACGATTTGTTTTACTACGTACGTACTTTTGTTCTAAATAAACTCATGTAAATAGTATTTGAGGGATCATAGATTGATTTAAAATAAAACGACTATTATTTCATTTTTTAATTTAGAGTGCTCCTATTCTGATCTATTCGACTTATTGTGTTTAATTATTTAAGATTATTTATCCTTATTTATATTTATTTAAAATGAAATGAAAGTTGTAAAATCGATGTCATAATTATTTGTGTAAATTTTTTAAAACTTATTTTGTTTGACATTAGTCAAAATAAATTGAATATAAGAAGGTATTAGAGTGACACAGCATACTATCAACTTTCTTAATTAGAGGCCGCTGGAAGTTCATTTTAATTACCCCGTATTATTATCAATGCATAGGCTTGCACATCCAAAGGAATGTTGTATGCATGTGAGGCATGAGTACACGCAGGCGCGTTGTCGTGCACAGCTTAGGCACACCCAATTGGATATGAAAAAAAAATGTATGCTTAGCTTTACATGCGTTACTCCACTCGTCATTAAGAAAATCCCAGTTGGATTTAATGTAGGATATAGAAAATCGTAAAATAAAAAATCGACAACTTACAAACTTAATTAGCTCAAGATTTAATTTTTTATACATATCATTAAATACTAAAAACTTATGTACGTACTAATTGACATCGACATCTTACATGAACAATTAAACATCCTATTAGATCAGTTTATTATATGCTTCTACTTTCACCACTTGACATTAAGATAATCCCAATAAAAATTAACATCAATATATACAAAATCCGAAAATAAAGACATAGACAGCTACCAAACTTAAAATTAAATATCATGTCATATTATTATTAAAATATTTAAACTTGACATCAACATCTTATATCCTAATATATACTATAGTTAACCATACATGCATGATGCTATCCTTTTTAATTTAGGTAGAACAACTTCTAATCAAAGTACCATGCACTTGAAGTAACACGTTATTTATTAAGGTATATATGAAGCCATCTGTATATCTCAAAGCTTCAACCTTACTTTGTTGAACTTTCACGAGTTATATACACAAATATGGTTGGAATTATAAAGTTTTTACATAAATATTTGGTCATACCTTTTTTCAATAGGTGCCAAGATATAAGTGTAACTAGTACTTCTCAACTTTAGAATTCTACACACCGAAAGCTGTGATTAAGCTGTATAGTATAAATCTCACATGAATTGGCTTGGCTGCTATGTATTCTCATCAACTAATTGACTGCTCAATTAGGTAACACAACATCACCATCGATCGAGAGAGAGCTATCTCATTGAAGAAGCTAGTACGCTTTTCGGTGATGATTTACATCCTCCTTTTATTTATTTTTTTTGAACGGTTATTTGAAGTCTACGTTCACTAATGCATAAATTATACACTCCATAAGTATTATAAATATTATAAGTGGTAAAAGTTGTTTAAAGTTGATATACAAAATATATATATTGAGATAAATTTAATAAAATCTCTAGACTATAATTTTTCTTATTAAAAAGAATTCTTGGGCTAATTAATTTGATTTTCATGTGATGTAGTTCAATCTAAATCAAAAAAATGATTGAAGAAAAAAAATGTAAATATTTTATATCATGGTTGCACTATTTTCAAAGATAATACTCCATACAAGTATTACAACTAAGAGGTTAAGAAGACATATTTTCTCATAAATTGGCCACTTATTATGTTGATTGGGTTATGAAATCATCAAATAGCTAACATTTGTAACCTAGCCAATGATCATGAAGCAAGTATTTTTCAACAATACTATAATATAAATTAGATAAAGCATCTTCAACTCCAATACTTTTGTAACAAGTGTGTCCCTACTTGTGGCTATAAAAACAAGAAATATCATCTTTGTATTTGATTCAAGACATAACTTTTGGCTGTAAAAGAAAAAAAGACATAAAATTAATACGCATGGTTCACATATTGATATGTATTTTTAACAACTAAAGACATCAGATATAGATAGGTCATTAAACTTTACTAAATTACTAATTATAGATTTGCAGTAAAATTTGCCCTCTTACCTCTACCACGTATCAAGCGAGCTAATAGGTCCCACGGTCGTCCAGCTCACGAGAAAGACAACAACAAGGTCAACAGCTTTGTAGTCCATGTACTAAAACATTGCAAAATCTAATATCATATTGGTCTCTTTATGCCGGAATAGTCTGTACCATCTAATATTTTGACATGGATATTAATTAGTTTAATTAATTTTAGTTATTTAAAAAATTATAATATAAACAAATAATAATAATTTTGACGTCAGTTGTTATATTATTGAGAGGCTACTTGAATTGAATTGTTATATTGATGGGTGGCTTATAATATATAGTTATATGCCTTGTTATATTGTTGAAAAATGAATATTAATTTCAACTAAGATTAGTTGTTTTTTTTACTTAAATTAGTTAAGAGTAATATACATAGCTAGCACAAAAACTTTGTTAGCAATACATCCTCCCAAGGCTATTTACAAGATCGATTAATAAACATGATAATACGGAGTACTTTTTAAAATTAATTATTATTCAATATCTCATGTTAATTGATTGATTGCTGGTTAATCAACTTATTTTGACTTATTTCATACAAAATAAGTTTAGATTAATTCAAATAAATTCAATTAGTTTAAAAAGTTCAGATAATATACTAAGTAAGTTAAATCAAATATCACCTAAGTTCCTACTTCATTAGAAGAAGCGAAATATAAAAAGCGAAAACGACACATGTTTTCACCAAAATAAAAAAATTTACATAAACTCTTCGTATAAATACTTCATATGAGTATATAAATAACGTATAAATCTTCAGTATAAGGTGAGTTGATAGCAAATTATCAATCAATTCAGATATCAAACAATGGTATTCTAGTAACTTTCCAAAATCCCATACAGAAATGGAAAACGAAGAGAGAGAAAATCATAACCTTCATCAAAATCAACATATTCTTCATCAAAATCTACTATCACCAAAATCACATAAACAAACCTTACAATATGAAGATGATGAATTAAAAAGTCTAAGACTTTTTCTAACATGGGCTTGTGTTGATCAATCAAACCCTTGGAAAACAAGCCTTTCTTGGTCCGTTTTCTTCTTGTTTTGTATTGGTGTTCCAATTTTGTCCCATTTTGTATTATATTGTTCAACTTGTAAAGATGAAGATCATCTTCAACCCTTTGATTCCATTGTTGAGCTTTCGCTTTCGGCCATTTCTATTCTTTCTTTTCTTAACCTTACCAAATTTGCTAGAAAACTTGGTCTTAGGAGGTTCCTTTTCCTTGATAAGCTCTATGAAGAGAGTGATCGGGTTCGGTTCGGGTACTCCATACAACTTCAGGTACGTTCTCAATCATTTAGTCTTATTAATTCTGTTTAATCCCCTGTTTTTTTGAACAGGGGATTTGAGAATATTTGATATGATATAAAATATACTTTTTTTTTTTAATTACACATGCAAAATAATACAAAGTCGGTATTTATTCTTCATTACACAGATTTTATATTGATATATTAAAGTTGGGGATATGAATATGATCATCATAATTTTTATTCCTTTTTGTCCAAGAATTTTGGTTTTATATTTTTGATCAAATTTAATTTTTGTTTATCACAATATGAATGATAAGAGAGTGTGATTTAAACAAGTGTTTAATTTATATGAAAGTTAATTATTTTTATGTTCTTAAAGATTGTCATGGTTATTGATTAATGCGATATAGTCTTATGATTGATGAATAAGATATTGCAACTGTTTGATTTTTTGATATTATGACTTTGCTTTTGATTAAGATTATATGATCGAAGTTTATCTGAATTTGATACGTGATTATTTTTAATTTTCTACCTGGTGGTCGGTGGTATTCCTCCGAAAACTCTGGGTCTTAAGTTGGAAATCAAAGTTGTTAGTGTGTATTTGAAGGAATTGAGTCATATTTTGCCATTGAAAATTTAGACCGATTGATAACATAGTGACTAATTTTGATTGCATTTCAACCACATAAGATGGTTTTTAGGTAAGGAGAATATCAAGCGATAAAGATTGACACTATTAATAATGAACAAATCCAAATTAACTAGAGTTTCTAATCTAGAGCAATCAAAATTGAGTAATACTTCGTTCGTAATAAAATAATGCATTCAATTTTCATATTATGGAGTATTTTGTTTAAAGTTGATCGAATGCTGCACAAGTTTTGCCACTCATATTTTTTTTTTTATCTATAAATTCGTGGGGACATGGAAGGTCACTTTCAACACCCCTTAAAAGTAAGAGATATTTTAGAGTGAAAAAGGGAAATAGTTTACTCTCTACTCCGTATATTCAATCCGTGTATGCTTCCCCAGATTTCTATAAGATTGAACACAAGTCACATACACTACTCACATGAGGTCACGAGTTCGAGCCCTACTGACTACAATATCCTTGGGAGTGGGAGGATTCCCTTACCTCCCTCCTCTACTCTCAAGCAATGACCTACGGGGCTGAATTGGCTAAATCTATGAGAGGTGCCGGTTCAGTAGGGTCCTTCATACTTGGCCATGTCGGCTTAATGTTTGCATGGACGAGATGTTGTGCGACTTTTTTTTTTTTTTTTTAAATAAAGTTGTGTCACATTATTAGAACGTATACATTCGACTGATTCGAGATCATGTAAGAAATTGCCTTCTTGAGGAGGTAGTAGAAGGATCATGGGTATATAGTAGTTTTCGGCAACTTCAGCGCATTAAAGTAAGGGTTTTTTTTCTAGCAAAAGCAATATGCAAAAGAGTTGAGAACAAAGCATCTTAATTAAATCGTGCCTTTGTCGTTTATGTTTATCATCATTCCATCAATTTCATTGTTTCAATTGATAGCAGGAAATATAGAAATTAAAGAATGCAACTTTTTAATCAAAGTCATTGTCATATCTAGGGGTGCTAATTGAGTTGAGCAGCTCGCGAGCAACTCTTACTCGACTCGGTCAACGCTCGGTCAAAACTCGACTCGAGTTAGCTCGACTCGAATTCGACTCGACTCGAGATGTTAACGAGCACGAGTTGAGCAAGCTCTAACTCGACTCGATAAGCTCGTGAGCAACTCGATAAAATATTATTAATATAAAATTTGCAAACAAAGTTACTATCTTTAAACAAATTTGACACTAATTAAGCCTTAATTTATATCATAAAAAAAGAAAGAGTAAATTTTTATTAATATCTATATATAATAAGGATTACAATATAAATTGAACAAAAAATAAATAAAGACATATAATAATAGAAGTACCAAAATTTTAACGAGCAGATTGTGAGCTACTCGACTCGACTCGAAACTTTAACGAGCACGAGTCGAGCATGTTTTATTTGCTCGAAACTTTAGCGAGCACGAGTTGAGCACATGTAAAAAGTTTTCGAGTTGAGTCGAGCACCCCTCAACTTGTGATCGACTCGCTCGATAAGCACCCCTAGTCATATCCATCCAAAACGAACTACTATTTTGATTAGCTAGGTAGATATTTTTTCTTCTTCTTCTTCTCTTAGGTTTAATAGCTTTTTTTTTTTTCTTTTTCCTTTTAATTTGCTAATTATACTACCTAATGCACTAATTTTATATTACAAATATTAGTTTCTAGTGGTACAATAGTAGTCCGTTTAAAATTAATATTCAAACTTGACACAGTTATAATTGAATCGACTTAATTTGACTCGAGCTACTCGAATGTACTACAAAAGCTTAATGAGTCTAGTTGAGTAAATAGTAAATTTATTTCATCTCAAACATTGTTGTTTTGTTTAATTTCCATATGTCAGCTTCCTACAAAAACGTAAATTTCATTGACACGTAAAAACCATAATGAAAACTTGATAAGTCTTTAGAGTTTTGAACTATTGACTTTAAATAATATCATTTTGAATAAAAATTGAGCTATCATCCATCATAATTTATATCAATGTTAATTATGGCCTAATTTCCTTCATATAAACCATTGATTAACTAACATATTGCATGTTAAAAATGATCAGAAATTGAATTAATTAGCATTATTGAATCTTTTGTTATTTTTTGCAGAGATCAGTCAAAATCCTCTGTATGTTCGTGGTACCCTGTTTCATTGCTGATACAGCCTACAAAATCTGGTGGTACGCCACAGGAGGACCTAAAATCCCTCACTTTGGCAACCTAATATTGAGCCACACCATTGCCTGCTTCTTGGAGCAATGCTCTTGGCTTTATCGAACCTCGATCTTCTTCCTAGCTTGTGTGCTCTACCGCGTTAGCTGCTACCTTCAGATCCTTAGGCTCGAGGATTTCGCTCAGGTGTTTCAGCTCGAAACGGATGTTGCAATGGTTTTACTAGAGCATTTAAGGATCAGAAAGACTCTGAGGATCATTAGCCATCGATTTCGAACATTCATTTTGTTTACCTTGTTACTTGTCACTGCTAGCCAGTTTGCTTCTTTGCTGGTCATTACTAAGTCTGATGGTGGTAAAGTTGATGTCTACACTGCTGGAGAAGTCGCGGTAATTATCTATTCTTTAATTTGCTACGTACATACTTTCTCTGTTTTTTTTATTTGTTTATTTATGATAGTGGACCATCTCAATCAAAAGAAGCTTAAGCGGATGGTCATGACCTTTGTATCACGCTGACTCTAATACCATGTTAGTGAACCATCTCAACCAAAAACTTAAGCTGATGATTGAAGCCTAAGAATATGTTTTATAATTTATTTACTTGCAACACGTGCGTTCCTTTTAGGGAAATGTTATGTTACTTATTATTACTACGGCTTCTGGCCGGCTTCTAAATGTGTAGCTCTGCTCGGTAACCCTAGTAACTGGAGTGTGCATATGCCTAAGAAGTGCAGCAAAGATCACACATAAGGCGCAGGCCATTACCTCATTGGCTGCTAAATGGCATATTTGTGCTACGATAGACTCTTTCGACGCTGTCGAAGGTCAAACAACTCCAATCACTCGATCATTCTCACCTCTTACATTTCCCTACTGTACACATACTGAGTCTGACGAGGAGGAGGGAGACGGTGACGACGACCTTGATAACACTAAGATGGTTCCTGTTTTTGCAAACACTATTTCCTACCAAAAGAGGCAAGCCTTAGGTAAGAATACTTTTAATTACTTGTATTGTTGTACATACACTATGATCATAACTAAGCAAGCTTGGTAGAGATGGTGGGGTTGTGACTTTTGAGGTCACGAATTTTAGTCCTACCAACTACATTTGCTTGATAGTAGAGGGATTCCCTTACCATCTTATGTATAGATAAAGTTGTTAATTTTTTTTTTTTTTGTACCATCGGATTTTAGCTAGAAATGTTAGTTATAATGTTTTCGTATTTTGCAGTGACTTATTTAGAGAATAATAGAGCTGGGATTACAGTGTATGGATTCATGTTGGATAGATCATACCTCCATACTATTTTTGGAGTTGAATTATCCTTGGTACTTTGGTTGCTAAGCAAGACAGTGGGCATTTCATAATTAAGAAGTATGAAGAGAAATTAAAGAGTAATAAACACAGATTTCCTCTTGATTGGTCACTCAGATTTGATTTCTATTCCTTGTATAGAATTTTATGTCCAATGGCTTATTGAAATGGTACATATCTACATAATATGGTTTATTTTTTACATTGATGTACTATTGGGGGGAGAATTTTGTATGTTTGATTTTTTATTTGGTACGATATTAGTTGTTATTATAGAAAATTGTACGTTTAATGTAATTTGTATTAGAATAGATCAGAGTTACGGAGTCTATTGCTTTGTTTCAATATGATAAACTCAGAAGGAGAAAAAACATATGTACGGAAGTACTAATTTTGTAAGGCACAGCAAAATTTATTAGATGCAACATGTAACATAGATGTCTATTTGCACCATATCTCCTAATTTTTATTTTTGTTGGTTTAGATCAAAACTTGATAGTTTAAGGTGATGCTTCAAATCTTGTATGCATAGCATCTCAGTCATGACAGTCGCACTTTAAATCCAGCATTTGGGAATATTTGGAACATACATATATATTATAACATCATGGTTGTTTGAAAAATGAAAGTTCAAACACTACCCCATAATACTAAGACCATCTCCAATGGTGAGACTTAAGTTTTAGTATTGATATATAAAATGAGTTGTTTTTCACCTCCAATGGTGATACCATACCCACTTCTCAATTTGGCAACTCATGTAAAGTCTAATTTTTCAATGGTGAGACTCTCTAAAAATATACAAATGTCACTTTTAATTTATGGTCCACCAAATCCATTTCTTTTTTAATATCAAATATTATAAGATTAAAAAAAAAAAAGTAAAACTTAAATAAATTACAAAATATATTAGAATATTGACAAAAAGCCCACACTTTTTGTCAAATGAGACTCAAAATTGAGTATCTAAACTTAGCAACTTTCTTTTGGAATTGCTAAGTTTAGGTACTAACTTATTGGTATACATTGCAAAAAAAATACTCTTTCCCTTCTAAAAATACTCACTTGAGTCTCACTATTGAAGAGGGTCCACTCGTACTTGGTATGGGATATAATTATTTTTTCATTAGTTATAATGATGTGTTTGTATCAAAAGAAAAAAGAAAAGGAAAAAGACAACAAAATGACAAACTAAAATAAATTTCTATTAATTATGTGTTAATTAAAAAAAATGTGACTAACTAATTGTTAAATATGTTTTGAATCGGGGTATTCAATATGATGTATATATATTTTGTTCGTGGTCGTCCTTCGTGCACGTGATTGGGAAAGGTTGCCCGGTCAGAGCGAGTAGATGGGGGGTTTTATTAAGGTTTTCCTTATATTATAAAATGATCCCATTTGGTGTCTAGGTGATCAATTAAATCATACCTCAGAGAGCCTTAAATTTAAAACCAATATCTATTCTTCCTCCAGCAAATTCCGAAATTACCTTTTATTTTCATTAACTTACCAAAGACAAGTAGGATGTTATTGGGTTCACCTAAATGTATATAAAGTATTCTACGGAGTAATTTATTTTTTCTATAAAATTTTACTCCCTAATTACATATATTAATAACCAAAAAAATAGTACTTACAGAAGTACGCATGTCTATCAGTCTATACCAAAGTGATGTAAGTAATCCGTTTACTTTATCTATTCCATAACACAAATATCTATATGTAGCAAGCCACACTTTATAAGTAACCTCAGAATAAGTAACCTAGTAACCTTTATAAGTAACCCAAGCCGACTGAAAAAACCCCTGACCAACTGAGTAAACCCTATAAATAATCCATAACCGACTGAGTAACTAGGGGTGGCAATTCGGGTCAGCAGGTCGGGTTTCGGATCAAATTTCGGGTTATGCTTAGAAACAATAAAAAATAGTGTAAAACTTAATATTAATACGAAATATGAAATTTTGGTCAAATCGGATCGAATTCGGGTTGTTCGGGTTCGGGTTGGGTTTCTCTCAGTAACTTTGGGTCGGGTTCGGTCGGGTTATTGGGTTGGGTCAGAGATTGCCAGCTCTATGAGTAACTCATGTAACTAACCCCTGACTTACTGAGTAAACCCTATAAGTAATCCCTAATCGACTGAGTAAACTTTGTAAGTAACACCTTAAGTGATCCCTAACCGACTAAGTAATTCCTATAAGTAACCCCTAACCGACTAAGTAACTCCTGTCCGACTATGTAATTCCTGAATAAATAACCCCTGTCCGACTGAGTAACCCCTAAATAAGTAGCCCTGGACACACGGTATGGTCAGTCACCTAGAAAAAGCACGATTTCATATTACTGAATACTATGTTTAACTTTTTTTCTGAAGTTTGACTGTCTTGAAAGTCGAGTGTGTCAATTAGTCCGTATTAGAAGAATTAGGGCTTGTTCACTTCATCTTAATTTCAGTTCAGCTCCAATCAGTTTAGTTCAGCTCCTAATTTCCTTCTCTCATATAATATTCATTTCATCTCAGTTCGGTTCAGCTTAGTTCAGTAAATGTGAACAGACCTTTGGTTAGGGCTGTTCATTGGTCCAAGACCGGATCGGACCGAAAATTAGAATTTTAAGAATCGCAGACCGGATCGATTAAGCTAGGACCAAACCCGGACTGGATAAAAAGAATCGGTCCAAAATCCGGACCGGATCTCTAGCTTTGGACCGATTTAAGAACTTTTTAAAAAGAATTCTAATTTTTCATTAATTTTATGGAGAACTCGAAAAAAGTAAAGGAAAATCTACACTTTAACGTCTTTTTTTTTTTTTGTATATTTAGTATAAAAAAGCTCATAAATTTAAAGTTTTCTAAGCTTATTAAGGATAATCTTACGCATTATTAAAGGTTTCACGCATATTTTTAATAAAAAAATTGGTCCGATTCAAGATCGGTTTTTATAGGGTTTTGGAGCGAACCAAAGACCGGAAAAATAATTTCTAGACCCGAAAATCGGACCGATTAATTCAATCCGGTCCGGTCCATTTTTTCGGTCTGCACCGATTTATGAACACCTCTACCCTTGGTAGTTGAAATTAGGGGTGAGCATGGGATGGGTACCCGTATCATTAGTACTAACGGTTTGGGTACCCGATAACCAAAACCCCTAAAAGTGATATCCATAACCCGAACCGATAAGTTCAGTGTAACACCCCCAAATTTCCCTCTACGGAAATACTAGTATAATACGTATAACTATATCGTAGAGATAGACTTAGGCGTATTACCGCCGCATGATTACGCAAGGCTACTCAAACTTACTAAATAAACCAATACTTTGCAGCGGAAACTTCAAAACTCTTCTTTATTTAATAATAGACTAAAAATAGTAACCATTGTCATGAGTACTCAAAAATAAATACAAGAACCAACATATCCTAATCTAGGTGAACCATTCACGGGACTCCAAATGCTCATTTATGACTTCACCTGAAATTAGTCAACACTGCTTACCATTAAGGTAAACTGGGCGAACCAAAACAAAATAAGAAATACGGATTAGCAAAATATGCTAAGTACGATAAGTGTGAGATAATTAAACTCAATTTATTCATAAACATGCTTTCGAAATCAATTCCATCCATTCTAATAATTAAATCAATAATTCCAACTCAAAATTCCAAAACCAATCTCAATAACCAATATTAATATCCAATAAATTCAATTCCACTTATTTCAAAACCAATTCCAATTATTCAAAAACCAATTCCAATTATTCCTCTCCCAAATGTGCACACCCCCCAAGCTAGTCTCCTTATGTTACAAGGCTATTCTTGAGGAAAGACTTGGTCATACAAAGTCCAAAGTCTTATCACATAAACCAAATCCGCATAGTGGGATTACTAACATGCTTTAAAGCTTTAATAATAATATTTCAATAAATCCTCTTTAAATCCAATACTTTCAACTTTTAATATTCCAAAACTTCTTTTTATTAAATTCAACATGCTTTCAAAATAAAACCCTTTTAAACATGAATAATAATTAATTCATTTAAAACATGATATAAAATCAATACTCCAATTTATTTATTAAAACCAATTTATTTAAACATACTTTTATTTCATAATCATAATTCGATTCAATTTAATGCAATCATCACAAGAAAATCATTTAAACATGCTCATTCAAATCAATCTTTTTCAAGGTATTTAACCACTTAACGTACATTGATCCTTGCTTAGCAAAATCACACACAAAGAACCTCAAGAATCTTGATCGAACACCCTTCAAATAAATATAACCTTAATCAATATAAGGTTAACAAGTAATCACAATTATTAAATTAAAGACCCCAACTATATGTACATGAACCTTTTAAATTAATTTTCATAAACATCATTGAAAATATGATTTTATATAATTAAAACTACTCATAATAATTTTTATAAATCCCCCATAATAATAATAATTGAATAAAAGAAGAGAAGAAGAAAAGATAAGGAACTAAGGAAAAGAGAAAAATTGAATTTGCGTTGGAAAGAACAGGCAGAACTTGCAGTGGCTGTAACTCCTTTGATATAACTCCGACCGGATTTTTCGAGAGGAATAATCTTCTGTGAAACGTCAATACCCCAAAAACTGACCAAAAGTGCACAAAAATTGGCTTCAAAGATAAACGGGATGATCTGTGTAAAAAGAGGAGAAGAAAAGAAGAGAATTGGTGTGAAGAATGTGAGAGATATGGAGAGGTATTTATAGGCCAGCTCATGCAAGAATTATAGCAAGAGAATGTGGGAAGAATTATGACAAGTAGGGTTTAAGAGATTACTTGGAGAAGTGAGTAGAAGAATTAAGGAAAGTTTGGATATTAAGGTGATTGTGTATAATTGAATATGGAATGTATGTATGTCATGAAAAATAATAAGGAAATTGGAATTACTTGGGGAATAATTAAGAAGAATGAATGGCAAGAAAATATGATGATTAGATATTAAAAAGATGGAGAAATAGAATTAAGGAAAATAAGAGATTTTGGGAGATAATTAAAAATACAATTTTACCAAATAAATTCCCCCAAAATAATTCAAAAGGGCCGAAAAAATTGAGCTTACCATAGCTCAAATTTTCGGATTCCTCTAGATATATTTAGGAAGATTTTGCTCGGTTTTTAAGGAATAAAATAATTGTATAAATAATATAGAATAAATAAATAATTAATTAATTAATTAAATACCAATTATTCACCAATAAATAACCAAGAAAAATCAGATTTTCCATACATGGAAAATCTGAAATCCCTAGCTAATTATTGGGAATTTTCGGCCATATTAAATAATTAATAAAATATTAATTTTCTTTAATTAAAATATTCAAAATATGTAAATAATCCAATTTTTAAAATAAGATAAATGGATAATAAATCTTATCCAAAATAATGATTAGTTTTCAAAATACTTTTGGCGCCAAAATTCAAATATTATTTTGGCTCCAAATAATAAATTTACTAAAATACCCTTTTTATAAAATAATTCCTAATTAATTAATTAGAAAATACGTATGAAAATACGGGGTATTACATTTCGGTACCCGATAACAAATGCTTATCGGATCGGATCGGGTAACCGTTAATTTTAAAATAATAACCAATAACCAATACTTGATAACAAATTATCGGAACGGATACTCGAACCATTATAGTTATAGGAGCGGGTATCCTAATTTTCGAAATGGTTACGAATCGATTTTTTAAATTTTCGATTTTTCGGGTAGTTTTTGCTCGGCCCTAGAACTTGAAACTCTTGAAAGTCAAAAGGTGAGGTTTGGGACTTTGGGGATCGGTTGTCAAATTATTTTTTAAGAAAGGGGAGTCCCGCCCCGCCTGAGATAAATAAACATTCCCACCCTTCACCGGCGACTAGAACCTTATTAGGGGGTCAACAACTCCGGATCAATTCCAGATTTCAATCATTATTTAAAGGTATTATTCTCTTAAAATCTTCATTTTTTTGCAAATTAGAATCCTTCCATTTTCACAAGTTATTGTGATTATTTTGTCAAAATACTCTCAAATTACGCAACCTTGTATAATTTCATCAGAGTTGATGTTGATTATTGATAATTTTTTTGGGATTTGTGTATTTTCTTTCAATTTCTTGTATTAGTTTGATTAGAATAACATCCATAGCTCCGTTATCCTCGATTTTGTTTTAGTTTTTTCGAAGTGTTTATTATTTAGGGATTGCAATTGAACGATGTCGATTACTGGGCGAACATTTGTATTTGATTCTTTAATTTGATGCTAATTTATCGTATTTAATTCGTCTCAAAGTATCAAAACTTGTCAAGGTCTTATCTTGGAATATGTACTATCTGGAAGAAAGATGTTATATTGGATGAGTTTGGTCTATGGTTGAATTTATATTTGTATGCAATAGAAATTTAAAATAGTGTAAACTTAGTGAAATTAAAATGGTTTTATTTTATCATGAAATATTTGTTAGCCAAAAGTGAACCAATCCCTTAATTAAAGTCCAACTTATCTAAGGAAGCGAGCATAAACTAAACCAAGCTAATCCTTATTGCGCGTGATTGTTTCGGTGTTGGAATACTTTGACCTGTAATTTTTCTAGTGTTTATTGTATTCCTCTGTGGATAATGAATTATACAAGGAATGATAGATGTTCTTCATGAAGGATATGTTTAGATTCTGGGGAGGATTCCTTATGTGAGTGGGTGACTTTATACAATTTCAGAGGTTGGATCATCTTACTCAATTTACACAATTACACACCCTTGGACATGATGTGTTTGTATTGGCTCGCTAAGGATTGTCTATTTTGTACTCGTGTTTTTTACTTTCTAAGCTGAAGTATTGACAGCCCAGTGCCGTATAGATGAACTAGGATGAGTTGTTTGAGATGTCAGGGAAGGAAAGACGATCTTTAACGTGAGAAAACATAGGCCAAAAGAAGGAAATGCATAAAAATAGGTATTTTTTATTAGATGCAGTAACATATGTAAAAATAGGGAAAGTAATTGGGGAAGAAAAAAGTATGCTAAGAAGGCCTAAGAGTGTCGAAAAAGGTTCTTTCTGTGTTGTTATTAAATATGCTACATACACATTATATCATTTTGGCCTCTAGGTTCAGATATTCGAAATCACGTCTTATGGTCCTTTTAACTTTATTTCATTTTGTTGACCCTCTTCTATGTGGGATAGATATGCATGTTTTCTTTCCTCACTATCCTCATTTGTAACACACTTGTAGTCTCAACATGTTTCCTTTTGAGAGTCATTATGATTGGTTTTTGAGCTGGCTTAGTTGATATTTGGGTTCTGATGTCATCTTCCCATCTATCAACTTGTAAGTGTTCTTTTTTTTTTCAAAGGAATGGTACCTAAGAAATTAGGACAATCTTCTCTCAAGAGTGTAGATCAGCTTGTAAGTGTTGATGATACATAACATAAAGAGGGCATTTATTTATAGTCTTGAAGTGTATGAACATTACTTTTTCTGGCAGATTGTTATAGGCTTTTAGGTCATCTATAGGTCAATTCTTTGAAGCACCAACTTGGTTTGCAAGGATGACAATTTGGAAAAGCATTGTATGTTGACATTAAGATGTTTTGCCGAAGGATCAATCTTTCATACTTCGTATAAACTATTGCTTTACTGGTTGGGACTTGGGATTGTATTTTTTAGTATTATGTCTAAGGTGTAGGTGTTTACCTGGGGGCTAAGTGCATAAACGGTCTCTTGGTTTGATTTGTTTCATCCTTATTGAGTGTATGTGGCATAATTTTTGTTCCTCATACTCTAATAAATATGTTACTGAGAATCTGCCTATTGCTTACTTGCATTGGAAATGATTTTATTTATGGATTATTTTCCAGCATCTAACTTTGTATTACTCTTTACAGGGGATAAATGGCTTCTACTTTCCGTGCTTTTTTGAACAGTCCTGTGGGTCCTAAAACAACTCATTTTTGGGGCCCTGTTGCCAACTGGGGATTTGTTGTTGCTGTATGCTTCTTTACTTGAAAACATATAAATTACTTTTGTTGACTAGATTTTGCAACTTATCATCTGTGTTTCTGATGGAGTTGACAGGGGCTTGTGGACATGAATAAACCTCCTGAAATGATATCTGGCAACATGAGTGCAGGTTCATATTTGTTGTTGCAAAGCAAGTCTACGCTTTTAAGCATGCTTTGATAGACAACTGATCAACACTGTTTGTTGGTGTTTCAGCAATGTGCGTTTATTCAGGATTATTCATGAGGTTTGCATGGATGGTTCAGCCTCGTAACTACCTACTTCTAGCTTGTCATGCTTCAAATGAGACTGTTCAACTATACCAATTTTCCCGGTGGGCAAGGGCTAATGGGTAAGGGTTTTGAAGAATTTCGTTGTTTTATAACTCTATGTTTACCATGTTCGACTTCGATTGTAAATGCTTGCTTTTTTTATTTTAGCTGTGTGTTTTCCAACCTGCCTCCTCAGTTGCCCTCTTTTAATCTTCTATATCCCATTTTTTAAGAAGAGGGAATAGGTTGTGGGAATTAGACTGATTTAGTGAATATATGTGAAACATTAGTAGGCTCAAAAACACATTATTGCCCAGTTTTTGATAAAAAGTCAATGTACCTGAGGTGGGTTGGGGAGTCTAACCAATCTCCTGCTTTCCCCAATAGCTCAGAACTTTAGAAGTTAGAAGTCCAGTTGAAAATTGTGGTATGATCTATATGAAAAGTTCAGTTGAAAAACAGATTCAGTCTCATATTATTTCCTATCAGTCTAGGGAGTCATTGAATTTGTAAGTAGCAACATTTCAATGGCTATGATTTTGGACCTAGATTGTTAGACTTGAAAGTTCATCCCCTTGGTGTTGGAAGCTCTAATCAAAGGTGTGGATTGCTCATTGTTTTAGCTCGATTTTAGGAAATGCAAACCACATCAAAAGTACAATTAGTTAACTAATAAAGTATGCCCAATTAATTCAGATCGGCCAAATTTTGTGATATGGAGTATCTACTTGGGTCTTGACCGGTTGACCAAACTGTAGTAAAGGACGGAGTACTTGTTTTTAGTAACCTCTTGATCATAAAGAGGGATCGCATAAAGAGTGGATATATTATAGTGGGGGTTTTTGTATACGGTCTTGAAATTGCTAGATAATTTATAAGCTGAAACTATCTCCGAATATAAAGATATCCTGACTGGGAGATCTTAAGAATTAACACTCGTCTTATGAATATGGGAAAATTTTAGAAAAATAACTGGTCATTATTTTTGACTTACATTTATACTGAACGTGCCAGCTCTAGGGCCACCAGCAGTGGACAGTGGTTACATGTCAATTTGTTATATTTCTCCTTTTTCTTGGTTCAATACTTCAATCTTATATATTGTTGATCTATTGTGCTAGGTACTTGTCACAAAAGAAAGACGAAGATACACCATCACAGTGATTTATCGGATTTGCTGATCTTCATTTGGCACTTTTGTTGCATTATGTATAAGTGACTGAATCATACGTTTGTACACCACCTTATCACACATTGAAGAAAGACTATGCTCACAATTCACAAATTTTCAACTTTGGCAACACATACTTGCTGTTTACTCTTGAACCGTGCAGCTTTTCTAACATGTTTGATATAGTTGAAATGTTCAGAATGTTTTGGTCATACCCTTGCTCTTTTTTTCTTTTTAACTGTGTTATATTTTCGGCCTAAATTGGTTGATGGCAATTACCTTCCTCTACTAGAATTATGAGAGTACCTTTGCTATCATACTTATTACGAAGTACATAATAGCCACTTAGAGGAAAACTCTTAAGGGGACTCATTTATAGTAGGTTTCGCACAAGATAACGCATTACAAGGGTAACTTATTCTTGTGTTTGTTATTATACAGAGCACTCACACTGCTAGTCCTGCTCTGTACATTCTCCTTCTGTTATAATTTTTTTTCCTTAAAAAAATCATTTGAATCTAAAATCCAATAAAATCATAAAATTAAAATCTGATTTACAAACATAAAATTCATCACAATATTATGAAGTAGTCAAAACAAACAAATCACATCTTTACATTTTTTTCAACAAAATCACTTAGAAAATCAAGGTCAAAATTGGGGTAAACTCATAATAAAGGAAAATTGGATTTAATAAATTATTGAATTAAAAAAAAAAATCATTTTACATACCAAATCTTAAAACAAATCGAATTCATATTGCAATTTCATGGTTCATATTGCAATCTGAAAAAAAAATTCATGGGTATTGAAGGAGGAAGAAAGTGAATCTAGGAACAGGTTGCAAAAAGAGGGAAACATAGAAAATGGGTAAATCAATATAGAAATACAAACACAAAAATTGAATTTATGATCCAAAAAAAAATGAATTTAATATATTTTTTTATTATTGAAATACAAACACGAAAATTAGAAGGAAAAAAAAAAGGAAAAACTATGATTTCAAATCAAAGATCAGAGGATGATTGATTTCCCCCCCCCCCCCCCCAAAAAAAAAAAAAAAAAAAAAAAAAAAACAGGAGTTCAATTGAAATTAAAAACAAAATTGAATACCTAATTAAAAAACAATGAATAATTTATTTGGATTTGGAAGATTGCATGCAGATTAATGTCATGGAGGAAAGAAGGTTGGAGTAAATTTCAATGAAAATGATGAACGGTAAAAGGAGGAAAGAAAGAGATGAAAAATAGGTTGGGCTTTATTAGTGGGTGAATTGTTACACTAGGGGGAGTGTGGGTAATGTATTACCCTCAAAATGGGTAGTTGGTATACACTACACCCTAGTGTAGGTACCACAACCTACACCCCCATCAAAACACATCGTTTCACATGTTTCCCCTACCCCTACAAATCAGTAACTGCTCCCACTCACATATATATATATATTAAAAAAAAAAATCCATTTCAAATCATTTTCTCTCTCTAAAAACCATCTTCTTCATTTCTCTAGAGTTTCTCTCTCATCACACCGTCGAATCGGACGAAATTCGCTTCAAATTATTGCAAAATTGCTTCAAAACACTACATAATTGCTTCAAATGTCTAATATTCGAGATGAAATTAAACAATCGAAGCAACATTTTGATAAAGAGTAAGTAATTTTGTTCATTTTACTTGCGATTTTAGTACAATTTTTTGTATGAAACCTAATTTTGGTTCATTTTCTTGTGATTGTAGAGTGATTTTGGAAAAAAACACTTTAGAGAAGAACATGCAAGAAGAATCTGGAAAAACGGAGCAAAATGTGTCCAAAGAGTAAGTAATTTTGTTCATTTTCTTGCGATGAAAATTATAGAGCGAATTTATATGTGAAACCTAATTTTTGTTCAATTTTTTGCAATTATAGTATGACTTTGGAGAAGAACACTTCAGAGACGAGTAAATCAGTGAAAAATTCTGAAGAAATGTATGTACCCTAATTTTTGTTCATTTTTGATCAATTTTTTGTTCAATTTTATGTATGAACCCTAATTTTTGTTCATATTATTGCGATTGTAGTAAAATTTTACTGAAAATTAACAAATCAATTAAAACATTAACAATTTCTTAAATAAAACAGAGACGATGAAGATGATGATGTACCTCTTCAGTCAAGACTAGAAAAATTGAAAAAATGAACAATTCTACAATTCCGAGGTAATATATGAACATATACTGAATTATAAATGTTCATTTGTATATTTGAATATATTTGACTTTATATTTCTTTATATGCCAAAATAAAAAATGTTCATTTTTATGATACGTTATGCACATTTATGAAATGCATAAATATTCATTCATGTGAGTTGAGAAACTGACTTATGCATACTATGAAATCTTTTGATCATATATGAAATTCATAATGTTCATTTACATATATAGTAATGTAAATCAATGTAAGTATTATACTATAATCTTAGCAATTTTTATTGAAGAACTAATAAATTAAATCTGTACATTCTTCAGTTTTGTTTGCAGAGCGAAGGAAACCGTTTCAGAGAAGAGAAACAAATATTATAGTTCGTAGTTATTTTTTTTATTATTATTGTTTCTTTAATTTTTTTTATTTTTATGAATGTTCATTTTCATTTTGTAAAATGTTCATTTATATGTTAGTATAACGTCATTCACATTTTAATAGATGATAAATGTTAATTTACGTATTGATAAATGTGCATTTTCATTATATACAAATGTTAATTTACGTATTGATAAATGTTCATTTTCGTTCTTATTCATGATCAACAAGTAAATGCATTAATTTTAAAATGAATATGTGCATATATTTAAAAGTTCATTTTTATACTACTAATTAAAGCACCCAATTATATCATGAATTAGTTATTTTAACAAATTTAATAAGGAATTTCAATAAGAGTGTGTGCTATGTTGTAGTTTTCATGGAAATGATTTTTACAATTACAATAAGGAGTGTGTGTCGTGCTACCTTCAAAAATTTTCAATAACAAGTACAAAATTATAAATTTTATACATTTTTCATCTATAATAATGCTCCTTAATTAAATGTTCAATTATAAATAATTGTATGTTCATTTACAACTATTAATAAAATATGTTCAGTTTTGAAATATTATATGTTCAAAATGACGTCACTTGGGGAGGGGGGTGTAGGTAGCAGAAGCTACACTGGGGTGTAGTGTAAAATTATGGGAGGAACTTTTATTGGGCTAATTGATTAACCTCATTCCAGGCGGGCCCTTTAAGTCCATACTCATTACCCCATTAATTTTTACAGCCCAGTACCCTCAATCCAGGCGGGCCTTTAGATCCGAATAATGTCACTTTGATTTGATTCACTTAAATCCAAAGTTCATCCATTAAAAAAAATGAATTATTTGCTTGATTTAATTTGAATTTAATTTAAACCTAGGAGGAATGTATTAGACACGAGTCATGAGTATTGAGTACTCTTAGACCCTATTCTCTTCACCTTAAAAAAATAATATTAAGTAAAAATAGTTTCAGTTTAGTAAAATTAATTTCAGTTCAGTAAAAATAATTTCAATTCAGTAGAATTTAAGTTTTCTTAAAGAAGAATTATAACAGAAAATCAGTAAAAATAATTTCAGTTCGGCAAAAATAATTTCAGTTCGGAAAAATTAATTTAAGTTCAGTAAAAATAATTTAAGTTCAGCAAATATAATTTTGTTTCAGTAAAAATAATTTCAGTTCAGCAAAAATAAGGTGAAGAGAACGAGGCCTTAATTAGGCCTGATTCACTCCACCCTATTTTTGTTGAACTGAAATTATCTTTACTAATTTCCTATTATAATATTTTTGAAAGTTATCAATTTTAACAGAATTAATTTTTTTTTTTAATTTACAAAAACTGAATTTATTTTTACTAAAATATATATATATTTTTTTTAATAAATACTCGGGAATACTTGTATTATTTTTCTAAAGTAGATTGAAGAAGACCTTAGCTTTGCAAACAAAACGCTTTGAGACTTGAGAGGTAAAAAAATTTCCTCCTACGTTGGGAGCCGCTGTACAACTACTCACTCGGACTGTTCACAAGGAGCCGCCCCCACTCCTCACTCTCTCCTCCACTGAATTCTCCATTGACGCGGCTTGTGAGCTTTTATTCCTCCATTGGAGCAGCTTTTGAGGTAATATGTTTTTCTGTTTCAATCATCGAATATCAATTTACGCGATCTAGGGTTTATCGCTAATTTACTTCAATTTAGGGTTCTTCTAAGGTGGATTATTAAACTATTGCTTTATTATTCAATCACTGAAAGATTATCACAATGCTAGTTTTTTTTTTGCTATTCATATTATTAAGAGAGAAGCAATTTAATTTAACAATTGAATCCAATTTGGTTGCTAATGTGTTGTAGAACCCTTTAATTTTAGGACAGAATTATGAAAATGGAGTTTTTTAAGATTATTTCTTGATCCCATTAGCTTATTTCTGGTTTATACTAAGTGATTTGTTGATTCAAGTTTGAATCTTTTTAATGAGGATTTGTCTGTTTTTTGGAATGTGGAGTGAAAAACAGAAAACTAATCAATTTTCCTAAGTTTACGAACAAGAATAAACCAATAGCCTTTATTATTCATACAATCTCCTTGAACATCTTTTTTAGTGTTACCCCAATAGAGCTTAGGTGAAGCATAATAATTTTCATTTTCAAATATTTCTATGATGATCATTTATGGAATGGGAAGAAAACTAAGCACTTACATTTGATTACTCTATGTTTGTATAATATTTAAGCGAGAAAAGAAGGAAGGAAGAGTGAAAGTTTTATTTGGTATTTCAAAGTTAGAGCAAATTGCATTGTAATCTTTCTTCAATCTCTCCTCACATCACATCAAATCAACTAAACTTCTTTTTTCTGTTTTTTCAAACTCTTTCAAGTCTAAGTGTGCAAGAGAAGAAACTGTTTTGTTCAGGATGTATTTGTTTAGGATTGACAAAGGGGTAGAGATGATGGTGAATCGGATGTATTTGTTCAGGATTGGCAAAGAGTTTTGTGTCATTGGCTCTCCATGCTTATCATTTCCACTCTTTTCTACTGTATGCTTTGTCTTATACTAGCTTTGTGACTAGATTGAGGATAAGGTCGTGTTACTTGCATTAGGAAACTTATATACTCACTCCTTAACTCGTTGGATATGAACATTGAAGACTTAGACTTTTTTGTGTGTAACATTAAGGATACTGAGCTGCAGTCCTTGTGGAATGAAAGTTTTTTGTAATGTTAAGGGAGGGATGTGATAAATTTACTCCAGTCTTTAGCGATTTGCCTTGCTTTTGGTCTTTTGGAGTTTGGATCTTTATTGTGTGAAAGCTATTTCGTTGTTCACATGCTGGCTAACGTAAAAGTTGTTGGACCTTCTGAGTGCCAAGATTGTCAAGTTTAGTTTCCCTTTTATAGGCTGACTTTTGATGTGCTACCCTTTATTTCGCTGAGATCGAATTTGTTCGGGCCTTGGGGTGAGGCGGGGGGGGGGGGGGGGGGGGGGGGAGGGGTTATTGTTATAATTAGCCTAAGATAAAATGACAAATACTTTCTCATTCTTCTTTGAACTTATTTTTTTGTGATCTTTACACTAGGATACCTGAAAGGCTCTTGTGGAACTATGGAATTTAATATGGAAATATAGTGAGCTGGGAAATATTTTTGGGTTTATGATATGATTGAAACTTAAGTGATTCCTTTGCAGTTTATATATATACCACGAATATGCTTTAAAGGCCTGTCAGGTTTTCATTGTGCCAGAGGTCAAGAGAATTCATTAGTAAGTCGTTTAAGGTTTGCTGTGAAGGCAGCGATTTGTTGGAAAGCCTAAATGATCAGAATTGCCTGAGGATCATTTCTGGAAAGTGCGGAGTTGTCTTAAATTTTGGGTTGTACGCAGATTCATCCTTGTTAAGAAGAACCAACCTATTTATCCAAGCTCCCTTCCCAGACTACACCAATGGCCTCTGGTTGAAAATTTTGTACTCTAGATAATTTGTTTGCTTATCTTGGCATTATTTTTGCTATTAATTTTTCACCTGTAACGATATTCAAGCTATAAAATCTCAATATAGCTATTTTGGGGAAAGTGCTACGATAATTATGCTAATTTGGTGTTTGGGGGAAGTTGTGAAGTTTTTGAGAAGTGATCTCATCACAGGCTCTGTTCACAGTTCACTAATTTGAAAGCAAAGCTTCATGTTTTTTTTGTTGATAGTTATATGTGGAAATGATATATCTTTATAGCTGTATGGTGTGCTTATACTTACTGTATACTGTATCAATTGTTCTGCAATTTGTAAAGCAGGCTAAGCCATGAGTACAAAGATCCGTGTAGTGGTTAGCTCTTTTGGCCGTCCATTTTTGGAAAGCCTTCCACCTCATACACGGAAGATTTCACTGCCTGAAACTAGAGTATTATATACTGTTCTACGGTCACCTCACATTGACAAAAAGTCCCGAGAACAATTTGAGACAAGGGTCCAGAAATGTGTACTGGACATAAAAGCTGAGAGGCATGAATTGCGCCACAAGCTGTTTTGGTTAGCACGTCATCGTATGTTTGGAGGTCAAATGGAAGTCCAAGTGTTTTCTAAGACTCGTCTAGACCCTAAGCTTTTGCCTCTCCCGCAAAGAAAGCCTTAGTATCTTTTCTGCTGCCATCTCAGTGTATGGAGCTCTCAATTTTATTGGTTAAATTCTTGATTTCAGATCTCTTTGTAGCTTTTGTTGAGACCAAATTGTTCCAACTACCTGTTTAAGGAAGCTTCTTTTTTTGGTTTCTTGTTATACTTCAGCAAATAATTCTTGCACTTGTCAGACGCTTGTGTCGTTAAAGTCTTATGAATGGTTATTAGAATTCTGTACATCAGTGGAGTTTACCTATAAGTTGAAGGTAAATTTTTGCCAAATTCTGGCTATGAAATCTCTCATGGATGTACTGGTTGATCAATCTTTAGCCATGAGAAAATTTTACAGGCTTGTTATTAGAGAGCAAGTTTGTCGATGTATTGGAAAACGGTTTTGTTACCCCTTCTGCTGTTCTTTGGGACAATGATGATCAGATCATGTAATGAAGTCTCGTTGCTTTAATAGTTGTATTTTCTTCAGGTCATCAATTTACTGAATCTAAGCAGAAATCAACTGTATGCAGATGGGAAAATTAGTTGGATCGGATTATGCAGTTTTCTGTTAGCAAGACTTGCAATGTAATTTTATTAGCATGGTATACGAAGTATTTGTTTACTCTTTAGATTATGTATGCTAGAACTTAAGCAGGAGTAATGATATTTACTTAGACTCTTTGAGACTTGGAGTACTAAATTATAATTCCCTCTGTCACAAAATAACTGACATAGTCAAAAATCTTTAACAGAATTCATATCATAATCCAATGTTATTGTATCAAACATGCATGATATATGCCGATAAAGGTAACAATAAAATACATATGACTAAACGCCATGTCTATCACGAACCCACTGCCCATTCCATACTAGTTTACATCAATCTTCTCAATTCACCAAATAATAATTAGATTTAAATTATAGTTGAGATGATTAGATTTAAATTCATACTTACCCAATAACTTTCAAAATGATAATTTTTTTAAACTACAAATGCAACCCAAAATTTTAAAAAATTACAACACGAGAAAAAAAAAAGCCATGAACGACGTCGTTTACATGAGTTCATCCTTAAAAAAAAAAAATGAAAAATACAGTAAAAATGAAGTAAACAGTGGCACTTTTTCCATTAATTAATATTTAAAAATTATAAAGCCTCTGAAAATTTCCGCCTCACCTCTTTGTCTCTTCCTCCATTTCAAAATTTTGAAGTTAGCTCTTCTTCCAAATCACACTATTAGTGGAGCTTCCCCAATTTTTTTTGTATTTTTTTCCAATTTATTTAAATTTTTCTCGTTGAATTTTTGCATTGTATATTCTAGTAAAACAATTAATTTCATTGATTTTTTTTTGAAAAAATTCGAAAAAAAACCCAAAAAATATGGAGATATCTACTGGCCCAATTTCTACATGTTCTAAAGAACACCAGAAAATTTATCAGCAATGGTTTCCTGTTGCTGATTCAGGTACTTTTTTTTTTTTTTAATCAATTTCCCCATTTTTTATTTTTTAATTTTTGAATTTGGGTTTTGTTATTTTGAATTATTGCTATGAATTAACTGTTTTTTTTTTTCTTTTCCCTGGGTAGATGGAGATGGTCGAATTACTGGAAATGATGCAACCAAGTTTTTTTCCATGTCTAATTTGTCTCGATCTGACCTCAAGCAGGTAATTTTTCACAATTTGTCGATTATTTATTAAATAATACATTTCTAGGGTTCTTATTTCAGCTGAAGTTTTCAGATGGAATTTTATGTTTTATTTTTGGTGAAATGGGTACTTTGATATTTGCTCAATTCTTTAATTTTGAGAATTGTAGAATTTTATTGCCTGTTTAATTTTGAGCATATCACTAGGAATTTGGTAACAATCTCTAATGGTTTGGAATGTTAAATTGTTGATAATGGGATTGTTCCGAATTCGATGTAGGCAAATTAGTGGACGGTGGTGGTGTTTTGTTGTGTATGTACTTAACATTCATTCACTTACTTAACTTGACTGATGAGTGTTTTAGTGATCATTGCGTATTTTGATAGGATTTGAGCTCGATGAAGCTTGATTACGGTTCATGTGATATGACTATGTAATCTCCTTCGAAATATTTACTTGTGCCATGAGCTGTGATGTTATGGCTTCTTAATGCGGAATCTGGTGGGGGTGGGGGGTTGGATTTTGTGTTTTCTCCATAAAATTATCTCGGAAGATCATTCAGTTATTCCATTCGTTGTATTTCAAATGCTGTAATTATGTGCTCACCTAGGGTGACAACATGATGTAGATGGGGATTTCTCAAGTTACCTACAAGCTACAAATATACAATAGGTGTTATATTGTATATTTGTTAGTCAACTTATTGTCTATGGAGTAGATGTTAATCAGCTCAATTTTTAGGCTTTAAAATTTTGGTGATCAACGCATTTATTACTGTCATAATTGGTAAGTGATTGCTTTTTTACATGGTTCTAACATATATCATTTTTAAGGTATGGGCACTAGCAGATACCAAGAGACAAGGTTACTTGGGCTTTAAAGAGTTTGTTGCTGCAATGCAGGTTGGTATATATTGGTTGAATTCAATAATTATTTTGTGTAGCGTAGTTTAAGTCATATATGGCAGATGCTATGTAGATTATTTACTGTTATGGTGATTCTATATTTTTAGATGAATGCGTTTGATTATATCTTTACAGCTTATATCTTTGGCTCAAGCGGGAAAGGAGCTGACTTCTGATCTTCTGAGTAATGCAGGTAAGTGTCTAAGTGAATATTTTGTTTTCACTCATTAAGTTGCAGATTTAGCAACAAGTATTATGTCATTGCAAAGTAGTTTTACCATTCTTTCCTACTTGTTTTCTATGCTCAGCCACCCTCCCCCCCATTTTTGATACATCAAGATGTTTTGAATATTGACTTATTTTGGTAAGAATGTAATTGGCTTTATTAAATGATTGCATTATACATACCATTACAAGCCTGATTTTGTTGCATCATGTTACATATCAGACCATGGATGTACTGATTGGTTTGCTCCAATAATTTCTTTTTTATATTTTAATTTTAATTTATTAAATGTGTTATGGATGAATGAATGATTTTTAATCCATAGAAAGACAAGCTCAAGTTAGAAGTTTCAATTGTTTTTTTTACTATCTTTGGGGGAGGGAGTGGGGTATGAATATACTTTTGTGTGGCAGTGCATAGAATTGCTGCGAAATTCCACTGTTCAAAAATCTTCATGCAGGCAGAAAAAGAAACCTTAAATGTATAGAACTAATATACATGTTCTACTACAATAGCATCCTGAATTCTTCTGTCTTCCCCTTTACATGCCTAAGAAACCATCTTCAAACCCATGATCCAGAGTTCTAGATTCCCAGACCTGGCTGAGGCAGCTGCCCTTGAAAAGGGTTCAACAGATTTGGGAGCGTGAAAAAATGTGTAGTTATTAATGATATGCATTGTCCTGTTGACAAGTCATTAATGGCAGTGAATTCATGGGCATGTTTCCTGCAGTTGGAACTTGTTTTTTTTTTTCTTTTGTCATGGTTTGTTATCCATTGCTCTTGCACTAAAAGAAAGCATTATAAGTAGGACAACCTTCATACTTCTATTGTAGCAATATTTGCCTGATAAACTGCAAATTTGTATGCTCTTGTGTCATACTTTATTCCTATTATATAATTAATTTATTATATTTTATTGGCGGTGATTTTTAGCTATGGAGGACATTCAACTCCCTATAATGGAAGGGCTGGATGCGTTACTTGCTGTGAGTATTATCTCTTGGAATTATAACTGATTTAACTCTTATCTATTATCAATATATAGCTAATATACTTGTTCTGTTATTAGAAAAAGAAGAAGACCACGACAACATATGTTGAACCTGAATTAAATGGTTAGGACTGCTCATTTGGCACAAGTTGTAAATAGGCTGCATCTAAGTTATTACTAATCATTTTATTGTTAATGCTGAAGGATCTCCTCAACAGTCACCACCTACATCAAATTGGTTTAGTTCCAAACCCTCAAAGAAGGTAATGACATGCTTAGTTGTAGCAGAAATTTCACTATTTCCTCTATATTTTCTGGTTTCAGTTGCTGTTTTTGTCTGCTTGAGGAACTTGGAGCATGTCTGCATTTGTGTTTTAAGAGAAGGCTTGCAACAATGCATTTGCTACCATTTGTTTTCTTGTTATACTTTTAACATCTTATTTTCTTTAAATTACCCACTAGTTTTGTTTTGCAATGTGAGTGTTATTTTTTAAAATTGTGTTTCCAGGACTGTCTGTTTTGAATATTCTGCAGAATCATTAGAAATGAATCTTTGTAATAGACTAATAAGCTTCTTTTTTGATTTTCTTTTTTACTTGGTAGGCATTTCTTGTTTTCTTAGGTAATATACTTGTGGGAATTTTTTAAAATTATCTACATACTCCATATAAGATTTATTGATTTTGATTGTTTCATTTCCCCCAATATATTTTGTGCCAGATACCGCTTAGTGCAGTAACTTCTATAGTTGATGGTTTGAAGAGATTATACATTGAAAAGCTGAAGCCACTGGAGACTACCTACCGATTTCATGACTTTGTTTCACCTCCACTGGTGAGTTAGAAGTCAATTTTTTTTGTAAGCGCAATGTTGTTATATGAATACTATGTTTGCTTGTGTCATTTAAGTTAGTGAAATATTTTTTCTTTACAGACAAACAGTGATTTTGATGCCAAACCTATGGTTATGCTGTTGGGACAATATTCTACTGGGAAAACTACCTTCATAAAACATTTGCTGAAATGTGAATATCCAGGTCATTTGCATTGCTTGCACATGTATCCAGTCGTGTTCAGACCTATTATTTTGGTTATTTGATGTTCTCTTGCTGACTTCCAACAGGAGCTCATATTGGACCAGAGCCTACTACAGATCGTTTTGTTGTCGTCATGGTATTCTCCAGCTTGCATTATATTTTTTTTTGTGTGATCCTGCTTATCAAAATCAAAGTCTGTTTCTTTCTTCTTCCTTTTGGTTTTCTAAGTCTTATCATATGTTCAGTCTGGACCTGATGAGAGGAGCATTCCTGGAAACACGATTGCTGTCCAAGCAGACATGCCATTCAGTGGTCTCACAAACTTTGGCGGGGCATTCTTATCAAAATTCCAGTGTTCGCAAATGCCACATCCTGTAAGGGATTAATCTACAGTTCATTTTTACTGTCAAGCACTCAAGCTTGTTAATTTGCATTTTGCTAATTTCAAAAATTTCTGGCTTTTTATCAGCTGTTGGAGCACATAACTTTTGTTGACACGCCTGGAGTTCTGTCTGGAGAGAAGCAGAGAACTCAGAGAAGCTATGACTTTACTGGAGTGATCTCATGGTTTGCTGCAAAGTGTGACCTTATCCTTTTGTTGTTTGATCCTCACAAGCTTGACATAAGTGATGAATTCAAGAGGGTAATTTCATCTCTGCGCGGTCATGATGACAAAATCCGTGTTGTTCTGAATAAAGCTGACCAAGTCGATACCCAGCAGGTAAGATCTTGATTTACAAATACCTTTAGAGGCTATGGTTTATACTTGGTCTTGAAGATTTTTTTAAAAAGAATTTAATGATTGTGGTCTAATGTATATATATATTGCAGTTGATGAGAGTATATGGCGCATTGATGTGGTCGCTTGGAAAGGTCCTAAATACCCCTGAGGTCTCTCGTGTTTATATTGGGTAAGTATTGCCTTTTGGTTCTAACCTATTGGCTAATCAGATTTGCATATTTAACTTGCGTCTGAATCTATGGTGATCCATTGTATACTAATACTGTTAATCATTGTTGCTTAGACTAGCTTTCTTCGTTTATTTAACTGACTTTTTAGGCTTCAGCTCATGCCTTTTACTCCCTCCTAGTGCTTAAAGCCTTAAATTATACTTTCCTCAGAGCTGAGTCCTCTATATTTGTTTATTCTCTTTCTTTTGGTGGTTTGAGGTTTTGTGAGCTAAGTTTTAAATTATGATTTGCTGCAATTAAACATTGGAAATGTTAATATTTGCTAAATCAATATCATCAAGCCATGATTCATCTTTTTCAGTTCATTCAATGACAAGCCTATCGACGCTGAAGCAGTTGGTCCCATGGGAAAGGATCTTTTTGAGAGAGAGCAGAATGACCTTCTTACTGATCTGAAGGACATTCCAAAGAAAGCTTGTGATAGAAGAGTATGCCCCTAGTTTTTTTTTTTAAATATTTGCTCATACCTTTTTCCCCTTTCTTGACTGGTGACTAATTTTACTGTCTTATGATACAGATAAATGAATTTGTGAAACGTGCCCGAGCAGCTAAGATTCACGCTTACATTATCAGTCACCTGAAGAAAGAGATGCCTTCAATGATGGGGAAAGCTAAAACTCAACAACGATTAATTGATAATCTTGAAGATGAATTTCTTAAGGTTCATATTCATTTCTTTTTTGAAACAAGTTCATATTCATTTCTGTGTATCTCTCTTTCCTGTCTTTTCTCAATTCTCCATTTCTGTCCTCTCACATGCTATGTATGTTGAAACTTTCTGAAACAGGTTCAGAGGGAATTCCATTTGCCAGCAGGCGATTTTCCATATGTGGAGCATTTCAGGGAAGTTCTAGGTGGCTATAGTATTGACAAATTTGAAAAGTTGAAACCTAAGATGATTCAAGCTGTTGATGACATGCTTGGCTATGATATTCCAGAGTTACTCAAGAATTTTAGAAATCCATATGAATGAATATAAATGAAACCCCGGAATATCTGAGAAATGAACAACAGGGCTACAACACGTAGCTTTTGTAGATAGTTTTGTGGTATGCTTAAATTTAACTGTAATTCAATGATTTCATCATTTTTCTCTTGTTTAGAGGCAAGTCATGTTGCCATCTCCGGTGCCTGTCAGGTGAAAATCCATTGCATCTAAGATAAATGAACAAACTGCTTGGTAATTTTGATGAATATTTTTTTGGTATTCATATAAATACTTGATTTTGAACCTTAATGCTTATATATAGATAAATGTGTTTTAGAGTTAATCTGCCGGAGAAATTCAGTGTTCAACATCTGAAACTATTTTTTTTTTTTTGTTGAAGTCCTTTTGCTAGTTGGTGAAATTGATCCATTTTTCAGGAAATACTATTTGCAAAATGTGCCATTTGATTCATACATTAAGATAATACAAACAAACAATTAAAGCTGTGCTTAACCAAAATAATGATCTTACAAGATCTTTGGAAATAGTATTTACATAGTTATTTTCATTGCTCAATTATCCCCTGCTATGAAGAAAATTGTTGGTTTTGGTGGTTCCATGATTTCCACAGTGCCTTCGAGCATTTTAGCAACCTTTCCCATGGACGGTCTCATCTCCGCCCTCTCTTGAACGCACCACATTGCTGTCTTCACCATTCGATCGATCAATTTGAAGTGCACCTTATCATCATAAGCATGTTTAATTTGACCATCCAAAATTTCCTCCATCCTCCTTTCTTCGATTGCCATTTCAAATGCCCAATGTGGCAAATACCATTCTTCACTTGCAACAGCGGAAGGTCCTTGAATTAGATTCCTTGCCCCAGTCACAATTTCCAAAAGTACCATGCCAAAACTAAACACATCAACTTTAGATGTGATTGAGTCATTTTTCACCCATTCAGGCGCTAGGTAACCTCGTGTGCCACGAATCCTTGACTTGGTTACAATCTGCTCCTTCTTCAGTTTAGACAGCCCAAAATCCGCAACCTTGGGGCAAAAATCATCCCCTAAAAGTATATTCTCTGGCTTGATATCACAATGTAAGACCCATTCTAAACACTCTTCATGTAGGTAAGCAATTGCTCTTGCCACTCCTAGAGCAATCCTATACCTGATGTTCCAATCAAGTATCGGCTTTTGTTTGAGACCGATCATTGCTTCTGTCTCATTTGTATTGTCTCTACCATCTGACACATCGTGACTTGATCTAAAGAGATACTTATCGAGTGATCCATTAGGAACATGTTCATAGACCAAAATCCTACGACCTTTCTCGTTACAAAAGCCCCATAAACGAATCAAATTAAGGTGGTGCATACGCGCTATGATAGTCACCTCACCCCAAAACTCCGCGTCACCACCGGTGACATTTTTCAAGCACTTAACAGCCACCGGACGACCATCTTGCAACTTTCCTATGTAAACATCACTAAAACCACCTTTTCCTATGATGTTTTCCTCAGAGAAATCCTTTGTTGCTAATTTTATTTCAGCATAACTAAACCTTTTGGGCCCAGATGTGGGCAATAGCCCAAGCCCAAGGGTTTGGGCCATATCTCGATACTTCACATACCTCTTCAAGAAGGCCTAAAACAAGAGTCCTGCACCAGCAATTTCAGTGGTAAATAAGATGGTTATGATTATTATGTTTCGGGTCGTCCTATCGGACTCTGCAGAAGGATCCGGCAAACTAAATTGGATCGGGCACGTAGTATTCAGTACCTCCGACATACCCGTAAAATTACTTGGGTCGGTTTCTGAGTAGTCCACTTTAAGATAAAAGGTCATCTCCGTACCGGGAGACCAATACCCATTTAAGAGTCTATCGAGTTGGAGCACACAATAGCCAAACCTATCATACTTAAACCCGAACCCGAGGCATCTTTGATTTACCCTACACTTGGACCTACAATTAGCCAAGTTAAGTGTATTTATGCTAGTTTGATTCGACCCGCCCGAGTAATTAACATAATCAAGCCTTAAAAACTTGCTTTTACCCATATCAATAATCGGATTCTTTCTCACACACGAGTCCAACCCGGTGCTCCGCCTAAAACCCGGTGGGCACACGCATTCATAACCGATAAAGTTAACCCATTACTATAACAAATATAACCCGGCCCACATAAACCATGTATTTGACAAATCTCAAGCACAGCCACCCAAACAATAGCCCATGAGTGTTTTATCCGGGTCAAAACTAAAGAAACGAAGGTTCCCATCATCACCCAAGGTAAGTCTTCGGGTTCGATTCTGCCCGAAATCCGACAAAATAATCGGGTTCCCACCATTTTGCTGGACTAGCCCATCAACACCGAAACTCACAAACGGATTAGCCGCAGTCCAATACGAATCCGACCCGTTAAAAACCAAATTACTTGACCCGTTAAAGCTAAACTTTTCATTTCTAGAAACCAAAACGGTGTCATTTCCGAAAGTTTGATTAGGAAGAAAAGTATCAGTTGGATGATCAAAACTGTGCCAAGAACCAAACACCAAATTTCCATCATCCGTGAGAATCAATCCGGTGGAATTGGAGCTCACCGAAGTTGGGGTTGACCATATTGTGGGCCCAGAAGAGCCGTTGGTTAGCCGAAGCTGACCATTAGAAGTGATGTTCAAGGAAGCCGAAGCTTGAAGAGGGATAGCCCAGTTGGCAGACCAAACTATGGTTTGATCAGATATGTTGTTATACCATATCGAAAATGTGTACAGGTTTGAAGAACCCGGGAAATGTCGAAAGCCGGCTGCGAAAGCCGAGCTAGGGGAGACAAGGGTTTTGTTCTGAGAAGGATGCCATGGGGAGTTTGAGGTGGTGAAAGAGGAGAGAGATTGAGCAGAGGAAGATGGTGAAGATGTTAGAAGGTTGATTATTAGGAAATTAAAGAGAATTAAATGGAATTTCATTGTTTTTTGTTTTTATTTTTGGGAGGGATTGTTTGGGATTTTGGAGGTGTTTGAGGTGTGAGTGGTAGAAGGTGTTTTTATGGCGGCTATCATTTGAATTATTGGTATGTATTTGACCATTGACTCTTTTCAATAATGGCATAGATTACATTATTTATTGACAACTTGGTATTTATTAATTTGATATTGGGTTTAATAATCTTGGAGAATTGATAAGTTTAGACTTATTAGAGTGATATTAAGTTTTGTATTTCTTTCATCCTTTAAAAATTTAGATGTGCTTTAATTTAATTACAAAACATCATCTACCACATATGTACTCTCTTCGTCCCCAAAACTTTGACCCTTTTGACTTAATTTTAGTCCCAAAATGGTTGATCTATTTGCATTAAAATACCCACTAATTTACAACAATATTTGTGCAAAATTAGCTTCTTCATATAAAATTTTGTTTTTTCATTTATTTTTAATACTTTATCTCTTTACTTTTTTACAAACCCCATGTAAATTTATCTTTCCAATATGTTTTTATTTCTTTTTATTTAAGTTTCTTAATAACCGCAAAATCAACCCAAAAGGGTCAAAGTTTGGGAGACAGAGGGAGTATAAAAAAATGACACAAGTAACATTTTAGGAAGAATTGTTTTACTATTAATGCATGTATGCTCGAGATGATTAATATTTTTGAATTTTTATGCGTACAAAATGCTTTGACGGTATATAATACAGTACTAACAAAAATGTCACTTTGCCAATTTTCAAAGTACAAACTTTCGGGTCCTTAATTATCAATTTCTATGATGTCTTATAACTTCATTCCCATAACTTTCAAGTGTTGCATTGTTTTCTTTTATAAATACGTATTTAATTAATGTAATCCATTTGCCAGCAGTAGTGTATCCTAATTTATACTTCGTATTAATTTAATGTACCTACTATGGACCGAGTATTTATGTTATATGAACGCACACAGTATAAGGCCAGGGGTACATAGTTTATAGTAGCAGTATTTTCGTGCTGGATATGCTTTATTAATAATGCTACTTTTAGTGACACATATTTACTTTTTAAATACATTTTTAAAGGTTATATATAAGTAGACCTGGCAAATGGGTCATTCGGGTCAGGTATGGGTCGAGTCAAAAAGTTATCGGGTCATTTTGGGTCGGGTCGGGTCATTTCGGGTCAACTGATAATCTGGTCGGGTCGGGTTTCGGGTCAACATTTCAGGTCGAGTTCGGGTTGGGTCAAGTTTGGGTCGGATCGGGTCGGTTCGGGTCAATTATCGGGTCAAGTCAGTTCGGGTCGGGTCAATCTTTGGGTCCAATTTTCGGGTCAACTTTGGGTCGGGTCATATTCGGGTCGATGCATTAGGTTAAATTCAACTCTATATACTACCTCCATTTCATATTATTTGCAACGATTTGACATAAAGTAAAGAGGAAAAATGTCTAATCGTTGAAAATAATATGAAACGAAGGCAGTATACATTTATATATTTTTTGACGAAAAACTCACTATATTTATTAAGGCTACTTTTTTCATGGAATACAGTAATTGTTTGACTTAAAATTATTTTGTAATTTCATTTGGTATTGAACATTATGTTATGTACACATTATTATTGTACTATTTTTTTTTCTAGACTTGTGACTTTTATTTCAAGCTTTAGTTAATTTTTTTAATCTTATGGACAAACTTCTTAGAATAGTCCTTAAATTTTAATCTTTTTACGATTTTTTAATAATTTATAGAGATAAAAGGCCGAAAAAATCGAGAAAAGTAATGCTCAAAATATGTAAATTACTTGCACTGTTACACATTACAAATTAATAAAAAAAATTAAGTCAGTTTGATTGCGGTTTTATTCTATTTCGGTTTGCTCAGGTCAAGTCTTTAGCTTAAATAGATTTTGGTCATTTAAGGTATAAGATAATTTTAGTTCGGGTCACTTTGGGTTTCGAGTCTATTTGGGTCAGTTAATTCAAGTTAAAGGTCGGGTCACTTTGGGTATCGGGTCAACTTCGGGTCTCGGGTCACTTCGGGTCGGGTCATTTCGAGTCTCGGGTCAACTTCGGGTCGGGTCGTTTTGGGTCAGGTCATTTCGGGTTTCGGGTTAAGGTCGGGTCAATTTCACTTCGGGTCGGTATGGGTCGGGTCCGGTTGATTCGGGTTTTGGGTCAATTTCGGGTCACTATTGTCGGGTCGATTTCAGGTCATGAGTCGGGTCCTTCGGGTCGGATCATCGGGTCTAGTCAGAATTGCCAGGTCTACATATAAGTAACACTTCAAAAAGTTTTGGAAAATGATTTTACAGTAATCAATTTAAAAGGAAGCTGCACAAGTGCACATACTATAATTTAAACGTATGAGTTACTCAAAATTGAAGTATTTAATTATCAATTCAAAGAAGGTTGATCTATACACAATTGTTAGTATTATCATTACTCGATTCTCTATGGTTTTTTGGTCCTTCGGTATGAAAAGTAGGACTGAAAAGTTCAAAAGTCTTCCTCAGTTTGACCCTTTGTCTTACCTAAAGATTCAAAGAACATGCCAGTAAGACTCTTAATAGTCAAAACAAGGTGGATCTAGTAACATAATAGGAATTGGTAGTAAAAGTGCATGAAGCCCTCTGGCACGAAATAGTTGGACTCGACATGAGTCCGTCACAAAACCAACACAAATTTCAAAAATGGTCTGACTTGACACAAGTCGGTCACAAGCCAATTCGACACGAGTTTGTCACAAGCGTGACACAACACTAGAGGCATTCTATGGGCTAGAGGCCCATTCATGAAATTCATTTTTGAAAGTTAGCACAAGCCAGACATGCTATGGACCACAAATACGACACGTGAACCGGGACATGTATGGATTAATTTTGTTTTGAATGATAGACACACATCAGCCTAGCACAACACGACTTTTTCTTTGCCCACTCTTGGCATGATCCACTCAAATATGAGTTATGCTAGCACGAGTGCACAACACATGAGTCTACATGGCTCAGTAGCCCATGCCCAGGCCTTCTTTAACTAATATACACCCAATTGGTAAATTAGTGGTTTTAAAAAATATATACTCCATCCATCCTACATTTTCGTGCTTATCTTTGAAAAAACACGGGAAATAAGGAGTTTGAATAGAGTAGAGAAATATTGTATGGAAATTAAAAAATAAAAAATAGATAATATTGTATGGAAATAATAAAAAGTAGATAATATTGTATGGGAATACTAAAAAGTAAGTAATGATTTTTGGTATATGTGTATTTTGTGTACGTAAAAGGTAAAAAGTTGTATGAATTATGAATTTATGATAAAATTATGTGATGTTTTAGAAGGTTTTTAAAAATGTGATATTTTAGAAACATGCAATACATTTTGGGACACAAAAGAATGAATACATGCATGAAAATAATAAGGAGCGGAGGGAGTATACTTTATACTTATACTTATACTACGTCTTCCTTCATTCTTTTTTTATTGGCATGTTTCTTTAATCATGTTTTCGAATGAACACACAATGAACTTCCAACGCTTAACACTTAATAAGCCAAATTATAAACAAATAAAACGATAGAAATTAATTTTATGTTATATCATAACAATGAATTACAAAAGCTAGTCAAAAGTAGAATTTGGGAATAAAAGTGTAAAATCAAACTCCACTGTAAATTATAGTGAGAATGCTACACTGTTGTTATTACGCATGTTGTTGTATAGATGTGTTGGATGTCGTGGCATTTAAACACACAACAACAATTTACTCAAGATATAATCAGTCAGACAACTATTTTGACATTATTTTGAAGGTTAAGCCTCCCTAACAATGTAACCCAGGTCTTACAACTCTACAAGAATGCTGAATTATAAGGATCAACCCAATGTAATTCAATCTAGAGCAAAACTTTTAAGTAAAAATAAATAACTTAAAAAGAAATACATTCTTATATAATTCTATCGTATAGAATAATGTGCTCCATGTCTTCTCTAGTGCAAAATATTAAGACCCAAATATTTTCGAAAAGTTCAAGACATCAAGGTAAGGCTAATAATGAAATCAAGTGGGATTTTTGTTTTTTTTTTTTTTTTTTACGACACTATTAGAGCCAACCATTATTTTCACGCAGAATTTCTTTATTTATTTTTTGTGGATGATTGTATGTACTACGTATAAATCATGTTCAATGTCACAAAATTGTACTATATTTGGTTTGTTATTACTTCGGACCGTATTAATCACGCAATCGTAAAATTTTACAAAATTATAACATTCGTTTATCCATTCACTAACTAGTCTCAAGTCACAACTATTCAACAAACGAAACTCTTGCCAATCGGAAAGCAACTATTCCCTCCAATCCTTCTTTCTCTATTCCCTCCAAAGAATAATTTTCAAATGTTTAAAAACTTGATTGAAACTTTCGCATGTGGATTTTATTTATTTATTTATTGTCATTTCTTATCTTTATTTTCATTCGCTTTCCCTATAAAAGAGGTCGTATGAGGCAAACTCAACACAACACCAAAACTTTAGACAAATTTAGAGGGATGGAAGGAATTGTAAATATTACGATTTCTATTCACTAATAAAATAATATTGCCTGTATCGCCCACTAAACCATCATCATGAGTGCTCAAATAATCTTCTTCCTCTTAATTATTTGCAATTTTAACTTTTTTGTAACATCTTCCAAACCTTCAAATTATCTACCTAGAGGCTCTTCATTGACTGTCGAAGATGCTTCATCGAAACATCTCGTTTCGCCGGACAAAACCTTCACTTGTGGCTTCTATACATTCAATGACACCACCCATGCCTATTACTTCTCAATTTGGTACACCAACTCTAAGGAAAAAACCGTTGTTTGGACGGCTAATCGAGATAAACCCGTAAACGGCCATGGCTCGAGGTTTACCCTAAGGAAAGATGGTGCACTAGTCTTAGCTGACCGTGGTGGTTCATTTGTGTGGGCAACAAATACTTCCTCAGTCGCGGTTGATAGAGTCGAGCTTCTTAACTCCGGGAACCTTGTTCTTAAGAACAAAAGTGGTAAAGTACTTTGGAAAAGTTTTGATTTTCCAACTGATACTTTGTTACCTAATCAATTTTTTACAAAGAACCAAAAAATTAATTTCTCGAATATCTCCGCAAGTTTTTAGTCCTGGCTATTTTATTTTTTACTTTGATAGTGATAATGTGCTTAAAATGGTTTACGACGGCCCTGAATTTTCAAGCATATATTGGCCTAATCCTGATAACGGTGTCTTTCAAAATGGTAGAACAAGTTACAATAGTACTAGGGTTGCAGTTCTTGATGATACAGGCGCTCTTGTATCAAGTGATAGACTACAATTTAGTGCTTCCGATGTTGGTATAGGGGTTAAGAGAAGGTTAACAATGGATTATGATGGGAATTTGAGGCTTTTTAGTTTGAATGATACGTCCGGGTTATGGACCGTAACATGGCAAGCTATTATTCAACAATGTGATGTACATGGTTTATGTGGTAGGAATGGGATTTGTATTTATACACCGGACCCTAAATGTTCATGCCCTCCGTACCATGAACCCGTGAATTCGAATGATTGGAGCAAGGGATGCAAGCCTAAATTTAAAAGGGGATGTAATGAAACTCAATTTATTGAGATACCTAATGTCGATTACGATGGTTTCGATCTCAATTATACTCAAAACATTTCTTTTCATGATTGTCGACAAATTTGCTTAGGGGATTGTCGTTGCGCAGCATTTAAACATGCCATAAGAGGCGGGTTATGGACTTGTTACACGAAAGGTGACCTTTTCAATGGGCACATGTATGATGAGAGTTTGTACCTTAGAATTCCTACAAGAGTGAAAACATTGGAGTCCAATAATATCCTTAGTGTATCGCGTTTGGCTTGTGGAGGTGGTGATCCGAAGATAGTACAGCTACCCATGTTGTATAATGATGCCTCAGCTCGAAGCTTTAAGTGGGCATATTTATACTCATTTGGTGTGGCTATTGGAGCCATTGAAGTCCTTCTTTTCGTATCAAGTTGGTGTTTCTTTTTCAGGAAACATGGGGCTTTAGGTTCTTTGGAAGAAGGGTATCGGACTATTTCTAGTCAATTTAGGAGCTTTAGCTACGGCGAACTCAAGAGGGCAACGGAGAATTTCAAGCAAGTTCTAGGAGAAGGAGGGTTTGGAGCTGTTTACAAGGGTGTTTTGGCGGATGAAAGGGTGGTAGCTGTGAAGAAACTCGAAAATGTAGTCCAAGGGGAGGAGGAATTTTGGGCAGAAGTGAGCACATTTGGTAGGATCAATCATATGAACTTAGCTCGAATGTGGGGGTTTTGTTCAGAACGGATACAAAGGCTCTTGGTTTATGAGTACGTCGAGAATGGATCCTTAGACAAACACTTGTTCTCTTCCTCCACTACAAGCATCCTTCTTGAGTGGGAAAAGAGGTACAAGATTGCACTAGGTACCGCGAAAGGCTTACAATACCTTCATCACGAGTGCCTAGAATGGGTTATCCATTGTGATGTAAAGCCTGAAAACATACTCTTGGACAGTGATTTTGAGCCTAAAATATCAGACTTTGGGTTAGCAAAGTTATGCCAACGCGATAGCCAAGGGTTATCCCAGTTGTCCATGATGAGAGGCACGAAAGGGTATATGGCTCCCGAGTGGACAACAAACCTTCCTCTTACATCAAAGGTTGATGTTTACAGCTACGGAGTGGTGATACTAGAGCTAGTGAGAGGGCTTCGACTATCGAGTTGGGTAGTCGATGATAATGTTAAAGAAGAGGAGATGCTTGAATTGAAAAGTTTTGTGAGATTTGCACAAGGTAAGATGCAAGATGGAGGGAATTCATGGATCGATGACTTGGTGGATTCGAGATTGGAAGGAAAATTCTGTCGAAACCAAGCAGTTAAAATGATCGAGATAGGTCTTTTGTGTGTCGAGGATGACAGGAACAAGCGTCCAACTATGGAATCAGTTGCCCAAGCTCTTGCCGAGTGTGAAGATGAAGTTGCAACTATGTGACAAATACTCCTTAAAAATAATGCTTGGATATTTATTCTATTTATTTTTGAGCAAAATGCTTGGATGTAAGTTTTTTTTTTTTGGTTTTTCGTTTTTTGCCGAGAATGCTTGTATGTATGTTAATGTGTTATTGTATGCATATAAATTAAAAACATAAATCAAAGAAGTAATTCTTGTAAAAAATTCAAAAAATTGTTTAAAATTATAAATTGTTTAAAATTATAAATTGTTTGACAATAATATGTACTCCAAACGTGTTATCCTAGCTTCTAGGATATGATATTTTTACCTTCATAATGTAAAATAATATTGTAATTAAGGCCTTATTTGCTTCACCTTATTTCCAAATTAAAATTTGTTGAATTTAAATTATTTTTCGATTTCTTATTATATTTTTTCTTTACAATTTTCAAAATTTGAACTAAAATAATTATTCCCGAATTTTACTTTTTTTTTTTTTTTTTTTTTTTACTGAATTGAAATTATTTACTAAATATCTATTAACTTATACTAAAAGCGAATAACCAATGACACTTGTCATTAATTGGTAAAAAAATTTCCCGCCACTTTTTTTTTTTTTTTTTTTTTTTTTTTTTTTTTTTGCAAAATCTTTAAGTAAACTAATCGTACATCATGATATTTTCTTTCCACTTTAACAATCACATTCTTTTTTTTTTTTTTTTTTTTTTTTTGGACAATAGCAACAATCATATTCTATATATACATAAATGAAATATTTTTGCATATCTTTCATAACTTTATAAGGAGTATTATTTTATACTACTATTGTCAAAAATATTTATTAACAACCGTGCATTGCACGGGATTTTAATCTAGTTATTCCTTTAAAGGTGAAGAGAACAAGACTTAAATATGGTTTTTTCCAATCTAACTTCAAGTATAATGACAAAAATATAATTTTTTAAAAAAATCTTATTAAAAAGGATTTCTATATGAGATTTTGGGAAGACTATCAACTTATTATGGACCAAAAATATTTGGTTGATAAATGACAACAGCATATTCGGTGCGTGGCCTTTTCAACGTCGTCATTCGTCCTCTGAATCTAGAAGCATTAGTACTTTTTTTTTTCTTTTTTTATTTTTATTTTTATTTTGAAGACAGAAGCATTATTACTCATTTCAAGTAATATACACAGAATTGTCAAAAAAAAAAAAAAAAGTAATATACACAGATACACTACATTATACGAAGTGTATAGTAGTACTGTATTAGATTTATTGACGTAATTTCTGCACATATAGGCTAACAAAATAGTGTTAAATTAAACATTTTGAATTTAGGGAAATTAGCATGTTTTGTTGAGCCCATGAGCTTACCCACATGTGAGTGGTGTGTTGTCCCATATCGGTTGAATTTATAAGTGAGAATTTGTATTGGAATGTGTATCCCAGAAGAAGATAATTGTGTCCACTAAGGGGCTACTCGCCTCATTGCCGTATGATTTTGCGGTGGAACCTCTTTGGTCTTGTAAAGTGAACAGTTGTGACGGGTGTGACCCAGGTCCGTTTATCATGTTTCGTCCTTTTTTTTTTTTGGTTAAAATTGATGAATAATTTCATGATCAAAATTACATTTACTCTATATGTGAATAGAATATTTTTTAAATGAGACAAATAAATATACAATATACAAAATCAATCTAACAAATGAAGTTTGAAGTTTCGTATTTGGTGTGCTACTATTAATACTATAGTGCTTGCAATTGTTGAATAGACCGACTTCGATTTCTTACCATGACTTTCGATGAGTTTTATTTACTTGGCTAACTTCACTAACGTGTCAGTTGTATATGCTTGCACCACATACAAGACTTTTCATATACCACTCATAAGCAACCACATACATACATACTTCCTTTGTATTTTTATGTGAATTTATCTATTTATTTATTTATTTATTCGTAACATTACTCGCATATTCCACGTTATTTACATATACAAATACAATAATAATAAACACAGTTGCATTAGATTTTATTACATTAATTTCATTAGTTTCAATGTTTCATTGTATTAATTCTTTATAATTTTTGCTCATACGAGTTGAAAATTAACTACAATATTAAGATTTAATTTACGAAGTTTGAGTTGGTTTTATGTTGGAGAATGACCAAATGTGAACCGTTAAAATGAAATAACTTATAAATATGAAGTACTTGCTATTTTGGGCATTATAAACACTAGCTAGCTTATTTCCTTTTTTGGGAAAAAAAGAAATCTCTTACATGGGCCTCCTAACTATCTTCATCTTCACAATTAACACCACTTTTTTTCTTCATTTTAGCAACATCTTCAAGCTATATCTCAAGAGGATCTTCCTTATTAGTCGAAAATTCGCGATCGGTTTCAAACCTTCTCTTCTCCCCTGATAAAACCTTCACTTGTGGCTTCTACACTTTCAATGAAACCACCCATGCTTACTATCTCTCAATTTGGTACACCAACGCCAAGGATAAAACCGTCATTTGGACGGCTAATCCCGTAAAACCCGTCAATGGCCGAGGCTCGAGGTTCACCCTAAGGAAAGATGGTGCATTAGTCTTAACTGACCTCGATGGCTCAAATGTTTGGCAAACAAACACTTCCTCAACAAGTGTTGACCGAGTCGAGCTACTAGACTCCGGGAACCTTGTCCTTAAGAACAAAAGTGGTAATATTCTTTGGCAAAGCTTTGATTTTCCTACTGATACTTTGCTCCCTAATCAACCTTTTACTAAGAACAATAAATTGATTTCTCGAATATCACCCTTTGTTTTTAATCCCGGATATTATAGTTTCTTTTTTGATAATGATAATGTGCTTAAAATGGTTTATGATGGCCCCGAATTTACGAGCATATATTGGCCTAATCCTGATGATACTATATGGGGTAATGGTAGGACTAGTTACTATAGTAGTAGGGTTGCAAGTTTTAATGATATAGGAACCTTTGTTTCTAGTGATTCGCTAGAATTTCGTAGTTTGGATTCGAGTTTGGGGGTTAAAAGAAGGTTAACAATGGATTATGATGGTAATTTGAGGTTATATAGCTTGAATAATTCGTCGGGATTATGGGTGGTAACATGGCAGGCTATTGCTAAACAATGTAATGTTCATGGTTTATGTGGTAGGAATGGGATTTGTATTTATACACCGGACACAAAATGTGCGTGCCCTCCATACTATGAACCCGTAAATTCGAGTGATTGGAGCAGGGGATGCAAGCCTAAATTCGAAAGGGGGTGTAACGATTCTCAATTTCTTAAGTTACCCCATGTCGATTACTATGGATTTGATCTCAATTATAGAAGAAACGTTATATTTAATGATTGTCAACAATTATGCTTAGGGGATTGTCATTGTCGAGCATTTAAACATGTAACAAGAGGTGAGTCATGGTCTTGTTACACGAAAGGTGATCTTTTTAATGGGTATAATATGGCAGATGATAGTTTGTACCTTAGAATTCCAACAAGGGTAAAAATATTAGAGGTTAATGGAATTATTCTTAATGTGTCGCGTTTGGCTTGTGGGGATTCGAAGGTAGTACTCTTGCCTAATTCGTATAATGATGCCTCAACTCGAAGCTTTAAGTGGGTGTATGTATACTCATTTGGTGGAGCTATTGGGACAATCGAAGTCATGATTTTGGTTGCAAGTTGGTGTTTCTTTTTTAGAAAACATGTAATTTCGGCTTCTTTGGAGGAGGGGTATCATATACTTACTACTCAGTTTAGGAATTTTAGCTACGACGAGCTCAAGAGGGCAACCGAAAAATTTAATCAAGTTCTAGGAAAAGGAGGGTTTGGAGCCGTTTACAAGGGTGTTTTAGCCGATGAAAGGGTGGTTGCAGTAAAGAAATTGGAAAACGTCGTTCAAGGAGAGGAAGAATTTTGGGCAGAAGTGAGCATTTTTGGCAGGATCAGCCACATGAACTTAGCAAGAATTTGGGGCTTTTGTTCCGAAGGGAAACACAGGCTCTTGGTTTATGAGTACGTGGCGAATAGATCTTTGGACAACCACTTGTTCTCGTCCTCTAACAACTCTGTTGTTCTTGAATGGGATAAGAGGTTTAAAATTGCATTAGGCACGGCGAAAGGTTTGGCTTACCTTCATCATGAGTGCCTCGAATGGGTTATCCATTGTGATGTGAAGCCCGGAAACATACTTTTAGACTCCAATTTTGAGCCTAAAATCTCGGACTTTGGCCTTGTAAAATTATGTCAACGAGGAGGTCATGGACTATCAAATTTGTCACAAATCCGAGGCACAAAAGGCTATATGGCTCCTGAATGGACAACGAACCTGCCACTCACCGCAAAGATTGATGTATACAGTTATGGGGTTGTGGTACTAGAGCTTGTGAAAGGAACTCGTCTAACGAGTTGTGCAGTTGATGATAACCTTGGTGAAGAAGAGGTTACAGAATTTTCAACCTTTGTAAGCTTGGCGAAAACAAAATTGCAAGATGGAGAGGACTTGTGGATGGAAGACATGGTCGATCCAAGGTTGGAAGGAAAATTCAGCAAGAATCAAGCTGCTAAGTTGATCGAGATAGGACTTTTGTGCGTGGACGACGACAGGAATAAGAGGCCAACAATGGAAGCAGTTACACAAATTCTTGCAGACTGTCAAGATGAAACTGCAACAGTAGATACTCCAGGCTATGTGTGACTTATATTTGTAGTACTCATTTAATTTAAATGCAACTTCTAATAATGTACTTGCATTTTCAGTAGTACTAAAGTTTAATTTTCTACTCATTTTACACAACTTTTTATAATTACATACATAATACGGAGTAATAAAAAGTTGTGTAAATTATAGGATTTAATTTTTAAATTAAAGAATAATTTTGAAACTTATACTAATGAATACAGAGTATTACGTAAATTAGTATTAGCAACACTCATCAGATAATGATCGTTCCATGTGCGAAGAACGTCCGGTTGAAGCGCCCAATAATGGATACGGTTGGCCAAGTTCTTGCCGAGTGTGAAGATAAAGCAGCAACTATGTAACTTTAGTTTAGTTGTGCATTGCTCTGTTTTGTAACTAGTACTCAATCATGCAATCAAATTCAATTCTAACAAGCAAGTACTAATGGTACTGTGTCATATAATCAGTTGTGTGCAAGGTGTTGTGATTACATGTAGGGTTAAAAGATCTATACTTCCTATGATTTTTCCTCTAATTCCAAATATAAATTAATGTGTAATTAACTTATCCTAGTAGTACACTACATCTACATGCACATGATTATTAATTAAAAGTAATTTAGTAATTATTAATTAATAGTAATTTAGGTGGACATCGATCATTGCCTCACTCGGAGTAAGGAGATTTGCAGAGTACAATATAATGATTGTTATATTATCATGTGCTAGCTTTACATACTTCATCCATTTCATAAAATTACATCAATTTGACTTTTACCTGTGCTAACACTCACCTTTAGCAGTTTAACTGGATCTCTAATATCTTTTAGTGAAAAATAAAAATTTAGACCAATCCAACAATCTAACAATAATTTTTTTTTTTCAAAAATAAAATAATAATAATAATAATAATAATATTATTATTATTATTATTTATTTTATTTATTTTTAATTTTTTTTTGGTAAATATCTAAAATTCACATTATATTGAAATTTTTATGAAACGAAAGATCTATGAATCTCCCCTTCTTAGGAAAGACAAGAAAAATTCTAAGAAAGAAAAATAAAATGAACTATACATGTATCAATGTATGACTCCTTGTATTTTCAAAGTCTTTGTATGACTCCTTGTATTTTCAAAGTCTTTGTAGTCTTTATCTTCCAACCCTTCTTGCCATGACGATAACCCACAAACACATATTTCCTACTCCTAGGAGCAAATTTATCACCCTTAGCTTTTTGGTTATGAGCAAAGCAAAGACACCCAAAGACACACAATGCATCAAAATTAGGTGGTTTACCAAAAAAACATTTCATATGGAGTTTTCTTATCAAGTAAAATAGAAGGAGTGCGATTAATAACATAAACCGCCCCAAGAACACACTCTCCCCACAAACCAATTGGCAAATTGCCTTGAAACATCAATGCTCTACTAACATTCAATATATGTTGGTGTCTACGCTCTACCCGACCATTTTGTTGAGGGGTACCGACACAAGAGGTTAGAAAAAGAATGTCATGTTCATCAAAATAGGGAAGCATGTGTTTGAATTCGGTTCCATTATCACTCCGGACACACTTAACAGTAACATCAAATTGATTTTTAACCATAGTAAAGAAACAGCAGAAAGAAGAATAAACTTCAGTTTTATTATTCAGCAAATAAACACAAACACCCCTTGAAAAATCATCCACTATAGTTAAAAAATAATGAGTACCACAAGTAGAAGTCGTCTTATACGGTCCCCACAAATCACAATGTATCATTTCAAGAATACGACTAGCATGACTATCATTATCAGGGAAACTGTCTCGGGTTTGTTTAGCTAGAAGACAAATTTCACATGCTTTATGTAAAAACTTAGTACCAGTACTACCTCGAATAGCAGGAAGCAATTTGAAAATTTTCTCCGACGGATGCCCATAACGACGATGCCACAACTCAAAAGTAGATATCTCTGGACCCGTGATTGCACATACTTTTGGGTTATGGCGGAAATAATATAGGCCATCTATTTGTTCACCGCCTTCAATTAAGCTCCCCGAGGGTTGATCCTGTATAGCACAAAGAGAATTAGTGAATCGGACAAAACCATTAGAATCATCAATCAACTTAGACACCGAAATCAAACTGCAATTCAATTGCGGAACAAATAGAACATGTTGAAGAGTAATGCCATCTGCCAAGACAACACGACCCTCCTTAGTAGCCATGGCCTTAGCACCATCGGGAAGACCAACAGGACAAGAAATGATTGAGTGAGCATCTTGTAGAAATTTCTCATTGCCGGTAACATGATGGGATGCACCGGTGTCAATAATCCTTGACGATGATAAATAATCATCATCAATATAATCTATAGGTGGACCGAACATACCACCCAAAATAAGGGTAATGGCAGAAACAGGGAGCAGCGGTAAGGTAGAGGAGGTAGCAGCCGCGGGGCAAAGGCGCAGGATATCCCCGCGGCCTGGCAGAAGCTGCGAGAAGGAGGCAGCAGCCGCGGGACAGGGTCACGGGATGTCCCCGCGGCCTGGCAGACCTTGCGACACAGAAGCAACACATCAGGCGAAGGTATAGCAGTAGCAGCGTTCTCAGATGATGCAGCAGCAACGTTCTTAGATGGAGCAACAGCCGATCGTCCGTGGTGTCCATATCTGTTCAGCCACCATTCGGGTAGGCTATGAAGAAGAAAACAACCATCATAATCATCACTAGTGGAAAAAATCTTATTTTAACAAGCTATTCGTAATGGGCATATGAATTCCTATTATAATTACATCATTTGTAACGGGTAAATTCAATGTCCGTTACAAAAAAGTTGTGACTTGTGCAGGAAAAGAGATATTTGTAACGGACAAATTGGTGCCCGTTACGAATAAGTTGTTATTCGTAACGAGCGTTATTCTGCCCGTTACGAATAACCGACTACTCGTAACCAACAAGTCTTGCCCGTTACAAATAGAAAAGTCAACAAAATTTTGACCTAGTTATTTGTAACCAACAAGGAGTGTCCGTTACGAATAAGGTTTCAAAGTAAACCCTAAATTTTTAATTTTCCCTTTCTCACTCACTCTCTCTCAAAATATTTCCCCTTTCTTTCTCCAATATTGAACCAGCTCCCGCGTCGTCCTTACCTCCCTCAACTCCATCAAAGCAGCTCCAAGCTCAGTTCGGTCTTTTCGGGTCGCCTATTTCTCTCTCCTACTTTTAATTTGCTCCTTTCATCCTTACTCTTCTCCTAAGCATCCTCCATTGAAGCGCACTTTGAGTTCTCCATTGAAGCGCACTCTGAGTTCTCGGTCTTCTCCAAACTCCGGTGGCCCCTCTCGTCGCGACTCCCTCTCTCACTCCCAAGCTCTCTCCATTGAAGCAGCTCAAGCTCTCAAGTTCTCGGTCTTGTAAGCTCGGTCCTGCTCAAGAAATTCCCATCAATAGCTTCCTGTAAGCTCAATTTGATGCTATCCTTCTCTCTCCTCCCCCAATTTCGTAACCCTTGTTTCAATTTGCTTAATTGCAATTACTTAATTATAGGTTTTTTTTCCCCAAATTAATTGATTGATTTTACATGTTTAATTTGATTATTTGATTTTGCTGGGAAATCAAAATTAGTAATTAAAATTAAACATTTAGTAGTCTTATAATTTTGTTGTTAAATTTTTTGATTGATTGATTGTAATAATTTTGATTACGAAGAATGTGATTGATTTGATGTCGTTTTTCAGTAGTGAATAATTTCTGGAAAATGTGGAAAGTAATTTGTCTTGTTGATGTAAAAATTCGAGTGGAATACATGTATTACTTGTGAGTTGCCTTAAACTTGTACCAATCTTCGTATAATAGTGCACTAGAATGGCCTATGTGTATGAGGGCAAGGATATTCAATGGCTACAATGGAAGGTGATTAGCTCTTTGGCTTTGATCACCATTATAAAATTATAGCTTAATTAATTTTGTAGCCTTTGTCATCTACCTTGCCATGATTTTTTTTTTTAAACCTATTGATCCTGGTACTTGATTTGCTACAAGAGGATGATATGCTATTATTGTAACATTGGTTCATTAGAGCAACTGAGTAATGAAAATTTTGTGAAAAGTTCTGCAATTTACATTCCCTATATCTCTTCAAGGGTCAGTCCCATTAAGGCTTCATTCTTTTCACCTGAAGACCCCCTATCAAGACTTATCTAGCCCTCTTTAGAACTAATCTAAACTTATATCTAGTTGTGAATGAAATTGATAGCCCTAATTACTCATGCAATTGCAGGTTGATATGATAGTCGTCACAGATGGCAGCCGAATTCTCGGTTTTGGAGATCTTGGAGTTCAGGGAATTGGCATACCTATTGGTAAACTTGATGTATATGTTGCTGCTGCAGGAATGAACCCACAGAGGGTATGACTATGATACTTCTGTTCAATTATATCTTCTCCATATCCTGTTTTATACCACATCTTGATTTGTGTATAAGTCAATTTTACACTTTTAACTTTCATTTTTAACAGGTACTTCCAGTTATGCTCGATGTGGGTACTAACAACCAAAAGCTTCTGGGAGACCCTCTCTGTAAGTAATAACCAATAGACTCTGTTCTCTATGATCTTCTTTATATAGATATCATGTTGCATGCAGTGTCTACTTTATTCTCAGTTATTTTCAGCTGGAAGGTTCAGTGGTGTAGTGTTCTGTTGTGTTTTTGCAATGTTACACAAAATTTTTCTCAATATTATATTTTGGAATAGTGATGTATTACTTCTTTGGTAAAGTTTACAGAGTACATGACAACACATATGCAGCTAATAGTCACTAACCTAGTGAATACCTGGGACTTTTGGTCTTGTAAAATTGCCCTACTTACTGAATGATGTGTTCTATCTCTTTAATAAATATCATTGTACATTTGAAATTTTTTATTGTTTGAAATCTGTGTTTATTATTGTTTTTCCTGTATTCTAACAATTGATCTCTTTGTATGGTAGACTTAGGACTCAGACAACCTAGGCTAGAAGAGGAAGAATATCTCTCAATAGTAATTAAAATTAAACATTTAAAATCAAAATAGTATCAAAATCACATTCTTCGTAATCAAAATTAGTCTTTTAGGCAATTTTGAAGCCTTTTTGGCTCTATATGCTCCCAAAAGTGAGTAAATGGTCCTATTTAATTGATTTCAATTCATAGAAACCAAAATATAAGTTAATTATGGATGTTATGTGTTTTATTTCTATAATTTGGACCAAAACATGAAAGATGGGAAAGATAGAAGTCCATTAGGCAATTTTGAAACCTTTTTGGCTTCATATGCTCCCAAAAGTGAGTAAATGGTCTTATTTCATTGATTTCAATTCATAGAAACCAAAATGTAAGTTAATTATGGATGTTATGTGTTTTATTTCTATATTTTGAGTTTTATTTCTATAATTTGGACCATCACATTTATTCTAATGATTGTTTTTATTATGGATTGTTTTTATTTTCTAACCTCATTCATATGTTTTTTTTAAAGGATTTTGTCCAAGGAAAGCCCCGTATGATGTTGACGAGTTGAATGTTGTTCGAGAACAGTGGGCGCAATACTTTCGAACTAAATATTTATTGAATGCATAAGTATTAGTTTAGGTGGAACAAAGTAATATTATTAGTGTTGTTGTATGTGTTGGATAAATTTATACAAGTTTTTTTTTGTAATATTTTACTACTTAAATTTTTATATTATGTCGTATTAATTTTTACGAAATTTTGTTCTTTATAATTGTTTATTTACAGGAACAGGTTTATTATAACAGGTTTTAATTAATATATATTAATTATATATAAATACATGATGCCGAAATTTAATCAAAAAAAAATTTAATTTAATGACTATTTGTAACGGGCAGGAGATTTGTCCAGTTACAAATAAGCACTTATTCGTAACGGACATTTTTTTTGCCCGTTACAAATAAGTACTTAATTATTACTATAAAACCTTATTTGTAACGGGCATTTAAGGTGTCTGTTACGAATAATGAGTTATTCGTAACGGGCATCTGAAACGCCCGTTACGAATAACTCATTATTCGTAACGGACATTTGAAATGTCCGTTACGAATAAGTTATTATTTGTAACGGACAATGCCCGTTACGAATAATAATGGCCATCCGTAACGACCGCTGCCCCTTACGGATGGGCCCTTTTTACCCGTTACGGATGGCCTTTTTTCCACTAGTGCATGACCCGTACGATTACAATGAGTGCAATATAAATTCGACTTGGGTCGTTCCTTATGTAGAAAATTAGTGGGCAAATCATCAGTGTGTGCGGTAGTGATAGAAGAAGACATCATGTTGTTGTCAATCACCATTAGTGATCAAGTAGGAGAAGTAGTAGAAAAAAAAAATCAGAAATTTAGGAATTAAAAATTCAGAAATTTAGGGATTAGAATTTAGAATTTAATAATAGGGATTAGAATTTAGAATTTTAGGGATTAGAATTTAATTGGTTCCGATACCATGTCACGAAATGGTTTTCCGTAGTTTCTATTAGAGTATGAGAAGTATATTTATACAACCTAATTAACAAAAGATTAGGGCTCATGAGATAGGCCGGTTAGCTATACAATATACACAATATATGTAGGCTCTAATAGAATTCTTCCATACATGTAGAAACTATGAAGTAGAACCCATCCACTTAATTTCTTTTTCACACTTTCGAAGCATGAGTATGACACTCTTTCTTTTGTTTTTGTGGTCATTTTAAGAGACCATATTGGTCAATTTACACACAAAAGAAACAGGAAATACAAATTGAGTGGTGAGTAAAGATGCTCGTCCCTGACCAGGCCACCAACTAATTTTGCCTCATGGCCACGAGAAAGGCGGGTTTGCACAGCAATTTATGAAATCATTCGAATAGTTACAAGTAGCTAGGTTAGACTTGACCTGCTATTCTTGTTTATTTTAACAGGTTGACATAAACAAGATAATATCAAATGCGAGTTAGCTATCCATCTTGTATAATAAAAAATTAAAAAAAAAAAAAAGTGATTGATTTGGTTAATTGACTTTTGCAAAGATCATTATTCGAAACTTAGATGCATGAGTTGTAGCGTGATTTGTGTAAATACCACTTCATCAAAATTGATCAACACCCAATAACCCGACCACATATTACACTCGGCATTCCATTAGTCATTTTTAACCTCATCTAAAATAGACTCAAACAACCCTATTATCACCTCGGTTGGTTAATCTACTATCCCTACATGCGAAATAAAATTTGGAAAATAATACAAGTCAATAACTATTCTAAATAGTGGATCGTGGTTGTCACGAAAAAATAAAGTCAAATTTATAAGATTCCTTAACTTTGTCTACTCGTATAAATTAAACCACTAGATATAACAATATTCAATACCATAAACATAATCTTCACTTTCTCATTAATGCAGTAAACTATCTCAATGAAAACCCAAACCATAATCTACCTATTCTTGACACCTTTTTCTTAAATTTAGTATCAGCAACAAAATTTTCAAATTATCTTCCTAGAGATTCTTCCTTAACTACTAAAAATGCTGCTTCAAATTTTCACATTTCTCCTGACAAAACCTTAACTTTGTGGCTTCTATACTTTTAGTGACACCATCAATGCTTATTATTTCGCAATTTGGTTCACCAACTCTAAGGAAAAAACCCTTGTTTGGACGGCTAATCGCGACAATCCTGTCAACAGTCGAGGCTCGATGCTCACCCTAAGGAAATATGGTGTGTTGGTGTTGATAGACTATGGTGGCTCAAATGTGTGAGATACTAATACTTACGCAACTGCAGTTGATAGAGCTGAGCTACTCGATTCCGGAAACCTTGTTCTTAAGGACCCTAATGGTAACATTTTTTGGCAACGCTTTGACTTCCCTACTATACTTTGCTCCCTAATCAACTTTTTGCTAAAAATAAAAAATTGATTTCGCGGGTCTCTTCCCTAGAGTTTTCTCCTGGATATTATATTTTCTTTTTTTTTTTTTTATGATGACAACGTGTTGAAATTGATGTATGACGGTCTTGAAGTTTCGAGTTTTTATTGGCCTTTTGACTAGAAATAAAAGCATCGAAACTTTTATTTCTAGTGATACGGAGAAGCCCAAAACAACGCTAGTCAAAACCCCAAAACAAAACTAAAAGGACATTAAAAACAGGGGTAAAATAGGAAATTTATGATAATAATAGGAATCCTATTGCATATTAGCTTCTTTAATTTTACGGTTATTTCATCAAATGCCTTTGAGTTATTTTTTTATTCACCATATACCCATGAAAATTTTCAAATTCACCAAATACTCATCACTTTCTTAAAAATGTCATCAAATACCCAAATGACTAACGGGCGTCAACTCCGTCAGTCATCAAGGCTAATTATGCCACATGGAATATTCTAATTAGTTCATTTTATTATTATTTTATAACAAAAAAATAAAAACAAAAAAAACCAAACCCCAACCACTCTCCCCATCGCACCACCACCCCTACGCCAGCCCAACCCCTTGCCCCCACCCCCACCGGCGACCAACGTCCTCTTCGGCCCCGGCGGCCACCCTCCCCCCTAACCCTATGCCGTCACCACCCACTCCTTCCCAAAACCACCTTCCCCCCCACCCTAAAACCCCTCCCTCCACTTGCAAAACAACTCTCTCCCCTATGGTCAGCGCCTAGACGACACCCAAACCCCACCCCCTGCACCGGTACGAAGGTAATTCTCCCCTCCCCCAACCATCTCCACCCTTTTACCCCCATAAACCACCATCCTAAAACCCCAAAATCAAAAATTCAAAACCCTAGAATTTTCAATTTTGGGGATTTAGGGTTTCAGGATGGTTGTTTAAGTGGAAGAGAGATAGACCAAAAGTCCAAGGGATGACATGCATGCGACGTCAATCGTGGGGGAGGGAGCAAGTCAATGTCCAGTGTCGGCGCCGAAGTAGAGGAAATCGGCAATGCTCGAGCCAAAGCAGTAAGGATTACGAGTTTTTGGAGCTCCGGTGATGGTCGGAACGTTAGATTGGGTCACCGGCAAGAGAAGAATTGGTGCCGGCGACGGAAGGGCGCTCGCCGGTAGCCGACGAGGGGGTGGCTGGTGGTGGTCGTAGAAAAGGGGGAGGCTGAGTGGTGGTTAGATTTTCTTACATAAAAACTTTGAAGCTAAGCGGGTTGATGATCCTCAAGCTCCAGCCGAGCTGTTTTTCGCCCAGGTGTTGGTTCCTTGGGATAAAGATATTGCGGTTTCCGCTGACATTTGTGAAAGCCTGGGGATCACCAGATCCTTTTCTGGTACGACTCTTTACTTGTGATTATATTTAGACTGTTGCCAAATTCTGTTGTGTGTATCTTTTTTAGTTCTTTGTTTTTGTTGATTGGAATGGAACTGATGACTATGACATTATACTTGGCCAACTTTGGTTGTGTTTGATCTCTTGCAGATGAGCCCGAGGAATGTAATGACTGCGAGATATGCTATTACGTCCGTCTCCCCAAAAATCGGGAATTCATGGGGATGATTACTGATTAATCCACGACATTCTGCAATGCAATTCAAGCAAACCATTAGGTTGCTCAAGAGGTTGATGCTGCTGTCAACTATCTTGTCTACCATATCAAAATCTGTATTGAAAAGTGAAAACCCCTACCTTGAGAGACTTTTGTTTATTGATGATTATATGCCTGAATTATGTATTAATATATCAGTTTAATATCAATTTAGATATTCCTCATTCTCAGTTGGAACCTATAAGCCCCAATGTTCCTTGATTTGTTGATTTATTTATTTATTATCAAACATCTCATTTCTAAGCTATTCTTTCTGAAATATTCCGCTTATGGATATTTATTCCCATCTTATGGTTTAGGGGGGGGGGGGGGGGGTTCGATTACCATTGGTGGGGGTTTGATTCATTGGTGGGGTTTTGGGGTGGTATTGGTCATTGGGGTTGTGGTGGTCGAGTGTTCGGGGCTGGGTTAGCTGGGTTTCCTGGTGAGGTCGGTGAGGTGAGGTGGTGGTCAGGTGAGGGATCTAATTTAATTGGAGCTAGTCCATTTATTTTAGAAACATGTGTTCATAACAAAGAGGATGCCCTATTTTCTCATGGTGAGAAACAAATTTTATTTCTCACATGGTATTTTCGTAAATAAACCAATAACTTTATTCAACTGTGGAGCCCACAATAATGAAAAAGTTGTTGATTTATTCACGAAAATGCCCCATGAGAAACAAATTTCGTTTCTCACCATGAGAAACAGGGAATTTCCCCATAACAACTTTTTACTTTTTATAAAGTAGCAACTCATTTGCATCATACGGAGTAGTATCCATGTTTGATCACATTGTCATTTGATCAACATTTGATCACATGGACTCGCCAATCCTTCCTTGTTTTCAAAAGAAAAAAATTGTATTGGGTTTACGTACTTTTCTTAGAGGGTTTTTACCTCTCATTTCATTATATTCATTGAAACATTTTTCAAAATGATATCGATGTTGGTGATTTCTCAAACATTTTTAAGTGAAGAAAACCAATAACATTTGACAAGTGGTGACATGATTTACTTAGTGAGGAAGGTGAAATTTGCTTGTCTAGCCGGACGAATACCAATTAATACCCACCTTAACGAGGAATTTTTTTTTTAACAACCTTCTTTGACCATATTTTGTGATTTATATCAATTTTTATAATTTTTATTTAATTGTAATTAAAAATATTAGTAGCTGAAATATTGCACCCGGCAAGCGTGAAATGACAAAACAGAGGAAGCTTTGAAATTGAGGGAGAAAAAATTTAATACTTTGAATTAATATGTTTGAATTGAGGGGGTTGTGTAATTAAATACGAAGTATAAGAATGTAATATCGTAAACCTGTCAATCATGACCCGCACATGATCCTAAGGCCCCGAAAACAGAGTTGACTCGATATCAAAATGACTTGACCCGAACAGACCCTAAGGACCCGAAACCCAAAAATGGAGTTGACCTAATAATCAAAATGCAATTGACCAAAACAGATCTCATATCGCAAATGTACTAAACTAAAGTAAACGTATACTTAAATTAAAAATGTGTGGAGACAAAGTGACTCAAATTGTTCAACCCCAATTGTAGCCAAGCTCATGTTGCATCAGAATTCAAAAGTGTGAAAAAAGTGACTCAAAAGTTGCATTCATCAATTGCCACATCACAATTCACATCCGTCCAAAAAAAGAAGAGATTTGCATGAAAAAAGTTGTACTATGATCTCCTGCACTACACACCCCTACCAACATCCAAGTTCCACCCCCTCTCTCTCTCTGCAACGTCCAAAGTATCATCACTAACCACTAACCAATCCAATGGCGCCACCTCACTAACCATAACAAACATGCCTTAACTCATCTCTTAACTCTAGTCAAATCATAAACCCCAACTCTTTAACCATGGGTTTAATTTCATTTTCTCTACTCTATTTATCTTCTCATCACCCATTTTGCACTTTCTTTCACTACACCATTATTACATTTGAGAATGAGTTATCGTGTACTTTAAGCTCAGTAAATGGCCACGTTTATGGCAAGATCAAGTCTCTCTGCCGTAACAACCTCCCTAGCCACTGCCGTTTCTTCAGTGCGCCACCGCCGGAGTTTCTCATCGTCTTCTTGCTATTAATGAAGGGTTTGTACTTATGCGACTAATGTAATTATTTCAACTTAATATTAGCTCAAGTTAATTTAATTGCCTATTATTCTGGTGAAATGGCTGTGGAAATATCTCATGAGTTTATTCTTTATAAGCTGAAGAAGCTTCCGAGAGGCATTTTATATAAGTGGATTCAAATATCATAAAAAAATTACATTAAATTATTCATAAATTAACAAATTACGTAAAACTACACATATATTATATTATACATTGTTAATATATATAAAATTTTGTGTACTAATACACATTAGATTTTAGATTACTCATAATTTTTATATAATCTTTTTCATATTAAATAATTCAATGTTAAATTAATTTATTTTTTTAAAAAATATTTTAACAAATTTTTTAAAAAAAGAAAAAAAAATTAAATGAGATTATTTGACCCAAAACTTTAACTTTAGATCTACTTCCGGTGTTGCTAAAGCAGAACTTCCAATGAAGGACATTAATATATTTTTAAAGTTTTTAGTGTTCACTACAAAAAAATATAAGTTTTTAGTGTCCACCTCCGGTGTTTTTAGTGTTCACTACTTTAGATCCATCTCCGGTGTTACTACAATGTTGATGATTCTGGTCTTTCTGAATATAATGACTTTTAGCTTTACGCTATTCAAGACCCAAATTTGGCTCATGTTGTGCTTGTGTATGTGGTTGGAACACAAAGAGCAACGATCAACATCTGGAATTTCTCAATTTTTACGGTCTGAAATGAAAATCCGATGGCAGATTCGATAATATGCGTCTTTCAAAGGAGCGTTTTCACTGGGTTTATCTGTCGGTAGTAAAAAAAATAATTTTGATCTTGATCGAGTAAAAAAAAAATTTTTTTTTTATTGCTGTAATTAGTAGTACACCCTTTTGTCTTTGATGAAACTATTATAAGTTGGGTCTTTGTTAATTTTAAAGCTTAATGATGGGTTTAATTTGTTTTGCCAAAATGTTGTACAAGTTTTTGTTACTTGTAATTCTTTTGGTAGAATGAGAAGGACAAAGAGTATAATAAACCCGGTCCACATTAATATTATTGTGGACCGAGTAAAATCACGTGAGGCATTTTTTTTTTTTTTGGAAGCTCTCCCTCTTTTTTTTTTTTTTTTTTTTCCTTCTCTCTCCTCCTGAAAAATTCAACTATTCCTTTCTCGCTACCATTGATTCAACATTGGGATCTTGATAAAGTTCTTAAAAGAATAAAATTGGAACGTGATTCAAATTGTTATGGAAATGGCATTTTGGATTGTACTTATCCTGTTTCTAAGAATTTTGGACACGTTAATATGAGTCAGAAGATTGGAGTTGAAATCATTCAATCATTCAATGACTCTATCAAGCGTCCTTCAAAGGGAAAGATTTACATCAAGTTTGAATTATCTGACAATAGTCTCACCGATGAAGATATATGGCTCAAGTAAAAAGATGTAAGTGCCTTATGTTTATGAACTGAAAATCATTATATTTTTTTTATTATATTAATATTAACATGATTCTTGTGATATAATCATGTTTTTTTATTTCCTTCAAAGTTTATCTAGTTTCACCAAATAAACGACCACCAATGTCTTCATTGATTCCTGCCTTTGCTGGTGATGTATGAGATTGATTGTGTTAATATCAAAGTTTTCTGTATTGTCCAGCATATTTCGATTTAAATCAATTTCAATTGAATGTGTATAGAAGAATTCGCCATGATTTTTGCAGAAATTGGTTGATTAAATTATGGAGAAATTATAAACCCTAGAATTGATTTAAAGGAGACAGAAAAAAAAAATCGAGCTCTAGTTGTAAATGGCATCAATGCTGAAGTTGCAGGAAAAGATTTCAACGTGTTTTTCGTTCTTTTGTTTAATTTGGGGTTTAAGGGTTAGTGGGTTGGGCTGGAAAATTTGAGCGCCTTTTGCTTGGTTGTTTTGTCACGTGATACTTCGGGTCCAATTGGTATTCTATGCACCATGGTGCACAGTAAACTACATGCTCCAGCCCACACGCGGCCCAATAAACACAGCCCAAACAAAAAACACGCCCAACCCACTTTATTTTTCAGTTTTTTCAGCTGATTGAATGGAGTTCCGTTTTTCAGTTTTTTTTTTTAAAATAACCGCCACTTTATTTTTTTAATCATTTTAAATCATTCTCTCTCTTCTCATAAATTATAAAGCTTCATCTAATAAATTCATTTGCAATTCTCTCTCCTCATTTCATTTTTCTCACTCAACTCTAAATTTCTCTCTCTAAAAACTACTGCAATTCCATGGCGAACGAAGAAGATTCACCGAAAACACCTTCAAAAAGGTGAACATATCTCCAATAACTTTGATTTTTACTCGATTTTGATCAATTTGTTAAGTTTTTATTGTTTAATTTTTTGAAATGTTAAATAATAGATATAATTTTGTTTTTTTTTTTTTGTAGAAAATCGCAACAAAGTTCGTCTGATGATGAAGACGATAATATGTAAGTAATATTTTGTTCTAATTACTAACAAAACGAGCAATTTAAACCCTAATTTTTGAAATTGAAAAATAATTTGGTACAAAATTTTGTTGAACAGGACATTAATTAAGATGTTCAAAACGAAAACACCAAAAACGAAGAAATTGGAAGATATAAAAGCAAGTCCAATTGTTGATCACAAAATTTTGCAAGAATTAAACAAAGTAATTTTAGAAAGTCCATCAAACAGGTATATTTTGAACTTTTAATTCATATGATTCCTGTTCAATGTGAATATATGTTATTTTTTTGAAGAAGAATTATAAATACTCAACTGAAAAACCCAGAATTTTGCATTTATGTTTGTATATATGCATGCATGTTTATCAATTTAAATTATGTATTGATATATTTTTGAACAACCCACAAAAATCTTTTGAACAACAATAAATAGCCACTGAACATATTTCATTTCACTTTGTAATGGAATTATAGATAATAATTAATTATTAAGTTTTCAGATGAATACCCTTTAAAAAATTTTGAACAATAAAAAACAAACATTGAACAACCCAGAATTTTGCATTTATGTTTGTATATATGCATGCATGTTTATCAATTTTAATTATGTATTGATATATTTTTGAACAACCCAGAAAAATCTTTTGAACAACAATGAATAGCCACTGAACATATTTCATTTAACTTTGTAATGGAATTATAGATAATAATTAATTTTACTTTATTAACAGTCCAAATGCTGGAGAACCCACTGAACAGCATCCTGAAGCATCTGAACAACATCCTAAAGCATCTGAACTACCATACCAACCCACTGAACACCAAGAACCAAAAAAATCTTCTGATTTACCTCCACAAATGACTGAAATCCCATCAGAAAATCAACTAGAAACTTCTGTACCCTCATCAACAATTTCTGAACTACAAAAAGGAACTTCTGAACTCCAACCTGAAATTTCTGAAAAACCTCAACCAAATTCTGAAAATCCTGTTCAACCTCAAACAGGTGCTGTGGTCCCAAATGAAGAACAAGGAAATCCTGTTCAACCTCAAACAAGTGCTGTGGTCCCAAATGAAGAACAAGGAAATCCTGTTCAACCTCAAACAAGTTCTATGGTCCCAACTGAAGAACCAGGAATTCCTGAAGAACCTACAGGACATATTGAACAACCTATAGGAAATCCTGAACCAGAAGAAAGCAATGGTGACAATAATGGTCAGCCCAATAGTGACCAACCTACAGGAAATTCTGAACCAGATGGAAGCAATGGTGACAATAATAGTCAGCCAAAGCCTAGGTAAATTATTAATATGTTTTTGATCATTTTATTATATTGTAATGTTCATTTAAATACATAAATGTAAATATTTTTTTAACTTATATAAATAATTTAAATAGGAGAAGGAAGCACGTAGCTACAAAAAAAGGAAGAACACAACACCTACAACACCTACAACAACAAGAGTGTTGCGCAGCCAAAGTACCCTAGAAGGGCCAAAAAGTCCTGTTGAAGCAGAGGTTATTCCAGAATCAGAGTTTAATAGAGTTCAAAACATTAGAAAGGGGGTTCAAAAAACACAGAAGGGGGTTCAGATCAGAGAAAAAACTGGTGGAAAGGAAGGAGGACAACCTTCAGGAAAGGTTGTTAAAAAGGGAGTTCAGAAGAAGGGAAAAGAAGTTCAGAAAAAGGCTGAAGAAGTTCAAAAAAAGGACAAAGGAAAACAAGTTGAGAAGATTGAGAAAAAGAGAAAGAGAAAAGTTGATGAAGATGAGCTGATTGATGATAATGTAGTGAACTTGAGTGATGATGAGGAGGTTGAAGATGATAAGCTAACTGTTAGAGTGGGTCATGTTAAGTTTATGAAGTTTGTAAGTAACTTAACCCCACTACAAAAACAAGCAGTTGAGGATATGGGATTTGGGGCATTTCTTTCTGTGAATTTGCCTCAAAATGATGCAGTATTTTGTGCTTGGCTGTTAAAACATTTTGAAGAAAACAGCAGCACTCTTTACTTTCCACTTAACAAAACAGTGGAGATCACTGAACAAGATGTTCAGATTGTATATGGAGTACCTAGAGGTAACAAAGTTGTTACAGAAAAAGAGCCAAAGAAGACAGAAGAAGAAGATGAAGATTTGGAGTTAGTGACACCATTGATGAGGTGGAGGGAAATGTGGGGGTGCAAAACTGGAAGCCCTAGAACACAGTGGATATTTGAGAAGTATGAAAGTGAGGAAGAAAAGAAGAACAAGAGGGATCAGCAAGCTTTGCACAGGAGGAAATATGTCGCGGCAGACATAGAGTCGAAAGAGAAGAACACAGGGGAAGCAACTGAAATGTTCAAAATAGATTTCCTTGTGCTTGCTGTGAACTCAATGATGAAAACAAGCCAAAACCTTCACTGCCACTACAAATTCCTACACTCAATTCAAGATTGTGATGAAATAAAGGAATTGAATTGGTGCAAATATGTTCTACAAAGTCTGATTTCCACAGTGCCTGAGTGGAAACAAAACACCAAGGGTTTTTTCAAGGGACCACTGCCTTTCCTGTTGGTATGCTTCTGACTTTTGTTATTTAAAATTTTTTGTTCATATTGTATTGCATAATGTTCAAAAGTTATACCTATTAGTTCAAAATTAAAAAACGCATATGATCAAAATGTGTTTGCCTTATTAAAGAATTTAAATTATAACTTTTATTCTTATGTTCAAAAGTTTTTGTATGACTGTTCAAAATTTAATTTCTTATTTTCCTGTGTTTGTTTAAAGGTTTTTTCTTATGAGTGTTCAAAATTTTAATGCAATATATTAATATGTTAAAAATTCAAGGTTTTTAATTATGTTTGTTCAAGATGTTATTGCATATCTTGGTTTCATTTTTTTAAAAATTCGTAATGGAAATAATGTTTTGGTATGCTTTTGTCATGGCACAGTTGTTGTATTGTGATCGAGTGCAAAAAAGAGGTATTGAGCAACCAAGGACATACCCAATAATTTCAACTTGGAATAGAGATATGATTCAAGAGAGAATGAAATTAGAGGGAAAGTCTACATTTAGATTGGGAAGTGTGCTAGAAAGAATACAAATACCTGGACAGCAACAACCAAAAGTTCAACAACAAGAAAGTGCTGAATCATATGAGAATTTGCCAACCAAGGTTCATTTTATTTTCAGTTCAAAATTCTTTTCCAGTAGTTCTGATTGTTATGAAACATGTTCAAATGCTTTCGTCAACTTATAATGAATTATAAAATCAGTCATAACATCATTAAAGAATACTTTAAATTAAGTCCATTTACTTTTCTGTTCAAATTTTATTTATAATTGTTCAGATTGTTATGATAAATGTTCAAATGATTTAGTATAAAGTTCAAATAATAAAGGACACTTTAATACTTGATAATCAGATCAGTTACATATTCATTCTTTATATTTCTGATGTTCATCAACTTATAATGCATGTTCAAAACACTGTAAACTTAAGTGAATGATTTTATATTGAAAACAGGAGGAATTTATGGATGATTTGATGGAGATTGTCAAGACTTTGGGAACTTGTGTTTCAAAAATGTCTGAGAAGCTGAAGCTAGGGAAAAATCTGTTCCCTAACAACATGATAATCAAAAGTGTTGAAGGTCTTATTGGGAAAAGAATGAGTGATGCTTCCAATTTGAGTGAAGATGAGGCTTTCTTTGGAACTGAGGCTTTCTTGAAGGCTATTGATCAGATTGAAAGAGAGTATTTGGAGAAGAAGGAAGCTGAGAAAAAAGAAACAGAAAGAAGAGAAGCTGAGAAAAAAACAGAAAAGGAGAAAAGAAGAGAAAGAGCAAAAGAGAAGATGGGGGAGGATTATAACATGGAAAGTGCTTTTAATTTGGAACTTCAAACTCCTCCAACACCAACTGCTCCTTTTTCTATGGAAAGTGCAGATCAAGGGGAAGAGAGTACTGTTGTTGGGAAAAGTACTCTTGACCTAACACTTACCATAGGCAGAGGAGAGAAAGGTCATGAGAAAAAAGTGCCTGATATTGGTGGAAAGGGAAAGGCAAAGGAGGTGCCTTTTGAAATGGCAGCAGCTGATGCACCTGGAAAGTCAACAGATGTGCCTTTTGAAGACATATTTGATGATCCCACTGACTTTACCAATATATTTGAAACCAATGATGCAACACTTGATGATATTTTGAGGAACCCACTTTCAAAGGACTTTCACTATCAAGGGTAATGTAATTCTATCTGAACATCTAAGTGTAATTTTTTGGGCAGTAGGGTAGTAAAGAAAAAGAAAAACATATGTAAATATTTTGGAAGTAATGTAACGAATCTGTAATTTTTTGGACAACTAGGATAGAAGCTGAAAAAGTCAGCATAAATATTTTGGATGAAATCAGAACAAGTACAAATACATATGTATTTATGAATTATTGAATGATATATTTACTATATTATTTTTCTGTGTTCAAATAATTGTATGAGATGCTCATATGTCTTTGTTGTATGTTCAAATCTACAGATCTAAAGAAGAAGCAGGAAAAGAAAAACAAGTTTCTGAAAAATCAAAGGGGTAACTGTATAAGAGCATATATATTCAATAGAAGTTCATTAGCAATTCACATACAGTTCATTTTTATAAACGTATAGTTCAAAAAAACTAACAATACTTTTATATTGTTACAATAGACCAAAAACAAAACAGGTTGTGGATGCAAACAAAAGACCACGAAGAGAAGTTACAAAATTGCCAGCTTGCCTAAAATCCCCATTCATGATTAAATATGTGGATTTGTTCAAAAATGTTAGTGCAATGCAAGCAACTTTATCTGATTATGCATTCAGTGAAGGTCCTAAAGAGTAAGTTTTCTAAAATAATTTCGTTGTTCAAAAATTAATTTACTTTGTTCAAATATTTATTTATATAATTCAAATAATAAATTGAAGCTTAACTTAATTTGTTTTTTTTTTCTTGTATTGGCAGTGAAGTACTGTACCATGATGGAGAAATTAGTGTCAATAGGGAAGAAATGAGGACACTTGGAACAGATGAAGAGGTGGACACTGCAGTTATCGATGCTTGGGCTCATATTCTGAACACCAAAGACAAAAAACATAGCATTTACTTCTCCACAATGCCATACGTAAGAAAAAATATATTCAATATTCTTAAATGAACCTTATTTAATATTTTGCTACAAACTGTTCAGTATATTTTGACAAGTGTTCATTATATTTATAATAACTGTTCATTATTTTAATGGTTAATTGCAGTTGATTGTCTGCACAAACAAGGGTGAAAGTGTGAACACCACAAAAGAAGTAAGACATGAGAAGTTTGTTGAGAGACTGAATTATGAATTGGCAAACAGTGGTATCTCCAACACAAAAAAATATAGGGAATTCTTCTTTCCCGTGGCTGCATTTGGTCACTTCTACTTGCTATGTATCAACATGTACAATAGCACAGTGGATTTGATTGATAACAGGAAGCTTCCAATGAATATCAAAGCATCTACCAAATATGAAGATAATCCTCAAAAAATGGTAAAGTACTAAATTATTTTTTGTTCAATTTCTTCTTAGACTGTGTTCAGTATATTCAGTTGAGATGTTCAAAAAGTATATTTTTATATTTTACAGCTAGAAGCTTTTGCATATTTTATGCGAACAAAGGATTATACAGGAAGCGATGTTGCTAAAGTCTTAAGTTTCAAGACTGATTTAATCAAGATGAAATGGAGAAGCAATTTGGATTCTAAAAATTGTGGTGTTTACTTGATGAATCATATGGGAACATACACAACAGAGCCTTTGGTAGAATGGAATTGTGATTTGAAAGCAAATAATGTGAGTATCAAAAATACTGTTCAAATGTTTTCTTGTTATGTTCAACGAATTTCATATATTGTTCAAAACTATATAATTTCGGGTTTAATGTTCAGGTTGATCAAATAAGGAAGCTTAGAGTTCAATATTGTTCAGAAATAATATTAAGCCCCACCAACAAAGAAGGATACAGAGTGAAAATGGCAGCAAGAAGAAGAATGGAGGAGAATTAAAATTTAGATTTATTGACATTTCAAAAGACAGTGATTTTATGTAATTTGTTTGAATTTGATGTTTGATGAAGACAAATGTTGTTTGAATTTTTAATTTGGATTGAAATTGACATAAATATGTAAAATTTGTAGTAAATGTTGACATTAACATTGTGTTCAAAAATTAATTCTTAGTAGTTCATTTTATAAAACATGTTTGTCAATATAAAATTTGATTAAAAAATAATAACAAAAACTTTATCATGCAAAAATTTTCAAATATATTGAAAATATATAAGAATTTGAATATTATTACATATATTGAAAAATTATGAATTACTTGTCTTGTCAAAAATTGATAACATTGCATCATAACTTGAAACATTCGAAGATCCAGAAGCATGAGACCCTTCATTCCTTGCATTGCGACCGGCATCAAAATACTAAAAACACAAAAATTAAAAGAACAATAATAAAAAAAAAAAAAATTTATACAAAAAAACAATAATACAGAATAAAAATGTTCACACTTACTTGAGCCCATTTACTAGTTTCATATCGAAAACTTTTGTTATGATTCACTTCAGATACCTTCCTTTTTTTAGCCTGAGAACCACTTGAAACCTAAAAAGAAATATATAGTTCAGATTATAATGCCTTAAGTTCAAATTAAATGAAAGAAAGTTCAGAACAAAAAAGTTACATTTCTTGCAGAAGACTGAGAACCAGTTGCAGGAAAATTAGTTGAAACATGATGACCATGAACCTAAAGAAAAATAAGGTTAGTTCAGAACTTAAAGTTAATAGTTCAAAAAAAACATTTGTCAGTTCAAAATATAGTTCAGAATCTAAAAACAAAAGTTCAAAAATAATCTCGAAAAGTTCAACAAAAAAAATTACATTTGATAAAGGTGGCTTAGTTGTTGGAAAAGAATTTGAAGCTTTAGATGAGGATGGCTGAGTAGAATTAGTTGAAGCTTGATGACCAAAAACCTACAGGAAATTAAAAATAGTTCAGAATCTGAAAACAAAAGTTCAAAAATAATGTGAAAAAGTTCAGCAAAAAATATTACATTTGATAAAGGTGGCTTAGTTGTTGGGAAAGAATTTGAAGCTTTTGATGAGGATGGCTGAGAAGAATTAGTTGAACCTTGTTGACCAAAAACCTACAAGAAATTAAAAATAGTTCAGAAACTGAAAACAAAAGTTCAAAAATAATGTCAAAAAGTTCAGAAAAAAAACATTACATTTGTTAAAGGTGGCTTAGTTGTTGGGAAAGAATTTGAAGCTTTTGATGAGGATGGCTGAAAAGAATTAGTTGAACCTTGTTGACCAAAAACCTACAAAAAATTCAAGTTAATTTTGAATAATAAAACAAAAATTCAAGAAAAAATTAAAAAAATTCAACAAAAAAAATTACATTTGAAAAAGATGGATGAGTAGCTCTTGAAATATTTCCAGAGGAAGGCTGAACATTAGTTGTATTTGAAGCTTTTGATGAGGATGGCTGAGAAGAATTAGGTCTTGCAAAATTGTTGGATGATTCACCTTCAAACAATGCCTTAAGTTCAAATTAAATGAAAGAAAGTTCAGAACAAAAAAGTTACATTTCTTGCAGAAGACTGAGAACCAGTTGCAGGAAAATTAGTTGAAACATGATGACCATGAACCTAAAGAAAAATAAGGTTAGTTCAGAACTTAAAGTTAATAGTTCAAAAAAAACATTTGTCAGTTCAAAATATAGTTCAGAATCTAAAAACAAAAGTTCAAAAATAATCTCGAAAAGTTCAACAAAAAAAATTACATTTGATAAAGGTGGCTTAGTTGTTGGAAAAGAATTTGAAGCTTTAGATGAGGATGGCTGAGTAGAATTAGTTGAAGCTTGATGACCAAAAACCTACAGGAAATTAAAAATAGTTCAGAATCTGAAAACAAAAGTTCAAAAATAATGTGAAAAAGTTCAGCAAAAAATATTACATTTGATAAAGGTGGCTTAGTTGTTGGGAAAGAATTTGAAGCTTTTGATGAGGATGGCTGAGAAGAATTAGTTGAACCTTGTTGACCAAAAACCTACAAGAAATTAAAAATAATTCAGAAACTGAAAAGAAAAGTTCAAAAATAATGTCAAAAAGTTCAGAAAAAAAACATTACATTTGATAAAGGTGGCTTAGTTGTTGGGAAAGAATTTGAAGCTTTTGATGAGGATGGCTGAAAAGAATTAGTTGAACCTTGTTGACCAAAAACCTACAAAAAATTCAAGTTAATTTTGAATAATAAAACAAAAATTCAAGAAAAAATTAAAAAAATTCAACAAAAAAAATTACATTTGAAAAAGATGGATGAGTAGCTCTTGAAATATTTCCAGAGGAAGGCTGAACATTAGTTGTATTTGAAGCTTTTGATGAGGAAGGCTGAGAAGAATTAGGTCTTGCAAAATTGTTGGATGATTCACCTTCAAACAACTACAAAATTAAAAGGTTCAAAATATAACATAGAAAGTTCAAAACAACGACAGTTTAAGTTCAAAACAGAATAAAAATTACATTAGCTGAAGATTGCTGAGTAGATTTAGTTGAAGGATTACTATTTTTGAATCCTTTTCCATTTGAAGCTTGAGAACCAGTTTTGAACCCATCACCAAAAACCTAAAAGAAAGAAAAATGAAATTAAACATATATAATACAAAACAGTTCAAAAAAGACAATTAAAATATTTTTTAAAAAAATACTTACATTTGTTAATGAAGAATGAGAAGCATTGTTAGTAGCTTTACTATTTCTACTCTGAACATTCTTTTTCTTAGAAAGTACAGAGAGATTTGGTCCTTGTGTTGTTGGATGTGAATAAACCAAAGGATCTCCATCATCATCTAAAACCTACAAAATTTTAAAAAATTATAAGCTGTTCAATAAGAAATTACAAAGAACAGAGGTTCAAAATTACCTCAACAATTAATTTTTGGACAGTAGCTCTGGCTTCGTCTTTGTATTTATCTACTTTATTTTTCCAACCCTTAGCTTTATTACATGCTTTCTCAACAGTACTCTTTGGCCTGTAGTTCCTCTCACCCTTCTTCCTAGCTATTTTTGGATTGTTTATGAACCCTTCTTCATCACCATCTTCTTTAGCTTCTTCACCAACTTCAACCTCATCAATATGAATTGGACCCATAACACTTTCCACCTTTTCACGTAGCATTTGAAAAGTATACTCAACTTCGTTTCTTGCTAAAAGATCATCATGACATGATGTCACTAACTGAACATACTTCCTAACCATTTGAACTCTCCAAACAGCAGAAGGGACAACTTTAACATCTTCACATGGCTCTTCATCAGAAACATGACTACACATAGCCTTCTTAGTCCACCTCTTCACTATATACTGTTCTGGTATTTTTTGAACACAGTGAATATTATATATACGAAGAGAGTGTCCACATAACAACCCCATCTCACTCCAATACTTACAAGTGCAATTGATGTTAAAGGTGAATTTCTCATAAGTAACTTCATGCCTTATAATGTCCTTATTTGGCCTCCAAACATAATAACAAATAGTCTCATCATCTTCATGCTTTCGCTCTTAACAACATGAAATACCTTTTGCAAATTGATCCTCAAATACCACATACACAGAAATAGTATAAATCTCCCTAGCGTGTTTGAGCAAACTAACATTAGCTACTGCAAGATGACGGTTATCCCTCAGAAAACGGAAATCTTGCTTACTTTCTTTACTCCTCCATTCTGATATAACATCAAGAAAAGTACTATAAAAGTCACTCAAACCATCTGTTTTATTCAATCTATTAGAAACAGAATGATTTGTTGTTTCACTCCTTTGGGATGACAATACTCCACCCGAAAAATAATCCTTTGAATAAGCAGGGCACCATTTCTCTTTGATATCATACAAGTGATTTAACCAATCATTTTCTGAACACTTGTATTTTGTCATCATTCTATTAAAAACAAAAAACAAGATACCAATAAACAAAATAATAATATACAAGTTCAAAAAAAAAACAGCAAAGTTCAAAATATATTACATACAGTTCATATATACTTGTTAAACAAAAATAGTAAACAGATTGAAATTAAATAATTATTAATTCATATATAAACAAAGGTTCAAATCCTAAAAAAATAAATTCAAATAATTAACAGTAATGTTCAAAACGAAATAACTCATGTTAAATTCAATAAAATTAAGTCCACAAATACGTAAATATCTGAGTTCAAATTAAGACATAAGAAGTTCAAAATATAAAATAAATAGTTCAAAGAAAATTAAAGAAAGCTTACCTTGGCCAGTAATGTTCAAATTCAGCAGGACTTTCACAGTACTTGAGCAAATAATCAAATACTTCTGGAAACCCTTTCAATATTCCGAGCCCTCCTATATTGGTCTTTGAATTCTCACCGAGGTGCCAAGTGCACAAACGGTGCCGAGTACTTGAAAAAATTTCTCGTATTGCTGCAGCAATTGAAGGGGCTTGATCAGTCATTAAGGTTATGGGGTGTCGACATTCTCCCATAGATCTCATAAAGATCTCATAAAAGCCTCAAACAACCATACAAAACTGCTGGTCTTTTCATCAAGAACAAAACCCATTCCAAACATCACATTATTACAATGATGATTCATACCAACAAAAGGGGCACAAATCATGCCATATTTGTTGGTTCTATAGGTAGTATCGAAAACCATCAAATCACCAAAAGCTTCATAATCCCTTCGCATTCTTCCATCCCTCCAAAATACACTACAAAGCGCATGATTTCCATCAACCTCAAACTCATAATAAAAGTCACTCTCTTTGGCTTGTCTTGCAGCAAATGACTTGATCAAAGCATTACAATCACCACCTTCTAATCTGCCAGCTTTTTCAGTAGCTAAAGCATTGTAAACATCAGTAACAGTGTAGCATAGATTAGGAGATCCACCAACTTCTTTCCTCAAAGCACGAAGAGAATCCGTAACCCTAACACCACTAGCCTTCATAGTACTTATGAACTTCAAATGCTCACCTTGCATTTTCCTTTGAGACCTAAGGAGATGTCTTTTCTCAACAGGTATCATAGCATGATTGTGATCCATATTGTGTTTAACAGCAGTCCAAACACCTTTCTCATCAATAACAAAATCAATATAGGCTTCACAACAAGTACGATAATCCAACTTAGAATACTTCTTAGGCACCTTAGAAGAAGTATCCTTCAAACCAGCATTTGAACACACATAATTTCTGCCTCTCCAAACACTAGAATTACCAACATATCGAACTTTCCCTTTCCTAATACTAAATCCATGCTGAAATGCATAATCATTGTACATTTCATATGCCTCCGCATCACTTTTGACTTGTTTCCACTGCAATTCAGACTTTTCACTTTCCTTATAAACAACTTCATACTTATAAACTGCAATAAACAAACAAAATGCATAACCAACATTATTATAGTTCAAATATAAAAGAACATAGTTCAAATAACAGAATTAGATTGTTCAAATAAAAGAATAGCATGTTCATAATTACTTGTACAATTCTATATTAAAAAATATAGAGAATCAAAGGTTCAATAAAATGAAATAAAGGTTCAAAAATAACATGACAGTGTTCATAAGATAGTTAAATTACGAAAAAAACGACTAATACAAATTATAAACAAATAATATTCATAAAATTCATCAAAATATGATAAAATTAATCACAAATTAATAAATTCCAGAAGATAATTTAATTAGTCGATCAATTATGCAATGTACAAAAGCACATTAAAATTCATAAATCAGCAATCAAATTCAAAACACTTTGAACAACACATACGTATATCTAACAAATTCTGGACATAAATTGTTCAGCAAGAAATTAAAAGAGGCGAAAGTTCAAAATCAAGAATTAATGAATAAATTAATCAACAAATGATCAAAATCATCACAAATTACTAAAATACTATTGCAGAATCATATTAATCACAATCTAATAAAAAATTACAGAAGATTAAAAATAATCTCATCTCCATTATAAGTAATAATTAAAAACCTAATTATACAATGAATTGTTCAAAAATCAAATTGAAAAAACCTAATTAACAAAAATAATCGAATTCAGAAATCTTACCTCCACTCTCAAGAATTTCAAGAACGAAAATCAAATCCATGGCAAAAACAAGATTGAAGAACAGAGCAATCAACAATGGTGAGAAAAGCACTGAATAAATCGAATCGAGAAAGTAATATGAGAGAAAAAATTGATGAGAGAAAACTAGAGGAGAGAGAAAATCAACGAAAGAATATTTTCGAATGATATTTGAAAAGGAAAAATGGAGAAATAAGGAAGGAATTGAAAAGAACGCTCGAAAGACGTTGCAAAATAAGGAAAGAACAGCTAGGTAAGCAGAAGCTACGTGGCAGAAGCTAATTGGTGGTGCACGTAGTTCTGTGTGCACAAGGGTGCATATTATAATTTGCGCTTCGGGTCCACAATAAGTTTATTGTGGACCGGGTCCACTCAAGATGGATTATATGAAAAGGAACTTTATTTGCAATTTATCCATTATTTAATTGGAACTTTGATTATAGTTGATTATATTGTACGTATGCATTTGAAGTATTTTCACAATTTCAGTATACTCCAATAATCTGTTTTTAGATGATAAATTGATGGTTAAATGGGTCGATCATGGCTACTAGAGTCCTGCTAGCTTGCTAAATGTCGAAATTGATTATTGTTTTCAATATAAGACGTAAGAGGAAAGAAAGTGTTTAATTTGTTTAACTACAAAAATCAAGCATAATTGGTTAAGACTCATATAAGTTTAGTTATGAATACTTAATCAACTAAAAAATCGCTTATGGATAAATCATAAATGGATGACTATAATTATTTTGATTGAGCTACTGATTTCATTTCATTTTCTTTTGTTAGAATTGCCGCTTGTTATCAAACAATTTGTAAATGAATAATGGTTGATCCCCTCCGCAATTATTAGTTTATTACACTGTCTTATGGAAATTATAAGAATCGAAGAAATAGTCGAGCTTGTGTTTAGTTTCGGTCACAACACAAATTACATGAACATACAACATTTACTTATTGCTTGTCTTACTCATGTTGCAATTACTTATTGCTTTCTTTTATCAAGTTATTAGAGACAATTTTTCAACCCTTAGCTTATATAGGTTGTATTTCTCAAGCAATGACACGGAAGCTGATGGACAGCGAAAGCCATGGTATTTCAAGCAAGATGATGATGCCCTTTACTTAAAGATGGATTCGCCTAGAGTGAGAAAAAAAGACCCCAAGATTAGTGTGGAGGGCAGCACTCTGACAATGAAGGGAGTGAGGAAATTGGACCCTCACTTTAGAGATGAGGAGAAATGTCCGAATACCTACGTTGTTGTGAATCTTAGGTCTTTGACTGTAGTGTTTCTCTTGTGGTTGTGAATATGGGTTCTAGATATGCGTTGTTGCTCGACAAAGTTGTGTGTGCTTGTGAATTTGGAGTAGTTCGAAACTTAAGATATACAAAGTGCTCTGAATTTTCCATTGCATACTAATGGTTTTATTTGGATATTTTGTTACAAAAATATCGCATATGAAACTCAAGATATACAAAGTACTCATCTAGCTATATTATACATGTCTAAAAAATGAACTTGAATTGTCAGTAGTATACATATTCTTGATAAATAGGACTTTTTTTTTTTTAATGGAAGATAAATATTACGTAAGAACTTGTTTCCTAGATGGTTTTAAAACTTTGTATAAAATATACAAGAAACATTTCCATACATGTATAAATTGAAAACGGATTTCGAGCTTACACTAAATATCGACTGAAACTTTAATTAGATATAATTGCTAGCTAGTTATTTATCGTATCACAAATAGTACATCGTTGGCTTAGGTGGTTCCATGATCTCTACTGTGCCTTCAAGCATTTTAGCCACCTTTCCCATAGACGGTCTCGCCTCGGGTTTCTCTTGAACACACCATAAAGCCGTTTTCACCATTCGATCGATCAATTGAAAGTGCACCTTATCATCGTAAGAGTGTTTTATTTGACGGTCCAATATTTCCTCCATATTTCCTTCTTCGATTGCCATTTCGAATGCCCACTTGGGAAAATACCATTCATGACTATAGATATTATCGACGGAAGGCCCTTGAATCATGTTTCTTTTCCCGGTTACAATTTCTAGTAATACCATTCCGAAACTGTAAACATCAACCTTTGAGGTGACACTCGTACCAAGACGGTTATACCATTCAGGCGCTAAGTAGCCTCGTGTGCCACGGACTCTTGACATAGTCACTAGTTCCTCCTTCTTCTTAAGCTTTGATAGGCCAAAATCAGCAACCTTTGGGCAAAAATCATCCCCTAAGAGTATGTTCTCAGGCTTGATGTCGCAATGTAACACCCACTCCAAACACTCTTCATGTAAGTATGCAATAGCCCTTGCCACCCCAATGGCAATCCTATACCTGATATTCCAATCGAGCATGAGCCTTTGCTCAAGGCTCGACGTCGAATCAATCTCATGGTCGTTATTCCCATCATTCCTCCCATTATGGTTCGATCTAAAGAGAAATTTAGCCAGTGACCCATTTGGGACATGTTCAAAGACCAAAATCCTTCGGCCCTTTTCGTTACAAAAGCCCCATAAACGAACCAAATTGAGATGGTGCATACGTGCTATGATAGTCACCTCGGCCCAAAACTCCGAATCGCCACCCTTGACATTTTTCAAGCACTTAACAGCCACCGGACGACCATCTTGCAACTTCCCTATGTAAACATCACTAAAGCCACCCTTTCCTATAACATTTTCCTCGAAGAAATCTTTTGTTGCTGATTTAATCTCAGCATAAGTAAACCTTTTGGGCCCAGTTGTTGGAAGTAGCCCAAGCCTAAGTGTTTGGGCCATATCTCTATACTTCACATACCTCTTCAAAAAGGCCCAAAATAAGAGCACTCCACTAGCAATCTCAGAAGTGAAAATGATACTTACCATTATGATATTCAAAGTTGTGTTGTTGGACTCTCTAGACGGGTTCGGTAAACTAATACGGGTCGGGCATGTGGTGTTGAGTAACTCCGACATACCCGTGAAATTACTTTTATCGGGTTCGGAGTTGGACACCCTAAGCATTTCCGTATCGGGGAACTAATAGCCATTCAATAACTTGTCAAGTTGGAGTACGCAATAGCCCGACCCATCATACTTAAACCCAAACCCGAGGCATTTGTGATTATCTAAACACATGGAAGAAAAATTAGTAAAGCTAAATGTCATTAAATTTGTTTGATTCGACCCACCCGAATAGTGAACATAATCAAGACGCAAAAATTTGCTTCTCTCAAGATCAAGGTTGGGAGTCTTGATCACACACGAGTCTGAAGTAGGGCTTCTCATATACCCGGGTGGGCATACACATTCGTAACCCGATAAAGTTGACCCATCACCATAACAAATATAACCCGGTCCACATAAACCGTGTACTTGACAAATCTCTAGCAATGCCTCCCAAACAGGGATCCATATCCCCTTTTTCGGGCTAAAAGTAAGGATCCGAAGGTTCCCATCATTTCCTAATGTGAGCATCCGAATTCGATTCTTCCCAAAATCCGCCGAGTAAATCGGGTTTCCATCTGTTACAACCCGCCCATCAAACCCAAAACTCAAAAGCCGATTTGTAAGAGACCAATAACTATCCGACCCATTAAAAACCAAGTTTTTCAACCCGGTAAGACTAAACTTCCCATTTTTAGATTTTAAAACAATACTTGTATTTAGCGTTTGATTAGGAAGAAAAGTATCAGTTGGGTAATCAAAACTCTGCCAAGAACCAAACACCAAATTCCCATCATCCCTGAGAAACAATCCGGTGGAGTTCGAGTTCACCGAAGTTGGGGTTGACCAGATTGTGGGCCTAGAAGAGCCGTTGGTTAGCCGAAGCTGACCATTAGAAGTGATGATCAAGGAAGCCGTTGCTTGAACAGGGATACCCCAGTTGGCAGACCAAACTATGGTTTGATCAGATATGTTGTGGTACCAAATTGAAAATGTGTTAGATTTTGGGAAAACTCCACAAGATTGGAGTGTGTACCATTGATTCATTATATAGAGTTTACAATCGCTAGGCCTAATCACGTTAGGAAACCTAGTACGATAAGGATATAAAATATACATTAAATCTATCCTAATCTGCGACAAATATTATCCTAAATATAATATCTATCACACCCCCGCAGTCGTAGCAGGAGGAGGTCGTACGCTAAGACTGGATCTGAAATCCAGAAATAACTCTCGTGGTAGGCCTTTAGTGAAAATGTCCGCAAACTGATATCTAGAAGGAACATGGAGAACCCGAACTTGCTCCAAAGCAACCTTTTCTCGAACAAAATGAATATCCATCTCCACATGTTTGGTGCGTTGGTGTTGTACCGGGTTGCCAGAAAGGTAGATAGCACTAACATTATCACAATAAACAATAGTAGCCTGCCGTAGAGGACAATGTAACTCAAGTAAAAGATTACGAAGCCAACACGCCTCAGAGACAACATTTGCGACACCTCGATATTCAGCTTCTGCACTCGACTTAGACAAGGTATGTTGACGCTTAGATGACCAAGACACGAGGTTGTCCCCAAGAAAACAACAATAGCCCGAAGTGGAACGCCGGGTATCGGGACAACCTCCCCAGTCAGCGTCAGTGTAAGTAATCAAGCGATGAGAAGCAGTAGGATATAAATGTAAGCCGTGATCAATGGTACCCTGAACATAACGCAGAATGCGTTTCAATGCCTCATAATGAGGTTCCCGGGGATCATGCATAAAAAGACACACCTGTTGTACCGCATAAGAGATATCTGGCCTGGTAAAAGTGAGATACTGAAGAGCACCTGCTAAACTGCGATACAAAGTAGGATCCCGAAAAGGTGGTCCTGCAACTGCACTAAGTTTGGACTTAGTATCAACTGGAGTGGCTGCAGGTTTACAAGAGGCCATACCTGCACGCTCTAAAATCTCCTGTGCATACTTTTCCTGTGAAAGTAGCAAATAAGAAGATTTTCGGGTCACTGCAATCCCTAAAAAATAACTCAGAGGCCCCAAGTCAGACATAGGAAACTCAGTTTGCAACTGAGATATAATCCCTGTACGCAACCTGTCAGATGAGGTAGCTAAAATAATATCGTCAACATATAGAAGCAAATATGTCATATCATCACCCTGCCGGAAAGTAAAAAGAGAGTTGTCACTCTTAGCAATGACAAAACCCAATTTGATCAGAAAATTTGCAAAACGCTGGTACCAAGCTCTAGGAGCTTGTTTCAAACCATATAGAGCCTTTCGGAGTCGGCAAACATGAGAAGGAGCACTCCGATCGATAAATCCCGGGGGTTGATGCATGTAAACAGTTTCCTGCAAATCACCATGTAAAAAGGCATTTTTGACATCTAATTGATGTATCGACCACTTTTTAGCCATAGCTAAGCTGAGAACAGTGCGAATAGTGGCCGGTTTAACTACCGGACTGAACATCTCATCACAATCCACACCAATTTCCTACGACCTGCCATCACATACAAGACGAGCTTTGTGCCTTTCAAGGTCACCATTAGACTTGTACTTATGCTTAAAGAGCCACATACAGCTAACAATATTCACCCCCGCAGGCCTAGGCACCAATTCCCATGTCCCTGTTTTAATTAAAGCACTATACTCATCATTCATCGCCGCATTCCAATTATGGTCATTTAAAGCTTGTTTATAGGACTTTGGAAGGGGTGATTTATAATGATGGGGACCCGAAGGTTGAACGGTGAGGTTACAATATTTCGGGTTAGGCTTAAAAATACCCCGTTGACTACGGGTGACTTGGGGAGAAGGAGGTGGTGGCCGAGTTGGTTGTATGGGCGGTATGCCACGCAAGGGTGGCGGGGAATATGTTGTGGTTGACTGGGCCGGGGTGGTGGCCGAGAGATGGTGGGGCAGTGGGGTCCGCAAGGTGGCTGCGGCTGATGAGGAAGGGCCGCAAGTCCCTTGCGGACTATTCTGCTGTGCAGAATTGTGGGATGGTGAAGTTGGTGGGGTGTGGGCTTGATGTGCATTTGGGGTTGGGCTTGGATGCACGTGGGCCTTAGGGGATTGGATGCGTAAGAAATGGTGAGTCAAAAGTGGGGAATTCTCATCAAATCCCAAAAAGTCATACTCCTTTAAAGTGTAATGTTCCAAATTTTTAAAGGGAAAAGTAGACTCATCAAAGGTGACGTGACGTGAGATGATTATTTTGCGGGTTGCAAGGTCCAAACATTTATAGCCACGATGGTTGGAGGGGTACTCCAAAAATACGCAAGGAGTGGATCTAGGAGCAAGTTTATTAGGAGCAGTTGCCGAAAGATTAGGAAAACATAGACAACCAAAAACCCGTAAGTGGTCATATGATGGGTTTCTACGAAACAAAGCTTGATCCGGGGTCATTTGCTTAAGAGATTTGGTTGGTAGAATATTAAGAAGATATATGGCCGTCTCAAGAGCATGTGACCAATAAGAAGGGGGCAATGAGGCATGAAATAACAAGGTGCGCTTGACATTATTTATTGTTCGAATCATACGTTCGGCTTTCCCATTTTGTGATGATGTGTGGGGACAAGAAAATCGAAAAACCAAACCATTATCAACACAAAACTTTTTAAATGGATCATTGTCAAATTCTCGACCATGATCACTTTGAAAGGATTTAATAGGCCGTTCGAATTGTGTTTGCACATATTGTCTAAAATGAATGAAAGATTGGTAGGCTTTAGATTTATAAGCAAGGGGTATGGCCCACACATAATGAGTGAAATCATCGAGAAGTACTAAATAGTATTTGTGACCATTAATACTTCGAATAGGAGAAGTCCATAAATCGGCATGAATAATGTCAAAAGCAGTGAAAGTATTATTATTTGAATCATAAAAAGGTAGTCTAACATGTTTTCCTATTTGACAAGAATTGCAAAAAGAGGAATCATGTTCCTTATTACAAGAAATTAAATTATTGCTCCTAAGAAAACTTAAAGAAGAGGCTCCTGGATGTCCTAAACGATCATGCCATGGGGTGACTGCAGTGAGAGTAGTGGCTAGGCAAGTGCTTGGTGAGCTTGAGGTGACTGGATAGAGGTCTCCGGTGCTATTGCATCTCGTTATTACCCTCCCCGTGCGAAGATCCTTCACAGTAAAACCATTAGGGTCAAATTCTATAGACACCTTATTATCAGAAGTAAATTTACGGACAGAAATTAAATTTTTAATAATTTGAGGTGCAAGTAGAACATTTTTAAGGCTAAGGGAATTATTGTTAGGGAGGGTGGTATGACCATAACCCGTTATTGGAATGCGGTGACCATTACCTACTAAAATATGATTATGAGTGCTTAAATTAAAAAGGGGTAGAAGTGTACCGGTATTATTTGTCATATGAGACGTAGCTCCGGAGTCCATGTACCATCCGTTGTCCGGATTTGGGAGAGTCATGGAGGAATAAGCACTGTTAAACTCCGTTGGAGACATAGGAGGCCCGTAATTGGATGACCCCATTGTGTAAGCTTGTTGAGGTGGTCCACGATTAAAACTGGACCTTTGTTGGTACTGTCCAGACGTAGGGAAAGGTGCAGGGGGTATTGCCCAGCCGTGTGGCCAATAAGGCTGGTTGAAGTTGGGCCATTGAGGCTGATTGGCCCAATTTTGAACATTAGAAGGGGCCTGCGTGTTCTGCTGTTGAGGTTGACATCCTTGTTGTTGCGTGTTCTGCTGCTGCTGGCTAGGTGTGGCGCCGCGACCACGTCCCTTGCCACCATTCTTTCCGCCCCGACCGCGTCCTCTGCCACCACCGCCACCAGTGGCCGGTGCCCGTTGTTGTTGTTGTGTTGAATTTCCGGGAGGGGTTGAGGAAGATTGTTGAGCCACAAAAATAGAGGATTGCGTGCCTTTATCACTGGAGCACCTAGTTTCCTCGAGTAGTAGTCGGGATCGGGCAGATTCAAAGGACGGTAAAGGTTCCGTCTGAGCCAATATTGCCGCCACCGTGTCATAGTCCGTATTACGGAGACCTGCAATGAGGCGTAGAACAAGTTTTTGGTCCGAAATAGGTTGATCAACGTTTGCTAGTTGATCTTTCAAACTCCTAAGTTGCTTGCAATAGGAAGAAACATCAGAGAAAGCGGACAAGTGGAGATCATTGAACTGGTTTTCTAGGTAAAGGGCCCTGGTGGTTTTGTTGTCCTGGAAGATGTTCTTGAGTTTATCCCAAACCTGTTGTGCAGTGTCCCCTTTGCAAAGGATGGTGTCAAGAAGATCCGATGAAATAGTTCCGTATATCCATTGTCTTACGATCGCGTCGAGTCGTTTCCACAAAGTTTCAGAAATATCCGTAGGTTTTGTGGTCTTTGTATCGATGTGATCGAGTACATTATAAGCCTCAGCATGAGTGCAAAACAATTCCTCCCAGTTTGAGTATCTAACAGATTCCCGATCAAGAATTAGGGGAACACAATTCTTGATATTAGTGACGGAAAGTGTAGGGTGAAACTCAGTAGATGGAGGCGGAGTATCCTTCGTCATGATGTAGCAGACTAAGAATGGTAGCTGATTAATCAAATATTATCAAGTTGCCTAAAAGTAAAAGATAAAGTGATTTGCCTAAAAGTAATGCAGCAAGAGTACTGACTTGGTGGGCAAATCGTGGGAAGAAAAGAGAAATATAATGTGATTAATCAACTTAAAAAAAGGAACTATGAAGGGATTGAATAATAAAAAAATAAAAAATTGCGGAAGCTAGATCGAAAAACTAAGGCTGTGATACCATGTTAGATTTTGGGAAAACTCCTCAAGATTGGAGTGTGTACCATTGATTCATTATATAGAGTTTACAATCGCTAGGCCTAATCACGTTAGGAAACCTAGTACGATAAGGATATAAAATATACATTAAATCTATCCTAATCTGCGACAAATATTATCCTAAATATAATATCTATCAGAATGTATATAGGTTGGAAGAACCGGGGAAATGTCGAAAACCGGCTGCAAAAGCCGAGCTAGGGGAGAGAAGGGTTTGATTCTGAGAAGGATGCCGTGGGGAGTTTGAGATGGAGAAAGAGGAGATAGATTGAACAGAGGAAAATGAAAGCAGAGGAATTATTATGAAAATGAAAAAAGAGAGTGACATTTTAATGGAATATAATGGTAATTAGGAAAATGAGGAATTAATGAGATGATAGGATGAGATTGTGTTATTTTGTTTTATAGGCCACTGTGGAGATTTGTATTCTTTGGTTGAGGGAAAGAGTTGACTTCATTGACTTAAAAATAATTTGTGCATGAACCTTGAATGTGCGACGACTAGATTAGTACGTCGGAATTTGAGTTTGGGGATTAGATAGCGGGGTGAGTAATGCCTCCAATGTAAACATAATTATATACTGAGCTAGTTATAAGAAGTAAAAATTATCTTTTAAAAATTTGTTTAACATGGATAAACTATTGTTAGGCCAAATGGATCTTAATTACAAGATAGTACGTAGTATATTATGTACTTTACTATAGTTAAACAATAATTAAAAGGCCTATAACAATTATGATGCTTATATTTGATTATATTTTCAGATAATATAGTGCTCTCCTTCAAATATTTTGTGTACACCTAGACATTGTATGGTAATAGGTTTAAGGTATCCATTAATCAGTCTTAGAGTAACTTAAAACCTATTTGGAGTGGTTTGTAACTTTAAAAATTTAACAAAATCTTAATGGGGTAAATAAAAAAGAGTCAAGGGATTTTATTTTTCCTTTTTTTTTTTTTTTTTGACAAGGAGTGAAGGGAGTGTTGAATAAGGCATAACAAGAAGTAATTGATGGGACTACAGGCCCTGTTCTACACGTTTTCTATTTAGACTTTTCAAAGTCTTTTGTTTAGGGTGTAGAGAATTATTCAACTGATTTTAGGTCTTTCTATGCAATTACGAGTAGCAAATTTATTCTTCGTATATACTCCGTAGCATGTAGTATGGTATTATACACAATGTGATAAAGTGCAGAAAGTTAATGCTTCGTGTAAAGTGTATTTAACAATGAGACCTTGATCTAGTGGTTAAAGCTGAAGCATTTGTAAAAGTAATCAATGCACCCTTTTCTACCAAAGTTAAGCTCTATATTTGAATCAGTCAATAATGGTCATTTACTTACTTGCTAGTTTATTTATCAGCATTCATGATGCATGTAATAGAGTATCCGCGTAAATGCGTAATATTGGTGTAAATTACCAAAGAAATGCTTTGATCAAGTTGTACAATTTTTTACTTGAAGCAAAATATTGAACTAATGTACTCTGATTGACCTATAACATTACTCCGTATGCAACAATCCATACACATTTTATGACCAAATTAATTGATTGCGATGTTGGTGCCTTAACTTCTCATGTACATACTGTAAAGCCTTGGAAAAACCATGTCTCTTCTTTACCCTTTTTGTGTAAATGACTAGTACATGTAGAAGTGAAGGAAAGAAAAAAGAAAACCCTAAATTTGAAAAACAATACAAATGCATCCTAGTGCAAAGCTACATATACAACAAGTTTCCCAACAGATAATATGGGAAATGATTTTGGCACATCACAAATGATTTTAACACCCCTTTTTATGTGAGAGCACAATTTTCTATACTCTCTTAATTACATAGGGGTGTGCCAAAATCAATTAATGGTGTGCTAAAATCAATTTCCAAATAATATAGAGTATTGTCTTTAAAGAGAGGAGAGTTCACACTAAGTACACTCGTTTGATCCCTGTACTACGTACTTGCATGTTACAATTCATGATCATAAATCACAACGGGACGGAGTAGAGCATCATGCGCCATTGGCAAGAGCTGAGCATACTATCCTATGCTTCAAGTAGTAAGCCTTCGATTACACCATATCATGGTCATTAGGGTTGGATGAGTTTAAGTCTACTTATTGATTGTGTTACTCCATTATTCTCAACAATTGATAACATTAGATGTATGTACTTTTTATTTTGATTTTAAGTATCGCAAATAACTTTAAATTTATTCAAAATTCTCAACATAACCACCCCTTCATTATCTATTAAACATGAATTGTCGACCACACCTTCGTTAAATTAGGGCTTAGAGGTAATGAGATACATAACTACGTACGTACGCTTTCTAGAGAAGTGAGTCCAGACCACAGACCACGCGGTGCATATTCACATTTCACAACTTAAGTAACGTAGTCAATGCTTCACACACTAGCTATTATTATGCAATAACATGCAACAATCAACAATGTATGCTCAAATCAGGCAAAGTACGTATTATTAATTTACTAATTTACTTATTATAGCTAAATAGCGTCTCTCGCCATGAAAATCCAACCCCTGATCATTACTTCTTCAATTCTTACGTCCAAAACGCGGTTGCAAACTTTCTTATTTTCCTTGACAAGTCCTTCATCACTTAGCTTGTTATTGCTTCTACATACACTTTCAATGAAACCACACAAGACTTGCCCAATTATTGTACTATGATTGACATAAAACTTATAGAACGTATTTAAGTATCTATGTATCTATCTATCTATCTATCTATCTATCTATCTATCTACTTTATAACAAAATTTATAGCTATTGAATTGGTTGTATCATAACTTCTCGTGTGCAATAACAAGGACAAATAGTATGTAGTCAGATTGGTATAAAAATTATTGCAATGTCTTACCGATGACAATTTGGGGTAAAAAATGCAACTATTTACATTAACCTTTTTGATGATGATTAATTAATGATTACATATGCAATATTGTATGATTAGTATTGTGTCCAACCTCAAATCAGCTTAACAAATAATAAAAATAGTATAAGCTAATGATAAATATATACTCCAATACTCCTATGAAAGTTAGTGAAATAATGAGAAAAGGTGGAAGATAATAATATACTTCATATGGACCATTTATGCATATTAGTGTCTCTAATTCATTATGCATACTAGTGTCTACTTTTATAACATCAATTTTTCATTTTTTAAAAAATTTGAAATTAGACATATATGTGTTTAAAACTTGACTCGAAAACAATAAAAGGTCAAATTTTAGGGGACAAAAGGAGTATGGAATCATCAATTAGAGAACGACTATGCATGCCAGACCCATCATATACGTCTAATGCATGTTACATGTATCATTTCTTTGACATCCGTACTTAGCTTTAGCCTTGAGTATGGACCACGATGATTTAGCTAGTTTAAGTAGTCTATTCTTGAGATCTTCCCTAATTCACTACCCCTCCTAATTCCTTATAAATTGTAACATAACATCTTAACATGCAACAATTATTTATGCTAACGTACATACTTTTTATTAATCACTATGACAACCCAAACTCTCATCTTCTTCCTTTTTCTTAGCTCATTTTTCTTTGTTTTAGCATTATCATCTTCTAGCTCAAACCTTCTTCCTAAGGGCTCTTCCTTAGACGTGGAAAACGCGGTTTCGAGCTTCCTTATTTCCCATGACAAAACCTTCACTTGTGGCTTCTACACTTTCAATAAAACCACCCATGCCTATTATTTCTCAATTTGGTACACCAACTCAAAGGATGACCAAAAAACCGTTGTTTGGACGGCTAATCGAGATAAACCCGTCAATGGCCGAGGATCACCCTAAGGAAAGATGGTGCCTTGGTCTTGACTGATCTTGATGGCTCAAACGTATGGGAAACAAACACTTCCTCAACAAACGTTAACCGAGCCGAGCTACTCGACTCCGGGAACCTTGTCCTTAGGGACAAAAGTGGTAAAATCTCTTGGCAAAGCTTTGATTTTCCTACTGATACTTTGCTCCCTAATCAACCTTTTACTAAGAACAATAAATTGATATCTCGAATTTCACCCTTAGAGTTTTCTTCTGGGTATTATAGTTTCTTTTTTGATAATGACAATTCCTTAAAAATGACATATGATGGTCCTGAAATTTCTAGTTTACATTGGCCTAGTCCTGATTTTAATGTTTTTCAAAATGGTAGAACAAATTACAATAGCACTAGGGTTGCAAGTTTTAATGATGAAGGCACCTTTGTTTCTAGTGAAATGCTTAAATTTAGTGCTTCCGATTCGGGTTTAGGGGTTAAAAGAAGGTTAACAATGGATTATGATGGGAATTTGAGGCTATATAGCTTGAACACATCGTCGGGTTTATGGTTTGTAACATGGCAAGCTATTGTCAAACAATGTAACATCCATGGTCTATGTGGTAGGAATGGTATTTGTATTTATACACCTCAACCAAAATGTTCATGTCCACCTCATTTCGAGCCCATTAGTTCGAGGGATTGGAGCAAAGGGTGTAGGCCTAAATTCGATAGGAGTAGTCACGACTCTCATTTCGTTGAGGTACCCAATGTCGATTACTATGGCTTCGATCTTAATGCTACCGAAAACGTTACTTACATAAAATGTAAAAATCTTTGTTTAAGGGACTACCGTTGTCAAGCTTTTAAATATATTTTTAAGGGGGCAATGAGGTGTTTAACAAAAGGAGCTCTTTTCAATGGATTACGTGCCAAAGATAGCTTGCATATAAGGATGCCAATAAGGTCACAACCATTATTAGAGCCCAAAGTTGTCCTTAATGCATCGCGATTGGAGTGTGGAGGTAAGGGGCCGAGGATAGTACCATTGCCTAATACGTACTATGATGTCTCGAAGCACAACTTTAAGTGGGTGTATGTATACTCATTTTTAGGGGTGATTGGAGTAATTGAGATGATAATACTTGTTGCAAGTTGGTGTTTTCTATTTAGGAAACATGGAATTTCAGCTTCTTTGGAGGAAGGTTATCGGACTATTTCTAGTCAATTTAGAAGCTTTAGCTATAACGAGCTCAAAAAAGCAACAAACAAGTTCAAGCAAGTTCTAGGAAGAGGAGGATTTGGAGCTGTTTACAAGGGTGTTTTGACCGATGCTCGAGTTGTAGCCGTGAAGAAATTAGAGAACATCGTCCAAGGTGAGGAAGAATTTTGGGCTGAAGTAAGCACATTTGGTCGGATCAACCATATGAACTTAGCTCGAATGTGGGGATTTTGTTCTCAAGGGAAAAACAGACTATTAGTCTGAGTATGTCGAAAATGGATCCTTAAACAAACATTTGTTCTCGACCTCCAACGATTTCCTCCTCGAATGGGATAGAAGGTTCAAAGTTGCCTTAGGCACGGCGAAAGGCTTGGCATACCTTCATCACGAGTGCCTCGAATGGGTAATCCATTGTGATGTTAAGCCCGAAAACATACTCCTAGACACCGAGTTTGAGCCTAAAATCTCGGACTTTGGCCTAGCAAAGTTGTGTCAACGCGGTGGTGATGGTTTGTCCGAATTGTCTAAAATCCGAGGCACAAAAGGTTATATGGCTCCTGAATGGACAACAAACCTTCCTCTTACAGCAAAAGTTGATGTTTACAGCTACGGAGTAGTGATCCTAGAGCTCGTACGAGGTGTTCGAATGTCGAGCTGTATGACAGGCTATGATCATGATGATGAAGAGACACCGGAACTGAAGACTTTCGCGAGATCAATGAAGAGAAAGATGCAAGAAGGAGATGAGGACGAGGACTCGTGGATGATGGACTTTATGGATCCGAGATTGGAAGGGAAATTCAGGAAGAATCAAGCTGCTAAAATGATTTGATTGAGATAGGGCTTTTATGTGTTGAGGATGACAGGAATAAGAGGCCAACAATGGAATCAGTTGTTCAATTTCTTGCAGAATGTGTAGATGAAGCTGATGTCATAGAACCTTTAAGTATTACAGAGTGATATTTAGCTAGATATTACGGAGTATCATGTATGATGTACTGTGTTATGTTCAAGACAATGTTAGCAGTTGTTTGTAATGATATAAGCATATAACTATAGATTGTTGTATGTTCAAGTGTATTTCAGATTCATTTTTTTAATCAATGATTCATGTGAACAACAAGGGTTGCCAAACCTATATTAGTCCCTATAATAGTTCGTTGACCTTGACCACTCTGGTTAATTGTTTTCAATCCAATCTTTATTATTTTCTTATATTTTATGTAATTTGCATTGTTAATTACTTTTAGTATATATATAGTGTAAAATATACAGAGTTTCACATGTCAATTTCATTGATAGCATTTGTAGTCCCTCCTTTGGATACAATTAGGGATTAGTAAAATTCAACATATCCAAAAGATCGAAATTTTTGCAATCCCTTCAACTAATATAGTCTTTTTTTTGTTGGGTTTTTGCTTGGAATTTTTTTTTTTTTTTTTAGACAAAGAGTACTTCATAAATAAATAACAAATTACAATCTAAGTGAACTAAACAAAGAAACTAAAGACAACCAAATACACCTAGTTGAACACACACACACTTTAAGAAAAACCTTGTGTACTGTGGCGGAATCGATACACCCAAACTAACCCACATACGGGGTATGCCACTTACCAGTAGAGGAAACCTGAAGTGAATGAGAAGACCAGAAAAGCTTTGCAACATACCAAATATCATGAAGCAACCAAAAGCTTCTTACCAAAACCTTTATCTGGACCCAGAGTTGCCAACTGAACCAAAACCCGCGAGAAGGACCGAGAGTGCAAGATGAAACTAACAAAGGGAACCAAAACTTGCACGAACACCGAATCAAATTTGTAGTGGATGTTGTGAAAGCATGTTGTTGCTGAACAAAAAACCCGTGACACAACTCCACTCCTAGGGATCGAAAAGTATAACTACCTCCTAAGAGTTCCGGAGCCAAAACAAGAGAGTCGAATTTTGTAACGACTCTGTCATACGAAACCTTGCACCGAAATGTAGGTTTCTATTTTGCCTGGAATCTTGCAATAATGACTCCATCTTTCCCACGTATGACATAGATGGATAGACATACTACATTTTTATTTTTTTTTAATTTTTTATTATTTCTTTCTTTCCACTTTTTACCCAATAACCAATAATAATAATAATAATAATAATAATTCGTTTATTGACTACTTTTTTTTTTTTTTTTTACAAAATATTGACTACTTATTAGTCTACTAACAATTATAAGACAATACCTTATTATGGTAGGTAGTGGGACATATTTTATGAAATAATAACAAAACAAAACAAAAAAAAATGCTACTTGTGACCTAAAATAAAGAAATAAAAAGTCCTTTCAAAATAAATAAATAAAATAATCATAGTGATTATCAAATTATCAATACAAGATTCCTCAAAAAAAAAAAAATTATCAATACAAAAAGTTGAAGGGTGGGAAAACGAAAATTGAAGGAGAAAAGCTCCTTAATTTGACTGAAGCTAAGAATAGGGGTGTTCAAATCCGGGTACCCGGGATTTCGGGTACCCGAAAATGCGGGTACCCGGTTTCTCGGGTAGTTAAAAAGTCGGCCCATGTCCCGACCCGAATAACTCGGGTACCCGGTTGTCGGGTACCCGTTTTCTCGGGTCGGGTCTTAGGGTACCCGAATTTAAAACCTGAAAAAAAATTAATCAAAAAACTTCACTGAGTTATTTTTTTTATATTAACCTATTTCCCAAACATCGATTGAAGCTATACCAAGTCCAAATACATAGAGTAATTTTCCACAACATAAACAATTTAAATACAGAAGCAATTATAATTTCCATTAGTATAAAATACTTGAGCAATAGAAGTTTAGAACAAAAGATGCTTGAAAGCATTTGACAAGTATAATATAAATGGTATACAAAAGAAAGATGATGACTTAGAGTTTGCAAATCAGCTTAGCAGCAACCTTGGGAGCTCCGTCTACGAGTAATAATGATTGTAAATCGATGGATATGGCCTGCTTGGATGAGTCTTTTTGCTTATCAAGAAGGTTACTCCATTTATTTTGTTTCAAATTTTGTCTCATAGTCATAGAATAAGCATGAGACAAGGAGGAAAGAGAAAATTATTAGGATGAAGATGGATTTAAGATATTTCAAAACAAGAAAAAAGAAAATAAAAAGTGTCTGAAGTGAGAGTGGCTGCGGCAAGCATGAAGGAGTATTTAAATGAAGAGCTAAAATTGAAACCCTAACATTTAGGGCCTAAACTATGGAATAGTTGTACAGAAGCCCATAATATTTCAGAATTTTTTTAAAGTTTCAGGTACTAGCGGGTAGTCGGGTACCCGTTTGAGTTAACAAGCGGCCCATGTCCCGACCCGTGACCCGAGAATTTTAGCGGGTCGGGTACCCGGCCCAGAAAATTGGATAAAAAAACTCTAATTACCCGTCGGGTATTTTGCGGGTCGTCGGGTCATCGGGACGGGACAAGCGGGTCGGGTTTTTTTGAACACCCCTAGCTAAGAATTGTTAAGTGATCACCAAAAATAACTACGATGGCTCAACGGGGTCCACCACAAAATAGAGTAGGGCTCTCAACATTAATTGAAGAAATTAAAAAACCCCTTTTGATTCACAGAGCAAACCTCCCAATTTCTGATCGATCACCAAACATTAAAGATACAATGGTGATTTTTGCCAAAAGATTCACAGGAAAGGTAGCCATTGTTACAGCTTCTACTCAAGGAATTGGATTTAGCATCGCTGAACGACTCGGCTTAGAAGGAGCTTCTCTTGTTATTTCTTCTCGTAAACAGGTTACTCAATTCTCTCCAATTTTGAATTGGAATTGATATTGGAATCGTTTGATTTTCATTTGGGTTTGAATTTTGTGTGGAAATTTTTCTCTTAATTTCATCTGGGTCTAATCAATTTTGCTGAATTTATGCGAAATTCTGTAGTTCTTGGGGTTTTTTAGCTTGAAATTGAAAGTGGGTTCGTTTGGTTTTTGATTTGGGTTTGAAATTTTGATAATTTATTTTTTATTGTGGAGTTTTGTCTTTGAATTTCATCTGGGTATATTAAATTTGATGAATTTAAGCTAAATTTGTAGTTCTTGATTATTTTAGCTTGAAATTGTAGATGGGTTTATTTGATTTTGATTTGAGCTTCCAAAATTGGTTTGTAGTGAAAGTTTGTCTTTTAATTACATCTGGATTTGATCAAATTTGATGATTTTTTGTAGTTCTTAATTTTTTAGCTTGAAATTGTTGAGTGGGTTCATTTGATTTAAATTTTGATTTGGGTTGTTGCAGAAAAATGTGGATGAAGCAGTTGAGAAGCTAAAGGGTAAAGGGATTGATGTTTTCGGTGTTGCATGCCATGTCTCAAATGCTCAACAAAGGAAGAATTTGATAGATGAAACTATAAAGGTGCCTATTTTATCACCTTGATTTTGTTTTTGTTTTTTCGATGATTTCTATGTTAACATTGATTTTATGATTTTTTTTTTTTTTCTAATTATAGAATGAATCATGGTTGTTGATTATGCACTATGATGGATTGATGGGTTTTGCTGATATTTTATTAAGTATTTCGGGGTAAATTAGTGCAGCTAATTCAAATTTTTACTCCGTACCTATTTGATCCTGAAATGTTGTTCGAGATTGATGAATGTGTCTATATTACCCCAAAATGTAATCCTGACTGTGAGATAATGTTGTGCAATTGAAATAGATCGATAGTAAAATTCTCAGAATTTTAGCTTGAAAATGAACTAGGGAACTCCTGATGTTATTCTGTTATCATTTACATGTTCTCTAATCTCTAAAGGCATAAGCTTTTTAAGGAGTGACTTGCTTGCTTGTGAGAATATCTACTAGAAATAACTTAAACTTTCATCACAACTTTCTGAAATGCTTGCTTTCCTTCTTTATTTTAAAAAGTTTTCAATGGCATTCTATACTACGGAGTAGTATTTGTTGTTTTGTGTAAACTGCTTTCCTGGTGTGCTCACAGAAAGTGCTTTCTTGCTTGCAGAAATACGGGAAAATTGACGTGGTTGTATCTAATGCCGCAGCTAATCCTACTGTGGATCCGATTTTAGATGTACCAGAATCTGTCCTAGACAAGTTATGGGAAATCAATGTCAAAGCTTCTATACTCCTTCTCAAGGTAATTTCTGTAAGAAGCTGGAGTAGCATATTGCTCCCTCTATCTGAAATTAGTTCTCTAGTCATCAAAACATCTCACAAGTCATAATTAAGGATATAACATGAAATTAAAAATCCACTCTTTATATCCACTCTTTTTATAGTTGTGTTATATCTATTTTTCCCCAATACTCATGGGTTTAATTGGAAATCCGATACTGTTCTAGCATACGTTACTTAACTTAATTGTCTCTTCTGAGGAGGCTTAAGTTTCTGGCATATTCTTTGCTCTCTGCATCACTTTTTCAAAATATCTAGTGCTACAAATTTTCCCAATTCCTTTACCCTCCTTCAAAAAAGGTCAATTGCTATATTAAAAATTTGCCAATGGGAATCGTCGAAAGCATGGCAATATGAAGTGGGCTAGTGGCCTTCCCAATGAAGCAGTTTCTACTTGAATTTGTTCACTATGATTCTCTTTCTGATGTGCCTTTTTATAAGATTAGACAGCCTTTTTCTTCAAGTGTTGCTTCCTATGGATAACCAAATTCCAAGGATTCTTGAATGTTGGTAGTCACATACTCACAATCACATGATATCATCTATCATACGAGTAGCCATTTATTCAGTTTTCTGCAGTTTGGTTTTATGTGTACAAGCATGACTTCCACTTCTGTTAAGTACCTATTTTTCAACATTAGGATAGTGGAAAGTAATTGACAAGCCCAAGTAATAATTTTTCATTGAATTGTGTTTTCTAATGATTTGTCTCCCCACCCCCGTCTCCCTAATCCCCTGGATCATTGAGTTTTTACTTCACATTTGCTGTGCTTAACTGCTTCCAACCTTCATGGATAGTGATTTATGTCTCCTTTTTAGGATGCTGCACCCCATTTGACCAACGGCTCTTCAGTTGTTTTCATCTCATCAATAACTGCTTATCAGCCTCCATCATGTATGGCTATGTACGGAGTGACAAAAACAGCTCTTCTTGGACTTACAAAGGTACTAGTATCAAGTCTACAATCTTGTTGCCATTTATTTTGTATGTAAAACTTTTTGAAATTCCACAATACAAAGTATATGATTCATATCATACTCCCCTGTTCTTGAGTAGGCATTGGCAGCTGAGATGGCCCCAAAAACTCGTGTCAACTGTGTTGCCCCTGGTTTTGTACCTACCCGCTTTGCTGATTTCCTCACAAGCAATGATTCAATTGTAAGTGTCATTCTAACACACTTTCACCAGAATTTATATTGTACACAGCCTTGAAATGGTAGTTAATGTTATGTGGAAACTATTATGTCAGAGGAAAGCTATTGAAGAGAAGGCACTACTTAATCGACTTGGAACCACAGAGGATATGGCAGCTGCAACTGCCTTTCTTGCTTCTGATGATGCCTCTTATATCACTGGAGAAACATTGGTGGTTGCCGGAGGCACTCCATCCCGCCTTTAATTACATTTCAACACACCTTTTTGTTTGCACAGCATTTGAGACAAGATTAATAAATCCAAATGTTTATTGTAATCTTTCATGATTTTGCGTCTAGAATAGTCTTATAGTTATTGAGGCCAGGGGAAATCAGAGCTCACAGTAACCCCAGAGAAATTCCCTCACATGAGCTGTTAGGAATTCCGCCACCTAAATAAAGGGTCTAAAAGAGCATGGTTTATGAATACAAGAGATGTTATGAGAGAGTGCCGTCTTTGTTCCCCAACAATCTTAACAATGGCTGTATACAAGAGTGGCTGTTCAGAAATATTCGGATACAGCAGATGAGAAGCGGTTGTTCAGACAGTTCAGTACATCCTAGATATATTATTTTGTACCTAAGTTTCTTCAGCCTCTTGCTGCTTAAGGTGAGAGTGGCCTTCTCCTACAACAAGAGGGTTAACCCTTAGCACATATCTCCTATTGATTTAGCAAACATATATGATGAAAAATGTACCCATTACATGTATAATAGGTGATAGGTGGTAAGTACTCCCTCCGTGTTTTTTTAAGTGACACACTTTGACCGACACGTAGTTTTAGGAGATTTTATTGGCTTTAATAAAATAAGATGTTAGTGGGGTAGGTTGGAGGAGTGAGAAATGATAAAGTAAAAGAATGTGAGAGGAAGTGGGGACCATAAAAGGAGTGAGAAATGATAAAGTAAGAAATAGTGGGGTGAAGATATATTATTAAAATGTAAGGAATTTCTAAAAGAGGAAGTGTGTCACTTAAAAAAAAACGGTTGTTTAAGGAAAGTATGTCACTTAAAAAAACACGGAGGGAGTATTTTGGAGGAAAATATTTAACCTATAGGATGGTAAAAAATATCACTATATGCATAATAGTACACAAAAAGTACTATTTAGACAACTTATACTTTAATAGTACATTATACATGCATAGTGATACATTATAATGTACCACTATAGAGTTAGCTTTTTCCAAAAGCTTGCCAAATTTACATTTTTGTCCTCCTATATGTTTTGTAAATATATAGGAGCTATGAGTTGAGAATGTAAATAGCCAAATGTGGCTAAAAAAATAGGGACAAAGGGAGTATACCTATACAACCCATTAGTAAGGTATCAAAACCACACCCGATTCTATCCGAAATATATCCGATTTAAATTTCGAATTGTGTAGATACAATAATTTAGCATGACTCAACTTTAAAAATTAACCCACCGACCCGACACGACCTCACCGAACCCGATCCAACACCCAAATTGATATCTCTACCCATAAGTAGAAGTGCCTACATAGATGTCACTACAAACCTGTTATAACTCTTATGATTATGAAGTAATGAATTCTCTCTAACATCATTTACTGACTTAACTATTGGAGGGGCTTTCACATAAAGAACCCTGAGGCAGTTGGCCTTGTTCCGATCAGATTACCGAAATTCTCAGGCAAAAACAGCTATGCTTTTGCAAGACAAATCTATTAAATGGAGTCGCATCATGTGTACATGTCGTGGTAAATCAAGCAAAGCCAAAACAAATCATAATGGAGTAAAACAAAGTAAGGAAGAGCCCTAATAATGATTAGTTAATCACATAATAAACCTTCATAAAACTCATGTTGCACTAAGAGTCTGTTCTCTTCAACTTATTTTCAATTCAATTCAGTTCTTAATTTCCTTCTCTCATAAAATATTCAGTTCACTTCAATTCAACTTATTTCAGTAAATCAGAACAGGTCGTAAATCATCATTAAAAATTTCATGACCATATATTAAAATGTGAAGTGCACATAAATTCGAAGCCCGCAAGTTGGAAGTAACTTGACATTGTATGTGTAACAAACCGGATACCTAAACCGTATATAATGTGTAATTATACCGCCCTCAATTTTTAATTCCTAAAATAATTACGAGTAGTTCTTCAAATCAAATTTGACTTGTGATGTTTAATTACTTGGTATTGGACCACAGAAATAACAAACATATTGGTTGCGGATCAAAGCATAACATATTGGTGGGTCAAACCGTCAAAATACAAGAGAAAAGAAACAAAGATTAAAATAGTGAGGCAGATATAAAATGAGCGCTCATAGAAAAATAGGAGGAAAGCAAAACAAAGTGTAAAACTTTTAGAGTTTTAGTGTTAGTATAAAAGCAAAGACTAAAAATAAGAGTTAACATAATTTCAGTAAGAGAGAAATTAAAGGTAGAGATAACAAAAATAAATCAATTACATACACTATTGTAGAGTCTTGCTACTAAGTTAAGGTAAGCCATCTATTCCATTGTTCTCTTTGATCATATCATGAGGCTATTTTATTTCCGAGATAAACTTGTCTTTATATATTAGTCCGTACATCTTACGTAATGGCATATAAGAGAGTATGTAATGTTATATGTGTGAATTCATCTCTTAAGTTGATGTATGTATGGATAAAACTATACACAATTTGACTAGCATATAAGTACCACATACTTTTTTTTTTTTAATTTAAAATGCCTACCCGGTTCATCAGAGCCTAGCTCTGACTACATTCGGATTCAACCCGGGTTGCACACCTGGCTTATGGTGGGTGAGTCTCCCAACAAGAGTTTTTCGAACCCGATAAGACCTCCTTTAAGCGACATCAAGTTATTTACCACTTGAGTCAACTCTTGTTGGTACATAAGTACCACATACATGCTAGCGAAATGCTAATTAATATTGTATTTCAGGCTTATGTCTTTTGTAATGTAACTTTTTAGCACGTAATAAATATATCGGTTAATCTTTAGTGCATAGCTGCTATTTGTTAACAAACCTATAGGATGGAAAAATATACCACTATATGCATAATAGGTGACAGATGGTAAGTATTTAAGGGTAAAATATCCAACCTATAGATGGTAAAAAGTGCCACACAACATGCATAATAATTCACAAAAAGTACAATTAAGACAACTTATACTTTAATGATACATTATACATACATAATGGTACATTATAATGTACCACAGTAAATACTTTTTTCCAGTAACTTGCCAAGTATACATTTTTGCCCTCCTATACGCTTTGTAAATACATAGCAACTATGCGCTGAGATGCACTCATACATACCAACTAAATGTACGTACTCCCTCCATATATTCGCTAATTAATGTAACAAAATGGTAGTTATTGAAGGAAAAATGGAAAAGATTGGAAAGAGATACATTGGTAAGGTGGCTATAATCACAGCATCAACTCAAGGTATTGGCTTATGCATTGCTGAACGCCTTGGGATGGAAGGAGCTTCTGTTGTCATCTCTTCTCGCAAACAGGTTGGTTGTTCTTGCATAAAATATTTGTTTGTATCGATTAATTTGTGCTATCTTTATCGACTGGATTAATATTTGATTAATGTACTGTTGTTCAAATTCTTGCAGAAAAATGTGGATGAAGCAGTAGAGATGCTAAGTAACAAAGGAATTAACGTTTTAGGCGTTGTTTGTCACGTCTCCAATGCAGAACAGAGGAAAAATATGATAGACCTAACTATTCAGGTTAATTAATTACTTCGTATATTTTTGTTAATAAATAATCACAGGTTTTGATGAGTGTTATGCTATTCATTCTACATTCTACTTGTTCTATTCCTAATTAAGTGGCACATTTGACTTTTTTTTACTATTTATTTACTAACTTTGACTATCGTTTTTTTACTAACGTTTAACCAATAAATTATACACCGTACTAGTATATATATAAAGTCAAATCAGTACATTGGCATGTGTGTTAAGTTTGACTGTGTCAATCAGTCAGAGGGAGTAGCATGCAATGCAACACCTTAACTAGTTTGGATTATTAGTGTCTAATTATTGATTACAATTGATTATGGATTGTTATTGGTTTGCAGAAATTTGGGAAGATAGACGTGATTGTATCAAATGCAGCTGTTAATCCAACACCGGACACGATCTTAAACACCCAAGAATCTGCCCTTGACAAGTTATGGGAGGTTAATGTGAAAGCTCCTATACTTCTTCTCCAGGTAAATTTTGTTACAAATATAAAACAACATTGTGTTACACACACACACACAAAAAAAAAAAAAATACAAAAAACAAAACTTTGTATAGAGTATTTTGATTTTTTACACTATTCATATGTTCAGATCAGTATATGGGTATATTGATATTTAAAGTTGTAACACGTAAATTAAATTTGCTAAAGGGAAATATATATGGATGATTATATTTAATTTGTTTGATAGGATGCTGCACCCCATTTGACAAAAGAGTCGGCCATCATATTTATCTCCTCAATTACTGCTTATCAGCCTATGCCTTTGATGACTATGTATGGAGTCACCAAGACAGCCCTTCATGGTCTTACTAAGGTACGACTAATTATTGTTTCGATCATGCTTGTATCCATCCGGCTCTAAAGATAGTCATAGAGTACCTCGATTTTTTTCTTTGCTGCAAATAAAATTACATTTAAATTCATTACCATTACGACCACTATCACTCATGTACGTGTTCATGTACAATTTCTAGGCACTAGCAGCAGAAATGGCGCCAAATACTCGCGTAAACTGTGTTGCCCCAGGCTATGTTCCTACACATTTCTCAGGAATCATCACAAAGTCCGACCCAATTGTAAGTATTACAGAGCAATCAGCTTGCTTTTATACTGATGATATAGCGTAAAACTTAAGCTGATGGTTGAAACTCAAATTTAGTTTATATATCATATACATTTTTGTTGTTTCTTAAAGCTAAATATTTTTTTTTTTTTTTCCTTGTAACGTTGTAGAGGCAAATCTTCGAGGAAGGGATTCTACTTAAAAGGTTTGGAAGTACAAAAGATATAGCTGATGCTACGGCCTTTCTAGCTTCGAACGAGGCCTCATACATCACCGGTGAAACTTTAGTGGTCTCCGGAGGGATGCATACTCGACTCTAAGCTACCGCTTTTACCTCCCCTCCTAGTCACTATACTGTCTATTCTCCGTTGAGTCCTTAAAATTTATGGAGCTTGAAATAAATCTTAGAGGTTAGGGTTGCAAATCTTGACCTCTAGCCAGATTATATTTGTTATGTTCATTTAATCAACGTACACATCAACATATTTTAAATATTTGTAGAGGATGACATTTTTCATTTTTCATTTTTTTTTTTTTTTTTTTTTTGGAAGAAAAAGAAAAGGTTCAAGATATGTGGAGGGGCAAACCTTGTTACGTTCTAGTCTTCTACTCTTGTATGATATGTGTCTAATTTTTTTTTTTTTTTTTTTTTTTTTTTTTTGGGAAACATATGTGTGTAATGTAATAAATGTACTGTCCTAGTTACAACTACGAGATGCCAAATTAAATGTTGTCTAATTCTTTTTTGTGTTGCTCAAACTCGAGTATCCATGTTTGATTTTATTATAATGTGTGTTTATTTTGTTATATACTACTTAGCTTCATAGCTTCTATATTCACCATTTTTGCAAGAACTAGAGAGCACCAAGAAGATCAAGATTTAGCATTTAAAGATCGGAATATTGTAAATACGGTGTTTTCAGAACTACAAAATAATAAATATGAAAAACGAAATTATCAAAATCGGTGTGTCGTGATAAACTTCAATGACTTGAAACGTAACTGGAATGCTCAATTGTATTTTACGGTACATTTCCTAAGGTTAACACATCATTCTCATACAAATGCATTTTAGGGTAAGAGGTTAGAGTGACATAATCTTAGACCCAAAAAAAGAGTTTTGTTTAGCTATTTTTGTTGAGCTAGCGTGTTTCTGAAATTCTCCAACAAAGCATGGAAGATCAAAGTAACCCCTCCAACATAAAGTTAATCAAAATAAAGAAGGTGATTAAGTATCATAAACAACCACAAAACTAAGGGAGTTACAAAGAAGCTACAAAGGAATATCATAAGAAGAAAGAAGGTCAATAGACACAAACATTAAAAAGTCCACTCCACAACCATCCCTAGACAAACATGGTAAGCAACAATCTACCCGTGGATTAAATTTATCAACCTCTAGAAAAAGCAATGAAAAGCAATAATCCTACCGGACAACATATCTTTTACTCTCTTTACTCCACTACGGGTTGGGTGCAAGTTTGCTAATTTCCGGGAAATAAAATTGAGTATTATCATCAATTTGTAGCCATAATAAGGAAGCATAGAGTATTCAATAGGCCCATGGATATTAACAACAGACTTCGAATTTCTTTTCTATGGCCCAAGTTCGTTTGGTCCGTTATTTAAAGACTTTGGACTTCTATGGCCCAAATAGCTAAATGAATTCAAGTGGCCCAAAATAAGAAGGAAAATGTAAATTAATTGGTGAATGTGTTCTACTTTTATCCTTTAGAGTTCAGTTCTCAATATAAGATGTTGTGAGAAAGGGGTTAATGTAGTTGATAAATTTTGGAGGGTGATTTCACAATTTATCTAGTATCAAATCTCGTCAACATTATTAATGATTTTGAACCTCCTTATATACCATATAGTTGTCGCCTTGTTGGTGAAACATAAAATTATAATCACTACGTGACCATATTAAATATGAAGAAGATGAATATGGTAATATATCCAAGGGATTCGAGTGGCGGCCTAATGAAAAAATAAATAAATATACATCAAGTAGCAATAATGTTCATACTTCATACTTTATGAGTAGAGAAATTGTTATAAAATAAGCTGTACCCCTTGGTATGCACCAAGAGGCCATTAAACATGTACCATTTTTGCATATATATATATATATATATATATATATATATATATATATATATATATAGGGCATTTGTATCTCTAATCCATCACACAACTCGACACAAAAAACGGTGAAGAAGTAGAGATGAAGAAGGAGAATGGTTGCGTTGGTTTTGTTGTGATGCTTGCTTTTCTGCTGCTGTTAACTGCGCCTCAGACCACGGTGTCTGCTCGCCAACTTCTTCCCCTTTCAAACATTATTAACACCAAGTCTAACAAAATCTCACTTGATATATTTTTTCCTTACAAATTATCATACACTTAAGGTCAAAATTTGGTCAAATCAGACAATAGGATCAGACCATATCAGATCAGATAAGTTCAGATAAGCAAAAATAAGGTGAACTAAACAGAGCCTTAACTGGAAATCAACGCGAAAGATTTTGTACTTATCATCGAGGTATGTATGGTAACATGTCAATGTCAGGTTCAAGATTAATATATTGTTTAAGCCTATAATATATTGAATTAGTTGGGAGTGATAATTGACCTGTTGTCATATACAACACAGTATTGGTGGCTAATTGGCTGTACAAGGAATCCGATTGGCGGCCTAATGAAATAATATATCAAGTAGCAATAATGTTCATAGTTTATGAGTAGAGAAATTGTTATAAAATAAACTGTACCCTTTGGTATGCACCAAGAGGCCATTTAACATGTACCATTTTTGCATCTATATATATACATATTGTAGGGAATTTGTATCTCTAATCCATCACACAACTCGACACAAAAAACGGTGAAGTAGAGATGAAGAAGGAGAATGGTTGCGTTAGTTTTGTTCTGATGCTTGCTTTTCTGCTGCTGTTAACTGCGCCTCGGACCGCGGTGTCTGCTCGCCAACTTCTTCCCCTTTCAAACATTGTTATAAACTGAAGAAGGAATCAGAAAATACAGGAAGCTTTATTGAACTCCATTAATGACTAAGAGAAGCTTTATTACAGAGAGAAAAGAAGAAGAAGAAGATTCAGGGTAATTGAGAATCAATTAATTTTCCTGTAAAAAGAATTATATAGTAGCTTATATAATTGCTTTGTATTTATTACAACTAACTCAAGAAATAAAAACGCTAAGCTGGCATAAAGTTTGTTACACTTGTAACAAACTGATCACGTGCTTCATACCCCCCCTCAAACTTGGGATGGCTTAAACATACCAAGTTTGGTCTTCAAAGCTTCAAACTGTCCTGAAGGCAAAATCTTTGTCATAATGTCAGCTAACTGAGAAGCAGTAGGAAGATAGGTAAGCTGTATTAAACCTTCTAAAACCTTTTCCCTTGTGAAATGACAGTCTATGTCAATATGTTTGGTCCTCTCATGGAACACTGGATTTCTGGCAATATGTAAAGCTGACATGTTGTCACAGTGAAGCTGCACAGGCTTCAGATCACTCACACCAAGTTCACCAAGAATTCTGACTAGCCAAGTTACCTCTGATGCAGCAGAGGCCATAGCCCTGTACTCAGCCTCTGATGAAGACTTAGAAGTAGTTGGCTGCTTCTTAGACTTCCAACTGATAGGTGAATTACCTAAGAGCATCACATAACCTGATATTGATCTTCTTGTATCAATACAAGCTGCCCAATCTGAGTCAGTGAAGGCCTGTAGCTTAAGATCCAAACTACCTTTGAACATGATTCCTTGTCCAATTGTTGCAGCAACATAGTTTAATGTATGATGCAGAGCTTGTAAATGAGAACTTCTAGGAGCTTGCATAAACTGACTTAGATTCTGAACTGTGTAAGCTAAGTCAGGTCTTGTGTGAGTTAAAAAATTTAACTTGCCCACTAAGCACCTGTAATGAGAAGGGTCTTGTAATAAATCACCATTGCCAGCTTCTAACTTCATATTCAGTGGTAGAGGAGTGACAACAGGTTTGAAACTTGAAATTCCACACCCTTCAAGTAGCTCTCTGGTAAACTTAGTCTGAGACATAGTGACTGCACCATCTTCATATCCAATCTCCATACCCAAAAAATAATTCAGGACTCCAAGATCCTTGATTGTGAAAGTACTGTGCAAATGAGTCTTCAAAGAATTGATTTGATGCAAATCATTTCCTGTGATGATTATATCATCAACATAAACAGCAGCAATCACTATGTAACTTGCTGTTTGTTTAATGAACAAAGAATAATCATCTTTGGATTGAACATAACCCAAAATTTTCAGTTCAGAGACCAGTTTTTCAAACCATTGTCTGCTGGCCTGTTTCAACCCATATAAGGATTTCTCCAATTTACACACTTTGTTGCTAGGATTTGGTACACCCTCAGGCATCTTCATATAAACTTCTTCATGCAAATCCCCATGAAGGAATGCATTATTAACATCCAACTGAAAAATCTGCCAACCTTTGTGCACAGCCAAAGCTAAAATGCATCTGACAGAAGCCATTTTTATGACAGGAGAAAAGGTCTCTTCAAAATCAATGCCATATTTCTGATTATATCCCTTAGCAACTAATCTGGCCTTAAACCTTTCAATTGAGCCATCTTTCTTCAGCTTGACCTTGTAAACCCATTTTGACCCTATTGCTTTCTTTCCTTTTGGAAGATCAACCAGAACCCAAGTCTTGTTCTGTTCTAATGCTTGTAATTCCTTCAACATAGCTTCTTCCCAGTTTTTGTCACCAGCAGCTTCTCTATAGGATACAGGCTCTTTGACAGACATGACTTTGGCAATCATAGCTTTATGATTATCAGAATAAGAAGTAAAAGCCACCAAGTTACACCAATGAGCTGTATCAGCAACTGCATTACCACAAACATACTTATCCATCCAAGCAGGAGTTTTCTTTGGTCTTGTAGACTGCCTAATTTTGGTAGTATCTTGAGAAATATCAACAACAGAGGAATGATCATCAGGCTGTCTAGGAATAATGATTTCAGAAGAGCTAGAACTTGCTGAGTTATTAACTGGAATATTCTGCTCAGTGAATACATCAGGGAGGACATTATCAAAGACAGAAGGAAATGGTGTATGAGCTGGTAGAAAGAAAGGTGTAGGAACTGGATTTGGTTTTTTTTGAGAGATGAAAAGGAAAATGCCTCTCATGAAAAACAACATCTCTAGAAACTGTAATCTTTCTAGAAGATAGGTTTAACACCTTATACCCCTTTTGAGTAGGTGAATACCCAACAAAAACACTAGCATCAGCTCTAGAATCCATCTTTGATCTATGTTGTTTTGGTGTTGAGACAAAACACAAGCACCCAAAAACTCTTAAGTGACTGTTATCTGGTTTATGACCATGTAACCTTTCATAAGGTGTCAAATTACCCAAACTCTGAGAAGGCATCCTATTTATCAAATATGAGGCACATTGAACACACTCACCCCAATAACTGATAGGAAGTTTTGACTGAAAAAACAAGGCTCTTCCCACTTCTAACAAATGCTTGTGTTTCCTTTCAACTACTCCATTCTGCTGAGGAGTGTCACTACAACTTGTTTGATGAAGAATACCTTTAGAAGTATATAATTGCACAATCTTTCCTTCACACAACTCCTTAGCATTATCACTCCTTATTATTTTCACAGAAACTTTATACTGATTTTCAACAAAAGCAACAAAATTAACCAAAACATCAACTGATTCTGTCTTAGATTTCAGCAAATGAACCCAAACATTCCTTGTAAAATCATCAACTATTGTCAAGAACATATTACACTTATTATGAGTCATAGTTTGATATGGACCCCAGACATCAATATGAAGAAGTTCAAATGGTGCAGAAGACTTGATGCTGCTATGAGGAAAACTTTTCCTATGTTGCCTAGCAGCAGGACAAATACTGCAGATTATATCATTTGAAATTCTACCACAATCTACACTATCTTGTACCAAATTCAACTGACTAAATGGCATATGACCCATTCTAAGATGCAACAACTTAGCCTGATCTATAAGACTACTACAAGCAATACCTGAAGAACCTGCAGCAGCTGCTCCAACTCTTATTCCCATACCAACTTCAGCAAAATACAAACCATTCCCCACTTTACCAAGAACAAGTGGAGGTGTCATAAAGTGTTGATCCTGAACAACACACTTATCATGTGTAAATTGTACTGTACACTGTCCATCTTGACAAAGTTTACTGACAGAAATCAGATTGAACTTGAAACAAGGCACAAACAACACATTCTCAAGAACTATACTCTTACTCAACTTAACTGTACCAACATGTGTCACCTGAACCTTAGACCCATCAGGAATAGTTATGAAATTATTTAAATCATTAACTACCCTATATGAATCAAACAAATCCAAACTGTAACACATATGGTCACTTGCACCACTATCCACAATCCAACCAGAACTATAAGCAGATGATAACATACAATAGTTACCTGCAAAGAGAGCATTTCCATCACCATCACCATTCATTGACTCTTCCTTCTGTTTGTTGAGAAAACTTCTGAATTGACTGAGCTCTTCTATAGTAAAAGTACCAACATCAGGTGTAGCAGACTGTATGGGAACCTCAAGCAAATCACCACCAGAACTCTCTGCACAATTAGCAAACCTCTTGTTACTCTGACCTTGATTATAACCAGTCTGCCCCTTGTAACCAGGTGGAAACCCATTCAACTGAAAACACCTCTCCATACTATGCCCAGTCATCTTACAATGATCACAATAATAGTTGATTGACCTCTTAACTCCAACTCCTCTACCAGGCTGACTCTGCTGAAAACCACCTCTATTGTAACCACCTCTATTAAAACCACCTCTACTGTTCTGATTGCCCTGATATCTATTGTCAAACCTTCTTGCAGCAAAAGCAACAGATTCAGCACTCTTCTGAGACAAATTGCTTAATTCTCTATGCCTCTCTTCTTGTAAAACCATCCTATATGCTTGTGCCAAAGTAGGCAAAGCAGGCATCATCAAAACATTTGATCTAACATTTGCATAATTGTTAGTCAATTTCATCAGAAATACCATTAACCTCTGATCTTGTTGAATTTTCATGTACTTTTGTGCCAAATTACAAGTACAACCAGAACAAGAACAAACAGGCAATGGACAAAGATTGTCCAACTCATCCCATAACCTCTTAAGCCTGTTATAATACTCAGAAATAGAATCATCATCTTGATTAACATTGGCTAAATCTTGTTGTAATGCATACAACTGTGCAGAAGAAGCATGACCAAACCTTTCCTCCAAATCCAACCAAATCTCTCTTGCTGTGTCAACAAACAAAATACTACCAGCAATTTGTGGATCTAATACAGCTATAATCCAACCTATAATCATGCTATTACACCTATTCCATGCCCTTAAAGTCACAACATCAGTACTAGCAGGCTTAGACAGAGTACCATCTACAAATCCCATCTTATTTTTAGCAGTTAACCCAATGATCATAGACCTCTTCCAATTGCCATATCCATTCCCATCAAAAACCATAGAAACAAGCTTCATCCCAGTAAAATCTGAAGGATGTAAGTAATATGGACTAGTCGGATCTTGATTCAAATCAAGAACTCTATCACTTCCAGCCATTTTATGAGAAACAATTTCACAAACACAAGGTGTGCACAAGAAATTTCAACTCCAAAAATAATCAGAACCAACCACCACAAATCGACTCACTCAACAATCGAACCCAGAAACAATTCTCACAACAAAGAAACAATCAAATCCAGACAAACAGAAACAATTCCGAAACAATATCGAAGAAATCGATTAAACCCAGAAAAAAAAACAGAATAAGGAAACTCACAAACTGCTTCAAGAACTTCGCACAAACTTCGCACAAATTTTGCACAAACCAGAATCGCAACCTCGATGCTCTGATACCATGTTATAAACTGAAGAAGGAATCAGAAAATACAGGAAGCTTTATTGAACTCCATTAATGACTAAGAGAAGCTTTATTACATAGAGAAGAAGAAGAAGAAGATTCAAGGTAATTGAGAATCAATTAATTTTCCTGTAAAAAGAATTATATAGTAGCTTATATAATTGCTCTGTATTTATTACAACTAACTCAAGAAATAAAAACGCTAAGCTGGCATAAAGTTTGTTACACTTGTAACAAACTGATCACGTGCTTCACAAACATTATTAACATCAAGTCTCTCGCTGATACAACATGTTATTTCTGCGAGGACCGTAAGTATTGTTGCGGAACATGTATTTGCGATTACAATGACATCGATGGGGAGTTAGTATTTACTTGTGACAAAGAAATTTGTGATTGATCAACCAATACACTCCAACAATGTATGCTCTTTCAAGAGTAATACTACCTCCATTAAATGTTATGTGCAACTTTGGAGTATTGTTTATCTCACAAATAATACCCCCAAAGTTGCACATAACATTTAACGGATGTAGTTAAATAAGTTGTATCATCTATACTAGCATGTTAGCTACCTTCATTAGTATTATGTACTCCATAATAATATTGTTCGTAACTATTTGTTGGCTTGGGCGGTATCTAATTTTAGTGTTACTTTTTTTTTTTTTTTTTGGAAACATTTAAGTGTTACTTGTATATCATATTAAATATCAAAATATATTGCGAAACAGTTGAGCCGAGACTTATAAAAAATTGATTTGTTGGGAGTGATTAATTGATTATTGATAGGTTTCTACAGCGGTCGTTTAAAATATGACTACTTTATTATTTTAATGATAAACAATATGAGCGATCTATTTTTTCATACTATAAATTGAACACAATTAGTATTCTAATTTCTAAAATGCAAATATAATTTTTGAAAATTTTAATCCAACATAAAATAAAGATTTTTCGAGAAACTATAAAATAAGAGTAAAAATTACATAAATAATACTAAAAATTTGATAAATTAAAAAAATGTTGACAATAATATTTTATAGCAAAAATAGAGTAATATAATTAATTACTTAGATAAAAATACGTTAATTATGAATTATATAATCATTAAAATATTATAATAGTCATATTTTAAATGACCACTATAGAATTTTCATTGATTATTGAGGTAGGTGGATGACTCCAAAATTTATCCTTACTAAAATGAATATGAGAGTTGTTACAGCTAAGCCATAATAATAATAAGAAGATTATTACATTAAACTATGAAAAGTAATCATCTTACGGATTACATTAATTTTTTATTTGTTGAAAGGATAATTAGTGCACTATAATTGTAAAAAAGATATATATATATATATATATATATATATATATATATATATATATATATATATATTGTATTAGGTACATCGAGAGTTAGGTGTATTTGACAGTATTTTTTAAATTTACATATAAAGCAGAAAATATAACGAATAATGATCAAAGATATACATTGAACGAAAAATCTTGTAAAAGTCGATTCTGTTAAAATTTCACGTTCAAATGGGGCTTTTTTGGGAATTTTTTGGCCATCACAACAAGAACTATATTCTGGATTTTAGGTATTTGTAGACTTTGAACTTTTCTTCTGATGGCCCAAAATGGATGGGCCGACCTGGAGTCTTTGAACTTCTCTTTTAATGGCCCAATTGGAACAAAGGTAATGAATTCAAGTGGCCCAAAATAAAGGGAAAAAAATAAGTGAAGAATGTGTTCTACTTTTAGATCTCAGTACTCCTGTTTGTTTTGAAAATCTATGTGAAACAAAATTTTGTTTTAGGAATAAGATGTGGGGAAAAAGGGGTGAATAACTGAATACAGCTGATAAATTATTTTGAGGGTGTTAATATGTATTTGCTATCAAATCTCGTTCACATCGTTGAGTTTGGAGTTGAGCTCTTTGTACACCAAATAATTCTCGGTGAAACATGATGTTAAACTAGTACGTGCATATGTCAAATTAAATATTTAAAGTTTTAACATAAAATATAAAGTATGCACTATATTATGGAAGAAAAGGAGTACTTAATCTTGAAATAGCATAAAGATCGTGACAAAATCAATATTGTTTTTCATTGATTTTTGTTGCAATTGTTACTAACCGTCTTGTTCTTTTGGTAAAACCTTGTGAGTTGTGACATTGTGATCAATCATATTTATGAGTCCATACTCCATAACCTCTAACATACTTTTAAGGAAAAAAAATATATAATAAAAATTCCTTTTCTCCCTCAATTTTCAAGATTCTAGCTAATTGATGTAAGAGTGTTCAAAGATAAGACATTAAACCAAACCCTTTAATATTGCCGTCCAAAAAAAGAATGAGGGGTATGAGTTATCAGTATGTACGTTTGATTTCACATACTACTATTAACTTACTAAGGTCCCGTTCTCTTCACCTTATTTTTGCTGAACTGAAATTATTTTTACTGAAACAAAATTATATTTGCTGAACTTAAATTATTTTTACTGAACTTAAATTATTTTTGCTGAACTGAAATTATTTTTACTGAATTTCTATTATAATTCTTCTTTAAGACAATTGAATTTTACTGAACTGAACTTATTTTTATTGAAGTGAAATTATTTTTACTGAACTGAAATTAATTTTACTGAACTGAACTTATTTTTACTGAATTGAAATTATTTTTATTTAATATTATTTTTTAAGGTGAAGAGAACGGGGCCTAAGTTAGTGTAACACTTTCTCTATTTTTTTAATTACAATAAAGTAGAATTTCATACTATGAAATATAAAATTCAATAGTTAGAATGAGTTACGACTCTTATGAATACCATTTAAATCATTAATTGCCTTTTTAAAAAATTTAAAAATACAAAAGTATATACTGTATTTCTACATATCTCCACGAGATAAATAATGTGAAAGTTTATATATTCCAATAAATAAATTATTTTTTAAAAAAAAATATTTAAAATCTTAAGATAGATTCTTTATGGCAATTTTCATCACCTAACATGTTGATTTCAATCTTGGCTAGCTAATTAGCAAGTAGCATTATTAAGACAGCCATTGGCACAAACAATATGTCACAGCCATCAACAATATGAGAATTTTAAGGAGAATTTAAATATCCAATAATTTTTAAGAATCTTCACCTAATAATGACATTAGTCAGCTTTGAAGAGTGATTCTAGCTGATTCCATTTGGTACGTAAGACATACTCCTTAATACTGGCGTTTGGTTCAAACAATGACATGGGTTTGGAATGAGGAATGAAACCTGCGTGATATGGGGTTGGAACTTGATACTTAATTTTATGTGTTTGGGTTTTATCTAGGGATGACAGTTTTCCTTTTAATTTTAAACCTAAAGGTATGGGTATGAGTCATACCCGCCTCTATTCTTGGATTTCAAAAACCCATACCTTGGGGGTTTGAGGTATGGGTTTGAAAAATGAAATTTCTAGAAACAAACACAAGGTATGGGTTTTGGTCGTTCCAAACCCATACCTTATACCTATTATGCTTGAACGAAACACCCTAAAACTTTTTTTGTGTGAGGTACCAATTTATTAGATCATATTTTAGTTCCTTATCCGAAAAAATTAATATAATTTTCGTTACTAATTTCGTTAACATTTAACATGATTAGCAAAATGAACTACAAGTATTAGAGCATCTCCAATGGTAAGCTACAGTACTTTGTAGCTTACCTTGCCACATCAAATATTAAAGCTAATATATTTTGTAGCTACAAAGTGCTTCAATGGTTAATTGTAGCATATTGTAGCTTGGAAGAAATATAAATAATTAAAATAGTTTTTATTATACACATGTCATATGTTAAATGGGTGATATTATCTTTGAAAAATCAAGCAACATAGCTTGTTTGAGCAACGTTGCTTAATCTAGATACATCAATTTTCCACTCCAATGGTAAATTACATGCTTGTAATTTCAATTAATCTGCAAGCAAGTTCCTATTTGTATACCATTGGAGATGCTCTTATTTATTCACTTTGACATTTAAAAAAAATATATCTAAAAATATACATTTTAAAAGACCATTGATTAAATAAGAGTCACTTATTATAAGAGAAAAGAATAAGTTTTTTTTCCTAGGAAAAAGCCACAAAAATTCAATGATAGACTAGATTACGAAATTCGATCTTAAATTTTAGATACCACCCTAAGAAAAATAAGTTTTTTTATTTTTGTGAGAGAGACCCTAGAATTTTGTTTAAAGACACAAGAAGTCCTTTTTGAATTATGGATAGAATAGCAAAGTATATACTCCATACATTTAATTTATGACTAATAGCCAACATAAAGAATAAAATAAAAATTGTGACCTAATGGATTATATTTGAGCTCTTACTTCAATATATATAAATAATGTTATGGTCTCTAAATTATTGAGTGCTACTACGTGATGAGAAGATCGTAGAATATTCTTGCCAAGTCCAATATAATTAATGATCATCAATCAATGACCATGATAATAAATAACTTATAATTCACCAACCAAACTATGACCTAGTAAACATTAGAAGATACTCTATTAATTAAGATATTGGATAATAGATCCTCTGTATTATCTTATAAACGACGAATGATTATATACGGATTAAAAGGCATGATCGATTACTCCGACCTTAACAGCTTAACAAAAAATCCAATTATCCATTGATGTAACAATCTAGAATTCTAGATGCTACAAAAAAATTGGCCGATAAGATAAAGTGTAATGTAATAGTACAAAAATTCAAGAAAAGACATTCTTCTTATAAGTTGATCAAGACATTATGCTGAAGTAAGTTAAAAACCTGTCAAACACGTCGTTTATTTTTTTCAAACAAATAAATAAAATAAAATTATGTAGTGTTTGATTTATTCTCCCTTAATATCATTTTTTAAATTTTCAAAAACAAAAAAAAAAAAAAAAAAAAAAAAAAAAACAAAAACAAAAAATATCGTTTTCAGACTTGAATTGATCCTCGACCTCAAGTCTTCAAGTAAAGTTAATAGTGTCAAATGGCATGCTTACTTTCTTCAGGTTTTCCTTTTTTTTTATATGTTTATTTATTTAATTATAGTTGTAATGATTTGACCCTTTTTTCAACTACTATATAATTATGTAGTACGGAGTGCATTAGAAGTAATAGTACAAATTAATTGTCTTAATATGGTACGCGGATATATAAAAAAAAATGGACTTTTATTACATAGTTGCATTTTAGGGAGTGTATTATTATTATTTCGAGTACATAGTCAAATAAAAGTCTAAATCAAAACACTACAAAAAAAAAAAGTTGGTAAGCTTAAACTAGTCCAAAATTTATTGGGTCTATCTATAATTAATGTGAATAGTCAAATTTGGCTTGTAAACATTTTGAAATAAATTTCAATGTGTGTAGTACAGATGTACAATATAAGAGTGTTTAACAACTTCATTGACTTATATAGTGTGGTAATAATATTTTCACTCTTTTGTTGTTGTATGGGGTGATATCTGGGCATGACCGATATCTTGTGAAAACACACGACCAGGTTCTAATAATTATAAGAAGATGCTGATATGTTGCAGAAAGAAGACATGTCGGCCTGCCGAAATTCAACACGTGGCAACAGAAGCTCAACACTTGGCACAAAAGGCTCTGCATGGATGAGAGTCACCTGTCAAGGTAAACTATTATAAATAGTAGGTAAGACCTCATTAATGAGGACATTAATTACTCTCTCTTTCTCTACTTTCTCTCTCTTACTTATCTTCTTTTCTCAAACACTTTCTGACTTTATCATCGGAGTGGTTATCCCCGGATCACCCCGAGGTTAGCTAACTTCTTCTCATTGTGTAGGTTCTCAGCTTGCCGATAGGAGTATCAGAATCTCAAGTCCGAGTTCTTGGAGAGATAAGGATCAGACAGAAACAATTTGGCGCTAGAAGGAGGGGGCAGTTGATCACTTCTGTCGCCTAAGAACCTCACACAAAATATATAAACAACAACAATAATCATGGCCGAAAACAATGGAATACCAATAGGACAACCCCAGGTGGAGATAGTAGATGAAACCCATACCCTAGAGGGTAATCAGTTCCATATGCCGATAACCCCCCCCCCCCTGCAGGAGGAGGAGAGGCAGAGGATCCTATGGCGGCATTCACTCCAGACGAGTTGGAAACAGCCGCAAGAGTGATGAGTGCAATGAGTAGGAAGAGGAAGGAGGCCGAGGCAGCACGGGCTGAAAGAGAAGCTGCTCAAGCAGATAGAGGAACATTGCACCGTAACCAGGAAGAACAGTATAATCAGCTTGAGAACTCGTCGAGAAGACCCCGACATGAGTCGTCAGTAAGGACGCATACAACATCACGGCAGGATGAGCAATCCTCGAGTCATGTTGCGAGTACCAGAAATCAGCAGCAAAGAAGCTCGCGAGTAGAGGGTCAAGTAGTACGCACGGTAGTGCAGCTAAGGGCATCCCCATTTGCCCAGCACATCTTAGATCAGCCAATGGAGAAGGTGAAAATGCCGACTTGTAGGTATGATGGAAGGGGGGATCCGGCAAGATTCATAACGTCTTATGAGGGACACATGATGCTGTACACTAACTCGGACGCAGTTTGGTGTAAAGTCTTTCCGACAACTCTGATTGGGGCTGCAGCCGATTGGTTTAACAACCTTGAAGTTGGATCAGTAGATAGCTTTGAAAGACTGACTGAGATGTTTGTAGGTCAGTATGTCAGTAACAGCGTAAGGCAGAGAACCTCTGGAGAATTAATAGCTGTGGAGCAGAAACCGGATGAATCATTGAGGGATTACATCAGGAGATTTAACAATGAAGCAAACACCATTCCGAAATTGCAACAGGAAATAGCTGTGATGGCTTTGATGAATGGGTTGGTTGATTCGGATTTTAAAAGATATCTTACAAGGAAGAGCCCGCCGACATTGGCAGCGGCGTTCGGTAAAGCTCATGATTACATAAAGAGCGAAGAGCTGATGAAGACGAGTAGCAGGCATGTGGTTACCGGAAAGGGGCAAAGTCAGTATGGGGGGACCTCATCTGGAGGAAGCAGGCCGAGAGCTCCTGCCCCAGGAAGGGGAGGAAGTCGGCAAGATATCAGACCGGCAAGGCTGCCGATGAGATATAGCACTTACACCCCCTTGAATACACCAAGGGCAGCAATCTACTCAGTAAACCAGAATAGAGAAGATTGGTCAAGACCGATTCCCATGAAGGCAAGGCCAAGAGATGTAAAGAAATATTGTATGTTCCATAGGGATGTGGGACATTATACGGAGGAGTGTACACAGTTGAAGGACAACATCGAAGAGTTGATCAGGAAAGGGCACCTAACACAATACCGGTTGAATGCTGGCAGAAACCAGCAACCGGCACAAGCAGTTGAGAGGCAACAGATAGAAGCAAGACCTGAAAGGACACAAGGAAGGATAGTCCGACAAGGGGATGCAGGAATACCGCCGTTATCTACAGGAAGGGTAGATGTGATAACGGGGGGACCGATTCATGGAGGAACGATTAGTGGGGCAAGGAAGCATTTGGCGGAGCACCGTCATTTGGTTTGTGCTCTGGATGTGGATAACCGTCCTCGGCCGGCATCAATACCCCAAGTTGTGTTCACAGAAGAGGATGCACGAGGTGTGGTGTTCCCGCACGATGATCCATTAGTTCTGATAACCAAGATCAATGGGGCAGACATCAAAAGAGTGCTGGTAGATGGAGGCAGTTCAGCGAATGTGTTGTTTATGCAGGCATTTAGTGAAATGAATATAGGAAGGCAATACCTGAAGCCGGTATCGTACCCTGTGATTGGGTTTAATGGGTCAACAGTGAGGCCAGAAGGGAGTATTGTGTTGCCGTTAAGGATGGGTGATGGGCCACAGGCTAGAGATGTGATGGCAGAGTTTCTGGTGGTGGATGTCAAATCGGCCTACAACGCAATTATCGGCAGACCGATAATCCATGACATGCAGGCTGTTGTGTCAACTTACCACTTGGCAATAGCCTATGTGTCAAACCTGGGTGCTGTGGAGAAGGTGTACGGAGGGCAAGTTATGTCAAAAGCCTGTTATGTGACAGCTCTGAAAAATCCGGTTGGTAATGCCACGGTGCCGAGCAACCCAAAAAGAGAAAGTGAGCCAACAGCTCAGGATTTAACCATGAAAAACTTTGATGCAAGACCCGAGGAAACACCAAGGCCTTTACCGGGGGGAGAAACCGCCCAAGTTGAACTGCAACCAGGTGACCCGAGTAGGACAGTGAAGGTTGGGGCTGATATGGATGTGGACACTAGGTGTAACCTGATAAGGTTGCTGCGTGAGAATGCCGACGTCTTTGCGTTCTCGGCCAGTGAGATGCCGGGAATACATCCAGAAGTAATGGAGCATAAGTTGAACGTTGATAGAAAGTTCAGGCCGATAAGGCAGAAGAAGCGCAATTTCTCAACTGAGAAGATAGAAGCAATCCAGGCTGAGGTGAATAAGCTCTTAGCAGCAGGGTTCATTGAGCCTTGTACATACCCAGAGTGGTTGGCAAATGTGGTAATGGTGAGAAAGCCGACAGGGAAGTGGCGAATGTGTGTGGATTTCACAGATCTGAATAAGGCTTGCCCTAAGGATTGCTACCCACTACCCCGGATAGACAGATTAGTAGACTCAACCTCTGGTCATGCCATGCTTAGTTTTCTGGATGCATTTTCAGGATATCATCAAGTCAGCATGCATAAGGCTGACAGTGATAAAACGGCTTTTATAACAGATGGTGGTGTATATTGTTATAAGGCAATGCCGTTTGGTTTGAAAAATGCAGGGGCAACTTACCAGAAGTTGGTAGACAAGATTTTTGAGAAGCAGAAGGGGCGGAATGTTGAGGTGTATGTGGATGATACAATAGTAAAGAGTAAGAACAAAGAAGACCATATAGCAAATCTGAGGGAAACATTCGAGACTTTGAGAAGATATCAAATGAAGCTGAATCCGGAAAAGTGTGTTTTTGGGGTGAGATCAGGGAAGTTCCTAGGCTTCATGGTCAGTGAACGGGGAATAGATGCGAATCCAGATAAGGTGAATGCGGTTCTTCAAATGAAACAACCAAAAACCATTCGTGATATACAGAGGTTAACAGGCAGGATGGCAGGGTTAACCAGATTTATCAGCAAATTGGCTGATAAAGCACTTCCGTTTTTTATGGTACTAAGAAAGAACAAGGCATTTGAATGGGGAAAAGAACAAAGTGATGCCTTAGAAGTAGTGAGGAATCATCTTAGATCTCTTCCCACAATTGCCAGGCCTGAGAAGGGAGAAGTGTTGCAGTTATATATCTCGGCGTCGCCAAAAACAGTGGCAGCCGTTTTGTTAGTGGAAAGGAGGAAACAGCAACAGCCGATTTACTTTGTCAGTCATGTTCTGAATGCGGCAGAGCGCAGATATCCAGTGATAGAAAAAATGGCATTGGCAGTAATAGTGGCAGCCCGGAAGTTAAGGCCTTATTTTGATGCGCATTCGATAGAAGTTCTCACCAATCATCCTTTAGAGAAATCATTGCGCAAAATGGATACATCAGGTAGATTACTGGCATGGGCTGTTGAGTTGTCGGAGTATGAAATAAGTTATAAGCCAAGAACATCAATTAAGGCTCAAGCATTATAAGATTTTATTGTTGAAACCACATACACAGATGAGGAAGAAGAGTTGGGAACATGGCAGGTATCAGTTGATGGATCAGCCACAGCAACAGGGGCAGGGGCTGGAATTGTGTTAACGGCTCCAGATGGAAAAATGTTTGAATATGCCGTGAAATTTAAGTTCAAGGCAACAAATAATGAGGCCGAATATGAAGCTGCGATAGCCGGAATGCAGTTGTCAATAGCAGCAGAAGCAAAACGGCTAGTTTTGACAACTGATTCCCAACTGGTATCAAGCCAATTTAGTGGGGAGTATGAGACTCGAGAGTCGGCAATGGTGAAGTATTTGGAGAAGGTGAAGCATTTAGCGGCTCAATTGCAATACTTTGAGATCAAATTGGTTCCGAGATTGAAAAATGCTCAAGCAGATGCATTGGCAAGATTGGCAAGTTCAAGCTTCAATGACTTGGAAAGAACAATTATGGTTGAAATTTTAAAGCAGAGAAGCATAGATGAGATGACGGCGGATTTCTGTTGTGTTGAAGTGGGGGATCAATGGTATGATAAAATACTGGCATACATCGCTCATGGTGTGGGGCCAACAGATAAAAGGGAGCTGAAAAGGTTGCGGAAGGATAGTGCGTGGTTCGTTATGTACCAGGGCCAATTATACAAAAGGGGGTTTTCACTGCCGTTGCAAAGGTGCATAACGGATTTCGAATCAGCAAAGTTGATAGAAGAATTACACGAGGGAAGCTGTGGTAACCACCTAGGAGCAAGAGCCTTGTCCAGGGAGGCAATGAGAAGGGGATACTACTGGCCGACAATGAATGCAGATGCAGTGGCTTATGTTAAAAAATGTGAGAAGTGTCAAAAGTTTGCCCCAGTTATCAACTTACCCCCAAATGATTTAACTCCGATGTTGAACCCAATCCCTTTTGCCCAATGGGGGATGGATATAGTAGGCCCGTTCCCATCGGCCACAGGTGGAAGAAAATATCTGATAGTAGGAATTGATTACTTTACCAAGTGGATAGAGGCAGAACCAGTAACGAAGATAACGGCATCGGAGGTGAAAAAGTTTATATGGAAAAATATCTTCACGAGGTTTGGATTGCCGATGGAAATGGTTTTTGATCATGGGACCCAATTTGACTGTAAGCCAGTCAAAGATCTCTTAATGATGTATAAGGTGAAGTTTGCTTATGCAGCAGTATGCCACCCATAATCTAACGGCCGGGCAGAAGCAGCAAATAAGCAAATCATAACAGCAATAAAGAAGAAGATCGAAGATGCAAAGGGTTTATGGGCAGATTTGATACCAGAGATATTGTGGGCAAACAGGACAACAATAAGGGAAGCCACAGGTGAATCACCTTATAACCTGGTTTTTGGAACAGAAGCAGTCATACCAGCAGAGGTCGGGTTGCCGACATTTAGGGTTCAGCATTACTGTGAAGACCAAAATGATCTACTCTTACGACAACAATTAGATTTCCTGCCAGAGCTAAGAGAGAAAGCAGCAGTTAAGTCAGCTGCGTTTAAAGAAAGAAAGTCCAAAGCATACAACAGAAGGGTATCTCATCGGCCGTTAAAGGTGGGAGATCTGGTACTACGAAGAACAGCGGCAACTGGTAAGGGCAACGAAGATGGGAAGCTGACTGCAAGTTGGGAGGGACCTTATCGAATAAGAGATATCGTCATCCAAGGGTCGTTTTACCTAGAAACTCTGGATGGGACACCTCTAAAAAATGTATGGAACTCAGCTGTATTGAAGAAATACTACGTGTAATAAGCAATTTTTATTTGAAGCTGATATCAAGAACGATATCGGCGATGAATGAAGAAATATTCAGACAATGTGCATTGAAATAGGCATCCTCCATTTAACAGAACATCGTTAAATGGGACGGACAGCTCAAAACCGCTTCCATGAAGTTAACGGCTATACAACCTGATCAGTTGTATACATTAACTCATGAGGTTGCTGGTTCAAAGTATAATACCGGCCAAATCAATTCAGGTATACGCCGATATGAGGCGTAGCTCAGAATGTGATCGCCGAGAGGGTACCTAACTGGCTGAAACAACAAAGCAGTAGGTGACCGATGTTATAATCTGAACCACCAACAATCAGTTATGACTCAGTATACATAGATCTAAAACGAGCTATGTACACTGAGGGGAGCAGGGAGTGGTATGGTATTTATAGGTATCCATAGTACGTTGGTAATTTTTAATACGCAATGATATCTGTCATACTTTGGTAAATTTTAATGCAAGTTTGGTAAAGATCTTATGTCTTCCAAAGCCGAGGTCTTGAAATCAAATATCTTCAAAAGCAGATGTTTTTTAAGAAGTTTCTAATGGGAAGTTGTCGGACTTCAGATAAACTATCAAGTAAACTTTTATTTCTTGCAAGTTCTTTTATATATGCTGAAATAGCAAGGCAATATAGTTATCATAACACTGTAAGTACGAGCAGATTATAAAATGATAAGCAGAGAACAACACAGTTATGATAAAAAGTGCAGAAATTTGTAGATAGTTGGCAGACAACGAAAACAAAAATAAGTTTACACAGCAGATAAAATTGACAATCGACAGGCATCACCACAAAAAAGGGGTATATGCCGATAAGGCAGCATTGTCAAAAAACATGTTCATACATACAAAAGACAATAAAAGAGTTACAGCTGGTAAGGCCCTATGATACAAGACCCACAAGAGGATGTCGGTGATGACTGCCCGCCCCTTCAGGATTGTGCATCCTCGGGCACTGGGGAATCCAAAATGTTGGGGTTGCTGGGGCCGTCATCAGCAGTTGGCGCCAGGTTATACAAGTCCTCGTCAGAAAATTGCTGCGTCTCAAAGCCGGAAGGAATCTTGTAGGCTTCCTCGCCGAAGGCTTGATGATGTTTCTCCTGATAGTAACGATACATCTCAACCAGCTCTGTGCCAGACATGACGGCCTACAAAAATAGATATATCGTAAAAATAGGGAAACCGAGAACGCAACATAAAAAAAAAAATAATAATAAAAAAAAAAATAATAATAAATAATAAATATATACCTTCATCATGTTATGCATATGAGCAGCAGCAAGGGGTCCGATTGGACCAGCAGGTCTGTCCATCGGCAGCGTCAGGTTGCTCAAGAGCCGATAACCGAGATTCCCACCTTGCATTGGGTCATCGGTTATCATAGATTCATTCCGGCCGACATCCATAACAGGTTGCCAACGGTCACCGGAATGGCCAGGAGGGACGGCGAACCCCTTCAAAACTTCATCTGGGAACCTTCCAGAGACGCGTTCAATCCATTGATTGGACCGATAAGTCAGGGTTGGGATGCTGGAATCTGACCCAACCGTTGTAGGAGCAATTATGGTGGTTGCCTGAGGTTGACGAGGGGATTCAGCAGAAGTGAGATCTTCGATCTCAACACCCTGAATAATCTTCTTCACAACAGCCTCAAGGCTTTTAGCTTTGTTGGCAGTCGGGGTCTTTTCGGACGCCGATTGGTCTTTTTTCTTCTCGGACGCCGATTGATCTTTTTTCTTCTCGGCGCGCCCTTCAGGTTGCCTAGGGCTGGAGATCACAATTCCACCTCGCCGGTTGGCTAAAGGTGTTAACTTTCTTTTCTTGGCGTTATCATCAGCCATGATCTCAGCTCTTCTTTTAGCACTGATAGCCGGAGCACGGCCGCAAATGGAAGCAAGGGTATCGTAGGGGCTAGAAGCTTTGGGGCAGCGCCTGATAACCCTTTTCCCGTCAGAAGATAGACCGAGTTGTTTGTTGTCCAACTTCTCAATACCTGGGAACAAGGAATGTAAGTTCAATCAGTTAGATGTAGATAATATTAAAAAAAAAAAAAAAAAACAACAACAACAAAGAGGAAAAAAAAAAGAAGGAAGAGAAATTCGATAAGCAGTACCATAGTCGTCAGTCCAACACAGACCGACACGAGATAACGGCGCGTTGCCCAGAATGTAACTCACATTCGGCACCCACACCGTAGGAACAATACGGACCTTGCCGTCACCTTCATCAAACTCAGAGATGTCAAAATGATTAACGGCTCTCTCTTCATGTTTCCCAAGATCTCTCTCAGGGATTGAGTCAAAACGGGGATGAGGTCGGAAAAAGGTTCTTCTTAGAGGATAATCCTCAGGAACCGACATGAAGAAGAACCTCACTTGCCATCCCTTACAACTTGTCAGTTTTGGGTGGACGGTGTATTTGCGAGGTTGAGTATACAAAGACCACCACCCATCCGACTGACCGTCTCTTTTCAAAGTAATCAGTCGCCTAAAAGCGTTAAGGGTTAGGGGATAGTTTTGATATAACATGACCCAGATGGTAGCAATAACGGCCCGGATAGTAGGAGGAGTAACCTGAACTAAACAGACGTTCCAGGCTTTTAAGATTTTTGCCACAAAGGGGTGTAGAGGAAAACGGAGGCCGAAGTCTAAATGCTTCAAGTAAACGGCCACAGAACCTGCTGGGCAATCTAACACCGAGGCTCTTGATGGGGGAACCGACAGCTCATACCCGTCAGGTAAGTTGAAGAATTTCTTAGCACGGTGGCAGTAATCTTTCTCAATTGCCATTTTCCTAAAGTCATCGCTTATCTTTGCCTTGGCCACTTTTCCGTCTTTGGCAAGGGTAATAGGTTGACGAAATTCAGCTCCGTCGGTCTCGGAATTATAGCCCTCATCCAGACTCTCTTCCTGAATAACTTCAGCCGTCAAGTCAACAATGTCGTCTCTACTTTCATTATTGACACTGTCTTCTTGAGTCTCGTCATCTCTTAAAACCGAGTTGACGGCTGAATCGTGCACTGGAGATGACGGACCTTCCATAGGGTTTGCAGGTATATTATCCGTAGGTTCTTCTTCGGAAGAACTTACAACCTGACCCTGCCCAGGTCTTTTGCTGGATTCAGCTGCCTTAGCTGCTTTGGCGGCCTCAGCGGCTTCACGGGCAGCAGCTCGAGGCTGGTAACTGGTACTCTTTACCCTTGGCATGGTGTTTATACCTATATTGCCAACGTTAGTGCCGTATTGATTAAAATAGCGTCTCCCAGTAAAGTTGCGTAAGTGATAACGGACACTAACAGGCTCAACGTCAAGAATTTCAGTATCGGCAGGGATATCAGGGTTATTAGGGTGAAAGGCACTCTCACGATGAGCAATAGTCCTATGTATCATAAAGGCGCGTTTCTCTTCTTCAGAAGATAACGTCTCAAATGGATAATCAATATTATCAGAAAGGGAAGATGAATTACCCTGGTTACTACCGGTTTCTTTGCCTAAGGATTGCCTAATTAAACGACGCCTAGCAGTACTAAGGTTAGGGAAATTCTCTTCAACACTATCTTCCGACATTTAATTTAAAAATGAGAAAATAAAACAAAACATGCAAAATCAAGGGGTTAAGGAACGGCAATACCTTCGACAAAAGTCGCTGATACGATGGACTTAAAGTGAGAAGTGACGAAGAAGGAAAGTGCGCTGAATACACTGAGAAGCGTACACCGAAATTAGGAAGAATTCGTTAAATGCACTTTTTTGTTGGAGAGCAATTGCGATTGAGAAAAATTTGGAAGAGGGTGAGAGTGAGATAAGAAAAACGACGGAATTTTTGATCTAAAAAGAAAAACTGAAGAGTCAGTTGAAATGAAAGGCGGTTCAGAAATCCAACGGCCCTAAATCAACAATCAATTTCAAAAAGCAACAGCAGGATTTGTGACACGTGTGTTAATTTTCCCGCTTCAAAAAAAAAAAAAAAAAAAAAAACGGTTACACTTCAATTTTATAACAAGTAGACCTTGTCTGCTATCGGCACACAAGGTCACTTGGGTTCAAAACGATCTTGGAGTTTGGAGCAGAACTCGTCGGAGGCTAGATAACGGAGTTTTTCGCTCCCAAGTATTTTATAACAAGTAGACCTTGTCTGCTATCGGCACACAAGGTCACCTGGGGAGGAAAACGGAGTTTTTCGCTCCCAAGTATTTTATAACAAGTAGACCTTGTCTGCTATCGGCACACAAGGTCACTTGGGGAGGAAAACGGAGTTTTTCGCTCCCAAGTATTTTATAGCAAGTAGACCTTGTCTGCTATCGGCACACAAGGTCACTTGGGGAGGAAAACGGAGTTTTTCGCTCCCAAGTTTTTTATAGCGAGTAGACCTTGTCTGCTATCGGCACACAAGGTCACTTGGGGAGGAAAACGGAGTCTTTCGCTCCCAAGTATTTTATAGCGAGTAGACCTTGTCTGCTATCGGCACATAAGGTCACCTGGAGAGGAAAACGGAGTTTATACAAATAATGCAATACACGGCGAGTAGACCTTGTCTGCTATCGGAGTTTATAGCGAGTAGACCTTGTCTGCTATCGGCACACAAGGTCACTTGGGGAGGAAAACGGAGTTTTTCGCTCCCAAGTTTTTTATAGCGAGTAGACCTTGTCTGCTATCGGCACACAAGGTCACTTGGGGAGGAAAACTCCCAAGTATTTTATAGCGAGTAGACCTTGTCTGCTATCGGCACACAAGGTCACCTCGAGAGGAAAACGGAGTTTATACAAATAATGCAATACACGGCGTTACGGCAAAAATTGTCCTCTTACATGGGTAATAATAAATAGTACTAAATATAGCAGGCAAATATAAAACTTCTCAGCAAAAGAATATAGGGCTTAAATATATATACAAGCTAATTTGTCTGGATACAAGTCAAGCAAGTAAAATGAACTGTGACAATGCCAAGATCGCAAGATCAGTAATAAAACTTTGTTAGTAAGCAGCACTTGACAGAGTACAAGAAACGTTGCTACAATAAAATTTACAGCATAAGGAAAAGTCTGGAGAATGAGATGTAGAACCCAAAGTTTGTTTCGTTAGGATCAGCTTGTTACTCACATAAACTGAGCACGATGATGAATGATCATACGTCCTCACTTGGGGGGCTAATTGTATGGGGTGATATCTGGGCATGACCGATATCTTGTGAAAACACACGACCAGGTTCTAATAATTATAAGAAGATGCTGATATGTTGCAGAAAGAAGACATGTCGACCTGCCGAAATTCAACACGTGGCAACAGAAGCTCAACACTTGGCACAAAAGGCTCTGCATGGATGAGAGCCACCTGTCAAGGTAAACTATTATAAATAGTAGGTAAGACCTCATTAATGAGGACATTAATTACTCTCTCTTTCTCTACTTTCTCTCTCTTACTTATCTTCTTTTCTCAAACACTTTCTGACTTTATCATCGGAGTGGTTATCCCCAGATCACCCCGGGGTTAGCTAACTTCTTCTCATTGTGTAGGTTCTCAGCTTGCCGATAGGAGTATCAGAATCTCAAGTCCGAGTTCTTGGAGAGATAAGGATCAGACAGAAACAGTTGTATTCAATCGAGCATATTTTATATGGTTCCATTCAAAGATGTTATGGTACAAAAGAAAGTAAAGAAATGTCTTTTTACTATCTAGACAAGATAACGAGGAACAAAATTTTGATTTTGTCAACTTTAAGACTGAAATTGTAGCTAGAAATACCAGACCTAGTCAATTTTAATTGTAATCTATGGCAAATTTAGTTACTTCGTACTTCATTCAAACACACAGATGACATTTAAGTTTGCGAACATATTAAAATCTTTTGTATGTGTTAATAACATTGGTATTCAAAGTTATTGTGTTTAGATTGTATAAACACATTAAAAAAAGGGGGGGATGTTTTATATTCACTTGATTGTTAACCTTACTAACCTCTATCAAAATATCTTAACTATATAAACTTATTTTTACTTAATAAAAAACATAAACCACGACCATTATTAATCTACCTACCTCTATCAAAATATCTTAACTATATAAATTTATTTTTTACTAAAATTAGTAAAAATAACGTGAACAAAACATGACCTAAATTCTATCACATGATAGAGAATCGGGAAAGATTTATGGCTGACCAGCAGGCTGGGAAAACTGAAGTGGCCTTGACTAGTTGTCACTTGTCAGCATAAATGAAGGACATTATAGTTAAGTAGAGATTAATATATAAATGTAGCTATGTAAGGACAGTTATTGTGTTGTTAATGACTTCTCTGATCTAGGTATATATGTATGTTAATTAATAAACACTTAAACTTAGTGCTTGATGAACTATTTAACTAATTTAAGAACAATAATCATAAACTTTGATAAACATATATATATAAATTACATAATTCAGTAAACATTATCAAAAGCTAGTCTCTTTAACCAACGAATGTTATACGAAGTATAATTAAAACGTAGAGGACTTAAACTGGTGCTTGCTTCTTTTAATGATCGAGAATCTTTTTTATATATAAAAAAAAAATTGTTGTCAATCAACATTTTGCATGCTTGAGTTTATATAGTATACTACTACATACTAATAACCTAAGTATTATTGTATTTTAATACCTTATCAATCATACTTGTTAATTTGATAATAATGCTCCGCAAATAATTAATACTTTTAATATTGAACTTTTAAACAATTCCCTTTAACTCATCCCTAGTTCAATCTTGTACGTATTAGGAATAATTAAGGATCAACCATTCAACTAATAAACAAGTTGATGTTCTAAAATAATACAGGTACGTCATATAAGCCTCATATTACATTTGTCAATTCAACTTCAGTTTTAGTGTTTTACCATTTAAAATCTAGGTTACTCAATTCTAGTTTAATTTATTAGTGGAATTCTAGTAGGTCATATGGAGTTTGAACCATTAAGCATTGTCATCTTATTATTAGACCCTGTTCTTTTGAGTTTCTGGACAAGCAGAGAAGAGCAGATGTTAGCAAAGCAGATTGACTCAGTAGAACAAAGCAGAATAGGATTTAGCAAAATTTCAGTAAAGCAGAGCAAATTTCAGCAAAACAGCTCAAAAGAACAATGTATTGGGCATGTTCTCTTCAACTTTCCTAATTTCCTTCTCTCATAAACAATTAATTTCAACTCTATTCAATTCAATTCCAATTACTTTATTTCAATTCAATTTAATTATTTTCAGTAAATTAGAACATGTCCTTAATTAAATAGGTAGTATAAGACTAGGGAATGAGTCTAATGACAATTATGCTATGCATATGCAAAATTGCAAATGCAACCTCGAGTGATGAGTCACTTACCGAGAATTGGGCCAAATGTCCCCTTCTTTTCCTCCATTCTCTCCCCCCATATTCTTTAATTGGTTGGCCAGACACAAAGTATGCAAAGATACGCATTCCTATGACAAAGAACTTTTACACCTTTTTTCTTTTAATTAATCAAAGCACCGAAAACTATATAGAAAGCCATAAAGATATAGACAAACAAGGAACAAAATTTAATGGGAACAATGGAACATAACATATTCAATTTCTCACTCTCTTTATTTGATTCTCCTAACCTTTTTCCCCTGTTTGCTACATTAGCATAATACGGAATATTATCCTTGTTTCTGGTTAAAAAAGTTTAATGTAACAGTTTAACTGACAAGTATAATTATTTAGTTTATAGCTTTGCTTACTATATCTTTAACCGTCTATTTATCAATATGTTGAAAATATTTTTTTAAGATGAATCTAAATACTTTTTATTATACGAAGTATAACATTTGTTTTTATACACTAGTAAAAAACATATGGAATAATTAATATGGGACATGTACCATGAATAGTATAAAAATTATGGAAAATGTTATACATAGTCCTTAGGGCTACATATAAGCATTAAATTTACACTTGAAAATCGTAAAAAGTTAAGAAATCATGAAAATATAAACACTAATTACACTGATTTACGCGTGTTTTTGTCATAAATTCCTAATTTTATACAATTTCCAATAGTCTATTTAATGCTTATATATAGCCCTTACGGCTACATATAACATTACCCAAAAATTATAATGTATTAATGTTGCATATAACTTAAAACGAAATGGGTAAATGTCAGGGTTAGTGTTAGGAATATTATTAGGAAATATTATCATATCTTTGTAATTGCTATCTTATAATTAGTTTCCTAGTTTATAGGCTTGATATATATCTTCAAGATATTGTTTGTTAGGCTTTAGGAAACTATGTTCTCTATATATTTTGAGGATCATTCAATGAATGGGTAAGCTTTAAGCCCTACTTTGACATGGTATCAGTCGCCAGAGAATTAAAAAAAAAAAAAAAAAAAAAAAAAAAAAAAAAAAAAAAATCCTTAAATCACCATGGCCGGTGATGATATTCCACCACCACCGCCGCCACCGTCACCAAAAATTGACATTACTTCTCCATATTACCTTGGTCCTCATGACAGGCCAGGGGATTTTATTACTCCGACCCGACTTCGTGGGGAAAATTATGATGAGTGGCCAGTGATGTTCAAACGGCGTTGGAAGCGCGTCGTAAATTCGTTTTTCTTGACGGAACAATCACAACTCCATCCTCTCCGTGTAATCAAACGGATTGGAACACCATACATGCTATGTTGATTTCTTGGCTCATGAACACTATTGATCCCGAAGTAAAGAGTACTCTTTCGAAGTACAAAGATGCGAAGAGGCTATGGGATACTCTCAAGATGAGGTTTGCCACCGTTAATGGACCTCGAATTCAGCAGTTGAAGGTCTCGATTGCAAAGTGCGAACAATCGAAGGATATGACAGTAGCCTCTTATTTTGGCAAATTGACTGCCTTATGGGAGGAATTGAATAATCATGAGCCGATAATCACTTGTTCTTGCTGTGCAAATTGCAAAGCAGGATTAGAACATGAAAAACGTCGGCAGGAAACTCGTCTTCATGAGTTTTTGATGGGATTATATACCGATTTCTATGCTCAGACTCGGACCAATATCTTGTCTCAAGATCCCCTGCCATCCCTTGATCGAGCATATCAATTGGTCTCACAAGATGAGCGGGTTCGGCTTGCTAAACAAGTTCCTGCCGAGCAGCCCCCTGAAGCAGTTGGTTTTGCTCTTCGAACGAACACAGGGAAGCCAAAGTCCGCAGCCACGGAGGACAAACCTGATAAATCAGGTCTGCTATGTACCTACTGCAAGAAACAAGGGCACTTGGTTTCAGGCTGTTTCGAATTAAAAGGCTACCCGGAGTGGTGGCCGAATCCCTCTAAGCGTGGAAAGTCACAGTCCAGTGCCAAAGGGAGACCTCAAGCTCGGGCAAATGCAACAGCAACAGGGGCTTCTAATTCAAGCAACATGGATTCTTCGAGTGGTTCATCACAAACGTTTACTGCGGAACAATGGAAAGCAATTGCCGGTTTCCTTAGTAATACAAAAATTCCCGATGATCGCTTGAATGGTGAGTTTGACAATGATTTATAGATTGTTGATACAGGTGCATCTAGACATGTGACAAGCAATGACAAATGGTTATTTGATACTCGAACCATCTCTCATTGTCCCGTGGGTCTTCCAAACGGCAAAACAGTAAACGCCACAAAAGAAAGCTCGGTTCGATTATCATCGAAAATTGTTCTCCATCATGTGTTATTTGTTCCTGATTTGTGTTGCAATTTAATTTTTGTATCTCAATTAATCGATGATACAAATTACACTGTCCAATTTAACTCTAATATGTGTGCTATACAGGACCAGTCGAGGGAGCTGATTGGAACGAGTGTTAGGCGAGATGGACTGTTTTATTTCGAAGGACGAGCCTCGGTGCAACATGTAGCAGTTTCTGAATCTTCAGCATTGTTAGAGTTATGGCACAAGCGTATGGGTCATCCGTCGGAAAGAGTAGTAAAACTTCTCCCTCCCGTTCATAATTGTAAGGGTAGTTTCAATAAAGCATGTGAAGTTTGTTTTCGTGCTAAACACCCTAGATCTAGTTTTCCTTTAAGTGAGAATAAAGCCTCTAGAATCTTTGAAAAAGTTCATTGTGATTTATGGGGGTCTTATAAACATGCATCGGCTTGTGGTGCTCGTTATTTTTTTACTATAGTTGATGATTTCTCTCGTGCCGTTTGGATTTATTTGCTAGTTGATAAAACGGAAGTTTTCCGTATGTTTATGTCTTTTGTGGCAATGGTGGATCGACAATTTTCTCAAACAATTAAAATAGTTCAAAGTGACAATGGCACCGAATTTAATTGTTTGCGTGATTTCTTTAATGCAACTGGCATCTTATTTCAAACATCATGTGTTGGAACCCCGCAACAAAATGGTCGAGTTGAGAGGAAACACAAACATATTTTAAATGTAGGTAGAGCTTTGAGATTCCAAGCTAATTTGCCTATATATTTTTGGGGAGAAAGTGTTCTTGCGGCCGCACATCTAATAAACCGAACTCCTTCCCCTCTCTAGAAATGAAATTCAAGCTCTAGAAAAAAATGGCACATGGACAATGGAAGATCTCCCTCCCGGCAAACGACCTCTAGGGAGTCAGTGGGTGTACAAAATCAAATATAACTCCGATGGAAGTATTGAGAGGCTAAAATCCAGATTAGTCGTCTTCGGCAATCATCAAAAGGAGGGTATTGATTACACCGAAACATTTGCTCCGGTTGCTAAAATGGTCACAGTTAGAGCTTTTCTTGCTATTGCAGCTTCGAAAAATTGGGAGCTCCATCAAATGGACGTCCACAACGCCTTTCTTCATGGCGATCTTTCAGAGGAAGTCTATATGAAACTCCCTCCGGGTTTTGAATCCTCTCATCCGAATAAGATATGTCGCCTTCGGAAATCTTTGTATGGTCTAAAACAGGATCCTAGATGTTGGTTTGCTAAACTAACGAAATCTTTGAAGGCATATGGCTTTCGACAATCATATTTAGATTATTCTTTGTTCACTTATACAAAGGGTAATGTGCAAATTAATGTCCTTGTATATGTGGATTATCTCATTATTTCTGGTAATAATTCCGCTGCGTTAAGGGCTTTCAAAGCATATCTTAGTGATTATTTTCATATGAAAGATCTTGGTACTCTGAAATATTTTTTGGGAATTGAAGTGGCTCGTAGCTCTTCAGGCTTGTTCCTATGCCAGAGAAAATATACTCTTGACATCATTTCAGAAGCAGGATTATTGGGATCAAAGCCAGCCGGCTTTCCTATGGAGCAGAATCACAAACTTGGTCTAGCTAGTGGTCCTCTTCTTGATGATCCGGAACCGTATCGCAGACTTGTTGGGAGGTTAATATATCTTGCTGTCACTAGGCCGGATTTAGCCTATTCAGTTCATATTTTGTCTCAGTTCATGCATGCTCCAAGAACTGAACATTGGGAGGCAGCCCTCCGAGTTGTGAGATATTTGAAAGGAACTCCGGGTCAAGGTATTTTGCTACGATCAGACAGTGAACTAACCTTGCAGGGTTGGTGTGATTCGGATTGGGCCGCGTGTCTCTTGACACGTAGATCTTTGACAGGGTGGCTAATTTTTCTTGGTAAGTCACCTATCTCTTGGAAAACCAAAAAGCAGAAGACTGTCTCTACGAGTTCTTCTGAAGCCGAATATCGTTGTATGTGTGCTACCACAATGGAATTGAAGTGGTTGAAACGGCTACTTTTGAGCTTAGGAGTGCAACATCCTAAGGCTATCAAATTATTTTGTGATAGTCAATCAGTTTTGCACTTTGCAAAGAATCCGGTTTTTCATGAACGGACGAAGCACATTGAAGTCGATTGTCACTTCGTCCGAGATGCTATTACAGAAGGTTTGATTGATCCATCCTATGTTCCTACACGTGAGCAATTGGCCGACATCTTTACAAAAGCTCTCGGCAAATCTCAATTTGATCTATTACTTGGCAAGTTGGGCATCTTCACTCCACCTGCTCCAACTTGAGGGGGGGTGTTAGGAATATTATTAGGAAATATTATCATATCTTTGTAATTGCTATCTTATAATTAGTTTCCTAGTTTATAGGCTTGATATATATCTTCAAGATATTGTTTGTTAGGCTTTAGGAAACTATGTTCTCTATATATTTTGAGGATCATTCAATGAATGGGTAAGCTTTAAGCCCTACTTTGACAGTTAGTCTTACAATGAAGTGATGAATTTGTTTAACATTTATGAATTGAAAGAGTAAATCGAGGGATGCATGATGTTATTGTTGGAGTCTAATGTTGAGGATACTCTTAAGTGGATGATTTTGAGAATATTTCAGGGATATAAATAAAGATATAAAGATGCGCAATTAATTATTGTGATTCAATGTCAGATATACTGACACTTATATACTCGTGTACCTCTGTACTCCTAAGTTCTTTAGCAAGATTATAGTACAGCACAAAGAGTGGAATATTATAAACATTCAAATTTATTATAAACTAAATAATTAAAGTCTATAACTAATTAACATTGTTATAAGCAGGCGGTCAATCTTATCATATAGTACCTCTAAAATATGATCAAATAATACGTTTGCCCTTTATGGTTTTCTGTGAAAATTAAAAACTCATATATACAATATACTCCGTATATTACAATTTTGTATATATAATCACGAAGTATATATGTCTATATATAGCGAGTTAAGATATATATATGGATAAGCATTATTTACTGTAAAAATTTGAGCAAAATTGACTGGATTGTTGAGGGAAAAAACACCCTAATTAAGATGTTTTGTCTACTTATACATATGATTTACAAAAACTAATCTAATTAGTGAAAAACTTTAGTTAAAAGAATGGACGGTCAATATACATATCCCTTTGAATAAGCCAACAAAATCTTATCACAGTGAAAATATGTTAATTACCACCTTTTTGTGTGAAAATCAAAATAATTGGTTAATCAAAAGTTGGCTTAAATGCATGCATATGCATGGGCTGAAAATAGGTCACTTTCGCACCTTTAATTACTCCACTTTGTATGTAAATGTTTTTTTTATGCATGGGAAGATATATGAGTGTTTCTTTTTCCTGCAGGGGAGTTATAAGAAATATTACTTCCTCGATCTGTTAAGTATTACTCGCAATAAAGGGTATTATTTGTGAGGCATAAAATATTTTTTTGTTGCGAGTAATATGTAATAGAGGGAGAATTTTAAGATATTTGAAAAAAAAAAATTAAGTAGATCCTAATATTATTCTTTCTTTTTTTTTTTTTTTTGAAGGGAACCTAATATTATTTAATTTTTTAATTATTTTTTTTATAAAATCAGGGCCTAGGTGTATTAAATTTTTTATTTAAAAGATATAAATACCTCTTTGTAGATGGTTTTTTTACCTATAAAATTGTTTGTATTTTTATCTACTTTGCCTTTTGCACCTTTGCTAATTGCTATATATATAGTACTCATAATGTATGTATTTCTTATTCTAATAAGTACAGCTAGTAATACAAAGGTACTTTAGCTATTTTATGTATTTTGGATCAAATGAGACTATATTTTAATGAGTTGATTACTTAATGTGTTTATTTGGTCTTCTTTGATCAAACTAATGATTAGTCAACTCAAAATCCTGATATTTTCGTTCTGTTGACACTACAACGTACATGTAGGCATGTATAGTCGCTAAATGACATATTCTAAGAACTGTAGCATGACCTACAAAATATACCAAGTATATATCAATCCGTTTATTAAATTAATGACCAACGAAAGATGCTTTTATGAACATAGTTAATTATATATATATATATATATATATATATATATATATATATATATATATATATATATATATATATATATATATATATATATATATATATATATATATATATATATATATATATATATTTTTTTTTAAAAAAAAAAAAAGACTTTTATTTTTGTTATTGTTTACATGAATCATCGTAAGATCAGAGCTAGAAGCTAATACTCATAGTAATTTAAACTTCACTAATTAAAGCTAGGAATAATAATGGCGGCCGTGTCAAGTAGTAGATGGTTTTAAGAAAGTGCAGTTTGAGCAGTCCTAACTCCTTCATCAATGACCAAGCCTGTTATGACACAACACGAATTGAATATAATACTAGCTAGATGTGTTGTGCTATATTTCCCTTTGATATAAAACATTATTTTTAGGTATTGAATTAGAAATATATACTTGATAAAATTACGTTTTGATTGGAATAATTAATTAGATTAATTAATATGAGTTTAGAAAATGATTTGTATTGATCACAGTACAATGACAAATAGCAAATAGGCCATGAGAAGCACAAAATTTGACATATAAGTACGTTAAACACAATCTTATGGGAAGTGACAATGGGGAGCATACACCAACATTTATGTTTGCATTGTGAAGAAAGAGACATAGGGATGGAAGTAAGCATGTAAAGTGAATTGTTGTTGGTTTAGATGTGAGAGTTCAAGACCAACTTTTTTCTCGGGCCAGACCCGAATTCTCAATGACATCACATGAATAGCGTTGGAAGTGTAGATTTTAGAACTTTTTCTCGGGCCGGGTGACCCGAAGTCTCAATTACATCACATGAATAGTGTTGGTAGTGTAGATTTTAGAGCAACCTTTAATTTACATAGTCTAATTTGTACTACACACTTTGCCTTCAAGAGATAGCTTGAGTAATTAGATTAAATAGTGATCTCCTAATTATTTAAAAATTACGCCGATAATGACATTTCAATTTTAATGTTGGCCTGTGAACAATTCGTGGTTAATATTAAGTGTTGTAAATTTGGACGGCATGATCATTTACATGTTGGTTGATTTGTGAGAAGTAAGAAGTGCTACATATTATATTTTAATCAAATATGAACAAAAGCTCTTATATAATACATCAAAAATATTTATATGGAGTATGTAGGTAATTAATTAATTTCTTAAAATTTGCTAATATAGGATTTTCTAACATGTGCCCACATCATGGATTGAATAAAGGTATACTGCCATGTATTAATTAAATTCAATATACTTCGTGATTTATAAACAAAAATTTTCATCAAAATCTATCAATATACTAGGATTTGAATAACGGCAGTTGATGGACATTAGAAGATGAGACTACAATATATATACGCTAGCTGGTGATTAATTAGGACTTCAAATAATGATTACATGATTAATTAGTTAGTGATAAACTGATAATAATACTAACTTGAATATAAAATGATGCCGTTATTCCATGCGCCTATCTCACTTCAAAATTGTCACTCTCTAATAACTAATGAGCTTAATTACACCTAACATAATAATTTATGGCTTAATTGCATATATGAATGATATGATAGATCCAAGATGACCTTATCTAAACACAACACTGCTCTCCGTTTTCCTACTTAAAATTATTTATATCTTATTTTTACTTTTTAGATTTATTAGTTGCATTTTTCTGTTCTTTTTGCTCTCAGCATTTAAAATAATTTATATATACGGGGTACAAAGTCTCTAAAATAAATCTCTAATAATACACATTTTATAATGACATTATTATATTTATGTGCTAGTAGAATAATAATGACCCATTTTCTATCTTAAAATAAATGACAACAACCAATTAATTATTAGAGTTGACAAACTTGATTATATATATAAACATTAATCTAATTAGCTAGCTTACTAAGGATTATATCTAAATGTCTCAAAACTTCGTTTGATTATTATCTTTTTGGCCAATTTTTTTGGTAAAAATACTAGCACCTCTTAATAAACTCGACAAAACCTCAAATCATCCCTAAATTTGCCACAAACATGTAAAAAACAAGCCTTGCAAATAGACTATAAATCTACACGACTCATTCCTAAATAATTAAGGAATGTGGTAATTAAAGTTAGGTAGTTATCTTTTTCTTAATAGTCTTAATTACTACAAAAACTCCACCAAGTATTAGTTGGTAAACCATCCTTTGATCCCTTGCCTCGAGTACTTTTGTACTTTACCACTAGTCCTATATTATAGTACAACACTACTACAGTACAACACCTAATATTACCTGAACTAACTACCATTTTGAGTTTATTAATGATATTTTTTGATTAAAAATAAGTTTCAATAAATAAAAAGTTTAAGATACTCTATTTAATTAAAAGATGTTTTAATTTTTCAATTTTGCACAATTTACTGCATTTTCTTTTTAGCTTCTATGTCTTTACAAATGTGCTATAAAACTTTTAATATTAGACTCTGTTCACTTCACCTTAAAAAAATAATATTAAGTAAAATTTCAGTTCAGTAAAAATAAGTTCAGTTCAGTAAAAATAATTTAAAATAATTTTAGTTCAGTAAAATTCAGTAACCATAAAGAATAAATATAATAGAAAATTAGTAAAAATATAATTTTAATTCTGCAAAAATAATTTGAGTTCAGTAAAATTAATTTGAGTTCAACAAAAATAATTTCAGTTCAGTAAAATTAATTTCAGTTTAGTAAAAATAATTTAAGTTCAGCAAAAATAATTTCACTTCATTAAAGATAATTTCAGTTTAGCAAAAATAAGGTGAAGTGAACAGGGCCTTAATCTACATTAGGACGAATGAATTAAAAATCCCATATATGTTTTATTTGATCTTATGCAGCCACTAAACCAAGAGATCGAATATAAGGTTTAGTTTACATTATTAGTATGAACATTCTTACAAAAATATATATATATATACTCATTATTAGTATGAACTTTCTTACAAAAATATATATATACTAAAAATATGAACATTATTAGTGGAATATGTTTTATACTCTATTACTCCCCCTCACATGAAAGGCCCTTTGGGCTTGAAATGTGGATGCAACACAGGCCCACCCATACCTGGTGCGAATTAATTCCACTTTGAAGGAGGAGCGGATGAGATTCGAACTCGTGACCTTTGTGTCACACTGGCTCCGATAGCATGTTAGTGGATCATCTCAACCAAAAGTTTAAGCTGATGATTGAGGCGCAGGAATATGTTTTATACTCTATCAGTACTCAACATATATAGTCAACAACCAATTTTATTTAGTAAAGCCTTTTCCAAATAAGTACTTAGCCAGAATATCTTATATTATTCCAATTTTATTTTATAAACTGTTGAATGACTGGTAGACAGCAATACTGTTGAATGAAGTATAAGTTTATATTTTTGAGCAACATTATTATTCCACAATAGAGAAGGTAAAGTAAAGTGTAGTGATGAGAGAAAGAGAGAAGGTACAGTATGATTAAATTTCCACTTTATTTTCTTACATAATAAGGATAGAACATATCAGAAATAAAGGGATTTGACAGCCTCCATTTGCCATTATTTCTCTTTTTCACTGTACTCCGTATATCTTTGTCTTTTTAGTTTAAAACAAATACGGACTATAAACTGTTCCATTACTCAGCTTCCATTTACAATATTCTGGAGATTCTCCTTGAATTTAATTTACCCATTGTTTAAGATGAGAAAAACAATTCTAAAATTTTGATGGTAAATAAATATAGTAAAAATTAATTATGATTAAAAAAAAAAAAAAAAAAATAAAAAAAACTCCTTTCATTGATCATCACTATATTTATTTTTCAGGAGGATTAATAATCATGCTGCTAGTATAAATTATTAAACCCGCATAACTGTAAATTACTTCTTAATATCTAAATTAAAACGGAGATAGTATACTATTGTATGATTGGATCCCCTTATCAACAAGAGACATGGATACGTAAACATTATTAACATTTTTTTTTTCCTCATTTTGACTTTATCCCAAATAAATGATTTATGATTTAAGCATTTATGAATCAAGATTTCCTCTAACATTTCCTCCAAAAAATAAAGAAAGAATATTAAAATGTCCCCTAAATTACGACTTACTCTCCCAAGAATATTAAAGGGTAATTAAACTATTGAGGATACAAAAACATCATAAAAAAGGTGAGAGGGGTGCGGAGAGCAATTTAACAATGGAATATTTGTTGACATAGAAAAAGTAAGAGAATTAGAACCCAATTACAAAAATGGAATAAAAAAAATGAGACAAATGATTATGGAGTGCAACGAATATAAGTTGGGCTAATTCAATGCTTATAATGAAACCCACAAAAAGGTGACCTTAAAGCATCATTGATCAATACTTCTTAATTAATAATAATAGTACATCTTCATAATATTTAATCATCCCAATATTCCCGTCAAAAAAAAAAAAAAAAAAAAAAAAAAAAATCATCCCAATATTTTCGACTAATTACCTACATAAACACTTTCATTTGACTAATTATAGGTAATTATGTGATATGGTACAAATTGGTTATCATGCCAATGTTATGCTATCATTATGTTAGTAGGTTAAAAGCTCATTGTTAAACTTTCAATAATAACACCAAGAAAAAAGCATTAAGAAAAAAAAATATATTAGCTAAACAAAGAGAACTATAGTTAACAAGGGAAACACCCGATATATCAAAATTTAGAAGGGATTGAAAAATGGCGGAAGAATTTTACAAGCATTTATTACAAGTCTTAAGTAATCTAATGTCCCACATTTGTAATCCTATATACTATTCAATTCATGCTTAAAACACAAATTAGACATTTCACCCGGTCTCAATAACTACTATTTTTAATTATAAAACACCCTTAAATTTTTCAAGTGATGTTAACTCCAAAACTCTTTAACATATCCAAAATGCCACCAAGATTAAACCAATTATGCAATCCCAAAGATTAATTATAATACACCACACATCTTTCTCAAAGGAAAAAAATGACTATGTTTTCTCATCAATTTGACTCAACATTTTAGTTCAACTCCATCCACCAACCAACCCAAAATAGAACAAAGATACAAATATTTGCATGTTAAATTATATAGCAAAAAACATAGCAACCCCCCATAAATGAGGAAGAAAAATCAATTTATTTCCAACCTAATATAGTATTCATGATTGGATTACATAATTTTTACATATAGAAGTACATATTCTACCCTCTTTTTTTCCTTTTTTTTTTTTTTTTGATGTAGAAAAATAAAAATAAAACCCTAATCTCATATGAGAATATTGTCAAAACTGCCCATATATATCATACAAAAAAAGAGCAGGGGAGAAGTATATCATACAAGATTGAAACTTTGAAACAGAGCATCTAAAAAAAAAAAAAATTGATTTAGCAGATTTATATTTCACATAAAATTAGCAAAATAAACCCACCTTAAAATTTGTAGTTTTTATTGATTTCTCAACCCCAAACACTTCCCCAAATTCTTTCACCAATAAAACTGACAATCTTCCTTACAGACCCCTGTTTCATTTCATCACCTACTATCTTCTCATCATCATCTTCACCTCTTTGTTCTTCAACCCGGCCCAACTCAGGCCCGACTCGGCCCGACCCATCTGACCCATTGCGAGTAACATCATCATTAACCTTAACCTTATCAGAAACCTGATTATTATTATCATGATCGAAGTTTGATTTGCTGTTCTTCCTCTTTTCTTTCCGGGTTGACCCCTGTTTCTTCTTCTTCCTTTGCGCCACCAAATTATCTTCGAAAGCGTCGATGATTTCATGAATAAGCTGCCGATTTGGGGAGGAATCCCATCGAGCCCAGTAGCTAGTATAGCAGGTGAAACAATAACAGCTCGAATAAGGAGGGTGTTGCTGAAGATTACTATTATTAGTAATATTATTATTAAAATTGCTCTGTTTTTTGGCAGAGGATTTAGAAGGGTCAAAATCAAAAGGGGTAGAAGAAGAAGAAGAAGAGGAACAAGAAAGAAGATAAGCTAAAACTTCTTTGTCTTGAGGAGAGAGAGTAACAGCAAGTGTTAGGATTGCAGCAGGAAGATAGGAGAGAGAAAATTGATCAGAAGATGGTGGAGAAGGAGAAGGGTGAACTTGACCTTTGCGGTAGAGTTTTTTCATGGCGGAGAGAGAAAGTAGAGAGAGAAAGAGAGGGAGGAGGAAGAAGAAGAAGTCTTATCTAAGGAGTTGAGTTGGGTTGATATAGAAGAAAGGGAAAGAGGAAGAATATTGAGGTTAAGGAATGGTTGATGAGTCTTTTTATTCTTTTGATTTTCTCTCTCTTCTTCCTCTGTTTTTCTCTTTATTGTGTTGAGTTGTAATTGTGGACCTTTGTTTTTATCAAATGTTGGTTCTTTTACTATACGGTGTGGGTTATGTAATGTAATAATGTATGTTTATAGAGGGAATGTTATTACTCTAGGTTTGGTTACTTTGACGGCGTCACAAACTCACATTGCGGTCACTATTAGAAAAGAGCTCATTAACGACAAAAAGTCCCGTCGTTAATCTATTATATAGCGTCATTTAAGACAAGTTTTCCTGTCGTGAGCCCATCCTAGAGGGGACTTTTGTAGAATATTTTTCCGTCGTGGAGTAAGTCTTTTGTATGAAGTTGGGTATGTTTTATAACAGATTAAAAGACGGTCATTAAAAGTGTTATAAGTTTGTCGTCAATAGACTGTCATAAAATTTTTATAATGCGCTCTTTTGGACTTACTTTTCAAATTTTAGTTATGTTCAATTTAGTTTTACCAAGTTTATTTTAGTACAATTAAGCTTCATTAGGTTGAGTTAAACAAGGTTCAGTTATATGAATTACCTAAGTTTAGTTAATTGAACTTTTAAGTTCAGTTCGGTTCAGTTCAGTTCAGTTTAATTTATTTTAATTTTATTCCGTCCAAAAGATTATGATCTTAGCCACCACCGAAGTAATAACAATAACATCACAATTTATGGGCCTGTTCTCTTCACTTTATCTTCAGTTCAATTCAACTCTAATCAATTCAGTTCCCAATTTCTTTCTGTCATAAGATATTCAATTCAGTTCAGTTCAGCTCACTTTAGTAAAATCAGAGCAGGCCTTAAATATAGTTTGTATTGCCTTTATGATTTTTATTCGAGTTGATCATGGGTTAGCTCGAGCTTAATAAAATATAATTTGTTTGGGACTTTAATTAGATTTAATTTAATTTGATAAGAAATCTTAATCGTTGAGTTAACTCAAGTTGGACATTTCAAGACTAACGTCGAAGAACCCAAACTCTACGCAAACTTTAGGATGCATGGGCTAAGTCAAAGTTGACTGGCATTAACTTTTAAGAACATAATCTACAAGAACATCTGGTATAATGCACGTAATTCATATCGCATCATTTTCAATCTCACAAGGCTATATATGCAAGAAAAACATGCCACAAGATCGACCCGATGGTCAACATATTTTAAACCAATAGCATATAAATAAGAGTTTAAAGATAAGGCGAATAGTTACAAGAAGCCAAAACATATATGAGAATATATATACATGCAAGTTAAATCACTTAGTAATCACCTCAGAAGTCACACCACCTTCGAATGCTATTGATTGGGTGTGCATGTTGGATATGTATCTGGTTGGTTTAAGTGGGTGTGCATAAGTCGTTATGTTAATACTCAAGCATGCACAACCAATTATGATATGTGTCACTTTAAAATAAGTTAGATTATTGTCAAATCAGATTAGATTTTTTTAATAGCATTAAGGGTCTGTTCTCTTCAGATTATTTTCAGTTTACTTCAGTTCAGTTCTTAATTTCTTTCTCTCATAAAATGTTCAGTTCAGCTCACTTCAGTCAATCAACATGCCCTAAGACTATAATAATCAGATTTCAAAAGAAGAAAAAAAAAAAAACTATACTAATCATTCTAACGGATCATAGTCTATCAAAAAAAACTTGCTCATAACCACAGCAAGTGGTCTCTAGCTAGTCAAAGAATGTTAGGCAACAATAACCTAAAAAAAACTTTTCAAATTCACCCCTCATAAATTCCTAATCCAAGAAAATGAAGATCATTTACCAATTTAAGAAGATGAAATACAATTATACAAGTGGTATGTATGGTTTGACGAGTAGGATACAATTGAAATTAGTTGGTGTTGCGAGGAAGTTACCTTACAAGTGTTACAACGTACAAATATGTAAAACGATGAAGATGACGTATGTGATAGGGTATGAAAGTATAGTGAATTGGGTTCACGTGCATCGCGGTATATGTTTGGCAAATTCAATTGATGATGCGGCTATTGAGTTTTCCAGAGCTCCAAGCCAGGCCAGTGTACCTGCAGTAGTACTTATACTTGTAGGGTATGCCCTACAATTCAAGGGCTCTCAATATAGTCTGTTTATAGTCTTGTTTCCAGCTCTGTATGTAGTTAGTGAATATGTTAGGCATGTTGTACTCGTAATTGGGAATCGCCGGATCGGATATATCTAAGCAAGACTTGATTTACTTGAATTGGATTAATCTAGTAAATCTGAGGACATAAGGTCGAGTTCTTATAACTACACATCTGCACGTGTTTAGAATATAACTCGTACTGAGTATTGAACCCTCTCCTCACTTCCTAGTGTTGGGATCGCAAAAACTGGTTTAAGAAAGTGTAACATTTGTGGTTGTTTCGATCCTTAAACTAGAAAGTCAATTGAAATTAATTGAAATTACGTCTTATGTCTTATAGTAGGAACTACATAATTACTCTTGAAAAAATTAAATGGTGCAAGTAACTTTTAAACTATACTATCTTGTATTCTAATTGATGTATAATATGAACAATACAGTTGTGTGAGAATATGTTAAATTCATTTCGATATAAAATTATTTAATACATGTGTGGAAATTAAGACATTTGTTGTTTATTTAAAACACGTCATAAATTTTATAAAAACACCAAATAAAGAAATATTTAAGGGATATAAAGAGACTGATACCTGTACAAGAATACGTAGTAGTAGTGTAGTACCCGTATTTAACTTTTAATTTTACCTTTTTTTTTTTTTTTTTTTTTTTTCTAGCAACTTCCAATTTTACCTCAAATGGTAGGCACTCCGCACTAGGGCAGCATCTCAACCGCAACGGGCCTGTAATAACTGACGAATAACAGAGGATAAAACAGGGCCCAATTGTTTTTTAGCCTTGTAAATTGGATTGTCTTTACATCTTTGTTCTTTTACGGTTTTTGGCCGACTTTTTTTTCATGCTACTGTTAAAAATTATTGATTGAATTGTACTTTTCTAATTCTGACCGCTTTAATTTTATTTATTTTTTATCAGGCTCTAAATCTTTTGTTGAACTCCTGAATTAAAATTCTGAAAGTGTACACAAGTACTGTAAAAACAACACTCGTGAATTCTGACGTCTCCAACATTATTTGAAATAATCTAAAAACAACACTCTACTAGATTTGTATGTTGTAGGTCCACTATACAATTTTTGCAATATGCTAATTATCTCACTTACGTGCCAGTAGCGGAGCCAATAATCGACATTCATCATCATAATATCGATACAATGTCTTTAAAATCTTGACTCCACCATTGCCATTGATAAGATATATGTAATAATTAATAAATGATTTTGTCTATGTGATAATAATTTTAATGCTGCCGAAGTGCCGATATTCAATCATTTGAATGGCTAAAGGTTGATTTATAGTTATATCGAGTATCTACATGACTAAAATGCCAATACATATTTTGGACGCACCATAAAAAAATCTGCTTACTCCCTTCTCAATTTGCAATAATTTATCATATCCTTTTTGATACTCAATCGCTAATAGCTAATATAATAAATCGACTATAGCTAGTAAAAGGTAATTAACCATGAATATAAAAACTAAATTTGGTGAACACGCACTTAATGCAAAGAGTCACTTGTAAGTTTATAACCCTTTCATTGATCATATTATATAATCATTTGGTTGCGTAGGACTTAGGGCCTGTTCACATTTACTTAATTTCAGTTCAGTTCAGTTCAGTTCAGCTCCAATCAGTTCAGTTCAGTTCAGTTCCAATCAGTTCAGTTCAGTTCAGCTCTTAATTTCCCTCTCACATAAAATATTCATTTCAGCTCAGTCCAGTTCAGTTCAGTTCAGCTCTAATCAATTCAGTTCAGTTCAGTTCAGCTCAATTCAGTAAATATGAACAGGCCCTTAGGAGGGTTGGTACACTTAGTTTATTGTACACTAGCCTAGTTTTGAGGTTGCTTGTTACTGTAAAAAAAATCCAAATGTATAACGACATTGCAAAGTGAATAAAAAAAAAAAAAAAAAAAGGTGTTAGAGGATTGTCATTTGTCAGTGGATTTGGTAAGGGGCAACTGTTAGGCCCCGTTCTTTAGAGCTGCTCTGCTCTGCTTTGCTCTGCTGAAATTTGCTCTGCTTTGCTCTGCTCTGCTCTGCTTTGCTCTGCTCTGCTTTGCTGAAATCTGCTCTGCTCTGCTTCAATCTGCTCTGCTCTGCCCTGCTCTGCTCTGCTTAAAATTAATACTTAATATTGAATTATTATAATAATAATGTATATTTAATAATAATAATAAATAAATAATACTTAATGATAATAATAATTAATATTTAATAATAATAATAAATAAATAATATTTAATAATAATAATAATAAATATTTAATAATAATAATAATATATAATTAATATTTAATAATAATAATATATAAATAATATTTAATAATAATAATAAATATTTAATAATAATAATATATAATTAATATTTAATAATAATATATAATTAATATTTAATAATAATAATAATATTTAATTAATATTTAATAATAATAATATATAATTAATATTTAATAATAATAATATATAATATTTAATAATAATAATATTATTAAATATTAATATTTAATAATAATAATAATATTAATAATAATATAATTAATATTTAATAATAATAATATTAATAATAACATAATTAATATTTGATAATAATAATATTAATAATAATAATGTAATTAATATTTAATAATATAAATATTATTAATTATAATTAATATTTAATAATAAAATTTAATGATTATATAGTAGTAGTTGTAGTAGTAGTAGTAGTAGCAGTAGTAGTAATAATAATAATAATAATAATAATAATAATAATAGTAATAATAATAATAATAATAATAATAATAATAATAATAGTAATAATAATAATAATAATAATAATAATAATAGTAATAATAATAATAATAATAATAATAATAATAGTAAAAATAATAATAATAATAATAATAATAATAATAATAATAATAGTAATAATAATAATAATAATAGTAATAATAATATTAGTAATTATAATAATATTAGTAATAATAATAATATTAATATTAATCAAATCTGCTCTGCTCTGCTCGGCTCTGCTTTGCTCTGCTCTGCTCTGCTTCAATTTGCTCTGCTCTGTTGAAATCTGCTCTGCTCTGCTCTGCTTTGCTCTGCTCTGCTGAAATCTGCTCTGCTCTGCCCAGAAGCTCAAAAGAACAGGGCCTTAATGTAGTAATAATTTATGATTTAGCTATGAAATATGGTTTACTACTTCGCTTGATATGGATGGTAGACAGATTACTTACCTCTAAAATAAAACTATTACATAAATTGACTTTAATGATAAGCTATAATATCGGATTATGTCATTCAGTGAATACATATGGTTTAATTCGATAATAAACCATGTATGTTTTCCCATTCGAAAATATTGTAGGCAGCAATCAATCTCAGTCCTTGAGTACCATCCCTATTGAATATTCAAGTGTTGAACTTATCTCGAGCTGTTTTGAAATTTTTTTTATCATTAACACGGTGTACTAATTAGAGTGGGCCGGCACGTACTACTGCTACAATTATTTAAAAATTCTAAGAACAACCTTTCATGTTGCATTTAACCTGCCTATCTCATCAATTTGGCTTATAAATTATACAAGAATCAAAAGGGATTAATGAATTCATAAAATATCAGCTTGAAATGATCAAGAAAATCTTCACTTCTGCATACTTTTATTTGTTTATGTGCATAAGATAACAAAGAAAAAGTGACAATAAAGATGATGATAATTGAGTTTAAGCTCTTTAAGGGACCACCCCAAAACACTCTTTACATCATACACGTAACAAATACTTTCTTTCCATAATTAGAATATTGATTTGGTTTAATTGGTTCCACAATGGAGCAGTTCAGAAAGATACAACTGATCAACTGATACCTGTATGTCTCTGTCTCAATGCAAAGATCAAATAGACCCATACAGATTGGACATGAACATCATCAAGTCAAGCCGCGTTATGTAATCAAGTACTGTGACTGTGAGTGACACAAGAACGATGTTGATGGTACCGATCATCAAATTCACCTTGGCAAACTAGCATAAAAAGAACGAGGGTGAGAGGAATGTGCTAAGAAGAGCTACTTAAACGTGACTTGATCCATGATTCAAGGTTCTTCAACTCCTCGGTGCTAATTGAATGTCCTAAACCTGGATAAGCCTGCAATAAACCAATAGGGTATGTGGTGAGTCATAATACTTCTATCTCACGGATGGGAAAATCTAAGACTTTTTTTTTTTTTTTTGGCTATGTAAAGGTGATCAAAACAATGACCCAGCGGTCTAATTTTAACTCGTGTCAGAGATAGACGTTTATCATTCTTGATGAGAGGTTAATGGTAAACCGTTAAACATCATTAAGTACCTTAAACTCGCAGGTAACACCAGCTTTTTCAAGGAAAGGAGGACCAGCTTGCCCTGCCTCAAATAAGACAGTTGGGTCGGATAATCCATGTGACCACAAAATTGGTGTCTGCACAAACACAAACTATATAAATAACAGTTTTTGCACCAAACAAGTGTCACTAAAAAGACGGCAGAAGTGGCTTGAAAAAGACTTCGACATTGTGGAAAATATACTTTTTGAGAAGCCAAAAGATGGTAGGCATGCAAGCAAGTGCTTCTAAAGTATTTTATATACTGAAGACTGAATATATGCATCCGCCTTTTATAATCAGTGTAGTGGATTACAACAAAAAATTGACTCGTGCCGTGTACAATGCGTCTTCAAATTCCTTAGGGGTCAGCCAGAATTCTTTTTCTTAACTTCGAAGATATTAAAGAAGGAAAAGGGGAAGAAAAAAAAACGAGAGAAAGAAAATGGAAAAAGTGTGCTCAGTCCATGGAAAATCACTGCTCAAAGTGCTTAATGATCTAATGCATGACTACTAATTGACAAGGTTGAAAGTTCATACTTGTAGAATGTTTCCCACAATAGAAACACAAACAGATTATAGTATTGAACTGCAAGTACAAGAACCTTGTACCTTCTTTGCGTCTGCTGGAAATTGTTCAATAAAGGAATGATTAAAAGGAACCCAGCCACTGAAAATTGCACCACCTCCTAAAGTTTTGGGATAAAGCAATACACTAGCCAAGGTCAAAGCACCTGCAAGAATTGACCCCCACTTAATAAGCTTTCTAAGTAGTTAAAGTCAAACCTTGAGTACAAATTCCGAGTGCGCGAAAGGTATTAAGAATAGGTACCTCCTTGACTAAATCCACAAACAAATATGTTATCAGGACTTATGCCTGAGTCAATCTCTTTGTCTATCATTGCATGGACGTTTTTCACTGCTTTCAACACAGAATTTTCATCATTTGGAGAATGCTGAAAAAGAGAATAAAGGTACTGTAAGAATATATTCATACTTCATAGTTCATACTCCAGTAAAGGTACTGTAAGAATAAGTATATGCAATGTACTCCCTCTGTCAAATTAATGGACCCCAATCCTTAGTAGGCGTTCCAACAATAGGTCACATTCTGGCTTCTAGAAAGTTAAACCTTGAACTTACTCAATTTAGTGAATTTACCCTTAATGTTACACTAAGCCAACAATCCTAAAGAGATGTGGAGTACTAAATTAGTATGGGTAAAATGTTAAACTATTGAATAGTGAAGTATACTTGTAGAATTTCACTATTTATGTCATAAAAAATGGCTCTTACCCACAAGTTCCTAACTATTGAACTTCTCCATTATTTAAGACGGAGGGACTATTACATAAGTCGGCAGCCAGGAATGTCAATGTCTTGCTAAGGATAACAGCAAAGTTGTTATAACACAGCATTTACCCAACAAGTATGCCAAAATGAGTTGGTGACTGGTTAGCCATAGATCAGACCAAAGTCAAGAAACTTCTAGCCTCTTTTCTCCAAGAAGCTAATATGTAACAGCTAAAAATGAGTGATGAAACTGATCAGAACAATAGTAAAGCTGACATGGGGCACACAGATGAGCTACATACATTTTATTAAATCTGAAGGGCATTGAACTTGTGTTAGTGATTGATCAAAAAGTTGCTAAGTGAATAGAGCATGAGAATAACACTGAGCTGAGTTGGATTCAGATTTTCTTTACATGGGAGGTAGTATTACATAAGTCCCCAAGCAAATTTCACATTAGATGTGATCAATAATCTAAAACTTCAAAACCTACATCCTCAACACGTATTTGTCATGGCTGAAATACATCCACAATAATCAGGGGAGACTACCTGTGTACAGAGAAGGATTGGGGCAATCCTTTCCAACACATTTCATCAATGGTCTCCTGGAAAATTAGAAATAAAAAATCTAACTTCCTTAGGTGAGTTATATTACTTGAACTTTTTTAGCCTTGGTTACAAGCCCTGACCATCAGTAGCAGTGTATCACAACTACCTTTGGCAATTGTAACTAGCTATGTGGCCTTGTCAAGGGCATCGGCTAATGCCTATAACATTCCCTAAGCTTTGTTCAGAACAATGTATTGGATGATATGATTGTCAGTTTTTTAAATTCTTTTAAAACAGTCACACAAAAGTGAGGCAAAACTAACAAGTGAATATAAAGAATAACTAGAATGAGTAGCTTACAGCCGTCACTGGTATCTCAGGAATGTCGAACCATGAGGGCATGACAGCGCCATCTGCAAAGAAAAAGCAGGCTATCCGCTTAGCAAAAATGTTTTGACCCATGACTCTAGAGCAGAAATTTCATAAAATAAGTTTATAGTGAGAAAATCTATCAGGCTCTCAAAAAAAAAGGGAGAGAAAGAAGAATTGGGCAACAGAGAAGTGGAATCGACATTCAAAGTTTTTCCAGAATTTTATAAATGAACAATCTGGGAAACCTAAACTCCATCTTGTATAATTTAGAAAACATATGGAAATGGACATGTATAAAACGTTTAAGCAACTGTCTTTATCCTTATAAGCAACTTTCTTAATTCTTCATACTTATCTCCTAGGTTGGAGTAGGATCCTGATGGTCAAGTTCTGTAGTTGCTTTCCTAGAGAATGTCATTTAAGTAACTAAGACACTAACAATAAACAAAAATAAGGGTTTGAAACAGGATGAGTTGCCTACAATCTACATATATCCTCAATTCATTAGACAAGCAATAACAGAGGATATTGTTTAACAATTACCAGCTGATGTCTTTCCTGACAACCTCCATGGACCATGGACATGTATAAATTAGAAAACATATGGAAATGGGAAGAATTTCATACAGAATTAAAAGGAAAAAGAAAAAACTAGAATGGCTAATAGCAATCATGATTCAATGAACGTTTAAGTTTTATACTATCTGATTGCTGATATTTTACCACTACAAAATGACAACTTTCTATGGTCATACCTATCTCATGACTTTGCACAATACTCATAGGTGCATCCTGGTAATATGGTATACCTAGAGCTGTGTACCCTACAGCTTTTTGCTAATTAGAAGATCTTCAAATGAACCTTGGATACACCTAACTCAAAGGGGGGTGATCAGCTAGAATTACCGTCCACAAACAGAATAATAGTGTCGACAATGCAACATAGCTTATCACCATATAACTCTTCTAACCGATCCCAGTCAATTGTTTCCCTATCCTAAATGACGGCATCTAAATCTAATACTATCACCATATAACTTTGATCTTTTACCTATATTGTCCAACCCTATGCTCAAATCCTGACAAGTTAAGCTGTTCCATGATCAACAACAAACCACATTGGAACTAATATTCGAAAATCATTGTTAAACCATTACACTTAATCCCTGCACACTGATAAATTTCCTCTTACCCACACCAAATGTAAATTGAAAGATGTAACCCAAATAAGAGAAACATCAATTCCTCTTTCACACTCAAAACACACTTCTTTCTACTCCACAATAAGCCGCAATCTCAGACTACAACCAGATCACTCAATGCAGCCATCCTACATTCATATTCTGAATTCCCAATTCCTAGTATCAATCAAATCAGACACAAAATCAATTCAGATATTCAGCAAAGAATGAGATACCCAGAAACAAAATTTATATTCCGAACAAGATTCAACAACCATCAACATAAAAATGCTAAATTTTGTAACAAATTCAGAAACTTGATTACCGAAATAAAATTTTGAAAATAAGTCATTTTTTCACTCAAATCAAAAATCAAACACATAATAGATAGAGATACACACAAAAAACTAAAATTAAACACCCATAAACAAAATTAAACAAAGAATCAAAAAACCATTACCGATTTTGTTCATAACCCACAAACAAAAACTGCCAAAATCAGCAAAAATTCAGATAAATTAAAAATAAAAGTAAGAACTTACAATTGCAGGTAACTGGGTTTGGTGGAGCAGAAGGGAAGGACCATTTGGAGGAATTAAACTCAGGAGAAGTGAAGAAACCTTTGATGGGTTCGTTGGCTGGTCCAGAATCACCCAACCCATGAAGCCATAATATGAAGCTCCTGCTTCGACCCGCTGCCATTTGCTTCGGGTTCGTGTTTGGGTTTGGGTCTGGATTCGGGTTGGAGATGAAGATGAAAAGGAGGGTGATAAAGAGTGAGAATATGAGAACCGCAATTGGCTTTGCTAATAGTGAAATTGAGCTTGCTACCTTCATTTATCTCTCCTGATTTTCCATGGAGTTTTTCTGCATTCTTTCGTTTTCTTTACTGATTCTTCGATTCTCATTTTCAAATACCTAAATTGCCCTTTTCTTTTCTTTTGTTTTATTTTTAAATGGTAAATAGGATTCTGACCAGATTTTAATCATCACAGATTTTTTTGGTCGAATGTCTACGGGCTAAATATTACCTTAGGGAATAGGGTCTAAAAGCATCTTGTTATGTTAGATATATTATCGGATTTTTCATTTTCGTATTATGTAAAGATATGCGATAAAACTACGCATTGAGAGAGCGTAAAATTATATGTCGGGCATGAATTAGATCATTTCAACCATTAAATAAGCCTCCCGAGTTCCCTTGAAAGCATGTGAAAAGCCTCGTTGTCTAGCCTTTTGAGATCCAAAAATGGTATACATAAGCTAGATTGAAGGCTATACACGAAATCGGGTCATTTTCAAAGAGTTTGGGATTCGATTTCAAAAACTCAAGTAGTGATGGACACATCTCAAGATCATACAAGATTGTTGGGAACCAATTTCGACCACTAATTAGTCATATAAGAGTGAAATCATCACATTAATGCAATAATTCGGGGTATCACCCAGGTCCAAAATAGGTAGGCTTGTGAACTTGAAATTTCGTTCAAGTTTGTTTGTTTAGTAATGAACTAATTATCAAGCCTTGACTAAGTTCATGACCTATTCATTGGAATCCTTAGTTAAACCTAAATTAGTTGTTTACAAGTGTGTTGGCTCATTGACATTCCTATTTACTCCCTCCGTTTTTAAAAACTTACTCCACTCTCTATTTTCGTACGTTTTTAAATAATTGCTCCATTTCCTTTTTTCGAAAGCTTTTAATCTTTTACAATATTCAAATAATTTCTTTCAACTAGTAGACCCAACATTAATCATATTTTTATTAATTTCATATTCTCTCTCCTCTAATTTTCTCCACTACTTTGGCTTTTTAGAAATTTTATTATTCCACCCACCCCACTACCTCCATATTTTATTAATCTCTCCGATTTCTACAAAAACTCCGCACATGAAAAATTTGAGCAAGTATTTAAAAACAAAGAGAGTATATTTCAATATTACTCCCTCCGTTTTGTAATTATCGTAACACTTTTTTTTAATCGTTTTAAAATAATTTTCCTAAAAAATAATAATTTAATCAATGTATTTACCCATTGATGAAAATGGAGAGTAGGGCCCACGAGGTGCACAAATTGAATTGGATATATGAACCGAAGAATTTTCACCGGCGAACCGCTCTCTTTTGACCTTCTTCTCAAACCCAGACTCCCAAAACATTGAGGAGAGATAATAGAATTTGAGGAGAGAGAAAGTTGAAGAGAATTCATGGCGACTTCAAAGCTTCAAGCTTTATGGAACCATCCTGCCGGCCCTAAAACCAGTAACCCTCTTTTCTTCTTGCAATTGAGAAAAAAAAAAAGATTCAATTTTTATACTTTATGCTTTTGGTTTCCCCAATTCAGATTTGCGATGTTATTGATTTTTCCTGATTCCCCTAACTTTGTTTGGTGTGATTGATATTATAAGAACTCTGGATGAAAATTTAGACATTGATTATAAGGGTTGATGTGTTTCCCTCGAAAATGGGTTGTTATATGTTCAATTGAGCTGTACTTTCAGTTGTTAATGATTTTCGATTAAATTAGCTGTATTTTTTTTATTAAGAAGTAATTGACCTTAAAAAAAAAGGGACTTTGATGGGTAATGTAGGGATTCTTGAGCTTAATTTTGATTTATGAAAATTCTGGAGTGTTGTGAAGCTTAGATCAGAATTCAATGTGGTTCTGTTTCATTTGGTTGGTGGCTCGGTGTCTTGGTCTGGATTGATTATACTTCGTACAAAGGATTGCTGAATTGCTATGGTGGAGATTGGGATTATGTGTGGAAACGTCATTACTTCAATTAGGCATGCTCATATTGCTACTAGTGTCAAATACGGGTACGTGTTTAGGTGTCGTACTTGACCATATAATGATAATCTTGCAAGCTTTTGTTTATTATGAAGTGCATTGTGCAAAGTTACAAATTAGAGTGTTGAGTATTCAACACGGATGCTTGGGGTGATATGAAGAGCCTGATTAATATAGATGGTGGACTGTTTAATTTTGTGGGGTAATTTGGATTGGAATTGGAGTATATGGCAGCTTAGGTTGTGCAGTTTGTGTTTGTGCTTATGGGTGATTGTTTGGTTAATAATAGGAAAATGGATAGGGAAAAATATTATGATTATAGCATATAGTGTTAATATTTTAGATAGACGTAGAGGATCCTTTCATATATAGTATATTTGTCAAAAAATTTCCACTTGGGTGATATTTCGCCAAAATGATCTTGTCAAAGGAGCATTTGTGCTGAATAAGTGTGAAAACCAATTTGAGGATGCTCTAGCTCCAAATGCCATCCCTTGTAAAAATCATGTGAGTAGTGATAACATGAAAATTGACCGTGATTTACTGCCCTTGAATAATGGCAAATGCTTCCTGAATGATGTTTGATGCCTAGATTGCCTGTCGAATGTCAAATTCTTAGATATTTGATACAAAAATATGAATTTCTTTGGAGGAAAGAGAAAAGGTTACTAAGTGGTTGGATTTTAAAAAGTTTATGGACCAAAGTACCAAACCCCCATTATGCTTCTTCCCCCCTCCCCCCTCCAAAGCAATCTTTTGATTCTCTCCTTCTAGATTTAGTTGTCATAGCACTAGCTCAAGTTGTATCACAGTTACTATCATCTCCAAATAGAGTATAGCAAATTGATAAACAGAAGCTCTTTTTTCTCTCTTTTTGTATTGTGTTGATGGATGAGAAATAAAACATGCCTTTAGGTGTGAGCCTATGGACATCAGTTGAGAGTATTCTATATGGAAGCTTGAACTACATCTGTCAATAGGATTTTCTGAAGCTGAACTTCTATATAAAATTTGATGCATCATAAATATTGAGTAAAGATCTTGACTAGAATTAGACTCATGCTAGGTATCAATCTAATAAACTAGGGACGTGATAGCAAGAATGTGATTAATTTTCATTGTTTCTTGCTACTTTTAATGATTAGCGTCCGTGAACTCGTCCAATGACTTATTTTCCATTGCAGTTCATTTTTGGGCTCCAACTTTCAAATGGGGCATTAGTATAGCCAATATTGCTGACTTTGCCAAACCACCAGAGAATATTTCATATCCTCAGCAAATAGGTATGTGTCTTTGCCTGATACTATCAGCAGGCAGGCATTCTGCACTACATTCTTTATATGAATAGTGTCCCCTCCTCTCTTTCTCCCCCAACGCAGGTTTTTTTTTTTGTCTATGCTCCTTAGTCCTTTTGTTTTTCCTGATGTCCTTTTCCTTGTCCTGCTCAGCGGTCACAGCCACTGGAATCATATGGTCTCGCTACAGTACTGTAATTACTCCTGTGAGTTTCTTTTATCTCTTTTACTGCTACATGGAAAATATTTTAGTGATTGTGTTTATTTAGTAGTTTATTTCATTCTATAGTTTGTAAATTGTAAGGATTTAGCTTCATTAGTGCAATATTATTTACTTTAGATTTTCCTCAAACATTATATGTAGATACACAACTCCTGATATAGTTCTTGTTGTTACTCCTATTTGGTAGTACTGTTTACTGTAGTCTTCTTGTTGTGTTTTAGTCACCTGCAAAACTTTTTAGAATATACTCCTTTGATAGACTTTGGTTGCAAGTTCTAAATGTGCTATATTCACATTAGTTTCACATTAATTACATATACAGAGTATATGTTTTTAGATTACCTGAATGCTTGAAAAATAAATCAGCCTACCTCACCACTGTAGCCCTAGGTTGATGGTGAAATGCTTACCCCAATGAGGCTATGATCCAATATGATCTTTTCGATGATCAATTGAAATTTTTCTGTGTGACTTAGTTCTTTGTTGCCCTGATATATATCATGGACATAGCCTTGGGGTTTTTTTTTTTTTTTTTTTTTTTTTTGTGCTGATGGGAAGGGATGGACCTTTCTAATGCATGCATATAGAGTCACAATAGTTCAGATCTTTTGGCATAATTTTCTATTGGCCTTAGTTTTTTGTAGTGTAATTAAGATTTGTTTTGAGATGTGCAATCAAATCCATCGGCTGTTAAGGCGTATTCCTGCTCAGTGTATACGAATCTGGCCTTCTGGGGGCTCCATGTTGCTGAAGAAATACCAAAATTCAATTTTCTCTCTTTTCATGACTTCCCGCTTCCAATATCAAAAAATTTGTTGCAGCTTGATGCCAAGCTTTGATTTGAATTTGTGAGGGTCTACTTTATCTTTTAATTTTAAATTTGGCACTTTGCTTTTAAATTTGACATATGGATGTTGTTCATGCGCTGAGGACATTGGTGGGGCTTCTTGTTTATACTTCAATCCAGCAACTTACCCGTAATTTCATTCTCTCAATGCATGTGGTAGTGGCCTAGAGGCTATAGTATTAATCAAAACAAACTTGGAATCCCCAGCTCAAACTAGTCAAATGTCACATGACTAAAGCTAACCCTTCATTCAGTTGATCATTGCTGCTCAAAATTTTTTTCTTTCGTGTGTATTAAATTAGATAAAGTTTTATCTCTTCATTGAAAGTGGTTGAAAATCGGTTGGAAGGAGAGTGGTTGAATTCTGCCTTTGATCTTGTTCCATGCTTAATTTATGCTGGAAGCTAAATCAGATGAAGTTTTCTCTCTTCAGACCAGTCTGAAATTGTTCCGAGTTTTTCTTACAAGTTCTTGATCCATGCTGTTTTTCTTAGCCGACCCCAAATCATTTTGGGACTAAGGCTTTGTTGGTGTTCTTGATCCAAGCCTTGATCATGCTGACTTATCATTTACTCCTGGTTACAGAAAAATTGGAATCTTTTCAGTGTTAATGTGGCAATGGCTGGAACTGGTCTCTACCAACTTTCCCGAAAGATCAAGTAAGTCTACTCTCCCTTCTTTAAATTATGAATTTCAGTTGTATTACATCTTTGAACAACAATAGCAAGAGTCCAGCATATCATATCTCAAATGGGATGTGCAAATATCTGTTCATGCAAACTAGGATGTTTTGGACGCTTTTTTTTCTCGATATTCAAAAACCTGGTCACTCACCTTGCTAATTAATCTTTTTAAGGTCAGTGCTAACTTGTATTTTTATGACATTTCAGGCACGATTATTTCCAAGAGGGAGAACCTGTTGCTGCCAAAGAATGACTACGAAAAGCAAAAGAATAACAAACCAAAACACAAAAGTTTGCCATAATTTGGCTTAGATCCGCATTTATCCTGTTTTTGCTGATGATTATGACCGACAATGTAATGTTTTCTTTTTAATGTATCCCATTTTAACACCAATTTTGATGGGTGCAATTCTTGTGCAAATTGTGAGGCACCTGTAATGTACATTTCAGTCTCTTATAAATCTGAAAATACAAGTTCCTCAGATCATAGTTGTCAGAATTGAACCATCCTTCACGTTACTGTGCTTGTTTTTATTGTTCAAATTTTACTAATCTGGTTGTTTTCATTCATCATCTCAAGTAAAACAGATACGCTTTATCATGCCTTGCCCTTTGTAATTTGTAATCATACCCTTCGTCAGACTTGTTTCAATAGTATAAAGTATAATCATATCAAACTCGTTTCAATACTAACGGAGTGTGAAGAGAGTATGATCATGTCAAATTTTTTATGCGCAACAGAGTCATCCATTCTAAATCACAGAGGTTAAAAATCAAGCCTAGCTATTATCAGATTTATCACTCTATACTTCTATAGCTCTTTTCTTAGTTTGATTGGGATTATTTCCTTTCAAGTATGCCTACTTATTCAATCATCCCATTTTAAATGTCTCCTAAAATCCTTATATGTCCATAACCAATCAATTACAAAAATTCAGTCTTAACTGCAGTTCTTGATTCAATCGAATTTTCCCACAAAAATTAATTTCACAAATTACTCAATTAAAGATCCACCCTTTATAAGTTAATTTAAATCTCAAACCACTTAATTTTCCAAGTTTATAAAAAAATGTAGGCACTTATAGACGCATAGCAGCTGGAAAATAAGCGCAGCAATGCCTGGAAAGTGTCGCAAAATAAAATAATTAATGTGACGAGAAGGGTCTCTTAAAATGGCTTTTATTTATGCCATCTCCTCTTCTCTCCCTTCTCAATCCCAATTTTTGTAAAAAAAAAAAAAAAAAAAAAACAATAAATCAAAAATTTAAGAAGCTCGGTAAGCAGTAACGTTGATTAAAATTAACAACAAACGGCCAGATAGCTTCTAATTTTCTATTGCTACAGCCATTTTGGCAAATCAAGAGATTGTTAAGAGTATTGATTTTACACTCTTCTCTTGGTACAATGCAGCTCAATGGTGATACAACAAGTTTAATGGGTATAAATCAATTGAAATTTAAATCGAAAACCCAGATAAACTGGAACAAGCAAAGAGGAAACTGATGAATCTTTCTTTAAAGTTTACAGAAAATTAAAAAAAGATAGAATTTTTAATTTTACGGGTATAAAAAGTAAATGAAATAAAATCAAAAACTCAGATGATCTTGAAGAAAACAGAGAGAAAAATTGAATCTTTGATCATAAAATTTATCAATGGAGTTAAAGTTGGTGGCTATTAGGGTTGAGACTTGAGAGTGAGATGTGAATGTTGAGGGATACATGCTCATATTTATATTCGATGATTTCATGAGGGATGCTTTTGTTTAATGGGCTAGGTTAACTTGAACGCTTCATCCTAATAATGGGTGGTTTTTGGGTAGTTTAGCCCATATATCATATATGGTGTAAGTGTGGTTCCTTCACCCTTTGTAGTTAGGGTCTCTTTATTTCAGCTTAATTTCAGTTCACTTTATTTCAACTTTTAATTTTCTTCTCTCATAAAATATTCATTTTAGCTCTATTATGTTCAATTCAGTAAATGTGAATAAGCCCTTAGCCAAGCATGGAGATCCCATTGGAGCATCGAGCCACTCATATAGGCACATAGCGTTATGTGTCGGCCTTGTGTTATTAGAACTCTGGTGTAAGAGTCATGTTATCTAAAGTTTTAGATGTTATGGTGATCTTTTATTAATGGATATGCATTCTATGATCCCTAATCCCTACCCTCTTCTCTTACCTCGTTTCCCTCGTAATGCAGTTTTGAATATTAAAGCTTAGTTCATGTCTCTTAAGGTCAGTTGAAGAGACTCACATATAGTAACAATACTTTTTACATGAATTTGATACTGAAAACGCATTCAAACGATTCCATTGTACACAACCTTCAATAAGAAAACCTTAGAACTCTCTTAAACAATGCTCGGGATCACATTTTTATAGACGGAGTATCTTTATCATGTATTATGGGTTGTGCCCACTACCCTAGTGTAAGACCTAAGACCCTTAATAATTGTGCATGGGCATGATGCACTAGTGCGCTTGTAAATACTTGTAAATAGTATTATTAACTCTATGGTGTAGTTAATTGTGTCGTTTGTAGCATTATATTTATGATATATTATTTGATTATGTACCTACGGGCTATCTTTGGTTTTAATGGACGGGTTAAAGGTCCCATTATTGTGTTACTGTCATTCTAGTGTTCACTAGTATTTGATGCTTAGAACAAGATAAAGCTCTATAGGGAAGCGAGTGCCTCACATGGTTGGGTGCAGCCATAGGTACCTCCTTGGCTTGGGGCATGGGACATGGTGGTAGCATGGTATGGGACATGTTAGACCTTGGCACGGTTGTTGGCTTGATACTTAGTGGGATTGGATGCGTGACTTGGTGCGGGGCTAAGCGGTGCGTAGGCTATGGTGCCGTAGGGCACATAAGTGCCTTGGTGCTTAGCTCAAAGCTATAGCTTGTGTGTGAAACGACACTATCTTATCAATACTTGCTATGGTGCTTGTACTGAGTCATATGGTCAGCTGTTGTTCGTTGGACATCGTGCTATGGTGCGCGCTTATACGAAGTGTCACTTGGGGCTCGGCCGTGGTGCGAAGCGACGCTTGGGAAGCGTTGCGATGCTTGGGTGAAGCACTGGCAACAAGTGAAGAGACACGATGCTTGCGAAGCAACACGTCAATTGCCGAATAGGTGCGTTGTTTGGAGAAGCTCAAGTGTGAGTGTGAAAGTGAGGGATAGCTCAAGTGGTTAAAGCTTCCCTCCCTTTTTCAAGAGATAAAGTGATTGATTCTCATCTCTCGCCCGACTCTCTATACACCAAAAAAAAATAAAAAATTAAACTCAACTATATAAAATTTTGTATCGATTAAAGTGTTGCAACGAAGAAAATAATTTTTGGATCCGGCCCATAACAAAGACTCAATTTTATGAAATAATTTCCAAATGCCAAACCCGTGATCCCTTCATAAACAAACCACCGTAAAAAGAGGAGAGAGAAAAACTAACAACAAAAGAAACCAAAATTGTTACGCCTGTTTTCTTTTCTATTTTCCGGCGAAAACCCACCGTTAAATCCGCCGTCGATCCACTAAACCGGCATTAATGGAGGGAGTCGGAGCTCGTTTAGGCCGATCTTCTAGCCGTTACGGCACAACCACCGTCTTTAACGGCCCCGTTAGAAAATGGAAGAAAGAGTGGGTCCCAATACCCCCCTCTTCTTCATCTTTATCTTCTTCCTCAAATTCAAATCATCATCATCATAGTAGTAGTAATCATCATCATCATTCATCCTCTAATGGCGCCGTTAATGGCAGTAATGGTAACAGTGGGTCCCATCTTCGTCTTTACAAGTGGGCCCCTGTTAATAAGGAGAATTCTAATTCGAGTGATAATAATAATAATAGTAATTCTAAGATTAGTAATAGTGATGTTAATGGTGGTGGTGTTGTTGCTAATGGGAGTAAGGACACTTCTACTGTTGACGACGTCGTTTCTGAGGAGCCTCCCAGAAGAAAATTCAAGTATATTCCGGTAATTTTTCCCCTTTTTCTGTTTTTGGGTTGTTACATATTTGATTTTTATAGCTTAATTGATTGATTTTATGGAAATTTCTGCTGATGAATTGAGGTGGGTATGGGTTGAATTTTTGTCTTGATTTTTACTTGCAGATCTTTTTGAGAGAATGGTTAAGTTATTGTTTTACTCCGTATAATTTTATTGGAGATTTGGGTGTTTTAATTTGCTTTAATTGTTCCTGAAGTTGATGAATTGAGGTGGGTTTTTGGCTTGAATTTTGGGGGAAGCTTTATTGGGGATAGTGCCCTTAACTTTTGGAAAATTAGGGTAATTTTAAATGCATTAATTGCAATCTATGCTGTTGTTTTGAGGTGGGGTTCTTTCAATTTGTTCTTATTATAGGTCACAAGCTGCGATCTTTTTTTCTTTTTTCTTTTTTCTTTTTTTTTTTCTTTTTTTTTTTTTTTTTTTTTTTTTTTTTTTTTTTTTATTCCCAGCAAAATTTTCTGGTTGCCTATGCTTCAAATTCTTAGAGGTAGATTGGATTTGAGCTTGTGGATTTGTTTTGATTATGGAAAGAAAACCAGGCAGACGACATATGTCGTTTCGGATGGATGGAATACAGTATCTTTCTTTGATTGGCAAAGAAGGGATCAATGTAGCTATAAAGAAGATTCAGGGTTTAGTGCAACTTGATGAATAATTGGTTTCATAGTATTTAGAAGCTAGGAAGGTGACTGTTTTGAACTTTGAAGTATACTTTTGTATTGTAGAATATGTCTTTTAAGGTAGGAGTATATATATTTTGCTGACACTTGGCAATATTATAGATTGTGTAAGATAGCCTCTTGATTAAAAGTTTTTAATGTACTTTGAGGTATTCAACTTATCACAGGGGTCAGGGTGTCAATTTATTAGTATAATAGCATGTGCTTTTGATGAGGTCATACCCTACTTAAAAAAGTATAAACCAGGCTGAATTCTGAAATTAATGTGATCATATCTGTCTTCTAACATCCAACAAATAAATCCAGAAATTTTGAACATTTTATCATTACTATATTTGGAATTGAATCTTTAATTATGTTTTTAGTGGTCATGGTTATTCGATATATGATGGAAGGACTTTTCTGGTTGCAAAGCATCAGTTTGTGGGCCAGTTGTTGTACTTTGTTATTCTTTGTTTGCAAAGACCTAGGAACTTGTATTGTTGGAGAATTTTTTGTTATTGCTCTCTTTTTTGGTCACTGGAAGTAACTCCCTACTGGATTTCCAAGTATGTTTGCACTTGGATAATCCTGCCGAGTGCTTGCGCTTTTATCCTTTGGTCCGAATTTCTTTTGAGAAATTAGAGGGGTGATGGTGAGGAGAGGGCACTGGGAATGGATGAGTAGAGTTGATAAACAAAGGAAGATCTTTAGGGTTCAAAGAGTGTTCATTCCCTGTTAAGTTATGCTGATGATCAAGATCATTAAGGTTTTATGTGGATATATGGTGCTGTACAATTGTCCTCTTAAGTTGGTCTTGATACCTTTTTTTTTTCCAGTTTTGTGGCCCCCTTTTTTCATGAGTAGGTTGCACCTTGAAGGTTAGAAAGAAGATTATAAGAATTCTGTTATGTGGACGATAATGTTGGAAGTTTTGTGTCCGAAATTTCCCTTTTCCCTGGCATTGAGTTGATTTCTGACAGCATTAGAAAAAATGTGATGAATTTGTGATTGTACTAATGAAGTAATACTAGCTGTATGTGCTTATATGCATAGATCCCTAGTTGAGTATGATGTCCTGAATTATGATGGGCCTATTGAGTTGTGATTTTTGAAGCCTGTTGGCTGTTGTAGTATCTTGGAGTTTGGCTGCTTGAGTATGCAAATGTTAGCTGGAGCATGTAGTACATGTTTGGTATCAACAGGGAGACTTTATGTGGGCAGTACCTTTAAGTAATTATTGTCTATTAGTTTTCTACTATTTGTGGAATTTTATGCAGTAAACTAGATGGTCTACTACAAATCTACAATGCAAAAATTTGGGGTTATGTAATTCGGCGTTAAGCCTAGAGTTGGATTAAGGTTGCTTTCTAGTTAAATATAAATGTATGTCATGAGAGAAAATATAAGTTGTAACAGTGGACAAAGCCAAAATTTGATTGTTTGGACAGACACGGTGTAGAATTCAGTTAGGAGATTGGATTAGGTGATTAGGGTTTGATATAGAACTCTTGTGTGATAAGGGTGATCTTTAGAGTGTTGTAACTCAAGTACTCAACATGTCATATACATCATTGATAGACCTATTGCATTGTTTGTTAGTTTTTCTCTTGGTTCTTGGGTTTGTTGTTGTTACTTGTGTTTAAATCCACAGCAATGCTTTCATATAACTCAATATGGAAGCCGCAATCCTTAACAGGGCTATAACTTGTAAAGTTGGATTCAGTTAATGAAAGATTGTCTTATCTCCTTTCTGTTTAGTTACCTTATTTTTCTTTAATTTCTAGGACTTGGAGGGAGCTAAATTTGCATTGCAGCTTGTGGAAGTAGAGGTGTTTGATTGTTGATTGTCATGTACTCAAATATTTAGATGACAGGTCAGAAGTGCTGCCTTGGTATTTGTTTTGCTACTGATAGAGTAGTGTTTAATGTAAACTGAAAAAAATGTGATGATTGGGGCTTGTATTACCTCTGATATAGCTTAACAGAATATACTGGTGTGTACGTTATGGAATGTCTCAGGAGTAGCAAGATTACTGTGAGTCATATAAGATGATGGAAGTAAAATATTCTGTGGCAAAGGGTGGAGTATAATTTTTTTTTCGCTATTATTATAGCTATTCTTTTCCAGCTCCCTTGGCCACTAATAGACCTTTCCAGACCTTGGCGACATTGGACCCATGATTAGTTATAGTGGTTTCGAGCCATTTATATCATTGTGATTGTCAAGTTTCAAAAGCATGGCTTTGGGAAGGATGAATTGCTCCCGAAAATTAATCTATTGAGTCTCTCCCAAGTTGTAGACTGAATGTCTAAACTGTGGATCTCATAGTATATTTACCAGTATATGTAGTAGCTTTTACAATTACATGTGACCTATTGTCTCATTCCATGAACTACTGCCACTATTGCTGTCTTTAATTGTCTTTCTTGAGTTTCTGGTCCTTTACGTGGCCTAGGAGTTCACATTGTGTTTAAGGGTATGTGCTAGTTTATTGACCCTCTCATTTGGATGGAGGTTGAGGATAGAGGTCTTTTTGAAATGGCTTTGATGACCTTTTTTCTATACTGGTGTATTGTGTTTGTGGGGATGTGGTATTTTACTGACCCTCCCATTTGGATGGAGGTTGAGAACCACGGTCTTTATGAGATTGCTTTGATAACACTGCAACTCTGTAAATATGTGCTATCAATCTATCATTCAAGTTACTAAATGTTAAGGCAGAGAGCACCCGGATCATCTATCAATTGGTGTTTCATTGTGTTTCTTTGTCCTTTTGTGGGAGATGATGCATTATGCTAAACTACTCCTCGGGACGGAGTGAGTATAGCTTGATGTGCTATCTCGGAAATGGTTCTGTGTTTCTGATATACACTTTGGGAAAATCAGTCATTCTTGATTTTTGGCAATGTATTTGGGTTTCTATTTCCAAGGAAGTAAGGCATGTGAATTCTGTCTCTTGTGGCTATCTTGTTATCCACCTTTATGATCATAAATGCACATATCTTTTTACTGTAGTGTGAATTTTATGGTAATATGACTGACAAAATCCGTATCAACATACCTGGTCTTATCTTGAGTCATGTTCCTTTCCCGTAGCGTTGTGTGCTAATTAACCAGATGAACTAATTTCTGCCACCCATGGCTTAATGGGTTTTTGAAATTTACATGCCTTTTTTGGGATATATAATATGTTGGTGATCCCGTGAGCTAATACTTGTAATATACTAAAATTGCATCAGTAATACTCCTATCTGGCTGGTTTTGATGTTCATTATTCAAAACCAAAATTTTGATTTGTCGTCTATGTCAGAAATTTCTGACTGGTGTGTAGTTTCTGAACTCTAAAATGTGCTGATCAACCTAAACTGTGTTATTAAATGTTGGGGAGGCATTTGAAAATGATTAGTTGAACATGTGCACAACCAAGTATCTTTTGATTTTTTTTGTTACGTAAGTTTGATCCTTTATATTCTTGGTTTGTGGCAACAATGAAGTCACTCCACCACCACTCATTTCCCAACCCCCCTCTTTTTGAGCTAAATAAAAAAAACACACTTAAGACAGTTTTATTTGCTTTGAACATTATGACAGATTGCAGTGCTAGAGGAACAAAAAAAAGAAGCAGAAGAGAATTCTGATGATGATGGTGAAGCTAAGCCTGCTGAAAGCGATGAAAATGTAGGAGAGCAAGAGGCTAAGAGTGATGGTAATGCCGAAAAACCTGACATCAATGATGTGCCCATGGAAGAGAATCAGGTAAATTAATTTCCATAACTTGTTCATTCTGATATCTTGAAATCTTGTATGTGCCTCCCAACTAATGTGAAGTATAATTGTAGTGTATTCTTGTTGTCCAACCAAATCTTCCCTTTGACTTTTGCAGTCTTCATAATCAAACCTTGACAATTGGCCTATATCAATCTATATTAGTAGAACTGAGTAAAAGATGTACAAAACATTTTGAAAGTATGGTCTAAAAATACGCATAATTAATAAAAAACAAAGTTGACTAGTAAGACTAACATGGGATAGATGGAATATTGTTCATCAGCTTATATATATAGTTTTGGATGACAATAGAATTTCGGCTTTGACTGTCTTCAGGATGAAGAAGAAAACCAAACTGCACCCGCAAGACAAGATTTGAATGAATTGGACTTGAGCCTAGGCTTGACATCACATGATGAGGAGCATGATTCTGACTCTAAGACAGACCCTAAAGCGGATGGTCAACTAGAAAGAGCAAATTCCGGGGCATGAACCAAAGATAGCAGTACACCCAGGAGATCGGCTTAGCTGGCCTTTGTTCTATGATTGCAGGAAATGCAGGTTTTTTCTCTGCTTGTTGTGTTGTCATCTCCAGCAAGTGAGGGAAGTTGCCTGTGAATGTATTATTTAGTCTTCATCTGAATTTTTCATTGACTGAGCTGATTGTATTTGTAACGTTAATTGTGTACTGAAACGATACTACATTCTTCCATTTTTCAACTGATTGATTTCTCTATCTAATTGTTCTAGTGAAGATTTAAGAAAAGTTGTAGCATGTACTATTGTACTAGTAGTTAAAATAGTTAATACAGCAAACATTTAGTATTTCTGAATTGATGTTAATTCGGAGTAACAATTTGTTCAATTGTAATTTTGTAGGCAACTTTAGGTATTTTCTACTTCATTGTTACAGTCAGGCCTCACGTCTATCGCCTACTTTTTTTTTTCTCAATACTTCCTACTGTATATTTATATATTTTTCCGTATTTAATTAATTATTGATCCAAAATGAATTTACTAAACCAACCATTATGAATACAATTAATTATAGTTTATATCTATTGTTTGAGGGCTCTATAATAGTACTTCGTATTAATTTTATGTAATCCAATGGGTATAAGGTTAAGGTCAAATTAATAGGGCTATTTAACGAAGATTTTAATGGATCGGATAAGTTGTCTTTATATGACCCAACTTACTATTGACCTGCACGGACTCGTCTTTTAATCATGCCTTGTAACTTGTAAGGTCGTAAGGAGATTTTAAAAGAGAGACTTATTTTGGAAATAATTGCTCATAATGTCGCCATCCAAAAATCATGGTAAATCTTTAGCTGCTCATTTTTCTCTCAACGCTATTACGTTCGGCAATTAATACGAAGTAGTAAAGTAAAAACAAACTAGGCACATTTAGGTCTTTGTCTTAATTGGACTAATAGTCAACTTTGATCTAGACCGCCTTTATAAAAATTGATTTGAATTTTTTCGAGTTTAATATAATTATCTCGTGATTGAAAAATTAGAAAGTCAACAAAATATGCACTACAATTGAGCCAAAGTTCTCGTGAATATGCTTAACAAAAGCTCAATCAAGTAATGAACCTAGCTCAAATATTGTAATTTTCGTTATATTGATATAAAATTGAAAGGAATTTTATATTTATTATTTATGTACTATGGAAAAAAAAAAATGAAAAATTAGCATTAGAAATTTGTTAAATTTGTTTCAAAATTTACGTTTAAAAACAACTTTTCATAGTAACTAAAAGTAATCTGTATTACATTGATTTGTGGTTAAAATGTGTATTGAAAAACATTATAAGTCAGTTGGCGGAGTCATAATTAAAACATACTCGTACCTCTTAACATAGATTGATAAACATTTAAAAAAATTTAGTGAAAACAAATTATGATCAAATCACACTGTCACAGTACTATTCTAGAATTGCAATGGAGAATATTCTAATATTTGTATGAAAATAGAATTCAAAAGAAAACTTAACCTATGCATGCGATACTTAAACACTTCTTCTCAAACTTCGTACCATATTACAAGATTTAACAAATAAACCACGAACACGAGGCTATACTACTAGCATCCGTCAGTGCTAAAGTAATCAAATTTTGACTAAATTTTCTTTAATATTATACGATATATTACAAACAACAATAAAACTATTCTGATTATATATAGGATATATAAATGTACAACTACATGTAGTTGTTACGAATTGAACTAATTCCCGAATAATTGATAACCAGCCAAAAATTTTGAATTCACTAAATTTACATAAAACCTTGATCAATCTTAATTATAATTTATTATCATTTCCCTTGAAGGACAGAAGCCAATAATCCAACTTTAATTCCGCGAACCTTGTTACCAAAATCAACATCCCTGCAATAATAAGAAACCTTAGTGAATTGATCAGCTTCGAAACCAATCGAAGATCTCTTCCTGGCAAGTACCTCTTTATCATCCTTCTCGACGACATTATTCTTGGCAAACGAATCTCGATTAGTCGTTCTCTTGTAAGGGCTAGAGTACTTAGCTTGCAAGTAACCATTGCGCCTCCAAGGTGCAACTAACATGTTTGCGTGCTTTAATGACTCCCTCATTGCATTACTCATAATCCTTATTATTTGTTTAAGCACTTGAGTATTTTTTATGATCAATATTGAAGGGATCATTTCTACTAGCGAGGTGTAACGACTTGTAGGTCGCGCTATCTCAAATTCTCCTGCCAAGAATACTTCGACTATGTATCGAGTTTTTCCTACGTTCACGTCTATGTACTCGTACGTTCCAGCCGGGAATCGGCCGGTTTTCTCCCACCGGGACTTGCAAAGGCCTGTGTCAATTAATTTCGTTAGCAAAACTATCTTATGTTACAAGAATACTTGTACAACAATGTGACATTTACTTCAAAATTTTCTATGAAAATAACGTTTTGCTTACGTTTCATAAGAGAAATTAAAGGCGAAATTCAGGATAAACCAACTTTTCAATTCCTAGAAAATAATCTTTGATACCATAAATAGAAGATGAGCTCATTATGTCAAATATATTACCACATTGAAAATTATTGCAAATAAAAGTAAAATTTCAGTTAAAAAAAAATTCAATTCAATCAAAACTCTTAAACCTAATATGAATGTTCATGATTAAATAAGTCAAATATAAAAATCGAAAAAAAATTAACATAAAAAATTAGATATCATAATAACTTACCAGCATCAAATCCTTTGTCACGAAGATGAGCCATTAAACTACGTTTAAGGCTACTTCTTGAAACATCATTAACACTACCATTGAAACCACCAAATAATTTCAAGGCAACATCAATTTCATCCCAAATCTTTTGTCTTGTACTCTTTTTTTTACCATTACTTGTACACTCTAACAACAAACTGTGTAACAACTCCTTCCTTTGTGTATCATTATCGACTTCATCATTGTCAGGTACCCAGTTTGCATCACCAGTCTCATTACTGTGTATATCACCCTCATCGATATCAATATCGATATCAAAGTTGTGATCCATTCCGTGATCTCCTTTCTCGATAAACGAGTTTACGAGATCCGAGAGATCGGCCCCGGTTTCCGGCCAATACTCACTCCCACTACTACTATCACACGGCCGATGCCACTTGGCGGCCTCGTCGAAGGCCGCCGCTACCCTATTGAATTTGATTGGTATTTTGGCCATTTTTTTTAGATGTATAGTTGTTTTGTTTAATATTGGACAAAAATTTGTTTATATAGAGAGAAAAGGTGAAATGAATGAAGAGTTGAGATTTATAATGATGATTTTATGAAGAGAGAATGAGGTAAAAATGGTGATATGATGTAAACATGTATGACAAATATATATATACTTGTTTATTGTTTAACCTTGAAACAAAAAATGGGACTTGACTCATAAATTACCGTGGATTGTTATGAATGTGGACTATGAATATTCCCTTTATTTGCGTATAGGTTCATCGGTTTCTCCCAATGTATGTGGATTGGTATGGGACACCAATTCACTTAATTGGTTAATTACAAATTCACAATGTATTTTGGGGGAAAACAATATCCATATATTAAGGATTTTAAGGGATAGGTTATTATCATATGACGTGTCAGATCTGAATATGCAATATATGAAGTACATTTTTTTTTTCCAAACACAATTAATGTTATCCAACTCAGCTGTACAAATCATGATATGTCTTATCTATACCTAAAATAATTTTTACACGTGTATACATTTTACAATAATTTTTCATGAAATAATAAGGTGAACGTAACCGGGACTAAATATCACCAAGATTTATAAAGGCAATTCTATACAATGTATTTGATGCAAGATCTTTAACATCGTTATTAAACTTTTTATTTAGCTAGGTTTAAAACTTCATATAATAATATCACTATTTCATGTATACCGTGTACTTTGTAACTTTTAAACTAGAATAATGATGCAACTATGTAATTAGTTCAACTAGCACCCTTTTAAAAATAAAATAAAATAAGGTACGATACTCCAATCCATTATATATATATATATATATATATATATATATATATATATATATATATATATATATATATATATATATATATATATATATATATATATATATATATATATATATATATATATATATATATTCAATTCACATATTTCATATACCATATAGCCTTAATATATACCGTAATTCATAAAATTATGCAGGAATAGTTGAAGAAGACAATAACACACCATCTAGTTATTATGTCATTATATATGATCTAGTTTGTTACTTCTGTGAATTCTAATACCATGATTAAATTAGGAGGTAAAATGATGGTTATGATTTGTTTATCTGTTTATGTAATTCTGTAGAATGATCGTATTACTTGAAAATAAGTAAGTAGTGACAAAAAAAACATGAGTTTATGGTAAATAGAAATGCATTCATATTATATTAATTTATTTAACTAATTGGTAGTAGGTTTCCTATGTTTGTGCAACACTAACACATTTTTAATAATCTGTCTTGCATTTTGACAAATTAGAGAGAAAATATAATTGTGTGGCTTAGCCTTCTCATTGAACCTCATGAAATATATATAGAGTTACAACTTCTAACCCTAGAATAAAAGATAATCCTAGGAAAATAGGAAGTTAACTAAAATATATAAGATAATATTCTACCATATCAAATAATATCTCATAATATCTCAATACCCCCCTCAAGTTGGAGCAATATGCGGGTCATGAATGCCCAACTTGAAACGAAGATTATCAAACTGTTCTTTTCCGAGAGCCTTTGTAAAAATGTCCGCAAGCTGAGAAGACGTCGAAACATGAGAAGGAGTAATCAACCCTTCGGTAATTGCATCATGAACAAAGTGACAATCAACCTCAATGTGCTTTGTTCGTTCATGAAACACTGGATTCTTAGTAAGATGCGGAGCCAACTCATTGTCACAAAACAATTTTATTGCCTTCGGATGTTGTACACCGAGACTCAATAACAATGCTTTAAGCCATTTTAGCTCATAAGTAACAGCAGACATAGACCTGTATTCAGCTTCCGTAGATGATGTTGACACTGAGGGTTGCTTCTTGGTTTTCCATGAGATGGGAGACTTATCAAGAAACACTAGCCAACCAGACAAAGAACAACGAGTGAGGGGACAAGCAGCCCAATCTGAGTCACACCAACCCTGCAGATTTAAGTCACAATCAGAGCTCAATAAAATACCCTGTCCCGGAGTGCCTTTCAAATAACGAACCACCCTTAATGCAGCATCCCAATGCTCACTACGAGGTTCTTGCATAAACTGAGACAAAACATGAATTGAGTATGCTAAATCAGGACGAGTAACAGCAAGATAAATCAAACGACCTACTAGTCGTCGGTATGCCTCCGGATTAGAGAGAAGATCACCCGTAGCAAGACTCAATTTGTGGTTCTGCTCCATAGGAAAGCCACTCGGCTTTGCTCCCAAAAGTCCTGCTTCAGAAATAATATCCAATGTATACTTTCGTTGGCACAAAAACAAACCTGCAGAACTACGAGCTACCTCAATACCAGAAAAATATTTCAAAGGACCAGGTCCTTCACCTTGAAGCAATCACTAAGATAAGCCTTAAAAACAGTTAATGCAGCGGAATCATTCCTAGAAATAATTAAATCGTCAACATAAACTAAGACAGTAATCTGAACTTTGCCTGTAGTATATGTGAACAAAGAGTAATCAGAGTAAGATTGTTTGAAACCATACTGTTTTGAGGCCGTGATAAATTTTGCAAACCAACATCGAGGAGCCTGTTTCAAGCCATAGAGCGACTTACGAAGTCTGCAAACCAAGGAAGGATCCGAGCTTTCAAAACCCGATGGCAATTTCATGTATACCTCCTCACCGAGATCACCATGTAAGAAGGAATTGTGCACATCCATTAGATGTAGCTCCCAATTTTTTGCAACCGCAATAGCTAGGACAGTGCGCACTGTTGTCATTTTTGCAACAGGACTAAAGGTTTCTTCATAATTTACTCCTGCTTTTTGATGATTGCCAAACACTACCAAACGAGATTTGATCTCCATTTGAAAAAAACTTGGTCTTGTAGACCCATTGACTGCCTAGAGCTCTTTTTCCTGGCGGAAGATGTTCCAATGTCCAAGTACCATTGTCTTCCAAAGCTTGAATTTCTTCCAGCATAGGCTTGCGCCATCCATCAAATTTCATTGCCTCTCTGAAGGTTTTTGGATCTTTACTTTGAACAACTGCTGAAATAAATTTCCGATAATTCACAGAAAAATTATCACAATGTATATAGTGTTCTAGGGGATACGGAGTACCTGAAGACTGATTGGATGGCCGAGACGGACTTTTAGCAATAACCGTGTGTGTAACAAAATCACGTAGCAAAACAGAAGGATATTTTTCTCAAAAACCTCAACCCATGTTAACGTTGTGCTGCTGCTGTGACGAGGGAACAACAGTGCTGTGAGGGTGCTTGGGTTGCTGCGGCTGGGCGGTGGCAGCAGCTTCACCATGCTGCTGTTCTGACTGCTGCTGCTGTTGTCGGGTCTGCTGGGCAGCAGCAGTGGGCTGCTGTGCTGGCTGTTGCTGCTGTTCGAACTGTTGGGCAGCAGCAGTGTCCTCCGCATCCCCCCTGCAGCCAGCAGTATTTTGCCGCGGGGTGCCTACGGAATGGGCTGCCTCTAGCTGGTTTTACGATTGATGTTCACTAGTTTTCCCCCCATTAATAATTTCAGTCACATTTCCAACATTATTTGCAATAAAATCATCATCACTTACTACAAGTTCCGCAAAATCCACATGAACATCATCCTCCATATTATCACAAATATTCGGATCCAAATTAACATCTTTGGGGCAACCAAAAGGGAAAACGTCTTCCACAAATTTCACATCACGAAAGACAAAAAATTCCTTTGTTTCAAGGTCAAACAACTTCCACCCCTTTATCCCAAACGGATACCCCGTGAATGCACATTTACGACTTCTGCTAGCAAATTTGACTCCTTTAGTCTTTTGATTGTGAGCAAAACACAAGCACCCAAAAGTACGAATAACATCAAACGAAGGAGATTTATCGAAAAGAATTTCAAATGGGGTTTTATTTTGTAGGAGTGGAGTTGGGGTTCTATTAATCAAATGAACTGCAGTTAAAACACATTCACCCCAAAAATAGATAGGCAATTTGGCTTGGAATCTCAAGGCTCTCCCAACATTAAGAATATGTTTGTGTTTTCGCTCTACTCTCCCATTTTGTTGAGGAGTACCCACACATGAAGTTTGAAAAATAATTCCGGTTGCAACAAAATAACCAAACAATTAAATTCGGTTCCATTATCACTCTGAACAATTTTAATTATTTGATTAAATTGCCTATCAACCATAGCAACAAAGGCCATAAACATCTTAAATACTTCAGTCTTATCAATCAACAAATAAATCCAAACTGCTCGAGAAAAGTCATCAACAATGGTAAAAAAAATAACGAGCTCCACATGACGAAACATGTCTATACGGACCCCACAAATCACAATGTATTTTCTCGAAAATCCTAGATAAATTATTATCACTCAAAGAAAATTTGTCTCTAGGATGTTGAGCACGAAAACGCACCTCACATCCCTTTGCTAGTCTACCTTTATTATTACGAATATGAGGAAGTAGCTTCACCACTCTTTCCGAAGGATGACCCATTCTTCTATGCCATAGCTCCAAATTTGATTCGATCACAGACACACGTTGCACCACATCCGGTTTGCTAAATAAGTAATAAAGTCCGTCTCGTCGAAGGCCCGTTCCAATCAGCTCCTTCATTTGGTCCTGTATTGCACACATATATGAATTAAATTGAACAACAACTTTTAATTGATCACTAAGTTGTGAAACGGAAATTAAATTGCAAGTCAAATGTGGCATAAAAAGAACTCCATTGATGGTAATTTTATCTGATAAGCGGATCGATCCTTCCAAAGTAGCGAGTACACTCTCGTCATTCGGTAACCCAACCGGACATTCAATGTTGTGGGTATCAAATAACCAAGATTTATTGCCGGTAACATGATGAGTAGCTCCGGTATCTATAATCCAACAAGGGTATCATCAAATTGACGATATAGGTGATTTTCGTGAATTTTTGCATTACCCATAAGTATAGGTAAAGGGGACGGAAGTGGTGTCCGCAGGCCATGGTTGTTTATTTTGAAGGGGGGAAAAAATTAACCTGTTCTTAATACCATGACAAATTAGAGAGAAAATATAATTGTGTGGCTTAGCCTTCTCATTGAACCTCATGAAATATATATAGAGTTACAACTTCTAGCCCTAAAATAAAAGATACGGAATAATCCTAAGGAAATAGAAAGTTAACTAAAATATACAAGATAATATTCTATCATATCAAATAATATCTCAATACATTTGCATGAACATAAACGATGGCACTCCAATCGGAGGACAAACAACTCGTCTCGATATGTGTGATTGACCGATAGAATGCCTATCCACTCTTTATTTACCTTCACATTTATATTCCCTACTATCTAGATTTTCTCTTTTGAAAATTTAGAATTTCTTGGCTAAGTAGAATTTAGTTATAAGTGCATTGATAGGTTAATGTTTTATTTAATTCTCTATTGAAATCACGATTAAAATTAGGTAAATGATATACATAGTCCTTAAGGGTATATATATAACCATTAAATATACTCTAAAAAATTGTTCAAATTTAGAAAAGCATGACAAAAATACACTAATTACACTGATTTACGCGTGTTTTTGTCATGAATTTCTAATTTTATACTTTAATTTTCAAGAGTGTATTAAAATTATACGTGGTCAAATTAATTCACTAAACAAGCAAATGATGCAACTATTTAGAAATGAACAAGATCGTTAATCACATACAATATAATTGATAAAATGGATCAATTTATCAATATGGAGTAACAATGAGGAAACTAATTTAAATGAGGTTAATGATAATGCATAACTATATGGGATTAGTGATTGAGTTATCAAGTACGCATGAAAATTATAGAGGTGGTTGTTAAACAATTAGTTTACAAATATATGGTGTTACTAACAAAGTTGTAGTACAGAGTTATATAGTTTGTTACACCATCGGTTGATTGATTGAGTGACGCCACAAGTACAATATAGTAGAACTGTATAAGTCCAATAGGCTTACAAATTTACAATGTAAGTATAATCCTACATGCATTATTATCCAACTAAAGTACTAAACAGAATATGCATTTTTTTTTAACCAAATAAACCCTATGGAAGTCAGGATAATTAAATAGCCAAAGTTAGGCCTTTTTTTTTCATCTTATTTTGACGCTTATTATAATGAAAATGCGGAAAATGGACAATGTCACATAGCCAAATTATATATATATATATATTTGAAATAAGTTTGTATCATAACTCATGCAAATAGGAGTTATGGTCTTTGTAATATTGTGTCTATGTTCATTGAATCTTCAGATTATGTCCACATTCATCTCTAAAAAAACATTAAACTCTTTCATGTTCCAAGCCACTAGCTATAAGCTAATCTTGGTTGTTGTCTTTAAAATTAAAGAAAAAGTACATATTACTCGTTAAAAGGATTTAAGCATTTCATGATGTCTTTAAAAAAAAGCTTTATTTTGATTAATGAATGTAGATTTTGTTTATTTGACACTTAAACACAACATTTTGCTTCAACAATTGAATAATTTTAAATGTGCTTCAACAATTGAATAATTTGACAGTTAAACACAACATTTTGCTTAATCGAGCATTACAATATTACTTGTATTTTATGTTGCCAATTACTTCATTATGTTAAAGGACTATGTCAATCAAAAGTTTATGCTAATGTTTTATACTCTATCACAATATCCCAATAATCAAGGAGTGGAGAGATAGTTAATCCTTCCATCTCCCTCCTGAGTGGTGGGGTTTCATCCTCACCATTCTTCTATAACATCCTATAAGGAAGAAAGTAAAAGATCCTTGTGTAAGTGACATGTACGTGATACGATTTTATGATCATATCACTCATTATGATGAACCTAATAATACCGGAATCTATTAGCCATTCTTAAATTTCTTACTTACCAAACACATTTCGGATTATCCCTACCCCTAAATTCTCACTATTATTTTTTTCACATTATCACACCCGTTGTAAGGTTACTAGGCCCATTGTAAGGTCACCAGATAACGACATTACTTCTAGTAATTATTTATTATTATTATAATTTTTTTTTTTTTTTTTTTTTTTTGCAAATGAGGCTATTAAGGAGGAACAAGGCGTGGAAAACCAACACCTTGAGCATGCTCACTAAGAATCCTAGGAAGCTCCCAGGGAGCACTACCTAGAATACGAAGACTAGAAGAATGAGTCACCCCTTGATTAACAAGCCAGTCAGCAGCCTATTACCCTCATGGAGAACGTGAACCACTCTAACCTCCCAATCATCTTTATTATTGGTTTTTCTAATTCACCTTTTTTTACAAAGATATATAAATTTGTTTAAGTATAACAGCTTTTTGGTTTTCTAATTCACCTTTTCATTTTATGATAACAAATGTAATGTCTTCATGCAATTTTCCCTAAAATGATCTCTAACATCATAAGTAAAAATTAAATCTATGGTCTTGGAGACACTATAAAGTCTATAATTTCCCTCTTTGGTGCATAAATGATAGGGATTTATCATCCACCTAACACTTGAGTACTTGACGTAGCAATTTGTGGATAGGAACACTTCTTTTTTTTTTTGAATCATCATTTGTACCCCTTCGATAATTTTATTTATCATTGTTTATATCCCATTAATAATTTTTTTTATTTAACTTTGCATATCGGTATTAATTAATACTCCTTTCGTTTTTTTATAAGCTAGAGTTCAGATTTTCCACTATTTATATGTCATCATTGATTTAATTTTTTTACCAATATATAATACTCTGTATATAAATATGATCATATATATGTTCTTGAATTTGTCATAATGTCTACTTTTATATATTATTATTATTTTTTTTTTATAATTTTATTTGCATATCAGTATTAATTAATACTCCTTCCGTTTTTTTATAAGCTAGAGTTCAGATTTTCCACTATTTACATGTCATCATTGACTTAATTTTTTTACCAATATATAACACTCCGTATATAAATATGATCATATATATGTTCTTGAATTTGTCATAATGTCTACTTTTATATATTAATTTTTTTTATATAATTTTTACTAATCATTCATTAAAAATATTGATGATCAAAGTTGTGTCTCCACTAATATGTAAATTTGACTCTAGCTTATAAAAAAAACAGAAGAACCTATTCTAACTACTAATATTCTAAATACACGGGACATTATCATAGTGTCCTTAATTTATCGTGTCATGTCGTATTATATTTTCAAAATCTCTATACATGGGCCACGCTTGCAACCCATGTCGGCCCGTATGTTAGAATCGGGCTGCCAATTTCAGAACTATTGGCCCAAACCCGAATTGCATCTGCATGTTCCAAAAACAAAAACAACAAATAAGGAATTTTTCTTAGAAATTCCCAAATTACAGCCAAAAATGGAAGGAGAAAAAAACCGATGTCCAAAGTCGATCTCTTTCTCTCTCTTCCCCTGAAAAATTGATGCAATACAAAGTAAAAGTTGAGTGATCTCATCTCTTCTTAAAAAGGTAAGTATCTGAATTTTCTTTTTATGTATTTAATCGAATACTTTCCCTTTTTATCGATTGTAGAATTGATGTGTGTGTATAATTAGATTATTGCTTTTTTTTTTTTGGTAAATTTGGTATGAATTGAATATAATTGTTAGCTTGAATTTTCTTTTGTTTGAATATTTATTTACAATAAGTTTATATGAGAAAGACTTGTAATCTTTTAGTTCTTAAATTTTGTGGGGTTGCAATTATTGGGGTTGATTTGTGTTTTAGATGTAGCCTTAAAAGATTGCATTTTGAGTATGATCCCTGATTTTCAAAATCTAAGAATTTTTGGGTATTGATGATTGATTAATCATAGGAAGCATAGGAGGAGGAATTTTGGATTTTGACTTATTTAAGAAATCTTTTTTCATTTTTTGGTTTGAGGGTATGTGCTTGGATTGTGTTATGAGAGTGGGGTGTTTTTTTTATTGATGGATCAAACATTGACATTGTATGTTAGTATGTTACACTAACTGTCACCTGCCCGGTTGGCGGTTGCGATGTTGAAGATCATATGTTTGGATCATTTGGGTTTGCTTAGTGTAAGATTGTACATTTGGTTTGTTCATTTGATTTTTTGCCGGGTGGGAATTTGGTAGATATGAAATGCAAATATTTGTGGTGAATCTTTTATGTAGAATGTATTTCAGGTCTTGCAGCTGTAGGAGATATGGGTGAACACAACTCTATGTAGGAGACATACTACCATTATGTGCTCCTTTATCATTCACACATATTTTGTAGTTTCTTTGCTAGCATTTTTACTTATTTTTGGCTTGGAGTAACAATGAGATTACGAGAGCCACTATGGCTTTTTTTTTTTTTCCAATCAGAATGAGGAAAAGCCTTCCCACCTTTTTGTTTGATGGAATCATTGAGGATTATATGAGCGGTAGATTCTTCCTTTTCGAGGTTGGTTACATTGTTAACCTTAAATGATGTGTTCCATTTAGCAAGAAGTCAACAGAAACCACCACCACCAGTCCACCACCTAAATTTGTCAAATCCCTTGTAGATTTAAGATTTCAAGGTGTATGCTAGGGTATTTTCTTATCAACTCAGATTAGCAAAGAAGCTGTGGACCCTGAGGTTGTTGAATAATGTTAAAACAAAACAAAGTGGGTGGGGGGTTGGGGTTGCCATACAAGAGTTTTGTATTCATATCATTGTGTGCAAATTGGTATGAATTAGTTGAATGTGATTGCATTCTTTCTACAGTTGTCTTAGTCAAAATACTTTTGGGTTGAAGTACGTAATAATATCTTTTGTGTCATGAAACTGATATTTCAAGGTTTTGCGTAGATGTTTATAAATTTCATCTATGGAACTTAGCATCTTCTTTCTTTGTCACTTTATAAGTGTGACAAAACCTATTGCCTCATACTTTCTCTACTAGTCTACATTGAGGTTGCTTGTGTTTTCCGCTGGAATCTGTTATACTGTTTTTTTTTTTTTTTTTTTTTTTTCTTCTTTTTTTTTTCAGAGGTTTGATTCAGTTTGGTGTCACAAAATGTAAGTCATTTAATTATATCAAGTGTTGATGAGAAATCTAACTGAGTAAGTAGCCAGTGGTGGCAATTTGGTCAGGGAGCTCTTCAGAGTTAGAGGAGGAATAAGAGTCACCATGATTTCTCATCTTCGTCTTTATTGTTTGTTCTCCGTTTATACCATGAAAGAACATGTCCTTCCAACTATCTATTCTTTCCATCAGTGTTACGTAATACTCCATTCCTCTTGCGTTTTGCTTATTTCCAACACACATATTGGAACACAAATATTGGTTTGCTGGAAGTCTGGAACACTTTTGGGCTAGTTTTCAATATTATTAGGTAGCATGTTGCGATCTTGTACTTGTTTCTTCATACCAAAGCGTACTACGGAGTACGTATTAGGTAGATTCCTTCACTTTTTAGAGTATTTTGATTGGCAGTAGATTCTTCAACTTCAGTGTTTTGTACATTGGTGACTTAACTAATACTTCCTCCGTTGTTTTTTAGTTGACATGTCTCTTTTATCACGTTTGACAACGCATGATTTTAATGGTTCATAATTCTTATTAGCAACATGTAAAAATTATAAAAAGTTGATAAAGATGATTTAAACAAGTTCCCACATGACTAATTGACTACTTTTTTTATCATATTATAAATCACAAAAGCTAGTCAAAGTGAAGTTTGTAAATAGTGTCAAAAATCAAAACATGTCAACTAAAAAAGAACAAAGGTTGGATGTTCTTGTTTATTGATTAGAATAATTATGACAACCTCTACCATACCCAAAAATCTTTATAAAAAAGAAGTATGGACTATGGAAGCATTGGCAGAGACGGAGAGTTTTGGAAGGCAAAGTAACAGGCATACCTCTAATCAATCGAGAACTTGAGAGTGACTTGAGACTACTAAAGAGCTTCTAATTGATGAAGTTACTATACTGGTGAGGAAAACATAAAATATTCAGGGGTGGTCATTTTTTTAGTTGATTTTCTTTCCTTCCAGTGGATATGTTTGCTTTGCTGTTTTCTCATCTAACTGTGTATGCATTTGTTGATGATTGAGGGTTCATTTTTCTGTGCTGGTGTATCATATGCCAATTAATACAAGGTTTTCCTTTTTTTTTTTTTTTTTTTTTTTTTTTTTTTTTTTTTTTTTTTTTGTGTGTGTGTGTGTGTGTGTGTGTAACATTTTTTGAATCTATCAATATCTATTGATTTGTTTCATTATAATTTGATGTACAGCAGACTCCTTAGAACTGAAACTTTAGTTTAAGATCATTTTACTCAAGTATTTTGTGTTTGAATCCTGGACAAATATATGGAAGACATCAAACAAAAGGGAACCTTTCATAAAGTTCTAGGTTCCTTTTTGCTTTGAATGCTTACTTTTTCCAATTGACTTAAAGCATTGAGATATATGACCACCTTTTCTTGAGGAGTTATTTTTATTGTTTGCTGATGTTTTAAGCTTTTGCACCTTTCAGATTGCATTGCTCATGTTGTAAACTTGCTTTAAATTTTTTATCATCAAGTTATCATTTCTCATGTTATCGACTCTTGAAGATCATATTTGTTAAACGGAGGGAATATCCGAATATGTTTTATTCTATTCTAAATATCAGGCCTATATTTGCAGGAATAGGTTGGAGATCATAAAAGCTCTGCAAGTTTTTGAATAAGACATTTATAAAGACCAACATTGTGGATCACACTTTTGATCAATGGATGCTGAACTGTTAAACTTTTGGGGCCCCGTCACATCCTCTATCGACTGGTGTGAAAAAAATTATGTTTGTTCATCTTATATTGCAGAGTTTTACAACACAATTTCAAATATACCAGCCATCATTTTGGCTGTCATTGGCCTCGTTATTGCCTTGAGTCAGGGTTTTGAGAAGAGATTTACTGTTCTTCACCTTTCAAATATGATACTTGCAATGGGGAGCATATTGTTCCATGGAACACTGCAACGTGTGTAAGTAACTTAGGTTTTTTTTTTCTCCTGCAAATATCATGTTTTTTTACCCTGCAAGTTTTTGGGTCATGATTCTACAACATTGCATTTAATGGTATAATTTTGGGCATTATGACTTCTTTGGTTTGACTAGTTGACAACTTGATGCTATCTAGTGCACCTTCGAGTTTTTGGTTTATGGATATTGAGTTGTTTGACTTGTCAGGCAATTAGATCAATGTGATAATATTTTTGCTTTACTTTTTTGTTTCTTTCTTCTTATGCATCTTCCCCACTCTCAATTTTTGGCTCATTTTGATAATCTTGCCCATTTCTGCTATATTGTGCACATTGCTTCATTTTTAATACCCTTTTTGGATTCCGTTTGAGATATCTGTCATTAGTAGCATCGGTCAGCAGTGTGTTGACACTTGAATGGACAAAGTCCTACTATTGGAAAGTTTGTTTGTGGTAGAAACGGCCTTTGGGTTTTCACATATCTACACCTTTGGTGTTGCTTAATTTTCTTTTTGCTTCAACTTTTGTTTTTTGTGGGTGTGTGTGTTTCTCTGTTATTACATTATTCACTTGTTAATTCTGACTAAAAGCAGTCCTTCTGACTGCTTGTAAAATCTTTATGGTAGTATTTTCTCTCCAAAGTAATAGTAATGTAAATCTTCATTCCCTTGTATCAACTCCTTGAAAATAAAAATGCTGTTAATACAACACTAGCAAGTTAAATTTGGACCATGCGGTCTTTTGCTCGTGGGTCTAGCTGAACCCAAAGCCATTGGTAAGTTTTATTGGGTGAAGTTGGCTACAGCTCTTTTGTATAGATTAAGCTCAAGTGAGGAGCTATGAGCCTCCCGAGTATGTGATGCCATCAGTGCCAAAAAAGCTATTTTATACCTCCCACTCCCTCCCCTTCCCATTTTGTACCTCCCACTCCCTTTCCTTCCCATTTTGTACCTCCCACTCCCTCCCCTTCCCCACTAAACAGGATTGTAGCTTCTGGATCGTTTGGGAAAAAACTTGATTGTCCGTGCATGATACATGTCTGCTGTTTGTTTTACAGGCAACAGCAAAGTGATGAAACTCCAATGGTTTGGGAAATGCTCCTTTATATCTACATTTTGTATTCACCTGATTGGCATTACCGAAGCACAATGCCCACATTCCTCTTCCTCTATGGTGTTATTTTTGCTGTTGTTCATTCAGTATTTCATTTCAAAATTAGTTTTAAAGTTCATTATGCTGTGCTCTGCCTCCTTTGCATCCCTCGGATGTACAAATACTACATCCACACAGAGGATCCTGCAGCCAAGCGTCTAGCAAAGCTATATGTCATCACTTTATTCCTTGCAAGCCTGTGTTGGGTTTGTGACCGTGTTTTCTGTGAGCATATATCTACTTGGCCTATCAATCCACAAGGACATGCTTTATGGCACATCTTCATGGGCTTTAACTCCTACTTTGCAAATGCATTTCTGATGTTTTGCCGTGCTCAGCAGCGAGGTTGGGGTCCAAAGATTGTTCATTTCTTGGGTCTTGTTCCCTATGTGAAGATTGAGAAACCAAAATCTCAATGAGCTAGACACAATTACACAAAGCCTGTTGAACCTCTTATTTCCTGGTCCCTTATCACCTTATGTACTCTGCAGTTAAGAGGCATCTCTATCTGATAGAAACCTACTCAGAAGGGACTGTTTACGTAGGCTGTTCTGAAGTGTAGCTTGCAAACTATAACCATACTTAAACCAGTAGATGGTTACAGGCAATTCTGTCAAAGCAAATATTCAGCATTTTTTTGTTTTTATATTAGGATCTAGATTAGTCAAAGCTATGGGCAGTTTTTTTGTTAGAACTCAAGTATAGGTTCTATAGTTTACTAAGTTTATGTTGTCTTCATTCGATGGAAAGTGTTAAATTCTTGATTCTCTTGTCAGCTTACTGATACCCAGATTCTGAAGTTTCTTGTTTATGCAAGCTTTTCATTATTTATATAATTACAAATGTTAATTTATTCATCTACATATATAGATGCGCTGTGATTCTAATAATTTACTTTGTTTCCGTGTCTTGACGAATGTTTTGTCGATCTACTCTACTGATAGTTGCCTGCCTGGTTGAGCTTATACTGTACAAGTGATGCTGAAACTCAGTTGGCTGACTTGGAACTTAATGTGAATTTGGCAGGGATGATAATGATTTTTGGTACCGTTGGTTGGAACTCTTATACATCTTTTGTGAATGCCAAATACTTTTTGTAATTAAAATCTTCATAAATAGACTCAAAACTTGAGATAGCGAGAGTTTGTTATATACATCCGGGTGTACCGTACACCCACGAGTATTTTGTACTCATTTTGATGATTATTTTTCATTTAATCATCAAATGAAGAGCAAAAACTATTTGGGTTAGTTTTGTGTACAGTACACCCGGATGTATATAGCAAATTCTATGGGATAACATCCCATATACTTTTAGCAATCTGGTAATGGCTTGACCCATTGAATTACTCGCTAATTAACTGATTTTGTTCTTATGCAAAGTTCAATACCTATACCCATCTGTATAACAAATAACTGATAATTCAAAACTGCTCTAGAGGTTTACAGAAAATGGCAATAAAATGTAATTTATCAATAAATTTTTTCCTGAGAGTATTGTTAATTTGTGTTCTTTAATGAAATTGGACAACTTAAGCAAACTACGAAGTACTTTAAATTGAGCTCTTTCATATTCAGTACTCAGATAAGATAATTCCCCTTGCGGTCTTGCAGTAAGTTGTACGAGTATATAATATTTCCACACAGAAATTAATCAGACATCTATGTGACTAGTTTAGTCAGGATATGAATTCTACAGCTTTACAAGTCCTGATATTCCATTGCCTTGTGAAAGAGTTCACAATATCAAACATATAGCGTCTTATTTTCTATCTGAATTATAACCAGATTTATCTGCCCCTCTCCCTTAGCACAACAAAACTCTTGTTATCGCTCTTCTGTATCTTAGAGATCCGCTTCAAAATATCAGCAAACGCCTTCTTGTCCTGCCAAAAAGAAAAAACAGGCTTGAGGAACAGACTCAGACATAGCATTGTTTATCATTTGGTATAGTTAACAAGTACGCCACAGAAATATACAGCCATGCCAGCTACGATAAAATGAGAAGTGAAGCGGACCAAAGGAAGACATCAGGAATTCACATCATGATATAACCAAATCATAAAGGTTCAATACTATGCACAACAATGAGTAACCATTCAAACAAACAGCCAACAAAAACATATTGCTTGATCACGGACAACTGATATTGGTAAGGCAAACTTTTGTTTGAAGAGGAAAAAGTGAACATACAAATGTATTTTGAGTAGAGGTGTCAAAAACACACCCGACCCGACCCGATCCGAAAAATATCCGATTCAGATTTGGACTCGTGCAGACATGACAATTTAGTATGACTTAACTTTAAAAATTGACCTGACCCGACCCGACCTGACCATATTAGACCCGATCGGATCATCCGAAGTGACACCCCTAATTTTGAGGATTATGAATTTATGATGATTATGTCAAGATACAAATCATAGCCACAATGTGGAACATAGATTTCTAACAGCACCAAAATTCAGATCCGTGCAATTTAATCATAACATCATGTACCCAACAATGTGCCTCGAGTAAAAATGAAATAATATATTAATATGTACCTCTGGTGACTTTAGTCTTGATTTAAATGTGGCCACAAGATCAGCAGTGGTTACAGGAGCTTTTTGCAACAACACAGCTCTAATTTCTTCTTCCGAGACAGGGCCCTGAGCAGGTGTTCCTGAAGTAGATGTACCAGCCTTTGTAGACGATGGTGGTGTAACTTTTAGGGCCCCGCCATTTTTTGATGCATTTTCCTTTGCGGCTGATTTCACATCCTACCCCCCAACATCAAAATCAGTCGAGTGGAAGGAACTAAAAACGACAAATTACATCAACAGTATAACAAGCAAATGAAAAAAGGCCAGGTGAGAAAGTGACTTACATTTTCAGTTTTCACCTTCTTATGAGGAGCTGCACTAGAAGATTTTGTATCATCACCATTTTTCCTTTTTCCTTTTGCTGATTTTGAGGCAGGAGTTGCCCGAGAAGATCCTCCAGAAGCTGGTTTTGCAGGGCTGCTATCAGCTGGCTCATCTTTAGGGTCCTTCAACTTCGGAGCTAAAACGGGAGAAGGGCGATCTTCCTCATCCTAACATTATATAAATTGATTGGAGTGAATGCAACAAAATTTCAGATAGAAAAAGGCAACTAGCATTAATGTCTATGAAGAAAATAATATGCAGCTACTAAATATTACGTCATCATCATCATCCTCTTCATCTTTCTTTTTTTTGGCTGAGCTGTCATCTTCTTCGTCTCTGTCAGACTCATTAAGCCCATTGGCCTGTCCCTGCAGCAATTTTTTCAGCTCCTTTCCTGATTTGCTCAGTCCTCCCTCCTCTTCATTAGCCTCATCGTCATCCTCGTCCTAAGAAACTTTATATATGAGTATCATTCAAATAATAATAATAATTCAATTTGCAAATCCACAAATGATACCACTTCAGTCAGCCAAAAGGAGCAATTCTGACATCCTAGTGAACATCATTTACTCCTAAAATCAGATTATAATCCTCAAATGAACTTCTTCAGAGTCTGGACACAGAAGGCCTAGTTGATTTACATAATGTTAGAATCTTGGAATATTAAGTATTACTAAAACAAAACATTGCTGACTTCATCTCTCCTCAAAACTGCATACATGTTACTTTCTTATGAAATTTTTTCCCGCCTAAAACCATTGATGATGTCATTTTTTTGTAATTTTTTCTTTCTCCAGAAAGGATTTTTTTTTTCCTTTGAAGAGTGGAAGGGTGGGACCATGGAGGGCTTAAACGAGGGAGAGGGAGACCGAAAATGTCTTGGTTGGAAAGAGTTAGAACGGATATGAAGTTTATGGATTTACATGAGGAGGAGAATCTTTGTCGATGATTACACGGAATAATCAAATTTGGTTCATGTAGCCGACCCCACTTATGGGATTAAGGCTTTGATTGATTGTGTGATACGTCGTAAACAAGCTAAGTAAGTTCTTTCAACAACTTTAATCCAAAAAATCGAAGTGTAGTAAATTGAATAACAACCGTATTCCTTTATTTTGATTTAAAGATCTATCATTCCTTCTCAATTCCTTAACACTAACTAATATTCAAATGTATAGAAATTTTCTGAAATATTCTAACTGTATTTCTTTTAAGAAATCTCCTTCCAACGAATTTATGACAAAATTGAAAAGATTCATTGTATATACGAGTTCTATACTATAGCAAAGAAATCGTGCACCGTACAGGGATAATCTAATTGAAATTAATATAGCAAAGAAACGAAATGCACTTTTGCCTCTAGCAGCATAATGAGCGAGGGGTTGCTAAATCAGAAGCCAAACCATTAAACTTCCAATTATACTAACCATCCATAGGCTCAGCACAATACCAAAAACCAAGTCCAAATAAAGTAACATATGACTAAACAGATAACTTAGGGTGCGTTTTATCCATCAGATTTTACTAATCTTAACTTATCTAGTTTAGACTGTATTAAAACTTATTTAGTTGTAATTTAAACTTGAGTAACCCTTCTCAACCCTTATTTTTATTAATACAAATGACAATAAGTTGAACAGACAGGCCCTTACAGAAACTGCTTTAGGGCAGTTCAATTTGGGTGTATAAAATGGTTCATTGAACACAAACCTGCTTAATCTCTGGGGGTGCAGGAACTTCAGGAGCTAGGTCTTCCCGCTCCTCAGGATCATTACCAACAGCTTCATCGTCATCAGTGAAAATTTCTTCATGCTCCCAGTCATCACCTAGATGATTCCAAACAAAAGCAATCAAAAACATGATTAGTTATTGCTGTGTTTCATTTTTAACCCTAAATTAGTCTATTTGATAAGATGACCCCAACCAACCATTGAAAGTGGAAGAGCTCCTTCAAGGACCCTAACCACATTACATTCCACTTCCACTGCCACAATAGCAAATTCTACCATTCTGAAGTGCGGGAAGGTATCAATACAGCTCTAAAGATCGGTTAAAATGCTCCTATTAACACTTGATACCTTTAAATCAAAAGTAGGGGAATTCTTATAATAGAAGTATCTGATACATAGCAGTGCCTGACACAGAGTCAATACAAACCACAGTGATTAGGGATACATAAATAACAGTGCCTGATACATGTTTTCAACAAAGGACCCTTCCCCACCCCACCCCACGACACCTGGAGTCCACAAAACAGAGAGAGAGAGAGCCGGGGGGGGGGGGGGGGGTAAGCTCTAGATATGAAGTTGATCAAATGATCAGATGTTGCCCAGATTATGTCAAAATAAATAATAATGGCATGTACTGACATGCAGTTAGATGTGGCTGACAAAATGCTGATTCAGCTTAATAACAAGAGCCATAAACATCAAATATCATCACTATCAGAACTAGGACAAAGGTAGGTACCTAGAAATTTTAACACTGACCATCTTAAAGAGTTTAGGACGATATGGTTTGAAGTCTGGAACCACACAAAATAATAATAATGACAATAGATGTAAAACAACACAAAATCCTCACCTTTCTCAATATTATCATCTTCATCATCAAAGTCACCTCCAGCAGGGCTTTCATTGCCGTCGTCGTCATCAGCTCCGTTGCTAGATCCAATTTTTGGCTTCCTATCTGCATCCTCTTCTCCTTCATCCTCTCCCTTTTCTGAAGCATTACCCTCCTTTTCAGCAGTTGATTTCTTGCGACCTTTCCCTGCACCACCAGTAGGAATATCTTTCACAAGATTTGCATCAAAGGTTGGGAATGCAGCAGCCCCATTGCTGGCTGTCTTCATCATCCATCTTTCGTAACCATCAACAAACTTTCTCCTATTTTTCATCTTCTCCTCTGCTTCTTCTAACGTAAGTTGCTTATATTGTGCAACCTTATTAAAGTTGTACCTGGCATAGCACAAGTGATCACAAACTGTTTTTGGATTACTAGTTTTGGGGTGGTGGGGAATGAGGGGTGAGAGAATGCCAATAATTCATGCAATAAGAAACTAAGAGCAGCCCAAAGTGTTATCATGGAATCATATTTGACTCACATCACCACATTATAAGGGTTATTGACTATTGAGTTACTTTGAATGTGATAGCAATATCATCTGAGATATAGAGCCCTGAAAGCTATAGCTGTACTGTAAAGAATAGACAAGATGCGTGCAATCAGTAATCACAACATACAGTAACTGTCTGCACAGTATATAATTGGATACTACATAAAGGACACAGTGTCAACTATGGTTAAGTTAAACTTAAAATTTTGGAAAAAAAAAATGGAGTTCTTAAATTGTACGAGTGAAATTTATCACATACCAAGAACCAGCTGGTATAGCAACAAACTCTTTGGCCTGCATCATTAGGAGATAATATGTAGCAGATTGTGCACCTTCCAAATGACCCTGGAACTGTGATTGACCAGTTTCATCTTCCAGCATCCAAGGCTTATTCTTTAACTTCTCCTATTGAAGATTACACATCAATGTTACTATAATTCACATGGAACAAGCAGCAAGAAATGTCAATAACTTGTCCAACATGACTGCACATCAAGTAACCTACAAACACAAGATGAAAGCAATATAACTGCATGTTTTCAGATAACGTATATACTAAATGACTGCCCAAGACCATCACTATTATTAGTTTTGATAGTTACAAGTTAAAGGATACATACCAAACTATAAGCCTTACAAAGACATATGGAAGAAAGGAACAATTTCGACACCAAAAGACAAATAAGATTTCAAATCAACACAGAATAACTTCTTTACAGAGCAAAATAAGCTAATTGTCATGTGGGCAAGTCAGGGAGGTAAGACTTTGAAGCTAGACATTAAAGCTAACAAATTGAATATCAAAAAGAATTGCAGGTTCAACCCAAGTATATCTACATACAAATAGAAGGATAGATAGCAAGAGTTTAGAACTTTAGATCTCCAATCCACAAAACAAAAGTAAAAAGAGTGCAAAAAACTGTCTGAATTTACGCGGTACACATAACGAAATATATTAAATCTTTTTTGATAACAGAGTTCTGTAATTTAGAGCTGATGACTGAACAATATTAAAGATGCCAAGCGTTGCATCATTAAATTAAGGATATAAACTGGCAACAATGACAAACAAGCAATTAATTTTATAAAATGAATACATCTGGTAGCTTTACATGTATTGGCATGATAGTATATCATGTTCACAAGTATAGAAAATAACAAATTAATGTTAAGAAAGTATAGATAGATAAAACATCATGCTTAAGGTAGTAAATTTCAAAATTAATCCGTGGATCTAACATCTTGTACTCTCTACGAGCCAAATCATTTGCATCATTTTGACTTTCAGGATTATATTTTCAAATTAAGACCACTAGCTTATTGAAACATGTTTCAACATTTACAGCATAAGGAAAGCCTTTTATGCTGTATACATATATTCTGTGCATACACGAAATACATGACCTGGTAAATACAGCTACATTAGACAATACAAAAACAATCACAGCCTTATTTTAAAGAACATTCTATTATATCATACTCCCTCCGTTCTTTTTTGTCTGCCCATTTGACTTTTCATGGCCTTTAAGATACGTCTTAAAACATAAATATCTCCAATACTATATACGCAATAATTATAAAAGTTCAATATTCTTAAAGTAGACATTGTAATGAATCCAACAAGGCCCCACATGAATACCTTATTTCATATAGGTTAGAGATGATTTTAAAAGTTTGATCCAAAAAAATACAATGGGACAAACAAATAGGGACCGAGGGAGTAATAGAAACAGAAAATCTCAATATAGTGTCAATCATGTCACTCTACAAACACTTGAGAGGATATGATGCAATATTAGTCTTCTAAAGTTTTTCACACACTCCCATCTGAAGTAGTTTACCTAAACAAAGTAATATATTGAGTGACAGGAAACCTTTTTAAAGTTTGAAAAAGAACCCTTTATTATCTTGATAAGTGGGTAGCACAATTAATTACTAGAGCAAAATAAACACTCCCTCCTTTCCTTGATTTCAAACTTATCATTAAAGGTGCCTCAAAATAAACTTCATATTTGCCTTTTCACTTATAGCTAATAATTTACAAAATACCTTTTCCTCCTTTCTCCACCCCCCTGACCCTTTCTCCTTTTTGTCAAACATATTATCATTTGAAATTTCACTATACATTTAACAACCATTCTTAATCTTCACATCAAGCCAAAATGTAAAGTTCGTGATGGGACGTCCATATAAATAGCAAGATTGATGTTTAGAATTTAGATCACCCTTCTTTCTTTACTATTAATTAATTGTGATAAGTGTAAGTAAAACCATATAACCATATCTTCAATTGTGCTCTGTCCCCCACATGCAATATTTTCAAGTTTCAACAGAACTAAAATTCTTCATGCTAACACCATTCACTATAATTCAATCCCCATCCTCCTTCCGACCTTCCCCCAAAAGATAGCACATACAAATGCACCAAAATGATTGTTCATCTAGCATCCACAAAGCTGTCCATCTACAATCACTTGTTCAGCAAAAGCTAAACCACTCAAAAAGCACAAATCGCAGCAACTAGAAGCCATAAACATATTGCTTTCCCGGGTAGCAACAAATCAACAAACACCCTTCCCACACTGATCACGTACTCCCATACAAGCTTCAAGCGTGCCCCAATGAGTATCTTATCAACCCGACCACCTCCACTTCAAACACGAATCAAATGATCCAAACAGTTGCAACTGATACCGCCATTTGACATATTGATCAACTCTCAAAGAACTTTTTAGAATAATATATCACCTAATTACAACAGAATTTACTCTTAACCAGCTAAGCACTTATCAACCATATTGTTTCCACAATCCAAGATAAACAACTAATAAAGAAAAGTGACTAAAAACCCTAAGCATTAATTCAATTAAATGGTATACCCAATTCTAAAATTAGCTCTTCCCCACAAACTTAGAAAGATTTACCTTCAAAGTATCGCTAATCTGGCGACCTTGATGTCCTTGAATCCCTTCTTTCTGCAAAGTCCATTTATTCTCCGCACTCTTCTTCTTGGAGAAATTCGGCAATCCAGTCGGAAATCTCCCAATGAAGTAATTCTTATCATTGCTCGAATTCGTCCTAACATTATACTCCTACAAAATTCATCGATCAAATTCAAATTCATTCAATTCAACAGAAAATGAATCATATGATGATAAAGATGAGAGAGAAAATTGCGCACACGAATCAATCGAGTGATAGGGGTGCCACATTCGAAGCATTTAGCGCGATTTTCCGCCATAGTTTTACCGCAGTTAGAGCACAGCGTCAAATGCTTGCAATTGCTGCCGTAGAGATCGCTGCTTGATCCGCATCGACCACATGTTGGCTTCAGCATCAAATCGAACGACATAGCTGAGGTTTTGCAGCAAGAATTTCTGGAAATTGGAAGAAGATTATTGGGAATTAGGGATTATAGTTTGAAGAATTAGGGTTTGTCAGTTTCGTATGAATTATGAACAGGGTTTTTTTTGTTTGATTTTGGAGAGTGGTTTGTGTTGGAATTAATTTTGCCAAGAAATGAGCTCGATTTAGGCTTTTATTTACAAGGCCTCCGATAAAATGATGAACCGTGGTTGTCGGAAAGATAGTGCTCCGTATTTGATATACACCGTATTATCTTCGTTTATATTATTTGCAACGATTTGGCATAAAATATATTGAAAAATGTCTAATCGTTGGCTCGTCGCAAATAATATAAAATAGAGGCACTACAAAATACTTAGTATGCTTCTCAAATGACAAAAATGTACGTAAATAGACTTTTCTTTTTATTCACGGTTTTATAAGCGTAAAGTCGTAATGATTTTATTTAGGTTTAGTGATTTTGCCTATAATATTACAAATTTACAATTTTAGCCTCATAATAACAAATTATGTTTATTAAAAAAAAGAAACTACAGCTCCCTCAAATTGTATGGTGGTTTTTAGAGGCCTTGACTGATAAAGTGAAATGATCAAAATTATGTATTACTTTGTAGTGAATAAGTCTGTCAAACTAATATATTTCATACTTTGTATCTCATATTATGAATATACAAAAATATGTACATAATCTAGACTAATGTGCTATATTAGATATTGTTTTTGTTTCAAACTATGTACTTACTCAGCTGCACAATTTCGATTTTATGAATATGGCATACAATCAATATCAATATATATATATATATTAAAACTCAATGGCAAGGATTGTAATCCTGCCATGTGTCACCAATCTCGCCACGTGTCATTATGGCTTGACAAATCATGTGGTACACCAATGACATAACTTATGATACTTTGTAATAAATTTGCATTTTAATTTAAATGAGTTATTCATGTTCATAAATTCTAAAATTTTAATTGTCAATTTATATGTGCATTTTTTAACAACAATATGATTACAAAGTTCAATTCATTTCTTTCAATTTATATAGGTTATATGTATTTAAAATATGTAATTAAAATGCGTAGTAATTTTAAACGTTTTTTCTTTTAACCATAAGATAGGTTTACTTTGTTCTTAAAAAAATACATATATGTTTACTTACTTTAATTGAAGGAGTTTTTACAACAAATGAAAAATAATCTAATACTAAGCATAAAATTTAGGTTGCTACATAATGAATAATAAATTTTAATGTATACTAATATTAGCAAAAATAAACACGTGATCATTTTTATTGCACTTTATTTTATTATAATTTTTTATTTACAAACAATGACCCGGAACATCGTCCGGACCAAAAACTAGTTTTAAAATGATATTCCATAAATAATAAGTGTATTTTTTCGGAATTCTTACTTCTTTTACCTTAATACAATAATGCATAAAGGAGGTCAAGAGTTGGCTAAAGTGCTAGCAAGAGATCACGTGAGAAGGCACGATAGTGGAGAGCGATGCATATGTTGTCGTGACGCACGTGATAAAAAAAATGTGAGGGTTGAGGTACGGAGAGTCCTTAAAATCACTGTACATTTTTCCACTTTTGGTTTTTTCAAACTAAAAACTGAAACTCCTTGAAAGAAACCTAGCCTCACATTTCTACTATTTGTACAGTGGTCAGTGGATGCTGCCTGACCTTTGTTCTCTGATATTTTCTTCCCTCACCGGCGACCCACCGAGAATGGCGGCGACCGGTGAACGGTGAACGGAGACCCACCTAAGAACGGAGGTGACCGGACAAAAATCAAAGGGAGACTGAGGTTCAAAGTCGACATCTTTCCCTCTCTTCCCTTGAAAAATTGATGCATTAGAAAGTAAAGTTCAGTGATATCATCTCTTCTTACAAAGGTAATTATAAAATTTTTCCTTTATGTGTTGTTGATCAGACACTTAACCCTTTTTATTGATTGTAGAGTTGAAAGGTGTTTGATTAGATTATTTGCCTTTTTTTTGGTAGAATTTGTATCAGTTGAATATAATTGATAACTTGCACTTTGACTTTTTAATCAAATGTGAGAATGATTTGTAATTATGTGTGTGTTAGATATAGCCTTTAAAGATTGCATTTTGAGTATGATCTCTTAATTTCAACATCTATGAATTATGGGCATCGGTATTACTCATAGGAAACATAAAAGGATGAATTTTGGATTTTGATTTGTGGGTATGTGCTTGGATTTTGTTTTACGGGTGTTGGGCGTTTTTATTGCTGGATTAAACATTGACATTGTTTGATAGTACTAAACATTGACATAATTGATCAGACACTTATTGCTGCCATGTTGTAGTCTTGTAGATATGTGTTTTGTTCATGTGGATTGCTTTGCTTGGAGTAAGATTATGGCACATTTGGTTTGTTCATTTGATATTTGGTCAGTTGTGATGTTGGTTGATATAATATGTATATTTAAGTGTGTTTTTAGATTAGTGCATGATGCAAATAGAAATTCGTGGCGAATGCTTGGATGGGATCCTGTAGAATTCAAACTCCAATGAAAGTAATCCTGATAAGGCATGTTGGAGAACGTGCATAGAGGAACAATAGGGCCATAGGGGGAAGAGCGAAGCATTCATACCTGAGGGTTTCATGCATATCTGCATATGATATAATATGAATTTTGGGGTGTTACCAAGTGTATAGCTGTATCTAAGTGTATCAAGAGTTAATGAAGGATCTAGCTGGCTAAGAAACATGAGTAGCAAAAATTTGAAGCTCTGTGAAAAACAATAGCCACTTGACTCCATAACTAATTCAAAAGAGACCTATATTTTGCCATGCATGTATTTGAAAGTTTAAAAAGTGATTTATCTTTGTGATTTCAACATGATGAACACTTGCAGCCTTGCAGGCTGGCCTTAAAGAATCAATTGAACAAAGATAGTATTCTAGGTCATGCAGCCATAGGAGAGATATGTAAACCTGAGTCAATGTAGGAGACAGAATACCACTGTTTTCCCTTTTGTAATTCATACACATTTAGTAGTTTCTTTGCTAGCTTCTTTACTCGTTGGCTCTGACATAGCTTTAAAGCTTTGGCTGGGAGGAACAACGGGAGCCACAATGCCTTTCCCATTTCCACCTCTTTTGCTGTTTTCCCATCAGATAGAGGAAGAGCTTGTGCTTCCCAACATTCTATAATTTCTTTTGGTCTTAAGTACGATATACTAACTTTGAGTGAAACAATTTAAAGGGTAAAACTGTATGGGAATTTATTTTTAACCATTGTCCAAATTTTTATTCCCTCCATCCCTAAAGATCACCCTTTACGCATTATTCATTTTGTTAACTTTTGGTTTAGTTGAGTTGATAAGAGACAAAAGTGGTGAGGTCAAAAGTATTTTATTTGAGAATAATGCCGATGAGCTGAAGGAGATAACGATGAAGGGTAAGGCTTTTTGGTGGATGCTTATGCTTACCCTACATTATTATACGCTTCATTAGTATCCCCTTCCGCTAAATCAACTATTGGCGGATGCGTATGCTCCCTTTTTCAATTTCTTTTTTTTCAAGGTGAAGGAATTATATAAATCAAGAGGACCATGATTGGAAACTATTAATATTTAGACAACGGGTACAAACTTATATCCATGCCATTTTAACCGTTAAATTTGTCTCACTTAAAATATACAGCATATCATAATTAGAATGGTATTATTATTGCTTTAAGCTTTTGCACCTTTCTTTTGTTGGAGGTATACACTACTGGTATGCCATTTCAACTCGTATGAAGTACTTTGCTCGTGGTGTTTCTATTTGTAAGGTATTTGATCATGGGTTCGTTGAGAATTGAACCATTTCATTGTCCATTTCCTGCACATCTGGGATTTTCATCCTTCTATTGTTTTTTCTACTCTCATTGTTGTCATACTATTGTAACATTATTTTTAACATACAACAGAATTTGCATTAAATCTTTTGTTATTTTGTGTTCAATTACTTGTCATTAAATAATTAAGTAATGGTTTCTCATGTTTTCAACCCTCAGAAATCATCTTACTCATTATTGAGGTAGTATCTTCAGTATTATTATTCTTGGATAATTCTCAGGCAATAAAATAGTTGTATGATTCAGTTTAGAGCTCATTCTTCCTATTGCTTAAGAAGACTTTTGCTTTCTCAGCATGAGACTTTCTGTGTCATCAAGTCTAAAATCTTCTGTGACAGAAGTCTTTGTGACTATTGTCAAGTGCTTTGTTAAGCCTGTTTTTTTTTCCCCCTAATTCTGTTTTATTTTAATTTTTGCTTTTGTCTTGAGCTCTTCACTATGTGTCATCTTTTTTTGACTAGGAAAAGGAGGGAAGATATTTTGTTCTTAGCTAAATATTAGGCCTATATATGCAGGAATAGCTTGGAGATCATAAAAGCTCTGCAATGTTTCGAATAATCAATCTAGATCGACCAATATTGTGCTTCACCAGCTTTATGATCAATGGATGATGAAATGTTAAACTTCTGGGGCCCAGTCACATCTTCTATTGACTGGTGTGAAGACAATTATGTTTGTTCATCTTATATTGCAGAATTTTACAACACAATATCTAATATACCAGCTATCATCTTAGCTGTCATTGGCCTCATAATTGCCTTGAGTCAGTGTTTTGAGAAGAGATTTACTGTTCTTCACCTTTCAAATATGATACTTGCAATGGGGAGCATAACGTTCCATGGAACACTGCAACGTGTGTAAGTAACTTAGTTTATTTCTCCTAAAATTATCATGTTTTTTTACCCTATCTTAGTTTCTTAAATATGATTCTACATCATTGCATCTAATGGTAAAATTTGTGCATTTATTAGTTCATGACTTCCTTGGTCTGACTAGTTGACAGCTTGATCATATCTTTTGCACCTCGAGTCTTTGGTTAATTGAAATTGAGGTGTTTAACTTGTCAGGCTACTAGATTGGTGGGATCATATTTTTCCTTTACTTATTTGTGTCTTTCTTCTTATCCCCCCCCCCCCCCCCCCCCCCCCCACCCCCCCTTCTCACACTTTTTTTTTCTTCTCATTGCTTGTTTTTGCTGTATTGTGTTCATTGCTTCAATTTTAATGCCTGGATTCTATTTGAGATATCTGGTATTGGTAGCATCGTTGTTCATTTGAAAAATGTTGATTATTCCTGCATGAAACATGCCTTTATTTGTTTTACAGGCAACAGCAAAGTGATGAGACTCCAATGGTTTGGGAAATGCTCCTTTATATCTACATTCTGTATTCACCTGATTGGCATTACTGAAGCACAATGCCCACATTTCTCTTCCTCTATGGTGTTATTTTTGCCGAGATTAGTTTTAAAGTTCATTATGCTGTCCTCTGCCTCCTTTGCATCCCTCGGATGTACAAATACTACATCCACACAGGGGATTCTGCAGCCAAGCGTCTTGCAAAGCTTTATGTGATCACATTATTTCTTGCAAGCCTGTGTTGGGTTAGTGACCGTGTTTTCTGCGAGCATGTATCTGCTTGGCCTATCAATCCACAAGGACATGCTTTATGGCACGTCTTTATGGGCTTTAACTCTTACTTTGCAAATGCATTTCTGATGTTTTGTCGTGCTCAGCAGCGAGGATGGGGTCCAAAGATTGTTTATTTCTTGGGTCTTGTCTCCTATGTGAAGATCGATAAACCAAAATCTCAGTAAACAAACACAATTACGCAAAGATGGTTGAACACCTTTCCCAGTCCCTTAACTCCACAGATTAAGGTGTCTCACTGCCTGATAGTAACCCACTCAGAAGGGACTTGACAATCTTGACAAAGCCTGTTCTGAAGTATTTCTTTTTTGGGTAAGGAGAAGGCCCATCTTAAAAGGGGGGAATTTAAGGGAAATCCCTACTGGAATGAGCTTAACACCTAGAAGTCGGAGAACTAGCCAACTACTCTAGCCTCCTTGACAAAGCCTGTTCTGAAGTATGGCTTGTCACGAAACTATCATTAACCATTCATACAGCAGTAGACGATTACGGGCAATTTTGGTAAAGCAAATATTCTTGTTTTTATATTAGGGTCTAGATTAGTCAAAGCTATGATAGTTTTTTTGTTAGTAGAACTCAAGTATAGGTTCTACAGTTCTTCAGTAAGTTTCGGGTTTCTTTATTTGGTGGAAAGTGTAAATTCTTTGATTCATCTGTGTTACTGTTACCCAGAAGCTGAAATTTCTTGCTTATGCAACCGTTTTGGTGATTTATACATTTGTACAACTCGACGACTCTTTGACTTTGATATTTTACCTCTTTCATGTTTAATACAAAGTAGTAATTGCTATTATGTCTTCATATTTTGTTTAACAATAGTCATGTGTTTCGATTACCATAATTTATTATCGGCTTAAAAGAACAGTACTGTAGTTGGTCTGTAGGTAGTCTAGGTACCGTTCGTACAAGTTTGTGTCTATGCTATTACGCCACGAGACACGACTCACACGAGAGTTATGTTGTAATGTTGTATGCATGGAACTCGTGCTCCCAGGCCCCAGTAGTAATTTATGTGGTCAATTAATCTGACGCTTGTTACTCGTACAAAATGGACTTTATCTTCCTTTACTCTGTATTTTGCCCCCACTTAACAGCCTCTTAATTTTTTCTATAAATTAATAATGGTAGATAAGTTTGAATGAGAAAGTAATATCTTGTACGGAGTAAAAAAAATAATTTTCTTTATACATAGGAGTTTTGATTTCAATTAAGGCTTTATTTCGTTTGATGTAAAATGCTTTCATGGTAAATAATTCTCATTATTTCCCAAAATTATGTCCATAATAGTGAAAAGTCAAAGTGTTGTGATTTTCCTTGAAAATACATTATTCATGGATATTAATTTTTCACTGAAAATGTTTTACATCAAACTAAACAGGACCTAAATGTAAAATGTTACTCATACTTTATATTTTATAGATCACGAGAAATAATAGAAGTTCCTTATATAAGAGGAGATAGGAGGCCAAGGGCCTGTTTACTTCAGCTTAATTTCAGTTCGTTTCCTAATTTCCTTCTCTTATAAAATATTCAGTTCAGTTCAGTTGAGTTCAATTCATTCCAGCTCAATTCAGTAAACGTGAATAGGCTCTAAGTTATTAACTAGTAACTTTCAGTCATAATATTAGGGGTGCTCCGTGCTCACCAATCTCTTATATGTAACCTACATTTGGATAGACTTGGATTCTATTTAAAAAATTGTTTCCATCCTAAGAATGAACAAATGCTATCTAATCCAATTCCTAAAAGATAGCTGATCTAAATCAACCCAATAAGAATGACCATCTTAGATAAAAGAAAAATGGTAAATTTACTAGAAAATCCAACAAAAAAAAAAAAAAAAAAAAAATGGTACATTTATTTACCTGAGAATCCAACAACCCAAAAGTAAATTAAAAGGGCACACGCTTGCCACGAGGACTAAGCACTATTTCGTCTATTTGGAACTTGGGATTAGGGGAATATCTATATACGTAGTATATTTCACCCTCAAAATAGAAAACTTATTTTTTATTTTTGCTTATTTATGTACCGTACATTTTAATATAAAGAACTATATAACTGTAACGTCTCATTTGATAACCGGTTATAAACAATAGTAATGTGAAAGAATTTATATGTAATGATGAAAAGAAAATTCATGTTTATTCCCATGATCACTCAAAATGACCATTTTCCTTCTAACTTTCCAACCTCACTTAAAATACCACCCAAATGATAATGGATGGTAATGATTTAAAAAAAAAAAAAAAAATGCTTGGGGCCTTGGGGGATGAGATTGGATTCATATGGAGATTATAGCCTATAGGTTGTATTTCATTCTAAATTACCCTTAAATTTCTTTCCTATTAGTCTATTACCACGTTTGATTACTTGCTACAAAACAAGCCGTAAGTATTTCACTTTAAATATCAATACAATATTACTTATCAGTATTTTTTTTTTTTGGTGAAAATATACTTATCAGTATTAACATAAAGTAATTTCGAGTAGTTGGAATATGATCTTGCCATTTCATATTTTTCGCCTATTCATGTGCTCATACTTAATTCATTTATATTATTCTTTCACAACTTCCGTTATCAATTAATCTATCAATTTATAACCATTAACCACTTTTTACTACTTGAAATTTTCTTATTTGAACTAGAATTAACTTATTAATATATTATTCATATGTTATGTGACAAACTTATCTTTCTTCAAAAAAAAAAAACTTATCTTATACTCGTCGACTATATAATTTAAATTTTTGAATAAGTTGAGTAGAAAGGAGGCAAAGCTAATAACTAGCGGGACAAAATATTTTTTGTTGTTTCCTCAAAAAAAAAAAAAAAAAAAAATTGTTATCACACCATTTTGATTGTATTTCAATAATTCAATACAATACTCTGTATAACTCTATTTATTTGGAGCTTTCATTTTTTCTATTGGTTTTCATTTTGTCTCTTTAATCAATAATCCAACATTTTCCTAATAATGTTAAATTTAGTAGGCAAGAAATATACCTCACTAATTTAAATACTTGTGACAAATACATAGGTCCCTTAGGAAACTGCCTTGAAACATCCTTTACTTTGTACAAAAGTGAAAGTACGTAACAAGCAAAATAAAACAAAAACTACAAAAAATTAAAATAAATAACATAAAATAAAATAAAATAATTGAAAAGTGAGTTTGAAAGATAGATAAAAAGAGACTGGTAGTTGTAGTAAGGCTATGAGAAAAATATAAAAGGGTACTGGTAGTTGTAATAATAATATTAGGCTTCTTATTCACTCTTATTATTTGCTGTTTATAAACTCCTTTTACACTTTTTGTTGCAGTTTTAATTTCTACCACTTGTGAAAATATGGGTTGCGTCAAGAAAAACTTGTTCATGTTATTGTTGTTGATGGTGGTGGTTGTGTTTGTTATTGGTGGCAAAAAGACCGAGGCTCAAGTTCACCACGTCGTCGGAGATGATCGTGGTTGGGAACTCGCTTCCGATATCGCTTCGTGGGCCGCTGGCCGGAGTTTTGTTGTTGGGGACTTCCTATGTATGCTTTCTTACACTACTGTCTTTACACTTTCTATTTCTTGAAGTCTTTACTATTGTGTTTATGTCATTTTTTATTATAAAACTGATTATGAGATGCTAACCATAAACTCGATCGGTTTTTATATTCTATCAAAGTTTTTGGGTTAGAGTTTTACAGTTGGTTTTGATATTTTACTAGACCAATTTCGTGCAATTAACTTGAGTTGTTAGGGGTTTTTGGGAGGTTTGTGAAAATAAAAGAGTGGTTTATTTTAGTAGTTTTGGAATATTGGAGATGTTACTTTACTTTCATCTTTGAGAAACCCCATGGTTTTGTCAATTGGGAGAGTGATTGCCTAATTATTTCTGTATTAGCCCTACTAGGGTTGATGCCCATGACTCAATTTGTGTACATAGATACTAACTTGGTAAATTATAGGCCATATATGAATTTAGATTCATGTCTATTATGTGTTGATACACGTTATCAAGATTGGTAGTTATAGACTACGTGACTAATTTTAAACAACCGCATCAAATGCTAATTGCTTTCTTTTTCGTTACTGATTAGAGAAATATTTGTGGTCAATTTATCATCACCTATAAAGTTGTCTTATGATGATAAAACGATCTTATTTAAAAATATGTATCAATGCTAATATATCAATGCTAATATATCATATATGTGTAACACGTTTAAAATTACCGTCTCTAATTTATTGTAGCATAACCTTTTTGACGTGGCTAATTCACAGGGTTTGCCTACTCTAGTGGCTTAGACGAAGACAAGATAGTCGAGTTAAAAAGCAAGGATGAATTTGAGTCGTGTGATTTGAGCAAACCAATCAAAATTTATGACAACGGCTTAGATAAAATTTCACTAGAAGAGGAAGGGATCCGCTACTTCGCAAGTACAAATTCTGAAAGTTGTAATAAAGGATTAAAGCTTCCTGTTGAGATCAAGTCCAAATCAACGGCTGTGATTCAATCATCAATATCATCATGGAATTCTGTCTTGGCCCAAGAACCCACTGCTCCATCTTCTTCAACTAAGATTTGTGGGCCCACTTTCATGATTATTGCTACACTCATTTTCTATTATATGGGGATATAAGTATATCTATTATCATTTTTATTAATTTGTTATAACATTTTGTTTGAACTTAATTCTTAAAAAAAAAAAAAAAGTATTATTGTGATTTGTTATGGTGCATTGGTGCCTAAGTCCAATTCTCTATTTCATGTGGTAGTAACAAGTTGAATACTGAGTTTTGAACTTGTGAAAGTTTTTGCAACAGTTTCTGTTATTTTGTAGATGCAACAAAGAGTACTTTAGATACTCCCATTTACTCGTAACATCTTGAGATGTGGGACTCGAGTCGAGACCTTATACTCCGCATCACATATGTAGGTATCATTTATTCTTTGTAACTCTCTTAGCAGTAAAAAACTAAAAAAAAGTTGTTGAAAAAAATGTACTTCATATTTTCTCTTCACATGATTTAGTTGTTCATATATGAAAGTTGACGATCACCATTCACGCCCAAAAAAACAGAAATATTTTGAATAATATTTGAAATTTTTAGAGGTTTACAGAAATTGGAAATAAAAAGTAATTTATCCAGAGTTTTTTTCCTGAGAACATTAGGTTGCACTCTTTAATGAAACCGTATAATCTCAGCAAACTCTTTAAACTGAGTTCGTTTGATTTCTGTGCTCTGGAAAAAAATCAATCCCCTTGTAGTCTTGTAAGTTGTATACGATATTTAACAGATGTTAATCAAACATTATCTGTATGACAAGTTTAGGCAGCATATGAATTCTACATCTTTACATTTCACTTGATACCATGGAAAAAAGTTCACAAATCTAAACAATAGCGTCTCTTTTTTTTTTTTTTGTTTTTTTTTTTTTTTGTCTGGATTATAGTAGACAATAATCAGGTTATATTGCCCCATTCCTTTAGCACAACATAAGTCTTGTTATCGATCTTCAGCAACCTGGAGATCCTTTTCAAAATGTCAGCAAATGCTTTTATATCCTGCAGAAAAATAAATACGGGTTTAGGAAACAGAATCAGACAAAGCATTTTTAATCATTTGGCCAACTTAAGTAAGCCAGGGAAGTATACGGGCATACAGCCATAACAGCTACAACAAAGTATGAGGGGAAAGCAATAAATAGGAAGACATCAGGGTTCCACATCTTAATTTAACCATATCATTTTGGATAACAACAAAAACATTATAATTGATCATATAAAACTACTGAACACAAATTTAACCTAAAGTAATTTGGGAGGCAACCTTTTGTTCAGGGAGGAAAGAGATAACAATCATAACACTAATGTGTTACAAGTGTATTTTGAGGAATTACTAATATTTCAAGATAAAAAAAAAAGACCATCATAAATTTCTAAAAGAACCATACTTCAGATCCTTGCAATTCAATCATAACATCATGTAACCAACAATGTGTCTCAGGTAAAAAGGAAATAATATATTAATATGTACCTGTTGTGTCTTTAATCTTTCTTTGAATGCACCCACAAGATCACTAGTGGTTACAGGTCCATATTGCAACAATATAGCTCCAATTTCCTCTTCTAAGATAGGGCCCTGAGCAAGCGTGCCTGAAGTAGATGTACTAGCCTCCATAGACGATGGTGTTGTAGCTGAAGCAGGAATGCCTGAAGTAGATGTACCACCTAGATGATTCCCCACAAAAGCAGTCAGAAGCATGATTTGTTAATGTTGTGTTTCTTTTGCACCCCTCTATAAAAGCCTTTCTAATGAGAAGATTCGCTTCATATATTAAAAAAAAATTGAAAGAGCACCCTCAAGGACCCCAATTACACCACCTTCCACAGCCAAAACGGAATAACCTACAATTGCTAAGAGCAGGAAGGTATCAATACAGCCTTAAGAGATGTTACATGACCTTATTAATACTTCACACTTTACTCTGAGCTAAAAGTAGGTCATTTTCATATAATAGTAATGTCTGAAACATAGCAATGCCTGACACAAGAGTCTGAGTAAGTGAGTAACATAGCTTCATTACACTTTTTAGTGGGGTGCAAACCATAATAAGATGACATTATAATGGATTCATTTGTTCATCCCCCTTCAAATTTCATTCACTTTTAGGCAATGAATAACTGAAAACTATACTGCACAATTTAAGTTCAATATTAATAGGAAGCACCATCCAGCCCAATATCTTGCTAAATTTCCACTTCAGATCCCAAAAAATAATCAACTTCTCCAATTTGGTCACATTATCACTGATTAACATTGACACAAACAACTTGCTTGTAAGCATTCTTGTCCTGAAAAATAAGAAATTATGGTGATAAATTAGAATATAATATAACTAGGGACTTCAATACAAAACAGCACAATGATTAGTGATTACAAGCTTTCAATAGTGGACCCTTTCCCCTCCCCAACTGGCCAACCCCTTGTTCAAACCAGAGTGACAGAGATAGAAGAGGGGGGGGGGGGGGGGGGGGGGGGGAGGAGGTTAATCAAATGGTCAGTTATTTGCCCAGATTAGGTCCAAAATAATAGGGACGTGTGTAGTTGTCCAAAAAGCTGATAAAGGTTGTATTCAAATACACTAGCCTAAACCTAATACAACTAAGGAAATTCATTTCTTTGCATACTACGTATTTCACATTGTATCAAGCTGACCCTGGAAATACATACCAGTCCTTAATTTAGTAAACATTTTATCATATATCGTAATAAGGGGAAAAAATCCCAAAAATCCTTGAAAAAACAGTCAAAACTATACAAACATTTGAGAAGAGGGTATGTTGCATTGTTGCAACATTTCATGTTCTAAGCTATATTCCACAGATGCTTCCAAACATGTTAGTCTGCCTTAACAAAGTAACTTGAGAATCAGGGAATCCATTTAAGCTTTTTGAAAAAGAACTTGACATTATCCCAATAAATGGGATAACATAATTCACTAACAGAGCCAAATAAACTTCATGGTGAGACAAAGGCCAAAGAATAATACTTCCATGAAAAACTTAACAAACTAATACTTCATATCATCAATCTCTCCATCCCATCAATCTTTCTCTCCATCTCATCAATCTTTTCCCTTTTCCCAAACAAGTTATCTTTCGACACTTTAACCATACATTTAACAAACATTCTTAATCTTCATCTCTAACCAAAATTTATAGTTCATGATGAGACAAAGGCCAAAGAGTAATAATAAGGAAAAAAAAACAGGCAAAATACGGGCATAAAATAGGAGAGTATATTCATCTACTCAGCAAATTTGATGTTTAGAACTTCAGATCACCCTCCCTACTTTACTTGTAAAGCTGTACTCCGCAATGCCTTACACCGAGATCCTCAATTACGCTCTCCCTCAATACACATAGCAATAAAATAGTTACTCCGTCCATTAGTCTCATTCTCACTGTACTTGCTCATCTAGCATCCACTCAACGAGCACAAATCGCGGTAACTAGAAGCCGTAAACACATTTGATATTTCTTTCCAGGGCAGCAACACATCAACAAACTCCCATCCCACACCATTCACATACTTTCATACAAAATTTGAGCAAGCCGGAAAGAGCAACTTATCAACCTGACCACCCTACTTCAAAGTAGACAAATTGATCCACTCTCAAAGAACACTTCAGAATTATTGATAAACTAATTACAATAGATTTTACTCTAAAAAAGCTAAGAATTTATCAACCACATTGTTTCCTCAATCCAAATATTAATAAACAATTAAGAAAAGTGATCAACGTACATAAACAGAAATTCTTCTACAAAATTCAACATTCAAATTGATTCAATTCAACAGAAGATAATCAAATGAGGATAAAAATGATAGAGAAGATTAACCGCTATTGTTTGATCCAGATGTTAGCCTCAGGGCATTCAGCATTATATCGTGCGACATCGCTGAGAGGTTTAGTGGCAGGAATTTCTGGAAATTGGAAGAGGATTATTCAGAATTAGGGATTATAGTCGAAGAATTAGGGTTTGTCAGTTTTTGTTTAAGAGATTATTTTGCCGCGAAAGTAGGTTGAGTCGGGTATAAAGCGTCAAAAAAGGTGGCAAAGATTTCATGAACTCTACCTGAAATTTTTGTTTATCGGCTAAACCCATCTCGCTCCTTGGACTTCCTACGCTACATGAAAATAATTATTTTAAGAGTGGAAAATTTGCAAATTACATTCATTTAAAGTTAATAATTTATAAATTGCAATTATTTAAAAAAAATTGTAAATTGCAATTCAAAAATTCCTATAAATTGTAATTTGCAGTTAGATTCAACTTTTCATCGGTTTACGTGTCGAAAAATATTCGGTTAAGGTTTTAGGGGTCATTTTAGCTCTTAAGGATTCGAATTGAGCTCGAAATTAGCAAACAAATAATTTTAGTGCTTTAAGGTGAGTTGCAATAATGGTGATGCAATTTGTGGTTCCTGCAGGTGGATGCACGATCCACATAGTGCATCCGCTGCGGAATATACATCATGTTGTATCATAATGTACATGACTATAGAAAAGAACATATTGTTCAATTCTAATGTACACGAATTATTTTGAGTTTCAGTTTTGTCAAAAAGGAAAATATAAGTAGTAATTTTTTTTTTACCATACATTAATTTCTAATCATTTCAAACTATACTCTCTCTCTAGAAGATTTCTCTCCCAAAAAAGAAAAACTGAAAACCGCTTCAAATTCATCAAACCTTAAGAAAAAATTCGTGAATTTCAAACTTCTTGGTGCAAAATTGTTCAAGATGGTTGACGAAAACAAAAGGTAAGTACAATTTCGACATGCATAGTTGTTCAATTTGAGTTCGATTGTTAGTTTTTGCAAGTTTTTGGTGTAAATTTGTGAATTATGTGGTTTTGGTGTTGCAATGAGAAACTATATAAATTTCTTGAAAAAGACCGATCAATTATTATATTTTGAAAAAAGAAAGCAAGCAAATAAACAAATTCAGAAAAAGTTGTAGCTCTAAATAATACAATGTACATTAAAATACAGTAAAATGTTCTTTTTCATATTTTATAAAGCGGATGAACATATTATAGAAACGTGTTAGAGATATGAGATATCGAAAAATATATGTGTAATATATTTTCCGTAGATATCATTAAGAGAATAATATATTTAGGTTTATTTATGTCAAGATATTATTAAGAGAATATATCTTTAGGATTTATGGTTATACTAGTATATCTTTTAGGAAGATTGTTTCCTATCTTACGAGCTTAGGTTTTGTATAAATTCTCGACCTATTGATGAATAATAATCAAGCAATACAAGTCATTCATTCTCTCTTCACCTCTAATTTGTCATGGTATTAAGGGCAGGTTAGATCTTGGGAGGGTTTCACAAAATTTCCCCCCGACGGTGGGTTAGAAAATTAAACCCGTCGGTGGGATAAAACTTTAACCAAAGCTATAATTTTTTTTCCCCTCAATACTAAAGAATCATGCGTGATGTTACACATATATTTTCCGATAACTCATATCTGTAACAAAACGTAATGAACAAATCTATATTCTTACAATGTAAAGAGCATATTATTAAAATATAATGAACATATACTTAGAGTGAAAAGAACTTGCGTACTATTTAATAATAATGTTTTATCTTCATATTCTTTGATTGTCAGTATAATGTACTTTTATTTGTGACATAATATTAATTGTTTATTTTGAAATGTTATTTAAATTTTGTCTTTAAATTATGGTGGTTGAATACAAATAATATTCATTATATTATATTATCATGTTCTTTATTAATATTACGGATGTTTTTTAGATATATATATAAAGAACATAATTTTGATTTTTTTTTTTTTTTTTTTTTTACAAAATAGCTATATGTTCTCTATAAAACAACTATATGGTCATAATAAAACAACTATGGGTTTGTTCTGATTGACTGAACTGAGTTAAACTGAATTGAACTGAATATTTTATGAGAGAAGGAAATTAAAAACTGAACTGAAAATTAAAATAAATATATGTTATTTACAAAATAACTATATGTTCTTTACTGAACAACTATATATTAATTTCGTTTTTTTCTTTTAAAAAAAAAACTAGATGCACGAAGAATTATGCATCTGTCTCCGGGAAAAAACATTTCAATGGTGATGCCAGGGATCGTCAAGGACTCAAGGTTAGCGTGATGTGAGGTCAAATTTTGGCAATTGAGTGAATGTAAGTAACGATGGGGGTATCGAGGTCATTTAATACCACAATTTGAGTAATTTGATTGTGGCATTTAGCAATTCAAAATCTACTCGTCAACAATTCCGCCGGTTAAATTTGGTTGCCGTGTAATACTCCTAAAAGTCCTTCTCCTGCTTACAACATTTATTCAGAGTTAGGTACCATTCTTACGACACCTTCTTCACTCTCTCTCCTCCACCAACCTCACTCTCTTTCTCTCCCTACTTCGCCGGAAAAAATGGCGGCGAAATCCTTCATCGACGTCTCACCGGAATCCGACTTCCCTATCCAGAACCTTCCTTACGGTGTTTTCAAGCCCGAACCCGCTTCACCTCCTCGACCCGGTGTTGCCATCGGCGACTTTGTGCTCGACCTCTCTGAAATCTCTTCCGCCGGTTTATTCTCCGGTCCACTTCTCAATGGTTCCGACTGCTTCAATCAGGTCTTCTTTTGTTTTTCAATTCTTCAACGATTGTAATTTTGGTCAAAATTGTCAAAATTTAGTCATGTGTATTTGATGTTGTTGTTGTTGTTGGATTTTGTATGTTGTATGTTTTAATTTGTTTATATTTGTGTGGATTTTTGTGTTAGATTTTATTTTTGTACCGTGAATTTGTTGAAATTATGCTGTGAGCCTGTGATTTTAGATTGTCAAAATTGTAGGTCTTGTATACGACAGGTGTATAGTGATTTGGACACACGGTAATGTAAATGTAGCTTCAGATAATGTAAATGAAGTTGATTTTATGTGATTTGGGGTGATGAAGTGTTATGAGATTATGTTGGGAGTATTGTGACTTTATGATCAAAACTTTAGGTCATTGGATACAACAGGTGTATTGTAATTTGTACATACTAGCATATTTGGTCACTTCAATTTGAGAGTCATCACTTCGCGAAGTTGACTTTATGTGATTTGGGGTGACGGAGCCTAATGTATACTGTATGATACATTCAGAGTACATTTAGATTTACTATTTTGTATGCATGTTTCATGTTTGGGTGTAGTTCTTGAATTTGTGCTGAAAATTTATTTTCTTAGTTTAAGCATTGGGTTAAGGATGATTTACTCGACTTTATCAAGCAATTTATTTATTTAAGTGCAATGTTTTGTGTTGAAATTTTAGTACAGTACATAGTAGTCTCTTATAAAGGCGAATTCTGACCAATAGATGATTAGTTTAAATTTTAATATGCAAAATTTCTATTATCAATGTAATAGACGGCTTCAACACTGAGTTAAAACTTAAAAGTATGATTCTTTTCCATTTATTAGTGGAATTTGATTTGTATGTTCTTTCTTTGGTGGGAAAATGAAAAGAGGTGCTGATTAATAACTTATTAATGGAAATATTGAATCATGTGATATGCAGAACTCGAGCTGCTTGAAAACTGTTTTTCTTCGAGATGCATGAATTTATAGTAATTTGTTTTTAAATAATGATATTTCTGAACTATTAAGAAACCCTGTTGATCATTTGCGCGCTACATCTCAATGATATTCGAAAAATTGAAAATCATGTCTAAATATGACTTGCAAATACCACATCATTTTCTTTCTTCCAATGCTGTCAAACATTTTTGGTTTTAGCTATGTCTTCTATACTAGTGCAAACTGCTTATAATAGCTTCTTTGTTATGAATATAGCCTACACTCAATAAATTTATGGCAATGGGACGACCTGCGTGGAAGGAGGCACGTGCAACCATTCAGAAGCTACTATCAGGTATGCGGGATCTCCTTGTTTCATCTACCTAGTTGCTCAATCAATCAATCAATCAATCAATCAAAGCCTTAATCCCAAAAGTGGGGTCGGCTAACATGAACCAAATTTGATTATTCCGTGTAGTCATCAACATAAATCTTTCTCCTCCATCCCTTACGATCCAAAACTTCATCCTCACGTAAATCCATGCACTTCATATCCTTCCTCACTCCTTCCAACCAAGTCATCTTTGGTCTCCCTCTTCCTCGTTTAATCCCTCCATGGTCCCACTCTTCCACTCTTCGCACCGGTGCACCCTCGGGTCTCCGTCTTACATGTCCAAACCAACGCAGACGATTTTCCCTTAATTTATCTACAATGCCCGCCACACCTACTTTCTTGCGAATAACCTCATTTCTGATTCTATCTCTTAAAGTGTTTCCACACATCCACCTTAACATGCGCATTTCCGTAACCTCCATCTTTTTAATATGCTCTTTCTTAGAAGCCCAACATTCTGTACCATAGAGCAACACTGGTCTTATGGCAGTCCTGTAGAATTTTCCCTTCAACTTTAAGGGAATGCTGCGGTCGCATAACACTCCCGTGGCCGCTCTCCATTTAAGCCACCCTGACTTAATCCTGTGGGTCACGTCTTGATCAATGTCACCATTCTTCTGGATGATCGACCCTAGGTACTTAAAACATTCACTCATGGTCAAATCCTTTCCATCCAAACTCACCACTTCATTGCTTGTCCCCCTCTGAGTGCCAAAACGACATACCAAATATTCAGTCTTACTCCGACTTAGCTTAAACCCTCTAGATTCCAACCTTTGCCTCCATTGCTCCAACTTGACATTAACCCCATCCTTAGTCTCATCCACCAAAACGATATCATCTGCGAACAGCATACACCATGGAACCTCATCTTGAATTGGTCTAGTTAATTCATCTAGAACCGTTGCAAAAAGAAAAGGGCTTAATGCAGACCCTTGATGCAATCCGATTGTAATAGGGAAATCTTTTGTCAACCCTCCGCATGTCCTCACATTTGTTGACACATCCCGATACATATCCTTAACTAGGTCTACATACCTTCGTGGGATACCTTTCTTCAATATTGCCCACCAAAGTATCTCTCTTGGCACCTTGTCATATGCCTTCTCTAAATCAATAAAGACCATATGAAGATCTTTCTTCTTTACCCTATAAAACTCCATCATTTGTCTTATCAAATGGATTGCCTCCATAGTAGATCTCCCAGGCATAAAACCAAATTGGTTATCTGAAATGCTTGTGCATGCCCTCAACCTTTGTTCAATCACCCTTTCCCACAACTTCATAGTATGGCTCATAAGCTTAATTCCTCGATAGTTAGAACAATCTTGAGCGTCTCCTTTGTTTTTATAAACCGGGACCAAGGTGCTCTTCCTCCAATCTTGTGGGATCCTTGTAGCCGTCCATATCTTGTTGAAAAGGTTTGTTAACCAATCAATACCAATCTTACCCAAACACCTCCACACCTCTATCGGTACCCCATCAGGGCCAACCGCCTTCTTAGGTTTCATCTTCCTCAGTGCAATCTCCACCTCTACTCTCCTAATCCTTCGCACATACTCCATGTTGATTTCTTCATCACTCATAGAGGTATCTCCTATCACAACTCCATTACTTCCATTAAATAATTCATCGAAGTACCCCTTCCACCTGTCCTTGATGCCCTCCTCTTGCACTAGGACCATTTGGTTCTTATCTTTGACACACTTCACCATGCCAATATCCTTCCTTGCCTCTTGTCTTCTCTTTGCCATCTTATAAATGATCCTTTCTCCCTCCTTGGAATCAAGCTTTTCATAAACCTCCTGATATGCCTTTTCTTTTGCTTGGCGAACAGCTGCCTTTGCCTTACTCTTAGCCTCCTTATACGCTGCAAAGGTTTCATCACTCCTACATTTTCCTAAGGCTTGATAGCATTCCCTTTTTTGCTTAATTACTGCTTTCACCTCTTCATTCCACCACGAAGTATCTCTCTGTACCGAAGTTCTTCCCCTTACTTCCCCTAAGACCTCTTTGGCCACTCTTAGGAAACAGTTCTTCATTCGTAACCAAGTCTTGTCCGGATCCACCTCTCCATCCCAATCCGCTTCTTCAATTACCTTTTCTGTAAAAACCTTAGCTTTTGCATCCCTTAGGGTCCACCATCTTATCCTTGGTTCTTCTTGTCTAACTTTTTTCTTCGCCTTCTCTTTCAGACGAATAGTCATTACCAATAGCCGGTGTTGGGTGACCACACTCTCCCCTGGGATAACCTTACCTAGTTGCTCGATCCATATTAAATCTAACTTTCTCAATTTAAGGGACATAAGCTTTGTTGGAATTCCAAGATTTCAACCTGCAAGATTAGGCTGGGAAAAATTTGACCTATTGTTTTATTTTTTTTGGCTACAGAAAGTGAGCCAACATTGCGTGACAATGCAAGTTTGAGGCAGAAAGCACTTATTCCTATGGTAAACTACTCCTGTGACATGGCAATTTTAAGCTAGACTATTTTATGTGGTGTATAACAGTTCTAAATATTTATAATTTCCTTGTTTAGAGCAAGGTGGAGATGCTTGTACCTATGACCATTGGAGATTACACTGACTTCTTCTCATCCAAGCATCATGCAAAGAATTGTGGGCTCATATTCCGTGGCCCAGAGAATGCCATTAATTTGAATTGGTATGACATGTGTGATATTCCTAAAGAAATGCTGTTGTTAAGCTGGATATGTTGCTCAATGATATTGATTGAAAATTGGGTAGGTACTATATTCCTATTGCTTATCATGGGCGTGCGTCTTCTGTTGTCATCTCCGGAACTGATATAGTGAGACCAAGGTCTGATTTCTAGTTGTATTTCTGATCATTTTACTTCTCATTTTCTTTTCCAATTGCAGAAGCAATATATTTCACTGCAGCAAAAAATTATTAAATATAATTTGTATGCCCATGAAATTTGATATACAGTTATACTTTGCCCCCAAAAAAATGAAAAGAAATGTGTTACTTATATATTGTTGGTTCATGGTTCATTTATATAATGTTGGTATGCAACATCCCATCAAAAGCTAGCAGCATTTATTGATTGAGCTCTTCTTCTCTTACACACCTCTGGAGGTATCTATATGATATGTCATACAATTTTCTATTTATTAATTTATCAAATTCATCACTGTTTTTCTTATCAGAGGGCAGGGACCTCCAGCTCCTAACTCGCCATCTCCTTACTTTGGGCCCTCACGGAAATTGGATTTTGAGCTAGAAATGGTATAAGCTGTAGCTCTCTTCTTTACTTTATTTATACAAGCATAATATTTTCAGAGTTAAGAGACCATAAACAGTGGAATCAGTTTTACTAAGATACTCCTCTTTTGGTTGTGGAATTGGCCATGTTTTTTGATATATGTACATAGTGCTAATCAATAGTCGGTCTATGTGGGTTCTTGTGATACTGCAGGCTGCAGTAGTTGGTCCAGGAAACGAATTGGGGAAGCCTATTGACGTTAATAATGCTTCTGATCATATCTTTGGGCTTGTTCTGATGAATGACTGGAGTGGTAGATCTATTGCTTAACTTTGTTTTTCAATCTGGATTGCTTCTTTCTGTCAAAAAACATTGTTTAGTCATATACGAAAATGTTTTCCACAGCTAGAGATATTCAAGGTTGGGAATATGTACCTCTTGGACCATTCCTGGGGAAGAGTTTTGGTATGTTTTTTTTTTTTTTTTTTTTTTTTTTTTTTTTCTCTCCATAATATTTAGTTAATTTGACTTTACATATTTGGAGTTTATGAAGTAATGAAACATATTTCTTTGTTTAGGTACAACTATTTCTCCATGGATTGTGACCCTAGATGCTCTGGAACCTTTTGCATGTGGTGTCCCAGAACAGGTACTTGATGTATCTGTATCAAGGAGTGAAAACCTGAGAAAAATTTATATACAAAATTGAAATTTGTCATTTCAACTTATGCGCTTTCTTGTCTTCAAATTGAACTTTTACCAAATATACATGTTGATGATAAGTACACTGATTTGGTACTGCTGTGTAACTGTAGGACCCTCCCCCATTGCCATATTTGGCTGAGAAGACATCAAAAAACTATGATATACAATTGGAGGTATTATGTAGCTCTATTTATAATTTTCAATTCTGACATTGATCCATTCCTGATTCCTAGGTTAGTTCTGCAGTATGGCTGGCCTGCTAAAAATTTGGTATTGAGTTCTAGCTTTATTTATTTATTTTTAAAAGATTGATATTTTTTGGTTGCTAGGTTCAACTTAAACCTGCTGGACAGGAGCCTTGTGTGGTAGCAAAGAGCAATTTTAACCATTTGTAAGTATCTCACATCCATTCTTTCTCCTTTCTTCTGTTTGTGGCTCCCATTTGGTAAGTAGTATATATTTGGTATGATTGTAGACTTGTAGTAGATAAAACTTTTAAAGGTGACACCACTATTTTTAATTTGATACTAATTGGTAAGCTGATAATTACAAATACGGAGGAGGAAAGTGTCTTAAAATTGCAAATTATGCTATTTATCTGTTACTAAGTTTTGCTGTGGATGGTAGGGGGAAATCTACTGCTGTTTTCCTATTTTTCCTGCTACTGTACTAACTGTAGAGTGTAGCCTCATTTTTTTTGCTCTTACTAGTATTTATGATGTTATCCAATACTAATTGTCATTTGATGATTTAACCATTTTGTTTGTGCAACTTATTTTCTCTTTTGGGGTTTAGGTACTGGACGGTGACGCAGCAGCTTGCTCATCATACAATTAATGGTTGCAATCTAAGGCCTGGTGATCTCCTTGGGACTGGTACAATCAGTGGTCCTGTAAGTGTTTGTTATGTCTCTTATACAGCTTTCCGGAAATTGAATTTATTGTTGGTAGTTGTGCTAAATTGTTGGGAGATTTTGATCCTGTTTAATTTGCTGACAGGAACCTGATTCTGTTGGATGTTTGTTGGAGAAAACATGGAATGGACAAAAGCCACTCTCTTTGAATGGAACATCTAGGACATTCCTAGAAGATGGAGATGAGGTCATTATCACTGGTGTTTGCAAGGTTTGTTACCTTCAAAATTCCCATACCTTAGAAATTTTCAAATTTGCTAAATAAAATTGGTATTGTGCTCTTATGGAGGTCATTACATGAATGCATCATTGTACATTCTCTCTGAAAAATGCACGAGCATTAAATTTGAAGTTACTGTTTGAAAGCAACTATAAAATCAAAGCGCAAGACAAAATTCATGAACCTGCAAAACCTTGGCTGAAGTATTGGATGATTTAGAATAATTCCTGAATCAATCATTATTAATTTAGTGCTTGGTCAGAGGCAGTATACTGCTGATATTTTAATTCTGAAAGTGTGTATACATTTATTTGAGATATATTGGAACAGCACAGCTATAGCTATGGTATGTATTGCTTTCCTAACAAGAACTCTGGTATTATGCTCCCCTAGCAAGAAATTTGTATCTTGGACATGTTCAGTTGCTTCCTAGTGTTGATATTTGTTCTTTTCACCTTATTAAAGTAGTTTCAGTTTAGATAAGGGATAAGTTTAGGTAAGGCTGTAAGCTTAGATGAGTTTCATATTAGCACCAATAAATTACTCTATAAAAGAAAATCTAGGTGAAATGAACGAAGCATTAGATATTATATTTTCAACTTGGTTTGGACTTTGAAGCACCGCATTAGATATTATATTTTCAACTTGGTTTGGACTTTGAAGCACCTAATATCTTGTCCGTAACACAATATCCATATCGACCTGCCTATTTTGGGTTATATTTAGGGTCTCAGTCACAAAGGTCCACCCAGTAGTCCAGATGAACCTAAAAGTTCGTGTTAGTGAGTCAGTATATGCTCATAGTGTAGTAACCTTACATGTTCTTGGAGAAATGTTAATCTTGGAGGTTTCTATGCAGGGAAATGGTTACAACGTTGGATTTGGAACATGCTCTGGGAAGATTTTGCCATCTCTCTAACGAATCATGCTGTATTTACTATTTAATACTAGTGACTATATTACAGAAAATAAATGTCCTTTTTGCTCAGAATTTCAGCACTGTGTTTACAACTGATCACCATTCTTTCTATCAGTAATCAGGCTATTAGCATGTCACAATCTGTATGTACTCTTATACATATGTGTATTTGTATTTAGTAATATCAATTGTTCATTTTGCGTGCTTCAAATCCTAATTTGAATTGGCCTATTTGCTTGTCTAGTATTTCCTCAAATCCCTACAGTTATAGTGAGAACTGAGTATGCTTCATATAGTAGCAGGTGGGTTATAAGGCTTAAAGCTCCCTAAAGACCCTGGTAGATAGAATGCGCCTGCCAAGGCTGCGATTAAACTACTACTCGAGGTACCAAATTCTATGCATTCCACAGTCCGTAAGTCCGTAATCATCTAATATCAATCTCGAGTAGACCGTTGTAACGCATATGGGTGATGGTTATATTGATACATGTTTGTAGGACCAAACATTACTCCATTATGACCAGGCACATGTATAAATTATCATCTATAATATACAAGGTCAAAAAGCTTGATTGTTACGTGTTCCATAATTCAGCTTCTTCCTTTTTATCTAGTTTTCTAGTCTTCTACATCATTTTCAGCCCACCTTTTCTGTTATCATCACTCTCTCTCTACTTTTCTCAGCTCACAGTCGGTGGCCATGAACCCCAACAGAAAAGCTCGTTTCTCACCATCTTCAACATCAACTGTCACCTACACCTTCCGAAATGACAACTCTACCCTCCCCAAATCCACTGAAATTCCGATCAAGCCACCCGCCTCGCCTCCCATCCCTATCACCGTTCATTTCCATGATCACTCAGCTGCGGCTTCTAAGATACAGGCAGCCTACCGTTCCTACGTGGTCCGAACCCTGCTGAAGAAGATCAAAGCCGTCGAAGCCGAGGTTGATAGGCTGGAGTGGGTGATCCAATTGCAGGAAACTGTGGATGCAGTTAGGAGCAGTGAAAAGGAGAAGCTGAGGATTAATGAAGCTTTGATGGTTCAGCTGTTGAAGTTAGATTCTGTTCCTGGGTTCAACCAGAGTGTAAGGGAGCTGAGGAAGAATCTCAGCCGTCGAATCGTGGGGTTGCAAGAGGTGATGGATGGGATTTGTGGTGATCACAGAGCAATGGACGGTTGGGATTTGTGGAGGGATTGGGATGAGGGGTTTGGCGGAATTGAGGAGAGGGTTACTAGAGAAAGAGGTGGAGAGGAGTTGGAAAAGTTTTGTGCTCATAACTTGGGGTTCCGATGTTTAGAGAGGTTTTTGCGCGATTATTAAAAAAATACAACAATAATAACCTATTATGTATTCCGTGGTTCCCTTATCCTATCTAGTATCTACTCACTATCAAATTCTTGATGAATCTCATTAGCCTGCAAAATTGAAGACGACAACAATTCAATATGCATCTCCTTTATTGGGAGAAATATTTTGGTCATATTGCTAGTTCCATGAAATCGCGATAACAAAAATTAATGTGGATCCTTGCTAAGAGTCTAGAGCAGCATTTGACAGCAATTTACTGTACTAATTAGTATGAATCTTGCTTATAGTTTTTGAGAAGCTAAGATGAATGGCTAGTATACTGAATGGTATAGTTAAGGATGCTTTTGTATGAATGTTTTAATTCTGAATTTTGATGAACCAAACTTTGTAATGAACTTATATTCTACAATTGTAGCAAAAAAAGTTGCTGTATGAGATGGGTACTTGTAAAAAGTAGAACTTGTATTATTTTGAAGTTCAAGTCAAATATTGTTTACAGATGCCAGAAAATGAGGCAAGTTATCTCCTTTTGTAAATATGTAACACAAGTATAAAATGTCAAACACTAAACTTTATATGACAAGGTTGCTGTGGTGTAGTGGTTATCACGTCAGTCTTACACACTGAAGGTCCCCAGTTCGATCCTGGGCAGCAACATCCTGGTGTAATTTTAATTATTTTTTAAAATTTTGCCACATTTTAATTATTGATCAAGACAAGACATATTAAGACAAATGAAGGATGAATTAAGACAAGAATGAGATTGGTTTGGCCTTTGGGCACCAAGGACATGTTCTCTTCAACTTAATTTCAGTTCAATTCCTAATTTTCTTCTCTCATAAACAATTCATTTCAGCTTCAATCAATTCAGTTCAGCTCAATTTAGTAATCTGAACAGACCCTAAGTAGGTTTCCAAGGGAGTTTTGGGGACCTTGGAAAGCAACTCGATGCCTAATCTTGCATCATGCGAAATGAATTTGAACGCATATAAATATATAATACACAAAATCAAACAATTTTTGAATATTAAGGGGTTTCAAAGAGTCAAGTAATATTACAAAATGTATTTCTGGGTCATTAATAATGTTGATGATATAAAGGCAAAGTGGATGATTAAAACCACCAAATGACCTCCTAAGGTCTCGTGGGATTTATGTAAAGCACCTTGCATTCTTTCCTTTTTGGACAAGGAGTTGAATATGGTCCAAACTAAGGGTTATAATTCACGTTTTTAGGGCAATTTCAGGATTTTTTCAAAATTGAAGTAAATGTTAGGAGTGTCACATGAAGCCTTAAAAGTTGGTTTAAAAGCATAATAAATCTACCAATAACTGTATAAGTCTCTATTTTCTCTCCCGTTTTTCCTCCACATAAAGAATATCACGGAATATATTTTCAATTTTCTGAACTAAAATAAACTGTCATTCATCACCAACACAAACCACCCTTCCTTTCCACAAGTACTTTAATTTGCATCATTCTTGGCTCACATCATGCTTTCTTTTTTTGTGATTTTGCCTTTATTTTTCCCAATGCCCCCCTTTAAGGGCTTTAACCCTATTTTCACCTTAATAAAAGAAAATTTGTCAAGATCTTAATACCATTATGTTGGATTCTAGCAAAAAGAACGGGATGTTATTATCATATTCACAATCTTATTAGTAGAAGATCCCGATTTAATAGGGTCTCCTGTCGAGATACAACTTGAAAAAAAAAACCGAGGAAGTAGTAACATAAAAAATTATTCCTTGCACCAACTCTGACGGTTGCCTACCGACAAAATAAGTGTTTGTTACCCTCACTTCCACTGCACAAAAACCTCTCTTTCACTTTCCCAAATTCCATTCTTTACCCAAAACAAAATGAAGAACAACTCCGAATTCAGAGAGAAATACGCGTACCCAATTCTAGGAATAGCTACAATTGCTATACTTCTCTTCCTCAATTTCAGTAATCAGCTCACTTTCGAATTTCCCACTGTTTTTTGGCAAAAAAACATGGGTTTTGTTGGGGTTAATTCCACCAATTTCATCATACTCAACAGTCATGATCAAATTGATCAAAGGGTGTATGTTAATGGGTGGAATTCTTATTGGTTGATGGAGGCAAGTGTGTGGGACCCATCAAGATCAAAAGTTTCTAGAATGCTTAAGAAAGGTGCTCAAATGGGGTTGAATGTTTGCCGTACTTGGGCTTTCAGTGATGGGCCCGGCCCGAATTCCTTGCAGATTTCTCCTGGGGTCTTCAATGAAAGAGTGCTCAAGGTATCTTCTTTGATTTCTCTCTTCTGTTTTTTTGAATTTTCCTGTTTTATCTGCTTAATTGAGCTGTTTGTACTTTGTAGTAATGTAGCATTTGTTTTTGTGTATAGATAGTCTTAAAGGGTAATGATATAGACGGAATTTGATTCTACACTGTGATAATCAAATTTCAAGACTTAATCAACTAAGCTAGATGGCATCCCGAGTAATGTAGTTTTAGTACTATAGTATGGTAGCTTAAAGTTTGGTGAATTATGTAGAGAAATAAGATATTCACTTGTAGGTTTGGAGACTTTTAGGTTATTTGGTTTGTTACTTAGAATATGGTCAAAAGTTTCTTAAATTATCTTTTGGACCTATAGAGGAAGTTCTGACCATAGTTAATGTTTTCAAATCAAATTGTATGAGTTCGTCTAATCTCTCCCAAGATGTGTTTTTTATGATTGGTGAGCTTATTCTTTAGCAGTTAGGCTCATGCTATCAAGCTATGTGCTGTATCAGAAGTAATGGGGAATGCTACTAAAGGCGTAGCTAATCTAACTATGAGTATATTAGGTTCCATGTCACTGACCTGAAGTAGATTGATTGAATGAACAACTTGAAAATTATACAATGCACTTTAGAGAAAAATATGTGGATTTTCTGCCTAACTCATATTTATCTGATTAATATGCTATGGTGTTGGTTTTTTTATGCAACAGGGGTTGGATTATGTGATAGTGGAAGCGAGGAAGAATGGTGTAAGATTGATTCTTAGTCTAGTAAACAATCTGAATGCATTTGGTGGTAAAGCACAGTATGTGAAATGGGCACAAGAAGCTGGAGTAGTAAATATCTCATCGTCAGCTGATTCCTTCTTTGCAGATTCAACAATTAAGGGCTATTATAAAGCTTACATCAAGGTACTTGACTATATTCTTGTAGGAGAAGAGCCCTTCTATCTTTTATTTGCTGGCGTGAACAATTTTATAGAATTAAAGTTAATCAGATTATTATATGTGTTACTGAACTTGCAATTGCGCTTTGGTGTGCCAATAAATATTGCTGTGAGGGGATTAAGAAACAGGTGTTTACACTTTTTGCACATGGATTATTGCTTTAACATATATTTTAAGCAGAATTATGTTTCCCAATTCCCAGTGACTCATCATCACTTCAGCTATAGCTATCACAACCTATTTATCGTTGGCTTGGTTTCTGAATGCTATAGGTCATCGTAACGAGAAAGAACTCCTTAAGTGGAGTTAGATATTCTGAAGAACCAGCCATATTTGCATGGGAACTTATAAATGAGCCGCGATGTGATTTTGACTCTTGTTCTTCCATTCTTCAGGTAAGCTTCTTATCTTTTGTGTGTGTGTGTGTGTGTGTGTGTGTGTGTTGGGTGGGGGGGGGGGGGGGGGGGGGAGGGGTGGTAATCTAAGAAAGATCAGGCTTTCTCTGTTGGGGTGGCATAGTGTGGCAAGCTATAGCTACATTCAGTGAGAATTGTAACCTGGTCTTCGATCTCATATCTAAGTGAAGCAGTGACTTGCCAAACTGAGCCACTCCTGATTCTGTATTACTTTTTCTTGGTATTTCTGGCCTTTAAACCTTCCGTTTTCATTGAAATGATTGGCACAAAAGATTTATCTTATTCAAGTTATTTGATTTTTCATCATTTACTTATGCATCCTGTTTTTACAATTTACATCCATCAATAGGCTTGGATTACTGAGATGGTAGCATATACCAAGAGTTTGGACCAAAAGCATCTTGTTACCATTGGTCTTGAAGGTTTCTATGGACCCAAACCTGTTGAAAAATCAAAAATAAATCCTGGAGAATGGGCTACCTTGCTTGGAACTGATTTCATACAGAATTCTGCTATTGATGGTATCGACTTTGCTTCAGTTCATGCATACCCTGATAGCTGGTTAGTGAATCAGATCTTTGATGAAATTGACTGCTTGAATCTTCAAAAAAATTTCCCTCTCATTCCTTACTCTACTTGTTAAAATATAGGATGCCACATGCTAATGTTACTGCAAAACTGGATTTCCTTTCACATTGGTTGGATTCTCATATTAGTGACAGTGAGAATATCCTGAAGAAACCTGTTCTGTTTACTGAAGTTGGCTATCCATTACATGTGAAAGGTAAAAATGTTCATTACGGTGATAAGCTGATGAGAACCGTCTATCATAAAATTTTTGAGTCTGCCAAGAAGGGTCAAGCAGGAGCTGGGTCCTTGATATGGCAGTTGTTGGTTGAAGGAATGGAGGAATTTGGAGACAGATTTTCTGTTGTAGCATGGAAGCACCCTTCTACCTATAAGCTGATTGTAGAACAATCGTGCAGGCTAAAGAGTATCATGTGGAAAAGGAAATCTACTGGAGAACTCAATGGAGAAGATCCTTGCTCCGGTCTTGTGCCCTAGTGGACTGGCATGAATCGGAACTTCAACTCCTCATGTACCCATGTAGAATTCTTAACATGCTGACTTGGGTATGTACACCTGAGATTTCACTACGACTAAAAATATGGAACTTTTTCGTATAATACTGATTCTGACACTTGAACAGGTTGGGTATGTAACAGTGTCTATCACCAGTACCCTAGTCTTGGTAACATGAAGCCTGAAACTAAATATGCAGAAGATGCCAGTTTTGATGAATTAACTTAAATTATTGGCTGCATAATCGTCAAGGAGAGAATCAAAGAAGGCAGAAGAACATGTGTGCATCAATGTGAATCATAGGCATGTATTTTTCTTTTTCGTTCCCTTCTTCTGTTTATCTCTTTGAATTGTATATATTATAGTGTGGTTCCAACTTCTAAGCATACCTGTAAATGTTGGAGGCTTGGTTTCTGTGAGAGCTTTTATTGTTCACATATGTTTGTTTTGGGAAAGAGGAGAAGTTTTTGTAATTTATTGATGGTAAATGAACTTTCAATCTGAAGTTATTTAAGAGCAGTGATGGAACTGATTCGCGCTTCCTTTACTCAGAAAAGCAGTGATGTGTTTGAGCTTGAACACGGTTTATGTGAAGCAATGTTTACGATACGAAGGTAATCAGCATCCTTTGTTTTGAATGGGAGTTTATATTTGCTTATTTACATGGATTTACTTAGAGTTATTGGCAAGCAGCAGTCTCTATTTCTGCCTTACTACAGTTTGAATTTTTCGACTGTTAAAATCACCTCAAGCATCTTGTTGGATAGTTCGACACAAAATTTGGATCCAAGTTGGAGATGGAATTTGATAGATTTTCATCTGTTCATATCATAATACTAATCAAGGAAAATTCAGATAAAACTCCTAGCTTTACTTTATACTAATTATAACTAAATTGATTCTGTCTTTGCAGGTTCAACAAGAAAATCTGGTGTTAAACCAGTGCAAAGAACTGCTTTCAAGAAAACACTCAACATTTTGGAGTTTCAATCAAGTTTCATTGTATCCAAAATAGAAAAGTAAGTAATTCATCTCAAATTAAAGACAATTGAACTTGACACACAACATTAAGATGATGAGAAATTAGCTCGAAACAGAACTAAAAAGATGAAAAAGAGGCAAAGTACAAACTGTCCATTTGATTGATCTACATAGCACAGCTGCACCTGCACTTTGACATGCACTTCTTGCAGTCAGATAACTTGGGGTACTTATCGTTGCAATCACACCTCTTTATGCACTTAGCCTTCGACGTTCCTGCCCACAGGCATTTTGCCATACAGCGTAGTGCTGTTGTACACGACGGGCAGTCATATTTCATCCTTCTCAGAATGCAGTCTTTGCAATCAGAGCTGTCATTTGAACATGCTGATGCTGGTAGTATTGCTAACCATGAAATCAAAAGTGCAACTAACACGAAAGATTCGAACTTAAGCTTCGTCTTACCCTCCATTTATTCCTTCACTTGCGACTCTTAGTAGCAAATAATGGAAAACTCTCAACTAACTTCTCTAAAAGATTGCTGTATTAGTTCAGCAAACTTTGTTTCTTTCACTTCAGGAAAGAGCTTATTATAGAGCTTGGATGCTGCAGCTGTAGTGGGCATTTATGCGTTGATGGACTACCATCTGTAACATAGATACAGGAGTTGCTTATTTCTATGCAGATATGGCAGCTATTTGACAGTAATGGGCTTTGCAGATCATAAATTACATGTAAAATTTGATATTTGCCTAGATTATCAAATCAAGTAGGGTAACGCTATATGTAACCTTTAGGGCTAATGATAAGCATTTAATGTCTTTTCTAATTTGGTATTAATTTAGGAATGCTTGACAATTAAAAATCACGTGTAAATCAGGATAATTAATGTTATATTTTCATCCCCTTTTTAGCTCCTTATATGTAGCCTTAAGGGCTATGTTCATTCCAACTAAGTATATGGTAATTAATTACGCATTTGATATTTTAAAATGTGTTGTAATAGCTTGATGTTCGCATAAATTGTGAAACTAACAAGGATTTAAGGCAATCTATAATACAGACAGTATTACATTCATATTTTGATACTGCATTGGTATCCGATAAAGAAGTAAAAGTCCATAATACCCCTTGATATCCGAAACAAAGATATCAAGTATATCAACTTGTATTTCCTCCTCGGAAAGTTATGTGAAAAAACAAAATCATGACTGATATTATAAAGGATTGTACTGTTTGTAATATGCTCTTATCATTATATTAGTGAATGCATGTAATTGTCCAATTATTTCGTCCATTCACTAGTAGTTTTGGAGTTTGAAAGTTAAATGGCTCGTTGTCTTAGACTAAACTATAAAAACAAGTTCTAATTAGTAGTAAACTAAGTAAAATTATGTTGCATATGAGAAAAAATTTGAAAATTAGAAAAGAATAAGTACTACTTTTACTAAACTTTGGAGGGGAAAAAACCGCTACCAAATGTTTTAGGAAATTTTACTTTATTATGTTTAACACAACGATCACGTAAAAGGTTTAATGGTGTGAAAATGTTGGCTAATTGTTAATTAGATCTTCATTCATTACGGTCCAAAATTCTAAAGTCTTAATTGATTAAGACAAAATTGTGCACATCTAAATCACCATATATGATATATCCTATCGTCCACAAAATTTGTTATAGGTTGTTTTGTGCTATGTATTTTTTTAATTGTATAACAAAACACTCTTTTAACTTTAATAATAATTATTTAATCATCAAACAATTTAGATGAAATTTATGTTAGAATTCATTGATTGCAAGATTTAATACCAGGCCAACTCTCAACCTCCAATATATTGGTATGTGTAATCCATTATCAGTTTGCAGCAACAAAGCTTGTGGCTGTGGTAGAGTGTACCACTGCAATTTGTTGCATGAAGTAAATGCATTCTAAAGGGACAGCTTTACTCTCTTAAAGATTAAACCTTGTTCTTTACAATTTTTTTTAAAACAACGTTGTTGCTAACAAACGCTCCATGGTGTTAGATAACTATTTAAAATATTTTTCAAAACTAAAACAAGAATAATGCATGCTAAAATCACGAGTCAATTGTTGACTTAGTGGTGAAACTAATGTGGTTTAAAATCGAACCAAACCACAAACCAAACCAAATTAGAAATGTGGTGCGGTTTTTTTTAGAATATGGTTTGGTGCGGTTTGAGGAATCCCAAAACCGAATTAATATGGTTTGATTTCGATTTTAAGATTTGAAAAACCAAAAACCGAAATCCAAACCGAATTATGGCCCATATCCAAATTATAACCTAGCCCAATACTAAGGGTCTGTTCTGATTGATTGAACTGAACTGAATTGAATATTTTATGAGAGAAGGAAATTAAGAACTGAATTGAATTGAACTTATTGGAGCTGAATTGAATTGAACTGAAAATAATTTGAAGAGAACATATCCTAATTCCTACTCTATATATATAAAGCCAAAAAATAATAAAACTTGTATTGTTTATGTCCTAGAATGTCAATCAATGTAGGCGATGTTGGAGTGAATGACCAATTAGATGGAGCAAAAAGAAATTGAAGAGGATGAAAAATTTCGGTATGGTTCGGTTTTCTTTTGAAAAATTGAATTTAAAACGATGTGGTTTGTTCAGTTTCAATAGTAATATGGTGCGGTGTGGTTTGAAAAATCCCAAAACCGAATTAATGTGGTTTGGTTTCGGTTTGGACTATAAACCACACTGTAAACTAAACTTTCACCCCCTAATTGCTGTAATGAATGTTCATTTTAAATTAGCATTTCTACTTTTAATTATCTTATCCAACGCCTCTAGGGTATTCGTGAGATTTTGCTTTTAAAAATTCGCAAATGATTCCTTTAATGTTTCACTTCATGTGGATGCCTCCATGGCCTGATCTTTCTCTCTTTATCTATATATATTAGGGATTTAGGGGTGTCAATTCAATTTGGGTCATCAGCTATTTCGATCCAGGTTAACCTTTTGTACTTTCACGCTCAAAAGTTATTTTTATTTGAAAATTGTTAAATTTGTGAATATATCAAACCTTACACTTGTCTCTATACTTATTTTGTACCTTTGTCGATTGATCTTCTAATATCAAACTTCAATCAAACTTATAAGGTTTACAACTTTTGTGTTTTTAATCGTATATTCCAAGTCTAAAATTCAAATTAGGGGTGGTTCTAAGTATATATATAAGGTGAGAAACCGCACAAGGTTTATAAGTGTAAGAGGCCTAGATATTTCATAATACAAGAATTAGGAGTATTTTTTTTTACTGTATAAAGAGAGAAAACTTGTTGATCAATATTGTATAAAGAAGTCTTCAATTTTATCAAAAGTTTGATAAAGTATATTTATTTGTGAATAAATCCATTTATTTCCATGGATTAAGGTCCCAATATTACAAAGGTGCACAGAAGTATTATCTTGGCACTATTTGTAAAATTTTAGCACCACGTGTAATTAAAATAATGTCAAATTAACTACTCCTAGTACTTTAGTTGTATTGTTGGGCCATGTTGGCTTAGAAAGAGTCATTTTCTCATTTATTGATAGTTTAATACACATATTTTAGATGTTTAGAGCCTGTTCATATTTACTGAATTAAACTGATTAGAGTTAAACTGAATTAAATTGAATTGAATTGAGTTAAAATGAATATTTTATGAGATAAGATAATTAAGAGTTGAACTGAACTGAACTGAATTAATTAGAGGTGAATTGAACTGAACTAAAATTAAGCTGAAGTGAACAGACCGTAAATCTCATTCATCTAATAAAACAAACAGTAAATAAAGTTTTTAATAAAGACCTCACACTCGTCAAATCCTCATCAAACTCTTGCCAGTATTGGTCATTGGGCTATATCCTATAGGCCAGCAACTTCATTTAGGGGTACAGTGGTGATGTGGTGCGGACAATTGCACATTGCTCCATACAAAAGTTCTATCCATTTATATGCATTATTTTGACTTTTATAGGTAGTACTAATCTGCTTTTAAATAAAGTTGTATGCTAGCAAACGTCGCAATAAAGTCAATTTGATGAAATTAATTCTTAGTCGTGGATATATCAGCTACTATCTTATATGTCTCCTCACTACAAGCTTAAGTAGTACGGAGTAATATGAATTAGCTACTACAAACATTTAATAATTTCTAATACAGTGTTATTCATTAGCAGCCAAATAAGTGTTCGTAACTAATAGAATTATATTCCGTGAGTCTAAATGTCTAATCCATTGCACTCTTGGCAAATGGCAATATATACAATATGCAAGGCTTATCAAAAGCTACTGACTTAGCTACAAAATAGGAAACAGCTATACAAAAATATATTCTAGGCTATACATTAGGAAACCGAAAATATATTCAAAGACCAAAGATATACTCTTGTTCTTTTTAATTGACATGTTTCTTTAGTCACGTTTGCCAATATACATATTCAATCGTTAATATCTTTAATTATTGAAAAGCAAAAATTATAAAAAGTTGATATTTTGAAAATATATATTGTGACAAATCTAACAAGACCCCACTGACTATATTTTCCATTACGTATAAATCACAAAACATAGTCAAAGTGTGTGAATAATGCTAAAGTCAAAATATGTCAACTAAAAACAAAACGGAGGTAGTATATCTTAACGCATCCCCACAGTCGAAGCGGGAGGAGGTCGGACGCTTAGGCTGTCCTTAAAATCCTTAAAGAGAACTCGCGGGAGACCCTTTGTAAAAATGTCCGCAATCTGATATCTAGATGGCACATGAAGAACACGGACTTCGCCCTGAGCAACCTTCTCTCGAACAAAATGGATATCCATTTCAATATGTTTCGTACGTTGATGTTAAATAGGGTTGCCGGATAGATAAATAGCACTGACATTGTCACAATACACAAGAGTAGCCTTTTAAACTGGACAATGTAACTCTAGTAGAATATTTCGGAGCCAACATGACTCGGAAACTACATTAGCCACACCACGATACTCTGCCTTAGCACTGGATTTTGACAAGGTCGGTTGTCTCTTAGACGACCAAGATACCAAGTTATCACCCAAAAATACATAATAACCAGACGTCGAACGCCTCGTATCAGGACATCCACCCTAATCGCATCAGTATATGAGACCAGAGTAGAAAAAGAAGAGGGATACAAGTGAAGACCTTGGTCTAGAGTACCCTTAACATACTGAATTACTCGCTTAAGAGCTGACATGTGATCAACCCGCGAATCATGCATATGAAGACACACCTGTTGGACGGCATATGATATATCCTGCCGTGTGAAAGTCAGATATTGCAAAGCCCCTGCAAGGCTCCTATACAGAGTAGGATCATCAAAAGTAGTACTAGAGGTAGCACTAACCTTCGAGTTGGTGTCAACTGGAGTGGGAGACGGCTTACAAGAAGACATACCGACACGCTCAATTATCTCTTTTGCATACTTCCTCTGTGAGAGGAACATACCACCCTTATGCGGACCCAGAAAATAATACCAAGAAAATAATTAAGCGGACCCAGATATTTCATAGCAAACTCTGAACTAAGAAGATCCATTATGGAATGCATGAGAGTATTTGAAGAATCTGTGAGAATAATGTCATCAACATACAATAATATATAAGCCATATCAGACCCCTTGTGGTAAATGAATAAAGAATTATCCATCCCGCTATTAGTAAAACCAACATACATTACAAAATCAGCAAAATGCTTATACTAAGCTCGGGGTGCCTGCTTAAGCCCATACAAAGACTTACGCAAAAGACAAACATAATCGGGATGAGCACGATCCCTAGATATAACCCAATTGTTGATGCATATAAACTGTCTCCTGATGCTCACCACGAAGAAAGGCATTTTTGACATCCAACTGATGGATTGGCCATGCCTTTGAGAGAGAAAGACTAAGAACAGTGCGAATGGTAGCCGGTTTCACCACCGGATTAAAGGTCTCCCCATAATCAATGCTAACCTGTTGAGTTTTCCCATCTCCTACAAGATGGGCTTTATGCCTCTCAAAAACACCATTAGACTTTTCTTTATAAGTAAAAATCCACATAGAACGAATAACATTAACATCAGGTGGACGGGACACCAACTCCCACGTCTTATTTTTAATAAGAGCATTATATTCATCATCCATGGCCAACTTCCAATTCGAATCACGAAGAGCTTCAACCGGATTACGAGGTAAAGGAGATCTCGTAGTTGCGGTGCAAGCTGAATATTTCGGATTGGGTTTGAAAATCCCATTCTTACTTCGTGTGACAATAGTGGGCTGTGGAATAGGAATATTAAACGTAGGAGCTGGGCCGGCCTGTGTTTATGATGGTGTTTGGGTTGGAGGAGGGGGGTTTCCGTTGGGCTAGAAGAGTGAGGAAGCCTAAAGTTATGTAAGGTTGGAGAAGTTGGTGGATCAGGTAGCACGATGGGCTGGGCCTGAGGAGTGGAGGTGTAACACCCCGACCCCAAACATATTAGGGAGGGGCCTATTGTCACGAAATGCGCATCGAGGGCCAACAACTGTCCTCACAGACCAACACAAGTCCTTCCGGCGCATTTTGTCCTCACTCATGCGCACCCCGAGAAAACTTCCCAGGAGGTCACCCATCCCAAGACTACTCCCAGCCAAGCACGCTTAACTATGGAGTATTCTTAGCATATGAGCTCCCTAAAAGGAAGATGCATCTTGTTGATGTGAGTAGTATATCAAACTCCTTTAAAGCAATCATGAGGGGTATTACATACACCCCCACTTGAGAACGGCAACGCCCTCGTTGCGCCTGGAAAGCTAGGGACTCCAGTATTACGCCTAATGGCAACTGGGTAGCCAAAGTGTTACATCCAGTCTGGCTATGGCCATATGGCCCCAGAATTCTCCCCCGTTAAGCGACTGACATAGGATTAATTATCCACGGTCAGCACGCGGTCGCAGGGTTGCTCTGATACCATTTGTAACACCCCGACCCCAAACAGATTAGGGAGGGGCCTATTGTCACGAAATGCGCATCGAGGGCCAACAACTGTCCTCACAGACCAACACAAGTCCCTAGTCTTGGGATGGGTGACCTTCTGGGAAGTTTTCTCGGGGTGCGCATGAGTGAGGACAAAATGCGCCGGAAGGACTTGTGTTGGTCTGTGAGGACAGTTGTTGGCCCTCGATGCGCATTTCGTGACAATAGGCCCCTCCCTAATCTGTTTGGGGTCGGGGTGTTACAAATGGTATCAGAGCAACCCTGCGACCGCGTGCTGACCGTGGATAATTAGTCCTATGTCAGTCGCTTAGCGGGGGAGAATTCTGGGGCCATATGGCCATAGCCAGACTGGATGTAACACTTTGGCTACCTAGTTGCCGTTAGGCGTAATACTGGAGTCCTCAGCCTTCCAGGCGCAACGGGGGCGTTGCCGTTTTCAAGTGGGGGTGTATGTAATACCCCTCATGATTGCTTTAAAGGAGTTTGATATACTACTCATATCAACAAGATGCATCTTCCTTTTAGGAAGCTCATATGCTAAGAATACTCCATAGTTAAGCGTGCTTGGCTGGGAGTAGTCTTGGGATGGGTGACCTCCTGGGAAGTTTTCCCGGGGTGCGCATGAGTGAGGACAAAATGCGCCGAAAGGACTTGTATTGGTTTGTGGGGACAATTGTTGGCCCTCGATGCGCATTTCGTGACAATAGGCCCCTCCCTATTTCGTGACAAACCAATACAAGTCCTTTCGGCGCATTTTGTCCTCACTCATGCGCACCCCGGGAAAACTTCCCAGGAGGTCACCCATCCCAAGACTACTCTCAGCCAAGCACTCTTAACTATGGAGTATTCTTAGCATATGAGCTTCCTAAAAGGAAGATGCATCTTGTTGATATGAGTAGTATATCAAACTCCTTTAAAGCAATCATGAGGGGTATTACAGGAGGTCCAGTTTGGCTGGCCCAAGTCAGGTTAGGCTATATCTGGTTGGACCGTAGGTGGAGAATGTTGTGGAGAATTTGAGTTTGGTGGACTTCTAGGTGGAGAATGTTGTTGGGTTTGAGATGACTCAGAAGTAGTAAGATGATGAAGAATATATGATGATAAACCTTCATCAAGAAAATCATAAGCATCCGACTTAGGCACATAGAGTTTAGCAAAAGGGAATACCTTCTCATCAAACACAATATGACGACACACAATGATTTTATTCGAAGACAAATCGAAACACTTATACCCATGATGGTTGGTAGGAAAACCCAAAAAAACGCACGGTGTGATCGAGGTTGTAACTTATTAATAGTTGTGGAAGGTATAAGAGGATAGTATACACACCCAAAGACACGCAAATGAGAATAAGAAGGAACCCTTTTATATAAAACCTCTAGTGGAGATTTGTTACCCAACAACTTACTTGGATGGATATTAAGAAGGTAGGTGGCCATTTGTAATGCATGATGCCAAAAAGAGGGGGGAAGAGAGGCATGAACAAGTAATGTATGAGTGATATTATTTATGGAGTGATATTATTTATGGATCGAATTTTTTGCTCTGCTTTCCCATTTTGAGAAGAAGTATGAGGGCAAGAAAGACGAAAATATATACAAAAACCAAAGATATACTCTTGACTAATATATCTTAACAGTAACTATGTTAAGTAAAGTTGATAAAGGAGCTAATCCCTGTTACTTAGATTCATCATCACCAATCTCTTTACTCTTACTACTATTGATGTCATATGGTTACTGCTGTTTCTTTGTCACAAAGTTGCCTAAGGGCGTACCAAGGCTAATTTCACTTGTTGGTGTATTCTACGTTCTTTTTGTTGCCCCTTGGTACCTTCCCTTCATCTATCTCCCTTCGAGGGCTCGCGTCTTTCTTCTTGTCTTGGATCTCCTCTTTCAAACTCCTACTCTTCTCGTTTGGTAAGGGTGATCTTATCCTTTGTGATAGTTATGTAAACTTTGTGGTTGTTGCCGTTTTTCCTTTTAAAGTTAGGAATGAAGTCATCAGTACTACGTGCTCTGTTAAAAAGGGTACTGAAAAGGATCAGATGTACACAACCTTATTTTCTGACAACAACTATCTGTTCTCTGAAAATGTATTGCAAATACTAGCACTAGCTAGCGATGTCAATATCAATTTTCGCCCTTTCTTTACGTGATGGAATGATATTCCTCCTGTCACTTATCATTGTCGTCCACCAAATGTTGCCACATTTAGAGCTAATACCTATTTTGAAGCAGCCCTATAGAGCTACATCACTTCAAAATTTTTGGGGTAGAAGATGGAATCGAGTTTCTTCCGATATTCTAAGGCACACCAACATACAATCCAGCGCGTAAATTACTAGATCTTTACGTTGGGGTTGGTCTAGGACAAGTAGTAGCATTGGTTGTCACCCTAGTAATATCCGGGATAATGCACGAAATAATGTTCTACCACATGACTTGTGGAATGAAACCCACTTGGGAGGTGACCAAGTTCTTTGTTCTACAAGGAATTTTTATGGCTCTTGAGATGTTAGTCAAGAGGTTTTGGGTACGAACCCTAGGGTGGTCATCGATCCACCCGATTGTTTCCGTGCCATTAACACTTAGTTTTGTGTTAGCAACATCATATTGGCTGATTTTTCTCCCTGTTACGAGAATTGCATGGATAGGATGTGATAGGAAGGGTTTCGCGGTAGTTAGGAGGTACCCTTATTGAGAAAGATGTAAAATGTGTTAAAAGTTTGAAAAATATGTGTCTTAATTATTTTATTATTCACGATACATCAAGTTGCTCTAAGCAATATTGTATGCAATAACAAGGTATCAACTAGGTATTAGATCACTTATCAGGGAGCTTACCTTAGATCCTAATGGTTTAGAGTTCAAATTGTATCAATCGATGAGGGTGCTTAAGGGTGTAGCTTAGGCGTGTAGCCGGGTAGGTATTTTCATTGTTAAAATCTCGATTTAAATTTTAGAATCTTACGATTTTACGATTTACGTATGTCATACGATTCGATTTAAGATTCTACATATTTCTGTTAACTAGCGAAAGTCTTACAAGTTTAAAACATGCCTACAACGTTATTTATAAGTATATATTGTCAATTATTGGTTGCTTAGTGGATAAACGACTATTTTCTATTAATAATTAGATTTTAAAGTTAAAATTTAAATTTTTTTTGGATATGATGTCTTGATTATGCATGTCCGTAGAATCTTATAATTTTACGATTCGATTCTGAGAGGCCATTTCGATTCAAAGTGGAATCCCGATTTTAATAACCTTCGGTATTTCCTTACTCTCCATTCTACTACCAAGTGTCCGGCCCACAAATACTAAACTAAGAAACTGTGCAAGTTGAAATGTGGTCATGCTGAAAAAAAGACAAATATATATTTGCAATAACAAAGTCTATGTCATCTAAAAAAAGTCCCAAAACAAAAATCTAAACTTTATGTGAGCCAAATAGCAGTTTCTAATTCTAAGTACTCTTTTTAATACTATCACCAGAGATGACTTGAATCACAGCAGCAGGTGAGGACCTCGGGAAGCTTGTCAACATGTAAAACAAAGATAGTTGAAGAAAAACATTCTCGTCGTTGAGCTCCGAATCAACGTGAATGGATAGTGTTTCCAACACCTTTGCATATTTTAAGATAAACTGTAAAAATTCAATCACTATTTTGCTACCTTTGTTACTAACTAAACCAACAATTTTCACCATCTTAAGGTGTCTTAATAAACAATTGCAGCTTCTATAATTGGGATTTAACTCCCAATAGTTCTTCTCTTCATCATAATCATAATCGACGCCTTTGCACTTCACCTACAATAATGTAAATAAACCATGAATGATCGAGGTTCTATATATATTCACTTGCTTCACATGAGATATATATATATATATATATATATATATATATATATATATATATATATATATATATATATATATATATATATATATATATATATATATATATATATATACATATACATATACATATACATATATATATATATATATGTATATATATATATATATATATATATGTATATATAGTTCTATCGCATATAATCAATTTTTTAAAATATAATATATACGTGTAGTAGGTTATATTTCATTCTTCAAGTGAAAATTCTATTTGGCTAATAATATCGTAACTCATTATAATAAGTCATACTTCGTATAACATAAATAAAACATCAAATTCAAAAAGTACATAATATATATATTGAATCAAATAAAGGCTTATAAAAATTATATGATTGTCAAGCTAAATTTAATTAGCTTAAATTTTATTTGAATTAAATTTAGACCTATTATTCTAGCTTTCAAGTAATTTTAAAAGGTTATTATGTAATCAATGTTGTAAATTGTGCATGTACGTAGTATATGATGATAGCATTACAAACTAATCAATTGATAGAAATTTAGGTACATACCTTAAGTTCCAAAGTTGATGTCATATTAATGGTTAAGCTCTCCAACTCGAGGCAATTTTGAAGCATGCTTGCTAGTCCAGGAAGTTCCCATTGCTTAATATTGATATTTAAAGTTAGACTCTTACAATTGAATTGTTCGATTTCCGCAACGAAAACCTATTGTTCATCCATATATGAAATGTAAATTCATTAGTATGCATTATGCAACAAATACTGAAATTAATAAATCAAGAAAAATGAAAAGGCTAAAGTAATTGAAGAAGTCATTCACCTGAAGACCCCAAGTCCCTAAAGTAAGTTTCTTCACATTTTTAACACATTCATCACCATATTCTTCGTCATCACTACTATCACCCTCATCTTCTTTGTCATCACTAGTATTATCTGTATCCTTTTCTAACCTTTTAAAGCGAAGTATATAATCATTATTATAAAAATTTTCAAATTTAAGAATAGACTCTCCCAAGTAGCACTTCTGATAGTACATAAACCCAGTAATAGTCAATACTTGAAGAAAAGGAGCCGAAACACGTAACATGTCACCACATTTAACACTCCCAAACTTGCAATTATGAAGCACCAATTGCCTCAAAGTTGTAGAAACTATATCCAATCTTTTGAATCCGTCACAATCAGACAATTTCAAGTTCTCTAATAAAGGACAACCTAAAAATATTTTTTGCATCCAATCATCTGTCAATTGATCATGAACTTGTTCTATGGACAAACTCATCAATAACTTCCAATTAATCTCACCAATAGATTGGTCAAAGCTAACACCCCGTAAAGTCAAGCTGGTTAAAACCTCGTTTCGAAACAAGAAACGAGGCAAATAATACGAGGACTTTATACCTAACAATGATTCAAGCTTCTTTACTTTACGATGAAGTGCTACACGTATCCAAGAATCCAATTTCTGCTCATAATACTGAAAATAACTGAAAATATGGACAAGAATTGGATCCGGTAATTGGGTTATTCGATCGCTTTATTTCGAATCTTGCTCTTCTCCAAATCTTTACTTTTTTTGAGGTTGCTGAGAATTGGAGGTTGTTAGTAAGGCCATTATTAACTTATCTTTTGTTGAATTTTTGTAGTAGGGTTTTGGAAGATTTTATAAGATGATGGGAATCATGGGATACTTTATAAAAGACTGTGGATTGAAGATTGAACTAGGGTAGGTTTTGGGATGTATTATCAATAATTTTTTAAATAAGGCAAAGATAAATGGGTCGCAGCTCATATCAGCAAAAATTGCTGATTAAATGTCACTTATCCGTCCTAATACATTAAAATATTCGCATTAGATAATGATACTTGCTCAATTAAACAATAAAGCATGAAGGTACATACATTACATTAATTCCAACTCCATTCGATCAAGTAACATACTTTTATTTCGAAATGAAAACGGCTATACGCGTGAAACCAGTATGTGCACAAAAAACGTCAAATTATTAATTTATACCAACACCAATTAAGTAATATGCAATAACATATCATATCATCCAATAGAAAAAGATCCCTTAAAAAAAACCCTAAACTTAATGTGAGGCAAATATCAATTTCTAAGTACTCTTCTAATCTTGTTATTAGAGATGACTTGAATCACAGCAGCTGGAGAGGATCTCGGGAAGCTTGTCAACATATAAAACACAGATTGTTGATGAAAATACTCGTCTTCGTCTAACTTTTTTGGTTTGTATCCGTGATGGGGCTTCTTATCAACGTCAATGGATAGTGTTTCCAACACCGCCGCATGTTGCAAGATAAACTGTAAAAATTCAATCACTTGTTTGCTACCTTTATCATGACATAAGCCAACTATATTCACCTTCTTAAGGTGTCTTAATAGACAATTGCAGCTTTTGTAATTGGGATTTAACTCCCAAAAATTCTTCTCTTCATCATAATCATGTTTCACGCCATTGTACTTCGGCTACAATATTGAAATAAAGTAAATAAATGACCATCTATATTCACATGTTATATATTTAGTTCAAAACAAAAATCTATATATATATAAAAAAAATGGCTACGACTGTATTAATTGACTGCTGAGTACTTTAACTTTAATTTAGGCCATGTTCACTTCATTATTAAAAAAATAATATCAGTAAAAATAAGTTCAGTTTTATAAAAATCATAAACTTTCAAGAAAAAGTATAATAGAGAGCCAGTAACAATAATTTCAATTCTGTAAAATTAATTTCGGTTCAGTAAAAATAATTTAAGTTCGGCAATAATATTTCAGTTCAATAAAAATAATTTCAGTTTAGCAAAAATTAAGGTGAGACATGAAGTGGACACAGTCTTAATCTAGTATTATTATTAAAAAAGAGAGGATATTTTATAGATCTAACCATTATTTATCACGCCTTAAGTCTCAAATGAGTAAGATACATATAAATATGTAGCATAATCAACAGCACAAACTAATCTATTGATAGCAATTTAGGTACATACCGACCACCACGTTGTATTAATGGTCAAGCTCTCCAGCTCGGGGCAATTTTGAAGCATGCTTGCTAGCCCGGGAAGTTCCCATTGCTCAATATCGATATCCAAAGTTAAAAACTTACAATTGATGAATGAAATAGATTGATATTCCGCAACAAGAACCTATTATTCATCCATAACAAACGTAAATTAAATTCACTAGTAGTGTCCCAAGGATGCAACAAATACATGGCATTGTGCAAAATAAAGCTAACATTCTAACAACATCACTATAAATTAAGAACATGTATAGTTTTGCATTCGATCATGCGCTGAAGGGGGCTAGTTTAGCAAAATTATTTACTCTTTGAAATAAGTATAATAAAATAAAAATTACTCATTCAAATGATACTATTAATTTTACTTGTAAATTTTTCAAAAAAAAAAAAAAAGGTAAATTTTTAGCTATATGCTAATTTAAGCTACTACTTTCATGTCCATGTTTTAAAGATTTATTAAAATTTATATACAGTTTGATCAAAGTCTAATACCTTGAAGTACAAAGTACATAATTAGGTTAAGAAAACAATAACACATTCATTCGAAGAAATATTATAATCTAAGATATAAGATAGGAGAGTAAATATAAAAGATACATCATTTAATTATAATACATAGCTATTATTGATCTCTTAATTACTCCTTATTATATACACCCGGTGTATAGCGCATTAATAGCCATGTAAAAAATATCAGTCAAGACAAGCATATATAAGATTACCAAAATTAAAAAAGTAAAAATAAAAAAAAAGGGCTAAAATGAGGTACTCACCTGAAGAACCCAAGTCCCTAAAGTAAGTTTCTTGACATGTCGAACACTTCCTAGGATCTTTATCGACTTAATGTTAAGCTTATTATTACGAGTATTTTCTTGGTCGCTACCATCATTATCACTATCATTATCATTATCACGGTCACGGTCGTCCATATTTAATCCAAGAGTAGCCTTGACCAAGCACGAAAGATTCATAACACTACACTTTTTATAGTACATATACCCTGAAACACTCAATTCTTCAAGAAAAGGGGCCAAAATTTGCAACATCTCACCACATTTTTTAACTCTATAATCATAATCCGATGAACCTAATCCGCAATTATGTAGAACCAATTGCCTCAAAGTCGAAGAAACTATTTCTAGTCTTTTGATTCCTCTGCAATCAGCCAATTTCAAGTACACTAACAAAGGACATCCCACCAATATTTTTTGCAACAAGATATCCGTCAAATCGGCTTGTTCTATGGACAAAATCGTCAATGATTTCCATTTTATTTCCCGAGTATAACCCTCAAAGTTAACACACTGTAACTTCAAACTGGTTAAACCCTCGTTTCGAAACAAGAAACTAGGCAAACAACACGAGGCCCTGAAACTGCAAAATAATAATTCGAGCCTTTTCACTTTATGATCAAGTGCTAATCGTATCCATGAATCCATTTTTTGCTTATGATACTTATAATTATTAGAGAAGCAATTATAATCAAAGTCAAAGCAACACCTCTCGAAATTGTTGCGATTGTGATATCTCAAGACTTCATCAACATATAAAATAAACTTGTGTTGATTATTCATCTTATTATCATATGATTCCTTCAAGTCAGATTGCCGGAAAACAAGGGAAGGAAGAGAGGACCATATCAAGGAAGACCAACCTTTCGAGACAAAAGTGGCTCGATACGTGGCGTCCAAGGTCGAGAGAAAAGAAAATATATGGAGAAGAACGGACTCCGGTAATTGGTTTATTCGATCAATTTCTTTGGAATGTTGTTGTCCTAGTCTTTGTCGTCGTCTTCGCCGCCATTGATGTTGAGGCTGGTGCCGCCATCGATATTGAAGCCTATGCCGCCAGGCTAACCATTCATGTTGAGGCCAAGACCGCCATCGATGTTGAAGCTGATGCCGCCATAGACGTATTTTTTTGTGCTGAAGTGTAAGGGGTTTTAAGGCCATTATTGATGAATAAATAATGTTTTTGTAATTAATTAGAGTTTAGGAAGAGAGTGGATTTTATAAGAGAGGATTATATATGATCATGATGGGATATTTGGAAAGAGTATGAACTATGAAATCAGGACCGACTCTCTATTTCGAGGCCTTAAAATCTCAAGTTTTTTTCAATTTGTTTGTGCTAAAATAAAATTATTTTTATAGAAATTAAATACTTTTTCCGAGTTGAAATTATTTTTAATGAACTTATTACTTCAGTTAAACTTAACTTATTTTTGCTGAAATTATTTTTCAATTTGTCTATCATGTATCATGGGCACATGTTAAGTTACAAAATACATATTTTTCAGTAGCGTTGATATCAAACTAACTAAAATAACCATATAAATTAGAATAGTAATTTAGAGGTAGTTTTCAAATAAATCAAAAATGATTCTGAAAAGTTTCATGTATAGCTAGCCACATTATATCGGGGTTGCTTAATCAGGGGTTATTCGGTCTGTCAGGGGTAACTCGATTAGTCAGGGGGTTATTTGGTTAGGGTGTGGTTGGGGTTACTTATTCAGGGGTTAATTGGTCAAGGTGTGGCCGGGGTTACTTATTCAGGAGTTACTCGGTCGGTCAGGGATTACTCATTCGGTCAAAGGGGTTATTCAGTCGGTTAGGGGTACTCAGTCGGCCTACTCGATCAATCAGGGGTTACCCGATCAGTGTTTTAGTGTGTGTTAGCCGGCCACACAAAAAACATGTTGTAATTTTTATTATTGTAAATTTAGAAAAAAGTTGCTTGATGTTTATATATTTCTCTTGCATGAGATTCAATTTTGATTACTTATTGGTACAAAATTTTAATTTTGGAAATAAATTTTTAGGTGACAAAAATACGAACATAAAACCTAAGTATCAATAAATTGTAAATTGTTAATTTTTATAGTTAAATAAAGAAAAATAGCATATTACATGCAATACTAACTATTTGCCCACTTTAAAATAAAAAATATAAATATAAAACTTAGCTTATCGTGACAATGCCATGGAATCAACATATAATACAATTTTATTCTTTTCGTTTATGTGGGTTTAACATATTGCATGCATAAGAGGGTTATTGGTTTGAGTATGGGCGGGCAAATATAACGTGTTTAAAATATGATGATCAAAATGTTGAGACAAGTAAATGAACCATTGACCCAAATTGGGGAACCCAACCATTTTTGAAAAATTATTCATTCTTGATTGCCTTAATTTCAAGGATGATGATTAAAACCTTGTGACAAATAAGAAACCCAAACTCGGGTAACAAACCTCCTAAAAGTGCTTGAAAATATATATTCTTCCTTTTAATTTTGTTGGTTCGTTGGTCCCAATAGTTTTTAATTGCTAGCTATCCCCATAATTATTCATGTAAATATTAGATGCTAACCCAGTTTCATAAGATGTTGGGCTCCATAAGCATTTTTTGGGCCCTACTCGGCCCGATTTTAATTATTATTTTTGGTTTTGAGCAATCTAAAAATTCATTTTAAGTTCAAATTTTGACTCACTCCAACTACGTACTTTTTAATATTATTTCTAAATTTTAAAACAGTGAATTTATTTAAATGTAAATAATTTAAGCGCTAAAGAAACCTCCAAATATATAGTTATATACTACCAAATTTTGGTTGAAATCTGTCACATTAGATTAAAAACATGAAGAATGACTACCATTTCATTTATATATGGTTAAAAAAACAATAATTTTAGTTGGCTGACTTATAAGATGAAAAACGTAAACGGATCAAATCGCACTAATGAAAAAGAGAGTTAATGTTAGGGTATGGATTCACAGTAAAAGGGTAAATTAAATCAAGAAATTATAAAGATCTAGAACAGCGGAAAGCTTATATTTTCTATTTATTTATGGACTTTTGTAGATGACCAAATGGATGGCCAACTATATATTCATATATATAGTGGTGAATATCAGTTGATTGAAATACTTCAATTCAAGTCCCATCTAGAAATCTTCATAACTAGAAAATTCTAGTTAATTATCCTTCTTCTTCAACTAACTTTGTAGTTGGAAATTTAAATGCCAATTTACCGCAACATACTAGATTAATCAGGATTATATTAGCAAGAACTTTGGGCTTTATATGATTTTGGGTCACGGCTTAACATTTAAATCACTAACAAACCCGAAGGAGTTAGGTCATGTCATCCTAGCTAACACTCCCATTGTTTTTTTTTTTTTTTTTTTGAGGAAACACTCCCATCTATCTATCTATAACTTTATACTAAAGGCAAAACCAAGAATGACACATGTCATTTCCTGGTTAAAAATTTTCCCTCCAAAAGTTTTTTTTTTTATTTATTTTTTTAAATTTTTATTTTTTTGGCCAAAGCTTCTTAGAGAAGTTTTTAATACAAACTATACAATAATAATTCACTTCCTATTTGATAAATATATCTTATTTATATATGCAATAATAGTTTTCTATCTATAACTTTGTAATGTAATTCGTAGTTATATTTATTAGTCGTGCATATATTATTCTCTTTGTTTTCTTTAGTGTGATAAATTTTTTAATTTTTTTTTTTTTTTTTTTTTTTTGTAATTACAGCACTTTAATTTCATCCTATTTTGCAATTAGGTATAATTTTTTTTATAATTAAATAGAAGTCTTAAACTAATGATAAGTATTAAAAATTACCGTGTATGGCACGGGACTTAACCTAGTTGTTTTATAAAGTACATCAATCAATATACTTCGTATAATTTTTTTTAAGGGTTTTTCTATATAGTAACCCTCTAACTTTCCATTTTCTACGATGTGCCCCCTTTTGGGAAATTCACATTATAACCCCAAAATACATTTAGTTTTTATATAATAACCTTGTAGTTATCTCGCCCTTAACAAATTCCGTTAGTGGGGCCTACTCTCCACCTAATAATATTTTTTTTATCGATTTACATGTTGGAAATTATATTCCGTTAAAGGTCTAGGGGGCTATTTTGGTCCTTAAAAGACCAAATTGAGCTCAAATTTTGGAAAAAAAAAACGTAAATGCCTATTGTTGCATATTAAAAAATGCCTCGATTTGCGTGTTTACGTATTTAATACCAAAAATGAGACATTTATGTTTTTTTTTTGCCAAATCTGAGCTTGATTTGGATCCATGAGGACCAAAATAGCCCCCAAAACCTGTAAGCTAAGGGAACAATTTTCAACACGCAAATCAATAAAAAATATTATTAAGTGAAAAGTGGACCCCACTAACGGAATTTGTTAACGGTGGGATAACGGAAATGTTACCGTATAGAAATTAAATTTATTTTGGGGTTATAATGTGGATTTCTCAAAAGGGGGGCACATCGTAGAAAATGAAAAGTTAGAGGATTATAATGTAGAAAAACCCTTTTTTTAAAATGAATTGTTTTTTAGTTTCACTTTGTTTTTGGACATCTTCTTTTATTTCTTATCGATTCTCTCTCATATTACCCACTATATTTTTATTCTATTATTTTTAACTCTCAATAAACCCTACTTAATTTAATTCAGTAAAAATAAGGTGAAGAAAACAGGACTTTACACAATAGCTTTAAGTATGCATGAAAAATCACTCGTATATCAATCAAGCCGACCATTGGTAGAGGAATAATTGGTCGTTGGACAATCACCCTAAAACCAAACAATAATTCTACCTAAACCCACCTAAGACAAGTCTAGGGTAAGTAGAGGATCGTATCCACAGGGAATGGGTAAAGAACACCAAGAGTATGAAACGGTTGTAAGCTAATTCAATCACAAATTGGGTTTTGATTAGTTAATTTCTATAAAGAGGAACGCTAGGGGAAACGGGATTCAACACCAACCAAACCAAAGAATCAATAACAAGGATAAATCATGAGCACACATGGAAGATAGAATAGGAACTTAACATTGTCTTCTTTCAAAGTTACAACACAAGCATTTCCTAGATTAAGCACCAAAATAACAAGGATTAAGTATCAAGGATAGGAAGTGGGTTTCTAGCTCGAGTTTGTCTCTCGATAGTTCCGAACTAGCATGAAGCACAAATAATTGAGATTTCTCACCTAATTACCACACTAAAGCATCCTATCCATTGAAACAAAGCATCAATAGTCATAAAAGCAACACAATCTAATTTCACAAGAAACGACTCACTTCAAAACCCTACCTTTCGATGTGAGTAGAGGGATTAACACATGAGCATAAAGTGGCCATCAAAATACATATGCAACAATCGATTCAAGCACAAACAACTATCATTCTAAGGTAGAATATGAATAAATCCAAGTCAATCAACCATAGCTTGGTTGGGTTTTCACCCAACCCCTAACTAAGAGACTACTCACTAAACATGGTGGAAATTACTCTAACAATTAAATTTAGGATTTTCATGAATTCAAATAAACTAGGAGAGGGATAGAACAAGGATGGATTAAACATCAATAACAAATAAACAAGATTAAGGGAGAAATTATCAACTCAAAGCAATTAAAAACTGAAAATTAAGAACAAGAGTTAGAGGAAAGAGATTACTTAATAAGCTCCAAAGTTGAGAAATTGTTGAAATTGATAGAACAAATTTCAAATAATTCTTACAAATGATTGAGTTTTTGAGAAACTAAGCTAAGGGAGAGGAAAACTATGCACTAATTAAGAGAATAAGCCTAAGGGAGTTAAGAGAGAAGAAGATCTCCTCTACAAATGAAGCCTTAGGGGTATTATATAACCCCCAAGTAAAGGACGGAGAACACGAGAAAACGACCCGTCTACAGGTCGGCACGGACGTGCCAAAGGTTGCACGGACTTGCAAACCTGTTAAAATATACTGCCTGACGCTGCACGGACGTGCTTCATTTGGCACGGACGTGTAGGGACTTGCACAGACGTGCTACTTTTTGGCACTGACGTATGTGCAACCCTTTTATGGCGAAATAACTTCTATTCGGAAGGTCATAACTTCTTCATTACTCATCGGAATAAGGCATGGGACCAGTCGTTGGAAAGCTCTTGAGATGAACTTTAATCTCCAATTTGAATCACTTCAAAATATTGATTAGAACAAAAGTTATGGTCATTTTAAGTTAACCTTAGTGCAAATTAAATTAAAAATCCTTCCAAAACCTTCCAAATACTCTTATTTCACTCTTGGACTCTTTTCCTTGTTTCTTTCATTCTTCCATAGCTCCCTTATTTCCTCCTCTTGCCTCCAACTTCTTTTCTTATTTGTCCAAAAGCTTCAAAGTGCCTTCTTTATACCTAAATATGCACCAAAACACTAGCAACCTCGTAAAGCATAGGATACACAAAAAATGCATAAAAATAGAGTAGTTAGTGAACTAAGGCATTGATTTCTCACAATTTTAAGGCTCAAAATCACTCTAAAATCATACAAAATTGCAAGCTATCAACCGTGGTTAACTTTTTATATGTAGCCATTTGGATAATACAGATAAAATTTCATGTTGGCTTGTGATTTATTAAAAAAAAAAAAACACAATCTAACTAATTAAGAATACACTATGATGGGGAGATTATTACATGTATCATGCATTGCTAGCTTAGGATAAATTAAAATTAATACAAATACTAACTACAAATGACAAAGACAATATGACTAGTTGATAACTTTTTTTTTACACACAAAATTGCTCAACGATAAATAAACACAAATAAAAACCAATGCAATACATCACTACACATGTCGTCAAATTAAATATGATCATCATCCATAAATCCCACAGGTAATAGCCCTTCCGCCAACTGCCCATCTCTTGGCACCCTATAACCATAAAAACATGCCGCAACAATATATATCACAAGATTTACAGCAGCTAATGAAGCTAGCACCCAATAATAGTTATCTAATCGACTAGCATTCAATGTGCTTTGAAACCAATTTGTTCCCGTTCTTTTCTCGCTTATGCTCCCAACAATTTCGACTAACACAACACTTCCCATGACCCCGAGTCCAAAGAAGCCCCTCGCGAATAGATTGAAGTACTTAACCATGGATTTAGGTGCTTGATCCAATGATAGCCCGTAAGCACTCAATCGATGAATGCCATCGTGACAACCAAGCAACATGAATTGGAAAAAAAGCCAAAATATTGTCATAGGTACTCTTTCGTGTGGCTTGTCAATTAAGTCATGACTCTTGACAACACCGAGCCTTCTTGTCTCTATCTTTGCTGCCGCGATGCAAGCAAGTGTGGCGTACATCATGGCAGCTGCGATTCCAATTCGAGGAATGTAACGTCGACTTAAGGACATTGTTGGTAAAAAGCCACTAGTGAAGCTTTTCCTAAAGTGGTCATAAAACCAATAGAAAAGTATAAGAGGGGCTTTTGCCTTTCCTACTCTACGATCCAAGTGATTCGCTTGCTCGAGGAAATAGGTAGCCCCTAAGGATGATACAAAACCGCAAACAATGAAGGTCATCCAAATTGGAATTGTGCGTATAAATATCTTGGTTTCCTCTACTTCTGTTACTTTGCAAAGGCTCCATCTTTTCTTCACTTGTTGTTCTAGCACGGGTTCTGCTTTAATTATGGCTGCCTTGTCGAGGCACCTGCGCATTGCAAAGCGTAACATTACATACAAATTATATGAAAATTAACTCTTCTTGTACTCATGTAAATTTTTATAAACATGTTTTGGTATACTATGTTAGTTTTAATTAGCTAGCTAGTTAAAACAAGACCTAGTTTCTCAGATACTTAGCATGTTGATTGTTCAATATATACTTCTTCTGTTTCATTTTACTAGAAATTGACATTTGCAACTATTCACATATCTATATGTTTGACTATCTTTAGTGATTGATCTGATCTGATATATATGTGACATAAAATGTAGTTGACTGAGATCTTGTTATATTCTCTCAATGTATAATTTTTTAATGGTTGAAGTTCTGCATTGAGAAATGTAAAAGTCAAAATGTTGCAAGTAAAATGAAACGGAGAAAAGATATTGAGATAAGTATAACAAAAGTCAGAATAAATCTTTAACCTGAGGCCCTTGGTATGAGGCAATAACTCTTGGAGAGAGTTAGGGCTTTCATAGAGCTCGTTCGTATCTTTTGGGCGCGAGCAAAAGCTCTTGGAGGCAGCAGCGAAAAGAACCCGAAAGATTGTAGTCAAGGGGCTCCCTTGTGGCCTAGGAGCAGGGTTCCCAACCCCTAAGCAAACCCTCAAGATTAAGCAAAAACAGAAAGAAACCACACCAAATATGGCACAAATTCCAAACAAAATAGCCCATGGCTTGACAAAGGCTGCTATTAAGAGCGCGGCAAAGGCAACCAAGTGTGTACGACACCACCCTACGCGACGTGTACTGTTACTAGCAGCAGCCTCCTCTGCTTGCTCCTGCGCAAAAGGCGCATAGCAAGCAGAGAGTGCAGCCATTCCCAAAGCGGTGAATACGAGCCCCGAGTAAAACAGTTGTTTTTGCTGCTCGCCAATGCATTCAGGCTTGTATTGGGTGCAATTTCCATTTGACTTGCCCAATATAGGTGGTGTTGACATCCATATTAGACCAAGTCCCTACATTAATATTATTCAACATTATGTTTGGTACAAGAAATATTGATTAAGCTGACCTTAGCTTAGTTACGTCACGAAAAACAAAATAATAATAATAATAATAATAATAATAATAAATATCTCCTTGCGTAATATCTATTAGACAGAAATTAAAACCAGAATAATCATGCACTCATGGGCGGCTAAATACAAAAATCTTCTTATATATAGAACCTATTATCAAATGATTTGTATTCGAATGACAACCAAAGAGTTGAATTATTGGTATAAACCAGCTAATATAAGACAGTTATTTGAAAGGGAGATTCTGTTTGTTTTAAAAGTTCAGTAATATATATAACTCATTATTTATTGTTCATAATTAATTAATTAATTACCAAGATTATTACATGGTCCGAAACCAATATAATTAGTTTTTGGGTCAGACTAATTCTCCAGCATATATTCAAGAAATTGAGAAAAAAGTGTGATATTTTTAACTCACGTGACTAACACGTGAAAGTCAACGTCGGAGCTCCGACATTGACCACCAAGAAAACTCACCCAAGTACCCCTAAAAACATAATACAACTTTAAAGGTCATTTTTCACAATTTTTCACTTAAAAGTTCCTTTTACAAAAAGTCGACCACTTAAAAGATCTTTTTTCACAAATTTCTCATTCCACCGCTTGTAATTAGACTCCTAATTTCTGTTTTATTTTTTTCAATTCACAAAGGTTGGACTAAGTTCATGCAAATATTGAATGGTAAGCTAAACTGAAGTTATTAAGATAAGAGGTTATCAATTACTTGACCTTTTCATTTATCACGTTTGCCAATGCAAAACTTTGATCATCAGTAACTTTAATTATTCATAAGTACACATTATAAAAACTATATATTATGATAGAGCTTATTGAGATGATTCTAACAAGATCTTAATTACATTCTAACACATGAATTGAATATGTTTTTCAATTCCCTACGTATAATTCACAAAAGACCATCAAAGGAAGGGTGGTGAAGAGAGTAAAAGTCAAAGTGGGTCAAGTAAAAAAGAACGGAAGAAGTATAAGATTAGATAAATTTAGATGACTTACAATCATGGAGGAGAAGCTGCTAAAGAGGACGACGAAAGAGTTGCCTAGGAAAGCATCGGCGAGGTAAGCGAAGACAATAGGCAGAATTTTGATAATTCCCATCCAGATATTGATAATTGCAGCAGCATGAATTAATTTAAGCTCCCATACATCGGTTAAGTACACCATCATTAGCCATAATATATACCCGGAAAACAAATTCACCCATTTCTGCAAACGTACTGCATACATATTCAAAGGAATGATTAAATAATGGAGTTAGTTAATCAAAGTTAGATGTCATATAATCAAGAATGAACAAATTAAAAGTGTCACAACATTCGAAACAATCTTAGAGAAAAAAAAATATATAAAGTATTGTTAGTAAGAGAGAGAAATTAAATAATATGAAAAGTACGTAGTAGTATTTGTGAAAGTGGGGTTATTGGGAGAGAGATAGTATAAAATAATGGAGTAATTAATTTGAAACGGATGTAAAAAAGGAGTGTTGTGATTAATATGAAATGGAGGGAGTATATAAATAACGTACAAAGTACTTTAGTAATCCGTAAAGACTTAATATTTGTATATTATGTTCAAGCTTATTCATGAGCTTTTCGAGCTTATCTTTAGATTTTTTCAATATTAAAGTATCGAGTGAATTGAGAGTTGACAGTCCTTCCTACGGTGGTTTTACCCTCTGAATATATTGGATGTGGAGAGACTCCTATCACCCATAAGCATGATGAAATGAGTAGTTCGATGCACAAGTTAATGTTAATGCCTTTGATAACAAAGTATTATTGTAATATAATACCTAAATTTAAGTTATAAGAAGAAGTATAAGATTAAAATTAACAAATTAATTATTAGATGTACATACTCAATATGCCAATATACTCCATAGCTCCACTGTTTTGTACTCCTGCCAAGGTGGTTTGAGCTGAAGACAATGATCTAGCCTTTAAATTGCCCTTTCACCTAGATAAAACACACAAATTATTTTGTAATTAATTGGCTAGAAGCCTAGAATAAAGCAAAATCACCAAATATCAAATATACATTTAAAAAAAAAGTGAAAATTTAGTTATAGAATATATAGTTAGAACAAGATGCTAAAAAAAAAGAAGAATATATATGATCATAGCAAAAATGAAAAAAGAAAAGAGACAAATTAAAGAAGATGATAATAAGCTGAAAACTAATTAGTATCTACCTATATCGATAGATTGGTGTACAAAAAATTTAGCAAAGGAGGGTATTATATACAAGTATATAGAACCCTTAAATCAGTTAGCAAATAATTTCTCCTAAGAAAGATATAGGAGGCTGCTAAGCAACCTTATCTTAATAAAATAACTACTTGCAATGCAAGTAGCTTTAATGAAAGTATTATTAACTATTATAGATTATATATTATTGCTAATGTAATAATATAATCATCTTACGTGAGTTGCCAGTTAGCCACCTTATTACTATAACGAAAAAGAATCAAACATATATATATTGACCCAACTTGTCCAACCTTTATGGTCATTTTATACCCAAAACATTGTTGTTGTAACTTGTAACAATAATAACATGTGCCAAATTCGTACGTTCGTACCAACCTTTATTCTTTTTTTTTTTTTGGTAGACTTCATTACAGTCTTTCAATAAATAAGTTAAAATAAAATATAATAACATAAAATTGATGGGCCGTTCTTTCAAGTGTTTTACAACTAGAATGGGCTTGGCTAAATTAAAGGGACTTGTATACGTTATGCTCTTAGTATTGGGTCTAAAAGGTTGCGAAATACGGTTTAATTTTCCGATATACTAGCTCCGAGTTTTATTAGTTGCAACTTTGAAATATTTTAGTTGCAACTTTGAAATATTTTATGTCTCACAAATAATACTTTAAAGTTGCAACTAATAAAAATCGGAGATAGCAACATTTTCTGACAAAGGATTATAATTACACAACTATTATAGATGATTAATATCCTTTTATCAAGTGATTTTTTAATTTATAAATCGTTAAGACAATGTGATTGCAACTTATTATTTCAAATAGATCGAACAGGTTGTATAAAAATTCAAATTGGGAAGGGGGATCGATGAGTTATAACATCCTTAGAGAAGATCGAGAATACAATCTAAATCGATAATTTAAAACACTTAACACAACAATAATCAACATGAAGAAGTGTAAATCGATCATATGCATAATGCAACAAGTCAATCAAAAATCATCATCCATGAAGTTGAATGCTCCTTGCACCATCTGCTCTAATCTGGATTCCCTATATCGATATAAGCATGCCACCAAAATATAGACAACAAGATTAATCGCGGCTAGTGTAGCCAACACCCAATAATAGTTGTCTAATCGGCTTGTGTTCAATGTACTTTGAAACCAATTTGTTCCTATTTTTGCCTCGCTAATCATCCCAACAATGTAAACAGAAACAACACTTCCCATGACCCCAAGTCCGAAGAACCCCCTTGCGAAAAGATTGAAGTACTTAATCATGGAGCTAGGAGCTTGATCGACGGAAAAGCTATAAGCACATAACCTTTGAATGCCATCGAGGCCACCAAGCAACGCGAATTGAGGCAATAGCCAAAATATAGTCATAGGTACTCTTTCGTCTGGCTTGTCAATTAAGCCATGATTCTTGACAACTCCGAGCCTTCTAGTCTCAACCTTTGCTGCCGCGATGCAAGAAAGTGTAGCGTACATCATTGCAACTACTATTCCAATCCTAGGTGCATAACGGCCACTTAAAGCAAATGTCCCAAGGAAGCTAGTGGTGAAGCTTCTTCGAAACTGGTCATAAAACCATAAGAAGAGTATAAGAGGCGCTTTTGCTTTCCCTACTCTAGGATCCAAGCGTTTCGCTTGCTCGAGAAAGTAGGTAGCCCCTAAGGATGATACAACACCGCAAATAATAAATGTCATCCAAATGGGAATTGTGCGTATAAATATCTTGGTTTCCTCTACTTCAGTTACTTTGCAAAGGTTCCATCTTTTTTGTTCTTGTTGCTCTAATGATGGCTCTGCTTTGATTATAGCTGCCTTATCGAGACCACTGCAATGTGTAACAAAAAACAACAATAGTTAAATAAAATTAATATTCTCTTGATCACCTAGACCATTTTATGAACCCTAGTGCTCTAATATATATATATATATATATATATATATATATATATATATATATATATATATATATATATATATATATATATACCACTTAAATTTACCACAAAATGAGGGGAAATTATTAGTGGTTTTTGACTATACTCCAACTAAAAACATGAGTAAAACAAATAATTTCACTTATATATTTTGTACCTTATAAGAGTAAGATTAACTCATCCACCATACAACCAGGTGTACCTTGATAAATATAGCATGTGAGATGTGACAATATACGGTAAATTGAGCAAAATAATTTTTGTAAATTAGTACATAGTAGTACAATAGCTCCATGAAATGTTTCTTAGATTTTAAGTCAACTTATGAAAAAAACAATTGTAAGGAAATTTAAAGAAACAGAATTAGTAATAGAAGCAATATAATTGATTAGCAGGGGAGTTTATTTACCTAAGGCTCTTCGAATGGGGCAATAATTCTTGGTTAGGGTCAGGTTTTTCATATAGCTCGTTCGCATCATGAGGCCTTCGACAGAAGCTCTTGTAGGAAGCAGCAAAAAGAACCCGAAAAATTGTAGTCAGGGGGCTCCCTTGTGGCCTCAAAGCAGGATTATTATCATTGCACCCTTTGGTAACCCTCAAAATCAAGCAAGCAAGAAAAGAAAGCACACCAAGTATGGCGCATATCCCAAATAAGATAGCCCATGGCTTGACAAAAGTGGCTACAAGGAGCGCGACTAGAGCAACCAAGTGAGTGCGACAACCCACAATACAACACACACATTCACAGTCACAACTATCATCAATCACCTCCAAATGCTCCCGTGAATAGGGTGCATAGCTAGCAGTATGAGCCGCGATTCCCACTGCAGTAAAGGCAAGCCCCGCGTATAAGAGTTGTTTCTGCTGCTCGCCGATGCATTCAGGCTTGTATTGGGTGCAATTTCCGTTTGACTTGCCCAACACAGGTGGTGTTGACATCCATATTAGACCAAGTCCCTACAATTATTTACCAATAATGTTGATTACAAGACATGTTACTTAAGTTGACCTTAGCTTATGTATAAAATATACTTCATATATAGATAAATAAAAATAAAATCAAGTTTCTAGTGTTGATTAAGCCCCATGTTATGCGCATAATCATTAAAATATTATGCATAATAGTCATATTTCAAATGACTACTGTAAAATTTTTTGAATATATATTATGGTAATTTTTTTATAAAAATAATTTGTATCGTCTATGTTTAAAGAAATACTCCGTATATGATAACTTACAATCATGGAGGAAAGGCTGCTAAAGAGGACGACGAAAAAGTTTCCAAGGAAAGAATCAGCAAGATGAGCGAAGACAATGGGCAAAACTTTGCTCAACCCCATCCATATATTAATAATCGCGGCCGCATGAATTAATTCAAGCTCCCATACATCGGTTAAGTATACCATCATTAGCCACAGTATATAGCCCGCGAACATATTGACCCATTTTTGCAATTGTACTGCATTTTACAAACGAAATAAAATCTAGTTAACGTACACCTCTAGTTACACATGATATATAAGAACCATATGTATGTAATTTATTACATAACAAACCTAAATATATGTTACAGACAATTAATATAAGACATCAAAGATACATACTCAAGTTGTTGATATACTCCGCCATAGCACTTGGCTTCTTTATCTGGTACGTTGAAATTGATCAATATTATCAGAATCTAATGTACATTGAAATCGACTACTGGCTTACTATTGGATTGTCTTTAGAAGAAGACGAGCAAGCTAGCTCGAGCACGCCAGGACCTACCCTATGGCTCTTCGGCTGAAAAGACGATCATGTAACGGAATGAAATGTGTTGGGTTGAGTGGTTGACTAATGAAATGCTGAAAGTCTCTATATATTGGTTGTACTCGTACATGAAACTAGTTTATAGTTTTATATATACGTAGTATATATATCCTTCCAGGTTGTATTCGTTTGTTGGTTGTACTTGTATTAATGAGAAAAAAACGCTTTAAAGTCATGGGGCAACTAATTGACCCATTATTATTACTTCATTTTTCAGATTTATCACTTTCTATAAATGAACATTTTATTCTAGATGCATTACTTTTTTTTTAAAAAAATAATAATAAATGCACTCTCTCTCTATTATATCACATGGATCCTTTTTATTTTTTCTTTCTATCTCTCGTACTCCAAAAATTACTTAGGCGGTATACTATATCAAAAGTGATACATCTAAAAAAACAGTAAAAGTACTTAATAATCATGCTTAGTAGTCTATTCGTAGGCCTAAAGATTTAATTTGTACCACTCCTAATCACAAGGAACATGGATTAGCTAGCTAGTGCCTTTGTGGGTTTTATTAACCTCTATAAATTGAACATTTTAATTCATTACAAAATGTCTTACTTTGTTATTCCAAAATGGAATATGCATGTATGTCTCAAGTGGAAGAATTGTAGAAAACATATATTTTATCTCCACGTTCTTAAGTCAGTTACTTCAAGTTCCAAATTATATTCCTTACATATCTCAAATTAATATATTAGTTGAATCTTCTTTACCTTGGTCCCCAGGCCAAGAGGGCTCATTATTGCCCAAATGGGATCAAAAGGCCCAAATAAGCCAAATACTCTACAAAGGACCCATTATTGCCCACTCATATGCCAATATGCCACAATATATACCCTCTTTGGGGGGGGGGGAGGTAAAAGAGATCACACTCTTATCATTTTAAAGGATAATTCACTGCTCTCTTTCCCTTAAATACACTCAAATTATACATTATTTGCTCTCTTGGGGGGGAGGTAAAAGAGGTCAGAGGCTCCGCCCTGAGGTATAGCCCCAAGCTCGAGATTTATTTTGTAGGTTCACATGAGACCCAAATCTGAGGCCCACAAACAGCCCATCAAGTGTAAACTGTCAATTTTTTGTCGAAACAATGTCATATTAACCACTTCCTACAATTGTCTAGCACATTCACACATGCTAGGTAGGCTAACTCATATGACCTCTAAAAAAACTATACTAACTTTTATTTTACAGTTGAAAATAGATTAAGGTTTGTTTGTTTTGATAGGAAATATTTTTCATGAAACTTAAAAAAAAAAAAAAAAAAAAAAAATTAAAAAAATAAAATAAAATAAAAATAAAATAAATCATTGGAAATTAACATGATTAAGAGGGTTTTCCTTTGCTATTGTTTGATTATAAGAAAATTTACGGAGAAGAAGAAAAATGGAAGTGAAAGGGAGGGGAAGAATAGAGGAGAGAAAATAGAGAAGTAGCTTAGTGAAGATCAAAGAGGAATTGATGTGACATGCCTTCTTTACAAAGCGAAAATGATTTCCTTATCTAAAAACTAACTTTTCACATGTTGAAAAATTATTTTTACCATTTAACAAAACAAAACAAAACAAAGGACAATGGAGTATGAAGGAAAATGATTCTCCATGAAATTGTTTTCTACCAAAATAAACAGAGTCATCTAATAAAAAAATCGAGTAACTTTTAAGATCGACTTATAAAGTGATAAAATTTTCACCCAATTTAATATGTACAACAATTTCATTTACATATGGGTTGTTCACTGGATCTCAAAAAGATTTTAATATAATTAAAGCCCGGCCTAGTTCGTTTCCTTAATTGTTGCAAATCTTCTTCCCTCTGTCATTTCATTTGCATTATTATGGCCGTATAGGACATTGAAACATGAGCTCTAGTAGATGATTGAATAAGACGATGATGCAAACCTCCTATGTGAAATGTCGGCATCTCCTTCTAGAAAGATGTAGCTTTTTCCAATTATATTACAAAGTCAACACACTAGAATATCAATTGAAAGGTTGTCCTTCATCCAATACTAAAAGGATCAAATTAAAAGGACACGTTCATGATTGGATAGTTTGCAACTTAGCAAAAAAGAAAAGAAAAGAAAAGGCAAAAAAAATCCAAGTTGTATTTGAATAGTCAAAACAGTGCTGTAATTCTTGAATTGACGACGACTTCAAACGGCTAACAAGCCGCAAGTCAACCTCAAGGTGAACTATACACTGTATATGAACATGGTTATATATAATTGCATGAAACACGATATTGATAGAGAATATATTAGGATATATTTTATATAAAAATTTTGTAGGTCGAAAAAATAAATAAATAAAATTTACTTAGTACGTATATAAGTAAAAAATTTATTATTTTATATATACTTCCCTAGAAAACCTTCGTTAATTGTTATAGGGTGCATTATATCAACGGTGTCTAGATATAGTAAGTATGCCACTATCTCAATTTTCTTTGATTTTATGCTTTCTTTGTAATTAAGTTTTTGGATCAATTTGATGTATCTTCCAAGTTTTTTTAATTATGTTTGATGTGCATATAATAATGTTGCATATTTTTCAGTAGAAATCAATAATCGTTGATATTTCAAATCCATGGCATCAATTTTTCGGGTGACAGGTAACAGTTTCATACCCACGTACTATCTATATATCATGCATCTTACTCTTGTATACTTTTTCGGTCCCATATATATATTTAGATGTTCTGTTCCATACTTAACTATTTATTTGGTCAAATTTTGAAAACTTTGGCACACCAGATGATGTATATAAGAAAATTTTCATCACATATAATACTATTGTTGAAATGTCTACAATTTATGATGAATGCAGGTATATTGTGGGCGGATTTCTTCGCATACTATGTACTATGGATGATGATGATATACTTGACCGATGTTTGGAAGCTTGATTTCACACATGCTGCTGCAATTATCAATATATGGAGAGGCTCAGCTTTAGTATTGCCTCTTGTATTTGTCTATATTGCTGAAGCTTTTCTTGGCAACTTTTGTGTCGTACTCCTTACCAGTCTTTCTTACTCAATTGTAAGTTTTAACTTTAGTTTCTTTCTCAAGCTTATTTAGTTCGATTCATCATTTTTTATTTGAAAATTATATTATTTGAATGTATAATTTTCAAACAAAGTATATCATAACTTGTAGATATAAAAATTTAATCTTAAAAAGAGTAATACAAGTAACAAAAATATTTACTAATTTTGCACACATTGATGTAAGAAATTATGATTAAGTAATAAGATATTGTCCTCATAACCTAGCTACTTTTCAGTAAAACGTGTGCACAAAACTACAAAATCCGTTAATTTAAAAGTTTGAAACTTTGTTTGAGAAATACTTCACCCACCTCTTGTTCTTTTATGTTTGTCTCGTTGAAATAATTTATAGGGAAATTCTAAATATAAGCCTTGTGCATGCATTTTTAACTTTTATCATTGGTAAATGGTTACCAATAATAACAGGCAAAAATATGAGGCTACTATTGAGATTTTCCCTAGTTTATAATTCAAAGATAGAAACGCATGGTGATCATATAATTATTCAGTGAATCAATTATAATGTAGGGACTTGGGCTAATATGGATGTCAACCCCACCAGTCCTAGCAAAATCAAGCAACAATTGCACGGAATATAAGCCTGAATGCATAGGAGAGCAACAAAAGCAACTATTTTACGCAGCATTGGTCCTAATAGCTGCTGGAAGTGCTGGTCATTTAGCCTCTCTAGGATCCTTCGTAAACGAGCAAATGGAAAATTTGGCCACTGATTTCCTTTCAAGTGCACCAGGCTCTATGTGTTGTCCCATACTAGGCGGGTTCATGGGCATTTTGATTCCGATTATCGGACTCATTGTTGTCTCCCTTGTCAAGTCATGGGGAGTTCAGTTTGGCGTGTGTGCCTTATTTGCATTGGCCTCACTTGTAGTTTTCTTGAGTGGCGTTTGCTCTTACAAGTATGTTGGACCAAGAGGAAGCCCCCTTACTACCGTCTTTCGTGTGTTCTTTGCTGCCTTGTCTAAGATCACTTGTAGTAGGCCACAAGATGAGAATGAGCTTTATGAGATACGTAGTGATGTCGATGAAAATGTTGCTTTGATGCCTCATACCAAGGGTCTCAGGTATTGTGTACTAGCCTAACTCCATCTTTATTCGTCCTTGTACGATCTATATGTCATGTCAAAAGACTAACTCAACCAAAATTACCAAATTTTTTGCTAATAGTTAGAGCCACATGATCAATTTCATATTGTACATGTCATGCAAGAACAGCCATACCTAACTTCATAGTTTTAGTAAATTATTAAACGAATCATGCATAAAGTTGCAATAAATGATGTTTAAATTAAAATTGACTTAACTCAAAATTTGGCTCGCATAAATACAAAGAATCTCAACTTGATTTTGTTGTGTCTGTCCAAATTTGATTTGGCTTGACACAAATTTAAAATTAGGACATACCACCAGCCAAATGATTATGAAAAATTAGGTTATTATAGTAATTAAATTGTTAGATTTTTTTTCCTCGAATTGGAGTGTATTCTATTGATTCGTATATATAGGGTTCAAAAGATAATTATACAATATTCACAAACTATATCCTTCTATAACAGAATATCTATCATATTCTGTCATTAATCACTAAATTGAAACTTAATAATAGTACTCATTTATCTTAATCAATGTAATGTACAAGATTCTATTAATGTAGGTGTCTAGACAATGCTGCAATAATTCTACCACAACCAACTCTAGAGCAACAAGAACAACATAGATGGAAGCTTTGCAGGGTAACAGAAGTGGAGGCAACCAAGACCCTCGTACGCTCGATTCCCTTGTGGGTTACCTTACTAATTTGCGGAGTAGTATCCGCCATTGGCGACACGTACTTCCTCGAACAGGCAACAACATTGAACCCGAAATTAGGGCGCATCAAAGTCCCTCTAGTCTTATTCTTGGGACTCTACGACCAAGCAAAGAGCGTCTTCTCTAAGTTCTTTGTTATGATAGCTACGGAAATTGTTGGGCGTAAACAATCACGAGTTCGCTATGTTTCTCCCGTAGGAGTTGCCGTGTCAATGGTGTTTTCGATACTATGTTGCATTGCTGCAGCAAAAGTCGAGGCAAGAAGGCTTGAAATTGTAAAAAATCATGGATTAATTGATAAGCCAGATGAAAGAGTACCTATGACAATATTTTGGCTTTTACCACAATTCGCGTTGCTTGGTGCGTTAGATGGGATTCGCGAATGGAGTGTTCCGAATTTAGTTGTTGGTCAAGCTCCTCGCTCTATGCTCGGGTTGTTTAACTTCATCAGCCTTAGTATAATCGGGACCGGTTATATGGGGAGCGCTGTTTCAGTTTATGTTGTTGGAAGGGTTAGCAAGAAGGTTAGTGGGATAAATTGGTTCCAAAGCACATTGAACAAGAGTCGTTTAGACAAGTATTATTGGGTATTAGCTGCACTTAGTGCAATAAATCTTGTAATCTACATTTTGGTGGTATGCTTTTATCGCTTTAAGGATTTAGGTGTTGAAGAGTTGGAAGAGCCAGAGTTTGAAGAGACTGAAGACAACATTTTCAACCACATGGAATGATTGATGTAGTGAATTAAATTAATTTCACACTCTATCATTCGATTTTTCGTATTCTTTAGGAATGACTGTATCGAATCTTTGACTATTTGTTATACCCCTCTTATATATCGAAGAGTGTATGTAGGTGGATTTATAGTAAAAAGACTTGTAACATGAAAAGAAAAAAAAAAGTTATAGTAAAACCAATGCTCTATTTTATTGTCTAAATTCATCCAATGATGATAGAATAAATAAGATCTAATTTGAAAATTTTACTGTAAACCATCAAAAGCTTTTTAAAGATTTTTAAAGCTATAAACTCCCACTAATGAAGAGATAATCAAGTTTTTGCAATGAGATGGAGCGATTGTTAGTGGGCCACATAGTATAATTGGGCTTAAAAAACAGGTTGGTGATACAGTACAAAGCCCAATTTCAGAATTACTTAAATTTGCATGTAGACCGATATCAATAAGTAATACCGAAAGTAAAACTAGTAATGACACATATTATTTTCTGATTAAAAATTTTCCCTAACCTTAAAGATTCAAACCAAATGGTCCAAATCAATCCATATAAGTTGACATCAGCCATAAAAGTATAAAATGTTTGGATCAATCTACATCAATAGTTTTATATATGTAAATCAACTTCACATGAAAATGAAACTTTTTATCTTTCTTGTAATCATTAATAATAAAATATAAATTACTGCAAGTAAAAAAATCAAAATTATACTTCCTTCATTTTTTTTTTAGTTGACACGTTTTTTTAATTACGGTTGTCAATGCACAAATTCAACCGTTAATATATTTAATTACCAATTATAAAAAGTTGATATTTTAAAAATATATATCGTGACAAATCTAACAAGACCCCACATAACTATATTTTTCATTACGTATAAATCACAAAGCACGGTCAAAGAAGATTATGTAAATAGTGTTTTAGTCAAAAACGTGTCAACTAATAAAAAATGGAGGTAGTATTAGTAAAATCTATAGTTCAAAAACAAATCCACAAATCACAAAATCTCAATTACTTTCCAAACAATGTGCCTCCATTAAAGGACTAAACTCATAACTCGCTTAACATATGCGCCAACAACCGCGTACTCCCCAAGCCCCCTCGAATCCAAACCAGCATTCAACAATGGCGGCAAGAACAACCAAAACCCACTCCCCACCACAAACGCTGCCGTTAAACCGCCGGAAAACCACCTTGGTGGGACCCACCATTTTCTCTCTCTTCCATACTTTTTCACTGTGATCTCAACACAAAGACAAAATCCATGAATCAGAAAGAACCACGTGGCCTCAAAACTGGGACTCACGCGCCCAATATAGTAGTATATTATCTCGTGCATTAACGCGGATACAATAAAAGTCGCCATCACAGCTGTAAGCGTTGCCAAATCACGGCCGAGGATTCCGGTGAAGAGATTCCGTGTGGGTAGGTACACTGTAGGCCTAAGAATGCTGGTTACCATGAGATTCCATCTTTTGCCCCAAAAATCTTGGAGAGAAGTTGATAAAAGGGGTTCATTGAATTGAGGTACAAAATCTAGACCTATGAAATATTTTGCTGATTTTGCAACTATTGCTAAAAAAACTTCTAATGCAAAATAAATGTGGAGAAAATATAGTAGCCATAAGATTTTTGGATGAATTTGTATTATTTGATCACTATAGTCATAAATTTTGATTATTAGAACTAAAAGAACAAATTTTGTAAAGTAATTCCATGGTGATTTTTGTGGGTTTTGGGATTTTTCTTGAGATGGGTATGATTTATTTTGTGATTTTTGTGGATTTTGGGATTTTTGATGAGATGGGTATGATTTATTTTGTGATTTTTGATCTGGGTTTTGGTTATTTTCTTGTTTTAGTGAGTTTTTGGGAGGTTGAACTTTGATGGGTAAGCAAGAAACAGCTAGAAAAAGAGGATAGGAAATGGGAGGATCAAAAGAAAGTGGAGGTTTACCAAAAGCAAAAAGCAAGAGCTTAAAATTTGCAAGCCAAGCTATGAAAAATGCAGTTAATCCACACAAATGAATAGAAGTAAGATTTAATGGTAATATTAGAAAAAGAATGATTACTGGGAGTATTGCTATTAATCTTGTAATGCCCTTTGGTGTAATCTTGCCTATAACATAACAATAGCTTAATGACGCAAATATTGATAGCCATACCTTTCCAAAGTTTTTCAGCTCATCTTGTGCTAGTTCAATCATTTTTTCCCTCTCTTGTATCGATCGATACCGGATTGTTGTTGTCGTATCGTGTTCTTTGATCGGATCGAGTCGCTTGGACTCGAATCTACTTGAAGATTTTTGGGAGTGTGGATTTTTAATGGAATTGGCAAATTTTGTGCTAGTAACTGGTGTTTGATAATGTAGAAGTTAAGACTAGAGACTAAAGTTGTTAGGCCAAAGTGGTTAGAAGGTGCTAGGAAATAGAATAGCAACCACGTTTTTGTGTGCGATTCCGTATAATCGAAGGAGTAGCCAAATTTGTCATGGCTTTTGTCGTTTATTGAATTTTATATTCCTTTTAAAAGAAATGGACAGAGAAACGAGCCAATAAGAGTGGAATTTATGGTTGTTTTTTTGGGTTTGGGTTTTTGGGTTTTAATACATAAACTAGTGTGTAGCTCGACTGTACTGTGTTGTATTTGTATTTGTTATTTCCCCTCAAAAAAATAAAAAAAAAAAAAAAAAAAAAAAACTGTATTGTATTTGTTATTTATAATGTTTTTTTTTTTAAATTAGACCTTGTGATTATCAATTATATACATTTATTTTCATGTTTATAACATAGTTGATGATTGGTTTAGATGGTTAAATAACCATCCTTTTTATAAGAAGTTGGGTGTTTGTTATTTATTTTCATATGATTAACTGTACTGTATGTGTTATTTATTTTCACGTTTAGGTGGCTTGCTTAGATACCTTTGAAAGTGACTGGTTTGAATGGCATGCATGTTTCATATGAATTTTATTGGTAATTGAATTAAATTAATTATTATGATTTATAAAATAATATGTATTATTTTCCTTCAATAATTGCCGAGTTAGGTTTCTTATACACATTAAAAATGAAGTAAATTACATGCTTTCAAACGCAATCTTAAACAAATTTATAATCAATAATAAAAAAAAAAAAGTACGTATTACTACTAAGAATACAAAGATTAATCCATATTATGGGGGTTGTTAATTATCGCCCTCGAATATCTAACTAACACCCGCAAAATAAAATAAAATTACGTATTTATCCTTATAATAACGATTATAAAAATAATTAATTTTACCTCAATTTCACACTTTTACTGTACACAAAACTTTTTACCGTTCTCTTTAGTGGTCAACGGCCACTAACGCTCATCGAACAACCACCCCAACCACCGTGAGTTTCAAAATCAAACAAAATTTTTAAATTTTGCAAAATCAAATTCGTTAGATCTTATGGACAACGACGAAATACCAGAAACACAACCTTAGACGCTCGCTAAAGGCTCGTCAAACCGTACGGAATCGGTACGTCGCGATAATTTTTTAAAAAAAATTCAAAACCCAAGAAACACCTAGAATTTTCGAATACCCTAGGCTGAAATGCCTAGTTTTTTCGAAACATCCTAGGCTATTCGAAAAAACTAGGCGTTTCAGCCTAGGGTATTCTAAAAAACTAGGCTTTTCACCTCAAACGTCCAGATTTTTCACACAACCACACGGTTGTTCGCATGAACTAGGCGTTTGAGCCTAGGACGTGCGAAAAATCTAGGCGTTTGCCGCGAATTCAGAAAATAAAAAAATTAAAAAAAAAAAAATTCTCCGCCAGCGACCGCTTGTCCTTAATTACTCGTCATTACCGCGGCTGTGTAGATCGTGAAATCGGAGGTAAGGAGTTGGTGGTTAAAAGAGGAGGAGGAGGAGGAGGTGGTGGTGGTGGTGGTGGTAGTGGTGGTTAGTATGAAGAGGTGGTAGTGGTGGGTAGTATGAAGAGGGGGTAATTTTTTTTATTAAAAAAGGGTAAATTTGTAATTTTAGTTTATTTTGCGGGCGTTAATTAGATATATGAGGGCGACGTTTATTTTTATTATGATTTATAAAATAATATGTATTATTTTCCTTCAATAATTGCCGAGTTAGGTTTCTTATACACATTAAAAATGAAGTAAATTACATGCTTTCAAACGCAATCTTAAACAAATTTATAATCAATAAAAAAAATAAAAAAAAAAGTACGTATTACTACTAAGAATACAAAGCTTAATCCATATTATTTAGGTAATTATTTAGGTAAATTCAAACAAAAAACTAAACCTACATAATAGGGTTTTTTTTAAAAAAAAAAAAAGAAACATACATGATAGTTTTTGTTATGCTTATTTCAAATAAAAAAGATCATAAAAACTTAATGATATTCAGACGAGTCTTGCACTTAGCTTTTAAAGGGTTAGATTTCCACATAGAGACTCCAACAGTTTCTTGCATATCAACTTCTTGTTCATTAATTCTTTCCCATTCAAAACATTGTATCAACGTCCCTAATGTTAATCCAATTATCCGCATTGCCAAATTCTCCCCTGGACAAGCCCTTCTTCCTGATCCGAAAGGTATATACTCGTATTTGATCCTATCGCCATTAACATTCTCGAACCTTTCAGGCTTGAATTTTCTTGGATCATTCCAAATATTTGGATCATTTTGTATAGCCCATATGTTCAAGGTAAGGAGAGTGCCACGTGGAACATGATAACCTCCCACGACACATTTGGACGAGGACTCACGAGGTGGTAGTATTGGAGCAGCAGGGTACATTCTAAGTGTCTCTTTTATGATGCAATGGAGGTAGGGAAGATGAGCCAGGTCGGATTCCTCGATCAAACGATGATTAGTTCCTATATGGTGATCTATCTCAATTTGTGCCTTGCGTAGAACTTCCGGATTGTTTAATAGCAATGATAATGCCCATTCCATTGCACTAGCTGATACTTCACTTCCCGCTAGTAACAAATCCTACCAAAAATAATGGATGAGAAATAGAAAATTATATTCAGTTTTCATTACGACACATTTTCTATAAAATTTAACTACCCTAATCTAGGGCATATAAAAATGAGCTAAGAATTCAAACATCTTAATTGAGCCATCTATTATAACTGTTAGGGGACCAACTCAACTAAAAATTAGGCTAATGATTGAGGTTAGAAATATGTTTTATACTCAATTAATATATTTCTTCTATAAAGGTACTGAGTTTTACTAAATAAATTGAAACTATTTTTATTAAACTGAACTTATTTTTACTGAACTAAAATTATTTTTTTACTGAATATTATTAATTTAAGGTGAAGTAAACAGGGTGTAAGAACTAATTTACCTGGACAAGACCTTTGATTATGTCATCATTAAAAAATGAAGGGTCTGAGTTATGTAGGTTAATCAAAACCTCAATCAAAGTTTTGTTTTTCCCACCACAATCAATCACTACTCCTTGACGTCTTTTTTCATCCACCAAATCTTGTAAAAACTTGTCAAGTTCCAAGAAAAGAGCCTTATACTTTTTCTCCTTACTAATATAATGGATCCCCAAATACTTCAAAAATGGGAAGAAATCCACAACACTTGTTGGTGCACCTGTTTCTATCAACTCCTTAACAACTTGTTGAAATCTCTTTGCTTCATTAGACACCACCGCCTCGCCGTAGATCCTCTTCCCGGCAACCATCCTCATCATGGCATTATTCGTAAGCTCGAAAAGCGCCTTTTTAATCTCCACTACCACCACTTCATCGCCACCCTTTTGACTTATAATTCTCTTGACTAGTGATCTCACTTCATCAGCTCGTATGTTAGCGAGTAAATGAAGGCGATGAGAAGACAAAATCTCGGTCGCAGCAATCTTACGGTGGTTACGCCATAGAGGGCCATACGGGGCCCACGACATGGTGGTGAAGTCATATCCTAGGATCTTGCCTGCCACGAGGCGGGGTCTGTTGGCGAAGCTGATGTCGTTGTGGAGAAGACAGTCCTCCACGGCTGAGGGGGAGGAGACGAGGAGGGCGCGGCGAGAACCGAACTGAAGGGTGATCACTGGACCGAGTTTTTGAGAGAGACTTGAAAAGGTGCGGTGAATGGAGTTGTGGTCTTTGACAAGGTGGAGGTGGCCTAAGATGGGTAAAGTAGGGAAAGGACTTGGTGGGTAGTTTTTCAATTTATGTAACAAAGTTTTAGTCACTATATATGGGACTACTACAAATATTGCTAAGTAGAGTAATATAGAGTTATGATCCATTTTGGTTTTTGTATGTCAAAAAAGCCTAAGTGTTATATATATATATATATATACTGTATAATTTAGTATTGTTGATTGAGGAAATAATTAAGTGTCAATTTGTTGAAAGTTTATGTAAAATCTATTTTGTTTTGAGCCGTGGGGAACAAGAATAACACACTAACACAGTAAAGCAGTTGATGACTTCCTTTTATTTTATTTTGTTTTGGTTTATCTTTTACTCACTCCGTATTTTATTATCTGCTTTATTTTTCTATGCACGGGATTTTAAGAAAAATAGCACAAAGTAAAAAAATATTAAAGAAGTAAGGTTAGTGGAAGAATAAAGTATGATAGTTGAAAAGAAGAGAATGTGGAAATATAATATAATAGTTGGGAATGCACTATGGAAAAAAATTAGGAAAATAAATGAAGTAATAATATACCGCCGAAAACAAAAAAAAAAGAAAAAAAAAGTAAAGCAAATAATAAAATACGGAGGGAGTAACATCATATAAAAAATAAATAAATAAATAAACTTTTATGATCTGATTTGATTTGAACTTATTTTTTCTAATCTGATCTGAACTTATTTTTTCTGAAATAATTAAAAATAAGGTGAACTAAACAAGGCCTTACTCCGAATCTAAAATGAAAATTATTTATAGATTTTATATTGTTAAAGGATCAATTTAACTTAAAGTTTAAAACTAATAATTGAAGCTCAAATATAATGTATACACTCTGTTTACTCACTCCGTTTTTAAATACTTAATCCACTTTCCATTTTCAACCGTTTTTAAATACTTGCTTAATTTTCTCATTTGAAAAGTTTTTACAATATTTAATTCATTTTTATCAACTAGTGGACCCAACATAAATCATTTATTATTAATTTCATATTCTCTCTTCCAATTCTCTCTTCCAATTCTCTCAACTACTCTTTCTTTTTACAATTTTTTATTTTTCCACCTACCCCACCACATCCATATTTTTATCTTCTCTCCAATTTCTACTAATGCTTCCTCTATTTTTTATTGGTTGACACATTCATTTAGACACGTTTGCCAACTCATACTTTTAAATATAAATATTTTTAGTTACGTATTAGCAAAATTGTACTCCCTCCGTTTTTAAATACTTGCTTCATTTCTCTATACGCGGAGTTTTAGGAGAAATAGTGGAAAGTGATAAAATATGGAGGTAGTGGGGTAGAGGAAGAATAAAAAATTGTAAAAAGCAAAATTAATTGAGAGAATTGGAGGAGAGAGAATATAAAAGTAATAAAATATGATTTATTTTGGGTCCACTAGTTAAAAGTATTGAATTAAATATTGTCAAAGTTTTCCAAATAAGGAAATGGAGAAATTATTTAAAAACAGCCCGAAAAAAAAAAAAAAAAAAAAAAGCAAGTATTTAAAAACGGAGGGAGTAATATTTTGATATTTGTAAAATAGACATTTGGATGAATCTAACAAGATCCCACATGACTATATATTTATCTAACACTAAATCACAAAATGAAATCAAGGTAAATTATGTAAATATTGCATAAAGTCAAAACATGTCGATTAAAAAAACAAAAGTAATAGTTCAGTACTATTATTTTATATTTCTTTTTCACCCATGATCTATTCATCTATTTCACTTTTTTTTTCTCTTTTGTTTTGTCTTTTTTAGTTTTCAAAACATAATTAGAAATATAACACTATCTCCATAAATTTTGTTTTGTAACATGATTTATAGCAAAAAGGTATTATTTGTGACACATAAAACCTTTCGTTGCGAATTAAAATGTAATAGAGGGACGAATAAATAAATATATATGAAGACACGAAGTACATAAAAATGACACCAGTAAACATGAATGATGTAAAAGGGCTTAAAAAATCTCAATTCACATTTCTTTTCTTTCTTCATCATTGCACTACTTTTTTCTTAGAAGGTGCACGGGCCAAAAGCTTTAATTCTGAGTATAGGATTCTAGGATGAGCAAGAGCAACACAAAATCAACTCTTCCTTACCTATGAAAGCTTATACAGTTGTATAAAGATTAAAAAAAAAAAAAAAAAAAAAAAAAAAAAAAAAAACCTAAATACAAATTCTTTCCTTGTAAAATGTTGCAGCTACCCTTTTTCAATTTCTGGAAGTATATTTCGTAGATACGGAACTAGTTTATGGGAAGTATATCATCATCATACTCTGTACAACCAGAGTAAACACCAAATTTGATGGCAACATTTCCAAGTTTGACAGATGATGACTCCGTTGTTAAGCTTGAGAACTAAATCACTAGTGGTGACATTTTAAACTGAGCCAGACAGGAAAAAGAAAAACAAAAACCAGGCTTTCAATGTTGCTGCTGTAGCTCATACACCTGAATGTATGCCTCTGAAAGAGCAACCATCTGAGGTAGTGTTTCTGATACATGCAAGTCCTGCACCTCATACCTGGGGTATTCACATATCCAAAAAGGCATTGAAGTGAGCCAGAAAGCATAGACTATACAGAAAGCATGAGACTATTTTAAACTGTACAATTGATGAAAGGAAAATAAGAAATACAACACAATACTACAGAGTAAACAAGAAACAAGGTGGAAAGGTCAAATACTGGAGGATTAACATACTCCGTCGAACTAGAATATACTCTCTCAGTCCCTTTTGTTTGCACCATTAGCTCATTTTTTGTGAGAGTTTTATGGGTTAAATGGTGCAAACAATAAGAGACGGAAGGAGTATAAGTTAGGGTCCAACAAGTAAAGAAAACACACCCTAAATAGAACATCTTTAAAAATATTTGAGTGCATAATTTTTATTTGGACACTACTTGCCCCCCCTCCCCGACCCACCCACTCAAAAGCAAACACGATTTGGAAGGTTGATGCTTGGAGTTTGCTAATATCAGTGTCTATATCATCACTTCATTTGGAGTATAAGTTAGGGTCCAACAAGTAAAGAAAACACAACCTAAATAGAACATCTTTAAAATATATTTGAGTGCAGAATTTTTATTTGGACAATAATTGCCCCCCTCCCCCACCCGCCCAAAAGCAAACATGATTTGGAAGGTTGTCTATAACAGTACTTCATTTCCTTGTCAAAGGGGAAAAAAATAATCATTATTGGAAGATAAACAAATAAAAAAGACACAATCTTTGAAGTAATTTGGCAGCCAAAGAAAAAAGCAAACACGTTTTTTGTGAAGTTGGGTTTAGGGTTATACATACTCAACCAATAAAGTTATTAATAATATACTCCGTATATACTAAACATCAACAATAACACGTGTCATCTCCTGGTGTGTCCTCAAATTATTTATTTTTGGTTGAATAAAATTCTATGCAAAAAACAGATCTTATGTACAAAAATAGTTCTCTAACCTTATACAATATAATTCCTTAAAATAAAAAAGATTTGACATATCTTTAACACTAATATCTGTCTAACTGACTCTTTAGTTATCTTTTCTGTTTCATTTCATTAAATACGCAACATATAAAGATAATAAATGCATTATAGTTGTATTTTATCTATATTATTTTTAATTAAAAAAATATATTTTTTTTTCTTGTATCTATTAATTGTAGTGAAATTACGTGCATGTCACGGGACTTAACCTAGTTATTATATTTATTATTATTATTATAGAGGTTATTAGACTTATTTCAAGAAGATAATGGTGAATTCTTAAACCTTGCTTATGCCTTATGAGAGATTAAGACAATGTGTTAATTATGTCAAATACAATGCCACTTAACAACTATAAACTTGTCCTAATATATAACAAAAGCATGTATAAGTAAAGACTAAAGAGGCACCAGGCTAATTCATATAAATTACCATTGTTCCTCTGACTTCCTTTGAACAAAGACTCTGTATGACCCTTCACTGGGCTTGCCATCATGGACAATATTTGCAATTAAATCGTATTTTGAACGCAATTTCTCATCATCTTTTGGTGTGGGCAGAGGGATATAATCCTTCAGCTCAAGGTTCTTCACAGGAAAATTAACTGCAAAGAAACATTTGTGCAGTAAGATTAGGGTAATGACTACTGACTTAGTGAGTCATATACATATCACACTACAAATGGGCACGGGCATCAAAAACCTTATTAACATGCTGATGTAGGCTCTGTACTCAATTATTTTTACACTCATTATGTCTAATAAGTTCAATTAAGATAAGGGCTAATAAAGTAAAACTCAGGTAAAGAAATCAGTCCCGTAATCTGATGGCTATAAATCCATAGTAGATTTCTAGTAGCTAAATTATGGTCAACATACCATTCAGCTAAATAAAATAAAAAAATAAAAAAGCAAGTGCACTTTGCCAAGCAGACTGACCAAGAGACACAGAATAAAGTAAATTTGTTTTTAATGAACCAACATACGGCAGAAGCATAAGGTTGACAATGAAGAAATTACCAAAACCCACCTTGTAACGACAACTAGTCCTATCATGCACTGATGCACACAAAAATTATAACACGAAGCACGAGACTTACCAAGGGTGGGATTCTTCTCAACAAAAAAGTTGTTTTTCGTAAATCGCCGCATGTGCATAATGATGTAAGGTGGCAATTTGGTTACACGATATCTCATCCTAGCTATTTGAGGACGCACAACTTCTGTTATGGTCTCACTGTCAAACTTCTTCAATATGTTGAAAAGTGGAACCTAAGAAGAGCATGTATAAGCCAAGTCCATCAGATTACCAAGAAAATAAAGAAGATAAAAAAAAATTAACATCGATGGTGAAGCCAGAAGACATGCATGCTGGATGCTCAACTAGAAAACAAGCAACCCCCCCCCCCCCCCCCCCCCAACACAAAAAAAAAAAAAAAAAAAAATGAAACACGCGCACAAAATCTTTGTACAGATTTTCCAATGTTACATTTTTTTAAAAATCAAGATATAAATATTGACGAGCACATTCAAATTATCTGTAAATTGTGATCTGTGCTTAAATACAATTCAGTAATGAGGATATAGCCAGCTTCATAGGAAGGCATAGCTGCTTCAACTGCTACCAAAACCTTAATTATCTACCCATCATAACCAGAAACCATATTCAAATGCTATGAGGTGTGACTATTGCAGAGACATCTAACCAGAAAATTCTCTCCCAGATTTATCTATTCAAAGTTAAAAACCTCAGGGCCTCAGGGGGGTGTTTGGCATTGTTGTAGGTTCGTTGTTTTCCATTTTTTCCTCTATAATAGAAAATGAAACCAAAAGTGGAAAAGAGAAAAAAATTTACAAGTGGTTTAGAGGAATGTGTTTTGTTTCACACTTTCACTAAACACATTACTTCATCTCTATCATCTGCAATCTTGACTCCTCTGAGTCCTCTCCTTTTCTCTCTAATCTGTATTAAGATTCTTCTCTATCTGCCTCTCGTTGTCGTCTCTTGGCATTGGTAGAGGACTAGAGGTGACTCATCAGCAAAACTGCCAAAGGGCTAACAGCCCTTCGAATTCAACCAAGACTCCAGATTTTGTCACCAGCAAGCAAAAGGATTAGCAGAAAGGGAAAAGTCATTGGAAAACAAATGTATTGTTCATTGCCTTACATCAAATATTCTCTCTTTTGTAGCTGCTGCTATAACAGCCCCAGAAGAATCAAAGGACACAATCTAAGGAATACATAAGAAAATTGGCAGAGAATAGTACCATTTTATACAGGCAAGTAATGGCATTGATGCAACATCGTACCTCCATTATGAGGTTCCTTTTTCAGCTAACAGCAAGAAATGATGTATGGCTACTTAGACACGTTTCAGGAAAGCAATGTCCTTATGATATGAATGGTTTCTACACAACAATGCGAAACAATTGAAACTACAGGTCGTAACATACTATGTTCAGAGGCAGGCAAATATAGGAAATTATACTCATTGCAACATGCAGATACCATTCACTCCCGGTTTCCCAAAACCTAAATACAGCTGCAGTACCTTAAGTGTGAATAAAATGATAAACTCAGAGTCCAAAAACACTCAGCAATCTGAAAATGAAAGAGCAACCAAACATTAAGTACCTGAGGAATAATATTTTTCTCCATAACATCTTTAAAAAGAGGCGGAGGCGGCAAATCAAGGCTAAGCATTAGAAATGGCATTTTGGAAGTTTCTCTGACAACATTAGGGTTTTCAGATCCACCAATTTGATCGTCGCCACCTTCTCTTCTCTCAGTACCTTTACTTTGCATTTCTTTCACAACTTCCAGTTCTCCCTGCAGTGCTAATCAATTTCAATGAGACACGAATACTAACATGTAACGATACCAAATATTTACATAGATGGAGACATTACCTGGAAGCACTGATGGATGATACTTGTGTTTTTCTTTGAGCTTTTTTTGAGATCTATGTGAAGGGTATTAAGGAGCCAAGTCACGAAATCAAGTGGGTCAGATTGTGCACCTATTCGAAACTTTTTGTTACTTGCTTTCATCACAGCTTGCAAAAATTCATGGGGACTCACCTGTAATGATTAAGTCAAATTTAACACTATATAGACTGGTGAAATATTAAATTTGCAACTGAAGTCAAACATAACCATGTTTATACCTGTCCCTTGAAATTTCTTGCATGCCAGATTTTACGAGTAAGCTCTCCAAAACGATGAACCAGGGGAGATCTAGAGTGTTGGTAGTTCTCTGGAATCAGGAAAAAATTCCTCAAGGGTGTAACACGCATAAGCGCTTGAATTGTAACATTAACAAAATCAGTCTCCTTAATGTTATTAAGTCCTACCTGAAAACAGAATAATTTCAAATGGTCATCCAATCTGCTGTAAAGCAGCGCGACGAATTATAATATTTCCACTTCGATGAAGAACAAGGCAAAGGTTTTTTTTTTTAAGTAAGTCACAGAAGCGTACCAATCCAGGCAGGTAATCAGAGCCATCAAGAGCTCTTGCCCACAGCTTGCTTCTATCTAGCTGTTCAACTTGTTCCCTGGCAAACCTGAATACCAGAAAGATCAGACAAAAAGTTGTTATCTTCTTTACATCACACCTTTGAGGTAATCTTAACTCTAAAAATTAAAGACATAAAACCATAACAGGTAGCGGCATAAAGGTTTAAGCATACAGCATATATTGATGTAAATATATGCGTAGGAGAAAAAAATGGAAACAAACCTGGGGTTTAAAACATGACGGATGTCGTCTAAAGATGGATCATTAATCTCATATCCATCAGGTAGGCAAAAAACCTTCTCAGTCTTTAAATTTATGAAGATATGATGTCCTGCCTCCAGGCTATGAGTGTATGCATGAGACTTGGGCCCTCTTCCTTGGTAATACTTACCGCACACCAGACATGCATATACATTCAAGTTCGTTAACGAGATTGAGCAAAATTTTTCAAAATCAAAATCTAAAGCCTGCAAGGAAGCAATGCACTAAATCAGAATCCCATATAATAATGATTAACTGAAAAGTACTTTAAATTAAAATATCAAAAATTAATTTCCGATTTTCTTTAGTGTTAAAATAGGTTTACAGACTACATATCTACAAATGATCACAATAACTCAACACAAACTGTTTGATGAACAGATGTTTTTACATCATCCAGTGAACAACCCCAACAGATGAAGGTATAAAACTATAAACAAGTTCATTAAAAGCTTCGCACCAAAGGGCTAGCTTCCTCTTCCACTATCAATAATTCAGCAGCACAAATTCCAACATTTAAAACCATTCTACTCCGTCTGTCAATGATTGTCACATCGTTTGAACTCCTCATGATTAAGAATATCACACAATTTCAATAAAAGATCCTTTATAGTTGGCCATCCTCACACTCTGAGCATCTTTCTACTTACGCAAGGTTAAGTAAGTGAATCCAATAGTAACTTTCGGAAAACTTTTGACCAACATCCCAAATTAGTAAACGTGAGTCATGTCAATACGGAGAATTATTATTTATAAATGGAGGGAGTACAAGTTTATACACCACAAAGCCATCCTAACATCAAAATTCTACAGAATCTAGTAATCTACACATACTGTGACCCACTTATAGCACACTCGTAGGAGAAGTTTAAATAACACTTGAGATTTAACAAAGCAGAGCACCCAGTGTCTCCCAAGACCAACCATCTATCCCATTACCCAGGGTGGATCAACCCCACCCTACCCAAACTTACCTATGCTCATTATTATCATACAGAAGCATCTAAATCCGAATAGAGGCCATTTTTTCAAATTCGCTCCGCCTTCTAATTCAGCATGCAATTACAATTTTACAAGTAATCAATTGCCAATAACTCAATCAAGAATCATTCTAACCACATTACAACTCCTTACTACAGATTCCAATAAACAGCAACAGTATCAAATACAAAAAGCTTCAAATAACATATCAAACAAACAATGAACAAAAAAATTGTATCAAATTCAAGTAATAGAGTACCTGTCTGTTAACAGTATCAAGGTAAGGGCAATCCCTCCTGACCTCAACGGCCCGATTGCGCTTGGCTTGATGAAAACCTAAATCCTCCTCATCTTCATCATCCTCAACATCATCAGCAACAACCCCATTCACACTGCCATTAAACTCCGCTTCCTCCTTGCCATTCCCCTCACCGGCACGCCTCCGAATCGCATCCCTCCTCCTCTCCTCTTCTTCCTCATCATCATCATCGTATGAAGCTAATGGAAGAAGCGGGTTCTCGAAAGCATGAGTTTTCGGCGAACCCGCCTCTTCTTCTTCCATCTTCTGCCTCTTTACCTCACTATCCTTCTCCTCTTCTCTTTCTCTCTTACTTCCCATTGTTAATTCTCAATACTGGGCTCTCAAATCAACGATAATTTGGGTAATCTTCAAACCTAAATGTGCAGTTTATACACCCAAAATTAGCTTCTTAGAACCCTAATTTTCCACAATAGAAGAAAACAAAGTAAAAATATTGAATAAACCCAGAAAACTTCAGCTAAAGAAAAACAAATTATCAAATTAAAGTTCCAGAAAGAAAAGCATTTAACACTTAATCAACAGGATCTTATGTAAAAATACAAAAATATCGGAAATTACAGAAAATACTTCATATGAGGGCAAAATTAAAAGAATAAATAAATATATAAATAAATAAATAATTTTACAAGAGCTTTGAAATTCTGGAAAATACCTGTGAAATTGAGAGGAAGTTTTTCGGTCGAACTTTGATTTGGATTTCAATTTCCAGAGCTAAGTTGGTACATGAAGAATTTAGACTGACCGAATAAAACTTGAAGGTCACCCAAGTACGAAGTAGAAGATATGTAGCCCAAAAATAATGAAATTTGGATTGCTAATTATAGTTATCCAATCTCCTTTAACCCAAATTATGTTTTTGGCTATGGTCCAATCCATAGGGTCATAACCCAAGGGTTAATAGTGTTTTTTAAGCCTCAAAAAGACGGTCCATAGACCATAGTCCAGAAAAGATTAATCGGGAAAAATGGTCAATCGTGAAATAAGAAACGTTTGTGGCTGAAAGGATTTTAATTGTTTGATTGTGCAAGTTTAATCTATGATTGAAAAACATTCAATATCTGATGTAATCGGGACCTATGAATAAATTAATTAAACTTTGTGTACTACATATAAAATTGCTACTAAGAATATTCATTTAAATTGGCAATAGTGTCTAAGTCGAGTTGTTATTTCTCTTGGCTGCCTTGTGAAATAGAGTAACGAGGTAAGTCATTTTTGCTAGTTGATCTCCTAATCAAATTTTCTTGATGATTCACGATTTAATATTTTTGTCTCTTTTCTCTATTGGATCCTTTTAGATAATGTATTACAAGAAGCTTCATAGATCGAATGATTTTTTTACCATATTTCCATCGTACTTCATAAATTCTTACAATTATCTTCAAGATATCGACCCTTATATTGATAGTAAATTTTCTTAGTTCCTTTTCAAAGATAAATTAGTATACAGTATTCTGAGAAGACCTTCTTTATTTTCTACGTGTATCTTACCTTTTCAAAAAAAAATCCAATTAATATTTAAATTCAAATAATGGTAGAGTACACTATACAAACGAAGTATTTGATTCCTCAATCAGATTATATATGGTTAAAGAAAACCTCATCACGTCCCATAATAACATACTATGTACTTCAGAAAATGGACTTTTGATCCACACAATGTGTTACACATATTACTCTTGGTCCCTTCCAAAGTTCCAATACAATATGCCATTAAGCCCATTATAGAAAGTGACTTCTACATGTGGAGTATGGAGAGCAATTCCTACATGCCAAAGCTTAGCTTTATACTGTGCTTGGTAGAATAATGCATAGGATTCCATGACATTATTAGAATAGGGCACCCTTTTGAAAAATGTTTGGAAGACATGGTAGTTATAACGACCAACAGCAAAAAGAGGCACCAATGATCAACAAGAAATAGACAAACATAAGAAAAGAACGCTTCTAAAAAGAAAAAGTTAACATAAGTAGCTTATATAAAAGCCCTTGGTACAAATATAGTAAAGCACTGCTCAAACAATTCTGAGGCTGATAACTTTAAGTAGACTAGAAAGATCATACATGGATCAGAATTACAGGAATCCGGGATTGTTCAGACTGCATAGAAGGGTAGTTTCGAGTTAAAATATGTAAGACGGAACTTTTCAGACCTTCTAACGATTTACTAAGAGTTTCTCAACATACAGTTAATAAAAATGCTCCAAAAACAACAGAAATGTGTTATTGACAGTTTAACTAACAACTTCAACACAATGTGAACCTTTACACTGTAAGTTCCATACATGGAGACATTGCTGAAGAAAAAAGAAATTAAAAGTGGAGCAAAGTCTAGGTCAAGTGATCAGGAAAGGTTGTTGATTTAAAGCTGCCTTTTAGTTGATCTCTTCTTTCCAACTGCTTGAGTAACATACAAGAAAGACTTGAAGATCGCCAACCAGCAAGAACCAATGGGCAGTGTCACCACGAAAAATAGATGTTTAGCTCAGGGTTTTACCAATCCTTTCGGATGTCAAATGTGTAGTTGATCTCCAAATAGCATTTGTTGTCATCATCAACAAACTGTCAAGAAAATGAAATAAAATATTTAAATGATCATAAACTCATGCTCAAGATTTTTTGAACAAGTGCAAGATCAGTATAGTATGGCATTTTTGAAATTTGAAATGAAAACATAAGAGTAACTACAATAATTGACAACTATGACACTTTTGCATGCTATTGAAGAAAATGTCAGCCAAATCTAAATTCCATGGTCCGTCAGTTTAATACAGGGTCCAGGTTGCAGATGTGGTCTGACAAAAAAGAATAGCAACTGCATATTTGAATTAACACATGAATTCAATTGTTTCACAACATTTTTTTGGCCTAATATAAAATATGCAATTAGGTATGATGTACCCATAACCTGATTGTGACAAAAAATGACCATTACTCCCTATCTCACCCTCAAAAAAAAGACGGAAGGAAATTTCCATTTAGGTTGATGCCTGGAAATGAATTACCAAGGTGTTTCCATGAACGAGGCAACATCAAATTGGCCGAATCATGTATACCCTCCGTTCCAAAGCTATGTTAACATTGCTTGAGGGCACTTAGGTTAAGGCTAGTAAAAAGATTCAAAGAAAAGTTGATGGATAGATATAAGTAGTAATTGTTTACTGATTAGCTGGTAAAGTTTCTAATGGTCACTCGAGAGAGTCAAGACATTGGGAATCCTGTCTACTTCATAGACTTCTATGCTATTTATCATGGATGTAAAGATTTTGGCTTAAAATGAATCTAATAACCAAGTTTATATAGTGTATTTAACCAAGTATGATCTCTGTCACGTTGGCCATCCTCTAATCTCTAACCAACTGATGATTCTACAATACTCGTATTAAGTATTGTAGTTAAATGACAGCCTAAGAGGGGGATGTTTGATACTCACCCTTGTCCTAGCTGTATATGATCCTCTAGCAAAAATTCCTGATGGGGTGGTCTCCTCTGGCATTTCATGCTTATATGGCTCTGCTTGAGGGCTAAATGTTCCGAGCATTTCTTTCGTGCTATCAACTGTTGAAAAATAGCACAGTTTCAGGTAAAAGGGACCAAAGAATCCAGTTAGTCCACTAAAATAACATCAAAAACTTAATATATCTACCTTTAACTCCAGTTTTCCAAACAGCATTGGTGTACTTGAGGCCTGAAACTATGTTATGGTTGACCTGAAAAGCAAACTGAAGGCTGTAGCGGCTTCCTTCTTTCAATGTAAACCAGTTGCCCTTCACCTTTCCATTTTCTGGAATCTGAAGCAAAATATCATCTCTACCAGGAGATTTTATCGCGAGGCTCAAAATTTTAACCTCTGGGTTAAGAGTTTCTGCAATATTTAGTGATCATCAAGAAATCAGATGGAGCAGTATGTAAGAAAAACAGCCAGTTTCTACTAAAGAAAAATAGTAAACTTCGAACTCATACTCCCTTTTCTTTTGACATGGAAAGAAAACCTAACTCGTCCTTATGGATTATACTAAAAAAAAACAGATTATTAGGCTCAAACTACGCAGGTACATCGTACTCCTATAAAGGCTATAGTTACAAAATCAGCAATTTAAAAATGATGATTATAACTACAGGCAGAGCTTACAACCAAAAAACTAATTGAACAGCTTATTTCAACAGAGTTATTGTTGTACAATGTATTTCTCCAACAAAATTTACCTTAAATCAATATCATGGAATTCTTCTCACATTGAAATTGTATCAATGTATATGTTCAAGTTTCAACATAAATGAACTCTAGTAGGTGTTCATGATTTAGATAGACCCATGTTCTACAACTCTTTAGGATTTTGAAGGTTCCAAAGATCATGACTCATGAGCATGTGCAATTACCCTAGTAACGAGATATACAAGGGAATAATGAAGAATTCGAGTAACGTACGTAGTGGAAGAACATCATTGCGAGTGGCAAAATGTGAAAAAGTTGAATCAAAGAATTATCATACTTAGATCCCAAACTAAAGTTTTTTGTATATAATTAACTAAGGTTTAAGTGTTTAACTATAACATAACAATCTAGAGACTCATATAGTCATATATGAAACACATATATAAAAGGTAAAATCATTACCTCCAATTGCATTAATGTCCACAATGCCAAGAAGTTGCTCCTTCCATTTCCTCAAACTTTCATCATCCTAAAGCCATGAGCACAAGACAGATACAAAATAATCACACAAACAATAAAACTTTGTTGCTACTACCTCCGTCAGAATTAATTGTCGCGATACGAGTTTAGATTACACTGTTCAACGTGACAACTAATTCCAACGGCCTTAGGAAAGACTAAACAGAAAACAGGAAAAACCTTGTCTTTCTCCAACTGGTCTTTCAATGAGCATTGTGGACCCAAATCAATCTTACTCTCAGCATCATCATCATCTTCATCATCCTCAATAGTAAGAACAGAATCTTCACTTAATTTCCTAGTTAGTTTCTCCTTGTTAGGCTCATTAACACTAACACCCTCTTCCTTTTCTTTGACCATTCAGAACATCAGTTGAATCACCAGAAATTTCTTGCTTATTTTCATCAAAACCCATGATTTTTAGAGTTTCAAAACCACCAAAATTCTCAGAAAACCAGATTTAAATACAAGAGAAAACCTTTAAAAAAAAAAAACAAAAAAAAAAAAAAAACAAACTTTTTTTTGAATTTTAAGGCTCCCCCAACCAACCCCTACAATTGAAAGGAACCCAATAAAATGGAGGGTATGTGTGACAAATAAGGGAGCAAAAAAAATCACCAAATCTAAATCAAAGTAAATACTTTTTAAACATATTTTACTTGGGTTTTTAATGGTAATATTAAATAAACACAGAAAGAGTGTGACCAAGGTCAAAGAATCCTAGAAAAAGATGCAGCAAATTGCAAAATAACAAAAATGGAGAAAAACCCAAGAAGGATAAGCCTAGGGGAAAGTAGAGACACCAAGAAAGGAATGAAAACAGAGGAGAGAGAAAGTTAGAAAGTGCAAAAAAGGTTGGAATTAGTCATGTGGTGATCCGAAATTCAGGAATAAATATGAGAGAAGATAGTGCAGGAGAAGATCATGCAGGCCACTTTTAAAGCAGGACAATTCCTTTTTTTTTTTAATCTTAACAACTCTATTCACTTTACATGTTACTCCTAATCTTCAAGTCTTCTAATTAGATTTATGATCAAATCTTCAAGGTTTCCAATTTTAATGTACTATGTAATGTAAATATGTTATCTTTTCCTAATTCCAAAAATTTAAAACGCTCGTAAATAGTGAGATATGTCGAGAATATAAAGGTAAGATTTTTACTATTATCGGAGATCAACTTATCATTGCTCCTATAACCAACAGTCTAACAAAACTGTTACAAAGAAGAGGAATAATTTAACTCTGAACTAGTTTTATTTTGGTGCTTCATGTTAGATGACTAAACACTTTGACAGTCAGTATTTGTATACACCCGTCTTATACAAGAATTTGTAGTTCTGTTGTTGCAGCTCATTAAGCTTAATGGTTGACTTAATAATTTGCAATGATTAATAACAAGATAACCGGAGGTAGGTGGCATATCCCCTCAAGTGAGCGGTATGTACGGCAAACAAGCCTTTATTCCCCCATGAACAATTAAGAGAACCCCACAGACCTAATCAATGCACAACTAACTACATACAGATCATTATGATGATTGGTGAAAGGAAAATAGAAGTATAACTTCATACTTTTTTATTTCTCTTGTTGTACCTAAAAGGAAATATAATCTTATATCAATCACGACTCTCTATCCTGATTGGAAAAAAAACTTGGTTTACGCACTAGTTAGATTAACATTCTCACAAGAGCGTGCCAAATTGAATTTTAGAGTAGGAAAATCAGTTCTTATGACTCGAGCATAATGAATACATAGAGTATATCTCAAACAATTTGGCATTATCCCTGTAATAGAATTGTGTCAATAAAATGAAGGGTCCAAAATATCCTATAAGGGCTATAACCAAAAATGTCATGTATATATGCAATACAGACACTTCATGCCAAGCAAGATTACATACGCACCGAAATGGCTCTAGACATCTACTTGCTCTCCCATTGAAAGTTAGAATTGTTAATCAGGTCCCCATTTCTTCATAATTCTCTCTTTAGCACTACTTTGGGCTGCCTCCAGTTTCATTTCTTCAAACTGTGCATCATTGCCCGTAAATGATCTTCCAGTTATCATTGATGTAACGTAAGTGAAGCCGTTTTTTATACTTCGCAAGGCAAACAGAAGGGGATTGATGATTACAGCCAGCAGCAGGTCTCCTTTGGCAGCTACAAGGTACTGTACAATGCAGTCCACAAAGGTGGAAAAACATAAGAAAGGAAGAACGCGAGGAAGAGATGGTTGAACTGTAATCAAGGAAAAATAAATTTTATACCAAAACAAGAAGACCCAATATAGCAAGACAAGCTTGTTGTGCTTCTTGCCAAAAGTTATCATCATTAGACCAGCCAAATCGCCCACCCCAACCAAACCACCCTCCACCACCAGCATTACCTCCTCCTCCGCCAACTTCTTCTCTCTTCTTAATTTCTTGGTCCCATTTTTCGAATTTCTCCTTGTTTCCACCAAGTGCACTTTCTAAGGCTTTCCTAGCTTGCTCCTGCAAAAAGCCAAGTCAATGCTATTAGATTGCCTGCATACACAATCACAAATACTTAAAAGATGCAGGGTATGGCACTAGAATCTTGATAGGCATAAAAATGTAAAATTTGATAGATGCCATATATACTGCAGGGAGAGATTGGATCCTCCAAGAGCATATGCCAAAAGATGTTTTGCCATGAAAGGACAGTACTCTACTGTAAGATAACCCTAGAAAGTTCCATACTACAGATAACTAGAAGTTTTCTTTATGTAGCTTTGATACGAAAATAGAATACATTATCAGTGGAAAAAACAAGTACACATATAGGAGGGAAGCTGTCTTCTAATCAGGAAACTAAAATACAAATTATGCCTATTTTTTAACGTATCCAATCAGACAACTCATAACCTTAGCCCATGGTGATTTTGGATAAGCTTATTAGTATACTTCTCATATGTAGAGAAAATGAGCTTAAGCAACAACAATGAGATCAACTAACTGCTACTTTGTACGTAGATAGCAGCATATCTAATACATGTATATACACGAGTAATATGAAGTAGTAGACAGCCCATAACAGAGTGTCAAACAACCAACTACAAGTAAAAAGAATATGAACAATCTGAACATATAAAGATGTAATCAATGAATCAATCATGAGATGCATGCCTGAGAATGCTGACACAAGTCACTTTTAGAAAGCCTCCATATTTGTACTATAATTCATTCTAAAAAGGTGTGTTACTTAGAAATTACCAAGCAACATGTCAAATCTTAATAGAGGGTCAACTCTAACAACAGAAAATTCTTGTTGCAATTGCGATTCAACCCAATATGGGCAACACCTAATGTATGTTAGACTGTTAGAGCCCTGGAGGAAATTTAGGGCAATGTTTCCGTGTGAAATGCACTTTGACACTGCCTTAAATTTATTATGGATAGTAAGAAAATTAACTATTGTCACTAAAGCCTATTGAGGGATTTTCTCCATGCTTTTCTTGTTCCACATGGGACCACATCAATGGAAACTTTCACAGTATGCTGCACATCTACAGACTAGGCTCTAGGCTCAACAATTTTAGAGCTTCTAAGTACTGATCCAGTGTCGTTTCACAGGAGGGGAAGAAGGGGAAAAGGATACTGTTAAAAAAAAAAAAAAAAAAAAAAAAAAAAAAAAAAGCATTTGCTTGGAGGAATTCAGCCACCAAGTCCAGTTCTTTGGTATCCAAAGTATATATAGTAATGAATAAAGGCTACACTTCTGTGATGGTCATCACCGCCAGCTAGTTGGATAGGTTATATATTAAGGTACCGATAAAGAGCTGGTGTGTAATTTCATCCAAACTCTCCCACTTCCACTAACAAATATATATATCTTTTTGTTAATTAATTTTCACTCATACACACACCTATAGTTGAGCCAAATTGAAATTTGATCATGAAAAATGCATACTCGAGTGAACCACGGATATTCATGAGGGAGATTCCAATCAAACTATCTCCCTCAAACAAGTCATCCACAAATGGATAGCGCGCTAGTACAGGCTTATAGCATCCTTCACTTACACAGTTACAGTAGTTAGTACACAGGACAAAGGCAGTTACAACCTTAGACGAAAACAAGTTTTCACCTTTCGGCCACACCAACCAGGCAGTAATTATGTATTTACATCAATCTATTTAGTAGGGTTTCTATAGACATTGATTAGAGGAGCTTGCAAATTCACTATATGCTACTGCAAGTCAGGTCAATATCATAATATTATCAATTAAGCATCATAGAGAAAAATCAAATAAATATGTAATAACTAACTCTTAGATATCGAAGTAAAACACATACTGTACTTCGTAATTATCTCCCAGAAAATTCAGAAAAATTCTTGACCCCAAAATCCAATTGCAAGAAAATCAGCCAAATTCTATCATTATATCAAGGTATAGCAAAATCCCATTTCAAAATACAACCACTGTATTGAGAATATCAAGGTATAACAATTATTTTCAGCATAGCATATAGATTCAACAATTTGCCCAGACAATAATATCTCAAAACAACACAAAATCAACAGCAAAAAAAGGGGAAGAAAATATAGTTTACCTGCTTTCGATTATCTGAGAAAAGGCAAGAAAATCTGCCATTACAGCGTAATTGAAGACTCAAAGCAGCAAAATTTTGATGGCGAGATGAGGAAATTAGAGAAGATAAAGCTGGGGTTTTACTGGGAAGAAGGCTAAGGTTTAAAAGTTGGGTCATTTTGGCTTTCTTTTCATTTCTCCCCCTTTGGACAATACTCACTTTGTAGGTTTCTTGTTCAAGTGGGTGGGTGAGTCCTTGGCTCTTAGCTTCATGCTTGGTGTTGATTGAGTGATCCAATTCGATTGTGAATGTAACCATGTAAGGATGACACTTGGTCGGGTTGGCTCATAGAATGGTATGTGCATTATTGTGTTTGTCGTCTTGTCGGATTGTGAAAAGGTTTGTCGTCTTGTCGGGTTATGATTAGCTTTGGGCCATATTTTTTTGAAAAAATACGACAAGACATGACTCAACATGACAAAGGTTCTGTTCTTTTGAGCTTCTGGGCAGAACAAAGGAGAACAAGACGTAGGAGAGCAGAGCAGCTGTGCTAATATATTAATTGTAGTGTATGCATAAATAGCATTGCATACGCCAATATGTGGACTTAGATCGGATCTAAGCCATCCTTTTGAATATTTTGGCATGATAGTTAGTGGGCACAATGGCACATAGACCAAATTTAGTCATGTCCAAGGCACAACATACATAACACATCAAGCAATTTACTTCATGAAAGACGTGTTTAATAAGTAAATGTTGCAAAAATCTATAAACAAATTGATGTCTTTAAAACAATGTGTGAACTTTAACGAGTTTTTGTTTTTTTTTTTTTTTTTTTTTGTGTGTGTGTGTGTGTTTAAAGAGCCACAAGAGCGGGTGAGAATCGATCCCAAGATCTACTAGAATCGGGAGGGAAGCTCTAACCACTTAAGCAATCTCGGGATCTAGTAGGCCCCAAAAATGGAAAAAAGGTGGTAATTGGAAAAATGGGAAAAGTTGTCCAAACACTCCCGGAAGATGAGGAAAAGGTTGGGAATGATGGGGGGATGGGTTTTTGACACTTTGGTACATCCCATATTAGTATATTACCCTTATTGAGTGTTTTTCGAGGTTTGGTTGTTTTGGATCGGGAATGGTGGTAATACTAGCATAGTTACATTCTTTTTCATTACTATTGTCAAGTCACATCACATCACTATTATGGTCATATGACACCAATATATGACATTATTGTACTTTTATGACATCACTATTGTCAAATCATTAAATTATAACATCATTATATTTCAAAATTTCTCCATCATCAAAATGGGAACAAAACTCATTCTTGGTACTTTATAGACATCTTTATAGGTGTCTTATGGTTTCAAACCATGTTATATGACACCAAGAGTCATCCCACACATTCAGTTTATTTTTTGGAAAAATGTCAAAAATTGACCCGAAATCGTGTATTATAACCTTTAATTTTGGACAATTTTTCACTTTTTTGGACCCAAAAACATATTTTGCCGAGATGCTTTCCATGTACACTAGTACACCTTGGGAGTCCATATGGGTGGGTAAAACTATCCAATATGCCTTTAATCTGTCAATTTACCCTTTTACAACTTGCACCAATTTCATAAACTCAAGGCCACCATGGACATTTATGACACCATATAATGATCATATATGGTTCCAAACGACATTATATGACCCCGGAATATATTCCCTGGTATCTCGAGACACACGGGGCCCCTAAACCTTCGAAATTGCCTAAAAAGCGTGAATTATATATAGCCTTCCATTTTGAAAATTTATGACTTTTCTATTACCCGGAAGCAAAAATAGCCGAGAAGCTTCTTTAGATGCTTTCAGGAGTCCAATTGGGTGGGTGGAACCATCCAATTTGCCTTTAAGCATCCAATTTCCCCGTTTTCGTACACGCCTCTTGTATTGGCTATAAGCTTTCACAGGGCCTTTATGTAGCCGACTAATGGTCGCATATGGGTCCAAACAACATTATATGACCCCAGGATGCATGCCGTAGACTTTCGTGAATTTCTGACACTGGGTCTCGACACCTTATAAATTGCTCCGGTATCATGTAGTATAACTTTCAAATTTGGGTTTCGTACATCATTTTTTCACTCAGTGAGATTATGCATCTAAGTACTTCCATGGGTTACTAAAGGGCCTTGGGAGACATGAATAGTGTCTTTAACCATCTCACTTATCCTTAATCATCATGTCTTAAGCTAAAGACGACATACCCTCAAATGACTATTTTTTTGCCTTGCCCTTGGGCGCACATGCTTTGTGCACATGCGGCAAGCCCCTTTGCATCGTCCGACACCCCAACACATAGGCTTTGTGTCTTGTCTACATCTCATACTTAGCATTTTTTGGCATATAACATGCACCGCTAACCTCGTTTCAAAATATAGGTGTTTTTTAGGGAATAGGGTGGGGGGAGGGATGAATCGAAGCGAAATAGGGTGAATCTCAGTGGATCCCGCTAACCTCGTTTTCCAAAATATAGGTGTTTTGTAGGGAATAGGGTGGGGGGAGGGATGAACCGAAGCAACATAGGGTTGAATCTTAGTGGATCGTGGCAACAAGGCCACTCTGCCACTTACAATACCCCGTCGCGTATTTAAGTCGTCTACAAAGGATTCAACCCGCTGCTCAGTAGGAATTGTATTTCAAGGCGGCTCTCACGATGCATCCATCTCGCGAGCTTAGCCTACAACACGTGCCCTTGGGGACCGAATCCCCTACTATAAAATGGCAATTGAGCGGCGGGCGCATGCGTCGCTTCTGGCCCGGATTTTAACTCAGAGGCGTTTAGTCATAATCCAGCACACGGTAGCTTCGCATCACTGGCTTTTCAACCAAGCGTCATGACCAATTATGTGAATCAACGGTAATTAATTAGTTTTCACTAAATATATAGTGTTGTTACAAAGGATATCATATATACTCATCCTTCTTCACATGTATATTGTCCGATAAAATCTTTATGTACTTAAGTATGTATAGTTAGATTTGTCTAAAGACGTTGAACTTCCCATTATTTATGTTACTAATATAGGAAATAAAGTAATTTTTAATAGATAATCCACTGCTGTAAAAATGAAAAGTAGAAAAATTTGTATGCGTATGCAGATACAACTACTATGCCATTTAACAACTACTCTAATTGCAAAATCCCGATTAACTTATCTATTTTATAAGTGGTTATAAGTGATAGTGTGGATTTTAATTTAGTTTATAACTATGAGATAAATCAATGTTCATTATCATGGTAAATTAGTAATAGTAGGTCACTCAAAATATCTCTTTTTCTACACAAATTTTCATTACTATCGATTACCACTTGATAGTTTGGTTTTGTTGTTGGGTTGTAGATTTATAATGGACATCAGTATAGAGATTTGGTATAATGTATGGAGTATAATTTTTCATTATCACTATTTATAACTGGTGCGGATCGTCAAACATGCCGTTTATCGGTTTATGATAGTTTAACCCGACCCGAATACCCGTTACATGTTAACAATCAATAATTGGGTCCGGTTTCCTCTCAGTTGGGTTAACGACTCCGTATGTCGATCAAGAAGTCTTCTAATTGCTGAAATCAGTCTAAAAAACCTCAGAACCAAATCTCAGTCTTCTTCTTCCTGAAAAAACCACAAATTTTACAGAAAAAGAGGAGAGAGAAAGCAGAATCATGGCGGAAGATCTAGTATTGGACACAGCAATTAGAGACTGGGTTTTAATACCCTTATCGGTTGTGATGGTTCTCATTGGTGTTCTTCGTTACTTCGTCTCTAAGCTTATGCGCACCTTCCAAACCCCTGATGGCAAGATCGTCAAAGAAGGGTAATTCTCTTTCTATCTATTACGATTTTGGGGATGAATTTAATTGCGTTTTTATTGGGTTAATTTTTCTGGGTTGTAATTTGATTCGGAATTGAATTTGCAGGCAAGTGATAATTAGGGCAAGGAACTTGAGATCATCTGCTGATTTTATCCCTCTTAAATCGTTTCGAGCTCGACGTACCTATTACAGCAATGAGGTCCCTCTTTCTCTCTCTTGTTTTTTGTAAAATTTAGCTTTTGAATTGGAATTTGGAAGAAACTTGTTTACCTTTCAGCTGTAAATTGGTGAATTTGTTACTCCGCCCCTTTTTTTTCTGGGGTTTTCGGCATTTTTGATAGCTTGATTTTCACTTGTTAAACTATGGTGTTGTAAGTGTGGCTCACTTTGATGGGTAGCTTGCTATGTGCAGTAGTTTAAGCTTGGTGTTGATTAGTTGAACAAAAGATGAGATCTTGGCGATTTATTTTAAATAGGAGAGAAGTATTATGCTGCATTAGCAATAGTAGTGATTCGAGCTATTATGATTTTGGCCTTCTAAGACTGTTTTGTTTTTTTAGCTTGTGAATCTTGGTTGATTTCTTATGACCTGTAAGTGAAGAGTGTTGAAGCTTAATTCATCCCTTGAAGTTCTTGTTCTATTAATACTTGCCATAGGCGAATTGAGAGATTAGTCACCATATAAGCGCATTTAGGATTTAGGAATCAGATGCACAGTAATGGCAATAAATTATGTAAATAGAAAATGGAGAAAATGAATTCTGTTGAAACTTGAAAGGATCATAGCCATGTGGACGGGATAGTTGGACAAACTTAAGGAGCATTTAAGACCTTAAGAGGGTGGATTCAGCCATATCTGGGATTTCATTTTCACTTGAGGTGTCCAAGTATATATTCTTGGTATCAACATCTAAGGCATATTCTTGATTTTAGGGATTTTATTCGGTTTTATGTCACTACTTGGTGGGGTGATGGAGTGGGAACTGAAGTGTGGTGACTGGTCATTTAGGAAAACTTCAAATGCGGCTCCTTCGTGATATATGAGTAAATAGTTTTGAGTTCTTTGGTTTGCTAACTCATACAATTGGCAATGACAAGTTGGAAAGGGGAGAGGAAGTTGGCGCCTAGGGAGGAGAGAGAAAATAGTTTTGAGTTCTTTGGTTTGCTAACTCATACAATTGGCAATGACAAGTTGGAAAGGGGAGAGGAAGTTGGCGCCTAGGGAGGAGAGAGAAAATGGGGGTGGTCCTACTATGAGAGAGGAGATAGAGTAGAGTGGGTAACAGAGAGAGATAAGTGAAGTGGGTTTGTTATGGAGGAGGGAGAGAGAAAAGAAGTGATATGAGAGTAAAACAAACATTAATGGGTTTGTTATGGAGGAGGGGGAGAGAAAAGAAGTGATATGAGAGTAAAACAAACATTTTTCCACATAAAAGTTGCCTAAAATTGAAACATGTCAATTACAAAGAAACTTCCCTAAAAGTTATATGTGTCGACTAATTTGGAATGGAGGAAGTACAGTGTAGTGAACTAAGAGGTTGCACTTAGAGAATTTCTCACATATGCTATGATATGTGTGACAAGGGTTTTGTCCATTTTTTGATAAGGAATGAGATTTGAGGTTCAGGAACGTGTTGAAAAATCAACATCTTTATACGCAAATTGTGGCTCCTTGTTTATTTTTTCTCATCAATCATCACTTACTAAATTTGAATGGCCCGGTTATCTCCATGGGTTGCATAATTAACTTTTCAAGTATCCCCTCCATTTCGTAATAATCGCAACATTTTCCTTTTACATTATAATAATTGCTACACTTCCTTATTTTGTAAGGACCCACCATCATTTTCTTATTTCTCTCTCCTATTAACCCCACGTACGCTACTTTTTTTATTTATTCTATCTCTTATTAACAATTAAATATATCTCTACCTACTATAATTTATATTATTAAATCCCTCTTTTGGCCCACACCCTATTTTTTTCCTAAAATTATGTGCCACACCTACTATTGTGATTATTATGAAATAGAGGGAGTAACTATACTTTGTTTGGAAACATGATTGAAGGGGAAGGAAGAGGAGGCAAAAAGGAGGAAGGGGAGGGAAAGAGAGGGATGGGTAAAATGGAGCTCTACTTTCTCTCCAACACTATATTTGGATAACAACAGTGAAAGGAAAGGGAGAGGAGGGAGAGATTGTCCTTCCATTTTCCTTCTAAAATCTCTCCAAAAATGTAGGAATTTGGTTTATCAAAAGGGAAAGAAAAATAGATCCCTCTCATTCCTATCCTTTTACTTGCCCTATGTCTTATCTAAATAAGGGAAATGATATCCCTTGTTTTCTCTTCCCTCCCTTTTCCTCTAAATATTCCTATCCAAACATAATGCAAATCTCTCCAATTTTGAAATATGTTGTTTATTAAGGAAGAAGGACCTCTTGGGCTCTCCTTCTCCATCCTCTTCCTTCTCTTAACCCCTTATCCAAACAAGGGAACTTGTTTCCCTACCTCTCCCTTTCTTTCCTTCCTGGACCAGTAACCCCTTTGTCCAAATAAGGGAACTTGTTCCCCTCCCTTTCTTTTCCCTTCCCCCGACCCTTACTAAATAAACAAACTTGTTCCCCTCTCTCTCTTTTCCCCTTCTCTCCCTTTCTTTCCATATCCTTTTTTCCAAAGTATTAAGTTAACTTTGCATGATTTAATATAATGATTCTATCTAAAGTTCCCCTCTCTTTCCTTTCCCCTTGTGCCCCTTTCTTTCTATATCCTTTTATCCAAAGTACTAAGTTAACTTTGTTTGACTTAATATAACGATTCCATCTAAAGAGTGTAGAGAGAGAGAGAGAGAGAGAGAGAGAGAGAGAGAGCTTTGGTGGGGCAGGAAATTTGATTATCTTTGATGATGCAAGCTTTCATGAAAGCTTATTTTCATTGTTCCTAGTTCTGCTTTTCCCTTTGAATATTTATTAGTTACAGTGTTTCTCGCAATGTATTCAGTCTTTTAAGGGACCACTCACATAGTGGTTCCTTTCCATAAATATTATATATCTACATATTTGCTTTGATATGCTTGATAAGGGTTTGTCCATTTTTTGAAAAAACTGAGCTGCAAGGCTGATATATGTGCTGTAATCATCATTTTTATACACTACACAAGTACACATGATCTTAGGATCTGGCTGAAGTTTTTCCCATGAGAAGGGGTGGGAGAGGCTGTTTTTCTTGATGATATAAGCTTTCACGAAAGATTGTTTTCTTTGTTTCTAGTTCTGCCATCATTTTCAATAGCATAGATTGCAGTGTCTCTGGCTAAGTGGCAATATATTCAGTCCTTTAAGGGACTGCTCCATAGTGGCTTCTTTTATTTAAATTGTACGTATCTACTAATTTTCTTTGACTTGTGAGGTAATGGTTTGTCTTTTTTGACAAAATGAGATGTGAGGCTGAGAAATGTGCCAAAATTTCAGTTTTATACGCCACGCACAATATGAGGATTCTGGTTAGAGAGTGTCCAAGGAGAGGGTGCGGCATAGGTTGTTTGTCTTTTATGCTGAAAACTTTGATAATATCTTATTTTTTTAGTTTATAGTTCAGCGGTTGCTTTTCAACACTATAGATTGCAGTGTCTCTGACAATGAATATAGTCTATTAAGAGACTGGGCGGACTGCTCACATATTTCCTTTCCTTAAATTTTAATTTTGTCAATATCCTTGTTCTTTGGGTTTACTAGAGGTATATATTGCAGCCATTTAGGTACGTCGTCTTCATTGGTATATTGATATAGGCAGTTAGGTACTCCTTTCCATGCCCTGTTTATGTTCTTCAGAACTCTGATTGTGTTTAGTTCCATTGGTTTTTGTCTATTCTAGAGTGCATTTTAGCAGTTTGATTTACCAAAATTTCGAATGTGTTTTTTGCATTTTAATTTGTCCCTTTTGTTTTCCACTTTATGTTCCCCCTCCTCTTTTCAAGGGAAGCCCCATACAATGGAGCTGACATGTCTGTTATGCATAACTATTTGCCAAATAGGAAATTGACTGAGTTCACTTCAAAAATGCAGGAGAATGGACTTCTACATGTACCCAAAGGCCAAGCTCCACAAGCTCAAGCTCAAATGTTCTCTGACCCAAACATGGCCATGGATATGATGAAGAAAAATTTATCTATGATCATTCCTCAAGTAAAGGAGCTTCTTTAGTTTGCTCATTGAATTGATTCTTTACTTTTGTGTACTTATTAATCCTTCTATTTCTATTTGCAGACTCTCACTTTTGCTTTCGTGAACTTCTTCTTCTCTGGATTTGTGGCAGGTCTGCTGTTTTTCTTCTGTTTATTCTAAAGAAATCTCTCTTCTCTGTGTTTGATGTTTAAAGTTACCTGGTGTCTTTCTTATTGTTTCCTGTGCTGTTTTATTTCTTAACTCTTTCATCTCATGTTGAGTTCTAACTTTCATCTGTTGTTATCTTTTCTCTCAATTTTTGACCCTAGTTCTAGAAATTGCATGAAATTCTGAAGGCTTTCCTTGACTTGGAAGTGTCTTTTATGCACTCTGAAATAGAAAATGGCTTTTTTTTTTCTTTTTTTTTTTTTGTATATATGTATAACATATCTATGTTCCATTTCATCTGTAATTTCAACATGAGAGTTTTTTTTTTTTTTTTTTTTTTTTTTTTTTTTTTTTTTTTTTTTTTTTTTTTAAATTTTTTTTTTATTATTAACACCTTTTTGCTGATTTTGCAGCCAAAATCCCATTTCCTCTGACCCAGAGGTTCAGGTCAATGCTCCAGAATGGTATAGACTTGAGCACTGTTGATGTGAGCTATGTCAGCAGTCGATCATGGTAATTTGTTCATTTGAAAAATACTAGCTGATTTTTTCTTGTGGAAGCTGGATTTTTAGGATAATGTGCATGCTTTCACGTTTGATTTTAAGTTTGTTCATTTCCCATTTTTATTGATTTTTAATTTTCTTTTCTTTCAGGTATTTTCTCAACTTGTTTGGACTACGTGGTTTTTTCAGCTTGATTCTAGGGGAGGAAAATGGTATATTTTTATTACTGTCACAATTTTGTTCAGCTTGATTGGATCATTAAATATTTAGAGCAACCTATTTTTATATACGAGACTTTTTCCCTTTTAATAATTTGTATCTACTAATATTTATATCTATTTTATATTTATATTTAGCTATGGATGATACGCAACGCATGATGCAAATGGGTGGATTTGGCTTTGACCCATCAAAGGTATGCCTTTTCTGATAAAGATAGCAAGGGTCCATGTATGGCAAATTCTTGAGAACAAGAAATTATTGGCTCTATGGTGGTTGGGTAGCCCCTTCTCTTAAGTTGGCCCAATAGTGTAACACAGGCTTTTTGTCCGCTTTTTGCCGAAAGACCTCAACATTCATGAACTACATTAGAGGGTTGGTTATCTTATTTTATGATTAGTAAGGGGATTCGATGGGAAGGGGAGGTGTGAGCAAAGTATTTTGTTTTACTTGTTTGAATAAAGATCAGGTTTGATTAGGGGAAAGTGAGATAATTTAATAGGGTAGAGTAATCCATTTTATGCCCTATTATTGGTTATAAGTTCAAATATTTCCAATTTCGTAAGTTTTGGTAGGAAAAAGCAAAAAACATACAAGTACCATCTTCATTTGTCGTTTCATTCGTTTTATTCCAATAAGAGAGTATTTTTTTTTCTTCTCTCCTATCTTTCTTTCTTCCCTTCAAAGTTATGCACTAAAACTCTAAAAAGTCCAATACCTGAATACCATATGGCTTTTTTTTCATGTGTATGATACCTGGATACCCTTGAATCCTTGAGGCTATGTCCGAGTCATCTTTGACCCAGAACATGTTATTATTCAGTTACTAATTTGTCTACCCCGTAAATCCCTGACAACTGTATTGATTGATATGATCGTTAAAAAGGTATTTTTCTGATTTATAACGATGGCTTTTGCTTTTGTGGAATCATAGAGCTTGGGTGCTGAGAAAGACGGGCTTGACATCGTTCAGCATGATTGGGTCCTTCCCAAATTTGAGCAGCGAGCTGAGGCAGTCTTGAGGAAACTTGTCAAGTAATGAAATGCTCGAAGCTTCTTTAGGTGCTCTATAGAATTCAGAGAGTTGAGACTGGCATTCAAATTCTTATCCATTGAGCCAGTATATTCATCGTTTAACGTCAAAATTTTACATCTGATTCAGGTGCTCCTGATTTTCTGATTTTGGAAGAGTGCAGGAAATTTGCGCTTTTATTTACCAGATTTTTGTAATTATATTTGATGCACGATCCTTTAAGTTTTCTAATATCGGATGTCATCTTGTATAAGTAATTCTTAGGCATTTACAGATTTACTGCAACATGCAAATGTAACTCAGCTTGATTATGTCCAATTAGAAGCGAAATATTAATCTGTTTTGAGGTTATTGTTTTCTCATCTTACATTAGGAGTACTATTGGGGGAGGCTTTTGAGAGTTTATACCAGAATTGCACTAGTACTAGATTTTCCTTTATCTATTCATAACTTGGTGTTGGTATTTCGGCGCTGACTAAATACTAAATCTTGACATTGTATGAGAATCTCTAGACTATAGATTGTTATGCTAAACCCCTATCTGAATTATTATGTTATGTTCCAATCAATAATGTATAATTAGTTTTGATCAAATGTAACGGGATAAGTGGATAACTAGTAATCACTCTGTATACAAGCACTAGAAGTATAAACAAAAATTATTTTTGATTAGTTAGAATTCAGTTTTAATCAGTAAATTCAGTTCTAATAAGCAGAAGAATTGATGATAATCAGTAGAACTAGACTTGATAGCTGCTAATGTTTTAATGGAGGACCTCTTAGTAATGAATTTTTTTGTGAATGCTAGCATTGACCCGGTAAGTATAGCGCAGGGGCTCTCAAGAATGGTACATGAAACGAGGCTAGGGGCAGTAGTGAGGGATAAGAGGGGGACTGTTATAGTGGCTGCAGTGAGACGCGAGGCGCAGTGGGGTTGTCTGTGGAGGTGGCAGAAGCAGCAGTGTGTGGGTATGGGTTGCAGCTTGCTCAGAGGCTGTGTTTCTATAAGGTCCACCTTAAAAAGTGATGCGCATAAATGTTATGGGTGTCAAGCAAAGGGTCATTGGACGTCAGCTATACTCCTTTTCACCTTATTCTTGACGATATTGACTCTCTTACTTCGTCTTTAGTCTTTTCCGTGTTCTACTTTAAAATAGGCGGGGAGTACCTGAGCTCACCTAGTGGCAAAGTGGGATACAAGGGGTTGTAATAAATATGCTTTTTACCTTATTCTTGACGATATTGACTCACTTTCTTCGTCTTTATTCTTTTGCGTTATCTCATTTAAAACAGCGAGGAGTTTCTTAGCTCATTTAGTGACAAAGGAGGATACAAAGGGTTGTAATGAACATGTATGTTTTGTTCCTTTCTCTTAAAATCTTATGACTTTGATGGATATTGATCTCTATTAATATAATCTCTATTGTTTTTGCTCATAAAAAACAAATTTATCAATAGAACTAGATGAAGAGATCAATTAATCCCAAGTCTACACTAATGCACTTGTATATAGACTATAAAATTATTTGTTACCTTTGACAAATTCTTAATAAGATGTGTGCATCCAAATTATCTCTTACTACCTTATAAAAGTCACTACGTATAAAGTACTCGTATTATATTGTACAATTACTCATTTTGATGAAGGTCATTTCTTTAAGTAACCATAATTTAGTCATATAATGGCCTAAATTATTGGATATTCTGTTATCCTACAAGCATAGATTATATTACTCTGTATAAAGTTGTGCAAAAATGGAAGAAGATCAAGAAATGTAGCATCAATCTTTTCCAATAGAATTGATCAACATGCCTTTGCTTTCTCGTCGTTTCTTTAAGAAAGAGATTGAAGGAAACTAAAGAGAGATGGTCAATATAAGTGGGGTTTTGCTTTTCACAATAATTGAGCTAATATATGCTTATATTTCATGATTATGGTAAATTAGGGGACACCACATTAATATATTTATAAAAGTGATGGGGTTGTTTAACTATATAATCCCAACCAAAATTAAATTATGACTAAAACATCATACAACAATTTCACACGGAACAAGTATTTGTTGTAGATTTAAGTCATTTGTTACATTTTTAGGGTGGACAACAATGCCTTGACATTAACATATTTCCAAAGACAAAAAGAGTTGCATTTTTTGAAGCAACAAAGACTTGTAAATTGTAATTGCCTAGCTTAAAAGAGAATCTAAATTGTACTCATCCAAGAGAGAAACAAGACAATTCCATGTAGGGAGAAGATTCCGAAATATTTTGAAAATCGATTGATTAGTATTCTGCTCTCTATATTTCTACATAATTATACGAAGTAATTAAGTTTAATACGTAGTAGCATACTAGCATTTACTATCTCGAAACATTCTAATCTGAGTTTCTATGGATATAGGACACCAAAGTATTTCTATAGATGCATTAAGGTTACATGCAAAAGGATGTTATCTTAAGATAGAGAGTTGAAGATGATAGAATATTATGGATGTACCAAATCGATCAATCATGAATGACTATGGAATACCCTAAGCAACTCGACAATTTACAACTTAATTTATTTTTTCTTTTTCATTATTCATGAGATTGTAACATTATTATTAATCACACTCCTAATTTTTTTTAAATATATCCCTACTTACAATTATAATTATCATAAAATTGTGAATGAATGAGTTTATTCAAGACATAATAATTGAAATAGGTTTTGAATAAAAGTTTGAGACAAGCATGCCCATCGGTTAGCTTTTGAGGTATAAAGTAAAAGAGTGTCTTTAATTAATTTGATGATTTAGTGGGATGTTTTCGGAGAAACTTAGAATGATACAGGATATAATTTGACTAACTAAACTCAAGTAATGCCACGTAGTCCCACTTTATTTAATTGGTAATTATCAAATTCCCACTTTCTTGGACAATTATAACTATTCCTCGGACCAATGGTGGATTAATGTATATACCATGAAGTTGTAAAAGAGAAAAGTTGTACTAAATATGCCACAAAACTATAAAGAAGTTTCTATACCATTTAACCTAAAATTTGATGTTATAACTAAAGAGACCTCTTAGAAGTAGGAATGTTCAAATATTTTCACCTAGTGGTTCTCCGCTTTTCAATGTTTATATATTATCAATTTTTTCAAATTAAATTTCGTTTTTATGTGTTATTTTTTTGAGAGTTTTTCTTTCTTTTACATTATTCATGTTATAACAATTTATTATTCATATCCATCTAATCTTATTATTATCTTCTAGAACTTTTACCTTTCCTTATCCATACTTTGTATTTATTCATATCTTATTCATATTGGTTTTTGTTGCTATAATATCCATTAAAGACATTTTAACATAGATAAGGTTAGTATTATGGATTTTTTTTAAAGGTAAGAAAAAGAAAAAGCATTAGGAAGCCCTCCTCACAAGGGGAATTCCTAATGCATCTTAGAAAAGAATGTCAATTAAACTAGAGTTATTACAAGGTATGATATCCATATTGTCACTAATTAAATGTCCCACATTTGCTATCCAATATGCTGCTCTATTCGTCTCTCGATAGATATGGTGAATGCTTCAACTGTGAAACTGAGAAAGAAAAGCTCTAATAGGTTAGTATTATGGATAGCTCTTAGTATTGATGACCCAAAGTCGAGGGACCAAATCTTTAATTTAATTGTCAAATTTTCATGTTGCGCCATTAATTAATCAAATTATAATTGAGTTCAATAAAACCCTCATCAAATTGATCATTATAATTATTATTATATGTCGCATGAAATAACGTAACCAGTGATCTAGTATAACTGTATTATTTATTAGTTAAAATGCATTGCAGGGTTATTAAAAAAAAAAAAATTCATTTGGAATCTCAAATATACCTCTTATAACTTCTTAAAATGTCAATAATAGCTAATACTATTAAGGTCATCATACCTCATGGACCATGTCTACCTATGATTATGCACCCATAATTAAAATTTTTCATTCATGCTTATGAGACTATTTCCAATTCAATGTCGGACGATTTTTTTAAGAATAATTTATGTTAATCATTTTTTAGTTGCCTAATAATTACTCGTACTAAGCTAAGATCATCCATCATTACGTCAAAGTTAAGATTTTGTCACAAACAAAAGGACTACGAGGCCAAGAGGCGAGGAAAAACTTAATTAGCTAGAATCACTATACACATTATAGTATTGGTTACTATAACAATAACACTAATATGCATGCATTTAATTCAATAATACTGGAAATAATTTATCTTGATAATCCGTAAAAAAATTATACTACCTTTGTTAAATATTAGTAGTAACTTTGAAATACTTTATATCTCACAAATTATGCCCCAAAATTGCAACTAATATTTAACGAAGGTAGTATATCATTCTTGTGAATAATTAAGAACAATTAATAAATAACATTTATAAAAAAATTACTGAAGAACTATCACCACAAAATTAATTCTTCTAAGGCCACCATTAGTTGTGAAGTTCTCTCGTACATCAATTCAAGTGGATGAGTGGCCCTCAACATTACCAATTATAGTATAAAAATCCACAAAATTTTTTAACTTTTTTAAGTTCTAATTTGATAGTATATATTAATCTAAGATTATATAGTACGTTGGAATAGTCCTTATTAGTCTTCCATATAATTTATTATTTTTAGAAAGTTTACAACTTTACACATCTTATATTACATGGCAACTGTATATAATGAACCTAGCTGTCCTTGATCGACTTGGGTAGGGTCCCATTAACAAACATCATGGGTTCCATATATATATATATATATCTCATCAAATTATTAAAATTTGTGGGGGCAAATTTAATAAAACATTTGAATCGGAACATGAGAGTATATATATGGCTCAACAATAACATAAAGTTCCATCAATGATCAACCAAACATAAACGCCATACGAAATATGGTGTCTTAGGTTAAAGCTTTGTAACGCTCACACATGCCATGTCGTTATATATATATATATATATATATATATATATATATATATATATATATATATATATATATATATATATATATATATATATGCATGTTCTTTGACCCGAACTAGCTCGATTTTATTATTATCTGATTACTTAACTAATTTTTTTTATTGTTTAAATAATTAGTAGTCGTTAATGTATCGAGTTTTATTACTTATTGAATTAAATTAGATCTGAATCACGATCAATTCTATGATTGAATAACAAATTGATATACAGGAATAATGGATATATAAGCTTCTTATATTCCAAAATTTTCTTTTAACAATTTGACTTTAACATTATCAATGCAAAAATTTTGATCATTAATGTCTTTGATTATCTATTTATAAAATGTTGATATTATTGCTTGTTAGCCTACACAACAATAACATAATATAAAACTAATCCAATAACAACTACTCCGTACTTGATAATATTTGTTTTATGTATTAGTAAAAATAATTATACAACCAAAATTATATACTTGTATATATCATTGTACAAATTAAAGAGAAACTATTTCAATTATTTTGGTTCAGATATAGTATATAGAAATGGAAAAAAAACAAAGTTTGCAATATGGATGTATATTGTTTTGAGCTCTTGTCAATATCATTTATTAAATTCCTTACGTAAATAAAAGAGAAATGTCCATGTTACGTGCACCCACAATTTTCAGATAAGTATTAGATAAAGTTATGTATATTTTAAAAAATAGGTAATGATATACATAGCCCTTAGAGCTATATATAAGCATTAAAAACACTCATGAAAATTGTATAAAAATTAGAAATTTATGACAAAAACACGTATAGATCAGTGTAATTAGTGTGAATTTGTCATGATTTTCTAAATTTAAACAGTTCTCAAGAGTATTTTTAATGCTTATATGTAGCACTAAGGGCTACGTATAACATTTTTCTTAAAATTAATAATAAAAACACTTAGTACAACTTGTCAACTTCCCTTAATATTATATAAATTCTTACATATATTCGAGTGCATTTACAAGTATTTTTTTTACATATTTTTTTTTGACCCAATTTTTTTTACATATTTGATGATTATAACTTGCATAAAATGAGCAGTAGTAGTCAAAATAAGAAATATCATCAACTAACAAAAATACATACCTTTACTAAAAGAGCTATTCCGTATAAATTTAATTTTTGTAAAATCTTCACCAAACAAAAGCATTAGTATTTATTATATTTGAGATAATAAAATCATCAAATAGTGTGTTTAATTTACTTAATTTTAATTTATTTGAACTTATTTTAGTATTTTCCGTCAAAAAAAAAAAAAAAAACTTACTTTAGTATTAATAAATTGAATATGGTGACCCTTTATATCATCAAAACTTATTCTAACTTATTTTTTCTTAACTTTTCTTATTTTAATTTATAATTTACAAATTATATACAAATGAAATAAGGTGAACAAAGTTGAAAATAATTGGATGGTGGATGCAAATGCACAATATTTAATGTGCATACGTTAAACATTAAGCCTAATTTCAAAGAATATGAAGATTAACTCTAGTGAATATAGAACATGAAAACCAACTCCAATGAATATATAGAACATATGTTCATTGGAGTTGGTCTTCATGTTCTTTAAAGTTAGGCTGCTTAATATTCGACGTATGCACATTAAGCACTGTACGTACATATGCCTCCACCATTATATTTGCGAGCCTAAGACAATTAGTTGATCTCCACATACATAATAATGCATGTCCATATCAATGTAACCCATATTTATTTATTCATTCATTTTATTTTTTTTTTTAATTTTTTATTATTGTTGCTAATAATCAATCTTTGGCTCCATTGAAAGATACATTGCAACTCACATATTGTACTAATTCTTCATATTCATAATTATATACTACGTACATTATTTTATAACCACAAAACAAAATAGATTTGTACGTGTCTGAATCCTTAATTACAAGAAGCTAATTAAGCAGGATTCTGCCTAACAAAATCTCCAAATTAACCTGTGTTTAACTATATTTTAATTGAAACATATAATGACATTTAATAGTGCAGCTCTCATGTGTTTTGATTGTAATTAATTCGTGTTGATTAAGGTTAATCTGAAATTATGTTAATAATCCTGTTCTTGATACCTTAGTGGCTTCAATCATAATGGCTTTTTAATAGGGTTTGTAACTTTGTATGGGGTCAGTGGCGGACCTAGGATTTTGACGGTGGGGGGACAATTTATATAATTAAATTTATTAAAAAAAAGTTCGGGTACACAATTTAAAAAAGTCGAGTACATATTCAATCCAAAAGACCATATTATAAATATAATTCGGGTACATACTACTAAAATATCCTTCGGGTCTTCATTCGTTGAAATTGATCAATGACATCTTCGTCAGGAACTTGTAAAAACACTTCTTTCTCAATGAAAGTCACTAAACAATCATTCATTAATTGATCACCAATACTAATTCACCCTAATAATTCAATTCACTAACAATTCATTTCACAAACTAAATAACCAAATAACTCTCTAATTCACAACCATTGAACATTGATAATTGATGAATTTACAAAAACATTACTTAAACTTTGTAAAATATTCAATAATCATTTTTTTAACAACAAGCATCCAAAATCTAAAAAACCAAATCACAAACTAATTCAATACACAAAGTTACAAACTAATTTACATATTAATTAAATTCACAAAGTACTTGTCTACTTTCAAAGTTTCAATCTTTCATTCACCATATTCACCACATAATTCACAAAATCACAAATTCACAATTCAATTCACAAACTAATAACAAATAAACTAAATCACAAATTAATTCAAAAACATGATTACATAAACATAATTACTCATAATTCATAAACTAATTCTTTAATTTTTTTATAATCAAAAATTAGGAAAATAGGAAATATATAGCAAAAAAAAAACTGACTTGTGGTGGCAGGGGGCTGTCCGGCTGGGCGGCTGTGGCTGTGTGGGCTGCCGGAGCGGGGGGGCTGGGCTGGCGCGGTGGCGGCGAGAAGGTCGGTCGTCGCTCGGTCGCTGCCTGACTGCCTCGGTGGTGTGATGGTGTCTAATTTCTCTCTCTTACGTTTTTCAATTTTCAATTTTCTCTTTCCTCCTTTTTTTTTCCTCCCTTTTTTTCTTTCCTTCTTTCTTAGGCTCTTAGCCCACGGTTTTCTGAATTCTGATTTTTTTTTTTTGTTTTTTTTTTTTTTAATTTTCTCTGATTTTTTTTTTTGAAAGTGGGGGGACAATTGTCCCCACTTGTCCTCACGTGGGTCCGCCCATGTATGGGGTTGTACCTTTTTATGTGGGTCCACCTTTCACCGCCCCTAAACTTTTGGGATAGATGACTTTACAGATCAATGTACCTAGCTTAGACAGTTAGGCAGCGTGGTAAATTAGAAAGAGAAAATTAATTAAGGTGTTCTTTTAGTACAAAGTTTTTTGGCACAAATTGATGATATTATACAAGTATATGAAATTTGGGAGAGTACGTACCTTTTAGTATAATTTTAAGTGGGTGACATAAATAATTTTATGATGCATCATTTGGTTACCAACAAAATAATTAAATTAGTTCACTATATACTTATATATGTTAATATGTATGCTTTGAGATCTACAAATATGATCACACTCCAACATGAAATTATACTATAATAAGTATATATGTACTATTATCAAAGAGTCTTTGTCTAATAATAGTATTAAATTGAGGGTTTGTGTATGATATATAATACATAGGTTTAATTCCCTTTTCTTACATTTTCTCTGTATAGTAATTTATAACGCCTTGTGGCTATTTGGATAGAAAAAAAAATCAACTAATTAACATCAATTGATTTCCAATGGATCATTGGATCATATGATGTTCATTCTCTTTTAACCATAAGTAAATAATAGTCCGATATAACTTTGAGAACTCCAATTACTTATAGATGAAATTCACTTGTCGATGTAACAGTATCGATTCAATCAGCATCCAATCACTGGCTGTTACTTCGCTACGAGGAACAACTCAAATACATGCTGACATGCATCCGAAATTAAACGAGTGAAGCAAATGAATACCTTTGTACTAGTGAAATAATAGTAAAGAGGTAATTTTATTCTACCTTGCATCATTGTTTACAAGACTTTCCCTCTATAAATAGATATAGACGGGAAAACAATCATGAATGAGATGTACAAAACAGGTTAGAGTTCCTATTTCTGAATAAAATTAACCTAATCACATGTTAACTAAACCTAAAAAAAAAATACGGAGTAAAATTCATCTCTATTTAGGGTCTATTTACATTTATTGAACTGAGCTGAATTGAACTGAATTGATTGGAGCTGAACTGAACTGAACTGAACTGAGCTGAGCTGAAATGAATATTTTATGACAGAGCGAAATTAAGAGCTGAAATGAAGTAAACTGAAATTAAGTAAATGTGAAGAGACCCTAAATGTGGAATTTTCGTGGCCGTTCATTTAGTTCAAAGATTAAATTGATGGTGGGTAAGGCTATTTAGTTAGGGAGAAAGGATGAAAAATCTGAATAGGATCAGACGTGGCAAATCAGATCATAAGTGTGCTGATTAGGAAACAGATTGGATTATGGGTCCCACATTTAGATTCAACTTTGGAAAGGGCGGTTCCTAAAGTCTAAAATGATCAAATCTATTGATTGATGATAGCTCTTGAGGAATATACATTTTGAGTGTTTTGTCCAAAATGTACACTTGTTTTCTTTGTTGATTGTCTAAAAAAAAAAAAAAAAAAAAAAGTGATAGACTAATTAAGTAATTAGGCTTTGAATATGACCCCTAATAAATCAAAACCGATAGAATATACCGAGTAAAACCTATCGTGAATTTCAACGATTAGTTTAATTTTAAAATTATTGAATTTATCATTTAATATGGTATCAATAGCGATCGTGGCAACGATTAGACACTTTTCACTCATATTTTATGTCAAATCATTGTAAATTAAATAATATCAAACAGAGATAGTATATATAATTCATTTACCCTTTATTTCATTTGAGGTATTAATTAGACGGTCCATGCCTCATCGTTTAATTTGCCACCTTCATAATTAATAATATGTCTAATTGACGGCATAGTGCTAATATAGGCTCATGTATTAATGTTTGATTCATGCTTAAATTTTTTACTTATATCTCATATATATAATATGTAGTTTTTCATATACGAGTAATATTTTTTCTTTCTTTTTTCAGTCTGTATTTTTAGCAATAATTCCCAAGTTTTATTGATCAAAGAATTTAGTGTAATAGTTTGGGGTCCTCCATCTTAATTATGTACCATTTGTTGATTCTTTTGGTCCCACCTTGAGCACCGGCCGACATAGCTAAGCTGTTTAATTTGCTTCTTTCTCCGTAGTAATTGGTCTTTTGGAAAGTGATCTTCAAGACAGCTTGTTAATGACTTCGACCTTTAATACTCTTGTTAAACAAAATTTTAGCCGTTAATGATGTTGATCAGTATTCTACTCAATTGGATAACACTCGTATACAAAGTACGGAGTATTATTCTTTCAAACTGGTAATTATTTGTGATTGATTCCACTATTATACCCTTACTAAATATTGTGATAGTATGAAAACGCTCCATCAGTCAATATTCGTTTATGTAACTATTATTTTCCCTGTAAAAAAAATAACTATTAGTTTCACTCAAACAAAGAGAATGTGTAATGTCATACGAGGGCGTTAATTTTCATCTTTCTTAAACAATTTTCTTTACTTAAATCATTTCTTGATGAGAATTAATGAAGAATATTTGGTCACCTAATAATGTTAAGGATCTGTGATTTCGTACATGTACCAACATTGTTTGTTACCCCTAAAACATTGATTGTGTCATGCAAGTGTATTTGAAAGATTCTGTCTAACATGTGCATGCAACAGGCAACCATATTACAAGCAACTCTACCTTTTCCAATAATTGTAATAAATCGTACGTAATTAATTAAATTCTCCAATGAATACACTAGTATCTAGTTTATAAAGAGAGCAATAAACAGTTCAAATAAAACATTGTATATTATTAAATTGCTTGATTATTCATATAAAAATGTTCATACAATTGTACCACAAGCTAACAACGACCAAAATTCCCCTATATGATCATACATAATTAGTTAGACTAAAAATCTACTATTTTGAATATTGCAGTGCAATAAAAGAAGAATTATTAAGAAATTTTCATCGATCTTATGCTAATATTTATGATGTATGCGATGTCAAAGTATAATTAGTGTTAAAATTAAATCTAATAACTGATTTAAAAAGACAAAAAATCAGTAATACTTAGTACTTGATTATAACTCGTCTACATCACTACAGTTTGCGGCTTACAATTATGTAACAAAATTGAAATGAGTAGAACATAGAGATATGTATGTCGACCATCATAACATTTGACCTATATAACAAATCTTCTATTTTTTTTTCCCATGGGACAAAGGTAAAAAAAGGTTTAATAAAAACAAAGTAGAAAATCAAGGACATGAAAACCTAATTGGTTACACACTTAAACTTAGGCCAAGCAACCCCACTCTTTAATTTGATAGAAATAAAAATGATCTGATCTCCTCACTTCCCACCTCCATGTCAAAAAGAGGGGAAAAAAAACAGAAAAATCTATAATTTCAAAAAAAATTTAGATTTTTTAATTATTTTTTTTTTTTTTTTTGAGAAAAAAGATACTCCCTAAATATATGCCATAAAACCTTAATAGAGGGGAAAAAATACAATTACAACTAGACAAGCTAAATGGCCAATTGCAATGTCAGTGATTTGAGGTGTCAATTTGCTGAGAATCTTTTTTTTTTTTTTTTTTTTTTTTTTTTTTTTTTTTTTTTTTTTTTTTCCAGCAGTGACCCCACATCTCTTAGCTCACCTCCCTCTAATTTTAATTAATCTATTCGTTTACATGCTGTTAATACTCCTATATATACTCCTCTCTTACATTTCATCATCTCATCAATTCATTTTCATATTCTTCTAAGCTTATCAATATTATCTGCTCTCATTTTATTTCCCTATTTTTGTTCATTCCATATCAATTTTCATTTCCTACAAATGGCCACTGAGGTACATCTCCTACATCTTTTTTTTTTTTTTTTTTTTTCGCTCTTTTGTTGTTTAAATTTGTACAAACATTGTTTCCGTGTGCATTCAGACACCCTTGAATGTTATTAGGGTGTTATATATTGGTTTTAAAAACTGTTATATTTTCTCGATTTTTTATGCATGGTTTTTCTAGCAATTAGGTTCATGTTTTTGTTTTTCTTCTTTTTTTTTTTTTTTTTTTTTTCTTGTGTACTTGGGTTTTACAACATTGCAAATCAACACCAAAGTATAGATTTTGATGATGATCCGTACGATTGAAATAAAACTTATCTGATCTTCAGGATGATCGTGCTTGTTCTGCTTGATCATTAGACTTAAATTGTTGGATCGTCTCAATTAGATTAAAAAGATTTCATCATAAGAACTATGTTTGGATTAATCATCCTCCTTAAGCACATACAAGTGCTAACAATATTATTAAGATAGCATAAAAGGTGAATTAAAATTGCTGTGAAAAGAGTTATATACACAAGTTTTAAAGATCTGTTTTTGTGACTGATCATTGCTTTTATATCAACCCATATGCTTGATCATTCAATAAGATGAATTTTTGGTCAAAGGTTTTAAAAGTTCTTTTTTTGAAAACTTTCAATAATAAGTGCTAATCATTTTTATTGTAAGCAATAAAATAATTCATGCACTATGATAAAAGAGAATTTTGTGTGTAAAGATTAATATAAATGAATATTATGATTTTTTAGATCAATCGATTATCGATATGCTTGGCCATTCTACTACCTCCGTTTCTTATTATTTGCCATATAGATATATTTTATATCTCACAAATAATACCCATTTGCAGCAAATAATAAAAAAACGGAGGTAGTACAAGATGAATTTTGCTGGTTTTGGCATGAGAACAATTTCCAGCTTAAAGACTAAATTTCGGTGATGTTTTCTTCTGCACACAGGTTGCACCAAGCACTACATTGCCTGAGGTTCAGGCACCTGCACCAGTTGAGGTGATCAAGACTGAGGCCCCAACCACAGAAACCGCGGAAGTTGTAGAAGCACCAGTAGCTGCAACTGAGGCTGCACCTTCTGAGGAAGCACCAGCAGAAGTTGCTGCTGAAACCGTTGAGGCAGCTGCTGAAGTCCCAGCAGAAACCGAAGCTCCAGCAGTAGCAGCCGAGCCAGAAAAGGAAGCCGAGGCAGAGGTAAAGGCAGAGGCAGAGGCAGAGCCAGAAGTAGAGAAGAAGGAAGAAGAAGCTGCCCCACCAGCTGAAGAAGAGAAGGCTGCAGTTGAAGAGACCAGCGAAGTGACCCCCACCGAGGCCACTGAAGCACCAGCAGCTGAAGAAGCTAGCAACGTCGAGGAAGAGAAACCCGCTGAAGCACCAGCAGCAGCTGCAGCAGAGGAGACCACCAGCACTGAGGTTCCAGTTGAAAAGTCTGAAGAGTAAATTTGATCAAAATGGTGTTTGAGATGGTCTCTTTTTCTCTAAATATTTCTTAGGGTTGCATTTGGGGTTGATCAGTTTTTTTTTTTTTTTTTACAAGAATTTTATTTACTTACTAGTATTACCATTGCTTTTAATATTTATTATTTTAATTTATATTGAGGTAAAAGCTTTGGTTGGGTTTTTTGAAGATCATTATATATATATATATATATATATATATACACATCAAAGCTATTGGGTTATGATGTGCCCTTGCTTATGAATGCTGGGTACAAGTTTCAACCCAAAGAGCAGGGATTTGAGAGTTTGATATTGTATTGGCTTTGGTAATGGAATAATAATGATATTATTATAATTATAATTCTGAGGTTATATGTGATATATATACTCAAATTCTTAAATTTATGTTATGTTTTTGTTCATCACTGGGCGTAACTCTGTTATGAAGGTCTTTAGCGAAGTTAATTTACGAAGGTAACTTACAAATAAAACCTTCACAGAAAACTGAAAATTAAGTTTCATGATGAAGAACATAGAAAAGAGTCAAATGAAGTCAAAAACCAAATTTTAAAGGCTTCGTTGAAACTTCACCCTAGTCAGGCAGCCTGAGTCCTGAATTTGCAACTATTCAGATTTTATTTTCACTGTTTGATGATGGGAGTTTACAGAATGTCAAAACAAGGTTTCAAGGGAAAAGAGATCATCTGAAAGAACGCTAAAAACCATGGAAACATCAAAACGAGTGCCCCTGCACCATCACAAGTATAACGATGTAGGCAAGACGAACATAGCAACCAACCTCCAATCTGCAGCCCGCCACAAGCAGGATCAAGAAAGACCAAGGTTATACATGCCTTTGACCACGTAGTGGTATTTTAACATGCCTTTGACCACGTAGTGGTATTTTAACAATACTTCTATGTTTCAGTTGAGATTGTCTCACAATACTTAACACAAGACTCTCCTACAACCACCAAAAAAAAAAAAAAAAAAAACCCTTTAAATTCAGTACTAGAATAGCTAGAAAAATTCAATATTCAGAACTGTTATTTCAGATTGAAAATTCCAACTTTTAATTCATTCATGAAAATGCTGTACACCAGGGGCGTTACAATAAAACATCCAGAGAAGTTTCAGAGCGGCAAATTTTCATCTGAGTGAACTTTTTACATAAATTTTATGCAGGTAAGTGTTCATAATGAGTATTACCAAACTTTGTCAAAGCAAGAGCACCAATTCTGTGGCACAAGCTCGCATCCTAAACTTACTCTAAGAAATATGTACAAATTCTAAGCCAAAGTCTTCATTTATGTGCAGATCCCACCCCAAAATCTAGCTGATGTCATCAAGATCACCTGTCACCAAGTGCCAAAGCTGCAACCTATATGTTCTTGGGTGATCAAAAGGAGGCGTTGTTGCATGACAGTCTTTGATGGATACGGTGGGATACAAATTCGAAAAAAGCATGTATGAGATGAGGGCAAACAATTTTGGGAATCCAAGGATTTGTAGATGCACAGTCGAGATGAAAGACCACGGAAACCCTCAATAGGAAGGTACTTAATTGATGTCCAGAAGAAGAGAAGAGTTTTTTTCTGCTCAGCGTTAAATTGTCCAACCACCTGAAAAGATTTACAGAGTTCATAAGTACTTCAATAGACAGCATACAAATTGTATAACTTGATTGAATTGCACCTAGAAAGGGTGAAGAAACTTCATAATACTTAAATGTTGGCAAATCAAGAAGCAAATAAACACATTCGCATATAATATATAGACTAGAACTAGATTTTTTTTTTCAACCTTAATCTCCAGCGATTTATCCAAAATCATTACCCTCAGAATTTTCCATTTTCTTTATTTCATAATAACTTTATTTCCTCAAACCTACAGATTGCCAAAAGATTATCAATGCTTAGAACTTTATTTCCTTAAATCTGCAAATCGCCAAAAGATAATAAAAAACTCCAGACATGTCTTATCCATTTACCAGGGCATATGCCGGAAAACAAAGAATGAGGAGAGAAAAGGGGGTTTGCGATGGCTGAAAGCTACTCTGGTTCCCAAACTGCTCGGAGAAGATTTTCGCAGCATTATTAAAATAAAGTGCTTTAACTAGGAACTTGTCTAAGCCTATCATATTGAACACATAAATAATATAACCTTAATCAATCCCTCATTGACACCCTGGGGGGGGGGGGGGGGGGGGGATGAGAAGTCTCACATGTACAATAACCAAATTATTTCTATATGAGAAGAAGAAAAATAACACAGTAAGCAGTAATAATAATCAGTATATGTTCTGCTACATACCTCCCAAAACCATTTTATCTGAGGATCAGATTTTTTATAGGCATAATAATCAGTATGTGACTTCCAATCTTCAACACATATCTCACTTTCACTTCCATGCAACATCCAATCAAGATCTTCCAGCTCCAAGCTTTTAAAAAAGGTTTCACGCAGATTTGCTTCAGAAAGAATGTCAGCAAAACCTTGAGCAAAATACGATACTTGTTCAGAAATAGATGACACAAAGTGATGATGAACAATAAGGTCAACATATTCCTTCCTGTTCTTGCTGTTCACAGAAATGTCTTTTCCTCCAGGACAGAGTTCTACAACATTCCTTTTCCCCAGTTCTTCAATATCAATACTAAATGTCAGCCCTAAACCATCAGAATCCACAAAATCAGCATCCATCTCCAATATTTGTTTGCAGCTACTATAGATGCAAGGATCTGCGTCCCGTATATCTTCGATGGAAACTTGTCTTCCTGCCAGTTGCAAGAAAAAGACACGATCCAGAACAACACCAACTTGAATTTTATGCTTCAGAGCCAAAGCAATTACCCTCCCTGAAAATAGGAAGTATCGAAGATGTAGAGGATGTACCTTGGATGCTGCACAATAGATAAAAAGAAATGTTAAGAATAAATATCAGATTTATACAATGGCTTGCCCCAGAAAAAGAGGTACTAGAAAAGATTTGAACAACAAAAGAAAACAATTGTTTCCCCACCTTAACCAAGGCAAGTATAGTTTGCATAAACAGTAACGAGTAAGACAATAAACAGGCTTTAACACATCGAAACAAAGAAACCAAGCTCAACGCACTAATTTATCAAACATTGAGCAAGCACTCTATATGTGCTGGAAAATGATACCTTTAAGTAGGGATACATAGTAGTACTGACTTAATATTTTGATATTAGGGATATGCATGCCATGATGAAAAACCTTTAAGTTTACATATATTGTGTTAAGATTATCTCTAAGAAGCAAACAATATGGAGGTGAGCTACTTGAGTGTAAAAAAAAAAGATTCACGCTAATGAATCGTGCAAAAGGAAGTTCCCTCTCCCAGTCTCCTGCTTTAATATCTATATTGGGTACTTTCATTCCTCTAATTTAGTCCTCAACACCCACCATTTCTTTACTGCTTTCCTCAACAGTTACTTTTGAGGAGGCTGGTCTTCTTCACTGCTTTCCTCAACAGTTACTTTTGAGGAGGCTGGAAAGACCAACTCTGTTTTCCAGACAAAACTTCTACAATACTTTGCTATATACCCAGTTTTAGATAAGTTTTCCATTGTTTGGTTGCATGGAAAAATATATAAATTGAAAAGGTTATTCTTTCATTTAAAAAAATAAGAGAGAAAAAAAAAGAAAAGAAAACTAAAACCAAAAGCCACCCCCCTCCCATATGACATCAATGTCAACATACAACTCCTCCACTCCATTAATTGATCAACATCAAAATTCTGCAAGAACCCACCATCTCCATGATATCCACCATCAGATATGCTCTAAAACTAAATCAAGTTGCACAAACAGCACACAATGGATGTTGTTGTTCTGCTAGAAAATCCTCCAGAAGCAGCTGATGTAGTCCTCAAATTTAACTCAGTTATTAGGAGAATATAAGAGAGGGTGAGCGAGCATTGGTCAAGGAATGAAATTTTGGATCTTCCAAAATAAGGGACAATGGTTTTAACAGGGCGGAAAATACTTTTAAATTCTAAATTTCCTATTGATGAAAACTATCCAGGGTAACATTTTATATCCAACAAAACACAACTATGTCATTCGAACACGTATTTGAACCCCTATTACCCCACATCTTCACAATTCAGACCAAATGAAAGAAATTTCAATGTGTCAAATAGTAGAAAATACATATAAAGTTGGGTGTTTTCAAGCATAGACAATCAATCATCTGTGAGGTGTATGAAAAAAGATATCTTAGCACAAGAAACAGGGACTCTCTCAGTCAGACTTCACTCAGACAGATGCAACACTCCACCACAAAGATATACAATGATTGACAACATTTATACAATGATGTAGCATGAACTTAGTGTGCAATCAATCAATGTGACATAAATTTGCTAGAGTTTTATGACAAGTTTCCTTGTGCTAACTCAACTAATGAAATCACAGACAGTCTCTTTAAGAGACAATGTCAGGCACCAATGCTATCAAATTCAATTCATGGTGGTCGTTGTTTACAAGTGAAAACGGGAGTAGAAGCATATGAGCTAAGCGGAATTTTTTTATATCAAATTGCACAAGAGAGTACAAACACTTGCCTTGACTAGGGAAGAACCTTCGACGGTCCAAAGGGCAAGATGCAAAAAGAGCTCTTTCTGGATCAAAAATTGCTTGGCATACTAAGCAAAACCACTCCCTTAAAACCCCAGGACCTGTAGCTTCTTCATTTTTGAATTCCATAAAGAGACCAGCCTGCAGTGTAGACGGGATTGCAGTAGATATATACTCAAATGATTCAGCCAGCAAATTGGACCTGTCAATCAACATCTCGAGCAATTCATCATAATCTTCTCTCACCTCCGGGAACAGTAACGATACTAAATGCCTCCTTGATTGAAAATCCAGGTCATCCTTATGCTTAAGAAGCCAGCTATGGTCATCAACACGCCTGGCATACCTGACAATAAGGCCACACAGTGCTGTCTTACTTTGTCTCAGTGTGGTCCATAAACGGCCTTCTGATTCTGGGTTTAGTAGAGAAATACTATGCAATTCCTTTAAAATAGCAAGATACTGAGACCACCCGAGTAGATTAGCTTCCACAAACTTTTTTCCCTTCACACCTAAGCAAAGCTCCACTTTTTTAAGACATTTGTCAATCCAACAGTGTAGATCATTGAAAAGAGTATTGAGAAGATCATCAAAAAGGTTGATTTCTCCCTTAGCCCGATATGCTCGTTCTCTTTCAATGAAAGTTAACACAGGTTGCAGAAAATTAGAAAAATCAATCACATCTCGATGCAAAGGCCCGAGGCTGGAATCTGATACAACATTCAGCTTCAAGTCCTTCACCAACCTTTCGCCTACTTCGTTCAAGAGAGGAAACACAGATCCAATAGGGATCCCATACAACTCTTCGGACCCATCATGACCATACACTTCCTTAAATACATTTGTCACTACAACGTTCACCATCATTGACCCAAGAGTGCTCCTGCAATGTATATACAGCAAGTCATCTTCTGTGGCCAGCTTCCTAAGCAATTCACAGAACACCAACACCGTCTTAGCACAATAAGCTCTCTCACTCCCAGTCCCTTTCAAACTCTTCATGAAATTCACAAACGACCGGATACATTCCTCCGCACACTCCTGATTCGCCCTCTCTTTCGACGCATAAAGCATGACTAAACTCTGAGGAGCACAAGAAGTCATGAAAATCTCACAATAATCACACTTATCAATGCTCCTATTATTAAAATCATCGGCATAACTATCCTCCTCCTCCTCCTCCTCATCATCATCACCATTATTCGTTCCTTTAATTTTACGAACATCTCCTTTCTTACCATTATTAACAGGATGATATCTATTATCAAGTGAAAGTGTCATAAAACCCTTCATTTGACTCTTAATCTTATTAGTATAATAAGTAACATAATTCAAATTAACATTCCTATAACTACTACGAATGTCATGAATCATACCGCCAATTACCACCCAAGCTTGAGGATGCTTCGCGCTCCGCATTCTTCCCACCATTTGAAGCACTGAATCATTCTGAATGTTGCACTGTTTTAATGTCTGCTCCCACTGCAACTGCTTACCTTGATAAACTAATCTTTGCACCGAACTCGGTATCCCCGTAACATTCTGGATTTTCTCGTGCACCATTTCAACTGTATCATCCAAATTCGCGCGCAAAATAAGGGAATTTCCACCAGAAATCAATCTGACAAAGAATTGCAGCTGATGAGACCCCATCAAATCGCAGGTAATCCCACTCGATTCGCCTCGGAAGAAGAAATCATTACCCTTAGGTAATTCATATTCAAGATGATCATCATGAATTACGGCTTTTTCCTTGCAATTGGTGTTCGAATTCGAATTCTTGCAAAATTGAGAGACGGGAGAATCGTAATCTTCCAGTTTGCGCTTCAAAGGAGGACGATCAGATTGAAATGGTTGGTTTGTCGGAGTTGTACCGACGGATGACATTGAAATGCAAAATTCAGCAAATTGAATGAGGAGGACGACGACGACGATGATGATTGATGATTATCATTCGAGAAATTGGGATTGGGAATCAAGAATGATGGAAAAAAATCAAGATTGAAAACCCTAGAATTGAGAATCGAGAAGTGTATAAGTTAGGGTTTAAGAGAATTGGGGAATTGGAGTGATGGAATTGAGTAAAATAGGAAAGAGAGTGAAAATGATCAATTGTTTTGGGTGCTGATGCGTCGAGCTTACATGGCAGAGACCAATTCACCAATGACTCAGCTCCCTAGTCTCCCTCGACTTAATCCGCGTCATTATGTTACAAGATTTGAAGCCCGTGTGATAAAAGGATTTTATTTTATTACGGAAATTTTTTAATTGCCTTTTCAGAATGACCCGTTATTGGAATATTACGTACGGAAATACCCGTAGTTCCTTATTTCTGAATTTTACATCTCACACGTTTGCATTAGTCCGTAAAATAAGTCGTAACCAAGAAAATACAAGTGATCTTCATGACAAAGAAAAAAAAAAAAAAAAAGTATCTGATTGCAAACAAGTCAACAATTTTTATTAAATATATCTCACAAATATTGATTTATTTACGAAATAATAAGTTAATTGAGATATTTTATTGATTTATTTGTAAAAATGTCATTAAATAAATGATTTTTGTTTATCATATTAACTCAAACCTCCTCGTTATGAACCATTATTAACCGGCAAACCTAGGTACAATAAAAGTCTCACAACCATAAGTTCCTTAGAGTATCTCATTATCAATCACATAGGAACACTTATCTTTCCCATACTCTCCCATAGTCCCATCTCACCTTTCTTGTCCTAAAACCCTTAAACCCTCATCAAATCCCAAAATCAACTCTCAATTTCAGCCATGGAAACCCCAAATCAAGCTCATCTTCAAGAACAACAATCATCCTTGCTTCCCATTGACATAATCACTCAAATTCTGCTGTATCTCCCTCCAAAACCTCTTGCTCGCTTCAAATCTGTCTCAAAATCCTTTCTTTCTTTAATCAACGATCCAAAATTCATCCTCGATAACATCAACCAATCTCTCTCTTCCTCCTCCAATCTCTCTCTTGCTTCTCTTTCTCAACCAAAACCCCATAAACATCTCCATATCCTGCACCTTCATGCACCAGATTCCTCCACCCCACCTTCAATTTCCAACCTTTCTCTTCCATTTCACCCTAAAACCCATGATTCTGACCTTATTGGGTCCTGCAATGGCATTCTCTGCATTTCTGATTTCCCTGATTTTCTGGGTCTTTTCAATCCTACCACTAGAACTTTCCAGAAGATTCCACTGGGTTCTTTGGGGGTTCAAGAGTTCAGGGAGTCTCATTGGGTTGATTTCGGGTTCGGGTTCGACGAAATTGGCAATGATTACAAGATTGTTAGGGTGGATCAGCTGCATAATGTTAACCAAGATGAGGGTTTTGCTCCTAGGGAAGTTCAGGTGTTTAGTTTGAAGGCAAATTTGTGGAAAAAAGTTGAGAACTTTCCTCATTTTCTCTCTCATCCTAAGTCCCATGGTAATTTCCTCTGTAATTCTTTGCATTGGATTGCTACTACTTCTGATCCTGTTGTGTTTGATTTAACTGGTGTGTTATGGCGTGGGCAATTGGATGATTTTGTTTATGATTATGTAATTGTTGCATTTGATCTTAATTTAGAGAAATTTAAGGTCTTACCTTTGCCTGATTATGAGGAGGGGAAGAAGTTGAATGTCCCTCGTTTGTCTGCTGGGGTTTTAGGGGAATGCTTGTTTGTACAGGTTGAACATGGGGCCCGCTTTAAGCGTTGTGTTGATGTTTGGGTGATGAAGGAATATGGGGTGAAAGATTCTTGGACTAAGCTGTTGAGTTTTCGACATGAGGAGATTCGGGGTGAGTTGTTGCCGGTTAAGACCTTGATGTTGTCGAAAGGGGATGATGAGGTTTTGATGCAGCAAGGGAAGGATTGTTTTTGGGTGGAATTGAAAACTGGGAAAACTAGGGATGTTCCAATGGATGGTGGTTTGCCTTTTAAGTTTGGGTTAGTTTGTGGGCACAAGTATACTTTTGGGGCTGTGACTTATGTGGAGAGCCTCCTCTGTCTTGGCTGCCGTGATGGATGCATAGAGAGTGAGCAGGCTAGCAGCGGTGGTAAGCAGGATGGTGGAGGTAATAATTTAAGAACTGTCTGATTTGACTGGTGCTAAAAACTGCTGATTTTGGAAAAATATGTCCTGAGTTGCTAATGCTACCCTTTGAATTAATTGCATATTTCCTAAGTGATTGTGAACTTGAGTTGTAAATTTGTGATTGTTGTTGTATCCTTTATCTGGTACGGTAGTTTGAATTATGATCTTTCGCTTTATTATAATTGATTATGAACGACTACTAAATACCAACTTTGTTTTAAATAAAAAGATCGGACTTGCCACTTGTTTTAAGATGGGACTAAAGATGCTGGGAAGCTTTGAGCAATTGTGAAGGTCACTAATTTGGTAGATCATGAAGCACAAGATGTGCAACAAATATATGTTACTTGTATTTCATTTTGATAATCATAGTTTTGGCTTCTTTGTTTGTTTTGCGGTTCAAAGTTGTGTATAACATTCAATTCCTTGGTGTTGGGATGAGGAGCTTTGATATATCGTGGACATTTCCTTCTTGCTAGTATAAGCTTGTTTATAATTGTGGTTTGCTTACCACAATACCACCCATTAGTAGCAGAAAAGAGATCTAGGAAGCAGGAAATTTTTTAGAGTTATATATCTAATGCCTAAAGGGTCAATTATCATCTACAATGACCCTTGTTATTATTATTATCACGTGATTACATGAATGTGCACAAATCTTGGTATTTATTAAAGTAATATGTCACAGTAGCAGCCTATAAGTATATTTTTCTTGTGATTGCATCTTTTGGTAGCACATTGCGGTCAAGCACCTTCTTCAACAAAAGATTGGGGTCTTGGAGTGCCTTACAAGTTTCCTGTAATGAACACATATTGTAATGGACCTGTATGCTTGTTTATTTAACTTTTGGTGTAGCTAGAATACTCTCTAGATACCATAGTACACACAAGTTTATAATAATAGAATCTAAATATTCTATTCCACGTAAATATGTCCCACATAGGCCACATTTGCACCAAACATCTTAAAGGTTTGTATTTCTAAACATTCCCCATTACATGTTATGTAGTATATAGACTATATACTTTTTAATATAATAAAATGTATAAAAATGAGTAAAACAATCAAAATGAATGGCATACAACTGATGCATAAAGAATGGGATAGAAGTTTTGTTTAGGAAGTAACTTCTGTGATATTGTATACCTTAAGGTGCTCCTCAGTCATTGAGTGGAGTTCATTGTGTTTTTTATTTCTAAAGCGCTTCTTTTGTTGTTGTTGAAGATTGCTCTTCATAAAACGATTGGGGTCGGTCTTAAGAGTTAACACTCAACTTTTATGGGAATATGCTTCATTCGTATAATCTTATTGCATTTTTCATTCATAAAATTCACTTAAATCACCGAGAGTACTCAATTCAAATACTCAAATTGGTTTTTGATGTTTATGTTTGGAGTTTTGCACTCTGGTTAATTTAGTGGTCAATGCTCAGGTCATTTGGGTGATTGCTGGGAATTGCTGCTGTGAGTTTTTGAAATTAAATAATGTTTGAGTCAAGTTGCATGATAAATGAGAAGTACTATTTTAACAGTATTAAAAATAAATCTATTGCATGGAGACTGTATAAATCATCTATCTCATGTTTTATATCCCTTTGACATTTCAGGTGCTGAAGTCAAAAACTGAGTGGATTACAGCAGCCTTGAATGTGTCTATTCTTACCTTTGTGAAAGAAGAAATAGCAATGAAAAGCCTGTGTGGTGTTCAACACGGTGCTGTTTGTTAAGTTAGTAGGACTAATTCATATCAAACCTGCACTATAGCAATCTGTGGCATATCTAGTGGAATATAAGACTTGCATTATCTTAAGATATTAATATGCTGAGTTTATGTTTTGGACAGGGAGCATATGATGTTGCTAGATTAGTTTTATGTTGTAGTCATGTAATGCGATCATATTATTCATACCTACCAGGCTACCACTTATTAAGCTATTGAGGATTCAATTAGCTGCTGAATGAAAAGAAATTATAGTTGATCTCAAGTGTTTTCTTGTTATAGAACTTTACTCCTTTTCAGTCAAGAAATTCTCAATGTACTAACATACTATGCATCCAGTTACTGTATATATTGTCCTGTGTTGGAATAAAAGCTCATTCCCTAGGAGTATCTAATCATTACTTTGTTGAAGGACCAAATGAACTCAACTTGGCTAGTCTTTTTTAGGGTTCAATGTCATGCCATAAAAATGCCTAGGATTGCATACATCTGCAAAACCAATACAGTAACTGTCTAATTTTACATACAAATATACATTGATTTATTGTCTGAGAGTACTTATTTAAGGGTCTATCTAACATCTTTGCCTGAAAACTCAGTTTTGGCTTACAACAGTAATCCATGTGATATATAACTAAAGAAGGAAAGGGTTAGGGTAGGAAGAACAACAAGAGCTTTTTCTTCGAATTTGTCAGGTGCTGAAGGTCTGAAACCAAGAGGTGATGAACAAAATACCAGAGTTCTATTATCTGTTAGTCGGTCGATTTGGTTCATATACCCAATATCAGACTTGATAGAACTGATAGTATCAGACTTGCTCTATGTTTTTCTATTAGCATGCTGTAGCTAAATATGTTCAATGAAACCTACATGACTATAAAGATTTGAGGAAATCATTCCTGCAGTTTGTGAAGTAATTGAGAATTTATTTTAATTGCTCGTAGTTATTTGTTGACAGAGCCAATAAGCTCAGGTTCGTTGATTCTTTTCAGGGTGAACTGCCTCAAAATTATGTTTGAAACAATTTAGTGCAATGACGTCTATATTAAATATTCACTACTGTGGTTTGACATGTTAATTTTAGATTCATATCGTGCTCTCTTGATAGCAGAATAATCATCCAGGAAAAAAGTTGTATTTATATATCTGTAATGAGTAGACTCAGCAGGAGTGCTACTGAAGACCTCTGTTCTTAATAAACTTCTGACTATCGCATTCCACACACGTGCAATTTTGTTGAAGTTTGCTGTGTTTTATAAATTTGTTCCTTAATGGCAATCGGAGGTCCTTGGGGTGCTATTGATGGTGGGTATCCATCACTTGATGGTTTGTCATTAGTTTGGACTTTGGGTGATTATCAGTTTTTATGTATGTATGTCCATTTTTGTTGCTCGATATTGGCCAACGAGAATAGCACAGTCGAAAAGGCTGATATCTCAGAGGAAACTGATGCGCCTGAAAAAGTGATTGTAGAAGGTTAGTAAATGTTTGAAGAAGTTTTGGTTGATAAAGATAATCGGAGATACATCCAGAGAAGACCAGGAAGATATGCAGGGTGCAAGCCCTCAGAAAGACTCATCCGAGGTGAATATTTTTTCTACACCTGTTTGTAGGTTTATTTTTAATGAAATAGTTTCGATACTTATAGTTCCTGTATCTCTGTATGCATGCTTACTTTCTGTTGTTCAGGCTTTCGTATTTTCCCTTTAGTTAAAAATCTGAATTGGCTTCTGTTGTCCAAAATTTGAGCTGTGTTGAACTCAGCACTGTGCAGAGCTTGTCACATACGTTGTGACAATTTTGGTTCTTTTCATGATTTGGAGGGTTGGGTGGTAGAATATAGAACAAAATTCCAGTCTTTTCTTAATTGAGCTGGTGTTGCCTTCCCTAAAATATACGTGGTCATTGGTCATAGGCTTTTTCCGGTGCATTATGCAAAAAACCTGCCTGTATTCTGCATTGCCTTATCACGTGCTATATTTGTTTCTAATCTAGGATATTGAACCATGCAGGAAAGATTGATGATACTGAACAGAATCAGAAATGGGGTGTTGAGCAAGGCACAGACATGCACAGGAAAGGAAATCAAACTGCAGAAGATAGCTCCAAGTTCCAATTATGGTGAGCAGACTGGTGGTGAAGCAGAGGCAAGCAAACCAATTTGTGTGCTTTGTTTTGGATAGATTTGCATGCACACGATGCGTGTTTTATATTTCTAACTTTTTGTACATCAACCATTTTAATAGAGTACATAAAAGTTAGTGGTATCTTAGGTGGATATCATAGCCTCACTTGGAGGGATGACAATTTTAATGGGAATAAAAAAAAAAACAACTCTAGTCTATCTATTTTTACAATTATTCCGCAATACATTATCAGAAAAAAAGATTTGGCAGTTGGCACACATTGTAAGCTAGGCTTGGTACAGAGAGTTGATCTATTTTATCAACTTCTTGAGGCGGGGTGTGGGGGAGACACTTGTTCCTCTTACTCCTGCAGTCCTCTGTCCTATTAAAGTCCTGTTCTTTCTTAAAAGGACACAAATACAATATATATATATATATATATATATATATATATATATATAGGGGAGAGATTCGGTAAGAATTCCTTTTTATATAAGAAACCTCTTTTTTTTTAATCTTACCGGATCCCTCCTCCTATATATATATATATATATATATATATATATATATATATATATATATATATAATATATACTTTGCATATTTTCATTCTCTCATCTCAATTAATTAACAAGATCTACATATACTTAGCTACTTCCCACCATCAATAATCTCATAAATTCCACACTCAAGAGAAATGAGAAGTTTATTTTGAGACGAAAGGAGTTATCAAATCATTACAAGCTTGTTTTGCACCATGTTTTACTTCCTCCACAACAATACAGTACAATATTTTCCTTTCACTTCGCTTAAGCAGCAATGCCTTCAATCAGTCTACTAGAGGCACAAGAGATTCCACCCATGACTGTGCATAAAATCCTAGGGGTTCACACGGCAACCCCTCGATTTTAACCTCACGAATCGCTTGAGACTCCAGATCATAGCAAATGATCTTATCTACTTCTTTCTTAGTACTACAACCTTGGATTTCCTTCATCCCACATATAGGCATAGGGCAAAGCATGACATCAAAGGATGAGGGTGTATTCTCGGGGCACACGAGTGAGCAGCGAAACAACCAAGACCAAGACTTCTCCATACCATCCTTGTTCAATGTCCATACATCCAAAGAATCTGTTACTACATGTAAATGTCCTCTCAAAACAGCCAACCTCGAGGCTTCTTGACCAATTTCTTCAGGAAGTTTCATCTCTTCATACTTTCGAGTATAAAGATCAAAACACACCTTAAACGTAGAAGAAACTTTACGGGTAGAATCGACAAGATCTCTATAAGTATCTCCGTTGGAAGATGAACACACTTCCTAATTTAACGATCCATATATACCTATGGATTTACAACAAACAAACATTCAATTAGCACGTAAAATATGAGGTCTAAAATATATGCATTCAATAGTTATAATACATAAAAATGTTATAATGCAAATCTCCGCAATTACGTTCTATAATCTTTGATTAGTATTAAAAACAAGATGGAATTAAACAAGATATATAATTTTTGATTGGTATTAAAAACAAGATGGAATAAGGAATATGAGAAATACCTTGCTTGATTTTTTATGCTTCTTATACGGCATCGTGGCAAGCCGCTAACAATGAATATATACCTAATAATCCCAATAATGTTAATTCTAAAGTATATACATATAAACTCTAATGTAAAAATCGAAATTAAAATGGGCTTGAAATTCAAGTCCGACACTAGATAAATTTCCACGAAATCCTATTTGATTAAGAATCGGATTAGGTAGTTTGACCCAATGTAGATGCAACTTTTTTTTTTTTTTTTTTTTTTTTTCAATTTATAAGATTAATCATATAATTAAAACTTATCCCATGACTTAATTACATTTATAATCCTAGTATACACAAGACTTATCTCATTGCTCATTGGTTATTCGGTATACATAAGACTTATCCTTTGTAGTCTGTAACTCTGTATTAACCATTACGAATCCAAACATTGACTCATAATTTACAGAATCAATATTAAAGTGCAACAATATGAACATCAACATAATTAAAGAGGATTAGCCATTCATATAAAATCTGTTTGTTAATTTATTCATATTTTTTTATTTTATAAAATCCAAACAGCCTCGATCCAAATTCATATTTTGAATTGTTTAGCTAAGCATTCTAGGATTATTACAGACAAGATTTTTTCGAAACCCAACTCGAAACTTGGGTACAAAACACGATCCTCCCTAAGGTGCACGATCAGCCCTTGTCAACTGATACACAAGGATGAAGTAAACCACATATCAAGCAGCAATAAGAGGTCAAGTTTCAGCTTTTCCAATCTTCCCTCGCTCTAGTTCATCAATCATCTGACAAGGGTACAAGAGATTCCACCCATGGGAGTATAGCAGGAGATTGAGGCGGTAAACCTGGGATTTGAATCTTCATAGCTTCTTTTGATTTTAAATCGCAGCAAACGAAGTTTTGTTCATTTCCCATCAGTGCTAGTAGAATTTTGCTCCCATCCTTCGAGCAAGCAACACTGAGGCCCAAATGCATTCTACAGAAGTTAATATATAAACTGTTCCACTGCACAGAAGGACAACGAAATACTCGAGTCCAAGAATCTTGCACACCATACTCCTTTAGTACCCATATATCTAAATAAAATGTTACTACACACAACTGTCCTCTTAAAACACACAATGTAGGTGAATAGCCAGGACTAATTTTCTCATGAAGAGGTACTTCATAATACCTTTGGGTGAAAAGATCGAAACATTTTATCACTTTATGATTACGATCCATCCAATGCAAGGAGTTGTTAACCACACTACCAGGGGATAACATAACACTCTCCCAAGTCCAAGGGGGGTTCTGAATGCTTTCCCATACATTAGTTTTGTAACTGTAGAGAAAAGTTTCCCACTCAGGCATACTAGCATAAGACACTCGCAATCTTGCACACCTTAAAATCTTATAATCATCGGAAATGCAATCATAACCAAATCCTAGTGGAGTGCGATAATCCCTGTACATATTTGTCAACGTGATTTTTGGCAAGCTTTTGCAGGCTCGGGTGGCAGGGTTGAGAAGAGTAACCTGATCAGCTTGACATGAGAAGCATAGTAAGCCGTTGCACGATCCAACTAATATTCGAAAATGATCATCGTTATCTGGGTAGTATAGTTTGGTGGCATGACATGGGGAATCACTAAAGTCGAAAGTATGGATACAAATATATCCAGAAACGATTAGAGTGCCTTCCGAGTGTGCTTGGAGGGATCGGCTTAGATGAAGTTTGATAAAGTCTGGACTGTTGATTACATTGTACAATGACTTGGAAACACACTTGAAACGCAACAAAGGTTTAACGGGAAGAAATGAGAGTATCTCAATAAGCAGTTCCAAAGGAAGATCATTAGTCTTCTCTAACTTCTTCATATCCATTTCAATATGGCTGCAAAACAAGGATCGAGCTTATTATAATCCATCTAAAAACAAAGAATAAAATAAATTAAACTATATACAAAGATAACCTTGAGAGGATCTCAGGGGGTTGCTCTGAAGGAAGCAAAGAAGGATCATCAGCCATTGCCACGAGCTCATCCATTCTTATAGCAAGATTGCAATTCAAATATATTTTTCACTGTAATCCATGATGAAAAAACATCAATAACTTAATTATGTAATGCAGAACAATAACCTACTCAATAACTTAATCCTCTCATCCCTCTACAGCAGTAGGACATAACCACAAAATGATATAACATCATCTTTCAAGCTAATCCACCCCCTAAAAGCATTATCACTAAAAACTTCTAAAGCAAATTGTTACTTAGCAACTTTAAAGGCAATCTTAGTAAAATTTTCTCTAATTAATCTGCAAAAATCACATGATTGACTTTAAAGGTACTTCCAATTTTAAATTCTTACTTGAATTCAAACCCTCTTACGTAAGTCATCACCTTTCATTAGTCCATCAAGCACCAACAAAATATACACCATGTGAAATTGTGAATAGCCAAAACTCTTATTTAAACATCCCTATTTAAGCTAGCAATTCTGCACCTTTGATCCACCCTCCCCTCTCATAATTACATTATACACCCGAGTGTACCTTACACTTTGATTAGATAGAAAGAAATGGAAGGAAAAGAAGAGAAGAGAAAGGGAGGGGGACAAATTCACTTATTTGGGTAAAGGATTGGAGGAAGGAAGGGGAAGTAGAGGGAGAGGGAGGGGGAGAGGGAGAAAGAGGGATCTATTTTCCCTCTCTCTTTAATAAGCATAATCCCTCCAAAATTGGGGAGATTTGGAGGGAAAATGGTGCTCGCCTCCACCTCCCTTTCTTTTCCCTTCCCTTCCTCCTTTTTCTCTCCCCTTCCTTTCCTTCTTTACTATCCAAACAAAGCATTAGAGCTATGTAATCCTTGGAGGGTTTGAATGAGCATAAAACAAAATTGCTTGTACCTAGAGCTAAGTCACTCAAGTGTATAATCGACACTATCAATTCCACTCAAAAGGGGCTCAAGATTTCATGTAGGCCCTATTAAGTTTTAGTTTGATATAAAATATTTTCAATGAAAAGTTATTTTTTGTGGAAAACATATTTTCAAGGAAAACCGCTGCAAATTAGTTTTCTTTTGTACAGTTCCATTTATAAAGAAATGAAAAATAGGACTGAAAATGTGAGGATGGATGACGGGAAAGAAGAAAGGCGAGAAGGGAAGTTTGGCTTCCCTAGTTTTGTAAAGAAAAATGCTTAACCATTGAAAATTGTTTTCCACCCCTTAACAAACAAAACAAAGAAAAATGGATAAAAAATAGGAAAATCATTTTCAATAAAAACATAATACCAGTACATCAAACCAAACGAGCCCTTAAAGAATTTGGGATTCTTCATCTTGATTAAACGAATTCATGGAATTTAAATTTCGTTCAGCAGAAGCTCAAATCTCAATTACTTTGCTTAATCAAAAGAATTAGAGTAGATTTTCACAGAAATTTATTTTTTTGAACTAATTTCAATACGATTCAAACGAAATACAGAAAAATCAAATTGAATTTACAAAATAATCATCAATATTAAAAATCAAGCAAATAAACAAGATCATAATCAAGCAGATACTGTAGCAGTTGAAAGGTAAATCTGAAATAAGCAGACTTACCAAAATTAACGAATCATTGAAAAGCTGCGATCATGAATCTCAAAATTCCGAATCCGTTCTTGCCCAAAATCTGAATTGTAGAAAGTTGAAACCGCAAAAACGTGATCTTGTAAATTTTGACTATTAGTTCTACTTAAGTCCTTTTTAATACACATATTTTTTGTTTATGTAGTTTGAACTTGTTTTTTATGTTTCGATTGTCTGATTTGACGGAAAAAATGTCTTGTGTATTTTATTAATGGAATATAATTTTTTATTTTATTTTTATTATTACGAAATTTAAAGTATTTAATGATAAAAAACATAAAACAATAAAGTAAATAAAAATTCTACTGAGTAGTATTTTTTACGGAGTAAGTCCTCCGCTTTAATATAAACTTCTGAAATTAAGTTTTGCACTATTTATTACTTGTGTAAAATACACTTACACTACTATAAACAAGCCATAATATATAGTTGGCATCCACAAAAATCCACAAACAAGCCATAATATAATGTCACTAATGCAGCAGCGAATAGTTGAGCATTCTAGGATAAATACAGACCAGACTTCTGAAAGACCAACTTAGGCACAAAACTCGATTCTCCCTAATGTGCATCATCGGCCAAGCAACAATAAGAGTTTAAGTTTTCATGAGATACCAGCAATATCCATTTATCAGCAACAAATTTTCCCTTACAAATCACACAGCTTTTCCGATCTTCCCTTTAGTTCATCACATCACCTGACAAGGGTACAAGAGATTCCACCCAAGGGAGTATAGCAGAAAATTTGGGTGGTAAACCAGGGATTTGAATCATCCTAGCTTCGTTCGATTTTAAATCGCAGCAAATGAAGTTTTTCTTACCTTCCATCAGTGCTAGTAGGATTTTGCTCCCATCCTTTGAGCAAGCAGCACTCATGAGGCCCAACTTCCATATACACAAGGTATTATACAAACTGTTCCAATGCTCTGAAGGACAACGAAACAGTCGAGTCCAAGAATCTTGCACATCATAATCCTTTAATATCCATATATCTAGATAAAATGTTACTACACACAATTTTCCTCTCAAAAGACACAATGTAGGTTTATAACCAGGACTAATTTTCTCAGGAAGAGGTATCTCATAATAACTTTGGGTGAAAAGATGGAAACATTTTACCTCTTTAAAATCACAACTCATCCAATGCAAGGAGTTGTTAGCCACAATACCAGGGGATGATATAACAGTCTCCCAAGTCCAAGGGGGTTTCTGAATACTTTCCCATGCATTAGTTCTCAAACTGTAGAGAAGAGTTTCCCACTCTGGCAATGCTGCTAATCCAGAATCAGGCATATTGCGAAAAGCTGCAGCTGTAAAAGTACCTGGCTCCCGGAATCTTGCATACCTTAAAACTTTATAATCATCAGAAATGCATTCATAACCAAATCCTAGTGTACAAAATTCCATGAACATATTTGTCAACGTGACTTTTGGCAACTGCTTACAGGCTCGGGTGGCAGGATTGAGAAGAGCAACCTCATTAGCTTGACATGAGAAGCATAGTAAGCCGTTGCATGAGCCAGCTGACTTTCGAAGATAATTAAAGTTACCCGGGCAGTAAAGTTCAGTGGCATGACAGGGGGAATCATTAAAGTCAAAAGTGTGGATACAAGTATGTCCAAAGACGATTAGGGTCCCTTCCGAGTGTGCTTGAAGGGATCGGCTTAGATGAAGTTTGACAACGTCTGGACTGTTGATTACATTGTACAATGACTTGGAAACACACTTGAAACGCAACAAATGTTTAACAGGCTGATAAGAGAGTATCTGAACAAGTAGTTCCAAAGGAAGATCATCCATCCTATCTAATAAGTTCATCATATCCATTTCAATATAACTGCAATACAAGGTTTGAGGTTATTGTAATCCATGTAGCAAGATTGCAATACAAATACACTTCGTATTCGTTTACCATAATCAACAACTAAAAAAAACCAATAACTTAACCATGTCATTAAAAAAAATAAATTTAAAAAAAAAAATAAAAAAAAAATTAAAAAAACACGATAACCTAATCAATAACCTAGCTTTTCATTCCTCTACTAGTATTTAACCACAAAGTGATATAGCATCATGTTTCAAGGCTTCAAGCTAATCCACCCCCTAAAAACATTCTTACTAAATACTTCTAAAGTAAATATTTACTTAGTAAATTTAATCTGCAATCTTAGTAAACTATTCTCTAAATAATCTGCAAGAATCACATTGACTTTAGAGGTACTTCCAAATTTAAATTCTTACTCGAATTCAAATCCTCTTTAGTAAGTCATTACCTTTCATTAGTCCATCAAGCACTAACAAAATAAAACCACATGAAATTGTAAATAGCCCTGTTTAAATAAAATTAGCAATCCTGCACTTTTGATCCACCCTATTACCTCGAGATAACATTATACACCCGAGTGTACCTTAGAGCTAAGTAATCCTTGGAAGGGGTTTGAATGAGCATAAAACAGACTTGGTTGTACCTACAGCTAAGTACACCCGAGTGTATAATCGACACCAGGGCCGGCTAAGAGGCTGTGCAACCAGCCCCTCAGCACAGGGCCTCCAAGGTGTAAGGGCCCCAAATTATGAGCCCAACTGATTTTTTTTTTTTTTTTTTTTTTTTGAAATATGCTGATTCCAATACTAATCCTCTCTCACCTCCATTAAACCAGCAATTATCAAGACCCATCCTCTAATTTCTTTCCCCATTAATATTGCAACTCCCAAAAGGCATCAATTTTAAACCTTCCATATTCAATTCATCTAATTTATTATTAACTGGGTTGTTTAAAAAAATACCCATCAAACACTCCTCTTCTCCTTATTCGTATAAATTAACAATGGCATATTGATAATATTCTTGGTCTTTGAACCATCATCCATGGAAGAATATAATTTTGTTTCTTCTTAATTGAGTTTGTGTTTGATTTCTTTTCTTTAATTTTTGCTGCTGAGCTACCTAGGCAATTGTTATTTTTTTTTTTTTTTTTTTTTTTGGAGAATTAAAATATGTCTAGACATATAACCCAAAAAAAAAAAAAAAAAAAAAAATGTTCGGCCATATCAGACTGATCAAAGTTAATGTGTTTTTCCATTCAAAAAAAAAAGGTTAATGTGTTTTTAGTAGGTCCTTTTTTTTCCAATAATTAGTTTCACTTACAATAGTAGTTTAGTTTGGAGTTTTAGAGTCAAAATTACCTTGTGATTCTATTTTTTTGTTGTTTAGAGAGCCATAAGGGCAATGATGATAATCGTGAAGCTCAACTATCCCTTACTCTCACCTTGTGACTCTATTATATAAAACAATTTACATTTTTGGTATTATACAGTTTACACAGACTAGAAGATTATTGAAATATAATTTTTAAATCAAAATTTTATTATTAGGGCCCAAAATATAAAATTAGAACAGGGCCTCTAAATTGCTAAAGACGGCCCTGATCGACACTATCAATTCTACTCAAAAGGGGCTCAAGATTTTACTTAGAGAGCTTGGAATTCATCATTTGAAGTTGACGAATTTATGGAAATCAGAGTTCGTCCAGCAAATGCTCAAGTCTCAATTATGTGTTTAATCAAAAGAATTAGAGTAGTTTGTCAAAGAAATTTAATCTCTTGAACTAATTTCATTATAATTCAAACAAAATACAAAATCATCAAATTGAATTCACAATATTATCATCAAACATTCAAAAGAAAGCAAATAAATGAGATCAAAATCAAGCAGACAAAGCAGCAGTAAAAACCGGAGTATAACTCAATTAAACTGACTTACCAAAATTGAAAAAGCTGCGATCTTGAATCTCCAAATTCCGAACCCTAGACGGAAAGTTCAGTCAAACAGCAAACTCATGAGTCGTCGTGAGTCGTGACCTTGTAAATTTTGACCAACGTGAACTTGTAAATACTTAATGCGGGACCAACCAACCAAGGTGTATAAATGTACAATCTCGTACTCCGAGCCTCTGAGGACTATTTTTCATTTTTATCCAAAGACCCTCGATCTATTCGAAATTTGGAATTTTATTTTTGCAATAAGTGAAATCAATTCAAACTAGTGTGTAACACGAAGTATAATACTACTATGTTGTACATTTCCATTAAAAAAAAAAAAAAATACTATAATAATCCCTTCGTCTCCAAAATTTTTGGCCTAATTTTAGTCTCAAAATGATCGACCCATTTGCATTAAAATACCCACTAATTTACAATAATATTTGTGCAAAATTAGCTTTTCTATATAAAATTTTATTTTTTCATATATGTTTAATACTTTATCTCTCTACTTTTTTATAAACTCCATGTAAATTTATGTTTCCAACATATTTTTATTTCTTTTTATTTAAGTTTTTTAATAACCGCAAAATCAACCCAGAAGGGTCGAAGTTTTGGGGACGGAGGGAGATAAAACCAATTGAGTTAAATGAAGCATTTTGACTTATACGTAGTTTTAGGAATATAAGTTAAATTTATTAAAATAATACGGAGTAGGCAATAGGGTATAAGTTTGAAGAGAGAAAAAAGAAAAGGGTTTTGTAGGAACCATTAGTTAATTAAAAGGCAAAAGCTAACCAACGCCCCCGGATAAGGTAGCTAAAAGTAGAAAGATTGAATTAAAATGAACATTAATTACACCGATCATTTAGACAATATTTAAATGCTTATCCAACGCCCCAGGGGCGTTTGTTAGCAAAATCCTAAATAAAATAATCTTAAATAGTTACAATACCTTTGTACACTAATAAAAGTGAAAACCATATAAATTACTCCGTACACATTTACACTCATTTGCTTGGATTATTTTGGGCCAAATCTTATTGTAAAGCACATTATGCATATGTGGCAAGTGGGTGTTTCATAGGTTTTGGGTTTGAGGTATAGGATTGGAATGAATAAAACTCATAATTGATGTTTGTTTAAGAAAAACCAAATTTCTAAACAAATACCTCAGAAAAGCTTCAGGAGTACTTCATATCACAGCATCAGTTAGCATCCGAGAGGTAAATTACAAGCCGTAACATATAATTTTCTTGTGTAAATTCATTTTGAACCTTATGTTTCATTGATAAAGCTGTGTTCACTTAAATCTATCTATTTTGTGAACAGAGTGTTTAACGGTGACCATGCAACAAATCGTCTGTACTTCATCCCAGATCATCAGTCATCATCCAAGAAGTAAGTTGCAAAGCAGAAACACAGAAATATCTAATTGCAGTCAGATAGCTGAACGACACTCTTCAAGATTAACAAACATGGCGACATAATGCACCAAGGAGGCAAGGAGGATGTACAATTTCAAGTCTAAATGATGTATAGATAATCACAGAATGCTTTTTACATATTATCTCCAGGAGATATACACAAGCTTTTCATTCAGGCACTCAGGCCAATTTTTTAAAAAACAAGTATACACTACACAGCAGAAACAATTTTGATATAAACTCACTGAGAGGAAGCTTTTCAGCCAATTCTCATTATCTGAGCCCGATTAGATAACTTCACGCCACAGCCAGCAGCAAGCCAACATTGCAGAAATGATGTCAACAATCTTTATCAGTACATATTATTTTTGTGAAGGAAATTTCAACCTATAAGAGACACCTTTTAAAGAGCACTCCTCCCCTGCCACAACGCAATAATAGTTTTTTTTTAACAGTCAGACACTCAGACCTTGTGATGTAGTTCAGAATCAAAACAAGACCTCATTCATGCCTCGGCTTTTTATAATCAGAGTATCAGGATTCATGCCTTAATACTACAAATACTTCAGGTTAACAAGTAATTGCAGGAGAAACAATGCAGAGTAATCTCTTTTACCTTTTAGTGTTCCTTGCATTCACTTTATCCCATTTAGTGCATCAGCCTTCCAAATTCTCATCGACACTACAGTAAAGGGATATAATAGAGCTCAAATTGTAAGTAGTTAGGTAGACGTACGTATACACTACACACAAAAAACCAACCTACATGGCATATAAACGAAAAGAATGCAAGTAAACTCATACAATTTACCTAATATTTCTTCTTCGATGCACATGTTTCCTCCTCCTTCGCCTCCTCCTCTTCTTTGTTCCCTGCTGATGGTCTAGAGCTTCACTGCCAGAACCCTTCAACATAATGAGGTTCTCTATACATGCTTGAGTGTCAAAACATCTAGGAAAATCGCAGACCTTGACATCTTTGATCACCATAGTCTGCAAGTCAAGTGAAACAACCCTCCATGTATTCAGCTGCAGAAAAAGCTTCTGTCGATTCAAAGAATAGGCAATGGGCCACTCGAGAAACATAAGCTGTTGTGATTGCTTAACTTTGAACAGCCTAGCCCATGACTCCGCCACACCATATTCCTTCAAGACCCATATATCTGAGTATTCCAAGTCATTCACCATAAGACATAAACGCCCTTCAAGAACCCCAACACGTAAGTTGATAAGCTGTTCCTCAAACTTAGGCTGAGGCACCTCAATAAAGCTGTTGTTACCAAGACAAAATCCAACAATTGAATACCGCTTTTCATCCTTATGCATAAATTCATGTACCCAATGCAAAGTACCATTAACAAGAACACCATCTTCACGATAGGAAAAGAATGGGGAAGGAACATCTGGAACCCTCACCCATGAATCTGTTTCAAGCTATAAACCATGACTTGGCTCTTGAAAGGACCAGTTCCCTCATTACTTTGCAAAATCCTAACAAACTTATAGTCCCTAGATTCTTTTTCATACCCAAACCCAAACGAGTAGCGATGAGACAAGCTTGAGGGTTTAGGCAAAAAGGGAAGTTTCTTATAGGTTCGAGTCGTGGGATTATACAAGAGGATAGTAAGGTGCAAATCATAATTACAGAGGCAGAGCAACCCATGGCAAGAACCCACCACATGGGCAAAACCCTGACTACGAAAGGGGTTATCCAGCTCGGTGATCCGATCAAAAGTGTCGAATTCAGCAGAAGAGAGATGGGGAGCTGAAAAAACAAATCGTAGGTTCGGATTCGATTGAGCTAGGGTTTGATCAAGATGAAGCTCGGTAAACTGAGGGGAGCTAATTAGGTAATACCATGACTTGCATACACTCTTAAATTGCATCAAGGGTTTCGCACTCAATCTTAAGAATATATTTATCAACAAATCAAAGTGAAGGTCCATAAATTCCGTCATTTTTGTTCAAAATTACAATAATTCACATAATCTGTTGTTATTCTGCACAAAAGAATCAAAATTCAAGCGATTTAACAGAGAATTAACAAATAATATGAAGATGAAACAGGTGAATCGAGAAAATGCATATAATTTAATCAAATTGAATTAAGTTGAGCAAAAATGAAATCAACACATAATTCGAAGATAAAATTATGCATATAATTAATTCAAACATGGGAATTGAGAATATTAACAAACAATTCGAAGAATAAACATAGGAATTGAATATTTATGCAGTTAATTGAATTAAATTGAGCAAAAAGGGGAGTAAAAGATTGCAAAAAATTGAAATGTAAAAATAATTCAGCTTTCTGCAAAAAAAAGATTCAAAATTGGAGCAAACCCAACAAAGAAATACAATATAATTGAACAATTGAGCACAAAATTAGATTATTTTGCGCTAAATTGAATTGAATTTGAGGAAAAAATTATAAAAGAGAAGACGTAAAATGATTGAGAAAAAGTCAATGATTTAAATCGAGAAAAACAAAGATATTCGAGAAATTAAAGATTTTAATTAAATTTACAGAAAGTGGAAGATAGAATCATCAGAAAGATTACCAGAAATCGATCAAGATATTTGAGGAAGAGAATACAGTTGCATGAAACAAAATTGAAACAAGTTTCAGAATATTTGTAACTGTTTATTCATTCAGTCATTCTTCAAGTCTTTTTTTTCTTTTCAGTACGTTCTTTCAACAAGAATAAAAAATTTAACGTATATTCTTGGTGCGCCACTTAGCCTCTCAGGGCACTCATTCGTTGGTAGTCCGGCACCCAAAAAAAAAAATGGTTATATTGACCCTATCCGAGATGTCAATACAGCTCATTCGGAATTATTTTAAATCGGGTTGAAGGTTGGGCCAATTTTGAATAAGTTTCTCTCTTATTGATTTCGTATTTGGATTAGTTTGTGTTGAGTTTGATCATTTTTAATTTCATTATTATCAATAATAGGCTTATATTAATAAAAATACGTAGTAATCGTTATTGAAAACACAATGAATGGATCAGGTAGGGTCAAATCGATTCTGATTCATCCTATTAAAATATATAAGAAGTGATCTTAGTAGATCGTGTTTCTAAAGGTACACAAAGTACATCACCTAACCTAATTGGATCTAGAAAGGGTGAAAACCATCATTGTGATTGTTAGTGTTGCAAAGTCACAAAACAAAGAACAAAGTTCCACAGCCTTCCTTATTTATTTCTAGCTCTTGAACTAGTTTATGGCCATATAAAAATATTACACTTCCTCCGTTTTTCAATAGTTGCAACAGTTTGACTTTTACACTATTTATGTGTTTCACTTTGACTCGTTTTGACGATTTATACATAAGTAAAAACATAGTCATGTGGGATCTTGTTAGATTTGTCTCGATTTGTACAATTTTAATATCTAAAATTCATAATTTTTATATATTGGTAATCAAATATATTAACGATTCAAAACATGAATCGACAAGCGTAAAAAGAGAAGTGTTGCAACTAAAAAAAAAACAGAGGAAGTATACAAGATCATCCAATGGGAGTGTTTGATTACCCTTGGTCATTTTTTAGTTTGTTGACTTTAAGGGTACAAGCCCAATTTAAATTAACAAATGATGATCATCAAACCGTTGCTTATTAGTAATTTAGTGAACACCTAGATTTTGTGCAAAGATGAGTCTAACAAACTAACAATTATACTAAAATGGAGAGAGTATGTGATTTCTTGTACGTTGTTGTTCAGAGTATAAAGTATTTGTATAATTGTTCTATAATTTCACGTTTTCATTGTTCTCCTAGGCTATGTGTGGGACTAACTTGATAATATGACACACATAATAACACGATCAAGGACAAACAACCAACAACTACATCACCACAACATGACAAACCCACTTAATATAGTAGTAAAATACTAGTGGGTCATCAATTATATGGTTTGGAACAGTTGGAAAATCGGAAGTATGTGGAAAATATTAGCCCTTGAGACATCCTTAGTGTACGATGATAAGGAAGAAACATTAATGGACACCTTAAAACCTTTTAGTAGATTAGATATGAGTCTTTTAGAAGACAAGAAAACTTTTTTATAAGTTAACAATGGAAACCACAAAAATAAATCCAGGTGAACCTCGCAAGGAGGAGGAAGAAACACGAGTCGTGGTCAGTGACGAGGAGGTTCAACAGCTTAAGCAAAGTCTTCCTAAGAGCAAGATTAGCCCTGAGTCTTAAGACTCATGATGACATCATCATTTTTTGATTTTGTGATCTTAAGACAAGACTTTGTTTTTTTAATGCATTTAAGAAGCTAAGTCTTAACAAAATCTGAAGTGGAGTCTTGAAAACTCAAGACTCAACTTAAGACTCAACTCTATACACTATACACAGTGTTTTCCCTATATATACATCAAAACACGGTGTTTTGATAATAATATTTTTTTTTTTAGTTCTTTAAATACATTATAATTTATGTACATTTCTTTAAAAAAAAAAAAAAAAAAAATCTATGTACGTTGTTTAAAAAAAAAAATGTATGTACGTTGTTCCAAATTTTTTTTTTTTATAGATATGAACGTTGTTTTTAATTTTTTGTATACAAAAATCATGTTGCTTGTTTTATATTATCTTAATTATGTACTTATCTTGTTGCAAAAAAAAATATTCATACATACCAATCATGATTTAACAACGTTTGATTTCTTTCCAAAAAAAAAAAAAAAAAAAAAAAACGTTTGATGACAATTATCAATAAAAAAAATATATTCAACGTTTATCAATTTAAATTATCCTATTTTTTTTGTTATTGTTGGTTGGTTTTTAATATCTATCATGTATGTACCTAGTCATAATTAAACTAGAGAACGTATAATATTATAGCTTTCTTTGAATATGGATCCCATTCAAAATTTTGATTTGCAATCTTTTATGAACTTGATTCAAAGCAATAAAAATCAAAATCTACCCTCACAATCAATGCAAAATTCCCAACTCCCTGAATTTTCTAGCCAACAAGGGTTGGAACATATTGAGGTACAAACTCCTCCTACGACTAGTCAAGGCCGAAATAGAAAATCGACTCCCTGGACGATTAAAGATGATTTCAAAAAAATATATATTGAAATACATATGTTAAAAGACAAAAAAAAATTAATAAATATTTTAAATAGATCTAAAATAAGTTTTAGAATTGAAGAGATAAATCTGATTGAGTCTTAAGGAGTCTTAACATAATTAAAATTAAAAAAAATAATTAAATTTAATATAAAATCTGATGTGGAAATTAGTTAAAATCTTAAGATCAGACAGGGCTAATCTTGCTCTAAGGAACTTTCCTTTGGTAAGCTTGAATTGATAAAATACCAAGGCTTCTGGTATGCTGTTGATACTGATTTCTTCAAGAGTAGTCTCATGTTTCAAAGACACTTCAGTGCTAGGGATAGTGATCTAATTGTCGCGAGCTTCCCAAAAACCGGTACCACTTGGTTGAAAGCTTTGCTCTATAGTGTTGTCAACCGGTTCAAACACCCTAGTAACCAAAGCCCATTGCTTACTCATCATCCACACGAGCTTGTATATCGCCTAGAAAATGACATTTATGGTGAAGCTTTTGAGTACCCTCGTCCACACCATCTTAGTGAACTACCTTCACCGAGACTTTTCCACACCCACTTGTCCTTCACCACCCTCCCGGAAACTATTAAAGATTCTAGGTGCCGGGTTTTGTACATTGCACGTAATCCATTGGATACGATTGTGTCACTCATGCACTTTGCTATTAAGCCACTAAAAATGATATTGGGAGAAGATTTCAAGCCTACTATTCAGGATTTCTTTGAGGATTTCTGTGCAGGGAAAATGTGTCATGGTCCTTTCTTCGAGCACGTGGTTGAATACTGGAAGCAGAGTTTAGAGCAACCAAACAAGGTGTTATTCCTCAAGTATGAGGATTTGAAGGAGGATCCCACCTTTCAGCTAAAGAGGGTGGCTGAATTTGTGGGTATGCCATTTTCTTGTAGCGAGGAAAGTGAAGGTGTAGTTGAAGAATTGGTAGAGATGTGCAGCCTCAACAACCTCAAAGAATTGGAAGTTAATAAAACCGGAGTCATCAACAAGATACACGATAAAAAGAGCTATTTTAGGAAAGGGGAGGTGGGAGATTGGAGCCATTATATAACACCTACCATGGCCGAGAGGATGAAGAAATTGATGGAAGAAAAACTTGAGGGCACTGGTTTAACTTGAGGGCACTGGTTTATCATTTTAGTTACTTCCTCACTAGTTACAAGCTTAAAGAATGATACCCTGTATCAAGTTATGTTTACTCCCTCCGTTTTCAAATAAGTGCAACATATGCTATTGTTTGTATGTTAAACATCACCCAAACTTTGAATTTCAGATAATTTGATTCCCTCTCTTGTTGCGATTTGTATAAATGATCAATCTTCTGGCAAACTGATCAAACGCTTTTTTAACTGAGGAAATCCACTAAACCCAATGTATACTGCATCACCAACTAAACAAATTAAAACATCTAATACAGTAGATATGTAAGGTTAAGGCAGGAAAGGTCTGTTAATAATCCCGGTATTAGGCTAAATTACTAATAAGTAAAACAATAGTATTAGCTCAGAATTAAGGGACAAAGAAAGGAAAAAGAGAGAGAGCTTCTCCTGTACTCTCCAAAACTAGCTTCTAAGAAAGCCTCAATTGAGTCAATTCCTACACAACGAACTGACTGTAAGCGTGATGAAGCATGCATATCATCTCAGTTGGCTGAATTCTAGTCATTTGAAGTGCACCTACAAAAATCAAAGGTATCAGATGTAACAACATATTTATACATTCAATGTATTGAGGGAGTTGCCAGAAATTAAACAACGGTTCAAATCCATCAAAACATAAACAAAATAGCAGAAAGAGTAGTATACATCATATCAGGGAATAGCAATACCAGCACAGTAAGAATATATTCCGATATACAACAATTTAAGGGAGTTTTAGGAGCAAAAAATTCAAGCAAAACTGAAGTAAACAATGTTGAGAAGAGAGTTTCCATCAAAATAAGTAGGAACTACATGTACAAGAATCACAATTTAAAGTTCAAGTTGAATAACATCTTAACTAAACAATGACCACTATTCCAGTGGTAATTTATTGTTGCACTTTGCAGCATATCTAAGATGCAACCTATGAATTTATAATCAATTCAAGTACATCCTAAACTCAGATATTGGTGTTAAACACTGACACATGTCTGTATAAAACTCAGCTTTGTCTTTGTAATCTTCTTTGGGTAATAGGTTGCTAAACCTTCTGGAAACCCCAATGTGGATTAAAACTAAGGACAATTAGACAAAACAAAAAACTAGTTCAGAAGTTTGGGGACAGTTAAACTAAAAACAAGGAAAGCTCTTCAAATCATGTATACGGTTGGCATTTGGCAATAAGGATCTTGAGAATAAATTATCCCAGTTGACTTGAATCATAACCATATTAGGTGCACTTAAGGAGATCAAAATATCAACTGCAATAGCAAGTGCAACATATGTTTGCAGTTTGTTGACAGAGATTTAAAAACTAAAATAGGAAGACTGTCCAAAACAGAAACAGAATAACAGAACAAGCCTCTATGTGATATCAGGTGATTAGTAAGAAGCTAAGGACTTATGCTTATGAATTATGCATGTTTAGTAATCAAATGGACAGAGAGCCAACATAAAAGTCCAAAAATAATCGATGCAATGCAGATAATTTGTTCTAAACGAGTTACCAATATAAAAGATGTAGGTGACTACCGTTACCTTCTTTATTCTTTTCAGATCATTTTAAAACCATTCCAAGAAGTCTCTCATCATTTTTCACCTTCTCGACTCCTCTGCCTTATGTTTTCTTTCCCTTGTTGCTCACTATTGAGGTCACTAAAACATTCCAACATAAGAAGGTTCTCTACACAAACAATAACATCATGTTCCCTTGAAGGATTATAAAAATCACTCAATTCTTTAAGCACCATATTTTCCAAGTCAATAGAAGCAAACCTACAAAAGCTAAGCCTTACAAGCAATTCCTTCCTGCTTCTAGTATGGGCAATAGTCCTATCCATTCCAATTAAACTTCTGTCTCTCCTAACTCGAAGTAGCTTAGCCCACGATTCAACCACCCCGTATTCCTTCATTACCATTATCTCATATTCATCCAAGCGATCAATCAAAATGCACAAGCACCCATCTAACACCCCCCACATGCACATTGTAATAGGAATTCAGACCAATCTCATTCACCGGCACTGGAACTCCACCAAAACAATGTGTATTAAGATTGAAGCAAACTATAGGAACTGGAGCAAGGTTATAATTGACCCAATGTAGATTCCCATTAACCAATACACCTGCATTCCTACAACTGAAATTAATAGGGTCATGATCAAGTACCCTTGTCCACGAATCGGATTTCAAGCTATAAACCATAAGTTCACTATAGAAATTCCTGGTCTTCTTACTAGAACACTGAGTCACTGAAGAATGTGAACAAACTTGTAGTCATCCGCGACACTATCATAACCAAACCCATGAATAAACTTGTGTATGAGATGAGCTACATGAGATGGCCTCGGTAAATAAGGGAGTAATTTATGGGTTCGAGTTGTAGGGTTAAACAAGAACAATTCAAAATCATCATACTTAATAAAGTTCCTAAAACAAATCAACCCATTACAAGATCCTATCATTAGAGCACCTCCAATATCCTTAACCTTGAAAGGGTAATTAAGCTCAACAGCATTCTCAAATGCATCGAAATCAGCGATATGATAAACCGACTTACGGTAAACAAAATGTAGATTGGAATCATTTGTTAGGGATCGTTGTAAATGGCGTTTGGTAAAATAATGGTTGTTAATTAGATCATACCATAATTTGCATACAATCTTAAAACGAATAAGTAATTTTGCAGGCAATCTTAACAGAAATCAATGATTATATCCATAGGAAGGGTTTCGAGTGTATCCATTTTGTTAAAATATTGAAAATTGGGATTCAATTGCACAACCTAATTGAAGAATCTCTAAAAATTAAGGATCAATTAAACTAATAAAACTAGGGTTTAGGGAGATTTTATAAAAATGAAGAATTGGAAAAATATAGAAGAAATGAGGGTAAATTAAAGAGATTACCGGTGAAATGGAAATTGTGAGAAGCAAATTATGGATTATAATCGCCATAGCAAAAGTGGCACCCTAAATTTTTTTACTGTAATTTTATTTTAAACAACCCTATAGTGGGTAGAGGAGGACTGGAGACTGGAGATTCCGAAAATCCGAAGAGTAAAGAGATATCCAAAAAGGACCACCCTTGTTCGACCGACTAACCCCTGTCCGACCAAGTTATCGCTAACTGAATAACTCCTAACCGAGCAATTCTGATCGACCGAGTAACCCTTGACTAACCGATGACCGACCATATATGAAACTTTGTGAAAATACTAAGATATATCTACTCGATACTCAAAATTAGATATAGGTTGCAAGTGCTTTGTTGAGTTGATGACTGAGATTTTATATTGATTTATTTACGATATTATCACTTAGGGTCCGTTCTCTTCAGCTTATTTTCAATTCAGTTCAATTCAATTTAGCTCCAATCAATTTAGTTCTTAATTTCCTTCTCTCATAAAATAATAAAATATTCGGTTCAGTTCATTTCAGTTCAATAAATCAGAACATGCTCTTAGGCCCCGTTCACTTCACCTTATTTTTGCTGAATTGAAATTATTTTTACTGAACTGAAATTATTTTGCTAAACTTAAATTATTTTTATTGATTTTCTATTATATTTCTTCTTTTAAGTTTACTGATTTATACTGACCTAAAATTATTCTTAATGAACTAAAATTATTTTTGCTAAACTGAAATAAACTAGTGGTTTCTCTATGTTATATCCAAATATAATTGGTTTGGTTTTTTCGGTATGCACAATTATAATTTAGTTGCTCTTCTACATACTTAGATCGATCATTCTAAACTTAAGTTTTTTTTTTTTTTTTTTTTTTTTTTTGAAAGATCTAAACTTAAGTTTTGCCAAGTATTATTGGATTGTAAATTTAAAAAATAATCAATTAAATTTGTCCAAGTTACCGAACATACATACTTCGTTAGTAGGCCAATCTCGTAGATTCATCATCCATGTTCAATAAATCTCTTTTTAATTATAACTTTTACTAAAATATGTATATGCCATTCTACTTAATTTTAGTTCTTTAATTATACATGAGAAAGTTGCTTTCATTCATACCTCTAGAATGTTGCTTTCATTCATCAATAAATCCAAATCTTCATCCCATTTTAATATTTTATATACATGAGAAAGTCACTGAATTAGAGCGCATAGCATCTCTAATGATAGGTTAATTTCCAAGTTTGATGTGTTTATATAAGTTATAACTAAGTCAAACTCATGAATCTTGAGGAAATGTCTTATTATTGTCTCATCAGTCATCACATGTTAGTTGCTACGTATAAGGCAAGTAGAAAATGACATGGAAAACAGTATGAATTATATAACTCCCATGTCATCTTTCGGAAAAAAAAATTTGGGATTACTGTATACTCCGTAGTATACCTTGGTTTATAGACAATAATAGTGGATTAGTAGATATTGATTAAAAAAATACAGTAGTTAGATCCAAACTTTGAATGGTCAGCTAAGGTAGAACGTACATCAAATTACAATGAGCTATTTTCTTACACTCAATCTACCCCAAGCTAGAAATTAGACCACTAGGCTTTTGGAATAATACAATATTTTACTACGTATATGATTGTGATATACATACTCATGTTATCTTATAGGCATTTGATCAATCATTGTAAACATCAAATCAAAGAAGTTTGAAATAAGTGAGTATCTTAATTAATATATATTAGAATTCTAAATTTATTAAATTTAACTTTGCATAAACTACTATCGAGTAGCGGATCTTGGCCAAAATATATTAGAGGTGTCAGAATTTGAGTCACTAACTTCTCATGCAAAATTAGTTATTACATCGTGATATTTTGAATGTAGAGTTAGGTTTTTTACTAAATATTCAATGTCAAGAAAATATACTTTGTACTCCGTAATTTGCTATGAATAATTTTTGGACTCCCTGGTGGCAGGTCTTCCTCAAGTGACAAATAATAGAGTTAACATTATTGCATTACATGTCGAAAATTTGGTGGATTATTTAGAGTTGAGGGAATTTTACTTGGTTATATTTCATTCAAAGAATGAAAACAATAATATAAATAATCATGTGACGGTTGAACTAGCTTTTAACGAGACAAGGAAAGAAATAATCAAAAAGCCAAAATGAAATCAAACAATATGAAATTTCCTTAAAAAAACATATACTATATGAATATTAGTTCATGGTCATAAAACTTCCAAGAGACAACAAGGCAGTCCATGTTCTTTCATATTATCCAATAGCAATATCCAAATTCCATAAATAGTAGACCCCCATCTTTCTATTCTTCTCATACGTAATTAATTAATTATCTAGTTAGTATATATTTTTTTATTTCCTCCATTATAATTTCTTCCTTTTTCTCTCAACTTCTCTCACTATTTTTTTCTAGCCATGAATGTCACAGATGATCACCACAAGGACGATGATCATGAAGCAATCGCGACCGATGATCTTAAATCACCCCTTCTTCCCCTCAATCACAGCGATGTTAATCAAGAGAGTTCCACCTCCCTAATCATGTCACTTGTCACACCTAACACGTTCTTTATTCTTCTAGGACCTTTGTTATGTGGAGTAATATGTATGTGGGTGAAAGTTGGTGAATTGGAGTCTAGTAGAAATATGTTGGGTGTTCTTGCATGGATTTTTACGTGGTGGCTAACCATGGCCGTCCCTATGCCGATCACCTCCATGGCGCCGTTGTTCCTTTTTCCGCTCTTCGGAATCTCTACCGCCGATGTGGTTGCTAAGTCTTACATGGATGATGTGATTTCTCTTGTGCTTGGTAGCTTCATTCTTGCTCTTGCTGTTGAACATTATAATATTCACAAGAGGTTGGCCTTGAATGTAAGTCCAAAATGTTTTTCATTTTTTGTCACTTATATAAGTATTTTGTTGACAAATAAAAGTGAATTGCTAGTTTTAAAGAGTATGGTTAGGATGCATGATATTTCGTTTTTATTAAAATTTTACCAATTAAATTAGCTGATTGGAGCAATACCAATAGCAATAAGATTTATATGTGATACATATTATATAAGTTTAGTCTTAATTAATTATCATCATTTTTTGCTATTGATGATTTGATGGTGGTGAATTGGTGATTGAGTGTTTTGAGTTAATCAACTATTTGTAGAATATTCAATTTGAATATGTAAGTAATGTACACCACAAAGTTGAAAAGTAAGATAGACATAAAAAGATACTTATACTTTATCTTAAAAGTTGAAAAGTGGCATCTAATTTACAATTGTGGCATGCAAACTAATTGATCTTCAATTATTATTACTCGATCTTCTAATTCAATTTTAGCTACTATTACTTCATACTGTGTACATATTTAGTTGTGTTATGTACTTGTATACATAAAACATTACAAACTTACTCCATATAACATTAAATAAATTTTGCTTTATTTACTTCACATTTACTATTCTTAAATTGTACTTGTATTATTGTTTTTTATTTTAATCTAAACAATATAGCACTTTTACATACATTAAACATATATATAACTATAAAGTATTCATAAGTTCTCACATTCAAAATTAATTGCAACATTATTAATAGTTTTATTGTTTTAATACTGTAGTTGTTACTCTCTGAGCCAATCGTCTTACAAACATTAAGGAATTAAGGATTTGGGGAATTAAAGCAAATTTCTAGTCTTTCTTACATTTTTTAATTTTGGTTATTCTTATTGGAGATATGACTTTAATTAGTCTTTAAAGTTGGGTGAAATTAAAAGAGTTTTGAATTAATCATCCCCTGACAAAGACATGTTATTCTAGTTGTATCCCTTAAATAAATTAAATCTTGTGGTAATAAAACAATTTAGTACAATAATTGTAGTCCCTACTAATTATAGTAAGATGACAGGTGGTACAATGAAGTAAAAAAGCCAAGAAATAGATTCCATTATTATCACTCACTCATATACAATAATAATTTACATTCACTCAATTGATCGGCAGTTGGCCATACAATACATGATTGGGGATACTTGGTCATTTTACATTGGTCTATTTGTTTGTTCATAACATCAAATTATATGAAAGATTATCAAAAACTAATTTTCTATTGGTCCAAAATTATTTCCATGTGCTAACAATTTGTTTATAGTTCAACAATTTTAAATCTTATGAATTATTAAAGCGTTAATCAACTCACTGCACCTTAGAAAAATAAGATTCACTATACAAGAAAAATCAATTTCAATTCATTATTATAATCATTATTTTAAAATCAACAATATTTCATTATGTAATTAGTGCGTAGTTGTATAATTAAATTAGTGAAATACATTGTTCATAGTTAATCATCTAGATTATATGTACTCATTTGTTTATACCAAAAGCATGTTCTAATTTCCTACCAATTAAGACAAATAGTTGATGTTTCGAATACATGTACAGATAACTATATTGTTTTGTGGCGACCCTGTAAACCCTCCTCTACTTTTACTTGGGATTTGTGCCACAACGGCGTTTGTCAGCATGTGGATGCACAATGTGGCATGCGCCGTGATGATGATGCCCGTGGCCACCGGAATCTTACAACGACTTCCGACTGCGAGGACAGGGCAATCCGACACCGTGAACAAGTTTTGTAGGGCAGTGGTCCTTGGAGTGATATACTCTGCGGCTATAGGTGGAATGTCTACTTTAACTGGGACAGGTGTCAATCTGATATTGGTTGGGATGTGGAAGAGTTATTTTCCTGAAGCTAATCCCATTAGTTTCAACACTTGGTTCTTCTTTGGGTTTCCTTTGGCTGTCGTAATCTTATTGTTTATGTGGGTTATTCTTTGTTGCTTGTATTGTGAAAGAGGTTCATCAAGGGTTCTTTCTAATTACTTGGATAAAGCTCATCTCCAAGCAGAACTTGACTCGCTAGGTAAAATACACGTACTCTGATCTTTACATAATTCTTTTATTTATTGAAATTAGATTTCTTTTAACTCCGCTGTCATTTATTAAACCGTCTTTTTATTTTAAATTTATCATAAACTTGATTTAAGTTGTAAAATCCGTACTATATAAACTCACTTGGCCATCTTTTAATATATAACCAACTAATTTTGGTCATATATTTGTTAAAGTAATTATGTATTATAGATTATTTGAAAGTATGAAATCATGTACTGTATTTTTAATTAATACGGAGTACTTTTTATTTCATAAGATTAATACATCTAAGTACGTAGCTAAGCCTAGATACATGAGTACATGTTTAAGTGAAGAGCGACAAATATGTTTTTTTTTTATTTTTGACAAAGAACAAGTATTTTATTTCTAAAAGAGTAAAAGGGATTGAAAGTAATATGATCGTTGATCATTCTATTGATTAGCAATCGGTATAAATACATCAATGTTGCGAGATATACTCGGCAACTGTCAAGCTACAAATTAGGCTATGATTAGGCTAAGATATACACTTGCTATATTAACTATATACAAAGTCAAAGGAATATATTTACATATATTCTAACACACCCCCGCAGTCGAAACGGGAGAGTCACGGACGCTGAGACTGGCACGGAAGTCATTAAACAGAACCCGGGGAAGTCCCTTAGTAAAAATATCTGCAATCTGATATCTGGAGGGAACATGTAAAACACGTACTTCACCCTTAGCGACTTTCTCACGAACAAAATGAATGTCCATCTCAATGTGTTTCGTGCGTTGATGTTGCACTGGATTACCTGATAGGTAGATGGCACTCACATTGTCACAATAAACAATAGTTGTTGTATGAATAGGAAAATAAAGTTCTAGCAACAAATTTCTGATCCAACAAGAATCAGATACCACATTAGCAACCCCACGATATTCAGCCTCTACACTGGACTTAGATAAAGTAGGTTGCCGTTTAGAGGACCAGGAAATCAAATTATCTCCCAAATATACACAATAACCTGAAGTAGATCGCCTGGTGTCGGGGCATCCCCCCCAATCCGCATCAGTATAAGCAACAAGCTTATCAATAGAAGACTTATACAGATGCAAACCAAAAGACAAAGTACCCTGTAAGTAGCGTATAATACGCTTCAAAGCGCCCATGTGCGCATTGCGCGGATCATGCATATGAAGACAGACCTGCTGAACTGCATAAGAAATGTCAGGTCTAGTGAAAGTCAGATACTGAAGAGCACCTGCAAGACTCCTGTACTTAGTAGGATCCTCATAAGGATCATCATGAGAAGCACTAAGCTTGGATTTCGTGTCAACTGGTGTTGGACAAGGACTACAGTTCGACATGCCTGCTTTGGCAATGATAGAAGAAGCATATTGTTTCTGAGACAAGAACATACCATTAGCATCACGAGTCACAGCAATACCCAAAAAGAAACTCAAAGGACCTAAATCCTTCATTGCAAATTCGGAGCTCAAAAGATCCATAATACGTATCCGAAGATGATCAGAAGATGCCGTAAGAATGATATCATCAACATACAACAGAAGATAAGCAGTATCAGTGCCCTGTCTGAGAATAAAAAGAGAGTTATCAGATGTACTGTTAGTAAATCCAATAGAGGTGACAAAATCTGCAAACCGCTGATACCAGGCTCGAGGAGCCTGTTTGAGACCATAGAGAGAACCCCGTAATAGACATACATGATCAGGGCGACTTTTGTCTCTGAAACCCATGGGCTGATACATATAAACTGTTTCATTGAGCTTACCATGCAGAAAAGCATTCTTGACATCCAACTGATGGATCGGCCAAGAGTGAGAAATAGCAATGCTAAGAACTGTACGAATAGTAGCCGGTTTGACAACCGGACTAAAAGTCTCATCACAATCAATACCCTACTGCTGAGTCTTGCCATCAGCCACAAGACGAGCCTTATACCTCTCAATAGAACCATCAGAATTTCGTTTATGACGAAATATCCACATAGACCGAATAACATTCACATCAGGGGGCCGAGGAACCAAATCCCATGTATGATTATTAATAAGAGCATTATATTCTTCTAACATTGCATTTTTCCAATTAGGGTCACGAATAGCACTAACCGGGTCCTTTGGGATAGGAGAAATAGTAGTGGTGGTCATCGTGTTTAGGTTGGAAAAATATTTTGGGTTAGGTTTTACAATGCCATCTTTAGCTCGGGTAGTCATAGGATGGGTTTGGGTAAGGTGCTGGCCGGAAGTGTGAGTGGTAGAGGCGGGGCTGCTGGTGGCGGATTGGTCGGAGTTGGGGTTGGCAGTGAGGGGGGAGGTGGGTTCCTCAAGTTGGGTTGAGGAGTGGGCTGGGCTGTCAAAAGGGGAAGGTTGGAGAACCGGGGTGTGCTGGGGGGTCTGCTGGGAGCCCACTAACGAAGGAGTGACAGACCGGCTAGGGGTTGGGCTGAAGGGGATATGCGGCCCAGTAAGGGGGGAGGTGTGCTGCTGCCCATTAGGAGGAACGGATTGGGCTTGCACGGATTGGGCTGAGGCAGAATTGGGTTGAGAGGTGCTCAAATGGTGGAAGTGATTTAATGGAGCTGAGTCCAAAAAATCATAATCATCAAAATTTGGTTTGTGATATTTTGAGAACGGAAATTCGTTTTCAACAAATTTCACATGCCGACAAATGATGATTTTCCCATTTGATAAATTATAGCACTTCGAACCACGATGATTTGGCGCGGGGCCAAGATAGACACAAGGAGTGGACCGTTCTTGCAATTTATGAATAGTGGTGGAGGGAAATAGAGGGAAACATAAGCAACCAAAGACACGTAAATCCGAATAAATAGGATCACGTTGGTATAAAATTTGAGTAGGGGATTTATAACCTAAGACTTTGGTTGGAAGAATGTTTAGAAGATAAGTAGCCATAGCAAGAGCATGATGCCAAAAAGAATGTGGCAATGAAGCATGAGCAAGTAAGGTCCGAATTATATTATTAATAGATTTTATGTGGCGTTCAGGTTTTCCATTTTGAGGAGAGGTGTGAGGACAAGAAAGACGGTAGAGCATGCCATGATTTTCAAAAAAAATTTGAAGAGTACCATTGACATATTCGGTGCCATTATCACATTGAAAGGTCTTAATGTTACGTTCAAATTGAGTGTGGACTATTTTATGAAAAGATTGAAAAAGATGTTTTACTTGGGATTTCTTAGCAATAGGGTAAGTCCACAGAAATTTACTATAATCATCAAGAAACAATAGATAATAAGCATGTCCAGAAGAACTAAGAATAGGGGAAGTCCAAAGATCACTATGAATTATATCAAATGGAAAAACAGTATGCGACATAGAATCAAGAAAGGGAAGTTTAATATGTTTTCCTAAAGGGCAAGAAGCACAAAAAGAATTACAAGCCTTATTACATTCAATAAATTTCTGTTTGCTTAAAGATCTAAGAACAACATCGCCGGGGTGTCCTAATCGATTATGCCAAAGATCAGAAGAAAGAGCAGTAAAATTTGAATGAACGGTGGAAGAGTTGGCTTGACTGGTTGGAAAGACTGGATATAGGTCACCGGAACTGTCACATCTCATTAGTTGGGCCCCCGTCTGTAAATCATTCACAGAAAACCCATAAGGATCAAAGGAAATAGAGACCATATTGTCAGTTGTGAATTTATGGACGGATATCAAGTTCTTTATTAATTTGGGAGCATGCAAAACATGGTTAAGGGTAAATGGGGGGTATGGATAGGGTAAAGTAGCACTACCATGACCATTAATTGGAATTAAATCACCACTACCAACAACAATGTTATGATTTTTAATGCTCGAATTAACAAAAGAAGAAAGAATACCTTGATCGGCTGTCATATGGGATGTGGCGCCAGTGTCCATATAGTAATTGTTGTCGGGACGATTAATATTAGCAAGCATCTGTAAAGCAGCTTCTATGTGGGTGGGAGTTGGATTCGGACCCATGTCTTGGGCGTTGAAGGCTTGAGGAGCTGGGCCCAAGATTCCAGGCCCACTCGGTCTTGATCCGGCAGAAGAAGCTGCAGCTCGTGGAGCCCAGGATTGAGAAGGGTATGGACACGGTGGACTGGGCCACTGGCCCATCCATGATGGCCACGAATAGGGCCCCTGCTGAAACTGCCATGAATAGGGTTGTCCATGTGGGCCTGATTGTTGGTGTTGGGCTGGCCCACTATTACGGTTCTTATTAGAAGGCTTATTTGAGGACTTCTTCTGCTTGCTGTTGCGATTTGTAGCCCGAGTGGAGTTTCCAGAGGAGTCTGCTTGGTGATGATTGGTGGAGGAGACAAGGGCGGTCGGCCGACTGGTGGTACCACCTTCCTTGGCTAGACGGTGCTTGATGGTACGTTCGGCAAGCTTAAGGCGAGACCGGCAGCTTTCGAAAGAAGGAAGTGGCTCTTGATTTTGTATAAAATCAACCGTTCCGGCATAAGCTTCGGGAAGACCGGCAGTCATCTTAAGAATGAGACGAGTATCAGGAATCGGAGCATCAACATCCGCAAGACGATCGGCAAGGGATTTGATGTGATTGCAATAGTCGTCAATGGAGGTGAAATTCTCGAAGTCGAGATCCGCAAGTTCTTGTTCAAGGTGTGAGGCTCGGGCTGCTTTGTTGTCTTGGAACATGGATTCGAGACGAGCCCAAGCGCCTTGAGCGGTATCATCCTTGAGAAGGATGGCGGTAAGAAGATCATGAGATATTGAACCATAAATCCAATTAAGGACCGCAGCATCGAGTCTTTTCCAATAAGCCAAGTCGGCTTTTTTGATTTTGTCATATGCAGCAAGTTCGGTTTCCTCCGTTGGAGGAATGATGTGATATGTAAGGTCATGGACCCGACATAGCACTTTGAAGAGGGCGGCCCAAGAGTGGTACATTCCGGCAGCGTCCAAGGTAATCGGGATAAGAGATTTCACGTTTGTGATACCAAAAGCAGGGTGATATTTAGGAGATTCTGCCATTGAATGTGTGCAGCGGAAGAAAAAATTTGAGGAAGAAGAAGGAGATAGGCCGTGAGATAGAGGAAGAAGAAGGCTAGGATCGGAACCCTAATCTGATACCATGAAAGTAATATGATCGTTGATCATTCTATTGATTAGCAATCGGTATAAATACATCAATGTTGCGAGATATACTCGGCAACTGTCAAGCTACAAATTAGGCTATGATTAGGCTAAGATATACACTTGCTATATTAACTATATACAAAGTCAAAGGAATATATTTACATATATTCTAACAGGGATAATTATGAATTACTTGGATAAAGGTTCATCAAGGTTCTTTCTAATTACTTGGATAAAGCTCATCTCCAAGCAGAACTTGACTCGCTAGGTAAAATACACGTACTCTGATCTTTACATAATTCTTTTATTTATTGCAATTAGATTTCTTTTAACTCCGCTGTCATTTATTAAACCGTCTTTTTATTTTAAATTTATCATAAACTTGATTTAAGTTGTAAAATCCGTACTATATAAACTCACTTGGCCATCTTTTAATATATAACCAACTAATTTTGGTCATATATTTGTTAAAATAATTATGTATTATAGATTATTTGAAAGTATGAAATCATGTACTGTATTTTTAATTAATACGGAGTACTTTTTATTTCATAAGATTAATACATCTAAGTACGTAGCTAAGCCTAGATACATGAGTACATGTTTAAGTGAAGAGCGACAAATATGTTTTTTTTTTATTTTTGACAAAGAACAAGTATTTTATTTCTAAAAGAGTAAAAGGGATAATTATGAATTCCATCCACCACGATTCTTATTAGGTAGATGGATTTGATTAAATTTTAGCTGACAAGTAGGAAAGAGAATAAGAGATGCATCTTTCCCTCAAAAAAAAAAGAATAAGAGATGCATCTTATCCAAAACTTTGAAGATGTCATACTTCGTATAATATACGTGGCTTAGTTTAATTATATTTATGTACAAGTGTACAAAGTACACGTATATGAAAATTGTCTTTAGAACTTATCCTAATCGATTATTTGACTATTGACTCTTGTCAAGGGATAATTTGATTGTTTATTATTTTTCATGGGGGCACAGGTCCAATGTCCTTCGAAGAAAAGATGGTGTTGTCCGTCTTTTCGGTAAGTAATATTTTCTTCGTTTAAAATTAATTGTAAAATGATCGGGTTAAATGTATAAATTAAAATGCTAATATGATCAACAATTAAATTCAAAAATCATAAAAAAAAGAGTAATTTTTTAATCATGTTTATGGACTATATATAACGCTTAAATTATGATCAATTGTTATTGAATAAACTAAATTATTGTAAATATTCATAGGTTATGAGTTTTTACTTTTTTTTATCCTTGGGAATGTAGGGGCTAATAGTGCTATGGATGACAAGGAACTTGACAGATGAACTACCTGGATGGGGAGCTCTTTTTAAAGGAAGAGCTGGTGATGGCACTGCTAGTGTAAGTACTTGCATTGTAATTTTATATAAATACTTTTAATTAACATAATTACCAAAATTTATAGCGGAATTTTAGATATTCTTTTAATTTTGAGATCAAACCTAGTTAACTTTTATTTGACCATCAAATTTCATCGATGAAATTACACGTCTAACATGACTATCTTATAAAAATGGTGTAGAAATATTTTGTTAGAGGACCAAGTCAACCAAAAGCTTAAGCTGATGGTTGAGGCCCAGGAATATGTTTGTATACTCTATCACGCCCCCTCACACGAGAGCCCGTTGGGCTAGAAGTGTGGATGCAGCATGGGCCCTCCTTATACCCTGCGCTTAATATTCCACTTGAAAGTGGGGGGTGGATGAGATTCGAACCCGTGACCTTTATGTCACGCTGGCTCTGATACCATGTTAGTGGACCATCTCAACCAAAAGCTTAAGCTTATGGTTGAGGCCCAGGAATATGTTTGTATACTCTATCATATTTCTTATAGAATAAGCTTTATAACTACTCTTACATGTATACAATTAAATTCGGTGGACTGTATAGTAATCGGGCAAACTCTCCCATGTTGTTGACATGTGCTTGTCTCAATCATAGTAGTTTATAATTTGATCACAAAAGTCACATGAACTTGTTTCAATCATAGTTCGTAGTTTATAATTTGATCACAAAAGTCACATGAACTTGTTTTTATAGATTAGAGATTTGTGTAAGTTCACTACATTTGTAATTGGAATAGAGATGTGTGTATGAATACTAAATTTTAATTATCATATAATTAACATACATACTTTGTAACACATTTAGATGGATAGAAGATAAAATATTAACTTACTAAGCTAACTACTATGTTCATATGAAAACAGAAACCTTAGAATATAAATTTGGAATTCCTATAAATTTTTATGTTGCACATAGCATCACTCTTAATACTCAACAATTATAGCTTGAACTCATTAGGCTACATATATGTATAGGTTTTGATGGCAACTTTGTTATTCATAATACCAAACAAGAGGCAAAAGGGAGAAAAACTAATGGATTGGAACAAGTGCAAGAAGCTGCCTTAGAACATAGTCCTTCTATTAGGGGCTGGTTTCGCTATAGCCGAAGGTGTCCGCACAAGCGGCCTTGCAGATGTCCTGTCCAAGGCGTTGGACTTCCTTGAGACCGCCCCGTTTTGGGCGATTGCCCCGGTGGTGTGCCTCATTGGTGGAGCGATTACCGAGTTCACCTCCAACAACTCCACCACAACATTGTTGATCCCGTTGCTAATACAAATTGCAAAAACCATGCATTTGCACCCACTCTTACTCATGGTCCCTGGAGCTGTTGGAGCACAATTTTCTTACTTGCTTCCTACCGGAACACCGTCGAATGTTGTTGGGTTTTCTACTGGGCATATTGAGATCAAGGATATGCTCAAGGTTGGCTTCCCTTTGAAGATTTTTGGCACCCTTGCTCTATCAGTTCTAATGCCTACTCTTGGTAAGCAACTTATTTTAACTTCTATGACTTAATTTATTTGCTTTAAAAGTATGTATATGACTAAATTTAGTGGGGGATTTTTTAAAAAAAAAAATTTATTTAGTGAGGTCAGTAAAGATTTGATATATTTTTATTGAGGTCAAATGGTTACTCCAATGCAAGTATATTTTCCAAAACATTTTTACATCATCATCCAAAACTTGAAAATTTAAGTGGGATTAATTGACTCCAGAAGTGGTAATATAGCTTTGATAGTGGATTGTTAAAACTAAAGTTTGGTACCCTCGAACACTTATTGCACGTCTAATTAAATGTGTAGTAGCTTGGACCATGGTATGGTACTCCATGATTTTGACTATGTAGGTCCAATATAATTTGCAATTAATTAGGAAATTTAAATATGTGAAATTGTAATATATGAAAAATTATGAAGTCACGCACAATCATATTATATTATTATTCATGATCTTCCATAGTCCCATGTACTGTCTATAAGTAGATTTGATGTAATACTCTAATATGGATGAAAAAAGACTAATTTAATTTCTAACACATTTCTCTTTGAGCAGGAGCCTATGTTTTTGGTACCGATAAAATGGTGAACTACCCGTTAACTTGGCGCAGCCTACAAGCATTATAACTTTGATCGGCTGCTCGCCGATATGTATACTGAATTACTGGTGGATGATGCAGGGCATAAGGTGTTATATCGATCAACAGGGCCACCCTAGCCAAAGAGCCAAAGTGTTTCGATCAATAGGGCGTAATCTATATGATCAGCGCCAATTTATTAAGACCCAAAGATGCATATTATTCCAGTGTATATGTGCTTATTTACCACCCTAGAAAATTTATGTCTTCCGATTCTTAAGGCTGTGTTTGATAACTCATTTCATAGACTAGCTTGAATGATCGGGAAGTTGTAATTTTTCATGCTCGCCGTGAGTAGTAGGATCAGATTGTAGCTAGCTTGTAATGATCTTGAAGGATCCAAGAATATCTGTCATAGAAAAGTTGTAAATTCCATACAATCAATTATATATATATCATGATAATTCATGACAACATATACTAAAAATCTAATATCAATTCATTGCTACGAGACAAGCTAAGTTTAATCTTGTTCATTATTCCACCTAATATTAAGTTCAAGCATAATCCACAAATGGGGGTATTCACAAATGTTTAAATATGTCATTACTATATTGCAAAGCCTAATTCTATATTTTTACGTTAAGACAAAAAAGAATGTCTAGGCTAAACTAAGCTACACTACTTTTTCTTCACGTATTATTCTTTTAAAACAAATGAGGATATATTCACGAAGAGTCGAAGACGTACTACTTTCAGTAATTGAATTAAGGGTGCACTTTTCATAAAATAATATTCCATATTTCATAAGGAGTATATGGTATCTTACTTTGCAATTGATTAAGGAGTACTATTGTACCAATATTATGTCAACATTTATTTTTTAGAAGGAAATTTTTTAGAATTAAACTAATCTTTCATTAATAAGTAATACTATATTTTTCTTTCAAAAAAAAAAAATTAATACTATATTTTGGAATGTATCTATTAAATGTTCTAGGATCCCATGCATAGGAGACAATTTCCACTTGTGAAGGGCATCACACGATGACTGTTGCATAAACCAAGGGTCCAAAGGAAATATCCCAAGCAAATTCCTTGTTTATATAATAACACATGCCCTAAGTTTTATACCATATTTCTTGATCTAGAACTAATCAAAAATGAAGATAGGTCTTCAACTCTACTGCCTTTTCTCTCTTCTACTCATCACCGTCGTCTCCGCCGCCGAAGAGATTCCCCCTCCGGATCTGCCTCTCGGAGGCTACAGTCCAATAACGAACCTAAGTGACCCACATGTGATTGAGGTGGCGCAATTTGCTGTGAAGGAACACAACACGCTAGATGAAGGCCACAAGGTCAAGTTGTTGAGCATCCTTAAGGGGTGGACTCAGGTTGTTGCCGGCCTCAACTACCGCCTTATCATCACTGCCAAGACGCTATGCAGCCACGCCGATGTCCACCATTATGAGGTTGTGGTGTATGAAAGGCCTTGGCAACATTTCATGAAACTCACCTCATTCAATCAAACTACGGAATAAGTATATTATTCCGTATTATATTTAGACATACCGTAATAGGTTAAATTTAATTATGCATCTGCATTGTGTTTCGTTGTATTAAATGTAAACATATTCGACTATAAATAATTTTCATTCTTTTCTTATATCAGATGCATTAGGATCAAATTTAAGAATTTCACTCTTGAAAGTGTCTCATTATTCAATATCCAAAGTATTAACCTTGAATGATACTTTATAAAGTCATTGATAGATGTCTTTATTCGAATAAAAAGATGATTGATTCTATATATCTATATATGTGTTTGATGTTATGTTCTCCAATTATATATTTATTACCAATTCATAGATTTGTGGCATGGATCAATTCAACAACATTACCAAGTTAACGTGTTGGTGCAATTTAGAGGAAAGCAAAAGAGCCAAACAGTACAGTTGAGTTTGTTATATATACTCCACGTACAATATTTTCATGGGTCGGTGATTTTTAATTGTTGTTGTCATAGTATAGCGCATATTAAGGTAATGGGGTTTCCAATTGCAATTATGAATCATAATATTTTGACTTGCTATGTTGCAACCAACCTCTAGTCCTCCAAATGTCAACACGAGTTATCAACTACTTAATTGATTGAAATCTTAAGAAGTGCTGAATAAATATTAAATCCTGTTTGTCACGTAATTTGTGGCTTCTTATACACCAATTTTAAAAATAACTCAAATTAGTCATCGAACAAAATAAATTCACATATTCATATTCTAATTAAAGACTCGAACTTAGCTACTTTGTATAAATTGTAGAGCAGTTGTTTCTCTCGTATACAAGGGTAATAAAAAAATAATAATTAAAAAAAAAAGGCGACAAATGAATCAGCAGTGAATTCTACTACAGTGTTATACTACTATCAATATATTTTCCGATATAATTTGATCTCATATTTCTAACACTATTTGTTATACTATGATACTATCAGTGTTATACATTTATACTACTATTTGTTCGTGACTTTAGTGTCTAGCTTAGTGCTATGAGTTAGTACTCGATCTACGCAGCTCAGCTAGCATTAAAATTCAAGTGATTAGAGTGTAAGACTAATAATGTGAATGAATTGAAAAATAATAATTAATCAATCAATTTATCAGTAAACTTTGAGAGTGGCAAATGAATGAATTTTTTTCATAACAGTATGCAAATATGCAATGAATTATACGAAATTACGAAGTAATCAATCCATGCATCTAGTGGGCTTATAATAGATTTTATTGTCTTGGGCTGTTCATTTGGGCTAATGAGACAAATTGGTTATGGAACTCACCTCATTTTTTTGGTAGTATATTTTAATACTCCTTGTTCGCAATTCGGCTTTTTTTTTTTTTTTTTTTTGGTGGACATATTTGACATTTTTTTTTTCTTTACTTTGACAATTGTTCCTTTAATATCATACGAGTATAAAGTACTCCGTAATAGAAAAAGTTGCTATTGGATTTATACTAATGTTACCAGTTTCCCACAAATGCTAGGACAGAACTCGTAGATTTTGGAATTGTTTAGGTTGATTCGGATATGGTTCAAAATTTTAAAATTGGTTTCAGTTTCAATAAATATTGTTAGATTTCGAAACAATTTGAAATGGACCTGGACAATCCGAAAACCTGAACAAGGAGGAGGAGAATTTTGGTCCACAAACAAGGTTTTGGAGCTTCCATGCTAAAACCAATTGGCAATAGTAGGAGTTACTCCTCTATATATTAAGTGGAACCACCTCTCCTCTTTCTCCAATGTGGGACACTCACAAGTGGATTACAATGATTTCAACAAATATGGCCGGTTACCCGGATTTGCTCATTTCTAATTGTAGTAGTAACTTGGCGTCAATGGTAGGCATCACTCCCGGCCGCTAGTCCCCTATACTCATTCTCCTCCCTTTTATAGTGATTGCAAAGTCAAATTCGCACATTTTATTCATTACATCAAATTAGATTTGTCCTTTCTAATTATTGACCTTCTTATGTCTTGTTATACTTTGCTCATGCGACATGCATATTGAATTTGTGGTCCGTATAGTACAAGAATTAATAATCGTAGTACTTTGAAATGCGACAAAAATGATATGAAAGAGAAGACTTTTTTGTAATCAGTGTAATGTATCAATCATAGATGTCTGATTGGTTAAATAAGTGAATAATAATACGCAGTATATATTTTAAACTAAAGTTAAATTACTACGGAGTACGTAAGTTAAATTACATTTGAGGACAACTATTTTCATCTTAGATTATACTCCTATTAAAAAATATTTAACTCGGTGCATTATAGTTTTTACTAGTGAGAAATTAATTCAGAAAAAAATTAGAATGAATATGTAAATGGGAATGCTTGATTTATAGGTATTGAAAAATGAATAGCATTTAAATCACAATTTGAATTATTTCTAATTTGATAAATCTCAAATTGAAAACTGTGTTTAATTTTCAAAGGTAATTGAAGAATTTCAAGCTACAACAATCCTCCAACTAGAGACACATGGACAATCAAGTGAAATCTTAGTGTGAACATAAAACATAATCAAGTAAAGTCACTACAATCACATTATTTAATTTATAGTTTTTTTTTCTTTTTTTTTTTTTTTTTTGAGAAAGTAATTTATACTCATATTGATATTGTACGAAGTATTTCTTTATATACGAAAGACTCATGAAAGTGAGGGATAGATCAAGTGGTTAAAGTTTCATCTCGATTTCAGAAGGTGTTGGATCGATGCTCATCACTTGTCCTTGTGCCTCTCCAAAAAAAAAATAAAAAAAAAAATACAAAATACACTGAGAGTGAGGGACAACTCAAGTGAGCGACTGAATTGTTTTGACAATACATACATGACAATATCATGTGTTCATTAACGTGATTTATGTTTGCCTTGAATTAAGAATAATACTTTCAATGTTAACAGGTTTCATCTTTCATGTGCCATTAATTCGTTTATATCTATAATTCAAATAATAAATCAATAAAGTATTGGACTAGATTATTTCATTTACATTTTATATTTTAATAAAATTGACCAATAAAAATCCTACTCCGTACTTTTTTTAGATTTCACCTCACAATTGTCCATTTTCCTTGTTCATCCATCCCTATATATAACAAATTAATCCCTAACTATCTCTCACTCTTCATTAAAAAAATACAAGTAAAAAAAAAAAAACATCCAGTATTTCTCTCGTTGTCTCACCTAAAATCTAGAGAAAAATGTCGACCCGCACCACACTCTTGGTTGTTCTCTCTCTTCTCGCCGTGATCATCTCCGTCGCATCGGCAGCAGGGTTGCGCAGCGGCTCAGAAGTCGGCGGGTTCAAGCCGATCGAAAACTTAGGTGATCCTTACGTTCAAGACATCGCAAAATTCGCGGTTAAAAAACATAATGAGCAAGAGGATTCTCATCTCGGAATTGAAAAAATCGTAAAGGGTGAAGAACAGGTTGTCGCCGGTAAAAATTACCGGCTTACGATCGCGGCTAATGATTTTCATTACTACGAGACGGTTGTTTATGATAAGCCATGGGAAAAGTTTAGGAGTCTTACTTATTTTAGGTCCGTTAGCCTTGTTTAATTTAGATTTTTGTTTTGGCGTTTTATTTGGTTCTATTACAAATGTTGTGACAAAAATGTTATGCATGAATATTATGAGTAACATTTTTAATATGGAATGGTAGGAAATGAATTTTGTGTTAATGTTCGTATTTATTTTGTGTGTGGATTTGTTACGGTGAAAATAACAGTTGTTACAACGTAGACAATGTTTAATATCATATGCAGAAATTTGGAGCTTGAATTATTGATTATTTATGGGTTGAGGATTTGGGATGAAAGCACTCCCTCTTTTTTTTTTTTTTTTAAACATTTCGTTTCAACTGAGCACATATGTCGACGTAAAACTTTAGTCAATACGGATTAATACCTTTAATTAGTGTACGAGTATAACATAGATTATAAAAGTTGATATTCGAAAACTATTTAAGGAGACGATTTCAACAAATATTCGCATAACTATATTTTTCTTATTTATAAATCGCTAAAAACATTGGTCATAAGTTAAATTATGTGAATAATACAAATTTAAAAAATCGCATTAGGGGACTTAAATAAAAATAGGAGTAAAATAATTTATATTTGTCTAACTTAGCTAGGTTGCTTTAACATTAGCAAACGATATCTAAACTTAAAATAAACAATTCTTGTGATTTTGATAATTTTGTATCATGAATTAATATACAAATTACAAAATTAGGTTAAAATTTCATCAAATCTAAAAATTAAATCAAATCAGATAAACTAATATAACCGTAACTGTAAATAAAGTTAGGTAAACAAGATGAACAAAACAAGACTAAGTTAAGGCACCACGACCCTAATGGAAAATTAAGGTAAAAAATGGGACAAGGATAGTGCCTTTATCATTTTCCATTTCAGGAAAGGTAACGCCAATAATTAAATGCATACTAATAAAATATTCATCCACTCGTCACTAAAGCCAACACCGCAAAAACTAAGTAGTGTGCAAGCAACAATAGTTTACCGATGGGGGGTCCAAGTCCAACCCATTATTAAGCAAAATACCAAACCATGACCCCATTTTCCTCACCCATCGTTTCATGTGCCAAGTAATCCATTACTCGTACTAATTATTGTACCAAGTTGTCATACAAATATTATTTACTTCCTCCGTTTTTATTTCTTATATTTGTAACACACATTTTTTTTACGATATTTTAAAAAGGAAAATATTATACATAACCCTTAGTGTTATATATAAGCATTAAATTTACACTTGAAAATCGTAAAAAGTTAAAAAATCATAAAAATATAAACACTAATTACACACGTGTTTTTGTCATAAATTTCTAATTTTATACAATTTCCAAAATGGTATTTAATGCTTATATATAGCTCTTAGGGCTACATATAACATTATTCTTTAAAAAATATAAAACTCACACCATCTAATAAATTTAAAATAGAGTTGAGCTTTAAATTAAGGATAATATGACAACTTTTCACCCAAAAAACCTTTACATAATCGATGTTCATATATTTTATAAAAAAACAATTTAACTAAAATGGTAATCCGGTACAACATCCAGACCGCACATTGAATACAATAAAAAAAAAAAAAAAAAATAGGATTGGATTCATCTCCCAAGCGTCCTATCTCCGCGTTCTTCCCTCCCTATAAATAACCCCTTAACCACCACCCACTTCCATCACATTAATCTCATCTATCTTTCTCTCCTCAAATCTAGAAAATTAAAATCTTAAAACTTCCATATTTCTCTCTCCTTAAATCCAGATATAATGTCGAACCGCAACATTCTCTTCATCATTTTCTCTCTCCTTGCCGTAATCTCCGCCGTACCCGCCGCCGGAAGACGTACCGGCGCCGTCCTCGGAGGGTACAAACCGATCAAAGACATCAATGACCCTTATGTTCAAGAAGTCGCCAAATTCGCGGTTGCAAAACACAACGAACAATCGAATTCTCACCTCGGAATTGTCAGAATCATCAAAGGTGAATCGCAGGTTGTCGCCGGAACTAATTACCGGTTTTTAATCGCCGCCGATGATCATCAACAGTATGAAACTGTTGTTTATGATAAGCCATGGCAACATTTTAGGAGTCTTACCTATTTCAAGAAAGTTTCTGCTTAGATTTTTAGTTTTCTATTTTTTGTTTTATCGTGAAATTACGAGTGATCTGAAGAATCAAATGAATAAATGTTGTACACAAAAAAAATGCTTTGATTGATATAGTAGAGTACATGGGAATAAGATGGAATGAATTTGTGTAATTGTTAAATTTGTTTCTATGTAATTTCATTTGTCGTCATTTTTGTGTGTTTTAATTATTTGGGTTATGGTTTTATGTAGTATTCCATGGTAAGGAACTTTTGTGATATAATGATGTATTCAGGATTTGATTTATGGAATAATAAAGAGCTCGTGATTAAATGATATAGTCGTGATTTTATCCGCCTATCATTTTTTTTATCAAGGCAATATAGATGAAGGAGTCGCAGAAATTAGTTCCGTGTCTTTAGATTTGAAGAAAGTGATATAATGATGTAGTCAGGATTTGATTTATGGAATAATAAAGAGTCTCGTGATTAAATGATATAGTCGTGATTTGATCTGCTAATCATTTTTTTTTATCAAGGCAATATAGATGAAGGAGTCGCACAAATTAGTTCCGTGTCTTTAGATTTGAAGAAGAATGATTGAGGATGGAAGTAACCGACATAGGAAGGAAATACTTGCCCAAAATGCTACGTTTTTCCTCGCTCTAATTTGTCTTTTCATGAAAACTTTGGGTAGAAGAAAGTTATGCGGTTAGGATGCTATTTCACACAGTTTTGCGTTTTTTTAGGATTAGGACCTTTTAATACTTCCCCGTCCCTTAATTAGATGGTTACTTTTAGTATTATTCCTCACATAATAGTGAGAAGTAGACATCTAATTAAAGAGTAGAGGGAATATGGAATAAGATTTTCAAAGTTGATGACGATTGTTGTCAATCTTGTTCGAGCTTATGGTTAAGAAATATAAATCGGCATAAATTTTAATTTTTTAAAAAATTGACATAAGCTAAGTTTTAAAGTAATAAATTAAACTAAATTAAGTTGACACAAATCACACAGTAGAACCTAACTAAATAATTTCAGCTAAATTAAGTTGATACTAATCACACCATAACTCATCAAGTCATCAACTATGAGGCTTTCTTTACTAGGAATGTCGTTATAGGGCTTGATGGGTGTTGGTCTTTCCATCTCTATCGATTTTTCGAGTGTTATATAAAGAAACATAAAGTATACTTAATTAATTAATAAGATATATAGATACAAATACATAGTGGGGAGGGTCAAGAATAGGGATGAGGGGAGTACAAACTAAAATCTACCCCTAATCGACACCCCACCATTGGCTCATTAGGGAACCCCCTGTGAAGATAGGTCTCCTATAGTCCTATTTAACCGCCTTATTAACATTTCTACTTCTTATAACATACCACTATACCAGTACAACTCTATATTGAACATTGGCTCTCTCCAAGTTGCTATTTGAGGAGCAAACTTCAAAGATGACAGTTTTTCTTTTTTTTTTTTTTTTGGACTTACTTTATCTCTAACTGTGTGACATGTACGTAAAGAACTATAGTACTTGTTTGGTAAACCTTCAAAGGTGCAGATAATAAAACTTTATGAGAATTTACAAATGGGATGGTTGCTTAGTTAACAAAAATTGAAAATGGAGGAAGTATCAATCATAGGATTAGAATTTCCCACAAAACATAGAAAATATATTACCATCCCCCCTGTTTAATTAGAATTTATTGGAATTTCAAGTAGAATTTGCTTTATACACCCGGGGTTATTTGCTTGTTTAATCAAGTCAACAAATAATATTTTTACTCATTTGTTGGTTGAATGAACAATTGACTCCGGGTGTACAAATGTAATGTAATTTCTGGTTGTAATATAATTTTCCATAGGAATTGACTTCTCAAGTAAATCAAACAAGTCCTAATTAATAGTGTAAAAATTTTTTAGCCCGCATATGGGTAGTTCTTCATCTTGGTGGGGAGACGGTCACCAATGGGCCCTTTCAAGAGCATATTACCAATTTATCATTAAGCATGCTTGCATTTGATAGGACAACGTTAGGTGCTAGCTCAATTGAACAAATGACAAAGGTATGGTTATGTAATTCTGTTTTGCATCATCCATAATCCGAATATTTTAAATAACCTTGACAATATCGGTTAATAAGAACTTTAACTGAGTATTATCAAACATCACATTTAACAATAACTCTTAGCACCAAAAAAGCAATTTACAATAACCCTTTACGATTATCAAAACTTGTAATAATAATAAACAACTCATCAGTTCCTACATTACAATCAAAATAAACAAGGGATAACTACATCCCAAATGGATTAACCATAGATGTAAGCAATTAGACGCTGCAACCAAATCAAAATCTGGCAAACCCAGGTAACAAAACATAACTTTTATCCTGTTCATTCTTTTGACTTCTTCTTTTTCTTCTTGTTCTCACTAACAGCTGATACATCCTCACCATCATCTTTGCTCTTTTTCTTCTTCTTCTTGATAGTTCCATCTTCCTTCTCACCGTTCTCAACAGCAACAGATTCTTCTTGTTCTAATCTCCGCTTTTCTTTCTTCTTTTTCTTTTCAGACTTAGTTTCTTCCAATCCACTACCATTTGTGGCAGCAACATCGTCATCCTTGGATTTCTTTTTCTTACTCTTTTTTACAGCAGAGTCAGGCTGATTATCCAAGTCCATATCATCATCACCTGTGCATGTTTTTAAGCTGAAAGGTTAGTAGCCTGAACAATATCCTCTAACCTCCGGAATCAACTAATTCAATACAATAACATCATACAAGACAAATGTCTGATACTCACCATCCTTTTGGGTTTCAATTGCTGCTTTCATGACATCAATATTTTTCCGAGGTGCAACTCCCTTGTCATAGAAGTCAAGCCTTTCCTCTACTTGTTCACGTAGCTTTTCACCAAAAACAGTAGAGCCCTTCTCTGTATCAATGTTATCATGTATCAAATTCAAGAATCAATTTGCCTCCTCCCAACAGGAATTCAACTTGCAAGCGAGGATATAAGTTGCAACAGGAACTAACCTGAGAAACAGTCAATACGAGAGGCAATGGAACACTTGTTTGCAAGATAACGTGCCATCCGGCCCTTGTTCCGAGAAGATGCCCGCCCAATGAAAGACGAATGGAATATCAGACCATACTTGGGTGTGTTTCCTCGTGTTTTCAGGGCCCTAAACAAAGAGTAACAATTAGAAACATTTCTAATGCACAATGATTCTTCTTACTCGGCAAATATGATGATCACACAAGCTGTAACATCCCATATTTTTCCAAAGGTATAATGTATCAAACTAAAGTGTAAAACCAACCAAACTAGTAGCATCGTACCAAGAATATGCAAAGATGCCAAGAGTACCAAACATCACCAAGGATCAGGAATTACCTGAAGAGTGCTTTCTCAGCACCAAGAATTTGCAGGGTGGAAGAAGGGCACTTTGCCAGATTTGTAAGACTACCAGCATGGGAGATCAATCTTGCTCCGACCATCTCACCAATCAAAGAGGTCAAGTTTGGGGCTATGTCGTTCATTTTTGTGACCAAGTAATCATAAAGCTTCCTCCTATACTCAGAAAGATCCATTACTCTTTGAGCAAATTGCTGGACATTAATCAAGTCAACGGGTGATAATTCTTGTCCTGCAGGAAAGCCAGCATTATTAGGATGAATTTTCCACTTTTGTCATTTTTAAATGCACATGTGAAATAAACTTTGACAAACAATGAGTATATTTACCCATAGATGCTTTAGCAGCTTCAATAATCTCCTTTGCTTTATCCTCATCACCAACAACTTCAGTCAAGGCAGATAGCTTCTCCTCAGACAACTCTGACTTGTTTTCAATATATTTGGCCAGTTTAGCATAAAGATAGTTGTCATTGACTATCTTAACTAGCTCAGGGAAATGCCATGAATACCACTCCCTGCATCAAAGAGGGCAAAGATGATTTTGAAAAGCCCTTAAGTTATTCAAAAGGAAGAAGGCTTCAATGCAATGTAGGTAGCATGTGGCTAACCTTACTCTCATTGAAAATGAGTTAACATCTTTATCAAGGGTGTCAAGCAGAAAGATCGCTTGTATAACCATGTTGTCAACACGATTAACATTGAACTTGACCTTTGCCCTGCTGTAGCTGTGTCCTAAACCCAATTGAGATTTCACTAGATCCCCAGGCTACAAAAAATAAGAAGTGCAAAACATCCTTAAGACAAACATATCTGTAACTAGCAAATTAAAACAAGCTTATCAGAATCTGGGTGCAACTGTGCAAGACAAAGCCTCCAGGGATTTTATAAAGGAAAAAATTCACAACCTTAAGATTCTTGATGTAATGCTCAAAGTGTAATCGAACACCACGGAGAAGCTCCAACATAAATTCATTACTTCTGCAAGAAATGTTAGTCCCTTCAGAGATACTAGCACCAAGTTTAGAGTCTGCTACTCCAACAATAAATTCCTTGGCCTTTGAATTTTGAAAACTTAGCTCTAAGAAATTTCTCAGTTCATCAGTCATAATACCTGTTCAAATGCAATGCATAAATTAGTTCACCTTCAGTTTCAGTCTCCTTATAAACCAAAGCTGACAAACCCATTTCAGCACAAACAAGGTAATTGATGAGCAACAAGCTGGAACTTAAGCCATTTACAACATATGCATAATCTAATCTATGTCACAACTACATTTTCTAAATTTAAAAGCTAAGCTATGTACTCCATATATTACAAATAGAAAATTTAAGAGTTAAGGATTCAACACATGCATTTTCACTGTTATAAATTCAAGCATTTTATGAATGACTCAATAACACAAAACCCATCCCTCAAAAACCAAGCAGCGCATAAAATCAGTTAAGAAAAATCAACAAAAACATACTATAAAATCACACATTTTTCACAATCAAAGCAAAAAACATCAAATTAACACCAACCACAAAAACCCAGAAACAAAACAAAATGAAAATAAAACAGAAAGAAAACCCACCTTCAGAAACAGCATTGCATTGATTAAGAGCATCAAGAGCAGACTCAAAAGGCTGAAAAGCAGTAAGCTTGACAACTTGACCAAAACGATTAAGGTCAGAAACAGAGTTACGAACAGCTTCGGTGTTCTGCCCAATTTCATCTATTCCTTCAGCATTAAACAACCCATACCCGGATGAGGATTCGAATAGCAAATACGTCTTCATTACTACTTTCTCTCTCCTCCTTTTCACTTTCTCTCTCTTCGCCTCTGTTAAACAAGGAAGAAGAAACAGAGAATGGAGGTGGTGGGTTTTGATTTTAGGGTTTAGGGTTTTCGTTTGATGACTGAAGTGGGGGATTGTGCGGAATGAAATTTAGGGTTTTATTATTTTAATTTCTTATTTTAATCCCATTGTAATTGAACTTGTAATTGCTATTTTTCTTATGCTATTTTTTGGAAAATTTATAAGTTGCAGACATTTAAAGTTAGTAATTTGTAAATTGCAGTCATTTAAAAAAAATTGCAAATTATAGCCCAAAATTTCTAATAAATTGTAAATTGTAGCCCGAATCAACTTTTTCATCGGTTTACGTGTCGAAAAGTATTCGGTTAAAGTTTTAAGGGGTCATTTTAGTCCTTAAGGTTCCGAATTGAGATCGGAATTAGCAAAAAAATATTGTAAGTGCCTCGTTTTTACAACAAAAAATAGTTGCCCACAAATCGATACACTATTGTTACGCAAAATGAGGCACTTATGTTATTTTTTTGCTAATTCCGAGCTCAGTTCGAATCTTTAAGAACCAAAATGACCCCTAAAACCTTAACCGAATATTTTTCCACACGTAAACCGATGAACAAGTTGAATCGGGCTGTAATTTACAATTTATAAGAACTTTTGGGCTGCAATTTGCAAATTTTTTTAAAATGGCTGCAAGTTGCAAAATACAAACTTTAAATGGCTGAAATTGACAAATTATCTATATTTTATTTATAACACTAATCAGGTTTTTGACTTTTTAAAACTTTAACCAACTAATTTAATTCGTTATTTAATTTTATTTGCTCTAATTATGAATAATCCTTCATTATTATAGTACTTCTTCAACAATTAAAAAAAATCATTATTATTGTACTACTCCGTATATATAATATGGTATACACGGCCTTTGAAAATATGGATGCAAAAATCACCAATTAGGTTAATGAGCTGATAATATAACTTCAAAAAGTAAGAAAACAAAATTTATAATTCATTAATAGTGTGTACGGTGTGTGATGAGTCAAATTTGAGCTCGTGATATTAATGCGGAGTAATATGGTAAAAGTGTGCTATTTAAAACTAAGTAGAATTGATCATTAGATTTGTTGGTTTTGTACTTGAGAGAAAAATTGAAATACGAAGTACCAAGTAGATAAAACGTGATCAACTTTGCATCTAACTTTTTCCATTTATAACATCGTCATTAGTCATGTACGGAGTATATAGTCAAAATTAAAAGCATGTCAATTAAATGACCTTAATTGACTATGCTTAAAACATCAACCTCCACTTTCACCTCCCACCCATCACCGCACCGGCCAACCACCTCACTGTTCACCTCTCCAAAGCCTATCGCTTTCTTTCACCGCATTCTCTCTCCTCCTTTGAAATTCCTTCAATTTTTTCCATAACAATCATCCACCTTGTTTTGGGTAATTTTTACCCATGCCACATGGACCAACCAGCAGGCGATACTGTCAGCCCAGGATTAGTCCAAACTGGACCTATCCCCCATTTGACACGTGGCGTTCCTAGAGTTTAGGAGAAAAGGCGGCTTTCAGGGCCCAAATCCCGAGAAAGCCGTAATTCGGCGCAGCCCATTAGAATTAGGTCAGAGTGACCTAATCAGGGGCACATTTATCGATGACGTTATAAATAGGGAGATTCCCCTCATTTTGGGGACATCTACATTCATTTATTACACTACCCTACGTTCCCTCTCATTAGAGAAAATACCTGATCTTGGAATCCGAGAAGATTTCACTTATACCTTTCCGCACTTTTTACATTCTCCCACACGTTCTAACTTGATCGTCAGAGGCGGAGCTCCAACCAACCGGAGTCTTCGTGTTTTGCAAGTACAGAGCGCGTCGGACCAGTTTTCAAGCTGTAACTCTCCCAAGGGACAAAAGAACCCAAAACACACCTCACCACACATCGATCTATACTCTCTCTTTTGCTCTTTCAGGTCAAGTAAGGAGGTTGGTGGTTAGGGATTTAGGTCAAGAATGGTTAGGGGTGGGTTTTGGGCCAAGTAGGAGGGAGGCCGGGGTAGGGGTTACGGGTCGAGTGGGAGGGGAGGGGTTGGGGTTTTGTACTGGTGATGTTAATGGAGGTGGAGGTGTTGGAGGAGGTATTAATGGGAGCATTATTGCCTTTTTCATGCTTTTCACTGCCCATAGTTTAGTCTTAAGCCAAATTAGCCTAATTAAGGCCATTTTTGTGGAAAAAAAGTCATTTTGTATAATAATAATAAAAAAAAGAAGAACACCATTTACGTGGAATAAAAAGTGTGGGGCTATCTTTATAATTTTTTCTAAATTTTAATGTATTTTGTCAATTGATAAAAAAAAATGGGATCGACATGTGCTACCGTGATGTGTTCATGTCAAATTCTGAATATATTTATTGGTGTGGAGAAAATCGCAAGAGGAAGTGATTCAAACGAGATTTTGATTCCAGATTTTGAGTACATCTTTCAAAACTTTAACCAATTAAATTAGTTGATTATCTATCAACTTTAAATATGATGTACATACACGACTCATGGCCAACCAATATTTCCTTACACGAGTTGCATCATGCTTAGTTTATGTGAAGTCGGACTATTTTGTGTTAACGTATCGTCTAATTGTCTTTCTCTATCCAATCATACCACCCCGATCCATGCGTAACTCTATTGTAAAATTCGTAGTAAGTTAGTGTGCTAAGATGAGAAGTACTTGTCCAATAAAAAAATGGGGTTTGATTGGGGTTGGGGTGGTTGACCACCATAAAATATCAAAAGAAGGGAAAATCCCTCAAATATCCTTCCTTTTCCTTTCATGTGCAAACACAAGATATGCGACAAAAAATTAACTCCGATTGATGATAAAAAGAGATATACTCGTATTATTATTACATATACTTGTATGTATCCTTTTTGGTTTCAATGCACCACTGATTATCTTGATCGATTGCAACCACAAACCCTAGGAGAGAGAATATCCTAGTACAAATTTGGGGATTTCCCAGATTCATTCAACTCCATTTCAATTTTTCAAAGTTTTGAAGAACTTGAAACGATGAAGGGTCTTTTTAAATCCAAGCCACGAACTCCGGCGGAGATTGTCCGTCTTACCCGTGATCTCCTCGTTCAATTTGATATGGGTAGTGTTCGTGAAAGCAAGCGCGAAGAGAAGGTATATTTCGATTTTTTTTTAAAAAAAATTTTTGGTTGATTTTTGTTTGATCATCCGTTAATTGATGAGAAAAATCTTTATTTTTATGATTGATCATATGTAGATATTGAGAAAATTGATTTAAGATTGATCAGTAATTTTCTGGTTGATTTGTAAATTTTTTTGTTTGTTAGTAGCAGAAATTTTGTTGGATTTAAATAACATTAATTTATTGTTTTATGTTTTTCTTGATCAAATTGATATGCAATATTGTATTTGTCTCGTTGAATTTATTATTTCTGTTATAATTTTGATTGAATCAGCTTAAATTTTTAATTTTTAATTTGAGTTCGTACTGTATGGCAGTATTTAGGATCTTAAATTTTACGATTTGATTTTTTATGCTGATTTTTGTGCAAAACGTTTGAAAGTTTGGACCTTTTTCGCTTTTTGTCTTGTATTTAGGTCAGTCAAGTTGGCCCTAGGATGTAAAAGTTGTCTAGAAAAGTCAGCAATACCAATTTATGCAATTATCTTAAAGCTGTTGCTCTGTTTATCCGATACACTGTCAATGGCTTTCGGTTTTGTAATTCACTTGTATATTTGTTGTGTAACTTCGTAGGTGATTGGATTTGTTCACTTAGATTCCTTATGATTAGGTTTGTGAGTAGTCTTAGACTCGTAGTGGAGTCATGGAGGGGGTTTTATTGATCTAGGGACACATGTATCACTAATTGTGAGATTGAAGTGTTTTCAATCACGATATCTTGACTGAAAATTATTTCCTGTAAATGTTTTATTTGATGTGTATATAGAATTGTAGATCATATGGGCCCTTCTATCATCTCTTTTCCAGCAATTCTGATATGAAGTTCAAAATTTTGAGTCTTTGTTTATCCCAGGCTCGTGGTTGTTATCTTGGAAATCTACCAAAGATTCACTAAGTTATGAATTTGGATTGCAATAGACTAAATTAAAAATGGCACATTAATTGTGCGCACTTCGTATTTATTGTGATTTGTGAAGTAGTAGATTTGTAGATGATCATTACGTATAAGATTAAGGCTCAAAAGTGATGCTTTACTTATGAATGCTGCTTGCCTTTTTCTTTTGTCTTCTATTTACTGCTTTATCATGTTATTTGGATCATTTTTTCTATATTTTACTAGAATGCACCTGTGATAATCGGGAATTTATCAATTTATGAAGGAAATCATTGTTAAAAATTCCTTTAATTCGCTATTGGAATCTTCTGAAATTATCTCGGTGATTGATTGGTATTTGAATATATTTTCCCTTTTTCTTGCATGATTGGTATGTTACCAAAAGTGTAATAAACTTGGTTGCCTTTTATGTGGTATGACGTGGTGGTTGATGTGGCACTGTGAGAGGAGCTTATATTCTCGTCTCGTCAATCCCCACTTTATTTTAATAATATAGATTTCGAGCTATTTCTTATATGGAGTTTTAACCCACTTTCTGAGGTATTAAGTACCAACTTATTGTTTGCACATTTCTCCTCCAGATGGTAGAGCTAAGCAAGTACATACGAGAATTGAAATGTGTTTTATATGGAAATAGCGAAGCAGAGCCAGTTGCCGAGTCTTGCACACAGCTGACCCAAGAGTTCTTCAAAGAGAACACATTACGTTTGCTTATCAATTGTCTTCCCAAATTGAACCTGGAGGTATGTCATGTGTCTTCTTGTTGGATGGAAAATTTGGTCACTTGTGTATTTCCCAGCTCCATTGAAACTTTTGCCATTTGGGGTTCAAATGTTCAATAATGCCCAAGTTTCACTTGATGAGATTACTACTCGGACACCTGCTGCTTTCATTTTTAGGATTGTTCCTCACTGCCCCTTGGTTTTGCTAATTTTTTAAGGGTAATCTTTTGTAGGCTCGCAAAGATGCCACTCAAATCGTTGCTAATTTGCAAAGGCAACAAGTTCAATCTCGTTTGATTGCATCTGATTACCTGGAAAGAAACATAGATCTGATGGACATTCTGATGACAGGGTATGTTATTGGGATGAGAGAATGGAAACCAATACTTTTGAAACTTCCTGTAGTGTGTGATAATTTTGTCTTGTTCGGGTTTATTTTCCAACTCTTTGCATAATGTATCATATAAGTATTATATCTACTTTGGGTGATTAGACTGTGCGCAAAATTGTTTCTTATCTGTGATTGTTTCTTGGAATTTTGTAATTGTTTAAGGTTTAGTAAATTTAATGAGTTACTCTTAATAATATCATGAAAGGATTTCCTTTGTAATTTAAACCTAGTTTATGATTCCTGATTCTTGTCTGAATACTTAGTGTACTTATTGTGCAGGTATGAGAATACGGACATGGCCCTTCATTATGGTTCCATGTTGAGGGAGTGCATACGTCATCAAGTTGTGGCCAAGTGAGTTCTTTAGTAATGATTGTTCAGTTCCATTGAAGAAAAAATCTTCCTTAGTTCTTGGCTCAGAGTTGACTTTGCTTTATATTAGAAACATCTTTCGCTCCATTATTGAATCTTCCGTTTTCATGTTTTCCTTGACTTTCTTCAATCCCCATTTGAGCGACATGTTATATTTATGATCTCCTATAATACTTGGTAACAATTAATTATATGATAGCATAATATCTTACTTGCCAAAACTGCTATTCATGAGCAACTTTTATATTTACAACCTCCATTTCAATTTATTTGCAACGTTTACCATAAATGGACACTACAAATTACTACCTCCGTTTTTTTTAGTTGACACGTATTCCTTTTTAGGAAGTTATTTTTTAGTTGACACTTTTCCTTTTGGGGTAAATTTTTTACCTTGTATTTTCAAGCTACCCCACTTGCTTTATGATTCTCTCTCACTCTATCTCCTCTCCTTAATATATGTGCCTAAATCAAACGCGTCAACTAAATAGAAACGGAGGAAGTATTTGCGACAAATGTTTTCTTTCCTTTTTTAATTTTCATTTCTTTCTATCTCTCCTCATCACATGCAACTTTATTTTCTCTCTCCATTTATCACTGACAAACAAATTTTACCTAAAACTAGTTGATGTCACATCGTTGCTAATAAATTGAAACGGAGGTAGTATTTATCTTCCCAGACCAAAAGCTCCCCCCTTGAAATTTGTCTCTAATGGACATAATTGACTTTATTTACCTTCATGTGGACATTGTTTCGTTTGGATGATTAGTCTGCCATCATTAAATTTTCTATGTCATGACTCATGATTATCTATCATTAAAATTCATGCATTATCTGTTATTCTTTACAGATATGTATTGGAATCAGAGCATTTGAAGAAGTTCTTTGAATTCATTCAGCTCCCAAATTTTGACATTGCTGCTGATGCTGCTGCAACTTTTAAGGTTGGGCATTTTTCTCTACGTAGATCCTTTCTTTCTTACTATCTGATCGCCAGAATGAATATGGTTTCTTTATGACGGTTTTATAAAATTGGGATATCTTGTGTCTTACTGTCTTGTCTCAAAATTCAAGGAAAGCTTCAGGTACAGGTCATTGTGTATGCTACACATGTGCTATGTGCACCTGAAGTTCTTTTAGATCTTGGTTATATTTCTTATTTACTTATCTATGTCCTAGCTAAACTTTAGTTATATGTCAAGTATGCTACAGTTTTTAACACTGTTATGGCCATGATGCAGGAACTCTTGACCAGGCATAAATCCACTGTAGCTGAGTTTCTTACTAAGAACTATGATTGGGTAAGACATTATACTTCTCTTTCTTTTTGAATATTGGTTGTAAAAATGGCCAGAAACTATGTTACTACATACCATGTACCTTAATATGAACTATAACACAAGTTAGATCAGTGTTATGTTATTTGTTAATCCTCTTATGAATCAATAACAGCATATTACATGATAATGGTACATTTTGGCTTAATTTATGTCTAGTACCCTATGTTGTACTAGTGAATTAAGTAACAATGAGGTGAATATGAGGAATAGTTTCTAGTTTGAGAATCTTGCAAACATAGAATTAGTGTTGGGAGATCATGGGCTTATTGAGTTCAAAGTCTCTGAAAGGAAGTCTTTGGAGTTGCCTTATCTTACGTTGTTTGATTTAGTTGTTTTCATCACTTTATTCATCTATTTTAATTGAGTTTCTTCAGTGTGATACTGATTTTCTGAGTTCATTACATGTTCCAGTTTTTTGCAGAGTATAACTCAAAATTGCTGGAATCTACCAACTACATTACCAGAAGACAAGCAGTCAAGGTATTTATAATGGAATCAGTAATTACTTAAGGGGGCATTTGGTTCGCAGAGTGGTATGGGTTTGGAATTAGGAATGGGGTTAAGGTGGTATCAAGTTGGAACTTGATACTTAATAGCATGTGTTTGGTTCAATTCTGGAATGAAATCTCTCACTATTCCCTCCTTTTATTTGATATTTAAGGGAATGAAGCCCCCTATGGTTTCTAAACCCCATACCTCATGGGTTTGAGGTATGGGTTTAAAATTCATACTTTTGACAACCAAACATATGGTATGGGTTTTAGTCATTCTAAGTCCATACCTCTTACCTATATTCCGCGAACCAAACGCCCCCTAGGTAGTTTTGTGGTTACACAAGAAACATAACTGCCTGTGAAGTTGTAAATTGGGGAAATTTGAGTTCCACTTCTCCTGAAAGGCCAAAAAGGGAATGGTTTTAAGGAGTAGAACGCATAGGAATTGCTAGTTCTTTGAACGTGTAATTTTCTAAGATGTAATTCCTAAGATCAACCAAATGTGAAATGACCACTAGTATTTTTTCATAATTTAGTCTACTTTTTCTTGTGAATTTGTGTTATCATTTGATACATAATGTGGTAAAATTTTCTTTTCCAGGATTGGTTGAGTGCTAATTTAATTGTTGCCACCATGTATTTGCTGATTCTATTTTCGTGTCTTTCAGCTCTTGGGAGACATGTTACTTGATCGTAGCAATTCTGCAACCATGACGAAATATGTGTGCTCCAGGGATAATCTACGGATACTTATGAATCTTCTAAGGGTAATTAATACTTGTTACTTGGCTGGAGCAATGTATTGACACAAATCTGTTATTTGGAGTCTTTGTGAATGTTTCATGATCCTATAGCCTTGTTAGTGTATACCCTCAACTTTTATTGTGATGATACAGGAGTCGAGCAAGACCATCCAGATAGAAGCTTTTCATGTTTTCAAGGTTGGTTTCAGCAATTTCACATTCTGATTATGAGTATCTGCTTTGACTGTGTTTGATCTGTTGTGTTTTCCAAACAGCTATTTGCTGCAAACCAAAACAAGCCAGCTGACATCGCTAACATTCTTGTTGCAAACAAGAGCAAGCTTCTTCGATTACTAGGCGAGCTCAAGACTGATAAAGGTATTTTTACAAACTTCTCTCCTTCCCTGAAGTTGGTATGTTGACCATGTTCCATTCAGATCTTGGATCTGTTTTTCACAAGGACGGCTATTATTTTAAATTACCTTCCTGATTTCTGATTTATGGATTTGATGATTTTGTAGAGGATCAACAATTTGATGCAGACAAGGCTCAAGTCATGCAGGAAATCGCTTCTCTTGAACCCAAAGAGCTTGCATAAGCTATTTTTATTGTTGTGTATTATCATTTTCCATTGTATCCCTGGCTCTTTTTATCCTCCCCTTGAGCCCTTTTTCCAAAGCATAAACCTGTGGATTTAGCAGCACCGTGGTGTCCTCCGTTTGGCACCAGTATCTAATCGTTTACTGCCCTTTTTTTTATTCACCCTTTTCCCTTGATCCACAGATGTTAATTAGAAGGTAGCTTCCAGTTCTCAATATCTTCTAATTTTGAGTTATTTGAGAACATCCTTTGTAAAAAAAAAAAACGTTAAAGGTAAATATGGTTGATTTGACAAGTTCAAAGTGCAATACATCTTTCTGTGTGGCTTCTTCTATGTCATTTTTCTGTTGATTTCCTTTCTAATACCCATAACTTGGATTTGTCTCGTATCTTTTACTGTACATGCTTATATACCAAGACTGAGTTCGATGCATTGGCTGATTGACTAATACTTAGACGATAAACAACTGACAATGATATATTAATTGTATACTAAACGGTTTAGGGAGCAAATGTTTAGTCTAAACCTTTAGTTTAAGGCGTATTTAGGACCATTCACTCGCTATTAGTTGCCTAATTTTAACGAACCGTCTCTATGGCTTTGAAAAGATTATAGTGAGAGAATAATTCTGGTGTACGTAGTTGAAGATGCGTTTCATGAGGAGATAGAAGATTGAGCCGTGTGAAGTCACGGATTTAAAAAATGCAAAGCAGCATATTATTTGCAGATAGGCATATTCCAGGGGCTTGGTGGGGGTTATTCCATGTTCCATGTTATGGCTCTTTTGCATCTCAAAACTTCTGACCTTTTTCTGAAAAACAAAGAAAATGGGGAATTAAAAAATGAGAGGAAAATAAAGAATTGAATAAAGTACTACTTGGAGGAACTAATGACCAAATGGGCGGTAATCCCTTCAAGTAGAAGTAGATAAATGCAATGGCCATTTTCATTCTTTACGCCCTTGCAAGGGTTTGGTTCATGCCTATACGATTAGAGATGCAGTTGTTAACTTCTTTGAGCTATTTTTCAGCATTTTAGTAACTATGGAGTATATCTTAGTGTTATTATTTTTTAAACGACTTAATTTAGTTGCCCTATTTTCCATATTAATATCTTTAGAACATAATCTATTATCTCCCGTATTAAGTACTCCGTACTAGTTTCTAATAATCGATACTCGTAGGACTTAGATTATATCTAGTTATTTAAATTATAATACTCCAAGTCGGATTTTAAAAAAAAAAAAGCGCAAAACAAAGTACAGAGTTGCAAATAAAAAAGGACGAAAATAAAACGGACGTAAATCTAACGTTGCGATTAAAAAAAACAAGAAGTATATACCATGATTTTTTTATAAAGTAAGATGAAAAATCCTACTAAAGCGATACCTCTCATAGATTTAGCTAGTTAAGCTCTACAGGTCGACGTTTGAGAGTAGAGGAAAAAGGTAAGGCAATTCCCCTACTCCCGAGCATTTTGTAGTTGGTGGGGCTCGAACTTAAGGTGAATTCCCCGCCAACTCCACCGAGTGATAAAGTATAGCATGAGCCCATCCCGCTTTGTGAAACAAAACAAAGGGAGTATAAATAGATCACTGAGTCAGACACTAATACCAGAAGGATCTAAAGCTCGCAGCATCAGCCATCACATAACCATTCACAAGACTCCCTTGTAAATTCAGAAAAATGGCTACCAATGGTATTTCCTCCTATAATTAAACAAAATTCAGTTGTAATTTCAATGAATTTCCTTAAATTTGCTCAAAGTCTTTAACTTTATTAATTTTGGGTGTTAAATTATGTTTAATAGAGCAACTTTCAAAGTTCCTTGCGACTGCTGTTGATGCTGCCAAGAAAGCTGGCGAAGTATCTCTCTCTTTCTCTACAATTTGCATGTTTTTTTTAATCAATTTAAAAAGTGGGATTTTTTAAATTTTTGTTCATATTACAGGTAATTCGGAACGGATTTTATCAAACCAAAAATGTGGAGCACAAAGGCCAGGTTAATCTAAATCTACTTTGAGATTCTGGGTTGTTTTTAATTTTTGTGAATGTTTATTTCTGATTTTTCACATATTTAGTATAGATTCAGTTAAATTGTAAGAAATTATGAATGTTCTGCCAAACTGTGATTTTTTTTTTGGTGATGTAGCATTGGCATTTTCCCTATCTAAATTGATAGATTGGAATGAATTGAGCTCTGGTTAATGGACTTTTTTCGATTAAATTGGTGTGTATATAGACATGTAATAATCTGTAGTGTTTTTCTTGGAATATTGGAATTTCAGGCATTTGTAGTCTTAGGAATGATGTTGAAGATAACGTAATCCTTTAATTTTACTGGATTAATCTGATTATCTTTCTTAATTTCCCCTGATTACCGCCATTAGATAAGCAATTTCCCTATAATCATGAGATAAGCTCGAATTTATGAGCTATGCTTTGTAAAAAAATCTAAAATGAAAAGTTAAACAATGAAGTGGAAAAAATAATGTAATTATATTAGTTTAAATCATGCTGAGGCCAATGCCTTATTTTTTTTACAATGACAATTGTTGTAGATTTTAGTCTAGTGACTAACTAAAGAATCTATGATCTGGTGGTTTTGTAGGCAGTGAGAGAAGGGTTGAAATTCCTTTTATTTCAATGCTACATTCATTCAATGTATACCATGAACTTTGCTCGGAGTTTGGGGGGAAAACTCCTTAAGCTGGCAGGAATGTCGTGGATATACACCTTGCCTTGGGGATAAATCAGTGTAACCCAGAATGTGGTAATTGGTTGGCAATTAAAATGGGCTCATGAATGTACTAACACTTTAGTACTACCATTTACCAATGTGCACGTTCCCAAATGTGGCCTTTTGGGCATGGTGAGACGGTGTATAATGTACATGTCTGCTTGTGCATAATGTCTTGTGTTTCGGTTAGCGGGTCTATAATCTTGCTATGTAATGTCTTGTGTTTCGGTTAGTGGGTCTATAATCTTGCTATGTAATGTCTTGTGTTTCGGTTAGTGGGTCTATAATCTTGCTGTGTAATGTAGACGGTATAGGAAGAGTTATTCATTAGAATCAGAGGAATTGGATTGGCTGACTGATGTTAGCGGCTCAATTTAGCAATTCACTATTTAATCGTGGGATAACTTGTCCAAGCAGGTGGATTTGGTGACAGAAACTGACAAGGCATGCGAAGAGCTTGTCTTCAATCATCTCAAGCAATTTTACCCTGATCATAAGGTTTTTCCTTTTTCTGGTTCTCCTTGTTTCCCCTCCTCTGAATGCCTTATGTTGATTGCAGAACCTAATTGTAATAGACTGATAATACTCACGCTAATAATAGCAGTAAAATAAAGGAGAAAGCTTGGAAATTTGATTAAAGATTATTGGTTTCTTACAAATGGTAGTAGTAGGTTTAGCCTACAAAGCTCAAATTAGTGACTTGAGGTCACAACTTTCCTAATAGTGACTTAAAGTCACAACTCTCCTAAGGAATCACTCCAAAATTCTGCCTACCTTCTCCTTTTCCCCCTCTATCTATTTATACTAAAGCTAAGGACTATAAACCTAATAATACTAGACTTCCCAAATTGCCCCTTCTAAGATTAGTCTATTACACTAATCTATCATATATTTTATTTTTTTATTTCAGTTCATTGGTGAAGAAACTACGGCTGCCTATGGTGCTACAGAGCTGACAGATGATCCTACATGGATCGTTGATCCACTTGACGGGACAACTAATTTTGTGCATGGGTAACTAGTTACAACCTTTAACTTTCTTGCTTAAGTTGATTCTTTCTAAGTTTAATTGTATCCCTTGCTAATCTCAGGTTCCCATTTGTGTGTGTCTCTATTGGTCTCACCATCGGAAAAGTCCCAACTGTCGGTGTTGTATATAATCCAATTATGAATGAGGTGAGAACCGCCAATCCTTGAAATTTATAGTGCGGTTAAGACTGTGTGAGTCGGTTGAACATTGTAAGAAATCACAATTGACCTTTGTATGTCCTTCTGACCACTCTACGCAGGAAGTTTTTCTTTCTTTGTAATATAGTAGTTGAAGTTCAGATCAGAAGTTGTGTAAGTTTATGAACTGACATTTGGCTTTTGGCTTTTTAGCTTTTCACCGGTGTCCGAGGGCAAGGGGCTTTTCTGAATGGAAAACCCATACAAGGTTTGTGTAACTAATTCAGTTGCTAGCTTCTTGATTTCGTGACTTTCTTATTCAGAACCTTATTTCACACCTTCTTGCAGTTTCTTCAAAAGATGAGCTTGTCAATTGTCTCCTTGCTACAGAGGTATTTAAAAAGATATTTTTCATTTATTTTTGGAAATTGATGTATACAGCACTAAGAGCTAAAAAGCTAAATGCTTATTTACAACCCTAAGGTTTGTATATAACATTACCATTGATTTGTACTTTTAAATTACAAATTTTCCTAGTGATTTCATAATTACTTGTGATAATTTAGGATCATCAGTGTTTCTTTTCAATTTCTCTGTTCTGTTTGCCCGGTCTTGTTAACTTTCTATCTTCGAGAACAATTATATATATATGAAGTGGGTTTTAGAAATACTTCTTGCATCGTGTTTCCTGAGTTTGATTCTTGCAATTCATTATTGCCTTATTCTTCTCAAGATTATCTTATAAAATTCAACTTATGATTGTTTATTCCATTTGTTGGATCAGACTGGCACAAAGCGTGATAAAGCCACTGTTGATACCACAACAAATCGAATTAATTCATTGCTTTTCAAGGTATAGATCTGAATTATGTATTGTTGTATATGGAGAAATGAGCATTTTGTGTAAGCTAAATAAATTTCTCCTGTAATCAGGTGAGATCTGTACGAATGTCAGGCTCTTGTGCACTGAACTTATGCGGTATAGCTTGCGGAAGGCTTGATCTTTTCTATGAGTCTGGATATGGGGGTGCATGGTATAAAATCTTGTCTTGTCCATGCTTCTTATCTATCATATTATATTCAAAGGCCTGTCTTTACTCTATTAGGATTAGCAATGCTGAATATTTATGGAAAAAGGTGCGCATGTTTTAACTATTTTTCCTTGTGTCAGGGATGTGGCAGCTGGTATCGTAATTGTTGAAGAGGCTGGAGGCCGTGTTTTTGATCCGTAAGATACAAACTTGTCGTGTTAAAAGTTTTGCATTTCTTGTTATTTCTTTTGTTTTGTTGATTTTCTTTTTGTCATTTAACTTTAATATAAACCATAGATCATGTTAACAAAGATGTGTTGGTCCTTACCATAAGGAATGTTGACCAGCTTATGCTTGTGTTGAAAATCTAAAGCTAAAGATGTGTTTAGTTCTCGTAATTAGTACACCTTCAATCCTAATTAATACTTCGTAGTTCATAGGCCACATTTGATTTGGAGTAATTTTAAGCTAAAATGTAACATCTAATCTTCACTAATAAAATTCTTGTATCTCCGTCATGCCAATGCTGTATGTACATTGAAATCTTATAGAGGTATTAGGGTAATATGAGAAAGCTCAAAAATTCACTTACTTTTTTGTAAAGTGCTTTATTAAATTGAGACTGACGACTAAAATTAGATAGCAGCCTATCATTTTCAGACAGAGATAGCGAGTAATTGATTTATAGTGGTTGCTGTTGTTTTAATTTCAGGTCTGGTAAAGATCATGATATAACAGTCTCGCGAATAGCTGCTTCAAACCCCCTTATTAAGGATTCATTTACTGAGGCTTTCCGACAAGTTGAATGAGAGAACAAGCTAGCAAAACATGAACAATACATTTATTCTACAAACTGGTGTTGCACCTTTCTGTCAACACCGGCATTTGGTATGGTCATTTTTTCCCCTTTGAGCATTTGATAACTGTTAATTCTTATTGTTTACAGTCCAATTTCTAATCAATGTTCCTAATGTATTGAAACCGTTAAGAATCCTAAAGAAAAGAGTATGTCGTACCTTTTAGCTCTTCGTCTCCTACTGATATATCCTCTCTGCATTGCATATATCCTTTCTCTAACCATACAATTTCGCCTCCAAAAGAGAAAATATTCTGCTAAAGTATAAAGAAGGCACGTGTTTGAGATAAATATAACTCAATGTACACGTTCGTGCTTCATGGGCCTTGTTAATGACTGCTGCTGTTTTGGCTTGCTGCAACCTTGGTCTTCTTACTTTTCTTAAGTATTTCCAATACTAACGCAACCACTCCCCATGGTGCAAGCACACCAAAGATAGCGGCCCTCGCATCTATACCAGGTTTGAGGATAGTGAGACCCAAGCTTATGTTGAATAGGCCGAGGATTACCGTTACTCTCCCAACTAAGTGGTGGTACTTGCTCCAGTAGGATCTGTACATGTGGTCCTTATGTGGTCTAAGCACAAGTGCAGATACCTGAAGATTATAGATTCAAAACACGAAACATGAGTACTCCTTTGATCCCTAAAATTTAAAGACCGGTGTCTATCCTAGCACATATCAAACTAATGGGTACTCTATAGTGAAGTGTTATTTCATTAAAAAGTGTTGCAATTATTTTGAAAGTAACGAAAAAGATAGAGTTGTACTCGTAATTACTCTGTTGAACGGTGCATACACGTATGTATAGTACCTGAAACGTGGCCATACAAAAGAGGGCAGTCCCGATCTGTTTATGATCGGCAAAATGTCTTAGGCCTTGGATGCTATTAAGTTTGAGACCAATGGCCCAGCCTGTAGCACCAAGAATGTATGCTGGGATTTGGCACCCAATATGAAGATAAAACCAAGTTGAGTCATCTTTTGGGAAAAATTCCTTGTAATGTCTTGCTATCATAATTCCCAAAGGCATCAATATTCCCCAGCCAATTATATTTAAAATACATGCGCCTGAAATTGAAGTTATGTTTGCATGAATAAAAAGAGTAGTGTATAACTTTTACTTGCTACCATAAATCCCAAAGGCATCAGGATTCCTCATCGTTTTTTATTTTTATTTTTCGTTTTTCTTGAAAACTGAAAATAAAAATGAAAATCAGACATTGTAGTTTCCACTTTTCTATTGCCGTCAATGTTAAGTTCATTATACAATCTATATATGACTTAAAATTTAAAACCCAATTTATCTCTTGTGTTATCGCATTTTCTTGTTATATTATGAAAAACCAGTCTGTACTTATCATAATTTTTATGTTCTTGTTTCCAATCAACACTTATATTAATAATTTGGAATTTAAAATCCGAAAGAAAACTCACATTTCTAAACGGAGTAGGTTTTTCAGAGATAATGATGTCACCGGAAACAAGGTTAAGGGAAGCCATGGAATGAAGGTTAGGTTAAGCATCATTATGCCATAGGGGCGTCCCATACTCGTTTATTAGCCCTTCTTGCCAAAGTTGATTAATCACTGTCTTATTTTTAGGGACCTTAATCATTGCTAATATAAAAATCTCATCTTTAATAATCGCGGCCTTTAGTCCCGTTACATCGAAACTCAAAGCACCCTTAGCAAGGCCCGTCTTATAGGTGGTAATAGCGGACGTGTATGCCAAAATCGACCCATTGTCACCATTGCGGTATGCCACCAAGGTTTGTGCTCCGAGCATGGCTTTTCCCGTAGGATTTATGGCCCATGCAACCCACTTGGCCAAGGAGCCGGGTCCAACCCCGGGGTGGCGGTAGGCCATGTCGAGTGTTCCCATTGAAGGGTTGTAGTTGTAATGTAGGGAGGAGTTGAAAAAGGGGAGATCAACACATTTTTTATAGCCATGTGGTTTTTTTAAAATTGGTGCAAATTTGTAATTGGCGCACGGAGTCGTCGATTGTACGTAAAAGGGTAGAGTTGTAACAAACAATATGAATATGGAAGAAAACATATTTTTTTTCACATATAAGAAAATGATTTTGAAGTTTTTATCAAGTGTCAAAAATTATGGGGAAACAAGAGGATATTAGTATGCATGTTACAGATTGTAATTCTACATACATTAACATTATATTATCAAGACAGCTATAGATCGAGTTAAGGAATCCGGGATTATTATTGTTCAATCCATGTAATTTTTTCATAAAAAAAGGGACTAAATATAGTGTTATAAACTTATCATCATGACTATTTCATGTATTTTTATTTTTTATTTTTTTTTGAGGAAAAGACTATTTCATGTATCAATTAAGATACATTGCTAATGAGAGCATATATATTGAAAATTTATTTTGCTTTAATCATTTAAAAAACATTTGAATCCCGTAGAGATTCGAATGATCCGAAATTAAAATAGCAAAGCATACCACAAGGGTGTAGTTATAGCTTCAAAATTGAACATAATTGTTATGTAAAAATGAAGCACAATGTCCTTAGCTTGCTTTGTATCTTTAATTATGTGTCATCTTACACATTGATAAGAAGTACGAGTATATATTTAAATATTTATTTATATACTTTTTTATTAATTTATTCGAACACTTTTATATATTCTTGACAATTGGAGGTTATTAGAGGAAATAAAAGTTGATTATACCCTAATTAGGAAACTACTACTTCAAAACTATTATCTATTCTCGTTATAAAAATAAAAATAAATAAATAAATAACTATTACATCTATTCTCCAAGTTGTTGCACGTTTTTTTTGCACGGATAATTGCTTGCATTGCATGCTAATCGTTATACACTTATACGTAATGAAGTAGGGATTAGTTTATTTTACTAACCAATGGTCTTTATGTATTGAAAATGTAAACCTGTTACAAATTAATTAAATCCAATAACAGAAAAGAATATATCATCCTCTTTAACCTAATATTATTTTTTTAAAAAATTAAAAGATCAAGTAATTAACCATACATTATCACCTCTAAAAGTGGCTTCAAAAATGTGAATCTGCTAAAAAAATTGAAAGAAAATAAAGAAAGCTCATACAAAAACTAGACTTAATCAATGTGTGTACTACGTTCATGGCCCTTGTTAAACGATACTAAAATAGTGCGCTGCTATTTTCATCTGTTTTTCACTTATCTGCAAAATCAGACTTGTTTCTTTTGTTAACGATGTACTCAAGCACAAAGTCAGAGACCACATATACCAGAAGCACACCCAGGTAAGCAATCTTCCAACCTAGAGCAGGATCGAGGAGCTTGAGACCTTGCAATATATTGACGGTGCTTAATGCCAGTATCAAGTATCCAATTGTATGATGGTATTTATTCCAGTAATTTCTATAATGGTGTTCTTTATGTGGCCTAATTAAAAGAGCAGACACCTGAAAATTTGTTGTAAACAAAACACAAATTAAATGTAACAAACCCTTACTCATTTACATACTATAAGTATAAATGTATGTTATGTGAGAGTGAGGGATAGTTCAAGTGGTTAGAGCTTCCTTCCGGATTCTAGGTGATCAAAAAAAAAAAAAAAATGTATGTTATGTATGTACCTGAAGCGTGGCCATACAAAAGAGAATGATGCCGATCCATCTGTGGGATAGGTGGAAGAACTCGTGGGAGCCGTTGCTGATTTTGAGACCGGTGGCCCAACCAGCCACTCCGATGATGTAGGCCGTGAGTTGACACCCAACATGAAGGTAGAACCAAGTAGGGTCTGCTGATGGTATAATAGCCTTCATATGCCTTGCTATTATTATTCCCAATGGCATCAATATTCCCCAGCTTACTACATTCATCACCCCATGCGCCTAGATCATAATTTTATTTTTATAAAACGTAGGGTGTAACGTAACATAAATATGTAACCAACTTGGGACGTACATATGTATAATGTACTACAAATTATACTTGTATTAAATTATAAATGTCTAAACATAATAATATTTGATTTATTATGTTATGTTTTGCGTTTTCACATTTCTATTCTGTTTTCACGTTTATCTAATACTGAAATGTTATTCGTTCTTTCTCAATTTTAATTGTTTCCCTTGGTCTGTAGTTGTAACAAATATACGTATGTCTTATACATTATTAGGTAACAACATAATGGATTATTATTAATTAAAACTAAAACATAGACTTACATGTTTCCATGAAGAACCAAGACCGCCGGCACCACTGGTAGGAGCGAGGACACCGGAAAGAAGATTAAGGGATGCCATGGAACGAACATTAGGCCCCAAAAGCGGATGCTGCTGGATAGTTCCATCCGCGGAGAGGGGCCCTTCTTGCCAAACCTGGTTAAGGACCGTCCCATTATTAGGGACCTTAATCGTTGCAACCATAACAATCTCATCATTAACAATTTCGGCCTTAAGTCCCGTTACATTAAAACTCAAGTCACCCTTAGCAAGGGTGGTCGCATAGGACGTTAGAGGGGACGTGTATGCCAAAATGGACCCGTCTTTGGGACTACGGTATGCCACCAATGATTGTGAACCAACCATGCCTTTCGCGGTAGGGTTAAGGGCCCACGCAACCCACTTCGAGGAGGCCCCTGGTCCCATACCGGGGTGGCGGTAGGCAATGTCAAGTGTTGCCATCGAAGGGTTGTAGCTATAATGTAGGGCGGAGCTTAATACCGGGAGATCAATACAATTTTTATAGCCATTTGGTTTGTTTAAGGTTGCCGCGAATTTGTACTTAGTACATGGAATAGATTGAGCATTGGAACGTAGAGTTGTTGTAATTAATAACAACATAAAAATTAATAAGTATCTATTTTCCATAATAGAATTGAATTATTTTGATTTTTTTTTTTTTTTTTTTTTTTGGGTTCGAGGAGAATTAGGAAAGTGTTAAATGTGAAGTGTTAAAGAAAAGGAAATTATAGACAGTAAATCTGCATATAATGGAGAGAAGATAGGGGGAGAGGGATTTTAGGACAACTGCTAATTACCTACCACTAATGTGAATATCAGGTTTTTACCTAATAATATTATGTTATGTAAACAAGAAACAAATTTTATTGTTTGCATTCTTGTTTATTTGTAATCTTGAACATTCATGAATTGAAATAACTGAATTATCGGGCAGTTTTATTAGTATGATTGTGTAGTTGTGAGGAAAAAATTTTACCCTAATTATTTGATTGGGTGTAAAATGACCAGTGTTTTATTAAAAACAATGAACAAAATTAGATTAGAAATACCTCCGTAAACAAATTAAATTTTCACGAGGAAACCTAATGCATTTAACGCTAATATAGATGGGAAGAAAGAACTAAAATATAAATTCATTATTTGAAACTAATTTTGACCTTACAATTGGCTGGCATTAATTTACAAATGTCCAATTTGCTTCTTGATTGAATTGGTTTGTCTAAACACATAAAGTTATTCTTAATTATCAAAAGTCCGTATAAAAATTTGGATGATGTATTCGATAATATGGTCTATTTCAATAGGGATTGTCTAATTTCATTCACGTAAACGTAATTGATGACTAAGAGGCTATCACCTCTTAGACTTATTCCTTTTTGTTAAGCATGCAACACCTTCACTTATTCCTCTTTGTTATGCAACACTTTTAACTCTTTGAGGCTTTAATGACCATGAAGTGAAAGGCCCACTTATTATTCTAACTTTCTAAGGGCCTTTTGAGAACTGGGCCACTAGAATAAAGAACTCGTCAAATTTTTGTCTTTTTTTTCTTTCTTTGGTCCACTATAATATAGGCTTTTGGTACTACAAATACAACTTTATTAATTTAAAAAAAAAAAAAAAGATGTGTATGGTTAATATTTATTGCAAATGTGCAATAAAAAATATTGCTGCAAAGAATTGGACTCGGGTTATAGGTTTTGGTCTATGTGCAAGTAATTAATAACCAGATACAACCAAGATCTTCATCATATAACCATACAATTTATGTTTTTTTTTCACGAATAAATAACCTCAACCTCATTACCTCAAGTGTATCATACAATCATTCACAAGGTACAATCGGTTTAACACAAAGCTATCAAATAAGTACTCTCGATTTTATCATCTAAATGTGTATAATTTAATAAATGGCAACATCTCTATATGACTATATCAGGCAAGTTGAAGTATAAAACTTTTCACATTACCTTAATGATACTCTTGAGTGATTTTAATAAAACACAAGAAGAAAGGGACAGTGCTGAACTGGTGGAGTTGAAAAGGCTCACAAAATTGACATTTATATTAAATATATTTTTTATATAATTTCAAATCAAAGTATCAAACGTAACCTGTTATTTAAGAACAAAAGTTCTAATATGAACAACTACCACTTGTCTCGAATGTTTCTGTGATCATGATAATAATCATGACGTTACACAGCTAAGAGGATAAAGAACACAAATTTAAACTCTATACACTATTTCACATTAATATTATTGTCTTTATTTTTGAAAGTTCGACTCACTTATTATTTATACAGTTATCAAATATTAAGTTTTCACATAGTACATATCAAATATTAAGTTTTCACATAGTACATATCAAATATTAAGTTATTAAATAGTTATCAAACTTCGACTCACTTATGATTTACATAGATACATATAAAGGAAAAGAATTAACACCTGTGAATTACCTAGATTAGTGTCAATGTATATTTTTCAAAATTTTAAACTTTATATACATACAGATACAATCAGTGATATTAATGATCAAAGATACATATAAGAATAGCAAGAATGTAAAAGTCAAAAGAGTCGAACTTTTAAAAACGAAAACGGAGGCATGTATTTTGATGATGAGTAGAAGTTTGACAATAGGCGGTAGCTAAGAGGAAGGGGTCAGAGTGTGTATGTCACAGTGTGCAAGCGGGCAAAAGCTCAAGTTAGTCAAGTACAAGGAATTATGCACTGTCCGCCACTAAATATTTAGGATATTGATAGAAAATAAAATCATACAAACAACAAACTGATAAGGTTTGGTCCCATATTATTATATCTTTAGCCCCCCCAACTGTTTAATTTCCTTGGACCATCTTCATTTTCCCTCCACAATATTTATGAACTAGTAATTGTTTGACCTGACCATTCAAGGTCTTAATCAAGTTGTTGGTATGATGTATAATAGTTGATCATTCTAGCTAGTGTTGTATTACTTAGACAAATAGTGCGCAGTTGGCTTGTAATTGGTTTACTTATTAAACGGTTTAGGTTTACCCACTTGATGTTATTAATTAGGTGTTTATATTGGTTGATCGACGTTGTTAGTTATGGACATTTTTCAATTGTTTATGGCCTAATTAATCAAAAGTGGCAGATTAACGTTTGCTATTATAAAGAGAATGAGGTGCGCCAATGACAATAATTATTTTTTTATTAAAATTTATATATAATTAAATTATAAGGGTGTATTTTATTCACCTGATTTCCACTTATCTGAACTTAATTGCACTTGTAAAACTTATTTTAGTTGTAATTTAAACTTAAGTTACACTTTTTAGAACTTCTATATTTCTTGAACTGAACTAATCTAAACTTATCTAAACTTATTAGACCTAAAGTAAGTGAAAAGACCCGGCCTTAAATTGTTGGCATATTATTGATTGTTAAAGACGATTGAAAATGAGTGAATTGGGTGCTAGTCTTCTAGTACTAGATGTTGGTAACAACAAACAACAGTACTAATCTACTAATGAGGAATTGAAAGGGATCGAAGATGCCTAAGCCCCACGATTAGCCAATTCAAATATATCAATCTACATCACAATTCTGAGAGTTCCACAATTGCAAAACCATATAGAAAATCAAGGCTCAAGCAAAATCGTGAGGCTAATAACACAACTAATTGGATTGCTAGTATCCGATGAGTAGTCACTTCAAAATAAAGACTAGTATATCTTATTTGCGTTAATAAATATTTTTAATAATTGGTGTAGAGAAAGGCACAAGGGCATGTATATAATGTAGATGAGATTTGATCTCAACCTTGAGTACCAACCCTCAATATTTTAACCAATTAAGATAGTTAATCACCCACAACACAACATGAAAAAATAAAGTTTGTCAAATCACATTAAAAAGTAAAATTATATGTAAAAAATTTAGCACATTAATATTTTGAAAATAAAGGCCATTTATTTTTTCATAATTATATAAAGTTCTTAATTTAGGATGGCATCAATAAATGTAATGACAAACAAATGACCCATTAATAATAGGACAGCTCCATAAAAAACAATTGTGTCTATTTTACATTATTAACTTGCATGAGAGGGATTAAGTACTTTGTTTTAATAAGTGCTAAACGTCGCTCCCATTTTACATAATAACGCTCCCTTTTTGACATGGAAGGATAATATTGCCCTTTGTGTAAGTTGTAGTGTATAATGGTATAATATCATTCCCGACCCCTCCATCTACTACCACGTGGTAAAAAAAATCCCGACACTACCACATCCGACACCGGAAGCTTTGTCGGAGGATTCTGTAAGTCGTCGTACTTTTTTAAAAAAAAAAATTTGAAATAAAACATCCGCCTAAAAAATTAGGATCCACCTAGGTGGATCCTAAAATTTTGGGCGGATGTATGGTTTTTTTTTTTTTTAATTGATTAATTAATCAAATTTATTATTATAATTTTTGTATTATTATTATTTCATTATGATTATTATTAATTGAGTAATTAGTGTTAGTACTTTTATTGTTGTTGTGATCAATGTTGTGGCTTTTTTTTCCTGATTTTACATATTTTTTTTATTTTTTAATTTTAGAGAGATAAAATGAGAGTGAATGAGAGTAAAGTATGAGAATTGTGAGTGCCGTGGAGTCAGTCGTGGGAATTTATTTAATAGGGGTAAAAATGGAAAATCCTAAAAAAAATACGAGCGATGCCTAGTAAAAGGGGAGCGACATTTAACAACACCCCTTTGTTTTCCATCGTTTAATTTCCACTCATATTATATTGGCTTAGTTGTCACACCAATGTTTATTGCAAGTCTACAACCAAATAATTCTTTCAAATATAATTTTTTTTAAGAAAAAAAACATGTGGTAAGTGGTAATCAACTTTCAAGCAATCAAAATATAACTATATATTTAATAAGTGATTATTGTACGGGATTTATATTACTAAGTAGCTAGTGGTGAAAAAAGTAATCAAGTGTTCACCAAAAAGAAAGCTTTGGATACCACCATGGAAAGAGGCTTGACTTTGAGTACTAATTTAATTTGTGTCAAAGCCTAAGAGAATTAATCAAAGTAATGCAGTAGTCCAAGTCTGCGGGATAATCATCAAGCTAAGTAACTAGCTTTTTCTTGATGGATCCATGGTAATGATATACTGTAGAGTGTTATGTCCAATTTAACTCATAAACATTAACCTTATCTATATTATTATTAAAACTCCAAGACAAGGAGTGTCATTTTGCCATTTGTTCTTTCTTTTTTGTTATTTCGCCACGTCACTTTAAATTTTTGCCACGTCACTTTTGCTATTGTGGTTAAATATGCTTGATTTAGTTTACACCTTAGAATAATGATCAATTGAAATATTGATTTCAACTTAAAAGAAAGAGAAGATGTTACTTGCAAATCAATAGACTAGCCATTATTAGTAATTAGTTTTGTCATAATTGAATAATTAAAATGTTTTTAAATTGCTTTGACCCATTTAAATTGTAATATATGTAACTAATATGTATTCAATATATTTATCCCTATAAATTAACTATCCAAGGAAATGATACACTAAACATTCTAAACCTCTTGGAGAAACATTTTATTACTGGGTCAGTATTGTGTTAGGTGAGTATATGTTTACTCTACCTTACATGGCATGCAATGGATATATTTTGCATACTTAACTCATATTTTTTTTACACATTTAATAAATCACCCTAAATTAATTATGGCCTGATGATGGTGTAATATGTAGGATTTGCTATAAGTAGCATTTTGGTTTGATGATTGTGTAATATGTAGGATTTGCTATATATTAATACGAGATTCCATTGGTTGATTTTCTTTATATATAATTCACTCAAAAGTTAGTGCGTGTAATTTTTTTTATTATTCACTATTTATGCTCAGGGGTTGAATATTGGTTTGATGATTCATTTGTGCGTCCAATTTGAAAATGATATTACATCTTTTTTTAAAAAAAAACGATATAATCATATAATGCATGTAATTATTTGTCATGTAATTTAATATGAAGAAGAGAAACAAGCCCGGGGCATTGCCCGGGTCACTAACTAGTTTGTACACTAATCATTAATAAGGGAAAAAAATAAAAATTATGGCATAAATTTTTTTAGATTCGTATTAATTCGTATTTAGCTTCTTTTCACTACATACAAGTATACAACAACAACAACAAATTATCCTTAGTCCCAAATAATTTGAGACATAGTTAGCTTCGTACTTAGCTTTTCACTAATCAAAAGAAATTTAGCAATCTATAAATGTAAATACTGTAAAATAGACATGGTTTGATCTAGTTTAGCATGATCAGATCTTTTTTGAAGTAAGCAAATACGTGCTTAAACAACTTGAATAAATCATACTCCATAGCATTTAGCAATGCATGAATAATAAAAAAATATATGCTGATCAATGTAAATTAAACTACATTTAATTTTAATTTTAGCTTCTATGCAATTGTAACTTGTAAGACTAGCTAGTAGCACTCGTAAGAATTGTATATATATCTTTTTTAAAATATAATTAAAGTAGGAGATTACGTGTTGGTAAAATATTTATTTCAATATATGTGTTGTAATTATGACAAACATGCTTTATTTTTTCACTTAGGAGGAGTCAAATTTGATTCTAAGTTTTTGTTTATCATAAAAAAATAAAGTTAGTGTTTACCTGTAAAAAAATCTTAGTTATCACCATCATTATTTTCTTGAAGTAATTATTAACCACACAATATAAGAGGATATTATTGCTTAGTTTGGACTCCATAATTTCATTTCAATCTTTAATTATATTCTTTGACAAAATGGTGATGTCAAGTAGTAGCTTTAGTTTGTGTGTCACTCTCGAATTGCTTTTCTTTCTTTTTTTTTTTTTTTTGATCTCCATTAATTTTAATTACGTGTGCAACATAATTATGCTTTATGCACTCGTTTATCTTTATCAGTCAACCTTGAATTATCTCTACGGGACCTTCTTAGAACTTACCTTCATATATCGACAAATTCATGATACAAATACATACGGAGCATACAAATAAAATCTTTGCACCAAAAGATTAATATCATCTTGGGCTCATTGCCTTATATTATTTCCACCGATAAGATCTCAGTCCTAATTTATTTATTATACTCCCTCAATTCTCAAAAGTCCAACTTACTTTTAGTTTGGCATGTTATAGAAAGTTTAAATGACTTAGAGAAAACGGTTTTAGCAATCTCTCTTTAGTACTATGGAAGTATGGAGTGTCTTACTCCTCTCGCTCACTCCATACTATTTAGTATTTACACAATTTTGCCGCTTTTTACAACTTTATCTAACTTTTTATTCAATCTTATTTATTTTAATCACCTTTTCCTTAAACCTACTCGAATTTTTCAAGTATTCCCAGAGACGATTATGTAACAACTTGCTACAAGTGATACGAGTACAGCGCATTTGAATTGAATTCTAAGATCGATATATAGGTATTGTATCCGCATATCCTACATACAAGTATAAGATTGGAAGAATATAATGAATTTCTGTAAAGAATTTCCTATAATGAAGGTACGTAGTACGTGAAAGTGTGAAACATAAGCTAAGGTTCTTGCAATAGACTAATAGTACGTGCTCCTCCTTGTCTCTTTGATGTGGTACAGGTCATGCATTCATGCATCAAAACCTTATTAATTAGTAAGAAAGATAATTTAGTAAAGAAGATAATTGTGTCGTTGGTTGTTACGTATGATATCAAACCTAGCTATATAGGAATAATATCATACAAGATAATTATTATTTAATATTTATACTCTTACTTATGCAAGTTTGTACTAAATTGGTGCACTAATATACCTACTACAAGGCTACGTAGTAGTGTAGGTTGTACATATATACATGAAGCAAATCATAAATGAATAAATAAATATATAATTGAGCAATATTTTAATGTAAATAAATAGAATAAAAGGAGTAAAATGCGTAGGTTTATAATGGTTCAAGCATTGAGGTCGGGGTTGGGACAACCAAATCTGCCTAATCCAATGTTGACTCTTTAATTAAGGGTGATTTACAACTCATCATGTCCTTAATTCAAACCAATGCACCTCACTATTTTCATTATTATATTAATTTGTTTAGTTAATTTTAGTACAAGTGTACTATATTTAGTTCTCAATTACTTTTTAATTAAATTTTAGGTGTAGTGCCCTTAGTAGTAGGATTCAAAAATGAGGAGTGCAATCTAAGACACACACGTTTTCACAATATTTTGCTTTTTATTATTTTTATTTAAGCTATGATTAATTTGTCCTTTTTATTATACAGTATTTAATATATACTGATTTTGTAAATTTAATTTGTCGTATTTGTTGATAGTCACGGATTTTGGATTAGCAATATAATTCTTATCAGTGGAATATAGCAAAATTATACAAATGTAATAGAGCATCTTAGGGTATATATTAATTTTTATTAACATTAATTACCAATCTAACAATCTTATATTTTAGTGAATTATAATTGCATGTGGGTTAGGATGTCCTATACAGTACACCTCGTTGTTTTGCATATCAAAGATTATTCATAAGTACAATAGTACATCTTAGGCTTGCATTTCTTTCCACAATACCAGCTCGGATATGATATTTTCTCCATCTTTTGTATTGTCAAAACATATACATACTATTCATCTTGGCATGTATTTCATGGATGAGGTGATTAGCGGAGGTAAAATGGATAAGCTAATTAAATAACTTCAACGTTGATTGATAAGAGAGACATGTTATATTGTTAGTGTTACATTTTTTTTTCTCTCTATGGAGTATTTTAATTTATCATATTGTCTTCTCTGATTTCCTCCATTAAAATTTTCCTCAAAAATTTTCCTCCTATAACAAAATTTTGACTACATATGTTATAGGAGTAATTACTCCTACAACATTTAGGTACACTGAAAAAGATCCGTGCAACCAGCTATACTTAGATTCTTTGTTGATCTTAATCAACCAATAACAATCAAACTTTTTTTAATTAATTCTTACACATTAGCAAAATGAGAAAACTAATATCGATTATGCTACATAATGTGGTATAATTCCCCTAAAATAATAGATTATGTAGGTACAAAATAGAATTGGTCCCGACAAAACCATATTAAACGAACATATATATTTGACCTTCAAAGGTCCAAAGAGACAAGCATAATACTAAAAAAAATAAGAATGCTCCAATTAATTAAACATTCGTTAACACTAATTACTAGATCAAATCTATATCAACATGTAGCATCCTTCCTGTCTAATTATAGTACTGTTTTCCCTAGTCCTAAAGCCAAAAACAACTAATTATACTAATTACTTACTTAATTAACTTAACACTCCTTGTTAATTAATCATTAATCATGTTCCACGTACACGCAAGCACGTGTGACTCTTACGTGTGAAAGTACAAAAAAGGCCGGTCCAAAAAATCAAAACCGTTGGACCGTCAAATATCACACATTTCGAGGCAAAAGTAACAGTTGACTGTTTATACAATCCAAGATAAATGTATACCGTTGGATGAAGATCAGACGGTGGAGATGAAACCGTGTACGATAAAGATGAAATGTTAAGTTGAGTTATCTGTAAACACGTGTCCTTTAGTCCAGGTAATTGTACGGTCGTCTTAACTGACTAAATATTGGAGTAGTAAAAAGTGATAAAGGTTTCCAAGTACCTTTTGTCTTTCCCCACGTGTAAGCCTGTCAAGTACAGGTGATCTTCTTTGATACATTTGGATTCTTTGCCCTCTTGGTTTAGCAATAGACAAGTTTAAAAGTTTAGTCTCTCTGTGTTAAGACCAATTCTGTGTCAAATGAATGTGCTTGTATACATTTAGGGCTAGCTGTGAAAATAATTCGAAAAATCGAACCTGAAAATCAAAACATTCAAACTAGTAATACGAGTAATTGAGTTAAAATTGTATTGTTGATCTGTAGGTGACTTTATTATCTTAAACTCAAATTGATACGTGCCAGATTGAAACCAATATAGTGACAATTAGTAATTGAATCGAAGGGAATAATACTTGTACATATTCATAATATATATAAATCTATTGATGGATGTACTTGTTGTCATTGAAATGAAATTAAATCTCTAGCTTTTATACCATCATCAACATGCTTTTGCAGCAAATCAGATTTCTAGCTAGTAAGAGTGTGTTTTATTCACCTTACTTGTCTGAATTTATCTCATCTTATTTGAAGTTATCTATGTTTATTAATAAACTTATCTGAATTTATAAAGTTATATGTCCTTATCAAAACTTAGCTTATGTGAACTTTGATAACCATTATCAACCCTTATATATTAGTAGTAGAACTTATTTCCCCTCCCTCCCCTTCTTTTCCTTCCCTTAACATTATTCAAACAAGTTGTAAAAGGTTTGCGTATGTTTGTGTGTTATGTAGATTTTCATATCCAATCTCTATAGATATTGTTTGATAACTCTATTCAATTTGAATTTCTAAACAAAGCTGAATTCAATGTTTGAGGCTTGATTTTAATTCTATACGCATACACAATATGTAGAATGTAAATACGTAAGTAAATACTCCGTAATGGACGAGTTATACATACAAGTAAACTAGTTATGGAATCATGATTTTCTTCTGTTAATAATTATTAAAAATTTGACTTTATATATATGCATTAGCTTAACATACAATTTCTCAGTCTTGCTTCTATTGTATAGTTTTACATTGAGTTCTAACATATGTATGTGTTCAGTTTAGAATTCACTTTGATTATATAATTACATATTTTCTAATTAAAAAACCGAATAAGAAACAACAATACAAGTTGAAAATTTTACTCAATTTACTTATATTACAAATGATATTGCTAGATAGATTATATTCTTTACGATTACAAAGCCATAATAATAAGGGATCAAGAAATAAAGCCATAATTCCCATAAAGGTCATTCTAAAATTAACATTCAAAAGCATAAAAATCATTCATACTTTATTACAAAGTTATAGTTGCATTGCATTCAACCCCTTTTCATAAGTTCACATCTAAAACAAAGACATATATAGTTCAGAATTTCCGTGCCAAATAAATAAATAGAATAAAGTTATGAATTAACGTCATACTTTTGAAGGGAGTTTCCTTGATGCCTTTAGACCTTTAGTATAACATAATTTATACAATTATATGACCAAATATGCAATTTAAATAATTAATTAAGAAAGAATTTCTTCATTTTAATTTAATAATCCTCATCGAATGTCACCAAACACGCTAATTTCTAATTATTTAGTTGCTTTTAAGCTAAGAACACACCAACAGAAAGACCTTCATACATTATTATTTACAAGTAATTAAATTAGTTAATTAATTTATTGATTAAAGCTTTAAGTACGTCTAATTTAGCCAATTTAGAATTTAGATGTACTAGTCCCACCATTAATTATCATGAATAGACTGCGCCAAAGTTGGTGTTCAATGTTTCACGCCTTCTAACTTCATATTATTAAAATTTGTCTTTTCGAAAAGGCCATATTAATCTAATTAAAATTTTCTATCTAACTGATCCATGTTACTTTCAGTCATATTACGCCTTTTAAGAATCAAAGTAATTGAACGCAAAGTTGGCATGCAAGAGTTTATAGACGACAAACATTAATCATAAATCAAAATGCATCGTTTGATGATTAATCAGCATAAAACAATTGTTTTGACTTAATTAGGTGTGATTCTCTTATCTACTGTAGGAGTTTAAGAAAATCTTCGTATATATGATTGGGATTTGTTTGATGGTTTCATAAAGTATTTGGTGAGATCGTCTCACAAAAACTTATTACGGAATATGACTCAGCTCATCTGAGTCTAGAATTTTAGATCTTGGCTCGATCAAGCTCGACGAACATAGGTTGCTATGAGTATGATGTATAATTGAGCCACTCCAATGCTCTAGTTTATTTGTTTGTCTAGAGTCCCTTATATCACTACCTTTACAACCACACACAATTGTTATATAATTTGGTTTTAATGTTTCTACATATAATACTCCGTATCATTGAGTTGTGCAAAAAATATTAAAGAGTATAATAAATTCTGTACGTCACTCATATAAGTCATTAGTCATATTTAAGTGTTGTTGAAAATATGGATGTTGAATTAGAAGGACAAATATAATTACATGATTTATGACTAGTGCATTTATATATTAAGATTATACGTACTCCATACCCAAAATATTTATCAAAAGCAAAGTATAACATCATTTCTTTCATTTTCCAGTTGTAACATTGGTGTTTTCATGCTCATTAATGTATTATAATGAAATAAAGGTTTTAATTGACAAATCTAGTTAATGGTGAAAATTATTGTCTAGCTAAGGTTTTTATAATGTTTGACTCCTAATAGACAAACTGGATCTTTTACCAAAATGGCTAATTTTACAAAAGTATTTAATTATGAATTTTAATTCCAAAACTAGCTATATTGACTTGAAAGGAAATAAAGGAAATTATTTATTTCTTATTTTTCTTAGAACCAATTTGGTTCACTTTATGGGTATTTTTTCAACAAATAAATTGGGGTTTTTTTATTATTATTTTGGTTTTTTTGGAAAATTTTAAAGCCATGGTTTAAAATATCCCATTATTTTGAAAAATAACATTCAACGTAATATATTTGCAACAATTCTCAAGAGACTCTACTTTATTCAGTGATGCAACCGTGCAAGCATCAGCATTTTTTAAAAGTTACACAAAGTTAAAAAAAAAAAAAAAAATCGATCACTCAAAAAATTGATCAAAATTTCCAATTAACAAAAACAAAAAAAAAAAAAAAAAAAAAACAATTGAGAACATATTCATTGTATGTCACATAAATATATGTAAGTTTGATTTATTACACACATTAAACTAAAAAATATTCAAATTAGCAGACATTAACAGAGAGTATACAATTAACAGGCATGAAAAAGATGAACAATACCTTAAAAACCGTTATCGTCGTATAAATTTGTGGTAGTGTTGATAGAACAATACTACTTGATATTCCAAATTTTTGTGATACGATCTAGAAGAAAATTATTATTATTATTATTATTTTAATCAAAACTACTTTGTATATTTGTATATGGCTTAAATATTCCAACTCAAAAAAAATCCTATATCAAAATAAAAAAAAAAAAAACCCAAAAAAAAAAAAAAAAAAAGTGAACCAAACCGATTCAAAGGAAAATAAGAAATAGCTAATTTCCTTCCAAGTCAATTATTTAGCTAGTTTTGGAATTAAAATTTACAATTAGTCGTTTTGATAAATACTTTTATCAAATTAGCCGTTTTGATAAAAGATTATAGACAAACTTTCCTGCCAAAAAAGAAAGTAAAAATACTTGTTACTCTCTTTGTCGTCCTGTATATGATTTAATTTAGTATTGGTTTCTATATTTCATAAAAAATGAGGGTAGTGCAAAGAGTGTATAATGTTCACATTTAATAATAGCATTACAATCTGATTAAGTGTATCATTTTTAATTTTTTTTTTTATCAAGGTTATAAATCAAACATGCATCCAAAGAATTTTGGATACATCCATATTTTATACAGGAGTATAAAAAGGTATTTAATTGGTAAATCATAGTTAAAATACGTAAAATTACAAATACAAATATTAGAAAGGGCGTAATATTATACAAAGGTGGTACTTATTTTTACAAAAACTTACTATAAATAATATAATGAATTAGCTATATAATTTGAAAGGGCTTGAAGTAGTAGCAAATCTTATACGAAATATAGTACTACCTCCGTTAAATGTTATGTGCAACTTTGAAATATTTTATATCTCACAAATAATACCCTAAAATTGCACATAACATTTAACGGAGGTAGTAATAGAAGAGCCGTTTAATATAATATGATTTACATGCACTATATTACATATAGTTTAATTGTTTCTTGTTTAACAAGTTTCTTCCTGTTTTTTTTAAAAAAAGGGTTTAGAAAGGCCTGCACTAAGCTAGTTGCATAATAATAATAACAATCAAATACACGAATGATACACGGGGATGGAGGATAAAAATAAGACAAGCCGAATAATAATAAGATAGGATAGACGTAGACCAATAAAAACCAGAGAATTTTAATTTTAATACTTCGTAAATTAAACAAGACTACGACGGCAAATTACCAGCCTTACTACTATACACCTACGCCCATTTCAATCGACCGTCACATCACCCCCTAAACCTACCATTAAGGGGGTGATTGCTGAGTTAATTAATTTAGTTTAATTCTAATATGAGACGGTTCATGATATAACTCATTCACAATTTGGTTGTGAACACTACGTATTAATAAATACAAAGTATATGCTGGTATAAGTTATCTATGTGATACCGGTACTTCATTGATCTTGGATCATTTTAACAATTTTAAGCAAAAACTATACAGTATATCTTTTATATATGAGCTGTGAATTGTGTGTGATTGTGTAAATGCATTTAAGCATGTTCCTCTTGATAAGTAAGAAGCAAAAAAATAAAAATGAGGTTAATTAACTTTCGGTAATTAAACAATAAAAATGGATCACAGGAAGTATATAGTTAGATAGTTAATATAGTAGATTATTAGATAAGAGGTATATAATCTAATAGCATATTATTATTGATTGAGTTAAAGTTGTCATAAAAATGATAAAGTATATAAACCAATTTTAGATTTCAACTATTAGTTTAAACTTTTAACTGAGTTGACCCTTTACCATAGTATTACTGTGTGGGTAGCGAGTCTCTTATAAACTAGGTTTTTAATTACTACTAGAAGATAAGGATTTACCTCGACCATATGTCCAACCCATAAGAGTATTATTGGTCTAACCTTCCCAATTAGCTCTAAATACAAATATTACTTAGTAAATAATTTCAAGATATAGGGTATGTTCTGATTTATTGAAAACAATTGAACTGAAATGATTGGGGCTAAACCGAAATGACCTAAACTGAATAGAGCTAATGAATTATTTATGAGAGAAGGAAATTAGGAACTAAACTAAACTGAACCACTGATTGAAACTAAACTGAACTGAATTGAAATTAAGCTGAACAGAACAGATTTATAGTAGATGAACAAAATACATTTTGAAAGCAGTGAGTCGATGACCGTTATTAGTGTGGTATTTTACTAAATCTCACCTGGCATCAAAGTGATCAACTTCAATTCTCTGTACTAAGTAAATCCTACGGATTACTATTTATTTTTATGGAAACTATCAAAAGAAGCTGTCATTGAAGTATTCTTGCAAATATTTGTGCTTCTCCTGGCCCTAATATCGATCCCCTAATTGCATGAAATTGATAGCTGTACACTTACAAAGTTACAATATTGCTTAGTTGGTTGTCATACTATTTTAAGAAGATAACATGAATGTGAAAATATATGGATTTACCTAAAATTGATAAAATCACTGTGCAGCTGTGCTAATGTACTTAGTTGGTTGTCCTAAATATTTATGGAGTAATAGATTAATGGGCACAAAATAGCATAGAAGTGAAAAGTATCTTAATATTTAAACTCATGCATTGACAAAGTCAAACTATTGCAAATAAAATAGAATAAAATATTTATTTTAGGAAAGAAAAGGACAATACTCATATCTTATATATCAATCAACCCATTACACATAACATTTGAAAGTAGATGAAAAGGTAAAGAAATTCCCTTACTCAAACTATGTAAATGACGGGGCATAAACTTTTTACAAGAATTCTTAATGACTCGTATTACATAAGGTTAATTTTTTGTACCCAAATACCCAAAACGGAGTAATTATATAAAGTGACTGTGCGGCTTAACAAGTTAGATAGCAAGGCCTAACATCAAGTGGTATTCGGGTGGGTGGGGCATTAACATGCAACACAGAAGAACGGTGTGACTTGATGACGTGGGTAAAAGTCTTTGACAGTTTTTACCGGAATAATTAATACGAGTACTTACTAGAGGTTGATTTGTTGTACCTAAATACCCAATTATTGGATATAATTACATAAGCTACAAAGGCTATAAAAATACAATAGTGCAAGTAACACAATTTAGAGTCCCAAATGTGAAAGAAATGGGTCCCTTTCCCTTATAAACAAGGTCTATTGTAATTGTAAGAAAGAGTTGAGCTACCCTCACCTCCATCCATCCACCCTTATTAAACCCCATTTTGGCAATTACCAACCTGTCACTCTATCTTCATCACTCATCTTCTTTCTCACTCTCTCTCTTTCTCTTTCTTCTTTCTTCTTTCTCTCTCCTCTCAATACAACACAACAGAATCACCCCTCTTCACCTCCAGCTAATACCCAGACCCACCCCTTTCCTTTCTCTCTCTTTCTTTTGAATCAAAAATTAATAAAAACAATGGCTTAGTTTCAATCACATTATATATTCCCTTATATTTCCATCTTTTCTTCCTTTTTTTTTTTTTCCATTGATAACCCCATTAACAAACTTCATCTTCTGAGCTCAATATACTCCATCAATGGTGTCGGTGGAAGAAACCCACTCTAATTCTACTCGATTACATTCCATGTACGCTAACTTTCACTCCCCTTCTTCTCTCTCCTCCGCTTCTTCCACCCAGATATGGCGAGAACGAGGCCGCTCCATGAGAACCGTTCGTTCTACCATCTTCTGCCCTTCTCCTTCCCCCTCCGCCGGCGCCGCCGACCTCCCGCCGCAGCACCCTCCGACGGGCAGCAACTTCGTTTCCGAGAATCTCACTGACTCAGTCATGGACATCCGACTCGGTGAACTCGCTTCTCGAACAGCTAAATCGATCAAATCTTCCTTTGCTGACGACGATTTCGGTCTTCTCGATGATCTCTCCCGCTCTTTTAGCGACTACTCTGTTTGTAGCAGTGATATTTCCGGCGAGCTTCAGAGGTTAGCTGCGACTGCTTCGATCGGGCCGGGTTCGGGCCCTGGATCGGGTGAAATGGATCTAGAGCCCGAACCTTGTGAAGGGTTTCTTCAGAGAGAGAGCTTTTCGACGGAGATTATCGAGAGTATTTCGCCGGAGGATTTACAGCCGACGGTGAAGCTCTGTGTTGACAGCTTATCCTCGCCGTCGGCGGCGATTAAACGGTCGGCGGCGGCGAAGCTACGGTTGTTGGCGAAGAATCGGGCCGATAATCGGGTTCTGATTGCGGATTCGGGTGCTGTTCCGGGTTTGGTTCCGTTGTTGAAGTCTACTGATCCCTGGACTCAAGAACACGCAGTGACGGCGCTACTGAACTTGTCATTACACCCGGATAACAAACGGCCGATTGCCGAAGCTTCTGGTGCGATAAAATCTTTAATCTATGTGCTGAAGACCGGGACAGAGACGTCCAAGCAGAACGCAGCCGCGGCGTTGATGAGTTTGGCGATGGTTGAGGAGGAGACGCGCCTTACAATTGGCGCGTCCGGGGCGATACCGCCATTGGTGGCGCTTCTTATAAATGGGACTTCAAGGGGGAAGAAGGACGCGCTGACGACGTTGTATAAGCTGTGTTCGGCGAAGTTGAACAAGGAGAGAGCGGTGAATGCTGGAGTGGTGAGTCATCTTGTGGGGTTGGTGGCTGATCAGGGGAGTGGGATGGCGGAGAAGGCGATGGTGGTGATGAGTAGTTTGGCGGGGATTGAGGCGGGGAGGACGGCGATAGCAGAGGAAGGAGGGATAGCGGCGTTGGTGGAGGCGGTGGAGGAGAGCTCGCAGAAAGGGAAGGAATTCGCGGTGGTTACATTGTTGCAGTTGTGTGGGGAGAGTGTTAGGAATAGAGGGTTGTTGGTTGCTGAAGGGGGTATTCCTCCTCTTGTTGCTTTGTCTCAGATTGGCACGGCCCGTGCTAAGCAGAAGGTCAGTGTTGAACTAATCTTGATTGTTTTATTAGGTTTTGTGTTTGTCATCTTATTTGCTTGGTTGCATGTTTTTGGTTGATTAAGTTGGGGAATTGTATGCATGATTAGCTATAGATTTGTTTGGTTAGGAATGATTAGGTTATGAGATTTCAAGGCCGAACTTGAAATGTTGGAGATTGTGGAGAAAATTGTGAAATCATAAGTTGAAGTGATCATTTTGTGCTCAAGGAGTATGGATTTGGGTATAATTGAGTAGAACACATGATGGTGTTTGGTTGTTTACCTTTAATATTGTCAATCTTGCTTGATTAATGTAGAAAAAGGAGTGGTCTTTTGCAATAATTTTGTGAAGTTAGTATAGAATGACTGCATTTAGCTCGAATTGGGTGATTTGAGTATGGAATGAATAATTTATACTTGATTGGCCGATATTGATCATCAGTCCAAAAATACTATCAGAGAAGTGCATTGATAAAGTGCTTTCTTTTATAATCTATCAGAGAAGAAATTAAAGGCCGTTCTTGATTGCTAATTCTTTTGATCTATGAAGGATTGTGATCGAAAAGTGAGGGATTTGGTAATTATGTCATGCAATTTCATTTTAGGATTTAGAGTTTTGGGCGCTTAGGTCACACAATTTCCTTCCAACTACTGACTAGTTCATATGCGCTCCTTTAAAAGGAAGTAGGTTTGTTTCTAAGCTAAGCTATTGGGGTTGATTAGCCATTAATTAGGACATTAGGTTGCTGGTTGTTTAGAGACCTTGACGTGTTCCTTTCTAATGGATATCATCATTTTCTCGGGTAGTTTGGGAGCAGGGCGGAAGAGATCATCTGTTTAATCCAGACTCATAATCAACCTAACTAACTACGACTGATGATGCTCAATTACGTTTTGACCAAGAGTAGTTAAAGTGTCTGAGACATGAGACTCCGTCAAGATTTAGATTGCCATTACGAGTTTACTTTATAGTTTGTCAAAGTAATTCCACTATAGTGTTGATTCTATTTGTTTTGGTGAGGTGACTTTTTTGGGTGCGAGCAGTTGATTTACTATATTCTTATCATCTTTTGTTAATTATGACAGGCTGAAACCCTTCTTAAAATATTGAGGGAGCCGAGGAAACAAGAGGCAGCTTCGTCGTCAAGTCCTTAACAACCAACCGAAGTGGTATATTTTGCAATTAACTTTGGGGTTTTGCTTCCGTAGTACTGTATATATTGAGGAGGAAGAGTGGTTTTGCCTTTGGTGGTGTCTAGTATGTACAGTTGTGGTTTTTGGGAAAGTACTGGAGAAACTTATTATTAGGAACTGTATTGAGATCTTCCTCAAGCTGACTTAGATATTCATTAGTAGTTTGCAAATAGGTTCTCTGTTTATCTTCTCCAACCTTCCTCTCTTGTAGTCGTCTTTTTTCCTCTTTACATAGCCGCCACATATTTGGAGATGGCCGAAGTTCTTTGTGAATCAGTTTTCGCTTCTCAGAAGTTCGGGCTTGACGGGGTTCTAGTCCTTCCAATTTTTTGTTCCAGTGGTGCAAAAATTTGTATGAAGCTTATTAGTAACATTTTCGCAGTATTATTTATCGGATGTACTATCTGTATGAAGTTATTAGTGTAGATGTGCTCAGAATATGAATTGATGGAAACAAGAGGGTACTTGCAATCCATCTTTAGCTTTGGGTTACATTAGAGGAATTGTCGAAGTTGTACATGTGTAATGTTTGGGTGTAAAACTATTATCCAAATGATATTGTTAGGTTGTTGGGTGTTGTGAAATTGTGACAGATTTTTTTTGTCATCTCATCTTCAGGCAAGATTATTGATTATTGATTGTATGTCCTGAAAATTTTACTACTCCCTTCACCCATACTTGTATGTTTTGCATGTTGAGATTTGGTGTGACTAAATAAATGATTGAGCTCAAAATATTTGTTCAATCCAAATCTAGTAAAGATCTAGTTATGACCATGATCCTTAGCATTGAATCGATTTAAAATGTGTCAGAACTTTTTTTTGTTTTTTTTTTTTTGACTAGAAAATGTGTTGAAACTTTAAACTTACTACCTATGGAAATTTCCATCCTAACATGAGCAAAAGGCTATGGGAGACTGGGAGTTGGAGGATGTGAGGTTATAAAAATTGCACTCGAGTGTAAAATAGACACCCTAATGGCCTAAATTACCTATATTAGGTGTGTGTTCGCTGTGTTGCAAAAAGCATTACTCCGTACATTTGAGTTTGGGTGTTGCTAATTGTAAAGCAATCGTTGGTACGGTTTGATTCCTTACATCAATATTTTTCTTCTCCGTTTACTAGTAGTGTAGTTAATCATATAAAGAAATTCGAAGAAGTAAATTCTCACAAATTTGCTACTTGGTATATTTTACCCAAGATAGTAAAAATCTTGATTGCCGACATGACGCTCCTGATCCATAAAACTTGCCATAATTGGGAGCAAAACTTAGGTGCTAAAGCTTGATGTATAAATTGGTGAATGGTGATGATATAACAAGGACGATTTGAGAGATGAGACCCATTTGCAATTAATTGCCTTTGTATTTTTGTACCAGGACTCCTTTGACAAGGAGGATCTCTTTGTCACCCTAAAGACAATGACAACACAATATTTCTCAAAACTTCTTTCGTCTTCACCCTTCTCACTGTTACTTCAATTCTTTTGCAAATTCCAATCACATAAAGTTTTTGTGATTGTGGCTTTACAAGGTGACGTTAGAAGAATAGAAGCCCCCCTTCAAACTTACGGTATTTGTCATGTGGGCTACATTTTTTGTTTTGGAATTTACGGTATTTGTTTTTGGGGCTACCTTTTTTGTTTTGGGGTCTATTTTCTACCTATCTCGTACAATAAATTCCATAGAGTTTGACCTATCTATTATTTTGTAAATTATATTTTCGTCGAGATCAATAAAACTCTCCTCACGCTTGTTCATAGACTTAAACTCTCTTCTCCTTGTTCATATTCTTGATTATTGATTTTTTAAATCTTTCTTGCATATGTAATAACACATGATTATTTTGATACAATAATCAAACTCGAAATGTGACATAATGATTGATCATTCTGAAATTTTTAATAATAACCATTCATGATGTATATCACATAAGCTAGGCTTGAATCCCTTATCAAACCTCTTTTTGAAATCCTTGATACGCAGCACCTTTGAATCTGACACTAGGTAGTACGCGAATATGAGGTGAAATGGCCAAAGGAGAGCCCTATATAGAAGAAGGAACGTCTCTGAGGAGCCAAGAGATGATAGTATTATAAAAAAGGTTGCGCTCATTTGAAGCTTTGTTTTTTAATGGAAGTGTTTGGTTGAGAGAGGATCAATAGAGAGGTTCAATTCGAATGAAATGAATCCAACAATTTAGACGTAGAAGCTTTTTGAAAGTGATGTTTGTATCTGTGAAATAATTATTATATGAAAATATTATTCAAATTTACTACTTTTATCTATAATTTTGTAAAATTCACCAATTTACAATTTAATCCAATTAACTAAAAAACTAATAAAAAATTACTAATCATTCTTTTAATTAAACAACCAATATCATCAAACAGATGAAAGCGGAATATGTTAAGAACCTCTTGAAGCTGAAGTCGTACAAAGTATTTAGCTAAAGTAAATTTTAATTGTTTGGGCCGTAACTTGGGTTTTATCAGTATTTGTTGGGCCTTATTTCCTTCCATTTATAACTAACGTTAGTTTTTATGTCATGTAATTCTCTCTAATTTATTTCCCTCCAAAAAAACGGTAATTTAAATAGATGAATGAGGACTTTAAGATCAGTTGTAAAAAGCTGTTTCTACGAGGTTCCTTCCCTCCATTGTTACGCATTGAAGCTCGGAACCATAGAAAGCACTTACGATGCAAACGTTATTATAAGTGGATATACGAAACATGGTCATTTGAAGATTGCACACCAACTGTTCGACGAAATGTCTCGCAGAGATACTGTTTCTTGGAACACCATGATTGCTGGCTATGTAAATTCTGGATCTTTTGGTCTCTCTTGGGATCTTTTGATTGATATGAGACGGCGTGGATTCGCGGCCGATGAGTACACTTTTGGTAGTATTCTTAAGGGAGTTGCTTCCAATGGGGAGTTTATTTGTGGGGAGCAATTGCATTCTATGGTTATTAAGGTGGGGTCTCAATCTGATGTTTATACCGCAAGTTCCCTTTTGGATATGTATGCTAAGTGTGGGAGGATCGAGGATGCGTATTCAGTGTTTAAGATTATGCCTAACCGAAGTTCTGTCTCTTGGAATGCTATGATTGCAGGGTTTGTTGAGCAAGCTGATTTTGAGACTGCATTCGAGCTTTTCGATGGTATGGGAAAAGAGGGCGCAAAGATTCAAGATGGGACAGTTGCTCCCTTATTAACATTACTTAATGACCCTGATTATTTCAGGTTAACTATTCAACTGCATTCAAAGATTATCAGGCTTGGGTTGAGTACTAACAATATTGTTTGCAATTCTCTTCTTACGTCATATTCTGAGTGTGGTTCGTTGGAATATGCAGAGAAGATGTTCTATGGTGCCTTTGATGTTCATGATTTGGTAACTTGGAATTCCATGCTGGGGGCATACCTTCTACATAACAATGAAAGCCTGGCATTTAAAGTATTTGTTGATATGCAATTGTTTGGTTTCGAACCTGATATATATACGTATACCAGTGTTGTCAGAGCCTGTTTCAAAGAGGCACATCAGCTGTATGGAAAATGTGTCCATTGCTTGATAATAAAGCGGGGACTAGAGAATTCCACAGCAATAGCCAATGCATTAATAGCTATGTATATGAAGTCGACTGAAAAAGCTGTAGCAGATGCACTAAGATTGTTTGAATCAATAGACCCTAAAGATTCCGTGTCTTGGAATTCTGTTGTAACTGGGTTCTCACAGTTTGGCTTGAATGAAGATGCAATTAAGTTCTTTGGAAAGATGCGGTCACATAATTTTGGGATTGATCACTATTCTCTTTCTGCGGTTCTGAGATCTTGTGCAGACTTAGCAGCCCTGCAATTGGGCCGGCAAGTTCATGTTTTGACTCTTAAATCTGGATTCGAAACTAATGAGCATGTAGCTGGCTCCTTAATTTTTATGTATACTAAATGTGGCCTACTTGACGATGCTAGAAAGTCTTTTGAAGAAACCCCAAAAGACAGCCCGATTACTTGGAACTTTATCATTTTTGGGTATGCTCAGCATGGGCAAGGCAAAATCGCTCTTGAGCTTTTCCATCAGATGACAGAAAGTAAGGTGAAGCTTGATCATGTGACCTTTGTTGCAGTCCTAACTGCATGTAGTCACATGAGTTGGGTGGAAGAAGGTCGAAATGTTCTTAAAACAATGGAATCAAAGTATGGGATTCCACTAAGAATGGAGCATTATGCTTGTGCTATTGATATGTTTGGAAGAGCTGGGCTCTTAGGTGAGGTGAAGTCCTTGGTCAAATCAATGCCATTTGAGCCTGATATAATGGTGTGGAAAACTATATTGGGTGCATGTAGAAGCTGCAGAGATGTCGAATATGCAACTGAGGTAGCAAATCATCTGCTTGAAATCGCTCCTCAAGAGCACTGTAGTTATGTTATCCTGTCTGAGATGTATGTGCGTCTTAAGAGGTGGGAAGAAAAGGCTAATCTGACACGGTTGATGAGAGAAAGGGGGATAAGGAAGGTCCCAGGCAGCAGCTGGATAGAGATAAACAATGAAGCTCATGCTTTTAATGCCGAGGATAATTGTCATCCCAATGTCAAAGAAATATATGATACCTTGGAAGGACTTACGAAGGAAATTAAAATGCTAAAAGATGCCTCTAACTTAGAGATTTCTGTTGAGGAGTGGGCTCTCCTTGATGGATGCTGTGGTTAATTGCTGATGACTCACTGACAGTTCAAGCATGTACCGTGGACTTGGCAGCAAAGTTAGTTATTTGCACAAATCCATATTGAATTCTTGCAGAGTGCATTAGTAATCTTTAGGCTTAGCATGCTATCTGATTCATCAAATTATGACAACATGCTCAACCTTTGTTGTTTTAATTTGCATAAAATGGCAGTGACAATTAGAAATATCAGAGGATGTGGATGCCCAATTACGCTGTTATACAATATACATCAAACAAGATAAAACGGGTTATAGAGGGAGATTCCTCAGTGTTGAGCACAACTCTGGCGGCTGCTGTGTCACAATTCTGGATCATGTTCAAGGTGGTGTCTGTCAAAAGGTGAGTAAAATATCCTTATGCTAATATTTATGCTCTCATAACCTGCATCTTCAATAGAATGAGTACTTGAATTCGAATTGAATTTAATAAATGCATAGTTGTACTTGTATTGTTGCTCAAAATGGGAATGCACTTGGTATATTGATAAAAAGCATATTCTTATACAAAGAATTTTGTTACTGAAAAATAGCAATACAAAGACTTCTTACAGTGCGCACTGGATAATAACCCCAACGAGAATCAAATCCATCCCCTGATTTTCACATACTTCGTATTAGATTTTACTCATGGTAAAGTGTTTGTGCTCATTTGAGTATATGACTACTAAATCCGGACAGAGTATTACGTAACGTTATAAAGTTGTAGCCTTGCGGATGCACACATGACTGAATCAAGTCATGCACCACTTACAGTGACCATTACTTTGTAAATTCAAAGGGAACCTCACGTTTGAAAATGACTTCATGATGTAAGGTTAAAAGTGTTTTCCTAATTTGTTCTTTTTATTATCACGATTCTTCTTTACTACTTTTTTCCTTTGATAAAAAGAATGAAATTTTGGCATTGTTACTTGTTAGGATTTGTGTTGGCGTCTTTTCACTTGATTTTCTTTTTATCCTTTCTAATAGGCCGGGAGTGTGACTGTGTGAGTGGTGGTATTCATGACATGTAACAGCCACGGATCCATAAATAAGCTTTTGTGTCAAATTCCAATGAAACAAGCACACGTTTTGCTGTTTTTAATCACTAAAACAATTCAATTACAATGAACCACTTATTATTAGAATAAATCACAATTTAGCTCCTTTAGAAAAACATGTTAAAAAACAGTGATGATGAAAAAGGTTAGGGTCATGCCATGGGGAAATGACATGGAATATATGTTTAGTCGGTAAAGTCCCGAGATATATATCGATTTCCAGTTATTCTCATTGCAACGTGAGGTTCCCTTTGAATTTACAAAGTATATGGTCTTTGTTGATAAAGTTTGTATGAGCATAAGTTCACTTGCAATGATTATTGATTAGTTTAGCATATTAATTGTTATGGTTAATTTTTAGACTCGTCTCGACGCACGACAAGACGCATGACCTAAGAGACAGTGAAGCAGCAAAGGGCAGTGTATCCCCCAGGAAAATCGGTTTGACTAAGTCCTGCAATATATTCACTTCAGCAGTTTGTTCCTCCTAGTTTTATGGGATTTTTCCCCAGATAATTCAAAGGCAACAAGAAGATAGTCTCGAGACTAGGTCAAGCAACGGTCTCCTATTTTTGCGGAGGACGTTTGAAGCATCTTCAACGGATATCTCCAGCTTAGCTACCCTAGCATGATTATAGTATAAATAGGACGATATTTGTATCATTGAGGATCATCTCACTCATACTGCTTAGCACTTACATTCGAAAGCTCTCACAACATTGTAATCACCTATTTTTCATAGTGAATCGGTGGTCTTGCACCCACCCGCAGTTTTTCCCGCATTTGGGTTTTCTGCGTCATCAAAACACCTTGTCTTTTATTGTTTCAATTCACGCCTGTTTAGCAAATCACTCTAGCCGTCGTACGTCCCAGCCTTAGGACGCCCTTTGGCGAAATTTGGCATAAACATTAATGTTTATCATATTCCAATTTAAAACAAGTGACAGTATTTTTGAATTTATAAAAGAAAAGCTTAATTATGATTGTTTACTAACCCATTTTCAAAAAAAGGATATATACAAAACTTTAAAGAGAATTTTGTGAAAAATTTGATTCTTCGCGCAACCAACTACATTTACATAGAATTTGCAAGAAAGCTATTCCATCCGGCTTGTGCTTTTGATGTCTAAGTAAGAATTTCCGAAATCAATATCGTATTATGGCTAGCTTTGCTTATTTTACTTGATCACTACAATCAAGATTCACTAACTTTGTTCTCCTGCTTTTTTTCTCCACCTAGAAGCCTAGGCTTGAATCCCTTCTCTAGCATATGCTCCACCTCCTCAATGGGTAGACCTTTGGTTTCAGGCACCAAGATGTAGATAAAAATAAGTCCGATTATAGAGAAACCGGCAAACAAGAGGAAGGTTCCTGCTGATCCCAAGGCTTCAGTTAGGGTTAGGAATGTTTCACTAACAATGAGATTAGATGTCCAGTTAGCCACGGCAGCTATCCCTCCACCAATTCCTCTGTACCTCAAAGGATATATTTCTGAGTTGACGATCCATGGTGCTGTTCCCATCCCTGGGGAGAAGGATATAATGTATGCTCCTAGGAGAATGACAGCCAAAAAGCCTAATTTGCTTGGACAGCCTTCTGTAAAGTACGCTCTTCTCTCCTTTAGGCATTCTGCTTTTAAGCCATCTGTTTTTGACACACATGCTCCTGGATACAACTGATAATATACCGTAAAGAAGAGAAAGGAATCTAATTAATATGACTAGTACTTTGAAAATAACACAAGACATATGAAAGTTTCAGTAAGTGTACCTCATTTCCTTGATTTGCACAGAAAGCACAACCTGAGGTGCTTTTCAAACAAGTCATACAGTTCCAAGTTGCTGGATTTTGAGCATTGGAAAAAGCAGGACAAGTAGAGTTAACTCCAAAATGGGTAGATTCTGCAACACTGATTCTAGGAGCATGCGCAGCAGCTTGATAGAAGACAATAGCCAAGGCAATAAGGCATGTAATGATGCCAAACAAAGAGATGATCATAAGCCTTCTTCTCCCATACCTGTCAACAAACATCATGCTGACAATCGACCCAACTGCATTGAGTCCGGAGGTGATTAAAGAAAGAGCCATGGCCGTGCTTTTCGAGGCAATCCCTGCTAACTGCACAATTGTAGGGCTGTATTACATGATCGTATTGATACCCACAAACTGTTGAGCCACTTGAACTGTGACTCCAGCATATAGCCCTCTTCGAAAAACTTGGTTTGCCCAAGCATTCTTTATTTTGCTTAACATGTTACCTCCACCTACTAATTCATCCTCTGCTTTTTCAGAGTCAACTGATGCCTTGAGTGCTTTCATTTCCTCTTCCAACTCTTCCGCAGGATAGATCTTAGCCAAGATAGCTTCTGCCTCAGACACTTTTTCCTGATCCCAACAAAGACAGGTAAAAAAATTTCGTCAAAATCTTGGAGTCGACAAAGCTTGGGAGGTCTACATTGGCTACACATATACTCTGTACACAATTTCCCTATAATTGTTCAGAATTGGTGACAAAATCTTGTATAAGACGGTCTATTAATATGCAGTAACTTGCAGAAAAACCAGATAATGTACTATACTGTTTTTTGTAGAGGCAACTTTAAACATCTGCTAATAATATGTAAAATGTCTCACATGAGACTTGCCGAAGTTACTGTTGCACATAATTCACACATACCTTTCTGTAAAGCCATCTAGGAGACTCTGGAAGGGACAGCATCAAGATTAGTTGCACTAATGCTGGTATAGCAGCCAACCCCAACATCCATCTCCAAGTCCCCTTAACCTGATTAACAATACACAGGACCGTGTGCACATCTAAGTATGTTTGTAAGAATATAAATCACAGTATAACAGTATCCACAAGAACTAAAAACTTTCCAAATATATACACGTAGAACATAAGATACATTACCCGAGTGAAACCAAGGTTGATGAGGTAAGATAAAAACTGGCCTCCTGTGATGAGAAAACCATTACTGCTAACAAGGGCACCTCGGATCCTGCTTGGGGAAGTCTCGGATATGTATAATGGCGAAGTCATGGAAGCCATTCCGACTCCTAGGCCAACGAATATTCGTCCAAGAATGATCACCCATGGAGCAGGAGCGAAGGACATGATAACAGCACCAATGAAGAACAAAACATCAGCAATTATAATTGTTGGTCTCCTCCCTATCTTATCATTTAGCCACCCTCCGAGTCCTGCTCCGATGATTGCTCCTGCAACCGCCATTGACACAATGGTTTCCTACCAAACAAATCATTCACAAAAAAAATCTCAAAATTTCATTTCATTGTTACTCCTCACATCAAAATTTCTACTACTCAAAAAACATGTCAATCGAAAGAGCATTAATCACGGAGTACATGTTGGAACCTATCTGATGCAACATACGTAAATAACACCTAAAGAATGCTATTAATATAAATTAAAGACAATAATTTTGGGTTTTAGTGAGTAACATACTAATATACCTGCAACCATGTTTTTTGTTCCACTTCTTTAAAATCTTCCTTATGTAAAGAAGACCCCCCGATATAACACCTACACAATCAATTTAATCATCATTATTCACCACCAATCCTCTTCAAGCATAAAACATTGACATAAATTTTATACATTTACACAATAACCACCGCACATAATATAAACCCCGCCTTAGACACAAGCATTACAGATTGTGTCTAAGGCGGTTTTGGTTCACATGTACGCAACCTTACCTCTATTCAATCAAAGCGAATGTAAATTGAGTAAAATTAATAAACAAGAAGATTTAAAAAGCAAGCAAACCTGTGTCATAACCAAAGAGAAGACCTCCAATGCCAGCAGAAAGAGCAAGCCTCATAATATAAGGAGTTTTTCCAATTGTTCTGAAACATTCTGTAAACTCTGTTCTGTCTGCCTTTACAATTCCACCTTCCACCATTTTATTTTGCAAATTTCTGTCCCTTTATTTTTAAGAAATCAAAATATTTCAGTATTTATTAAGAAAGTGAAAGAGAAAAAGAGGAGGAAAAAAGGAGAGAAATTTGTGTTACTTTTTTTTTTTTCAATAAATTTTTGTCACAAGTAGTGCGAGTATTTCCTTAATGATTTGGAGTCGAAGTAAATTATAACTAAATGACGTTGTATGAAAAGTTAAAACCAATCAGAATACTCTGGAAATCTGGATAAAGAAAGATATGAAGAAGAAATTTCTTTTTTTGTTGAGGAGTAAAATTTAATTTAATTTGCTTGTTTGTTATTCATTGTTTGATGAACAATAAATTTCTTATAATCCGGGTGTAGAAAATCGACGTCATCTTGTATAGTTGTACTCGTACTCTATCTTGGACTACATGAGAATTAAATTATGGATTATTCTAACAAATTACTAATGGATTAAGTATAAGACTAAACGATTAAGGATTGATTAACTTGGTCATCGGTATATTATACGCTTTTGTAGTGATTAAAGGGATAATTCTAAGCAGAGGATATTAGGATTGGTATAATGTACATATTTATTACTTCTATTATTATGATCTATCAAATATTCAAATCCATTTCACAATGAGGTTAAAAAAGGAATAAAATGAATATGTATGGAAGGTAATAACATAAATAAGGAAAATTCTAAAAGCAAAGGTTGAAAGATATTTTGTTATTATAAAATTTAATTATTTATATACTTTGGTGCTTCATTTAGTAATTACTCCATGATATACAACATTTGTATCCATAATTGTGGATATAGAAATTGTGTCCAATATTAACATACACCAAAGAACGGTTGTTTAGTGGCCTTATGAAATCTAATAAACTTGTAAAAAAAAAACATAAAATCTATTAACCTAAACACTAATCGTAAGTTCATAACACCCTATATTTATCTATTAAAAACATCACGTCTACAATTGTTAGTTTTATTATCAATTTTTAATTGTTTTTTCATATAGTTTTAGGACTTTTATCGTTTTTTTTTTTCTTTTTTCTTTTTAAAATTTTTTTTTTAAATTTTTTTTTATTATACGACCATATATAATCTATGTCCCTCTCTCTTCCCTAACGCTTCTCCCTTCTTTCTCTTCTATACTGTCTCATTTGCCTCTTTGCACCATCGACTCCCCTCCTCCACAACAAATTAACAATGCATGATTATGTTCAACATTTATCAATTGATTTTTTTTTTTAATTTTTTTTTTTGTTTTGAAAGAAGCATTTGTTTTTTTGTTTTTTTAAGAGCAAAGGTTGTATACTTGCATGAGCATAAATCCACTTGCAATAATTATTGATTAGGTTAGCATATTAATGTTGACCATATTCTAATTTTAAACAATAGACGGTACTTTTAATTTGACTTTAGAAAAAGAAAGCTTAATTTTAAGTGATTACAATCAATTTTCGAGGGAAAGATATATACAAGCATTAAAAAAAATACACATTTGATGAAGGATTTGATTCTTCACGCAACCAAGCAAATACAACAACTCAGAAATTGCAAGAAAGCTATTCCATCAAGCTTGCGCTATTGATGGCTTAAGTAAGAATTTCCGAATTCATAATCGAATTATGGCTAGCATTGCTTATTTTACTTGGTCATGACTAATCAAGATTCACTACTTATGTTCTCCTGCTTTTTCCCTTCACCTAGAAGCCTAGGCTTGAATCCCTTCTCTAGCATATGCTCCACCTCTTCAATGGGTAGCCCTTTGGTTTCAGGCACCAAGATGTAGATAAAAATGAGACTGATTATTGAGAAACCGGCGAATAAGAGGAAGGTTCCTGCTGATCCCAAGGCTTGGGTTAAGGTTAGGAATGTTTCACTAACAATGAGATTAGCTGTCCAGTTAGCCACGGCAGCTATCCCTCCACCAATTCCTCTGTACCTCAATGAGTATATTTCTGAGTTGACGATCCATGGTGCTGTTCCCATCCCCGGGGAGTAGGATATAATGTATGCTCCTAGGAGAATGACAGCCAAAAAACCAAATTTGCTAGGACAACCTTCTGTGAAGTACACTCTTCGCTCCTTTTGACATGCTGCTTTTAAGCCATCTGTTTTCGACACACATGCTCCTGGATGCAACTGATAATATATCGAAAAGAAGAAACAAAGAGCCAAATTAATATGACTAGTACTTTGACAATAATTATGTTAAAAAGCAAAGACAATAAGAAGTTTTAGTAAGTTTACCTCATTTCCTTGGTTTGCACAGAAAGCACAACCTGAAGTACCTTTTAAACAGGTCATACAGTTCCAAGATGCAGGATTTTGAGCAGTGGTATAAGCAGGACAAGTAGAGTTGACTCCAAAATTGCTAGTTTCCGAAAAACTGATTCTAGGAGCATGCGCAGCAGCTTCATAGAAGACAATAGCTAAGGCAATAAGACATGTAATTATGCCAACCAAAGAGATGATCATAAGCCTCCTCCTCCCATGCCTGTCTACAAACATCATGCTGACAATCGACCCAACTGCATTGAGTCCGGATGTGATTAAAGAAAGAGCCATTGCAGTGCTTTTCGAGGCAATCCCTGCAAACTGCACTATTGTGGGGCTGTAGTACATGATCGTATTGATACCCACAAATTGTTGAGCCACTTGAACAGTGATTCCAGCATATAGCCCTCTTCGGAAAACTTGGTTTCCCCAAGCATTCTGTATCTTGCTTAACATGTTATTTCCACCTACTAATTCGTCTTCTGCCTTTTCAGAGTCAACTGATGCTTTGAGTGCTTTAATTTCCACTTCCAATTCTTCCTCAGGATAGATCTTAGCCAAGATAGCTTCTGCCTCAGACACTTTGTCCTGATCCCAAAGAAAGGGAGAAAAATTCGTAAATTCCTTGGGAGTAAACAAAGCTTGAGAAGGTCTACATTGAATACATATATACACAACTTTCCCATAATAAGTGTTTGGATTTGGCGGCAAAATCTTATATGAGACGGTATTTTAATACTTAGTAACTTGCAGAAAAACCAGATAACAGTTTACTGTTTTTTTGTAGAGGCAACTTTAAACATCTGATAATAAATATGTAAAAGGTCTCAGGTCTCACATAAGACTTGCCAAAGTTAAAGTTGCACATAATTCACTCATACCTTTCTGTAAAGCCATCTAGGAGACTCCGGAAGGGACAACATTAGTACTAGTTGCACTAATGCTGGAATAGCAGCCACCCCCAGCATCCATCTCCAAGTCCCCTTAACCTGAATAACAATACACAGGACCATGTACACGTCTAAGTTTGTTTGTAAGAATATAAATCACAGTATAACATTTTTCACAAGAAACTAAACTTAGCAAAATAAATGTAGCACATACAGATGCATTACCTGAGTGAAACCAAGGTTGACGAGGTATGATACAAACTGGCCTATTGTGATGAGCAAACCGTTAGTGCTAACAAGGGCACCACGGATCCTGCTTGGGGAAGTCTCGGATATGTATAAAGGTGAAGTCATAGAAGCCATTCCGACTCCTAGGCCAACGAATATTCTGCCAAGTATGATCACCCATGGAGCAGGAGCAAGGGACATAATAACAGCACCAATGAAAAACAAAACATCAGCAATTATATTGTTGGTCTCCTCCCTATCTTATCATTTAGCCACCCTCCTAGTCCTGCTCCAATGATTGCTCCTGCAACCGCCATTGACACAATGGTTTCCTACCAAACAGATCATCCACACGAAAATCTCAAAACTTCATTGCATTGTTACTCCCTCTCAAGTTGTATAGCAGAGATTGTTTACTTAAATGAGTATATATTATCATTGTTTAGTCCTAATTAATTATGTTTACATTTGAACATAAGACATCAAATTTCTACTACTCAAAACATTCTTTGAGTAAGTAATTTGATGGTCTACACTCTACAATTCAATCAAAAGAGTATTAACTACGTAGTACACTATAAGATGTGTTATTTATACTCGTATTAGACATGTCAAACACGTTGGTCGTGTCCATTCTTAAATTTCACTCTAATGTGGTCAGATTTTGCTCAATTGAGCAGATTTATAAAAGTCTAAGCAGGTTTGAATTGGGTTTACATCAATCAATTTCAAATTCAAATCGAGTCAATTTTAGACACGTTAAGTTGGAACCTGAAGCAACATACGAAAATAACACCTAAATAATGCTAATTCATATTAATTTTCTTGTGAGATACATGTAATGCCATAGTCCAAACTTTGGTATCATCGAGATAAAGTCTAAGCAACAATCACAAAAATTAAAAACAAACCTGCAACCATGTTTTTTGTTCCACTTCTTTAAAATCTTCCTTAATGTAAAGAAGAGCCCCCGATATAACACCTACACAATCAATTTAATCATCATTATTCACCACCAATCTTCTTCAAGCATAAATCTTGACATAATTTTATACATTTATGGAATATAACCACCATACATAACATAAACCCCGCCTTAGACACACGGCGTTACACACCATAAATTGTTATACACACCCGGGTGCACGGTGCACCCAAGGGTATTATTTGCTATTGTACATTTTATCGTCAAATGAGCAAACAAACACCTTTAGGTGTACCGTATATAACAACCTCTCGCCTGAGACGGGTTTGGTTCACATGTACGCAACCTTACTAATCAACCTAATTAAACGGAAATCGAGTAAAATTAATAAACAAGAAGGTTAAAAAAAACAAACCTGTATCATAACCAAAGAGAAGACCTCCAATGCCAGCAGAAAGAGCAAGCCTCATAATATAAGGAGTTTTTCCAATTGTTCTGAAACATTCTGTAAACTCTGTTCTATCCGCCTTCATAATTCCACCTTCCACCATTTTTTAGCAAATTTCTTTTTTTTTTTAAAAAAAAAAAAAAAGAAATCAAAACATTCAAGATTTCAGTATTTAAGAGAGTGAAAGAGAAAAAAAAGAGAAACTTATGTTTTTTTTAAAAAAAAATCACATGTAGTGCGAGTATTTTCTTTAATTATTCGCAGTCAAAGTAAATAATATAATATGACGTCGTTTGAAAGTTGAAACCAATCAGAACAATCTGGATAAAGAAAGAAATTATAAATTTATCTTACCCTTTATTTATTTATTTATTTGTTTGTTTGTTATAGTACTTTGTTTGATGACCAATTAATTTCTTATAATACGAGTGATTAGGTGTAGGATTAACGATTTAACCTTGTAAAGTTGAACTCGTACTCCATCTAGGACTATTAGAAGATTAAATTATGGATTATATTATCATAAATTACTCAATGATTGAGTATCAGATTAAAAGATTGCCTTCCGAAGATAATATTGTATGGTCTAAGATAAGAATCAATGTTAGTCTAGTACTCTAGTCCATATTTATGTTAGTTTGTTCAAATTGAGTTATACTCTACCCAAGTTGAGTTTTAGTTGAGCTCTGTTTTCTTTCTTGATTAAAACTTGTTTATGTGTAAGATCTAATTATAACTTAAGTAGACTTTCGTGAAAATTTGTTATTATACACAATGTTACGACACAATAGAGGAGAAATATTTTTTCAATTACTGATTTAGGGTCTGTTCACATTTACTTAATTTCAGTTCAGTTCAGCTCTAATCAGTTCAGTTCAGCTCCAATCAGTTCAGTTCAGTTCAGATCTTAATTTTCCTCTCTCATAAAATATTCATTTCAGCTCCAATCAGTTCAGTTCAGTTCAGATCTTAATTTTTCTCTCTCATAAAATATTCATTTCAGCTCCAATCAGTTCAGTTCCGCTCCAATCAGTTCAGTTCAGTTCAGCTCTGCTCAGTTCAGTAATGTGAACAGGCCCTTAGTGTTTAGTACATCAAATTTATAAGACATGTTATAATACGGAGTATATATATTATAATGATAACAAAAAAACACACACAACTCATACCGTCATACTCTGTATTAAAACGAACTATTAAATTCATTTCACAATGATGCAAAAAAGGAATACAATAAACATGTATGGAATGTAAATTGTCATAGCTTTTTTTTTTTTTTTGAGAAAAAATTGTCATAGCTTAAATAAAGAAAACATTAATAGCAAATGGAGATCAGACAAGTATTTTTTTTGCTAAAAAAAATATCAAAAGACAGTTTAAAAGCATTTTGAAAGACATCAGAAATACTTTTCTAATGGAAAAAGTTTTAGAAATGAACCTCAAAGTTGTAACACGACTTCTTTATTATTCGACAAAGTTGTACACATCCAATGAGTAAAGATGGACCAATGTATAAGTCAAAAATATAAGCGGTATAATGTAATAAAGGTAAAAAAAAAAAATGCTTTTTAGAATTTTAAAAAAGAAAAAGAAAAAAAAAAGAAAAAAGAAAAAAAAAAACCGAATGTGAATGAGATGCTTTAGAATTTATGTAGATTTACGTGATTTAATTTGGTATATGTACTCCGAAATTGTGGATAAGGATTATTACTCTCATCCTAAATTCAATTCATTGCATTACATTATCGAATTGGATAAGTTGAAAGAATTTTGCTGAAAAAAGCTAAAAAGGTTGAAATTCCCAATTAAGCACTTTGGAATGTACCTATTCCGATAATAACATACTCCATATATGGTTGTGGTGTCATAAGTTGGCATTATTCATCGTAATTCCCAAAACTAGTAATTAAATAAAATGAGTTGCCATTCGATAAATAGCTAATTGGCCATTGCATACGATGAATATACAAAAGAAGATAAGATAAAATATAGCAAATTTTGTTTCATATTAGGGTCATATATATATATATATATATATAGACCCATAGATGCTATCTCTAACCAAAGATAACCCTGTACAATTCAATGACGGTTAGCATTGGTTATAAACTTGTGCAAGTGACGATGATTGAAATTACGAAAAAATAATAAATTTTGAGATTGCTCAAAGATATCCTAATCCTATTTGATAAGAACTCTATTAATATTAATAAATAATTAAATGCATATATATCACGCACCTTTAAACGAAAAGTAAGAAGATAAATAAAAATATATAGATAATAGATTGAGGGAGTATGAAATGAAAGGAAAGCTTCCTTATCCTTAAGTAACTTTGATCATCGTTAGCTTACTAAAATGTTAGGGTTAAAGGAATATGTGAAAAGTCATACATAATTTGACATTTAAGGTACATATCATTAAAATCCAGAATGAATCAATTCTAAATTTACTCTTATAATTTTTGTGAGAAGACTCACAAGCATACAAACTTCAATACTCCATACTTCCATACCAAAATTTAAATTACTAATCTATATGATTATTGTTTTTTTGAAAATTTAGGTTAAAGGTTAGGTAAAGGCTACAAAGATAATCCGTGCATAGTTTGAAATCTAAGGTACATATATACGCATATACATAGTAAAATCAGAAAACTGAAAGGCCAACGATCCATTTCTAAAAGTCCACTCTGATGAATCTTATGAGAAGACTCAGAAGCCTACAAACTTCATTACTCCACAACAAAGACTATGTAGTCTACGTTATTGTCAAAAAGGACTAATGGTCTATGATAACATGCATATGTTGATGGCAATTGTACCTACTGTGATTAATATTTAGTCAATTCAAGCAAGTGACTCATTTATCCTTAAGACTTTTTTATATTAATAGAAAAGTATTAAGAGCAGTAAAATTATTAATTCTTGACTCTTCCATTGGTAAATTTAGAATATTCAATTAAATCAATTTAAGTTGTCTTTCATCACTGCATTTCTATATTGTATGTTGCACTGTATTTTACTTACCTTCTGGTTTTTTAGTTGACACGTATATTTCTTTTTAGAAAGTTTTTTTAGTTGACACATTTTCTTTTTGGGTAAGTTTTATACTTGCTTTTTTAGTGCACCTCACTTACTTTATCATTCTAAATAGTGTGAGGTAATAAAAAGTTTGTCAAATTGAAATAAAATAAAATAAAAGTGAATCAAACTTCGTAAAACACCAAAAACAATATGGATATGATAAAACAATTATTCTACATATCCATCTTTTGTTTGTTTTTGTGACCCTGCCTATACCCGATCATGTGCAACCTAGGATAGCATATATATGAAAGAATATCTTGGTCAGCCTACCATGTAAAGTTGTAAGTAACATGTGAAAATAAAGATTTTAGAAAAATATTTAGTTTAGGAAATAAATCGTATCAAAAGAATACAAAATTGTAACTTACTAAAATTTTATGAGATGTGTGTAATAAGTCCTTGAAGATTTTAAACTCAGAGTTGTTGTGTTGTGTGATTAGTGGTGCCTTAGAAGCGAATTATTCCACCACCATCCATGTGATCAATGTCTCTCTAATCCGATAATAAAACTATATATCTACACAATCCGTTACACTAAAATTTGAAAACTAAAAACCACTCAAGAACTCACAAGAATATTTTTGTAGAAAAATCCAAATAATTCTTACATTAACTAATTAGTTGTGTTACATAAATACTCAATTTGGTGGGAAATATGAACACCAAAAAATTGACTTAAATTACGGATATAAACTCCCAAAAAAAGTTAAAAATCAATAAAAGTTAATTTTAGACGAGAGAAATACTCCATACTTTTGTTTACAAGAATAAAAAAAAGACTCGACTAGTAAAGTTTTTTTTTTTGACGGGGACTAGTAAAGTTAAAGAAAGTAAATTTGTGTGTCTAAGCTGTCTTAATTTACGTTCCCAAAAAAATTGGGTTATTAGCCAACACTGTAACAACTACCTAGTGACTGTTAAAAAAGGAAACAAATTAGAAAAACGAAATTATGACCACATATTTTTCGTCATAAATAAAATTAAAAATGAAATATGACACTTCACTTTACTTAATTGGCAACTACAACCAATTAAACTACGGAGTATTTTCTATATATATTTAGATTCACTCTTCACCTTTTGTTTCAAAACTAAACTCCCTCTTTTTTCCTCTTTTTTTTTGCATTTTTTGGTCCGTTTTATTTTCAACAACTTTTCACAATATTATTAAAAAGAAAGACATAAGATCGAAGGAGAAAAGAAAAGAAGAAGAAAAACAACTTTTTTTTCATTACTTTCAAAGAAGGCTGGCGTTTTCTTTAGTAAGTTTATCTGTAATCTTAATACTTTATGATCTAGTAGTAGAGGTTATGCATATACTCTTAATGTGTCATGTATATATTATATGGTCTTTCGTGTTTGTGTATGGTCGTATGGATTTATTTACACTCTATGAATAGTTCAATCGAGTTTAAACCTACACACTTAAAACATGTGCATATACGGGTTTATTATAATGAGTAATGAATTAATAATTATTTTGGTAAAAGATATAGAGATGGCGAAATAATTGGTACTCGTAACATTTTTATAGTTCGTCTCTCTTGGTTTCATAAGGTGAAGGAAAATTAAATCCAATATAGTAATTTGTTTATAAGGTAAACAAATAATTCATTTTCCAAAAATAATTTCTGTTTCAAGCATTTTCCCATGATCTTCTTAAAAAGGTGAAATTTGTGGTGGTCTTTTAATACGAGTAATGATACGAGGGACTATAATGTCTTTATGGTTATTCAATAGTTTTCATATGACTTCAAAAAAAATATAAAAAAAAAAGAAAAAGTTTTTATATGACAAGCAATGTTTATTAACATAATTAGTTTTCATTCATATGACAAGCAATGTTAATTAACACAATTAGTTTTCAATCATATGACAAAGCAATACTAATTAACACAATTTTGTTAACTTAAAATAATTTCTTTCTTTTCAAAAAAAAAAATTATTTATACTATAACTCAATTACATCTAGTACTTTTACAAAATATCCCTCAACTAAACGCAGATTCTTAGGAATCATAGTTTTACTAGAATCGATCTGTTTAAAAAGGAGTAATTAGTTAGTTATATAGTCTTATAGATAGATAAAACAAGAGTGACATAAAATTCTCGGAAAAGTTGCATAAAAATTTAATAACTCAAAGAGTTACAAAAATGATTCTTAAATTTAAGAATAAGGTAAAAACTTGTTTGATTTAACCAAATGATTTTGATTATCTTTACGTTGATGCGTTTACAAATTACGACATAGTTAATAGTTATCACTATGAGTAGCTCATTTGCAGCTAGAAAATATAACAAAAATTGTAACAGAGATGGGAGAAAGTAAGAAATTACTTTTTTTTTTTTCTTTTTTTTTGGGGTAAAGTCTAGTTATCTTTAACTTCAAATTTCAAATACAAGATAAGGTTCGCAAATATAGCAATAAAATTAGGGTTACAAAAAACCGGATTAGAGTTACCCCTTAATTTTGCCTTGAAAAGTGGGAAAAATATTATTATTTTTTTTAAAAAAAGTGGCCGTATATCAACTTAATTAAAGATGTGAACAGATTATAGGAAGTTTGTTTTAGAGTGATCCTCTACTTTGTGTTTTTGGTTTGGTTATACTATAGTAATAACACAAATTAAATTCTAAAAAGTAAAAACATATACACTTTTCTTTTCTCTTATTGGTAGCTTCAATTTTATCAATTTCGTTTTTAATCAAAATCCTCATACACACTTACTATTTGCATTGGCATTAATAACTATTTAAATGTAAAGATGGGGTAATAAGTACAAATCGAGTAACATTAATAAAATACTAGCGGGTAAGTTGTGATGAGTTAAATGTGGGTAATTTTTTTTTTTTTTTTTTTTTTGTGTCAAAAATAGAATATAATATAATGATTTGTAAAAAAACAACAAAAACTTATAATTTGTAAATATTTTTAATAAAGGAAAAAGTTAAACTTTGATGAAAAAAAAAAAGAAAAAACAAGAGATGTAGCACATTATAACGTAAATCACGTGAAGTTTCATTTTCAACAGCATTTTAACAAAAATTCATAGATAATAAATTAAATAAATATATACACAATGAGTATACGATGTACCATAATGTATAATGGATTTTTGTACGGGAATAGAATATCAAGGTTGACCACATATATCATTTTTTAGTTCATATAATTTGATTTGATGATTTTTTTTGTACTACTCGGATTATTTAATTTAAATATTTATTTATAAAGGTAAGAAAATAAATTAGGAAAATTCTTGTTGTAATTGATGAATTGGGATCCACATAAGAAAAAATCACATGATTTGTAATTTGTATAAAGAGTATTCCTTTTTTTTCCCTTTGAAATAAAAGTTGTTGGTATGACCTATAATTTTCCTTAATACTATAGCGACCCCCTTATCTACGACTCTTTATTCTACTAGTAGCCATTGCTAACTAGACACCTGTCGCTCACAATTGGACAACTTCTGAAAGAAAGAAAATGATACTTGTATATGCAACTATTATAAGAATTTATAAGAGTATCGGTCAAACATTAATAACACCTATTGATGTGCAATTTTATCATAATTTTCTAAATTATTATGTAATACGAGATTTGGTGTTTATAGTTAGCCTTGGCCTTAGGAAGTTAAGAGTGGTTTTAGTGGCGTTTTGTAGTTGTAATGTTACAATGATTTTTTGACGGGAAGCAATAGTTTAATATGGGTTTTCATGAAAATTTACGTAGTTTTTAAAAAGCTTATACTATTTTTTAGTTATTATTAATTATTACAGTTCTTGCCTATGAATTTTTATCTTTTATTTGAAAGGGTTTATCCTACTTGCTTTAAGAGTTTTAGTTATTAGGTTTTTTTTTTTTTGTTCAATGTATTTATGTTAAGAGTTTTAGTTATTAGGAAATTTATTTTGTTTAATGTATTTATGTTAAGGATAGATTTAGTAGTTGATTACAAATATAATTCGGAGATGTATTAGTATTAGGTTCTTAATATTATGTCTAATTAGGATATGATTATTAGTTTCCTATCTTTGGACGATTTTCCGTTCTATAAATATGGGTGCAAATCATCAATAGTGATCTTTAACGATTGAGAGATTTGTTTTTGGAATTAATTCTTTGAGTTTCGTTTGATTGTGTGATCATCTTCTAGGAAGAGACCCCCTATTCTTGTGAGTATCCTTTTTAATTTTTGTGTAATTTCATTAGTTCTTGTTAGTTCTTGTTAAATCTTGTTCTTGTTAAAACTTAGTTCTTGTTAAAATTTAGTTCTTGAGAGATCCACATCATAATTTATGCTAGTTGTTTCTATAAGCTTATATTCTAATTTACTTTGTCCAATAATTCAATCGAATTATGTTAATTGAAAATTTATAATAGTGATAAGGATCTTCAAGTAATTTTTTATAAAGGATATCTGCAATAATACGGAGTACAAATTAATGATGAAATTTGTATATCTTTAGCTAGTTCGAGAACTATTATTTTGAGCTAGTTCTCCTTTGATATTGCAATATAAGTTTTATTTGGTAATAATCTATTCAATTTGGTAATAAATCAGGTGAAGAGATTTTATTATCTATTAAACAAGTATACTAATTACGAGTACTTATTAATGGGAATATGTGACATATGTCCATTCAAAATTATAATCAAATCATCTTACTTAAGGAAATTATCAAATTGTATATATTTGTCACATAACATAATCAATTTTTGTGATCATATCATATCTTCAAAATTAAACCAAAGTTCATTATTTTTCTTATTTATCCTATATTTAGTTATTTATGACATACATATATATGTCTTTTTGATGTAGTAGTAACGTATGACACCAGCTAATTCTATGTATATGCTTACTTTGTTCACAAATTTTTTGTATATAGGGTGAAACGTTAGCCAAGAAACACCCAATATATGACGCAGCTTTTCTTCTGATTTTGAAGTAGTGAAGAGATTTAATTTGATCTAGCGAAAATGGTAGAAGGCGGTGTAGTTAAGGTTAATAAATCGGAGTTTACAGAATGCTTCAAAACAGTTGGAAAGACTCCTTACATTATGAGGCTTGCTTTATCTGCCGGTATTGGTGGTCTACTCTTTGGATATGACACAGGTACAAAATTGATTAACTATAAATTTTTCGAGTTATGTACTTAATTTCGATATTTGTTTCAATTTTTTTACTATATGGTACGTGTTGTATGTTATAGGGGTTATCTCTGGTGCTCTTCTGTACATTAAGGAAGACTTTCAGGAGGTCCAGCAGAAAACATGGTTGCAGGTACGTAATTGTTACTTCCTCTGTCCCTAAATAATTATATTTATATACGTCAAGTAATTAATTCTAGGTGGATTTGTACTGTGACTAAGAGATTTTTTTGTTGGTCTAGGAAACTATTGTGGCAATGGCAGTGGCAGGGGCGATAGTAGGAGCTGGAATTGGTGGTGTGTTGAACGATAAAATTGGAAGGAAACCGACTATGATGCTTGCAGATGTCCTGTTCTTGGCAGGATCCATTGTCATGGCTGTGGCTCCGGCTCCTTGGGTGATCATTTTAGGAAGGATTATTGTTGGTTTAGGGGTTGGAATGGCGTCTATGACATCGCCTTTGTACATATCAGAGACGTCTCCTGCTAATGTCCGTGGTGCTCTTGGTGCAACCAATGGTTTGCTCATTACTGGTGGACAGTTCTTGTCTTACCTCATTAACATCGGCTTCACCAGAGTATGTTACTCGTTAATATTACATAATACTCCGTAACAATTTTTTGGTTATTCAAATTATGTATGATCTGAGCATTGAGTAGTAACAATTTTTTGTTGATTTTTGATTAAATTATAAAGGTCAAGGGAACGTGGCGATGGATGCTTGGAGTAGCAGGTGTACCAGCAGCTATTCAATTTATTTTGATGCTCACACTACCTGAGTCTCCTAGATGGCTTTACAGAAATGTAAATTTTTTTACAAAAAATTACAGTAAACCTATGATTTTCATCTTTAATATTCATAGATTGAGTCTGAACTTCTCATTTAATGAATGGACAGAATAAGTTAGATAAGGCAGAGGAAATTCTTGGAAGAATCTACTCACCAGAGCAAGTGGAAGAAGAGATGGCATCACTCAAGGCCTCAATTGAGCACGAGATAGCTGACAGAAAGGCGGTTGGTGAAGGCAATGTATTCTTCAGAGCGAAAAAGGCTTGGGAAAACATAGTGGTGAGAAGGGGACTAATAGCAGGAATCACAGTTTTAGTGACCCAACAATTTGTGGGGATCAACACTATAATGTACTATAGCCCTACAATCGTGCAGCTGGCAGGATTCGCGTCCAACAGCACTGCATTAGCCCTGTCTTTGATTACCTCAGGGCTCAATGCAGTGGGATCCATCATAAGCATGATGTTTGTGGATAGGTATGGGAGGCGGAGGCTCATGCTTGTCTCAATGTGTGCCATTATCACTTGCTTAGTCGTGCTGACCGGCCTCTTTTATGAGGCGGCTAAGGCTGCCCCTAAGATTAGCCCGAGTGATACAAAGTTTTTTAATAGCACTTGCCCTGCATATGCTTCATCTCCAACCGCGGCTTCATGGAGTTGTACCACTTGCCTTAAGGCGTCTAAGGAATGTGGTTTCTGTGCTAATGGTGTTAACGAGGTATGTAGTAATTAAAATCATTGCGCATTCAACATCATTATGACCAATTATTGATTTTCATGTATCATACATATGTTGTTGATGTGTTAGTTTGTTACTTATATTCAATTTAACACTTTTTTTGTTCTTGTGAATGTATTGTAACAGTTTTACCCTGGAGCTTGCGTGACACAAACTGATGCAGCCAAGAAATCGTGCCATGATAATCATAGAGTTTATTTCACGCAAGGGTGCCCTAGTCGATTGGGCTTCTTAGCCGTGGTATTCCTCGGACTATACATCATTACATACTCCCCAGGAATGGGGACGGTACCATGGATCCTAAACTCGGAGATTTACCCATTAAGGTACCGAGGAATTTGTAGTGGCATAGGGGCCGTGACCTTATGGTCCGCGAACCTTATAGTTAGTGAGACGTTCTTGACACTAACGGATGCCTTAGGGACCGCGGGGACTTTCCTCTTATACGCCGGTTTCTCTACTATTGGCCTCGTTCTCATATTCTTCCTTGTACCGGAGACTAAAGGGCTGCCTATCGAGGAAATCGAAAAAATGTTGGAGAAGGGTTATCGTCCTAGCATTTTTGGTAGGAAGAAGGATGACAATAACATCGTTCAAGATCATGAGAATGTTTGATCATGACTTGTTCATGTCAATATAATAAAAATTGGTATGATTTTTTGTCTTTTTTTTTTTGGAAGATAGAGTGAGGGAGTTGGGATTCTTGGTATGAATTTTAATTTTCTAGATTGTTTGCGATGAAAGACAATTAGGATTGATTGGATATTAGTATTTCGCCTTTTCATGGAATGCTAAGTTTGATTATGATAGTTCTTATTAGTGATATTAGTTGTACATAGAAGGGGAGGGGGATGAGATGTACTAAGTTTTGGATTTTAATAATGACTATTATTTGCAATCTTCTTTTTCTGTTTTACTCCTATTACATTAACTAGGTTAGAACCCGTACGATGCACGGTTTATATAAAATCTAATTTTAATTTGTACATTTTAAAAATAAATCGCTAATATAAATAAGAATTATGTATATTTTGTAATTTTAAAATTTTTTATTTTCATCAAAATTATGATATAGTATCTGTTCAACATTGTCTAATTCATAGTTCAATGTAGGAGGTCATTTATTAGTGTATTATTTAAAATTGTTTTAATTTCCTACGATAAATTGATACGTTTTAGTTGTAATGTAGAAGTTTCCAATATTTAAATTTAAAAAATGTTAAATATAATAGCTCTACACAAAAATAAAATAAAAAAACAAAAACAAAAAAAGATGACATCATCATTGCATTTAGGCGAGAAAATTTTTATTGAGAAAGCGACACGTGGACAATGGTGACGTCAGCAACTTCTGTTTTAGTAATAGTTAATAGATAGATATTCTAGCTTTAAATTAATTGTCACTTTTTTCTTACTATATCAATTTTGGCAAAATATCACTCGACCTTTACCATTAAAGGGAAATCCACACTTAAAATAATTTGTGACAATTACAATGAACGTGTAAAATTATAATTTTAAACATCTGAATTTTGTGAAGAATGAAATTAAAACAAGTTTTCTCAAAAAAAAAAAAAAAAAAAAAAAAAAGAAAAAAAAAAAGAAAAAAAAAGTCATGATATTGTTTGTTGATTCCTTGTGGTATTGTGTATCTTAATTCTTAAATATAATTTGATTTGACGAGCTAATACGTTGTTCAAACTCCTTAACCCTAAAGATCTTGAAGCATTGTTGATTTCTTATACATCTACATAGCCCGTCTTGCTCGATTAGTAGGGCATCACATTGGGCGATATATACATACATTATTTTAACTAATTATGTATTGGCCTAGACGCTAGAGCTAAGGAAAAAAAAAAATCTTTTTAACCTTAAGATTGAGGGTGCAATTCCCACTAGAAGTACTTTAAAAGTAAAAGTTCCCTTATCTTCTCCATTTTTAGAGGTTTTGAATTAGCTGTCTTGACAAACTCACAATAATATACTTTGTATCATTAGTAGTTTAAAGGTTGGATATTGAAGTAAATCACACTAATTTTTGTACCACAATTAAAATCTGGTTGTCACATAAACCTTTTTTTTTTTTTTTTTGTTTTTTAATCTGCCCCACCACTTCTTTCAATTCCGTTTCACATTTTTAGGCCTTTTCAAGGTCCTTTTTGGTAGTACGCAGTTCAATAATTCATAAAGAGGTAAGAACTAATATGAGACATATCCGAAGAACTTTCAATGAAGCACTTGCTACGCAAATTTTAAAATGCACCATGGTGCACCTAGTAGAAATGGTGCACTACGCCTATACTTTTGAACATTTAGTAAAAAAAAATCTGAATAATTGCAAATTTTGAACATGTAGTAAAAACATCTGAACATCGCAAATTTTGAACATTTAGTTAAAAAATCTGAACAATCGCAATGCATCACGCCTATACTTTTGAACATTTAGTAAAAAAAAATCTAAACAATCGTGAATTTTGAACATTTAATTAAAAAATCTGAACATTGCAAATTTTGAACATTTAGTAAAAAAAAAATCTGAACAATCGCAATGTACCACGCCTATACTTTTGACCATTAATATTTAGTAAAAGTATATGAACAATAACAAATTTTGAACATTTAAGAAAAAAATCTGAACAATCGCAAATTTTGAATCATTACGAGTTAGACAAATTTTGAAAGAAATTTGTCTGACTCGTAATAATTCAATAGTTTTGTAATATAAACTGAACATTTCTTTATAAAATATGAACATAAAAATTGCATGTTTATGTTCAGTTTTTGTGACATGTTCATATTTTTTTTACTAAATGTTCATTTTTTGTAAAATGTTCAATTTTTTTTACTAAATGTTCAAAAGTATAGACGTGGTACACCTATTTCTAGGTGCACATAATACTAATTGCTCTTCCTATAAACGGCCCACTTTAAGCACGGGTTGTGTATTACTTTCGTTTCATATTACATTATTATGTGCAATATTTACTAAAAATGATTGCTACATAATCCGTTTTATGTGCAATAAATATTTTCATTTCTTATTAAATTGTCAATTTTCTTTGTTTTTCTCCTCAATACATACATCACCATCTTTCTCTTCATTCAACGCTCACAAACAAATTTTGTAGAAGTACGTACAAGCTCATCATTGGTAGTACTAAAAACATACTTCGTATGATTCAAAGCATGTTAATAACAATATAATATACTACATATGAGTTATGTACATTATATTGTTTTAGTAGTTTTTATGAAAAAAGAAAAAAAAATCAAGTGATTAAATGTCCATATGAAAGCTAATTGATTAAAAAAAATTTAGAGAAAAATAATACAAAATTTAAACTCCAATCTTATTCACATAATAGAAACTTCAAAAACTAAATTAAACATAAAGGAAAAAACAATATACTACATTACCTAATTAGATTAATTAGATTAAAGATGTATTATATTCACGTGATTTTCATTTATCTGAATTTATATTATATTATTACTAAAACTTACGGAGAGTTTATCTAAATTTTTTAAATCTTATTGAAATTTATTTTAGTCATAATGGAGAATTTATCCAAGATCCAGAATGCCTTGGAATTTGACATCCCCTACAGTAATGAACGTGCCAATTTCTAAAGAGAATGAAGTGAAATAAAAATTGCTTTTAGTTTTTGGCTTTAAGTAAAGGTAAAATTTTAATCTAAGTACAAAAAATCTCAAAATCTATGGAAAACCGTTGAAGGGTTATAAGAAGGAAATCAAAATGAATATCATATGAATCGTTGATGAAAATCGCATTTTTGCCTCCCACCATGTGAACTACCCATGATACTAGTGTCCCCCCTCACTTTTATCCTTCTTTATTGGCTTTTTTTGTTATCTTTAGTGGAAATAGTACGATAATAAATACAACTACAACAAAATCTAACGTTTTATTTTACTATTCCAAATTCCATATTGTTGGTTTTAACAATTGCGTGATGAAGAGATATAAAGCGTGTTTCATGATTGGGGGTTGTTAATCCATTATTGTTGCCAACATAAGGTTATGTTTAATAACACGTTTTAAGCGCATTAGGCCTTAAATGATGTAAGGTATGAAAGTAATAAGAGTTGTATGGGAAGTAATTTGAATGATTTAAAGTGTTGAAATGACTTGAATGGACATGTTACTTTGAAACAAAAATGTAGAATTCAATTAACTTCAATTCTCCTTTCACTATGCTCGATTTTTTAATTGTTTGATTAATAAGAGCGATACATAATTCATTGAAAATAAACATATATATGGTTATAAAGGGTAGCATTTTAACTTGTTTCAAAGCCAATGGTTATAGAGGGTAGCATTTTAACTTGTCTCAGAGCCGCCATTGGCAAATAGGCAACGCATGAGGATAATAAGCCAAGGAAAGGTAAGGCAGGACAATGGATCGGACATGGCAAAGCTGATAAACTCAAGAACGGTTGGAGAAAATGGCTTAGCCCTTGCATTCATTATAACGAAAATATATATACACAATACAAAAGGAATCTCGACTTACCTAAAACTCCTAAAAGACATACATGCCAAATATACAACATTAACATAAAATCAACGGACTCATATTAAAAGCATTGTCAAGGTAGGAGAATTAAGAACATGATTACGAGGGTTGTAAAGTCCTAGGTCAAGTGGATTAAGTGGTTACGCCCATCATCTGTTGGGAACACCTAGATCTTAAGTTTCTCAGTTCTACAAAAGCATATGTATTGGAGGTTGTTAAATTGAAGGTCGGTATCAAAAAATCAAGTAATGGTGGAGGATGCATCTTATGGTCACTATAAATTGTTTAGACTAATTTCTCATTTTGCTAATTCCAATGGCTAAACTACCAATATAGTCCCTAGCTACAATAGTTGAAAATTCTTTTCATATAAACCATAACTAGCTAGGGCAAATAATTATAATTAAAATGACACATTATTATAAATTTATAATGAAGAATATGGCATAAATAATTAAACCTTGATTGCTATAAGGAAGCTCTCTTGAATGATGGGACAAATATAGAGTATAAAACTTGAAATGTTGCCTTAAAAGATAAACACGGATGTAACACCCTATTCTATAGTAGAAAACGTTATTGTATTATCCAAATGCTAGAATTAGTTGTAATTATTGTCACTATAAGAATTAAGTTTTAATTCACCAGTAAACGAAAAAGAGGAATGAAGGACGATCAATCCCGCACCAAAGCAACGCAAGCAACATGTATGCATTACATCAACACGTACGTACTTCCGTTTTCCCAACCAAAGCAAATTTTAAAGTGGAAAATTCAAGGTAATAACAATTCCAAAGCATCAAGGTACAAACAAATCTAAAGTACATAATGAAGCATATGCTATTCGATCATGGCATATATAGAAAGTGGCAAGCAACTAACAGGCTTAGGCATATCACTTTACACACTTTTGAGCTTCAAATAATAGGGTTGGCATAGATCCTCTAGAAAGTTGAGTTGGTTCTATCTCAATAAATGATATCGGTGTAAGTACTCGTAATAAGGATTAGCAGGAACTATTGTGCACGCAGTCTGTGTATATAGTAAAAATCATCTCATAGTAATTTATAAGAGATAATTTCAAATGTAGAGTCATATTAGAGAAATTATAAGACGGTACGTATTCTAATTAATAATAGTTAAAGTTAGCCTAGTTAGTCCGGTTAATTAATTGTCATGCAACATTTATACAAAGCTCAGCGCAACATCCCTAGATATTAGATGATATGTTGAACTGCTCAGATTTTCCATTTTCTCATGAGTTTTCCGACCAAGTTTTGAGTAATTCGGCTCAACTTGTCAACATCTCAAATCGAGCTTGAATCAAACCTACTTGAGTCTAGTATTGATCAAGTATTATCTCATTTCATCATAAGCATCCCGGCCTGGCCTCATTGTGCGCTGCCATGGATCAATTGCTATCCACTCATGTGAACAAACATAAGGGAGTACCCAAACCATTACTCAAAATATAATGATGCATTCAAAAGAAAAGGCAATCCCAGCACTTCTCATTACAAATCTTCATGAAAAGGATCAAATCTGTACACTTAATCAAGAATAAAGGTTTTGCTACCGTTCACATACATATCATGTTTGGAAGTTGGAACTCTCAAACTTATTTATCATATGCCCCAAAAATGAACATAGGTTGCTTCCAATTAATTTGTCACATCTTTTCTACCTTTAACTAACTTTATATCATAATATATGCATGCACCCAAATGGCCAAATCACAGATAGGCTATTGAAACTAACTCATACCACGTGTATGGCTTTGAGTTATTTAGAAGAATGTCATATTCATAATTGATGACATAGAACATATTTTCAGTAGATAACCAATTTATAAACTTAACGATGATGATGTATCTAGCTATATTTAGTTGTAAATGTGTTTACACACACAATTTTGTTTGATGTTTCGTTATAATTTGATGGCCAGTGTACAATTGCCTATGTGAAAGAGAGCACAAGGACATGAGCGACATACTTATAGCTTGAGTGACAAAAATCTTCGTAATCTCTTGCAAAATTAGGAGTGTTTTTAGTCTAAGATCCTAATCCATCTTTTCTTGCAAAATTTAGAGTGATTTAGTCTAACATCCGGGTTGGAACATATTTAATCAATTGGTACATTCTTTTTTCACTTAAGAAGAGTAGTAAGAGATGTATGAACTAACTCATTAGAAAATATATAAACATGTAGAAGTGAAGTAAAAAAAAAAAAAAAAGAAAAAAAGTAAACTATATATACAAAGTATTTATAATTGAAGTGTATATTGATCTAACTAGTTGGTTTGGTTAGAGTTTAGACAATAATATTTGCTACTACAACAGTAGTTTAATAGGTACATGTTTCGGGGTTGTACAATTTGGAAGGGAGGTACATGTAGTCATGTAGAGAACAAGTAGCTAGAACCCATATTCTAGCTAATATGTGTAGAATAAACTTTTCGACTTTTTGTAATTTTAAATTGGAAATTTTGTGTAGAATTACCCTAAAGATAGGGTCATTTGTGAACAACTACCCATTTTTTTTATTTGTTTAGAACTGCCCACAAGTTTGAAAACGTTTGAGTAGCACTACTCACTAACATTTTCCGTCCAATTAAGACGTTATTAGAGCCCACTTTTTTCACTTTTGTCACCCAATTAACTCTCCCAATTTGTTTAAAGGTTTTAATTTACTCTAATTAGGGCTTTAATTAGGATTCATTTTAGGGTTCATGAGTTTAGTATTATTTGTGTAGAACTACCCTAAAGATAGGGTCATTTGTGAACAACTACCCATTTTTTTTTTATTTCTTTAGAACTACCCACAAGTTTGAAAACGTTTGAGTAGCACTACTCACTAACATTTTCCGTCCAATTAAGACGTTATTGGAGCCCACTTTTTCACTTTTGTCACCAAATTAACTCTCCCAATTTGTTTAAAGGTTTTAATTTACCCTAATTAGGGTTTTAATTAGGATTCATTTTAGGGTTCATGAGTTTAGTATTATTTGGGGATTTTGATTTCTAAGGTTTGGGGGTTTAATTGAATTCGTGTTTTTGCTTATTTTAGTATTAATTGGCCATTGTAATTGACAAAAGTGAAAAATTGGCAAAGTAACATTCTAATTGGACGAAAAACGTTATTGGATAGTGCTACCCAAACATTTTCAAACTTGCGATTAGTTCTAAACAAATAAAAAAAAAAGGTAGTTGTTCACAAATGACCTTATGTTTAGGGTAGTTCTACACAAAATTTCCTTTTAAATTTCATTTTTAATCATTCAATACTCTTTGAAAAGAGAAAGTGATTCGAAATGAGAAATTCTTAGAAAGATTGGTGGAAAAACACAAGATGTCAAACCTTAGATAGTCGAGAATTTCATAAGTAGCTCCAAACACTTCCAAATCCTAGCTAATTTTTGGATCAAAGCCTAAGCAAATATATTAAGGACTTCAAAAAAAAAAAAAAAAAAAAAAACACATTTGTCAAGAATGGGATTCGAACCCATGCCCTTTCGGACCAGTACCTGAAACTGGCGCCTTAGACCAACTCGGCCATCTTGACGTTGTTGTACAATAGTTTCATAACTTTAATATAATTAATTTTTATAATCATCATGTGCAACAGTGCAAGCATGTCACCCAATGGGCTGTTTTGTTGGGTTGATTTATCAATTGCTATACATAATGGACTATACTTTCATCATAAACTTTCTACCCATTTAGGCCATATGGCCATACTCAAATGGTTATAAATAAATCCTTTCATCCTACTATGTTCTTTGCATGCTTCATTAATTTTCAAACTTTGTTTAAATCAAAATCAATCCGCTTTTAATGGAGCCTCTATGGCACATAGAGTTGTCAAATCAGATTTACGATCAAGTTTTGTCAGATTGCGGCCGACTTAATGAGTCACGTTTTGTCAGGTCTAGTGGCAATATGGCTAATGAAATCGAAGATGTCCACAAATCTTTCAAAGCTTTGAACATGTTAATCGAGCGGCTAAATAATGAATAATTAACATATTACTTCTTATATGCCAATCGACTAATGCCTATTGTAATTATTCTATTATTGTATTTGATGCATTAGATTGAACTCATACTCTATAGTCCATACTTTGTAGTTTGTACTACTATATGAATAGGTGGATTAGATTCATCATTCATTAGCTAAAGAAAATGACAACCTTGTCTATAATTTCCACTAGATTAGTCTAAAGCTTTTTGTTTATTTGAGGCTGATAAATAATGGGCTGACTTAAAGTCAAAAATTAAACCCAGCCCAAACAATTTTATCTTCTTTTTTCAAACTTCAAAGCCACCTATTTTCTTCATTTTTTCTTTTTTTCTTAATAAAAAAAATAGAAGAAGTTAGGGCTTTTCATCATCTTCTTCTTCAAACTTCATCATCTTCCAAGTTTTAATCTTTCTGGTTTATATCTTAATTTAAACTCTCTGAAATTTTTATATGTTTTTTAATTTTCAATTTGAAAAAGGGGTTTTGAATTAGTTTTAAATTAGTTATTAAAATGGGAAGATTGTTTATAGAATCACTTCCAGGTCCAAGGATTTTCAAATGCAGCTGCTGTAAAGTTGACTCTGCATCTCCAGACGACATCGTTTCGAAGAATTTTCAGGGCCGTTTTGGTAAAGCTTATCTCTTCAGAAGTGTGTATGTATGCTTCTCTCTCTTTCTCTTCATTTTCCTTTATTTTGTTAGTGTTTGTTCTGCTTCCGATTTTCTTGGAACTCTTATGTATTGCTTTTACGGCCCGTTTGGTAGGTAGTAATAAATAGTGATCATGGGAATGGATTTGTATGTATAAATTTATGATTGTAATGTTGATTGAATTGAATTAATTAGAATTATAATGTTGATGATCATCCTATCCCCCAAAATAATTTTTTAAGAAAAATAAAAATTGATGCTATTCTTGCATATATTAAGGTATTGCTGTAGTATTCTAAATAGCTGTTCCTATGAAATGTTATGTTGTTGAATGGAAGTGTGTTTAGTGCTCTAATTAGTTTGTTTTGAGAAGCTTAATTGAGGATTAAGTGAAAGTGAACCTAATTTGATGAATGTTATGTTACTTGGATTCAAATTGTTGATAATATGATACTTGAATACATCAAATTAGACTTCTTAAAATACCCTGCTACATTGTTAATTCTGCATACTTCAGTCATTCGGAGTGGATGTTAATAATCTTAGTTCGTCTAAGTTTTGGAAGGTGGGATGGAACCCCGTCTACATAACTACCCTTTGTGGATCCTTATACAATATACACCAATACATACAATTTATCTTAGTCCTTAAGACATGCAAAGTAGGTTGCTAGTTGGAAACTCGTGGCTTTAACAAGCTTGAGATATCCTTTCACTTCCCTTTAGTGAGATGGTATTCAAGATGAATTAGAAATTACTGGTAAGTGGAATTAATTACATTGGTTATATACTTATATGTAAGGACGATTATTAGGTGTAATTTGTGCCTATCACTTTTTCATGTTTTCATTTTACCTCAAGTACTCGTGTTAAGTTCTCTCAAATATGATGACTATATGAGTATGGACTCATGACATTTATTTTGGACCCAAAAATTGAAACTCTTCATAATGTAGTTGAATTTTTCATTGGAACACTGCTACCTAAGTACAGAAAACATAGGGCATATATATTAGGATGCTTATGCTCTCACAAGTCATAACTAAGTTGAAAGAGTGGGTTAAGGAGACGCCCTTGCAACCCTCCTTGAAATGTTGTCATGACACCTTATCGATGTAGATGCTCTTAAGTCTTGATAAGCTTTACAGACTCAAATTGTGGTGACTTACTGACTTGTGCATCAGAACCAACACGAGGAAGCTCTGAAAAAATTAGTCTATATCAGATTTCACTGTCGTGTGTCCTAGTAAAATGTACTGATGTCCTACTGTAAGTGTCTGCATTAAGGTTTAAAGGTCATTCGAGAAGAGTCAGAAGACTAGATTTTCATTCTGCTTATGCTCAGAGTTGCAAATTGAGTTTCGCCTTCTATAGGCAATACTATTTAAGACTGCTAATGCTTTTTTGTGTCAAACTTATTGAACTTATCTACTGAAACATTTCAGAGTTAATATCTGTCTTGGGCCTACTGAGGAACGACATCTTACCAGTGGATTGCACGCTGTCAGTGATATATATTGTAGCTCTTGCTTGCAAATACTTGGTTGGAAGTATGTAAGTATCAGTATGATCGATTTCTGCTCTTTCATTCCTTAAGCTATTCAAGCAAACATTTTTGAATATTTTGGCCAGTCACTGCATGTGTTGTGCTCATATTTGCAGTAGCTTTAACTTGTACCTGTAGCTGTATTCTACCTTAAATTTGATAGCCTACTTAAACTTCATCTTTTTTTTATCATAGCCTATATACAATATTATATAAAAGGTCTTATAAATATGAAAGATCACAGCAGTTAGATGGATTAAATTCTTACTTTGTCCATTTTACTTTCTGTTTGATCCAATGTATTATATATAAATGTAGATGGTAAATAGCTTGAGATTCTTAACTCCTCTGTTGTTCTAAAAGTGACATTTTTGTTAAATAGATTGAGGATCTTTTGTTAGCAAACTATAATGTCATATATTCATGAGAGGTCTTGCTCCCACTTTCCATTCTATTTGTCAATACCAACTTCTTGTTTGGTGCATTTGCTAAACATCACGCTCCTACAAACTGGTTTTATAAATTTCCTTGAGATGAAGATAAGATTGATTTCGTTTTGGTGTCAGGATTCTTACCCTTCTTGTTCTAATTGTGCATATACAAGCTAGAATGGCAGGTTTTGTCATGACTAACTGATTAGATTTGATCATCCTGGAGGCGGACTTTCTGTAGTTACTTACATTGACTAAGCTGACGACCAAGTTCTAAACAATTTTATTATGGATTGAACATCAAGGATTTATTTGTATTTTCGGTCTTTCTATTCAACACATTCAGAGATACAACCTGTATGTTTGGCCTCCATAATAATTTCTACCAGTTCTGCTATGAGGTCATCAGTTGTTATGTCATCGAGTTTGTTTATCATATGTATATTAATGTATCATTGATTTGAATGCAGGAGAAGGCATATGAAGAGAGCGAAAAGTATAAGGAAGGGATGTACATTCTCGAGAAATATAGAATGCTTAAGGATGGCTGGTAATGCTTTCAAGCACTCCATGCAGTGCTGTAGTATAAACTAATCTTGTGATTCTTCACACTTTAGAATATCAAGCTTGAAAATTTATAATGTTTTGTTTTCATCACCAAATAGCAGGATGTACATACAGTTTGAAAAAGATTTGATAGTTGTCGAAAGTCCCAAATTTGTCTTTACTCTTTCAATTATACTCCCCGAAGTGTTAGTATTATTCGTTCACATGCAAGGGAATTGAGGATATTGCCTATCCTTTTCAATTATGCTTGAAATTAATCCAAGAATAAAATAGTTTGATACTAAATAAGATTAAAGGTTGAGCAGTTGGCTAGCTCTTTGACTTATAGACTAGAGATCTTAGGGTCCTAGGATGAATTATTTTTATTTTTACCTTTCCTTGAAAACAATTAATTTCATTTACGTCATATGATTGTCAATTATGTCCCTATTATAAATTTTTTGTGGAAAAGTTTATGTATTAATGTATAAAACTTACTCTGTACATATTATACTTTGCTCAAATACTAATTTTGTCTTAGTAAACTTATCATACTTGTATGACTAGTTTAAATCACACTATCAATAAGGCGAATAGATGAAGAATGTTGCCGGTGATGTTACTCCATCCTGGCCACTTTACACGCCCTATTTGGCTATTTGACCCAAGTGCTCTTACATTTTCTTATTAAATGGGATGAGGTGCTGATATTTACAAGTTTACAACTTACAAGAGTATGCAATATGCATCATCTAAAAGTTTGTGCCTTTAATAAGTGATGTGGACCAGTAATTTTTTTTTATAAATTTTTATTGTTTCATGTTGAAAGAATATGAACAAATACCAACAGAGCAAATGTCAAACAAACAAGTAGACATATTGCAAAAATTACAGTGATATATGGACCAGGTGGTCCAGCACTAAAGAGATTTGTGGGCCCACAGTCCACAGACATGAGGATAAAATGGGCCATGTCACAGTCCACCTCAAAGTAGTAGCCTACTATGTGTCTTGTGTTATGTGGGGCCCCGAGAAAATTGACCCGGAATTGCATGATAATGATATGTGAAAAAAGGATCGTGTTTTTTTGTAGCCATGAAACTAAGATAATGTATGACCCATTTTTTAAATATAACGGCTTCTTATTCACACAACTATCTTCCCCTCCTTTTTTTTTTATTATTAGTTATATTTTATATTTTTATTTAATAATAATCTTATTGTATTGGCTTATATTATGCGAAACGTCTCTTTGTCCCAATGCCACACTTCCTTCAATGTTCTTTCTATTTAGTTATTGTACTTGAGAGTTGAGATCCATGAAAATGCAAGTGAAGTTCTCTAACTATAGTGATATTATTTTCAAAATTAAATGAATAAATAAACGGAATTTTGCATGCATTTATTTATCACGCTTGGTAATGTATAATTTTAACTTTCAATAACTTCAAATCTCGATAAGTAAAAATTATAATTAGATATCGCATAAGGCAAAAGCTAATTGGCGCCCCGGGGGCGCTAGATAAGAGCAATATTTGATGCATTAGCTTTCTCACATTTATTACTATTGTATTAAATATTTCTTATTGTCCCAAAAAAAAATACTCTGAGTACTATGTGAAATGTGAATACAAACCAAAATTAATTACTGCCATAACTCTCCTTAATTCATGGAAGATAAAAAAAACAATTATTTTACATGTATATCATTGTTCTTCCAATCGTCAAAAACAGAAACATGAAAAATTGATATTTCATGGGTATCATATGAACCTCCATCAAATACAAATCGTCAAAAACAAAAACAGAAAATAAAAAATGTTTGATTTGAATGAACCTCCATCATATGAAGAAGAAAATCATGATCAATCGAACTTATGGCTTGAGCCATTTGTGGGTCAAACTTTTCTTAGTGAAGAAGAAGCATGGGTATTCTACCAAAATTATGCACGCCTCCATGGTTTTAGCATTCGAAAAGATCGAACCAAAAAACAAGATGGTAAAATCATCCGGCGTGATTTCTATTGTCATCGTAGTCGAAGTCAACCACTAAAGGAAATTGACCCAAACAAAGAGCAAAGAAAGAGAGTATCCACTAGATGTAATTGCAATGCTCATTTGCGTATTAAATTGAGGAGATGCAATGAAATATTTGATGAAGAATGGCATGTAACTACATTTACAAAAGAGCATAATCATCCTCTTTTATCTCAATCACAACTCACAAGTGCGGTTCCTTCCGGCAAATAGAATGATAAGTCAAGAAGATGAGAAGCATATTCTTATCTTAAAGGAGGCCGGTCTTACAGTGAGACAAATTATTCGTGTTCTCGAGCTTGAAAAAAATCTAGAACACGGAGAGTTACCTTTTCTTGAAAAAGATATCCATAATCTTTTTACTAAAGTGAGAAGATCAATTTGTGGAGATGATGTAGCCAATCTACTGCAATATTTCAAATCTTGTAAAGAAGAAAATTCCAACTTCCAATATGTTGTTAAGGTTGATCATGAGAGAAAATTGGAGCACTTACTTTGGTGTCCGGCTCAATCAAATGAGTGGTATGATAAATATGGGGATGTTGTGGTCTTCGACACTACTTATAAAGTAAATGTATATGACATGCCGTTGGGAATATTTGTCGGTGTTAATAATCATGGGAAGACAATATTATTTGGATGTGCACCGCTACGGAATGAGACTACATATACTTTTAAATGGTTAATGAAGGTAAATATTATTTAATCTTGTGCTATCTTATTTTTAGTTTGTTGATAGACATGTGCTAATGTGCTACCTTATCAATCAAATATTGGCAAACAATATTTACATTTGGCTAGTCATTAACAATATAACAACAAACGTAGCATACCTTCGATAAAATTATCATATTGTATTACATGTTAGCAATTATCATATAGGTATACAGCTTGCATTACATGTTAGCAATTATCATATTTATTAAGATAAAATTTTATCATATATTACTAGACCATTTATGAGATATTATTGTGATTATGTGATATTGTTGTGATAATGTGATATTCTAATAGCATTGGCGTCAGTTTAGTGGAGTAGTAGATATCATCATTTAAAATATGTTCTTATCATATATACTCATGACAATTTATATAGGATTAATTTTAATAACTGATTTTATTCCTTATAGACTTTTGTGGCTACAATGAAGAAACCACCAAAAACCATCATAACAGACCAAGATCCATGGATGACCCAAGCATTTGCTCAAGAATTTCCACACACTAAACATTGTTTTTGTATATGGCATATCACTTCAAAATTTAGTGGTTGGTTCACATTTATTTTGCGTGATAAGTATCAAGACTGGTGTAAGGATTTTTATACGCTTTATAAGCTAGAGTCCGTTGAAGATTTTGAGAATCAATGGCCCATTGTTGTTAACAAATACAAATTGCTTGACAATAAACATGTTAAGGGTTTATACCAAATCAAAGAATTTTGGGCTCCAGCATACCTTCGAAGCTATTATTTTGGAGGAATGAGAACTACAGGAAGATCTGAGTATATTAATGGTTTCTTCAAGAGATTTGTTTCGTCTACTTCAACTTTAAAAGATCTTGCTAAACAGGTTAATAAACTTTTTTTTTTTTTTTGGAAAAAAAAATATGTTCTTTAAGTATATTATTTGATGTAGTATAAATAATTAACTTTTTTAAATTTAAGGTTGATGTTGCGGTTCGTGGGATTATCCAACGACAATCACATGATAATATGTTGGCATTTAGCAAGATAAATGTTTTAAAAATCAAGTCACCTTTGGAAAAACAAGCTTCTGAAGTGCTCACTCCATTTGCTTATGAGAAGTTTAAGGAGGAATGTGGCAGGTCAAGCCAATATTCTATCATTTGTAGTAGTGGGTATGATTTCTCGGTTAGATATTATGCAAACGAAAAAAGTCGATGTCATAAAGTGTTTTGGGATGGGAACATTGCAATGTGCTCTTGCAAGCAGTATGAGTTCTTAGGGATAATTTGTAGGCACATACTGCGAGTATTTCTTCAAAAGGACTGTCATGAAGTTCCATCTACTTACTTTCCTAACCGTTGGCGCCTTGATGGAAGTACCACTTCAATTGATCATGTTCCAGATGAGCAAATTATACAATCAAATGAGTTAGTAATTGATGATGATATTTCATGTCCTCCAAAGTCGAAGCCCAAAGGACGACCAAAAAATAAACGGCAAGTGGGTGGAAAAGAGTTGGCAAAACAAACAAGACACTGTTCTAAGTGTAGGAAACCAGGACATTATGCAAACAATTGTTGGATGGATAAAGAGAATGCAAATATTACAGATGATGCACCAAGAAAAAAGAACAAAGTTACTGCGTGTAGCGAAGATTTGAATCCTGTTTTTTTAGTCAAATATTAGATGAGAACTATATTAAGGTTTTGTTGTTGATTTTCTTTTTTATGCACTTTTTAAGGTATTCTACTTTCTATTATTACTTCTAATCATATTTTTTTTTGGAGTAAGAATCAATATAATGGAAAAAATAACTACATTTTACAGTAGATATGAAGCGTTTCTTCACAAAAAAAAAAAAAAAAAAAAAAAATGTAAACTCTTAACTATAATACTACTCTTGTATAGTTGTCTTACTCATGGGAAATATATAAGATCATGGAGAATTGAATATCTTAAATGAAAAGTAGCATTAAATGCTAATCTATTGAAAATTGATTCTGCTACATTGTTTTATAGACATATAATCACATTAAATGAGTAATAATTAATAAATTGATAAATTATATATAAATATTTATACCTTAACTAACGCCTCGGGGCGCCCGTTAGCGGGATCGATCACATAAATATGTTTTTCCTTACATATAATTCACAGAAGATGATTAAAAAAGGAATGTGAATAGTGTGAAAGTCGACGTATGTCAAGTAAAAAAGAAAGGAGAATATATGTAAAATGAATTGTCATCTAGAATACAATAAAGTATTAACTACTATAACTAGCTAACAATTACCTTTATTGGTAGATCTTAGCAAGTTTGTTACAAAGGTTAGGGTTTGACTTCCATCAGTAATAGTAGAAGTGGTGTAGCTTCTACCATGCATGAAAAGCAAGTCGCTTGTGATAATGTGGATAGCTTAGGCTAAAGGTACCTATACTCCAATTTAGGTCATTGCACTTATCACTATTCATATTAATAAAGATGTACTTTAGTAACTACTAACTAATAAGGATTTTAAGGAATGCATGTGTTAAGTGCTTAGGTCTATATTAAATATTACGTAGTAGTTGTTATACTAGCGTACGTACTTTAAGGTCTATTTCGTTATGTGTGACATAAAAGAAATAATTAAAAACATGTTACGTATTGTTTGGCAAAAAAAAAAAATTACTTAAATGAGAAGTTGGTTTACAATACCGTACTATTTGGCCAAATAACCTCTCAAATTAAGCTAACTTTATTAACAAATATGGTTATATTCTTATCCCCACCAATATAATGGCCACTGTATGTATTAAAATCATGTGCAATTTGTTTAAATAAAGATGTCATGTTACATCATTTTGCACATACCAATGTTTTTCAAGTATGTATAATTGTATATACAAAGTAAGAAAAAATGTTTTCAAACGTTAATAAACATTCAACTAACATATTAGGTTCATCATTTAAGTTCTAATCTAAACTTCCTCTAATTTTATCCAAGAATTGAAATTTTCACAAAAAAAAAAAAAAAAATAAAATAAAATAAAATAAAAATTTAAAAAAAAAAAAAGAGAGAGAGAAAGAAAAAGGTAAGAGGAAAAATTAATTTAAATGTATTCCTTGAAATTATTTGAAAAAATAAATTAGTAAATGGTATGCACAGAATAATTCCCAAAAATAATGCAACTTAGAATCTTGTGTTGATGAAAAGGGTATAATTAGTTGGCATTTGATCCAAAAATGTAAGCATGTTAGTGACTAATTCATTGCTTATCTCCATGTGAATGAGTGAATGAGTGAATGCATGTGTTTTGTCCCATGATATGTGTGAAAGGACAACAATAATTCAGCCTTCTTTCCCCAATAGAGAGAAAGTTGCAAGGGAATTGTAACAATTCCCATATAAATTTGATGATAAAATCATCTTGGTTATAGAAAAGCTTATATTTCTTCCGTCCAAAATTAATACCATCTTGGTTATAGAAAAGCTTATATTTCTTCCGTCTAAAATTAATTGTCTAACATGAATTTATATTGTTTATATATACTTTTAATGGTGAAGAAGAAATTTGTAAACTTTTCCCATTACAATACTAATGTAATGTCTTGTGATTAGTTTTTATGAGTGCTTATCAATATTTATACACTGATCTATACACATATTACTACAGTAAAAAAAAAAAAAAAAAAAAAAAAAAAAAAAAAAAAAAAAAGAAACATACACTAGGCAAAATTATGTGATATATTTGGTATATAGAGAAACAAAAAATATTTTCTAGTAACTTGAAATCTTTGAAATTCTTGTAAGATTTTATTTTTTTTTTCAACTACTCAAATTAGTGATGAAGACAATGAAAAATAATCCAAAGAAAATATAATTATATAGAAAAACAAATTCAATGAATAATATTTCAAGTTGGGATCAACTGATCAAGTAAAAAACATGTTAAAGTTATAATCATATAAGATACTTGGCATGAAACATGATCCTATGAATTTTTTCACCGTAAATCTTAAATAAGACTTGTTCTTTGCAATAAGCTCGCTTAAGATATGAGTTACTCGTGAATATTTGAAATTTAAGAACAAAGTTTTAAACAAACATAATGACAAATTCATTTATAAACAAACATGGAGCTTGCCTATAGTCAAAAACTAGTTTTCCAAATACGTCACCCCTTGAATGAAATGATGGTCGGAGGAGATAAAGAGAATATACTTTGTAATTTTGTATATGAAAACCACGGAAATATTATAAAAAGCTCTTTTAATTTATCATTTTGGCAAAACAATCGGTATACCAAAAAAAAAAAAAAAGAGATCGGACAACATAACAACTAATACTGAGTGGTCGAAGTGATAAAAGAAGAAAAGAAAAAAGATGATTTAATCGATAGAATTGATGACTTCGGAGCATTTAAAGCTAGAATCTTAAAACATTCAGCTAGATATTCACTACATAACAAAAGTATTAGACTATCTAAATGAAGTCACAAAAATTCTTTTGAACGGTATAAGCAGCTCACAAGCATTCTGAAGAGTTTAAACATTACAAACTCAACTAGATATTCACTACAGCAATTGAATACCTCATAAGAATATAAACAACTTGGCTGGAAAAACTATATGAGAGGAGAAGATCAGAAACACCCACTTCTTAGTTCTTTATGTACCCGCCGCATGTTGCAAGTCATGGATGTAATACTATGTGTAACCCGCGATTCAAATTTACAAATTCCAATGAACGAAGAAAAAAAAAAACAGGAAAAAAACCTAGATAAAATGACCAAGTAGTGTGTGCCGATCTTTGTTACTAATGTATTGTAAATCCAAGCAGCAACTCTGATCAATGCTACGACCCCCAAATTTCTACTTACTGAATTACAGAAAACAGTTCTTGCAGATTTTTGTTCACCTACAGAAACTTTGACATCCAATTGAATAATTTTCTCCTAGGCAGCAATCCCTGAAACTACACAACAAAAAGCATGTCAGTACAAAGAGAATTGGCATGAATTTTTGAGCACGACAGTTTATATATTTTAGGATAGTAGATACAATTCAACTAATCTTATATTCTTTCTGTCACCAGCTTCTGTCTAATGCAGAAAATAGGAGTAATCTTTCTTTGCACTGAAAAGGATCAACATGACTCACGCACTTTATGTCAAAAAAACTCTACTTTAATGAGACTCCAATAGATCAGTGATATTTAAGTACAGTGTCATACAACGGTGGCATTCTGTGTAAATTACTTGGCGATGTGTGTGGAAAAGGGGGATGGGATTTAAAATGAACTAACCATTCAAATTGAGGAGACCCATCTTTCTTGCTAAGTCCCATAAGTTCCTTAGGTGATTTAGATTATGTCAATGAAGAAGATTCCTTTACAAGTGTACCAGTGACAAAATCTAAGGCATGTCGGCAGTCAGCACCATGTCAATTACCCATATAAGTAAACTACGGATCATTATAGAGTTGAAACAAAAAGGATCCTTGAACGATGGATTGAATGGAACATTAAAGCAACAGGTTCAGCACATTCAACTAACTTTGTTTATAAGTTTTCTTAGTCTACAAGATTGTACCAGACAATTTAGTTCAAAATACATCTGACATATAGACCTTTGTGTCTTACTCATTAACCAAAAACAGCAGGTAGTTAAGGCAAGGGCAGCCTATGGAACTGATATGGACAGATGACCACCAGCATTAAACTCTTCAAAGATAAGCAACCAGACATTCAGATCAACAGATACCAATAACCAAACTAGGCATCAAAAAAACAAATGAATATCATATCTTAAATTTTGAAGATTTACATTTTAGACTAACATCCACTTCAACAAACCAGGAACTCTGCTTAGTTAAGTCTTGGTATTAGTCTGCCATAAACTCAAATAACATCAAACCCAAGACAAGCCCCCTAGTCCTGACTAAAATCAAAGCCACTAAATTATGCATCTAACAAGAGTAAGTTGTTGATATTAAATGTATTTTTCACTTGGTAATTTTCATCAAAAGAATGTTTCAGGTTATTTAGATGGAAAATAGCTTTTTCAGAGAAAATTATCAATAGTAATGACATCTGTTGAAATAAATAAACTTATTCAGCAGGGACTATAAACATAGCTTATTATTTAACCACATCTTGTACACTTGCCAGTTGCCACTAATGACTAAGCTAATTGGTTTTAATGATTGCACTTCCTTTCTTTTTGCAATGATTCACAAACTATTGCTAAATCGGTGAATATTTGGAGCTCTTAAAAGATTTTTTTTTCCCAAGGAAAAGTATGTTAATACCAAATTGAGAAGCAAATCAATAAAAGAAGGGGAAAGACATGTCCAAATGATTAAATTGTGTGTGTTAGCTAGTCATAAAGAGAATAAGCTCTTACCTCTATGTTGCTATTGACAAATGCTATAACTACCAACACAAACCAGCAGGATTATTGAGTGGAACATCTGAAACTGAATTTCCGAGTCCAAATTCAAATGAACCAGATCCCTTTAGTCCCAAAGATGGTAAAAGCAAAGATTGCTCATTCCCACCACCAAGGAAATCATCAAACTTAGCATCAAATCCACCATCTAATGAAGGAAAAGATGATACAGGTTGGGTCCTGGTTCTGATGTCTCTACCATACAATCCCATTGCTGATCCAAGATTGTTATCTTCCCGACCAAAGCTAAGGCTGAGACCATTTGAGACAGAAGCACGCCCTCCACCTTGAACAGGAATGGCAGAAGTATTCCAAATGAGCTCACTATTCTTAAGAGCATCTGCCTCAATGTCCCTAAAGTTCATAGAAGCATTGTTTCCAGTGATAGAAGTGTCAATAATGCTCCCATTTCCATTTCCATTTCCCCACAAGCTCCAGGAAATTGAGCCAATGGTGGAAGCACTACCCCTGTTCACCCCATCAAACTCGGCAAAGCTGTCGTGCCTATTGATGTTGCCATTATGCAATGCACTTAAACCTTGCTCAAAGTTCAACTTTGGAAAGAGATTTGCAGTTTCCCCAAAGCCTGGACTCATTCTTGGCTCATAATTCAACGCACTACCATAACTAGAAGGGCTAAATGAAGGGAATCCACCTCGAGCAAAAGGCATGGGACTTTGGCGTTCATCAAGTTTTAATCCATGTCCTCCAATTGGGCTCGGATTGTAGCCCTGTGTATAGCCATTGAGGAAGCTATTAACTCTAGTAAGTCCACCACTACTACCACCTAAAGGACTCCTAGTTGGCCCTGGTGATAGCTCTTTGGGAACAGCTCGTTTGACCTCAACCATTTTACCATTGAGTTCATGAAAGGTTTTCATCAGTGCTCTCTCAACTGCATCTTCTGAGTCAAAGGTTATGAATCCAAAGCCTCTTGGCCTTTGGGTGTTGTGATCATACATAACCACAACATCAGTGATGATCCCAAACTGATCAAAGTACCTTTTGAAGTCCCCTTCAGTCACAGTAGATGGTAAGCCCCCCACAAATATCTTCTTTGTGCGAGTAGGCACTGGCGATGCACTAGGGCTGTTGTGGTTTCTGGTCAGAACATGCTGATCATCTCTAGGAACAGCCTTCTTTGCCTCAACCTGATCACATACAATTAATTGAACTGTGTAAGATAACATCTCAAGCTTCTGAATGTAATTTATCACAGCATTGTGGAACATCAATCAACACCTTAAACGTGTACTTGAGTTCAAAAACTGATTGGCATTTTACAAGGCAGATGCCAATAAGAAAATTATTAAAATACAATGGCAAGTTGTCAATCAGGAGCTTCAAGAGTGATTAATTTAAGCACATTATACACCATCAGTAATTGCGATGTCATGTTAAACTGCTTCATATGATTAAATTTAATCGAGCTTCATCATCAGAACTTATTATTCTCTGTTAGCTTTATAGAGTTCTTTCATATTTCTCTCTTATTATCAATAGATAGATCCATGATAACAAAAATGGCTACAATGAACATACAAATCTAATGAATTGAGCTACCTCTAAACTATGTATGTGACATTTAGGTACAAACAATCAAATTATACCTCCACCATAAATGCAAACAATCACAATTTGCACTTCCTATATCAAAAAGGCAACAATATTAATACATAGAACCCAAAAAAATAAGAGAATCACAATATGAAATAGGCAAACATCTTACAGTTCTGCCATCTATCATATGCTTCTGCCTCACAACTCGCTCAGCAACAGCCGGGTCAGCATAGATAACAAAGCCGAACCCACGAGCACGGCCCGTTGCTCGATCCTTCATGATCACAGCCTCAACCACCTCACCAAATGTTTGAAAATACTCCCTCAGACGATCTTCATTTGTATCCCAAGAAATCCCACCAATGAAAAGCTTCCCTGGCTCCATCTTCCAATCTATCAATGATGTTCAACATCCAAAACAACATCAAATATCCATACACTTGAAAATTCATAAAGCTTCTACATAATTCCACCCAAAAACATGTCCGAACCATATAATAAAACTATAATATAATCACCACGGGGTAAATAGCAAATAAAACAACGGATCCAACACAATTAAAACAGCAACAATATGCTAAATCCATATCATATATTATATCAAACAATCATATTATTATTAAAAAGTTCAGAATTATGGTTAAAATCAAATGGGTATTGCTTAAATCAATATAAAATCAACAGATCCTTCATGGGTAAGTGTTAGATCAATGATCAATCAAATCCATAATCTGGGATTTCAATAAAAACCCAGAAAATTTCAATCAAAACCCACGTAATCAAAGTTAAAAACTTTAAATTAGAAATGAAAAATTGCAGAAATCAGTACCAGATTGTTAAATTTGTAGGGGGTAAAAACCCAATAAATATAAATTAATGGATCTAAGAGGAGGTTTAAAACAAGAACAAGAGAGAGATTAGGTCCTCCTCCCTTCTTCTTCTTCTTCTCTCCTCAACCCCCTCTTTTTTTTTTTCTTTTTTTCTTTTTTTTTTTGAATTTATAGGCGTTCTTACAAAATTCTGATTGAAGAGAAAAATCTAATGGAAGAAAAAACAGAGGATTGAGAAAGAGAGGAAAGAGGGTATTATATGTAAAGAGAGCTTAAAAAAAAAAGGAGATAAAAATAATAAATGGGCAGAAATGGGGAGGAGAGAGAGAGAGGGGTAAGCTTTGGCTATCCTCTCGTGGAGAAGAGGAGACGAAGAAAGATGGTGACTTGCCAGTTTTTAAGTTGGATTTCAAAAGTTGAGTGTATGCCTCTTCTTTACCTTCTTTTTTTTTTTTATTCTTTTTTTCTATTTTTTTTTTTCAAAATTTTAGAATTTTGATTGAAAAATACAAAATTAAAACTTATAGAAAAAAAAAATCAATAATTACCTTGAGAATCAAGGTTATAAAGTGAGTGAAGTGGGGAGGTATAATAGTGAAATGAACTGAACTTTGAATTATGGAGTATAATTTTTTATAATATGATATTTTGTTATACAGTACAGTGAATAAGTCTCTTTTATTAACATGATTATACGAGATATTATGATTTGTGATTGTCAATAATCCATTGTTCCCACCTACAAAAAATCAAACTTTGCATAAATGATATGATAAATGTGAAAATCAAATATATGCAATCTTGATTATTCGTAACAACTCCTCGTATAGTATATAATATTTTCAATGTATTTATTTCGTAGAAAAATATTTTATGAGATAAACGAGAAGATCTTATTTGACACGACTAGCAATTATCAGCGTACACATGTTAAGAAATAAGTTGTTTGCTAACTAAAGAGAGAGAGGAAAAAAAAAAAAAAAAAAACCTAGTAAGATAGGGGATATATATACTAAAAGATAAAAGATGGGCCTTATAGGGTGGTTCATATTAGCCCTAATTGTATGCATAAATGATAGGGTAGGAATCATTTCATAATTACATGAGCATGTATTAGGAAATTTTATTATATACACTTCATTTTTTTTTTTTTCTCTATTATAAGAAAACTTTAAATAAAATAGACTACAAGTAATGTAGATACATAACCAGGTTCTCTCGGCATGCTATAGGCATAGCACAATGTAAACAATCCACGCTTAGGGCCTGTTCTGATTGACTGAACTAAAGTGAACTGAACTGAATATTTTATGAGAGAAGGAAATTAAGAACTGAACTGAACCGAGCTAAACTGAAAATAATCTGAAGAGAACAGACTCTTACTCGTGCATACCCTTACATATGCATGTGCTTCTTTTGTTAAGCATTGTACGATACCTCATCTATATATTTGTCTTGTTAATATTGTTCATAAATGAACAAAACTCGCTAGTGATAAACTCATTGTTATTTATGCAAATGATGAGCCTAAACTCATACAGTGTACTCCATTCTTCTTCGTTCGTTACCTTAATAATGCAACAATTATCATTTATAAAAGTTTTACCAATATTGCGATATTATCATAGACGCACATGTTTCCTCTCAATCTCTCTCCTCAATTCCCCATCACGTAAGTCTCTATCTTTATTTTTCTCTATCTCTATCATCATCTTAAATTATGTGTTTTTTCCCTTTGTTTGCGATATTAGGGGAACGAAAAAAGTATTAATTTATGAGCCAGGCCTTTGTGTTGAACTCAATAATCAATTACACATCAGAGGATGAACTAATATTAAAAATAACAATCCAATCAACAAACCTCGGTCTTGTCAATGGCAAACCTAAATATATCTTTTTATTGATAAATATGTTCTCGACTTCTCGTGCAAACCATCCATCAAATGACAACCTCATTTGTCCAACGGTTCTAAGTTATCGACATAGACATTAAAATAAAAATGTGAACTTGATCTTTACATACGACTTTCACTCTAAACGTCATGAATCATGATATTAAAGCTAGCATTTAGTCAATGTAACCTTTCATGTTATCATTTTGAAACAAGATCTCTAGTATACATATAATATGAGTATAAAAGAAAGAGAATTACTATATGTACTATCTATTAAATGACAATAGTACAATACAAGAAGGAAAATTACATAAATAATGATTTAATAATCATTTCACTCATAAGGATGCAATTGTTGTCCATACAACAAACCAAGGCATCGCACCATTGTCCAATCTAAACACTGCTTTACTAATGATAAAATACACATTATTTTTTATGAAAATATACGTATCTTAATACTCTACAAAATTGATAAAACGCATGCACATGATATATATATATATATATATATATATATATATATATATATATATATATATATATATATATTTGACTACAATTATAAAAATAAAACGTGTATATATTTATTATTGTTTGGGGTGTTAAAAGGGGACTAATAAACCCTTGATGTAAATACGTGACATACTACTATCAAGATGTGAACATTTGAATTAATGAGGAATAGATCATAGTCTAGTAGTTGAGGCATCACCTTCGATTCTAGTACTCCATGGATTAAGTCATACCTAGATAAGTCGGACACGCTCGAACTCATTTTATTTCTCCTTTAATCAAAATTAGGCCCACTATCTACATGACCTTGAAAATACTATTCCAAAATTTGTTCATTATTCCATCCTTTACTAGTAGAGGTAGTAGCTAAAAAACAAGGTTCTCTTCTTACTTTTTAACAAGTTTTTGTCATAGCTTTTACTCCCACCAAATCAAAGGATTCCCATAACTTAAGTCAACTATCCATTGGACCGATGCCAAATAATTCTGTGAAATAAAGTCCTTAATTAGGGTTGATACCTTAAACCTATAATCAAATTTTGTATTTAAATACTATTTACATCATTATTCGATCATGTGACTTAATTTCTTTACATCAATAATAGTAATGACAATAAAATTAAATCAGATAGAAGAAGAACGTTATATACTTTTTCACGAGAGGAAATAATACGGAGCACTACGTAATAAAGTAATGAGCCAGTACGTTATGATTTCATTTAAGAAAGCAACAAGTCCATAGTAATTAAATACATCTTCTTTAGCCAAAATTTAGTGAGGCATAAAAATACTTAATATAGTAGTAGGGTGTATAAATCGGCGGCCTGCTGCATAAGGTTGGTATTTATACCAAAATTGCCAACCTAATAATCACCTGGCAAAAAATTAGTGTTTTTACATACTCCTATATATTATTCCTATGTTTAATATTTAATTAATGAAGACAACATAACATAACATGCTTTGTTTCCTTCATGTGGGAGCAAGGCATAAATGATTTGCGTTGTCACTATACTAATCTATCTCTTAATTTAATCCATCATTTATTGTTTTAATGCAATATGATCTATTATGGATAGCTTTATACGTCAATACACCATTTTTGGGTCATAATTTCAATGCTAATTCGATATACCATGTTTATATGATTTTGGATGAGATAGAACATGCAAAGTCAAATCAAGTTTTAATATACTATATTATAATAAAATTTTACATTATCAATATTTTATCTATTCAGCGGTAAATGATTAAAATGGACTTTTGTATTTGTTGTACTATTTTACCAGACTATTGGCCTTGGTGACTTTTTAAAATACAAAGTATGCAATCATTATTTATGTGTTCAACACGGAGTATGACACTTATGATTTAAATAGGTTGATTAGGTCCAATCAGCTGTAAACGTAGAATAAAATCAGATATAATGAGATCCAATTAAATCAAATTAGTTCATTATATTTCCAATAGGTAAACCCTGGTCTCGAGATCAAGTAGAAATACATGATCCCGCGACCAAACGTCGTCGTTTCGTGCAATGAAACATAAATACGAAATCACGTGACGTGACGTGATGTCATCAATACTTGCCTTGTCAAATCAGTATAAATATTTTAAAATAAAAAAAACCACAAAATTCATTTAATGAAACCGTCATATTCTCTCTCCAACCAAAGCTTCTCACCATAATTCCTCTAAAACCTCCATAAACAGTACCTCCATAAACATTCTCCAAAAGCTTAGTAATCAGAAATTTCATATGAAATCATGGATATTAGACAAGAAATAGCTGGCGATAACACAATTTCTAGAAATCGGCGGAAAAATTCAAGGTTTATCTCAATTTTTCGCTAATTTGAGCAACGAATTTCACTCTAAACCATATAGTTTTGTACAATTGCACTTTAGATTTTGTTAATTCACCATTTTCTTTCTCTTATTGTCATTTTCAATAACTATTACTTCAATTTTAATTGATTTATTTAGATTTTGTACATATAAAATTTTGTTTGGTTTGTATGAATTTTTGTACATTTTCTACAGAGGAGCACGAAATTCGTCTTCAATGCAGCAAACAAAGACCAAAAATGACGAGATTAAACCACCGTAAGTTATTTTTACATGATTTTATGTTTTGTTCAAAAAAAAATTGAAACCCTAACATTTTTTTAAAAATAATTTCAGAGAAAGAAGAACAAATTCACAACCAGAGAGTAGAGAATTGTAAGTGTGTTTCAATTTTGTCATGTAAAATTAGTAGAATTATATGATAGCTAAATGTTCATTATATGAAAACTAAATGTTCATTTTATTTACAGTGATGACGACGACGATGATGTACCTCTTGTTAATAAGCTTAAAAACAAGCGCCAAAATTCTTCTCATATAGTAGATCCAGCCTTGTTAAATGATATCAATCAAACAGCTAAGTAAGTTATATAATGTTCATTTTAATATTTGATGATGATCATTCTCATATAATGATGCTCAATTACTTTGAGAAAGCTATATAATGTTCATTCTATATTTGATGATGATCATTTTTATTGTTGACGATGTTCATTCTGATAGTTAATGATGTTCTTTTTTGTTTGATTGCATTCTGAATTACTCTTAGTACCTTGTTAATATGATCATTTTTATTGTTGACGATGATCATTCTTATAATGAATAATGTTCAAAATTAGTTATTGTTCTTTTTCTTATAATACCTTGTTTGGTGTTGACAATGTTCATTCTTATAATGAATGATGTTTAAAATAAAAATAAATAGTGTTCTTTTTCTTATAATACCTTGTTTGGTGTTGAATGATGCTCAATTACTTTTCGTACCTTGTTCATATAATATGATCATTTTTATTGTTGACAATGTTCATTCTTATAATTAATGATGTTCATTCGTAATGATCAATTGTTAAATTATTAATTATTAATAATTTAACAAAATGTTATTAAGTTAATATCAAATGATCATTTTTATAAATAGGGAAGTGACTTCAAAACACAATAACAAGTTGGTGATAAAACTCAAAATGTGCAAACCTCAACAAGAACATGTTGTGGGAACATTAAGGTATCAAATTGTACTTTGATATCCTTTAAATCTTATATAAAAAAAATCATGTTCTAATGCACTATACTTATAAAATCTTCTATTGATAACCACATTCATTAGTTAACAACCATGTTCTAATGATTTACACTTTTATTTGTTACTAGTAAACAAGATCACGGAGGCAAATCAAAGAAAATACTTGATGAAAATCAAATGAATGCAGAGAAAGCTATTGGAAGTCATCAAGATCAAAATAAAAACCCCACAGACATGCGTCTAGGAAATTTGGACACCAAAAAGTAAGTTATCATTAGAATAAAGTATCTTTATTTTATTTTACCTAATTTTACTTTGACATTTTGTTCAATATATAACTATATTTACTTTATCTATATCACTGTTATTTTAGCAAATTGGAGGAATGTCACTCAAAAATTACAAACAAGCCAAGGTATTTTATCTTATACTAAAGTTAATGAATGTTCATTGTTTGAATGTTGGATGTTCTTTATTAATGAAAAAGCATTTTATGTTAGTTGAACTTTTCTGTGATATTATATTAGATACAAAGCTCTAACCATGGCCATTTTGCAAAAACTCAAGAAGCAAAGAACAATCGAGAAAATAGTTACCACTGAAGCATCTAACAAAAAAGTTACTGAAGAAAGACCGACAAATGAAGCTATTGGAAAACAAGCACAACAAAAAAGAGAAAAACTTCCAGTAGGCAGAAGAAAAGGTACATTTACCAAACATGTTCAAAAGTTATATGTTTTAAGTTCATTATAAAAAAACTATTGAGTCATTTATATACTTTGAAACAAAATTTTAAGTTGTGGAAGAGAACGAACCATCAACTGTTGGAGCAAAAGAGAACCAACCATCAGCTGTTGGAGCAAAGGAACTTCAGGTTTCCAGAAAAATAGGTATAAAATAATAGATTGTTCAACACTGATTCATTAATAATATATATGCTAAATAACTATAACTTTATTCATTTTCTAAGGTTTGAAAGAAAAGCAACCATCAACAAAGGGATCAAAAGAACTTCAAGGTTTAAAAACTCAAGTCTCAAAAAAACGAGGTACAATGTTAAAAATATAAGAATTCAAGTTCATTCTCATATGTTAATGAAAATTTGGTTTCAATGTAATAAACTTTGTTGTTGAAAAGTTCATTTCTAAAAGTAGAATGTTCAATATTTAATTGTTAAATGACCATTCATTAGTTAATCTCTTTGTTAAATTTTTTTAGGTGTGAAAGAGGTCCAGCCATCAACTGAGGGAGCAAAGAAACTTAAAGTTTAAAAAAACAAGGTAAAATGTTCAATTTATTTGAATTAAATGTTCATTCCCTTATATATTTGAATTAGTTCAATCTTTAATGGTTATATGTTCGTTGTAAAGAATGTTCATTTTTTAAATGATACATGTTCATTTTTTTAATGTTGATTATGTGCAGATGAAACAGGAACAGAAATAGTTCCAATTCAGCAGCCAATCAAAATAGATGATCCAAAGAGAAAAGGTATGTTTAAAATTGTTAATTATTTTGAAATTAGATGATCATTTTTTAAATTATATTTTGTTCATACCAAAATCAAGTAAGGTTCATATCATTGAAACTAATATTTTACAATCATAATCATGTAAATAATTTGATCTTTATCTAAATTGTTCAGTATGTGCATTTTTTTTTATAGGTGCAACAAGTAAGAAAGACTTTACTCTTGCATTGCCAGCTATGAAGACATAGATGAAAAGGAAAGAAATGGAGAAGGGAAAAGGGAAACTAGATGCAATTGAGGGAAGTAGGAAAAAGACAAAAGGCCAGTTAGTTGTTGTTAAAAAAAATAAGGAAGAAATCATAATTGAAGAAGAACAAGAGGTAGGAGAAAAAACTGGAGCAAGAGGAAGTAATAAGAAATTCGCTAAGTTTGTGAGTTCACTAAATGAAAAGAAGAAGGAAGTTGTAAGAGAAGTAGGATTGGGAGGTTTGCTTGAGTTTGATCTGCCACAGACAAGCCAACAGTTCTACAATTGGCTAGTTGACAGTTTCGAAGAAAATAGTCAAATGTTTTACCTCCAAAACAGTCAGATTGAAGTAAATGTTGAAGATGTTCATATTGCATATGGACTTCCTATGGGGGAAGAGAAAATTGTAGAAGCAAAGTCTGAACAAGCAAGCGAAGAGTTTGGCGCTTTTATGAAACAATGGAAAAGCATGTGGCCTAATAAAAAGCTTCCATCTGTTGCTCAGATTGTCAACTATTACTCTGACAAAGAAAACATTGAAAAACCACCAGATGATCATTTTCTTACAAGCTTTTTAGTTGCTGCTGTGAATGCTCTAATGAAGAGAACTCAAAACAATCAAGTTCAATTCAAATTTCTTTACTCGATGATGGATAGAAGCCGGATCAAGAACTTGAATTGGTGTGAGTTTGTCTTTGATGCTCTATTGGAAAGCAATGTTCAGTGGAAAGAAAATGGCAAGAAAGGATTTTACAAAGGTCCCATTCCATTCTTGATGGTACGAATTACAATGTATATAGATGTTCAAATTTATTTTGTATTATGTTCATTTTTATTTGCATTAATGTATTTCCTACATTGGCAGCTTTTCTACTTTGACCGAGTTCAGAGGTTAAACAATAGACCTCCAAGAACAATACCTCTTGTATCAATATGGAAAAACAAGTTGGCATCAGAAAGACTAAAGTTGGAATTGAAGAATAATGAATTTGGACTAGGAAAAGTTCTTCCAAAAATTCAAATTACAAAAGAGATAAATGAAAAGGTAAGTATCTATGTTCATAAGTTATGTGTGAGCATATTGTCTAATGTTCAATGTTAGCTTATAAAATGTTCATTTCGGTCAAACGTACATAGTGAAATAAGTATTGGTAAATTTCAATTTGACATCATAAAATGTTCAATTTTTAGTCATAAATTGTACATTATGAAATAACTAATAAATGTTTAATTTTTTCAACAACAGGAGTTCATGGATGACTTCATTTCCTTAGTGAATGGATTTGTTAATAGTTTGTCTTCATTGAGCTCTAAGCTTAAAAAAGCCAAAGAGTTGTTTCCTGAGAATGAATTGGTTGGAACGGTTGATTCCATCTTGACAAAAATGGCCAGAGAACCATCAATTTTAAGCCAAGATGAGGAGCTTTTTGGAACAGAGGAATTTTTGAATGCTCTTGAGGAAAAAGAAAGGGAATTAATTCGAGCAATTGAGAAGCAAAAGAGCAAAAAATCTTGTGAGTATGATCAAAGAAAGGCATTTAGCCTTGGAATGAATCTTACTCCTCCATCACCCATTCCTGAAGCACAAAGACCAACATCCACTGCTGTAGGATTGATAATTGGTGAGCATGAAGAACACACTCCAATCAATGAGATTGCTGAAAAGAATGCAGGAGCAGGTAAATAAGAAAATGTTCAATATGGTTTCAAGTTAATGTTCAATTGGTTTAGAGTTAATGTTCAATTTTTCATATTATCTTTAATTCTTACTCTTATTGTTTATAATTTGCAGTTTTTAATGAAAAACAAGTTGGTGAGGAAAAATAAAGGGAATTAATTCAAGCAATTGAGAAGCAAAAGAGCAAAAAATCTTGTGAGTATGATCAAAGAAAGGCATTTAGCCTTGGAATAAATCTTACTCCTCCATCACCCATTCCTGAAGCACAAAGATCAACATCTACTGCTGTAGGATTGATAATTAGTGAGCATGAAAAACACACTCCAGTTAATGAGTCTGTTGAAAAGAATGCAGGAGCAGGTAAATAAGAAAATGTTCAATATGGTTTTAAGTTAATGTTCAATTTGGTTTAGAGTTAATGTTCAATTTTTCATATTTTCTTCAATTCTTACTCTTATTGTTTATAATTTACAGTTCTTAATGAAAAACAAGTTGGTGAGAATCTGGAAAAAAACTCCTGAGCAAGAACATCCAGTTAATACTGATCTTGAGTTAGGAAGAACTCCAATGTTTGATATTTCAGGAATATTTGAGAACCAATCAGCAGATTTTAACTTGGACGACATTTTGAATCCTCCAAAAAATGCTCCAGATGTTAATGAAGGGTAAAATTGTATCTTGATCTCCTAGAGAATTAATGTCTACTTTTGTATATGATTAGGATCTAAATATTTTGGAAGAACTATGCTTTTTTTTGGTGCTATTGGAAGAACTATGTAATAGTTGACAAGACTGACATGACATGTCTTATTTTGGATGATAAATTGTAATATACTAACTTTAATGTTAAGGTTATAAATGTTAATTACTAACTTTAGATGGTGTTTGTTCATTTTAATTAATTATATGTTCATTTTAATACATTAATATGTTCATTTGAAATATTCTAGATCAGGTAAGAGTATTTTTTTTAATTTCTATTGTTAGTTAAATTTTTTCTTTAATATCTGTATAAATGTTCATATTTAATTTACTAATTGTTCATTTAAATCTTTATAAGTGTTCAATATTTAACAAACTTATTTCAGAGCTGTTGCCGAGAAAAACAAGAGACCACAAAGAACACAACACAATGTACCAGTATGCTTTAAATCACCATTTTTGGTGAAGTACCAAGAGTTGTTCAAAGATATCAACATTATGCACAAATCTGTATCTGACTATGCATTTAGTGATGGTTGTGAAAGGTAAGTACTCAATTATTATGATTTAAAATTAGTATATATAATAAAATTTGTGAGCTGATTTCAATTGTTTTGTATCTGTTTCTTTTTTTTTTTTTTTGGTAGTGATCCTTTATATTATGATGGAGCAAATGGCATAAATAGAAAAGAAATGAAAACGCTTGAGGGAGATACCGAGGTGGAAAATTGCATCATTGATTCGTGGTCAAGAATCCTGAATGAAAAGCGTAGAGAAAAAAAATTTTACCTCTCAACTTTTCCATTTGTAAGTTCAAGTAATATTGCTACATGATTTTCTTATTTTTTTGATTACTTTCTATATACTAACAATATAGAATATATGTTTATGCAGCTTATTATGTGTACAAACAACATTTGTGATGAAACAGTAAGTATGGAAGAAAGAATTAAATCTTTCATAACTAGGATGAACACTGCAATGAAGGACAACAAAGTGAAGAAAGTTGATCAATTGAAACAGGTAAGTGTAATTTATAATGTAATTAAAATGTTACAATTATCATAAAAAATGTTCAATATTGTTAAAGAAGTTGTTCATTTTAATTTTATAGTCTTTTCTTTTAATTAAAATGTTCAGTTTTATATCATCTAATGATCATATTTGAACCAGATATTCTTCCCTGCCTCAGTCTTCAAACATTATTATATTTTGTGCATCAATCATTTCAATGGAACAATTGATATAATAGACAATCGAAAGCTAGCACAAAATGTAAGCAAGAAAGAGAAGTACAAAGACTTTCCACAACTCATGGTAAGTGAAATTTATTGATTTTGTTACACCTATTACTATATTTACTAATGAAAAACACATTGTTCAAAATTACAGTTAAAAGCATATGCATCATTCCTAAAGTCACATGGATATGAAAGTCGTGGAGTTGAAAATTACAAAGAAAATTTGGTGAAGATGAGCTGGAGAAGCAATATTGATCACGTAAATTGTGGTGTGTATCTAATGAAGCACATGGAAACCTATACAGCTGACCCCAAGGAGAATTGGATTTGTGACTTAAAAGTAAATGATGTAAGTGTTGTTTATGTTCATTTTTCTTTACCCAAATGTTCATTTTTCCTTACCCAAATGTTCATTTTTCTTTACCCAAATGCTCATTTTAATATTTATGCTCATTTTTCTTAAAAATTTTGGTTCTTTATTCGTATTTTATTAAATAGGTTGAGCAAATGAAGAAGTTACGAGTGACATATTGTGCACAACTTATGCTGTTTGAAGGAAACAAGTACCAACAAATGAACAAATTGGCAGCAAAAAGAAGACATAGAGAAAGTGATTAATCTGTTGATTTGTAAAGCAATATCTGTTATTCATAATGTACATTTTTTTTTTGCTAAAAAGTATACCAGGTTTATTTCAAAGTATGTAAGGAATTTAATATTCTCTAATGTTGGATGAATTTGATAATACAATTTCTATTGAAAATATTCATTTAAGAAAAACAAACTATTTTAATAACACATGTCTTTTTCTTTCAAAAAAAAATAAAAATAAATAATAACACATGTTTTTAAAGATGTTCATTTACATTGTAATAATTGTTCAATTTTTTTTCACAATATGTTCATTTGTATTTTCTTATATATATTTCTATTTTCAATGTAGAATATAGAATTGATGTAGAATATAAAATGATACCAAAAAAAGCTATATATAATATTCAATATCTATACCTTTGTTCTTTACATCAATATGAATATCAAGTATACTATAGTCAAATATTTTCTATACAAGTAAAAATTTATTGTATGCTCTGCTCAATAAAATTCCAATATCTTCAAGGATAATGTGATGCTTCAAATCAAGTCTAGTATGCTTCAAACCAAGTGTAGTATGCTTCAATAATTGGCAGAAATCCCTTCAAAAAAATCACATAAAATCAATCATAATATGTTTAATAAGAAATAATAAGAATAGGAAAATATTTATAAACTTACTAAAGTATTATTCATTGATCAAACTTTGATAGAATTTCATTGAAATATGCATCTCTACCACCTCCAGCCTTAAAATGCTTCAACAAATTAAAAGAAAAAAAATATGTCAAATATATATATTAGTAAATCTATAATGTTTAATTAGATTTACCTTATTATTCTTATCCTGAGTTGCATCTTTAGACAGAGTAGCATTTCCATCATCAACCTTTATATATAAAAAATATGAAATGTTCATAATGGTAAAATGAAATGTTCATAACAGAAAGATGAAATGTTCATAACAGAAATATGAAATGTTCATAACAGAAATATGAAATGTTCATAACAGAAATATGAAATGTTCATATACTTACGTTATCCTTTTGAAATTTGATTCCTTCATTTGATTGACTAATAGCCTTGTTTAAAACAACCAATCCTGATCCTTCAATGCTAGAATTTGAATAAATCAAAGGAGCACCAGTTTTATCAAAGTCCTATAAACTCAAAAAAAAAAAAAAAGTTAAATAAAAGATCATATGAATTCATAAATTGTTCATATTTAAAAACATAAATGTTCAATAATACCTGAACAGATGTCTGAACATTAAACCTAACCATTTCAGTATACTGCTCAGTTCTCTTCTTCCAACCCTTAGCTTTATTACATTCTTTCTCAACAGTACTTTTCGGCCTCTCATTCCTACCTCCCTTTTTCCTCTTCGTTCTTGGATTTTTTACGTTGAAATCATCTTCACTTGAAATATCATCATCAAGGTTGTTAAAATCAATATCCCCTATCATATACTCAACTGTTTCTTTCAGCGAATCAAAAGCCATGTCAATTTGAACCCTTGCTTGAACACAATCTTGACAAGAAGTAACCAAACGAACAAACTTTCTCAAAGTTTGAGCTCTCCAAACTGATGCAGCTACAACATTAGATTGCATGTATTTTTCATCAATTGGCTGGCTGCACATAGCTGATTTTGTCCACCTTTTCAAGATATACTGTTCAGGAATCTTACACACACAATGAACATTGTAAATACGAAGTGAATGAGCACATAGTAAACCCATTTCACTAAAGTATTTACAAGTACATTGAACAGAATGTGTGTCTTTGTTAAACTTAACTTCATGCCTAATAAGATCAATGGCAGGCCTCCACACCAAGTAGGTAATAAAAGGATAACTTGCCAAAGTTTGTTCTTGGTTGCATGCAATACCTTTGGCAAATTGCTCTTCAAACAACACATAAATCTGAATTGTGTAAATCTCTCGAGCATGAACTAGTATAGGCACATTAGCAACAACTAAGTGTCTATTACCCTTTAAAAACCGAAAATCTAAAGCTTTTTCCTTGCTCCTCCAATCTGATATAACATCAAGAAATGTATGATAGAAATCACATAACCCATCAGTTTTTCTTAGCCTATGTGAAACTGAATTATTTGTTGATTCACTTCTTTGTGAAGACAGAATACCACCAGAAAAGTAATCCTTAGAATATGCTGGGCACCACCTCTCTTTCTTTTCGTACAAATCTTTCAACCAATCATTATCTTCACATTTATACTTCTCCATCATTCTGTGAATTACAAAGAATAAAATGACTACAATAAATGAACATAATGACTGAAAGATATGAACATATATTTAAAAACAACAACTGCAAATATTGGTATTCTAAAATATGAATGTTCAAAACAGAGTGCTGAAACAATAGATGTACATACATATATTAGAGTATGATGATGGATCAAGATATATGTTCATTAATGTAAAGAAATATGTTCATTTGAATATGAAAAAAATAATGTAAAAGATACATACTAAAGGAAGATAAGAATGTATTACCGAGGCCAATAATGCTCAAATTCATCTACAGTTTCACAATATTTGAGAAGATAGTTGAATGTATCTCTGAATCCTTTCAAAGCTCTCAAATGCCCAATGTTGGTAATTGAATTCTCACCAAGATGCCAAGTGCATAAACGATGCTTAGATTGAGGGAAAACATTTCTAATAGCTGCTGCCATTCCTAATGCTTGATCAGTCATCACGCTGATAGGATGTTTACCTCCAACAGAACGCATGAATGACTCAAACAACCACACAAAAGAGCTAGTACTCTCATTAACAACAAATCCCATTCCAAACATCACGTTACTACAATGGTGGTTCATCCCAACAAAGGGTGCACATATCATGTCATATTTATTAGTTCTGTATGTAGTGTCAAAAACCAATAAATCTCCAAAAAATTCATAATCCCTCTTCATCCTTCCATCTCGCCAAAAAATGTTACAAAGAGATCCAAAATCATCAACCTCAAATTCATAAAAGAAATCAGACTCTCTTGCTTGCCTTCTAGCAAAATACTTCATTAATTGATTGCAATCACCGCCTTCAAGTTTACTAGCTTTTATACTAGAAAGAGAATTATAAGCATCTGGTGCTGTGAACCCCATATTAGGTGATCCCCCAACTTCATTTCTGATTACACGAAGTATATCAGACACTCTAATGCCACTGTTTTTCATGTTACTCATAAATTTCACCTGATCAGCAGTAACTTTTCTTTGAGATCGAAGTAAATGTCTTTTATCAGGAGGTATCATCTCATGATTATGAATCATATTATGTCTATTAACTGTCCAAACACCATCCTTTCCAATAGAAAACTGAACATATGCGGTACAACCTGTACGATCCACCGATTTTTCATACTTCCTAGTGCTCTTGTTCTTATTGTCTTTAAACCCAGCATTTGAACAAAAGAACTTTCTCATAGTCCATTCCCCAGTACTCCTACTACTTCTTGTCTTAGCCTTCCTAATACTAAAACCTTTTTGAAAAGCATACTCATTATATAAATCATAAGCCTCTTCATCACCTTTAACAGTCTTGAACATTAGTTCAGATTTGTCTGCCTCATGAACTATTACTGGAACTTTATTCACTGAAAATAGTAAATGTACATAAAATAGTCACATAATGTTCATTTTAGAATAAGGTCATACACTCATACTGTATCTAAATAAAAATGTTCATATCAAAATCATAAAATGTTCATTTATAATCAAAAAATATGAAAACAATAAAACACAATGTGATTAATAAAGTATTGAAATATTGTTCAAAAGCAACATAATAAATGTTCAATTTTAAACACTGTAATATTATTATATAACTAAAACATATAACATGTATGGTTTTCAAAAAAAAAAAAAAACATATAACATGTACAATCGAAACCAAAAAGGCATTTATAAAATAAAAACAATATAAATTCAAAGTATAAATTATTCAATCAATAGATATCAAACATTAAGCATTATTAATTACGGAGTATATGAAATAATCAATTAGAAAAATTAAACATCATGATCATCCATTAAACAAGTAATGCACAACAAAATCTAACAGTAAATAAGGAATAAATTGACTCCATTGAATCAAAAAAAGCACTAAATTATTCAATCAAAGCAATAAATAAACTTACATTCATCCAATAATGAAGGAAGAATTGCAGATGAACAATCAGCAAGCTCCATCGTTATTCACAAACAAAAATTAAAACCGAAAATCTTGAATATCTTGAATACTTAGAACAATTCAACACCAAAAATAAAAAAAAAAAAGAAAATCGAATATGAACAATGAGAGAGAAAATATTGTAAAATTGAGAAAAGAGAGAAAGTTTGAATTGAAAGGAAACAAATACTTTATATTCGAAACAGAGCACGCAATTATGGAAGCAAAATAAAATTGGAGATTTGAGCTGGAAATAAAACGATGTCGCTTAGTGAAAGGACTGAATGAGCTGTAATGCAGTATACAACAAAACGGCGTCGCTTTGCTGAGGGACCACAAAATGGTGGCTGGTCTCGAGACCTGGTAAAAACTTGCGTTATATTTCAAGTGAAAAAAAAGGACCCGTATATTGAATACTCATCGAGTCATCGTAGTACATCCAAGAAGCTTGGGATATATGCAAGTTATAAATATATATATACAAATCATTAGATTCCTAAGAAGGTTCATATAGTAGTTAAAGATAGCTAATTATTGAGGTAAAAAATGAACTTTATTTAACCTAACTTTATAATCAATATTATTATATGATAAAAGATTATCAAGGAAGAAAAAGGAGAAAGTGGTAGCAAGATGTGTGAATAGCACAGAAGGGATAACTTTGTGCTTCCACTTCCTGAAAGAGAATTGAACAGCTAATTAAAATCCAATCAAAGTTGTAAAAAAATTAAAATGTTTCCAATTAGCCCACTGTACCACATGTATCATGTATGTATGTGTAATCAATTTATGCTGCCTTTGCTTGCTAATCACCACAACATATATTATAATTTTCTAACGTAATATCTATTCTGATTCTTTAATTATTGGAGACTTCTTTTCTTTATTTATAAATAAAACTAATTTAAATTATTATAAAGGCGGTTCCATTTTATGTAATATATATTTGTTGAATTGACCTTTTCTTCAAAGCCTATTATATAATGTAGTACTACTGGCTTAATCTAATACCTAATTTAATATAGGGATTTAGATGCAATGTACCTATTTAGCTTTACCCTCTTCTTGTCAAATAATACTAATAAATTAATTACAGTTTTTATCTTGTGTCTTATTGTTTTGAACATGTGACTCATATTGCTATTTTGTTCGATCTATAGCTTTTTTTTTTTTTTTTTTTTTTTTTTTTTTTTTTTTTAAAGTAATCTAGAAGTAAACATGTTATAACTACAAGACTACATCGTATATATAGTATGTACTACGTCGTCTGATTTTTCTCTATGTTCTACATACTTGCATTTTGTACGATAAATCATTTGCCTTAATAAGTTGAGATGACATAATCAAACATATAATTTGATGCTATTAAATTCATAGGCTTTGCTTATTTTATATTACGTACAGTATATATAAGACGCCATTTGTTTTAAGAGATTATCAAGAATCCTTGTTTAACATTTTACCGTATTATATATATACCAATTAATATGATAATTCAGCCGATAATCCGATAGATATTCACCCTTCAATAGCCTTGCATTTGGTTTCATCTGTATATTATGGTTAGTACAAGAGGTTACAACATACTAGAGCTGTTAAACAGAACATTAGGACACATATATTAGGTATACTTATTATCATATCTGACTAAGATTTGTTCCTTTACAGAGATAAGAATAATAATGTGGAAAGGCAATTTAGGCATCTTTTTTTAATATGGGGCTAAACTTAGCTTTAGGGATCAAATTCGCCTCATACAGAAAACACAAGGTTTTATATTTATAGTACACCAATTTTTAAGTAATATTTCATGAGTAGTTCACCCGAAGTATATACTAACTTTGATTAGAAAAAGTAAAGGCTCATAATTGAACTTTTAAGTAATTTCTAATATTTTTAAAAATGGTGTTGAGTAATTAAGTTTAACTAGAGCCGCCTGTTGCTTATTACTGATATTGATCATGAATGTATATCTTGTTAATTAGCCTATTAACACAATTGATAAATATTAATGGGTATTATCAAATGATACAATTATGATGATTAATACGCGGTATGTATAATTAATGAATAGGTAATAATTATGAGTCATGTGTTTATTACTCGTTGTCTTGATTGGTTTGGTTGTTCATTAAAAAATATTACCAGGCCATGCATGTATTTATATGGTATTATATGTTATTAGTGTAATAGAGCAAATAACAAAAGTGTAGATCAATTGGTAAAATGGTAAGTCATTTGCACTCTAAGTGATAGGTTGCAAGTTTTAAGTCTAAATATTCATATTGACCAGCAACTACTCAACTAGTTCAATTCAATTATCAATATAATATTGTCAATAGGAGTGGTTGCTTCTTGCTTCATTTTGATGCTTTTTAAGGACATACAATCAATTTGACATTTTGGCAACTATGCCAAATTGCACATCATACAAATTGTTTTTTCCCTCACATAGGTGTGATAGGTCAATAACAGATTTACTGTATAAAAATAACATGCTCGTATTATGTATATTTGTAATCCAACTTAAAATAATACTCTGCACTTTCTATCACTTTTAGTAATCGTACCCATTGCACAATCAATTTGTTTTTAATTGGATTCGATCCCAATGTTTAGAAAACCAAACCAAAGCAAAATTCATACGAAGTATTTGTTTGAAACTTAAATCAAACCATGATTCTAAAACCACTATACCAAACCCAAACCACATCCTAATATCTAATACTATGTACGAGTATGTAAATAAAAGGAATTAGTTTTAAGAAGAAAGCTAAAAGGCTCTAAAAACCAACTTGAAATCATATTCAATTTTCTTAAAAAAATTTCTTAAAAATGTCATTGACAATAAAAGATTATTCTCGTGTATTAGCACAGGTACATTATGATATGTTTGAATATGAAACTTGTACTATTTGTTTAATGCTATCATTTAATGTCAATTGACAATCAAATTGATTAATTAGTCCAACCTTTTTTTTTCTCCATTGTTTTTTATTTATTAGGGTTTTAAGGTCTAGTTTGGAGGGAAAGAAAAGAAAAAAAACCTCCTTAAACCCTCTTTCCTATCCAAAATTATGCAACTCACTCTCTCTCTCTCTCTCTCTCTCTCTCAAATCTCTCATCTTCAAACTCCATAGCCATGTCTAAGCTCTAAGCTTTAAGCTCAGTTTCTCTCTCCTCCTCCCCAGAAAATTCTGGGGATGTTAAACACTTTACCTAAAATGAAATCCCTAATTTCCCCCAAAACTTTATCTCTCCTCCCTAAATCATCACCTTCCTTCCAATTCTATTTTCGGCGCCCTTTTTTCCTCCATAAACCCCCTAATTTTCTCTCTCCTCTTCCACCCTTTTCCCCAATGTTGCGTACTCTTCGTTGTTACGCTTCTTCCTCCCACCAAACGCAGCAGCATCCTTCGTCGCCGCCGCCGTCGTCTTGCGGTGAAATTCATGTTATTGTGGGCCCCATGTTCGCCGGAAAAACCACCTCCCTTCTTCGCCGTATCCAATCCGAGTGCAGCAATGGCAGGTTATTCCCTGATGATTTTTTAAATTATATTTTTAAATTTTTATCATGTTATATGCTTGAAATGCTAATTAGGGATTTAGGGATTAATTGTTTGGTTAATTTTCCTGGTGCTAATGTCTTCATCTTAATTACTTATTTAAGACTTATGAAGTACTTCATATTGCGTTACTGGGTTGCAAATTGTCTGGTAGAATTTTTGTTGCTTGTACTTTGTGAAGTATTATTAATTGTATGCTATGTTATGCGGAGTATGGTTTATGTGATAGAGTATTGTTTAATTATTATGATTATGGCCACCCTCGTCGTCTCGACTCTCGAAATGATTGTTACATACTTACATTATCTCGACTTCTCATAATTAAGGATATATATATAGGACTTTGTTTAAATACGCTTGGTATTAGTTGTATCATTTTACACCCTTTACGTTATACATTTTACATTATGATTAATTGTATATTGCGTGATACATTCATAAATTTTTACTCCCTTTGCCTCACTTTAATGAGCCACATTTTTGTTAGAGGTCGTTTTCGAGGAATTGGGTTGGGGTATCATAATTATCCTTGATAAAGTATACAATTGTCAGGAACGAGCATCTTATCACAGAGTATGAATGTATGATAGTTTTGCCTTACACATAGTAATAGTAGTATGGGAAATTTATGATTCAACTCGCTAGATGTGCCTAGTATTTCGGAACATCCTGAAATAGAAATGTGCCCTTCTAAAATGTTAGGAATTAATATTGCACTATTTTAGGGTGATGGAAACTTTTTCCGGGCATCCGAAAGTAATTTATGTGGCTATTCTTAGAGAAGAAATGAGAAAAGTAAAATCTTAGTATGGAGTAGTACATTAGCTTTTTAGTTGAAATGCCAGGAATGTAAGAGAAGCATATGTAGCTTGTTATAAGTGAACATTAAAAGTAGGATTGTATTAAGCACCATATTTAGAAAAAAAAAAAAATCATTCTTTTGGGCTGGCTTAGAAGAGAAATAGTGACATTTCATCCTGGAACAGCCTCCTCAGAACGCAGCAGTGTTTTTTAAGCTTGTTGTCATCCCTAGTTGTCTAGGAAACACTGAGAGTGTAGTTTCGGCTGCTGGATATTGTTGTCTCGGTTAGTATCTCCCAGTTTTCAGGCTGCACAAGTCAAGAGCTCTTCCCTAGTGTTGGATAAAACATTGAAGGACCTTTGTTACTCTGGAAGATTGATGGAAGCAATTGGGCTACTGTGCCGTTCTGAAGCAATTGTGGACTGGCACACTTATTCTCTCTTGCTGCAAGAATGTATACATGGAGGGATATATGAGTGGGGCACAATAATTCATGCCCATATGGTTATTGTTGGATTTACTCTCAATGAATACCTGAAGACCAAATTGTTGATTTTGTACTCTAAGGCAGGGAAGTTGGGGACTGCCTGCATTCTCTTTGATGAATTGCTAGAGAAGAGCTTAATTTCATGGAATGCAATGATTGCAGGGTATGTACAGAAAAGCATGGAAGATGTGGGATTGAGTCTGTATCACAAGATGAGGCATATTGGTGTGACTCCAGATCAATTCACCTTTTCATCTGTGTTCAGAGCATGTGCCTCACTGGCGATGCTGGAACAGGGAAGACAAGCCCATGGTGTCATGGTAAAATGTGGAATTGGGAAAAATGTTGTAGTTAATAGTGCACTCATGGATATGTATTTCAAATGCAGCTGTTTAACTGATGGACATCAGGTGTTCATTAAATCTTCTGATAAGAATGTAATCACTTGGACCGCCCTCATATCTGGATACGTACACAATGGAAGGACTGGTGAGGTCTTGGATCTCTTTGAACAAAATGATAAAAGAAGGTCTGAGACCTAATTATGTCACCTTCCTTGCTGTTCTTTCTGCTTGTAGCCATAGCGGTCTTGTTGATGAAGGTTGGAAATATTTCTTACTAATGAAGAATGACTATGGGATCCAACCTCATAAAAAACATTATGCTGCTATGGTTGATCTTTTAGGACGTGCTGGGAGGTTGGAAGAGGCTTATAATTTTATTAATAGCTCACCATGTAAGAAAAATTCTGTGGTCTGGGGTTCTTTGCTTGGAGCTTGTCGTCTTCATGGTAACGTTAAGTTGCTGAAATTATCAGCAATGAAATTTTTTGAGTTGGAGCCTGAAAATGCAGGAAAATATGTTGTTTTATCCCATACTTTTGCCTCCCATGCAATGTGGGAAAATGTGGCTGAGGTTTGGGGTTTGATGAGAGACTTTGGGGTGAAAAAGGATCCTGGATATAGTAGAATTGAGCTCCAAAATGAAGTCCATTTCTTCTATAAGAGTGACAACACACACAAAGATACTAAAGATATATATGAAATGCTTAATGTTTTGACTTGTGCACTAATGGACAGTGATTACATTCCAGACTTAAGTTTTGAGTAATTTTAGTTGTACAACTATCAAGATTTTCAAGTCTCAGAATTGGTGATATCATTAAAGGGTTGCTTTGCTGGTTGTATGTGAGCAATCTAAACATGTAAGATAATTACCTTTTCTCTCTAGTTTTGCTCATATTTTTCATTTCAGCCAACTTACCCAAATCAAACTAATGACCTCTGAGTATATCTCATGTTTTCAAAGCAAATCACTTGGATGCTATGTCCAACAACTCTTCTGTATCCTTGAAAACTTTGGCAAGTGTTATAGGAATGGAATCTCAACTATTAAGGTTAGGTTAAAAATGTTATGAGGATGAGATATAGATTTGTTGAGCCTTTGGAACCTCCTCTACTATTCCCTCCCCCCCCCCCCCCCCCCCCCTTCTTTTTTTTTTTCCTCTCTTTCATTCTCCTTTCCCAAAAAGTGAAGGGTAGTCAAAGCATATTTTGTATAGCATTAGAGCTGTATAAGAAGTGAAATACTGAAATCTAATCATTCAAGAAGTCAAGAAATCTCCTAATATATATTAATACCTTTTTCCTACTGAAATCTGAGCACCGTATCTTAGAATGGCACAGCCTTACTGACCTATATACTAACATCATTTTATTTTCTGCCATAGTTTCATTGAGTTTGAGCTAATATTTTGCTGTTGTGAAATTTTCTTGCCTTGAATTTTGTAAGTTTTGGCACTCAGGATGAATGGAACACTAAAGTGCTCCTTTTCTGTGTTATCTGTGAAACAGGAAAGTGGCTCTGATAAAATCAAACAAAGACACGAGATATGAACTCAATTCAATTGTCACTCATGATGGAGAAAAATTTCCATGCTTAGCTTTACATGACTTGTCATCATTCAAACAGAAATTTGGGTCAATTGCTTATGATGAGGTTAGAATTATCTTTTTTTTTGCATTTGGGTTTATCACTGGGAAATCACAACATAAAAGATTAGTTTCTCTGCAAAATATTTGACTTTTCATTTACATGCTCACTGTAGAAGCTTAGGTAGCCGGTGATTAAGTGGCTTTGTAAATTTGTGCAGCATATGCTAACCCATTTTTGCATATGTTTTAATTTCCATGTTGACAATTCCTAACGAGTGTATCTGCAGCTAGATGTGATCGGTATTGATGAAGCACAATTTTTCGAGGATCTATACGACTTCTGCCAGAGAGCTGCCGACCATGATGGCAAGACCATTATCGTTGCCGGGCTAGATGGTGACTACTTGAGGTACTAATCTAATCATTTCCTCATCAATCCTATAGGCTATAGCATCTGGATCCTAGTGTATAACTTAGGAGTGACTGAGGTTTTTCTTGATCCATTACTCTACAGTCTACTACACCCAGTTGCCTGTTTGATGTCATGTGCCCCTAATTTAATTTGCTATACAAGTGTCAAGGCATATGTTATGGAAATAAATCTTAGTTTGTCTAAATCTTAAGTGCATCAAGAATAAGATTTTACTGCTTGATCTACTTTTGTTATCTGGAAATAAATCTTAGTGTGTCCTAGAAAGCTGTCATTCCCTATGATTTAGATATGAAAATTGTACGTGAAAACTTGCAGCTGATGTCAGTTCTGTTGCAGGAGGAGCTTTGGTTCTGTGCTCAGTATAATACCACTGGCAGACTCAGTGACTAAGCTCACCGCTAGATGTGAGTTGTGTGGCGAACCTGCCTCTTTCACGTTGAGGAAAACTGATGAAAAACAGACCGAGCTGATTGGTGGAGCTGAAGTTTACATGCCTGTGTGCAGGCAGCATTTTGTTAGTGGGCAGGTCGTCATTGAAGCTGCTAGATCGTTTCTACAACAAAAGGTTCAGTGTGGATAGCGAGGTTGTTAGGATAAGGATTTTAATTTATTTTTTTTCTAATTTTATCTTCATTTACTATGGAGGGGTTTTTAGGACCATTTCTTAAAATTAGATCGAGGGATGCAAAATTCTATCCCTTACCATGGTTTTGTAAAAAATGCTAGAGCTTCTCAAAGTTGCTTTTAGCTCTGATTCGATATCAAGAGGATTTTAGTTGTACCATCTTAACTTCTTAAGTACGTGTTCACAAAGTAACGGATATCTTGTATCATTAGGAATTGCACCAAGGGTTAATCTTGTTCTTCTTATAGTTTCTTGTTGAATGATCTTTAACTACCACTGATAATTCTATATTGTATCCATCCTGTCTATTTCAGTAATAACTTTCTTGTTACATTACTTGTAGTTGAGCATAATTGCTCTTAAAGATGTACTGTAATATGACTTTAATACACAGTTACATTCATATGGCATATGAATATATTAGTGGTTGAGAAGGAAATGCCCCATAAAAAATTCATAGTTAAAGCATTGACCATACCTCTCTAATAAATGATGTATCCTAAAGATTACGTGTATATCACCACCTTAAGCTTTGTTCTTTTCGGATCATATATTGTTGCACATAAACTATTTTTGTATTAAATATTTTTTTCGATTGAGCTCTAACATTTTTTTTTTTCACTAAAACTTAACTTTGCTTAATGCTCAAACTTATTTATAAGTTGAGAAAAATAATGCTTTTATTGGTTAAAGTTTTAAGATTGTACCCTATAATTGAATCAAATATCGTGTCCAAGATTGAATTCCGTTTATATATTTGAAAGGAACACAAAAGTAAGATTTTTTTTAATCAACATTGTTGTAACGTAGCTTATTTCATTGTGATGGTGCGAGATTTTAGAGAACCTACGAGAACAATTACTCACCAATACATCATATTATGTAGTAAACCTATATTTAATGGAGCATAATGTTTTAATTTGTAAAATTTGACAATAAAATTTCCTAATTTATTTATTTACTCATTATTCAAATTACTAACCTCAACGATATACTAATTGAGCATAATGTTTGTTTTGACGTGTGAATTTTTACAATAAAATTTCCAATTTTTTTTGTTTACTCCTTACTCGAATTACTAACCTACATAATTACATGCATATTATTGCGATTACTGCCTTTTTTTCGCTTTCAAAAATTATAGGCCAAATTACCAAGAAAAGGATAATAATCTCAAACCGGTGTCGTTTAACTTGTTTAGGAGCCTATTTTCAATTGCGCTGTATCCTTCACTCCCATTCCCATGCTCTCTCTTCTCCCTTTGCTGCCTGGCGCTCAAACCGCCATATTTATTCCTTCAATTTATCTGCAAGGTACACTATTTTCTCTCTCCTAACTCCTTTCATTTTTCTTCCAATTATCTGGGAAATTTTTAGTTGTTATGTTAAGAAGACCAAAGATTAGAGCTTATGTGACCCAAAAGCTCCAATCTTTGTCTAAAAATCCCAGTTTTTCATTTTGTTCATCTGGGTCTCATTCAAATTCTTCTTCTTTTGATAATGATGATAATATTAGTTGTAATAAATTAATTGTTAAGAACTTTAATCAGAATGGGCATTCTAATTCTGAGACTACTGATTGGGAGAAATTACTTAAACCCTATGACATTGAAGATCTTCAGAAATCACTCAATTTTCTTACACCCATTAGACTGTGTAAATTGATTGAGCTTCCTATTGATGTGCCCACTTCGATCGAGCTCTTCGAATGGGCCGGTACCCATTCCCATTCATTTGATGTGTATTATGCTTTGATTAGTAAACTTGGTGCTGTTTCTGAGTTTAAGGAGATAGATAGGTTATTGTTGCAAATGAAAGATGAGGGGATTCTTTTTAGAGAGTCCCTTTTTATGTTGATTATGAGGTGTTATGGAAAGGCTGGATTGCCTGGACAAGCCACTAGGTTGTTGTTGGATATGAGGAATGATTATGGTTTCGAGCCAACCTTTAAGTCTTATAATGTTGTCTTGGAAATTTTGGTTGCTGGGAATTGTCATGAGGTTGCTCCCAATGTGTTTTATGATATGTTGAATAGGGGTCTTTCCCCAACTGCGTTTACCTTTGGTGTCGTGATGAAAGCTTTCTGTAAGGCTAATAAGGTGGACACTGCATGGTCGCTTCTTAGGGACATGACCAAGTATGGGTGTGTTCCCAATTCGGTCATCTATCAGACGCTTATTCATGCTTTGTCTAAGGTTAATCGCGTAAATGATGCATTGACCCTTTTGGAAGAGATGATATTGATGGGATGTATCCCTGATGTTGAAACATTTAATGATGTCATTCATGGTCTCTGTAAGGTTAGTCGTATTCACGAGGCAGCTAAGTTGGTTGATCGGATGCTTGCTCGAGGTTTCACCCCAAATGCAGTGACTTATGGGTTTTTGATGAATGGACTGTGCAGAGCTGGACAAGTCAGTGAAGCAAGGGCTCTCTTAGGTAAAGTTCCTGAGCCTAATACCGTGCTGTTTAATACCTTGATAAACGGGTATGTAGTTATTGGAAAGCTTGATGAAGCCAAAGCTATTGTCCAAGAGAACATGGTGGGTTCTAGATGTGCACCAGATATATACACATATAACATACTTATCCGAGGCTTTTGCAAAGAGGGTTTTCTGGGGTCAGCTTCTGAACTTGTGGAAGAGATGGAACGTAAAGGATATGAGCTAAATGTCACTACATACACTACATTAATTGATGGTTTCTGTAAGAAAGGTAAACTCAAGGAAGCTAGTTTAGTCCGGGATCAGATGTCTGCCAAGGGGCTCAGCCTGAATACTGCCGGGTACAATAGCATTATAAGTGCCTACTGCAGAGAGGAGAACGTACATGAGGCTTTCAGAACATATGCCAAAATGTCAGTAAATGGATGTAAACCTGACATATATACATTTAATTCTCTAATATATGGGCTATGCAAGGTTGATGAAATGGAAGAGGCTTTGAAGTTATACCAAGATATGTTACTGGAAGGAGTGATTGCCAATTCCATTACTTTCAACACATTAATCCATGCTTATTTGAGAAAAAGATCTACGGAAAATGCACTTAAGCTTGTACATGATATGTTATTTAGAGGGTTGCCTCTTGATGTAGTCACTTACAATGGCTTAATAAAGGCTCTGTGTCAGGGTGGGGCTGTGGAAAAAGCTTTAGAGTTATTTGAGGAAATGATTCGAAAGGGAGTCAAGCTTAGCATTATTACATGTAATATACTAATCAATGGCCTTTGCTGTACAGGAAAGGTACAAAATGCACTGGACTTTTTAAGAGAGGTGATTTATAGAGGCTTGACACCAGATATAGTAACTTATAATAGCCTGATCAATGGTTTGTGCAGAACAGAACGCATCCAAGAGGCTGTTAACCTCTATGAGCGGTTACAAGCTGAAGGAATTGCCCCTGATCCTATCACTTACAACACTTTGATTAACTGGCATTGTAAACTTGGCATGTCAAATGATGCCTTGATGCTTCTATATAGAGGCCTGGAGAATGGTTTTGTCCCCAATTCTACCACATGGTATATATTAATAAAAAATTTCGCTCGCATGGAATGGAGGGATGTGATTCTGGCTGTCTCTTGATCTAGGCTACAAGGAAGTTTCATGTCTGTGCAAGTTTCTCCCATATGCTTGAGGATATTGCAAGGGAGCTATGACTTTTGTTCTTTTAATTGGCATTTGAAACATGTTTAATAGTTTGGCAGTGTAGATTCGATGTTTAATTTTTTCACGGTGGTAATGCTGGTGCAATGTGCCCCTGGTCTACAAAGTTGCATTTGGACCATGATAGAGAGGCTTCTATGAAATTGCTGCTGATTATTTCTGTGGGATTCCTATTTTCAATTGAGTTTTTACATCTTAATTCAACTCGTGGTCACGTGCATGGATTTGTGAAAGGACGCAAATTGAACAAGATGTATCAAATTTGGAAGCTGATCTTATGATGTTTTTGACTGTACGTCTTTTTATCAATATCTAAGTCTTCATTTTTTTTTCCCTCTCTTTTGTTTGCTTTTATGTGTTTTTCTTAAGCATACTTAATGCCCAAATAGTACCATTGCTTGGCAAAGAGAAATAATGTGTTTGTTCCCACTTTTCCGTATTTTCTTAGTAGTTATAATGATATGCATTTTTTTTCCCCTGGGGAGGGGGTTTGTATGCCTGTATGGGACAAGTATAAGTTGTTTGTTGACTGGTTTTATGAGTCTGAGCTTACACCATTGCTACAAATATCATTTTTAAATCCCACAGAGTTTAGCTGATAATTTATGAATTAGTCTTTGACTCTGTCAATTGCGATGCTATCAATTTGGCACATGTTTCTGTCCAGTCTAGGTTACATAGCTGCATGTTGTTAAAATTCACTCATATATTGGAGTAGGCTGGGGTTGGAAGAGTGTAACTGGTGAGAAAGTATGTCACCATGCTATAGTTAAGCCAATAAAATATGCTTCAGAAACTCTGTTGGACTTGTGCAGAGTCTGGGATGGTGAAATTAGGTTCTTTGTCCAAGTTGCATGCTCACGTTCAAAGTACAATGTGAAATGGATTAATTATTGTACAAAAATTACTACATTGGGTACATATAATGTATTTTGCATTTTCAAAGTGATCTGAAATTGAGATCTGGCCCAGTAAGTCAGTATCATATGTAAGTTCTGCCTTTAAACTTAAAACAATTAAGTCAATTTAGGAGTATGCTGAATGTCTGAACTATTTTACTCTCCCTTGTGTATCTGTTGGCTTAACATAGAACTTACCTTGCTGGACACATGGTGAAGGCTTGGTAAATTGTTGAAAAAATGCCACTTAGCAGAATAAATGGCAATGATTATGTTGTATATGGGAGTATGTTTGAAGCGTGATCGTGGCTTCTATGTGTGTGAATTTTCCATCCTTTCTTTCCTTCTTTCTGAACTGAGCTCGACTTGGCTGTTTCCCTTTTCTCCCTATATACTGTTTACGTGAAAAATATTATTTTTGAGTGGAACTCTAAAATAGAGGACTGAGTTTACTAAATTGAATAGTGGGAAAAAACTTCTTAGGCAAATCAAATATGACATTGCAAGAATTCAAAGAGAACTGTATATTGCAGTATCTTCTGTGAAGAAGTTTCTTCCTTACTTTTTCCTATGCTTATTTTCCTTTTTTTTTTTTTTTTTTTTTTGTTTCATTTTTTTTTTATGTTTACTGACGTCTAAGAAAAAATTTCAAGCTACTTTTTTTTTATTTGTTGCAAATTATACTTTCTCCATTCTCTTAGGTCATATCCTAGTCAATTTTATGATAAAGAAGCTTTGCAAGATTTGCCCAGTCATTATTGCACTATTATTTATTGACATTAGTTTCTGCTGCTTGTTTTAGGGAGACAAGGGAGTACATTGGAGAAGGTTTGGTTCTTGATGTCATCAAACTATCAAAGAATTATTTCATGAAGAAATTTGTTTTATGTAAGTCACTGGAATTTATTCAAGTTAAATGTTTGAAAACGACGAATGGAAAATCAAAATAGTGGGCACACTGAAACTTTCTCAAATTGGAATTTATGTCTTCCGCCACCTTGGGCCCTAGTTTAAATCTAGGTTGCATTAATGACAATCTCATACTCCTTTGATCTCAAATTAGTCATATGTTCATTAATTTTGTGTTCTTTTTTACCTTAGTGTTGTTTGTCTGACCTGTGTGAAATGGACAAAAATGCAGGTCATCGGGGGGAAAAATGATCAGTACGCTTATGAACAGGCACTCAACAAACTAAGCCATTGTTATGAAGTGTCTCTGACTCTCTGTGCCTTATTGTGAATAGTATTAAATTAACCAAGTTTTAAGTATGCTTGGTATCTAGGATTTGTTGTCAGTTTAAAGCTTTCTCCCTTTAAAGCTGAATTCATGGCTTTTAGAGAAGGGTTCAGCCGTTCAATACTATCGAAGAAAATGGAGGGGTGCTGCTTCCTCGAAGATAAATCTGGGTGTGAATGTTACTGGGCCTGAGGGTTCGTTTTCCTCCATACCAGAAGAGAAGCAAAAATTTTGGGGTATCTGCTTGGAACTAAGATTTAATGCAAGAGTTTATGAAGATGGAACCAGAAATTGCTTTAATGAATTGATTTTGCGGTAAAAATTAGAGATTTTGACCAGCTTGCTAAGACTAGTATGTTTAACAGGTGCAGAACTTGCCTACCCAATATATTCATGTTTGGTTTGCAGGTTAATTGTCTTCTGCTATTTGATTGTTATCCGCAAATGCAAAGAAGATGATGATCAAAGAGGATTGGATAAACGATTCTGCGACTTATGTCACCCATAAAGCATAAAAGACCCTTTCCAGCAGTGGAATATGCAACAACTGAAGTAAAACCTATATCTGAAATGATCAAGGAGTTGAAGTTTTTCAGACAACAAAGCCTATACCTTTCTCGTGTATTCTTTTGCGTAATGTATACTTCAAACATTTTACTCCAGCATTTTATTAATGTTTACAGTTGGCAATAATTTTGCTTTCGATTTTCATATGGCCAAAATATGCAAGATCTCTTGAGTGGTAGTGAACTTGCAGAAATTTTGGTTGTTGAATTATGGTTACTTGTTACTGATGACAATATAAGAATAAGAATTTACTTCAATTGCGAGTTGTCTTGTCCATCTCAAAAAGTGGTTAATGGTGAAAGGTGGGCTTTCCTTTTCTTCTTCCATTTCGTTTGTGTATTGGGTGGGTGAAATTGTGAAACTCATATTCACTTTATTGAAATTCTCTCACAAGTAACAAATCTTTTCTTCTTCGCAGTATAATCTCTAAAATGCACGAAATTTATGTGCATATGAGAAAACGCTTGTTAAGAATAACATACGTGTGAGGTTTTACTAGTGGATAAAGAAGAGGAGGATGATTAATTAATTAACATCTGTTTAAATTGATATAGAAAAATTACAATGATGGGAAGAATAATTCCAATTACTTTAGGCTTAGAAAAGAGATTCTCATTAAAGTTGTGGTTGATAGAATCTTAACCTATTTATATGGTGGATGAACTTATTGATGAAATTCACTCATTAAGAACAAGGCTGGGGAATTTTGGATCAAGAAAGGAATGTTTAATCAAGATATAATGAATTTACCAAACCCTCGAGGCTAAGAAAGTATAGTTATATGTTTAACAGTAGTCTCTTCTTGTAAAAATTACAAATACAAAGTCAATTTCTTCAAAACTATTTCGTATATACTAATATTTCAAAGTCTATTTTTCTCATAATAACCTATGCAACTCCTTCCATCAATCAATGGTGATTAACGCAAAAAAAATATCTTTCAAATTTTCTTTGTAGTTTTTACAAATTTAGTTGAATCGACATCCCATAATAAACTTAATCAAGATGAGCAAGTTCATTCGCTTCTCTTTTTTGACTATCTAAGTGTGTAATTCAATATTCATGTCTTCCAAGCTCCCCCTCTCATCAATTTTCCAAACTCAACTTTGATGGATCAACCAATTCTTCCTCTATTGCAACAACATTACAAGAGTTGTAGCTCCTAATGCTTATAAGATTGAAGTCATCATGGCTAAAGCCTTCCAAATGGATCATACTTCCCTTCTTATTACCAAAGCATGAGCTCAAGAAAAGATATGTCTTTTTAACAAAAGTTGACAACTAACTCATACTTCAAATCTTACTAAATTTTTATTGAAAATTTACAAATTTCTTATAATTATTAACTTTGATCCACAATTGACTATTAAAATAAGTTATATCATGAGGTACAATTGTACGAAGTACAAAACTATAAGCATAAATTGGCATGAATCACAGTGTCATAATTTCCGACTTTTAACTTGCTTATCTTAATTTATGATTATAATTGTACCCTCCAAATGTAGGTATTGTATTCAAATACAACTTTCAAAAAATAGTTTTTTTTTTTTTTTTTTTTTTTTTTTTTTTTTTTTTAATATTTTTTTTTTTAAAAAAAAAAACAGTAGAAGCTTAAAAATTCACTTTAGTATATGAGAGAAAACTAACAAGCAGTCTCTCCGCAAAACACCCAACAAATTCTTTCTCCCCTCTCGTCTCAGGTATACTTCCATCTTCTTCTTCTTCTTCTCCCCTTTTTTTTTTTATCGCTGTATTTTCATGGTTTTTTTTGCCAATTTCCTTTTCATAAACCCTAATTACCCTTCCCCTTTTTCTCTCTCCTCACTTTTTTCACTCTCTTGTATTTTTCACTTTTAAACTGCATTGCATTTTTTGTTTTACTAACCCTAATTTCACTTACTTTTTTTTGTATCTTGATTTTTAATTGATTGTTCTTTCTCTTCTTGTATTATTAATCGGGATATTGTGGGGTTTGATGATTTCTTTGTTATAGAGCTGTATTTGATGAATTTTGTGATTTTTTTTGTTTCTTGGTAAATTTAATTATTTGATTTTTGAATTCTGTGTATTAATTGAATTGGGTTTGATTTGATGATCTACATGAAGAAAGAAGCAAAAAGAAGTAAACTTTAAATTATTCTGGTGAAGGTTTGAGGGTCTATATGTCCCTCAATCAATCAAGGTTTGACAAGAACGAGTCACAGTTTAGAAAACCAGGCGGTGGACGATCTGGTAGAGGCTCTGGTGGTCAGCAAAGGAATTTTCCTGGCGGTCGTGGAAGAGGTGGCGGAAGCGGCCCCACTACCACCACCGCCCCTCCGGGTTCAAATACTCAGAGGTATTATATTGCTGTTTTGAATTAGGGTTTGTTTAGAGTGTTGGGTTTATTGTGTTTTTGTTAGGGCATTTTATTACTTTTGGTTACACTTGTGAGGAGCTGATGAATTGATTAGGATTAGGATTTGGTGATGGTGATTGTCATAGCATAGTAATCAAGACAACATACATGAGAAGGTGTGAGGTTAAAACAAAAAAGAGAGTGATTTTGGAAAGGGCTTGGAGAATAGTTGATGATTGAGTTTTTACTTAATTTGTGAGAATTGATTGATTGAAAATCTTCTTGAAGGGTGTTTTTATCATGTATGTTATTATTTTTTGTGACACTTGTGAAAAACCGATGTATTGATTAGGATTTGGGTTCATCATATGATAGTTAGACTTGCGTGAGAGAATATCAAGCTAAAAGAATTTTTTTTAAAAAAAAAGAGATATAGAGATATTTAGATGGAATGGAGATATAATGATGAGTGGATTTTCTTTTGTTTTTGGTAATTAATGGATTGATAGCCATGTTAAATAGGTTTTGTTATTCATTGGAAATGCCACTAATTTTAGCTTTTTGATTTTGTCTTGTGAGTAACTGATGGGTTGATTAGAATTTTTTATTTTTGACAGCACAATAAATAAATGTATACAAGAATTTTTAAAGAATAAGGAAAATGATTGTGTTAGAGGGAATGGGATGAAATGATAATTTGTTTCTCACTAATTTGTGAGAACTGATTTATTGAAGGGGGTATTATGTTACTGAATTTTCTTTTTTCCTTCAATTGTGATCAGTTACAAGAAGGTTAACCATGCTCAAGGTGGACAATCAAGAGGAAATTCTGGACCTGTGACTCCTCCTGATTTTAATGCTGCTACCAGTTCACGTTATGCAGAAAATGGTGGCCATGTACAGTCCACATTACAAGGTGGGTTTATTTTCTTTGAGTGGTTGGGGAGGGGGGTCAAATTTCTTTCAGCAATTTGTTTGGTTTTAATAATTGTTATCCTTTTATTCTGGGTAATATGGCTGTTTGTAAGATTAGTCCCTTGCTGTTTTCCTTGCTCGTGATTGTAAGATACCCATATTTATCGTTGTAATATAATATAGAACTAGTTATTTGGGAAGCCCTCTGCTTGTTTTCTGATAGTTGATGTAATCATCAAGGTATTTGGTATAGTGGAATGATTATGTTTCTCTTGGTGCTTCAGCAGTGTCTAACACACCATCTCCAGCTGGCATCCCTAAGCCAAATGATGCATCGTCTCATAAGACTAGTCGACCTATTCCAAAGGCTCCATCTTCACAATCATCCTCCATGAGCTCTGAAACTACCTTACCTTCCACACCTTCAAAGGGTATTTTCTTGTTGTTTGCTTCGTGTTTTGGCTTTTGCTTTGTATTTATCTGACCTGATTCTTTGATTTATGTTCTAAGAAATAATGCTTGACCTTTTTTTTTTTAATAAAAAAACTTCATTTTTTAGGGGATGGAGCTAAGGGCTTTCCTCTGCAATTTGGATCCATAAGTCCAGGTTTCATGAATGGAATGCAGGTCTGTCAGTTATATTGCCTCAATAGCTGCATCTTTGTTATCATGGTTTGCATGTATTGGAACTTTTTCGGTATGTATACTCACTACCGTGCCGGATGTTTTCTTTCCAGGTACCAGCTCGAACAAGCTCAGCTCCACCTAATTTGGATGAGCAAAAGCGTGATCAGGTTTGCTGCCTTCTTTTAATCCTCTTGTTCATTTCGAACGCTATCATTAAATTAGTTGCTTCACAGCTGTTTATGCTGTTCCATCTTGAAACTCAGAAGATGTTCCCCATTTTGTCTTGTATGGTTCAGCTAATTAATAGTATGCGGTGAATCTGATTTCTAAGCTAATTTTAATTGATGGATTAATGTTTCAGCCCAAGATTAATTGACATGATGATAGGTTAGTTTGAGCCAACAATGTGACAATTGAATCCAAATGGGGATAGTATCATAATCGTTTTGGTTTGATCTGGTTTTTACTTCAAGATCTTATTAGGAAAACTTTGATCGGGTTGGCTTCTACTCTTAGTTGACCCTATTATTATTTTGGAATAAAGCACTTTGGTGCATGGAATAGATAGAAAGAGGTAATTCTCTACCCAGTTTTGTTAAAGTAGTCTATAAGCGTACCAATGTACCATGAACCATTCGTTAATACTGTGTTGTAGCTCACTAAAAAGACAGATTCTTTCAGACATATTCCTCTATAAAGTGATTTACAGAGGTTTCATTTTGTGTAAAGGCTTGGTTGTTTTGTACAAATGTCATTTTGCTTACTTTTCCTATTGTGCTGTGCACCTGTATTTATTGATTACTACTTGTGGACTTTGTTGCAGGCCCGTCGTGAAGCTTCAAGAGCTGTGCCAGCAATTCCATTACCATCTGCTCCTAAACAGGAGCTGCCAAAAAAGAATGTTTCTACAGCTGAGAATCCTGTTGCTCAAGAAAGTAAAAGTAAGATCAAAAGAGATGTCCATGTGGCATCTGCATCTCCATCACCGGCACACAAACCTTCTGTTCTTCCTGCAGCAGGTATATCTGTGCCATCACCGTTTCACCAGCAAACCGTTTCCATGCAGTTTGGAGGACCTAATCCACAAATTCAATCCCAAGGTATGCCTACAAGTTCGCTTCAGATGCCAATTCAGATGCCGTTACAGATGGCAAATCCCTCCCAAGTTCCTTCGCAAGTCTATGTGCCTGGTCTCCAACATCCACTTATGCAAACTCAGGGAATCATGCATCATAACCAGAACTTGGGATATAATCCTCAGCTTGCACCACAGCTTCCTCATCAACTAGGAAATCTGGGAATCAATATGTCTGCTCCATATAATCAACAGCAGGCTGGAAAATTTGGCAATACACGTAAGACAGTGAAGATAACACATCCTGATACACATGAGGAGCTGAGACTTGATAACAGTGGATCAACAGCACCAAGGGTGCATCAAAGTGGGCCCTCGCAGTCCCAACCTTTACCTGCGTATACAGGAGCGCATCCCATGGGCTACTATTCTAGCTCATACACAACAGGCCCCCCTTTTTTCCCAGCTCAAAGTTCACTTCCTTTGGCAAGTGCTCAATTAAATGCTAGCTCTCAGGGTCCCAGGTTTAGCTATCCTGTTAACCAAGCACAGCCAACTATGCCCTTTATGAACCAATCTGCGTCTAATACGTATTCAGTTAGTAGGGCTGGGGCTACCATCCATGGCGCTCCTGATTCTTCCAGTTTGGATCAGGTTCGGGAGGCTCATAATATTGCCCCTTCTGCACAATCAACATCGGTCCATGTGACTGTAAAGGCAGCTGGTGGGTCTGCTGGGGAGAAGGCCATTAACTCCTTTGCTGTTGAAAGACCAGAGGTCTCTAAAGTATTGAATCCCGCTGTGGAGCCTAGTGTTGCTAGGAAGGATTCAGAAACGAATGTGAACAATTCTGCTTTGCGGCCAAACTCTAGTACTGCTCATCCAAAACACTCTGCTACCATGACAGCTTCAGTTGCCACTGAGTCGTCAAGTTTAGTAGAAGTTTCTGCTATTTCTGATACAATTCATAGAGAATCATCAGCTATAGCTCCTCCTGTGAATGGCGTCAAGAGGGAAACTTCAAGTAAGTCCGTGCCTATCAAGGATATTGAGAAGCATACGGGCAAGCAAGAGCACCCTGAATCATCACAACAGGTTATACCCCCCCCCACTCCCCCCCCCCCCCCCCCCCCCCCCCTCCCCCCCCTCTTTTTTTTTTTTTGCATGTTGAGGTATTTTAGGACAATTTCTTTTGGCAGTTTGATTAATTGGTCTTTTTTTTTTTTATCTGTAGGTTGATGGAAAGTCTGAATCTAGAGTGAGTGAAGATCTAGTTGATTCTTCTGAGGCTGGGATCTCTGAATCTGCAGAACCTAGATCCATTCAAACTGCATCAGACTCTAAGGTCGCTGTATTAGAAGCTGGTCAGTCATCACCAAGTGATGTCCATGGTGATGGTCTTGGTACTGAAGCCCCATCTCATTCATCAGAAAGTTATGAAAACCAGGATATTGCTTCTAAAGATCAGGCTACAAATAAAGATGATCTTCCTTCACAAGAAAAAGCTGTGAAAGAATCATCAGATGCCAAAGAAAAAGGAGAAAATGAACTACACAAACTACAGTCAGATAGTTCTTTGAAGGGCTCAGATATTGCCAAAGATATAGATCGAGATGGGCAATTGATGAATGCTGCTGATGTAAAGGGTGTTGTGGAAGTTTCTCAAAGAGAGGTTGAATCTGCTGAATCTTGTGTTCAAGTTGATAAATTGACGGAAAATCGCTCGTGTGAGGATGATTCATCAATTATTTCTGATGGATGTGGCCTATCAGACTCAAACACTTTGTCAGTCTCAACAGATGGTGTCAGTTGCAAAGGCGACGATGTCTCCAAATCTGGTATGTCTGACAATGAGGCTACTTCTATTTCGGCAGATCTCTCAGACACACATTCAGGTCATGAAGAAATCATGGAGAACTCAAGGCCTAATTCTTCATCAGGTACCACTTCAGGACCAAATAAGGGAAAAAATAAAGGGAAGAAAAAGTGGAAAGAACTGCTTCAGAAAGCAGATGCTCTTGGGACATCTTCTGATTTGTACATGGCCTATAAGGGTCCAGAGGAGAAGAAAGAATCTAGTGTTGCTACAGAACTTGCTTCTGATGATAAGTCAAAGGAGGTACCTGGTGATGTCAGACCAGAAGAGAGTTCTGAGAAGAACAAGGAGGAGCAGATTAAAGCCGAGCTTGATGATTGGGAAGATGCAGCTGAAATTGCTACACCAAAGTTGGAATCCTCAATAAAGGGTGGTCACGGAGGCTCGGTTCATGATGAAGATGGAGTTACAGCTAAAAAGTATTCCAGAGATTTCCTTCTAACATTTTCAGCTCAGTGTACTAACCTCCCAGAACAGTTTGAAATTACTTCTGATTTAACAGCTTTGATGTCTGAAGATACTAGTGCTTCTCGTAGTGATCGTGAACACCCTAGTGCCGGGAGAACCATAGATAGGCCAGCTGCAGCTGCACGACCTGATCGCCGTGGTAGTGGGACATTGGATGCTGACAGGTGGAATAAACAGCCTGGTCCGTTTCCTTCAGTTCGAGATCCAGGGATGGATCTTGCATATGGAAGCAATATAATGGGATTTCGTGGTGGTCCCGGCCCTAATTATGGTGTGCTCAGGAACCCACGGGTACAAGGACCTGTTCCACATGTTGGTGGGATTTTGTCTGGCCCAATGCATTCTATGGGTTTTCAGGGAATGCAGAGAAATAACTCTGATGCTGACCGTTGGCAACGAGCTACAAACTTCAATAAAGGTCTGATGCCTGCTCCTCAGGGTCCTTCCCAGATTATGCACAAAGCTGAGAGAAAGTATGAGATAGGTAAAATATCTGATGAAGAGGAGGCAAAACAGAGGAAGTTGAAGGGTATTTTGAATAAGCTGACTCCTCAGAACTTTGAGAAACTGTTCGAGCAAGTTAAAGAAGTTAATATTGACAATTCTGTGACTCTGACTGGAGTAATCTCTCAGATCTTTGACAAGGCTTTAACAGAGCCAACATTTTGTGAAATGTATGCGAACTTCTGCCAGCATCTTGCCTCTGAGCTCCCAGAATTAAGTGAAGACAATGAAAAAATCACCTTCAGGCGTTTGTTGCTGAACAAGTGCCAAGAAGAATTCGAGAGAGGAGAAAGAGAGGAACAAGAAGCTAATAAGGCTGATAATGAGGGTGAGGATGAACCTAAACAATCCGAAGCAGTTAGAGAAGAGATGAGATTGAAAGCACGTAGACGCATGTTGGGGAATATTAGATTGATTGGTGAGTTGTACAAGAAGAGGATGTTAACTGAAAGAATAATGCATGAGTGTATAAAGAAGTTGTTAGGTCAATATCAAAACCCTGATGAAGAGAACATTGAGGCATTGTGCAAGTTGATGAGCACAATTGGGGAGATGATTGATCATCCCAAAGCCAAGGAGCATATGGATGCTTACTTTGACATCATGGGTCAGTTATCCAACAATACGAGGTTATCTTCTAGAGTAAGGTTCATGTTGAGGGATGCTATTGACCTTAGAAAGAACAAATGGCAACAGAGAAGGAAGATTGAGGGTCCTAAGAAGATTGATGAAGTGCACCGTGATGCTGCTCAAGAAAGGCAAGTACAAACCAGTCGTTTAAATCGTGGCCCTAGCATGAATTCTGGGATGAGAAGGGGCCAACCTATGGATTTTGGTCCTCGAGGACCTATGATATCGTCTCCTATTGGGCAGGGTGGTGGTTTCAGAGGTATGCCCTCTCAGCTTCGTGGGTTTGGTGGACAGGATTCCCGGATTGATGAAAGGAATATTTTTGAAAGCCGTGGTACACTTTCAGTGCCTTTGCCTCAGAGGCTGTCAAGTGACGAGACAATTACTCTGGGACCACAAGGTGGTCTTGCTAGGGGGATGGCATATAGAGGGCAACCATCTATGTCTAATTCTCCCCTGTTAGACAATACCTCATCCTATGTAGATTCAAGAAGAATGGTAGGTGGTTTGAATGGTTACAGTAATGTGCCAGACCGTGGAGCATTTAGCTCAAGGGAAGATCAACTTGTGAGGAATCCTTCTGATAGATTTGTTGCTCCAGTTGCTTATGATCAATATAGTAGCCAAGAGCATAACACAAATAGGGATGCCAGATATCTCGATCAAAACTTAGACAGGGCTAGGCCATTAACACCTCCTGTGGCACGGGTTGCGCCAGCTCTAAATGTTTCTCCAGAAACAGTATGGCCCGAGGAGCGTTTACGGGAGATGTCAATTTCAGCAATAAGGGAATATTACAGGTAAAGCTTTCTTGCATTTTTTTTTTTGTTGGTCTCATTAAATTTCTATGTTCTATTGGGGCATCAGATTGAAGTGATTTCCCCACTCCAAAAATTGATTCATTAGATTTCTATGATTTATTGGGGCATCAGATTGAAGTGATTTCCCCACTCCAAAAATTGATTGTATCAGTCCCCTTGTGCATACGCTCAACGCTCACAATAGGAGTGCCAAACTCTATTTTTGGTACGGGACTATCAGCATATTTTTGTAATGTCTTAACTGCAGACTCCGCATTAATATCTGGAATCTATCATTTGAGTCCAATATTCGAAGTCTATGTGATGCTATGTTTATATATCAGTATTCTAGCTGGTGCATATCTGTTTGTCACAGGTACCTGCTTTGATTCTTAGTGTTGTAGGATTCTTCAAGTCTTAAACTAGCATCTGCATGTGGGGTGTGTATAACTGTACAAGTGGAGCAGTTAGTTAACTGTGTTTTAACTGTTGATGATATTGATTGAGTGAACAAGCATCAAATTCATTTAACATACATAACAGATCCATGCAGAGTATTAAATTCCTGTGTCTTGTACTTCCATATATGCTACTACCTCAGTACCAATTTACTTGCCCTATTTTCCGAATTAGGGTGTACCGATTTTGCGATTTACTTGCTCCATTTTCTGATTTAGGGTGTCCCAAATTACTTGCCCCACTTCATTAAGGAACTTTATCCTTTTTTGTTGAGTTGGATCGCACATGCACCCTCCCATTTTCTTCTCACTATAGTTTCACTTGCATATATATATATACTTTAATCGGAAGCTTCATTTCACGCACAATCATTTTTCTAAACATCAATTACACTAGATTAGTTGACGTAGATTCGTAAAGGGAGTGAAGTTTTTTAATATACTATGTAGAAAACATTGGACATCATCTTGTAGTGAACTTATTGTTAAAAAGTGCTTTTTGTCACAAATCCACCTTAACTATATAATTTGGTTGCTGCAATGCCCACAGGCCCCACATATTGACTTTGTTGTTTGCCAAGTTAGCTTTTGTTGTTGAGGAAACTGGAAGACCCGTTAGGTTGTTTTTGTTTACTCGAAGGTTTCGTCAGCAGTCATGTCAGAATTTGTGGCTGCTTTAGAGTTAAGACATTTCTGATGATTTGATAAATTGAGCTGTTTAATTTTTGACAGAATCAGAAAGAGGGATATATACCATTAGGAATATTTTCTTGTATAACTTATCACTCAGAGATTCAAAGGACTAATCCTTTTTTTTTTTTCCTGGTGAAGAATATGCTGCTAAATTAAAAGTTAGATGACATGACTCACATGGGTTTTTAAGTATGAAACACGGGCTGTTTCAATGGGTACTGGTGAGGGAAATGTAATTTTGACTAATTGTGCCATGTGAATACCTTGCCATTTTATTGTTTTCTTTTGTTTTATATTACCTTCGTTGTACAGGGCTGGGGGTGAGAGTTCATATTATTGTTATACCCAAAATCATTCTTGATTGATAATATATCCCCTGAAGGCATGCTGTGTGAGGCTATTGGTACCCCTCCCATAATAGGCCAACAGCAAAACGAAATAAAGGAACTATATTATAATTGTGATTTACTGGTACTCTCTCATAGCAATTGCTCTCGTCCTCAATCATGCTATAAACTATGCAGCCTTTTTTTTTTTTTTTTTTTTTGAACTGTCATTGGTTTTCTTTTGTCTACCTTGAAGGTATCATCTCTCATTTTTTTAAAAATAATTTATTATGTATTAATAATTTATCTGATGCTGCTATCAACTCTTTAGTAAGGGATGTGATACTCACAATTTGATTTAGTCCCTTATCGGTCTAGATCCTCTTCTACCTCAGGCTCCAGAATTTCTCTCCGGAGTCGATTTGGACTATTGGATCACGTGATTGGTAAAAATTTTCCTTGATAAACTTGTTTTTGGGCAATAGCAACCACTGTCAACCACCACCACCCAGGTGAAAATACTGTGGGGTAGGTGCGTAAGATGGTAAAATGTGTGCCAATAATAGATTAGAGTGAAATTGTTGAGAACTTTGTGAAACAGAAGAAAACGAAAAGTATTGAGATCATTCTTAATAGAGGTACTTAGTGAACATATGTGATGAAATTTATGGCAAATATTTTAGATTGCTTTTTTATTTTTTATTTTATTTTTATTTTTTTTATTTTAAAGACTTTATTAGATTGCTTTAGGCAAAGATGACTTGCGTTTTTGCTTCTTTGATTATGAAATAATGGAGGGATTTGCTTTCAGTGCGAACGATGAGAAGGAAGTTGCACTATGCATCAAAGACTTGAATGCTCCAAGTTTTTATCCTACAGTCATTTCTGCCTGGGTCACTGACTCCTTTGAAAGAAAAGACTTGGAGCGGGACATGCTGTCACGACTGCTTGTCAACCTTACAAGACCTCGGGAAGGCATTTTTAGCCCTGTCCAGCTTGTTGAAGGGTAAGAGTTTCTTTGTGGCAATTCTTAATTAGAGTTCTGTATTAATAATGCTTATTGTACTTGTATGTTTTGAATCATCTTTTTAATTTTATTTCCCAGGTTCAAATCTGTGTTGACTACCTTGGAGGATACAGTTACTGATGCCCCTAAAGCGCCAGAGTTTCTTGGCCGGATATTTGCCAGTGTAGTTATAGAAAACTTGGTACCTTTAAAAGATGTTGGTCGATTAATACAAGAGGGCGGGGAGGAACCAGGCTGTCTACGAGAATCAGGGTTGGCGGCTGAAATTCTAGGAAGTGTCCTGGATAAGATCAAATCTGAGCAAGGAGAAACTGTACTGAAAGATATTCGAGCTGGCTCCAATCTGCGGTTAGAAGATTTTCGACCCCCAGAGTCAATTAGATCCCGTAAATTAGAGATGTTTATGTAGGGGATGTTGATGATTATTGTATGTGCTTACAAATTTCTTGGACCGCTATCATTCAAGGCACAAGCATGACAAGGAGTTTAGTGAAAGGATATTTTTTTTCCAACTATTTATGAGCGGAATGAGATAAATGTGGCAATTTTTAAATGCATTAGTCTGCAACATCACAATATTATTCCTTTGATCGCCGAGTTGCAAATGTGAAAATTTTGTTGAGCATCACATAATTAGTAATTAACCCAACTCTTTTACAAAATCTTCAGGATTTCTTTTGGTAGCAACCAGTGGTACCATCTTTAAAGCTTTTTTTTTTTTTTTGCCCTATGATCGAGGTCATGAAATTAAACTTTTGCTGAAACGTCTGAATGTACCAACTTATGTTAACATTGCTTCTGCAGATTCAGTTTGCCAAATTGGTCTCATAAAAACCATTAGCTAGGTTGTACGGAGTAATTATGAGATTTATAACCGATTTGGGCTATGAAAAAGAAGAGATAGTACTTTGGTTAGGATTTACATGTGATATATGGGGGTTATGGTATACTCCATAACAATGTGCAAATGCTTAACATTAAATCTAACAATGTATATATGTATGGTGCATGTACTCGCAGGCAACGAACTATGTTTATAATTTAGGGTTCTAAGGGTACACTAGAGGTCAGACAAAGGGAGTATTAACATAGCGCGTTTTTATGGAACTTAAATAATTGAAAAAAGTTTTCAATGGGCAAGAAAGGCAGCACGAAACTTCTCTACCCATTAAATTGCTGAAAGTAAGTAAAACATAGTCTATTATTTAAAACATAGAGAATGGTTATGTTAGTCTTGAATGCCATTTTCATTGGGGTTTTGTTATGTACCGAATTCTTGCAATGTAATTAATATTAAATTATCACAATTAAGTGAAAAGCTTGAGTATTTTGATTGATTAACAAACTGAATTACAAATAAAGTGGATAGCCATAACTTTAGGCTATGAGTCTCTCAGTGACTTTAGGCCACAAATCTCACAAAGAACTTCACTCAATTTCTGGCTGATTTCTACTGCTGCTAAACTATAATACTTATACTCAAGACTTAGATAATACAATTGACATTAATTAACTAAAATAGAAACCCACAATGACCATGATTAAAGGAAGCTGCTTTCTTTCCTTAATTTCCTTTTAATGGCCTTTGTCTTGTTGCTCCTTGTTTCCTGTCTCCTCTGACCTTGGCTGCCCCAACTCCTTGGACCCTTGTTGCCCTCTCTTTGTGCGCCTCGTATACACCAATATTGGTGGTTGACTTGCGGTGTTGACCCCGTTGACCCAATCCATAACATCACTCCCCCCCTTTGAGTTTCACCTTGTCCTCAAGGTGGAAGGAAGGAAAGCGCAAGTTAACCGCCTTGAACTCTTCCAATGTGGCCTCATACTCGGCCAATCCCTTCCAAGTGAGCAATACTTCGAGGATGAACACAGAATCTTTCTTTACCCGTTGCACATCGAGGAGTTCCTCCGGCTCAACCACCAATTCTAAGTCGGGAGAGAGCTGTGTTGGAATGGTGGGTTGACATGGAAGGTTGCCTAGGGCTCTCTTAAGTTGAGAGATGTGAAATACAGGATGTAATTTGCAATCATCGGGCAGTTTCAGCTTGTAAGCGACTTTGCCAATTCGCTCCAACACCTCGAAAGGTCCATAGAACCTGGCAGCCAATTTTTCAAAGGGTCTCCGGGCAAGCGATTTCTGCCGATATGGCTGAAGCTTGAGGAAAACCCTCTCTCCGGCCTGGAACTCTTCTTCCCTTCGCTGCTTATCAGCATTCGCCTTCATTATTTGTTAGGCCCGATTCAAATTCACCCGTAATTCCTCCAGAATCCCATCCCTTTCTTGCAATCGCTCTTCAAGGCTCCCTACCATGGTCTGTCCTGTTCCCAAACACCACAACTTCGGGGGGTCTCTGCCATACACGACCTTGAACGGAGTCATCTTAGTTGAAGTGTGGGGGGATGTGTTATAAGAATATTCAGCCCACGGCAACCAACGAGCCCACCCCCTCGGCTGCTCAGCAATAAAACACTGAAGGTATGTTTTAAGACATTTGTTTATATCTCCGTCTGCCCGTCGGTTTGGGGATGGTAGGTTGTGCTCCGACGAAGGTGTGTTCCTAGTAGGCGAAAGAGCTCCCGCCAAAAAATTCTCATGAACACTCGATCGTGGTTAGAGATAATGGACGCTGGAAACCCGTGCAACCTCACAATGTCTCGAACAAAGGCGTCGGCCACCTTAAGGGCATTGAAAGGATGCTTAAGCCCGATAAAGTGGGCATACTTTGAGAGGCGGTCTACCACCACAAGCACCACGTCCACGCCCTTAGATAGCAGCAGACCCTCCACGAAGTCCATGGAGATGTCCTTCCAAACGACTTTTGGAATCGGGAAGGGTTGGAGTAGTCCTAACGGACTTTTGGTGACGGACTTGTTTCTCTGACAGACATCGCATTCCCGTACGAAACTCCCTACATCTTTTCGCATTTCGGCCCAAAACCAATCGGCGGCGAGTCGGAGATAAGTTTTTATCTCGCCGTCATGGCCTCCGACCGGAGAGCTGTGATACTCTTTCAAGAGTAAGGGAACATATTTGGAGTGTTTAGGCAGAACTATTCGATCCTTATAAAATAGTCTAGAACCCTCAACATGGAAGCCTTTAGGGCCTTCTTTACCTTCCCTTAGGCCCAAAACAATCTGGCCCTATCCCTTATCTTCCTCTAACTCCTTTTCTAAGTCAGCCCAGTCCACATAACAAGAATGGATTAAGGCCCCAAATTCCATTCTTTCTTCTCCCACCTCTTCATCTTTCCCTTTAACTGATCTAGCAAGCAGAGCTTCATCTTTTCGAGAAAGAGCGTCTACAACTTTGTTCGAGGAGCCAGGTTTGTAATGTATGGTGAAATTGAACCCCACCAATTTTCTCAACCACTGTTGGTAGTCTCCACTAACCTCCCTCTGCTCCACAAGGTACTTCAAACTCTGCTGGTCAGTGCGAATTTCGAACGGCCGGCCGAGGAGGTAGTGACGCCACTTAGTCACGGCCAACGAGATTGCCATTAGCTTTTTCTCGTAAATTGATCTTCTCCGAGCTCGAATTCCTAACATCTTGTTGTAAAAAGCAATTGGGCGCCCCTTTTGCATTAATACCGCATCGAGTCCGAACCCGGAAGCGTCGGTTTCGACCACAAACGCCTCCTTGAAATTTGGGACAGCCAACACCAGAGCGGTGGTCATGGTTGTCTTTAATTTATGAAATGCCGCCATAGCCTCTTCCGTCCACCCGAAATTATCCTTTTTTAATTGAGTGGTAAGTGGATTGGCAATATGAGCATAATGAGATATGAACTTCCGGTAATAACCGGTTAATCCCAAGAAACCCCGCAATTCTCTAAGGTTCCGTGAAATTTCCCATTCGAGGATGGACCGAATCTTCTCATCATCCATGGCGACCCCTTGCTCGGAAATGACGTGACCCAAATAAGCAATTTCCCTTTTCCCAAATTCACATTTTTTAAAGTTGGCATATAATTGATTTTCCACCAACTTTTGCAAAACCAACTCCAAATGTCTCTTGTGCTCTTCCACAGACTTGCTATATACCAAAATGTCGTCAAAGAAAACGAGCACGAATTTTCTCAAGTAAGGTCGAAAAACATCATTCATGAGGGATTGGAAAGTTGCCGGAGCATTTGTGAGGCCGAACGGCATCACCAAGAACTCGTAGTGTCCCTCGTGAGTGCGGAAAGTCGTTTTGTGGGTGTCTTCCGGCTTGACCCGTATTTGATGGTAGCCCTATTTTAAATCGAGCTTGGAAAAAATTGTTGCCCCATGAAGCTCATCTAATAGCTCATCAATAACCAGAATCGGATATTTATCAGGAACGGTTTCCTTGTTAAGAGCCCGGTAATCTACACAAAACCTCCACGAGCCATCTTTCTTTTTCACGAGCAAAACCGGACTCGAAAACGGGCTTGATGATGGCTTGATGATGCCGGACTCGAGCATCTCACGCATAAGCCTTTCAATTTCATCTTTCTGAATTTGGGGATATCTATAGGGCCTAACACTGATTGGGTTGGCCCCATCTTTGAGTACAATAGAGTGCTCATGGCCTCTATTTGGGGGTCGCCCATTGGGCATTTGGAAAACTTTCTGAAATTGGTTCAGAATCTCTACCAAAAAAGAAGGTGGGCTGGTAGGATTTGGGCCCAATTCCTTTGCCTCCAATTTGTTGCATTCGACCCAGATTCCATGCTTCTCCTTTTTCAACACCCTCGCCTTGGCCTTAAGTGATATTTGAGATTTTTCGAGGGTTGGATATCCAGTGAGGGTTACCGGAACGCCTCCAACGGTGAACTTCATTACATGAGTCCGCCAATTAGTGACTACGACACCTAGATTTTCGAGCCATTGCACTCCCAAAATGACCTTGGTACTACCTAGGGTGAGTGGGAAAAAATCTTCGGTTATAGTGAGTCCACTCCGTAACTCCACTCTAACCCCTCTACACACTCCACTTCCCCGAATGGGGTCTCCGTTCCCTAATGATACGGCAAAATCCCCTCCTTGTGTGACGGGAATGGCCGCTTCCTCAACCACTGAGAGGGCTAGGAAGTTGTGGGTTGCCCCCGGGTCGATCATGACCACCACCTCTTGCCCTTTGACTACTCCCCTCAACTTCATCGTTTTTGGGTTGTGTATCCCAATCACCGAACATAAGGACATTTCCTCGGGTTCTTTCGATGTGTTGTCTTTTTCCAACTCCGACCCTTCGATCTCCACCTCGGCCTCTCCTTCTGCCACCATTAAGACGCTAAGCTCTTTCCTTTTGCATCGGTGTCCCACACCCCATCTTTCATCACACCTAAAGCATAATCCCTTGGCTCTTCTCTCGGCTAACTCGAACTCCGTCAACCGCCTTGTTCCTCCGGTATTGCTCTGGCCCGAATTCTGGTTGGACCGACCCATATTGACCGACCCCTGTGATTCGGGGGCCTTGGGCCAGACCTTATTTGGCCCACTTCCACTCGGTACCCCATAGGTCTGGATCAGACTTCCCTTGTTCAAAGAAGGGTTGTATTGGGCTGGATTTGCATTGGAGCTTGATGGCCCAACGCTGAGTCCACTCTTCCACCCACTCATGGGTTTCCTTCCCTGTTGCACTCTATTTTTCTCCTCTATACGCCCAGCCATCTCCATGACCTTCTCTAAACTCAGAGGATTCAGCAACCTCAACTCCGTTTTCACTTCGCTCTTTAAGCCGTTGATAAATTGGCCTAACATGAGCTCTTAGGAAAGTCCTCAAGTGGGGCTGCCAACTCAATAAATCGGCGGCGATACTCCGCCACCGTCCCCTCCTGCGAAACCGCGAGCCATTGTTCGTGGAGAGTGCCCACATAAGATGGTCGAAATTCACTCAAGGCCCTATGTTTGAAATCCGGCCAACCATAAAAAGGTCGTCGTTTTTGTTCCCATTGGAACCACTTCAAGGCACTTCCGTCCATCGCAACCACCGTCGCTTCCATCTTCTCTCTCTCTGTTAATTTGTAAAATTCGAAGTACATTTCAGCCCTGGCGGTCAAATTATCAGGGTTAAACCCATCAAAAAGGGGCATTTCCAATTTTCGATGTTTCCAGTAGTGGTTGCCGCCTCCTCCGCCGCCGTCGCTGTCGGCCCTCCAACCTCCTCTGCGCCCATTCGCCCGGATCTGGTGGATGCCACTCTTGCTTGTCGTTTCCCCCTACCGGAGTTAAGGGTCGTTCAGGCTCTGGTCGAAAACTATTTTCTCCGTCGAGGTTGAACACCTGGTGGTGGGGACGTTGTGGGGGCTAGTTGGGCTTTATGGCATTCAATTCCTCCTGCAACTTCACGATTTTTGCGCGGTCGATTGCTCCTTGGGTGTCAACGTCGACCCGAAACCGGTCTATACGCCCTTCCAGACGCACGGTGGCGGCTTCCATGGCTTCCTCCATCTTTTTTCGTTCATCTTCTATTTTTTTCCGTTCCTCCTCCATGGCTGCCTTCACCGCCGCTGCTACCACTCGCGTGAGTGAGCCTTCATCTCCTTGCGGCTGCAACTTCTCTTCAATGGTGGTCAACTGAGTCTTCAAACCGGTAAGTATACCTTCGACAGCACTCAGCTGCTGCTCTGTATTCCCTTCCATGATTGAATGCGCTCTGATACCAAGTTGTTATGTACCGGATTCTTGCAATGTAATTAATATTAAATTATCACAATTAAGTGAAAAGCTTGAGTATTTTGATTGATAAACAAACTGAATTACAAATAAAGTGGATAGCCATAACTTTAGGCTATGAGTCTCTCAGTGACTTTAGGCCACAAATCTCACAAAGAACTTCACTCAATTTCTGGCTGATTTCTACTGCTGCTAAACTATAATACTTATACTCAAGACTTAGATAATACAATTGACATTAATTAACTAAAATAGAAACCCACAATGACCATGATTAAAGGAAGCTGCTTTCTTTCCTTAATTTCCTTTTAATGGCCTTTGTCTTGTTGCTCCTTGTTTCCTGTGTCCTCTGACCTTGGCTGCCCCAACTCCTTGGACCCTTGTTGCCCTCTCTTTATGCGCCTCGTATACACCAATATTGGTGGTTGACTTGCGGTGTTGACCCCGTTGACTCAATCCATAACAGGTTTCATGGAACATGTTCCATCATTTCACATAAGTTTATGTGATATCAAAATTAGTTTAAGGTACAAGAAAGAAAAAACAATGAAAACAAATCATGTTCATGTAAAAAGTTTTGCAACCTAGAATTTCACTGAAACATATAAGAACCTATTACACTTTATAAGATTTTGACAAACACATGAAAACTAATACTTCGTATGAAATACAAAGTTGTTATTAGTCACTACAAAGCACAAACAATCCTACAAATATATAAACAGCATACGGCAATTTTTTCACAACAATGCTCCCTATTTTGCCGTGAAAACTATTTCATATGCCTCCTTGTTTATCTTTTTGTTGCCACTTTTGTATCCTGTCTCCATTGGCTTTGTAATTGTCTTCCATCAATTGATCTTTAATCAAATTGGCAACATTCTTTCCGTATGGGGTATTCTCGAAAGTATCCAAGTCTTGCAACAATTTCTTGTAAAGTTTTTGGTACAAGAAAGTGTCATGCTTCTACAATAAAAAAGATGAAACTATTAACAACAAATCTAATCTTATGTATTACTTGACTATAACAAAAATATACTAGGAGTATTACTACTAATAATGCATTTTTTTTTTACCTTTGTCTCTTTGAGTAGTCTCTGAATAACATAATTTCCGAACTTATTTTGTACAATACTCAGAAGATTCTTACTCTTTAGAAGCTCCTCTGCAACATAACTTCGAAAAGGACTACCGCAACATTTCTCCACCAAATGGCTACCACTCTTGCTCTTAGACAATATCTCATAGATAGGTCTTAGTTCCGTAGCAATTGTTTCATTACATAATGGATGGTTCATCTTTATTACATGTTGTAAAACGTAGTTCCTGTAAATCATAAAAATGTTTAAATCATTTTTAAACTTAAAAATCATTGTATGAAAAAAGCATTATTATTGGCAATTACCCGTGCTCATCTAGTGCCAAGAATGCTGCGTTGTTGGAGATGATCATAAGAAGACATTCCTTGAGAGAAGGGACATAGGATGGCGTGGGAAAGGGATCCATATGATTGATGCAAACTTGTAACGAAATGCATCCATACTTGGTAGTAGCTATATCCAACCAATGTTTTACCACTTCTTCATATAGAATCTGGCAAAACGTTACATTAATGATTGTACAATATATATTGTTAGTTATGTGGTAAAAGTGTTATTTATCTAACTTACCTCGTTCTTAAATTTATCCAATAAAATAAAGCATTCTTCAACAACATGTCTTCCAAATTGGTCACTCAATAAGCTCACAACACTAGGAGCAATGGTGTTAGGAAACAGAATAACACAAGGTAGTTTCCTCGCGACATGGATCAACTTCTTAATCACCGAAGATCTGTTGAATATAAACAAAAGCATGACCACAAATTATTTAATTCTGTAAGAATGCACAACTATATACGCAATTACTGATGAAAGATCGAGCTTAACAACTTACGCGACAGGGTGACAGGAAGCACGGACAAGGTACTCTTCAGGATATTCTGCAATCTTATTAAGTATACCAGCGATCACAGTTTTAGGACAGCCTTGTAAAAGATGCAGAAATTCAGAAGAACGGCCTTTATCCATCATTAAGACGTAAGGATCAGTTAAGAAATCTCTGAGTAAGATCGTTGGTCTATTATAACATCTCGGTTCAATAAAATTGTTCCAAAGTCTGTCTGCTGCACTAGAATATAGACCAGGATATTGCATAATCGAATTCCGATAATTCAATTCACTGCTGTTACTGCTACTGCTACTGCTAGCACCTGCATACTGAGGATTGTAGTCTAAACCCATGATGTTGTTACCAATTACAGGTTGATCATAATTTATTTGGTACTGATTAGGCAGAGATTGCCCTGTTTCAAAGAATTTCCAGGAAAAATACAGTTAAATTTTTGCTTATTGATTTCTCATATTACTGTAATCAATTTGTATACTGAATTCTTGTAAATTAAACAAGAGAATCTTGCATTTAATAAAACCCTAATATAATCAAATCCAAGAAGCAGAATGTTAATTTTTTTTTTTTTTTTTTATAATTCGATCTGTTTTATTCAAAGTTATGTGTGATGCAATGCAGACTACAAATTTCAGAAATTTCGGGGTATATGTAACGAATATTGATACAATGCAGACTAAAAAACAAGAGATTAGGGTAAATTTAAAAAAAATTCTACCTTAAAAATAGTTAAGTCAGTCGAATTCTTGTTATATTAGTTTCAATACAAGTATGTAATTTTGAATAAAATAATTTTGTGCAATATCAAGTGTTGCGATTATTCGAGAATAGAGGACTATAGATTAATCATAACAACATTTAATATAAGAACACGTAATTAAATTACAAGAAAAACTTAACAAAAAAATCAATACCTTGATAATTGTTGGAAGAGATACTTAAATTTTGCATTAATGAATTCAAGTTAGCAATATGATCAAGATTTCCATTAATAATTTCTTGAATCATTGTAGACCTTTGAGACATTGATCTTCTTTAACTTTCAACAATTCTTAAAAAAGAAAAGGAAGAAATTAGTGTTAAATCTTGCAAAAACGCTGGTAATTATATAATTTTTAGAGGGAAGGTATTTTGGTTTTCCTTATTCTACTATAAGTCTACTCTTTTTATATTAAATAAAAGTAGGGTTTTTGAACATATTTGGAGTAGAATCTGTTTCCAAAATTACATCTAATTACATATAATAAAAGGTAGTTTTGATTGATTTAGGTTAGTTATTCATCATGCTGTTAGATATGATATTATGAATTTAAGATAAGTTTTTATCCCAAAAAGTTGTTACAGCATAAATAAATAAATAAATAAATAAAAAGGTTTGAACCACAAAATCAATACACTTTAATACCCGAAACTCAAAGTGTTTAAGCCTACCTCAAACTCCTAAAATTTTCTTGCAATCAAATTGTTGTAATTAAAAAAAAAAAGGATTTTTTTTTATATATATAAAAGAAAAAAAAAATTATTTCAATCTAACTGTAGTCAATTTTCTTTTTTTAAATTTTATTTATTTATTTTAGATTAATGAAAGAAATTACAAAAATTATCTCCTAACGAGTAATGATGTCACAACATATAATTTAGACATTGTTATATACATCGGGTGTTAAAGATTAGGTTCTTATTAGCTGGGGAAGTTTTTTGTCGTTGAGTACAAACTAACATTAATTTGGGTACGTGTCCAAGAGTCAAACACAGTACAGCTAAAGATTTCTTATATTTAGTCCAAAACGCTCCGAATGGAGTGTAAGTGTCCAATGTCCATACGCACCCATGATGAACTATGGACTATTGTTGGTGCAACACTTGTAACTTAAGTGAAATCAAGAGTTTGAGTAACATTGAGTATAAAATTACAAAACAGATGTGCTTTACATTGCCAAAATTGTGTGATACACTGTGAATGAACTCGCGCTACATTTGCAACACTCCTGCATAACTAGGCTGCAGCTCCTATCCTTAGCAATAAAAGTCTGTTCCTGAGTTAAATGATTAGTTATACCTCAGTATGACATTAAAGCTGCTCAAGCGAGACTTGCATTATCCATGTGAATTACATCCCCTGTGCCTAGCTTAATTTTAGAAATATGAAAGAATTCTACTCCACAGTAATCTTTACTGCTCGAGCCAGGCGTTTGACATGAGTTAATCTCAATCTCTTAGTGGTTGCTACACCTGAAACAGTCAAATGAACACATACATAATATATACAGTAGTAAATTAGGTGTTCTGATAAAATATGAATTAAAAGAACAGTAACTCACAGCTTGTAAGAAGTCCCCCATTTTGCTGTTGAACATTACTATGTAATCTTCTAGCTAGATGCCTTACATCACTTACACGTAACCTTCTCGGGTTCTTCCTTACACTCTGAGCTCCTCCTAAACATAGCAAAAGATATTTCTTAAGAACACATTGTTTAGTTCACATATAATGACACTCCTTTAAGTAGTACATGAGATGTGATCAAATTTACAGACTTATAAACCTTGAGTTTCAGAGGTGGTTGGCAGCTCATTGAGTAAAGGTAAACTGGCAGAAGAATGGTGGTCAATCAATTCAAGCTCAGATGCATTACTCCTTATGTTAGTATCTGTTTGCTGAGAGCTTAACATTTTGGCATTCTGAGCCCTCAATCTCCTCAGCTGATAATTTCTTCGACGTCTAGCAAGATGCCTATCCCTTTGCTCTTGGGTCATGTTCTGCCTTCTTATCCTGTCTCTAAGACGCCGCCTTTCCCTTTCTTTTTCCCTCTGCATCGAGTGTGCATCCAATCTTTCTGATTTCTGCTTTGAAGCCATTCCCCTTTAACTCTGTCAACACCCCCAGAAAGTGAAACTCAAACCAATGTCGTACATAAAAATGTTTCAAAGAATGACCGTCTTAACAACAGCATGTTTTCACTAAATTTGTCGTACATCAAATCAACAAATGACTCATTTGAATTTGATGAGCCAAAAGTATGCAGGGACTTCCTTTTAGGAGGAACATAATGTCACAAGACATGAGTAATTTATTGGAAAACATAGATGATATATTATTGCCAAATAGTGATATGCGTTCATAAAGAAAAAATATAGGTACAAACTTGATAATGATTTGACATTGTGGTGTAAATTTATACTCTTTCACTAAATGTTCCTTAAACTGAGTTCATAAATTAAAATCACAAAAATATTTAATCTTTTGGAGTAAAACAAACACATTAGCCTACTTACAAAATCATGTCATTTTATCTTAACCGAATGTACATAAATTACGACTACGTGACTTGTGTCACGCATCCATGCCTCGTGCTCATATGTGCACCAATACTCGATCAAGAAGGCACTTAAACCAAAAATCAACAATCACCAAGAAAACCATTCCACAAGAATCGACAATTCAACAATCCAATACAACATTTATTTGTGGAATACAAAAACAATTTATAACAATCCCATGAGATTAAATGTATATCTAAACCAAAACATTTCAAGACTCCTTAAACACATGAACATCAAAAAAATATGTTTCATAAAATTATAAACTTGATAATCAAAAACAAATATTGATATACGCAAAATTCTAAAATGTGAGATGAAATATATGTCACAAAGATTAAGGATGGACTTGCCTTGGGATCCGAGTTTTTGTATATCAGATATTGGGAAATGAAGAACAAAATCAAAATGGGAAACGAGTCGAATTTTGGTTATTTATGTCTGAGAGATGTTTGATTGCACCCCAATAAAAAATAGAGGAGTTGCTTTCTCAAAAAAAAATAAAAAATAAAAAATAAAAATAGAGGAGTTTATTGGCATACTATCTGTAACAAAAGTATATATATCTCCTGTAAGATGTGGATTATAGGTGTTGATCCAATCCATATTAATTTGGAGTTGGGTTTCATGATATTGCAATCCTATGAAAATGGGTTATATGTAGGTTTTTAAGATGGAGGTCTAGAGGTAATTATGGGCCGGCCTAGGATTTGGCCAAATATTATCTTGGGTTGGGACTTTTGATTGGATCGGGTTTGTCGGTCCAAAAGTGACTAGGAGGCCTAATATGAAATTTCATTTTTAATGACAAAATTTTTTTAAAAAATCTCAACATATGAAGCAAATCGTATTAAAGAAGTGATTTGAGTTGCCTGGAACCTTCACAATCAATGCATAAGTGTCACTGATGATTGATCCAATATCATTATCAACAAAAACCTAATTAAAACGTAAAAGTTATAACTTATCAAGTAAACTTTATTGGTGAAATTATTGTTGGAAATTAAAAACAAAGTTTTTTAGACATTTAGACTAGTCAACTTTATGAAAGTCACAAGGACCTTTGGTGACATAAGACATTGGACTGAAAATGACATTTTTATTGTACCATCTTACAAATTAATTTGCTTGTAATTTGCAATTGTGAAGTTAGCTGGAGTTGGGTATTGTAGGTGGCGTTATTAACGATTAACACATCTCACACATCATTTTAGACATATGTATACCTAGCTTACATAAACTTTAAATGGTTTGTAAGTTCTCTAGTTTCTCTCACATCCATATTACTTAAATAATAAATTACGGGCCTGTTTTGATTGACTGAATTGAATTGAACTTATTGAAACTGAATTGAACTGAACTGAATTGAACTGAATATTTTATGAGAGAAGGAAATTAAGAGCTGAACTGAACTGAACTTATTAGAGCTGAACCGAACTAAATTGAAAATAATTTGAAGAAAACAGGCTCTATATTAACATGATTTTTTAAATATTAAATAGGAAAAAAATATGTATATATATATATATATATATATATACTTCCTCCGTTTTCTTTTACTTGCAACACACCTTTTAGGCACGCAGTTTTAGGAGATGATTAGTGAGGGTAAACGAGCGATTTTATCAATATAATTTTTACACGAAGATTAGAATAGGGTTAAGTATCATTTGTAAAAATTATAATGAATAATTTATCCGTTTACATTACATAAACCCGACCTCAAAACACGTGTCAGAAGGCTGTGTTGCAAGTAAAAAGAAACGGAGGAAGTATATGTTGATAAGTAGACATTTAATATCTAAAAATTAGCAAGGGCTATCTTTTACATAAAGAGTAGGTGAAATAAAAGAGATTTTTCAAAATTTGTGGACAGTTATAAGTGATTTTTAGGACCTGTTCTGATTTACTGAATTGAACTGATTGAAACTGAATTGAACTGAATTGTTTATGAGATAAGGAAATTAGGAAGTAAACTGATTGAAGCTAAATTAAATTAAACTGAAATTAAGTTGAAGAGAACAGGACCTGCCATTTAGTAATAAAATTCTGTTTTGGTTCTTGCATATTTCCCAACCGAAAGTTGAGGAAGCCACTACAACTCTACAAGTCTACATTAGTCAAATAACCACAAGAATCACTGTTTTGTGTGGGGGAAGACGTATGTATATGTAGCTATTAGTTCAGAACTTCAAAGAACATACCATGAATTTGTTTTTTCAGTAAAAAAAGGATATGGTTGTTTTCACATGTTACAATTAAATTAAAAAATAATATCATTTGCCGTCCAACGTGTTACACAATCCCCCCTAAAGCCATAACATCTGGAGGTCCAACTTGAATCCTTGTAGTGTGGTCCATGTCCCTGAGGCCAGAGGCCCAGATTGGCCAAATATGCCATTTGTTGTTACTCCCTTCGGATCATGCCGTGCCGGGCCACCGCGGGCCTTGCCTCGCTGTGCCTAGCGGTGGCTCATGCCGTGTCTACATTTTGGCAGGCCATGCCGTGCTGAGCCATCATTTCGCACACCCCAGCCCACGTGTCGGGCCGGTCACCGTGCCGCCCATATTTTTTTATTTAAAAAAATCGATAATTTTTTTTTCAACCACGTTTAAAATGAATACACTATTTAAATAATTTTATTAATTTATGTGTATGTTATTTTATTATTATATTATTATTGTTCTTTGTATTATTCATATTTTTATTATTTATGTCATTTCTATTATTAATTTATTTGAAACAGCGAATGAGTAGCCGTTTTGTACGGGCTGTGTCGTGCCGCCCGTGCCTGGCGTGCCGCATGTCGTGTTTGGTCGTGTCATATGTCGTGCTGGCAGGCCGTGCTCACGGGCCAAAGTACCGTGCCGCTCGCGGGTTCGTGTCGTGCCCGTGCCGAATTTTCGAAATCGTGTTCACAGCACGCCCCACTCCTCGGTCATCGTGCCGTGCCGTTTTCGTGTTGGGCCCGTGTCGTTTTCGTGTTGGGCCCGTGCCGCCCACGGGCCGGCCCGACCCATGCCTATCTCTAGTATTATGTAAGGGCTTATTCTGATTAATTGAAGTGAGCTGAACTGAATTGAACTTATTAGAGCTGAACTGAATATTTTATGAGAGAAGGAAATTAAGAACTGAACTGAACTTATTGGAGCTAAAAAATTAACTGAACATAAGTTGAAAAGAACAAACCTTAAGTACAATTTATTGAGGGATTATAAATTAGTTCCAAAAAAGAAAACGACACTTTGAAAAAACGATCGAAAAAAGAAAAGTGATGGACTTAAAAAAAACGAGGGAGTAGATAGAAAGTGTTAGGTACTATGTAGTCACGTACCACCTTAACATTTCAACCAACTACACTAAATGACATATATATCAATATCGTGTACCCTTTCATTTCTTATTTATTTGCCCTAAGTTCCATTTTATATTGTCTATTAAAAATTGTCTTATGTTCTTATATGGTAACATATCCTCACCAATATACTTAAATGTAAAAAATCTTAATTAAAAAAAAAAAAAAAAAAAAAAAAAAAAAAAAAAAAAAAAAAAAAAAAACATTTTGTCTAAGGGGATACTCTCTGCATTAATTCATTTCCCATTGACTCCAACACTCACATTAAAATGGTCAAATGAAATAGATACAATAATATGGAGATAGTTATAGTGGTAGGCTGATAGTATTATGAGTCTACCTAATTGTATGAACCCTATACCAACCCATTGTTGGCAAAGTGGTAAGCAAAATCTCAAGGTTAGAGATTTGAACCCTGTTAGTAGTACTTTAAGGTGGAAACTCCCTTACTTTTTCTCTCACTCTCAAAGTGTATAACCTATTAGCTCAAGCCGAGTTGACCCGTAAAAGGTTTTAAGATAATAGGACAATTCTTCTTACCTATATAAAAAAGTATGTACCCTGGCTATGATATGTGCATGTTACACGTGCACATGTGGCTGGCTTGTGCAAAACATGGGACAAGCATGTGTCACACAAGTTAACATGCGCTAGCGAATGTCATGCACACGCCAACTTAAATGCACAAAGCTATATAGGCTGTTTCAAGAGTGGATGACTCCGTCCACTTCAGAATATAGCCGCATGTCTTCACATCTATGATCTGTAGCAGTGTAGCATCATAAATCTTTGGACAGTCAAGTTCAAAGAAATTGAAAAGGAGATTTGATTATCAAATTTAAATGTGCAATCATTATAAAAGCTTGTTTTGTTTGTGTTGAACTCCATAATATTCAGCTGAAAATACAAAGTGCAACCAAAGATGTAGAATTACTAGAAGTAGCATTGTTTTGTTTGTGTTGAACTCCATAAATTCAATAGCCACACATTATACAATTACTAGAAGTAGCATTAATTTCTACAAAACTAAACTTCAACTACGAATGGAAATGAAACTATGTCCCCAACCCCAATTGTTTATCTATCATGTTTTCAGTAAATCGCATACTGGTGTTGCACAAACAAAACCAAAGCTGTTAATTGTTACCCTACTGATAAACTGCAAGTAGGCACCAGAACTCTTATTCCAATTCCCACGAACATAGCAAAATTTTGAGCAGGACATGGAGAGGAGAACGGGACTTTACAAGACTCCAAGCCATTTGTTTGATCAAGTTCTTTGGCAGTAGTATTCCTCACCTCCATGCAGAAGAGGATGACAAAATGCGGTTCTTCCAACCCAGAAATAGTGCTCCATGCCACTCTTGCAACCTATAATTACCATGGAACTCCTTCATCAAACCCCTGACTCCATCAATCACTGTGTAACTCAAGGGCAATTGAGTAAAACCTGCCATGCTCAACCTTGCCCTCCATTTGCCAAAAGGCTCATGCCTTTCCACCCTTTGTGCATCCTCACAAGCTATCATGTTAACAATATCACGTGCAAGACAATGCATCTCTGCATTTATCCTCTTCTTGTCATTCCTAGCAAGAGCCACATCAACTGACTCATACATTGCCGTGTAGTAATCCAAAGTCTCAGCGAATCGGTTGAGGAAGGGAGAAGTGTTTGTATTTGACTCTTGCTCGACTACAGTGACTATTCGGGGTGACAATTCCTTAACTAGCCTCAACAAGCGGTCCCGATGGTTTTCAGTGCTCACACTCTCATCTGGCATGTGGTGTAGCATGTAGGGAAAATTCACTGCCAAAGCCTCCCCAGGGTGAATGCTTAGATTCTCCCTTTTTACTTCGCAACCTGACATTGCTGCTGCATGGAATTCAAAGGGCACATTGCATTGTTTAGCCTCCATCGAAAGTCTCTTTTCTACAAGTTCCAGCCCTGCTCCCCGAGCAAGGACTGATTGGGAGTCATCGACTCCAGTGATACGAACAAGTGGGGGCCCACCAGGCCGGTTACCAAGAGACTGGATTAACGATATCCACTGTGTCCCCATCCCAATTTGAAAATCAATGATGTGGATACTCCCCTCGTGCCCCACAGCTTCTTGAATGATAAGATTCGAGGACATGTACGCAAATTTGAAATAAGGGCAAACCTGATACAATATATGCATATAGGTGAGAAGCTCAGAACTTGTTGGTTGCTCACACCTTAGCTTCTTGTAGATAGTATAACCCGAGGATTCCAGCCTTGCTCTCAGCCCTTCAAGCATGTATGCAGCCAATCGTTGCATTGGTGTCCCACATACTGATACCATCTTGTCTAAAGCATCCATCAAGGTTTCTGCAGTTGACACGTCCTTCTCTGAGACTGCTTGTGCACATAAAAACAGTACCTGTTTGAGTTCCATCTTAGGGAGCATCTCCATCAGTTGGTTTGATGAGGATCCATGATTACCCCCGTGACTCAAAGAGCAATAGTGTCCATCTGTCGAGCGAGGAGAATCAGGCCCCATCAGAGAGCGCTCCAGTTCTCTAAGCTGGTTCCTTAGTTCAGTATTGTCATCCACCACAGAGGAGTTACTCATTGGGGAACCATAAGTGTTATCGGATGATTGAGGAGGGTCTGAGATGTATGACTGAGAACCTTGTGGTGAAAACTGGCTTCTGTTCGATGAGGTGCTCACACCAGATGGTGAGTCATAGATGTTATAAAGGCCAGCCTTTTGACCAGAGTCTAATGTGATATACCCTTCATTGAAGTTTTGGAAAGATATCTGGTTTCCTTGAGTAGTGTTATTAGGGTACATGTTATTGTCGAACACTTGATAATGGGATGAGCAATAAGGTGTTATATCAGGGGCATGCTGGTAAAGGAATCCATGTACTCCACTTGTAGCGCAGTTATGCTGAGATGTTTGCATCTAGTATTGTACTATCTGACCTTATGAAAGAAAATTCAGGGAAGATAAAGACTAATAGCCTTTTGTTTGAAACTAGAACTTCAGTTAGAATATGATATGTTATTTCTTACGCTAAAGCAAGAGCAAAATGGTTACCTGCAGAGATTTAAAGAAACTATAAGAATTCACACCCAATCAATATTTTAAAAGCCACATCATACAAGTAACATGAAGACTTTGACACAACTATTGAACGTTCAACTGGACAATAATTGATACAAAAGAAGGTAAATAAATTAAAGACGGACACCAATTACTCCAACTAAATTCACAGGACTAAATTCACAGGATCAGCAATATCCAGATTTCACAGTGCGGAATTTTGCATAAAAACATATCTAAACCAATATCAGGTAACTTTGCTGCTTAGTTACCTTCACATATCCAAAGGAAGCTACACCTTAAAAGGGAACTGCAGGTCTCAAATTGAATTGAAGATATTGAAGCATGAAGACCTTATAAGTTTACAGACTTCAATTGTCATCTCAATCTAAGACATCTCTCGATTGCTTGCAACATAGTGTGACTTTAAAGTTTAAGCTATTGACATTAGTCTAACTCAGTGGAACATGAACAAAATGCTTATCACTGGAATCATGGATATTGACGCTGAGATGATTCAGATAAACAGGCTACATTGACATTCGACATGACCACCTAACTCCGAACATCACAGTAATCAGGTAGTAGCAACTCCAATTCAAAACACAACACGATCTTGATAGGGCAGTGTGCCCCAATGTTCATCATCCTAAGTTTATCAAGTAGCATCAAGATATAATTAATTATTAGGTAGCAGCAGAATCTAATGTAGCTAGCTGTTAAAGTCCCTCAATTTCTACATCTTCAATTCCCTGTTTGGGAAGTAACCAGTAAAACAGACATGAATCTGAGCTACAAATAACAATCTGTAATAAACTTCCATCATGTTAACCAGAACCAGGACTATTTGACTAAAACAAGAAATAAGCACAAAACAATCACTAAAGGTTGTTAAAAGTAATGATAAACACATTAATCGATAATAAACCAATACATCTCCGGATGTATAATGCAGGACAAACTGCCTAAACGAATGGACAACTCGGAAAGGAAAGGCCAATTGAATAAAAGTACTATGGAACAAAATAACATTGCAATGAATTCAAGATCTAATCTTTTCTATAACAAAGATCATAGCTTCATAGACCGCTAAAAATGATCACAAAGACTAAAGCCTTAACACTACCATCATGATCTCTAAATCTTGCTACTATAGTAAGGCCTAAATTTCCAGTTTTCCACCCTACTCAGCTCAATTAAATGTGTATGAAAGCACAAAAACATCAAACTACTCTAATCATCAGAATTCCTGGTTATCTTAATTTGATTTTGTTTTCCGAAAATACATACACCCTTATTTAAGCTAATACTAATAGTTACAAAAGGTAATAATCCGCGTAAAAGCATAGCCAGAGTCCATAAATTCATCAAATGAAGGCTATGAAGCAGTGAAAAGGCATGAATTAAGGTAAAAAGCCACTTTTTAATCCAAAAGAAAAGGGTAACACTAACTCCCAAATATCATCAAAGTTCATGCACCAAACATCAGTAATAAAAGCTAATTAATGTTTATTAATTATCAATATTATATTTTGTACCTCAAGATTCAATATTTCAATACTTGTTCATCAACTAATTCAAATTTCTGGATTATTTTGATTAATTCTAACATAAAAACAATATTTCAACTCAATTTCCAAATCCTTATTAACTCAAAACTACTAATCACTAAAAAAAATTAAAAAATAAAAATTACTAAAGATACAAGAAAGTTTCAAACAAAGCAACCAATTCAACAAGTTGAACAACCAACGAGTAAAATTCAAACAATCCCAACAACCAAATACAAACAAAATTACAAACATAAAGTTCTAATTCATCAAAAGTAAAATGAAAAATTGCTAACATAAAGTTTCAATACATCAAAGAAATGAATTTAGGGAAGTGGGAAGCTAAAGAAAGAAAGATTTAAGTAGGTGGGTCAACAAAATACATACCTTGTTTAATAATTTCCCAGAATAATCTGGAATTTGTATAAGTTGAAAATTGCAGATTTTGAAGATTTGGGAAAAATATTAGGAGAGAGAAAATGTTAAAAAAAAGTTTGAGTCTAAGAAAATTAATTTGGGGAAGTTGATCACTTGGTTCAACCCATCACTTTTATAATCACAATCTTAAGTTTGACACGAAGCTTGGATGAAAAAAAGCCCTTGATTTTGGGTTTATTACGATTATACCATTTGTTTCTATCACTAGTGGTGGCCATTGAGTGACTAAAGTGGGACCCATTTTATGATGAAAAAACAAAAAGAAAATAGAACAAATATTACGTCACTCCTTATCTTTTGCTCTTCTTTTGTCATCTCCGCGTTCTTTTTATATTTTAAGGGCCATAAGGAATTAAGGGGTAATGTTTATTCTTTGATCTTTGATCTTTGATTTTGCATTTGGTATAGTAATACTTCCTCAGTTCTCCAAATACAACTTAATTTTGTCTAATCGTTGCAAATAATATGAAATTGATAACTCTATTCTTTTAAGTTTATGAACATAGTATAACAGGTTTCAACAGAGTATAACTAATTTTAACATAATAGAGCAGGTCTAAAGAATAGGGTTATAGTATAGTAATATGGGAATAGAACACGAATTTACAAGATAAGAATCCATGTGATAAATAATCAGAGAAAAAAAAAACACATGCGCAAATAGTGAAATATTGTAATATTTGTAAAACTTCTTAATTGATAATTGTTCCAATACTTGTGAAACGAAGGAAGTAACGTATTTAACTCATCACTATTGTATAAAATTGGAAGTTGGTGAATGTATAAGGGCATGTTTGACAATACTTATTGGATTTGTATACAATGGTTTTATTGGGTCAAAAAAAAATTGTTGATATTGTATACAATGTGGATTGTATTGACATTGGACAAATTTGATGATGAATATTGAAGTAGATTACTAGATTAACTTGCAAGACTTGTGTTTTTTACGAGGTTTTAGGATGTAGTTGGTATTTTATTTACCTTAACATATAGTTGAGCTAAAGCAATTGCATTTACAACTACATACTTCGATAGCTTAGGTTCTAGGAGTTAGTTTTCCGGTTAACAATTACTTTTTCCGTATTTAATAAGCGCTTTATTAGCACTTTTGCACTATTTACTTGATCTATTTTGACTATATTTGTGATTTATACATTAAAAACAAAAAAAATTAGTCTTGTTTCTTGTGGATACGAACTTGATGTAATCGCCTCGATTAATAGATTATGGTGCATATGCATGATCTGATTCGTAACTTAAATAGGTTGGAAAATATTGCTTCGAGAATATAATAAAGGTGAAAAATGTCAAATAATCTGTACGTATTTCACTAACTTCAGTTCTCATTTCCCACCTAAAAACTGTAAATAGAGTATAATTAGCGACCATTAAAAAAAAAAGAGTATAATTAGTGACTTCATCTCTGTCGTCAGCTAAATAATACAGTAAATAAAAGCACAAACGATGATTATTGTCAAATAATTTCTAGATGATCGAGTATATTGTACAAATCATGTAATGTTTTTGTTGTCTATGACAGCATGATAATAAATAAGTGGTCCCTCTTCCTTGATAATTTAGGGTACAATACTAAGCTCTCTCTATCTACTACGAGTATACACTTACTCCGTATGTAGTAACGTGTTATGATAAAACTACAAGTATTATTTTTGTCCTCCTCTTTGATTAATATTAATAAGCAAATTACTTAATTAGTGAACGTTGATTAGTTCGTCCACATTAATTAATTGTATACACTCCCATCCTTACTTAATAATTGCTTCATGCTTTCATAAAATAAAAATAATCTATATCATGTGATTTTAGGGTATGTAATTGATTCTAGCTAATCAACTTATAATTATTTAAATTTCACACACAGGAATAAACAAAAGACATGTATTAATTGGTATACAATATACCACTTCGTACTAGTCTAATACGGATTTATGTGGAGACTTTTATAGGTCATTTGATCTTAATAGTACGTATTACAATTTTGGAATTTGAATTGAATGATGTTTTAATTAGATTTATTTCTATCATATCAAATCTAGCTAGCTTGTGTTGTTTCTCATACTCAATTCATTTAAGAATTTTCTCTTCTAAAATCTAAGTAGAGAATAATATCCTTTTATTGCCTTACAAACTTCAATTTGGGGTAAAATCATATACATATGTGCACGCATGAGAGGCGCTTATTCAAGTAATTCAATGATGTTAAATTGTTAATTTACAAATTAAATTACAAGTATAATAACTTTTTTTTTTTTTTTTTTGAAAGATTACAAGTATAATAACTTCGTTGTACATGGGTTAGTAATAATGGATGGTAAGAAAAAATTTATTATGTGTCAAATGACTAAGAAGTTCAATTTTCATTTTAAATCAAACAATCCAATTTAATTTTAGTGAAGTAAATTTTTTTTTTTTTAAAAAAAATAAAAAAAAAATTAAAAAAAATTAAGGGCTTGTTTGGCATCGTTTTTTGTTTTCTGTTTTTTTCAAAACAAAAAACCAAAAACAGGAAATAAGAAAAAAGTGTTTCACTTTTCAGTTGTCAGTTTTAAAAATTATCATGATTTTAATAAGTTTGACTATTTTTTGATTCATTATATGACATGCACCATATGATTTTGAAAAACAAAAAACCAAAAAACAGAAAACCACAATAATGTCAAACAAACCCTAAACTTTTTGAATATCGAGTCCAATCCAATCTGAATTTAGGTCAACTTTCAATCTAATGTAAATACTAGCTCGGTAGTTTTGATCCAATCAAAATTTACACCAAGTCACTATCCAATTTAACACTAAATGGTTTGACTATATATTTGGATTATTCAATCCAAAATCCATATTGATATGTAATAATACAATTATTTTATTTTTTACATATACATATATATATACATATATATATATATATATATATATTAGCCCATGAACATTATACCCATAGTCCATAAGCCTTAATTGAGTGCTTTAGTAATTGAGTATTTTAATAAACTTAAAGAAAAAATGTTAATAGCAAAGTATTCTTCTTTCATAATGATAACAAAGTATTCTACAAGTATTATTTAATTTCAAAAATAACAATGTTTTTTTTATATATATATATATATAGTATATACTTATTTCCAATAATGTATACTTCCTCCGTTTTTATTTTATTGCACCATAAGGACTTTTACACTATTCACTTAATCTTCTTCGACCATCATTTACATTAGGAAAAATATGGTCATGTGGTATCTAGTTAGATTCATATCGAACTCTACTTTTTAAATATCAAATTTTTATAATTTTTACAAAAGTATAATTGTAGATATTGATAGCTAAAGTAATGCATTGGCAAGCGTGAAATCCCTTATGGTGCATAAAAAAAAACGGAGGAAGTATATTACATAATCAGTCCTTGCAAGCTCAGATCCAAGTCTTAAAGATGGAAATTTTGTCAACAACTACCAATTAAAGCACGTGTTTTGAAAATAACTACCTATTAATTTTTTTTTTAAAAAAAAACTACCACAAAGTTGTAAAAAGTTTAAGTAGCACTACCACTCTAATAATTTTGACTAGAATCTCCTGCATTTGGGTGTCACTTTTTACCACTTTTAACCTTTATGAAGGGTAATTTAGTCAATTTAAATGGTTATTTTATGAGGTAAAGGTAAAAAATGGAACCTATATGCTGAATATTATAGTTGGAATTATTAGAGTGGTAGTGCTAGTTAAAATTTTTACAACTTTGTGGTAAATCTTTTAATTTTTTTTTTTTTTAATAACTAGTTGTTTTCAAAACACACGCTTTAATTCGTACTTTTTGACAAAATTTCCCTTAAAGATCAATATGGTTGTGTTAAGATTTTAAATAATTAAGCCTATAATGTAACATCATCATATAATTCATATATTACTCTTTGAAGAAGATTAATTATATTCTTATAATTTCTATTCTTATTATATACGAAGTTTTATTTATTTATTTATTTAAATTCAAACCCTCTTAATCCAATCTAATGAAACTTAGAATCGGAGAAATCTTTTATTATCTTATTCAATTTAAATTAATAACTCGGTATAAAATGACTATATACGGGGCATTATTAATATTCTATTATGACTTGAATTCTTGATGTTAATCTTTCCCTCTTCGTTCCTTCCATGTTTAAACTACAATAACTGAATTAGCAATTTAGCATCTTAGACTCTTAGTGAAAAATCAACTCTACATAGTTACAGTAGTACTCACTGTCCAGGTTACATAGAGGCTTCATCCAAATGTCGTGTTCGTGTCGGACACCGTGTCTGATAACACGATAAAATACAAGTTTTATACGCCATAATTACATGATATTTATTGTACGTTCTCCCTACATTTAATTATTTGAGCATCATTTTACTATCTATTTAGATTATTACTCTCCTCGGATTCTTTTTTCTGTGGTTTTGTAGGAATAAGTGGCTTTTCGAATTGAGCTACAAATGATATTATGTGACAAAGAGAAAGAAATTTCATCAAAAGAGCTAAAGGACGACACCTTGCTCCACAACCAAGATATGGCTTACTATATTCCTCCACAACCTACCCGTGGCTAGCACGCGAAAAGGAAGAAGAAGAGTGGTGTGCCAGCTCACTCCATAGCCCGCCTGTGGCCAGCAGAGGTGCGCCACAACCAGGTTGTGGCCTGCTCGTGATTGACACTTTGTACACGAAGTTGGGCTCGTTTTGGCTTATTTCTCGAGAGTTCTAATTGTATTCAACTTCTCCAATATTATCTTTGGCTCATTGCTTATATATAGCTAGTTATTAGGGATAATAGAGGGGGTAGCCGCATGATGCAAAACTAGGAGCAGCAACTAGTTAGTTGTTCTTTTAATTACTTTTCTTCTTTACTTATATTCTCTATTCTTTTATTATGTATTTCTAGTCTTATTTTCTAGATTTAAGTTGAACCCTAATATGATTAATACCTGATTTTTTCTTTTAAATTCTCAATTAATTATTTATATTGTTCATGCTTAATTGATTATGCTTATGCTAATACTAGATTAGGGATAATTGGTATTGTTATTGTTATTATTCCATTGTCTTGATCGCAACGGAAGTTGGGTTTTGACGGATTTGAACAGATCAATTAAGGGTATGAAATTCTCCACGGAAGTAGGTAGAATGGATTATTAGGAAGTTAGGGTGCCAGACATAATGTCTTTAATTTTGCATGATTCTATGGAAGTAGGTTTGATTGTTAATTAAGGAAACCATTGACAACTCAGTAGAGATCTTTGGTATTTTATAGGGCGTACCTTTCCTTGTGAACATATAATTAATTGGTTGGGGTAGGAATTTTCTTGTGTTGATTATGCTAGTGGTGATACTTAATTCTAGATGTTTTTATTATTTGATTTTCTTGCTTTAGTAGTATAATATTTTCAACCCTATTTTGATTGACTTGACTAATTATAATTCATAGCTAGCAACCCAATATTGATACTACCTTCTCAGTGGGATCGACCCTGACTTACCCTAATACATATTAGTAGGTTTAGTTAGGTATTATTTTTGTTAGGTGTGCAACAGCCTGTCAGTGTTAGGCACCGACACTCGTGGGATACACGAACGATACATCTCGAACCGTATCGTACTATTATATGAGTTCGCTGTTCAACTTTGTTTAATAAGAAAATTTAAGTAAAGTAAGATAAATAAGGTAATTGTTAAATAATACGAATGCCTTTATATATAGTATGATCTAATAAGAGGATGAAGTGGCACATACATGGTTAAATTCTTTTTTAAAAATATATGATATGAATTTTAACATTCTGTATCCGTATTCCTTATTTTGAGATAGAGGTTTTCTCGTATCCGTATCATCCCCTATCCGTGTCAATACCCGTTCTTGTGCAACCTAGCTCACTGTCACTGTCCTATTGTTTCATCATAGCTTACATTGCGTTTGTGTATCCATTTAAATTGAGGTACGGTTGGACACTTGGACGGCGTCAAGTTAACTAAAATACTCCTTAATAGTACATATTAACTAAATACGGATCGGAGTACTTATTTAGGTCAACACATTTAGGTCTGGTCAAATGCTTTTTTTTTTTAAAAAAAAAAAAAAAAAACCTTTTTACTTCGCTATTCAAGCTCAGTTTCGTCGTCTTCCAATTTAAGTTTTGGTGATGAGATCCAACCGATTCAACAAACACTCGAATTGTTATAAAAATTCATGTGCCATTTATGAGGTATGTTGATTGCTTACTATAGAGTGACGTAATTTTAATTAATATAGATGACGTAAAGGTTGGCTTAATAGTTAATAATCATTAAGATTTCCCCTCTAAGCTAAACTAGCCTATATACTTTGATTGCTTTGTTTAAGATGATAAAACTCATATTATCTAAAAGTATATTATATCACTATAATTCGTATAGTTTCCATTTTCATGAATTAAAGAATTTTTCAAAAAAAAAAAATATCAACAAAATTAATGTATTCAGTTAAGTTATGCAGGGTTAGTCTAATCACTTTTGCTAATATAATATAAAATTCCACCATAACCGATAGATGAACCATGAATATAACTGATAAATCTAGCTAGCTTCTTTGATAGAGAATACAAAACCTAATCCTGGACTTTAATTATAACTGATAAATGAGCCATGAACAATAATCGATAAATCTAGCTTCTTTCTTTTTGGTAGAGCATATAAACCTATTCTTAGACTTAAAACATCAATTTAAACTTTTAGTTAAGTTGACCCTTTAACACACACAAAAAAAAAAAGGTAGAGACTATATAATAAATTTCAAATAGGATGAAGATAGATCAATATTGTGGCGGTTTTTTTATAAGGTAGAGGTTAACAAAATTATATTTCCTCAGTTTTTCTATAAGGCGAAGACTAGGAGACGATTAGACTAGGTAAACTTATTCTTTTCTTCTATGAAAAGGATTGAAATTAAGCTATGAAATTTAAACCGTAGCAACTTATTCTTTTCTTCTTATCGTTGGTAAAATTTTGTGAATTAATTTATCCGTTTAGCTAGTCTAATATCTCTCTTAAAATGTGTGCCAAAGAGGTGTGTTGCAAGTAAATAAAAATGAAGGGAGTATATAATATGTGGTGAACCATTATACAATCTTCTTAATTACTGTCATTAGAAAGAAAAAAGAACATAAAATAACAAAATATTCAGCAAATTAAGTGGTGTTAGTGTACAAACAAATAAAGTAGGTATATTAGGCATCAAATAATTGGAATATTAAGTAAGATAGAATGATGATATCGTATAATAAGATATGAGTATATATGACCATATGTTATATAGTGTAGTTAAAAAAAAAGGCCAATTAAGTTGAGTAATTGACTAACCCAAAGCTCACACGTACCAAAAATGGAAAATCAACAATAAAACGTGCCAAAAAAATAAAAAATAAAAAATAAAAAATAAATAAAAAACTATGGGCCGTAGGTTCTTTCCTTTGGCGACACGGTTTCAAGGAAAGAGAAGGCGAGTGGGGAGTCAATAGTCAGAGACAAAGAAGTAGGAAATGGCAGTATCGTAAATATGATTAACTATCATAGGCTTTTTCGAGATATGAATGTGTCGGCTTAGAGACGTTGACCCCTCCTTCGCGGAAGCAACATCCAATATTCTCTCGTTTTCTTTCTGTATTTATTTACTCATACTACCGCTTAGAAATAAGAAAAAGAGAGGAATAATTCTTACAAGGTGTTAACCAAAATTCCAATCAAATTCAATGTCATTTTAAACGTATATCTTTGAAGTATTTCTATTATGTAGAGTATTTTTTTTAAAGGCATAATAAAGATATACGAAAAGATCAGATTCATCTTATCTTTGAATTATAATTTATCTTAAGAAAACTAATTAGTGTGTTGTATAGATGAGTTTTGTGATTTGACCGGGTCAAAATGTTGAAACACATTATTTACCTCATTCAGTCATTCATGAGCAATCAAATCTTTCATGGACGTCACAATTTATCATAAACCATAATTTTAATTGATCTATGATTACATAAGCTTGGAACACTTTTTGTAGTGATGGTAAAGCTATATATCTATTTACCTCAACGGCTTTTAAGTTTAAGAAAGGTTGGTTTTTTGAAGGGGTTAACTAATTAACCTAAGATGGTAATTAGCCAGAAATAGCGGTTATTAGATCGAGAAGAATAATGTACAGGAATGAAGGGATGATAATAGTGATGAAAACAAGAATAGTGATTGCCTTTTGAGGTGATACAACTTTAGCAGACTTCCTATTGCTTTTCTGATCTGTGAATTTTTATAAAGCTTACAGCATCTCATGGTGGTCTCATGCAATGCTATACACAAATACAACCATCATATCTTCTCAGCTAAATCTAATCTGAGTACTTTAATTATTATTATTGCATGCACATTCAATTGTAAAATGTGTCTACGCGTAGTACATATGGAGTACTATTTTTATTAATTGGGCTTCATTTCATAACTCATCACAAGTGCAGCAGTGTAGTGTATGCATGTAAGTGTATGGCAATGATCAAGCTAAGTGCGGTAAGGTATTCTGATAAAGTACTGCCTTTTTTTTTTTTGTAAGATTTTTACCTCAGACTTTAAAATTTTGGGGTCCAACTCCTTTTAAGTGAGGGTATTTGGGGTAAAAATTCTTTTTTTCTTTTTTCCTCTGCTTACAAGTGCTTGATCCGTAAATATTGGATTAAAAAAATTGTAAGGATTGAAGGTTTGATCATGATCTTCTTACCATATTCCTGAAACAAAAATAAGATCTACGAATCCACCCATAGCCTCATAAGCTTTTTATTTACACTCGTTTGACTTTTAACTATTCATATATTTATAATAAGTGAATAATAGAAATGTAAACTCTTGTCATATTCGCCTCATGTTATACATTCAAAACAATTAATTTTTTACAATTTTTTTTGCAACTTTTATAAAAAAAGACTTGATATACTAACAATTTTGGGGAGTTATTTTTGTTATATATTCACATATATCATTGCATTTATAGTGACACTCAAAATCGTATTTTCTTTTTTTAAAAAAATACAAATATATACTTTTATAAAATGCTACTCACTCCTTCAAAAAGGTGTTGCTTAACTTTTATAATATAGTGGTATCAACTATCAATTCGAAATCCAAAATTGACTAAAATTGTAAAAGGGGAGAAAAAAATGGTTGGAGTAGAAGAATAATAGATACTGTAAATAATAATAAAAAAAAAAATAGAGAAAAGAACCGCGTGAGTGCGTGACTGCGTCTGCTATTTCGTTAGCTTGTGCGAACTTTTGCCCCGTTATTTTCGCAAGGAATAAGCAAGTACTTCGTTGAGACTTGAGAATCAACATTTTTTTTTCCTGGCCAATTTAGACGTGCATTGTGCATATATAGTTTATCAAGTTTGAATAATTATTTTAATTTTTAATTTCCATCGTCCTTGTGAAGTTCATGCTTTTTTAATTACGGAGTTAATTATAGTCTAGTGTTAAGTTTTGAATAATTATTTTAATTATGTTCAATTATATGCTTGTTTAGCGTTGTATTATTCATTGCTAAATTTCAAGTATTTCAAAGTACTCCGCTTTTAATATTTATCAAACTATTTGGGTCCAAAACTCAATCATGTGCAATACTTTATGACTTTTAGTACAAATACTAATTGTCTAGCTTTCATGTATTGTTCTGCATAGAAAAATTAATTTTTAACTCAGTTTATTGTAAAATTTGATTATTACTCGATAACAAATGTTGATTATTTATTTTTGAAATTACCACCTACTTCGTATATTATACTTGTAGGATTTATCTTTGATTCTTTAATTAAAAGTACTTCCACAAAAGTATGTCCTTGAAGTTATAACTTGTTTTATATATTACTCCGTAATAGTAAGAAATGATTGATCATAAATAAAAAAAAAAAAAAAAAAAATTCCATTAGAGGCAAGCAACTTCGAGGTCCCATGTTAATGCAGAGCATCAGATGTGTTAGTTAGCTAGATAATGATCAATTACATTACTACTTTAATAGTAAATAATTAGGAAAGTAGTAAGCAAAGTATGCTAGTTTGAATAATATAGTACTTACATATATAATCCTACTAAACTTTATTAAAGTAATCCTACACTGATTTTATTTATTCTCTTTTGGTAATTAATTAAGTGGACGTGTGTGGAACATTCTTCTTTTTCTGCCAATTAAGATAGAATAAAGTCTGTAGATCTACTTATTACAACCTGTACGTTCTTATCACTTCATTCTTTGATTCCACTACGCCTTCTCATTTCATTTTCGTCAATTTGTCAAAAGGTAATCCTTCAATTTCAACATTATTATTATATTTTTTTTCTAATAATTGAACCATTAAACATAAGACCTTAAAGCGATGAGTACGTAAAATTAAATGGTGGAGTACTACATTATTTGTGTAAAAATTGTATTACACACGTAGTAATATAAGCCATTTTTGTAATTCTCATACTTTTAATTAAGAATTTTCTTTTTCCTATTCTATTAAGCAATTATATATCATATGGCTCTAAATAGTATTCGCTCTGTTTCGTAATAATCTCTACAATTTGATTTTTACACTATTTATATGGTTAGTTTGACTATATATAAAAAACATATGTAGTAATGTAAAATATTTTTGGATTAGTCTTTATGTATATTTTCATAATATTAACCTTTTTATATTTGTTAATAATTTATAATTATAAAATATTATCAAAGTAGTACGATTATTATGAAATGAAGGGAGTACGTGACTTTGTGGTTAGTTCCATTTTTGTGTCTCATTTATATTTCCACCTGTTATATATTAGGTGATGTGATTTTTAAAAAAGTGGTGGTATTCAAGATATGTATTTTCTAATCAGATTTGCTATGATAAAACACAAGTCTCGAATTGAATTAGTGCTACTCTAGTAGACTCCTGATACTATTATTAAAATTCTCAATCAAATTGTTCTTATTTGGAGAGAAAGTGTGTGCATCATATTGTAAACTGTACTTTGTATAATATGTCACATCATTTATACAAATCTATAACATAAATACTACCTCCATTTTATATTATTTGCAACAATTTAACATAAAGTAGAGAGCAAAAATATTTAATCGTTGCAAATAATATAAAATAAAGGTAGTAAATTATTATTTGTGTGAGATACTTTATGAGAAACTAGAAGTCTAAGAGTAACGACTAACGAGTATTAATCTCAATTCTCAACCCAAAATATACGTTGGATTATTCCAAGTTTCCTACTGTTTGGATTTTTCGAATTTTAACGAGTTAACTATTTGGCAAACACTAATAGGCCAACTAGCTCGTCCATTTCTTGCTTCAAAAAAAAAAAAAAAAAAAAAAAGCTCGTCCATTTCTACTTGGAGGCCCAATATATAGCAATGATGGTCCAATATTAGGCCCATGAACGTGAATGGAGCTCAAATGTCCAAATGATCGGTCTTTCACTCTTTCCATAGACCCAACTCTCATGCAACCAACGATTACATCATTTTGATTTATTTTATATGAATACTTCTTTGAGTATAAATAAACGGAACGAACATTGGATTTATGTAATTATTTTGATGAATGATGTGCTGCTAATTTTGGATTTTACCATACTATGGACCTATGGTATTACTTCTATATTGTAGGCTTTTGCAATTGAGCTTGATTTTGTGATGATATCAACTGAAAGCACTAGATAAAGTATAGGCATGGCATGTTGCTCTAGATATTTTGTATGCCCTTCAATTTTGCATTGTATCTCTATTATAGACTCATAATTCATATACAATTTCCTCTTTAATATGTTTTCTGGTGGTGAAAAATCATCGGCTAGAGTATAGAGATGCAAATGATATGACGTTCTTGAAGAAGAACTTGAAGGGTCTTCAAAAAATTATATGCCCAATTATAGATACACTAATTTTACTCATTATTTTGAGATGTGTATCAATGTAACAAGTAGTAAAGGACTATGATATAATTTTTACTACTTGTAATATAGATTACGCTTCACTATTTTGAGATACTCACCGATTTAACAATTATATGTACACTAAATTAATGACTACTCCATAACTATCAATTCAAATTACGATGCAATACTTTGAGTTGTGTGCCAAATCAACAACTAAATGCGCGCCAACTTAGTAACTATGGAGTGCAAGCTAGTTACTTGGGTAATACAGACTTTTAAATATGATTCACTATTTTTAGATGCAATCCAATTAAGTAGTTATAGATGCGCGCCAAATCAACAACTAGTTGTACTATTAAATACGAAGTAATATAGAAGTAAAGGTTTACTTTACTAAAAAGTATATTCTCACTATATTATATATTCCTTGGTCTCAAGAGTCTCAACCATTACAACAACATTTCCTAAATTTTGAAAATAATATAGAAATCTGGCCCTAATTAGCTGATAATATAAGATATAAACCCCCCAAAAAGCATATAAATTAATGATATTGAAATAGAGAATAGGAATCTACTCCGTATCCGACGGTAAATTCGCGGCGGCAAGTTCAACGGCGGGAGGAGAAGTATGATCACTAAGAGACAGATTCTGAAGACCAGGCTTCAATTCTTGATTGCAAAATTCCTCATATTCTCCTTTATCACCACCCTGTTTCTTAACCTCCACCACACACAAAGACGGGGTTAACTCGAATATCTCGGCTTGCAGCGTCAATGGCCCTTTAGCACCTTCTCTAGACCCTTCCAAATTCACTCTACAATCCTTTTTCCTTACTGTGAAGCTCACCACCTTCGCAATCTCCTCCAATTTTGATATGATCGTCGACACCGGTGCTCCGGACACGAACCTCGAGCCTTCCCCGTCATCATCATCGAACAGTCCCGAGAGATCGAACCCTCGGGACATGGAGATGATATCGAATGCGTTCAGGCTTGCCGGGCGTGGCAAGCCTGGAACAGGCTTTCGTTGTCGTTGTATTTCAGACCCAGACTCAGACTCGGACTCGGACAAGGACAAACATTCTGTCTCATCAAAGTTGCTGCAAACATCATCATCCTCTTTGAAAGTACACATTTTGTTATCTTCGAAGTAGAATTTGACATTCTGAAAACCCTTTTTGAACCATTTGTTTTCCAAGACTTGAGGAATGGTGATTCGAGTGTCAGGATTGGTGTCAAGCAACCGACGCAACAACCTAGTCAATTCAGGCGAAAACCATCTCGGACACCGGAATTCACCCCTATAAATCTTGCGATACATTGACATAATGTTAGGATCATGAAAAGGTAAAAAACCAGCCATTAACACAAACAAAATCACCCCACATGACCAAATATCCACCTTAGCCGCATCGTACCCTTTACGAGCGAGAAGCTCCGGCGCAACATACGCCGGAGTTCCGCAGAATGTATGGAATAAACCATCTTGCTGTATCTGATCAGATACAGCGCTAAGCCCGAAATCGGAGACTTTCAGGTCACCGTTTTCGTCGACTAATAGATTCTCCGGCTTTAGATCCCGATGATAAACGCCTCTAGCATGACAGAACCCGACTGCGGATATCAACTGTTGAAAGTACTTTCTAGCAACGTCTTCCTTCAATCTACCCTTGGACACCTTATTGAAGAGCTCACCACCACGAACATATTCCATGACAAAGAAGATTTTGGTTTTGGTTGCCATAACCTCGAAGAGTTTAACGATGTTGGGGTGGCGAACACGGCGGAGGATTGAAATCTCTCGCTTGATGTGCGTCATTAGTCCTCCTTTCATGATCTTTTCTTTGTCGAGTACTTTGATCGCCACGCATTCGCCGGTCTTGACGTTTTTCGCAACATACACTTTGGCAAATGTGCCGTGGCCTAAGAGCTTTCCGACCTCGTACCGCCCCAGAAGAAGGCTTTCCCTCTCCTTCTTCTTGTTATTCGATGACGCCGAAGGGGCGGCCGCAGCCATCGGAAAATAAATTACGATTTGTATTATTGATTTACTCAATCAATCAAAAACCCTAAAAATAATAACAACCCAAATGAAATTTGAAATGATTTTTGGGGTGATTGGAGGAAGAACCCAGATAGACGGCGTAAGAGGAGAGAGAAAGGGATGATGAGTGTAATTTGGATGAATTGGGTTTTTTTTTTTTTTTTTTTTTTTTAATTAAGAGAGAGAGAAAGTCGGTGTGACTTAAAAAAGAGGGCATTACATGAACAGCTGGGGACATCACAGGCCTTGTGATTATATCGTAACAGTAGACTTTGTTTTTCAATTTGTGTGCGGCGTTATACTACTTTACGTCATAAGTAACCCTAGATATTTTCTATTCTATAACCAGAAGTAGTAAAACTACAACAAAACGTTGTCGGCATCGTTGGGGCTTGTCGTGTTCTTTTCGCGAGGAGGGTCTTCTAATGTTTTCATATTAATTTTTGCCGGGAAAAAAATATAAATCGTTGGCCTATTATACACTTGTAAAGCGAAGAAAATGTTGATGGAATTGGTAATTGAAGATTCGTGGTGTTGAGATGTTCGGGATTGCGATGGTTGGGAATTATTCTAAGGTTCTGTGAAAAGTATTCAGGTTCTTTTATCTTTTTCTCTCATTTTTGATTAATTGCTTGTTTGATTTCTAGCAATTAAGCTAAAATGTTGCTCTTAATATTATTCAATTGATAGTATTTGTTTTAGGAAGTGGTTAAAGCCTGGAACTTTTGCCCATTTTAGCATGAAATCAGCTGTAAATTTGATTATTCTCGTAATCTGATAGGATAGATAGTGTGATTGTTGTTGCTTGGGTCAGATGCAAAACAAAGTAAGATTCCCAATTCTTGGCATTGTAAATGTGTAAGGAATTCTCTGATTGTTGTGATCAATGAACCATTTATCGATATCGAAATTCAGGGCCACTATTCTGGGAGATCCTGATTCCTGAATTCTTAATGACATTGATTAACCCCTTGTTCCTATTGTTTAGCATTCTTTAAATGGGTTTATTGATTCTAACTTCGCTGTTTGCATGTTTGTTGATTAAAGAGATGAAGGTGATACAAAAATGGTTCGTTCCCTACCAAATTGTTCTGTTTGTGCTTCAGTTTTTCTGGTTGAGATCTCGAATTTGTTGTTTCATTTTTTTTTTTCTCAGATCATGTTATGTTTGCTAAAAATTTGATTACGAGGAACCAAAATTGCGCAAAAGTGAACCTCTTATTGTGTTAATTTTTGGGTAATGTTTCTGGGGGAGTAATAAGTTGGAATTGTTACTAATGTCAATATGTCAGGCTACTTGGTTTGAGTTATTTATATGAGGAAGAAATAATTTGTGTATGTGTTTGTTTAGAGAGAACATTTTGGAGACATATTTAAAAAGGTGTTATTTAAACAGCAACAATTTTTGTTTGGTATTATGATTCAGGTTAATTCTATTCATCGATAGCTTAAGATGGTAGGTATGGTTAGTGCCGTTTTGAATTATAATGACGTTTTATTCTCTATGCTGCTTTTATATGAGATATGATGTCAAAACTGTGATTCTAAGAACTGTATGCAATTTTACTTTTGCTGTCATGCATTCCTCTTTTATCCTCTCCAAATTACCCATCTCATAAATTCTGCGAGTTTTGTTCAATTTTGCTGTCGATTGTGAAATTTGATTATCACCCTTTTGATAAATTATTAAATTGTGTTGTTTTAGACTTTTGGTGGATTTTAAATCAGTCTAGCAAATAGAAATTCCTCACTAGGGAGTGACCAACCTTTAACTCATATGGCCAAGTGGGTTGCTTGGGAACTCAAGGAAGCAAGATTTAGGCCTGTAGAAGCAGGGAGCAGTGTCAAAGTTAGAAGTTATTGCAACTTGATGTTACCCTAAAGTCCCTAATGGCAGGATTCTACCAAAAAAAACTACAGCACCAGGTAAAACTCTTTTTCTTGATATCATTTTTAATAATTTTGGTCAACAAAATCTCTATGTCTTTTGGGTTAAATGGTGCAAAAAATAAAGTATAGAGGGGAGTATTTTGCAGTGAAGTTTTAGTCTTTCGAGTCCTGAATTAGAATTTAGCCATTTTGTCTTCTACAGGCTTGTGCAAAAATGTGAAACAAGAGTACTTGTCCACCTTAGACCGAGTTTAAAGAGATATATAGCTTAATATATCAGATTGATTAGATATTTTAGGCTTTTAGCAAGCTGTCTGCTACTTTCATGTAAGAAGTTGTCACAAGGTCACAAGACATTTGTTAAACTTACATTATCTTTTGTCTATCTAATATCCAGTGTAAGAAGACACATCAAACACCATGGGTTTAGTTTGGCAAACCTAATGTATCAGGTTTTTAGTGTTTTTTGTACCAACCTTTAATGGGTTTTTGATGTTTTCACAAAAATCGATTTTGTTTAATTCAGTTGGGTGCTTTTTTTTTTTTTTTTTTTTTTTTGGGTATGTTGGGTTTGAAGTGTTTTCTCATGTGTTTTCAAGATTTTAACCCAAGTTTTCTTTGATCTGCATTTCGGATGGATCTATTTTTGACATCTATGTGTAAGCTATTTACATTCCACCCTTAGACTTCTCTTTTGGCAGAAGTGTTTGCTTTTGCTTAGTGGCCTGTCAAAGTGCTTTATGACCTAAAACCTCCACAGAAGGGGGAATCCTTCTTATTCGACGGGCAAGGGTGGTCGTGGCCATAGGAAGAAAATGATTTGTATTAGTTTACTCTATTCTAATACCTGGTATGCCAAATAAAATTGAGATTTGAGAATAATCTCAATTTCTGGCTGATTGGAAGAATCCATATAGATGGCGGCGGCTGAGGAGTGAGAAAGAAAGTTGAGAGTGATTGGATGGATGGTTGTTTGTTGCTGGGAAATAGAGTCGGTGTGACTGTAAAAGGAGGGGACAACTTTGTCAGTTTGTGTACGGCGTTACAGCAACTCAACCCAAACAACCCTAGATGTTTTCTAAAACCAGAAATATGGTTTGGACAGAACAGAACAGAAGAGGGAGGAATGGGAAGTGAATCAAGGTCATCAAGTCTGGTTTTCCACAACCCAAATACATTCCGTGTCCCATAATCATTGCCCAAGTTCCCTCCTCGTTCTCCTCATGAGGAGGGTTTCCTAATGTTCTCAATATTACATACCATTTCAAAAAAAAAAAAAAAAAAAAAAAGCAATCGTTGGCCTTATAAATAAATACTACTCATAGAATGAAGAAAATGTTGAGAAAATGGCTAATTGAGGATTTATGGTGTTGACATATTCGGAATTCCCATACTCAGGAGTCAGGAATCATTGCTACCTTCTGTAAAAATATGCGGGGTTCTTTCTGTTTGCTTGTTCAATCTCCAGCGATTATGCTAGAATGTTGCACCTTTTGTGATCCAATTGTTACTATTTGTTCGTAGATTATGAGTGAATATAGGTTTTGAAAGCTATAGCAGCTTTTGTAAAAAAACTGGAAATTTTGCCCATTTTAGCACGAAATGAACTCTTATTTTGCCTTTCAATCCCCTTTTTTTTGGTAGTTAGATAGTGTTATTGCTGTTGCCTAGATCAGATACCAAACAAATAAGATTCCTAATACTTGGCACTGAAAATCTGTAAGGGTTTCTCTGAGTACTGTGGTCAAGAAATGTTTTATCATTGTCGAGATATTGATTGCCATTTTGGAATATCCTGGATTCTTAATGACATTGATTAACTCTTGTTCCTATTGATTAGCATTCTTTAAGTGGATTGATCGATTCTAAATATGCTGCTTGCATGTTTCGTTTGGGACTAAGGCTTTGTTGTTGTTTTTGATTAATATAATTAGCAATGTAAGATGAAGGTGAAACTGAAAGAAGGTTCTCTAGCTATTTGCTCTGTTTGTGCCTCAGTTTTTATGATAAAAAATGCAAATTTGTTGCATTTTCTTTCATCTGATCATGTTATTGTGTATGCTTTAAAATATTATTATGAGAAATTTAATTGTGCTAAAGTGAACCTATGTGTTCTATTTTGGGGGTAGGTACTGGAGTAATAAGCTGATATTGCTTGTAATGACTAATGTCAATATGACAGATTGACAGGCTAATTGGTAAGAAGTATGGGTTAATTTTGTGAGAATAATATGCTTTTTATACGTGTGTGTGTGTTTAGAGGGGATAATTTAGTGACATAATTAAAGAGAAATTATTAAAAACAGCAACAGTTTTTGTTTCCCACGACGATTCAGTTTAATTCTATAATTCTGTTCATCGATTGCTTAACTTTGTGTCATTCTGAATTATAATGACATTTTACACTCTCCATGCTGCTATTTTATACGTAGTATATGATATGAAATTAAAATTCTGATTTTAAGAACTGTGTATTTTTACTCTTGCTGTCTTGCATTCCTCTTTTATCCCATCTAAAGTAACCCTATGAGCGATGAGTTTCTAATTGCTTATTCCTTCTATATAGTTTACCTATACACAATTTGCTTTGCGTCATGTGGTTTAATACTTTAAAGTTATGCCAATCTATATTTGCTGAAGTTCAAGTTTTGATCACACAACTTAATCTATCATGCATCTGATCGTACTTCATTTATGGTCTCAAGTAGTGAAATTGGGATGCTTGAATCTGCTTTCGTGATTGGGCTCTGCAGCATAGTGTGTATAAGAATGAGGGAGAGAGGGGGAAGGAAGAAAGAGTGAGAAAAAAGGAGAGGGGTTAGAGGGGGTGACAGGATGGGAGGGAGAGGGATTTCTATAACCCTGTAAAAAGTTGGAGATGAAATATTGTTAGGAATTTGCAAATTTTATTAATCTATTCCCAAGGAATTTAGTAGATTGGTGGGATTCATTTTTGTTTGTTTTGTATCGTTGAAAATAGGGAGCTATTGTAACTAGAAGCTGGGAGCACTGGAGCAGTGTCAAATTTAGGAGTTATTGCAACTGATGCTACCCTAATGGCAGGAATCTACCCAGAAAAAGTACTGGACCAGGTAAAAGTCTTTTTCTGTATGTCACTATATTGATTTTGTTTTGTGCAAATGTAAGATGGGCAAAATCTGCAAAATATACACGAGGAATTTAGATGATATGAGAGTACATACTAGTTGCGTTCTTGGTTTGTAGAAAAGTGGGGTTTTTGTGATTTGATTTGTGTTTTAAGAGTGCAATTATATCCTTTTTTTCAAGTGTCTCTACCATCGGATTTGAGTAGGTTTAGGGAGTTTCCAAGTTAGTGGAGGGTATTCTATCTAATTTAGCACAAAGAAAGAATACAATAATAACATCAGGCTGAAAAAATTTGCTATTTGCAAGCTGGTAGGGTTTCAAAATGAAATTTGACAAAGGTATTGTATGATATATACATAGAAGTGTTGCCTTGATTTCCTCATTTCCCTCACTACCATTCCCTTTTTTTTTTTTTTTTTTATGGTTCTCCTCTATCCTTCAGTTCTCACAGCCATCCTTCACATTACCACGACCATGTCTGTCAAGATCTCTTCAATTTTACCAGTACTGCCTTAATTGACATTCCTTGACGGATCACAGCTACTTTCAATGCTTGATTTGGGAGTTATTTTTTGGCATATTTCTTCTGCTCTTTCTGTTCTGATTCTTTCCCCTTTTGGGCATTCATTTCCTTGCTGAGTTATTGAATAAGCGATTAGGTTACCTATTGAGTTGAATATAAGAGAAAAGGAAAGGCACATCAGTTTTTTTTTTTTTTATATATCTATTTAATTTTTTCTTTTCGTTAGTTCATTGATTTGTAGATTTAAAAAGAGTTTTACACTTTTACTCTCAAAAAGCTATTTGATGTTTTTCTTTAACCGGAATTATGTCATTTGGTAATTTGAAGTGCAATAACCACTTCTTCTTCTTTTTTTTTTTTTTTTTTTTTTTTTCTTGAGTTAAGCAATTTAACCAGTTTTTGATTCACTATTATTAATAGGTTTCCAAAACCAAAAAAAAAAAAAAAAAGTCATTATTTAATCAATTTAATTTTTGGGTGGAATTTCTTAATGACTAAATAATTTCTAATCTTGTAAGTTCATCCATCTATTATTTCTGAAAAATTACTATTATCAGTTTCCTTTCACAGATTTGTTCGCCTTTGATGTGTTGATTTTTTGGGTAATTTACAGAGCATTATTCAATTCCTATTGGGTGGTTTAGATGTAGTCCTTGTTTGGTTAAGCCAACTAGTCAAACTAGCTAGTTAAGCTAGTTTATACGACCAACTATATTAATCAACTAATTACTAAACAGGGCCATTGTATTTTTGTGTCTATCGATGTACCACCATCTATTTGGGGATTTTTATTCTTCAATTTATTAGCCTTAATTGCTTACATTTATTTGGGCTAGTCAGTTAATTGCCCTTTCTTATGCTCTACTATATTATATGCTCATATCTTACTATCTCAGTTTATTGAGTTATCGTATAGGGGATTTATATGAAGTTGATTGACTTATCAATTTGGGAGATTTTGTGTTTGCAGTTTTAGGTATTGCTCATATATCTAAAATATCCAGCTATAGATATTTATCTACTTATTCAATTATTTCCTCTGTCTATCTTAGATCTTTAGGGAATGTTTATGCAGGTTCTGCTTTTTCCCAACTCTTGTTATTATGTATTATTGGTTGAATTTTCATTACAATGGGGTACCTTAGTTGTGTTTCTTAAATGCATTTTTTAAATCCTTAAAATTGTTTTAACTTTTGTAGGACAATGAAATAAAATTTGTATGCCGTCTTTTGGATTAAAATTAGGGACTTTGCTTTGAACTCTCATTTGTTAGAACATAGATCTATGGCATTGAATAATTTGCCCACAGATTAATGGCAGTGAATTATTCGTTAGAACTCTATCTCAGTGAATCTTTCTTTTAGGGATTACGATTTTTCTAGATTAAGCATTTAGGATGTATGGTTGTTAATAATTTGTCAGAACGCCAGTGAGGCTGCCCTCTCTGTTATGAGGTTTTTTTGAATGTTGTTAATGATGTGTTAATCAAATCTCTTCTTTTTTCTTTCTTTTTTTATTTTTATTTTTTTCTCAGCTTAAATGACAATGAAGAAAGCGTGTACTCATAACCTTTCTTCTTCTTTTGGTTTGCTTTCTCAATTAGTGTAGAGGTAATATAAGATACCAACTTAAGTGTTCGCCATTACCTTGTAAATAAATTTGGTCAAAGGAGGCAATATAAGATACCAACTCAAGTGTTCGCCCATACTGATTTACATAAATTTGTTCTTGGATAAAGAATGGCTGAAAGCTCAACAAATATCTGAAGAATGTATTATGTTGTTAAATGTGAGAATGCACTGAAGGGGATAGTCAACTTTCAAGCAAGAGATAATCTGCAAAGAAAAAGCATCATATAAACAGGGGCACTATAGGGTATATATTCATGTCAAGTTGTCAACCTACTTACTATCTTAAGCATATTTGACAAACATTGTAAACAACAAAACTTGTTAGGTTCTGAATTTAAGTTAGTAGATGAGAGAAATTTTTTTTGCAATATAATGTTTTAATGGCTGCAAAGACTACTAAGCAGCCCAAGCAGCCCTACGCAACCCCCTTACCCTAAAGCGTAATACACAATTGCTGGTTTTTCTTTAATTTCTTACTTTTGGTTGTGGAGACTCAGGCTAAGAAGGTTCTTGTAGCCTGCCTCTCCCTTGCTTATTACTACTAAGCAGCTCTGCTGCTGAAAATATCGCCGCAAGCATGTACTTCATACGACTTTTACAAATGCCAATGATAAGGCTATATATTAAAGTGTCGGTTAATTTCTTGGTGCAAAGAATGGGTTCAAGCCAATAAGATCTCTAGATATTTTAGTTACAGAAGCATATTTGAGTTAGGAAGATGCAATCTCTATATTTTTTTTCCCTCTCCCTCTATTTCTTTTTGATTAATTCATTCTTTGGGACTGATTTAATTACTTGGATTTGTGCTTGAAGTAATGGTTTGCTTGATGTTTTAAATTTATTGTTCTAAAAGTTGCTAAACAATGAGATACTTCTTAAGTTCCTCTTAAGATTTGATCTTGAATAATCTTTTTGTATAGAACTTGCAAGAAAATAGTTCCAAGCTTACCTGTTATCTATTTTTGTAGTTAATAAGGTCTCAATTATTATCTTAGTCCCTGAGTTTTCTTGTAGAGGTTAGGCTTGCTTATTTTGTTCGTATTATCATGATTTGGTTGTTGTGTATTGCTAATGCTTGTAAACCTCTCTATTAGATGGTGTATGTTGGTTCATTAATTGGATGATTTTTGTATAAATGTATTCTCTATTTTTTTGATGTGATTTTTTGGGATGGGTTTTTGACCATTTTCAAGCTGTTTCATGGCTTTTGGAACGATATGTTATTCGTGATGCCTTATGTCTTCATAAGCAAGTAAGGTATTTGTTTGTTAATTAATGGTAAATTGATGGTCAAATGGTTCAGAGTTCAAACACCTCTGAAGTTGGATTTGGCTGCAGTGCAGGGGAAATATTGTGTGGAGAAGCTCCTTCATGCAGAAGCCAATGTAAGTTAATCTTTGGTTCTACAGATTTTTGCCTTTTTACACTAATTCCAGATAAATTTTGGCTATTTATTGAGAAATGTGAAAATCGTAGTGAAATGTTTTTAAAAGATGGAACATATGAGTATTGTCCTCATAATTTTGAGAAGATTTCAACTTTGATGATATTTCTGGTTGATTAAAGTTAAAATGTTTGATTCTTTGTGAGGAAGATTTTGTCCACTATATGCTGCCTATTATGGGTGTCCAAATAGTCTAAAACTCATTCTTTCTAAGGCAGACGTTTTTGTGAGTTGTGACCCAAAATTATAAGATAGGTTTGTGTGCAACCATGAAAGTGCTAGAAGTGAAAAAACTTAGAAAGGACTGCTCTTATTGTTGGGAGAGGCAACATGAGGAATTCTTCATAAAACTTTGAAAGTCCAGTTAGCAAGCTAACTTATGTGGGTGTATTTTAGATGGTTGTTACGCTAGCTTACTTTTAACCAGTGAGGATGAGTTTACGTTACATGATGCATGGTTCGAGGTTACCAATAAAAGGGGACCGTGCATACCTCAGGATCTCAGACTCTCAGCTAAGAGTATGGTATTGTAATGTGGCAAGTGTATCCCAAAAGCGTTGCTGGGGCTTGGGGATATCCCAAAAGTGTTGTTGATGTAGAGGTTCTGGATGATTGTTTCTTCCATTTGGTATCTCTTTTCCTCTGGTAATTCTAATTTTTCCAGGAAGAGGTGGGGCTTGTTAACCCAAAGTCCAAGAAAGTGAAATTTCAGAAGCGCTATATGTTGCATTTGTGAAGTTAAGTGTGGAGCTATATGCAGTTCGTCATCAAGAGAGTCCTGGCGAGAGGCTAGGAATATGGTCTGTAGAATCAAACTACATAATGTGTGAGAAGAACCAAAAGCAAGTATAAGTAGAATTTATTACAGTATATCTTACATGTCTCTATGTTATTCCTGTATACTTTAAAAGATTTATTAGGTACTACTGGTACATGCTATGAACTGCTTTTTCGGTTTTTCCAGATGGTAGAACTTGTTTTTCAAGAAGCTTGTATTTGCTATTTTGTCAATGACTATATGTCAACTCCAGAATTCTAATAGTAATGTGACTTACCATTAGAAATTTTCTTTTACTGGTATATTTTGCCGATTTAAGACAGTGCATAATGTATAATGACATAGGAGATTTATTTATTATTAAATAAATACGTTATTAATTTAACAAGAAACTTTAGAATATCCTGAAATACTTTTATTTATACATGCGATTATTATTCACGACAAGAGAGTTACGTTTTCTTTTTTTGTTCCGGCCAGTCGGCCACCCTTCACTGTAACAAGAGGTCAGATACAATTGTACCATGCATGTTCCATTTTTTGTGTCGCATTAGTCATTACACTCTGTTTATTCCATTAATCAACCATCAACAATTATGCTACCTCGAATATATATATAGCAAATAGTATTAATTTTCTTTTTTTTGGGCAATTTCCTAAAGGATATGTGGTGGTATTCAAGATATTACATAATCCCAACCCCAATCCAATATCCATTTTTTTTTCTATTTAGTTGGTAAGGAGAAGGACCCTATCGGGTTAGAACTTCTCACAAGTCATTCCGACCCAAGTTAACAGGCTAGGCACCTTGGGAGTTGGGGGGAAGGGTAAGGAAATCTCCACCTCAAAGTGCCTCTAGTGGGGTTTAATCTCAAGGTTGTGAGATGCATATCTTACCACTAGAACACGCTATATGCTTGATAACCCAATATCTAATTAGACTAGCATGATATACCCTAAGGGCCTGTTCTCATTGATTGAACTCAGTTGAACTGAATTGAACTGAACTGAACTTATTAGAGCTGAACTAAACTGAATATTTTATAAGAGAAGAAAATTAGGAGCTGAACTGAACTGAACTGAAAATAATCGTATGAGAACAGGCCCTAAGTACATATAGTTATAAGGATATAAATATAACTAGTCTCTTACATAGAGTACAAACACCATATCCTCCTATCCCTAGTCTAATGAGTCATCCTCATTTACGCTATATGAGCGAGTGTAATATGATAAATGGGTCTGGGCCACGCCCGTCATAAGTGTTCACTTTATACGACCAAGAAAGTTCCACCTCAAAATTATATGGCAATGAGGGGGAGTAGCCCCTTAGCCTTATAAAATGAATACGACTTTCTCTTTTCTTCAATTTGGGATACACATCCCAATATTTCTCCATTTTTATACTATTTCAATATAGAACAACACTTTCACATACATGTGGATTTTCTTATGGGCTCAACATAATATTAGTAAATCAAGCCTGAGTCAAGGATAGGAAAATTCAATCATTAGGAAACTTTGGTTAGTCCTTGTTGAGGGTATCTTTAGTTTTGGCAATCTTCCTCTTAAACAGGTAGTCATATGTACTTATTAGCTTTAATGAACGTGCAATTAGCCATGTAAACATACACCAGCCTTTTCTTACTCTGCTTTCGTCAAGTTTAAGAAAAGCGGTTAGGTAAACAGTAGTGATTAGGTTAAACTAACTAGGTACATCGAAATTTACAGCCCCTTTCACTTCAATGATACTCCGTAATATTATTGCTATTGTCTATTGATTATTGTCATTTTGTTGTACTTCCTCCGTTGGCCATACTAAAATATTAGTTGTATTATTCATATACTAATTTTTGAAAGCAGACATCAAAGAGTTGAATAAATTTATCATCCATCCATAGTTGCAATATTTAAAAATTGCATTATTAACCTTTGTTAATGGCAAAATATAGTCATGTAGTCTTTTACTTGATTTGTCTCAATTTAAATTTTAACACTATTAATTTATATGTTTTTTCTTATCTATTATTAGAGTCTTAGAGATATAGAGGGTTGAAACAATGCATTGACAAATATAAAAGTCAAAATGTTACAATTAAAAATAAACAAATGAAATATATTCATGATGCTAAAGTTTTCAATTTGTATTACTCATAATAGATTAGTGAATATATTCATGATTTATTATTTAAGTTAAATATTGACAAATATGTTAGTCAAAGTGTTACTACAATTTTTAAAAACCGAGTAAGCATGTTTATCTTTTGCCTTATCTTCTTGTTTATTGTGACGAGTGTTCAAATAAGGAAAGAAAAGAATGAATGAAAGCAAAGTGTTTGGATATGTTTGTGTGTATTATTTTGGATAATTCGAAGATTAAAAATGGTTTAAGTCGTGTGTTTCAACTGCTTTTGTTAGCATTGCCTCAGCCTCTTCCTCTTAACTACTTGTTGCCACCATCAAATTCCACAACGAAGTTGTCATGTTTTGAGATTCGTTTCGATTGTCATCACTTATGCATTTATACTTTTGTCCATTTTCTTAAGCATATATCCGTCCATATTAACAAACTAATTACAAATTAAATATGTAACTAATGTTCCTTAAAGTTGGCATCCATGTATATATATTAACATGTATATATAGTAATAAAATTGAGTATATATTAAATATTATAGCTAAAAAAACACTTAGATTTTCTGTAGACTAGCGTTAAAATATGGCGAGTCCATCTAATCTTGTACATGCATAAAACTTACGTACACAATTGCTTTTGTTCATTTAAAATACAGTATATAGATTTTGTAATAAACTAATAATTATAGACCTTTATTATTACAGTAGTTTCTACTTTTCTACCAGAAAGAAAAGTACATTCATTTAAATTAGATTGTAATGGCGATCTTATATATATGAAGTTTCAAACTAGTGGCCTAACTTGAAGTCTTGAAATACTAGCTAGGACCTCTTGAAGTCTAGTGCTAATCAGTTAGTATATTGTCTTTGTTATTTCATTTACAAATTACAACAACATGACAACAACAACAATTAAAAAAATAAAAAGATTTGCTATATTATTCAACGATATACAAGTATTGCACACAACAATAATAAAGCATGCATGTCGTATACAATTACACCCGTCAACCATTGTCAAAAACTAATACTACAGTAGCTTAGTTTACAACTCGTAATTGTTAATACTTGCGTATTTGTATAATAATGTGTTGATTGTGGAGTAGTGTGCAAAAGAGGAAAGGAAGAAGGATTACCGTTTATACTTTTATAGCAGCCAAGAAAAAGAAATAAGCAAGACGTTTAATTAATTTGGACATGTATGGTTTGTGTGTATTATGTTGGAGAAGCTAAGATTAATTAAATAGTAATAAAAAGGGTAAACTAACTAACTGCTCTTGTTAGCATTGCCTCAGCTTCTTCCCAATAACTACATCTTAATTGGCAGCATCAAATTCCGCAAAGAAGTTGTCATGTTTTAGATTATTATTGAGAGATCACTTTAGATTGTCATCACATGACCATTTGAACCACCTGAAGTTATTTTTATTGTCTCATTCTTCTATATCATTAAAAAAAAAAAAAGTGTCTTAATTATTATTATTATTATTACTACTGTATTATTTTGATAAGTTCACATGGCCGAAGGCCTTCTATCTTAATTAGGTCTAAACCAAATCTATTATTCTTAGGCAAAAGCTAACGAACGCCCCAGGGGCGTTGGATAAGCTAACTAAAAGTAGAAAGATTAAATTAAAATGAATATTAATTACACTGATCGACGCGTGATTTTGTCATGCTTTTCCAAATTAATACTATTTTAGGCAATATTTAAATGCTTATCCAATGCCACGAGGGCGTTCGTTAGCAAGATCCTTATTCTTATTATAAATAACGATAAGTAAATTAAACTCAGTTATTGCAGTATTTTTTTTTAAAAACATTATTACTCCTTTGTTTATTAAGTTTCGTAGTAATAGAGTATATAAATTAGTCATGCGCTACAACCATCCGCTTAAACTTATGATACAATCAACGTAGCAATGACATATATACATGATTTCATGTAAGAAAAAATATGAGGAATTTGGTAACAAGTAATCAAATAAATTCTTCCAGGTATGCAAAAACTCTTTTCAAATAGTAACTTAAATTTGTTCTTTGCTTTATTTTGCCACTTTTGCTTAATTATTTTGCTTTACAATTAGTCTAAGTATAATCATTATACTTCACATATGACTTATAGGCTCCATTTATGATTTTGCATGTATTGCATATGAATTGACATTGGCTTTTTAGGCTATATTTTAAAACAAGTTTTAACAAAATCTATCAAGTAAAGTTTAACAAAAATAAGATTATATTTGACATAAATATAATAATACTTCATATTTGTCATGTCAACCATCAATCCATTGAACAAGATGACAGTTACTAAAATTCATATATAGAGAGATAGTATTCGCTACTCTCTAATAATAATATTCAAGATCAAATAAAGGTATAAGATAAAAGTTGAACAAGGAACAATACATTAAATTAAAGTAATTTTAGTAGAACTGGTTGTCAACTTAACATATCTCATGTTAGCTTCATCTTTAGCAAAACGTTGTTTTCTCAAAAAGCACCCGAAAACAAACTTTTTCATTATAGAACATAATCCATATTTCCAAAATACTTAGAATCTGCAGCCAATTACATTTGGAATTAATCAATTATTAAAGTACCGTAACCATTCCATTTATTAAAGAAGAATAGCTATATATGCATGCACTTGTACGTAATATAATTTCCCTAAAATCTGAGTAATGGAACTGTTTTTTCTTAAAAATAATAATAATAATAATAATAATAATAATAATAATAATAATAATAATAATAATAATAATAATAATAATAATAATAATAATAATAATAAGTTAGGAATACTGGTGATGATAGTTTGGTATTTTAAAGTTCATTAGTCCAACAAGGAGTAGATACACCTCCTTACTTCCTCGATCTATTTTGTAAAATAACAAAATTTTGTATACAGTATTATTTATGGTTAATTAAATAATGTTACATGTGTTGAAATATATTTCCTAACGACCTAGAATTGGTACAATAAGCGATAACATAAAAATGTGTCATAGAATTAATTAGCTGCCATATGTGATAGTAATAGAATAATTAAATCTCGTTTACATTATTTGTAGCTTCTCTTAGCCCCACAAACAAAATCATATGCGTCATTTCTCTGTCAAATGCAAGTGACAAATTATTTGCAAGCAATTTCCTAGAGTTTCAATCAAATATGACAATCACATACATGGACAATGTACGTTCAATTTGCTAGCAATTTCCTAGAGTTTCAATCGAATATGACAATTACATACATGGACAATATATGTTCAACGAACTAAGAACCAAATTATGACAATTTACCGTCTTTGATTGTAGATTTGTAGGTATAATTCCATTGCCTTTTGTTGTCGGTGAAACATGAAAGAAGTATTGAGTAGGTATATGTCAATATTGCGTAAAAAGTTAGTTTTTTTTTTTTCCCTAGCTAGTAAAGGAAATTTAAAAGGCCCTGCAGTACACTATGTATTTATAAAGTACTAAAAAATTAAGAGGTATTACGAAGTATTTAATATTAATAGTTCACATTTAATTACTAAGTTAGAAATTTTTGAAAAGAAAGTTATAATGGCTAAGGTGAGAATTATAAACAATTAATTAATGTTGGAATCCATGTTAAATAATTTTGATGGTAATAATCTTATAAAATTCTGCTAAATATGTGAGTCAAATAATATGTGCCCATGTTATAATTTAATACTGATGATGGAGTAGTGCGGCAGTCTGCAATTACATACAGAGCTAGATTTCGATAGAATCGTATTAGTATGGAGAACTTTGCCACTTTATTACTGTCCCACTACATTTTGTGCTATGCTACGTATATGACATACTACATGTAATTTGGACTTTGGAGGCACTTATTATTATATTCAAGTACTTCGTAAGTAAATAAATTGGTAGAGGGTAGCGTAAAACATGTTCCTAAAATTCAACCATCAACTTAAACTTTTAATTGAGATGGTCCTCTAACATAATTTAATAATAATTATGTATTTGAATCATAATAAATTAACTTGATTTTATTATAGAAGCAATATTATAGATCTTAATCAAAAGTAGGAGCGCATGAAAAACATCCATTTAAGTAAGTTTTTTGGAGCCTTATATTAAATATATGAAGTACTTTATTTGATCTAATCATAAAATGATCACCATATAAACTCATACTCTGAAATTAAATTAGAATTCAACAGGATTATTGCCACTTATGAAATTTCTATATAAAATAATTCTATATAAAATTTCTATAACATATTAAGGACAATGGTTAATCAAACCATTATAATTCTGGCTTTGTCTGTAACAATCTAATGTTGCGCTATAGCTAATATATAGTGGATATGATACAACTAATAGTGCATTTACTTTACTCGCTAATGTATGCGACACATCACTTGCATTACCATATATATGGTTTATGATAAACGTAGTTTTAATCTTTGTAAGATATAATAATTAAGATGCCTAAATTGACTTAGATCAACAATTAAAAAAAAAGGTGACGCTAAGTAAAGATTTCACAATAAACCTATAGACCGTACAACAAACTCAATTATAATCTCAATTAAAACGAACCACTCACACCTAAAAAAATCGAAATAGATAAAATAATGTCATCGCTATCATTATCATAATAATATGATATATCCAATTGGAATGATCGCTTCATTATTAATTCATAGTAATGGTTTGATAACTAAAAAAAAAAAAAAAAAATCTTATTGATGTAGGTAGGAGGACGAAGTGTAGCCACACAAGAATCAATGCAAACTTATGCAAATGAAAGGTATATATTTAGAAGTATGTAAAAAACATTCCATGCAAATTGGGACGGCAATCTTATAGGAAGTCTCAAATGCACGCCCTAGCTTGTTCCCCCTTCATCCACTACTTCGTTTCATACTTCTCGACATATACAAAACCACACTAACTTATTAATAATTATCAAACAATAATTATTAATAATAATAATTGATGATGAGTTACATACGTTATTAGAGGAGCCTCCAATTTTCCCTTTCAAATGTTTTGTAATACAAAAGGAAGCATCCAATAGCATCTGCAGCTTTCATCTCTGCATGCCATTATCTTCCAAACACTCCCAAACAAATTGGTGCGCGTTGGAGAGAGAGCGCTTTAGAGGGAATGTTTTTGGTATTTACTCATTTAATAAATACGGCTGTTCTTCAAAGTTCGACTCACTTTAAAACGAAAAGTGAGTCGAATTATTAAAAACAGGACGGAGCAGAGGAGAGGAGGTCTTTAAATTTCATTATTATATATTCTCTAGCAAGTACTATGGTTAATTTAGATTCAAGGAAAGCATGATAAGGTGTTTTAGATTATTCCAACTTTATATTGCTTGTCGTTGTCTATGTTTCACACTGCCTCCACCCACATCATGCAAAACACAACAGAGAGAATCATGAAAATGAAAACACATTCAAGGGGGGTATGGTGCAGTCAAAGATTGCTTACAATTATTATTCTTCTCAATATCTAAGGTTCATGGTTCCAGTTTTGTGTTGGTACAATAGAAAGATCTTACGTCTTTGTTATATATTGCATGGATCTTCTTCGTTTGTTTTTTTTTTTACCTTACTAGTTTAAGTTTCAACATTAATAACTTCAGATTAGTTACACGCAACAAAATAATCCAAAATAATATATAAGGCATGCATCAATCTACACTTTTATTGTCAATGATCGGTTGGTTCTTAATTTCGTACCGAGTAACTTTTAAATGAATGTTGATTTTATTTATTATTCCATATTTGATAGCTTGCCATATTTTATTTGTAATTAATTAAAAATTTATAATAAGTATTGGATGTGGTAATTAAAAAATATATAGTTTAATATGAAAAAAGACCGCTTATAAGTTTGTGTATAGAGTGAGTATATGCTTGTATAATTCCATGCTTCATACATTAAATATTTCCTTTTAAGCCTACAAATTACTTTACTTATTGTATCATGAATCAAATTAAAAAGTTGTAAGAGAGGTGTATTATAAATCATCTAAGCTATGTAATACTCTATAATCCTAATCAAAACTTCAAAAATTAGTCATTGAATGAGCTAAATTGCATAGTGCTCCTAAAATGTTGATTGTCGTTCTGATCCATTAACAATATAATGCATTTGAATATACATTTAATATGCATAAAATAATATTATAATGTTGATTGATTGTTGCGTCTCTAACTTAAACAATGTAATAATCTCACTCAATATTTATTCAAATTAAATTATAATCTAGAAAGACTGTATAGCCTACCAAATTATTCATGGCTCCATTCATTGAACTAATTATGTAATTCAAATTATTTGAATTAACTTCACTTAAATTTCAACTAAAATGGTTGTCATGACCTAAAATCAACCTATATGTGAAGTGACCTTACCTAATATAAACTCGTATATGATTTGAATGCTATATACTTTATAGTGCACTATTCAATATCTAGCGTCATGTCATGAACATTTATGTAATATGTTTGAATTGTAGTTTGAATTGTTCATATCCATTATTTGCATTGGAGTTAATTTTGTAATTATTTATATTACTAGTATTAAACTTCTTAGATAAAAAATGGGTTGTAATAAATGTATCAATTGAATAATTCGAGCTCTTTTGGATTCATTAATAATTTAAAACATTCTCTAATTGTTTACAAGCATGGAAAAAGTTGTATGAATTGGATCGGGACCAATGACAAGAGCACTTAAAAGACATTAAATCAATTTTGTAAATGTTGATGTATTGTGCAATTTGTATTGCTCCATAAGGACGAATAGTATCAAATATGCATCACAAAACAAAATTTTAGAGTTGTACATACTAATTTAAACTTTAGCCATACAACCACATCTAATTAAAAAGAAAGAAAAATATATATTATATCTCAATAGGGCATGGGCATGGGCAATCTACTAGGGGGTTCCATTCAAATTATATTAGACGACCATGATGGTATATTTAGATAACCATAGTTGCTTTGATTTTGATGAGATTGAGCCTTTTATTATTACTTCATTGTTCTCTTAAAGCTCTTTTTTCTTTTTTTTTTATTTTTATTTATTTTATTTATTTATTTATTTATTTATTATTATTATTATTATTATTATTATTATTATTATTATTATTGAACTTTAGACAATCGTTAATCAAACATCAAAACCTTTTATTACATTATTCATCTTTTAAAATTATGATTTTGGCTTTTTAAATTAATGTAACAATAAGAGGTGTTATTAGAGTAATTAAGCTGGTTTCAATGAAGTCAGGTCAAGTCTATTTCAAAATTTAGTACTAAACCAATAGTTATTGTGTCCATACAAGTTGAAATCTGATTCGGATTTTGTTTGCGTCGTTTTTTGACTGAGTTAATTGGGTCATTTTTTGACACTTCCAGTTACAAATCACTATTTATTCATTAAGAAATAAAAGATCGATTATTATTATTATTATTATTATTATTATTGTTATTATTATTGTTATTATTATTATTATGTTTTGTGTATGACTGGCTACACAATGTGGTTGTTTATAAAAGAACAAAATAACTCTTATAACATTGACGAAGCAACTCGACCTTGACCGAACAACTCCTATAACACTAACGAAGTAATTCTATGATGACTGACCACAATATAAGGATTTGTGTTATTCTTATTCTTATTATTATTATTATTAGTGTTATTAAAAAGTAAAACTTTTTAAAAGATGGATGCACTCACACCTTTTCCCTAAAGATCCTCAAAAAGAATGATGAATCAACTCGATCAAAAAATAATAATAATAAATAAATAAATAAAGTTACCCCTAAGAAAAAGGGGGCAAATTCACATTTCACACCCAATATCTTTTTATTTTAAGAAGATAAAGTAAAGTGAAAATAATATGCAAAAATTAATAATAATGAAAAAGAAAAAAGGGCGGGGAATTTGGATTTTAGTAAAGAGTTTAGATTCATAAAAACCATTATTCCTCCAAACATACCCTTCCAAATGCTAGTTTCTAACATTCTTTTGTATTTTAGTAATTTGGACATTTTCTACTTTACAAGTACTACTTTTTAGTATTATATTATAAATTTTAACCTTTCTTGTTTTCTTTTGTAAAGACCAAAGCCTCCTAAATATTTGGCCACCCCCTTTTTAATTTTTTTTTCTTCAATTTTCACTATTTTTCTTGTTGGATTTTTCCTACTTATCCCCCGATTCTCCCTCCTTTCTTTCATTCTCTTCTTTTCATAAAAACCCAATATCAAATCATTTTTCAGAATGATTTTTGAAAACCTAATTTTTTTATTTTTTAAAATCCCAAAACGTACAACATTACTTATACTATTATTATTGTTATTGCTACATATTTTTTTTAATAGTATGGTTAATTATCACTACTATATATATACCCCTTTCTCTTCATCATCACCTCTCAAAACAATTATTCTTGCACACTCTCTCTCAACAATTCTCATTATACTAATTACTACTTAAAACTTTTGTTGCACCTTTCGGCAATCAAAATAAATATTACTCCTTCGTTCCTTTAATTAGTTCGATCTTTCTGTTTCCTTTATTAGCGTTCCTAAAAATGATGAGTGCTCAGAATCAAGCGGAACACGGTGTGATTCAATCCTCAATAGCTCTTTTACAAGAAAGATTCAAGCAACTTCAAAGAGTGAAAGAAATGAGAGAGAAAAAGGAGCTTCTTACTATGTTTTCCGATAATTATCCAATTAATAATAATAATAATACAACCACTAATAATAATGATGGTGATGTTGTTGATGTTAATGATGATGAAGTTCAAATATTTCTTCCACCAAATTATTATCATAGCAACCGTAAGCCTTCTTCATGCTATTCTTCATCATCAACATCGTCGTCATTATCATCGTCATCGTCAGTTTTATCTCATAACAACAATAATAATGTTAATGAGATGATATCCCTCTCACTTTGGCCTCCGGCCATGTCATACACCAATGCTACTGCCACTGCTGCTGAGCATTTACGACGAGCCCCGCCGCTTTCGACGATGAGTACTAGGCCTTCTTCTTGTGTATCTAGTGCTTATAATATATTCGAGGATTCTCATGTTTCGGATGTTGATACTACTCTTCATCTGTGAGCTGATTTTGATTAAGAAAATTAATTAGTTCACGTCTTTCTTTGTTTCTTTTCTGTACTCCAGATCGGACGTACGTTGATGTAATATTTACTAGTAAAGTTAGCAAGATTATTATAATATACCAAGTACTACGTACCATGAAACTAATATGTCGTCAATTGCATGGTTTGCTTTAATTTAATTGGTAACCATGCTTAACTTAGAAGGATCAAGATCGAGATATATTCAATTTTAGTACTATTATACTAAACATATGTAGTAGTTATATAAGCTCTAATACAATCAATTCCAATGCACTTACTCAAACGATATATCAATCTATCAGTTTATATATGATAGTAACTCAAATTAAAGTCCATAACTTATTATTAATTAGATACATAATCTATTACTGTTACACGAGGTATATGTAATTTATAATATTATTTTTTACAGGTTTAACAAATTAACAGTTATATGTAGGCTTAGTTTATTATTAAGTACGTACTTGTAGAGTTGTAGACGAAGAGTAGTTAATTGAATGAATTAAGTTGGTAGTCTTGTTACTCTATAATTTCTAGCTTAACGTTAATGGTACTATATTTCTCATGCAATAATCTGACAACTCTTATGTCTTATAAAAGAGAGGACATGATTTACGAAATTGTAAATAAAAATGAAAAGAAATAGTTGTATGGTTTTTTTTATTGGATTATTTAATGTGTAGATATCATATCGAATTTGCAATGCTTGGCTGGTGGCACTAGGTAATATTGAGCCAATTGAGGTATTTGAGGGACACATAAGCACATAGTGGTATTACTAAGGGATAGAAGACCAAAAAAATAAAATAGGCACCTAAGGGTCTGTTCACTTCAGCTTAATTTCAGTTCAGTTCAGCTTCAATCAATTCAGTTCAGTAAATGTGAACAGGTCGTCCTAAGTGGTACAGTTAAGTTATCGAGTACAAATATTAATATAGCTACTAATTAAGCTACATACTTTAATTTTATTCTATGATAAATGGATTAAATGGTAGTTAGATTAGTAGGTAATTTTTGTAGAGTTATGATTATTCACAAACTAATTTAATTACCAATTAATCTTAATTTTCATCAAAAAGAGCAACATATAGCAGGTTTTTCTCCGATTTCAACGATGACAAACATTAGGTTGTGATTAGTTTGGTATATGTAAGGTGTAATTGTGTTTGTCGTCAATAAATCATATATTCTTGATGATTAGTGATTAGGTTGACTAATAATGCATGTGACTAATAGGATTTTGATGATCCTAGTTCACCTAATCATTCACTCCAAATGAAAGGCCACGATAAATTTTGTTATTAAGCATGAAGCTTAGATTCGTGTTATCATCAAAATATGTATGTAATCATACCATAATTAGGTGATGTGAGTGTCGTAGCTGTTGAGCTTTTGCGGTAATCTTCTTGGATCACATACTTGTACTTTCATGACCATACTTGTGTTCCTTTTCATTTTCTTTTTTTTTCTTTTCGATTTTGGTAGAAAATATATGTTCTCCATTATTATGACGTGCTCATGTCGTCCCCTACTATACTACTACGCATAACATAATTAACATCACATTAAGGTAGTACGTGTTTTTCAACATACCAAAACATGCATAAAAAAAGAATTGTTAATTATATGGAGGGTCTCCGATCCCCTACTACATTTATTAATTTGTATATGATAATAAAATCAACGTATAATAAAAATGTGATGGTAAGTAATGAATTTGGGAATAATCAACAACGCTAATGAAGAATTGAAGATGAAGGATAGATTCAATTTCTGACATCTTAATAAGAATCTAGAATGTCAAGTTGATGGAACCACTTCTTAGAACTCTTTACTATCAATGCAACATAATTCTAAAATAGCCAAATTCATTCTCAAAACTTTATACACCTGTCTATTTGTGAGCTTGTTATGGTTCCAAAGCAGGGGCACCCCACCCCAGTGTGCATTCACTTCGATCTTGAAAAAATTTCCCAAAATTGGTCTCAAAAGCATATTACATAACACTAGACATAGAAATGAAACATGTTGAGGTGCTTCCCAGCATAGAGTCCACAACATTTCGAAAGGCCATTTAGATGGTTTGGACTTTGAACTTGCATTTAAATTCCAAATTTAGTCGTTTACGTATAACTTATGCTTCCCTTCATTAACTCAAGGTCACCAAAAGACTTTATGTATGTGACTGACTAATGGTCATATATAATTTCAAATAACATTATATGACCTCGGCCTTACAATCTCAAGAGTTTTCAACACTAGTTACCGAAACTTTCAAGCGCAATAGAAGGTAGCAAACGTGACCTAATATCTAATTAATGGTTTGCTAGCTAGCTAGAGAATCTTCAATGCTCTTACTCATCATCAAAGTCATCAGATTGCATTTTTTGTTTCTGCAAACTAGTTAGTGGAAGGAACCTACTAAAAACGTAGAATCCAAGCAAATTAATGAACTTAATTTCCCTTCCGTTTTACTCTTCTAATTATTCATTTATTTAATTAAAGAACTACACACATACTAATAAACTATTCATAGGTAATAGGGCTAATAGCTCTGTTTATTAACAGAGGTGTTTGTGTTTTGTCTGATACAAGTGCTTTAAAATCCTTATTAAAGCCCATAATACTAACGAATGTGGAATTTGACTTTGTCTAATTAAAAGGGTTTTCAATCAAGCTAACACAAGTAATATGACAATATTTAGTGGAGATGAGTTAAAATCCATTAATGTGATGACACAATAAAAACTATTATTAACTCCATGATAATCAGTACTGTAATAGTGAAGACGCGCTAATTATGGGCATCTCGAGTTTACAGTTATACTAAGACTTAGGCTACTGATGCAGTGATGCTAGATCCAAGGTGTACGAAAAGTATATTTCATATGGCTTTGTCTTTTATGTTCCCCAGGTCATAAAATATATATATGAATATGAATATATATGTGAATGTGCTTAACTTGTACTTTCATCTTACAGCTGCAGATTAATGCTCATGCTCCTTCAGCCAGTTCCGAAAATTATGTTGCTGCAACAGAGAAATTTGCTTGTTCTGATAGTATTGATATCGATCTCACTTAATTCTGGTATAAAATCATAACATTATTACATTACATATTGCTACTATACCGTCTTATTTTTAACACTTGATATGTATGACAGTAGAAATATATGATATGTGCTGTGTAACTGATGCAAACCTCTTCAAGTTTGTGTTACGTACATTGTTTATTTACTAAACTCATTATCTGTGGTGCTATATATATGTATGATGTGGATCAGTATTGCGGGTAGAAGCACAGCTGGAAGAATGGTGCATTGCAGACGAGCAGGTGCCGGATGCTGTGCTGCAGAGTGCACTCGATTGGGCGTGTGGGAAAGGAGGAGCAGACTGCAGTAAGATTCAGAAAGATCAGCCTTGTTATTTGCCAAACACGGTCAAAGACCACACTTCATATGCCTTCAATAGCTACTTTCAGAAGTACAAGAACAAGGGTGGCACCTGCTACTTCAAATCAGCTGCTTTGATAACCGGGGTTGATCCTAGTAAGCTCCATACTCTAATTAAAATTTAAATTAACCAATGTTTTACTTATACATCACAACTCGCAAGCATAAATGTGTAATGATCGATAGTCCAACATTAAAATTAAAAGCACTTTATATTACAAACAAATTTTATGATTGTTGTGTGTTCGTTCTCTATGTTTGAACAGGCCATGGAGGATGCAAGTACGATTATTCCCATTGACGTAAAGGACAGATCAAAGTCTGAAACAAGTATCGACTTCTTTGAAGATTCTATCAATGTCTTGTCTGGAGTTGCAATCCTATCCTCTGCCATTTTCATCATCTTCTTGTGGATTAAATTTGCCTTGCGTGGCCACAAATTAAATGATACTATTGTATTCTTGAATTGTAGAGATCATCTATTTGCAGCTTATCAATAAGAAATTGGAATATATTTATATCAGATTATATTATTGCCATTAAGTGTTGTGTGCTACAAGTCCGCCCATGGGTGCATGATGCACCAAAGGGTATTTTTTGCTTAAATTATTTCAGTAAAAAATTATTTTAAATAGCTAACTTTATTAAAACAAATATAACAAATAATCAGTAGAAAATAAATTTTAATCAAAAAAATAATAATTTCAATTGACTAAAATTATTTTCAATTCAGCAAAAATGAGGTGAAGTTCGAAGATAACATTGCATGAAGTATATTTACATGGTTAAAAAAAAGTATGTATAATAAATTATTTGGAATATAATAAATTCTTCATTATCCCTCTATTACACATGTTGATATAATAAAATAGAGATGAGAGAAGGGAAAGAATAATAAAGGTTGTATTCAATCCATTTAAAATTGTACTACATTGCAACATTTATATAGTGCAAAATATAACTAAAAATAAGGAACATAATCCCATGATCATTGATCATGCTAACATTAACCCCCACTAAACTAACCCACTACTATTATGACTCCATTAACATTAGGAGTTAACTAACCACTAACAATTTGAAGCAAATATTCCAACATATTAAAAGGTATAGCATATTTTTTCCAAATATTTTTACGTGGTAGGAAACTAAATCACATTATGACTAGACCTTGCATTAAGGATAGAATATCAATAAGAATAATTAGGATGAAATGAATTGAAGATCATGAAATTATTATTTATTTCCTCATATACTCGCAATATGGAGTATAATATCTGTAACTACTAAATTAAGCTTGATTAGCTTAATTGTAATTGTTATAACTTGAATGATCTTCCCTTATCTATACATAATTGTTAAGAATGAAATCAAATCATAATTCTAATTAAACCCCTTATTCATTATTGTTAAGAATGAAATCACATGATGATTAATTTCTAAATTTGAAGACAGTGCCATATAGTTTGTGAAGTACTCTGTATATAATAGATCAGAGCGTAATACATACACGTACTATTAGCCTGTACAACGAACCCAATTTTGAAAGATGAAGACTCCTTGCTGTTGTGTTTTTGTTGCTTGCTTTTTGTTGGTTCTGATCTTTTGTCACAAATATCTGGTAAGAAAAATATGAATTTGTTAACATAACATTGTTATTACAAAGTAGTACTAGGAATGTGATATAACTTATTATAAATGTATTCTAATATCGTTGTAATAAATATTGTATAGGGGGTTACAGCCAATGCAGAAATTGGTGTATAGCAGATCATGAAGTGTCAGATGCATTGATACAAAAATCACTAGACTGGGTATGCGTGAATGCAAAAGAAGCATGTAACAGAATACAGCCAGGACAACCCTGTTATAAACCAAATGATCTAAGAGCTGTTGCTTCCGCCGCCTTCAACGACTATTGGCAGATTGTTAAGCATGCTCCCGGGGCCAAGTGTGACATCTTTGGCGCTGCTATTTACCCAGCCCAATTGTTTTTTCTTATGCTCGTAGTAAGCTAGCTAGTATTTAATAATTTAATTTGTTTTTCTATTGACATCCAGGTCATGACACTTGCAAATTTAGCTGCACACCTTGAAGATATTGGGAAATAACAAGATCAAGCTAAGAGAGTAATAAATGTCTCTTTGTAATAATATATCAGGAACTAGTTTCTGGTTATCTTCTAGATAGATGTTTACACATACATCATTTTTAAATTTTTTTTTTTTTGTTAGTTAGATGTTTTAAGTAATTTAATGATACAGCTCTTGGAAAGATGATCATTTTTACCAAACTTCAATAGATCATGACATTGAACCAAGTTTATCTTGATTAAGTTCACTATGCATTGGATCAGTTTGAAAATTATATGACTTGTCAACAGAATTGATCTTAATTTACCTTAATCAACGGAAAGAAACCTCATTAAAGCCCATAATACATACTAAAGAATATGGAATTTGACTTTGTCTAATTAAAATGGGCTTTCAACCAAGCTAACACAAGTATGACAAGATTCATTGGAGGTGAATTAAAATTCATTAATGTGCACACAAAAAAAAATTATTCATCTCCATGCATGTTTATTAGTATTGTATTAGTGAACACCCGCTAATTATGGGCATCTCGAGTTTACTAATTAAGACATAAGATACGAATGCTGGATCCGATCCGAGGAGTTAAAAGATTGTACAAATAGTTTATATATTTCTAAGCATATGGCTATTTTTTATGCATGTTCCCTGATGATTATAAGTATATATGTATGAATGTGCTTTCCTTAGCTTGTATTTTCATTTTTCTGTTGCAGGTTGATGCTCTTTCAGCCAGTTCCGAACACTATGTTGCTGCATCAAAAAAATTTGCTTGTTCTAATTGTATTGATATCGATCTCACTCAAATCTGGTATAATACCATTATATATTTACGTTACATATTGCTACCACCTTAATTTTAACGCTTAATATATGACAGTAGAAATAATATGTACTGTTATGAATTTGACACTGATGCAAATCTCTTCAGGCTTATTTTACTGACCCGTTATCTGTGGTGCTATATATATGTATGATGTGGATCAGTATTGCAGGTAGAAGCAGGAGTATGGTGCATTGCAAACGAGCATGCGTCGGATGCTGAGCTGCAGAGTGCACTTGATTATGCATGTGGCGCAGGAGCAGACTGCACTAATATCAGCCTTGTTATTTTCCAAACACGGTCAAGGACCACGCATCATATGCCTTCAATAGCTACTTTCAGAAGAACAACTACAAGACTGGCAGCTGCGAGTTTGGATCAGCTGCTGTGCTAACCACGCTTGATCCTAGTAAGCTCCAAACTCATATATACTTATACATCGCAACTCTCAAGAATAAATGTGTAAAGATAATTGTTAGTCGAACATAAAAAAAATTGAAGCTCATGATCACTTTATTATTACTAACTAATTTAATGATTGTTGTGTGTTCTTTTGTTTGAACAGGTCATGGAGAATGCAACTTCGATTATTCCACATTCTTTGAAGATTCTAGCAATGTCTTAGACATTATTAGAAGTTGCAATCCTCAGCGAGCATCTCCCTCATCTTCTTAATTGTAATCTCCTAGTGGATTGCTTTCGCGTCGTGTGACCACAAATTAATGTTTTATGGATTGATTATTGTATTGTTGAATGGTAGCAACTTGCTTACTGCTTAACAATAAGAAATTGGAATATTGGTCTTTCAAGCGATGTGTGCTACAAGTCCGTCCTAGCTAGCTACAATTTTTTTAGTGAACTATATTGATCGATATACGTTTTACTAAAATTGTTACAATTGCTATCAGCACAATAAATTAACATCATGAATTGAATTCGTATTGTTAGAGGATCATCTTGAAATGTGGATTCGCATACTATGCACTTAATATTCCACTTTAAAGTGAGGGTTGATGATATTCGAATCTGTGACCTTTGTTTCACACTGGCTCTGATTTGACGTCCGTCAGTAATATTAATCGCTAAAAATGCGTTTTCTTGTAGCGGTCTTTGATAGTATGAGTAATTTTTAAATTTTCAAAGACAAAACTGGTGTAATGTATCCTTTTTATTTCTTACTATTAATCAAAGAAGTATATATATAGACTTTTTCCTAATTCAGTACTTATTCTTTTCAAGTATATGTAGATTATATTTTTTAAAATAAACAAATCTCAAAGATTGCATTTTTAAAGTAATTATATGTTGCATTCCTAAAAAAAAGTAATTATATGTTGCCAAAACACATGCCTATAGTAGTTGCATATCCATCTATAGAATGTAAAAGATCTTTACTTATTTCATACGATTAACTAAGACAATTAGTATTGTATATAATAATTTCCTAAAATATAAAAGATTTATAAAAGATTATTTTTTTTAAACAAAATTAAAAAAAAAAAAAAAAAAAAAAAAAAAAAAAAAAAAAAACCCTCAGGAATACAGGAGTTACAAGATATACCATATATACCAAATTTTAGCACATAAATATATATATAAAAAAATTACTTTAAAAAATTCAAACAAACCGTGCATCTATATTATTATTTGGGAAATAATAAAATCTTTATTACTCCCTCTATTACAAGATATACCATATTATTTCCAAGTAATTTAACATGGTAGGAAACTAAATCATATTATGACTACTTGACAGTCTTGACTAGACCTGACCTTGCATTAGGATAGAATATCATTAAGAATAATTAAGATGATATGAATTGAAGATCATGAAATTAATTTATTTCCTCATATAATCGGAATATGTAGTATAATATCTGTAATTACTAAATTAAGGTTGATTAGCTTGTAATAGTTTTAACTTGAACGATTTCCCCTATCTATACATACTGTATATAATTGTTAAGAATGAAATCAAATTAACATCATTCTTAAGAATGAAATCACATGATGATTCTAAACATTAATTTCTAAATTTGAAGATAATTGCTATATAGTACGTTTGTGAAATATATATATATATATATATATATATATATATATATATATATATATATATATATACCAGGATAATTGTAACGTAGTTGTATACAACATAATAGAGCGTAATACATAGACGTATTGTTAGCTTGTGCAACAAACCCAATTTTCGAAAATGAAGACTTCTGGCTGTTGTTGTGCTTTTGTTGCTTGCTTTTTGTTGGTTCTTTTGTCACAAATATCTGGTAAGAAATACAAAAAAAAAAAATGAATTCGTTAACATTGTTACTACAAATTAAAGTGGTACTAGGAATGTATTATAAATGTATTCTAATATCGTATATTCGTATAATATAATGTATAGGGGGTTACAGCCAATGCAAAAATTGGTGTATAGCAAATGAAGTACCAGACGCAGTGATACAAAAATCGCTAGACTGGGTATGCGTGAATGCAAAAGAAGCATGTAACAGAATTCAGCCAGGACAACCCTGCTATAAACCAAATGATTTAAGAGCTGTTGCTTCCGTCGCCTTCAATGACTATTGGCAGAGGGTCAAGCACGCTCCCGGAGCCAAGTGTGAAATCTATGGCGCTGCTATATTGGTTGACATCGACCCTAGTATGTCTCTTAATTAACCCACTTTGTTTTTCTTATTTCAACCATAGCTATTATACTTCTAATATTATGTATACTCATAATAATTTAATTTGTTTTTCATTTGACGATCAGGTTTTGGCAATTGCAAATTTAGCTGCTTAACTTGAAGATATTGGGAGATTAACAAGATGAAGAGAGTAATAATATATCAGGAACTTGTTTCTGGCTATCTTCCAGATACTTGTTTACACTACATCATATATATATGTAGTTTTTTAGTTTATATAATATTCTGAGTTTAATAATACAGTTCTTGAAAAGATGATCATTTTGCAACCTCGACTATTGAACCAAGTTTATCTCAATTATGTTCGTTATGCATTGGATCAGTTACAAAAAAATTGTGACTCGTCAATAGAATTGATCTTAATAATTAACCACCACAAAAGGTATTGAATTCTGTGAATTTAGAGCAGAGAAAATTATAGAGAGAGAAGTTAGAGAGAAGAGAGGAGAGTTTTCATTATTATTGAATAATGAAGAAGATTACAGAAGCAACATATATAAGCTGCAACTAGAATGTTCTAATGAGAAGCTTGTAATAACAAACTTGTAACAAACTAATTACACGTCAGCACAGAGCTCTAACAAACTAATCCAGCGTGGCATTAGTTGTATTATCAGCAGCAGTAGCAACATTCCCCCTCAAGCTAGGATGTATATCAGCTTCTAACATCACTAGCTTGGACTTAAGCTTTGTGTGCATCTTCTCAGGTAAGGCTTTAGTCAGAATATCAGCCAATTGCTCTCCAGTAGACACATATGTGAGCTCCAATAGTCCTTCCAGAACTTTTTCCCGAGTGAAATGGCAATCAATCTCTATGTGTTTTGTTCTTTCATGGAATATAGGGTTTTTCCCTATATATATGGCACTTTGATTGTCACACTTTAGAGTTAGAGGCTGTAAGTTTTGAACTCCCATTTCTTGTAAAAGTCTAACAAGCCAAGCAACTTCAAAAGAAGCTCCAGCCATAGCCCTATACTCTGCCTCACTTGAGCTCTTAGAAGTAGTAGATTGCTTCTTAGACTTCCAGGAAGCAGGAGATTTTCCTAACAAAAGAATATAATTAGTTACAGACTTCCTAATATTGGGACAAGTAGCCCAGTCTGAATCTGAGTAAGCTTGGAGAGTGAGCTTATCAGTTGCTCGAAGCAGAATGCCATGACCCTGTGTATGAGCAACATATCTTAGAACATGATGTAAAGTTGTAACATGATGAACTCTAGGCTGAATGGGAAATTGACTAAGAGTCTGCACTGAGAAAGAGATATCAGGCCTTGTATGAGACAGAAAATTTAGTTTGCCCACAAAACTTCTGTATAGTTCAGGGTCATGGTAGAATTCACCAATGTCTGCCTGCGGCTTTATATAAGTAGGAAGAGGAGTAAGAGCAGCCTTGGAGATGTCCATTTGACAGCCTTGCAGAAGTTTCTTAGTGAACTTTTTCTGTGTCATAAGTATACCGGAAGGTAAATGAGTGAATTCAATTCCCAAGAAGAAATTCAGCAAGCCCAAATCTTTAATGCTGAACTTGGAGCGTAAATGAGTCTTGAAATGCTCAACCTCTGTAGGATCTGACCCTGTCACTATAATATCATCAACATAAACTGCTGCTAGAGTAAATGAAACATCTGATTTCTTCAAGAACAAAGAGTAGTCATTCTTGGACTGTGTGTTTCCCATATTTATCAGCTCTGCAGTTAGCTTTGCAAACCATTGTCTAGAAGCCTTCTTAAGTCCATATAGGGAGCTCTTTAGCTTGCACACCAGATTACTAGGATTCTGCATTCCTTCAGGAACCTTCATATACACTTCTTCATTAAGTTCACCATGCAAAAATGCATTGTTAATGTCCAACTGATGTATTTGCCAATGTTGACTTGCTGATAAAGAAAGAATACACCTTATTGTAGCCATTTTTACTACAGGAGATAATGTTTCAAGATAGTCTATCCCATACTTCTGAGTAAAGCCTTTGGCTACCAGTCTGGCCTTTAACCTCTCAACAGTCCTATCTACTTTTAACTTGACTTTGAAAACCCATTTGCACCTTATAGGCTTCTTCCCTTTAGGTAAAGGAACCAACTCCCATGTATTGTTGGCTGTCAAAGCTTCAATTTCTTTCTTAATTGCCTGAACCCAACCAGAATGCTGAGAAGCTTCAAAATAACTCACTGGTTCACTAACTTGAGAGACTGTATTAATCAAAGCCTTAGTGCCTGCAGGCAAAACATCAAATTGTACAATGTTGCACTAGTGCTCTGACACTGTGTCTGCTATACAGACAAAATTGTCAAAGTGAGAAGGCCATTTTCTAGGCCTGGTTGACTGTCTAATTGGGAAAAGTTCTGGAATAGAATCAGTATGTGTGATAGGAATTGTGTTTGGGGTAGAATATAATTTGTGTTTGGGGTAGGTTGTGTGTTTGGGATAGGTTCTGGGTTTGGGTTAGGTTATGTGGGAAATAAGAAAGGTTCTGGTATATCATAAGGTAAGTCAAGATCAATGGATGTGTTTACAGGAAAAAAAATTTGTGATTTTGGTTTAGAGAGAGTAGGATCAAACTGAAATGGTAAATGCTTCTCATAAAAAATAATATCCCTGGTTACAATAACCTTTTTAGTCTCCAAATTCATCACTCTATAAGCCTTCTAATCAGGTGGATACCCAAAAAAAAATACAGGGTGAAGCTCTAGGTTCAAATTTTTCCCCGTCATTCTTCAAAGTTGAAACAAAACACAAACAGCCAAACACCCTCAAATGCTCCATATGAGGCTTTCTCACATACATCTTCTCATATGGTGAACTAAATTGTACACTGCTTAAGGGCATCCTATTTATTATATGAGTTGCACATAATAAACAATCTCCCCAAAATCTCACAGGCACTCTAGACTGAAAATAAAGACTCCTAGCTGTCTCCAACAAGTGTATATGCTTTCTTTCCACCACACTATTCTACTGAGGTGTTCTGCACAAGATTTCTGATGCACAATCCCATTTTCATGATACAGCTTTAAAATGTCTCCCTCATAGAGTTCCTTTGCATTATCAGTTCTAATGCACAAAACTTTAGAATTGAATTGAACTTCTAACAAAGTAACAAGATTACACAGAACTGAAACAGCTTTAGATTTATGTTTCATTAAGAAAGTCCAAGTGTGCCTTGAGAAATCATCTACCACAGTAAGAAAATAGCTATATCCATCATGAGTTTTAACTCTATATGGACCCCATGTATCTACATGTAACAATTCAAAACACCTAGTACTCTTAGAAAGACTAGAATGAAATGGCAATCTAGTTTGTTTGGCTTTATGACAAACTTGACAGACTATGTCAACCATCTGTACAATCAAAATTTGTATTAACTAGATGCAATTTATTAAAAGGAATATGTCCTAGCCTAAGATGCCACAGCTTGGCTTCTTCTGAGCAGGATTGATGAGAAACAGTAGCAGCACCAGAACTTGCACCAAAATTGTCTTGTGCCTTCCCTTGACCAGCCTCATCAACAACATATAATCCAAAATTCAAGTTACCAAGAACCAAGGACTGATTCGAAGTTGGATCCTGAATTAAACACTTATCATGAGTGAAAGTAACTTCACAATTCAAATCCTTACACAACTTGTGTGTTGAAATCAACTTGAACTTGAAACCAGGAACATGAAGAACATTATCAAGCTGAATTCCATTATCAAACTTAACAGTTCCAATATGATCAACTACTACTCTTTTCCCATCAGCCATAGTAATAGTATTAGGATACTTATCAAAGTTTCTAAGCTCACCAAATAGGTCAATATTACAGCATATATGGTCTTGAGCTCCACTATCTATTATCCAGCTAGAATTAGAATAAGTAATAAGGCAAGTACCTGCAACATAAACTCATGCAGATGACTCAGTCTGAGCAAGTGAACCTCCAGAGCTTACATCAGATTCCTGAGTCTGCATATACTTCAGAAAATTGTTGTAGTGCTCCTGTGAAATGTGAGTAACTTGAGCATCATCAGTGTCAGCATTCTGAGCATCATCATCTCCTTGAACAACAGCTGCTATCCTCTTGCCTTGAATTTGCTTGGATGATTAGGTGGATAACCAATGATCTTGAAACATTTATCCACTGTGTGACCAGGAAACTTGCAGTAATCACAGAAAAGTGGAGTACCAGGCTTCTTGTTGTGTACAACAAACTTATGTGAATTTCCTGTCGTCTGGTACTGATGCTTAGGATATGACTAAAACTTATGAGAATTTACAGTAAATGCCATTGCCTTGTTTGTTTCATCAACGAGTGAGTTCATCTCCCTTTGTTTCTCTTCCTGAATGAGCAATCTATAAGCAAGAGAGATAGGTGATAGAGGCTGCATCATCAAGATATTGGATCTTGTGTTAGCAAACTTATTATTCAGTTTCATCAAGAGTTGAACAAAACGTTCTTCTTGTTGTTGCTTCACGAATTTCTGTATTAAAGCACATGTGCAACCATTGCAGGAACAAATAGGCAGAGGATTCATCTCACTAATCTGATCCCAGACTGCCTTAATATGAGTAAAAACTCAGCAATAGAGGTATCACGTCCTTGAGAAATATCTGAAAGCTTCTGCTGCAAAGTATACAGCTGAGGACTTGAAGTTTGTGAATATCTTTCCTCTAGATCCTTCCATATTTCTCTAGAAGTTGTCAGATATAGAACGCTTCTAGTAATTGAATTATCAAGTGATCTCAGAGTATAGGATATGATTATAGCATCACACCTCTTCCAGGTTGTAAACACAGGATCATTTTGAGCTGGTTTAACCAAACTTCCATCAACAAATCCAAGTTTATTCTTAGCAGAAAGAGCAATTATCATGCTGCACTTCCATTCACCATAACTTTCTCCAGAAAATTTCTCTGAGATTGACTAGTGTTTTCTGAAGGATGTATGAAGTAGGGACTGGTAGGATCTTGAGTAGGTTGCAAAGAATTCTCAGGCATTGTTGACACACAATCAATCAAACAGATTGTAGGCACAAAAATTGATCAAAGAAATCCAGAAATAAACTGGAACAAATCGATCAAATTCTCAAGATAAAACCGTAGAAATTTGATCTAAAAACAATAGAGAATGAAGCAGAATTTCAAGTTCATACCTCAAACAAAATCAGAGTGAAAAATGCGGAATAAGGATCAAAAACAAAATCAACAGAATTCAACGAACAACTGGAAATCCAGCAGCTCTGATACCATATTGAATTCTGTGAATTTAGAGCAGAGAAAATTATAGAGAGAGAAGTTAGAGAGAAGAGAGGAGAGTTTTCATTATTATTGAATAATGAAGAAGATTACAGAAGCAATATATATAAGCTGCAACTAGAATGTTCTAATGAGAAGCTTGTAATAACAAACTTGTAACAAACTAATTACACGTCAGCACAGAGCTCTAACAAACTCTTAACAAACTAATCCCCAGCGTGGCATTAGTTGTATTATCAGCAGCAGTAGCAACAAAAGGAAAATATCAACCATTCCATTAATCTACAGAGATATAGCTGACACTTGACCGAAATTTTCTTCAAGGTTATCTTTTTTTTTTTTTTTTTTTGGGTGAAGTCACGATCCTAGTTTGTAAGACAATTATGCAAGTTAGATGAGGATCTTTATAGGAAAAATTAAAATAAAGCGCAGGTTCATGGAAATGACCAAATTCTATGCCGCTTATATATAGAGTTGGATTGAAAGTGAATCACAAGGGACAAACCATATGTCCGTAATAACAAATAACTATACCAAGCCATATAAAAGCTAAATTGAAATCCAAGAATAAGCTCATTCAAAAACTGAAATATTGAAAATTTTGCAAAAAGTTACAGATTTTGGAGTAATGAACTTATTAATTCATAAACAAATTAGTTTAAGTTCAAGTTCAAGCTCAAGATATCTTTGAGATTCATGTCTAATATACTTGTACAAACTTACAGCAAAGAACAATATCGAAACAAGTACATTGGAAATACAATAGATTTGTAGGGTGAACATGTAATAATTTTATATTGAAGAACATATTTATATTTTGCTTGACCAGCTAGCCAGTTATGATTTTGAAAACTTAGATTTTGGTTCAACAGTCTACTGTTATCATTTTTTTTATCCAATGAAAAGAGCTCGAAAAGGGCTCAAGTTGTCAAGGAAGATAACAGGGTCATCTATGGCCATTCGGCAACATTTATAGCAAGCGAGCATTAATGAGTCACAAAGGCCCATAGCAACCCTCATTAGTCCTACCAGCTTGAATGAGAGTACTCAGCTTACGCTTATTTACACGGTCGTAAACAATAAACATAGTACATACTAAGAGCATATTATAGTCTATTGTTTCTAAGCCACACAATGAATTCCTCCAACAATTCACCAATCTATACCTAGTTCTTTCGAGAGGAACAACTTGTCAATGTATCCAATCACAGCATCCGAAGAAGTAATGTAGCTTTGCATTTGGACGCGGGCAGAGTCCTCTGTAAAGAAACCAATAAACAAGTAGAATATAAGCATCTGATAGCAAACTAGACAATACAACATACAAGTTCCTTAAAATGTTCCTCTTACTATACAAAGAAAGGGCACATGCATATTAAATTAAGTGTATGTCAAACTGATAGTAAATTACTATTAGATGCCAATAAATTGACACCTAAGGGCTCGGAGACAAGGAGAGCATTTCACAGTGAGTTCTGAGAAGCATTCGACTCTGGTGAGACAAAAACCTGCCAGAGAGCTTCAAACGACCAATATAAAGCAAATAACTAATTGCGCAACTTCAACATATTTGAATCCTAAATTTATTTAAGCATACATGGATACTACCCCCCCCCCCCCCCCCCCCTCCTTAAAAAAGTTCTCTCTCTCTACAAAAACTCATCCAAGAGGCAAAATTTCTCTGAAGATATCAGAGCCCATATTTTCTTCTTAAGGAACTCATTTTGAAGCGAGTCAATTCAAAAAGGGAATATTTTAAGGGGATCTATTCTAGAGAATGGAGATCAGACATAATTACTAAGCATTTGCTAAATTATTGAACTTCCATGCACATGAATCACAATATGAATGTATTAGTCAAGTAAAACTAATGACGAAGGTGCACCCACCATCCTCATTCAGCTTCTTCATCAACTGCGGCCTAGTAGGCAACGCATACATCCCTGCACCAACAGCTTTTCTAATAGCCCATCCATGATATGGAGCAAAGACTTGGGTGTAAGAATTAGAAGCGGCATCCTTCAAAGAATTTCCCCTGAAGATAGAAAGACAGACTGCTTCAGTTATTCATATTCCAACAAAATTAAGCTCAGCCTAGATCACATTTCCATTTTATAACTATTGAAAGAAGAAATAGAAGCTAAAATATCACGTGAAGAATTAAGCAAAAGTCGCGACAAACTTATAAATTCGGCAGAAGATCAGATTATCAGTGTAACTGGTTGAACAAGCCATTCAATGAATGAATCTACATTCTTCATTCCATGGTCTTTCTATGTAAACAAAATGACTGCCAAGCCAACTAAGTATAAGCTATAGCCAAAACACTAGATACGGGACCCACAGCCAAACTATCTGACTATTTCCCTATTCAAAATTCTTGCCAAAATTAATCCAAACAACCAGTACGCCAACTATTAAACCACAATAGTTCTTGTACTCAAGCCATTTGTTCAACTTGTAAACAGCCAGACCACATATAAAGCTTTGGAGGATCAGTGGATTACTGTTCTCATAAACAAGTTCTTCTGCCCAAAAAAATTGAGCTGTTTAATTTCTCAACATTTTTAGTAGTTCCAAAGAAACTAAACTTCTTCAACATTCTGAAAGGATTATTAATTGGCAATGCCGCAAAGATATTGGATTTAAACTTGAAAGAATTAGCCTCATTAACAGGCAGAACAAGTCAATGACTGATCTTAAAATTGTGTTGTTTGAAAAGGAAACAATCATCCACATCTGGAACAAATAATAAAATAATAAATAAATAAACAAGTCAATTCTTTAAAGCGGGAACAATTTCTTGCAAGTAGTTTTCATCACCTTGAGCAACACAGTGTTCTGCAGTTTAGAGGACTATAAGATTCACTAAAATTTGTAAAAACAGGCCATATTGCTATACCATCAATCCAAATTATATTTTCATGATTCTCACAGTCAATGACCTAACACTCTCACTGGACTAACCTTCAAGCTTTAACCACGTAAAAGCACTCCCACAAATGAAAGAAAGCCAGCAAATGGTTATACAGCCAACAATCACTCAATGACACTAGACCTAGCAAAGTCAATCATAAGCTTAACAATGACCATCAAAATAAAAACCACATTGTGCTATAATTTGAATGAACATAGGGTTTGTGAGGTTAGTAAAAACAAAAGACAGGCTCTTCACAACCCACCCAGACAAAGTTCCTACAACCCAAATCTGCAACATGGAAAAGAAGCAACAAAATATTGTTTAAGTCAACATCACTCCCATTACTCAAGTGGACATTCTCTCCAATGACATCATTGACTAAATTTAGCAAAGCCAGGTGCTTATAAATATGAATAAAAGACATTGGATTTGTTTCGTTATAAAATTTGGAGGTACATTTCCTTACTACCCATAGGTACACATTATGTAACACCACACCCACTAGAGATTGAATACAGGTTAGGATAAAACAAATTTTCTAAAGCATCAGACCATCATCTAAACCCCATTTTTACCAAATAATTTGACATAGAAATATAACAAAAGCTTTGATCAACAGCCTACTAAGCCATACAGAACCAATACTTTTTCATTCCAATGCTATGGCAGGGATGTGCTCTTAACATGATCCTTCATCATTTCCATCTAACGCATCCACCAACTTCTGAGCAATATGTTACTCCTCCGGACCTCCGGTGCTCCCCCAGACATGATGTGCCTTTCCTTTGACCTTTAGCTACAAACTCATCCACTAGCCAATTAGCTACCAGTTACACTTTCCAAAAAGATGATGTGGTAAAGTAGACAATAACACATTCTTATTCACTCTTGTAACATCACATACCCAAACCCCCTATAAATTCCAATTTATGTGTATAAATATGAACAAAGAGTGCACATAGCTGGCAGAAAGGTTGTCCTCAAAACAACAGCAAAAAATTACAAGACACCTAATTCCTTTAAACTCTGACAGGAGTAGCAAAGCACGGAAGAAGTTAAATAGAAAACTTCATCTCATAGCAAAGCACATGAAGGAAAGACTTGAAAATGTTACTGAGTTCCAGTAAAACCAAAAGCACCACAAACTTCCATGATCATTGCATGCCACAAGAATCCACAACGGCAATGAAATAAACACAAGATTCACAACACAACATTTTTGAAAATATTACGCAGCCTAACAAGTGACAATGAAGGAAGACTTGTGAACTGGATTCACTATAGGATCAACAAAGAATCCCAAATATCCAGAGAGAAGCAACCATGATCATTATTTTAAAGAAAATCATTATTAATAGCGTTAACATGAGAGCTCTTCCCTTAAGATAAACCCTTTCCATCCAGATGAAATCAGCAGCAGGAAGAAGGGGGTAATGAGGTGGCACAATTAAGCACCCAAATCCCTAGAATAGACATGAAACTATGAGTCTATGACAGAAACTAATCCTGGATAATCCTCTATCTATACTTAGGAGTCGTAATTTTCACAAAACAAGAAATCCAGAGGGATTACACCCTCCACCCAACATACTTAGTTCCATGATCTCCCAAAGCAGATCCTCTTTCTCATTAAATTGTCCAATTTTCTGTCACACTTCCACAGATTATGACACATTGACTTGAAAGTGTGGGTGAGGTTGCTAAATATACCCTAAAACCTGTATGGCAAAGATTACAAGAAAAACCTAGTGAATACCAAATGCTTATGATATTTTTCAATGTAGGTGCGAGATTTTCAATGTAGGTGCGAATGAACTCAAGGCCACCACGAGCCTTTACATGACCGACTAATGATCATATACGCTTCAAAACAATATTACATGACCTTGGGATGCATCCCTTGCAATCTTAATAGTTTTCGACACCGAGTCACGAAACTTCAGAAATTCATCTAATTTCGTGTATTATACCCTTTACTTTTGAACAATTTTTTTACCTATTTTAAACTCGGAAGAAAAAGAGGATTAGGCTTTCCCAAAAACCCCACGAGACCATTTGGATAGTTGAAACTATCCACTTTGCCTTTAAACAAGCAATTTAACCGTTTATGTATACGCCTCCTCTAAATGACTTAAGGCCACTGCGGGCTTTTATGTGACCGACTATTAGCTTTGAATGATTCCTAACACATTATATGACCCCAAAATGTTTCCTCTACAATCTTAAGATTTTTCAATGCCATGTACTAAAACCTCTGACATTAGTCCAATTTCTTATTTATAGCATTCAAAATGTCGTTTCCACCCATAAACGACCATTAGTCAGCTACTTAAAGGCCCCATGAAAGTTTATAGCCAATACAAGAGGCGTGTACAAAAACGTGTAAATTGGATGCTTAAAAGCAAATTGGATGGGTCCACCCACACAAGTGGACTCCCAGAGGGCATTAGGGTCTATAGAAAGTTTCTCGGCAATTTTTGTTTTCGGGTCAAAAAAAGTCGAAAATTTGAAAAATTGAAGGCTATAATTCACATTTTTTGGACAATTTCGAAGATTTCAGTACCCGATGTCAAAAAGTCTCGAGATAATAGGGGATACATCTTAGGGTTATATAATGTCCTTTGGAACCATTATGATCATTATATGTTGTCATAAATGTCCATGGTAGCCTTGAGATTATGAAATTGATGCAAGTGGTAAACGGGTAAATTGACAATTTAAAGGCATATCAGATAGATTTACCCACCAAATGGACTCTTGTGGTGTATTGGTGTCAATAGGTAGCATCTCGGCAATTTCTTTTTCCAAGTCCAAAAAAGTGAAAAATTGCCATGAAGGCTATAATACACAATTTCAGGTCAATTTTAACATTTGATAGCGTGGGGTGACCTTCTAGGGACATATTAGGTGGGTTTAAACCATAAGACACCTATAAAGATGTCTATATAGTACTAAGAATGAGATTTATAATGTAGGTGCGAATTAACTCAAGGCCACCACGAGCTTTTACATGACCGACTAATGATCATATACGTTGGGATGCATCCCTTGTAATCCTAATCGTTTTCGACACCGAGTCACGAAACTTATGAAATTCATCTAATTTCGTGTATGCCTTTACTTTTGAACAATTTTTTTTACCTATTTTAAACTCGGAAGAAAAAGAGGAAGCTTTCCCAAAAACCCCAGGAGACCATTTGGATGGTTGTAACTATCCACTTTGCTTTTAAACAATCAATTTAATCGTTTATGTATACGCCTCCTCTAAATGACTTAAGGCCACTGCGGGCTTTTATGTGACCGACTATTAACATTGAATGATTCCTAACACATTATATGACCCCAAAATGTTTTATTTACAATCTTAAGATTTTTCAACACCATGTCCTAAAACCTTCGACCTTAGTCCAATTTCTTGAATTATAGCCTTCAAAATATTGTTTCGACCTATATACAACCATCAGTCGGCTACATAAAAGCCCAATGAAAGCTTATAGCCAATACAACAGGCGTGTACGAAAACGCATAAATTGGATGCTTAAAGGCAAATTGGATGGGTCCACCCACCCAATTGACTCCCGGAGGGTATTAGAGTCTATAGGAAGCTTCTCAACTATTTGTGTTTTCGAGTAAAAAATAAGTCAAAAACTCAAAAATTGAAGGTAATAATTCACGTTTCTAGGAAAATTTCGGAGATTTCGAGACCCGATGTCAAAAAGTCTCGAGATACAAGGGGATACATCTTGGGGTCATATAATATCCTTTGGAACCAAATATGATCATTATATGTTATCATAAATGTCTGTGGTAGCCTTGTATTTATGAAATTGATACAAGTGGTAAATGGGTAAATTGACAGTTTAAAGGCATATAGAATAGATTTAGCCACCAAATGGACACCCGGGGTGTATTATGGTCAATAGGAAGCATCTCGACAATTTCTTTTTTCGAGTTTAAAATAGTGAAAAATTGTCCAAAATTGAAGGTTATTTCGACATTTTTTTCAAAAAATGAATTGAATGCGTGGGATGACTTCTAGGAGCATATAAGGTGGGTTGAAACCATAGGACACCTATAAAGATGTCTATAAAGAACTAAAAATGAGATTTTCAATGTAGGTGCGAATCAACTCAAGGCCACCACGAGCCTTTACATGACCGACTAATGATCATATACGGTTCAAAACAATATTATATGACCTTGCGATGCATCCCTTGAAATCCTAATAGTTTTCGACACCGAGTCACGAAACTTCTTAAATTCATCTAATTTCGTGTATTAAACCCTTTACTTTTGAACAATTTTTTTTTTACCTTTTTTAAATTCGGAAGAAAAAGAGGATGACGCTTTCTCATAAACACCACGAGACCATTTGGATAGTTGTAACTATCCACTTTGCCTTTAAACAATCAATTTAACCGTTTATTTATACGCCTCCTCTAAATAACTTAAGGCCACAGCGAGCTTTTATGTGACTGACTATTAACTTTGAATGATTCCAAACACATTATATGACCCCAAAATTTTTCCACTACAATCTTATGATTTTTCGACGCCATGTCCTAAAACCTCCGACATTAGTCCAATTTCTTGAATTATAGCCTCCAAAATGTTGTTTCGACCCATATACGACCACCAGTCAGCAACATAAAGGCCACATGAAGCTTATAGCCAATACAAGAGGCGTGTACAAAAACGCTTAAATTGGATGCTTAAAGACAAATTAGATGGGTCCACCCACCCTATTGAAATCCCGGAGGGTATTAGGGTCTATAGGAAGCTTCTCGGCAATTTTTGTATTTGGGTCAAAAAAAAGTCAAAAATTTGAAAAATTGAAGGCTATAATTCACGTTTTTTGGACAATTTCAAAGATTTTAGAACCCGATGTCAAAAAGTCTCGAGATAATAGGGGATACATCTGGGGTCATATAATGTCCTTTGGAACCATATATGATCATTATATGTTGTCATAAATGTCCGTGATAGCCTTGACTTTACGAAATTGATGCAAGTGGTAAACGAGTAAAATGACAGTTTAAAGGCATATCGGATAGATTTACCCACCAAATGGACTCCTGGGGTGTATTAGAGTCAATAGGTAACATCTCGACAATTTATTTTTCCAAGTCCGAAAAAGTGAAAAATTGTCCAAAATTGAAGGCTATAATACACAATTTCAGGTCAATTTTGACATTTTTTCAAAAAATAAATTGATAGCGTAGGGTGATATCTAGGGACATATCAGGTGGGTTGAAACCATAAGACACCTATAAAGATGTCTATATAGTACTAAGAATGAGATTTTCAATGTAAGTGCGAATTAACTCAAGGCCACCACGAGCCTTTACATGACCGACTAATGATCATATACGGTTCAAAACAATATTTTATGACCTAGGGATGCATCCCTTGTAATCCTAATAGTTTTCGACACCGAGTCACGAAACATCTGAAATTCATCTAATTTCGTGTATGGCTTTACTTTTGAACAATTTTTTTTACCTATTTTAAACTCGGAAGAAAAAGAGGAAGAGGCTTTCCCAAAAATCCCACGAGACCATTTGGATGGTTGTAACTATCCATTTTGCCTTTAAACAATCAATTAAACCGTTTATGTATACACCTCCTCTAAATAACTTAAGGCCACTGCGGGCTTTTATGTGACCGACTATTAACATTGAATGATTCCTAACACATTATATGACCCCAAAATGTTCCATCTACAATCTTAAGATTTTTCAACGCCATGTCCTAAAACCTTCAACATTAGTCCAATTTCTTGAATTATAGCCTTCAAAATGTTGTTTCGACCTATATACGACCATCAGTCGGCTACATAAAGGCCCCATGAAAGCTTATAGCCAATACAACAGGCGTGTACGAAAACGCATAAATTGGATGCTTAAAGGCAAATTGGATGGGTCCACCCAATTGACTCCCGGAGGGTATTAGGGTTTATAGGAAGCTTCTCGGCAATTTTTGTTTTCGGGTCAAAAAAAAGTCGAAAATTTACAAAATTGAAGGCTATAACTCACGTTTTTTGGGCAATTTCAGATATTTCAGGACCCGATGTCAAAAAGTCTCGAGAAACTAAGGGATACATCTTGGGGTCATATAATGTCCATTAGAACCATATATGATCATTATATGTTATTATAAATGTCTGTGGTAGCCGGGAGTTTATTAAATTGATGCAAGTGTTAAACGGGTAAATTGACAGTTTAAAGGCATATAGGATAGATTTACCCACCAAATGGACTCCCGACGTGTATTAATGTCAATAGAAAGCATCTCAACAATTTCTTTTTCCGAGTCCCAAAAAGTGAAAAATTGTCCAAAATTGAACGCTATAATACACAATTTAGGTCAATTTTGACATTTTTTCAAAAAATGAATTGAATGCGTGGGGTGACTTCTAGGGACATATAAGGTGGGTTGAAACCATAAAACACCTATAAAGATGTCTATAAAGTACTATGAATAAAATTTTCAATGTAGGTGCGAGATTTTTAATGTAGGTGCGAATTAACTCAAGGCCACCACGAGCCTTTACATGACCGATTAATGATCATATACGGTAGAAAACAATTTTGTATGACCTAAGAATGCATCACTTGCAATTATAATAGTTTTCGACACTGAGTCACGAAACTTCTAAAATTCATCTAATTTCGTGTATTATAGTCTTTACTTTTGAACAATTTATTTTACCTATTTTAAACTCGTAAGAAAAAGAGGATGAGGCTTTCCTATAAAACCCACGAGACCATTTAGATGGTTGGAACTATCAACTTTGCCTTTAAACAATCAATTTAACCGTTTATGTATACGCCTCCTCTAAATGACTTAAGACCACTGCGGGCTTTTATGTGACCGGCTATTGACATGAATGATTCCTTACAAATTATATGACCCCAAAATGTTTCATCTACAATCTTAAGATTTTTCGACGCCATGTCCTAAAACCTCCGACAATAGTCCAATTTCTTGAATTATAGCCTTTAAAATGTTGTTTCGACCCATATACAACTATCAATCGGCTACATAAAGGCCCCATGAAAGCTTATAGCCAATACATGAAACGTGTATGAAAACGCATAAATTGGATGCTTAAAGGTAAATTGGATGGGTCCACCCACCCAATTGGACTCCCGGAGGGTATTAGGGTCTATAGGAAGTTTCTCGGAAATTTTTGATTTCGGGTCAAAAAAAAGTCAAAAATTTGAAAAATTGAAGGCTATTATTCACATTTTTTGGACAATTACAGAGATTTCGGAACCCGATGTAAAAAAGTCTCCAGATACTAGGGGATACATCTTGGGGTCATATAATGTCCTTTGAAACCATATATGACCATTATATGTTCTTATAAATGTCCATGGTAGCCTTGAGTTTATGAAATTGATGCAAGTGGTAAACTGGTAAATTGATAGATTAAAGGCATATCGGATAGATTTAGCCACCAAATGGACACCCGGGGTGTATTAGGGTCAATAGGAATCATCTCGACAATTTTTTTTTCGAGTTGAAAAAAGTGAAAAATTGTCCAAAATTGAAGGCTGTAATACACAATTTCAGGTCAATTTTGACATTTTTCCAAAAAATGAATTGATAGCGTGGGGTGACTTCTAGGGACATATAAGGTGGGTTTAAACCATAAGACACCTACAAAGATGTCTATAAAGTACTAAAAATGAGATTTTCAATGTAGGTGCGAATTAACTCAAAGCCACCACGAGCCTTTACATGACCGACTAATGATCATATACGGTTGAAAATAATATTATATGACCTTGGGATGCATCCCTTGCAATCCTATTAGTTTTCAACACCGAGTCACGAAACTTCTGAAATTCATCTTATTGTTTTTTGAACAATTTTTATTTTACCTATTTTAAACTCGGAAGGAAAAGAGGATGAGGCTTTCTCATAAACCCCGCGAGACCATTTGGATGGTTGAAACTATCCACTTTGCCTTTAAACAATCTATTTAACCGTTTATGTGTATGCCTCCTCTAAATGACTTAAGGCCACTGTGGGCTTTTAAGTGACCGACTATTACCTTTGAATGATTCCTAACACATTATATGACCCCAAAATGTCTCCTCTACAATCTTAAGATTTTTCGACGCCATGTCCTAAAACCTCTGACATTAGTCGAATTTCTTGAATTATAGCCTTCAAATTAGGCTTCTAGATAACATTTTAAAACCCAACAAGATTATGCATCAAGATTATTTCTGGGCTCCAACGAGCCCTGTGAACTTGTGAAAGCCTACTTGGTGCTCGAAACCATCTCATTCATGCCTCAGCTCACCCACCCTATGTTATCATGTCTTGAAGCCTTGTGAATGCTTTATCTTGGCCTTGAGAAAAATGGAAGTACATAAAAGGGAGGGGAAGGATAGAGGAGAGATAGGGAAGTGAGGAGTAAAGAGGAAAATAGAGCATACCCTATTTACAAAAAAGGTTTTCCTTCTCTAAAAAATCCCCACCCATAGGAAAATTGCCAAAATGTAGGAAAATCACTTTCAAGATGTTTTCTACCAAAACAAACGCAACCTATAGAATTTCAATATTTTCCCTTCCTTCCCAAAGTCAAGAAAAGATTGGCCTTTGCCCTGATAGCTGATAAGAACGGCCATCATAAATACAAAGTTCAAAAGCATGTGGTTGTATCCCTAACAATCTCCAAAATCTCCTTCAAACCAAGAAAAGAAACGATACTAACCAATCTTCTTCTCAATTGGGGCATTAGAAGAATTTTTATTACCTCCAATCAAGGTATAGAGAAAACAGGCTCACCATAACACATGCCATTACAGACATGAAGGGTAACAAAGACCAAAGCAGCAAATACAAAGTATAGAAATCTCAAAACTTAATTCTTGAGGATTTACTATTATACACATTTAAACAAGATTACTCAAAACCGAAGAAACAAGACCTTTTGTAAGATTATAATGCCCAAGAACTATTTTATCCCGAAACATTCTTTCCACTTTGTTTAAATGGATAATGCATCAATAGCTATTGTCTCTTCTTAAAACACCACAATAACAGCCTTCGGACATATTTTATGTTCACTGATTCTCTCTGTACCCAATGCTTAATAAAAATAGAATTGCAAAAGTCAGCAGCTACCCTTTCACAGAATAATTCAAACTTCCACTTTTGATTAATGGCCAGTACAGTCCTAATTTCAAAATTTCTGGCCAACTGCATCAGTAAACTAGAGTAACAACAGTTTCAACTAACAAGCATCACAAAGTCATTGGTAAGCCATAAAATTACCAGTTACATGCATATTGACAAGTGTTTAATCAAGTAAGCAATCAGAAGAAAGGGGAAGAAACGTTTTCACTACGTCATCCCCACCACTAAATTAAAAAGACAAAGCAAAATGCAAAAGCAGGAACCTCAAACTAACCTGCACAAATTCAAAGGAGTTGATTAACCATACCAAAACCAACAGACTACGTTCTTCTAGACCATATGTACAAGAGAAGCTCAACAAGCCCTTGCATAATAAGCAATATTTTAACGGGAGAAGAACAAAAAGAAGAATTCCATCAACTCTACTTGATCTTGAATATGCCAACAAATCCATTTTGTATGCTAACAATGATGGAAAATGCCTTCACTTATACAAAAAAGTAATCAAAACACTAACTACGGTAGTACAGTCTGATACAATAAGCACCAAACATTTTTGTTTCACAATTCACATATAATATCAAATTTTCAGCGGACAAGGTTGGGTTCATGACAGGACAAATAGATGGTTAGCGTGAGTTGGTCACGTGTGGTCATCTTGGGTTGAGTCAACTTTTGACAGCTCTAAGTACACATAAGCAATAATCTCAAACAGCAAAGAGCAAATACTTATAGACATAGCATTTAAAGATAAAAATTGATAAATAAAGCCAATAGCCATACATATATGGAGAGACAGAGAGAGGCCATTTAAGGGGGAGAAAAAAAACGTACTCAGTTGCAATAATTTGCTCAAAAAGTACTTTAACCATGTCTAGCCCACGCTTCACTTTCAAAAGATTTCTAGTATGGCTGCCTTGTTTTCGCACTGTTTTTGCCTGAATATCTTGATCAATCAATACTTGTAATGTAGTAATCGAGTTTGAGGCCTCAACAAGATCATTAACCTATGCAAAATTCAAGTACGATTAATATCACCAAATAATAAAGTTCAGACATTTTAAATTAAATCCAAAAGCCTTCCTATCACAAGTGGGGAAAATAAGGTGATTAATAATGAAGAGATATTGGCTTACCTTGGCAACATAGTCCATCTCTGCAAACTTAAAAGCTATCCCCAAACAACCAAACAACGGCGAGACAAGGGAACAAGCATGGGAAAATGGGGCAACTTTAAGATCAGAGTCCTGGGAATTAACAGTGGTTGCAAGATCATTGAATGCTTCAGCAATCTTCTTCAATGGCTTTCCTCCCCCATCCTCTGTCATTCTTCCTAAATTCACCCTTACAGATCACTCTAAAATTTGCAGAACATGATGAAAATAAAGGTACTCAAAATTGCAGAAATCGAATGCCTTAAGCAGTATGATTGTAATAAAACAAAAAACATACAATAGCAAGGGTGTGAAGACACTGAATTCCATCACATTTGCACCATTTTTTACCATATAGGTAGCTTGAAGTTGTTATTGTTATGTTAAAGTAGCCACACCACTTCTAAGTAAGAACATTGTTGTTGTTAGGTCCCCCCCCCCCCCAGCTTTTTTTTTACCGAGTCAGTCTTCGCAAAGATCAGAACATGGGAAATTATTTTAATTTTAAGTAGATACAGTCGGTTACATATCCATTTAAACAAAACTATATCACTTTGTTACAATCATTACACTGTAGATGATTGTTGAAAGAATTTCAACAAAATAAAAATTTTCTTATGGAGCTACATACTCCATAACAAACAAATCATCTAAATAAAGAAAACAGAAACCTATGATTAATTACTACGGAATACTATTTTGAAATAAAGGTAGAGTAGTTATTTACAAGGGAATTCTTGTTAGCGGTCTAATTTTTTAAGACTTACATTTTGGAAGCGAAATAGTTTTGGAAACACCATAAATGATCCTATGTTTTGGATTAAGAATTTCTGTAACCTTATTTTGCAAATAAAGTTCAAAAACCGTATGAAAAAAAATTGTTCCGTATCCCTCTTCCTGCCAAAGTGCCAAGGCACTAGTCACTCCACACACACGACACCCTATACGATGACCATTCAAGGACATGGCAATTGTTAGAGTAGTTCAACGATTTCTAAAATCTCCATTTAATTTAATTAAAAACATAAACTTTTCTAATTCACTTGCCATTTTGCCAATTCCCAGCTATATCACTTAGCTCATCTAAATGGCTTTTACTTCTCGCAGCAGTGCTCATAAAGGTCATAAACCCTCCAAAAAAAATAGTGCTAAGCAACTTCCACATATCAATGGCATTACACATGAAAGCTATGCAAAAAAACTATATGCCTGTATGGTAAAATTTTGGGAATTCACTACCAGAAAAGCATGAATTTTGGTGGGAAAATATTACTCACTAAGGTCACTTCAAACAGATACATTCAATAACCTTCCCTCATCCCTTGGAGACGTAAGGCTAAAAGGCTTTGACACACAACCGCCTTAAGCGTGAAAACCATCCAACACAATGATTTAATCACTGGAATCCCTAATGGCCTTATGTAAACAAAATATCGGAAAAGTACTGAGTAAACGTTTCCAATAACAAGATAAAAAACAATTGCAAGTTTATGAGGATAGCACCTAATCAAAGATCTAATGTATTGCAGAATATACAGACAAAGTGTATAATATGAACATAAGAATCCTAAATACTTGTACTTTAACTAGATAAACTATACTTGTATAATTCTATATCAGTTTTCAGTCATCAATCACCTTCTCAAATCAAATTACGGTTTCTTCAATTATTAATGTAATATTATCATTAGAGTAAGTGTTAAACCATGTATTATGTATAGCTAATGGGCCGATATTAAGCCCTAATCTCTTCTCCTAGGTTGTATAAATACATTGTGAACATCATAATACAATATACAGAAATCATTCACTCTAATTATTTTCTCTAGTTTGACAGTAAGAAATCCCATTAAATTCCAATACTAATTGATCATCAATCTGAAATCCATAAATTCCTCAACTCTCAAAAATAGACAGTTAAAGTTCAAACTAGCAGAACAAAGAACCCCAGTTACAGTAACTTGTACATTTCATCAAATCATCTTACAAACTACAAACCCTTTTGAATTTGAGAATCAAGACATGTTAATTTGTGAAGCAAAAAATAAAAAAAAAGAGTAAATTGAAAAGAATAATACCAAATTGGATATTGAAAGGAAGTTGTTGAACAGAGATGAGGCCAAATAAATGGAGTGTCTGAAGGTTAGATTTTGATGGCGATGGCGAATCGGCGAAGTTTGAGATCAGGGGAAGAGAGAGAGAGAGAGAATCGGAATTAACTGATGCGGAATTTGAGTGGTTGGAAAGGGGGAATTTTTATTTTTTTTAACCAAAATTCAAACGTTGGTTATAATTTTCCTTTTTAGTTAGCGTAACTTTTTTTTTGTTTTTTTTTTTTTTTTTTGTGAAACGTATTGATTTTCTTTAACCTTAATAATATCTTCAATTAACCAATTTGACTGCTGATGTAATGATGATTGGGGATGCACTTGATAGGAATGGCCGAATATTCTATCTCCTGCCACAATAATTGGGAAGGGTTTGAAAACTATTAGGAAAGATATGATATATTATTTGATTACAAGATATATTTTCTTATAGTTTATCTTAGGAAAAGATAATTAGTTTCCTAAGGTAGATAAGTTTTGGTTTCCTTGTTGCTCAAGGAGAGATCTTGTATAAATATGGATGTTGGGTGGAATATTATGATCAAGAAATACAATTCTAATTCTTCTATATTTTCTAAACATTATCATGGTATCGGAGCTAAGGTTGCTTCAATAAACAAATCTTGAATTTTTTTTTTTTAATTCACCATGGGTAATTCATCCCCACCAACCAACCGTGTGAATGGAAAGTGGATCGTGGATACCGGTTGCTCCCATCATGTAACCGGCGATCTTTCTTGCTTGGTTGACGTTCATGATGTCCCGTCTTGCAATGTTGGTCTTCCGGATGGCCAAAGTGTTGTGGCCATGAAAGAAGTTGTAAAATTGACGGACAAAATCACTCTTTATAATGTTCTTTTTGTCCCAAAATTAAATTGTAACTTGATTTCGGTTTCACAATTATGCTCTACAAACAATTGTGAAGTCATAACTAACTCTATCACTTGTACTATACAGGACCAACGCACGAGGGAGGTGATTGGCACGGGTGATCTAAGGGATGGACTATACTATTTTCGAGAGGAGGCATCCATAGCGGCCGTTTCTATTGAAGACTCATCCAACTTGAAGCTTTGGCATAAAAGATTGGGGCACCCTTCCGAGAAAGTTGTAAAACTCCTACCTTTTCTCAGTAATTCTAGAGGTCATTTAAATAAAGATTGTGAAGTGTGTCATCGTTCTAAACACACTAGAGACAAATTTCCTTTAAGTGATAATAAAGCTTCTCGTATTTTTGAAATAGTTCATTGTGATTTATGGGGGCCATACGACGAACCCTCTTCTTGTGGTGCTCACTATTTTTTGACTTTGGTGGATGATTATTCTCGTGTCGTTTGGATATATTTATTGATTGATAAAACTGAGGTGTTTAAGATGTTTATGTCTTTTATAGCCATGATTGATAGACAATTTTCTCAGAAAATAAAAATAGTACGAAGTGATAATGGTACCGAATTTTTTTCTTTGAAAAATTATTTTTTGGCTCAAGGCATTATTTTTCAGACCTCTTGTGTGGGTACTCCTCAACAAAACGGGAGGGTTGAGAGAAAACATCAACATATCCTTAATGTTGCTCGTGCCCTTCGATTTCAGGGGGGGTTACCAATTTATTTTTGGGGAGAGTGTGCTCTTGCTGCGGCTCATCTGATAAATAGGACACCTTCAATACTTCTTAATAATAAAACCCCTTATGAGTTATTATTTGGCACCCCACCTTCGTTTAGTGAGTTACGTGTGTTTGGGTCCTTGTGTTTTGCTCATAATCAAAAGGCAAAAGGTGATAAATTTGCAAGTCGTAGTCGTAAATGTGTCTTTGTTGGTTATCCTTTTGGGAAGAAAGGATGGTATTTATATGACTTAGATAAAAAGGTTTTTTTTACCTCACGGGATGTTCGATTTTTTGAGGATGTGTATCCCTACTTGGATGTTGAGAGTACAAACATTGATATTTGGACACCAAATTTTGAGTCAAGTATTGATATGGGAGGTGACTTGGTTTTCCCATATAACCCCGAGGAGAGTTGCACCACTCTCGAGGCTCCCACTCAGCAGCAGCCGGTTGTGGTCAGTGCGCCATCACCACAGTCGGCCGAGGCTCTTGCACAAGAGCAGCCGCATATGGCAGCCACGGACCCCGATGCTATGGGTCGTGGGCATCGTCAGAAATTTGCAAATAGCAAATACAAGGATTTTATCACTCATACTCGAATTTCTCGAAATAGTCCATCTTCTTCACCTACTCCAAGCATCCCACCTCCCTCAGGTATGCCATATCCTATAGCACATTATGTTAGTTGTGATAAGTTTTCTGCAAAACATCAAAATTTTGTTGCAGCAATAACAGCAGGTAGAGAGCCTCGTTCCTTCAAAGAGGCAATGCAGGATGAAGATTGGAAATTAGCAATGAGTGAAGAAATGCGTGCTCTTGAAAATAATGGTACTTGGACCTTGGAGAAATTGCCCCCCGGGAAGAAAGCCCTTGGTAGCCAATGGTTGTACAAAATTAAGTACAAATCTGATGGAAGCATTGAGCGACTCAAAGCTCGCTTGGTTGTGTATGGTAATCATCAAACCGAAGGCATTGATTATGATGAAACTTTTGCCCCGGTAGTCAAGATGACAACTGTTCGTGCTTTTCTTGCTATAGCCGCCTCGAAAAATTGGGAACTACATCAAATGGATGTTCACAATGCGTTCCTTCATGGTGATTTACACGAGGAAGTTTATATGAAACTCCCTCCGGGTTTTACTGCGGATGACCCTGATCTTGTTTGTCGTCTTCGAAAATCCTTATATGGTCTTAAACAGGCGCCTAGGTGTTGGTTTGCCAAGCTCACAACTGCTTTGAAGAAATATGGTTTTGTACAATCATACCCGGACTACTCTCTTTTTACTTACACTAATGGGTCCATTCAACTAAACGTACTTGTTTATGTTGATGATTTAATTGTGGCCGGAAATAATTCGAATGCTATACAATTATTCAAAAATTATTTGGGCTCTTGTTTTCACATGAAAGACTTGGGTGTGCTCAAGTATTTTCTCGGCATTGAAGTGGCTAGGAGTTCTAAGGGGCTATTTTTGAGTCAACGTAAGTACGCTCTTGACATTATTTCGGAGACGGGACTCTTGGGGTCGAAACCTGCTAACACCCCAATGGAACAAAACCATCGTTTGGCACGTGCCACCGGGCCACTGCTCACGGACCCAGCAGCATATAGGAGGCTAGTTGGACGCTTGGTTTATTTGGGTGTTACACGCCCAGACCTCACATACTCGGTGCACGTTTTGTCACAATTCATGAAAGCACCGAAGCAAGAACACTGGGAGGCTGCCCTTAGAGTTGTTCGTTACCTCAAATGTACCCCGAATCAAGGCATTTTACTAAGGTCGGATAGTGAACTTGCTTTGCAAGGGTGGTGTGACTCCGATTGGGCAGCATGCCCCCTCACTCGGAGGTCCCGGTCGGGGTGGCTTGTCTTCTTAGGCCACTCTCCAATTGCTTGGAAAACAAAGAAGCAAGACACGGTTGAAACGTCCTCCGCCGAGGCTGAATATCGGTCTATGCATGCTATTACGTGTGAAATGAAGTGGTTGAAGGGCTTACTTCTTAGCTTGGGCATTCAACATCCCCGTGCTATACCAATTTATTGTGATAGTCAAGCGGCTATTCATATTGCTCAAAATCCCGTGTTTCACGAACGCACAAAACATATTGAAGTGGATTGCCACTTTTGTTAGAGATGCTATTCAAGAGGGCCTCATTACTACTACTCATGTGCGTACAAATGAGCAATTGGCCGACATATTTACTAAGGCCTTGGGTAGATCACAATTTGAGTATCTCTTAAGCAAGTTGGGCATCTTTGATTCAAGTGCTCCAACTTGAGGGAGGGTATTAGGAAAGATATGATATATTATTTGATTACAAGATATATTTTCTTATAGTTTATCTTAGGAAAAGATAATTAGTTTCCTAAGTTAGATAAGTTTTGGTTTCCTTGTTGCTCAAGGAGAGATCTTGTATAAATATGGATGTTGGGTGGAATATTATGATCAAGAAATACAATTCTAATTCTTCTATATTTTCTAAACATTATCAAAAACTTAGCATATTTTCATAATTCATCCATGATTAATTGAATTGATCAAGGATAATTATTGTAATCCCCTATTGGTAGAAAATTAAAGGTTATTGTCTCTCTTAATGAAAAGATGTAACTTAATTCAATGGTTTCACCTAGGTATAGGTGTCAATTCGGGTACTTAGGCTGAGTTCAGTGAAGTCGTGTCAAAGTAGGTGAGTTTCAAAGTTGTGTCATACTAATTATTATGTCCATATGCGAGTCAAAATCTAAATCGAGTTTTTACAGCTCAGATCGAATCAGGTCGTTCGGGTCAGTTTTTGACACATCTACCAAATGGTTTCTAGATATAGTTGGCCTAACCATCTTGCATTGATCTATGCACGCTAGCAAGTAGGGTTCACAGGCTTACCAAGCTTTAATTAGCTAATGCATATGTCTTAATACCTTAGCTTAATCAATTGCTCGATCAATAACCATCCCTAGTTCTAGCAATTTCCGTAGTAATTGGCCAAAGTATACTCAAATTTCAATGCATCATCTTTCTCTAAAAACCCCAATTCTTAGGCATGTCTTACGTGACAACTTTCTAGCACATTCTCCATTGGCCGCCATTGGTTTCGAGTAAGTTCAAAGTCCAATAATAACTCCATGCAACGACCCATTTTAATGTCATTAACTCATTATATCCTAAATTTATTCAGTTGCATGCCAGTTGCACAAGCCCCAAATCTACTGACCATTTATCATTTTCATTTATGCCAACTTCAAAGAACCCATGCATATATCAATATCGTCTGATCATATTTCTTCACAATCATTAATTATAGTTTTATGTATATATGTACCAACTACGTTATCAAGGAGTAGTTCGTTTACAGTAGGAGTACTTGTTAAACTACCTAGTGATGCACTCTGCACAGTATTAGACATGCATGTCATGCATCAGAGATTCAGAGAACACTATGTCCTAGAAAAACAACACTCCTACTTCACAAGAATGGACATATTCCGTCGTGAAAAGGACAAAAGAGAATGAGATCGATCATATGATAAAAATGACTGGTTTGCCACACAGATCGAAATTTAAGGTACGAAGTATAACAAATGCAAAAATTCTTGAGGTTGATCCAAGGTATATCAAGTAAATAATCAAAAATCATGAAATCAACTACAAAAGTCCAATTAAATCTCGCACAAAAAAGCAACGGTGGGTAAGGAAAAAGACCACTTGCATAGTCCATACATGAAAAAGTACATTCGCAAGCTCCTACGAGTAGTTAATTAGTTAGAGTTGGGACACAACTTTCCCATTCCCTGTCGTCCCTGCCGGCCTGCCCATTGTTATGTCCCTTTAAGACAATATCCGATCCTTTCATACAATATCAAGTACTCCGTATATGATATGATTTAATATTATATGATATACAAAGTAATCAAATACACGAAAGTTCTTGTGTCAAAAAAAAAAAAAAAAAATGAAAGTTGTCACATGCACAAGGGTTAACCACTTGAATTATTCCTCAGTCTCACGAAAGTCAATTTTAAAGGCTATAATACACGAAATCGGAGCAATATAGGAAGCGTTGAGACCTGGTGTCAAAAATTCACGAAAATCTACGGGATGCATCCATGGGTCATATAATGTTGTTTCGACCCATATACGACCATCGGTCGGCTACATAAAGGCCCCATAAAAGCTTATAGCAAATACAAGAGGCATGTACGAAAACGAGTAAATTGGATGCTTAAAGGAAAATTGGATGGGTCCACCCACCCAATTGGACTCCCAGAAGGTATTAGGGTCTATAGGAAGCTTCTCGGCAATTTTTGTTTTCGGGTAAAAAAAAGTCGAATATTTGCAAAATTGAAGGTTATAATTCACGTTTTTTGGGCAATGTCAGTGATTTCGGGACCCGATGTTAAAAAGTCTCGAGATAATAGGGGATACATTTTGGGGTCATATAATGTCCTTTGAAACCATATATGATTATTATATGTGTGTCATAAATGTCTGTGGTAGCCTTGAGTTTATGAAATTAAAGCAAGTTGTAAATGGGTAAATTAACAGTTTAAAGACATATCGGGTAGTTTTACCCACCAAATGGACTCCCGAGGTCTATTAGGGTCAATAGGAAGCATCTCGACAATTTCTTTTTCCGAGTCCAAAAATGTAAAAAATTGTCTAAAAATTGAAGGCTATAATACACAATTTCAGGTCACTTTTGACAATTTTTCAAAAAATGAATTAAATGCGTGGGGTGATTCTTAGGGTCATATAAGGTGGGTTGAAACCACAAGGCACTTATAAAGATGTCTATAAAGTACCAAAAATGAGTTTTGTTTATATATATAGCGAGTTTAAAGGTGTCAGTTCGGATATCTAAGTCAGGTTCAATAAGGTCAAGTTGGCATCTATTTCAAAGATGAGTCATGCTTAATTATTACTCCCTCATATCTACCCCTTATTTTTAGCCCCATTACAGGCCAAATTTTTATCCATGTGAAATGTTGTTGGAATTGTCACATTGTATATTTTATTAGTATCAATTTTTAAATTTTTTTTCGCATATAAAAATATATTACAAACTACTAAAAGCAAAACTTAAAATGACACTTGGCAATGAATTATTAAAATTTTTCCCTCCAAATTTACTTCCTTTCAAAAAGTTCATTGTTAAAGAAAAAGAAGGTTTGTATCTAAGGGCCTGTTCTGATTTATTGAAATGAATTGAACTGAACTAAATTGATTGGAGTTGAAGTGAAGTGAACTAAATATTTTATGAGAGAAGGAAATTAGGAACTGAATTGAGTTGAACTGAACTGATTGAAGCTGAACTGAAAATAAGCTGAAGAGAACAGACCCTAATTTATGACATTCACTTTATATGCCATTTAAAGTAAACTTCCTAAAATATCAAATTGTTAATTAAAATTATTTAATTATTATTATTTTTTTCATTATTTTAGTACGGAGTACTATATATTTTATTTATAATATTTAATACTACCTCCGTTTCATATTATTTGCAACGATTAGACATTCTTCCACTCTACTTTATGTCAAAGAGTTGCAAATAATATGAAACGGAGGTAGTACTTAACTTCGCGAGTTGATTTAATATATTTTTTTTCTGTACATTTTTTTGTAAAATTGCTTTCAATATAATTATTTAACAGATGTGCATTGCACAAGACTTAATTTATTGTAGATATATATGTTTGAAGACACGGCTTGAAGACCGTGAAATGTCAAATAGAGTACTCCCTCCGTTTTTAAATACTTGCTCTATTTCTCTATACGCAGTGTTTTAAGAGAAATTGGATAATGTAATAAAATATGGAAGTAGTGGGGTAGGGAGAAGATTAAAAAATTGTAAAAAATAAAAGTAGTTGAGAAAAGTGAAGGAGAGAGAATATGAATTAATAAAATATGACTTATGTTGGAGTAAAAAATAAGGAATCAAAAATTTAAAATTTAAGCTGAATTTTTTCAAAATTGAATCAGATCGATTATATTAATTTTTGACACCTCTATATTGTGTACTGTAACATGCATTTCATTTTCAGTGATAAAATATGCCAACCTAGCTATACCCATAAATTCATAAAACAATAACCTTCCTCGAAGTTTGCTTCATACTTTTATCGATTAATTTCAAAGCTATGGTTTGTCTTTTTCATGAAGATTTTTGTTTTGCCCACAATGTCATGATGCGCATAGTTATGTAAAGATAGCTTCGAATCCTATCATACATTCATACTACGGTAGTGGAATTATCATCATGTATCGTGCTTGTGCTTGGACACTTCAATAATCACTCTAGCATCTGATACACGAAATCATAACATTTTCAGAGATTCCAGGATACAATATTAAAAACACAAGTGATTGTGGGAGATGCATTGTAGAGTACGGTTATAAATTGTTGTTTGGAATCATATATACTCACGATATTAATTGGATAATAGAGGTGTATGTCCAATGCTCAGTGTGCAAATAATGAACATCAAGCTTAACTTAAAAGAAAATAAGACTAAGGGCTTGTTCTCATTGACTGAAATGAGCTGAACTGAACTGAATTAAAATGAACTTATTAGAGTTGAACTGAACTGAAAATAATTAGATGAGAACAGGGCCTAACTATGTAGTATAATCAATATAAACTCTAATGAACATAGCATTATCTTACTTATAATTCATTGGAGTTGGTCTTCATATTCGTTGAAATCAGGCTTGATGTTAAACATATGCACAATGTACCCTTTGCATAAATCTCCATCGTCATATTTGCACTCAATAATTGGTCGAATAAAGGCATGTGGTTCAAGCAAAAATAACGAATTCTACCTACTTATTAGAAACTTTTTAGACCATAACTCATATAGTGCATAGACATATTTGCAAGCAATGTGAAAATTGGATTATTCAATTTTCAAGTTATAAAGAGTGGCCTCATAGCTCACAATTTCATACTTTATCATCATTAGTTGATCCATGTTACTCTTGTTAATTTATTTATTTAATTAATAGGGTTACATAAAATTGGATGTATATGCCTCCCTTCACTTTGATGTCGGATTGTTGTGTTTGGTGAATGTCTGATCCAACGGTTTAATATTGATCATCTCTACACGTGTCCCCACCAAAACACTCATTCAAACCACCAAATTTCCACTAGCTATAGTAAAGTTACAAAAACAAAAGTAATTATTTCAACCGCATTATAGTACAATCGAGTAATATAAGTAATAAGTGGTTCTTCACCACCTTCCCTTTCGGCTTTCAGTCAACACTCACACTTTCACTTCTCCAACTTGTTAGTTCAACGAATGATATTATGAAAGATCATAGATGATACAGGTAGAAATTGTACGACTATTAAAAGCTAGCATCTCATTTTAAGAGCAATATGGTAAATATATTAGATGCATCTACTAAAATGAATGAAGAGTTTAATATTGTTTGCTTGAAACTAGAATCAATAATTCGACTACACATGTAATAGCCAAGTTGAACCTCATATTTCGACATGTACATGTAGTTGTTGTAGCATTAGATTAGGTGACCTATATTTGGTACGGAGTTTTATATTCAGTTTATAACACGTATAAGCAATTTTTATATTGGTATGCCGTGGTATGGTGCTACTCAAACCCTTCCCACAACACAAAACAGTTTTATAAAGGTGTATTCGAGCCATAGAGAACCTTTTTTTTTTTTTTTTTTACCAATCATGTAATAGATACATAAAGAAAAACTATAACAAAGATCTGTTATATCATCGCGTTGCTTACTTAGTTTAGGTCAGAGTATCTTAAATTTCGCACTGTCTTATTCAATTAACTAAATCATACAATATTTGATTATAAGTCAGATATGTACTATTCAAAATAGAACGAGATTAAACACAAGGTAAGACATTAACCAAGTTATATGATCACTGCATTGGATTTTAAGCATTGTTTGTTCATTTAGAAGAAAAAGACAAAACCAATAACATAAAAAATAATTCAAAAATTACCATATTGTTGTGGTTGGAAATCATTATAGCAAACCCCTTCATGGACCCATCACAAATCACTATACTAGTTACCCCATTCAGTTAACACCTAGTAAAACTAAGAAACTTTCCACCCCAAAGTCCAAAAAAATGAACACAAAAACAATAAAAATACAAAGAACCACTAGTCTTTACTGCATCACTTCATTAACTTGCTACGACTACCTTATTATTTGTAGAATTGTAGTAGAAGAAGTAATGGGCCTTAATAAATACTTGTTCCTACCATTTTTCTCTCTGAATGCACTTTCTTCTTGGGACGAGAAACTGTCCTTCCCCATAAGAAAGCTCCAACTCATTTGAGCCTACTTTAATGCTCTGACCCCTCCTTCTTCTACTTCAATTAATGTCCTCATTTTTTTTATTTTTCTTACTGTGTGAGTTTGTACTCCATTAATAAAAGATTGAATTTTAGCCTTCCATTGTTTTATCTAAACTGTGTTTAGTAATTTCTTCTAGGACACCTATTTCTTTTCTTGCTTTCACAATCGTTCATTTTGACCACTTGTCACTTCTTTAGGCCTTGCATCTGGTTTTCACCCCTAAAATAAAAAGTGAGTATTCATCTCTTTCATTTTTTTATTGTACTATAGTTATATTCAAGATTTTACATAATTTGTGGTGAATATTGATTTGCAAATTTATTTTGATGGGTCCACAATAATTTGTTCATGTTTATTGTGACTATATATATTGAGTCCTTTCCCTAAATAATGTTGTCTTTTTATCTAATTCCCGAAATACAGTCATTCTTTTAAAAATTCCCACAATACTGTCCACGTAAGCAAATGTATAAAAACCGTTTTTTTTTTTTTTATGGTTCAAATGAAAACCGCTACTTCAAGTAGCGGTTTCCATCTACACTGTTAAAACATGAAAACCGCTACTTGAAGTGGCGGTTTTCATCTTTTTAAAAAAAAAAAATTATTCATAAAAAAAATCCCAGACACAGGCTTGACTGCCTTGAGCATCGTGCATCGACATTCACCGTTTGCCTTTCAACTCCATTTATCCTCTTCATCCAAAGTAAATCTTCCAAATAAATCCAATCAAAATCTGAAATCCAACATTTCAACCCTAAATAATCATTGAAAAACTCCCAATTCCAATATCATCTCTCAAAACTTACTCCCAATTCCAATTTCTCCATTAAAATTACAATCACCAAAATTATTATTATTTGACAAATTTAATAATTGAATTGAAATGGATAAAATGGTTAGGCATAATACTTTGGTGGTGGAGGTTCATCGGCGGCGGACTCATCTCATAGCAATGGCAGGGAGGTGTTTTCAAAACTCTGGAAGTTTTGTTCTCTGTTGATGAAGATTAGGAGAGAGAAGAAAGGAAAGCTTTTTTTAAAAAAAGAAAAAAAAAATAAAAAAAATAAGTACAAACCGCTACTTCAAGTAGCGGTTTACCATGATAAACCGCTACTTGAAGTAGCGGTTTTGCAATAAAACCGTAAAAAAAATAAACCACACTAAACCGATGACGTGGACAGTATATTGGGAAATTATAAAAAAGTGACTGTATTTTGGGAATTAGATAAAAAGACAACATTATTTAGGGAAGGAGCTCATATATATTTGCAATTTAGTTCATTTTCTTGTTATCTATTTTGGGTTGATTGTGATTTGTGAATAAGAGAAAAGTTTGAAACTTTCTTCTTCACTTGCTTTAAGTCTCTGACATAGTTGCTTTTAATTTGAAGATTGTTGTGAAAAAGAAGTTGAAGATGGATTTTGGAATTAGTCCTGGAAATGTGGCAGTTCACCATGGAAGTTGCACTGCAAAAGTGGCTGTTGAAAGGAGGATTAAAATAGCAGAATTGGTGTTAAGGGTTTTGATATTTGGGTTGGGTGTTGCTGCTGCTGCTCTTGTTGGCTTAGATAGTGAGGTTAAGGTCATCTTTGCCATTACTAAGAAGGCTTCTTTCACTGACATGAAGTCTCTTGTGTAAGATTTACCTACTTACTTACCCTAATTGAACCCTAGCCTCGGGTTCGATTCTACTTACATTTGATTGGGGTATTGAGAAAATGTAGTTAGAATCGAACCCGAGGCTGATGCTCTACCATTGAGCTCCCACTTGATTCTTAAGAAATACTTGCTGATATTTTCATGTTATATTTTTGTATAAGTATTGATGTTATTGATGTTGTAAATGTAATTTGGTAATCAGGTTCTTGGTGATAGCTAATGGGATAGTTGCTGCTTATTCATTGGTGCAAATAGTGAGGTGTGTTTTGGGAGTGATCAGAGGAAGTGTTCTCTTTAGCAAACCTCTAGCTTGGCTCATCTTCTCTGGTGATCAGGTATACTGATTTACTCATACTGTCTTATGCTTTACATAAGCTTATGTAATTCGTTTAATTAGTAGAATTTATTGATAAATGATTTCTATCTGGGAAAAATAGTGACTTTAGGTTAAGAAACTGCTTGATTGTTGCAATTAGGATTGCAAAACTGACTATTGTAGTTGTATTTTAAATTGAGAAGTAACAGAGCGTTGATATATTAAGTGACAGATAATATTGAAGGAGTAATATAAGTCAAGTAGAAAGTATGTTTATGATCTTATTAAATTAAAAATCCTCAAGGTTAAGTAAATATTTTCTAATCCAAGGAACAAATATGATGCAAAATTTGTGTGCTACTTATTAATTGGTATGATTTAGTGGGCCAGACATTAAGTTTCCTTAGGATTACTTCATAACCTATCTTGTCTAGCTTACTGGTCCCTTAGTTCCTCAAGTAATGCAAGCTCCATCACCATTAAAGAAGTATCATAAATTGTACTGACACCCACCATTATGTACGATTTGAGGGTCCATTGATAAAATAGACTCTAATTTTGTACATTTTCTATAAAGGATTAGTGCAAGTTTGCTTAGTATAGTCTTAGAGAGTTCATGGGCCACAAGTTATAATTTTGTTGACAATGGGTTTAAAAATAATTGATGGTTGGGCCCAACGATTTGAACCATTTATGTACCAGTAGATCGATATGAATCTCTATGTCTGTTAGTGCCTTAGAAGTAAAGGTTGCATTTATAGACCGCGCTTAGACATGCTGCTGGTGGGAAGCCTCAGGTGTTCTGTTATGGATCCTATTATCACATTGGCCATTCTGTAATAAATAGTAGATCTTCTTTGTTTAGGAAGAAGAGGATTTGTAACTATAGCATGAATGTGTGATAGTGGTTAAGCCTGAAAGATATCTAGGAAAACTGAGTATACAAATGAACAAAAGAAGTGAACTATATTTGAAGTTCCTCATTGTGGCCTTCACTGTTTTTCTGCATGGTTCTACCTCCATGTACATATTTGTGTTTCACAAGAATTTCTAAAGATAGAGGACGGTTCTCCGTTTGCTTCATATAAAACAATTGGAGATTGGGTAACTAGGCTCTAAGTCCCCATACAAATATGTTTTTAAATAAACGGAGGAAGTACTCAATTTGACATTTCACGGAGGAAGTACTCAATTAGTGAAGTTTATTCGTCATGCCAATTGCCAAGTCGCTAAGTACCACATTGGGTAGCGAGTTAATACTATTAACTCTTTGGTTCTGATGTCTTCTAGAAGGTGCCACATTTGTGATCATTGGGGCACATCTATGAATTAGTATGTTTGTCTAAAATATGAATTAGATTGATCAGGTTAAAATGATGTCAGAATCCAGGATCTTGCTACTAAATCCTGGAAAAGCGAAAAGCAAGTAAATTTCCTAGCAACTTTTTCCAGTAATGTGATACACAATTACACAGTAATCTTGTAATCTTGATGTGATCTTGCTTTTTCATCTGCAATGTCACCATGACTGCCAGTAATGCAATGGGTGGCCCATGAAATTATTAACTTGATGAAGCATGAGCATTTGCATGAACTTAGATGTATTCTGGTGTAGCAAGTGTCCATATCCTGTGTTAGATATTCTCAAGTCTCAACAAGTATGATGCTTTTCACAGGCCAAGTAACACAACTTTTTTATATGCAGGTTATGGCGTATCTGACCCTTGCAGCAGTAGCAGCAGCTGTACAGTCATCTGTGATTGGAAAGTTTGGACAAGCAGAGCTACAATGGATGAAGACATGTGGTTTCTATCCGAAGTTTTGTAATCAAATTGCAGAAGGATTAGCAAGTTCTGTGGTGGTTAGTCTTTGCACATTGATTCTCTCTGGCATCTCGGCTTTTAGCCTCTTTCGCTTATATGGAGGGAACAAAGGGAAGAGCAATACAAGATGGTAGGCGGTAGAATAGGAATGTGTATACATATACATTATGGCTCGTTTCTGGTGTAGTTTTTATCAATGTAATGGTGACTCAGAAGCATTTTTCAATGCGGAAAATGTAAGTCTCTCTAGTAGTTCTAAAATAATATAGGAATAGCTATGGTAAAGCTTAGTCTTATCTTGTGTAATTAAGTGTTTGCTCTTGATGGAAATATTGTTACAAGTTTCAAAGTAGGTTTTGTATTTAACCATTATGTGCAACCATTTTTCACTTGAATCTTGGTGCTTATGCTCTCCATGCTTTCATGTTTTCATCATCTACTCTCTCCTCCCTTAAAAATGCACCATCTTCAACATTTCAATTAAGTCTTGTATAGCAATTTATCCTAAGAATCACTTTATTAGAGCTAAATCTCAAATCTTTTTTGCAAGACTAGATGAAATAAGTGGTAGTAGGCCTCGTAGCTCGTTAGTAGGCCGTAAGGGTCTTATCTTGTCGATTGCAAGTTAAGAACCAAGACCCTCGGTAAAGGAAGGTTTTGGAATTTACAGCACCAAAGAGCGGGACATTTAGTTATCCTTGCTTCCCTTGATCCCGCAGCAAATCAGATGGTCAATCAAATCACCTGTAGGCTGTAGTATATGAGTGTAGCAGCTTACAAAGATAGAAATATAGACACACTGGCTTCTCTTAAAGAAAAAAAAATTGTAGGCGCTTTGTTCTTAATAATCCATGTAATATCTTCTTTCAATATTTTTTTCACTTTCTTTTTCATTATAACCTTGCAATTTATTTTACAAAGATTACCCTGTTGTCTAATATTTTGATAAAGTTTCTATTGTTGGGCATTCATGCAGAATCATGCACACCTGCAAAAGCACTGTTAATTTATCAACATCATAGACATAAACATCCAGGGCTAGAAGCATTGGTTTGTTGCCTCCTTAAATAAGATCAAAGAGGGCATACTCGCCTTACTCGTTGATTTCAATGTAACCTAACTTCCCCATAAATATTGCCATATTGTTTGTAATTTGAAGCAGAGTTTCTGTTTATCACTTTATCCACCTTTTTATTAACAGTAAACAAATAGTCTTTAAATGTTGGAGGCCTTGAGGCGACAGTTACACCATCTTGTATCTGGAATTTGGGTGGTTCCTAGTGTACTTACCGTCCTCTCCAATATTTTGAAGATGCATAATAGACTACAATCAGACAATTACATAGAGGATAGTTGTCCAAGCCCTCAACTTCAGACAAAATTATTCAATACTTAAAACTGATCAACAGCAAATAATAATTATAAAAAAAAAAAAATAAAAAAAAAAAATAAAAAAGACAGAATTGATAGGAGGTTACATATATGATTCAGATAGCTTGATGGTCCATTCTCTTTCCGTATCTGTATCTATTTTCATCAGACATGCGAAAATTTGCACGAGTTGTGTTGTTTCCAGGTCTCAAACCTCTATAATGATCAGAACTTCTTGACAGTTTATTAGCTTCCTGAGTTACTTCATAAGCCTCCTCTTCAATATAATCACACCTTATCACCCCAAACTCCTATAATATCAACATTGAAAAGTATAAATGTTTCCAGTTAGAAACAAAACATTTACAATACACCTTGAAGGCTTGAACAAAACATTTACATACCTTTGATTTCATCTTCGAATAGCAGGGTGTCAAGCAAGGGTTTACATCCCTGAGCAGCATGTCAACTGGACTGTCAGGAGTTGTTGGATCATCGTCGCTGAAATCCTGAAATAATTGTTTCGCTATAGCACTCAGACAACAAGGCATATTCCCAAAGAGGAGGATCCAAATTTAATGTTGTACTGTATCTCACAGTTTAAGGTTCATTAGTAAGCTGACAAATTCTCAAGGTTAACATTAAAAGCTTGACCCAAGACAATCGCAAGCATTTGGAATGACAGTCACCTGACTCCAGTCTATCTATCTATGTATAAAGGTTCGATCGTATATAAATACTTAATGTAGTTTGATTGTGAAATATTTTTACATACCAGGGAATTAGCAGCCTCTTCTTGATCATATATTGGTGTCCTTGGTGAGCTAAAATTACCATCAACGCATGAGTTGCTTGTATACTTGACTGCCTTGACCTGTATTCACAACAATATCTACTAATCACAATGTGGTATGAAAATATGAAGACAGTGACAAAGCAGTCAAAGCTTATTTAAAATATTTAATTATATAGTCATGTATACACTCTTGTAGTTGTATACCTCTTTCTGAGTTGCATATTTCCGAAATATAGGATACAAAGTTATAAAAGCTCACTAATATGCGGGCGTCAGAATGTTTGGTTATGAACAAGTTATTATGCATAAGCCAAAAGGCAGAGTGACTATCCACTCCAATTGTAATTCATACTAAAGAACGTGTTATGTGATGCTAAAAGATAGAATCCAATTTGCAACAATTCCCCTGAATTGAAACACTTAATATCCAATTTGCAACAGTTGCAAGTGTGATAGTAACATCTATCAAACTTAAAATATAAAAGCATCCTTAGACAGTAGTGGTATAAGGGACTCCAAACTCCCCAGTGTCCTTGAAACTAAAAACGGTTAGGAATGATTGTGAAAATGATACCTCTGCAAGGTCTTCTGAAAGGCATTGTAACTGACCCGTGAGGGAAGAAATCTGCCTCTGAAGAGTTGGAATGACTTGCTTAGCTTGCTTGAGTTCAGAGCCTTGTTTCTCTAAAAGCTCTTGTAGTTGAGAATTCATTTCTTCCGGAAACAAGATGGCACTTTTCAGTGCCTTTATTTCTTCCCTTTGTTTCAAGCACAAATTCTTCAACTTCTCTACCTATTATAGTTGAGGCAAAACATATAAAATGAACACCACGTATTGAACTTCTTCATTGTGCAAACTATAACATATCATTACATAGATCAAGTACAATAATCAAGTGATTGTAATTCATTCCGTTCAAATTTGTCATTATACAGATCCAAAATTAAAATGCTTATACACTACATTAATAATAGATTAATAACAGATTAACACTAACTAACTTAGTTGAATAAAGCTTTGAGACATAGAATCCAATCTCATTAAAACCACTACCCTTTGTGGCTCACTTTACACTAAAACTAACATGCACATAGTCAGTTAAGCCAAAGGCAAAGATTTTTTTTTTTTTTTTTTTTTTTTAAAGTAAACTTTATATGGTATCCATCTCTTTCAAGCTTTTCTCTACCCAAAAAAAAAGGAAAATTATCAATAACATGGAATCAGTTTATATTTCATCCAAACTTTTATCAGCAAACTTATAAACATTATCTAAAAATTCAAACGCTTATTAGAAAACATTTACAACAAATTAATAAAAGACTAATGCGGCTTAGTTGGTTAAAGTCTGGAAGGGGGTCGTAGTTAGTCCCCGAGACATGGAATCAAATCTCGTTTAAATCACTACCCTTTATGACTATCTATAAACTAAAACCAACAAGCATATAATTAAAAAAGAGGAAGTGAAAATTACTTCAAGATTGCGTTCTTGGAGCAAAGAGTTGAGGTCAGAAATCTGAGCTTCCTGATCTTTATTTAAGGTGAGAAGCTCCCTCTCACTCCTGAGCACCATTGCTAGTGTTCTGGTATTCGTCTTCACTTCCGTTAATGCTTTCACCTTCTTCTCACTAGAATTCGACCCTTTACCAAATAATTTCTTAGGAAGTGCGCTCAAGTTTGAGCCTTTCCGAGCTGATTTCTTCAAATCCTCTGCTATAAAATCAGCTGGAATAATCAGCGGTAATGGCCGATCGCCATTGCTCTTGGTTTTGGAGCTTGAAACTGTTCTCTTCTCCATGAATTTCTTGACCATAGTAGTGAAATTATGGTCGGGTTTGGTGGAATTAAGCTTGGTAATTGCATTGTTTTTGGGGAGGAATGATTTAGGGTTTGGATTGAATTCGGCAGATGATGATGGTGAAGTTTGGGAATCGAATGAAGTGTAACGAGAAGCAGCTTTTCGATATCCAGAGGATGACATTTGAATATTAGATTCAAGTGAGATAATCAAATTGAATTTGAAATTGAATTATGGAAAACAACAAACAAGAAAGATAAATAGGGGAATTGGTAGTCTTTTTGACAAGTAGCAGTTTGTTGTCGGGTGGAATTCAAATTGTTGATAGCGCGGGATAATCGATGAGTCGCTAATCGCTATTTGTTTTGTTGCTACTGTATCTCTATCCCTCTTTCTGATAACTGCTACGTTAAGCATCCACCGTTTTCGTAATTGTTGGTCCGTTTAGATTGGGCCTGTCAAGCATTGCATTTTACATGCCCATTAACTATCATTTCAGCTGCCCCTTAAACCCGCAAATTTTAAGGTGGACCGTGGTGCACCTATTTCTGTGTGCAACACAAATCAGATGCTGCCATCTGTATCATATGCTGTCAACTCTACCAATTTCTTCCAACTGAAACTTTCTTCTTTTTCTTCGCGCGTCTTTCCTATTTCAATTTCTTCGTAATTTCTCAATCTCTTGTTTACAATTATCATCCATAATTTGTTGGGCGTCAATTTTCTCTCTCCTCTACTTTTCTCTCTTCGATTTTCTCTCTCCTCTTTCTTCTCTCTTCATTGTCATCAATTGCTTATCACCATTGTTGATTCCTCTGTTCTTCACTGTAGTTCATCTCCATTGATTTAATTTCTGTACCTAAAGTTCTTGATAGTGGAGGTTAGATTCTTTATTTCAATTGATAATTTTCATTAATTAGGTTTTTTAATGTAGTTTTTGAGTAATTGTTGAGTAATTGTTTATTTTTGTTAATTATTTGAATTGATAATTATCGCTAATCAGTTTTGGATTGTTATTTGTTGGTTTGAACTCATTGTATAATTAGGTTTTATTTACTTGCTGAAATTTTAGATGAGATTTTGACTTTTATTGTTTTTCATTTATTCGTTTATTTGATCTCATTGTATAATTATTAGGTTTGTTATTTGCTGAATTTTATTTTTGATTTTTCTGAAATTTGAAGTTTAATATGATTTTGAACATCGCATAATTTTTAGGTTTAATTAGTTGTATTTTCTTGATTTTTTTATGAAGTAATCAAACTATTGATCTATTTTATGAAATTGTGAAGAGATTTTGATTTCTTATTGTATTATATTAATTTGTGATGAATTTGATCATTTGTATATTAAACTGTTCATGAATTCTTGATTCTGAACATTCGGATCATATGATTTCTTGTAGAAGAATTTATGTGAAGAATTTGAAAGATTAGTTGAAAGTGTGTTGAATTTGATTTTATTATTTTAATTGCTGAATTTGAGGTTTAAATTTGTATTTTATGAATATTATTTGTTTATAATTCGTATTATGCACTTTCCATTGTAATTATTTTTAGAAATTTTTATTAGCAGATTAATATTATTATGAACACTGTTATTATATTTATGAACCTCTAGGTTATTTTATTGAACCTTTGATCATGTATGTTTTTAAAAATAAAATTGTACAAGTAATTATGAACTTCGTTTTTCTTTATTTGAACTTTTTTGTTTTATTTTTGAACTATAGTAACAATTGTTATGCATTTTGTTTGTTTATTGCAGGTTATAAGTATGAAGTTGTTTATAAGGAAAGTGAAGTGTCTGAATTGAAGTGGAAACAAGTCAAAAGTGATGCGGAAGCATATGAACTGTATAATGATTATGCATTTAGGCATGGATTTAGTATTAGGAAGGGGAAAATTCGATATGTTGGTACTTCAAGTGTTTGGAGAGGCAGAAACTACTTATGTTCAAATGCTGGTTTGAAGGATACTTCTTCTAAGATGCCTCGGAAGTTTTCTAAGTTGTATTACCGTACATGTTGTGAAGCTTTCATTGATTTTGTAATTGATGAGAAAGGTGTTTGGACTGCTGTTAAACATAATATGGATCACAATCATGCTATGATACCTGTTGAGAAGAGACATCTCCTTAGGTCTCAAAGGAAAATTCAAGGTGAGCATTTGAACTTCATTAGTACTATGAAGGCTAGTGGGGTTAGGGTTACGGATTCTGTTCGTGCTTTGAGGAAAGAAGTTGGTGGATCTCCTAATCTATGCTACACTGTTACTGATGTTTACAATGCTTTAGCTACTGAAAAAGCTGGCAGATTAGAAGGTGGTGATTGTAATGCTTTGATCAAGTCTTTTGCTGCAAGACAAGCAAAAGAGAGTGACTTTTATTATAAGTTTGAGGTGGATGGAAATCATGCCCTTAGTAGTGTATTTTGGAGGGATGGAAGAATGCGAAGGGATTATGAAGCGTTTGGTGATTTGATGGTCTTTGATACCACCTATAGAACCAACAAATACGGCATGATTTGTGCTCCTTTCGTTGGTATGAACCATCATTGCAATAATATCATGTTTGGAATGGGTTTTGTCCTTGATGAAAAGACCAACAGTTTTGTATGGTTGTTTGAGGCTTTTATGAGATCTATGGGAGGATGTCGACACCCCATAACCATAATGACAGATCAAGCACCTTCTTTTTAGGAGATTTTCCTCCTTCCTTTACACCAGAACTTTCTTTGATCTGAACTCCCTTCTATTTATTTTGAACCTCCTTTCTTGTTTTCTGTACTCTTTCAAATTCATCAGGTGGAACTTCCTGTGCTTCTTCAACCCGAGGTTCCTTTGCTTCTTGGGAGCTTTTGTTGCGCAACACTCTTGTTGTTGTCGTAGGAGTTGTGTTCCTCTTTTTTTTTTTTTTTTTTTTGTTGCAACATGTTTTCTTCTTTTCTTAGAACTGTTTTAAACATTTAAGTAGTTATAGTTAACAAATGTATATATTTATATTATTAAATGAAAATTAAACTACAATTAAAATGAATCAAAAAAATATTAAGATTTTACCTCTGAGATGGTTGGTTGGGCTCAGTAGAATTGTCAGCATTGCCTCCAGGTTCAGAAGTTTTTTCAAGTGGTTCAGAAACTTCTGGAGATAGTTCACAAGTTCTTGGAGGTGAAACAGAATCCTGTGGCCTTGATTCAGAAATTGTTTCAATTGGTACAGAAGTTTGTGGAGGAAGTTCAGAAGTTTTTTCAGGTTGTTTAGAAATTTCTGGTGGCTTCTCTATTTCAGTGTTCTCTTTTTCAGTGGCCATCATAGGTGCAGAAGTTTGTGGAGGTTGTTCAGAAGATTTTGAAGATGGTTTAGTGTTTTCTGGTTGTTTTTCTCTGGTGGAATCTCTTGTTCAGAAGTTTTGGGAAGTTGTTCGGAAGGTTTCGAAGAAGGTTTAGTGTTTTATGTTACCAGAGGTTTTTCTATTTCAGATTGCTTCTGTGTTTCAGTGGTCATTTCTGGTTCAGAATGTTTACTTCTTGTTGCAACTCAGAAGTTTTTGGTGGTTGTGAAGTTTCTGGGTGTTCAGTGGATTGGGGGGTTGATCAGATGTTTCAGGATGCTGTTCAGATGTCAGTGGGGGCATTCCAGTAGTTGGACTGTCAATAAAAAAATAACAAGAGAATTAACATTTCTAACTAATATATGAATGTAAAGCAAATTAAATTTCATATGAACATATCCCAATATATAAATGTAAAGCAAACTGAACTGGAAGATGTTCAGTGATTATATTTTGTTGTTCAAAAGTTTTTTGAGGTTGTTCAAAAAAATATCCACGCATAATCACAATTAATGAATATCCAAACAAATATACAAACATAAATATAAAATTGTGGGCTGTTCAGTGGTATATTTTTATTGTTCAAAAGTTTCTAAAGGGTGTTCAGCACATAATGTAATAATTAAATATCAAACATAATACATATGAATATAAACTAAAGTGGAAGATGTTCAGTGATTATTTTTTGTTGTTCAAAAGTTTTTTATAGGTTATTCAAAAAAATATCCAAACATAATCACAATTAATCAATATGCAAACAAATATATAATATAAATATAGAATTGTGGGCTGTTTAGTGGTTGTTGTTTATTGTTCAAAATTTTCTATAGGGTGTTCATCAGATAATGTAATAATTAAATATTAACCATAATATATTCCAATATAAACTGAAATGAAAGATGTTCAGTGGTTATTTGTTGTTGTTCAAAAGATTTTTAAGGGTTGTTCAAAAAAATATCCAAACATAATTAAAATTAACGAACATACAAGCAAATATACAAACATAAATACACAATTGTGGGTTTTTCAGTTGTTTATAAGAGATGTTCAGTGGTTTATTCAGAGTTGTTCGAACATAATTTCATAAAAACAACATATATGCACATTAAACAGGAAACATATGAATCAAAATATACCTGTTTGATGGACTTTCTGAAATTTGTTTTTTTTAATTCTTCCAATATTTTTTGATCAACAATTGGACTTACTTTTATATCTTCTAATTTCTTCTTTTTTGGTGTTTTGACATTGAACATTTGACTTAATGTCCTGTTCAAAACATTTTGGGTTCAAATTAATTTTCAATTTTAAAAATTAGAGTTTCAATTACACATTTTGTTGCGAATTAGAACAATAAATCACTTACATATCTTCATCTTCTTCAGTAGGCGTAGATTCTTTCGATTTTCTACAAAAAAAAAAAAAATCAATCATATCGATAATTATATATTAGAAAAAATCAAAACGACAATAATTTTAACAAATTTAACAAAATCTATCAAAATCAAAGTAATTGAAGTGATGTTCACCTTTTTGAAGGTGTTTTCGATTGTTCTTCGTCGTTTGCCATGGAAGAGTAGCAGTTTTTAGAGAGAGAAAATTGAGAGATGAGTGAGAAAATTGAAAAGAGGAGAGAGAAATGCAGATGAATTAATTAAAGGAAGTTTATAATTTATGAGAGGAGAGAGAATGTCTTTAAAATGATTAAAAAAATAAAAATGGCGGTTTATAATTTAGAACGGTTATTTTTTTTTAAAAAAAAAAAAAACTGAATCACGTGTGTTGGGTCTGGGTTAATTTAGTTGGGCGTGGATTGTTTGTCTGGGCTACGTTTGTTGGGCGCGTATTGGCCCTGTTCTAGGTGCACCATGGTGTATGTAATACCAATTGCTTTGAACCAACAATTGCAATGTTTGATAGGCAAGAATCGATCCATGAATCCATGATCTCTTCCAATCCAGATTGAAACTTTAACCACTTAATATATCCCTCACTCTCAATTACAAATTATTACTCCGTATCAAGCATATACAAATATCAATATTGGTTGTACAGTGTCAATAGTAGGACATGTGTATATTATACTCGTATGTGTCATGTTGTTTGTACATACATTGTAATTTGTAGATGATAGTTTCACTTGTACACTATTGTACAACCATTAAGGTAACTAAGGGCCTGTTCTTTTCAGCTTATTTTCAGTTCAGTTCAATTCAATTCAACTTAGCTTAGCTCCAATCAGTTCAGTTCAGTTCTATAAATCAAAACAAGCCCTAAATCTAATTTTAGTAAGTAATAATCACTCAATGTAGTTGGACTAGTGTAATGGGCTGATAACTTACGAAACTTATTGAATTAGTAGGTCGGGTCCTTCTTATTTATTTATTTATTTATTTTTTAACAAAAAAAAAACTTTTTAAAAAGGAAATATAACTAGTGTATATAATCATCATTCGGCAAAATTTTGTTGGTAATCCCTCATTTTGTTGGTAATTAATCATGTTAAAATCTTTATGTAGTTACTTTGTCTTAGAATTTGTTATATACCTGGGTGTACGATACAATCGGGTAATTTACTCATTAATTTTATGAGCAAAAATTAATGAGCAAATTACCCAGGTATACAATAAATATCATCTATATATCTTGATAATGTGGTGTAGAAAAACTATTTTAGGAATTTAACTAGAGAGTACATTGTATGAATTGATATGATTAATATCTCTCTTTTTACTGCCTTTAAAAGATTAGTCAAATTATTAATACACCATCACTTAAAAAAATACTTGGTATATTAAATTAGGAAAATGTTATACATAATCTTTAGGGCTATATATAAGCATTAAATTTATACTTGAAAATTATAAAAAGTTAAAAAATCATCAAAACATAAACACTAGTAACACTGATTTACGCGTATTTTTGTCATAAATTCCTAATTTTATACAATTTTCAAGAATATATTTAATGTTTATATATAGGCTACATATAATATTATCCATTAAATTATTAGACGATCATAAATTCAACTCTAATATCAATACATTCTCTTATAATTCATTAAAAAGTCAAAATGTTGCCAGTATCATCTTATAATAGAAATAACAGAGATAATATTTATGTTGAACACATATGAATGTCACCCCTAGTAGGCTAGTACCTATCTTTCCCCACCGAACAGACATTTACAGACGACAGTTGATGAAACACTGTTTGCTGAGTTTGAAGTTGCATGATATGATATGATGTTTTTTCATATCTAAATCAGCTCATTCGTCAGCAGTATAAATCCGCTGAGTTTTTGCTTGATTTCTAACCTTATCTGCCTCATTACAAGAATCATGAATCAATCCATTAAAATTAAGCATAATTTATAATTTTCTAGGGCTTCTATTAATAAGTTATTGTTGGCCGTCAGCTTCAAGAAAAGAGAAGCAATTCAATGGGTCGTTCTCGTGTTTTTCATTCTGATGAAGACCCAACTCAAAGGTCTATTCTTTCCCTTTTTGTTCAATTATTTTCTGTCAAATTTCTGTCTCGTCCTTTCTTTATTTGATTCAAAGTTGTGATCTTTGATTAATTAAAGCTGTTTAGTTTATTTCTAATTGTCCTGCCAAAATTTGTTAATTTGTTGAGTTATATTATCTTGCTTGATTAGTTGTTTTGGTACTTTATTTTGTCTCACATTAAGATTATTGAAAATGGCTATAGATGATCGATTAGTTAAGTTGATATTTTGATTGAGAACTGAGAATCATCATCTTGCTCGATTATTTTGTGCTGGGTTGTGGTGAAGTAAATGGCTCTTGTTAGTGGAGTTTATAAGCTTTTTATTTACAATTTCATGTTCTTCTGCCTTTCAATTTACAATTTCATGTTCTTCTGCCTTTCATAGTTAACATTACCAAAGAAATTACTTCGTAGGTTGCAATTAACTGATACTGCTGCTTACTGCTAAGTATTCCTTTATATCAAGGGTTTGCTGTTCTTTATTGATCCACTGATCCTTAAATGAAAGAAATTATTCCTTTGTCTTTTTTTTTTTAATTTGCATAATGTGATCAAATGACTGTAAATAGGGGAGTGTAAATGTTATGGTTTCTATATTTGCAGGTAAACTATGACTTTTGTATACTTGGTTGGCTTGGAAATTTGTAAAACTCATCTGTAGTTTCTTTGCAGGTCAAGAAGGAAAAAGAATGTCTCTAGTGGAGAAAGTATAGAATCTGCTCTTGGAGGTATTTACTTTTGCCCCAAGACAGCTTATTCAACACGTTTAACCTGAAATATGTGAGCACTTGAAAAGAGAACATTGCTTACGAAGTTAAATTCTACTTACAGTAGCGACAAAATGGTTTATATGGTAACATTCAGGATTATAGTTATTACAGATATTAAAGCATATTCATAGGCTTACTTGAAAGTGAATAAGTATCTGTATTATATGGCCAATCATTCTCAGATGTTAAGCCCGACTTTGTATAGGAAATTACAATAATGGGTAAGATGGGAACGTGTAATAGGAATGTAATTTCCTTGATATTACCTACACTACATTGTTTAGCTATGCAATGTTGGCTTATTCACTTGGCTTGTTTATTAGTTGCTAAATTTTACGGACTCTTTTAGTACATCAGTAGCATTGATTGTTAGTATAAATGTTCTGTAAAACATGTTAGATATTAGCCATTAATAATGTTAATTACAAAATAGCCAACTTTTGCACAAAACAGTTGTTTAAGCTGACTAGCCTTTTCCTTTCAGGCCAAAAATTGGCTTTTGAAATAATTGAAATATTAAACATATTTCTTTGGTTGTTTATCCAGACTTAAAGCTACACACAAAGATGGCAACAAGCTATTTGCCAAAATTTCCATATTCTATATCTTATAACATTTTAACATACATAACTAAGCTGTTGGTTTATTTTCTGGCGAGTCAGGGCAAGGGACAGGTGATGGAAAGAAGGCTTTATACCATTGCAACTACTGCAATAAAGATATCTCCGGTCGAATTCGTATCAAATGTGCAATGTGTCCCGATTTCGACTTATGCATAGAGTGCTTCTCTGTCGGAGTTGAAATGACTCCTCACAAAAGTAATCATCCTTACAGAGTTATGGTCAGTAATTCTTCATTCTGTATATGTGTTGGTACTCTAAAGTTCCATCTTTTCGTTCCTTAAGTATGTTAATTAATTTGACTATTGGTGATTGTTGCTTGAGCATATGTTCTTATATTGAGGCTGCTGGTGACTTGTGATTCATATCTTCTTGACAGGATAGTTTATCCTTCCCGTTGATTTCTCCTGATTGGAATGCAGATGAAGAGATACTACTCTTGGAGGTGTTGAATTCTTTCAAGCCTTTCTAGTTGAGTTGCATAGTCTTTAGTGTTGTTTTTAATCATTGCTAAGGATGGAGGGATTACCATGTGTGTGATTGCATCCCCTTACTTTTGAATATTTTGCTCAAAGGGGCTTGAAATGTACGGTCTTGGAAACTGGGCTGAGGTTGCGGAGCATGTGGGCACAAAGAACAAAGAGCAGTGCATTAACCACTACAGAAGTGTGTACCTGAATTCACCATTTTTCCCTCTCCCGGTAAGGAGTAATGATATGGATCAAATTCAGTTTATTTGTCTCCACTTTTCTTGTTTTCCCCCCCTGTAAAATTGAAATAGTCACGTTTTACTTGTAGGACATGTCTCATGTTGTTGGTAAAAACCGGAACGACCTTCTTGCTATGGCAAAGGAAAACGATGAAGATAGAAAAGGTTTGGGTTATTATTCATAAATATATTAATTTATATATGTATGCCTGCCTATTTGGTTATATGATATTTCTCACTTATGAGTTTTTGCTGGCATTTTAATTCATCTATATCAAAAGATTAGCATCAAATTGATGACTTCCTCAAGTTCAAGTATCAAGGAGATTATTATTCATTAATTCCTGCTAAAAATTAATTTTCTAATGTTAAGGTAAAACTTTGTCACATCGCTTGACATGAGCCACAATGATTAAGTGTAGTACTAGGATGGGTGACCACTTGGGATGTCCTCATGTTGTTTCATGTAACCGACCCCACTTATGGGATTAAGGCATTTAAGCAGAAAAAGGTCTTGAAAGAAAGTTTATGGGCTATTGCCTTTGTAGGAATCAAGATCAGGTCATATGACAAGGATATTACAGCTTCCCCAGAACTTGTGATTGATTGCCAGTAGTAAGACAACTTTTCACTGTGATCATGAGGACTTGGACTGGTGATTTCTTTTCTGTGCTTGAGTTTTGAGTCAGACATGCCAATTGCTGCGTGATTTTTATTTATATAAGAAGTATATTAAAGATAAAAGATGGGCAAAATGGTGTTGATCTCCGCTGAAATTGTGTGCATATGATTCTTGCAGGTTCAACTCTATTTGGTGATCATATTGTGAAAACAGAGCCTACATTTTCTCCTTCCAGAGTCAAGTATGCATATTACTCCTCATATTGTATAATGCAGGCATGTTACCAGGACTCTTATGCCATACCTTTCAAATATATTTGACAGAGTTGACGAATTGCCAAAGGGAGGTCCACCGAGCCGCTTATTATCCGTGCAAAATGCAGGTAATGCAATTCTTTCTTACAATGTGATCTGAAAGACAAAAATAAATATGATATTTATTGATGAGAGTTGTGCCAATTGTCAAATCTACATCGTAATTGACTTGAGTAAAAATCTTAGGTAGGTCACCTATTGCTTTTACTTTTTCTTGTGCCAATTACTTTAAGAAGAGCTCTCTTATATTTAATTCTCTTTGCCTCTTAAATACTAGAAAGTGGTCTCCTAAGAAGCATGGAATAACAGATAAGATGACCTAGTATAGAGATTCATATGCATGTCTAAAACTCTAGATGATTTTGCTAAGACCTTTTAAGAGCCCAACTGTTCAGATTCTACTTTCTCACATGTAAAATTATCTGAATCATTTCCATTGCTGCAGCTGAGTAAGTCATTTTCTTAATCATGTGTTTCACAAATTTTGCCTTCAAAACACAGATTCTCATGTAAATCCTATTGGAAAGAAACCTCCAAAGGAGGAAGATTCCTCCTTGGTGAGTTTAAGCGGGTTCAGCCTTAAACGCCATGAATTTGATCCGGAATATGACATCGATGCTGAGCAGCTTCTTGCAGAGATGGAATTCAAGGATGCTGATACTGAAGATGAGCGTGAATTGAAGTTGCGAGTGCTGCGCATTTACTCAAAAAAGTAAGTGATTCACTTCATCATCATTTTACGTAACTCTATTGTTCTGGAAATTTTTATTAAACTCGTGGAAATATTTGCCTGTTCACCAATTATACGAATGTACTTCCTTTATCGTAAGAAGTTGGTATAACTTCAAATTTCAAAAGGAAAACATCTCTATATGTACAGATTTATTCCATTCTTGTCTATCAATCAAAAATAGCTCATCCATACATAAATGCAATACATTTTATTGGATATTAATGAGTTTGATATATTACTCAATGTAAAATGAGTATAAAACTATAAATATATGAGGGCTTAATTTACTAGGAGGGAAATATATACCACAATGCATATAGGAGAGGCATTGAAAGAGAACATAGGCTTTTCTAAAATTACCATCTTCAATGGAAGTGCAACTATAACCTTTTGCTTGACTAGCAAATGAAAGTGCAATACTTAACTAGAAAATGTAGTTGTTAGCCTGTTTATGACTAGATCAACGATGAGTCGATGACACTCAGACCAATAGGTCACACTGTATCAATAGAGCTTGTTATTCGATCAAGCTACATCATGTACCAACTACTTTAACAAACATCTCAAGGTTTTTACTGTAGCTACCTAATTTTGTCTGCCCTCAATCTTATTGTGTCCTTAAGTTGGCTGTGTATAAGCATCAATATCTGTTGTTGCCTCTCTTTCCTTCTGATCTTGTGTATTGGAAGTGTCAGACAATCAGACCTAGATCAGTTAATGTAGGTTTCTATAAGCAAATTCTTAGAGTCTGGAATACTGGATTATATCATTGTAAGCAACTGTGAAGAAAATTGGAATAAATAATTGGATAGTGACAAAAAAATAAAGTGTTAGGGAAAAGAGAGAGAAGGGAAATGTAAGTGTATATATACCCATTGATAGGCTTTATTATGGTCTAAAACCAACTTTTATGACTGCAGGGGACATCCCTCACATTCACATTAATTATGGGAAAAATTACGAAAATTGGTCTGAATGCATGGATTATAGCCTCCAACGATTTTTTTTTTCTTCGCTTTTTCGGGATCAAATTGAAAAGAGGACAAGGTTCTTCCTATGAACCCTAAGAGACCCTGGGAGGGCATTTGGATGGTAGGAAGTTAAGAACCATCCACTTTGCCTCTTAACTTTAATATAGCCAATTACATACACGCCTTATCTCATTAACTCAAGGACATATGTGCCTTTATGTGACCAATTAGTGGCCTTTATGATTTCAAACCAACTTTTAAGACCCCGGGGGGGCATCCTTCATATTTACTTTAATTTTGGAAAAAAATCCCAAAATTGGTCCGAAAGTGTGGATTAGCCTTCAATTCTGGACATTTTCCACTTTTTTGGGCTTGAAAAGAAAAGGGGATAAGGTGCTTCCCATGGACCCTATGGGACGTCACATTTAGATGGTTGGAACCATCTACTTTGCCTCTAACTTTAGCCAGTTATGTACACGCCTCCTTTCATCAACTCAATGACACTGAGGCATTTATGTGACAATTTAATGGCCATATATGGTTCCAAACAACATTATATATTTCCCTACTATCACTTGAGTTTTCGACTCCGGATCCTAAAATCTCTGAAAATGGTTCAATTTTGTGTATTATAGCCTCCAAATTTAGTCATTGGAGAACATTTTCGGACCTGTCAAGGTTAGGATCGAGGTGCTTCTCGGGGTTCCCAAAAGGGTCCTGGGAGGCCTACTAGGTGCTAGGAACTATTTCATTTATGCCTTGGCCCAATAAATATTTTTGGGACACCACAAATCTAAGAGGGTGAAGTTCATCTTGAGACAAAGGGCCTAACTTATATATTCATTTTATGGTACCTGAAATTGATACTCAGAGTTAGACCATCTTATAGTCATATTGCACTGGCACCAATTAACACTTTTCAATTTTGATAACTTGCTTTAGCCCCTATCAAAACTCTTCAGAGTATCAATTTGTATTTAATTTATTTTCGCTTTGGTTTGAAAGGCAGAGAGGATAAAAAGGTTATTAATTCTGTTTGCACAGGCTTGATGAGAGAAACAGAAGAAAGGATTTCATTTTTGAGAGAAATTTGCTTTATCCCAGTCCTTTTGAGAAAGATTTGTCTCCTGAAGAGAAGGCAATATGTCGCCGATATGATCCATTCATGCGGTTCCATTCTAAGGAAGAGCACGAAGATATGCTACGGGCTGTCATTGCAGAACACCACACTCACAAGCGAATTTTGGAACTTGAGGTAAAGTAAAGCTCATTCAGCTACATGTATAACAAGTCAAATCGAGTTTGAGCTATCTAGATTCACCCATCTCTTCGATATTGAGGTAATGCTTGGTTTGGACTTTGTTGAGTGGACTTAAGTTTACAAAGCCTTGGGATCCTGAAACCTCAGGCTGGCTTGTAAACACCAAAGACTTAACAAGTTTAACTTGATTTTTGTTTTTTTTTTTTTTTTTTTGAAACAGATTTTTGCTTTTCTTTTATTGTTAGTTACTTATATACATTAATTGAAACTGCTATATGTAAAACAAAAACCAATTTTCTATTCCCTACCTGGAAAATATAATAGATAAGCCGGCTTACTGCCCAGCTGGGCAATAGGCGACATCCGTGGGCTGATGATTGTGATGACTACTAATAAGTCTTAGAACAAGGAATTTCAAATTATCTTCTCTTTTTAGTTCTTCTCAGATGAGCCACTAGGATAAATTTCATTCCTAGAGATTGTTTCTACTGTCTGGTTTTACCCTTGTTTTGTAATGCAACAATGATCTGGTATTTGGGAGTAACAAGCCTTTTTTTATTATTATTAATTATTCAATCTATTACGGAGTATAAACCAAAGGCAAATAGGGTCTTCGTCCCTTGCTAAAAATAATGAAGACACTTTATCAGTAGCTATTGTGAAGTGATTACGTTGATTCCTTTGATGAATGTAGGAAGCTCGAGCTGTTGGTTGCCGTACATCTGCCGAGGCAGATAAGTATTTTGAGCTTAAGAGGAAAAGAGAAGCTGAAGAAAGTTCCCGTAGAGCAAAAGAGAGTGCTCAACTTGGTCCAGCCAGTCAGTTAGGACAAAATGCTGCCATGACCTCTGAAACTGTTAAGGATCCAGGTTCGCTAATACATGAGTTAGATATAGGGAGATATCCGGGTGAAGAATTGCTTTCTGAAGCTGTAAGTTTATTTTCTAGCTTATACCACCACCACCCAACTTTTATGAGTACTCATAAGTCATTTATATACTCCAGAAAGTCTTACTTCTTAATTTTTGAATACCTTGCCAGGAAAAGCAGCTCTGCCATGAGACCAAGATATCCCCGCATCAGTATCTGAAGATGCAGGAGATCATATCTGTTAAAATCTTCAGCGGCAATGTAACTAGTAATGTGGATGCACACTGCCTGTTTGATATTGAACCAGGCAAAATCGACCGTATATATGATATGCTAATAAGAAAGGGTGTTGCTCCGCCATAAGAAGAGTTCATATGGGACTTATATAGACTGCATTTACCATCACCACAGGTTGTTTGTAATTGTTTCAAGAAGGATTCCATCCACATAAACACAATAGGATACAAAACTTTGCTTTTTAGACCACAGGATATGTCACCATGATAAATCAGCTTTACAGTTATCTCGCGCTCCCCTTAACTCACCCCCTCCTTTCAAACCTTTGATCTTCCCTGTTGTATTATATGTCTTGTCTTGTTTACCAAATGATTTGTGATGATTCAGAATAATCAGATATAATAATGTAATCATATAATAATCTCTCTCTTTTTTCTTCTTCTTTTTTCTTTTTTTATTCAGAATAATCATATTAGATGACCAAATAAAGCCTTTATATTTTACTATTTTAGGTTGTCCAGAATAAAATTGTCATATTTCCCAATTTAGCAGTACTTACAAGTGATAGAAAGAAAATAGAACTTATAAGAGGGGGGTGGGGGGGTGGTTGGTTTAGCCATTATGAAAATTTAAAACATATTGACAGAGTAACAAAATTTAAAACATATTGACAGAGTAACAAAATGTAGAAAAGGGCACATACTTGCAAATGTTGCAACTTGATATTAATACCTTCCGAGAGTTTAAATACTCCTAAATTAAATAACAAGACTGGAGACTTGTTTCAAGCTACAATAGTACTAAAACCTTTTCACTATTGACAAGCATAAATAAAAAGCTGTATTAATTTCTTTCTGCAGTGAGCTCTTCAACGTTTGAACTCAGACCCCCTCATATAGATATGTCCAGCTTCTCTATACACCACCCCAAAATTCCACAACTAAAAAATTTCCGGCTATCTCTCCAGCATTGCTGATTCCTTCCTTGGTTGCTCTCTTTCTTCTGTCTATGCTATTTACAAAATATGCTACTTACATTCACATTACAAAAATTGCATCAACTCACGCTGGCTTCCACAAATTTTTCCTGTGAATATTGCTGCCTGCAAAATTCAAAATCCTTTTCGGCACTCAGCCTACCATCTTTAGCCACTACTCCAACATCATAGTCAACATGATCTTCCTTTAGTTGCTCATCAACCTCAGCATCAGAATTGTCCTTTTTGTTTGATGGACTTCTACATGTTGTATTGTCTGCAACATCTGTAAGTACAGGCTTCTGCATGTTCACAACAGGTGCATCTTGCCCTTCTTCGACTTCCACAACTTCTGAAATAGGAGGCATGGCATAATCAAGCAAGCGTGAATTTGACTTGGCAGAGATAGAGGAAAGAATGTCAGGGCATGTCTTTGCAGTAACCCATGAACCATTAACCCAATCTTTGGCCGTTCTTATAAGTGATTTCTCTGTGGTCACATATCTGTCTTCACCTGATTACAAGAAAGCACCAATCAAATCATAATTGATAGTCCAGCTTTGTAGATAGTTAGATGCCTGCTATAATGAAGAAAATGAAACCCCTTCCCAAAAAAAAAAAAAAAAAAATGCTAACGTAAAACTAGGTTATAAAAAAGGCTACTTTAATTTAGAAACTGAAATTTTGAGCATGAAAATTCCATAGCCCACATAATATATACATATCCATAGCTGAACCCACTTATGGTATTAAGGCATATATATATATATATATTTCACTCAATTTCGGTGCCTAGAATAGAAATATGCCACTAAATTTGCAAGTTTCAGAACATAAATCTCGCACCAAAGTTCAGAGTTAAAAAAATATATATATTTGCAGATAAAAGCAATTTATCATACTCAAATTTCTAAGTCCTAGCCAAGATCAAAAGGAGTGAATGATGGGGAGTGAGTGTTACGAAAAAATTAACTAGTGAGAATGCAAGAAAAACTAAGAAGCGTCTTAGCACAGCACAGTGTCATTAAGTGTGAGGGAAAGTGGTGAAGAATTGAGAATTCCATTAGTTATTCCATTCTGCTATGCGTTGTATGGTTTGGGCCGGTTGAGCCATTTTCATACCTGGACGGCTTCTCAAGTCTCAACAATATCTTACATAATGACTTCACCAGAAGCTTCATAAAGTAGTGCATACATCAATTATAGACTGACTATCCCCCACCGGCCTACCATACGCCTATATTCTGCGGGGTTTGCTATAGATCACCCTCAATCTTTACAATGCCAATATAAGTTAACAAAATGATGCAGTCTTATACTCTTCTCTTACATAACCCCCTTACTCAAATGGTAGGCCACTACAATGTTTAGTGAATGTTTAATCCTCTGATTGATCTATTATGAACAAGATTTGTTTAAGGGAGCTAAAAAAGTAAAAAGTAACTTTCTCTTTTTAGTTCATAAGACTAAGAGTACCAGATAGCTCCATTTCATCTTCAAAGGACACGAGACCCTCATTTTGTCAAATGATCTAAAAATTAAATAATGATCACCTTTTAACTTGCTAGATATCATGTTGACTTGCATGGGAAACCCCTACATTCACGCATCAGAATAGCACATGTTTCTAGTTAGATGTCAAATACATAAACCTAGCGTGCAATCAAATTCAGTGCATTGACTCAATCTGAGGCCAGAGACAGGCTAGACTAAGTGAGACCAATCTTATCTTAAAACAGGGTTCTTGATACACAGCAAAATCTGCAGATATTCAACTCCTTGTATGGATTGAGAGCACATCACCAATGTGGTGGAATTGTCAACTTCACACAATTCATTCTCCTATAAATTGTTCTAATGATTGCAAGATCTTTTGATCAAAGCTCATATATGAGTGTTGGGTTTAAGGAAGACACTTAAGTGATTGCTCCTGATGTCTCTTGGTTCTAGTGGGCAGTGATTAGAGCAGGGACAGATGTTTACATAGGTTAGTGTCAATGACAATTGCATAACAGGAGTACATAGTTTTTGTTATAAATATAGAGTTTATCTAGGAGGGAGGGAAAGTGCCAGGTAGGAGGCAGGCAACCACAGATTGAAGGCTACAGGAATAGAGCGTACCAGGCAGGTAAATTTGTAGGTGGTCAGTCCCACATACATTTGCGGCGATGATGACCCCTTCCCACCAGCCATCATGCCACCAAATTTCTACTGCTGTTCCCACCTCAATAATGCAGTCATCAGGGTCTTTAGGTGGACGTGGACGAGTTGTGAGACGGCCAGAGCATCTCAGGCCCATTTTATCAGGAGCTGCCACTCTATATGAAGCAACCCACTCCTGGCACACACATCAACAAGTTATTCTCAGTATCCCGTCTTTGTAAAAACCAGAGGTATTTCATCAAATTAAAAGAAAAAAAAGAGGTGGAGGGGTGGGGTTACATATGATTAAAGCAATAACTAGCAAACATGCAGGGACCAAGATAAGACCATGTAAAGCACGTGATATTCTACAAGAAACTCTTCTTCAGGAAACATTATGCAACAAACTTGGGTATCATTCTTGAATTTTCTTGTTAATTGTCAAATTCATTTCAGAAAGTATTGACTTTTATACACACAAACATCTAGCACATCTATATACAATTTTTGTTGTTTCTAATTATGCAGTCTTGCAGTAGATTAACCACCACAAGGGACCTATTATTTTTTGAGGGGGATGGGGTTGAAGCAACTATATGTTTAGCTATTGGATTGACGAATATTAATTTGTAAATGTCCTTTCAGGGCAGATTTAGTCTCCATTAAAAGGTTTTATATGAATGCATTAAGTTCATATATTACCTGCAATTTCCCAAAATCTTCAGGATCCTCCAGATCATCATACTGAACTTTGATGTGCTTCCTGGAGATCTCTAAGATCTTGCATTTGAACCAACATCCTCGGATACCACTATCCTGAGAAAGTAGCTCTATCTCATCATTGATTCCAAATGAAGCAGAAACCTCATCATGACGACTTTCTACAAAATCTCCATGCTTCACTGTTTTCCCAGCAAACTTTATCTTCAGCTTCGAAAATGATGGCACAACTTTTGTTTTTTGACTCCCTGTTGCTGAAGGACTCGTCTCAGCTCTACTATGACCCCTTAATTGGATGTCTCCAATCTTTCTCTCATCAAGTCTCTTTCTTTTACTATGCTCCTTGGTCTTCTTCTTGGAGAAAAGGATATGATCTATACAGGACAAAACTGCTTGATTACGATAACCCTGTAATTTTCTTACAGTGAAAGGTCTGATCTGATCATTTTTTAACTGTCTGAAGCACAAATGTACCCTGCATAATATAGACTGTGGAAGAGCAGCCACACATTGCTCATAATGTTTGGGGGTTAAGACAGAAGCAGGTCCGCCAATGCACTCTGCATTTATTACTTGGACATGAGGTGTAATGAATACTTCTCTAGGGTGGGCATCCAGCTGAGACACTAAACTTGTGACCTCTTCATCACGATGAAACCACCGCACTTTAACCTTCTTTTGCCTCTTTTTATCCTCATACATGTCTTCTAAGTAACCAAGGTAAGGATTTCCTTCTGCAGCCATGACGAACACAAAAGAATGCACCTGCATCATGCATCAGAAACTGATAGGCTAAGTCCAATGATAGAAAATTAATGACAGGAGGATACAATGTTCAGATAGATGCTTACGGAAATGGTAATTCCAGTTCGGATAAAGGAAGGATAGTGCATGAGTTTTTTGGAACAAGCCCAACCTTCCCCATTCCACACAATATCAGATATTTGGGCCTTCAATTTCCTAGGAAGCTGGACAAACAAGAGATCAGTAGTTAGCAAAGGAAAAAAAAAAAAAAAAAAAAGGAAGAAATACCTATCAAAAATTCATAATAGTTACAAGTCAACCTCATTAAAATAGGGTAAAGTAAGTACCGTCACAGGTGAATGAGAAATTAGAGTGCCATTGGATCCACGTATTCGATCTTGAAAGCGTTGAGCACAAGCCAATGACTCTGACAAAATTATCAACATTAATAACACGGGTCACTAAAAGAAACAGCACAACACGAGACATCGTAAAAACAATAACATGCAACCAGATCAATCTGGATTCTGGAACACCAGAAATAACTCCCAGACATTTTGATAATGCATAAAACATCAAGGTAGTTGATGTCATCGGATAATTATAAAATCATGATAATAATAAAACTTGGAAAGGATGCATATACATAAGCTAACTAAGAGAAGAAAATGATAAACATGGTACTGTTTCCACGGCTTATTTAATAATATGTATATTTTTATAAAAATATACGGAGTAATAATAATAATATTTTTTTTTTTAATAAAAAAGCCAGCTCAACATGAGTGTGTGAATTGAACACTGGAAAATGACTTTACATATAATAATTCCAAAAATAAAATCACGAAAGAGAATACTGATGCATCGTATTTGTGACTAAGAGAGGAGGATGTGATAAGATGTTCATACGTCATAGTCATGTTAGACTCTATAGGAATATAAACCTATGACTGTATTGGAACATATATTTTGTCAGTGTTATCATTATGAATTAAATCAGAAATGTTTGGATGAAAAGAGAGCACAATACTATACAGGATACATCAATAATAAAAGTGCGCACAATTCAACATGTTTGATTGTCAACTTGCGCCTACCTAATAAAAAATGGACAAACTGTTTTAAAATATATATATGGCCCAACAGATAAATAAATTTGATAACTGAAGCATTTTACAGATAATTTTACAAATGCGAACAGGTAAATAAGGTAATACGGATGAGGGAAGACACAATGTTTATTAAAAGGTTAGACACCAAAGATTGGTGTGGCATACTCCACTTAAATATTTGTCTTCCCTTTCTCTTCTTCATTATCTTCTTCTATATTGCCTTAGAGAGGGGGTAGTCAAAGGAGAGATTGGATGGATGCAACACAAAAAACTAAATACACATATTCTAAAATAAAATAAATCACTAGTGCTGGACAGACTTTGACAAATTGGAGGTCTTTCCATTGTCTGCATATAACTATATGAGTAACTCAGCTGGGTTGTAAGAGAGGCAGTAAGGCGGGTGTTTGGACATTGAAAGATAAGTAGATTGCACAAGAAGGATATTTTGGTTTTTGATAATACCACAAAAGAGAAACAAAATATAATCTCAGCCACATAGTGTATATGAAACACTTGTTCTACAAGGCTCCAACCATCACAGTAAATCGCTGCATATTGTGATATTGTCAGCAAACTGCCAGAGAATGCCAAGCTAACTTGACATATCCTAATCACGAAACAGCTTAATTGGCAGCACCTTCCAGATCCTAGCATACGGATACTCTTTCCTTTTTGGATTGATATGTTTGCATTTATTTAGTAGATTCTATTGTTCACATTACTTGCAAAACTTTAGATCTTATGTTAATAAGCGTGCAATTTCCATTTAAGTCTACTAACCCCCTTTCCCCGGTCCTCCTAACAACTCATGATTCCCAAAGGTTAAACAGTCAACATGGAAATGAAGACTGAGACACAGAAATCATATGCATTCTCTGTCATGCCAGCACGTTACAACAGCAGCAGCAGCAACAGCAACAACAACAAAGCCTTAATCCGAAAGGGAATCATGCCAGCACAAATGAGCACTTAAGGTAAGATGTCAATCATACCATAATTTAAAGCAATGGTAATCTATTTGTGCATATTATTATAAAAATTCACATTTGAATGTTCATCATCATGCTTTTCCTTTTTTACTACAAAGTACTTATTTTCCCTTTAAGGTTCTCATTATCATCCATACACACACATCTAGAGTCCTACGATGTAAGAAGTGGTTGTAAAGACTAGAGGAAAAAAAATCAACAAGCTAGTGGAGATTAGGAGGGCATGCCAAAACTTGGTAAAGTTAAGTAGGTAAGATTTTATGAGGCTATGAGCATGGCAAGCAAAGGCAAGACTAGGGTTTCTATGGGTCAGGCCAAGGATAAATACGACGATAAATGAACTGCATGGGCAACTTCTGGAGCAATATGTGGCTAACTAAGATTTCGAAAGTTGACATATTTTGAACTTTACAAGAATGAAGCCTAACTATTATTCTGAGTAATGAATTTCCAGTTCCAATTACCCCAAAAAGCCAAGTGTTAATGTATTTAATGAAGAGAAAGGCCTTGCAAGTCTTCTGAATTCACCTTGTACTCCCCCAAACTTCACCTAGTACTAACTAGTAAGTAGTGGCACTGCTAATTTCATGTGATAAATAATTGAATCACCATTTATATTTAATTTTCTATCAAACAAATATCTGAGTAGCCTGATAGTGGATCAACTGTTGTTATGCATGATCATCAAAATAGAATTTCACCAAATTTCAATTTAAACACACCAACATTGTTCTCTAAACAACAGCAACAAGAAGAACAAAAAGAGGGCTAGAGTAAATCATTGAAAGCATAAAGACTCACCCGACGGCGGCAACAGGTGCTGATTCTTGGCAACCAGCCTATTAAGCCAGTCAACAACCTCCCTTCTGGAGCGCCATTTGGTGGCAGAGTTAACATTACAGACAGAGCCATAAAGATCGACAAAAGCGTCGAAAACAACATAAATCATATGTCTGACACTTCTCTCAGTACCTTGAATAGCCAGTACAGAATCACCCACAGAATCATTAAGGTAATAATGAACTGTACGATTACCTTTCTCCTGTGAAATGATCCGTTCATCCCACGACACAAATCCCTTTTCATCATTCGTCATCGTCTACAATTTCATGAAACATTCAATATCATTAAAACATCAATCATTTTCAAAAAGGCTAAAACCCCACCAAACCAGATAAAAATAATCAATAATCTGACAAAACCCACCAACCAAAGAAAGAGAAAAAGGGTACCTGAACAAAAAATGGTGAATAGCACGGCGGCGGAAGCGGCGGAGGAGAGAGAATTTAGGGGTGGAGAAGGAAGGAAGAAAAAAAGGGAAAATTGATGTGAACTGCCATTTCATTCAACACAAATGAATAAAGGTTGATGATTTGATGATGGAAATTCTGGGTTTTTTTCTGGGTAAGTTGGGGAATTTCCGGCGGTAGTAGCAGTAGCAGGCAGGGGTTTTTTGTTAGGAGAGGAGGCGGGTAACCGTAATTCTTGACTCTTGTGCTCATATCATATGTGTAACGCCTAAAATATAGAGATTAAATTAGTTTTTAACCTATATGACATCACAGTGATCATACTAATGATTATTTTTCTTACCTTTTACAAAAATTAAAAAAAAAAAAAAAAAAGTACACTGTATATTTATACGACATAAAACTTATGTACATTAGAAGTATTTTTACACGCGTCTTTAAAACTATTGCATTCTAATAAGTTTTACGTCGTAAAATAATATGATGTGTGGATATTTTTGAATTAAGATGTTTAATGGAGGTGTTGAAGGGAATTTGTTTTAGTAAATCTTAAATTGTATATCCTGTATAAACACGAGTGTCTTAAACTTGGCCTTTGAAAATATAACTCGATCTAACAAAGTAAGATTCGAATTTGTTAGTGAATCGAGGGTCATCGAGTCATGAATCATGATCTTTATTGAGATATAAACACTATACAAGTGTAAATGAAAAATTATCTTCCATACATCAATTTCTTATTCTTGTATATCGAGATAATTTATTATACGTGAATTGTTATTAAATTATATATGTATATCTCCAAATTTAGTACACAAAATTCAACTACAATATCAAGTACTAAATTGTATCCATTAAAACAATTTTCTACTTTACTTTTAATGTGACTGAGTTGATATGGACAATTATACACTGTATGTAGAACATCGGAATCTTAATAGCATGTTTTCTTATAAGATACGTGTACAATTATATTAATGAATCTAAAGATATTTTAGTTAAGCAAAATCAAAATTCGATTCAAAAAAATTACAAATAATGTTACTTACTTTAGAAAGTAATCTATCTCCAGCATCATTTCCTCGTTTCACTTTATATGACACATGCAATGCACGAACCAAAGGACTAGCTATATTGACCGACTTCTTACTTCCTTTGTTCTTTTATTTTCCCATGTACTTTCTCTGCGATCAAAATTTAAAAAGATTGATTGTATTTTATGATGTATAGATAAATACAACAGTATGATGCGAGATAGTATCAGTTTTATTGCATGCAATTAGGGGTTGTTTAATTCAATTGAAGGAAAAAGAATGAGCCCAACAAAGGGAACACAAGGTGAATGAAATGGAAAAACCTTAAATTTATAATGTTGTTTGTTTATAAACAGAGGAAAACAAGCCACCATACCACACCACTACACAACCACCACCTCTTTCCCACCTTCTCTAGCAACTAGCCAGCAGCCCCACCACCCAACCACCCTCGTCGCACCTCCCCTGCCCTTCCTCACCCCTCAAAAAGTTCTCCCTTCCCTTGAAAAACTTTCCCCACCCTCCCAAAACCCCAGAAATCCCTCCCCTTTTCCCGTAAAACCATTAGCATCCCTTCCCCCACCCTTGAAACCTTAGTGTTTTATAGGTAGGGGGAGGGGTTTCTAGGGTTTTGCGAGGGTGAGGGAAGTTTTTAGGGGGAGGAGTAGCGAGGTGGCTGGTGTGTATATGGCGGTGTAGTGGTGGCTAAAGAAAGGGAATGGAAAAATCTAGGAAGGGAGGTAGGGAATCAATTTGAAAATTTTTTGGGGGAAAAAAAAAAAAACTAATGTATATGTTTGAACTACCAACTGGGATTGGCGTGAGTGGTTAAGGGCCTCTTGCTCCTTAACCAAGGTCTCGAATTCGAGCCTTGGGTATGGAAAAAATCTCAGCTGGGAGGAATGCTGCCCATCGAGGTATCCATTCAAACTCCCGCGGGAGATTAGTCCACTTGCCAAAGGCGGTGAGAACTCCTTAGTAGTACCAAAAAATAAAATAAAATGTATACGTTCAAAGTTGTACATTTGCCTTCAAAAATAAATGTTCGACGTTGTACATTGGAAAGTGAACAAAATGTAAATGAGAAAATCATAACCATTACCACTTATTATCGGTACCAAACGAAAACGGGTTGTTAAAAAACGGAGGGTGTAATGGACGGGTACAGGCAGCAGAAGATGGGCTTTGTTACAACGCCACTCTAACAATTTAAACAAAAAGCGGCCCACTTAACAATCAGATAACTAGATAAGGAGCTAGTGATCTCTTTGAAGACCAGTAGCAGCAATACCTAACCATACAATAAGATAACACCACTATAACTGTACTCATCTAATACAAGAACAACAAGCAGCAGCTCTTCTTCCTCTTTAGAAATCATCAAAATATAACCAATGAATACTACTTCCATCAAATCCCAACATTTCTTCCCAACCCCAATCAAAGCCACCCCACAAAATCCTAAAATTTCCAACTTTATTTCATCAAATTCCCCTGCATTTCTGGGTAACAAAAGCCTTATTATCAACCTTTCTTCCAAACACAAAAATTGGGTGATTAAATCATCATCATTATCAAAACATGAAATTATTGATAATGATAATGATGAACTAGTGTTTAAGAGAAGGTTACAGGTGTTTACAGGGGCTGCTTCAATTGGGCTTCTGCTGATGATGATGGGCCAAGACAAGGCATGGGCTTTAGGCCCAGAAGGCCCGTTAATGGAGGAATTCTGGGAGAATGTAAGAAGATATGCATTGTATGCACTTACAGTGAGTACTGGGGTTATTTACACAATTTTACAGCCAATTGTAGAGTTGCTTAAGAATCCAATATCAGCTATTTTGATAGTGGTTATAATTGGAGGATCGTTTTACATCGTTTCTCAAATTGTTTCTGCCATGGTTGGTGTCTCCGACTTCTCTTATCAATATGCCTACTAGACGCACTTGGTATGTACTAAATGAGAATTTCTCGGCCTCTAATAGTAGCTTGAGTCTTCTACGACTTATTTAATCGTGTTTAGATGATATCATACATTGTATTAAACAAACCCGCTCCTCATTTTCTACTTTTATAGTATTTGATATGCCAAAGTTACAAAGTTGTGCAAGGTAGTTTAGATTACGATTTATGAGTTAATAGCGGTGTAATATCAGTTTATGAGGAAGATGATTAAGCTCAAGATTAAGTAAAGTTGTGCTTTTTGAAATTGTTTAGCCTCAGTTTATTTAAAGAAAATCGGTGAAAGTTGGATATATTAGAGCAACTCCAATGGTTGTAGCTAGGGACTTGCTTGCAATTTTCAAAAGTCTCTAGCTACTAGCTTGACCATTAGAGCTAAAAAATACAATTAGCTTGGCCAAGCAAATTAGCTTAAATTAGCTTAGATAAGCTAATTTGCTTGACAAAAAAGTTTCCAAAATTATTGGAGATTAAAATATAAAAATAATTAAATTTCTATGGCTAATTGAGAAAATCAATCTTATCTAATTAGCAAGCTAGTAGCTAACCATTGAGGCACAAAATAGCTATAAAGAAAGTTAGCTTGAAATCATATGTGGCATGACAAGCTAATTTAACAATTAGCTTACTATTGAAGTTGCTCTTAGAGCAACTCCAATGGTTGTAGGTAGAGACTTGCTTGCAATTTTAAATAGTCCCTAGCTACTAGCTTGACCATTGGAGCAAAAATATGTAATTAGCTTAGTCAAGCAAATTAGCTTTGCCAAGCTAATTTGCTTGAAAAAAACTTGTTAAAAAGAAAATGCTAAAAGTCAATTAGTAATTAAGATAAAAATAATAAATTGGTAATTTAGATAGTAAGCTAATAGCTAGCCATTGGGAATCAAACTAGTTACAAACATAATTAGCTTGAAAGCTTATGTAGCATGACAAGCTAATTTGACAATTAGCTTACCATTGGAGTTGCTCTTAAAACTAAAATTCCCTTTTATCAATCAAGTCAAGTTCAATTTATTTAAGAGGTACCAAATTTGTCTATTAAGTCAAGTGCGGTCATATAGGTAAATGCAAAAATGATCAAAGTTGAATGGAATGGTAAGTACGTAAGTGAAACGTTGAAAATCGATAATATAATAGTTGTCGAATTTAATTTGGACATAAAAGGAATGAAGCATGCATAGTTATACTCGATTCATTTGCTCTGATTATTATCATAAATGATAATTGTCTAATATGGCTAGGAGATGTCCCAAGAGAATATGCATGTATTTCATAAACAAACAACGGAGGAAACAGATAAAGAGTAATGATCTCCGTTGGCATATTGGAAAATCAAGGATTCGCCTGCACGAAGGGGCTTGCCATCATTGACTAGACAATCGTTGTAACGGAGTCTTCGAAACACACTAGGATTGATAGTAATGGCAGAGCTGAACCAGTCGCAATTGACATGGATGTTGGAGATGTTGCACTCGGATGCACAAGCATTAAGTATCACAATGTTGTAGGATGGAATACCGCTGGGCAATGGCGACGAATCCTCTTGAGTTATTAGTATGTCATTCTTTGAGCATTTATAAGTTCCTCCAGCTCGTAGCACACCTACATCTAACAACAATTGCAATAATTATAGTTAAGAGTATGCTTGTAATTTTTAAAATTTATACCTTAATTATTGCGGAAAATCCACTAACAGAGTTAATTACTTTAAAAGCATATTGTAGAGTACCATTCTTATTAATTATATAATTGGTATGTTATAAATTGCACATGATGCATACCATAGAAAAAGGAGGGGTCATGAGTCTCATCAAATTAAATACAAGTAACGCCTTTTATGTATACGAATTCAAAGTCACATGAAAATTCAAAACCAATGAGGTAATGATATTTAGAAACATCATAACATTTAAAATGCCATAATAACAAAATACTTCACACTTGATATTTTTTAAATTACCAGTCAAATTCATCTACATATACTACGGCTTACAAAGAAATTAAACAAGCCAAGATGAGATCATATTACCTGCGGTAGAAAGTAGAAAGAAGGTGCTCAAGACCAAGGTGAAAATTATGCAGACGTTCATGGTGACTAGCTATGTTTGTATGATTAAAGCTTGAATTTATATTATAATTTCACATATGAACCATTTATACGTCTCATCTTATTTATATTATAGGTCAAGTGGTATCCACATGAATAAAGAATTATGCCCTTATTTATGTTAATATTTATCTGTACCCAAATTATGCAAGAGTTATGTGAACTATTTTTTTTTAGTTATGTGAACTATTCATAAGTTCTTTTTATTGATTTTTTTTTTTCCATTTAATGAATGATTGTAAATGAAACACAATTACACAAATAATAATGGTAGACACTTTCCTCTTCTGGGTGTTTATGTTGAAGAATAATAAAAATATATTCATTATTCTAATTTTATGGAATTATTAATTAAATTACAGGGACACTATTTCATAACGGAAAAATAATCAAAATACTTCATCTGTATTTTTATACTTGCAAGTTGCAACATACCTTTTATCACGCTTGTTTGAGGAGGTGATGGAACTAGGTAAATAAATGAAGGAAAAATTGTCAAAAATAAAACGACCTATAGGCGGTCTTCCAAGATTAAAAGGTCATTTTATTTTGGAACAATCAAAAGGTCGTTTTATTTTTGAAATAATCAAAAGGTCGTTTTATTTTTGGAAGACCGCCCAAAGGTCATTTTATTTTTGACAATTTTTCTATAATTGAATTAAGCTATGTAATTTAAACCGTAGTAACTTATTCCTTTCTTTTTCTTTCAAAACAAAAAAAATTTATTCTTTTCTTCTTATAGGTGGTAATTAAATTTTTGTGAATTAATTTATCTGTATCTGTATACCTAATCTAATATATATCTCCCTTAAAATGAGTGCGAAAGAGTGTGTTGCAAGTAAACAAAAACAGCGGAAGTATATTTTATAATTTATATATATACTAGTAAATTGCAAATTCATTATTTCAATGCCCAGATGATTGATAAAATTTAAGATAACATTTATACATGAATGTTAAATACGGTCAAATAATTCGTTCTGATAATGTAGGATATTTAGACATACGATAACATATGACTTATATTTATAAAATAATACTTTTTGTAGTTTTGTTTGTAAATAGATATCTATGTTATTATTGACTTGAAATTATTTTTATTGAACTTAAATTGTTTTCACTAAATTGAAAGTATTTTTACCAAACCAAAATTAATTTTACTATTTAAAACTTATTTTTACCGATTCTCTAATATTTTTTTTAAATAAATTAAATAACAATGCATTTTGTATGCAGCTAGCCACACCATCTAGCAGGACAAAGTGACCCCTATAAAATTGACTGAGCAACCCTTGTAAGGCTGTAATACTAACTGAATAACCTCTAACACTAACTAAGTAACCCCTTTCTATAACACTGATTGAGTAACTACTATAACACTGACCATATAACCCGTATAACACTAGACCTGGCAAATAGGTCATTCAAGTCGGGTATGGGTCGGGTCAATTACAGGTCAGGTCATTTCGGGTTTGGGGTATGATTTGAGTTAGGTTTCGGGTCGAGTTATGGTCAGGTCAATTTTGAGTCAATTTCGGGTCAAGTATGTTCGGGTCATATATGGGTCGGGTTAAAATCAAGTCAAGTCATGTTCAGGTTGTTCCATTTGTGGATCAAGTTCAAATCAATAATTTTACATTTTGTTATTAAATCGATTAATGAGCTTAGCTACGATTGAAGATGAACAAATTGAGTTGTTTTTAGTACTAGACATTTTTAGTTCAATTATAAAGTACTTTTAGTTCGGGACATGTCAGATATTAGGTCTGTTCGGGTCAATTTCGAGTATCGGGTTTGTTCGGGTCAACTTCGGATGTCGGGTCAAGATCAGGTCAACTCCATTCTCAGGTTAAGTTTGAATCGGGTCAGGTGGGTCAATTTCAGGTTTCGGGTCATTATCAAGTCGATTTTTTGGATCAATTTCGGGTCGTGGGTCGGGTCATTCGGGTCTGGGTTAGAATTGCCAAGTCTATATAGCATTGACGAAGTAATTCTTGTAATAGTTGGAGATACGGTCTGGTCACTTACGTATAAAAGTTTATGATTAAATATATTATAATGAATCTTATTTTAAAGAACTTTTTGAAACAAATTTGATGATGAAAATAGAATTGAGTTATTGGATATTTATTAAAAGTTATGATTAATTTTGTATATATCTGAAATATTAGAATTCATAATAAAACTTTATACAACAATTTTATCTTAAAATATAAAAATCTATTCAAAAATCGTTTACTTAGCATCATATGTGTCACAATAATACCAATTTTATCTTACGTGGCGCGACACTTGGCGAAAAATTGGAATGCCAAGTGTTGTTGTCTCGTGACGTGGTTGTGAGATTGACTTTATTTATTAGTGATATGATATGATATAAGTATTCTCAAATCAAAAAATTCATGAATTTGAAATTGAAAATACATGGAATATGGGAAAATATATTATTGTGATATATTTTTTTCATATAGATCTTAATAATATTATTTAGGATAATATAGTGATATGCTAACATATAAGATAGATTTCTGGTAATTTGATATTGTCTAGGATTAGAAATGTTTACGTATGATAGAGTTTTATATTTCATAGACAATCTCAAATCACAATATAAATAATCTATCTTGAAAAATCACTAAGATATATATAGATTTATGGTTATTTGATATTGTCTTGGATTAGAAATGTTTATGTATGGTAGTGTTTTATATTCATAGACAACATCAAATTACCATAAATAATCTATCTTTCAAAATTACTAAGATATATATAGATTTATGGTTATTTGATATTGTCTGGGATTAGAAATGTTTACTTATGATAGAGTTTTGTATTCATAGACAATATCAAATTTCCATAAATAATCTATCTTGAAAAATCACTAATATATATATATATATATATATATATATATATATATATATATATATATATATATATATATATATATATATATATATATATATATATAGATTTATGGTTATTTGATATTGTCTAAGGTTAGAAATGTTTACGTATGGTAGAGTTTTATATTCACAGACAATATGAAATTACTATAAATCTATCTTAGAAAATCACTAAGATATATATTATCATCCTAAATAATACCATATACAAAGTATCTATTCAAGGCTTGATTCTTTGTGCGCTTGCTTATTTAGTTATACTGTTAAGGTCCTGTTCACTTCACCTTACAAAAATAATATTAAGTAAAAATAATTTCAGTTCAATAAAAATAATTTTAGTTTAGTAAAAATAAGTTTAGTTCAGTACAAATAATTTCACTTTAGTAAAAATAAGTTTAGTTCAGTAAAATTTAGTAACTTTAAAGAAGAATATAATAAAAAATCTGTAAAAATAGTTTCAATTCAGCAATAATAATTTTAATTTTGTAAAATTAATTTTAGTTTAGTAAAAATAATTTGAGTTATTTAGGTGCTGCTTGGTTACACTTATTTTCCATGGCACTCAAAAGTCTTGGGAAATGCAAAACTCACGAGTTGTTTGGTTAACCAAAAAAGTGTAAAATGGAGGAAGTTGAAATTCATGGGAATTTGAAGTTCCCATATAATATAGGAATTAAATTATCTAGGTCTCCCTAGGTAATTCAAAATTCCCATGAATTATATTTTTTTTCTTAGGAATTGCATTGGTGAAATGACTTTCCATGAATTGTAAATTACCATGAGAAGTTATTTCCCATTGCAACCAAACAACGCCTTGAAGTAAACCGTAAAAGTGTAAAACATTCTCGAGATGATAGGATCCATCTCTTTGAAAAAAGATTAATGCCTTTTGACTTGCATTAATAAATTCAATAAAGACCTTTTAGTTTGGCACAAATCTATAATTTATAATATTATTAAAACATAAAGGGACAATATGCTATCTTCATGTGTAACTAATGCCTCAATATGATTTGGTGCCACGCTATGTGTCACCCCTTACGTGTCATCCTATAAGTCATCACTTTAAAACTCTTCATATGTATAACCTTCGAATTTAATTTTCCTCTTAGAATGTAACTTCGATGTAATTGCACGATAAGCTACAATTAATTTGTAAGAAATTAATCACATACTAACGATGGGCTGTTAATTCCTTGGATGCTAATTTTCTTGATTTAATACCAGTTAAGCAATTATACATAGTAGTATTTACAAGTATACTGCTACATCTCTCTTTCTATTCCCATAGTTTTTTTTTTCCATATATTTAATTTTATTTTAAACTTAAGGTGATGTTTTCAAAATATTATTTAAACTTTAATTTGGTATTAATTTAGCAATGTATGTTAAAATCACGAGAAATCAATATAATTAATGTCATATATTTATTTATTTTTTCTATTTTTATTTTACAATTTTTTTTTAAATTTTTCCACTACATCACCACCTCCATAGTTTATTACTTTGTTCAATTTCTCCTAAAATTCCGCGCATGCAGAAATGAAGCAAGTATTTAAAAGCGGAGGGAGTAGTGATTTTTTTGAAACACTTCTTTCGAAAAAAAGACTGTATGATACTCCTAAATACGATTACATCATTATTTTTCTTTAGGGCCAACTCATAGCATGAGCACAGTGAGCGATCGTTCAGGCCTCATATCTTTTTTATTTAATAAATAAAAAAAATCTAATTTAGTACTTATATAAAAAAAATATATATATCTTTTATATAATTTAAGAGACGTTTTTGCAACTCTTCCTCACATCACTCCAAACCCTCAACTTTCAATTCTCTCTCTCTCTCTCTCTCTCTCTCTCTCTCTCTCTCTCTCTCTCTCTCTCTCTCTCCTTTTTTAAAAAAAAACAAATAAAAAAAATAACTCCCACAACTCTAAATAATTGTAAAGTAACTTACTTTACAAAAAAAAAATCTATAATTTTCACTTATGTAACTTCCACTTATACTAATTTTTTCTCTACACATACATATAGCCCATGCATTAGCATGGGTACATTCTAGTATATAATAAACGCAAAGCAAAAACTGAAAAATATGCTTCAATATTTTTTAGGTGTGTTCCAATATAAGCTTTCTTAAAAAATGAAAATAAGATACTAAGATAGGTGTCGTTCAAGGTTTTTTTTTTTTTTTTTTTTTTTTTTTTTTTTTTCTTCTCTAAGCCTCTTACCTTATTTTCTTTCCTTTCCTCACCTCCCAATTTTTATAACTATGTCTCTTAAAATTCTTCGGTGAACTTATATAATTTTTTTTTTTTCTATAAAAATATGAAGCATAAGAGAAAAGATGAGTCGAATTGTGAAAAGCATTAAAAAAAAAAAATGAGCAATAAGAGCAAGTTAACCTAATCTCAAATGACTTAGATTTTGTAATATACACCCGTTTGTACCGTATATCCAACTAACTTTAGTTAATTTTTGTTTTTCATTTGATGATGAAATGAAAAACAATCATCAAAATGAGAACAAATACTCATGGGTGTATGTTACACCCGCCCACTCGATTGTATATAACAACCTTTCCAAATGACTATCATGCAATGTATTTGTAAGTAATTTTAATAAACTTTTTATTATAAAATTCACAAAATAATTGATTAATGTATTTTATATAATACGACTTCATTGTTTAGGCCTTAGGGGCCCCTATTTAGTTTTCGCTCCAGGCCACAAAAATGTCCGAGACGGCAACGTTTTTCTTAGCTTGAAAAAAACTTCTAAAGATGGAGTACTACATATTGTATAATTTTTATTTATATAAGTGGAAAAAAGAAAATAATTATTGTCCAGCCTCCATAGCATAGTGGTATTGCATTCGCTTCGTAAGCGAAAGGTCGCGAGTTCGATCCTCGCTGGGGGCTTTATATTGTGTTCTTTTTTCAACCACAAAATACAAGTTTGTTTAGGTTTTTTTTTTTTTTTTTTTCCTTTAAAAATTATTTTCCCATTGATCATCTCTAAATGATCTCCCTCGTCATTTGACAAGTACGCACTAGCAAATGAGAGGGAGATGAAGTAATCAAGAAGTTAAAGGGAAATTAAACACGCCTAATTAAGAATGTTAGGACATTGTTAATTGTTTGCACTAAAAGTGACAACAACAGATGATGCGATGCATACCAGAATCAACAGATTATTATTTATGGCGACCATAAGGCTCAAAACTGGTAACAGAATTAGCAGGACCACCAGCAGCAGCAACAGCGGGAGCACCAACCGCGTCAGAAGCAGTAGCAGCTACGGAAGCATCTTTTAAGTAACCATTGACAGAGGAAGAGTCTCCAAAATAGGGATGATGATGGTGTGAAGGTGGAGGTCCAATGTGAAATACAGGCCCAAATGCGGCGTACTGATCCATGGCTGCTCTACTGAGCTTGAGGAGCGGCTCACAAGTGCGAATAGAGCCACGTTCCCCCTCCAGCTCCCTGTAACGATGCAGGTAAAGGGTGAGTGGCTCGATGTAGTCGTCGAACCCAAGCTTGCTCATGGCCCACAGTACATCTTCTGCTGTGATTGTTTTACGCTGCTCTCTTTGGCACCTCTCGTTTGCTTCTCCTGTTATAAAGCTAATGTACTCAGACACACATTCCTGCAATATATTTGATATGAGAAAACTTTGAAGAAATACGTGCATACATTATTATTCATATTGAATGGTATGTTTAAGAAATGACCTGAATGGTTTCCTTGGCATCATCAGAAATTTTGGCATGCGGTGGAAGAATCTTGCGCATGATGCGAATGACATTAGCAATGGGCATAAAGCGATCCTGTTCTCGCACAGTGCACTCATTGTTATCTTGATCAGCTGAGTGGTTACCACTTCCGTTGAAGTTGTTATTCATGTCATGAGACAACACTTTTCCATTGACAGTTGCGCGTATGTGATTCATCTCTCCTGGTACTGCGGCCTTGGATGACAATTTCATTTCTGTGGCAAGTGAAGTATCATACACATCACACATATCAATCTAAAGAGAGGGGGAGGGGGTATTACTTACATGAATAGTTAGCTACAATAGGTATGCTGATTGGCCATATTATATATTTACACTTGTTTAATCCACAATTGGGTTTCCCGCTGCCAGTCCCAAGCCTGGATAAAGGAGGAGGGTTACGGTAGGCCAGTGACAGCCAGTATAAAACTTCGTCACATCCCATGACATGAGCCAAACAGATATTTTCGTGGGGGCGTTCCCTACTCAGCGACGCGCTGCACTTCCTAGACCCGGGTGTAGTGATAAGTATGCAAGGGTTGCTAGGTCGTCGCCCAGAAGCGACGCGCCACATTGCCCGAGTGTGGTGTCAAATGAGCAAGGGCGTGCCATTGGGGCGTTCCCTACTGAGCGACGCGCTGCACTTCCCAGACCCGGGTGCAGTGATAAGTATGTAAGGGTTGCTAGGTCGTCGCCCAGAAGCGACGCGCCATATTGCCCAATTGTGGTGTCAAATAATCAAGGGCTTGGAGTTGGGATCAGGAGGGAGCGTGGGAGAAAAGAATTTAGTTTGCGGATTGGTTCTTGGAATGTGGGGTCTCTTACGGGAAAATCAGCAGAATTGGTAGAAGTAATGAAAAGACGACGCGTGAACATCATGTGCCTCCAAGAGACAAGATGGACAGGAGAAGGAGCTCGAGGCTTGGTTTTGGGGTATAAGGTATGGTATGTTGGGCAAGAAACGAGCCACAGAACAAGGAATGGTGGAGCTAGGAACGGAGTTGGTGTGGTTCTCGATGAGAGGTTGGCAAAAGAGGTGATCGAGGTCTATCGGAAGAACGATAGGTTGATAAGGCTGAAGTTGCTATGTGGCAAGGAGATTGTGAATGTTATCAGTGCTTATGCTCCCCAAGTGGGTTTAGATGCAGAAGAGAAACGACAATTTTGGGAGGACCTAGACGAGGTGGTGCAGGGTGTCCACCACTCAGAGAAGTTATATATTGGAGGGGATCTAAATGGGCACGTTGGGGCGAGCCGAGATGGCTATGAGAGTGTCCATGGAGGCTTTGGGTATGGGCAGAGGGACGCCGGTGGTGAAGCTATTATGGATTTTGCCCAATCATATGATTTAATTTTGGCTAATACTTGGTTTAAGAAGAGGGATTCACACTTGATAACTTTTCGGAATGGAGCAAATGCAACTCAAATAGACTTCCTGCTCACAAGGAGCATAGATAGACAAAGTTGCATAAACTGTAAGGTTATCCCAGGGGAGAGTGTGGTCACCCAACACCGGCTATTGGTAATGACTATTCGTCTGAAAGAGAAGGCGAAGAAAAAAGTTAGACAAGAAGAACCAAGGATAAGATGGTGGTCCCTAAGGGATGCAAAAGCTAAGGTTTTTACAGAAAAGGTAATTGAAGAAGCGGATTGGGATGGAGAGGTGGATCCGGACATGACTTGGTTACGAATGAAGAACTGTTTCCTAAGAGTGGCCAAAGAGGTCTTAGGGGAAGTAAGGGGAAGAACTTCGGTACAGAGAGATACTTCGTGGTGGAATGAAGAGGTGAAAGCAGTAATTAAGCAAAAAAGGGAATGCTATCAAGCCTTAGGAAAATGTAGGAGTGATGAAACCTTTGCAGCGTATAAGGAGGCTAAGAGTAAGGCAAAGGCAGCTGTTCGCCAAGCAAAAGAAAAGGCATATCAGGAGGTTTATGAAAAGCTTGATTCCAAGGAGGGAGAAAGGATCATTTATAAGATGGCAAAGAGAAGACAAGAGGCAAGGAAGGATATTGGCATGGTGAAGTGTGTCAAAGATAAGAACCAAATGGTCCTAGTGCAAGAGGAGGGCATCAAGGACAGGTGGAAGGGGTACTTCGATGAATTATTTAATGGAAGTAATGGAGTTGTGATAGGAGATACCTCTATGAGTGATGAAGAAATCAACATGGAGTATGTGCGAAGGATTAGGAGAGTAGAGGTGGAGATTGCACTGAGGAAGATGAAACCTAAGAAGGCGGTTGGCCCTGATGGGGTACCGATAGAGGTGTGGAGGTGTTTGGGTAAGATTGGTATTGATTGGTTAACAAACCTTTTCAACAAGATATGGACGGCTACAAGGATCCCACAAGATTGGAGGAAGAGCACCTTGGTCCCGGTTTATAAAAACAAAGGAGACGCTCAAGATTGTTCTAACTATCGAGGAATTAAGCTTATGAGCCATACTATGAAGTTGTGGGAAAGGGTGATTGAACAAAGGTTGAGGGCATGCACAAGCATTTCAGATAACCAATTTGGTTTTATGCCTGGGAGATCTACTATGGAGGCAATCCATTTGATAAGACAAATGATGGAGTTTTATAGGGTAAAGAAGAAAGATCTTCATATGGTCTTTATTGATTTAGAGAAGGCATATGACAAGGTGCCAAGAGAGATACTTTGGTGGGCAATGTTGAAGAAAGGTATCCCACGAAGGTATGTAGACCTAGTTAAGGATATGTATCGGGATGTGTCAACAAATGTGAGGACATGCGGAGGGTTGACAAAAGATTTCCCTATTACAATCAGATTGCATCAAGGGTCTGCATTAAGCCCTTTTCTTTTTGCAACGGTTCTAGATGAATTAACTAGACCAATTCAAGATGAGGTTCCATGGTGTATGCTGTTCGCAGATGATATCGTTTTGGTGGATGAGACTAAGGATGGGGTTAATGTCAAGTTGGAGCAATGGAGGCAAAGGTTGGAATCTAGAGGGTTTAAGCTAAGTCGGAGTAAGACTGAATATTTGGTATGTCGTTTCGGCACTCAGAGGGGGACAAGCAATGAAGTGGTGAGTTTGGATGGAAAGGATTTGACCATGAGTGAATGTTTTAAGTACCTAGGGTCGATCATCCAGAAGAATGGTGACATTGATCAAGACGTGACCCACAGGATTAAGTCAGGGTGGCTTAAATGGAGAGCGGCCACGGGAGTGTTATGCGACCGCAGCATTCCCTTAAAGTTGAAGGGAAAATTCTACAGGACTGTCATAAGACCAGTGTTGCTCTATGGTACAGAATGTTGGGCTTCTAAGAAAGAGCATATTAAAAAGATGGAGGTTACGGAAATGCGCATGTTAAGGTGGATGTGTGGAAACACTTTAAGAGATAGAATCAGAAATGAGGTTATTCGCAAGAAAGTAGGTGTGGCGGGCATTGTAGATAAATTAAGGGAAAATCGTCTGCGTTGGTTTGGACATGTAAGACGGCGACCCGAGGGTGCACCGGTGCGAAGAGTGGAAGAGTGGGACCATGGAGGGATTAAACGAGGAAGAGGGAGACCAAAGATGACTTGGTTGGAAGGAGTGAGGAAGGATATGAAGTGCATGGATTTACGTGAGGATGAAGTTTTGGATCGTAAGGGATGGAGGAGAAAGATTTATGTTGATGACTACACGGAATAATCAAATTTGGTTCATGTTAGCCGACCCCACTTTTGGGATTAAGGCTTTGATTGATTGATTGATTGATTAATCCACAATTTATTTTCAGTTATATAAATAAATAGTACTACTCCATTTGAATTGGTATAGGGAAATTAGGTATTAATGCTTGTATAATTGTATTAATGTTCATTGGTTTTCTCTAGCTATAAAAAAAGGCAATTGGTTTTTTGGTGCGTTGGAATTAGTGATCAGGACTTAATTTGACTTAAAGAAGTCCGTATTATGGAATAGCATTAGATGTATGTTGGTAATAAAAATGGCTGTTGGAAATGCAAAGAAAGAGGTTGAAAATTAATTAAAGGGAATCCCTTAACGGAAATCTGGTGTAGATGTTTGGTTTACCATTCAACGACGGGCCCTAGGCCTAGTGCACCCTCAGGGCCGGGCCTGACCCTGAACTACAACAACATTTGCATTTTCAACAGTAGCATGCAGCTTTTTTTTTTTTTTTTTTTGGAGAAATATAATATAATCTTAATTAGCATTCTAAAGACAATATATAACAACAACAATTAACAATCTAAAGCCAACAACATACAACATCAACAAGCTCACCAACGACATAAAATTAAACACAGCAACAACAATATACAATTAAGCCCTGAAAATCCGACATGCAATGGGATGGAATGCAACTATTCAAAAATGGTTTTAATTTGATACCTTAATTAGGTCGATTGTTTTCCGGGGTTAACTTGGAATGAATTCGCCTAATTATAGAGCAACAACAGCAAGAAGTCAGTATATATAATAAAGATAAACTTAAAAACGAAGTAAGAAAGGACCTTATTAATTTAATTTGGGGGTGTGGATATGAAAGAGAATACAAGGAAGGAGAAGAACTGAAGGAAAAGTGTAGTGTTTGTTGCGAGGGAATTGAACCGAACTAGGATGGCGAATTCTCAGCTTAACTCAGAGTGTGAAACAGATTTAAATTAAGTCAGAGTGTGTACAGTAGTCCGTTGGTCAATTGGAGGAGAGAGAATAAGTAACCAAAACATGTTGCTAAGGTTGCATGGTTATTAAGAATTAGCTATAGCCCCATTATTGTCATTTTATCACTATTAATACATACATGTGCAAGTGCAACTCCTCTTTTTTGTATTCTGTATCAGTCTTCACTTTGATTAACACTACCCACAAATACTAAATCAAAAAGTTGTGAGGGTTATAGTCTAGTCTGGATTTTCCTTTTCAAAAAAATAAAAATAAAAAATTACCAACTTTACTTTAACTAATACAGAGAAATAAAAAAAAAAAAAAAAAAAAAAAAAATACAAGTATAATAATAATCTTGTTAGATTTCACATTATTGAAAATTAGAAACACTATGTACATTTTGTTTAATTTAAGCTTTCCTTGACAATATAATAAAAGAAAATTGAAAACTAATATGGAACAAATAAAATATAGACGTAGGTGTTGAGGTATAATTACACATAATTAAGGGTTAAATTTAAAGATTGCAATTGGACAAAGGGGAAGAGCAACTCTGTTTTCATTTCTCTTACTGCATTGGATTATACGAATCATGTACTCATGTGTACAACAAATATACAAAATGAAAAAATTAGAAAGAAAAAAGGCAGCGCATTATTTTTACTACTACTACATAGGATCTTCTAACTTCCAAGGAATTTTTAACTTTTGTCTCTCTTTTCTTTTCATAATCGATCTGAATAATAATGCACGAGTAACAATGGATAAATCTCTCAAAGCAATTAATTCGTAAATTTACTCACAAAGGGATTATTTTTATTATTATTGGATTTATACACACTGTATTATGATCATACATACCAAGTACTGTATTATGGCAAACGAGTACGTATTTCAGATATTATACGCAAGTAACAGAGGAAACAGAGAAAGGATAAATGTGAATACTGTAATACTCAAATATCAACACATCCGACTGCCCAAGGGGATCACCGTTGTTCACAAGACAGTCATCATCGGAGATTCTCCACAACATAGTGGTATCTATGGTGGGGCCCTTATCGAAGTTGAACCCCCCGCAACTAACATGGATGTTACCAAGTCTGCAGGCGTCTGATGTGCAGAAGTTACTTATCACGACTATGATGTATGAAAATTGGATTGGGACTGTTGGGTTCGGCATTTGATTTATGTCTATATCGCGCTCAGAGCATGCTGGTCCAAATCCAAATCTATCAGTGCCTGATCCATAACAACACGAATGTGACGCATTAAAATGAGGGTATCAGCTATTAACATAAAATTCAAAATCTTGCAGCATTTTGTTTACCAATTGGTGTTGCGAGAGGGCTAGGGAGTTTATGCGTCAACAAGCTAGAGTTGGTGCCATTGACAAAGTCCTTGGAAAGGACTAATTTAGCAATGTTTATCTCTCTGTTGCTTGTCTCTTCTTTCACTACTGACCTGCTGCCTAAACTTCCTGCCAAAACATGATCAGCACTTACTCAGTAGTAGATACAAAATCACTACTGTATTTGTCAAAAAAAAAAATTTAACACTTTAGACAAATTTAAAAACCGAGAAAATTAGAGAAGAATGTAGTAAACCAAGACTAGTACAGTGTATTAGCTACGGGTGAGAATTTTGGATTTTTTTTTTTACTTGGGGTGGAATTGAAGAGTGGCTGTAGTATACCTGTGATAGAAAGTAGAAGGAAAGTGATAAAGGGTAAGTAATCATTAAGGTGACATAGCTCCAAACAAGTTCGCGCAGCTCCCATGACACGATCCTAAGGAAGAACGATGATGAGACAATTATACGTACAATAAGTGGGATATATTCAAGAGAAGAACTGAAGAAGCAGCAGCATTTATATATATGATCAAATAGATGTACCGAAGGAGTATACTACGTAGTACGTGCGGTAGTAGGCAATGGGAAATGAAAATGCAATTAATAAGACTAGCTTAGGCTACTATTTATAACAAGAAAGATGGATTAATACGAAGAATAATGGAGGTAAATGAGGACTGAAGCAGCAGGCATGCAACTGATTTGATCAACTCGCTCTCTTTTAGTCAATTCTCACCCTTATCTTCAAGCCAATTGTATGACAAAATTACACTAATAACCAATTACAAAATTACAGCTATAGCACTACTAATTAATTAAATTACTTATGGGGTAGTTACTAGTTGGTTGTTCTGCCAACGTGATATAGCATAACAACATTCATCACTTGAAAATTACTATGATTCTAACTATATCAATCAATCAATCAATCAAAGCCTTAATCCCAAAAGTGGGGTCGGCTAACATGAACCAAATTTGATTATTCCGTGTAGTCATCAACATAAATCTTTCTCCTCCATCCCTTACGATCCAAAACTTCATCCTCACGTAAATCCATGCACTTCATATCCTTCCTCACTCCTTCCAACCAAGTCATCTTTGGTCTCCCTCTTCCTCGTTTAATCCCTCCATGGTCCCACTCTTCCACTCTTCGCACCGGTGCACCCTCGGGTCTCCGTCTTACATGTCCAAACCAACGCAGACGATTTTCCCTTAATTTATCTACAATGCCCGCCACACCTACTTTCTTGCGAATAACCTCATTTCTGATTCTATCTCTTAAAGTGTTTCCACACATCCACCTTAACATGCGCATTTCCGTAACCTCCATCTTTTTAATATGCTCTTTCTTAGAAGCCCAACATTCTGTACCATAGAGCAACACTGGTCTTATGGCAGTCCTGTAGAATTTTCCCTTCAACTTTAAGGGAATGCTGCGGTCGCATAACACTCCCGTGGCCGCTCTCCATTTAAGCCACCCTGACTTAATCCTGTGGGTCACGTCTTGATCAATGTCACCATTCTTCTGGATGATCGACCCTAGGTACTTAAAACATTCACTCATGGTCAAATCCTTTCCATCCAAACTCACCACTTCATTGCTTGTCCCCCTCTGAGTGCCAAAACGACATGCCAAATATTCAGTCTTACTCCGACTTAGCTTAAACCCTCTAGATTCCAACCTTTGCCTCCATTGCTCCAACTTGACATTAACCCCATCCTTAGTCTCATCCACCAAAACGATATCATCTGCGAACAGCATCGTTAAAGTTAAAACCTGACTAGTCTCATCCACCAAAACTATGATTCTAACTATATTAGAAATTAAATTCTGACTAGTCTTATTTAATTAAAGATTAATAAGTGTGAACGTGCAATACAAACATCGTTAAAGTTAAAACCTAAAATGGATCTTACTATTGAAGAGAACATAAACAGTATTAGGATTTCACCAAGTAAAAAATAAAATAAATAAATAAACAGTATTAGGATATATTCAAGAATCCATGGCCTCAATCCTCCTCTCAACTCAATCATGTCTATTGGGTGGGTCCATCTAACAACATTGCACAAAATCACAACTTCTGGACTCTCCTATGATTTGTAGCAACTGAAAATATCAATTCAAACAAACCAATAATAAATACTACGTAAATATTATAGACCACATTCACCACAACAATCATCAACAATCCTACAGCAACCCACCGTCCCTATGCATGTAAGATCTAGCATTTGTAACTAGAACCTTCAAAAGCAAGTTGAATAAATAATTGGATAAAGTTTCACCTGTATATTGATTTCTCTACCCTTTCTTAGGTCGTTACGCATGATCTCACAACTAATAGCCAGGGTATTATGGTCATTCATCATATGACCGTCTTCCATGCAACTTTCAGCAGTAGAACTTGGTTGCCCTCTATATAAGGAGAGCCTTCTGCTTCTCCATGAATAAGAAAGTTGTATAGGACCACTCGAATTTCCAGTCATTTTCTCGATCTACTTGACGGTTAATCTGCTCTTTATTTAATTTCCATAGCTAGTAAAGAATCTGAAGAATGTGCCTTCAAGTTGAAGCCTTGAAGCTTGATGATTCACTACTTTCTAAGAGCACTAACATATCAAGCCTAAGAACCAAGTACCAATATTATTTTAGAAAAGCTTCAGTGTTGTTCATTTCAATTACTCTATTTTCCTTCCTTCTTTCCTACTTCACTGGCCTCTCCTTCCTCTACTCTTACACTTATTATTCCTCCAAGTTTCTCTTGCCATATCTCACCCGAACTTTTGAGAGGAAGTACATGTTTCTTCTCTGCAACGGAATCCTCATCTTCCTTGCAGGCAGATCAGGTTTGCACAAAGCTTCCTGCAATTTGCCTTCAGAATTACAGACGAAGGTGGCTGAAACTGATATTCACATCCGCGAAAAGATCATGAATGTTGAAGAAGACCTTATGTTGCATCCTGCAGAATCTTTTCATCCTCTATCTGAAGAAGAAGCAGATATTTCCATTGGAGACGAATTGCTTAAAATACAAGCAGAAGCAGCAGCAGCAACAGTGGCAGAAAATGAGCCAGTACTGATTGAAGCAGATCATCAAGTGGTAGACTTAGTAGAAGATGGAGCCCAGCTGGATGAAGGAATTGAAATAGAGAACAAGGAAGAAAGTGGGTCGATTATTGCAGAAGGAGAAGAGGATGATACAGAGAGTGAAGGACCTGCAAGCAATACAGAAGAGCTAAATAAGAAGATTGAAGAATTCATTAGAAAGATGAAGGAAGAACTTCAGCTTGAAGCTCAACAACAGCAAATCATTGCTGCATAACTAGTCTACTTTTCCCAACCTTTTCCATTTCACCATGAATGCACACTACAGGTGCAAGTATACTAAGCTTTTCACCAACCACCTTCCTCGCCCTCCACCAAAAAAAAAAAAAAAAAAAAAAAAAAAAACCTTTTACTTCAAACTAGCATTAGTAATGGAAGTTACAGAGTCATTAGTCATTTGTCTTGTTAATACATTTTTCATTTTTGTTTTTTTCCCCTTCCTCTTTAAGGTCTAGAAGTTTCAAGGGAAAAAAGATATTCAAAATCACTCCTTTTTAGATCAAGAAGAATGATGCTTCCTCCATTTCTCCTTTATTAGTTGCAAAGTTTAGAATGCTCAACTTCGATCAATTATAACTTTAGTTATCAATATCAAGTATATATTGTACACTGAGTCAAATTTAACAAGACATTACACAACAATATTTTTCCCTACATATAAATCACCAAAGATGTTGCAAGACAAAGTATTGTTATAAAAATAAACAAAGTAATACAAAGTACTCCATACCCAGCTCGTACTAGTTAATGGCAAAATAATTAAACGTCTATTCCTAACATCTCGTGTTACCATCCTTGTTTAATCACCCAAATTGATGACATAATCCTCATATTATAGCCCATGTACTGTGCAACTTTTCAGAAATTATGCATGATAATAATCCTTTAATTTGCCTAGTTAGTACACGACTCTCTTTTTGTCAGCTCTAGGAGTTTTAAGGGGAAAGAAGAGTCAAATCACAATTAAGTACAGTAAGAGAAAGAGTACTACTAGAGGGTGGGAGACCATTGATGTCTAGTCCTCAAAGTTTTTTGCTACTTTTACTCTTTTCTTTTTGTTTTATTTCCTATAATGAGTTTATCAGTTAATCACCCATTCAATCATTCCCATGTACTGAACTGTGCTACTTTATCACATATTATGCATAATAATGGGGACGTAATATCTTTACCTGTAATTTACTGTGTAGAAAACACTAGAAACGAATCAACCAAGAAAAGCCAAATCAAACTGTTAGCAGCAAAGTGATATTGTATCCAACCAATTGACTACACGTGTTAAAGATTCAATTACAGAAGATCTTGATTCAAAGTGTAAATTTATTCACAACTTTATAGCAATAATTGACTCCAATTTAATAGCAATATTCCATCTTTGATATTCTATGGACGGGGAACACTGCTGCTAGACAATTCTGTTATAACTGTACCGTAAGAATCAAATACACACATACAAGAATGGTAATAATGGTAATCAATTCATTTTGCAATGCGAGTCTCATTCATGGCCTATGTTACTCGGACTCTTCATTTCAACTCAAGTACTTGTGTCGAACTCTCGACTCTGTGACGTGGGTAGGAGGCTATGACACTTCATTTTGCTCAAAATCATGGAAACTTTTCACAAAATAGCATAGTCGGACACCCAGTCACGTTCCCATGTCGCGCAAGAATACCTGAGTCCAAGTAACATAGCTCATGGTGGTGAGTGGTGACCATGGCAATTGAGTAGATAAAAGTATGCGTATTTGAGTTGAAAACACGCACCTGAGTTGAAAATGCATTTTCACAGACAAACCCATGAGACTTCATGGAACTTTACAGCTTTACTAAATTACTACATAGCAACACATATAAACTCATTCCCAAATATATCTATGAAACAAGAGCTCAGCCTTAAAACTGTTATGAACTGATTCATTCAATGGCTTCACACAAGCTTGTGTTTCCGACAAAAAAAAAAAAAAAAAAAAAAAAAAAAAAAAAAAATCATTTTTTTTGAAATGACAAGAATGAAGTGGGACTTGAAGAGAGAAAAAACTTACCATAAGATTCTTCAATCATGTATTAGGGGATAAGCTGTTAACTGTTTGGTAACACTGATCTATTTGTAGCTATGGGATTATCCTTGATATCTGTCCATAGAAATCAAGAATAACCAGCTAGCTAAATGCATTAAGCTTAAACATGTGCTATCAGGCCATAATTGGACCTTAAACACCAACTTGATTATTAGAATACAAAGGATTGTGAATTTTTTTTTTTTGATGTAATAAGGCATTCAAGCAATGATTCACAACATAAGGATGTGCTTGTTTGTCATTTACCAGATAAACGATAATGACTGCTCCATGAAATCTTCTCTTTTATGTGGTCCTAAACAAGCACAATTTCCTTTTCATGTCCACTATCTTTATCAAACATGAATGAACAACTCAAACATATATCAAATGGGTCCTCTTGATTTAAAAAAAAAAAAAAAATAAAAGATGAATGAATCACCTGAAAACTAATTGCAGAGGCGCATCAAGATTCAAGAGTGATCGAAAAAAAACACAGGATCTGATTAGCTTCATAACCCATTATACCTGACAGTTGATAAGTTCCAATGTCATGTGAGTGATACTAAGAGCCATAAATTTTTCATCTGCAGGACATTTAACATAATTGTTAGTAAATAAACAGGAAAGGCAAACAACTGTTACTTGAACTCTCCATTTCACCTCAACTTACCTGTTGGGATACTAGACAATCCAGCAAAATGTGGATGCTTATCTCTTCATTTGGACAAATAATGCAAAGCTTTAAAACTGGCTGTGTCCGACAATAGTACACTAGCCAGGGTATAAGGTATAAGCATGCATTGGTGAACTTACTTTATTATCTGGCTTATCCTGTAACAATCCATTTTTCTGTTTCCAACACATTCATTGTTAACAAGTTGTTCCAGCCAGATTATGCTATTAGATCTTGTTTCAGAGGAAACTTCTGTCATCCATCTACATGCAGGTCCCCAAGTTATGTAGTGAAGCAGGCAGAGCCATAAGCTAGAGGTGGAACTTGTCTTAATCCCAAAATTTTCTTTCAGTGTCCCAACTTCCCTGCCTGCATGGAGAATTCTTAGTTTCTCACCAGTTCAGATCAGTTAGTATCCTAAGCAACAGCTCCAAGCAGATACTTTCAGACTTCATCTATCATCAAATGTCAGCAGCCAGAGGAAGTCAGCAAGACAACCAACAAACTTAGATGTATTATCTTTTCAATATTGCTAAAAGGACCTACTATAAGCAGAATAATGAGTAGGCTTCTTTAAAGGAAAATTCACTAATATGGCCCATACTTGCCCACATATGTACTACTAGGGTTGACAATACCCACTCATGTACTACTCGTACTATAAATACCCCTCAAGGGGCCAAAGGTAAAAGAGAGGTCACTCTTACACTAAGATGACCATCCTCCTTCACTCTCTCTCCCCTAAAATCCTCTCAAAATATGCATTGTTTGGCATCTAACTTGGGCGTCGAAGGATCCGTCTAAGGGTTCATTTTGCAGGTCCATTCAAGGTCCAAATCCGAGGTCCGCAAGCAGCCCTCCAAGGCCCAGTTAGTCCATTTTTTGCCAAAACAGGAAGTAAATTACCAAGACCTTCCTTTGATCAACCAAATTTGGAATTTCGACTTCCCATTGTCATAACCAAACAATTTAAGGAGGAAAAAACTTCCCAAAAATACAACTTTCAACAGGAATTTATTTCCCAGGATAACCAATCAAAGCCTGAAGTAAAATTTCCAATCTTTATATGTAGTATTATTCTAAGGCATAGTTTACCATTTCAAGAAAGACATAGGGATCAATGGATACATATCAAATAATTCTACTGTACTAATTACTAAAGAAGAAACCTTAGAATTGGTTCGATTATTAATAATGCAATGTCAGATACCCTAATTGAATATTCAATTGGGAATTGGGAATTCCGAATTCCAATTGTCGGACATTATTGACTACACAATATTGAAGAGCTCATTTTTCTGAAATGAAAGAAAAATAAGAAATAAATTGAAGGATTTAAAGCATACCGGAGGAATTTGCTTGTATTTCCTGCGCTCATTGGAGTGGAGTGTGCACTGTTTTTCTTCCCGACTGTAAAAACAGATTGTATCGGCAAGTGTGAAATGTCATTGTGGGCAACGGCCTATCAAGATAAACATAATTTGGGTTTCCAATTTGCATCCCAATCTAATACATTATACAAGGTGACCATTTATCAATTGATCAATTGGTTGTTGATATAGCGATGATTGGGGGTACACTCGGTACGGAGGACCGCATGTCCAATCCCTCACAACAACAATTGAGAAAGGGGTAGAACCTATCCATCCAGAACTGAACTTTGAATCTGGATTGATCAAAAGGGTGAATCGGGTGGAACACCAAAAAAAGAAATTGTGCATGAGAGAGAGGGAAAATTCAATTCAAATGGTTTAAGAATCCTATAATCGATTCTCATCACATGTTCTTAGCCTCTTAGGACTCTCTAAATTACAACCGAAAATTAAAAAAAATATATATATTAAAAAAAAAATTTGCATGTGCACGGGCTGGACCATCAATTCATGTGCTTCAATAGATTATGTCTAAAACAAGTCAAGGAATGTCATGCGCTACCTATCTTCCATGTATGCGCATATTCTTAAGTGCACACTCATGCACCTAGAAATAGGTGTAACAACTGTACAATATGAACATTAGCTTTTCAGAAAGTGAACATTAGTTTTCTTCACCTCTATTTTTCTCCTTCGTTTTTTATTTTCTCTCTCCTTTGTTTTTTTTAATTTTCCCCCCTTTTTTACACTTTTTTGATTGAATTTGTTTCTTACAACATGAAAGTAGTTATTGAGTATGAATTTTTGTGTGAATTTCGATTTTGTGCTTTAATTTCGATTGATTAAGGTTTATATGAATCCTTGAATTCACAAATTATACTTTGTTTTTTCTCCTTCCTTCTTTAATTCCTTTTTCCTCTGTTTTTTTTTTCTTTTTTTTTTCGATTTAACGATTGAATCTGTTCCTTACAATATGGAATTGGTTGTTTATCTGATTTTTTGAATTCATATGAATTGAATTTTTTTAGCTTCAATCAATTTCATCTGTGTATGAATTTCATCTGATTTTCTGCATTTTTTTTTATCAATGAACATAATCATGCAAAATATGAACATATGCATAGCTTCCCTTAAATGTGAACATTAGCTTTTCAAAAAGTTAACATAGGCATAAAACATATGAACATATGCATTTCAGAAAGTAAACATAACAATTCAAAATATAAACGTAAGCATTGGTTTCCTTAAAGTGAATATAACCATTTAAAAGGTGAACATATGAGTAAAAAAATATGAACATATGCATTTAACAAAGAGAACATATGCATAAACAGACTTAATGAGAATATTTATGAACAACAAATATTTACTATGAATATTTACATTATGAACATATAAAATATTATTATGAATATAAGGCATTTAATTATGAACATAAAAAATTGAAGAAATAAAAAATAATATGATTATGAAACATATGCATCATAAGTATTAAAAATATGAACATATGCATTGGTTCATTTTTGAATGCATATGAACATAATTAAGCATTTCAGAAGGTGAACATATACATAAAAAAATATGAACATATGGATTTAGAAAGTGAATATAAGCATTTCAGAAAGTTTACAAAAGGATTCAAAATATGAACATAAGAATTCAAAATATGAACATATGCATTTCGGAATGTGAACATAAGGTATCCGTTTGATTTCACTAATTTTTTTTGAAAATTCCAATAAAAAATTTCAAACAATAGAGTATCGAACAATATTCAAACAGAATTAAGTGATAATCATATAAATTCAAACAAAATTAAGTGAAATTTACATAAAATTGCCTTTTTTTAGGGAGGATCCTTTTGATTTTGCATCTCTTCTCTAATGTCCATTGATGTTTTTGCAGTTTTTTAGTGAGAGAAAATGAAATAAAGGAGAGAGAAAGTGAAAAAGAGGAGAGAGAAAATCATATAGAAGAAGAAGAATTTTGAGTTTGGAAGTGACGTTACATTTATTGGGTGTGGGTGGGTGTATTGCAGTTTCCGTGTTTTTTAGTTTTAGGGCGTTTTTTAATTGGGTTGTGTGTAATTGAGCTTCTGGGCTGCATTGATACACCTATCTAAGGTGCACAAGGGTGCATCTTAGACTAAGGGTGTGTTCGGCGCTAGCGTTTGAGTAGCTTTTAGGTAACTTTTAGTGGTTTGACTTGGTCAAACCATTACTTAACAAAAAATGTAAGTGTTTGGCAAAATAGTGGTTATGGTAGTTTTTAGTGGTGAAGATAGCTTTTATGAAAAGTTAGAAATATTAGCTTTTGAAATTAGAGGTAGCTTTTGAGGTAGCTGTTGAAAATTTAATCTATAGTATTAAATATAAAATATTGATTTTTAAATGTAACAGCTAGCTAACCGCTACTTTACCGAACACTCATACCTAAATTATCTATCTTCACAGCTAACAGCTTGTTGACAGCTAAAAGCTACCTACACAGCTCACAGCTACCTTCACAACTGACAGCTACCTTCACAGCTATATTTTGCCGAACACGCCCTAATTGCCATGTATGGCTTGAGATACACTCACATGTTGGGCTAGAGGGTCCTCTTAATTAATAAGCTTTGATGTTAGAGGGTTATGAGTTGTATATGGACATTATTTCAAAAGCTTGACATGAACGTGATACATACGATATACAATGGTTGCATAACATATTTTCTGCCCACCAACATATCTCTTGTAGTCTTTTGACAATTTTTATAAAAATATATTCATGTACGATTTGGCCGCTGACAAACCCTCGTTCCTTTCCAATCCCAAGCCATTATTCCGTTAGTGTTACTTCTCCTCTCTCGTGAGTCCCTGTCTCTCTCGGCAACTTTTATGGGTCACAACTTACAAATTCCAGAGTAGACAGTCTAATTGACATCCCAAGCCAAAAATAAATTGGACATATTGGGCTATATAGACGAAATACATGACATTATTATGATGTTATTTGTAGTTAATGTGAGAATGACAATTAACTCCATATCTCACAAATTCAAGCCCTTCCCCATTGTCTGCCACCAATTAGCAGGGATGAATTATGAGGGATCCCATAACTTTGACAAAATTCCAACTTGGAGAATTTATACCCACAAATATATAACAACTTATATTACTTATATTATTATAAAGTCAAAAACAATAACAAGAAAACAAAACAGAAAACACTAAGACAATGATAGGACTACAGATTTTTATATATCTCCTTCTCTAAATTTTCTGGGCATTTACACTCAAGAACATGGAATAAAGAATTCAGCTTCTTAAAATGGGTATAAAACAAATATTTACATTATAGCATTATAAAAGGTGATTATCTTTCTTTGCCTACATTTATTTCATGCAACTCATATTATATATATCATCATTGTTCAATTATACACTTGCAAACATATTCAAAATCAAGATCTTCTTAGGTGCACATAGATATATATTTGCATTTTATAGTACATAATGTCAGATTATGCATTTAGTTTGAACTCTCTAACTGGCCCTCGTATTCAATTCTAGGACATTATTGATGATCAGTTAATGTGTGTTCCACACTCCACAGGGCAGGGTGTTGGAAACTGGTGCTTGAGTGAATGATGGCTGGCCATTACACTGCCAAATCCCCATTACTTGAGTGCTCCATCAATGAATCTGCAAAGGAATTCGGAGATGTCAACAACGCTTTAACAAGGAAAAGATTTCGACGAAGCAAAAGCACCCCTTTTACAAAGTACAATCCCTCAAAAGAGTCAATTGTCAACATCCATAATGATGATAATCCGAGTCCTCCACCACCATCGTGTAGCCCCAATGAAAAACCTGTCCTTATTCATGTGTTCCTAGCATTGGCCTTGTACCTTAGTGTTGGAACTATTTGCTTTGTCTTAGTTAGGGGTCAGCTCGATGGCAAGAAAACCAATGGTGTTGTTGATGCCCTTTATTTCTGCATTGTCACAATGACCACTGTTGGATATGGAGATCTTGTCCCTGCTACCACTCTGGCCAAGCTGCTTGCCAGCTTGTTTGTTTTCAGCGGGGTGGCTGTTGTCGGTATGATTCTTAGCAGAGCAGCTGAATACATTGTTGAGAAGAATGAAGCACTTGTGGTCAAGGCTTTTCACCTTCAGGATAAGGCCGTCCCCCCTGCTGAAATACTTGAAGTAGTACCCGTGGAAACCAACAGGACTAGATACAAATTTGTGATGGCCTCCATCCTTCTCTTATCGCTTATGACTGCAGGAACATTGTTCTTGACCTTACACGAAGAAATGGATCTCATTGATGCCTTCTATTGTGTTTGTGCCACGGTCACCACTCTAGGTTATGGGGATGAGAGCTTTGCCACAGCAAAGGGCCGACTTTTTGCTGTGTTTTGGATATTGTGCAGCACTATGTGTCTAGCTCAGTTCTTTTTCTACCTTACTGAACTTTATACAGAGAGGAGGCAGAAGACTTTTTTGGATTGGGTTCTTAGCAGGAAGCTTACACTAGCTGACATTGAGGAAGCTGATCTTGATAATGATAACGTCGTGAGGTGAGCACTTTTGGAGCAAGTTCTTTATCTCATCAAATGTTTCATTCAATTTAGTTGATTACTTTATCCTCAAATTTATAATACATTTCGACTTACTTATACTGATACTAGAGCACCCTGTCTAATCTGTAGGTTAAATCTACCCTAGTCAAGTCACTAATACTAGTTTCCTTGCTTCAATTCAAGCTTACTGATGCTTGCAAGTCAAGTATAGTTGATGTTGCTATTAACAATTACTGTATTCATCTATAACAGTGCTGCAGAGTTCGTTATAATGAAGCTAAAAGAGATGGAAAAGATCACTGCTGAAGATGTCACCGTTTTGATGGACTGTTTCAGGAATTTAGATGTGGATGATTCAGGAACCCTGACAACAGCTGACATAATAAATTCAGGTTAATCTTACAGGGTATGGAAACAGAATATATTCACAAGCAGAGAAATCTTACATCCTTGCATTTCCATACTTTGTGAGAAAAAGGTAGCTTCTTCGAAACAATCAATACTTTGGGATACTAGCTTTTATCAGAATTTCTGCTGTCTGCAAGTTATCAGCAGCTTATATATATGAAGTATGATAGACACTAGTAATCACCTACTTAATGTATGGTTGCCTTCTTTGCTAATTGCCATTCTAAGCTAATGGCTCAGTGTTATAACACATAACTCAAGGGTTGGCATGCTAGTAGCCTGATGGCCATGTTATATTTGACGTTTGGCTTTGTTATGCATACGATGACTTGTAATTAAGTGCAAACAGGCAAAGCCCACTTTTAAGAATTTGTTCTTCTACAAGAATTAGTGTAGGTTATAGTAATAAGCAGCCACCAATTAGAGCAAACCTTGCCTCAAGCTTATGTTATATTAAAAGATGGATAAAAGCTGATCAATAAGAAGGTTTTGAATACAAATTAAACTAGATGCATCTACAAGCACACAGTATTGGGTAGCTGATAGCCTGTGACAACCGTGTGAACTGTGAATGTGTTCCATTTTACATGTGCGTGACAATGTTAGTTGATGTCACGCAAAACCAACAAGACTGTGATTTTGGGTACATATAATCATAATTAGAATTTTACAATCAAGCCAGGTTTCTCATTCTTATAACTTCTACAAGACTACATACAATGATACAACCAATCTAGTTAGTTGATGATTTTAAACAATTATAATTAAGCACAAAAGATCATCTAACGCTTAATTGCTAATAATCAGTGTGACACGAGTTTTACCTAACCTATATCACTAATAGAGGCACCTAGGAAACAAGCTTGACCGCCATTATTGGAGAAGTCCCTTTCAATTCTTGGTTATCATAAATTATTCTATTTGGAGTATAATTAATCTTAATTAGCTACATAAGCCCAATTTCTTAATCAAAGCCCATTGTTGACTCTTAATCACATTAAATATTTGATGTAGATAGTTTTGGGCCACTATTACATATAATGGGGATGTTAATGTTATTGGTAAGATTGGAAACTTCTGTTAGAGCTTTGCCAAATGGCTTAAGTAAAGTAGTTCTTATCTTCAATGTAAATTTAATCAAAATACATCATCATTTATGACTTATACTTTCAAGTAAAGATGAAGAGAATTTTAATTTTTCATGTATTTGTTTTTTTCTTAATTTGACTTTTAAGCCACTTCAGTACAAAATCTATCAATAACCAACAAAAGAGTCATAAGGATTCTTCATTATTCCTTGATTTAATGTCATTTTAATGGTTGAATAACAAAGCATGGTTTAAGGAAGGTTTAGCGCTTAAGCAAATATATGTTTTAGTCATCAACTTAGTCATAACTCACAGTCCATTACATTTTTGCAACTTTCGGTTCTGATTATTACACTAAATTTGGAAAAGGGAAGGGTATTTAGTGGCCCACGTGAGAGGATAAAGATTTTTGATAAAAAAAAAAATGATTGAACTCAAATCGAAGTCGAGGCTCTCTAACGGAGAGCTTGTTATGTGCACTCGGGTGTACTGTACACCCATGGGTATTTTAATCTCATTTTGATGATTGTTTATTATTTAATCATCAAATAAAGAGCAGAATTAACCTAATAAAGAGCAAAACTAACCTTGGGTTAGTTGGGTGTATGGTGCACCTAGGTGTATATAACAAATTCTACTCTAACGCGATTGTATATTATAACTAGTATTTGAGCCTAGGCGATGCCCTAGGTCATTACTTGTAGTTGATCATTAATATACATTTTAAATTTAATTTAGGACTCAATCTTCTTGTAATAAAATTTGTTATTCATATTTTCATTCAAAATATTACACAAAATATCACATAACCTGGTGGTAAGACACTCAGTATAGAATCAATAAGAAACATATGGAAGCTAAAGGTGAGCCACGCGGTGTAATGATAAATGGCGTAATGAGAACTTTTGTTTGACACATTAGACGTTCCTAGGAATAATTTTTAATCGTAATAAATTCACAAACTATGAATTTTTTGAAGTGAGTAAATAGATGAAGATAAATTGAGTAAAACGTGAAATTGAGTAGGAGTGATTAACACTCTCAAAACAAAGGTAATATGATACTAGAAGTTGTTAGGGTTGCGAGAATTTAAGAATCCAAATACTATATTAGAATATGATAGTAGAAGATAAAAGAAATGATGAGAGAATTGTATTATACAATGGCATATCACAAGGGGGTAGTAACGGTTACTTTCATAAGAGGAGGAATTAAGGCGGGTTTAACGGCTTATAATGTGATTAAGGATAGATTATGAAAGGAAAATGAAAGTTTTGAAGGGGAAAGAAAAGGATTTTAAGGAATTATTTGGTGCCACCGATTAATTATAATTCCTTAAAAGCATGGACTTCTCCTTAGCTACCCCCCTTTGTACCCAACTATATTAAGCCCCCTCTTCCACATTACATATTTGATAATTCATACATCATATATTTTGTCCAAGTTATATACAAATACAATGATGTTAGGAATGGAAGACCTTAGCTTCATTTCTCAGCCTCAACCTGACCCTGTTGTGTTGGAGCTTAACCACTTGCAAAATCAGCTTAAAGGTGTGTTTCTATTCATAACCTAATTTGCTTGTTATATACGTTTGGGGGCCGGGTTTGATATACAAAACTTTATTTGTCATAAGTTATTAATGAGATGAGACATTTATTTTTAGTCTAAAAATTCATTTTACTTCGTAGTAAAAATAATAATAAAAGAGCATTTGGGCAAAGAGGGAATGAGGAGATATACCCCATCTCAAAGATGTGGGGATTTTGACCATTACAACATTACAAGGGTTATTATCTTAGAAACTAAGAAACCTCCCCAATACAGTAAAAGAGATCCGTATTTACTAATTTCCATAGTTAGAAATTTCTAAAAAGAAACTTCTTACAACTATGAAGGATATGAAATGCTTTTAAAATAAAATTATTTTTTTTTTTGTAATATGCGTTATTCTCACAATATTTCTACCATTTAATACAAAGTGCGACATAAACAATCTAATTAAATTGTATATGCAATTAAGAGTAATGATTTTTTCCAAAACCATTATAAAGCATATGTTTTTTTCTAGTACAACTCACATAGGTTGTATGCAACACATTTTGGTTCTATGCAGCACATTTAAATTGTATGCAACACATTTTGGTTCTATGCAGCACAACTCACATAGGTTGTGTCATGCCAAGCGTATTGACCCATATAATGTGCCATTTTAACCATTTATTTATTAATTATTTATACAAGTAAAATAATTAGGTTTTATTCCTTCATATCGTGGTAGTCTTTGCAAATAACAATCTCGAAATTAGCCATAGTCCACTGTTGGTCAATGATCGCAGATGCCATTGCCAACTTTATCTCATAATAATGAAAAGGGAATATGGGAAGGAGATCCATTTTAATTCCTCACTTTATGAGTAATAGTGCACAACACATGACAAATGTGGAAGCAAAAGACATTTCTAGAAGTTTTGTAATTTTGTTTTGGGGTGGCCTGGATTGCTTATATCTTTGGCAAAGAATGATGAGAATGTGATTGTGTGACCCCTTCATAGCATTTTAACTAATATGATCTGATATATCATCTAACCTGCTTGGTACTTCATTAGCCATTTTTTTTTTTTTTTTTTTATGGGGGCCTGGTACGCGGGCCCAAGCATGAATATCCTATAGGCCATCCAGCCCCCAACCTTCACGGGTTCCACCCCATGCTCCTCATGAGAATTGATCCCTAAATCCTTTCGGCTTGAGTCGAATCACGTCTCTCATTCCTAATTCTCAGTACTTCATTTGCGACTAGACTACAGGCAATGTTAAAATTTAGGTACAAGATCAATTTTATACAAATGAAAAGTGATTTCCTCATTCAAAAAGTAGTAATTTCTGCCAATGAAGATGAAAGAAAATTCTATTTTAGTGACATTAATTAGGTGAAGCGTAACACACACATTTTTCAATCACTTCACACTACCAGAATTTGTAACAAACTGATCCTGATTAATCACCTTAATATCAGTGTCAGAACTTCTAAGATGTGCATTACCTGTAACTTTATTAAATCATGCAACATATAGCCTACATGCATTTAAGTTCCAAAGCAATATAAGAAGAGTCTGTTAAGATGTAAGTATCTAGGAAACTCAGAAATCGCTGTTTTAAGATGCATTAAGAATAAAAAATGCAACAGATGAAGTCGTCAATAACTAACTATTGCTTTTGACAGATTATATAAGAACCTATTCTATACTTCCTTAAAACAATGCATTTGGTTAGCTATGTCTGAATTCCAACATTTTTTTTTGGGTTTTAAACATGGCTTTAGAGAAAGATAATGATTTATGTGCTGCACAAAATGAGATTAAGGCCTTGCGAGCAACTCAAGCACAGAAGGAAAAGGCTCTAGCTGAGGTATATTATACACTCCGACAATTTTGTCATATTATTAATTTTATTCCTGTGATATTTCATGATCTTCAGCTAAGTCTATAATCTATATGCATTATGCACCCTTTCTGTTTACTTTATCACTTGTACAGCTTAAAACAAATTACGACATGTTGGATGAGAAACTGAGAGTAACTGAGAACGCCCTGCAACAAAAGGTATTTATGCTTACTTTCTGATGTTAATAAAGGTTTCATAAAGTGCAAGGAAGTGAGTGAAAGAACCAAACAAGTGAAAATGAATGTATACTGGGAACTGATCAAATGCAGAATCTAGAGATGAAGAAACTAGCTGATGAGAAGAAGGACGCTTTGGCTGCACAGTTTGCAGCCGAAGCAGCCCTTAGGAGGCTACACACAAACCAAAAGGATGATGATTATATTCCAATTGATTCGATCATAGCTCCTCTTGAAGCTGACATCAAAATGTACAAAAATGAGGTACTACTTGATATATTAATAATTTTCATAATCAACAGATTGACTGCTAGATAGTTTATTGAGTTTAAGATATATCTTTATTGGCAGATTGCCTCTTTACTAGAGGATAAGAAAGCTATGGAGCGTCTTACAAAGTCAAAAGAAACAGCTCTTCTTGAGACTGAGAAAATCTTGAGGAGTGCCCTCGAAAGGGCTTTGATAGTTGAGGATGTACAAAACCAAAACCTTGAGTTAAGGAGACAGATAGAAATTTGCCTGGAGGAGAACAAAATACTTGAAAAGACCAACCGTCAGAAAGTTGTAGAGGTTGAAAAGCTAAGCCAGACCATTCAGGAACTTGAGGAGGCCGTTTTGGCTGGTGGAGCTACTGCTAATGTTGTTAGAGAATTCAAACACAAAATCTCCGAGCTGAATGTAAGTCTAATAATACATCTAAAAGAAGTCTAATAATCTGACTAAAAGAGTACAGTATTGTAAATTGCATCTTATTTCACCTTTGTTTGAATCTTTCGTTTATCTTTGCACTTAATTTGCCGGTATTAGCTAATTAGGTGACAATTGCTCTTAACTCTGTGTTAACTGTAAAGATATATAAACTAGCTTAGTCCCAAGGTAACTAAATGGTGTAATTAATAATCAAAAATTGTTCTTGCTGATATTTAGGAGGAGAAGAGAACTCTTGAGAGGGAACTTGCACGGGCTAGGGTGTCAGCAAACAGGGTGGCAACTGTTGTTGCTAACGAATGGAAAGATGAAAATGATAAGGTAATGCCGGTGAAGCAATGGCTGGAAGAGCGTAGGGTCCTGCAGGTACGCAACTACTAACATGGAGCTCTTATCAAATATATAATTCCAGTTAAGTAATGCAAATATATGCTACTCAGGCTGAGATGCAGCGCTTAAAAGACAAACTAGCTGTGGCTGAAAGAACAGCGAAGGCAGAAGCACAGCTGAAGGTAAATGCCCGTCTTTGCACCATGACCCCCCCCCCCAACACCCCGGGGAGATTCATTAATCATTGTTGTTTGACCGAACTATAACCTCAGGAAAAATTCAAGCTGAGGCTGAAGACTCTGGAAGAAGGCCTAAAGCATGCTTCAAGCAATGAGAGCACACCGAAGAACACAAATTCTAATCGAATCCTGGGCTTTGTATCAAACAATACTGGACCAAGGAAGAGATCTTCATCGCAGCCAAGAGGTTCAGTGATCAACAGCAAGAGCTCTCCCCTTCACCAACCTTGGTTGGAGAAAGTAAATAGTTTGGAGAACCATAATTCAAAAGAGAATATAGCCAAGAGAAGCTTGTGGGGAATTAAGACTACCAATACAGACCGTTTTGGAAAGGAAAACTCAGAATTAGTAGCAAATACTGATGTGAATACTGGTTTGACAAAGGATAGTAATTCTGCAGTTCAAGGGGGAATGGAAAGCAAAGAAATAGGGAGTGAAGATGCAGTTTCAGGGTTTTTATACGATAGGCTTCAAAAAGAGGTTATCAATTTACGGAAGATTTGTCAAGCAAAAGATGATGGCTTAGATTCCAAAGATGAAGAGATCAAGGTAATTGCTGAATTTAGGTTTTGCCTTTCCTTCCTCTGTGAAGAAAATAAGTTTACCAGCTAAAATTGCCTGACAGATTCTCCTGAAGAAGGTTGATACACTGACCAAAGCCATAGAAGTGGAGGCAAGAAAATCAAAGAAAGAAACATCAGCCGGGCAAAAGGCAATAATACCAGCTGCAAAGGATGAAAACAAGAAAAACTGGAGCAAAGCTTTCCTTAAACGGTGATACTTCAATCTCACCCTTCTCTTTTATTTGATTATTCTCAAAAGGTCTTGTACTATTGTGGATAGCATCAACTCAATTAGAAATAACTTCTAATATTTGTCATGAATTATTGAATTTCTGATTATTTTGCAGGGTCACAAAATCTTAATCCATTCAATCAGTTTCGCAACTCTTTGAGCTCGAAAAGTTAAGGGATGGGGATTTCCTGCGCATTTTATTTTCCTCGGTGTGTACATGTTTGTGAAGAATGTTATTGAGTTGCAACTCATAACAGCTAGCCTCAGATGTTAATTTTGTATAGATTGAAGCTAAGAAGCAACTCAAACAGTATGATTTTGTGAATTTTGATTTTATTAATGTTAGCATATCAGAAATACAAGCACATGTTACTTTATCCAAACCCTGAAGCTTACTCCATTCTCCTAAAGTCAGATCAATAATCTATTGGGAAAACAAGGAAATGCAAAAATAAACTTGGTGCAACATCATAGTGCCTGAGGCTCCTATCCAAACAAGGCTCTAAACAATCTAAATTTTATTAATGTTAGCATATCAGAAATACAAGTACATGTTACTTTATCCAAACCCTGAAGCTTACTCCATTCTCCAAGTCAGATCAATAATCTATTGGGAAAAGAAGGAAATGCAAAGATAAACTTGGTGCAACATCATAGTGCCTGAGGCTCCTATCCAAGCAAGGCTCTAAACAATCTAAAATTTGAGTGATTTTATGTTTTCTGATAGAGTGACGATACACATATGCATGCATGAACACACAGCCAGTCGGCTTCACCTCAAATATGTTCTCAGACTTCTCACAAAACTATTCAAGGGTTTCTTAAGCCTGCTGGCTCTTACTAGGAGAACATCCAACAAAAGAAGTCTCTAACCTTAGAGTCTAAGACCTTCTTCATTAGAGTCTAAGACCTTCTTCAAGTAAAATCATTTCAAATGCATAACGCCTTCAGGAGTGAGATTACATTGCATGCCATGGTGTATAAGTTTCCTGTCTGAGTTCTATGATTTACAAAAAAAATGCTTTGTCCACTGAGATTGATAAACAAAACAACCTCTTTCTAAGTCACTGAGTAACGAATGACAGGAAGGGAGGAATAAAACAGACATAGAACATCAAAATCTAAAACACTTATATTAGCCCTAGAAAGTCAAAACACCTCTCATTTTCCAGACAGATTTTACACGAGCAAAATCAGAGGTCCAGGGAAAACTGGGTTGCATCTAATTTATCCAACACTAAAAATATGGATAAAAACGAGTTACAAAAAAGGTATCTCTAATGTACCTACTCTAGGATCGTAGCAAGTGATGGCTGCCACCTGCTTTTCGATTTTTTATCCTTCTCCCAGAAACTCTCGGCAAACTGCACATTAGTTCCAGTAGCTTCTAACTCCTTCATATCTTTCAGCAACTCCTCCAACTGTTTCTTAGTTAAGACAATCTTTACAGTTTTGCGTTTGGAACTATCATCAGCTGACATCATTGGAGGGATTGGGGGGTTAACTAGGTTTTCTGTCTTGCCTTCCAACGGCATTGAGGCGAGAGCAGGTATTGGGTGAACCTTTGCATAGCATTTAGGTTCATCAAATTCCTGCAGCTTGTTAGAGCTAAATGCTCCCTTTTGAGACAATATAACTTGAATGCAGTTACCCATGGTAATTATTGAGGAAAAGACTGAATGATAAAATGACAGCAACACCCATACAACAAGACTTATATAGAATTTGTTCTTAGTTTAAGCAGGTCAGGCGGCAGCATAACGTGCAGGCCACCTTGCTGGTTACTATATTGGGTTTTAAACATTCTACACATGATCAGGTCAATTCACTCATGTGGGCTTGCACGTTCAGACAATAAACTAAGGATTTGTTTATGCACACTTGCTCCTTGTCTTCCTATTATACAGGGTCTTCCTGATGTGAACACTTCTAGCTTTGAAAAGCGCCCTCGAGGTTATTGGCTATTGCATCTCTAAATAGCAGCTTTATCTTAATATAAAAAGATAAAATTGATGTAATAAATAAAAAATTTAAGAAATTTAAAATATCACAAGTCAACTGCAGCAATGGTGTTCAATGTACATAACCGAGCGAAAAATTCGGTTGAGAGGGAAAAAACAAATTTGATAAATAAAAAAAATGTTGACAACACTATATTATATCAAAAATAAAGTACTACGTATTTATTACTTGGAGAAAAATATGTCAGTTATGAAGTACATAGTCATTAAAACATTATGCTAGTCATATTTCATACGACTACTATAAAATTTTCACAAATATTATTTGTTTTCCCAAAAAACTCAATTTGGCCAATTCCAGCATTTGAAATGAAATGCTCATTCCAAAACAAAAGATATTCCAGAAACCACCATCACAATGGAGGTTAAGGATAAATCCATAACATTTACTCAGGTAACATAGTTCTGTGGCTGACTAAAGTACAAAACTCTATTTACTAATTAATGAAAATAGCTAGAGGCAATGTAAACCTGAATAGTTAAAACATAACTACATCGATCATTACATGGACGTCTAGGGAGCTAGGAAGTCTAGGATAACCTTATATTAACAGTAGATGATAAGTTGAACATCATTCTAAGATCAAATGAGGCATGACATTTAAGAGAACCGGCATGTGAGCATATTAGGCTTATTATTATAATATTATTCTATAAGCCAAGCAATAGTAGGAGAGAGTGAGTTCTTTTGATAAATAGTGTGAAAGTAGTCTACTAACTAAAGATAATAATTTGATAACTATAGTGAGGAGTCCCACATTACATGGAATATGAAATTTTGAAAAGAAAGAATAAGATTAAGAAATTGAGTTAAGAAACCTACATCTTATTGGTTGGGTAGAATGACATTTTCATTCATGAGAAATATTCAAGGACAGGCCAAAATTAACAATAGTAGAATGGATGGAGTAATTTTTTAACCGATTGTATTGTTTAATTTTTTCTAAAAACAAAAACAATAATAAGTTCTTAAAAGAGAGGGAAAAAAAAAAAAACAAAGGTCATCTTCCATCCAGTTAACAGCCAGGCTCATAATCGTACAGAATTACTAACTGACAACTATGACAAATTGACAACTCAGGTATTATCCTAATAGTTCAACCTTGACTCATGAGTCTTAAGAGCAACTTCCAATAAGCATTATGCTTCATCACAACCCTAATTTAAAATTAAGAGTAAAAACATCTCATTGATTCCAGTACATATGTACATGTTCCTCATTTCTAATAATGAATGTTACTTGTATCATTTCATAGCGCAGTATAGAGCTTGCCTCAACTTCTTCCTTCACAAATTCGATCACCAACTCATATAACTATAACTTAATGGTCACTAAAAAAGTGTTACTCCAATCCAGAAGATGGAAGCGTCCAGATCAGTAAAGTTGGTCCCTTGATAGCCACAGGAAACAGTAATTTTGATCTCAATTCACGCATACAATCGTAAAATTGAACCAGAACCTTGAATATTACCCTAAAACACAAATCCAGATGTTTCAATTCTATCTAAAAATGTACAACCCCGTCATACTTAGCATTTTGTCTTATCAGTGAACAAAATATTACTCAGACACCTTGTCAACAACCTGATTCTCTAACATCTTAGATAAACAATCCTCATTTCCAGTTGAACTCTTGTTATAGGAAGGCTCTTGTAATCTTATTTATTTACACTCGGGAAGATATTGTGGTGTTAAGTCATTGTAATGATGCAAGAAAGAGCAGGCTGATATGAAAAGGAACCCCATATTACAAAGGGTAAAGAATTACAAGTAATAGAAGAAAGCAGACAGTTCCCTATTCTTCCTTTAGGATGGCAGATGGAAGATAAAAGAGGACCAAGAGAGGCAGGTAACATAAGTACTACGTATATATTTTGAGCACACAGCAAATTTACTGGTCCTTTTATGAAGCCATATTAGACATCATATCAAAGCTTCAACCCTAAGGAAACCAGAAGGCGCAGGGGTGTCAGACAATAAAAACCTACTTCTCGTTGAAGAGCAGGAAGCTCAGACTATACCAAATCATTGATCGAATGGTTTCAGCCAATTTCAGCATAGCACTGAACAGTAAGAAGAGCCTCTGACCCACTGTTGGTTGAAGCATAGGATGTAATGTATTTGCTGCTTTTCCATGTCATCAAGATGTGATCAACTAAAGTGTATGGAACTATTATTCCTTTAGGGATGCAAAATGTAAGATAAATAACCTTAACTTGTAGATCATTGTATAGCATTACCTTCCGAACAATGCCTCGAACAAGATTCTACCTGGGATAGGGTAAAGTAAAGGTCCTCTGTTGTGACACAGCGGCTAATACGCATAAAGTGAATTAACAACAAAACCGATTCCAATATTCCATACATGCCTCAACAGCTTTCTCATTTCCACATATTGATATTCACTGCCAAAGTGCCAAGTGCCAGATCTAGTTTGAGCCTCCATGTTCATGAACATGTCCCAAAAAGCTCCAATGCAGTCCCTGGGTACTAGCTACTAAATCAATGTCACCCATCTCTAGTAGGACTACCACAACACCAACCTCATAGCAAAGAACACGATAGATAGTTGCTTGAAGTATTAAAAACTAAGGCTGACTAAGGTTCATGTACCATTATTATTTGGCATAGAAAAGCATATTAAGAAGTCATTAAGATCCTCTCCTGGTTCTTCCTATTGGGTAAAAAAGGCAATTCCTCAAGCTCGGGTTATCAACAGTAGTTCTGATAGGCTCTCAACTAGAGACACTAAAATTCCCTAAACCACAGTCATGACCCTATTGTGATAGTGAGAGACCCTTAAAAACGAACTGGCAGCAAATTCTAAGCTGCCTGTGCCACTAATCTAATTATTCATCTAAGTATTACCATATGGTATGTGCACTAGAGGGGAAAGCTTTCAATTCAGTATTGTTCTATATAGAAATTTAAAGAAACAAGTTCTGAACTTTCATATGAAATCTGATTGTCAATACTAATTTTCAATTTCCAACTGTAGCCTGCTAGTCTAGAAATAGTAAAAGAGCTTGCATTCACATACCAGTAAAAACAAGGTTTTAGTCAGAAAGAATAAACAGCATGTTTGAAACATTTAAGAGAATAATAAGGTTTTAATTTCTAGAATGTTTAATAACTCACACTCTGTATATAAAATGGAGGAGGAAAAATCTCCCAAAGCATTATCAGTAATATAAACAAGCAGAAACGGGAAGGTGACGCCTATGAGGCTATATACCATAATAGGGCTCAAAAATAACTCATAGGATCGACCAAACATAGAGGAGAGCTGCCCCCACTCAACATTGCCTTCATGCGCTTGTTCTACAAATAAAAAATCAGCTAATGGTGCTCAAAATAAATCACTCAACCTCCACTACACAAAGAGAGAAGTTGAAACACCAAGCAACAAATTTTCTACAAACATTAATCATTTACCATTTGACAAAAAATCAACACCTTTTGGTTTGATCCATTATAATATTAGCCCTCTCCTCGAAGATCCAAATCAAACCATTTTTTGATGTATCTTTTGAGTATCGCAACTTCATTAACTACAGAATATAAGAGAAATCTCTATTTATAGTTTTATACTCAAAGCAAAACCCCAAATTAATTTCATAATGAAACTCCATATCTTAGTGTCTATGATATGAGAATTATTATGTACATTTTCCCAATAAGTTGGTTGACAGGCTCACCTTGGTCTTTGGATAGGTTAAGGACTACTTAGGAACTGACATAGCTGACAGCTCTAACAATGGAAGAAAATTAAGAAGGAAATGATGATTGTATTGATAAGATGAGAATTACAATAAATCAAATGATAATTCCACTTCCGAGAGGTGAATTCTCTCCCAAGTATGAGCTTTGGAGAGGCTCACTCTCTCCCAAGTCCCAATAACAAACCACTCAATATTCAACATGTCCTTATTCCTCCTAATGAAACCTATCTATAAGAAATCCCTCCTAACAAACCTCTAGCTTATTCCCTAAGTTACTAGTAATAGACTATGATTAACATGCCCTTCCCCCATATATTGAATCCTTGCACTACCCTAAAAGGTAAAGGCAGAGAAACAAGGGAACCTACTAGTAGATGCAACTTAGACGCTATCAATCGAAAAAAGCGAGACTACCAAACACTGTTCTTAACTAGCACTGAAGACGTAACACCATTGAGGTTGGCCTCTTTGGAATTCAGATTGTTATTAAGCGCAAGCAAAAGGCTGCCTTAGTGCCTTCATCTTATTATTTTTTAACAGTCCATTCAACCATCTCGTACTGTCGTACAAGATGGAAGTAAGTAGTCTATCCATGGCAACATCCTCTTCATAGCCAGGGAAATGGATACATAGTATCAGCTTATCCTAATCAAAGCTAACAGATAGTATAGTAAATTATACCTTTGTATGAGGGTCATATTATACAAAGTATAATTACTGTACCATTTTATTGGATTAGGAAGGTAGATGAATTTCTTATCGGTGTTAATGAATAATTTTTTATGCCTTCCTTATTTCCTTTACCTATCTATCAATATAGATAATCGTTCTTCCTTTTAAGTGTATTGCACTTCAGATTCACAGGGAGTATTAATGTGGTGTATAATTTCAGAGAAATGTAGTGTAGAGTGTTAAACAAAGTTCAGTCTCATGTCACATGTAGCTTGAATTATACACGCTTTCTGTTCACAAGTAAAAGTCCACATCTTTTACTGATTGTAGTCAAATTTTATAAATTTTGACTATCAAATTAAAATTAGTTACATTGAATTATGAATCAGAAAATAATTCCAGCATCATCTGAATCATTAAAAAGTATTCTTAATACTTTTCTCATTAGGCCTTAAAGCTATATATGGCAATTTGACACACAACTGTTGAAAAATCATGCCAGGAGAACAAACCAACTCTATACAAAAAGAAATCATCTACGAATAATAAATAAATAAATAAGATGCAAAGAAGAATACTTACTATGACTCTTGGACAATTGAAAATGACAAATCCCTCCACAAAAATTTGGAAACGAACAAGGAGCGCCTAACCAGAAACTTGTTCAGAGAACTTTTGAGACTCTAACCATGATTGTGCTGCAGCCTTCGTTGTCAGAAACCAGCCAAGTTTATCTGGAGCTTCATGAAATGGTGCATTAAGTTTCTTCAGATGAGCAACAATTACACCTGCTAATCCTTTTTCAGAGTACTTGTGCTTTCCATGTCCTGTATTGATACCAAGCAGGGGAGGAAGTTCCTCCCCACTTTCAACAGCCTTTTCCAAGTCAGTCGTCCAAACATGTAGTGAAGTCAAAGCAGCTCCAAGGGAAAGAGATCTCAAGTGCAAAGACCACTGAGTGGGAGTTCTGGACTGTAAATCTCTGTATATTTGTGAAGTGAGACCCAGATCCAAAAGCTCACAAGCTCTATTCAACATATTAAGGTTGACACATAAATCGATCAAGCAATTACAATAAGCCTTCTTTACATCAGTGCTAATTGAATCGAACAGTTCAGATGCAGCCCCTTTAAAATGCTCTTCACTGGTTTCAGCCTCCAACAAAATCTTCACCACATTGCCAAGTTTCTCATTAGCCTTCACAATGCACTCTATGAGCTTATTCAATTCTTCTTTTGGTGTTTGTGTCATAACATTTAGAAGGCAGCCACAAAACCTATCATCAGGAGTTATACCCAATTCCAAGACCCTATCGAAAGTCCTCACTACATCATCCGTTCGATTGGCCTTCCCATAGCATTGAATAAGCGAGGTAAGAACAAAGATATTAGGCTCAAAACCAGCTTCGACCATCTCATTTAACACATTCTCTGCCTCTGCAACTTGTTTGTTACATGAATATACTGTTATCATAGACGAAAATGTCCAGCTATCTGGTTGGAAGGTCCCGGAACTCTTCATCTCTTCATAGATTTGTACCGCTTCCTTAACATAAGCTAGATCAGCACACATTGCTAAAAGTGAGTTATAAAGAATAACATTGAGCTCTAGTCCTTTATCTTTCATTTCTTTATAAGTCTTGAGGGCATCATCACCATAACGAGCTCGACAAAAGGCACGCAAAAGAGCAGCATAAGTCCCCCAACTCGGGGAAACCCCATTGTTTGTCATCTCCTTAAAAATAATCTTGGCTTGCCAGGGCCTTTTGGCACGCCCCATAGCATCTAGCAATGTATTATATATAACCAAGTTAGGCTTCGCCCCAAGAGCCTTCATTTCCTCATAAACATTCAAACACCCATCAAAATTACCGGTCTTCCCATATATCTTAATCAAGGTAGAGAATGTTACAGCATCTATCATCCACCTCTCAGTCCTCGCACGGTCATACAAAGCAAATGCTCTATCCACATTCCCTGCCCTTCCATAGGCATCAATCATAGCCGAATAAGTAATATCATCCGGTTCGCAACCGAAAGCCGGCATCTTTTCAAACCACTCAACAGCTTTATGGGGTAAATAACACAATCTACAACAGCTAATAATAGTAGAAAAGGTAACATTATCAGGTTTAACACCTCTCTGAAGCATTTCGTCGAACAGCTTCTCTGCCCTATCTAATTCCCTACCTTTCCTCAAAACCTTCAAAGTAACATTATACAACACAACTTCCCTAACCAATTTGACCTTATTCTGGAAAAATTGAAGAGCTAATAAAGCTGTATTTGGGTTTTTCATATTATTAAGAACAATAACAACATCCTGTTCTACAACATTTTCCCCCAAACCAAACAAAACCTTAGACACATCTTCATGAGTAGCATCACATGAATCTAAAGAATGAGCAACTTCAACAAGAGAAGAGTACCTTGAATCGTATGATAGTTTGCGAAGCTGAGCGGCTCTTGGGCTTTTCGGGTTGACCCATATATAGCTTTTTCGGGTATCTGGGTTGGCAGAGTCGGGGTGAATTTGAAGTGGGTCATTGAGAGAGAGTTGGGAGGATTTGACGAGGAAGAGCCTGGAATGGGAGGAGAGAGAATTGGGTTTGAGAGTAGGAGGAAGGCGAAAGGTTGAAGAAGAAGAAAAGGGGGTGAGGTGTTGAAATTTGGAGGAAAGGATTTGATAATCAGAAAGAGAAGCCATTCTATTTCTGTGCAATGATCTTCACCTGAATTCAGTAACACTGCAAATTTGCATAGCCGAGGCCTTATCAGGTTACAGAGCCACCTTAGCTTGTAGCTTCCTCAATCTTCAATTTCATACGTCCAACTTCCATATGCACCCTTTATTTTATGGAATTAAATTGAAAAATAGCTGCATAGGCTATTGGACTAGTTTAGAGGTATAAATGACATTGTGTTTGCCGCCCTAAAGCATGGCTCGGCGCTATCTAATATGGAAAGATTATGGCACGGTGTTAGTACGACACTATACAACATAATACTGTAGCAATGAGTTGTTTTTAATTAGGTCTTTAGGAGAAGCATGACAAAAAAACATCTCGCACGATTTTGTCTTAGACATGTAAACACAACTAATTCCAGCATGGTGGTATTAATTAACATGACCCAAATCAATATGACTAGCACATTGGTGAGCTAGGCTATGTATTGACATGATTTTTAAAATTTGACACGAAATTGACAAGTGGAAGAAAGATTGACCCGCATTTCCATCCACATTTCATACATGGAACACTTGATCATGATTCACGAGACCCATTGGCAAGTCACATGCATTCGCTTATCTCTATGGCAATTTTTTTTTTTTTCTTTTTGGTGAAGGAGAGGGAAGCCCTTAAAAAGTAGCAAAAGCATAAACTAACCAAACTCACACAGCAAAGACAGAAATAAACAAAGAAAAACAAAACAAGCCTAGACCATATTTGAACCTCAACTTATTTCTTAACTACTACTACATATTATAGTATACATTGGTATTGCTAATGCACGAGATAACTCTTAATTTTCTTTTTTCTTTATTAATAGAGAAATAACTCTTATTAAAGTGACATTTTATATATAAAAAAACAGTATTGAACTCACCCAATGTAGCTGGACCTGCGGATGAAATTGTACCAAAATATAAAGAGAACACCAATTCACAATGAGGCTGGACCTTAAAAAAGATCTTTCGACCACAGTGGGAGTCGAACCCACGACCTTTTGATCCGAAGTCAAACGCGCTAATCCACTGCGCTATGCGGTCTCATCTTGCCAAAGACGGAAGTGAGTAGAACACTAAGATGTTTCATCTCAAATCAATAACACTTTCACTTTCATGTTGTACACTTGTACACTTGTACTATGGTCCCTTGGAAAATCCATGGGACTCATCCAGCAATTAGATGACTTTATGTACGTAGTCCACGTATTTTTTTGTGGAAGAATCCAAAAAAGTGATGATACAACAAAAACTGAACTCGGTAGCATTGATTGATCCTTATCACAATTTATCTGAACTTATTTTTCCTTAACTTATCTTATCTGAACTTATTAAGTTTGAAATAAGGTGAATAAAACAGGGCCTACTTCTAAGTCTTGAATATAACCTACAAACCTACTAACTAATTAAGTTTGTTGACATTTATTATATTCCACTTGATTGTGAGCAAAGCATAGTCCCCCCCCCCCAGCTCTAGCTCTACCCTAATGTATATGGTATATATACTTAATTTATTTAAAAGCGTTCCTAACAAAGTCTATGGATTCGAACACCCAACCTCTTGTAGAAAAGAAAAGATGGTTATTTAACCATCTAAGCCAATTAGCAACCATGTTATAAACATGAAAGTAATTGTATATAATTGAAAATCACAAGGACTAATTAAAAAGGAAAAAAAAGACGCCAAAAATATTAAATACATATAATCACAAAATTCAATTAAAGTAGCAACCCATTGCAATGGCCGGGCTATACACTAGTTAGTCACTTTTTAGGGGTTACATGAAACAGATTAAGTGTTTAGATGATTAAATCTTTAAAAACAGGCATATGATTGCTTTGGATATTAGACACAGTATAAATATAACTTTGACAAATAATGTAGTAACAAATTGCTTTTAAAATCAAAATCAATGCTTTTGCACCAAATAAAAGATATAGAAAGTTGTATGAGACCATAGATAGAAAAGTGAAAAGGAGAAATAAGTGAATCATAAGTTAAAAAAATAAAATTAGTTTCCTCACTATTCGTGCACCTAATTTACTACTTTCGCAATCAAGATCTAGACCTACTAATAAATGGTGGTTGATTGTTACTTTATAATTGCTTTCATTTTCCTTTGTTGTGTTATTACAGCAAAGTCGCACTTAGTTTCAAAATCCAATTCATATCACCTTATAGTACATTTTTATTTCATTTAATTTTTTTATGGTCCTTGACACAACTTGCACTATTAGTTTCTTTGGGACTAAAGTCACTCTTGTGGAAAAAGCCTCCTAAACACATACTATCCTCCCATTTACCTCTTTCGTCAAAGATGACATAAATATATCGACCTTTTGGATTTGATACCAACTTTTTATTCATCATACAAACAACTCAATTTTACTTTTTTTATTTTTAAAAATAAAGTTGAGTACCTTTTATTTGTATCTTACGTTTTAGACTATGAAAATAAAATAAGGTGATGTCTACACATGACTATATTATAACGAGAATCTCACTCTTATAATAATTAATATTAATTCAACTTTTAAAAATAGTTAACGGTGTTGATACTTGGATCCGATGTATTCATTAATTTTGCTAGATATAATTATAGTATGAAAAGGAATAAAGAAAAGAAATGATCAACAGATCCAAGAGAGGAAGATATAAAAATGAGGACGTACACCTTGAAGCAACTGATTCATTAAGGTAAAGATGAATGATTGAATTTAGCGCACTAATTTAGTGCATAGAAAACGTGTAATACCCCCCTTAAACAAAGTCACTACAGTATTAATAAACAACCTTATTATTTATATTATTATCATTAAAATTGGTATAATCTCAATATTAACATGAAAATAAGCCTGTAAACTGTAAGTAAGTAACCTATAGATGTGCAATTAATTAACCCATCCCAGAAAGAAAAAAAAAAAAAAGGAGGTTGCAATAAGCAAACGGTTTAAAGAGGGAATGAATTAAGAGGTTCGGCGAAAAACAGGTCACATGATAGAACATGCTGAAGGATTTTCCTCGCTGAAATAATCGCAGCGACTAGCGCAGTAAGGTTGGGGTGGGCATGGTCGCCCGTAGTAACCGTACGGGTACCCGGGCCCAGGCCCATAACATGGCCCACCGGGCCTGCCTTCGTAGCAAGGAGTACAGCACATCGCTACCGGAAATGCCTGTGGAGGTGGACCTGCTGGTGGATAGCCAGGCACCCATTGGGCCTGTGGCTCCGGTTGCTTTGGCGCGGGTGCGGGTGCTGGTGCTGGAGCTGCAGGCGCAGGCTTAGGTGCTTGCTCAGCTGGTGGAGCTGCCTTTGGAGCTGCCTTCGGAGCTGCCTCAGGTGGTGGGTCGGATTTCTTGGAGCCATTCTTAGAGCCGTTTTTCTGCATCGGTGGCGGCTTCTGATCGGTAGCAGGCTTAGGCTTCTCAGGCTCGGGTGCTGGAGCGGCCTTGGGCGGCTTTTGAGGCTCGGGTGCTGGAGCAGGAGCGGGAGCGGGAACAGGCTTAGGTTTCTCAGGCTGGACTACTGGGGGAGGAGTAGGCTTGGGGGGAGGCTTGACGATCTCGATGCTCTTAATGGATTTGCCAGCTTTGCAGCAAAGCTTGTCTCTGATCTTCTCAGGACTGCAGCAAACCACGGTGATGGTCACCGTGTTATTCTTTTCATCGAACACTTGGTTTCGTATTTCTCTTGTCATCAAATCAAATCACATAACTTAGTCCAGTATAACTTAATTAAATCATGCAGACAATTATCAGTGTAATGATATTATTAATGAGGAATGAATTGAAGCTACAAGGAAGAGACTCACGAGGGAATTTGCAGAGAACTTTTTTAACCTTCCTGTAGCATTGACAGCAATCAAGATCAACCTTCAACACCATTGTTGTTACCTGATCATATCGATCAACATATATACATTTAAATAATCAATATATTAAATTAATTAGAATGCATTTATATACAAACTAAAAAGAAACAAGATTGAGATGGAGGTAATACCTTTTGATCCTGAGAGCAAGTCATGGTTGGAAGTGAAAGTGATGAATGAAATGTACAAATGAAATCAAAGAGGAGTGATCGATGATTATTATGTATAAAAGCAAGGAACTAATAATATATGGTTGCTGCCTAGCTATCTAGCTAATAATATGAAAGGAGGGTGAATTGATAGAAACAAGTAGCTAGCTAATTAAGGTAGGGAAAGACAAAGAGAGGTTGAGATTATTAGAGAGACGAATTGGAGGAGACAAAGGAAGTCTGGCCTGGATATTCTCTAAGTGGCCTGCTTTTAAATTGACTTAATGCCTCTCATTATTAACTACTCGTATCTACTACTTGAGGCCTACTCTCTCATTTCCAACTCTACTAATTAGCTACATTACAAACTAAGCGTTTTATTATAATACTAGTTTTTCATCTTAAGAACCTATGTATGTATATATATTAATGAATTAATAATGGATGTCTACATGAAAATTACATTATTGTTAGGGTCATTTCATCGATCATAACGTACTGTTATCAATAATACTTTCTCCATACTTTATTCAAATTTTCAGAACAATCTTATTTACCTTGTTTTTCATACTAACCAATTATATATAAATCAAGCAAAAATAAGTTTGGCCTTCTCTTTATCATCAAAGTGCTTTATATATATATTCTACTCATAAATATATTACACCTAAATCGGTCATATTCTTAGAATGTTATATTGTTATTTTCAATTTTATTAGAATGAGATGATGGCATCCATTGATATTCTAGCTTGATTATAAAAGAAAATATTTGATGTCTTTAACAAAATTTTCTTTATTAAAGAAGAATTAATCTGAAAATTGGAATTGACTACTGCGTAGTACTTTCTACCTTTCCATAGTACTAGTAAATGGTAATGCTTGCTATCAAAACAACAAAAAAGCAAAATCACGAAACAAGGGGAAGAATAAAAAGGTGTTTCATTCACTTCACTAGTAATGATAACAAATAAAATAAACAAGGGTTAGCCACGTATGATATCGGCGTTGAATTTGATGGAATTAGAAACCTTATTAGCTTGAATTGTCTCAAATGTCTTCATGTATGGGATGGTGGGCTCATCATTGGCCTCACCCACCGCATTCCCATTCGCTCATGCAATGTGACTTGTGAATTGTGATTGCGTCTCTCACATCATATCCTTTGATTCCAACTTCTTACCTTCCTAATCCACTCTTCCTTTTTCACATTTTAGGCCCATATCATACTGCTTCCATCCCTTCCTAATCCAATCTCTCATGCCATGGTACAAGTTGTTTTATGCATAAAGTGTTGTACGAAATTGAAAAGAGGACATGGCTAATATACGATTTGTAACAACGATCGTAATTTTACTCAAAGAATGCTTTTATTTTATTCAATTATCATGTGAATTAATCTAATCGAAAATAAAAAGTTTAATAAATATGATCGAGAAAGTATTCAAAGTAACAATATTGCTATATTAATGCATGTTAAACTTTATTTTTTTTTTTTTTTTGATGATCCATGTTAAACTTGTACGAAGCATTTTCATCTTTCCATGAAATCATGAATAATATGGAATTATGGAGTATTGTAATGTACTGACAACTATTTTATATATACTCCGTATTTGTATGTAGTGAAATTATGATTATTTAATTTAATAATTAAACCCCCAATAAAATCCCCATATTTACTACCTATCATAATTTTACAACCTCTCTCACCAAGAAAAAAAAAAGAAAATTTACAACCTCCACATTTTTTAAAAATTGAATTAACACTTAACTTCAAGCACCAATAGATCAATACCACATTTATATATACAGTGCAATAAATTAGTATAGTAGTAACTGATTATCATTATGTCCACATTGACATTAACCCCACGAAAAAAAATGGTCGGCCTCCATATGTCAAAATTGACGCAACAATGTTTTTTATCTATGAAAAGAAAGAAAAAATATAAAAAAAAAAAAACCTAAACATCAAAATGGTTTAACATTTGTCTGCATAATAAACTCCATCAATAACTTTACCAAAGTATCATAAAATATCTAACAAAATTACCAAAATACCACACAATATACATGTTTTAATCTTGTATATAATAGATATATACTTGCATTGAATACCCTATTTTAATATTATTCGTATAATTCTGTCAATTTTTTCGTTATAATCATTAGATCTTTTAAATTTTAGGCATCTTTCACTTGCTTTTCCTCACTCTACTACATAAAACTATTAGGATTTAGGAGTACCTTTAATAAAACTTTATAACAACCGAGTAGAACAAAAAGAGTGCAAAGGAATAATTAACTCAACAACTAACTGTTATTGTTCCAACAAATTCCATGCAAAACTTTGTTGGTACGTTATAAAAAAAGATGCAGGAAGATAGATGAGTTGGTAGATTTAGTTGCTACTTAATGAGAAATAAGGAAAAGGTTAAGAATTTTTTATTTTATGTTTTTTTTTTTTTTTAAAAAAAAAAAAAAAAGTGTACGATCGAGACAAAAATTAGAAGGTACGTGAACTTTCATGGTTGGAAAGAGTAAAAAAAAAAAGGGAAAATAAGCGAACCCCACATGGCCAGCTTTGTGTGTGCCCGTCGGCCCGCCAACATCTACCTTGGAATTAGTCCAACTCATTACTCATTTATCACAATCATGTTGGAAGTTCTTGATATAAAACAAGAGTGTTGGGAAAAATAAGAGAGAGAGAGAAAAACAAATGAAAGGGGAAAAGTCCCACATTGATTGGGGAGGAAGGTTTTTCCTTGTTTTTATAATGTAGTGCTTTAGCACTACTTAGTTGAGTGAGTTGGAGGTGTGTGTTACTCCACACACGCGCGCGCCGAGCTGGGTCGGGCTTGGGTCTTGGGGAATGCGATGCGCGGGCGTGGGTCCTTGTTATTTTTTTGGAGAAATTTTATTTCCCTTTTCTTTGTTAAACAGAATATTCCTTTTTGTCTGTTGGGATTATTCTTTTCTGACTGTTGTGAGAATTAATCAGCCATTAATTCCTTGATTGTAGCTGACTAATTAATTCCTTGTTTCTTGCCTCGGTTGTTGACTGACCAAATTCATCTGGTCATTTTCTTGGCCAGATTCTTCCCACCTTTCATGCTTCCCGTTTTTCCTCTTCACCCTATATTCGGTGGTTTTCTCAGCCTAAACACACAACACAATCAGTCATCTCTCTTCTCTAAAATTATCTAAACACATGTTCTTTACGTTCTGTTTTCTGGGCAAGTATTCTGAGTTCCAGTCGGGTTTGTGAGTGCACATAAACTCCGGCGCCGTGCTTATCCTGGAGGGCGACCGCATTTGTCTCCTGCACCGGGAGGTAGCGCGGAATCGTCTTTTAGGTCAGTGGTTCTCCACGACGCGGCTATTGACAGTTTGGTTCACGCATCAATAGATAAGTTAATTCTGTTTTATTGCTTATTAGTATAACAAATCATTCATTTAAAGGAATTTTCGATTGAGTAGTTTCGTTTCTTGTATGATATGACCTCACCTCATTCATATTCAATTCCTAGCTTTAATTCCTACTACTACACTAATAGTCTTAATTGTTACTTAGATCATAACTAATACTATTCCCTCTGTATCTAATTAAATAGGTGTATTTGTTTGAGTTTTACGTTATTTACATACTATTTTTTTATATAAGTAGGCCTTAATGAACCTAAATTTTATTATGTAAACTTATATCGGATTAAGTACTTACTTACTACGTATATTTTTCACAAATTTGAAAGTTAAACTTATACTAAATTAAATATATTATTGATCAAAGTTCTACATAATATGTATGCCGGTCAAAAGTGATAAATAGATATAAAGGAAGTATATATATATACATATATATATATATATATATATATATATATATATATATATATATATATATATATATATATAATTATTTATTTGATTGAGATTATTAATTTTGTTTTTTCTTTGACAAAGAGATGATTGTATTGATTATAGGCTTATAGCGTATATGATTGAAAGTAAGGTAAGATATTCTCCATCCTTCATTAATTATTGCTATTTAGAAGAGTCTCACATAGTAGTCACATGTGAGTCTATTCCACATAGTAGAGGAGTGTTAAATAATAATTTAATAAAATAATGGAGTAATTAAGGAGTAATTTTTAACTATATATTGGAGTTTTATATTGTCAAATTCTATAGTAACTAACGTGAGTTTAATTTACCCTAATGAATATTTATTAACCAAATACCAAATAATGTTCATATTTTTATTGAGTAAATTATGTTATATTGATAAAATACAAATGAATAAAATTTTCGAAAAAGTTAAGTACTATAACAAAAAACAAGGGGAAAAAGATGTTATTACTATCTGTAGCTAAAAGAATAACCAAATAACCCTATCACTAAAAGTTTGGCGTCGGTGGCTAAGCTAATCCATTCAAAATCCCAGCTCATTAATTTGTACATGTTTTACCAACCATTTTCCCCAATCCACTAAGCCTCCAAAAATGACGATGGATTTGAAATTGCATGCTTTCTTAATATGTCCCACTACATAGTACATACTAATGTCTGATTTATGCCCCAATTATTCAAATTTGGTTATCTTTCTATCATATTGTACAAAGTAACACGTATATTATATTCGTATGATACAGTTGGATGATTTTGAGGGATAACTCCTAACCTCACAAGCTTAGAGTTAGTATGAGAGTTTATGTCTGATCTCTCAACTAAAAAAAATCACAAGATCAAGTTGAGGATTTCGTTCCATCGTTTACCAATAGTACCATTTTACAAGGTCCAATAACACCATGTTACAAGGTAGCTAGTCTCAATCGGTTATATGTAGAAATTACTAAATAGATTAATCTTTATATAATTAATAAGGTACAAGTGCATGGGCTAGGCACACAATAGCCTTGATTATACCTACAATGCATCATGCATATGGTACAACCGTACAATTAGTTATTTGTGAAAATTACTAAATTGCATTGATTTCATCTGTGCACGTATATTAATGTAAAACTTTGACCAATAATATCTTTAATTAACAATATATAATTAAAAATTCGGTATTGATACATATATGTAGCCCTTGGGGCTATGTATAAGCATTAAATAAACTTCCCAAAATTGAATTAAGTTGAGAATTTATAGCAAAATCACGCACAGATCGGTGTAATAAATGTTAATATTTCCAACCTTTCCCTTTTGAGCTTCTTATACATAGCCTTAAGGGCTATGTTTATCATTTTCCTTAAAAATTATAACAATTAATAATCTATTCATTGATATTATTATTCCAACAATATCCAAAAGATTTTTTTTTTTACTACTGTACTATTTTTTTTTTCTAATGGATCCCAAATATCATACTTTAATATCTCCAGTTTCTCTCTTCTTCCAACTACGGAGTATCATACTTTATTCTTTCACTAATACACCAACCCCACTTGCTTTATATTTTATTACACTATATTTTTTCTCTTAAAACATTGTGTATGGAGAAATGGAACAAGTAAAAATACGAAGGAAATATATTTTTGAAAAGTAATTAAGAAAATAACATTATGTCTAGGTGGTAAATTTGGTCATGAACTTTCTCGGTAATAAAACATGATAAATTAATAAATAATTAAATATGCTTGTACAAGTCAAGTCATTACATGTTATTTCAATATATACCCAAAGAATTAGAATGTGTATCTTAAAAGTGCACGCACTCAAAGAAAAGTTTGACTAGTGCAATGCTTTTGGAAAAAGTCAATTAAATTAAGTTTGGAGTATGGTAATATGGTTATCCTACGTACCATTTCAACCTAGCTTGATTTTCCATTGTGAAATTAATAACTCAACTTTCAAATACATTGAACCTAATTGACAGATATTGATAATTGAATACAAAAGTGTTCCTTCAATAGCAAATTGGGCACATTGAATTGTCCTAACCAATTAAAAATATATATACTCTGTATTGTGAAAAATGAAAATTATTTAAATAAAGTAGTAATGTCTGTATGACTAATAAATTTGGCAAAGTAAAGTGTAGATAGTAAAGATAAATTAAAAATGTGAAGACTTTACAATATTAAGTAATTTCTTTACCTGTCAAAGAAGAAAGAAAAGTGAATGTAGTATATTGCCTGATATACTAATTGTTGGACTCAAAGAAAATAAGTGAATGTAGTATATTGCCTGATATACTAATTGTATCTTCCAATCATATTAAGAAGGTGAATAATATTAAAAAGATCCATATAATTACCCAAAAAAAAAAAAAGAAGCCTTGTGGTATATATATGTTGGTGCTTAAAGGATTAGGAAAGTGGAAGAAAGAAAAGTCTGGTGGAGGATTGATTTTTTGTGTTAGCGATAAAGAACAAGTTGGCTACTAATGACTTAAGATGACATAATAATATTCCAATGCCAAACAGCTCTAGTCCATACTCCATAGGCTACAGTTATACTGATGTTTCAGTGTGAAAGGCAATTGAAAGCAAACTTGATTTTTATACCTAAAGTTACTTCATGCCATTGCAGATTAACATATCTAAAGCTAGAGTACCTACAAAAATGTTAGTGAACTAGTCTAGTTTTAGTTCCTTTATGGAACACAAAGCGTTAGATGATTATTCTACCTTTCAAAAGATAGTTCGTTTGTTTGTTTATTTACAAAAGGTCAACCCAAATGTGGTATGCCAAATTTCAAGTGCAATTGGAGAAGAGAGGTAATAGCATCACATTTGGCTATTGTCTTTAATTTTTCGACATCGTCGTCTGGACACAACACCTGAAGATTCAGGTCAATAACAGATCCACTTCCCTCATCCTGAAAAAATAAAATGGCTACAAAATTAGCTAAAATGATTAAAATAATATGTAAAGCAATACGAACATATGGAACTTGACATAAAGAGGAAAAAGGGGGTCAAATACCCAACAAAAAAATACTTCACTCCTCAGAGAAAGCGTTGGCAAAGCCCTTGTATATCTAGAGTTCAATTTGATGAGTCAAGTCACCGGTTCAACAGAAACAGAATTAGAAAAGGGGTAGATGCTTTCAAAGGAAGTTAAAACTATAACAGCAAAAGAGCCTAATATCTCAATTGAATGTTCTCTCTACTTATGTGCAACACTCTATAATGAGAAAGGTTGTATTTTGAACAGCTATAGTATCGACAATTCAACATCACAATTCATTTTTTAATAACCACAAGCTTCTAGCTATCTAGAGAGCAATACACATAAACATTCCACTAAATACACTATTTAACTACTATACGGTTTCTTCATCTCATTTGGATCTCCTTCATATCATGAGAAAGCCTTTGTATGGAATAGCCATGCCACCATAGACATCACATTCCCCATTTGTTCATAAACTGGTGACACTCGGATTAATTACAAATTCCAATTTGATACGATAGATATCACAATTAGTCCCAATGACGTATAACTTTCAAGGAAAAAGAAAAAACTCAGTTTCCTTACAACTAGAAGAACATTTTTATTCCTCAGAGACAGATATGTTACCACAAGCAATTAATATCTTAAGGAAAGGTTTAGAGTATGGCAGATAAGAGAGAAACAGGAAACCGTGAATCCATGATCATCCTAAAATTTTATTTCATCGGTCCAACAGTTACGCTGCTGATCCAACCAACCAAGACAACTGTTTTGGTTCGATATACAAAGCTAAGCAAGTGACACAAACAAAGGGGACCCCAGTTTTTTTATAACTCGTACTCTTTGGAACCTCTAAGTATCAATGAAAGCAACCCTCTTTTTGAAATCAGCTAGCATAACAAAGCAATTAATATAATAGAATCCACAGGTTTCTATTACACAGAGTCCTTTGGTTACCTTCACATCTGTTCTAATTAGCATATAGCCTTAAGCTTCCCTTCTTTAAAAACCACCCGGTGTTTTTTTTGCGTAAACACTATACAAATCAATAATTATCAACAAGTAGGCTTGAGTGTAAAAGCAGGTTAGAAATATACCTTTAGAGCAACCAGAACTGCTCTTCCAGTTCTTATCTCCTCTTCTTCAATTCTTTGTCATAGGGCCCCTACATAGAAAAGTACTACGTCATAGTTATATATACTATGGTGTTTAAAACAAAACCTTTAACGAAAAAGGTTGGTATATACCTCAGCTAAGAACAAACCTCCATACTTACGAGGTAACCACAATGTCTTGATGTTGCTGACAATGGGACCCTGAAATTATTTTGGATTAAGACTTAGTTGTTGTATTGAAATTTGGAGAGACCTTTTATATTGTTTATTAATAATATTCCTGGCTATGTTACTCGGACACATTTCCTCAAAAATCGAGTGTTGTATCGTATCGTGTCCGATATAACACCCTACTTGGATACTTCATTTTTAACTAAAAACTTGATTTTTTTTCTATAAAATGACCGAGTCCGATACTTCGACACTCGTATCCGAGTAGACACTCAATCCGTGTCTGAGTAACATAGATTCCTAGCAATTATAAATATAACCAGTAATTTTAGACAACTAAGTATTGAAATAGAGTATATATATTAAAAAAAAATACCTCTGAACTGCTCACAACCACAGTGTCCTTGGCATAGAGGACACCATCCACCACCACCACTAATAGCAATGTCCCATGACCCAGAACTTTTTTACATCAAGAACTTTGCACTTCATGTTGATAAAACATCATTAATAACCATTTGGTACTTAATAAAGAACGGAGCAATATACAAGTAAAAGATAATAGTTCCTCTGTTTATTTTTTATATTTTTTTTTAACTCATTACACTTTTACAAACACGGGGTCCTAACAAAATTTCCTAATGGTTAATTAAAAGAAGGTGAGACAACTAATCAACTTCATTGGGTTTTAACCCTCACCACTGACAATCAAGGATCATACGGTCATACCTCAGCTTTCTTTCAAGAAATTTTCTGTCGATGGTGTCCGATGTTAAAAAAATGTAATCTAGAAAAATCTAAGTAATATCTACTATTAGCTAGATAATTCTAGAATAGCCTAGTATCTTGAAAACTCTAGTTTATGTAAGGAAGTAAAGAGAAATCTAGAGAAAGCTAGAAAATTAGATGTAGAGTGTAGTATGTCGGTGGTGCAAGTAAACCGACATACACCACTATAAATACTAGCAATTTGCCATGCAAATGTAAGCCATTTCCATGCAATAATACTTATAATTTCAACCCACCCCTACTTCCACTCACCTAAATTCTAACATTACACCTGAAATAGCGTATGCATAAATTCAGGCATGCCTTCTCCCCTGCAATTTCAAAAAAAGAAAAAATAAATAAATACATAAATCTCACTACCTACAATAGCAATGATAGAGACATACGGAGTAGTAATTAGAAGCAAGTTTGCTCATCAAAATAAGAGTAAACCAAACAACCCACATAATTTCTCCCACATCTAAAACAAAGATGCAATCTTGACTTATACTTAGCACACAATATTATTATATAGACCCAAATGTCAATTCAAACTCAAAAATTACCTAGAAGCATTGTAGTAGAATTATAATAACAGACCAAAAGAGAGAAAACAAAGAAAAAATGTGCAGAAAATGGGGAAAAAGGAGAAGTAAATAGGAAAAGATTTTTTTTTTTTTTTTTTTTTTTTTTGAGGGGGAAAAAGAACTTACTTAAGTGCACTAATGATAACAATTTTTTGAGTCGTTCTTTAACTTTCTCATTTACCTGTAACAAAAATTGAAAATAAAGAAGAAAAAATAAAAACAAGAAAGTATATTATAAATTAAAACCTCTGTAATTTGATCTTGAGTCATTGTGTCAATTTTGTTCAGCACAACGACAAAGGGTTTAGATGACTTAGTGATCAACTTGATCAAATGAGTTGTAAACGAGCTCAAATGATTGACAACTAGTACAGCTAAGTCAGATAACTCGAGAAGACGATTTTGAGTTCTTTCCCCAGTATTAGATGGCATTTCAACCATAAGAATTCCTGGAATCTCTAAATTGAAATCAATCCCATTTTGCTTGGCAATGTCTCCTATGTGGGACTTCTCTAAATAAGAGATCTCGATATTCTGAGTGAAAAAGAAAGATGGGAGACCGATGACTATCCATTTCAATTTTCCAACCTATATTTTAAGGTTTGAAAAGCAGATTATTCAAAAATGTACTGTAACAGATTATTGAAAAGCAACAAAAAAACAACAACAACAATGGCAGCAATATTCGAGAAATTTGAAGAAAAAATGGCAAAAGAATTTGAAGCAATAATGGCAGCAATATTCAAGAAATTTGAAGCAAAAATTACAGCAATATTCGAGCAAAAATTCGAAAGAACATACCCAACTCAAAGATATTTAATAACGAACCCAAATCAACAAGAACAAACCAAAAATCGAACTCCAAAACCTAGATAATTTGAACCTAAAAGTTTGGAACCCTAAACGCACAAAAAAAAAAAAAAAAAACCAAACTCAGAAAAAACTGAAACCCAAAACCCAAAAAAAACGAGATTTGGTGGAGGTTTGTAATGGAAGTTTTCAATTTCGTTACCTGAATCGTCGTGTAGGAGGTGGAGATGACGGTGGTTGTTTCGACGGTGGAATCGGTGGTGGTTGGCGTGGGAGTTGGGCCCACACAATAGAAATTACCCAATAATCGTTAGGCTATGTTTAGTCCAATTTGTTTAAGCATTCTAGCCTTATTGTATAAAAAATTCTAATCAGATTAGTAAAGTTCAGATCAGATCGGCAAATATTTTTTTGAAAAATAACTACAAATCTACTATAAGTCCAGTTCATACCATATCAGATCTAACCAGATTATAAACAAACTGAACATAGCCTTAGTCTTGAAAAGTATCTGAACTGATCTATATTCATTCTGAAATGAATTGACCTAAAAGGATTTTTTTTTGTAATAATAATCATATCAAATAATAATAATAATAATAATAATAATAATAATAATAATAATATTTTTATTTTTAAGGGAAATTAACAAAAATAATCCATGAATTTATTCTCAAATTAATCTCACGTTATACTTAACCCAGTATAATCCGACCTTTCATCCTAATCATACTAATTTGGTCCGGTTTACAAGTGATCGATTGAGTAGCTCAAAAAACAGATTTTATGTTTTTTTTTCCAGTTTTTTCTTTTCTTTTAGCGTGGAGCCCACCACTTTTTTTAGACTAATCTCCCCAAAATACCCTTTTAGTGGACTAGTTGAGTCCACTAGGAGATATATGCCAATATTTCCCTACCTTATAAAAAGTGAAAGAATGCTCTTATGAACAGTGTGATGACTATTATATCCTTAAAAAAGTTTATTTACACATTTACCCTCAATTAATATATTGATACATTTGACCTTTCGTACCTTTCATCTGTGTGGCTCTATTTGTTACTCTGGTTCATCTTCTCCATTGAAAGCCTTAGATAACGTTTCTTCGTTTATCGTCCTCTCCATCATACAACCCAAAACTCCCCATTTTTCAATTTCCTCTCTTTTTTCCTACTCCTACTTTCTACTTTCAAGTTCTTGTTTAGGCAGTAGGGTAATCGTATGGAATTGTAAAGATTTTAAGCACTCCCAAGTCTATCAGTGCAGCCATGGAACATATTAGTATATGCCTATCACTTAAATAATAAATCTTGTAATTTCTTCAGTTTATATAGTACCAAGTATTATTTCATTTCTAAATCTTGTTCCTTTTCTCAGTTAAAATGTACATCAATATTCATCATTGATTCATCGTGATCTATCCTCACTTGAATAAAACAAAACATGATCTTACATAATCTATTGTATCAAAATTTTATTTGCAGATTTGAATTTTTATATTTTATACTGGTGGATGAGAAGGAGCTTATATTAGATGTTGTTTACAATAGGCTTAAAATAAAAGGCATACATCAAGCCATCAAGGACAGCAAATTTTACGAAGTATATTATATGAAGGGGGTATTATAGATAAGATGGTATCTATTGTACAAGGGAAAATGGAAAGCATTGGAGAGGATGGTATTGTTGTTCCCTTGTCTGAAGGAGATGTGTGTGGTGAAGAGCTTCTTACATGATGCCTTGAGCATTCTTCAGATAATAGAGGTCTCAATGTCTTTAATACTCTTCTTGATGCTTTACTCTTTTATTGGTGGTATAGTAGATATGTTGTCAAACCTTATTTGATATCATAGTCACCTTAATTCCCCTAGCCACCACGATTGTTTATGCTTTTAAGAAGGTGCAAGATACATACACTGTAAATTAATAATTGTTCGATTCAGAGATATATGATAATTGGCAATAAACAAGAACTCCAAGTTCTTTAATACCTGCTGAACTTTCTTTTAGAATAAGAAAGATATAACCAAATTTGTGTTTCTTACATGTAAAAAAAATTGTACTTCGTATGTCTTAATGGAAAAATGAATGAGACTAATTTTAGAAAGAGGATAGCCTTCACTCAGTTAATTTTTTTATAGAGTGAAGCAGATTGCTTTAGGTGTGGTGAAACATAGTATTGGACATCATCAGGACTTACAATGGCATTCTACAGAGTTAGGTATGTTAAAGATTGATGTTGATGCTACATTTATAAAATTATAAGGATATTAGTGTTGGCCTTAGTGTGGTTGTAAGAGATGATATGGGAATGGAGGTGTGAGCAACCAACAGTCAAGTAAAAAATGCATGGACCATTTTCCAAGGTTCAAATGCATAACTTTCCCACGATGGTTAGCTGTACCGTGCGCATCGCGTGCGTAGGCTCCCCTAGTTCTCTTAAAATCCCAAGTGGTCCAACTAATTGGAATTCTTCGCATCACAATCACGGCGAAAAATATCAATCACACAAAATATTTAAATTTTTTAACATAGAGTTTTAATCTAACCATGAATTAGGGTTCCGTTTGGTTGGGCGTTAAACATTTTTAATGAAAAATGATTTTCAAAGAAAACAATTTACAATGGAAAACAATTTCCATGTGTAGGCCCGTGTTTTTCTTGTGGGATTGCACCAAAGAGGATACCTCTGGAGGCTTACTTTTGGGTGCGAAGAATTGAATTCTTGCTATTTGCATGTTGTGAGTATGCCTGACTTAGGAGTGTGAATTATACTCGAAAACTCAAGTAGAGGAAGTCGCCACCGTGCTTTTTTTAGGAGCCACGGAACCGGTATTATGCGTAGCCCCGAAAGGCCAGAGGACTCCATATTTAGGTCGTGCACTAGATTATGGACTCGGAGACGAGGGTGAGAGCGATGTAGTGCACAACGCTTACACGCATCTAGCGGTCTCTACTCGGCTTCATTACGAAATCTTTGTCGTAATTGCAAACGTCAACAATATTTCAAGTTTTTTCCCTTAAAAACACACAACTTAAATCTAGGCGAGTTCTATTAATGGGCACAAAAGATTTGTTTATATTATCACTTTGAGATTAATCGATTTTCAAGGCACTTAAACCAATTTTAATTTGCGTCAAACATTTATTAATTCCGTATTATATGCATTAAGAACAAGATTAAATAGCGAAATTAAAAACACATGCAAAGAGAGACGAAAGATTATGGGGCATGTGGCCTCATAACTATACCTTGCAAATCGAAATATCAACCCAAGGACAAAGATCAAGAACCCTGTGAGGCCATAATTGCCTTGATATTGCAATGTGGGGAGAGACAGAAAAGTCGAGGAGAGAGATAAATGGAAAATATGTGCAAATAATAATAAATAAAACGCAATATTTGTTATAATGATATATGATACTAATTGCTTTAATATTAAATAAACGGATAAAGTATGTATATTTTTGGGTATTTAGAGAGCCACAATGGCAGGGGTGAGATTCGATCTCATGATCTCTTGAAATCGGGAGAGAAGTTCTAATCACTTAAGTTATCCCTCACTCTCAATGGATAAAGTGTATGACTATATGCTAATCAATTTATATAGAAGAAGAAATACCTCGGAATTACAGAGTAAGTAAATGTTTAAAATAAAGATAGGTATTTTTTTTTTTTTTAAAAAAAGTCCATTATTATAAATACTATTAACTACTTTTTGCCCCGTGCAAAGCACATATTTATAATAATAAGATAGACTTGTAAAAAATATAATCAATTAAAATAAAGTTAGTTTAAATTAAATGACTTATATAACTTTTTTTTTTTGAAATTTGAGTTTAATTGATTTTTACCCTTAAAACTCTCATATTGTATTAGATATATAATTCAAAATATATTTTTAAGTTATTGTAGTTTTTTATTCATTAACTTTTTATGTCATGTTATTTTTAAGGGAAAAAAAAAGCAAAAAAAAATTGACGGTAAAATTTTTCTTGTGAATATGACAAGTGTATTTTAGCGATAAATCTGGTGATTACTTTAATAATATAGTATTGATGACACTTTTTGTAACATAACTATCAAACTCAACTGCTATTTGTCGCTCCCATTTTACCAGGTAACGCTCCCTTTTTTTCTTGAAATTACCACTATGCCCTTTATGCAATATGGGTTATAAAAATGAACTTGTTCCCCATTTGGACACCATACATGAAACGGTACCCTCACTTCACGACATTGTTGTCCCGAGCTTCCCAAAATCGGTCCCCACGACCTTGCAACCAAATCGGTCCCCACGACCACCTAAAATTTCTATTTTCAAAAATCGTTAAATTTTCCGACGGGTCTTGGGTCATGGACAGCGAGTGGAACATACGTACGCCGGAGAATGCGTCGGATCATTCTGTAAGTATTTTTTTTTTATTTTCGGTAAGTAGGACATCCGCCTAAAATTTCCGGATGTCCTACGTACATCCGCCTAAAATTTCCGGATGTACCATGGAACATCCGGAAATTTTAGGCGGAAGTTGGGATCCGCCTAAAAAATCCGGATGTTCCATGGTACATCCGGAAATTTCAGGCGGATGTACCTAGGCACATCCGGAAATTTTAGGCGGATGTACCTAGGACATCCGGAAATTTTAGGCGGATGTACCCAGGTACATCCGGAAATTTTAGGCGGATGTCCCAATTTTTTTTTTTTTTTTTTTTTTTTTTTTTTTTTTAAATTGTTAAGTACGTTTATCAACATATGTCTTGTGATTATTGTTGTGATTTAGTATTTGATAATTAATGTAATTTTGTTGTATTAATATGATTATTAGTAATATGTTTAATTATTATTATTATCAAGGGTAAGATTGGAATTTCAAGAAAAAAAGGGAGCGTTACCCGGTAAAATGGGAGCGACAAATAACAAAACCCCTATCAAACTATGTATAATAGGGGCTTGGATAGTTCAATTATTGTAGCAGTCCAGCAGGAGCTGATTGATTGGGCTTGGACCATAATTTAATTTCTTGGTACAGTCCAACTTGGTTTGTTGGAGTATGCTCAAACTGGCTACTAAATCAAGCTTTAACTACCAACCCTGCTGACCCGATATTATCACTGATATCAGGCCCAGCCATATTCATATTCAAATAATTTGATACTATCACTGTTACGTAGATGGTTGTAAAACCGATTCTGGTAGGCGTTACTAAAACTTACGTACATATATTGATAAAAATGATTGGCCACAAATTTTATCCAAAATTGAATTATTAAAAAATTGTGACATATCTGTTATACTCGCGTAAGCTAATTTTATAGATACTATATTTAATGATCATTTAAAATACCTTAAAATACACTTATATGTATTTTTATAAAATATAAAACATAAGTCACTCACATTTAAATCTAAATAAGTAGTGACGGAGAAATGTGAGATTAATGGTATGTGGCTGAGTATCAATTAGGTATACTTGAGGACAGCGAGAAAAATCAAGAGGTGGCCTTCCTTTTCTTAGCACAACTTTATCGTTGTATTTACCAAAGTTTTCATCCTTTTGATAAGGTTAAGTGCTAGTTTTTGGTCCCCAAACTAGCTAGTAGTATGATAGTTTCATATTCTTCCAAAGATCCTCACAAATATTTTCAAAAATTATGAAAATATTTAAAGGGCACACCATAAATTGAGCTATCATGATATCAGCCCATGGGCTCCATTAAATTTCTGATATTCGTGCTTCTCTTATCTTATGCTAAGGTAATTTGTTATTCGAACAACGAAGATAACTCGAGATAAGATGATACTAACAATCCTAATTGACAACATTGATGTCAGCTATATTTTTATTTAGCAAACAAGTCTTTCAATGATGGTACAAGATTACAAGATTTTAGAACACTTGTTCAATAATTGTGTTTTTGAGTTGTACGTATGTATGTTATAGTTGATTTCAAAGTTTAATAAAATTGTGCAACTTTGTTGTAGCTAACACCAATCAATTTTGCCACTTAGGTTTATAAGTTAAAAGCTTGAATTTTCCCGTGTATCCTAATTAAAAGAAATTCACTTTCATATCTCAATAGGGATCCTAATTAATAATTTACACCTATAAACAATAATAATGTTGTATACAGTTTTATTTTGCATTGAATGAATCTATAATGATTTGAATTACATTAAACTGAAATATAAACCAAGTAACTAAATAAGCATAATAAGTTCGAAAGAACATGACAATCTCTAAGAATCCTTTATTTTCTCTAAAAATTTCTAAATTAAGGTGTTGATCAATAATCCCTTGTTAAGTAGTATCAATACTAATTATGAGACCAGGTGGCATGGGGTGATACACATAAAACATATAATTATTAAATACACACCATTACATTATAGAATTCAATTCATTTTTATATGTTTTGCAATATAAATTTATATAATCAAGACAATTCCATACATAAAACCCTTATATAGTGTAAAACCTAACTCTAGGTTTGATTCTCATCGTGTCTAAACTTATCCCTTCTCCTCTGAATGGACCCCTTTACCTTAAAAACAGAAAAAGGAAAAAAAAAAAAAAAAAAAAAAATAGGTACCACAAGTATTTCTAGTAGTTTCGTTAGATACACATACACATAAACCCAAAAAAGAAAAAGGAAAAATAAAAAGAAAAAGGTAAATAGTTACCTCTATCTATGTGGTGGTCTCGAAAAGACTTGAGACTTGGTGACGCAATGGCTGATATTGGTTTGAGCACAACATGCAATAAATAGTTTCGACTACATTTCTTCTCACCACAAAAATGAAAATTACAGATCTCAAAATTAAAACACGTACTAATGCGATACTACTTTACAATTGCTATGTAAGAATATAACTAGCGAGGTTTATTTTGGTTCGTTGCCACATAAATTATCTACCACATATAACACGTTTAATTTGTACAAAACTTAGCTGCTCATACTTTGTTCTCGTTGTGATTTTACCTATCACGATCTATATTCTTAATTTCCGATCTCATGGGAGAGGTACGTGCTTACGTTTTTTTTAATTATCTTTTAAATTACACGATTGTATTATACTTTGTTTAATTTGTTCTTTAAAGACTAATTGTGTGTTTGTTCATTCATAGGAAAAGAAAGAGATTGTTGCCGGAGGAGAAGGTCAGGTTGAAGAGAAGAAGGAAAAGGCGAATACCGACGAAGCCAATAATAATAATAATGAGATTATTGTAATCAAAGTTGACATGCATTGTCAATGCGAGGCTTGTGCCAAGAAAATTTCTAAAGCTCTTAAAGGTTATCAAGGTATGTTATCTATGGCTTTTTAAATAATCCATACTACTAGCTACTATTTTATCTTTGAGATGTATATGTAGGCCAGGGTTAGTTTTAAATTTTGTACATAAAATTGTTTTAAAGTATGCGCATTGCATCTTATATTGATTTATATTCATCTGTAAACTTCTTTATTTTACAAAATGATATTTAGTACCAATTAATAATTAAAAGTAATTAATAAGTAATACGAATATCCTTAAAAATTTAAATCAAGATGTAAAGGTTATGTAAAGGTCATATAAATGATTCTGTTGAATTGGTTGTGAATGAATTAAAAGGGGTGGAAGACGTAGCAGTGGACCGAAAGACGAACACAGTAATGGTAAAAGGGAAGACAGCTGAAGCTTTGAAGTTATGTGACCGAATTCGCCACAAAACTGGACGTAACGCTCAATTACTTTCTCCCTTGCCTAAACCTCCTCAGGAAGAGAAGAAACCTAAACAAGAAGAGAACAAGGATCAAATGAATGAACCTGCGGTAAAGGATCAAGTATGCAACATAACATACTTTCTACCCTTTTACGTCATGCATCTTTATTTTCCTTGCTTTAATATATATAATATATATGCATTAATCTTTTTATGTCTTTAATTTGTTCTATTTTGGTGTTTAATGTAGGATTTGAGATAGATGCATGTCCACTAATTAAAGAGGATATACAAATATTCTATGTATGTGTTACTTAAAGCAAGATTTTTTTTAAATTAGTGACCGAGTGTCAACTAACTTGCAACCTTTTTATCTACCATCTGAAAAATGCCGGATTTATAAAATCTATATGTGTCACGTGTTTTACTTTTATCGGGATTCACTAAAAGTCTTTCTAAAACCGTAATATGATGATGTACCTTTGATTTTGAAAAAAGGCTAGAATTTGTTAGCAGACTAGCTTTCTATTTTGTCATAACTCTTTGATTTATATATGTGACTACTAGCTAGACATCCACTTACACAATAAATCAACCACCATAACGTAAGTGTGACTGAAAGAGGAACGAAATGTATGGATCTATATATCCATGTATAATTACTTATATGTAGTGTTGATTGTCATCTTGTTAACATAAAATGAGAGATAATTAAAAGATGGAGATAGTTGGTGGAATAGGGATGGTAGGACAGACATAGTTACAAGGAAAAGAGAAAGTATAAAGTAGTACAGTACATACTCCACAGTTAAAATGGTAAAATCGATCTGAAACAGCATGTGGTGGAGTTGTCGTATATGTTAAAACTGACAGGATTAACACAAGGCCAACATTCAAATGCCGGTGAGTGAAAAAGCTATCGCACATTTTACAATGAATTCCGATTCCGGATCACATTTATTTTTACTTGTATTTGCCGACACCACAACCACCCTATTACATTGCACCGTACGTACCAATTGCTGCATTCCATTTTCATTCATTTATTCATCTTTCTTTTACATTTTTGGACACATTTATTTTTGCCCTTTTTTACCTTCTTTATGTGTACGTCACCTTATATATTCATCACTAATCTAATCTATCCGTATGAGAATGAGATACATACTACCAGTAGTTTTTAAGGTGTTAATATATATTTAGGGTTTGTATGAGTCGGGTCTAATTATTTGAATTTGACTCGTGCTAAATCATAATATTATATGTCCCTACAACTTCAAATTTGGGTCGAGTCAATGCACTCAAGTTGGGTCAATATTTGAAACCTCGCTCTCGCCAATAATTCCAGCCCAACATATAAGATGTGTGAGTCATGCATCTACACATCCTTTAGCTAGAAGGATTAGTATAATCTATCCATCATAATAAAGATCATACGGAATGTTTATAACCTTAACTTATGTTTATAAGCTTGATGCCCTTGTTGCTCTCTTAGCTTACATAAGCCTCAACTCACATCATAGCTTTGAACTTCATTTCCATCGATCTCTTTTAGTTTTTGGGTAGAATAGTACTCTTCGTTCTAGCTAGTATGCCATTATAGGCAGTATTTAAAACTATAAGAATCTTGAATATTCAGATCATGTGGTTGGTTTGTAGCTTCTCTGATCAGGATCTTATCCTAATTAACTAGTAACGTAACAAATTAAAATGTCACTGATTTTTCATTTTATAAAGGGCAATCAAATCAATCAAGTTACATGGTGTATGCCCACAATAAAGATGAAAAAAAATAAAGCATTAATGCTAGTCAATTTTGTTCAATTTGATCATATATATTTGAAGATGATTAGCTTGTATTGATGCTTACACTCAAAACCACCTTTGTCTGGAATTTTGCAAAACTCTCTCTATATATATACTAGACATTATATTTTTGACAGATGTGAATTAAATTAAAGTGATTGTAACAGTTTTATTGAGTATAATATATATCAATGATGGTTAACATATATATTTGCCATAGGTTAATTAATAAATTATATGCATGTTTAATTTGGCAGCCACCTCCCGTAGTAACAATGGTACTTGGAGTTCATATGCATTGTGAAGCCTGTGCGCAGCTCCTACGGAAGCGCATTCGAAAGATTAAAGGTATGTTTGTGACATTGTACTAAGTATGTAACTATGTGGCATACAATAATTCATACAGTAATACATTAGTACATGCATGTTTTGCACACTTTTTTTTTTTTTTGGCACTTACATAATGTAGACGTGTAGTACCCCATATTAATTTTATAATTGTACGTACGTGTACGTAATATATGCGTGATTGTTTGAGATGATCTGATGAACATTATGATTATCTATACATGAACAGGGGTAGAGTCCGTAGAAACAGATGTAGGCAACAGTCAAGTGATTGTGAAGGGTGTGATAGGAGATCCAGAAGCATTGGCTAAGTATGTGCAAAAGAAGACAAGGAAGCAAGTGTCCATTATCAAGGCTGGTAACGAACAAGATAATAAGCAAGACACGACAACGACGCCCAAGGCTAGTAGCAATGAACAAGAGAACAACAAGAAAGATGATGATAATAAGGAAAATAAGGAGGTCATTGATAACACAGTAATTGATCAAGATGTTAAGATGATGATGATGAATAATATAATGAACAGTTCGAATGATTATTATTGGCCATCAGCAAGGTATGACTACATGACAGATTATTATAATAATGATCATCATCATTATAATCATAATTATCAGCCTCCTCAAGTGTTTAGTGATGAAAACCCTAATGCTTGCTCTATTATGTAATGTAAACCCTCTACCCTATATAATAGCTAGTTATAAATTTTGTAAAATAAATTATTGCTTTGAATTTTATTATGTTGTATTATATATATGATCAATGATTTTGTGTAATAATTATGTTTATATTATATTTGATCAACTTGATCTATAGTCAAGTCTTCTTTAATATAATCAAAAAAACTTGAAATAATTGCAATTTGTTTCAACATTGATGTGAATGGTGAATTGAAAGCTGAAAAGCAACAATTGTGGCGTATTGTTTAAGCATGGGAGATATTTATTAGCTTCATGGACCTTTTTAGTCTATTACATTAAGTGGACGCCATTTCTCCTCACCCACACCATCAAAGTATCAAATCATCCTCTATTATACATACAATAATACATCCATCACTTTTAATTAATTGATGGATTATTGCTATTGACTTATTTATTGTTGTTTAACTGAAATGGGTATCTTGTTAGTGATAGTATAACATGTTTTTGTATTATTATTTTGAAGGAAATGTATTTATACATGTTAACGAAAATCAAACAATGGGTATTAGAATTAATAAACACTAATAAATTGTTTGATCATGTAAGCACGACAAAACCTTACACGATGGGTATGTAGGCTTGAGTTGTGTTTGGGCTCTCGCTTTGAATATTGTAGCATGGCATACGCAGGATTAAAATGAAACATAATCCGACATGGCCCAAATGATATCAGTCTTCATTTTCCAATTACAAGCAGCAAAATGAGCAAGAGCTGTTTTTTTTGGTTAAAGAAGAATGGATCATCTTTAGGAAAAAGTTATCAAATATGCGGATTATTGCTTTGTTTACTTTTCCTCTAATAGAATGGGCCTATACATGAAAAATTATTTGGGCCAGTAGAGCTGGCCTACCCACACTTTTCTGTTTTCCTTTTAAATCCTACTCCCTGCCCAGGAGATGGACTACATCATCGTAATTGGCAAGGGAGCCATGCATATAACAAAACACCATAAAATCTACTCTCGTACCCTTTTTTTTTTTTTTTTTTTTTTTTGAGGAAATCTACTCTCGTACTTACACCTTAGACCATACAATTTCTTCCTTACTATCGTTATTTCAAATTAGCCGATATGTTTTATTATTACCTTTGTCAACACACAATTCAATAGCAATTCCCTATTAACATAACGAAGTTTATATTGAGAGGGGTAGGTCTAACAAAATTTACGGACTATTATACATATATATATACATATATATATATATATGTCAATTAATCTGATATGAATCAGAGGAAGTATCAGGATAATTTTATCTTATAAAAAGGCTTTGGTGGTCCGTAAATGGTTAAAAATAAAATAAAAAATAGTTGAAATAATACAAGTGGCTTTTGAAATTGTCAACTAAAGAGATGGAACATGAGATTATAGATTATGCGTAAGATCGTCCACTCAAATTCATCTTGAGAATATAATCGATGAATATTATGGCATTGTGGTCCTCCCTTCATCCTGTAACTTTGTCGTACATAAGACTCATATCTCTAACGACAAATAACACTCAAACAACCAACATTGATGAGTCGTTATTATGTACTTGTACTCCATATTTCCTTTATCAACAAGAGTTGACTGAAGTGGTAAGCAGCTTGATGTCGTTTAAGGGAAGGTCTCGAGTTCGAGTCTCAGTGAATGCAGTCAAACTCTTATTGGAGACTCAACCACTATACACAGGTGTGCAACTCAAGTCAGATCCGCATGTGATGAACCGGGTGGGGCAAACTGGAAAAGTACTCCGACTATGCGGCTTACAATCAAGTTAAATATCTTTCTTGTTGAAAAAGATGATGGGCAATTGTGAGAATTCATATTTCTCCCTTTTCCTTTCCTATATGATTTACAAATGAGAATATTGTTTGGTAATGAACTGTTCGATTTGAAATTTTTGATGATTATAGGATAAGGTAGGTATTAGCAAAGATGAGGCTACAACAGTACAAACTCAGTTGCATGAGTTAGTGTACACACCAAATATAAGTTACCTCATGAATATTAAAAAAAACAGCCAATTCAGGCAAAGGTAAGATATTAATCTATGTAAGCAAGGCGTTAAATCATTATTGACCCAGTTAAATAAAAGTTAACGAATCACCCCGAAAACAAGAATTATATAAGATAAACAGGATTTGAAATATACGTAGTGATGAGTTTGACGACGAGCGCATTGGGTACTAATGTACTATGTTACATGTAAATAGCAATCATTTCATACATTAATATTTATATGGTCCTTTGTAATCGATCAACTAAGCTTTGCCATTGGAAGTGAGGAATATTCAAACCACATCGTACGGCTCCTTTATTTCTAGAACCAAATATGACATTCGTGCCTGTGGGCCGTGGCCCATTGAAGGTATCACGTAGACAAATTATTTATTTATTTTTTATTTTTAATTTTCTTATTTCTGTAAAAAGAAAATCTAGGCGTAGAATTGGAGCATGGTCTATGATATGTGCATAATGTTCAAACAGAACCCCTATAGGCCTACATACATACCCACTATTTCCATCATGAAACTTGGTTGGTTTATAATCAATCTCATTATTGTCTCCAATTTATCATTATTCATAATTGGTTTGATGGTTTGAGCTCATTTTATCATTATAATGTTTCTTACTTTATGTGTGTGTCAAAGTAGGAGTGATTTTGCTAGATTTGAACTATATATACACAGAGCATAAACTATATCATGAATTGTATAGACAAAAGTAGGAGTGATTGTGTTTTAAAACTCCCATAAAATACAGCATCTTTTCCTTGGTCAAATATTAGAATAAAATAATTAAAAAAATGGAAAAATCCGACATATGCAGAACGATGATATAAGGTATATGTATGAGTCAAGTGAAATATAAATATAAAGTTCATGGCTAGAGGTGTATTGACTATTTGAGTAACAACATTTCTTGTATTGAAGTTGTATATGGAGTAACATGTGCTATGCTAGAATATATTTTACTACTCCCTCCGTCCCTAAATTACATTCCTGTTTGGTAATTTACACGGGAATTAAGGAGGAGGGAGTAAGACAAAGTTGCAATGATTAGATAATGTCATGGGAAGTACAAGACATTAAATAATGTCCTTGAGTAAAACAAAAAGAGAATGTGATAACTCATGACATGTCATCAATCCCTTGAAAAAAAAGGGCCAATCACATGCTATTAATTTAAAATTTTCAACCAATCACATTCAATGAAATATGGCACATGGATTCTGACAAAATTAAAGGATGACTGAAATTTCAGTTTCCCTCCATTTTACAATAACTCTACGATTCTGGCTGAGTATATAAACAAAAGAAGCCAAAAAAATTCCACCATAATCGCTGTTCATAATTTAAGTTTACAGCATTGTTCACCAAAAAAAAAACAGAGAAAATAGGGGACTTTTTCGCATCATTGCCAAATTGAGCCATGCCTTCGGGAATCGATTTGAACGTGCCGCCAGACAAAGATGGACCTGCTGAAGCTAACATTGTTGGGGTATTAGGGGACTTTTCTTCGACTTAAACACGCAGCCAGAAATAGTAGAAGTGTCTGATTCAGAGCATGATGAGGTTCATGTTAATGTCCATATGAATAGGCAGCAACAACAAGTCCAAATGAATGGTCAACAACAACAAGTCCAAATGAATGGGCAGCAAGAACAAGCTCCACAAAGGCAAAGAAAAAAGGCCAATCGGCTCAGCACTGAAGGGAGGTTTAATGTCCTCATGTATCTCATGAAAAATATTAAAGGGGACAAACCACACAAAGGAGCAATAACAACAGCAGCAGCAAAGTTCAACATATGCAACAGGTCTGTCAGTCAAATATGGCATGATGCAAAAAACCAGAAAGCTGAAATTGGAGGTTACAATCTAGTCCCAAAGTACTACATGGCAGGAAGGAAAAGGATCCAAATTCAAGAAGAAGACGTAACAAAGTTGAGCATTGGTCAGAGGTCATGCATTAGAGATTTGGCACACATGCTCAACGTCTCTAAAAGCACAGTGTTTAGAATGATCCAAAGAGGGGAGTTGAAGGCACACACTAATGCCTTAAAGCCAAAAATGACAGAAGCTAACAAATTGGCAAGATTGCAGTGGGTCCTAGGGTTGTTGATGGGATCAACAGCTTGGACAAAGAAAAAATATTTTCCGATGTACGATTTTGTTCATATAGATGAAAAATGGTTCAACTTAACAAGAAACAGTCAGAGGTATTACTTGTCAAAGTCTGAAAAGGGCAAACATAGGGCAGCAAAATCTAGCACAAGAATACCAAAGGCGATGTTCATGGCAGCAACTTCAAGGCCAAGGTTTGATGAAAATGGGGACTGCTATTTTGATGGAAGACATGGAATATTCCCATTCACAAACCAAGAACCAGCCAAGCGAAACTCAAAAAATAGGGAGAAGGGGACTATGGTCACCAAAATCATTGAATCGATCACAAAAGAAACTACAAGACGGATGCTCATAGATCAAATTGTACCAACAATAAAAGCAAATTGGCCAAATGATGGGCAACCAAAGATTATTTACATTCAACAAGATAATTGCATAACACACATTAATCAAGATGATCCCGAGTGGCAACAAGTCTACAAACAAGATGATTTCACATTCATTTTGGTACAACAACCACCAAACAGCCCTGATCTTAACATATTAGATTTGGGATTTTTCAGAAGCATACAATCATTGCAACACAAAAAAATGCCAAAAGACATTGATGAGCTACTCAAGGCCGTTAAAGATGCATATTATGAGATTGAGCCACAAACACTATGTTTTGTGTGGTGTACTTTGCAAACAGTCATGAATGAGATACTCAAGGTTGGAGGTGGCAATGACTTCACCGTGCCTCACATTAATAAAGAAAAACTGTTAAGGGAAGGCAAGTTACAGGAGCGAATGGATGCGCCATCATGGGCTGTTTTGAAGGCATGGGAGGCAGTTTATGGGGATGTGGGTGATCCAACTTTTGAAGAACCAGATGAAGAAACAGAAAACATAACACATTCAGAGCATCAACTACCACCAGAAACAGTTGCAGGTATTCAGGCATAATACAACACAGAGATTCATGAAGAAGAAGCAGATAACATGGATTTAAGGTGGTTCGACTACAGTGAGTACACTGAAGAACTACATCATTGGGCGTCATTAATAAACAATGAAGAATTTCTAGAGTCACAAGGCTTGTCAAAGTATGGCACTCCAATTTGCAACAATGACCATGAGGCCGGCACATCAAAGAAAAAGTAATGTGATGCTATCAGATTTTAACTTTTTGTAACTATATTAATGACTCAATGAAGTGAAACGTTTATGTCATCATATATAAATCAATGGTGCTCTTTTTTTTTTTTTTTTGTTAAAGGCAAAGTATAAGCTTTTGTTTTCATCTCAGAAGTCCCCAATAATCATTGATTATATACACAAACGTAGCACATAATTAGCTGCCTAAAAGTCTCAACACCCATATATGAAGGTGGAATCTAATGGCAAAAAATAATGACACGTTTTTGCATATGTAATCTCATTTTTACGGAGTCTCATCATTGATGAAAACAAGAAACAAAAAAACCAACACATGGCATCACATATGCATCAAAATGTAGAAATAAATTTTCATCTCAGAAGTCCCCAATAATCATTGATTATATTGACAGGCTAAAGTCGTATCACCTAATCAAAAGTATTACCTAAATCTCTAACTAAAGTAGATAGGGAAGTAGGGTCGAATCCACGGGGAAACAAGTCTTTCTACTCCTAATTAATTAATATAATCTAAATTATTAAGGTAACCAAATTGTTGTATATAATGTGAAACTATTCTACGGAGATCAAGTTCAGGGAGAAAATCAATAATAAGAAGGCCTAGGGTCATAGGTTCACCAATAATTAATATTCCGGGATAAAACATAACAATCAATCAATCAACATTGCACAAATAACATGATTAACAGGCTCTCGCAATTTATTAACCAACATAGATCTAACAGGCTCTCGCAATTTACTAGATCTAAGTTCCTATTGAAAATAGCCTTTAATATCGAATTAACATATGCTCGATTCATCAATTCAATATTGCTAAACATTCACAATCAAATTACATCTGCTCGATTCATAATCCAATTGCAAAGAATTAGAACAATTCAATAAGAAATTATTATGCAAAGTCAATAATCAATAATAATAAATTACCCCTTCATATTAATTATGGATCCCCATAAACCCTAGAATTAAACTACTCGGACATAATCAAAACTAAACAAAACATAATAATTAAACAAGACATAACAGAAATCGGAAAGAGTAAAATACTGAGATTAATTAAAGGAGAAATCGTACCAAGACGACGGAATTACAAGAGTGTGAAGAACAAGGAAAGGAAATAAAATCTAGAGAGAGAAAGTTAAGTAGAGAGAAGGGAGAGAAAAAAAACTAAACTAGAGTAATAATAATGATAAGAGATCCTAATCTTGCCTAATAGAATTACATTAATACTAAGCAAGAGTTAACGCTAAAACAAAACAAAACGAAAAGCTAATCGTCTCTGAGGAACGACACGCGCCCGGTCGGGCAAGGGCTCGCCCGACCGGGCCCGCCTTTTTTTCTCCCCAAAAGCTTTCTCGCGCCCGGCCGGGCGCGTGCACCGGGCGCACGTTGATTTGGCCCGCCCGACCGGGCGCGCCTCCGGGCGGAGAGAGTGGACTTGGGCGATGCTCATGGGCTTCGAAATCTCCAACTCTTGGGCCTCCGAACTTGGCCCAAGTCCTCAAATCTTCATAACCGAGCCCTTAATCACCGATTTGATCCCTCCAATCGGCCTTGGGCTATCGAAAGCGGTCGCGGTCTTCCAATACTTGTAGATGCTCCTCGAAAAACCCGGGAAATTGCTCCAAGTACGCAAATTCCTACAAAACTCAAGCAAAACTACCAAAGCACTGGAAAACACAAATTAGTAATAAAAGTGGCTCGTAGGAGCCAAAAACACTACTAATTACGACCAAGGGACGGGGATAAATATATATATAAAATGAACACATCAAACTCCCCCAAGCCAAACCTTTGCTTGTCCCTAAGCAAAGAGCTCCTCAATGAACAAATAAAACATGCCTCACCCCAATATAAAAATCAAGCACAAACGATTCAAAGTAAATCAAGTGAACATGCTTCAAAATCAACCAATCTTATCCATCTAATCACCCTTCATCCCCAACAATTGTCAAATAGAGCAAACCACAAGAGCATATAGAATTCAAGACTAGTGCTCACACACTCAACTCTCATTTATGTGGCGAGTAAAAGATGTACTCGATCGCTCTCCATCCCAACCCCTTTAATGTGAACAATGCCCTCCCAAACTCACAACACTCGTGTGTTTAAAAAGACATACACTCAACCTAATAGTCGACTCGGAATATGTCAAGTCTTAACTTGCATTGATAAACAACACTTTCATATTTACACAACCCTATGCACAAGGTCAAAAGGTCTTTAAAGCTTGTAATGTAAGGCTAGGGTAAAGGGTAGGATAAATTTGGGAATATGTGAGAGAAAAGCTATGCATTAAGGGAGCCATATCCTAATAAACACATGACCAAAAATAATGGTCATAATCATCTCCAACAAAACTAACTCCAACATAAATCACCAAACATACTCCAATCATAAAAATCAATCCCAATACTTACAAAAATTCACTCATAACAATATGATAATATAGAACAAGAGTGAATAAACAAACTTTGAACTCAAACTCAAATATTTACAATGAAACTCAATTTTTTTCTTTTGATCAACCTTCACTTAGATAATTTGAACATGAAACACTTTTTTTTTCTTTTTGCTCTTTTTTCTTAGAAGTTCACTTTCTTTTTTTTTTCAATTTCTCATTTTTTTTCCTTGAACTTCTTTTTTTTTTTTCTTTTTCATCACACTTTTATTTTTCTCAAATATATACACTTTTAAACTCATCAAAACAAAAATATGATCAAGAACAAAATACTTCTCACCCAAATTGTGCAAATAATGTGCACACTACAAACTCCCTCACCTCACTCACTAATAGCTCCCCCAAGCCAAGCTTGGGACTAGTAACCAATGGGGCAAACATGGCTTGTAATGTGGCTAAAAACAATAAAAAGTCAAGGCAACAACAGGGGTAGCAAGAAGGGAACAAATGTATCTAATAAATCTGAAGGCTACCTAAAAGAACAAATGCCTTCGTCCTCCACATGTGCATAATAGTGAGTTATGAAACACTACTCATCGTTGCAAATCAATACTCAAATTCATTGACATACCAGGAACTAATCACACATTCCTAACCAAATCAACTAGTCAAGCACTATATTCACAAGTAGTTGGACAAAATTGACGCATGTTTATGAATCCAAGCAATTAAACTTCAAATCATGATCAACAAATCCACAATGCTCACAATCAAATACCAAGAATCAAAACAATTTTTCTCAAGTATGGGGCACAAGGAAGCATGATTTACAGTTCATTGGTTCGTATTTTTTATTTTTTTGATTTTTCAATTTTTTTTGTATTTTTCATATAAGGAAAGCAATAACATAAACTAAAAAGCAATAAATCTAAACTAACAAAACACACCAAAAATAAAAAAAAAAGAAAAGGAAAGAGAAAAGTATATACCAAATCCAAAAATCCTCCCCCAAGCCAAGATCGGACAATGTCCTCATTGGCTCGAAAGTAGCCCAGCTGGCTACTCATCCTCATCTTGGTCCATATGAGAGGACCCACCTGCTCCACCACTGGAACCTGCACCATCTGCACCAAAAGAGCTACCACCAAAATAGTTAGCTTGAAAAGTCCCCCCCGGCGGTCCCCCAAAAGGAATGTCCTGGCCGTACCCATGGAACGAGGAATAGTCTGTGTAAATACCATGGGCAGTGGGATCCCTATCATATCCCTGAGGTGGGGGCTGGAACCAGTCTGGGTAAACAGCATCGTCGGGAATGTTGCCCCGACGAGCATAATCATCATAAATGGGGTAGAGTCCCCTACCCCGGTTCCTCTCTAGGTAGCCTAGCCTCTGGTCGATAGAACCAATCATCTGTCTGAACTCGGTCTGGGTCTGCTCTATGCGACCTATGGCCTGGCCAATACTCTGCAAGTCCCAAACTGGGTCAGAGTCACCGTGAGGGACGGAATGGGACTGTCGGGGTGGTGATGGTGGCTGTGGAATGGGTTGAACTACGAGCTGTGGTTGAGCCTGGGCCTGCTGTGGATCCTCACCCCTAGCATGGGCAACTAACAGGGCGTAAGTGTAGGACTCTTGCCCTGGGGGAAAGGCGGTCAGGTCTGGGTTGGGCAAAGGAAAAATGGGCAAGGGTTGTTCAGTCCCTGTCCTAATGCACCAATGGGTGACCTGGTTCTCGTCTACCCGCAACCACCCAAGCTCCTCAAGGTACCTAGAGGTCATGTAGGTGTCGGGTCCCATGTTAGTCATCCGGTGGGGTCCACTCTCTACAAAACCGGCCTTCTTGATGGCTATCCTAGTGATAAGGCCACCAAGACGGATGGGGGTAGTGTGGTGGTTGCTGGCCGTAGCGTGCCTACCTAGGTGGTGGATGATATACCGGGCTATGTTCAATTTCTCATACCCAAACATGTAATGGCCAATTACAGCTAGTTCATTGGTCTGACAGTTATGGGGTTCATTCCTACCTAGGAAACATACACCGGCAAATCTTTGCCACATTTTAGGGACGGGGTGGTGGATAGGCCTAGCACTAGCATGTTGTGCAGAAACATGAGGAATACCAGTCAAAGCTAAATACACATCCTCCATTTTAAACTCAGCATGCCATTGTCTGTTTAATTCCGGTTCCAGTTCAAACAATTTACAAAATTCCACAAAAGAAAGAGTGATATTTTTATTGTTAAGCCTAAATATTAATTTAGGACCACTTTTATGGTTTTGAATAACAAGAGAAGACAAAAATTCACAAGTTAATTCACGGTATGTCGCATAATGCATATCTACGAATTTACGCATACCAATATCGTTTAAAAATCTCCTAACAAAACCATATAAACCTAAAGCTTCTAAAGTGGGACGGTGTAACCACCGTGAGGGAATTACCTCTCTTCCGTAGAGCACCTCCAATTTCTCCCGTTGCTCCGCCGTCGCGATCTTGATCGTCAGCCACTGAGCGAGTTGAAGAGCTGGATCGTACTGTTGGGACGAGCTGGAGCTACCCCCGAGCAAATTTCGAGCCCTTTTAGCCGCCATTAGGTAGTAGTCGAAAATTGAATTTGTGGAAATGTAGAATTTTTTTTATGTAGGAATGTAGAGGATGAAGAGAGGAGTAAGAAAATGTAAAAAGTTTTGGATTTGGGTAAGAGAAGGAGGAGAAATCTTAGAGAGAAGTCAGAGGAAATTTAGAGTTTTTAGAGAGATAAAGTCGAAGGAAGAGAAATAAAATGAGAAAAGAGGAAGAAGACGGGAAGAAAAAGAGATGGGGAAGGCGCGCCCGGCCGGGCTAGAGGGCGCCCGGTCGGGCGATCTTGATTGGCACTCAGTTCAGTTCTCGCGCCCGGTCGGGCGCCGTTTCGCCTGATCGGGCGATCACATTCGTCATGAGCTCCCTCTCTCGCGCCCGGTCGGGCGCCATTTCGCCCGATCGGGCGATCAGAGGGACCTGGGTTCCTTTCGCCTCGCGCCCGGCCGGGCGTCTCACTGCCCGGTCGGGCCAATTTCTCAAGATTTTCGATCTTCTTCTCGCGCCCGGTCGGGCGACCTTCCGCCCGGTCGGGCCAATTTTTAGTCCGTATACGTCAACTCTCGCGCCCGGTCGGGCGAAACTCCGCCCGGCCGGGCCCGAGAGCAAGTTTTGACGAATTTTTTTTTCTTCCTCAAAATTTGACTAACTCTTTCCTGTAAACTGTACCAAAAACTCATAAAACTCATTAAATTCCCTCCTCTCTCCTCTCATAAGAAAAAGGAAGAAAAACAAAAAATAAAGCAAGTAAAATACGGGTTGCCTCCCGCAAAGCGCTGGTTTATCTAGGTCCCGCACGACCTTTTTACCTCCATTGAGCTCATTTAGGAAGTGGAGTTAGGAGAGTCTCCTCCACATCCCTAATGGTAGCACCATCATGATACACTTTGAGTCTTTGACCATTGACCTTGAACTCTTCACCTTTGTTATTCACCAACTCCACCGAACCGAATTTGTTCACTTTTGTGACAGTGAAGGGACCGGACCACCTAGATTTCAACTTTCCTGGAAAAATCTTCAATCTAGAGTTAAAGAGAAGGACCTTATCACCCGGTGTAAACTCTTTTGGTAGGATCCTCTTGTCATGCCACTTCTTGGTCTTCTCCTTGTAGATGCGTGCATTGTCATAGGCCGACAATCTAAACTCATCCAACTCATTGAGTTGGAGAAGTCTCTTCTTGCCCGCGGCCTTAGAATCCATGTTAAGCTCCTTGATTGCCCAAAAAGCTTTGTACTCCAATTCTACGGGAAGATGACATGCCTTACCATAAACTAGCCTATAAGGTGAAGTACCAATTGGTGTCTTGAATGCCGTTCGGTATGCCCAAAGTGTGTCATCTAACTTCATACTCCAGTCCTTCCTAGACTTGGCTACTACCTTCTCTAAAATCGCCTTGATTTCTCTATTAGAGACCTCAACTTGACCGCTAGTTTGGGGATGGTAACCAAGCCCGGTTCTATGATATACACTATACTTCTTAAGTAAGTTGTCCAACTGTCTCTCGTGGAAGTGGGAACCTCCATCACTAATAATAGCTCGTGGGACACTAAACCTGGGAAATATGATTCTCTTGAATAGCTTGATGACTACCTTGGAGTCATTTGTTGGTGATGCTATGGCTTCAACCCATTTGGACACATAATCGACGGCCACAAGTATGTAACAATTCCCATTGGAAGATGGGAACGGCCCCATATAATCGATACCCCAAACGTCAAATATTTCAACTTCAAGTATCCCAGTTTGGGGCATCTCATGCCTCCGCGAAATGTTGCCAGTCCTCTGGCAAGAGTCACAAGCCTGCACAAAAGTGTTAGCATCTTTAAACATGGTAGGCCAAAAGAAGCCTGACTCGTTAATCTTGGCCACCGTTCTAGAGGGGCCGTGATGTCCACCATAGGGTGAAGTGTGGCAACTAGTAAGGACGCCGTGAACTTCCCATTCGGGAACACACCTGCGAAATAATCCATCTGCACACTCACGAAACAAAAAAGGATCATCCCAAAAATAATGTTTAACATCATAAAGGAATTTCTTTTTCTGTTGGTAGGACAAGTCAGGAGGTAGAGTACCACCCACCAAATAATTAGCAAAATCTGCATACCAAGGGTGATTCTCTACTACTGCATACAGGTTGTCATCGGGGAACGAATCATCTATAGGAAGAGAATCCTTACCCTCATCATACCTGATACGTGACAAGTGATCTGCCACTACGTTCTCTGCTCCCTTTTTGTCTCTTATCTCAATATTGAAATCTTGGAGCAAAAGAACCCACCGGAGTAGCCTTGGCTTGGATTCAGCCTTAGCTATTAGATATTTCAACGCTGCATGGTCAGTAAAAACAATGACTTTAGAACCAACAAGATATGATCTAAACTTTTCTAAAGCATATATAACAGCAAGAAACTCCTTTTCCGTGGTGGCATAATTGACTTGGGCCTCATCTAAAGTTTTGCTTGCATAATAGATAGCGTGCAAAACTTTATCCTTCCTTTGTCCAAGCACGGCTCCTAGAGCATAGTCACTTGCATCACACATAATTTCGAATGGAAGGTTCCAATCGGGAGCACATATGATGGGTGCTGATATCAAAGCCTGCTTAATCCTGTCAAAAGCCTCAAGACACTCGTCAGTAAAAACAAAAGGGGCATCCTTAAGCAAAAGCTGAGTTAGTGGTTTAGCAATTTTAGAAAAATCCTTGATAAAACGGCGATAAAACCCCGCATGACCCAAGAAACTCCTAACTCCCTTAACATTAACTGGGGGAGGTAATTGCTCAATCACTGAAATTTTAGCTTTGTCCACCTGTATGCCCTTATCAGATACAATATGACCCAAGACTACTCCCTCTGTCACCATAAAGTGACATTTTTCCCAATTTAGAACCAAATTGCATTCTTCACATCTTTTCAGGATTTTAGCTAGGTTAATTAAACATGCATCAAATGAGGAACCATAAACACTAAAATCATCCATAAAGACTTCCATGATAGACTCTATGAAATCAGAAAAAATGCTCATCATGCAACGTTGAAAAGTAGCAGGCGCATTACACAAACCAAAAGGCATTCTACGATATGCAAAAGTGCCATAAGGGCATGTAAATGTAGTCTTTTCCTGGTCGTCAGGGTGGATCGGGATTTGGAAAAATCCCGAATACCCATCCAAATAGCAAAAGAACTTATGGTTTGCTAACCTCTCAAGCATTTGATCAATAAAGGGGAGAGGGAAGTGGTCCTTTTTAGTGGCGACATTTAGTCTACGATAGTCAATGCACATACGCCACCCTGTAACAGTTCTAGTGGGAATTAATTCATTTTTATCATTTTTAACGACAGTCATCCCACCCTTCTTAGGAACCACCTGTACAGGACTTACCCATTTAGAGTCAGAAATAGGATAGATGATACCTGCATCAAGTAACTTCATAACCTCTTTCTTGACTACCTCTTGCATATTAGGATTCAACCTCCTCTGGGGTTGAACGCAGGGCTTGTAATTGTCCTCTAAGTGTATCCCGTGCATACAAAAATCAGGGCTTATACCCTTGAGATCATCAATACTGTACCCTATTTCCCTTTTGTGGGTTCGGAGAACCTCTAAAAGTTGAGAAATTTGTGGGTCATCCAGTGCAGTACTAATGATCACAGGGTACAATTCCTGCTCATCAAGGAAAACATATTTTAAATGGGAAGGGAGAGGTTTTAGTTCAGGTTTCTTCACCTCCGCATGTTTTGATTCCTGAACCAAATTTACTACCTTCACACAATCATTAAGATCAGATTCCTCGGTGGCAAGAGCTCTTTCTAAATCGTCCACCTCCTTGCTCCATACGCTCATGTCACCTGCAGACAAATTTCCACAAAGAATTTCCTCCAAGGGGTCCCTTGCAAGAACCTGTGGTAAGCTTTCCTCACAAATATCATCCATAATATCAAGCACATCAATCAAATAACAATTTTCTTCAAGCATTGGACCTTTTAAAACTTTCCCTAAATTAAACGTGATATTATCGTCGCCTACAGAAAGGGTTAGTTTACCATTTTTGACGTCAATAATGGCTCCTGCAGTATGGAGAAAAGGTCTACCTAATATAATGGGAATTTGCGTGTCCTCAGCCATGTCTAGAACAACAAAATCAACGGGGATAAAAAATTTACCAACTCTAACAGGTACATCCTCTAAAATACCTAAGGGGTATTTAACAGAACGGTCTGCCATTTGCAATGTTATATTAGTAACTTTTAAATCACCCATATTTAATTTAGCACAAACAGACGATGGCATTACACTAACAGAAACACCTAGATCACATAATGCTTTATCAATGAAGATATTACCAATATGACAGGGGATAGAAAAACTACCGGGATCCTTTAATTTAGGAGGGGATTTATTCTGTAAAAGTGCACTACATTCCTCAGTGAATGCTACGGTTTCTACCTCATTAAAGGCCCTCTTCCTAGTCAGAATGTCTTTCATAAATTTAGCATATGCAGGAACCTGAGTAATAAGTTCTGTGAAAGGAACTGTTACCTGCAAATTTTTAACAACCTCCAAAAACTTACCAAACTGTTTATCCAACTTAGTCTTCAAGTGACGGTTGGGAAAAGGTAGCTTGATAACTGGTGGTGCTTCCCTACTCTTCTCCTGGGGTGCATCCTTCCCTGGGGTTGTACCCTGCAATGAATCATCAAAAATATTAGCATCAGGAATTTTACCCTGCAGCCCTGCAGAGGAAATTGGTACAAAGGAATCAGGATTAGCAATGTCAGATAATTCAGGTTCATCCTCTTTGGGCATTTGGGGCCCATCATAGTGTGAACCACTCCTTAGGGTGATTGCATTTGCATGATCCGTTGGTTGCATTCCCTGCGCTGGTAAAGCTCCCTGCTGACGAGATTGAAGGGTAGAGGACAATTGTGCTATTTGGGTGTCCATGACTTTATTATGGGCTATAATAGAGTCAATCTGTTGGTCTCTACTCTCCATATGTTTTTGCATGTTGGTCAACATTGCCCTAATTTCTGATAAAGCAGGGTCAGAAGATGTAGTAGGGGGCTGTGATGGGGGTTTCTGATTAGCATGAGGATGGTAATATTTCTGCTGTGGAGGGGGTGCTTGTTGTGGTTGTTGTGGAGGTGGAGGATTTTGAACATTGGTGCTACGGTAAGATAGGTAGGGATGGTTCCGGTAGCCAGGATTGTAGGAATTGGAGTATGGGTTATTTTGCTTGTAAGTTTGAAAAGCATTAACTTGCTCCATTGAACTCCTGCAATCTTGTTCAAAATGACCTACACTTCCACAATTTTCACAGAAAGCATCATTAGCATTATTAGAAACAGCAGAAACATTAGCAACAGAATTAGGATTGTTAGTAGTAAGATTATCTAGTTTCTGACAAATAGAAGTAAGCTGGGCTTGCAATAAAGTGACTGAATCAACATGATGCTTGCCCTTGTTAGCAAAGCCTCTAGCATTCCCATATTGGGAATTATGGATTGCCATATCTTCGATAACCTGACCTGCATCATCAACATTTAAATTCATAAATCTACCGCTAGCTGCGGAATCTAAAATTGTCCTAGATGCATTTCCTAAACCATTGTAAAAAGCTTGAATCAACTGCCACTTCGCCAAATTGTGGTGGGGACACTCCCTCTGCAGATCCTTGAATCTTTCCCAAGCTTCATATAATGCTTCATCTGCCTCTTGGGCAAAATTCTGGATGGCGCTTCTCAATAAAGCTGTTTTCTCTGCAGGGTAATATTTATTATAAAAATTCAACGCAAGAGTCTCCCAATTAGTAATACCAAGTGCAGCTCTATTCAAACCATTAAACCATAATTTAGCTTTTCCACATAAAGAAAAGGGAAAAAGAATCTCCCTGATTTGATCCTGCGTTACCCCATTCTGCCTAATAGTATTGCAGTATTGACAGAAATCTGCAATGTGAAGATTAGGATCTTCACCCTTTGCTCCACTGAATTGCTTCCTTTCTATCATCGTAATGAATTGGGGCTTGATCTCGAACTGGACTCCCTCGAGATCGGGCGTAGGAGAAAGATGCGGAAAATCTGTCAGCGATGGTTGCGAATAATCGCTAAGCTTACGAGGTGGTGGAGGTGGTGGTGTACCCATCTCTAGTTCTGAATCAGAAGAATACTCCGAATCACTAGAGGAAGGTAATGGATTTCCAGGAATATCACTACTCCCGGAATCTGCTAAGATCTGCCTGTAAAGATTCTTTTGTCTATGAAACGAGCGTTCGATCTCAGGATCGAATGGAATGTAACCTGGTCTGGAACACCTGGGCATAAACAAAGAACTAAAAAAACAGATATTAGTACTACCTCAAAGAACTAATGTCCCTTGAGGCAAAAGAGAAAATAATCTAAACTATAAAAACAATTAGAAATAAAAATAAAACCGTCTCCCCGGCAACGGCGCCAAATTTTGACAGGCTAAAGTCGTATCACCTAATCAAAAGTATTACCTAAATCTCTAACTAAAGTAGATAGGGAAGTAGGGTCGAATCCACAGGGAAACAAGTCTTTCTACTCCTAATTAATTAATATAATCTAAATTATTAAGGTAACCAAATTGTTGTATATAATGTGAAACTATTCTACGGAGATCAAGTTCAGGGAGAAAATCAATAATAAGAAGGCCTAGGGTCATAGGTTCACCAATAATTAATATTCCGGGATAAAACATAACAATCAATCAATCAACATTGCACAAATAACATGATTAACAGGCTCTCGCAATTTATTAACCAACATAGATCTAACAGGCTCTCGCAATTTACTAGATCTAAGTTCCTATTGAAAATAGCCTTTAATATCGAATTAACATCTGCTCGATTCATCAATTCAATATTGCTAAACATTCACAATCAAATTACATCTGCTCGATTCATAATCCAATTGCAAAGAATTAGAACAATTCAATAAGAAATTATTATGCAAAGTCAATAATCAATAATAATAAATTACCCCTTCATATTAATTATGGATCCCCATAAACCCTAGAATTAAACTACTCGGACATAATCAAAACTAAACAAAACATAATAATTAAACAAGACATAACAGAAATCGGAAAGAGTAAAATACTGAGATTAATTAAAGGAGAAATCGTACCAAGACGGCGGAATTACAAGAGTGTGAAGAACAAGGAAAGGAAATAAAATCTAGAGAGAGAGTTAAGTAGAGAGAAGGGAGAGAAAAAAAACTAAACTAGAGTAATAATAATGATAAGAGATCCTAATCTTGCCTAATAGAATTACATTAATACTAAGCAAGAGTTAACGCTAAAACAAAACAAAACGGAAAGCTAATCGTCTCTGAGGAACGACACGCGCCCGGTCGGGCAAGGGCTCGCCCGACCGGGCCCGCCTTTTTTTCTCCCCAAAAGCTTTCTCGCGCCCGGCCGGGCGCGTGCACCGGGCGCACGTTGATTTGGCCCGCCCGACCGGGCGCGCCTCCGGGCGGAGAGAGTGGACTTGGGCGATGCTCATGGGCTTCGAAATCTCCAACTCTTGGGCCTCCGAACTTGGCCCAAGTCCTCAAATCTTCATAACCGAGCCCTTAATCACCGATTTGATCCCTCCAATCGGCCTTGGGCTATCGAAAGCGGTCGCGGTCTTCCAATACTTGTAGATGCTCCTCGAAAAACCCGGGAAATTGCTCCAAGTACGCAAATTCCTACAAAACTCAAGCAAAACTACCAAAGCACTGGAAAACACAAATTAGTAATAAAAGTGGCTCGTAGGAGCCAAAAACACTACTAATTACGACCAAGGGACGGGGATAAATATATATATAAAATGAACACATCATATATACACAAACGTAGCACATAATTAGCTGCCTAAAAGTCTCAACACCCATATGTGAAGGTGGAATCTAATGGCAAAAAATAATGACACGTTTTTGCATATGTAATCTCATTTTTACGGAGTCTCATCATTGATGGAAACAAGAAACAAAAAAACCAACACATGGCATCACATATTCATCAAAATGTAAAAATAAATTTTCATCTCAAAAGTCCCAAAACGGAGCATAATCACATAATCTGATAAATCAATCAAATACTACCATAGTCACCTCATCATCAAAAAAATACCCAACTCACTCATATCACAAGCACATGATCAGAAACAATAGCAAACCATAGCATCATCAAAACCAATTCCAACTTACTAATAGCATTATCACATAATCTAATTAATCAAACACAACATAACCAATTTCAAATCATCAGAAATCATATCATCAAACCATAGCATCATCAAAATTTCAAATCGTAGCATCATCAAAAACATATCCAACTTAGTAATAGCATTATCACATAATCTAATTAATCAAACAATAAGAGTCACATAGCATAATCTTATAAAGTACTACACCGAAAATTTATCAACAAGACATCATTTACCAAGTCAAATGTAGGACTTAAAGACTGAAATTCAGTGTATCATAATCATCATAAGCAAATAAGGTAATAGCATATTTCACACAACATAAATTAAAATAATGTTCAACAAAATCAACAAAAATAAAAATAAAACATCAGTCCTAACATGCTGCTAAACACAATTCTCCTCAACCAAGCACACATAATTCCCCGGGCCAGTAAGAGATCACACTTGCTGGCATACACCATCAACATCTAACCTAATAAAGAATGCGTTAATAATGAGATTTATAGGGAGGAAGAATACTTAGCTATGTGATTCACATGAATCACTTACGTAGCCGCCGACATTACCGTCGTCTGAAGGTGAATTAGTGTTGCTGGAGTTACTCACATAGCCCACGATGTGATTAGGAACTGGAGATGAAGGTGACACAGCATTGCTTGAGTTACTAACATAACCAGAAACAGGGGACTTTTTGTCATCAAGAGGGAATTTTTTTTCAACATCAGGGGACTTTTTCTCAGTAACAGTAGAGGAGTTAACTTCAACATCTATTTTTTTCCCACCCAATTTAGATGTCACCTCCTCACCACTTAGGGTTTTACCACCACCGTCACCAAAAGACCACCCAAAATACTCGAATTCTTCCCTAGTGTAGAGGTAACGACCATAGCGACTCCTCCACACATCTAAGCTGTAAGAATGCTCTCCATTGCAGTCCATCGGACAGTGACAGCGAGGATCCGAGCACTCGTAAGGCAGATCATCCCCACCATCCTCCTCACTGTTGAAACGAAACTAAATTTCAGGATCTGGACCAAACCTTTCATCCCAAACTAGAGGATTTGGTTGTTTTGGAAGAGAAGTACTCAAATTCTTAGACATTATGTCGCCAAAAAATAACGAGAAGGGCTGAAAATTTTTTGAAAAGAATTTGCTAAAGATTGTCGAAAATTACCTCTAAATAATCTAGGGATTGAGTCGAAAATCAGCAATTGAACAAGCTCACACTATATCTGGTGGTTTTTTAGGAGAGAGAAAATGAACAAGCACTCATTCAAATTCAGATCTACGAAAAAGCAAAGCAAATTGCGTAAAATTAACAAGGGGCTTTTGTAGAGGGGACTTTTTCAGATGGATTCATGTTAATTTCGTAAGATTTGAAGCAAAGAAACCATGAAAATGAAGGGGAGAGAGTGACGGATGAAGAAGAGAGGAGAGAGAGAGCTTGGTGGAAGAACCCAGAAAACAAGTGGAGAGAGAAAGAAGCAGTAGATTAATTTTGGAAAACATAACATATTCATTAATAGTATATCAGAAAAAGAGAGTATATTTGGGTTATTTAGAAAAAAAAACTTACTAAAAATAGAAAGGGAGAATGTAATTTTGGAATACCCAAAATAGAAAGGAGGAATGTAATTTAGGGACGGAGGGAGTAACTTAGTAATGTGGTTTTGTAACCCAAGTGGGGCTACCAAAATGATGGAACATATGCTAGGATATACTTAACACACTCTAGCTTAAACATATTAGCTGTAAGAAGTTTAACAGTTGATTAGAATGATATGGTGGAAACTTATGATGTGGAGTTAAGTTCTATAAGATGAACACAATAAATGCATTCATAATCTATCTCTAACTATTTATTTCAAACAAAGTTAGAGAAATAATCATTTAAAAACATCCATTTTGAAATTGAACTTAAGCTAGAGGCGGTAAAAAAAATAGAGTTGGGCTTGACTTTCGTTTAAAATTTTGTCCAAACCTGTTGGGCTTTTTGGGCAGAGCCCGGACTTTAATTATAAATAGAAATGCGTTTTTAGATTTGTCCAAACCCGTATTTTTTCTAGTTTGGGTTGGATTAGGGATGAAAGTGTGAAAGACTCGGCCTTTTCAAAAAGTATTATCACTCGTATTAAATATTTAAATAAAATTAGAAACTTTGTAAAAGCATTGGTTGTAATGAGCGTATCTATGAGATAGCAACAGTTAAGGAAATCACATTCTAATAATGGAGTTAAATCAAAAGGAACAGGAACGAGGAAACAAAAACAAAGCACAAGGTTAACACAAGCAGAGTCGTCCAGCATCCTACGTGGACAAAAAGACAGGCCCCACAAGTACGAAATCCACGTAGACATCCAGCGTGGCAATTTTGGAGAGGGCACGTAAGTGTGTCAGAACAAGGAGTACAACACACAGCTCGTGATATTCTCATGTCTCTTTTTACTCCCTAAAGTTTTCAACAGTTTGATTGCGCCACCCACCCACCCATTCCTATTCCGTTACAAGGACAATTCCGTCATTTCACACAATACTATACTACGAGTAAAAAATAATGGTGTAATTTATATATTCATATCATATGACATTGTCATATTTACTAGCTATAAACCAAGAATACTCAACAGTACATAGAGAGAGAAATGGCGAGCAAAGTGGGCGGAGAAAGATTGGAAGAAGAGGAGGAACATGAGAGGTGTCCGGTGGAAGAGGTTGCGTTAGTCGTACCCGAAACCGATGACCCGACACTTCCGGTGTTAACATTTCGGGCATGGTTCTTGGGTATGATATCATGCGTTTTACTCATATTTTTAAACACATTTTTTATCTATAGAACACAACCACTAACCATATCAGCCATCTTAATGCAAATAGCGGTTTTGCCCATGGGTAAGTTCATGGCCCGGGTTTTACCCACCCGAAACTACAGCTTATTTGGGGGCCGTTGGAGGTTTAGCTTGAACCCGGGTCCGTTTAATATAAAAGAGCACGTAATCATCACCATTTTGGCAAATTGTGGTGTTTCTTACGGTGGGGGTGATGCGTACTCGATTGGTGCCATTACTGTCATGAAAGCTTACTATAAACAGTCCTTGGGATTCCTTTGTGCCCTCTTTATTGTGCTCACTACTCAGGTCTGTTTGCGTTGTTCATCATTTATTTTTATTAATTATTCTTTAATTCGAGGTATTCATTTATAAAATCAACCATACTCATATTCATATTTGTTATAATGATTTGTTGCTATACTACCTCCATTTTATATATTTACCATAAATAAATTAAATACTCAAATGTTTTCTAACTTTTTTTTACTTGTCAATTGTCATTTATTTCTATCTCTATCCTCTTTACCTTAACAAACAAATTTAACCTAGATATTAGTGAATGTCACATCATTACAAATAATATGAAACCAAGGTAGTATATCATTTATTCTTTTCACTTTTAAATCATTATTACATAAAAATGCTATGTGTATCATTTTTATGTCCATTAGTCATTAGTACCATGCATAAATGACATGTATTGTCAGGATGAATGATAGCTCAAGTGGTTAAAGTTCTCTTTCCGGTTTTAAGTGGTACTAGAATCAATTTCCATCCCTTGCTCGTGTGGTTCTCTTGACAAAAATAAAAAATAAAAAATGAACATATACCACAATGATATTATTGTAGGCACATGAACACAGAACACTTGTTTTATGCTATATCTATTCATGAAGATTATTTATTGTCCGCTTAAATTACGTTATTAATTATCAATATTTCTGGTACAGAATATATAATAGAGAATTGAATTGACCATAAAATTGGAAGTATAGTGGCAATTGTACTACAATTATGTGGTAGTAGAGTGAAGACTGAACAGAAGTATACGTTATGAGTAATCAATAATTTGACAAATAGCAGGATGTGTTGATAAATTAGAAAAGGGTGGGGTAGTATAATGTTGAAAATTGGAATTGGAATTGGAATTGGAATTTGTCCGATAATAATTGAAAATTAAAGAAGAAGGTTTTGCATGTGAGAGGAGTGTTGGAGATGGGTTGCATGTCCCATCCTTATTCCATCCATAGGTTTACATTTCTTGGAAGTTTCCCATCTCACCTTTCATTTTTCTTATTTTGGACTTTTCTTCTTCTTCTTCCTTATTTTTTGAGCTTTCATCACATGCAATTTTTGTTTCATTAATTACAATTTACAAATAAAGGGGAGAAAAGAGAAAGCATGCAAAGGGAATCAAGAATTCCAACTACTTTTTACTTGTAAACATTACTTACTCTGGCATTTATTTATAAAAGATATGAGATGACCGTGTATAAAAGACGGCCTAATTTATTGATATAATTTTACCAACTACGAGTACTACATACGGAGTAGTAATTTGAAATGGAAAAAGTAATCTAGATTTATATCACCATTACTGTGTGATAAAGTTTGTGCTACTCCATATGATATAATATAATAATGATTATTTCCTTAATTGTTACCTTTTCAGACTTTCATTTATTAGCTTGTATTTTTTGAGCAGTTTTGTATAATGAGGTCCATTAAAAGTGTAATATATATGCTTGTGACAACATGATCAGATAATTGGATATGGATGGGCTGGGATGCTTAGAAGGTATTTGGTTGACCCTGTTGAAATGTGGTGGCCAGCAAACCTTGCTCAAGTCTCCTTTTTTAGGTTCGTTCTTCAACCTTTCTTTCTCTTTAATTTCTACATACATTGCAATGTTGTTGCCAAATTGCAATGGTCACAGATTCTGTTTTTCGCCTTTCCTTTGGAAAGTTGAGGCCAACGTCGTCTGCCTATTTGTAATCAGATTGATCGATACGTATGTATTTGTCTAAACAAAGAGCATCAATTCCACTGGATAGACTACTACTTGCCCATCATGTTACGGATTGGAACTACTAGTGCTTCGATATTCCAATCTTACAACCAACTTTTATTATTCGTATTATGATAACATGCTTTCCTGGGACTAATCTATCAACTCCCTAATTAACTTTCCATAATTTATGAGCATCACGGCCTGTATTTTTGTTTAACAAATATGTTCTTGTTTGGTGAAAAATGCTTTAACATTACCTTTCCTTAACCAATTAAAAGTTATTTGACTTTTGGAAGTAAGAATTTTCTGCTAGAAAAGATGGTCGTTTCACAACTTTTATACCAGATGTGAATTCATGCTAAAGAGCTACGGAGTAAGAATTTGTCACCCTCAGTTTTGTTAGCTAGTCATCGAGTATATTCGTTCTTTTGTGCACATACAAAATGAATGAAGGAAAATGTATTGCAAGATTCTCTTAGGCTAACTCATGTAATAGAAAAGTAATCAGTGATCAGTAATATTCGAGTTCTATTGATGTACGTAGCAGTAACTAAATAGAAATACCAACTAAAATTGCCCCTAACTTAAAAGGTCTTGACATAAACTACGGAGTAAAAAGTGTTTATGCATTTTGCATAATAATGTAATTACTTGTGTAATCTTATTCTTCTAATGCTAAAGATATCTGATTATGATTAACTCGATGCTGCAGAGCACTTCATGAGAAGGAGCACAAACAAAAGGGGCTTACCCGGATGCAATTTTTCCTCATCTTCTTTGCAGCAAGCTTTGCCTATTATGCTCTCCCTGGTTATCTGTTTCCAATATTGACCTTTTTTTCCTGGGTGTGTTGGGCCTGGCCTCGAAGCATTACTGCCCAACAGGTTGGATCAGGTTACAACGGGCTAGGTGTGGGTGCCTTTACCCTGGATTGGGCCGGCATATCTGCCTACCATGGCAGCCCTCTGGTGGCACCTTGGTCTTCCATTGTCAATGTTGGAATAGGATTTATCATGTTCATATACATAATAATCCCGCTGTGTTACTGGAAGTTTGATACGTTTGATTCCAGGAAATTTCCAATATTTTCCAACAAGCTTTTTCGGTCTAATGGACTCAAGTATGATACCACCAAGATTCTCACCCCACAACGTGACCTCAACGTTGCAGCTTATAATAGTTACGGAAAATTATACCTTAGTCCTCTCTTTGCCCTTTCAATCGGGTCTGGATTTGCAAGATTCACTGCCACTCTTACACATGTTGCTCTATTCCATGGAAGGTACGCTGCTTCAGTCCATGCAAATAACCAGATTACATTCATCCAGTAGTCAGCGCGGTTGTAAGTCAAGTCTTTACTCATGTCATTCGGATGTGCTGTGCAGGGACATCTGGAAGCAGAGCAGGTCTGCAATGCAAAATGCTAAGAAGGATGTACATGCTAAGCTGATGAGCAAATACAAACAAGTGCCTGAATGGTGGTTCCTGATCTTGTTAGTTTTGAGTGCTGCATTTTCAATCCTGATGTCGTTTATATGGAAAGATGATGTGCAGCTGCCCTGGTGGGGGATGCTTTTTGCATTTGCATTGGCTTGGGTTGTGACTCTTCCCATTGGTGTCATTCAAGCGACCACGAACCAGGTACTACCTACATGCTCTACAGTCTAGACTGCGGATTTTACTTTATCTGGTTAATCTATTTAAGGATTTTCTGGATTTTAAACTCGTTTCTGTATCAATGCAGCAACCTGGGTACGACATAATAGCACAGTTCATATTTGGGTATGTCTACCCTGGAAAACCCATAGCCAATCTGCTTTTCAAGATATACGGGAGAATCAGCACCGTTCATGCTCTGGCCTTCCTGTCTGATCTAAAACTTGGGCACTACATGAAAATCCCACCAAGGTCCATGTACGCAGCTCAGGTTTGTACATATCTTCAGCTGTCTATTAGAACATTCAGTAAATGAAGATTAGGTTTGATTGCTTGAAACTCACCTATTTTTTCCATTCTTTTCTTAACAACTCACAGCTTGTCGGAACACTAGTTGCCGGTGTAGTCAACCTTGCAGTAGCATGGTGGATGTTGGCCTCCATTGACAACATATGCGATGTGGAGTCTCTAAATCCTAACAGCCCATGGACATGCCCCAAATTCCGAGTCACCTTTGATGCTTCTGTTATCTGGGGCTTAATTGGACCTCAAAGGCTTTTTGGACCAGGAGGGTTGTACAGAAACTTGGTGTGGCTATTCCTTATCGGAGCAGTATTGCCTGTTCCAGTCTGGATACTCCACAAGATCTTCCCTGAAAACAAATGGATTCCACTCATCAATATACCAGTCATATCATATGGGTTTGCAGGGATGCCACCAGCAACGCCTACAAACATAGCTAGTTGGCTGGTCACTGGTACCATATTCAACTACTTTGTATTCAAGTACAGAAAAGAATGGTGGAAGAGGTACAACTATGTTCTATCAGCAGCCTTGGATGCCGGGACAGCCTTCATGGCTGTTTTGATATTCTTCGCTCTCCAAAACGAGAACAAGAATCTGAAATGGTGGGGAACAGAAATAGATCATTGCCCCTTGGCGTCGTGCCCAACTGCCCCAGGGATTATAGTGGAAGGATGTCCTGTCCATTAACCACCATGAAATCCTTGCAAATATGCCATCATCAAGTTAGTGTAGGGAGTATTATTATTGTTTATGAAAATGTTACTCCACATTTATAGTAGCACGAGGAATAGTTTTTGAGAAAGAACCCCTCAATAAACACATTGATAGAAGTATTATCCTATTGAACCTATTTAGTGTGGTTGAAATTGTTTTGTGATCAATTTTGGTTAAGCTGATCACTGGCCGTAAAAGTACATAGTTTCTGATCCTTTTAGCCTGTGCATAAGCGTCTGATTGTTAAGACGCTCTTGAGGTTTAGAAACAGGGCTGGCATATCCTAACTGCTTTGGCAAGTGTGACGTAGAAGCTAATCGGTTTAACATGACCCTGCAAACGTGGGATCAATTGAACCAAAACAGAAGATGCAAGCAAGAGTGTATTCGCCGCTAACACTGAAGCTCAAGTTTTATTTAGTAGTAAGTTGTACAGTAGATACAAGATAGAGTGTTTCAGACTTCGGTATGTATGGCAGTTGATGAATTTCTTTCAAATGTATGCCTACTTTGAAAAGTAAAAATTCACTTCCTTTTTTTATTGTACAATTCAGGGTCTGTTCTCTTCAGTTTAATTTCAGTTCAGTTCAGTTCAGCTCAATTCCCAATTTTCTTCTCTCATAAACAATTCAGTTCAGTTCAATAAATGAGAACAAACCCTCAGTCCCTTTTTCGACAGGTAAAAATAGTACCAGTCTTTGAAAATCCTAATTTGAGCGCTGCAAAATCATAAAACCATGATTCAAATTAATTACTCAGAAAAGAAATGAAAATAAGAGAGAAGATAGATTTTACTCGTGCTAAAGTTAAAGACTTGAAGAAGAGAGGACAGACGTGTAAGCTTAAAACAAAGCTTTAGATTCCTGACAATTCCAAAAAGGGCAAGTATTGATCACGAATATATTTCACTACTCGTAGTAAAGCTATGTATTGGATATGATAATGGAGATATTTACATGATTTTTATTAAAAATGTGGAATTTACTGTCAAGAATAAGAAAGCTTTTAAGGTCAGAAATTCTGGAGAACAATTTGTTACTCCGAAATGGCAGACTCCTCCATGCAATTTCTATAACCTCATCACTCATCACAGTCATCAGACAACGCAGATAGTGGATGAATAAGAATGTAATTCCAACCAAAATATACGAGAATTACAGAGTAAAACCTAACAACAAACAGCTGATTTCTGATACCTTCGTTGACTGTTGCTATTAAACTAATAGAATAGGTACTTGATCCAGCAGAAATAACCACAGGTAGAAGGGTAAAAAAAACACAGTTCCCAGCTTGAAAGTTGGTGCGTAAAGGCAGAAAACTGCGATCAACTTCCAGACTTGCAAAATGCAATTCATGGCAGATAGAGCAATTGCTGCAACTTAATGTCACCCCCATTAGATCTAAAAATAACGCCACTAGTAGAGCTTAGTGTGGTTATCAGATGGAAAAATTGCCAATAAAAGTTTTGAAATGCCACTAAAGAGGACAAAGAAGCTGTCAAATTGAAGCAAACATAAAATTGGTACTTGAGCGCCTTCTAGAGTCTACTTCATCCAGCAACGTTACAGTACATTGTTCTGATCTATCCTCACCATTACTACTAAACTCAACCCTCTATAGATTTAAATAATATCTCAAAAACACATCCCTACAGAGATTTGTAGAGTACAACAGTCACATACTTGGACTTGAACCTATGTGTAGAGCCAAGTGCGACAACTGATGGACCGCTCTTTCCCTTCTGCATGTAAAGATGATTAAGAACCACATGTTGAGGTCTTGAAAGAGAAGGAGGCGGCGCCTCTGTGCATAGAGAAGGTACATTAAGCAAGGTCATGTTAAGGTGAGGAGGAACAAGTGGTGGTTCCTTGGCAAAATCATCTTGGTTAAGTTCTGTATTATTATAGCTACTATCTGGAGATTGTGGTGGCTCGAATCCCGATATGCTCTCTGTGTCTTCTGGGACATAATCCTGCATTTGTTCATCAGAATCCATTGGTGAATCACAAAATTAAGCAGAAACGAGCCCCTAACCTTTAGTCAACTTAGAAAGAACAAAGACCCTTCTAAATCAAAATATCAGTATGAGATGGAGAGAGTAGAATAGTGTCATCAAGCATAAAACAATTTCTGGAAATCTAAGCGACCGAGGAAATTTGCAATAATATGTACTGCAGGTAGGAATAGCATCTTAAATTGAGATCTATAAGTTAGTTGGTGGCATCCCTCTCTCCAATTGTGCATTTATCCTCATCAATCCAAGCTTCTTGATTATTATTTTTTTAACTCGATAGGTGCTTCGTAAGCCATAGATAAGGTTTATTCGGCTTACAACCAATTTGGACTCGCAGAGTGCAGGCTCCTTGTTCCATTGTCCATTCTAATAAAGATTCCTTAATAATATCCCCAAAGAAAAGATATATTCCTCATGACTGAAGTCACATCACTAGTGACCTTCTTAGCTGTGATGATACAGCACATCTCGTGGCACTAACAGAAGCATCACAGAAAATAATATCCAATTTGAACAACAAGCAGAAAGATAGATTGAAAGAGAGAATCTCATAGGACATTTGATAAAGATGGCCTTTGGCTTTCGAAACCACATAGACTTGGCAAAACTTCATATGACAATATAACTCAATGGTGGAAATGGAGATAGTTGACGTTACTATCTCTTTCCACAGAAGAATAATGAGCTAGCTGCTCTTATGAGATCTAACTTTTTTTTTTTTTTTTTTTGGTCATATAGATCTCCAGGTTCCTGCTCTAAGTGTATATTCATGAATAGTAAGGGTAAAGTTAACAGGATAAGAAACTAGTTTTTAAAAAGGATTCTGCTAATTCATCATAGATAACTAAATAAGCATCATACAAGAACAGTGAGTTGAAATAGGCTAAAATAGAGGGGAAATATATAGGCACCAATCCACAATTCCACACCAGCAACCACTCTGACCAGACGCCGACCCACAAGTAAAGTTTCATACAGAAGATCAAATGACATTGGCAATAACACCTCAGTTAGCTTATCATATTAAACTTGAATTTCATCTCAGAACATTTAACTTTGCATTTCCAAGATGATAATCTCAAAAAAAAAAAAAAAAATAAAAAAAAAAATAAATAAATAAATAAATAGTGCACAGAACAAAAAATATACCTGCAAATCCAAAACATTGTAATAATTTCCAGTCTCGTCCTGGATCCACGGTAAATCGGATGAATAAGTCCACGCACCATCAACAATAAACCTATATTGGTAAACTCCTGATGGCAGCACTTTCATGAGAGTAAAGTCCTTTCCTGATCTCTGTAGTGGTTTTCTGTACACAAAAGATAATTAGTTAAGATTTGACAAGAATTGCTGGAATCACATTCCACAATTGTCATACAAATTAATAAGATCCAAGGAGAACTTTGAACCTTGTCTTCCAGTTATCCCATGAACCCTCCACAGCAACTTCCTTGCCACCAAAACTCCAAGTGAACATAGTAGGAATTCCTTGCTCGAAACTCATTTCTTCATCAGGCGGCGATGAATGTAACCATGTTGGATTCGGGATATGCAGGTCATCGGGTTTTTGTATCGGAGCCACGGGAGGCTATGCAAAATCACATAAACAAAACAACCATAAGTACAGAGAAAAGGCTATTCTATAACCCTACACAGAAATAGGAAAGAAAATTACCCCTACATAATTAAGCAAGAAAGCCTAAAGAACTAAAAAAAGGACATACGAAATCTCAAACTACAATGTTGCTTAACCATGATTTATTAACTACAATCTCAAATAAGCTTCAATGAAATAGTTAAATGCACCAAGTTTTAATTTTTTTGCATCTTTATTGGAATTTGGTTAATAAAAAGCATGATTCATCAACAGCATTACAAACAATTGTACTATAATTCAAGAAAAGGGCAATAAAACATCAGTTACAGTAAAAGCATACTCAGTACAAGTAGAATTTCCAATGAAAAACAGGCAAAAATTAAACATCTGAAAACAGCACATCTAACCCCAGAAAATTATGAGTAACAAATAACTAGAAAACCCAAGAAAATAAAAATCAATTAATAAGAAAAACAAAGAGAAAGAAAAGGGGAATTAAAAACCTGAGGAGCAAATTTAAGAGGAGATTGAACAGTTCTAGGACTTTGAGGTGGAGAGTGAGTCATGAGAGCTGGAGAAGGTGAAACCCCACAAACAATCTCTTCTTCTTCTTCCTCTTCTTCTTCAATTACTAACCCTGATTCAGATTGACTCCCTTCTTCTCTACCATTAACATTCCCCATTAATTAATTTATTTATTTTGGAGTTTTATACCTAGAAAGCTAATCAATTAAATTCCCCTCAAAAAAATTAATAAAAAAAAATATATATAACTGGTTGGTTATTAAAAAGATAAACCCAAAAGATTAGAAAATAAAATTCAAAAAAAAAAAAAAAAAAAAAAAAAAGTTAAACAGAAAGTGGTGAGAGTAGTGAGTTAAGAGAAGGAAGAAGAAGGTGAAGGTGGGTGGGGATCATACTAATCACTCTCTTCTTCCATTAAAATCATCATTAAATTGTAATCATCAGGATGAATGAATGGATGGATGGATTGAGGAGAGAGAAAAACAATAAAAAGGAGTGAGATGTGGAGAGAATATTATTAGGGGAAAAACAAAATGAAAAAAAAAAAAAAAAAAAAGTGAATTTGTTCATATCATAAAATCATAATCTTATGAAAGAAGGCTGAATGTCATTTTCTGATCCTTGGTTGGTTGTTTTTTCAGGAGAGGAGAACCAACCCACCTAAACCCTTTTTACCTTTTTGCTTTTTTTCTTCTCTCTTTGGAATGCAAAAAGAGAGATTACAATCTTGTTATGCTAGATTATCATATTTGATCTTGTTATAAGATTATCATATTTTTTATAAAAAGAGTGTAAGATCTGTCATATTTTGTGGAGTGCAAAAATGTCAATCTTGTAATCTCATGATTGCTAATTCTATTTCAAGGTATGAAACTTTACTCTTAGGAGTATAGTTTCTTACACATGAAATATAAAAATATTAAATGGTTGTATAACTTATTTTAAAGCGTATAGTTATTTCATTTGACAAGTTGTTTACACTAACTGTTTTGACTACTTGATGTAATTATCTGTTTACATTGGTTATTTTGACTAGTTAATTGTAAGTTGTAATTAAAAATATTGGTAGATGTTTACATTAGCGAGTCGTAATTGACTTTTTATGTAAAAGTATTTGCTAAATAATTATTAACTTTTAGCTATTTTAGTAAGGAAAAAAAAAAAGAAAAAAGAAACAAACACTCCCTTTGCATTCTAAAGTAAAACTAGTCTTTTGGGCCGTGTAATGCACGGATTGTTCATAGGTATAATATATAACTAGCCTTCTGGCTTGTGCAATGCACAGGATATTTATAGGTTTACAATATAATTTTTTTTTTTATTTTATAATATGTTTTAATTGGAAAATGAATAGTTTTTAAAGGAGAAGAAGGAGTGAAAATTGAATGCAATTGTAGAATATATTAAGTTGGTGGAAAATCAATAAAATAACATTCATACATATATTGAATTAAAGCCGGTGTTTTTTTCTTAAAAAAATGAGAAAGGGGATTAATTAATTAATTAATGAAAAGGTCATGTGACATATGGCATTGGTGAAAAATAAAGTTTACATGTGGCATGATGGGTTGTGTTTTTAAATACTACTTCCTCCGTTTCAATTTGTTAGCCCCATATAAAGATGGGCACGGGCCGTGCCCGTGCCGCCGCGGGCCGTGCCTGGCCGTGCCGGGGTGGTGCCCGTGCCGTGCCGTGCCGTGCCGGCTCCGCGGCGTGCCGTGCCGTGCCGTGCCTGGGATTGGCACACCCCAGCCCACGGCACGGCACGGCCCACGTGCCTAGCGGGCCGTGCCGTGCCGTGCCGCGGGCCAAACCGTGCCGTTTTTATTTTTTTTTTTTTTTTTTTTTTTTCTTAAAAAAAAAAATAAATGTTAAAAAAAAACGAATTAAAAACAAAAATGCATATAATAAAAAAAAAATACTAGTGCGATAATCCGAAAACACAAAAAATTGAAGAATAACTTATTTTATTATATGACGGTAGCCGACTAGCCGGTACGAATATACGATAATTCAATAATACAAAATTACAAAATAAGTAATGATAATTAAAAATCGTACAATAGTGTATGAATATTGAATAACTTCATTTATTATACGGAATACGAAGTTCGATAATACAAAAAGAATACAATAGTGTATAATGTAAATATGTAATCATGTAATTATTATTGGTCGTCTTCGTCTTCGCCTTCGTCTTCATCTTCGTCTTCGTCTTCGTCTCCTAGAGGTTCAAGTTCATCCGCCAATTGAGTGGATTGAGAACTAAAAGAAGTCGACGTTCCTTCATCGTCGTCGTTTTGTGCATAAGTACGATCTTGAGAACGAGTTTCGGCATCCAACCAATCCTTGAAGCAAACACACATTTCAAGTGTTTCGGGTTTTAGTCTTGTTCTTCTATCGTCTAGAACTCTTCCCGACGCACTAAAAGCTCTTTCGGAAGCAACGGAGGAGACTTGGATAGCAAAAATATCACGAGCCATTGCCGATAAAATTGGATGTTTCACGACTTGTGATTTCCACCAATCGAGGATGTCGAGGCCAAACTTCTCTTCATCGTCCATGCCTTTCATGAAGTCGTAACTTAAGTACATTTGCAACTCCGAAACATCGCTTTGAGTTCTCCTAGATGATGATGATTCTGTACCTGAATACTTAGACATCAAGTTAGCAGCTTGTGCAAATAAACCTTTGGCCCGTTTACTTACATTTTTGGATGTTTGAGAAGGGGCAAATCGAGACACGGTTCCATATTTACTTTCATAAACATTATATAAATTAAAAAACTCATCCGTCACCTTAGTCTTAAAAGTTTCAACATCACCTTCAAAATTCATGTTACTATAATAAATATCAATTAATAAAAAGGTGCCATCATATTTTTGTCTAGGATCTAAAATGGAAGCAAAAATATAAATCATAGGAATATCGGTGTAATATTTACGCCATTTATCCTCCATGGATGGAAGATATCCACGATAAGCATGTTCTGATCGGTGTTCCGCAAAAAGTTGTGCAAGTAAACATGCATTGCTAAGAAAAGAATGAGCACAAGGATTATATACAGAAGAAAAACAATGTGTCATACCATATAGTAATTGTAAAAACTGCATATATTTTTCACAATTAACCCAATCATCTTCAAGTAAAGCATTTTGTGGATATTTCATATTATAAAAAAGTGTTAAATGAACCTTGTACTCGATTGCCCGACTCAACATTTCATAGGTGGAGTTCCACCTAGTTGGACAATCCGGTGCTATTTTTATGGTTTTAATCCGTTGTTGCCTGCAAAAACCTTTCCATTCTTGCCATCTCATGTTAGAGCTATTAATAGTGCAAATAGCACTCCGTATTTTGTGATAAAATGGACCAATTGCTTGTGTTCCATCCTTCACACACAAGTTAAGAACATGACAAATGCATCTAACATGAAGTGCTTCTCCATCTAATACTAAATCGGTTAATTGGGGTTTAACCAAATTCGCACTATATGTCATAGAAGTTGCGTTATCGAAAGTCATAGACATGATTTTATCCCTAAGACTATATGCATCAATAGCTTCCATTAAATGATGTGAAATGTTAAGACCGGTATGAGGGTATTCAAGCATTTTGAAATGAATGATGCGTTTTTGTAACATCCACTCATTATCTAACCAATGACAAGTAACACATAAATAATGAAGTTGGTACCCACTATCCCATGCATCGGCGGTTAAAGAAACTCTACTAGGAAGATTAGCTAATTCATTTACTAATCTTAATTTGTACTCTAGATAAGTCTTCATGGCAGCAGATCGAACGGTTTTTCGGGAGATTTTTTTGTGTTTTGGTTGTAGTGCTCGGTTAATATAGTTGTTGAAGGCATCATTTTCGGCGAAAAGAAAAGGTTGTTCTGCATGTACAATCATTCTCCCAAGTTCATCCCTATCTCTCTCGTAATTGTAAATGAAACCTTGTGGGTGGAATTGAGAAATTTTAGGTTGGGTTGGATCACTAGATGGTCCACCACATTTTTTTGTATGCCTAGTAAGGTGTCCCGTCCCTCCCTTGGTATCGGCCGAGAAAATTTTACCACAAGTCCGACACTTGCATTTTTTTCCATCTTTACTTAATTGATAATGTACCCAACATCCACTCTTTCTTTTGGTTTGAGCAAAATCCTCTTCGGTACACCACTCTAATATGTTAGGATTATGGGTGGATGGTTCACTCGACCCGCAAGCTTGTGTTTGGCTACCTTGGGAAGGAGGAGGAGGAGGAAATTCATATTGTTGAAATTGGGTTTGTTGAAATTGGGTCCAAGGAGCCATATCATCCATTTGTTCTTGCCCTCCCGTGTTTTGGGGATGAAAGAAAGGGGTGGAAGTGTTTGGAAAGGGCATGTTAGGAGAGGGAAAGGGCATGTTAGGGGGGGGCATAGACATTGAAGTGTTTGGGTTTGGTGATTCCCTACGTGTTGACTTGGCTTTTCTAGAGGAGGAGGAAACGTTCGGGTTTGATGCCATGATTAATTAATAATAATAACACAACTAACAATAACAAAGTAACAATTAACAACAATGAGATCAATGAGAATAAATTAGTAAGTAGTTTTTATATAAATTAAATTTTCAAAAATAATTATAATAATAGTAGATTACTTGGATCAATGAGATCCCAGGTAGGAGAGGTTAGGAGCGACGTTGTCCAGAGCCCAAATCCCGCCTTAGACAGATTTCAACAATCCAAATAACCCACAATTAAAATAGAAAGTAGTTTTTATATAATTAAGTAGTTCCAATAATAATAATAATAATAATAATAATAATAATAATAATAATAATAATAATAATGATAATAAATTAATAATAATAACAATAATAGTAACAATAACAATAACAATAACAATAACAAATTAAAATAAAGTTGAGTTAGATCTTACAATGACGCTTCAATGCTTTCCCAAATTTATAATTTCCCGAATTTTTAATTTCCCGAATGTAAATATAACAATTTTTTTTTTTTTTTTTTTTTTTTTTGTAGTAGACTAGTACAAGTAATAATAGTAAAAATGTAAAATTTATAAGAGAGTAGGAATTTTTTTTTTCTTTTCACAAAAGAGAGGAAGATTGTATGTTTTTTAGGAATTTGAGAATTGAGAATTTGGGAGTAAGAAAATTAGAGAATAAGAGAGAAGAGATGAGTTGATGAATTGTGAAAATTTTGGAGGAAAATATGAGGTATTTATAGGGGATTTGGGTGGGAAATGGGGTGGAAAATATGGCCGTTTATAGCTGTTGGAAAACGGCCATAAACGGCCATATTCCAACGGCTAGTGGCACGGGCCGTGCCGTGCCGTGCCGTGCCTGGCCGTGCCGGGCCGTGCCACGTGCCGTGCCGGCGGGTCGTGCCGGCGTGCCGGCCCACGTGCCGGCCACCGTGCCGCCCGCCGTGCCACGGGCCGTGCCCGTGCCGGTCCCAAAAAATTTGTTCACGGCACGGCCCACGGCACGCCGGCGTGCCGCCGTGCCGTGCCGTGCCGGCCACCGTGCCCGTGCCGGGCCGTGCCGGAGTCGTGCCGGGCCCGTGCCGCCCGCGTGCCGGCACGGCCCGTGCCCATCTTTAGCCCCATATACTATTTCGGGCGTTTCGAAAAGATCTACCCATATTGAATGTATTCCACTTTTAACTTGGTTTTTATTTCCTATTTTATACATATTAAATTCTGATTGGTTAAGTTAATTGATTGTGAATTTATAACATGACTCTAAGTAAAGAAATTATTCCCTTAAATTATGCAATTATAGTTGACGGTTTCCTAAAAAAAATAAAAATAATTTAAATAATGCAAAACTATTTATGAATTGTTTTTTACTTTATAATGAATTTCAAATATTCTTCTTTTCTTATTTTATATGATTGATTTCATATGAGACTATCATATTAAATCGGAGGGAGTAATAATAAAGTATAGAAATATAGATAGATTATTTTTTTTGTAATACGTTTTAAATTAACGGGAAAAATAAACAGTTTTTAAAAGAAGAAGAGTTAAGAATTGAATAAACTTGTAGGAAATAAGTTTGTAGAAAATGAACAAAAAAAAAACATCAATATATGTATTAAATTAAGGCTATTTTTTTTAATGTCAAAAGGAGATGAAAAGGACATGTTAAATAATGTTACATTGTTCAATCATATGAGGTCTAATTTTCTTAAATACCGTAAAAGTAGTAAAGATTTAAATTTTTGGTTACCAATGAGAAAAGAGAGAGGGTTAAAAAAAAAAGAAAAATATATGATTATTGGGCTAGTTTGATGGACTAAAACATTTTGAACGGACTAATTGAGTAATTGGGTTTACAGTCGAGCCATTTGCATTTTAGTGAGAAGAAATTAGGCCCACTAAAATAAGTAAAACTTGCAATCTCCTCTCTGGCAAAGCTTTTTCTCTCTCGTCACTCTAAATTCTGTGACGCATTAACGCAAACACTTACCAGGCAAAGCATTCAAACACAATCTTCAGAGGTATTCTTACATCTTGCTTTACTCTTCTGCATTAATTTTCATTTTTAATTCTTAATTTACTTTTAGTGTAAGATTTGGCATTTAATAACTTAGCTTCGTAGTTCATCAGCAAGTCAATTCATCCCTCAATTGTTTGCTTTCGTAATCTTTGATGTAAATTCCAAGTATTTATTATAAGAATGGGTTTACACTTGCCCATTCATCAAGTTAAAGTTTTAAGCTTTTAGTATTTATTTTCTTGTTTTTACTTTTGCTTTGTTAATCATTTTGATGATTTTTGCCCTAATTGGTTAGTATGGAGTACTAAAGACTTATCTTTGCAACTTTAACTCTACCATTTTGTTATATTCAATAATTAACATTTATTAATTTTGTCATGTATGTGTAGAACTGTTGAGTTGCACAGTGACAGTAAGTGAAAAAATGAAAAATTGTCATTGCTGAATAACTTAAGTTAATACTACAACAAAGCTGAAGGCCTTTTTTTGGAATTGGGTGAGGTCGACTGCATGAACCAAGAATCTAGTTTATGCTCCAAATGCCTTAAGAGTTTTTTTGGGAAAGGCTATTTCTTTATAATTACAATCTATGTTAGATGGACTCGGGTAACCATGTCGGCACGCGCACACGGGTTCATGTCCAAGCGTTTGACTCGACTATTTTGCGAAAAAACTCCATGATTTTGAACTTAAAGTAAAGTGTCCAAGAGTCGAGGGTTCGACTTGGGTACTTGAAGTGAAATGAAGAGTCCATGTAACATGTGACCCCTTTAATTAGTAAAACTACTTGTAACTTGTATGTCTGCATCCAGAAAGAGTTACAGCAAAAAAAAAAAAACAAATGATTTCTGGTTGTTATCTAACCTTATACTGTATTCTTTGGGGAATTTTTGTTATGCAGAAGATGCAGAGTATAAAGAGCTCTATTTTGAGGCATTTTAGACTTCAGGCCTCCTTCAGGACTTGGTCATTTAATGAAAATGCAAGTCTACTGAACATATTCAACAGGCAACTGTGTACTACTACGGCTAACAGCGATGACCAGATAATGGATCGAGTGATTGGCTTGGTGAAGAAGTTCAATAAAACTGACACCACCAAGGTAAGAATCAATGTTACTAATGTTGGACTTGGTCTTTGCCCTTTGCACTTTCTATTAGAGTAATTATTAGTTTTAATTTCCTCGGATACATGAACAACTTACATTACTCAACCTACTTGACCTGTCAACAACAGGTAACTGAAACAACTAATTTCCAAAAGGATCTGTTCTTGGACAGCTTGGAGAGAGTGGAGCTTGTTATGGCCTTCGAGCAGGAGTTCTCCATTGAGATTCCTGAGGAAGAAGCTGATAAGCTTACTTGCTGTGCTGATGTTGCCAAGTATATTTTAGATGAAACTAAGCAAAGTGCTGCCCAGAATTCCTGAAATTTACCAGGTATTGATGATGGAATCTTATAGTCATACTAGATGCTATCTAATATTCTAATTTGTATTGACTTGGGAAGTTCTCTTTGATTCTCTAAAACTCATACGAAGTATATGCAAAGATTTTTTTTTTTCTCCAGCACTAAATTGATTTTCTTTCCTTAGCAATCAGTGTAAGTTTTGTTCAAATGTGTGGCCCTTTTTAGTATGTTGCATGTATGCTATTCCATTATTCATATAAAGTGACTTCCGGTATGTGTTAAAAGTTTAAAACAAAGCTCTCATGATAATCCACTATGATATGTAGGATACATCACCAAAAGTTACAACAAAATTACATCTATATACATGTAATATACATGGTGGTATACAAAGTATATATATTTTTTTTCCATCCTTTTTTTCCTTCAAAAATTGTAATTGTACTTTGCTGTTTTTTCACTTCAAGTAAATGAGTTGGTGGTATTGAAACCTGGGACTCATTGCTGTGACTGCAGCGCCATCCGAGTGAGCCATTATACCTTTTCTCTCAATCATCAGTATTGGACTTTGAAATGCCACCTACCATGACATCCCCTGCTCATCCTTTTGTACTTTCATGCAAGCTTCTGATTTCTCAGGCATTATATTCAAGAGTTCTATCTTTCCTGTTGTATATGTACGGATTCCATTTCCAACAGAAGAAAGCTTGATTTCTTTGTTTTTTATAGTTGATAGATGGCAAGGGGAATCCTTAGGCAGTTCTAGAATCTTAACTGAGCACTTCTTGTCTAAGTTTGGGATCCCATGAAGATTGGAGGGAAGTTCAATCATGAACTCTCCATATTCGTCAGTAACAGTTTTAGCCCAACTAGGACTTTTGACTTTCTTGTTTGCTCGACATTCTGCTCCAACCAAGGCCCCTATGAAAATTGAAAGTAGAATAGTACACTTTCTTAATAAACTGTTAAAATAATAAAAGATTACAATGAGGATTTTTACACAACTAACGTTGATCAAGTCTTAAAAAAAGCTTGGAACGGGTGAATATTATACAAGAGTTGTTTTAACATACGTAGTACAATAACTGTTATGTCTAAAACCTGGATGGATACCCCTGAAAATATAGCAGGGGCCTCCTATATGAGGTCTTCAACTCTGTTTTCGGTTTAGCACCGCTTAATTAATTGCTAAAACTAATGATGTTAGTTTCACTTGACTTTGCTCAAGTATCTGGCACATATGGTCTCAATAATTAATTTTCTTTTTCCATTGTAATATATGAACCTTTGCACCTCTACGACCCAGAAAAGTATTTCTAATTGAATTATGTTTCTCATTGATTATATCAATGTCAAATTTAAGCATATTCATGAGTATATTAAAAAAAAAGACTTAATTTATGTGCAAGCACTTCAAGGTAGAATGTCACACCATGCGAAAGTCCTCTCTCAACAAAGTGTGAAGCTTTATTCCTAAGTATTCCCAGCAAAAAGACTCTTCATCTATTGAATATCTCAATCAAAATAAAAAACTTGAAAACAATATTAAACAATATTTTATTTTGGGCCATCTTCTTTTTGTTTTCTCTTTGAGAAGGGGGTTATGGGGGTGATTTATTCAAAGTAATATCATCAAAGAGAAAAATTCAATGGATCATTTTGCAGACTAGTAATTAGATAATGCACATTTTTCGCATCCTGGTTATATCTCGACTCTGCTAGACCAAAGCTATAACAGAGATGCATGAGACAAGTAGGCACTAAAAGCTATAAGGATTTATGTTTACCTGATATAGGCTGTGGGGGAATCTGAAGGTGGTGGTTGCCATGTTTAGCTGCTAAACAAGCTTTGTTGCAGACAACAGAGCCTGTGATTAGAACGGTGGAGAGTTTTTCCTCGCCATACCCAGCCATTTGCACCATCTCATCTCTGCTCGACATCTCGAGTACCCACTTCATCTCAAGACTTTCATCATCATCATCTTCTTCTTCTTTGATTTCATTACTGGCAATGGGGCGGCATTGAGAGTTGACTATCATTGAAGCAAATATCAGAGCTGCAAGCAACATCACAAGGATGTTGTGATTGCAGTTGGCGCAAAACTTGGTCATCTTCTTTGTGGTTGCGTTAGTTTTCTGTTTGTTCGTCTGAGTTTCTTCGGTCGGAAATACGAGTAGTGTTTTTGTTAGACGCTAAGGAATCAACAATTTAGTTGGCTGCATCCCTTTGCTTTTATAAGGCAATTTGTGATAAAACAAATGCCCTTGGAGTTTATTAGTATTTACACAATTTTGACCATAGTTAATTACGTATTAGAAAATTCTAGCAACAGAAAATGACAATATTATATTTTTCCCTTGTAATAAAAAAATGTATGTTGTCATTTTCTAGTGTCACAATCTTGTAAAACTGAAGGTTGTAAGGAAACCAAGCAAAGATTGATGATCTTCTTCTATCACAATCAAGTAAATTAATGCCATGGCACCAAGCTTCTACCTTGATATTTACCTTGATATATTGTTTTCTTTTACTCGTATATTATTACAGTATGACTTTATGAATTGAAATGACATTTGCCTTACTTCAACATAAAGGTTAAAGAACAATCAGTGTTTCATACAATTGTTAATTCATACCATTGTTGTTAAATGCTTCAGCTTTTTTTTTTTTTTTTTTAAAATCGACAAAGTATCCATGTGATTTTATTTTGGTGCCGAGAAAATTGGTTAATTGACGAGGTGTACTTCATAAGTTTGTGGTTGAACTTAATTGATTCTAATTGTCGTTTTCAATCAATATGTCACATTATTCCGTACCTCTTTGTTTGATAAGGTTAGATTATTTGTTTTACTTAAATTATATGGATCATTCATTTTGATTTTACTTTTTGTTTCTTAATCTTAAATCTCGTTGTTACAATTTATGCATCACAAGAAAAATAGAGCATGAAATAATCATGGAAAATAAAAAAAGAAAGAGGGGTAGAATAGTCTTTGTATCTAAAAACATAAGAAGTGTCAAAGGTTGAAGAGGAAAGAGTAACGGAAGGTTCGGTAGCCAACTCCTTTTCCCTACGTAATAGAATTATTTATACAAGTATTTGGAGCAGTTTTATCTTAATGAGAACCACGTTTGTCTGTTTGTTTCTTAATCAAACTCAGAAAATAAGCTGTTGCCACGTAGACGTATCTTTATCAATTTATTTAATGAATTAAAAAAAGTAGCCAAAGTGTGTTACAAAAATTCAAGCCTGTCCCAACGATCTTGCATCTAAATTGTATTGGTCATTAAATTCTCTCCTACCCAACTAAAATTACTGCTGAGTAGTCAGCTTAGCAGCCCTTCTAACACAAATAAAGTGGAGGCATTTATTCACACCTTAAGAATAATAATCATTTCTTAAAATTCAAACCTACAGAGTATTATTTTTTATGTACTCTGCTTTATAATTGAAGTAGTTAAACCATATAATAGTACGTGTTATCTAAAATATCATGATGTACTCCTATATGAAGTATTTACAAGTAAATATCAAAGCCTGACAAATTAGGGAGAAGAGAGAATAGAATGACTTGTATTGCTTGATCATTATTCATCAATAGGTTGAGTATTTATACAAAATCTAAGCTCATAAGATAGAAAATAATCTTCCTAAAAGATATACTAGCCTAATCATAAACCCTAAAGATATATTCTCAAAATAATATTTTAACATAAATAAATCTAAATATATTATTCTCTTAATGATATCTACGGAAAATATATCACACATATATTTTCCGATATTTCATACATAGTTGATGATTTATATTATTATCATGAGGTTAAATACTTGTATGAGTCAGATCTTTTATTTTATTATTTTTTTTTTTCAAAAAAAAAAAAAAAAAAAAAAAAAACCAACTCGGATCCTCTCTCATTAATTCTCAATTCTTTGTCCTTTTTTCTTACTTTTAAATACAAGTATAACAAATCCATAAAATTAAGAAGTGATTAAAGTCGCCAAAATAAAAAAAAAAATCTCATGACGTATTCTCGAAGTACAATACAATACTGCAATACAGCAGTTCACGTCAACTGGGTAGAAGAGGAAGAGAAGAACAAATCAAAGCAATTAATAGTGGAAGGGTTGCGGTCTTCACGTACAACGTATCAGTCCTTTGACCTTTTCTGTTATCTGGAATGCAATGGAATAGGTTAGACTTGGTGTTCTGATCATACGCTCTTGACTTTTTGGACTACTCTTAACTACATTTTTGTATTTTTATTTTTTTAAATTCATTCATACCTAAACTACGAGTGTATAACTTCTGAAAAGTATGCTACTTACCAAGTACATTTGCCTAATTTTTTTTTATTTTCTCACTTATTTAGTCCATCAACTTTTTCTTCACGGCTATTTAATACTTCATCCGTTTTCTTTTAGATGCAACACACACTTTTTCACGGTATTTAAGAAATGTGGGGTTCACATGATATAATACACTTAAGTGGTTGTTAGGAGTGTAATTTAATGGGTCATGTGCTTTAAATAAGGGAAATAGTATAGTTTTTCCCTAAAGTAACTTTCCTTTTATAGTGTGTTGCAAGTATTGTGACATTTCCTTTTTAGGGAAGTGTTGCAAGTAAAAGAAAACGGAGGAAGTAATTCTTATACATTTTTCAGAAATATTGTGATCTTTTTTGTTTGTTAAAAACGATTTAATTAAAATGACATTTTAACACCATTTGTCTTGTATTGAAATTATATGAATAACAAAGGTTAAGGTTTCCCATATTATAGTCATTTCTCCCAAAATTTAGATGCTATGCTACTATATCCACCGACGAGTATAGTATATACGCTTGTAGATGAGACAAATGGATAGGGTTTCAATAAAAAGGAAATTGGATGTAAGAAATTATGGTCAACTATAAACCTTGCAGTTTAACTATAGAATAGGTCAACTAATCTAGCTTTAGATGAACTAAGACGATATTTTGAACTTAAGCCGAAAGAAGTAATACTAGCTATAACATAGTATGGTTCGTGTGTGCACCAAAAAAAAAAATAGTATGTTCGTGTTAGTAGGTAAATCTATGACATTAAATATGATGTATTAATAAATAATGATTATAATAACGTACCGTGATAGATATTGAATAGAGAGGTTCATTTTCATACGTATGAGAATATAATTTAGTTGTATGTCAAAGAAATGGTCCGTAGGTCAAAGCACCAAGCCTAAAAGAAATAATTAGTCATGTATTAATTTAGTCTCTGCAAATTAAGCAAACTTTGTAGGGCTAATCATAGAAAATTGATTAGCAGCCACAATGATATGACCTTCGAACCTACAATAGTTTGTCGTTATAATACTTGTATTATGATTTTATGAATCAAGTTGTAGACTTGTAGTAGAAGAATTGAAGAAATGAAACAGATACGTTGGCAACCTACGTATGATTGTATTCAGCCTTTTGGAACATGTTCAACACACGTACAGGAACAGGAGCCAATATTCACTATATGCTGTTTAATCATGACCTTCAACTATGCTTCTACATTCTCATGCTAATGTATTCGGTTGTCAATTATAGAAGCCTGCACTATCATCTTTTGTATCATACTTCCTCCATTTTTAAATACTTGCTTCATTTCTCCATGTGCGGAGTTCTAGGAGAAATTGAGGAAATTAATAAAAAAATTGGAGGTAGTGGGATAGGTGTAACCGTGTAAGAATAAAAAATTGTAAAAACCAAAAGTAGTTGAGAGAATTAAAGGAGAAAGAATATAAAATCAATATATGATTTATGTTGGATCCATTAATTGAGAGAAATGAATTAAATACTGTAAAAACTATTCAAATAAGGAAATGGAGCAAGTATTTAAAAACGACCGCAAATAAAAAGTGAAGCAAGTATTTAAAAATGGAAAGAGTATTATTTAGTGAGTTGTCCTTAACATTCACCGACTAGCGCGCATACATACACTCCATGTTATAATTATATACACTCCCATGACATGGGTAATTATAAGTGTGAGACGTTTTAGGTTATGTTACTGCCTAGAAAACGTTTATGTAAGGCTACTTTATGTAATAGGATTGTGTTTTTATAAGGTGAGTCCATGGAGAGATTGTACAGTTGGACCTCAGGAATTGATTTATTATGATTACTCTTGGGCCTTCCTTTTGGTTTTGTTTAATGAAGCCCAAGTCTGTTGGACTGTTATGGGTAAATTTCTATGATTCAAAGTCAGCAGCAGTCAACTAATGTCAATAGCGAGATCAAGCTTTGACGAAGACCAAGGCTTGACGAAGAGAAGCTAACCTCGACGGACGGAATGGGCACCAACTACTCTCCTATTTTCTAGGGAAAGATAAGCATAAGAGACCAAGTCTTCACCCATCTATACCCTACCGTTAGTGGGCTGAACAGAACAGAGATAATGAGAAGCTAACTCCGGAAATCAAGGAAGCAAGTCTATCACCTTGCAACGATTAGGGATTAACCCCAGGCATCATCTATATAAGGAGAAGACATCATCAAACATAGGACACATTGCAACCTAGCTATTGAAACTCTTTAAGCATACACTATAATCCGATTTCTCCAATATTTTCATAGTGAAAGTTTGGTAGATCCTCATTCTAGCCGCGGTTTGTACCTTCATTGGGTTTTCCGCGTCACCAATTCCTTGTGTTATTTCCTTATTTTCGCATTAGTTTTATCCACGGTTTTATTTAGTTGATCCGTAGCCTATATTTTGATAGTCAATCCCACCTAACAAAAATTTGCATAAACAATTTGGCGCCCACCGTGGGGCTACAACTAGGTAAAACCCTAAATTCCCTAATCCAGCCTTCAATATGAGTCCCGACAAGATGACCCCAGAACAGCTGAAAGAGGCTTATGAGAAAGCTCAAGCCAATCTCGTGGCAGCCCAAGAATCCAACGAGCGCTTGAGCAAGGAGAAGGAAGCGTCGGAATCTGATGTGGCTACCCTTCGTTGGCAGCTAGAATCTGCCCAGAGCAACCGTCGTTGCCGTCCAAGGAACCTGGACATTGTGCCGCGTATGCCAAAATTGGACGTGGTAGAGTCTCCGCATGATACCGATGTCGAGTCCATTGATGGAGATATGGAGACTGAACCCCCGATCCGGAATATTGGGTAGCAAGGGAATTTCCAGACTCCAGGAGGCGAGCAGCAGTTCAATGATCGTGAGCCGAACCAGACTGAGATCTTGCTCCAGAGGTTGGCCGCTTTAGAGAAGCAGAATTCCAGAGTGGTGTCGATGATGAAGAAGATGCCAAGTGTTCCGATCCCTGTCCAGAGAGAAGCTCCCGACGGATTCGTAGCAACTCCGGTCAGTGACGAGTTGTCCAAGGCCCACATTCTAAGAAGGTTGTCTCTCCCGACGTTTACCTCGCTCTATGATGGTACAACCTGTCCAGAGCAGCATGTCGAGTACTACAAGCACCGAATGTGGCAAGCTTCGATTCCGTTCGAGTGCTGGGAGGCATGCATGTGCAATCCTTTGGCGCGACGCTGACTGGTCCCGCCCTCAAAAGGCTTGGCAAGCTCGAACCAGGTAGTATCACTGGCTTTGCTATGTTAATTAACAAGTTTTATTCCCATTTTGAAAGCAGCAGGCAGTTCGACAAGCAAACAAGCGACCTGTACCGGATCGTCCAAGGGCCAAGGGAAAGCATCAGGACGTATTGGTCCAGGTTCAACAAGGAAAAGGTCTCGATCAAGAATTTCGACAACAGGACTGCCATCGAAGCGTTCCTTCGAGGACTGCATACAGATTCAGATCTGTACAAAGATATGGTCAAATACCCCTGCTCAACGTTTGAAGAGGTCCGGACCAGAGCTGTGGCCCACATGCGTTTCGACGAGGACATCGCCAACCGAAGTTCCAGTCAAAACGTCAAGAGCTCAACTGATCGCAAGGCCACAAGCAATCCGCGAGGATCATGGCGACATCAGCCATACGAAACAACCGGTAGATCATGGTCTGTTAATAGTGTGCAGGTAGAGCAGATCATTGATGCGCCGCAATATCCAGAGAATTCGAGTATGGGTTCGACGTGAACATTGTAGCCGTGGTGAAAGAGCTGGAGCCTCTACGCAACAAAGTTCGATGGCCAATGAAGAGCAATAAGCTGGATTCAGAAAAGAATATGAGTAAGTGGTGCGAGTTCCATAGCGACCATGGTCACAAGACGGAGGAATGTTATGCCCTACGAAGAGAAGTCGCCTTCCAACTAAATAGGGGCAACCTCAAGCATCTGCTAAGAAAGAAGAAAGGCAATGCAACCAGTAACGACAAAGCCGTGACGACGAACGGGCCCCCAAAGCCGCTCGTACCTGAGACGGTAATTAATGTTATTTCTGGTGGTTCAGATATTTGTGGACTAACCTATTCTGCAGCCAAAAGAATCGCAAAGTTGGCAACAGAAAATCCAAATGTCCCGGAAGAGCTGAGAGATCCTTTGGAAAAGAAGCTGGAAGCTATGGCCGTCACTTTCGACGATGACGACATCAATAATATCAACAACGAGCATGAGGATTCCTTGGTGATTTCTCTGATGGTTGGGAATTCTGCTTCAAAGGGTGCTGGTCGATGGAGGAAGCTCCACAAATGTTCTGTTACGAAGGACTATGGAAGATATGGGGCTGAAGATAGTGATGTCATCAAAAGGTCAACGACCTTGGTCGGTTTCAGCGGCGAGACTATGTCGACTCTCAGAGATATAGCCCTACCAACCTATGCAGGTGGCCTAAACCCTCAACCCAAGTTCAATGTCGTAAAATTCCCTTCAGCTTACAATGCCATCATGGGAAGACCATGGATCCACAAATTAAAAGCCATTCCTTCCACCTACCACCAGTCAATCAAATTTCCAACCCCGTGGGGAATCCAAGAGATTAAAGGAGAACCCCGTGAAGCCAAACATTGCTACAAAACTACCTTAAAACCAACAATGAGAACTGCATAGCAACTACAGCAAGGCCCGACACAAGACAATCCCAACAACCTCGAAATCGACCAAATACCATTAGATCCCGAAAAACCAGATCAAACCGTTCGTGTCGAAGCCAACTTAGCTCCTAAACTCAAAAACACTATCCTAGCCTTTCTCCGAGAGAATAAAGATTGTTTCGCCTGATCTCATGAAGATATGACTGGCATAGATCCAAGCATCATCTCGCTCAGGCTGAACGTCGACCCAAATCATAAGCCTGTAAAGCAGAAGCGTCGAAAGTTTGCTCCGGAACGAAATAAAATCATCAATGACGAAGTGCAGCAGTTGATCGATGTAGGAAAAATAAGAGAAGTTAAATATCCAGATTTGCTTGCAAATGTTGTCGTCATCATCAAGAAGAACGTCAAGTGGAGAGTTTGCATCGACTTCACCGATCTCAACAAAGCGTGCCCAAAGGATCCGTTCCCGTTGCCGCACATCAATGCCATGGTAGATGCAACAACAGGCCATGAGCTCCTGACATTCATGGACGCCTACTCCGGATACAATCAAATCTTCATGCATCCCGACGATCAAGAGAAAACAGCGTTCATGACCGACAAAGGTATATATTGCTATAAAGTTATGCCCTTTGGACTAAAAAATGCAGGTTTGACGTACCAAAGATTAGTTAACAGCATGTTCAAGGACCAACTAGGGGACACGATGGAAGTATACATCGACGACATGCTAGTGAAGTCCAAGAAATCGGAGGACCACGTCGACCATCTTCGATAAACATTTGAGGTATTGAGGAAAATATGGTGTGAAACTTAACCCTACTAAATGTTCTTTTGGAGTATATGTTGGCAAATTTCTTGGCTATGTAGTAACGCAAAGGGGAATTGAAGCCAGTCCCGACCAAGTCAGGGCCTTAATAAACATTCAATCCCCCCGAAACGTTAAAGAAACCCAGAAATTGACAGGACGAGTGGCAGCGTTAAATCGCTTTATTTCTCTATCGTCGGACAAATGCCACCTTTTCTATAACGTTTTACGAAAAAATAAAGGCTTTGAATGGACCGACGATCATGAAAAAGCATTATAGGATTTAAAGAAATACCTAATGACTCCACCCCTCCTGTCGAAACCCAAAATTAACGAGCCTTTGCAGCTTTATATCGCCGTCAGTGCAATTGTCGTCAGCGCAGTTTCTGACCAGGGAAGATGGTGACGCTGGGCAGTTACCGGTTTACTACGTAAGTAAAACCTTGCTCCCAGGCCTAGGTAAGATACTCATCTTTGGAAAAACTAGCTCTTGCTTTAATTACTGCTGTTAAAAAACTAAGGCATTATTTTAAAACCCACCACGTAGTGGTGATGACTAACTATCCTCTCAAGTCTGTTTTGAGAAAGCCAGAATTAACGGGACGATTAGGAAAATGGAGCATCTCCTTAAGCACAATGGACATCGAATACCAACCCAAGAAAGCAATCAAGTCACAAGCTCTAGTTGATTTTGTGGCTGACTTCATCCCCGACTTACAGGCTGTAGCTAACAAAGAGGTCGAAGAAATCAATAACGTCGACAAAGAAAGAAAATGGATCCTATTCGTCGACGGCTCGTCCAATCAACGAGGAGCTGGCCTGGGAATGGTGCTAAAGTCACCACAAGGGGACATGATAGTACGATCCATATCTTGCGATTTCAAAGCAACAAATAACGAAGTATAATATGAAGCTTTGATTGCAGGGATGATCGTCGCCAAAGACTTGGGAGCAACAACCCTAGACGTATACAGTGATTCCCTCCTTATCGTCAGCCAAATAACAGGAGAATTCGCGGCAAAAGATTCCAAAATGACAGCCTACCTTGAAATAGCCAAAGAAAAAGCCAAATACTTTAACCCATTTACAATCTAGCAAATTCCACGAGACCAAAATGCCCAAGCCGGCGCACTTGCCAACTTAGCCTCCGCCCTCAAAAAGACCACCTTCACAAATATCCCTCTAGCTCACTTACAAAAACCATCCGTATCCACAAAAGCAATCCTTCCGTCGACGACGATGACTGGACCAAACCCCTCATAGATTACCTCACCAATGATACCCAATGACAAGGCAGAATCCCGAAAGCTAAGATACAGAGCCTCCAGGTACCATATCATCAATGGGGTCTTGTTTCATAAATCAGCGTCGGGCTTATCACAAAGATGCATCCAAAGCCATGAGCAATAGTCCAGCCTCGTCCATTTACATGACAGCATATGCAGCAGTCATATCGGAGGCAAAGGGTTAGCCAAGCTCGCAAAAAGACAAGGGTACTTTTGGCCGACGCTCCATGAAGACGCCATGCAATATGTTGCCAAATGCGATAGCTGTCAGCAATTCTCCAATACCATCCATAAGCCTTCAGAATCTCTGCACCAAACCTTGTCTCCATGCCCTTTCATGAGATGGGGAATGGATATCGTCGGGAAGTTACCTGCTGCTCCAGGACAAAGAGTTTATATGCTAGCACTAACCGATTATTTTTCTAAATGGATCGAGGCAATTGCCTTGAAATAGGTGACGAACAATGAGGTTATCTCGTTTATATGAACTAAGGTTATTTGCAGGTTTGGCATCCCGTCAGTGATCATCTGTGACAACGGATCACAGTTCATTGCGACAAACCTCGTGATTTTCCCAGGAAATTCTTCATAGAGCTAAGGACGTCGACGTCAAGGTACCCCCAGGCCAATGGACAAGCTGAGTCTAGCAACAAGGTTGTCATGAACGCCATCAAGAAAAGGCTAAAGGCAACGAAAGGTAGATGGGCCGACGAGCTCCCAGCAGTCTTGTGGGCCAATCGGACGACGCCAAGGTTTATAACGGGGCAGACGCCTTTCTCCCTCGTCTATGGTTGCGAAGCCGTCCTCCCAGTAGAAGTTGATTTCCCAACGTCCTGCTTTGGTCTTATGACGGAAGATAGAAATCAGGAAGAAATGGAAGATAGCCTGGACTCAACTGAAGAGCTAAGGAAAACAACACTAATAAGGATGGCAACGCAACAACAGATCGTCGCAAGAAGCTTCAACAAAAATGTCAAAGCAAAAATGTCAACCCAAGTCATCGGGAATGGCGCTTACCGACTAACTGACCAGCAAGGTAAACCCGTTCCTCGAAGTTGGAACGCAACCCATCTCAGAAAATATTACTTCTAATGAAATGTCAAAAGTGTTCGTTGACGAAAAGGTAATACTCTAACCATTACGATTCAATTTCTTTCGTTTAATTATTTTTGATTACGAGTTCTGACTTAAGCATCGGAGGGCCGTTGGCCGTGCCAACGGTGGCCAACGGCCAACGGTACTCTAACCCTGTTGGTTTTGCAGAACAACGATCGACGAAATGCACAACAACGAACACAAAAATCTCTGGCCATGACCCATAACCCAAGTAAATGACAATAGAAAACAATCGACGTCGGCTACACTGACATCCTTTAAGAGGGTGAGGAAAGCTGCCGTTCAAACGAAAATAATCGAAGCAAAATGAAGCCCAGGGCAAATCTGACCTTAGCGTCCGACGCCAAACACCCGATACCTGAACCATGAACTAGTCTTCAGTGTTCAGCATCAGCTGGGACGCAAGGGGCATTGGCAAACAACGCAACGAAAGACCTAAACAAAAGAACAAAGTCTCCAACGAACACATTGTGTATTCAAAATGAACAGTTAGAAAAAATCTTCTTTCGAAATGAGTCTCAATGTCTAAGTGTATTTCGAAATTAATAAAATTTATTATTTTTGGCACCTACCTTAGCTATAAATTTTTGGCCACTTTGCTATTACCTTTTGACTTATCTTTTTTCTTGTTTTTAACTTAATCAAGTTTTGAACTATGTCTTGAGTAATATTTTTTGGATCACAGAAGATGCAACAGTTGCATACAACAAGCAAACGAGAGCAAAAAACAGAATACCATAGCAAAGAGCAACGTCAAAAGCTACAAAGATGTCCAAAAGAACCACTTGCCCTCAAGTGGAACAAAACACAAAATACAAAGTTAAAATAAAGCAAAGTTTTCCAGCAAAAGCAGAGTTGTTCAAAATACACAAGTGGAGGTATAAACCATCATAAGCGATGGCCTTCAAACATCAGCACCAGCTTCGTCGGCGTTCAGACCGTCGACGACATCCTTGATAACCTCGTCAGCACGAGCGTTATCGTCAATGCCCTCGTTCGGCTGAGGCAACGTCTTAGCACCTTCAGCAAGCTGATCCACGACGACAATCGATGGAGTCTCGTCAGCAGCAACGGACGAAGGAATAACGACCGACGGAGTCAGCCCTGAGTCTGCAGTCGAAGCCATTGCAACATCTTCTTTAAGTTCATCAAGGGTCCCGCCATTGGCCAAGAAGAGGCTAATCTCTTCCTGAGGACGCGCACTCTGAAGCCTTTCCTTGCAAATACTGCCTCATCAGCCTAGCCCTAACCTTGATCTCCGACTCTGCCAAATCGTCTAAGGCATCATCCAATTCCTTCTGAGTCGTCGTTAGTTCTTCTTGCACTTTCGACAAAGCCTCATCCTTAGCCTTGATAATAGAAATTTTATCCTCCAATTGTTGGGCCTGCTCCTTCAGCTGATCGGCTCGTTCCTGCAACTGCTGGGCTTGCTCCTCCATCTTCTTTGACTGATCCTCCAAACGGCTTTCCAACTTGTCCACCTTCTTTGCTGCTTCGTCGAGCTCCGTTTTCATGTCCTGGAACGCTCTCACTGTGGTCTTATGCTTAGCATCTCTATTTTAAGCAGCGTCATCCAACCTCTTCATCTCCATCGCCATTCCGATTACCCTTTCCCTCAACACCAGAGAACTCTGCAGGCACTGCCCAAACACCAAGACCATACATCTCCCATTATAAATTCAATAACGACACAATCTAAACTACAAGAAACAACAGCTGGTTCAATTGTGGGAACAAAGAGTGTCGCTTCTCCTTGTTAAGGCTCAGATAATCGGCAGGAAAATGTGCTTCCACCACAGGAGATGCAGGAGCGTCATCAACCTTTTGATGCTTGCACGGAGGAGACGGAGACAACGTAACAGGCATGGACGCGTCGCCAAGCTTCTGTGGCGACGAAGCGTGAAGGTGCTCCGTCTTATCAACCTCTAATGGTTGTGGTATCCCTTGAGGTAGCAGACGTCGTTTCCTCCTCATCCTAGCATCTTGTTCTGCTTGGGATAGACTCCGTCCCCGACGACCTCCCTGCGCAGCAGACTCTGACAAAGCACAGCGTGATAAACATATACATGAGCAAAGAAACAACGACATTAGCAAATGACGACATTGAAACCAACGAAACATCAAAAAACTCACGAGTAGACATCGTCTCCTCTGAATCCTCGATTCTTTGAGATATGGTTGGTGAACCTTTGTGCTTCTGACTCGAAGATTCACCTAGAGGACGTTTTGTTCTCTCAAAGGTCCTCTTCTTGCTGTCGATTTCAAGAAACCGCCGAACCTTACTTTGTGATTCTTCCGAAGGCTCGAGAAAATCAAAAGAAAGCTCTACATGATCAAAAGCAACATCAAACATTCAGAAAACCTTAGCTCTAAAAAACCAAACCGCCGAGAAATTAACTTACCATCTTTCGGCCATCCTTTCGTCAACCAAGCTCCTTCAACGCTTAGTGAGGTCTTTTTGACATAAACAAAGTGATTAGCCCAACCCCTGTCATTACAATCAGTGTTCAACACCAGAGGTTCCCCCTTCTTAAACAAACTCACAAAACGGTCCTTCCTCATCTTTATGTCATAAGCCTCCACCAAATCTTCCGGAGTGAATGAATCCTCCCAATCTTTAGTAACCTCCTCTATGACCGATAGAATTCTCCACCCAGATGGCATAAGCTGCCCAGGACTTAGCCCTAGTAACTCGAAAAAAGATCGAGTCAGAGTTTTGAAAGGAAATTTAGCCCTCGTCTCTAAAAATGGGTACCTAAAAAACACCACGAAACCCTTAGGACAATTCTCTACTTTTTTTCCCTTCCCAAGAATGTGAGCAAAAGCACTCTCAAGGAAACCAGCCATCTTCACCAGTTCATTCTTCATATCAGGCGACACTAATGACTCTGCTTTAGTCCCCATTCCTCTTTCTGAAACAATCGATCCCCTTTTTTCAACAACTCGAAGTGAAAACCTAGTCCTATTCTTGGGAATTCTACTTCACATCTGCTAAATTGAACTACGAAAGAGAGAAATTGAAGTAATTACCTGACAATTGAAGTTAACAAGAGCGCAAAATCGAGGGTCGCCGCCGTTTGCCGCCTCCGAAAACACCAGGGAACTTCAGCAAGAGAGAGAAAGAAGAGATAGAGAGAGTACAGTGACTTTGGAGAAGCGCGAAACGTGTAGCAGTAATAAAGGCTTTGAAATGACAGTTAATGAAGAGGTGGGAAGTTGACCAAAGTATAAGGACGAATTTGCCCTTAAAGTATGTTTTTCTTTATTTTTGTAATTTATTTTCCTTTAAGCGTTTCTGTCTTTAGGTAATTGAAAAAAAAATATACATAGCTGTTCATATTTAGCAATTAGGGGCAAATTGTTATGGGTAAATTTCTGTGAGTCAAAGTCAGCAGCAGTCAACTAATGTCAATAACGGGATCAAGCTCGTCGAAGACCAAGGCTTGACGAAGAGAAGCCAACCTCGACGAACGGAAGGGGCACCAACTACTCTCCTATTTTCTAGGGAAAGATAAGCATAAGAGACCAAGTCTTCACCCAGCTATACCCTACCGTTAGTGGGCTGAACAGAACAGAGATAATGAGAAGCTAACTCCGGAAATCAAGGAAGCAAGTCTATCACCTTGCAACGATTAGGGATTAACCCTAGGCATCATCTATATAAGGAGGAGACATCATCAAACATAGGACACATTGCAACCTAGCTATTGAAACGCTTTAAGCATACACTGTAATCCGATTTCTCCAATATTTTCATAGTGAAAGTTTGGTAGATCCTCATTCTAGCCGCGGTTTTTACCTTCATTGGGTTTTCCGCGTCACCAATTCCTTGCGTTATTTCCTTATTTTCGCATTAGTTTTATCCACGGTTTTATTTAGTTGATGTGTAGCCTAGATTTTGATAGTCAATCCCACCTAACAAAAATTTGCATAAACATGGACTACAATTTATGAATCAAATGGATTGAAGCCAGGCCCATGATCCTCTAAAGTGATACGGATACCAAGTTAGAACAATAACAAGAGTCGAAAAAGATGATCTTCATTTACCATTACTGTCCACTGATGTAGGTTTTACCAAGAAACAACCCTTGAATTCATTTCTGGTTTCACTTTCACCCCTACCCTTTCTCCCCCAGCCGCCGCACTTTGTTTAAATGATAGATTTATTTTTAACCACAATCAATAATCTATTACTGTTAATTTGATCTGATAAATATGGATCAACTGTTTACAAGTGACCGGGAATTATCCGGCGCCGGTTTCTCGGAAGAACTGACCCCTTTCCCTGACCCTCAGCCACAGCCACAATTCTTCTACCCTCATCCTGCGCCTCCTGTTCCCCAGAAACTCCGTCCCATCAGATCCAACGACTCCTCCTTCCTCAGAACCAACGCCTCCGACTTTGGGTTCCTCCCCCATTTCACCACCGACACCTCAGCTTCTGCTCATCACTTCTTCAAGATCAAATCTGACATGGATGCCCACCTTCTTTCTAACTTCAAGTCTCAAATTTCCAACCTCGACTTTTCCTCCTTCAGGTCCTTTTTTTTTTTTTTTTTTTTTTTTTTAACTACTACTGTATATAATTTGGTGTAATTAAAGATAGCCGCAGCGCAGGACAGTGATGGAAAAGGATTTCGATCCGGGTACCACCATCATCACTTAACAATTAACACTAATTACAGTGTTTTTTTTTTTTTACCCGTATTTACTGTCTAATTTTAGGTAGATACAGCAATAAAAAAAAAGTTTGCAATTGTCTGTATAAAAGATAGGTACAGTATAAGTGTGGCAGTAAATTAAGTTGTTTCCTCAAGTTTTGATTTTTTTTTCTCGGTAAAGATTATGGGGATTATTTGCAGAATTTGAGTTGATTGTTTTGAATTCAGTTCTTGTTCAGATTGTAGTGATGATTCTGCGCAAAAGGGAGAGGAGGAGCGAACCAAACCAAAAAAGAAGAGGAGGAAGAAGATGGAGTCATTTTTACAAGGATTGATGTCTCAAGTTATTAACAAGCAAGAACAGATGCACCAGCAGTTGATGAACATGATTGAAAACAAGGAGAAAGACCGGATTCTTCGAGAGGAAGCGTGGCGCCAACAGGAGTTGGACCGTGCTAATAGAGATCACCAGATTAGAGCTCAGGAGGCTGCTCGTAATGTTGCTCTTATTTCCTTCATTCGCAACGCTCTTGGGGTTTCCGAATTACAGGTTCCTGACCTCCTATCGTTGCCCCAGATTTTTTCTGGGGAGGATAATGTTGCTGATACTCAGAGCTTGGGCCAAGCCGAACAGGATAGGTTTGATCCTAATTATAAGAGGTGGCCGACGTCTGAGGTGCAAGCGCTCATCACTCTACGAGCTGCTCTCGATCACAAGTTTCATACTATAGGCGCTAAAGCTCCTGTGTGGGATGAAGTGGCGGCTGGAATGGCTAAACTGGGATACACTCGGAGTGCAAGAAAATGCAAGGAGAAGTGGGAGAATGTTAACAAGTACTATAAGAAGGCAACTGGCAATGGAAAGAAATATTCTGAGAATGCAAAATCGTGCCCATACTTCCATGAGCTTGAAACTCTCTACAAAAATCGACTTATTACTGCTGCTAAATCAAACTCTTCTAGCAATGAAGACTCGGAACAGAATGCAAATGTATAACAACTTACATTAGCACTGGACTTGAATTCTATTATGGCTTGTCCAATTATCTGAGCTAGAAAAGAAAGCAGTTCCTGCTGGAAGCGGGAGTGGAACTTCGTAGTCTGAAAAGTTCCCAATTGTTGATTTTTTCAGCAACTATTAGCTGCAATTTTTATCATTAACAGAGATGGAACGAGGAGAGTCTGTAAAGCAATCATTTTGGCCTTGTGCTCATTGATGATCATTGGAATCACCCAGACTAACACAGTCCATCAGCACTGCCTAGCAGTCTGAGTCTTGTATCCTCCGGCGGGCAAGGTTATTTACTTCTTTGGCATGTTATTATTGGTACGTCTTTGATACTTTTCTCGGATGTAATTAGCAAGTCATGCCTAGGAGGAAATTGGATGGATAAAATGCAATTCTTCCCAGCTTGTTGCTGGCTAGTCCTTTTGACCATTTAATGTATTCATCTGGTTCATTTTTCTGCGAACTAGATTGATGCATTCAGCAGCTAAGTAGTCCGGTAAGCATTGTAAAGCTATTTTAAGCATAAATCAGGAAACAATTAGCTCAGAGCTTTTCTTTTGTACGCAGACATTGTTTGCAGTGACATAATCTGCAATTGATATCTGTGGTCATATTTCTTGCAAAACCCTCTTATGATGCAAAAAAAATCACAGGTACCATTGTGATTATCATGATTAATGATTGGTAAAACAGGCATTGTTGAAATGTTTTAGCTATTCTCAAAATAAATAAATAAATAACAGGCATTTTTATTAGATTAATGTAATGACATTGACCTGCTTACAATATACAAAAGCTTCTAAGGTTGATATTAACATTGAAGATCTATAGAGTTGATTGCGTTATGTGTGTGAATTGCATTGCAGCATGTTAGCCTTCCTGGTACTCTGTAAGGGGTGAGGTCATCTACCCATGCCTGATGTTCCCCTCACTACGCGAATCTTTTACTGGTGAGTATCAATCTTATGGATGCAATGCATTGCTAGTAGCGATTAAACTTGGTTACCTCATATATCACCAAATAAAAGGAGTAGAACAGGGTTGAGATGGGGATTATTGACAGCAGAAAGGCTAGTATAATAGGGGGATCTGGCTGCATATAATAAGGAAAACTCAAGATGAATGATGCCATGAGCAATATAATCAAGACCTTGGCACAACTTCCGTTGTCTTTCATTTGATAAAATTTACTAGACAGAAAAAAGAGACGAGGGGGAGGGGGGTGAGAGAGAAAATAGAGTGCTCAGCTGTTTATTATCATGTACTCGTAATCGAATTTTTCTGTTTTACAGCTTACTCACTGAGTCACTGCTGAAAGTAAATTTAACCTTTATCAATTAGTAAGAGGGAATTGAATTCAGTGGAGGGTAGGTGCATGTATATAAACAAAAACCATTTGCTCAACAAATATGGAAAATGGAAAGTGAAAAGAATTAAAGAAGAGGGTGTGAGCTCTTACAAAGCAGGTTTACCATTTTAAGAGAGATAATTACTTCTATCTATCTGAAACTAACCTACCACAGTACCACATACACCGCGAATAATAATAAATTTGCTTCTAATGGTTTGTTGTCTAAACTGTAAATAGCTAGGTTCATTGTCACCATCCTGCAACTTGTTCATCTAATTAATTGCCTCTTATCATTAATCATTTAATTGTTTGTGCTATTTTGTTATTACTTTATACAGGAAAGGATCATGTATCCACAGTTAGTACGAGGTCATTTTTTGTGAAATCAACATTAAATGAAATCTTGTTACTTTATGAGATGATTAACAACTTTCTCTTTTCTCTATTTCATGATCTTAATAATTTACAAAAGAATAAACTTTCAGTGTTACATTTTATTTCATTTTCTGTATTTCATGGTCTATACGATATTTCATGTACTGCTTCTTCCATCAAAGTTATCTATTGAGTACTTGCGTCATTTGAATTGGAAGCCTGATTATTGAAGTAGATGATATCCCTTCCTTCTTTAAAGCTTGGTTTGATAGGTGCAGCTGGAAACCCTGAATATCGACCATCCATTTTGGCCTTGCAAATTTTAACCATGTTTCTAAGGAGCTCGTATCTCTGAACAAAAGACTGTGCTGTGTATTCTTGAAAGGGCATCCACTGCATATTGAAATCAATAAAAGGAAGTGACGAAAGAGTTGGCAAAGGGTTAGTCAATAGAATTTGCTTCATAGCTTAAATTTTGGTCTGATTTGTATCCTTAAAGGCTTTAGGATGGCTTTAGAATGGCAAAACGTGCATGATCTTATAAATATAGAGTGTACGGATGAGCAACAACTGAAGAACTAAAATTACCTGAGCTGCTTCAATTTCTGATTCCTGAACCTTGATGTTATATGATAGAGGTTTCAGAAAACAGACGAAGAATAGATCTGACTTCTGGAAAAATGCCTTGTGGTGTTCTCTGTAAATGTAGAAAATCAGCATTCAGCAATAAACAACAACAGGAGCCAAGATTTGAAAGAGGATTATAATGCGAAAAAATTGGCAAGTACTGTACCTGAATGTCAGCACTTGCTCAAATTTTGTTTCAATCTGCAAAAAACAAATCAAATATATATGAGCTTACAATGGCAAGAAAGGGCATTTCAAAGAGGATATGGACCTGGGCACTTTACTTACTCCTGTCTCTTCCTTGACTTCTCGCACAGCCGCAGCACAAATGTCCTCCCCCTGTGAATTTGAAGTGTCAATGATATACTAACAAGGAAATTTCATACATGAACACAACAACAAGGACTGCACTGCAGAATCTAGTCAAACAAATACGGGTAAGGAGTAAACCTCATTGGCTGTTCCGGTGGGAAACTTCCATACACCCTTTCCTTTTAACATTCCGTTCTTCTCTTGAACCACTAGTACCTACAGGCACACATGTAAGAAAAGAGTGATTTGGGAAGTACCTAAAAACTGATGATTATACTGAAATCCAAGAGTGAAATTAAAGTATGTAATACCTCTTTCTTGTCATTGATGACAAAAGCACCGACAGTAACACGATGGGAAGCATTTGCTGGAAGAGCACAGGGTTCATCTTGAGGGAGCCACTTTGCTAACATTACATATCTTGGTTCTGCATGGTGGTACCAAAACCCTTCCTGCAAAAATGCATGAATTGAAGTTATACACATTGGAAAAAGTAGAAAAGTTGAAGCAACATTGTATATACTGTACCTTGACAGCAGCTTCAATAAGATTGTAATGTCGAATAGGAAGTTTAATCCATATACCTCTTTTCCCCTGCATGCATCAATCATAATCAGTGTAAAACAGACATTCAGAATATCATAATCAAACAGAAAAAATCAATTTAAAGAAAAGGATAAACACCAGTCGAGTCCAGTGAGAAAGAGAAGCTCTGAGGGAAGAGGCAAAGAGATGAGAGTCCATGGGATCCTGCATATCAACAAAAACACCTCCATGCTCATCTTCTGTGGCTGAAAGTAATCGTAGTTGTCGAGTCTGAACCTGATACAATCTCCTGAAGCTCGAAAGCTGCCTGCTTGTGGTAATATGCTTAATAATACCACTATCATTTATATGATTAATCAGACCTACACTTTGGTGATGATAGTTGAAGGTGCTACTTATTATTCTTGGAAGACATGAGAATTTCCGGGTGGTGCAAAGAGATCTAAGAGACATCATCATCATCCGCGAGGTTAATGTACTTAATCTTATGGATTATAAACTTCAAAGGCTAATTGATCAAGATTAGCTGTGACCTGAGTAATATATATATAACAAGAATGTATCTGATCTCAAGTAAGTCTTATCTTATGGAAACTTACGTAAACACAACCCACATATATATTAAAATATATTGCAACTTTGAAATGATTTTGAATGGACGATTTCAATGCATGTTTTACTAATACGGAGTATTACTTGAATTAATGTTTTTCTACGTACATTTGAATGCTGTAATAATAGTAAACGTACTGCTTCCTACTCCTTAATCCTCATAATTAAAGAGATGATTATTTGTTTGAACGAAACAATTCCTACAAATGACTCAATTAGTACTATTAATCCCGCTGCGTACAGACCGGGACAGTGGAAACATCAAACTCGCGTTGGTAAATACTCTGAGAAATTACCTGGAACAACTTGAGACACTGATTTTTCAAACAAATAACAACTGAATTGGTCAAAGACTCAAACGAAATATAATTTGTGCCAAGTTAAAGGTCCTTAATTACGTTTTGGATTCACTAATGACTAATGCGTGTCAAAGGCTTTGTTCCTTTTGAGTTTTGACACCAAATTTGCACGGCCTACGGAGTATTACCTTGGGAATGTCTTACGGGTTGTCGTATTTGATGGTTTTTATTTTATTTTTTTATTTTTACAAAGTTTGATGGATTTTAACAGTTCAACAATTTTGCATGATTGTATTCTTTCTATAAAACCATTGCATGATTATTCTCAAATAATAGATCAATTTAAATATTAACTATTTCTGTTAATAAACCATACGGAGTACAAACTTATAGTCTTGTAACTCCATTTTTACAATGATTTCTCACTTTGATCATACACATGACGATATTTGTCAATCCATTACTTTGACAATTAAATATCTTTAACTGCAAATCAGTAAAAAAAACCAAATAAAACTACCAACAATTCTATATTAATAAACTACTGCGGAGTAATTGAGACAAATCAAATAAAACCAAACATTATGTATTTAAAAAAATTCACCTTACAAATAATGTCAAGATTGCAAATATGAAGATCATCATTATGAAATGAAGTGAGCACTACATATTACATAATACTCGAGACATCCAATGCCTAATATAATTTGTTTATAGATGTCATCTTATTAGTATTATGAGGTATATAATTTATATATTACTCATAACAATCTTTTGGTTAAGTTTCAAACGGCAACATAATTTCTTTTTTTACAAAAAACATTAGGAGCCTCTCATCATGAGGGAAACTCGTAATACATGTAATTAGAGCACAATAGGAAAATGATAGCGAAATCAATGTATATATTAAGGATGATCTAATAAAACTTTACTTGGGAATTTATATATATTTGATAAAACAAGTAATCAATTTAACCATGATAAAATCCATACGTAAATCAATTTAACATAATTTAATATTATTTGAACTTACGTGCAACGGTACAAGAAACAAAGAACATCAATAAAAGAGCAAAACATAAGAATCTAAGAAAGTAAATAGAAGTAGGGCATTTGAAAAAGAAATGGGCAGGAATGATTAATCAGAGGTATTATACTGAAGGAGTAGGAAGACAATGATAAGGACGACAGGGATGAGAAGAAGCATGGAGAACGAAGGCGCGGCGACTGAACCCATAAACAATGGAATAACAAGCAGAAGGAATGCCACCCCTATAATAGCAATCACTGAACCAAAACCGATGCCAAATTCTCCGTCATCCATTTGAGCCGTAATAATAATACTTATCACGTTATTCAATTCACGTACTATTTTCGTTCTATATGATCGATTAGTGTAGTAATGTATGAATGTGTTAATAATATTAATATTATAATCAAATCGAAATGAGTTTATATAAGCCATAGATAGATACATACATTGATATTTGACACCCCTTGGCGAAGGGACACATCGTTTGGATTCATGAATTGTTTTTGTGTAATCCGTGTTGCATCAATTTTAAATATCTCCCAAAATATTAACTGTCTACTTGGCTTTTCGTTACGAAGGTTAAGAGACTTGCTATATTTCAGTTTCATTGGGCCTGCTTTAACCTTTAATTTCCCACCTTTTAGGCCCTATTCTTCTTTTTCTTTAAAAAAAAATGTAATTTTTTAAAAAATAAGCCTATAAAATCCATGTGTTGTGTCAGCCTACCTTGTGCTTAAAAGTTAAAATTAAGTGGGTCGTATCTACAATGATAAGGCTCATGATATAGTCATTCCATATCAGACTTTTGCTTATCTTTTATAAATAGAATTTGTGCACGCCTAGACGTATGTGTTGTGTGATGGATAGTGTCATGTCAGCAAAACTCTTAATAAATTTTTTTACATTGTTGTTAAATTGGTCAAAAGTTAAAAAAACTAAATATTTCTTAAAGAACCGCTAACTGCGTGTGCGGTTTGTTTGCTAAACCAAAATATAAAAAAATTAGCAAACCTTACACCAACCTACATGGACAAATACAGTGGGAATAAGCTTTTATACCGAAGCAAATAGGAAATTAATTTACATTAAAGCAATTTTTAAGGAAATCGTTCTAGGATATAATCGACAAGATGCTACATTAGTACCAGTAGCCATTCAGCCATTCTTGCATCAATTGAGTCAAAAAAGGGGGGGGGGGGGGGGGGGCTATACTTAAATCAATAACTTTATTTTTTTATTTATGAGTATTAACTTTTACAGGAGGTTGGGTCTAGGGTATCGGTAATTGGGGAAGAATAGAGGGATGTAATGTGTTTAATAAGACAGTGTGAATGGGTGAATAAATAGCCCTAGTCAAAATTAGAATTAGAACTAGTTTAGGTCCCGTACAACGCACAGATTTAACAAAATTTTATTAAGAACACAAATTTTAATTAGTTTCATATGAAGTATACAATTATTTACAAAAAAGAGATAGATTTAATTTTTTTTTTTTAATATAAACAAAATAACTTTATTTTTTGTAGGGCAATAACTTGAATTTTAAACTTGTACTTAATTTTAATATAATATGCATAAAATAACTTAAAATTTTATACCTAAACTATACATTAAAATATATTGAAGATACATATTAACTAAACATGGAAATAATATCTTAGGTGATACTTCGTATAATATTGTTAGAGAAGATTTGACCCCCAAAAAAAAAAAAAAAAAAAATTAGAGGGAAAATTTTTAACCAGGAGATGACATGTGTCACTTCTGATCTCTCTTTTAGTATATAGTTATTGATTAGAGTTGACAAGTAATATGGAGTACAAGGAATAAAGAAGCATATTTGTGTTTGTAATTTTCTCATTTTCTGTCTTTTATTGTTTACTCTATTTATTTCTTTGTGATGGTCTCCAATACAATATGTTTGAACATTAATATCTGTATATGTAATTGTGTACTACTCCACAAGTCTACAGTCCACACTAAACAAATACTCATCATTAAATTTACGGAGTAATGTTAATTGCAGCAAGATCTTATTTTAGTTATTGACTTGTATAATTCTATAATTATACGGAGTACTATACAAAGTATATTAAAGATAATTTATGATAAATCTTAAATTTCAAAAGAAAAAATTAGTTCAAACAATAAGTATTATGAGCCTGGACAATATCCCGCGTCATTGCATGGGTTGCATTAAAATATGTTTTTAATATATGACTCAAGTCTTTGTAATTATTATTTACATTGTCATTCACTATATACTTCCTCCGTTTTCTTTTACTTGCAACACTTTTCTAAAAAGAAAATGTCATAATACTTGCAACACACTATAAAAGGAAAGTTACTTTAGAGAAAAACTATATTATTTCCCTTATTTAAAGCACATGGCCCACTAAATTACACTCCTAACAACCACTCATCCCATTTTAAAGTGTATTATATCACGTGAACCCCACATTTCTTAAATACCGTGAAAAAGTGTGTGTTGCATCTAAAAGAAAACGGAGGAAGTATTACGGAGTAATATTTTGCATACAGAAATTGACATAAAGTGTGATGTAATTTGATGATAAGACACTTAATTTTATTAGTAAAGGTTGTATGTTCGAATCTCTTGGATAACCTTTTAATATATAGACTAGGTTAGCCCCGTGTGATGCACGGTTTTAAAATAAGAAATGAATTATAGACTGTTTATCGCATGTTGAGAGAAAACAACTACTTTCTTTGTAGTACTTTCTAATTAAATATGAAAATACAATTTACAAAAATCAATTAAACTATATTATCAACTATTTTTAACAATTACTTGTAAATAATAAAATAGCGTAATATGCGTAGAAAATCTAAAATTTAAAATTCAATTTGAATTTAATTTTCAAAATAATGTTGAATAGGGTAACTCAAAAAGGGAAAATAAATTAATATGACATCATCCTTGCATTTTGGCGAGAAAAAAATAAAATAACAAAATGACACGTAAGCAGTAATGATGCCATCGATTGTTAGTTTAGTAATATTTATAGAAGGGGAGTAGTAACAGCTAACAGGCTTCAAGCCCTTCAACCACGTGGAGTGCACCATGCAATAAGAGAGAATAGCTTATTTTTCGGCATTGAATTGAAAGTATTAGGATGCATGCCAACTAAAAATATGCCAAATAATCCTTCCCAAAAAGATAGAAGGCCCCACTATATAGCAAGCTAAGCTTGGCACACTGCATTACTCCACATTTCATCCATCCTTCCCCGTTTAGAGATATTGTCTTCATTTTTTTAAGTTGGCATATATAATTCTTTTAACACATTTACAATTGATAATTTTAATCATCAATAAGTGAAAATTATAAATGATGATACCACAAAGCTTCTATCATAGTAGTCGACTATCTTTGACTATGGTCACAGGACTAAATTTTGTCATATCTATAATTAATAAAAACTAGTTAAAATGAAATTTATAGTCTTAAAAATCAAAACATGTCAATTAAGAAAAACACGTGGAGAATGTACAATATACTCCAATATACAATCTATTCCGTACTCCGTAATTCCGTAGTATCTAGCAGAGTAATGAGTATCTATCTAGCAGTAGCAGAATGGAAGTAGTCTGAGGAGTCGGCCTCTGCCCTCTCTATATATAAAGTCCTGCCCTAACATAGTACGGATAGATGTACGCATTATTATTAATATTCGTAGGTCTACGAATATACTCTTGTACTTGCTTCTTCGTAGAATCGTAGCCTTTTTCATTTTAAGGAAAATAAAGACTACTTCAATTCCTTCCAATAATTATTTATATAAATATATTCATTTGGCATATTAATATGGATCATCGTGGAGGTTTCCATGGTTACCGCAAACAACAACAGCTTCATCATCTCCCTAAAACCACCTCTTCTGGTAACCTTTTCTTTCCTTTAGTTCTTCATTCTTTTATTAATTTATCTTCTTTTTTTGTTTCATGAATTTATATATTAATTGTTGTATAATTAACGTTTCAGACAATCAACTTAACATTGCATGCACAATCTAATTTTTTACTACAGCTCCACTAAAATTTTAATTTCTTTTATATATTACAGTATTATTCATTATTGCATTTATAAATTGATAATTACCAACCATTTTATATATTTGCATTGCATGCATCACCCATTTTGCCTACTCCTTTTGTTAACTAGGTCAACAACCTCGAACTCAAGGTTTTCTGTTTTTTTTTTTTTTTAAAAAAAAAAAAAAAAAAAAAAAATTGGTAAATGAGCCAAAGTTCAATACCTTCAAGTTGACTTAATTGATAGTTATGTTCATACACAACGTGTTAATGTATTTGTTTACATATATACATACTAGTTGAATTTTGAAATTATATATATCTCAACAATTTAGAATTATTTATGTTAGTATTATTCCTTTTATTGTTTTGGTAAAATATAAAGCTTTTGCAAAAGTAAAGACTTTCAAGTTTCAAAAATATTAAATAACAATTTAAAACAATTTTGGAATGACCCATTAGTGTCTTGCTTCTAGATTCGATCACTTCAAGTTTAGTTTGAACACAGTACACTAGTATTACAAATTAATCTACTGTAACCCTAACAATTTTTTTTACTAGACTTTTAATTGTCAAACAAGACATCAAGACCTATACTTGGCTGATTAGTATATAAATTATATTGCTTTACAAGTTGGTATACTCTTGTTCTTTCAAAAAAAAAAAGGTTAGTATACTCAAAAACTCATGTCAAACAACCCTAATAATGTTTTGAACTTTTTTTAAGCTTATTGAACTCATTCGGCTTAAAATAATTTTATGAGTATTTAATTTGTGTATGATTTGTTCTTAAATATGTCTAACAAGAGCTTATTATGTATGGATTGTCTGGTTTGTGTGTGATTTTGTCCACAATAACCCTTTTTTTTTTCTTTCTTTCTAAACTTATCTAAACCTATTTTATCTAAATTTATTTTAATTCATTTGATTAAATTTTAAACTAAACAAATGAGAAAAACGCTCTTTTAAAATCATATGGAAACGAAGGGAGTAAGAAATCCGATCCGTAAACCCTGAATACAAAGAAGTAAGTTTAATTAGGTAGACAAGTTAAGCAAATAATAGTTCCGTAAAAGTGGAGGTTGTCGCGGCAGCACCACGACAAGTGACAAGAAAAGAGGCAAATAAAGGCAAGGAAACTGGAAACATATATCGGAGATGAATCATGTGTTTGTCATATAATAGGGCGGGCCAATAAAATTGCATGCATCATGTATGTACAATAATAATTAAGTTAAAACATTTACATGTTATAAGAATAGAGCCAATGGAGATGATGAAATGTTATTGAACAATCATCATTTCATTTATCCCAAGTGTCTTTCATGCACTGTTTTCTTTCTCTTACCATTTTTTACTCACACGTGTCCGTCATGCAAATTGCAAATTGAACCTCCTCGCTCTAAATTAAAGTGCAGTGCTCTTCGGATCCTAACAAACTACGACTAGTTGTTTTATATGGATGAAAAGTGTTACCATTATTAATCAGTGAATACCCCCAAAATAGCAAGGAGCTTTGGCATGTCCTTAAAATATATAATAGATGTGTCATGACATTGTGTTTTCTTTGTTACTCAGCTCATTAAATGAGGCATTGACACACAATGCAAGTGAGAAAGGATTCTTGGATTTGTGTTGATTTGTCGGTTTTCCCCTTGCATGTTTGATAATGATCTTCCCACTGCGTTAGGCATGTGTCTTAAAATAAATGATCTGTGATCGACCCCTTCATCTCTAAAAGTTGTAATCGCGGAGTAGTTTGATTTCTCCAATTGCGACTACTTTTGAAGACATTATATTTGATTGGCCTGGTTGTGTATAGTATGTGGTGATCTGGTCTTGTTAATTCACTCGAGATGCTTGTATAAAAGTATAAACTAAAAGTAGATTCAATTCCAACTACTCTATAAAAGTGGATGCCTGATGCCCGAACTACCTGTTAAGACCTGAGCACGGCCCGTACTGTGATTTGATGATACTCAGCCCTACATTCCCATAGGCCGTGCACATTTTCTTTTCTTTTTTTTTTTGCCACAGAAATCAAACTGTCATTTGATGATGGATCGATGTGTACAGAAATAATCAAACAGTCTACGGAGGCAGTACCAGGGGAGATGAATCACATACGCGCAACAATCAACGGAAAAGTGTTGTCCCATGACATGACCAATCACCTTAATAACTTGAATGGAAATAGTTGTAACCACTCTTTATCATCAACTGATCAAGATACCAACGAATGCACCGTGCGAGAACAAGATCGCTTTATGCCCATTGCTAATGTCATTCGCATCATGCGCAAGATTCTTCCACCGCATGCCAAAATTTCTGATGATGCCAAGGAAACCATTCAGGTCATTTCTTAAACATACCATTCAATATGAATAATAATGTATGCACGTATTTCTTCAAAGTTTTCTCATATCAAATATATTGCAGGAATGTGTGTCTGAGTACATTAGCTTTATAACAGGAGAAGCAAACGAGAGGTGCCAAAGAGAGCAGCGTAAAACAATCACAGCAGAAGATGTACTGTGGGCCATGAGCAAGCTTGGGTTCGACGACTACATCGAGCCACTCACCCTTTACCTGCATCGTTACAGGGAGCTGGAGGGGGAACGTGGCTCTATTCGCACTTGTGAGCCGCTCCTCAAGCTCAGTAGAGCAGCCATGGATCAGTACGCCGCATTTGGGCCTGTATTTCACATTGGACCTCCACCTTCACACCATCATCATCCCTATTTTGGAGACTCTTCCTCTGTCAATGGTTACTTAAAAGATGCTTCCGTAGCTGCTACTGCTTCTGACGCGGTTGGTGCTCCCGCTGTTGCTGCTGCTGGTGGTCCTGCTAATTCTGTTACCAGTTTTGAGCCTTATGGTCGCCATAAATAATAATCTGTTGATTCCATAATATGTTGTAGTCACTTAGCTTGCAATGCTAACAGTTAACGATGTGACTTTCTTAATTAGGCTTGTTTAGTCTCCCTTTAACTTGTTATTTTATCTCCCTCACATTTGCTAAAACCAACTTCGTACTTATTAGATGTCGAGTGAGTACTTTTACAACAACAATAGTTTTGTTTTTTACTAATATGTACATACAAATATGAAGACCTAACATAAAGCTAAGGGAAAATTAAACATACCTCATATCAACAGGTTTTATAATTTCAAATTTTAAGTTTAACATTTGTCAACGTAAATATTTGATCATTGACAATGCAGTATTCTTAATTACTTTGTACAAAGTATACAATAACAGCAATTATAAAATTAAAAAAATTATAAGGAAAAGTAGAATTAGCCAAAAATCTTCTTAGTCATTTTCTCAATTTGTTTCAAGTTACATAGTTTACTAATAAATTTACAGTTTTTTCACCATATACCCCCAAGTTTTTTGTTTATTCATCATCATATACCTCTTGATTTTTTCAAAAACATCATACACCCATGAGTTATCACTAAAATGCACCATATATCCTTAATAACAACAAGATAAGTGGAGTTTGGCCAGGTTAATTATACCATGAAACCACTCCAGATCCCTTCTCATACCATCAAAATCATCCCCTGTCTTCCCCAACCCCTAATCATATCTGTATGATTGGTTTTGGGGGGTTTTATGGGTAGGGAATGGAAAGATAGTTGGTTTCAAGCATGGGGGAAGGAGTCTAGGATGGTTTCAAGGCATAATTAACTCTAAAGACCGAGAGAGCTAACATTTGTTGGTCATTAAGGATAAATAATGAAAACACCGATAAATTTTACATGTTATGAATTGCATTTTGATAACCACATCCCTTTAAACACGAAACAAATCTCACTTTTTCCTTCGTAGCCCCCCCACCCCCACCCCCCCCCCCCCCCCCCCCCGCCCCAAAAAAATATATATATATATATATATATATATATTTTTTAAAAAAAAAAAAAAAACTGAACATGCATACCCCTATCAAGCACAAACCTTGAATGGGCGTTAAATTCTTACATTAGGGTTCTCAATCAATTGTCTAAATACGAAGTACACAACATTCTCTACAAGAGCTAGCAAAACAATATATGCACTGAAAGACTGAAACATAATAGCTTAATACGATATCAATTATAAGATATGGTCAAGAACAAATGTCTGAATAGTTGAGACAAAAGAACTATAATTACGGCACACACATGAAAACACATGAAACAAAATACCAAAAAACATCTAACTGCACGCTGAGCAGCAGCAATGGCACTGAGGGAGTTCTATCAATGGTAGAACAGCCCCACCCCATTTGCCATGGGACGTAGTCCACTCATCAACACACAAATCTCCCCAATCGCATAACATCATTTATACCCCAGCTAACATGCCATCACATTCACAGGAATGCATCTTTCTCCAGCAATTTGAGAACCTCATGTTGATTGTTCAATTTGGCAACATCTATGGGGGTCTTCCCATCAAGATTCTGGAGAGTACTGCACAAAGTAATTGTAATCTTAAAAGCTGCACAAACAGATAGCCTCAAGATAGAATAATTGGACAGAAGACAAGTTTGGGCTTACACAGCAGCGCCATTCTCCAGGAGAAGTGCTACACACTCTTTTCTCCCGTAACCAGCTGCATAGTGAAGGGCAGTATTTTTGTTCTTATCCAACGCGTCCACTTTAGCTCCTGCCTCCAGAAGAACTTGTGCACATTTAACCTGAAACAGAAGAAACCTGTCAGATCAATGCCAAGGCAAGCCAGACGCCATTAAAATGCACATCAGAAAGACCCCAGCAAAGTGTTCCAAGTTTTCCAACTCAGTACAGAGATAGAAGCCGCAAACTAGAAGCAGTCACTTCACCTTATTAACATTTAGAACCACAAATTGATTTAAGACAAATTTGCTTGCAGAATTACCATACCTCACCATATCCACAAGCAAAATGCAATGCTGTCCTGCCTTCAGAATCCTCTTCATCTTTGTCAGCACCAGCAGCTAAAGCTTTCTTCAACCCCTGAAAACATATGGTACAAAATTCCAGCGTTCAATCTTCTAAGAGGCATTTGAGGAATTAGACAGATACAGAAAAAATACTCTTAGTTACTGCACTGCATCTCTATGCTAACAACTACATGCCATGGCTCATCCTATAAAGCTACCGGTTTATCTATTCTTCAAAAGCTTAGAGCCTTGGATGTAATCAAAGCATATTCATGCTTTATATATTTCAATCACACCCCCAATCTTTAATAGAATTATAAATTTTAAAGGTTAATTTCCTCCGATAAAGAACCTAAAATAAGACTCTTATCTTTTACGCAAGAAGTGGTGGCAATGTTACTTGGACTCTTCTCTGTACCTAAAGTACCTACGCCAACACTGTATTTGGACCTTAAAAAACAAAATCCAAGTCAACACTGTATTTGGAGTTCTGGACCATAAAAAAATAAAATCAAGTCAACACTCCGACATATATACCCATGTCCAATACAAGTATGTAATAACATAGAATGGTGGTTATTTTTACCTCCACATCGCCAATACTAGCAGTTTGATGAACAACAGACTCATCTTCTTCATTACCACCTTCCTCTGACTCGTCAGGCACAGCACGCTCAGAGGATGTAGCTGCTTCTCCTGTGACTGCTAGACCCATAGCTTCGCCCAACTTTTGAAGAACGTCTTTATCATTCCAATACCTGTAATGACCTAAGTATATTAATAAAATATATGAACCAAAGATGGCCAGCGTGAAGATAGCAAATGTAGGTGGTTGAAGAGCTATAATGATGAAACAAATTTTTAAACCCAACCTCATCATGGCAGCAGGTCCACCAGTCTCTATCTCTTCCAATATGGGTTTCAGAGAAGGATCTTCTTTAATACGTGCCATTCGTTCTTCTAGCTGGTCTTTTTGGGCTGGATTGGACAAGTTCTCAAGCATGCCAGACATTGATGGATCCTAATCGATTATCACAACCAGAATGATTTCAGGATTTTGAATACGTTGAAAATAACTACTTCCAATAGACAAAGAAAACAAACCTGCATCAAAGCGCTACCAAGACGTTCAGCCATGGCCATAAACTGAGGATTCTCCATCACCTGCTGCATAGTGGAATAATACTGCTGGGGGTCAAATTGTGGTTCCTCAACTGCAGGACCACCCTGAAAGGTTTGCTGCAATTGCTCAGCCATCTGATTGAAAGCAGGATCTTTAGCTATCTGCTCAGCCAGCTCCTTGATGCTTGGATCCTGCATTCATGAGATAGTGTACTAAGATCGGTAACTTGATTTTAAAACTACCTCTTTTATAATCAGGGGAGGGTAATGGCCCATACATCAATAACAATAGCTACAATTGTTGAGGTCAAAACAATATCTTGATTTAGAAAACAGACGTGCATCACATTCAATGAGTTATAGTTATTCATTGAACATGACAAAGGATTGTGAAAAAGATAGGATGATGTACATTGAGCAAGCCTGACATAGCTGAAAAATCAAAAGGATTTAGGGGCATTCCAGGTCCTGGAGCAGGAGAAGATGTTGTCTGTCCTGATTGAGACTGCTCAGAAGATGCTTCTGGGTTGGACTTCTGGGGTTCTTGAGCACCTGTATGCCAGAGAAGAATCACATATAAGCATAATGCCATGATATTAGTGCTATATAGTTAAAAGGGCATCATAGTAAACAATATTGTATATCAAGCATGTGAAGCAGTCATAAGTTTTCAAAATTCCGTACACATCCTTTCCCACTTGTTTATGTTCATAATCTTGCTCTTTTTCGTATCATTCAGAGACAATATAACAAACACAATTCCTAATCTCCATAATTGAGTAATTCTTACAAGTATCAGCCACCCTAGGACATAAGGAAGCTTGGAAGATAATTTTGTCCAGCAAATACATGGTAAAGTGGATCTGGTTAAGAAATGTAAACTCTGTTCTAGCAAACTGCCCATCATAACTAAGTGAAGATTTCCTAATCCTTGACGACTCTCTATGCCTACATCATGATTGATAAATATTCCCCTTAAGCAATGGCTGTACGAAAAATGACATCTTTTGAATCTCATGAAGTCACACAGTGCCTCCTTTGGTTTGCTTGTCTTATCATGTATTATATAACTTCCTAAAACTATTTCTACAATTCAGCGCTTAACCTCAATTATACAAAAAATACAATCAGTGAAATACAAAAGGCATTTACACTGTATTTGGATAAAGAAAGGAGAAGGAAAGGAAGAGGAGGGAAGAATAATGAGTTTCCTTCCAAATCTCTCCATTGTTGGAAAGATCAATTTCTTATAATTAAATCCCTCCCTTTCTTTCCCATCCAATTCCATTCCTTCTTCATTTGCTATCCAAATGAAAGATACTCCATCCCTCCATTTCCCTCCCCTTCTTCCCTTCATTTCTTTCGATCCAAATACACTGATTATAGTTTAGAAATAAAAGAAATAGCCTTTGGCATGCAAATAAATTACACCTTGAACAAGGAAAATAAATATTGAAAACTTCTTTGACTTGTAACGTTAAACTTGACACAACCTTAGAAATGATCAAGTTCTCCGGTCTCATCAACCAATTACACTTATTGAGTATTGACTTAGCACATATCCCAAGCCCACAAAAGATGTGAAAACTAGGGAGCAATGATAATGGGATGTTAGGTAATGAATACATGCAGACTCCAAACAAGCTTCACTGACGATCCAACGGTTGCAGAGTGCACATGAAGTTAGCAATCGAACATCGAATCCAAAACAAACAAAAAAGAAAGGATAATATAAGAATCGAACAACCGCGCTCACCTGCGGGCACATCATTCCCTGAGTTCGAAGCCATAGATCAACACCTAAAAGCAAAGCAAGCAGAACATTAAAACAGCAACACAGTGAAAAACAGGCCTATCACTAAGACAAGACGTGCCCTGGTATATTAAAAAAAAAAAAAAAAAAAAAAAAAAAAAAAAAAAAAGTCCATTTTCATAGTTTGACAGCCTGCAACACATTGGCAATCAAATTTGACTCAAGTATCAAATTAAGTTCCAAAAATCACACAAAAATCTTGTTGATGAAGGCAATCAACGCAAAATTCTAGCAACAAATCGATCGTTGTAATTCAAAACAAAACTTCAGAAATTACAACCAAAAGTTGAATAACCCACCTTAGAAGAACCCTAAATCGGCTATACTGAAAATCAAGTCAAGATAAACCCTAGATTGTAAAACTGAAATTCGATTATTCAGAAAATAAAAAGAAAACATCTTACCTCGGAAACTGCTTCGATGGAGGAGAGAGAACAGAGAAGGCGGTTCAATGGAGAATTGAGAGTAAGCGCTTTAATGGAGGAGAGGAAAGAAGGATATAAGTGATAGGCTCCTAAGGAGATCTAAACTGATAACGTATGAGCAAGTTTAAGCATTTACGGAGTATTGTCAACCGTCAGATCTGTGTATTATCAACGGTCTTAATTCATTTCATATAATTTTTTTACTTCCTTACAAATTTTTTTTTTTTTGAAAGACGGTTAGTGCATATTAATATCATAGTAAGATTGTCAATAATTACATACGACGAAACCTCGCTAGGAGCGTGGTTTATCCAACATTGTTCACGATCCGTAAACACTAACCTAACTAAGTGGTGGGCAATAAAATTCCCATCACGTTTAACAAAAGACCAACAAACAGAAGAGAAATTGGAACTAGAGAACAAAATATCATCAACAATACTATCAAAATTAGAAAGATGCAGGGAGCTTTTCTTGAGCTTTGAGATTAAAATTTGAGAGTCTGACTCAATAATCACATCCACCAAGCCAAACTCCTTTGCCTTCTGAAGACCGAAAAGAGTAGCTCTTCCTTCAGCAGCAAGAGGATCCCATCTTGCTTGAATGCGTCTGACAGCAGCAAATAGAACCTTCCCAGTGCTGTCACGGGCTACAGCACCCATACCAATCCAACCCTCATCCTTGGTCGAAGCATCAACATTGATTTTTATAGCACTAGTAGGAGGAGGAGTCTATACTGTTCTGTAAGAGGTTTGGGGCTGCACTCCTTTCCCATATATCTTTTCAGTATACAAGTTAAAATCAGCTACTAATCTGCTAAGTCTTGCCAAGATTATGCTGTTAGCCTCACTAGTGTTCTCAAAAACCAACATATTTCATCTGCACCACAACAACCAAGAAAGAAACAGGCACCGTTGGAACACCTCCTTGTTGAGAGTTTCAAACCATTTAAGAAGCACTTCGCCAAAGGTGTCTGCTGTCCCAAATTGCAGGGCATCAACACAGCCACTTTGAACCCAAAAAGTGTGAGCCTTTGGGCAAGAGATAGTGGCGTGGATAATAGATTCCTTCTCCGAATTACACCATGGACATAAAGAGCTGTCAATCAAGTGACGCTGCTCAAGCACTCCTCGAGTTGGAAGGGAGTTAGACCAACACTTCCAAATAAAATGATGAACCTTGGGAGTAACTGATATGTCTATTGAGTGTTTTACCCCCATCCCTTGGTCATAATTAGTAGTGTTTTTGGCTCTTTAGAGCCACTTTTATTACTAATTGGTGTTTTCTAGTGTTTTCGTAGTTTTGGTTGAGTTTTATAGGGAATTGCACATTTGGAGCATTTTCCCGGGATTTTATAGAGCAACTACGAGCGTTGGAGGAGCACGACCACTTTTCGTAGCCCAGTGCCGGTTATAGTCATCGAACTGGTGATTAAGGGCTCGACATTTGAGATACCGAGGCGTTGGATCGAGTATTAAAGCCCCAAAAGAGGAAATCCGGATTGGGCCGAAAAATCGGAGCCCAATCAAGAGTCCAAGAAGTGCCCAAGTGGCCTTGCCCGACTCAAGGGTCTCCGCCCGAAGGCGCTCCCGGCCGGGCGGGGTGAAAGAAGGAAGGGCGTTGCTTCGCCCGAGCTCGCGCCCGACCGGGCACGAGAGATGCTTCAAGGTTCAAAAATACGCGCCCGACCGGGCACGTGTTTTGGAGGAGTGATTTTCGACGATTTTACTTAGTTTCTAATTAGGATTTTTAGAGGCTTTGTATAAATACGTTTTAGTGTTTTTGGTACAATTTACCTCTTCTCTTAGTTTTTCTCTCACTATTTAGTTTTTAGATTAACTTCTCTCTTGTTTTTCTCTATCTACAACTCTACAACTTTGTTCTTAATTCAGTCCATTATTTCCGTTAATTTTGGTAACAATTCCTTCTCTATTATTTTCAGTAATTTAATTTCTTTATCTCATCATGACTTGTTTAATTGCTTTGATTAGTTTAGATTTAATTATGTGTGAGTAGTTTTCTTTCTAGGGTTCGTGGGGATCCATAATTAATATGAAGGGGTAATTTATTGTTGTTGATTATCAATGCTAGATTAATTTCGTATTGATTGATTTAATGTTATGCAATTAGACTTGCGCAGGTTTAATATGTATTGAGTTTAGCAATATTGATTCGAGATTCGAGAGATGAGAATTGATGTTTAGGCTTAGTTTCAATAGGCAGGTTAATTTAAGTCAAGATTCGAGAGATGCGATTTAATACTGGTAGATTAATTCTGTGATTGTAATACGTAGCGAAAGCCCTTTATGATCTGATTAATTGATGTATTGATGATTGATTGTTATGCTTTACCTTGGAGTATTATTTATTGGTGAACCTATGCCCTAGGTCTTTTATTCATTGATTTCTCTCTACCCTTAATCTTAGTAGTTTTATTTCCATTCGATAATAATAATTTGTTACTTAATAATTTAGATTGCTTTAATTAATTAGGAATAGAAAAACGTGTTTCCCTGTGGATTCGACCCTACTTCCCTATCTACTTCAGTTAGAGGATTTAGGTAATACTTTTGATTAGGTGATACGACTTTAACCTGTCAGTATCATTTGTCTTCCAAATTATAGACCAGAATTGCTCAAAATTCTCTAGCTCATAGGATTGACCAAGGATATAAGCTGACTTTACTTCATAGTTCCCATCTTTTGACCATGCCCAAGTGAGAGAGTCTTCAGGGAGCCTAACACTCATGGGAATAGAGAGAATAAGGCGTTTGTCACGCTCATTAAACAGTCTGTCCAACTTCTCTAAATCTCAACTCTTATCAGTAGCATTAATCAAATCTAACACATGAGTATCCTCATGCGAAATCACTTCACTAGACACAAACCTTCCAGTTTCATCAAGAAGCCACGGATCATTCCTGATGTTAATATTTCTGCCATTTCCCACTCTCCAAAGCATTCCTTCAAGAACTAGAGCTTTTGATCCCCACAAACTTTGCCACGCATAGATTGAGCACAACCCCAATGCAGCCCCAAAAACAGTGTTGTTGGGATAATATTTCGCCTTGAAAACTCTACTGAGAAGTGATTGCTCGTTAGTAGCCAGCCGCCAAAGTTTCTTACCCAAGAGAGCGTCATTAAAGATACCTAAGTCCCTAAACCCCATTCCTCCCAGCCACTTCGGTTGAGACAAAAAAGCCCAGCTCTTCCAATGGATCTTTCTCTCTTTTACATTAGAACCCCACCAAAACCGAGCCATAGCAGCATGAATTTCTTGAATAAGAATTAAAGAGAACTTATAGACTCCCATAAGATAGGTTGGGATCGCTTGAATCACAGATTTCAAAAGCACCTCTTTCCCGGCTCTCGAAAGCAGTTTTCCTTCCAACCTTGAATCTTCTTCCAAATTCGGTCCTTCACAAAGGCAAATATAGCTTTTTTCGATCTCCCCACAACAGTTGGTAAACCAAGATATTTCACATGATCCTCGACCATCTCCATACCAAGAATTGAGCTAAGAGTAACTCTCGAAGGGAAAGAGACACCTTTACTAAACGAAACCTCCGACTTTTCCAAATTAATTTTTTGTCTGGAAGTTGCTTCATATTTATTGATAATATCAACAATGATCGAACATTCCTGTCGGGTCGCTCTCGTAAAGAGCAGGCTGTCATCTGCAAAAAAACAGGTGAGTAATTTCGGGACCATTTCTGCTAGCCCGAGCACCATGAATTTGTTTCCTCTCCGAGGCCAACTGCAACATTCTAGAAAGCACATCAGCAAATAGAATAAAAAGGTAAGGAGATATGGGGTCACCTTGCCGGAGTCCTCTTGTTGGAGTCAGAGTGTCCGAGGGCTCACCATTAATAATAAAGGAATATTGAACCGTAGATACAAATATCATAATCGTATCAACCCAAGCTCCGGCAAATCTCAATTTAGTCAATAATCTCCAGAGAAATTCCCATTCCACCCTGTCATAAGCTTTACTCATGTCTAATTTCATCACAATTGAGCCACAAAGACTTGACGATCTCTTCTTCATAGAATGAAAAAGCTCGAGGGCAATTAAAGCATTATCTATAATTAATCTCTTAGGAACAAAAGCACTCTGATTTTCTGTCACAATCCCTTCAAGGAGAGGTTTAAGGCGATTTGCAACAGATTTAGAGGCCAGTTTATAGAAGACATTACAAAGAGCAATGGGTCTAAATTGGGAAATGCAAGTAGGATCCTTCACTTTTGGAATAAGAGCCACATTAGTCTTGTTAACATGAGCAGAAGAAATTCTACCAGAGATAATATTGTTCACAGAATTTGTCACATCATCACCAACTATATGCCAATATTTCTGGTAAAAAATAGCATGTAAACCATCCGGTCCCGGGGCTTTACAAGGACTCATTTGAGACAGAGCTGCGAAAATTTCATCTTTTGAGTAAGAACGACAAAGAGAGATGTTCATACCTTCCGAGACTAAACTCGGCACACTATAGAGTACCTCGTCCACCAATTCTTCATTGAAATCTCCTGCCGCAAATAACGAGCCATAATAACTCAAAATTATCTTCTCCACCTGCTCTGTCTCTTCCCTCCATACACCCTCCGAATCGGTAAGACCCTTGATATAATTTCTTTTCTTCCAATGAGAGGCTTTTATGGTGATAATACTTTGTATTTCGATCCCCGTCTTTTATCTCCGATACTCTAGAGCGAAGATACCAATATGCTTCATTCTTTTCGTGAAGATCATCCAAAATACTCTCCAGCCTCTTGTATTCTGAAAAATTCGGACTAGCCCCCTTATGATTTTGAGCAACCTTGAGAGCCCATTCAACATCAGCTATTTGTTTGCCCAAGTTCTCAAAAGTATCTCTACTCCACAATGTGAGCTTTGTTGCTACTGTATCCAGCTTTTGGAGCATGTTCAAATGTCTAGAGCTGGCCCACGCTTCTTTAATGACATCCTCAATTCCATCTTTAAGCATCCAACATGTCTCGAAATAAAATCTACGCTTTCGGTTTGATTTTTTTGTTTTTTCCCGAGCTTCAGTGTTTAACATAATGGCCACATGGTCTGACTTATATTTAGTCATATGTTGAGCAAATGCCTCTTTAAACCAAGAAGCCCAACTATAACACCCCCAAAATTCGAGTTTTTTTTAAAACAAAAAGAGTAACCTTTTTACCTTTCAAAACCCAACCATCGAACTCTGGGAGTGTTACTGCTACACCTATTTTCGGTAGAAAATAAATGCAAAGCAAAAAATGAAATAATAATTAATAAACTAAGTGGTCTAATTGGTGGCAAAATAAAATAGTCATTACATCAAAACTGCAATTACTTTGAAACCAATAGTTGAAAGAAAATAATTAAATTCGGAAATAAACTAAAATGTCTTAGCTACGTGATTATTCTAACGTCTCCTCACACGTAACCGAGTACCCTCTTACCAACCTGCAAAATAAATCAGAAACAAGAAAAGAGAGAAAATTCCCAAAAATCAGATAAACTGAGTAATTCCAACTCCATCCCGTAAAATAAATAATTTTAGTTCAAAACATTCTATACATAATATAGTCTCATAGACATTATAATACTCAACCAAAATTAACTTGTCACATAACAATTTATTACTTTGGTTAAGAGAGGGAAAAAGAACGCCAGTAAGCCGGGACTAGTCCCTGTCACCACCTACTTTACAGAGGGTCGCGCGTTACCCCAAATGGCCATGAAATAAACAAAATGTCCCTAGTGTGCACACCCCTCACTAATACCCAGTGATTAGGAGGAAGACTAACAGCAATATACAATAATTTAAACCAACTAGTAGCAACCATAACTACTAGTGGGCAACCTGTTCTTCACCCTTTCGGGTTTCATTTCCCTTCTTAAATTAAATTTCACTGTACATTTTATTAGATTAAATCATCCGATTACATTGTACACAAGTATTGCACAAATCAATTTAATCCCAAGTAACAATACTTCAATTTCAGTATTATTAGTCCATAGTCATCCCACATGAGTCCATCATCACATATAATCAAATCATCCAATTCCCAAAGATTTATTTATTTTAAATAACTCATACGATGTCAAATAATCATTTTTTCGAAAATACATATACTAGTACACAAAATAGAAAACTCGTATATAATATAGTTCCATAATATCATACGATAGCCCACTCATCACATATAATTACGTAAGAACGTATTTGGCACACATATTTTAAAACAATTTCCTAACGGGATTCTAGAGATGATGGACATTGAAAATTACCTTGATCGTGCGTAAAACTCAAGGTAATTATCTTCCGAAACGTTCACCTAGTAGCCTCCGTTTTTTAATTCGGTTCGTCGGCTTCGATTTTCTTTTTTTTTTTTTTTGAGAAAAGATAGTACGTATTGAAATTTGAGGTTAAGGGGGTTTATATAATTGAGTTGTTTAGCTTTGACTCTAGAAATTTCACAAGATAAGGGTCAAACTTATCTTGAGTTTGTTACATTATCTCAGTAAACAGATTTTCAAAATTCCTTTTTATCAGTTTTCAAACTAGTTTCTGTAAATTATCCAAAATCAGTTTTTTTTTTTTTCAAATCCGAAAATAATAATAATAATTATACAAATTAAAAATAATAATAATTAGTTTTAAAGTTTATTTTTGAAAAGAAATCGTTGACTAAAAATACTCCAAAATTTGGGGTGTTACACCAACTTTCACAAGCAACAAAGCGGTCCAGCCTCTCACGTACCAAAGTTTCCGGAGAAGTACCCCTTTCCCAAGTCACCCAAGACCCATCATGGCCTAAATCCTTGAGACCACAAGCATCAAGCACCATTCGGAAGGCATTTATGGCTCTTTGCTCCCTTATCACACCACCAATCTTTTCATTCCCGCTAACTATCTCGTTAAAATCACCACCAAAAACCATGGGATACGGAGAGTTCACAAATAATTCACGAATGAGCTTCCAAGTGTTCTCCTTGAGAGATTTATCATCCCACCCGTAGATACCCACGAACCTTCACTTCCTACCACCAACTTCAGTCACGTCACCACAAATATGGTGATCCGAAAAAGACACCATTGAAAAATAAATACTCTCTTTCCAATAAACACATGGGCCACCAGACTTTCCCCTATTATCTACTCCCATTGCCATAGCAAAACCGAACTTCCGTTTGAAATTCTCCGATCTTCTACTATCAATCATCGTTTTAGAAAGAAAACCAATATCAGGGCTCAAAGTACGACTCTAATAACAAAATGCACGCACTGTCCGGGGGTTACCAGCTCCCCGACAGTTCCAACATAAAAGCTTCATTGTTGTTCGAGGGGTTGGTATTTTCCAACCTCCTCTACTTGATTTACCCCGTCTCTGGCACTTATCTCGCGATCAATTTTTTATTTTTTCTGTAATATCCCTTCAGGCACACTATCATCTCTATGCATTATGTCAAAAGACCTTTTCTGAGTGGTCCTTGTAGGTAAAGAAACCTTACTGACATTGTTTGAAAAACCACCTAAGAACTCCTTACCCTTTCTCCTTACTCTTTTCTTGCTCTTCACAGCTATATTATTTTCTGGTATGAGATCGTGTTCCATGTCAGCTACCTCACTACCAGAATTATGTAATTCAAAATCCTCCCTATGGAGCGGCTCCACCCCCTTTGAGTGCAAACTCTTCTCCCTATTCTGTCTCTCGTCCCCTTCATCCCCTGTTGCACTCTTCATATGGAGAACTTCTCTGGAGTTAGTCTCATCCATAACTCTAACTAAGACTGCCTCCCTGGCCTGAGGTGTTTTGTCTAGAGCTTTAGGAGAGGGAGTGGAAAAGTTCAATTTTTGAGCTACTCCAGGAAGCCCCATTTTGATGGAGTCAGAGTCATAATAGCTTGGTATTCTAATTCTTCGGGAAGAGAGCAGTCCTTCTTTAATCTTCTTCTCCTTCTCAATGTCTACCATTGACTGACGTGAAACTCGCTTAGGGGAAGGCCTAAGCCAAGGACCGTAGTGGAATACTACATCCTTGCTGCATCTCTAGCCTCATCTTTGTACTTGCAGCCATTTTCCGTGTGATCAAGACGACCAAAAAAGAAACAAAAGTCCGCGAGACGTTCATATTTCAAAGTAACCCACTTTGAGGAAGAAACTCCAATAGCCAAAAATATGGCTCTTCTAAGGGGTTTTTCTATGTCAATAGCAACCTTGATGCGCATGAATTCCCCCCAACCCAAAGGATTCAACTTATCCAACTCAAGAAGGCCACCAAGATAATCACCAATCTCCTTCATAACTCTTATGTTCCGTTTGTTAAAAGGAACATTAATCAGTCGAACCCACATAGGCGATTGTTTAAATTCAATCTCCGAAGGTTGTTCATCTCCAACAATTTCCTTCATTACTAGCAATTTTTCATCGAAAAATCATGGGAAACCCTCCCAAACTCTCTCCTTGTCCTCCTCGCAAAGGAATTGACAAGCAAACAGGTTTGTATCCACGGTTTGGTTTACCACGTTGTCATGTAATCTCCACACATTCATCAGCGTACATTTCATCGCCTTAATGTTGAAGGTTTTCGTAGTCCATAATTTCCCAATCAAAGACAAGAAATCTGATTTTGGTCAGATTTCCTTCCTCCTCCCCATCGCCAAGCCCTCCACCAATAACCTTCACTTCTTCATCGGTTAAACAAAACTTCTCAAAATCATTAAGTAAATCCTCCACCATGAGAAAGCCAAGATCACAAAACAAGGAAAGAAAATAGAGAAATTGGGAATTAAAGAGACTAATTGGGTAGGAAATCAATCGAAAAAACACGTAAACAGACCCTAGACGAGGGACGTACAAACCCTAGACGAGGGACTGGACTGCTAAATGTTTTAAACTTCCTTACAATTTTTAATCAATGTGATTTATGTGAATACACGTATTATACAAAATTAAGACTGTGATTATTAATTTTTATTTTTTTTAGGAAACGATAGAGCAATTTATTCATGTCAAGTAATGTCCATTTCTGCCAAAGTAGTGATACTTTGGGGAAACGACTCCAAACATACATATTTCATATGATCATTCATGTCCTACCTAGCAATTAAATGTGTTACGGTATTACACGAACGCTTAACATGAGAGAACTTACAAAAATCAAACCAAGCTCTATTGATACAAATATCATCAAAAATCATAAAAATTAGAGAGAGTCTTATATCCTTCTAATTCACCTGCTTGATGATATTCACAGCATCCGATTCCACCCAAGCATTCTTGTACCCCATGCGAATTGCAAGACTTAAAGCATACCTCACTGCCATTGCTTCAACAATTTTCGGGCTTGAATAATGCACCTTCTTAGTAGCTGGCAGGAGAATTTTACCTTCATGGTTGCGCACTACCACTCCCAGACCAGCCTTGCCATTTGCGGGGATATGTGCATCAATGTTTATTTTGGGACAACCATCATTGGGGGCTGTTAGGATAAGATTCTACTGGCCATACCATTGTCTATGGGCTGTGAAAAGACCTTGTGAGCATAGTCGTTGTAATCTTTCGCAAGCTTACAAAACCCAACAACTAGCATCACAAAATTTGGTCTCTCGTTGTCAAAAACCAGCAAGTTCCTACACCTCCAAGCTGCCCACATAAGGGCTGTCATTGAAAACACGGTTTCAACATTAAACTTGCATATCATCCATTCCCATAGCACCACAAACGAGTCCAAGGGAGCATCAACAAGATTTATTTCCAGCTTACTATGCTCCCAAATGGCCTGTGCCGCCTCACACTCAAGTAATGAGGGAATGATGGCCTCCTCCTCCACCCCACATATTTAACAACTACTCTCACTCACAATGTGTCTCTGAGCAAGCCTTGCTTTCACAACCAAATTACCCTTTACAACATTCCAAATAAAGTGTTGAAGCTTCGGCGGTCCCTTCATTCGCCACACTAATTTCCACTGTAACACCCCCAAATCTCCCTCTACGGAAATACTAGTATGATACATATAATTATACCGTAGAGATAGCCTTAGGCGTATTACCACCGCGTGATTACGCAAGGCTACTCAAACTTACTAAACAAAACCAATACTTTGCAGCGGAAAACTTCAATACTCTTCTTTTATTAATAATAGACTATAAATAGTAACCATTGTCATGAGTACTCAAAAATAAACATAAAAACCAACATTTCCTAATCTAGGTGAAACCATTCCCGGGACTCCATATGCTCAATTATTGACTCCACTTGAAATTAGTCAACACTGCTTACCATTAAGGTAAACAGGGCGAACCAAAACAAAACAAGAAATACGGATTAGCAAAATATGCTAAGTACGATAAGTGCAAGATAATTAAACTCAATTTATTAGCAAACATGCTTTTGAAATCAATTCCATCCTTTCCAATGATTTGACCAACAATTCCAACTCAAAATTCCAAAACCAATTCAATAATCAATATCAATAGTCAATTCAATAACCAATTCCTCTTTAAAATCCAATTCCTTTAAAACCAATTCCTTTTAAAACCAATTCCTTACCCAAGTATGCACACCCCCCAAGCTAGTCTCCTTATATTACAAGGCTATCCTTGAGGAAAGACCCGGTCATACAAAGTCCAAGGCCTTATCAATAAACCAAATCCGCATAGTGGGATTATCAACATGCTTGTAAAGCATTAATAATAATAATTCAATAAATCCTCTTTAAATCCAATAATTCCAACTTTTAATAATAATAATTCAAACTCCTTTTTATTTAATTCCACATGCTTTCAAAATCAAACTTTTTAAACAAGAATAATAATTTTAACTATTTAAAACATGATATAAAATCAATACTCCAATTTATTTATCAAAACCAATTTATTTAAACATGCTTTTATTTCATAAATCATAATTCAATTCAATTTAATTCAATCATTATAAAATCATTCAAACATGCTTATTCAAACCAATCACTTTCAAGGTATCTAGCCCACCTAACGTACCTTGATCCTTGCTTAGCAAAAACACACAAAAGGAACCTCCAGAATCTTGATCGAACACACCCTACAAATAAATATAACCTTAATCAATATAAGGTTAACACATAATCACAATAATTAAATTAAAAACCCCCCACTATATGTACATGAACCTTTTAAATTAATTTCTCATAAACATCATTAAAAATATGATTTTATATAATTAAAACTACTCATAATAATTTTTATAAATCCCCCATAATAATAATAATAATAATAATAATAATAATAATAATTGAATAAGAGAAGAGAAGAAAAAAAGATAAGAAACCAAGGAAAAGAGAAGAATTGGATTTGCGTTGAAAAGAACAGGCAGAACTTGCAGAGGTTGCAACTCCTTCGATATAACTCCGAATTAGGTGATTCTTGAGCATAACCCCAAGGATTTTGCGAGAGGAACAATATTTTGTGAAACGCCAATACCCCAAAAACTGACCAGAAGTGCACGAAAATTGGCTTTAAAGATAAATGTGATGATTTGTGTAAAAAGAGGAGAAGAAAAGAAGAGAATTGGTGTGAAGAATGTGAGAGGTATGGAGGGGTATTTATAGGCTAGCTTATGCAAGAATTATAGCAAGATAATATGGGAAGAATTATGGCAAGTAGGGTTTATGAAATTACTTGGAGAAGTGAATGAAAAAAATATGGAAAGTTTTGATATTAAGGTGATTGTGTATAATAAAATATGGAAGGTATGTTTGTCATGAAAAATAATATGGCAAGAAAAATTACTTAGGGAATAATCAAGAGGGATAAAAGTAAGAAAATATGATGATCAAATATTAAGAACATGGAAAAATAGAATTAAGGAAAATAATAAATTTTTGGGAGATAATTAAAAATACAATTTACCAAAATAATTTCTCTCAAAATAATACAAGAGGGCCGAAAATCTTAAGCTTTTACACGTTTTTATATTCGTTGGAAACACACGAACCTATTTGGAGAGGTTTGCATTACGGTATATGTAGTCACACGTTTGATTATAATTTGATTGTACTATTTATTATGGTTATCATGCTTATCCCTTGATAGTTGTTGGGTTATAATTATTCTTTATTTTGTCTAACAATTTTGTACTCGTGAATTTTCATATGTTGTTGATGTTTTGTGTATAATTTGATTGTATCTTATTGATTAGTCAAGTATTGTGAATTATGCTCTTAGTATGCATCTTTAATGATGTGCATCCACTAAGTACGATCAATATTTTTGATGCAACATGTATTACCTAAGAGTGTATATTAGATATGTTATAAATATAATTCGATATTCGGTAATTTTAGTTGGGTTTCTTTTTGTTTGCTATATTAGAGTGCACTTCAGCAATATTATCATTTCGAGGCTTTAGGGTTACTTGTATTATTATTTTTGGGTTGTGAGTTAATTAATTTCGGGAACTAGTTTTACTGCCATAAGAGTTGAGATATTTATTTATCGAATTGTTATGTTATTTGGGAACCTGTGCCATTATTGAGATATTATAAATTAATTTGCGAATAATTATTTGATCGATGTATGAGATCAAAAAGGTTGAGCATTATATATTGTTCTTGGTTTGAGGCTCGATGTTAATTACCTTAGTCCTTGGCATGTTGGTAAAGAGATAATGATCATAAGTTAAGAATGAGGTACAATCTTTATTGATATTTTTCTATGGTCCCCTATAGTGGGATTTGGCTCGTATGTGGTCTGGTTCAAGGTATTTTTTTTTGTTATTGAGAGTATTCAAGTTTTTATAATTGTTGGTTTGTTATTTGAATTACCCATGTCCAAGGTTAGGTATAAAACAAAGAGTGTGGCACACTTATGGGATAAATGAGTTGAGTAAAGGTTGATATTATTATTCGAGGTTGGGTTTGACAAAGGTTATTTTCATAGTACAATGTGTAATGTAGTTTCGAACTATATTGATTAATTGATGAACTAGTAATATTAATTATTCTATTTTTCTTTGTGTTTTGATATGCAGTGACTACTCAACTTTTTGCTGTCGTGTGTGTTATTTTGTTATGCTATTTGCGTTTGCAGTCATGTCTTTTTCTTATGGTGGCCCTACAACGATCTATTTTGGAATTTGTCCTTAATGGTGAGCAGTCAAGATTGTTTAAGCAGGTTTATCAAGTGATCGTAGCTAAAAGAGCTCAAGTGTTTCGATTAGTATGCTATAACAAGTTTGTAAAGTTGTATAGATAGCTCACTTAGATTTATTGGGTTGTATTGTTGGGATTTTATAAGCCTTAAAACTTGACAGGACGTTGAGTGTGGCAGTAATACCTCCAATTTAAGTGTATGCTTCCGCAGTTTTATTTAAAGGTTGTTTATTTTTCCTTTAATTCGTGTTTATTACTTGTTAGTAAATCGAGGGTGTTACAACATATGATGCTAAGTAAGCGAATTTTGGATAACATTTTCAAGGTAAAATTGTTGTATATATATATAGTTTTATTATCGATATGCTTATAATATTTCATATATACAAAATTAATGATAACTTTTGATAAATATCCTATAACTCAGTTTTATTTCCACCATAAAACTCGTTTTAAAAACTTCTTTGAAATAAAATCTATTTATAATATATTTAATTTATTTTAAAAAATGAATAGAGAATTAGTAAAAATAATTTTAGTTTGGCAATTCAATAAAATAATTTTAGTTTGGTAATTCAGTAAAATAATTTAAATTCAATAAAAATATTTTCACGTCAATAATAACATAGATATCTTATTTTATACCATTTGAATAATCATTTTTGATAAATTAAATATATTTTTATAAAAAATTATACTATTATTATATAAATAAGCGATACGATAAAGTATGATTTTGAACTTTTTTTTTAATTATTTTTCCCTAATATTAGGGCACATGCCATAGCTAGTGTCTGGAAAGCTCTTACAGTTGTTGACAATATTAATAAAAAAAATGTAAATAAATATTTATAGGGATATAAATATTCCAAAAAAGCAATTAATTGTCCAAATATTTATCAATCACCAATCAATTATCAATAATCAATCAATAACTATATACTAAAAGACACACCAGAAATGACACATGCCATCTCCTGGTGTGTCCTTAGTTTTGTTTTGTTTTTTTTTTTTTGAAAAAAAAAATTTAGTTATAGTATAAAATCTTATACAAAAATAATTTCTTATATAAGCTAACAAAGATAATTACTTTAAATAAAAAAGATTTGATATATCTTTCCACACAAACATTTATGAATATAGTAGAAAATATTAACATAATTTGCAACATATGTTAATCTACTTCAAGGAAGTATTCATATTTTTTCTCTATAATAAAAATAGTTGTTCATTTATTGATTAAAATTCACATCAAAGTAGTGTGTATATTTATTAATTTTTTTTAGATTTTTAATTTTTTTGTAAAATAACCAATTACATTCAAAAGTTAATACGTAGTATTATATTTTAAAAACTAGTAGAGGTATAAATAATATTCCGTACACTTTTCTTAAGAGTTCCAAAAAAGCAACTAATTTAAGATTAACGAGGGAAAATGAATTAATAAATATTTTAGAGGGTATAGTTGTCCAAATATTATTCATAAGAGTTACTTTATAAATCACACAAGGAAAAACTTAGAGTCAATTCACATCATATCAATAGTGATATATAGGTAAACAAATATTTTAAGAATATTGTTCATTTACACACTATTTGTAAGTGTTTTCTCATACTTTTGAAAGATAGAGATGATCTGATTTGATTTGATATATATGAAATGAGTAATACGGTACCTAATAAGCTAGGCGAAGGATTTTTTTTTTTTTTTTTTTTTGATATATATGAAATGAGTAATAAGGTACCTATAGAAATTATTTTTGCTGAACTGATTTTTTTTTTATTGATTTTCTGTTATATTTCAATTATTAATTTTTACTGAACTGAAATTATTTTTGATAAACTGAAATTACTTTTATTGAATTGAAATTATTTTTACAGAATACTCCCTCCGTCCCATAATATAGTTCCTATTTGTGTTTTTTTCACGGTATTTAAGAAATAGGAGGAGAAAGTGGATAAAATACATTAATAGAAGTGAAAAGTGCTATCATAGACAAAAGTTAAAGAGAGAAAGTAAAAAAAGTACTCGTACAAGGCTTGTGCAAAATTGAAGAGTAAATTAGGAAATACAATGAATAAAGTTAAAAAAGTGAGGATATAATGATCTTTACATGCTGTCCAAAAATGAAAACAGGAACAACATTTTGGTTCTCCAAAATAGGAAAACAGGAACTATATTCTGAGACGAGGGAGTATTATTTTTATAAGGTGAAGTGAACCTGTAAAATCTCTCAATCCCATTTTATTAACTTATAAGTATGTTAAATAATGTGAAATAAAATAAAAGGGGTAAAGTTGGAAAAAGGAAAAAGAGAAGAGATAAAAGGGGCAAAGTTGGAAAAAAAGAGATGAAAGGGGCAAAGTTGGAAAAAAAGGAAGAGAGAGGAAGCAAGTGGGTAAGAAGTAAGGAAGAGAGAGATAAAAGGTGAAAAAAGAGAGAAGACGGCATTACGAACCAAAGTCAAGAGCAAAGCGGGGTGAGTTTGTTCAATTTGTAACCTTAACCTGCGTTTTACACACAATTAAAAAAAATCAAAATAGGAGAGAGAAAGAGAAAGAAAGAGATTTGTTCGAAATCGAAACCAAACCCTTGGAGGTTTGAGGAAGAAGAAGAAGAAGAAAACCAGAACTCAAGAGAGAGATTCAATGGGTGATAAATTGCTGCAACAGCAGCTCAAAGACTTGGGATCCAAGTTGGAAGCTCCTCCTTCTTCCAAAGATTCTCTGCTCAAGCTTTTTAAGGTTTGTATCTTCCCTCGATTTCAGCTCCCTTTCTTCTATTTTGCTTTCATAATTTTGGGGTTTTCTGGGTTTTTGTGCTCAATGTTATATTTACCCTGCATTACTAGTTCATCTTAGGTTTCCAGTCTTTCTTTTATCGATTCCAGGGTTTTTTTTTTTTTTTTTTTTTTTTTTTTTTTTTTGTTTTAATGAATTTGCCGATTTCATTTTCTGTGTTGCAATTCCGAGAGCATGCACGAATTCAGCTTTACAAAATTAAGGAATCTAGCCAAACTAACGCCAATTTCTGTACTACATTCATTAATGTTGTATTCAAACACTTAACCATAGGATTTTGTAGGGAACGAAGCTGGAAAAGAAAAGCGAAGCGCCTATTTTTGTGAAGTTTTAGGAAAGAAATCTTAGAATTATGTAAGTCATGCTGTAGTCCTGTAGTCACAGCAGGAAAGTTCTAGCCTTTAGCTGTAAACACTTACCATATTAGTGCTTATTAGCTTTTTAACTTTGGAAACAATTTGATATTGTTTTGGAAGTCTAGGCAATTCATCGGATAGTGCTTTGGCAAGGCTGTAAGGGGCATACAACTAGATCTAGGAGCCCACTTGATTCATGTAGCATCCTTAGATGTGTAGAATTGAACCTTCAAATATTACATGAAAAGCACTTCACGTTAGCTTTGATTTTGATTGGCTGGAGTAATATTCCCTTGCCAGTTTCTATTCCTTAATATAAAAGGCCGAGGCGTTGCAATCTTGTAGTCAATTATGAGTTTGACATAGAAGGGTCTAATATGTGACATTAAATTGTGGAATGCTTGTGATTTTTCTGATAATCGTGTCACTTAGAACTGTTGGAAGAGATATATTGTGTTTTGAGCTGTGCCAAAATACACTTAAGAATGCCTCAAAACATAAACCAAATATATATCATATGTGAGCACATGAGTGCTTAATATCCTCCCTTTGTTCCAAATGACTTGTTCCTCATTGGATACTCCAAAAATGTCCCTTGCCCTTTACGGGAAGAGTTTTCTCTCTATTTTTCCCCTCTATTTTTTCTTTAAATTTGGGGCCCATACCCATTCATCCGCTTATTCCTGTCTACTTTTTCACTCTTTTTGCAAGCAAAATCAGACAGTAGGAGCAATAGCCAAAGCATTAAATTCATGTTTGCTTATTTTAATTATCATTTGTAAGTGTTACCAACTTTGTAAAACAGCAGAGGTGTTTGTCTATTTGTTTAGGCTGTGATGATGGCGACTTATTAAATCTATCCGCAATTTATTTGGACTCAAATTGTCTTTTGTGGTATGTGTTCTTAGTTTGATAGAATTCTACTATCTTCTCTCGTTTATTGTTGGTAAATGGAAATTGCTTTCTAATCTCTGATTATACATAGGATCACACTTAGCTCTTTATATTGTTGACATGTTGTCTTGATAGCATTACTGCATGCCTTCAGATGTGTAATGGTTGTTTGTTTCTTGTGTTTGTTGGTTCTTATATACTTTTTCATTTCATGTGAGCTAAGTTTTTGTTGATGCCTGGTAATTCAATATGTTTTTATCTTCTCAGCAAGCCATTACAATCCTCTCTGATTTGGAGCAATCTCCACCAGCTCCGATATTGGAGTCAATGCAACCCTTCCTGAAGGCCATTGTGAGACCAGAGCTGCTAAAACACCAAGATAAGGATGTTAAACTCCTAGTTGCCTCTTGTCTTTGTGAAATCACTCGTATTACTGCACCTGAAGCACCTTATAGTGATGAAATTCTGAAGGTATGATATATTAAAGTTCAATGTTTATTTTTCCTGGCTAGATCTAACTCTATCTATCTGCTCCTTTTGATTCTGTAGGATGTTTTTGGTTTAATAGTTGGCACTTTTAGTGGTCTAAGTGAGACAAGTGGACCATCATTTGGAAGGAGGGTTATCATTTTGGAGACCCTTGCCAGATATAGATCATGTGTTGTGATGTTAGACCTTGAATGCGATGATCTTGTAAATGATCTTTTCAGGACGTTTCTTTGTGTTGCAAGGTATGTTTAGTTTGGTGATTAATCAGAAAAGATATTATCATTAGACATATTTGACTTGTGGTGTAAACTTCTACTGGTCTTTGTTTTATTTATTTTTTATTTTTTATATCTATCTCAAAACTTAAGTGTTGTCATAAAAACCTTATTGAGCATCAAGAATGATTTGGAAGGAGCTACTCCATTGGTTGTCAGTCACTGTAAAGATTGTGTCTGTAATTTGATATGGTTCTGTGTGCAGGGATGAGCACCCAGAAAATGTTCTGTCATCGATGAAAACAATTTTGTATGTTCTTCTAGAGGAAAGTGAGGATATCCATGAAGATCTGCTGCTTATTTTGCTCTCTACACTGGGACAAAATAAAAAGGTGGGAATGTTTTCTCTATATTTATAATCTGCAGGCAGAAAACACACTTTTCCTTATGTAGTATTTTATAACAAATTGCTGTGGGTGGTATGTTTTGGTGGTTCAGGATTTTACAGATGCTGGGAGGAAACTTGCCATGAACGTGATTGAACATTTTGCTACTAAACTTGAACCTTATGTGAAGCAATTTCTCATATCTTCAATGACGGGGGAAAATTCCTTGAATAGTGAAATTGATTACCATGAAGTTATTTACAATTTATACCGCTGTTCACCTCAAATTCTGCTGGGAGTTGTTCCTTACCTGACTGGAGAGCTACTGGTAAATGCGATTTTTTTTTTGTTTTTTTACTGATGTTTTGTGTAATTTATTGCACTTTCTCAAGCAATTGAGTCTGATGTACTTTGGACGTTACTGCCTTTGCGTATATGTTAATGTCTCATGTTTTTGTTACCTTTTCTGAATGTAGCAACCCCTTTTAAACCAACACTATAAGCTCCAGTGTTTTGTTCAATGTTGCCAGTGAGGCTATTACCCTGTGAAATGATTGTCTAAGTATGTTTATCCTCTACGTACAGAATGACCAGTCTAAAGCACGTCTTAGAGCAGTTGGTCTGGTGGGTGAGCTTTTTGCGCTTCCAGATTCTGCTATCTCTGAGGCTTTTCAATCCGTATTTGTGGAGTTCGTGAAGAGGTTAACAGATAGAGAAGTCGAGGTTCGGATGTCTGCCCTTGACTATGTAAAAAGATGTCTCCTTTCAAATCCCTTAAGACCCGAGGCTCCTCAAATATTTGGTAACATCTGCCCCTATGATTTTATGAAATGCTTACGATTAAGGTACATTCTGTTCATTTATACTTTAAAATTATGCAGCTGCCTTGTGTGATCGCCTCTTGGACTATGATGAAAATGTGCGGAAGCAAGTTGTTGCTGTGGTGTGCGATGTCGCCTGTTTTAATCTTAATTCCATTCCAGTTGAAACTGTCAAACTAGTTGCTGAACGCCTTCGTGACAAATCTGTAATATTTCTCATCTCTGCGTTTACTCGTTGATGATTATGCATTGTTTACTAAATGTTTCAGCTTTTGGTTTTGCAGTTACTTGTGAAAAAATATACCCTTGATCGACTTGCTGAGATATACAGGCATTACTGCTTAAGGTGCAAAGAAGGATGTGCTAATGAATATGGCTGGATACCTGGAAAGATATTGAGGTGTTTCTATGACAAAGATTTCCGGTAAGGAACATTTAAATCTACAGTGCTGTGTTTAATTAGCATTATGTTGCAGTTGCTAGGAACATCAATTAATAATCTATGGAGCTATTGTTAATTATGAAATTTGTTGTTTATCAATACTTTTCCTCTCATAATTGGGATGTCATTTTAGCTTTGATTTCTGCAGATAATAGATCTTACAATCTTAAACAGTGTTAGCAAGTTTTATACAGCAAGTGCACAGTGCAAAGAACAATAATGGAAAATACGGGTCCGATTTTCAAGCAAGAATGGGATCAATGACTAGTTCACTCTTAGTTACAGTTAGCAAAGATGATCACAAATTGTTGCATATTTTCAACTGAATAATAAATTAAACTAACAATTAAAATAGGCTGTGTTCCCTTATCAACTCCACTCAACCAAAAGTTAACGAATTAAAAAAATGCTTAAGGGGCGATCGTATAGGGACGGGGGGAGTAATTCTAATGAAGTGATGATTCTACACTAATCCATATAAGCAAACTCATACAAATACTATTAGTAGATGAATAAGATAGGGGTAACCTATTCAATGCAAGGCTGGTATTACTCACTCACGATAAGAATCATAAAGCTATGCATGAGGGATTATAATTTAAAGATATTGAACCAGTGAGTGAAAAGGGAAAAGATAGTCCAAGGTAATACTTTAGCTAAGATAAAGGAAGTAGAGTTCCAAGAAACATCCTTGAATTTCCAAAGATTAACTTCATTCTATTGTTTATGAAACTATGCAATACAGTAACAATGTATTTAAACAAAAAGGTTAATTTTAACATTAGGGCTTGAAGCCTGTTTTACAAGTTTACCAAATAATCAATAAGCTAAGAATTGTAATCCAAAACCCATGTATAATGCACTTGCTGTACAAAGAGCATGGCACCCCAAGGCCATGTGAGGTAAACATTGCCATTTACATTATAGTCAGTCATGCAAAAAGAATATCTATAGATTCACATGTTTTGAAAGTAATGTATGAATTTCAATATTAAGTTTTTTCCCCTCTTACAGTATTAGAGATCACGAGTAGAGTCATATACGATCCGTGACTTCAATTTTTTAAATGGCATAAATTATGCTACAATTTAATCAGGCATTGAAAGGGTGTGCTTTGACTGTGGCTTAATAAAATTGACTTGCCTAGACCAATAAATGGAACCACTTCTTGCGCTTCAGCATGAAGGTGGTCTATTTGTATAGGCTGTTAAAGAGGAAGTTATCCAAGCCAAAAAACCATGGAAGGAAAGACGGAATATAAGTTTGATAATCGATATCCACGATTTTGGGTCATTTTCAAGTGAGGTGATATTCTGTCTGAAGGAGTTAATGATGCAAGAAATGTGATTTATGGATTCCAAATAATGCAGTCGGAAGTGTTGGTCCTATTAGAAAATACTAAAAAAGCTCAAGGCTCAAGCTTTGGTTTACAATTGGGTCTGTAGCTTGTACAAGGAGTAGGAAAGAAAGGAAAGGCGCCAACAGGTTTTAGGCATCAAACAATTAAGTGGGTGTCACTTACAATTTCTGTAGACTTGAACAAGGCATCCTTAATTTGTTTAATTCATTTGTTTCTATCTTTGATTTTTATGACTTCATGTCCTCTACGTTTCTGATTTTACTTCTCATCCGTTGTTTAAAACTAAAGTTATGTGCTTTATATCTTTGAAGTCACCTGTGTGGCAATAGAAAGCCTTTCACTTTATTTGTATATCGCCAGGTTTCCTAGTGCTGATAAAGGAGAAAAATTTTCCTTTAATAAATTCTACAGCATGCTTAAAAATTCTTGCAATCTTTGTCCTTTAATCATCTTCGTAGTATAATTTTATTATGTGCTCAGCTGGTTTAATCTGCTTGCAGATCAGATGCAATTGAGTCTATTCTATGTGGACCACTATTTCCAGCTGAGTTTTCTGTCAAAGATATAGTTGGAAATTGGATACAGATATTTGCAGGACTAGACAAAGTTGAGGTCAAGGCTTTAGAAAAGATATTGGAACAGAAGCAAAGGTAGGCATTTTATTGCATGTTGCTTACCATCTAGGTTTGTGTGCTCTATAGGTTTTTCAGTACAAAGCGTTTGGGCTGTGTTTGATTTTGACTCGTTACTTTTTAATGTAGGTTACAACAAGAAATGCAGAAGTATCTGTCTCTTAAGCAGACATACAAGGTTTGTAATTATAGACAAATGTTGAAGTTTATACTCATCTTATGGCTCAAAATGTTGTTAGGGTAATCTGTTTCTTAGTCTTTGCTTAAATGCAGGATGCTGATGTGACTGATTATCAAAAAAGGGTTATCCTTTTGTTCCGGGTAATGTCGAGGTTTTTTGTGGATCCTTCAAAGGCCGAGGAAGGATTTTTGACTCTTGATCAGCTAAAAGACACTAACGTTTGGAAAATTTTATCTAGCTTACTTGATCCAAACACTAGCTTCCATGAAGCGCGTACTAGTCAGGTGAGCTGTGAGAATGTTTTTCGAAATTTATTCTATGAGATTAAAACCTTTTTCTTTATCTGGAATCTATTTAATCATAATGCATGAATCATGATCTCTGACCATTGGGATTCCTTAGACATCATTCAACATTAGCTGGTAATGTGATGAGTAAGCAATTTAAGAATCAGGTTGTAGGCCTTGTCGCTGGATGCTGAAGTTGAGCAGCCCATCTGGAATGCTTTCTGCTTTGCTTAATTGTTTGTGTGTGTTAACAGTGCCTTTGATGGCTTGTATATTCTGTATTTATGATCATGAGGTTTTTGTCGTATTTAGTCTTTGTGGTTGATCCTGCTGTCATTAGTCTTTTTGGTTGATCCTGCTGTCTTTAGTCTTTCTGCTTGATCTCTCTGTACTTAGACATGGTTGGGATTATGGCAGAACTCGTAGAAGTAACTTATATGATATTTATAAGTAGAGTAGCCTTACCCTCTATGTAATGGCTGTACCACTTATATCATAGTTTCCATGAGAGCATATGGTGATTTAAATGCTATTCATACTGGGAAGCATCGTAAAATACTTTCAATTTTATGTTCTTTTAAAACCAACAAATTAATGCTGGACTCCACTTTCTCTCTTATGTTTTAAAGAAGGCCATCTCCAACTATACTTGTTTAGTAAGCTTGAGTCTGTCACCTTTTAATGTATTACTTCATTTTGCTTTAGGTTTCCTCTCAATTAACTGCCGTTTATTTTGTTCTTTGTTGATCTGCTTGATCTGTAGTGTTTTGTGCTTAGGTTTGTTGGCTTTCAGAATTTTTATATGATTTTTTTGGGAAACTGAAGTTATGTTGGTGTATGAGTGTATCTATAAGTTGTATTCTAATATCATGTACTTTATTGTTATGTTTTACCAAGTGAATTCTATTTTCTGCAAGCTGTTGCACACTATGGTTTAGATCTCCTTCAGCTGTATGTCTGTATGTGTTGATGTACAGTAAGTCACATAGCGGGATTTGTGTTGCGATTGAAACTGTGTGACTCTGAGCCTGTGTTGCTTTTTCTCCATTGGGGGAAGATTCGGAAAAATTTTGTTTAGTGTTTTGATATCATCTTTGCTGCAAAGCCTCCAATTTTTTTGCATAGATTTCATCCGCCTTTTGTTTTGTGAATCCATTTTGCCTCCCAAAATAAAAGCATTTAATCTTTGAGGTGACAACATTTTTTATATTCGTGCAAAGCCACAAAGGTTTGGATTTTTCAAAGCATGGAATATTTTTTATAATTTGTGCCTGTGGTAAAGGAAATGATTTTGCCAGCCAAGTACTTTAGCTTTCTAGTGGTCTCACTTTTGCAAAGTTCATACTTACAGTAGTTCTTTTTTAGTCACAATGTAATCCATTTTAGGGAGTTTTATTTGGCTAATAATTCTATCTATCTCTCTCCTTATTACATGGGTCCTGGTTTTTATGTTTCTCTATCTTTATTTCTCCTTAAAAACCATGCATCTCCCCGCATTGCAATTAAAGAGCAGAGGAAGTGTATAACAATCAAGTTGGAAATAGCCTCTTTGCGGCCACTTTCTCACAGGGGTAAAAGTTGCATATGTCGAACTCTTTTTATTCTGCCATAAGGGGAAGTTTCATTAAATGCATTCTGGTTATTAATTTGATAACGAGCTTATTCATTTTTAAGTGCTATTATCCTGCAGGATGATCTGCTCAAGATTCTTGGTGAAAAACATCGACTGTTTGATTTCTTGAATGTGCTTTCAGTTAAGTGCTCATATTTGCTTTTTAGCAAGGAACATGTCAAAGAATTCCTGTTGGAACTCGCAATTCATAAATCTTCAGGGAGCACAGAGAATTGTTTGTCATGTGTCAACATGCTGGTGGTAAGTTCTCCTTATTCTGGGCCTTTATAGGTTTCTCTACTGTGTGTAACTGTGGATGAAGTTTGAAATTTTCTGATTTGCATTTTGTTCCTTACAATGTGACTGGTTTGTCAGGTAGTGCTTTGTTTGATTTTTGTTCCTTACAATGTGACTGGTTTGTCAGGTAGTGCTTTGTTTGATTTTCTCTCTATCCCAATTTAATAACCATAATTTACGTCCACTATCTTCTAGCACATCTACTATTCTATTATTATATAACAGATAAGCCAACTACAACCTATCACTGAAACCTCTGTGCAAACCTTCCCACAGAGGGAGCACCTGCGTCGTCTTCTTAAAATGTGTTGTTGAACAGATTATTTCTATGCGTATAAATAAATAGAAATGACTCAAGAAGGAAACTATGATTGTTTTATCTCTTGGAGATGCTCAAGCAGTGAGAAAATTGCGTCATGACATGTTTACATTCTGGGTCTGAGGCTAAATAGAGCTGATGTACTGAAAGAATTATAACCATTGTCTTTGTGATGCAGAACCTTTCCATACTCAGAGGCCAGTGAGTAGGGTAATTAATGTTTATAGCTAGTTAGATTCTTTCTTGCCCTTATATGAGACTGGAGGGTTGTGATGTTAGACCTTGTACCCTTATGGCTGTAATGATATATTGCTATACAAATAAAATCCTATTAAGATTTGGTGGCTGCTTGAGGGTGTGGGCTTGAGGAGGGTAAATCTGCTTATAATTAATCTTGATAGCTGAATATCCATATGTTACCTTGGTTCTCCAAGTATCTGCTTGTTGTGTATGATAGTAATTTTTGTGTGGACTAAGGAACACATAAAATCCTTCAACATTGGATGTATCAGATGCTCTATGTAATTGTAAGGTATATTTTTTTGGCTTTAAACTCACCATTGTCTGTGCTAGTGCCATTAGAAACTGTGCTTTATTTTCGTTCTCCAATCTCTTTCCTCATGACATGGGCTTCCTAACTGTTCGAGCTACAGTGCTATCTGCTACGTTTCACTTGTTGTATGTGGAGGAAGTAAACTACAAAAAAATAATTATTTTTATTATAAATACTACCTCCATTAATTATTATGTGCAACTAAGGAATATTTTGTCTCACAAATAATACCTTTAGTTGCACATCATAATTATCGCCTATATATATATATATATATATATATATATATAGGGTTGTGATCCAATGAGAAGGATCTTATAATGAGAAGGATGAAATGTGCATTTATTCTGAACTAAATGTGCATATATTTTCTACTAAATGTGCATATTTGATTTTGGACCTGATTTTTTTTTTAAATTTCCGGGGAAAACGAAAACTTATGCACATTATGCACAAAAAATTTGCACATTTAATTTCGGTCAGATTTTTTTTGCACATTTTGTTCAAAAAATATGCACATTCAGTGAAACTTTATGCACATAAAATTCTTCTCATCCTTCTCATTTGACCCTAAATCTATACCCTATATATATAGGGTTGAGAAGGATGAGAAGGATCTTAAAATGAGAAGGATTAAGTGTTCATATATTTTATATTATATGTGCATTTTTATTTATATTGATTGTGCATAATTGTGTTTCAAACTGCTAAAATTTTTTACTACGTAATTTTTTGGAAAAACGAAAATTATGCACATTTGTTAAAAAATTATGCACAAAAAATCCTTCTCATTTAAAGAAACTTCTCAATTGACCCTAAATATATTGTTGGTGTGTCTGCTTCTTTTGTCCATCTTTGTCATGCTTGAGGTTCCTTCTTCTCTAAAAAGCTGTATTGGGTGTGCTATATTTACCTTGTTCTGCTTTTTTCCAGATCCTGGCAAGCTATAGCTCGTTGTTGTTCATTGGCAGTGAAGAGGACTTACTGAATCTCCTTAAAGATGAAAATGAAATAGTTAAAGAAGGCATTCTGCATGTCTTAGCGAGGGCTGGTGGAACCATACGGGAACAGCTAACTTCCTCATCTAGGTTTGATTCTCGCCTTGTTTTGTGATTAACCTGATGTGTTGGTGAATCTTTTTGTAAAAGTTTGTTGCTTATCTGCAGCTCTGTGGATCTCATACTTGAAAAGCTATGTTTAGAAGGGACACGGAGGCAGGCCAAGTATGCTGTACATGCTCTAGCTGTGATAACAAAGGACGATGGACTCCGGTCACTCTCTGTTCTTTACAAGGTATTAATTTGTTGTTTACCTTATATCATGTCTAATGTATTTATCTCTCTTTGCACTTGACATTGGGATCACGGTGCTGGATAGCTAATCTCTCTCATTCGTTGTGCAGAGGCTGGTTGATATGTTAGATGAGAAATCACATTTGCCTAGTGTACTACAGTCACTGGGTTGTATAGCACAGACTGCTATGGCAGTTTTTGAAACTAGAGAAAGTGAAATTGTAGAATTCATCAAGAGCAAAATTTTGCAATGCAGTAATGTAAGTTCATTGTCATCTTTTGGACTTTTATAGCCTTGTTCTTGGTCTGCTGGGAGTACAGTATATTTTATTTATTCATAAATGCTTCTGCATGCTTCCAGAAAGGACAGAACAAACCAAAGGCACGTTGGCGTGATCTGAGTGAACTTTGTCTACTAAAGGTTGGTTACAGTAGAAAATCTTTAGTCTTGTCTCTTTAATGTGCGAGTTCCATGTGTTCCTGACCAATTTTTTTTCTTTTTACTTGGAGATTTTTTTTTTCATTTATTTGTTAAATTTTCATCTTTCTGGGCAGATATTTGGTATTAAAACATTGGTTAAGAGCTATCTACCCGTCAAAGATGCTCATCTTAGAGGTGGAATTGATAGTCTCATAGAGATTCTCAGGAATATGCTGTCTTTTGGAGATTTTGCTGAAGAGTTAGAATCAAGGTATGGTGGAACTTTGAAATTTTAGATTGTCTGTATTGTTGTTTATACAAACGTTGTGTTGCAAACTTAATATCTTTGGAACTATATATTTATTGGTGCTTTATTGCAGTTCTGTGGATAGGGCTCACTTGAAGCTTGCTTCTGCCAAAGCCGTTCTTCGTCTTTCAAGATCTTGGGAAAATAACATACCAGCCGATGTCTTTCATCTAGCCTTAAGGACAGTTGAGGTTGGCGCTTTTGATAAATATAGATCTTTATATATAAAAAAATAAAATAAATTTCTGATCTATATATAAGATTCTATTAGTAGGCTGGCCATTGGCTTTCGCTAATCAATTCTGTTGTTGTCATCTTTTGCGTTATTATTACACAGATAAATTTCCGTCAAGCTCGGAAACTGTTTCTGAGCAAAGTTCATCAGTACATAAAGGATCGTATCTTGGATCCAAAATATGCTTGTGCTTTTCTATTGGATATTTTCGCGTCCAAGAATGCTGAAATGGAAGAGGTATTAGTCACTAAGGCCTTGTTATCTTTACCTTTCAAAATGTTATCCAGTAACAAACATTTTTTTTAAATAGTGAAAACAAGTAACTTCATAAAACTAACACAGCAAAGCTGATAAAAGTTAGTTTAAATCATCAAAAGTCAGTTTTAATAATCACTAAAAATTAGTTTCTATATGAAAATTTTAAATTCAGTAAAATTCAGTTGATGAAACATGGCCTAACTTGTAATTGTTGTTAGAGGACCAACTCAACCAAAAGGTTAAGCTGATGGTTGAGGCCAAGGAATATGTTTTATATAGTATCACGCTCCGTCACACGGGAGCCCGTTTGGGCTAGAAGTGTGGATGCAGCATGGGCCCTCCTCATACCCAGCGCTTAATATTCCACTTGAAAGTGGGGTGTGGATGAGATTCGAACCCGTTACCTTTATGTCACGTTGGCTCTGATACCAGGTTAGAGGACCAACTCAACCAAAAGGTTAAGCTGATGGTTGAGCCCCAGGAATATGTTTTATACTCCATCAATTGTGTGTGTGTGTGTGTGTTTTTTTTTTAAATGTACGTATTGTCATTGCTACTTAGCTTGTCTGATATCATCATCTCAACTTAGCTTTAATTTGGTGCTTCCTGACTTGCAGGACAAACGTAATCTTGGTGAAGTTATACAGATGTGTCGTCAGGTCAAAGCCCGACAACTTTCTATGCAATCTGATACAAACTCTCTAGGGCTTTACCCAGAATATATACTTCCTTACCTGGTCCACGTGCTTGCCCATCTTCCGACGTGCCCTAGTTTTGATAAATCCATGGATCTCAAAGCATTGGAACCTATATATCGGTAAACATATTTAGGAGTGATTGTATTTTTAAATAGTTTCTTTCTGCTATACTTTAAAGCTGTGCGTGCGGAGAGCATAAATCATTTTGAAAAAAAAAATCATAATGCCTTCATGTGGTATGGTTGTAGTTAGTGCAATATTTATGTGTTATTCACACAGTACAATTTTGATCATCTAATTTTAAAATTTACGGGTTTGTGCTAGAAATTTATTGTAGATACTTCCATATAGTTTGTGAAGAAGGTGATCTGTGTGTATGTGTTTAGTATCTTGCAGCATTGCTTTTTTCTCTCTTTTTACGTAGTATTTTATTTGCTTTTTATTTTTATTTTTATTTTTTTTTATTATTACAAATATTGAGAAAGTAGCTCAAATGTACAATATGATTATACAGAAAGCCTTTTCAGTTTAAGGCCTTATTCCAGGTTCATTCTTTGTAACTTTTGGGCTAATTGCATTAAGTTATCCTGATATAGTACTTTGAATCTTTGTAGAGCTTTTTTCCTATCTTTTGTGGGGCTTTTCTTCTCAGGCTTTTGGCTATTTGGGTTTGGCTTGTTCTACCTCGTCTAGGGCTTGAAAAGCAAGGTCTTTTGTTCACCTAACTTGTAACTAGCAGTAGTTAAGAGAAGATTAAGTGCATTCATCAGTGGCTCATGAGTTGTAATTGCTATCTGCGTTATTTTAAAATACTTCATAAATTGTGCTTCCAGCCTAGTCTGTATTCTTTGACTTGGATTATCTTGAATGTGCCCACATGTAAATTTGATTTTTAAGTTGTATTCTATGAAGCGATCATTGCATTTCTTCGTAAAAGTTTACTGCCAACTTCTTCCAAGAATACCGTGCTCCAATTTACTGTACTTGAAATCCTCTGTCTACAATTAATGAGGATTATACTTGGTGTTTATTTATTTGTCAAATACTTTTCGTGGCTTTTGATACACGTAAAGCCTTTTGATACTCCTTTCTGCAGGTCATTATATTGTCCCTTTAATTTAACATGTATGCTAAGCCCAATTATTTTGTTTCTTTTACTAGGGTTCTCTATTTGTTTCTGTCAATGGTTTTACATGGTGATGAAGAGATTGTTCCTGAAGCTAGTAGCGCTGATAAGGGAAAGGAGATTTTTCCTGCTGTCATTTCTATTTTGCAATGTATCAAGAAATCAGCGGACGTGGTTGATCACTTGAAGTCAAAGGTAGAAAGGAAAACGCCCCTTGGATTTATTGCTTTTCTGTTACTTTTTCCAAGTCCCAGTGAAAATCATGTGCAAATATGTAGTTAATTCTTAAATTTTGATGAACACGAGCTCTTAAAAAGTCCAAAGATATAGGTGGCATTTTTCCTAAATGTGGGACAAACCTTTGGACATTGTAAACACTAAGGAGAACTTAATTGTGAGGAGAGATGTAGTGTATGTTTCCTGACCACCTGCCTGTTGTCTTGTTACTCATGTATCTAAAATCAAATGGGGAAAAGTAAAAGCAAATGAAGGAACGTGATAATATTTTTCTGCATAAATGAGCAATAGCAACAATTATCATTTTTATTGTCAATATATGCTGTTAGTCTGTTCGACATGAACAGATCATTGATTTAATCCTAAATGTAATGAAACCTGAGGCTTTTCATTTACTTTTTGAATTGCAGAATTCACATGCAATTTCTGAAATTGGGTTGTTGGTCATCAAACGCTTATCTAAATATTCAGGGGAATTTCAAGTTGGTGATGGATTGTTTTCTTTACCGTCAATGCTGTATAAACTAAGTGATACCAAAGATGAAGCTAATGCCAAGGTAATAATTTTGAAATTTATGGACTGTTGCTACTTTTATTCATCATGACAAAGCTTTTATCAGATGTTTAGCTTAAACAGGAATTTGGGATACTTTTTTTTTGCTAGGCAAAGATTTTAACTTCCCAGTTTGCTGTCATTATGTCCTTACGTACATTTTTTCAAATTCATATGTTACTGAAGTTTGACTTCAATGTTTGAGTGGTTTGGATGCTGACTCTGTACTCAATTCTTGTTACTTGATTACCAAAACTGTCTGCTTTCTGAATAGGCTGCTGATGTATACACATGGTTGGCTGATGAATCTGTGCTGGCCCACTTTGAATCACTTACACTTGAAGTCAATGGAACTGTATGTATCTATGAAGTATGAAGCTATATTTGTTCTAAATGCTATGTTCTACCTTTGTATTTAATCACTTGTCCTCTTAATTTGCTTAATTTAGGTCCATATAGAGATTCCACAGGATGAGGTTCTGGAAGACGATGAAACAGAAGGAAACGAGATCCCTCTGGGGAAACTGATTAAAAAAATCAAATCCCAGAAAATTAAGGCAAAGGCTATGGTAAAAGGCCATTCTTCACCTACTGAAATGAAAAATGATGTTTTGAATGTGGTGAGGGAAATTAATTTGGATAACCTGACGGCCTCAAGTAAGATAGAAGCAAGCAATGGTCACGACAATCTTTTGATTTGCAAACCAGAAAGTGATGATGAAAATCCGAGTAAGAAAAGGAAGGAAATCGAGACTAAAACCACTCTTGCACCCAAGCGCCAAAGATCGTTATCATCAAGGAGTCGTTCCAAGTTTTTTTCTTTTAGAAGTGCTGCTAAGCCTTCTGCAAAAGCTAGCTCAAAAGGCTCTTTCTCCATCCAAAAAGGAGACCCGGGAGAGTCAGATTTGGTGGCATCACCGGTCAAAAGGAAACGAAGCATTAAAAGGAAACGCAGCAGCATGAGCACCAAACAGGGTAAAGACATAGAGGGTCATAAAGTTGAAGAATCTGATATTTCTGATCAGAAGGTGACCTGCTATCATATTTAACTTAAATACACTAAATACCTTTATTATGTAAATGCCCGTGTTCATACATGTTATTTATCTGTGCAGAGGCCTAAGGTGGTAGAGAATGAAATGAGTGATAATGTCATTAAGTCTTCTGCTGGATCTGGCAAGAAAAGAAAGAGCAGAAGTGTGTTTGGCTTAGCAAAGGTTACTTTTTCCTATATGACCCTTCTTTCTCCCCATGTATCTTCCTGTTGATCTCTATGATATATATTCCTCGGTGTCATTCGTTTTGCCTAGGGGTGTTAATGAGCCGAGATTAAGCCTCTTTAGTTTCTAGGCTTGGCTTGAGCTCGTAGCTCGTCGGAGAAATTGAGCTCGGCTCAAGCTATGTTTATCATATTGCAAAAATGTAAATTATTCAACAACCTTTTGTTAATTATGGGCCTACAGTTGTTGATTTATTTACTCGTACAATAATGCCATGCTAACTAGACAAAATCGTTGATTTATTTACGATGTTGCCACCTGATAAATTGGGACTTCCTCGTTCTCTTTTGGGTTGAACTTGGTTCAAATGCTTATTTCTGCTTTTAAAAATTTAATATGGAACTACTTTCTCTCCAAGAGGATATTTTATGGGCATTTCCTGTTCATGCTCTTAAAGTCCATTCTTTTACCTTTCAAGTAGAAACATGATATTCTCTATCTTTTACGACTAAAATTCGGCTTTCACTAGCGATTTAGCATTTTTCTTCCCACCAATTTGATGTCCTAAGCATGAAAATTTCCATAATCTAACTTGTTTTAATTTTTATTTTTAAATCTTCATCAGTGCACATCAAATGAAGGTGATGGTCCCACCACAGATTTGGTTGATTGCAGAATAAAAGTTTGGTGGCCGATGGATAAGAGGTAAGTGTCTAGTTGAAATTACAGATAATGGTAAAAACTTCAGGAACTATAACTCTTTAGAGAATTCTGTGTACTAAAATTGCTTGCAATCGCACTGCATACTGGAAAAGGAAGCTGTGCATATGGACCCTGTCTTGTTGGTCAGCAATTAACGTGTTGTCAAGTTATTGATGAGGTCAAAGCTGTATACAACCGTAGTTGACTCTTGTCTGAGGACAAGGAATGAATTTATTTTTTTTACAATTAAGGCAGATTTGGCTCATCAAAATATTATCATTTGATTGTTGAAATTAGTCTGTCTAACAGTGGCAGTTCATTGGCATTATACATGGAGAAATCCCAACTAACGGTCTGGCTTAGGAATTAGGATACAAAAATGCATTATGTTAATCTGGTCATTTTACTGAATTTGATGAAACCTTTATCATTGCAAAGTTTCCTTCTTGTAGTTTCTTTTGTTCTTTGAGAAGGTCACCTTGGACAGGTGGACCATTTAGTTGGTATAGAAAACTTAAAGATTGATTTGAATTACTACCTCCCTTTTTTTTAGTTGACACCGTTTGACTTTTACACTATTCACACACTACACTTTGACTTGCTTTTGTGATTTATAGATACGATAAGATATAGTTATGTGGGATTTTTTTTTGAATTGTCTCGATATATAATTTATTAATATCCACTTTTTATAATTTTACAATGTTGATTATTAGAGATATTAAGCGTTAAAAACATGCGTTGGCAAGCGTGATAATAGAAAGGTGTCAACTAAAAAAAATATAGAGGTAGTATAATACTACCTCTGTTTTCATTAGATGCACCACTTTCTAAACACGGAAGGTTCAATTTAGATGCATCACTTTTCCTTTTAGTTGATAGATTTTCTCTATCTCTCTCCTATCACATGGGCCTCTTTATTCTCTCTCTCTCTCTACTACAAAAATTTCCTAGGAGTACACAATTACAAAAGGTTACTTTGATGCATAGATGATGTGATGTTGGCAAGATTTTGATGCATAGATGATGTAATTTGGCAAGATTATGGATTTGTTTTGACTTTTGAGGTACCCCTGTGGATAATTGGCTGAAAGTCAGTATGTTCTCTTTTGAACAGGTTTTATGAAGGTGTGGTAAAATCTTATGATCCTGAAAAAAAGAAACATGTGGTAAGCTGTTGCTGTGTCTTTCTCTCTCATCTTTGTGTGTGTATGGGTTGGCGGGGAGAGAGGGGGGGGGGGGGGGGGGGTTCTCTGTTGTGTCTTTTGTTGAATTTTCTTCATCTTTTCACCTTGAAATTCTTCATTCATCCGGAGTTTTATAGAATTTTATGTTATGTACAATCTATTGACAATGCTTCTCTCATTGTGGGTTTTGGTATATTTATGTCATGGTGAAGGTGTTATATAGTGATGGGGATGTGGAAGTTCTCCGTCTAGATAAGGAACGCTGGGAACTCGTTGAGGGTAACCACAGGCCCAAGAAGGTATGCTTCATTGTGATGACACTCACTCTCCTTCCTATTGTAATTGTCCAGTCCTATAAATTCTCTCCTTGCCTTGAGTTAAAACTTTTCCTTAATCTTCTTTTCACTTGCAGAAGGCAAATATTACAAAGAGTCCTGCTAAGATGTAAGTATTTATTAATGTTGCAATCCAGATTATTGTCTGAGTCTAGAAGGCTGTGTCATGGGTTTGACCCGGTTGTTCTTCTTTATTATTTCCTCCCAAACTTAAGCTCGCAAAAGGATTGGAGGTGAAGGCAAGAGGAAGAAAATGCAAGAGGGTGTTTTAGGGTAGAGAGAGAAAACAGGCTGATTTGATGGAGAGAAATGGAAATGGATTGTAAAAACAACATTGACATTGACTTATAAAATAAGTGAAGTTTTTGGGTTTCCATCAATCTAGTTAATTGAATCGGGACGGAGGAAGTGTAAAAGGGTCTATGTTTTAATTAACAAGGTGTTGCTTGTGATAGGTCACCCAAGAAGAAAAGTAAGAAATCAGATAAATCAAGATCGAGGACATCTGACAAGAGGTGAGAATCGTAGCCTGCTAATTGCAACATACTCTGGACTTGCTGTCTAGTCTTTTAATCATCCTACAAATTGCAGACCTAGTGTTAAGGGAAAAAGATCTCAGAAGAAAACTTCAACAAATGACCAGAGAGATGGTCTAGAAGGAAAGATTGCTAGCGCCTCAGAGGATGTAGAGAACAGATCTGATATTTCAAATGCCGAGCCAACTGTTTCATCAGGAAGTGATGGACGGTCTGGTAATGCACTAACCTTTGACTTTGCCCGTTTTAACTTCTTCATCTATAGCAAAAGTGATGGACAATAAACTATAATAAACACAGTGATGTTACACAATTTAATTAGGAAAATCCCCTCTGAGGGTACCAATCATAACTCATAAGCATGATTTCTGAAGCACAATGAAAATTGTTACATCTTAATTCTTAAATCACAAGTCACCTCTGTCTCAATCTGGTTTGTGATAACGTTTATTGCAACTATTCCATCTCAAGTCTTCTTAATTGATCTCAACTACATGCTTGGTGTAAGATACATCTTACTGCAGCTTAATTAATTTATAACTTTCTCTCTTCAAAAAAAAAAAAAAATTTATTACTTTCAAATTCTACATTGGAGACATGGTACAACCTGCCAGTTTTATTTCTGTGCAAAATTCATGTTTGAATTTTGTATACCTAAATCTGATTGGTGGGCTTTACCACCCCTTCCTTCTGTGTTTTAAAATATGGCTGAGTTTAGTAATATCTTAGTCTATTTGATTTTGACCACGAATTCCATTCGCCTCCCCCTCCCCTTCCACCCCCTTTTCTCTAGGTGATGCTGAGGAGGAGTTGGATGACGTGCTTACAAGCCAGGCTTGTGATTTGGAAGAAATTTCAAAAGATGCAGGAATGGAAGAGGACAGAGTGACTGCTCAGGACACAAATGAGACCGGTGAAGAAACAAATCTTTGTCCAACAAGTGGACAAAAAAACGCTGGGGAGACTAGTCAGCAGGATTCTCACACTTTTGAAATGGCACTGTCACATGAAGAGGAGGAACCAATAGAGAAACTAAGTAGGAGTTCACAGGAAGATTCTGATGAAAAGAAACAAATAGAAGGGGCTGAGAGTAATCCCTCGCCAACTAAAACTGACGCTTCAGATGCTGATGATACAGACGATGCTGATGACAAGCCTCTTGTACGTAGTTCTACTAGTCATATATTTTAAACTTTACAAAATTTTGTATCCTGCCTCTGTTTTCTAATTTACTTATTATGATTTAGAGTACATGGAAGCGGCGGGTAGCCAAGTCGCAACTGAGTTAGTAGTAACCAGTATCAGCTGTGCAAACCTTCACGGAGAATTGGATGGAGTTCACCATGCAGTATGCTGATGTTGTCTGTTTTAGGTACTGGTGTCTTCAAATCAGATGGGAGGGAAAATTCTCTTTCCAGCTTTTGCATTAGCATGTGTCTTACTGGCAACTGTGGTAAATGTCAAGTGGCGTCCAAACACCTTTTGTCAAGTATTTATCTGACGCTCTGCTTCCTGGATAGCAAGGTGAATCTGGCTGGTTTGCATTGTTGTGCTGGTGTGACTATTGATTGTAGGGAAAATTTGTGGTTCACGTGTACAGTCGTAGGCTGCTTGATCAGTCTGTAATGTAGCATGGGATATGTTTATGTGCATTCCTATCAGTGTCAGGGCATTTATCCTTACTTGTACATAAACTATATTGTATAAGTATTGTTTTGCTTTTGCAGAGACGAACACCACCGCTTCTCCTGCCTAACTGCCATTCCAAGCCTAAACCTTATGCAGACTTGAATCACTTGATCTGTTCTTAGTGTAATTTCTTGTTCAGAAGATGTTGCATATAATTTTACAGGAGGTATCACTATAAAAATTGTCATTTTTAGGGGACTGCTCTATAATGAGTTTTCCTCGTTTGTTACTGATGTCAGGGATGTTCTTGGCCCTAGTTTGATTTACTAATGTAGTGTAGATTGTAGAGTAACATTATGTAGATGGGTATGCAAAATGGTTTAGCTTAATGAAATGATTATTGTGGATTATTGTACTAGAGAAGCGTTTTCCACATTAACCACATTATACTTGAAACACTGACTTGTTGAATTCATAGTTTCATGCCTTAAGGGTAATTAGCTTTACTCAATTTCGGATCCCCTTTGTTGACATATTTTGGAATTGAACTTTTACAGCTATCTTTTTTGACAAATCCACCGAGGGTGTACACTGTAAAGTTGTTTATTAGTACGTCCTCCCCAATTGGTAGGCCAATTTTAATTTGTAACTTGTAAGTATTATATTATGGATTTTATCTGTAGCAAGTACATTTGCCGCATGAGACGCTATATCTCTTGCAATGTTTTCATTCTATATCAACATCATACAAAGAATTGCAAAGTGTTATCAACATAAAACATTGAACCCTCGACCTCAAGGATAAATGTAGAAGAATATCCACTATTCCACAACATTCTTCATTTCTAAACGATAGAGATGGCATTGTTGCTATTAATGAAAAGAAATGGTTTATTTTATCATGAAGAATTGTTCAATAAGAATAATATGTAGTATGACTCTTTCAAGATACAATACGAATCATGGAGTATATAATTGATAAATAAACTCTTCGATTTTAAAATTTTAAATGTTTTTATTAACACTAAATATGAGCTGTACATTAACAAAAGCGAGTTTTAAAACTTAATATCCATTTACGCTATGAAAGATTTATGCGAGTAAGAATAAATCAAAGTTTATACTGCGTAATTTATAAATATCCTATTGTGTATGATCAATAATAAACACATCGTCCACGTGACTAGTATAAAATATGTGAAGAAGGACAATAGAAGAAAAGTCTCAAAGTTCGACAGCATTTGAAGAAAGTTTCCTAAGACCAGAAGTAAAGACACATTATTACATTCCATTTTACCAGTAATTTTTTGAGCAGTGTGGACTTGACTTTTGTTGGTTTCAACACACGGTGGGTAGGAATTAGGAACTCAAAGAAGTGGATGATGAAGAGGTCAGAGAAACATACTTATGTCTTTCATTAATAATTAACATTTAATTAATAGTACTGTTGTTGGTTTTTTTTTTTGTGTTTATATGGAAATCCATTTCACTCAGCCAACAGAAGAATTTACATTCAATCCACCAAATTTGATTTTTCTCCAGGTAAAGGTTTTCTTTCTTTAATTTCACCTTATTGGTATTTGTATTTGACCTCTAAACTCTAAATGATTTGAGGTTGTATTTCTGCCATATCTATTCCTGAATGATTTGGGATGTATTTCTGCCATATCTATTCCTGAATTATTTAGGATGTATTTCTGCCATATCTATTCCATTCCTGAATAATTTAGGATGTATTTCTGCTATATCTTGTCTTAGACTAACTTTGTATTTTCGGGCAGATGTCGAATCCTGCAGGTATTCTCAAAGTTGTGGTAGTGCAAGGCAAGAGGTTGGTTGTTAGGGACTTCAAAACCAGTGATCCTTATGTCAAATTCAAGCTTGGTGATCAGGTTTCTCTTTTTGTTTTTTACTGTTTCCCTTTTTGAGCTGTTTAATAATGCTTTATATCTCATCTAGTTCATCAAGTTCTTATGTATTATCTAATCTGATTCGGCTTATGTTGTTACCATTGAATTGAAGTAACTAGTTGCTGTTTTAACTGTTGGAATTTGCATAGTTTTGTGTCGTAGTTTGAAGATTGTTGCTCTTTTTCTTCAGGTTGCAAAGACTAAGGTTATTAACAGCTGCCTAAACCCTGTTTGGAATGAAGAGCTTACCTTTTCCCTCACAGATTCTGTTGGAACTCTCAATTTGGTGAGTAATTTAGTTTAAGTATTGCTTCTTTTTTTTTTTCTACATTTTATGTCTTTACTTTTGATGTTTGCTGAGTGTGGTTTTGCCATTAGTTTGCTTGATTAAGCGAGTAACTTATGTTGCACTTGGAAGTGGTTTTCCTGTTTACATCAGAATTACAGATGTAGTAGTTAGGAGTTGTTGATTATTGACTAGTCTACTTGTTGAATGAAGAGATAAGAATGACTTTTAAAAGCTGTTTACTGATTGATTTGCTTACAACTTTACAATTCTTAAACTTTTGTCCTTCCCTTTGTCTAATCAATCTTAGCTTGTTGATCAGATCACCCGTATATGCACGCTTAATACAACCGTCTTTTATCATAATCAGATTTATGGCAGCCTCAAGTTAGATATTGTAGGAAAAGGAGCATTTTTCTTTATTGTAATGTAGTAAGATACATGACCGACAAAGACAGTATGACTGCCTAATCACTTATATATACCTCTTAGATTTGGGTCAAATATTATCAGATGTAAGCATGTTAAAGTTCCTTGGGTTGGCTATTGTTGTACAGGAAGTGTTTGACAAAGATCGATTCAAGGCAGATGACAAGATGGGATATGCTCATGTAAATATACAACCACTTGTATCAGCAGCAAGACTAAAGCAGATCCTGAAGGTTTGTTCAGGGGAAACAACTTTGAGAAAGGTGATCCCGGACAGTGATAACTGTCTTGTGAGAGAGAGTTGTATTAATTGTGTGGATGGTGAAATTGTTCAAGAGCTATGGTTAAGGCTATGTGGGGTTGAATCTGGAGAAATTGAATTGAAACTCAAGTTGGAAAATCCTAATCCGGATTCCCTCTCTAGCTAGAAGTTTGATGTATGGCTTTGGGTTTTTGTTTGAATGGCCGTAATTGCTGAGCTAGGAGCCTAGGAGTAGTGATTGTTACATGATAAGTGAGGGAGCTGTAATATTATATTATTGTATGCTAGAGTATAAGATCAAGCTTGTAGTTGTCGTGGGTTGTATGATTTACAATTTAGGTAAATGGAGAAGTGAAGGGGTCAGCTGGAAAAAGTTGATCAAAACATGTATGCCGTGCATCAGTGTATGTTTGTGATAAGCTGTGAGTTCGTAGCTAAGGTTTCTTTGTTGCTGTTATACTCATCCAACATTAAGGCCCTTCCACACTCCTCCGATCCTCCCCATGTGTTGTACCAAACTACCAATAGTTAACATCATGAGCTTGTGAGAGGATATATTGGAGTCTAAATTGGGAGTAATATGTGAATTGCTCACAATTATAGATGTACTATAATCATACCCTAATGTTTCATTAAAAATCCTAATTTTAACCTTTTGACTTTCTTGCTTGTTAACGTATATCTTCCATCGTTAAAATCTTAGTATATTATTAAGTACAAATTATCGAAATGGTTAAGGTTGATAAAGAAAATTTAAAAAAAATTACTTGTATTTTAATGTTGTTTTATACATAGGTTTTGTGGATAAAAATAATCTTATTATTATGAAAAATTAATCTTAGTTTAATATTTCGTCCGAAATACAACTTATAAAACGTATCCTTGTGAGAGTGAGGGATACCTCAAGTGGTTAGAACTTTCCTCACGATTTTAGGAGACTAGATGAAAGCCCAATGCGATGCACGGTTTTCCATATATTAATCTCAAGAAAAGATATTTTCGTATTTGATTTTTTTTTTCTATTTAATAATTTCAGACAAAAAAAAACATAATAATTTAATTTAAAGTGTTATTGCCTATTACAAAAGTATTATTTTTTTTAATGTAATTTATAATGCAACTTTATTTAGTGTTGTTATGTATTTTATTTGTGGTTGTTAGTTATATGACAATTGAATTTAAAAATATAAATAAATTGTAAATATGATATCTTTCAAAAAAAAAATTGTAAATATGATAATTCATCGGTTATATAAGGATAAAATCTTTAATGTGAAAAGTTTTTTTTTTTTTTTTTTTTTTTTTTTTTTTTAAATTTTTTTTTACATATTTAAATCCTAAATCATTATTAGTTGATTTTTTAAAAATAGAAATATTAAAAAATAATAAAAACATGTATACTATTTATCTTCTATTTCTTCATCTAATAAAACTGGATAAATAAAACATGTTAGCAAAAATAAAATTTATATAAAATTAATCTTTATAGTCTTATAAAATAAATCAATAAAATTTTTGTAAAATTGATCTAAAAATTGTAATTGTATAAAATCAAATCTATGCATTGGAATTTTATAATCGTCCCCAGTCGCCGCTTCTTATTTGTAACGATTGAAAAGTAACTAATGGAGTAAACTTTTCTTTCAATTAATTTTGGATAAAACTGTACAAAGTTGGCTTTTATTGAGGCATGAACGTTAATTTGTTCAATTAAGTTAATTTGATGACTTGATTAAGCTACCTATATCACAAAAGAATTGTTTTAATCATAAAATTAATTAATAAAAACTAAAAAGGTTTATAAAAAAATTTAATAAATGTAAACGATTTATATAGATACTTTGTTTTTCCAATCATTTTTGCTCAAATTTAATTCGTTGATTAATTAAATTAGATTTGCATATAAAAACAAAATTCAGTAAACAAAACATAAACATATAATCATTAAGCATTCCAAGTAAACACAATGTAAGCAATAATCACAAATATACATTTAAACATGAATTTTAAAAATAAAACTAAGAATTACGCAGCCACTGATGACCTAAAACTGACACAAAATTCGCTTGATTTGGTTTTGTATTGATATGAAATTTTATTGGTGTTGTAGGATGTGTCAATTTATAGTGGTGGACATCAAAATTTTTAATTTAATTATTATTAAGGAATAATTTTTATTTCTTATCATATAAATCCTAAATCTAAAGATAATTGTTTTCTTAAAAGATAATTTTTAGTTTTTTAAATAAGTTAAATCCTTATAAATCATTATTCGTTATTTTTTACTACGTGACAAAATTCTTAAATCTCATTCGTCACTTTTGTTTAGGTGGCAAGTGAATTTTTTAATTCTAAAATAAAATAGAAATTTAATTTTTAATTGGTCAAAAATATACCTTTGCTTATGTGACGCGTCGAATGCTTTCCTGAAATGCCTACTTTATTTATATATATTAGATTATGAAATTGATTCTCATTATCCGCCCTGTGGGTCTCTAAAGACAATAGTGTATCCTTATAGTAGATTGAAATTGGGTCTACATCCTTAACTTAACATAAAGCCATGTTTTTTTTTTTTTTTTTTTTTTTTTTTTTTTTTTTTTGAGGGAAAACATAAAGCCATGTTTGTTGACGGCAGTTGTGGTATGTAAAATTGGGAAATCAAAGTTGATTATTTTCCCAGAAAAAACCTTTGTTTGAGAAAATGGAAAACTCAAAGGCAAAAGAAAGTGAAAATGAAAAATCAGATTCAATTGCAGTGAATGTGAACAAAAGCAAGAGCAAAAGGGACGAAGGAGAAGGAGGAGAATTGTGGTTGTCAGAAATAGGGAAAGGTAGTATAAAAAGTAAGATAATAGAATTAGGAAATGGAAGTGAAGTTGAATATTACCCGAGATTTGTAGAGTGCGAGGATGCCTGGAAATACTTTGAATACCTCAACAATCAAATTCCATGGAATCGGCCTACCATCCATGTATTCGGGCGTTCATGCCTCCAGGTATTTTATTTTATTAATTATTTTTATTTTCAAGACCTCATGTCTCATGACAGTACTTACTTGTAACTTAAACATGGTTGCAGCCCCGTGACAGCTGCTATGTTGCATGCGAGGGAGTTTCCAAATTGAAATATAGTGGCTATCAACCTCATGCTTACCCTTGGCACCAATTCCCACCCCTTGTTCATCTTCTCCGAGCGGTATTGAAATCTTTTAATTAAAACTGCTACTTAACTCTAATATTGTTTTTTTTTTTTTTTTTTTTTTGAAAGAACTGTAATATAGTTTGATTATTTGTTAAACACATATATATTTTTTCAAGGTTGAAGATGCTGTTCCTGGAAGTCATTTCAATAGCTTGCTTTTGAATAGATACAATTCTGGCAATGACTACGTTTCTTGGCATTCTGATGATGAACCTCTTTATGGTCCCACTCCTCTAATTGCTTCCCTTTCCTTTGGTTGCGAACGTCACTTTTTCTTGAAGAAAAAACCCAATAAATCAGGTACTGCTAGTATTGCTACTTTCCTACTACTCTTTATAAGTCGTACGTACTTAACTGACTTTACAATGCTGTACTAGTGTCAAAGGCGCATTCAAGTGCAAGCAAGCGGTTGAAGACAACTAGCCATGCCGATCAGGATCAGCATTCCTTTTTATTAAAACATGGATCCCTTTTGGTTATGAAAGGTTACACTCAGAGGGATTGGATTCATTCCGTGCCTAAACGTACTAAACTAGATGCTATCAGGATCAACCTTACCTTCAGGCTTGTCCTTTAACCTTCCAACATTCATTTTTTTAACTTGAAGGGATCTTGTGTTATGGGCTGGATGTAACCTCCGCATACATAGTTACTGCCTGATTGCCTATCTTTTCAATTACTACATTGCATAATGTAGCTGCTTTTTTGTTCTAACTTGTCTCACATTATGTACCTGCTGTTGAGTGGGAACCATTTTCTGGTTATTTGCTGGCGTATGTTGCCTTTTATTCCATATGTTTAGGATATGATGCTCTGTAAATGTTTTCCCTTGTGGTGAGTACGGGCTTTCTATCTCTAGGAAGATTATTAATATTAACACAAAATAAAAACATTCTCGAAGCTTGTATACCATGAGTATGCTCCAGGTGAAAATATTACCATGCATAACAACTATGATACAGAGCTAGCTTTATTTTTCTTTTCTTTTTAATTGGATTTTTCTATCTGCATTCAGCAACCTGCAACGAGTGACAGAACACAAAAATACAGCAGAAGTTCTGTAATACCAAGTTAATAGTTTGTTATTTTTTACATTATGTTTCTATGACAATTGTATTAATATGAAACAAGGTCAAAGCGCAAAAACTAAGTTTAGTGCTAGCCCTGCTAGGTAAGAAGTTGGATGAGATTATATCACACAAATTTATTTAGTTTCATCAAACACATCCACAAAACCACATCTCTCATCGAAAAATAGTAATATAATGTCCAGCATTGTAGGCTTTGTTGAGCAATGTTCGTGTTAACCTCTTTAATTGTGTGGCTCTTATTTGTCCTCTCTTCTCTTCTACTTTTTTTTTCTCTCATTTTCATTCTATTGCAGATTAATCTCCTTTCTTGCATTTCAGCTTTAATTGTCATTTGCCTTCTAACTTGAATTCATAATAATAATTCTGGGCATTCAGCAACGTTGTTACGAGGATTTTTCATAGAATTTTACCATAGTATTATCTCCCTTTCTAAATTGATGACTTGAATGAAGCTAATTTCCTTCCAATACATAACTCCTATTTTTCTCTTCAGGTATGCTCATCTCTACCAACGATGTAATCAGAGTATTATTTATATCAACGTGCACATATTGTTTTCAGATTTCTTTTTGGTTGCTACTTGCTAATACAACCTTGATTTAATTCTTATACAATAAAGGAATTTTTACTTTCAACCAAATATATATATATATATATATATAGCTAGTGTGTAATTTCATACGTGTATATTATTATTTACCTGATAATATTTTTTAACTGTAAGGATCTCCTATACAAATATGACATAAAGCTTTTTTTATGATCCAAGTATCATAAGAAAACAGAGTGATTCATTAAAAAAATTCACATGAATACTGAGATTTAATTGATAGAAGAAAAACATACAATCTGGAGTAGCGTGCAAAATTCTGATGCTGCCAACCATGTCAGGTTGCAATTTTTTGTTGTTGCGAACAAAGTAAGGGTGCATTATTAATTGATCTACCACTTGAATAAGTACTTCAATTACCTAACATGATGAACATAGCAAGAACACGACAGAACTCCATAGGAAGCTCCCCGAAGGCAGTCGAAGTAGGAGAGATTGATACCAAAGCTCCTTTTCAATCTGTCAAAGATGCTGTCAGTCTCTTTGTTGAAGCATCATCGTTCTCTCCTAAAGCCAAACCTCTTGTTACCAAGAATAGTTTCAAACCTCAAGCACAGGTTTTTTTTTTTTAAATTATATTGTCATACTAGAAAGTTGATGTCAATTTGTTTACTAATAATTCTATTTCATATGTGAAACCAAGCAGGTAGTATTAGATAAGGAGGCACAGTTACATATTGCCTTGAACGAGCTGAATAGACTGAAAGAGCAACTGAGAGGAGCCAAATCCAAGAAAATTAAAACCATACCTGAACTCGACAAGGCTCGTAGGACTTTTGATGAACTCAATCAAAAACTAAAATCCATCAATGAATCCAAGAAGTCTGTACTTGAAAATTCAGAAGCTCTAAATGTTAGGGCTAGGGAGCTTGAAGAAGCAATATCATCTAGTGTTAATGCTCAAGACATGGTAGATAGTGTACAACAAGATCTGGATGCCACCAGAGAGGAGTACAATGCTACCATCTTGGAGCTTGATGCATCAAAACAACTACTCAACAACGTTCGTAGGGAATATGACACGACTTTAGAAGCCAAAGCTGCTGCTTTACGCGACAAACAAAAAGCAGATGCAGCAGCAGAAGCTCACCAGCACAGAGTCAGTGACCTCACCAAGCAGATTTCTAGCATGCAGGAAGCAATAGCCAAGATCAAATCTTCTTCTAAAGACACTGAAGAGGAGCACCAGAAGCTTTCAACAAATAAACTTGAGGAGCTATGTTCTGATAAACTTTCCAAGGAAGAATTGGAGCATAAATTGCTCACTCTGAAGAATGAACACCAATCTCTACTGTCAGATGAAAATCTGCAATTGAAACTTGTGGAAACTAAAGCTGAAATTTTATACATTGAGGAAAAGTTATCAAAAGCCCGAGCTGCATATTTAGAATCTCATAAAGGAACAACTTTTGAGCTTGAGAATGCTAAGAAATCACTAGAGAAGATAGCAGAGGAGAAGTCATCTGTTCAACATTCAGTTGAATCCCTTGAGCAAGAGCTAGAAAATGTTGGAAAAGAATTGGCAGAGCAGAAGCATAAGCAGAAGGAAATAGATGCTTTAGTCAACAAGCTTCAAGCCGAAGAAGACGATAACAAGAATGTACTTGAAGCTGGTGTTGTAAATAAAACAAGTGCAGCGGATGTCTCTGATGATACGGCCATATTGATTGAGCAACTGACACTGGAAACTGAGAGAGCTAGGCAAGGAACTCAAGAGATGAAGAAGGAAATAGAGGAGCGGAAGCAAGAATCCAAAACTTTCACAGAGTCAATAGCAGAGATGGAAAATAAGCTAGCAAGTTTATCCAAAGAAGTAGAAGAAGTCAAAGCCGCAGAAAGAGCTGCACAAGATGAGATTAAAGCTCTTTCTGAAAAAGCTGAGGCTGCTCAGGAATCTACTTCTGAAAGCAGTGGAAAGATTAAGTTATCGAATGAAGATTACAACTCTTTGATGGAGAAAGTTGATGAATCTGAAAAGTTAGCTGATATAAAAGTAACTGCAAACTTGGCTCTGGTAGAAGATCTAGTGGCAAGCCAAAAGGAAGCAGCTAAAAAATATGAAGCTGTTTCAAAGGAGATAGAAGAACTAAAGATGAAGGAAGAGGAGGCTCTAAAGACTGCTGAAATGGCAGAGGCTGCAAAGAGTGCTTTGGAAGTGGAGCTGCATCGGAGGCATCAACCAGAGCAAATCAATCAAACAACTGAAGCTGAATTGGAACTTCAGAGTGATACAGAGGAACCTAATTCTGAAAATTGCCTTTAGTATCAATATCCTGTTCATAAGCTCATGTTACAGACAAAAATATAATAGAATTTGCATGTTTTCTCATTGTTGTATTAAAATGTTCTTGTACAGCAATAAAAAAAATTGTTGTAGCTTATGGCTGGGGAAAAATCTCTATATTGCAATTCAGATTAAGTTTTCATTGGTGTAACTATTTCTTAAACTGAGCCAATGATGTTGGTTTTTGTAGCTTCAATGTTGCAACCTGATCCCACCATTGGGGAGCTGATGTATGATTCCCTTGAGAGCTGTCATCATTAAGTGGTCATGAACCATAATTGTTATTTCCATTTGAACCATCTGTTGAGTCAGGGTCCAGTTCTGTGTAACTCGGACTCTTAACAGTTTTGGGTGATCTCAGTTTCTTCTGCAGAAACCTCAGGCAGGTGTATGGAAAATTTGCTGTTTATTTACATCACAATTCTGGAGTAAAGACTGCTAGATGATGTAGCTATAAAGTATAGAGACGTTAATGAAATTTGTAATCCAAGGTTACAGCTCTTTCAGGATCTTGTGAGGATTTCATCCCTTTTTTAACAATAACACAAAACAGTACTATAGTCCAAGTACAAGATATTCATGAATCATGATTTTAGTAAAATTAGGCAGCAAGATAATTTAAACATAACCACAAAGGTGCTATAATTGTAAGCTAACTTTGAAGGATAAGATGCGGGTAACTGATTACATCCAGTACTGTGTATCATCACTTTAAAATAAAAGGTATGAACATCAATTCACATGTATTTATTTTCCCTACAATCATAATATAAATTGTGAAGCAATGACGAATTAATAGACCAAATGGATAGCTTGTTAAAATCACATGAAAAAGAGATAAATATTGCTTAAGACAACAGTTCAAATTTTATGCTGTTATAGATCATCGTATATAATACTTCAGCAAAGAACGCAGGAAGTATGAGCTTGTTATTTCACATGAAACAAAGTGTTGAAGGTCTAACTCAACCAAAAACTTGAATTATACTCTATCACACGGTCACACCTCCCTATATGAGAGAATTTTGGGCTTGAACTGACTCTAATACCATGTTGAAGGACCAACTCAACCAAAAGCTTAAGGTAATGGCTGAAGCCCAAAATTAGTTTATATACTCAATCACAAAGTATGTTGTATGACTTTTTTTTTTTTTTTTTTTTTAATTGTATGTATATCCTACTATTTCTAAGTTAAGTTTAGTGAGGAAGGCTGGAAGGCAGGCAAGGAAAGGTAAGGGACAAACAATAAACCCTTGTAATAAAATAATATTGCACATTATACAGAGTAGTAACACAATATATTAAATTAGGAGTACATGTAGCTGTCATGACGAGTTCTTTGGAAATAGTTCTCCGTGATTCTCTCACGTATTCGCATATTCCTTTTTTGAACATTGACATGCAGATTTCTGGCCTTGAGACTTTTTCTTCAGGGATTTTTCTCACTGAAAAAAAAAAAAAAAAAAAAAAAAACTATCCAGGACACTTGACTACAGATTATGCAACTACAGGTACCTTATGCTGGACTGTTTCAAGTAATAATGCAACTGGTAACATAAATAAAACACCACCTATAAGCGCTACTGCAGTAGGAAGTACTATGTAGACCGTAGTAAACAAGTACCATGGCGCATTCAGGTTTGAATAATTTGGTTGTTACCGAGTGAATGGGAAAGAACAATATATATTGTCTCGCCTTAGTCTAGTCCGCAATAGGCACAACTAGACAAGCAGCTGATAATGAAAGTAAAGGTAGAATTAAGAATAAAAATAAATATCATACTAGCTAGGCCCACGTTAATAGATTTTGTTGAGACCTTTATGTTGCTAATAAAACGAAGGGATTGAGAATATTCAATACATAATTATCTTAACATTCAACAACTTTTAAAGAGTTGATTGTACTCTCTTGATCAAATATTTCAGGCCACAGAGCAACAAAGTCAGCACCATCTAACTTCCTTGATCAGACATTCAGACTATATCAAAACTTTGATACTCATATAATATAATCACAGGAAATTTTAATGTCAACTCCCTGCCCTTCCCTACATTAGAGAGGCATATCATATCATAGGATAAGATTTTGTTATCAGCAACTAATCCCTTCTTAGCCTTCTTCTATACCTGCTCCTCATAAGTCTTGTTTACTTGGATAGATAGATAATACAGTATATTATCATTACATCTTGTTGGTAGAAACTAGAGTCAGGCCAGAATATAAAAACAAATTAAAGATATCAATCTCATCAAACAAATACAAACTAGTGTCAGCACCTTCAACCTCAAGCTCGTCTATGGAAATCACATCCCCTAGCAGGCCTGATGACAGCGATGCCAATGCCACTGCAACAGCCACCACCAGCCCTGTATCAGTTGACCATCATCATTACACTCCTATTGATTCCATACACAAGAGCAATTATGAGCGTGCTGCGGATGGTTATTTTGGTGGTGTGAGCGAGATCATTGAGATTATGGAGGAAGATGAAGAGAATCTTATTGCATCATCACATAAAAAAAATAAGACTAGCTTTATTGGGAGATCAGGAGGGCAGCAGTTGACTACTATCAGTGAAGGTGGCATAATAACTAATACCACAAGTTTGTTCTCTATTGATATCCACAATAATAGTGGAAGATCATCTGATGATATGGTGTATGTTGCGGTGGGCAAGAGTGAATCGAGCAATGGTGCGCTTCTATGGACCCTCAAGCATTCTGTTCATCCTGGGACTACTCTTGTTTATCTCATTCACGTCTTCTCTGACCTCAAATTCATTCCAAGCCCTTGTAAGCACCTCATCTCATTAACTACAATACTATTCTTTTACACTTGTTTCCTAATAATTCTTCATCTAACTGCCTTGCCATATCGTCCAATTTTTATTTTTCCTAATAAATACTTGGTATATATACTAATATTAATGGATAATTTAGCTCCCTTGGTTATAATAATTTGCTTTAAGGGAATCTGGAATCTGTAAGACTGTAATTAACTAATTGGTCGCATAAATTATATTTATCTTTTAGGAATTAGGAGTTAGTACATGATAATAAATGCATTTTGCTGATAATTAAAGAATGATTGCAGTTGGAGGAGGGGTGGTACCAAAGACTCAAGTGAGTCCAGACCTTGTGGAGAGTTACATGGTGGAGGATACCAGAAAGAGGCGGGAATTACTTAACAAGTACGTTGATATCTGCACTTCACATCGGGTAATCAATGAATGTTAATCCCATAAACTCGGATTTGGTTAAGTGCTCTTAAGCCAGCTTATGTATTAGGCTAATTAGTACTCCCTCCGTCCCCAAAAGTTCGACCCTTTTAGCCTAGTCCTAAAATGATCGACCCATATGCATTAAAATACTCATCAATTTACAACAACATTTATGCAAAATTAGTTTCCCCATATAAAATTTTGTTTTTTCATGTATTTTTTATACTTTCTCTCTCTACTTTTTTACAAACCCCGTGTAAATTTATCTTTCCAATATACTTTTAATTCTTTTTATTTAACTTTCTTAATACCCGCAAAATCAACCCAAAAAGGGTCATTCTTTCGGAGACGGAGGGAGTAGTATGTAATGCTTGTGTCTAGCAAGAAATGCTTAATTATTAATGTAAGCAATGGTGAACATTTACAGGTACAGGTAGAGACTATACTGATCGAGAGTGATTTCATTGCAAATGCTATCGTGGAGTTGATTTCTGTTCTCAACATTCGCCAGTTGGTTGTAGGAATGTCCAAGTCCAACTTGAGGTATTACAGACACCAACTACATATAATTAAGCTAGTAGTAATCCACTGTACAGGTCCTGAAAACAAGATTAAAACTAGTTAAGCTTACAAGATTTGGCCATAAATAATCGAAGCCTACTACATATGAGATTATGAGGTGCTTACATTAAAAATATAGGGAGCATTATATATGTCAAGGAAAACAGATTTAGTATATACTCTTAATTCCTATAATGTATGTACTAAATCCGTTTTCCTTGACAAATATATAATGCTCCCTATATTTTTGTTAAAGAAATAAATGTCAAGGGCGTATAATTTTTTCACAAAATTGTAAAGATCGAATGGTGCATGGTGTGATGTAACAGGAAACTGAAAGCAGGAAAAGGAAGTGCGACAGTAGCAGATCAAATAAGGCAAAATGCAGATGAGGGGTGCGAGCTCACAATTGTATGTCAGGGCAAAAAACTGACTATGTCTGAGCATTATCGAACTTTTGAAGACCATCTGCATTCAAATTCTACTTCTTCACCAACAGCTGCCTCTAGTGAAGACCGTAATCAATTTGAAGAGCAGCAACAGCAGCCTCCTCCACCCCACGGTTCCTTCTCTTGTTGCTTTAAAGGTTAATGCTTTATATCGTCTTAAGTATGATTTTTACGTAAGAGGAAAAATACAAGAAGCGGGGATAGCTCAGTTGGGAGAGCGTCAGACTGAAGATCTGAAGGTCGCGTGTTCGATCCACGCTCACCGCATTTTGTCATTATTTTTCACAAATATGATCTTCCTGTTCCCCACTTGGCCGCCGTTCCTCCTTGAGAGCTGTGACTTGTAAAGAATATATGCAAACCTCACACTTGAGTAGTTCACTTCACTTTTAAGTTGCTGTATCTGTACTCTGCTGAGGAGTACTATTGTATATCTGGTCCAACATACAATAATTCCATTTAGGAGACATTTAGTCCGACAAATATGCAATAATAATACTCCATATCAAATAATATGTACTATTTAAATGTCTTTAATTAATAATCTGAATCCTACTTTGATCTACTGACTTTAGACCCTAATTATGACTCCCAGCCCTTTAACAATACAGAATTATGTTACTTTAGTCCTTAATCATGCACATGTAGTCACCCTTGCCTTGGTGCAGTACAGCCAGCAGAAATTTTGATTCTTTAGCATGTGCAATTATGTTGTTTGTAAAAGATAATTCTAGCTTTTTAAATACACTGCCATTTTTATTCATTCTTCTTAATAAAGATCATTTTATATGAATTAATCTTTTAAAAAAAGAAGACACCTTTCAAAGAGTGTGACCTAGAGTTTACATAATTAAAACTGGGCATAGAGAAGAATTTCATCCAACAAATTTTAGATAATGACTACATGTATCTGACTTCAATGAAATGTGAAGAGCAACAGGGTTAATACTTTTGAAAATTAAAAAGCTCTGAAACAAATGGAGCACATCTTAAGATACATATACATTTTACCTCTCTTTCGAGTATTTGGAGAGTTCACACCGCACCCAATACATTAGTTTTAACATAAACACATTACAGGCAACAAACAGTTATGGCCCTTGCAGGCTAGATCAGCATATTGCAACCATATCTGCTTCTCCCTCCTCAGTACAGGGCACTCCAACTCCACTGCGTTTCTCCCAATTTGTGCTCACTAGATAATAATAAAGATCAAATCTTTTTGGCAACAGTTCTCCTAATCCAGCAGAGTGCGAAACATATAGGGAAAAAAAAGGAAAAAAAAAGAAGAAAATTGGAACAAACATTGAAACCTCAGAAGAAATCAAATTCAAGGTAATTGTCAGAACCCTTTTGATCAGGTGCCCTCATAGCAAGATCAGCTTTTTCATGAGAGGGAGGAGGAGCTGCTGCCTTTTCAATAACAACAGGCTTCGGTATCTCAGGGGGTGTAGCACACCGAATTAGTGCCCAGTTCACACCTTCAAAAAATGGGTGTTGCTTAATCTCTGTAGCCCCTCTTTTGTATGCCAACCTATGCTGTGGTTCTTTCACAAGCAACCCCTTTATGAGATCCCTGCCTGCAAAACTTACAGCTGGGGATTCAGGAAATCTTAGAGGTTGCCCCACAACATTGAACAGAGTAGCACGGTTCCCTGAACCCTTGAAAGGAGTTCTACCAAATAAGAGCTCATAAAGAAAGATCCCGAACGTCCACCAGTCGACTGCACTTCCATGACCTTCCCCTTTGATGATTTCGGGTGCCAAATACTCATGGGTACCAACAAAAGACATTGATCTGGCACTGGTTGGCTCTGCCATAAGCTCAGGGAGTGGATTCACTTGGTTTCCAATTTCATTCTTTGCCTTCTTATCTTTCTTGGACCTACTTGTAAAAAAACGTGGCGAGAAGCATGTTGTCGGCGCAACACATGAAGGCTGAATGCAGGAAGGCTCAATACAAGCTGGCTGAACACAGTAACCTTGATCTTTTCGCAATGGCTCCATCTCATTCAATGATGACTTCACTAGTGTTGGACTCACAGCACAACGAAGGGAAAGATCAAAGTCTGAGAGCATAATGTGTCCATCATCTCTCACAAGGACGTTCTCAGGCTTAAGATCACGATAGACAATCCCAAGCATGTGAAGATACTCCAGCGACAGGAGGACTTCTGCCACATAAAATCTGCAAGTGTTGATTGCAAAACAAAAGTCAGTGTGGTTGCATCACACAATGGAAAAAAAAAAAAAAAAAAGTCTATGCCCATGTGACAAAATGGTGGCGGTTAATCTTTCCTAGTCAAAAGTTGAAGCACATAATACAATGCTGGTATTGCTTGGATCTTATAGTGACAGGAGTTCCTACAAGAGTACAAGCCACAGGTGAACAAACTCAGTGCCTGAGATATCTAAAGTAGTTGTGCAAGGCTTAGCACCAGTAAACAAACCATACAAGGAACCCTCATTAACAAAATTATGAATTATATTTTTTGAACTTTCAGAGATGTGATTGGTCAACTACCCGCAAAATGTGGTTAAACACAGAACTGTACCATGGAGTCTCAGTCCTCTACCATTGCAGCACAGGAAAAATTGGGCAGCTCACTAAGTTAGCTTGCCAATATCAGATTGTGGAATGAGTAAATTTAAGATCTTGGAATGTGATTCAATTCAGACATATTGAGTGAACATACCGAACAATAGCATATCAGTAGAAAAAATAACTTGTCCTAGCAAAGATATACCACAAAGAAAATCCAAAAGATCAATGGTAAAGATAAATGGACAGAACAATAAACAAGAAAAGTGACACCACGTATAAAGTTTAATTAGTACTTGAGCTGTAGGTAATCTTACTTTACTGCTTGTTCAGTAAAATATTTTCCTGGCTGCCTCTGCCTAAGAGTATGCAAATCTCCACCCGGGCAGAATTCCATCACCAAGCATGAAAATTTATCGGTCTCAAAGTGGGTATACAGAGTAGGAAGGAAAGGGTGGTCCAGAGATTGAAGAATCTCTCTCTCTGTCTGAGCTCGTAGTAACTTCTTGCGACTAGCCAAAGATGCTTTGTCCATTACCTTCATGGCAAAGTAACACTTAGTTCCACTCAGCTCAGCAAGGTAAACACTACCAATATCCCCGCATCCCAACCTTTTGAGCAGTCTAAAGTGGCTCAACCCCAACATTCCATCTCTCGCACGGACTATTTGAATAGCTTCCCATCTGACATCATTCCCCTTGTGAGGCTTGCTAATGCTGCTACTAAAGCTGCTGCAACTGCTCTCATCACTAACATCGGTGCTAGTGCTTCCTCTACACAAACTACTCTTGCCACTTTCAACAAAATCAAGCCGGCCACTTGTTTTGGCACTTCCACTTGTCTTAGCAAGGCTGCTTGTTCCATCACTAAATTTAGCAGACACTGAACTGTCTTTGATACTTCCATATTCTGATGTTTTCTTCTCATGATCAGTGGATAAATCCTCCAAAATCCTAGCTTCATTCTCAACAGGATCTATGCCAGCCGAAGAGGGCTCAACACCGGACAACAAATTGAGGGATGCATTTTGGTTGGTGGATTTAGATTTATCAGGATGCTTGGAGGCAATCTGTAGCGAGTTCGCAAAGTGGTCAGTGAATTCGGGTTTAGATTTGGTGGAGGTGGAAACCTGGGAAGGAAAAGCCGAACGCCCTAGTCGATGTTGGCGATCAGACGAAGCTTTAGCAGGATTATTGGAAGCCATAGGAAGTTAGGAAAGAAGAAAGGGTTGGAACATCAAAGTGATGGTATACAAATGCAATTGAATCTGGGTATAACACCCATTCTTCTGAAAATGACAGTAGTAGCTCCCATAATTATGATGTTCTGTAGTCCACCTCCTATCCAAATTAAGAAAGCACAAAACCCACAATCAAACAACATAATTAATCTTATTCTATAAAAGTTATATGAGGTTGTGTTGCATGGACTGATTCATAATGCAATTTTTAATTTTATTTTAGTAATAGAATGAAATCACCAATAATCACATTCATAGACAGATAGATATACATACATACATCTTCAATTCATCCACAATTTAGAAGAAAAAAAAAACAGTCAAATTCAATTTTAAGTTCAATGCCCATCAACAGAAATTAGGAGACAAATAGGTAAATTACAAATCAAATCAGAAAAGTAGAAAAAGGAAAGGAATAAAGGAAAACCCAAAAGAAGAGGTGAGATTGAACAACGAGAAAGGGATCCAGTGAAGGAACTTCAACTTGAAGAAGAAACCAAATTAAGAACAAAATGCAGATTAACAAATATAAAATTACTGGGTATGAGATTAACAAATTTAATCAAACAAAAGAACAGATCTTTGATTCATGAAAAAGAAGAGATCCCAGAAAAGAAAAGAAATGAAATTACCTGATAAAAAGTAGTATGAATCTTCAGGGTTTATGCTTCAGGTGGGGATGTGCAGAGAGTATCTGAGAATGAACGAGTGAGAAGAGAGGAGAGAGGAGAGAGAAAGAGTAAGAAAGTAAAGAGGTAGTCAAACCGATATTATACTACGGAGTGCTACTGTACTGTACAACAGGTTACTGAAACAATGCTACTCGTAGTAAATTGGAAGAAAGCAACTCCAGATTACTAGATTACTCATATCCATTTTCCATTCACTCAATCAAAGCCCTAATTTTGTACCCTTTTTTTTTTTTTTTTTTTTTTTTTTTTTTTTTCTTCTTCTTCTTAAGGGTACAATACCCTTGTAATTAGAAATGTTAATTCGGGTAATTGAGTCAGGTTTGGTTAGGTCGGGGTTTGATTGGGTCTATTTTAAATTTGAGTGATTATAAATTTGGTTCAATTGATCGAGTCAACTTTTGACTCATCTACTTGTAATTGTAGAATGATTGAAATTGTTAGGTAGCGGTCGTTTAGGTTTGTTTAGAGCTTGCTATAGGCCAACATTGTACTGCTATACTAGCTCACGTGTCATGCTAGAGGATCATGCCTGTAACAGAATACACAAAAGTTATACTTGGTAATTGGTAACTTGGTATCATGTTAGACTTGTGCATATCTTTCACAAAATCCATGTATCTTGTTATGCCAATGGACCCCCTTAACATTTTTTTTTGAAACGAAGTATAAATAAATGCAAGTCAAGCAGTAAACTCGTCTTTTACCAACTTGTGCCAAAATTTGAACATATTGTTTAGTCTTGTACCCATAGCACATTGGCATGCCTCTATATCGAGCTCGTGTGTCTGTGTATTAGTATTTTTTTAATCAATCATAAAGGTTATGTAATGAACTAATTATTCTTATGCAAGCTTTAAGCGCAGCAGTTGACGACCATGAATAATTAATGATAGTGACACACTAATACTCCCTATAGGCTATAGCAGAGTGCTGCTTGGGGTTTAGAAAATCAAGTAATCAGCACTGTTCAAGTGTTATTTATGTGTTCGCCCACAATTCATGTCTATAACTTCACAATTACAGTTCAAGACAATTAACCAGGGTAGACAGAAGTGTCACTCGGAGCACGACAACACATGGTATAAATAAGTAAGAAGCATTCCTTTTCCTACCGGCTTATACACCTTATAGTTCAGCGGGCAAAGTGCAATGGACACAATAGAAATACATGTTGCACATAATTACGAGTGCTTGTGCTACTAACAGTAGAAATACATATTCAGTGTGCGCAAAGGCACTACATTGAGATCAAATTAAGATAGATCAACTTGCTCACATCGATCTTATGTAACATTCTCGTTACAACAGACAATGATAGGTCAATTTTCTTGAATGAATGCCAAGGGAGGCAAGAGTGGGAAGGAAGACCCCTCAGGCTATGTTTGCTTTTGAGGCTACACATAATTGATATTGTATGGTTACATATCACAGTAACAAATTTAATAATATTGTACATTCATATATTGTATAATAAAAGTCGGTAAAGAAAATGATTCTATGAAATCAGCACCTCTCACATGTCAATTCATTTTACCTTCGTTTATCATATTCATTGGGTTATTGGGACGTGGGAGTGTGAAAAACGGTTTGTATACCTGCCAGCAAAGCGGGGCCCTATTGATATTTGATAAGAAGACCTTAATATCAAGAAACTAAGCGTTGTTTAGTTTCCATATTGTATTTGTGGTATATCAATCCATAAATAGCAAACATATCCTCAATCAGATACACTTGACAAATATCACTTGTAGATAGGAAGTCGACACTACTAATAGGCAACTATCAAAGTCCAGAGAGAAACCTCCAACCACCATATTCTTTACTTGTGTGGCATTCCTTTGCTCTGTCCCCAATCCCCATACCCCCTCTATAATTATATCCTATCCTTCTCTATCTTTCATCTTCCGCATCCAATCCATTTTCCTACATCAAATTTTACAGATGGGACTTAAGATATAGACATACAAAGGGAGAACAACAACACCTTAACACGTAGTCACAGAAAAAAATAAATAAAATAAAAATTAACTTAACTTTTAGATGTATGCCGAAATGCTTAGGGTGTCCATTATACAACTTAAAGCGCTAAGCTCACGGAAGATTCACACTACTTACTTGTTCATTTGCTCAATGGAGTCCTCCATTGCCTTATGTGTCCGTTCATCTACACAGATTAATTAGTTACCTGAGTCCTTACAAATTTGTACAGGTTATTTCCATCCACCACTGCATTGATTTGTTGCTAATTGGAATAGTCACCAGATTGTATTAACCATGATCTATCCAAATCGACCTGACCAATGGATTACCAAGGTCCGACCCAATAAGAGCCAACATTAACCCGACTTCCATGGTGGGTGGGCCACATGCCAATTTTGGCCCAAGACGCTATGAAACCAGCCATGAACTCAACCCAACCCAATCTGTGAATAGTCATAAACCTACTTCCCAAACACACATTCTTTCAAACATACAAGGGAAAGGTCCAAACCTGATTTTCAAATGGTGAACCACTCAACCCTTACCAAGCTAATTTGGCCCCAACCAACTTGTGAATAGCCTATATCCCCAACCTACCCTAGTCAAGCTAAACCAACCTGACTGAACCAGAAAGGGTCTAGTTATTGGAACTTAATGAATCCAATCAGTCAAAACTTATTTAAAATGAAGTTTTAAAAGTTGAAGCAATTACACCCCTTGAAAGCTCTTATATCTTGCTTGGGGTGCTAATCCAAAAGCAAAACTCATTCTAGCTTGTATGTGCCTAAAGAAGAAATAATCATAGTAATAGAATGAAAAGAGGATTTAGTTGGCTTTAAAGAAGAAATAAAGGTCGAAAGATATCAGCACATTGAAGTAGACAATTAGGACCCAGATCAATCCAAATGCTAATTGAGCAATCAAGAGGTAGTCAATACTCCATCACAGTGTCACCAATTTATTTTCCAAATATCGAGGAAAAGTAGAAGGGGTAAAGCAAATGGCCTGGTTAAATACAACAGAGAAATACTCCATACTTTCAGGCTAAATAATATTGTGGCTTACCGCAAAATTTTGGTAAACCTAGTTTGATAGAGTTCCAATAGCAAGACTAACAACTGGGACATGGATTGACATGATAACATGGAAGAAAAGTGGCTTCATGGGTTGGGAGGAGCAGGTCCACTGGTCGCTGAAATGTAATATAATTACGATCCCAATAGTTGTAGCAAGTCGGACACCTTGTCTGTGTAGTAATCTGGCACGATGTTGTTTGCTGAGTCCTGAAGAGCAGGCAGTGACGTCACACCTGCAGTAAAAGTGCCATAAGAAATGACCACAAATGTAAAATTCGTTTGTTCTACAATTTTTATATGATACAATATTTGCAATCAAAACAAGTAGTTGTTATACCGGAGAGAACAAGGAGTGTTTTGCAGCCAGCACTCTGTCCAAATAGAATATCAGTATCCAATCTATCACCCACCATACACATTCTGGAGGTGTCTACTTTGAATCTGGATACAAAACGCAGCATTCAAATAATCTAATATTCATATTGCAATGCTACCAACAGTACTACTAAGCCACACTAGGCTGATCAGGATTCAGGACAACATGAAAGGGGCTGGAGGTCATGTCTTCATTATGCAGAACTATAGCATACAGAACTATAGCATTATGCAAAACTATAGCATTTAATAACAAAAAGTACTTACTTCTTTAGCAAGAAGTCCATCATGAATGTTGATGGCTTTCCGACCACAACAGGCTCTTTCTGAGTTGTGCCACACACAGCAGCAACCATACATCCAGCACCTGCAACCCAAAATTAAGGAAGAATAAAAGACTGGATGTCATATTATATAATTAGTCTGTATAAAATTATTTCTTGTGGGAATTTAAAGAGACATAGAAAGGAAAGAAGAAAACCGGGCCATTCTTGTAAATCAGTCATATGTCCCACAGCATCACGATTGGTAGCAATAAATAGGCATCCGGGATTCTCACGAATGCAAAGAGTTGCATACCTGTCAATTAATAGAAGAAACAAAGGAGATCAGGGAATACATCTCACGCAGAGTAGCGCAAATAAAAGGTTAGAAAAAAGCAAGCAGTGAACTTGGCAAACTTTGAAATAATTGCACTTTTCACCATCACATTGAGCCCCCCCATTTATACCTGTTACCGAGTATGAGGAGATGCTTTAAATGTCAAATAAGCCTTCAGATAAAAAACAGTAAATATCGCCCATTGCAGGAGTAGACTAATTAAAATTAACAGCAAGCAGGTTGTGAGACAAATAGCAAGATCTGCTTGAGTCAGCATCCAACAATAGGTATCTACTGCAGGTGCTGTAATTTGCAATTAGATCAAACTAGGGTGTCTAACAGAACAGCTCGTGTAGAAGTAATATAACCAGATGGTATATTATTGTGTAAAAAAACATGAGTTGATGGTCCTATACAGACTGTAAATCAAGGGAGTAAGTGAAGAAGTGATCATCAAAGTAGATTAGTAAGTGATCATAAAAGCAAGCAACTAATTCATCAAACAGAAAGGCATTGTGTAAATGCATAATAAAGAGCAAAAAGAAGGCATAGAAAAATTACTGGAGCTTGTAAAAGTTAATATACTGATCCAATCCAACCACAACAGCTCCAACCTGAAAAGCAAATCAATGCAAAACACAAAAACTAAATAAAAAGAGAATTGAAGGTGTTTGAAATAGCAATAAAAAAAAGTGGCAAAATGAAGTTACATTACAGTCTTGTCATGGTGAAAAAACGGATTTTGTTTGAGTTCAATTTTCTTATTGGCATCATCCTGTGGCAAGATCAATGTACAATCCATAAGAATAATCCATAAAGTATACGTATGCGAATTGCAAGGCGAATAGAAAAATAGAATTCATACAGGGCCACCAAGGGATGTAAAGCCAGCAAGGTGTAGCTCCTCTACAATGCCTTCTCCACCAATAACATAAACCTGATGATTATGATATAATTACTTCATAGATATACAATAATAGAAACTAACACAACCGCATAACAATAGTGTAATAGGGTGTGACCTTTTTATCCGGAGAAAATTGTATGGATTTCAAGTACATAGCAGCTACGAATGAGGAGCTGAATATCTCATCCTGCCCAAATAATAATCACAATACTCGTATTAATTTGAAGGGTTGTAGTTCAAAATCCGAATAAGTAAAAAAGTTATTAAATAAAAATAAAAAAAGAGGAAGAAGTACCTGAGAAACAGAAATGCCCAAAGAAAGGAATTTGGAGGCATATTGAGCTCTTGATTTGGTGGAATTGTTGGTCACAAAAACCAGCGCCTTCCCCTGCCATTAATGAAATCTTAGATTCTTAATTGTGTGTCAAATTATTCAAGAATCGAATAAGAAATTTTATTTAAAAAAAAAAAAAAAATTGAATACCTGAGACCTGAGAAATTGAAGCGTCTCAGAAACGCCATCAATGAGCTTGTCACCCTTCCATATTACACCTGCCAAACACAAACACGAAAATTAAAACTGTTAAAAAAAATAAAAAAAAATAAAAAGTGTGAGTAATGAAAGGCATACCATCGCAGTCAAATAGGAATGCGTCCACTGAGTTTAATAGACTTGCGCCATTTTCCCCATTCAGAACCTCGGTGCTGCTGCTCCTCATTTCTTGCTCTTTCTTTTCAGATTTTTTTTATTTTTCATCCACCTTTGTATCCTTTATTTATTCTCAAATAAATTTTGTGATTATAATTTCTCAATTATGCGCTCATATTATATTTTTTAATTATTTATTTATTTTTTATTTTTTTTTTTTTTGCAGCCCCGGTTTCTCAATTTTTAGGGGAATGATTTCCCTAAACAAAAACTTTTGTGTGCCTCCAATTGACAATAAAATATTATAAATCGGCGGGTCAACTTATGAAATCTCAAAGGGTTCTAACTCCACTCTATACATATGGAATCTCATACCCACCTCTCCTCCTAATATTCACAATCATACTATTAATAAACTAAATTCATTCCAACATTAAAACCAAACAAGTTTAGTATAATATGGGTTTTAGAATCCATAACACTCTAGTAAGAGATTTCATACCAATTCATTCCAATATAATGAACCAAACACCCCCTTAATGTTTGTTTGGGGTTGTATATTTTAATTTCGTAAAAAAAAATGGTAAATTCAACAAGTGGTATATTTGATTATTTGGGATTTTTGGGGTGGTTTTTAGAGAGAAAAAAAAACATCCCCTTACATTTTTTTTTTTTTTTTTTTTTGGGCAAAAGTTTCACTTTGGTTCAAACAACAAACTCTAGTATTCTTTAGTACTGACAAAAGTTGCAATTAGAGTGCTGAAGTTTCAGAAGTTGCAATTAAGGTACTCAAATCTTGGTTGTACATAAAAATTCTAGTGGTGACCTACACCAACAGGTTATCTCATTTTTTTTTCTTAAAAAAAATAAAATAAAAATAAATGCTACGTTAATGCCTCAAAAAAGAAAAAGCCATCATTTCCTATTAACAAATGGCACAATTAATTAATAGTAATTTAACATTCAAAACCATCACCAGCCCCAACCACCTCCCCACACCACCATCGGCCCAGGCTGGCCACCAACACTGCCGCGCCCAAACCGTAGTTCCTTCGTGCCTGTCGCCGTCCCTCCCCTACCCTCTTTCAATCACCTCTTAACCACCACAACCCTTACCGAAATCAAGGCATATAGAAAGGGGAAGGGGGCCGAATCAAGGCGTGGGAAGGGAAAAAAATACACCATTGCAACCGCTGTTAAATTTCCTTCATCCTCCCCTTCCTACCCTCCACCACCACCACCATACCCAAAATTTCTTACCGGAAGAGGACTATTATACACGTGATAACATGGAGAAGCGGACCTTCCGAAAACCTGAAACAGAAATGGGTACCTCAATGTTATTGACACAAATAAGGATGAATTGATGACTCCATATAATTGATAAGGATGAGTAGAGAAACTTCAGCAAGCATAATCATGAGAAACTCTAGAAGAAAAAGAAGATCTGAATTCGAACTCTAGGGTAGTTAGGGTTCGAGATCTGAATTCGAAATCCCCTTCCTACTCCCCCCACCCCCACCATGTAATACCCCATATTTTTAAACCCGTCTTATGAACTATTAATTATGTTTTGACTTGACTACATCATAGTTTATTAATAATCCATATTATTATGTTTTAAAATGACTCAAAAGAATTTTATTTAGTTTTATTTTACGAGAATCATTTGGTTAAAATTATGTTTTATAAAAGATTTTGATATGTAAGCCTGGAATTTAGTAGCCGAAAATAAGATTTTTCTACTTTGAATATTTCTTTGCTCCAAGTCAATGGACATAAGTCCATTTCTTACTCCTAAAGCATGACCAAAGTCACAAACATCCTTTACAAGCTTGAATATTTGACCTCCAAGTTGTTGACATTATACATGATGTCAATAACATGACCTCATAAACTTCCTCTACAAGCTTGAATACTTGACCCCCAAGTTCTCAAACTCTATAAATAGAACCAAAGTTCAGCCATTTTAATCCAAAAGTCTCTTGCTCTTAAAGCTCCATCCTTCTTTTCTTCTTTCTTCCCATTTTCGTAATACTTTATCCCGTATATGTTCTAGGCCATTTTTCAACCACTTCTGATCATTTTTAGCCTTTTGTTGTTTGACACAAAGTTGTTCCTATAAAAAAATCCTTGAGGTTAGGCTCAAGAATCACCCAATTTGGAGTTATATACTATGAGATATGACTTCTGCAAGATCTGACTTCTTCTTTTCAACGTGAACCTTCCCGTGAGCTTTGCTATTTTATATTGTTTTGCGGTTAGTCTTTCAAAACTAATATCTATTTTCAATTTATGATTTTTAAGGTTTCATATTTGATGCTTATTTAAAATACTCCATATAATGTTTATTTAGGAGATAGTTCGTGGTTGTAAATCTAGGTAGAATAGTTGTAAAGATCAAAATACGTACTCGTGGCTAGATCTTTAAATATGTGACTTTATACAAAGGTGTTTTGTGTTTTGAATGATGAATTATGTTTGAATGTTGAACAAGGATTTATGAATGTTTATGAAATAAATATTGTGGAATGTTTTATTGTTTGATATTTGGAAATAATTTCAATGTTCTAAAAAGTTGTTTATACACATACTTGAATTCAAAATTCATTTTAAAAAACAAATGTTGTTGAAATCCCATACATGGGAATTGGAAAGTTGATCTATCGAAGATATATATTGGATTTTTAGGACTCCCACTATGCGGAGATAAAATTGAAGACTATGGGCTATGTATGACCTAGTCTTTCCCCTTGATAGCACTATGTAAGGAGTTACTAGCTTGGGGGGTGTGCACACTTAGGTGGAAAAATGGTTTACGAAAACATTAATCTTCCATTTCTATTGTTGGTTTTGAAATGTTGATAATTTTTGGATGTTTCTAAACGTTTCTAAATGTGAAATTTCTATTTATGGAAGGTTTGAATAATTATTATTTATAAATGCTAAATCTTACGAAAGCATGTTTAATTAAATAACTTGATTTTACGTAAATAGCATTAGTATGTACTTAGCGTTTTCGCTAATACATATTTCTCTTTTGTTTTGGCTTGGCCCTACTTATCATTATGATAAGTAGATAGGTGATGATGACTCGAGGTGATCTAAATGTGGCATTGGGGATGAAGGGCGATAATCATGTAATCTAGGTTTCATGGTTGACGTTTTGCATGAAGAGTTCTCATATGGTTCAATTTTGAAAGCTATTATTACTATTATTATCAATATATAAAAGTTAAGTATGTATTTTTCTCCGCTGCAAGTCTCTATTTTGAAAAGCCTTACGTAACCACGTGGTGGTAACGCTCCTAAATTACCCTCTTAATCAGGTTTTGTAATCATTATTATTAGAGAGTAATTTGGGTGTGTTACACACCACCACCTTACCACGAATTTCTCGCTGGAAGAGGACTATTATACACATGATAACATGGAGAAGCGGACCTTCCAAGAATCCGAAGAATCCGAAAAAGAAATGGTGTAACTCAATATTATTGACACAGATAAGGATGAATTGATAACTCCGTATAACTGATGAGGATGAGTAGATAAACTTCAGCAAGCATAATCATGAGAAACGCTAGGAGAAAAAGAAGATCTAAATTCGAAATCTATGGTAATTAAGGTTATGCATATCAAGGGGAGGGATATGGCGGTTAGAGCAGGAAGGCGTGACGCTCCGGTGCTGAGGGACCAGTAGGCGATCGGTCTAATGAGAGTGAGCTGTCGTGATGTGTGGTTAAGGCCTGTTCTGATTTACTGAACTGAACCGAACTGAACTGATTGGAGCTGAATTGGATTGAATTGAATAGAGCTGAAATGAATTTTTTATGAGAGAAGGAAATCAAGAACTAAACTGAATTGACTGGAGCTGAAGTGAATTGAACTCAAAATTAAGTTTAAGCAAATAGACCCTTAGGCTAATTGTTTAGGGTAAAAATAACCTAAACGCGTGAACAAATCAGAGAGGGACACGTGTTAAGCCTAGACAGGTCCATATAGGCCACTCACCAACTGACACGTGTCAGCCTCAGATATCAGCTGGAATTGCGGCCTTCAAGGCCAATTCCCAAGAAAGTCACAAAACGGCGCAAACCTACAAAATCTAGGTCAGAGTGACCTAAGATAGGGCACATTTTTCAATGACCCTATAAATAGGGAGATATCCCCCATTTTGGGGACACGTTCAATCATTTATTACACTACCCTACATTCTCTCACATCAGAGAAAACACCTGAGGAATCCGAGAAGATCTCATTTTACTTTCCGCGCCTTTTCACATTCTCCAACACGTTCTTACTTGATCGTCGGAGGCGGAGCTCCAACCACCCGCAGTCTCTGTTATTTTGCGGGTACAGGCGTCACCAGATCAGTCTTCGAGTTATAACTTTCCCGAGGGACAAAAACATATAAAACATTTGGCGCCATCTATGGGGAGAGTACCTCAAAGATGGTTCAAGAGTCTGTACCGCCGCCAGACCCCAGCCGTCCTACGGTTGACGAGGAGGACTTTATAGACCATGAAGACGACCACGATGTGGACGTCAAAACATATGTGGCCACTGACAGGTCACTCATTGCTAAACACATCCGTTCTAGAGACAAGTTGGAATGAGTAAACAATGAAGCTGGTCCCAGCAAGTGCTGGACCACCACCTGGTAATACCAAGGCGGCAGGAGTCAGGTTCAGTAGCCCGAGACGAACTCATGAAATTCATGACAAGTTTCAAGGGTGAGATCAAGGACCTGATCGAAAAGAGGACGGCTGGCTCTAGCAAGGGTCAGTCGGCCAAAAAATCTTCTCAAGCTGCGAAGAGGAAATCAGTCAGAGACAGGCAGCCTACTCCACATCCAAAGGAGAAGACTAGCCCTGCCATTGATTGGACTAAGATCCTTCTTCCCCAGACGGCCAAAAGGAAAGTCATCCGAGCTGTTTAGCCGGATGGCAGCAAGAAAACCTTCACCAATGCTCGACATGTGATCGAGAAAAATCAGAATCAAGAACTGTCTGAGTCGGCTTCTACGTCGACCTTTCCAGATAGTTTCAAGAATACATCTGTAAGGAATACACAGTCCTTGCATGACAGCCATACAGGTGGCAAGTTCGTCCATTCTGGCCCTCAGATGATTGGGAATGCCCCGTATATGCCTCAGATGGCATACGGGCCATACACCCCTCATTTCATGCAGCCGACCCTCTTTGGAGGACAGACGACATATAATGTCCAACCCTTGGACTTGAAGCTCCGTCTGCTTAAACTTGGTGAACAAACTTCTGCGTTCACCAAGGAGATAACCGAGGCGGCACAGCTGGCCAAGGTTAAGAATGTGTTGGTTGGTGCTTATGATGGCACCTCCAACCCTGAGGATCACCTCATGGCCTACTCCAACCTTATGCACATGCAAGGGTTGGAGGATGCTATGTGGTGTCGATGTTTTCCGGCTACCTTGAAGGGCATTGCCCAGCAATGGTTCGGCAACCTGCCAGCCGGGTACGTTGTTAGCTTCAGGAGGCTTGCCTTCCTGTTTGCCTCCAACTTCTCGATGAACATCCCTGCCAAGAAAACAAGTCTCGACTAAAGCACTAGCTATCAGGCAGGGAGAGAGAGAAGGACTTCGCTCCTATGTCAGACGGTTTAATCTGGTGAGAATCCAGATTCAAGGGCTGTCTGATGAGGTAGCCTACACAGACTTCTTCAAGGGTTTAAAGGATGGGTCAACCTTTAAGTTTAACCTCGTTCGAAAGACGGTCTTCACTCTCTAAGAGGCGTTGATAGAGGCGGAGAGCTTTATTCAAGCTACTGACCTCTGCTCGTCCAGCCATCAGTCAGACTCCAAGAATTCTGACAAACAAAAAGAGAGTCGGTCTGCTCAGCCGGCTCAGAAAGCTGAAGAGAGCAAAAAGAGAAAGGAGGTTTGGGCGGTTGATGAGCCTGATCGGCCGTCTAAAAAGAAAAAGAAAGAATTCAAACCGTACGTTCCGAGGTATGAGTTTAATAAAGACTTTCACTCCATCCTCATGGAGATAAAGGACCGGCTGACCATTGAGAAGCCGAATCCAATGAAGAGTTCCGTTCAGTCACGGAACAAGAATAAATATTGTCACTTCCATGAGGAAGTCGACCATGACACCAACGACTGCTATAGTCTCAAGCGGACGTTGGACTGTCTAGTTGACAAGGGGGTGCTGAAGTCCTATATCTTGAAGTCCAAAGCGACTATCAAGACGAATCCGGGGCAGTCGTCTAAGACTGTCCAGCCTACTAGAAGTTCGGAAACCGACAAGGATCTGGTCTACACCATAGCAGGCGGATTCGAAAGTGGTGGCCCGACCATCCGGGGCACCAAGGATCATCTGAAGAAGATGATCCACTCAGTGGATGATGGACAGGCGTCTACCAGTGGTACATTCCCAGACGTCCTCATCACTGAGAAGGATCGGGGCAAAGTCCGCCGACCGCATGATGACCTGGTCGTCATTGAATGTAAGGTCGCTACCAGCTGGTTGGACGGATCCTTATAGACACTGGTAGCTCCCTTGGTCTCATCAGCTACAAGTGTCTGTCTTAGCTGAATTATAAGCTGGACAGCCTGTGCGACGTCTCCCATCCCCTTGTTGGCTTTGGGGGAGGGGTCGTGCACCCAGTCGGATAAATTGATCTACCCATCCGGTTGGGGCAGAAGGGGAAAGGGCGGCATATGATCGTTCGGTTTTTGGTGGCTGAAGAGCTGACCGCCTATAACATCATTCTGGGCCGACCCACTCTGAACGAGTGCAAGGCCGTCATCATCCCAACTCTCATGCTGTTCAAGTATGAAAAGGATGATGGCTCTGTTGGCTCCCTCAACGGGGATCAGAAGACGGCAAGGGAGTGTTACCTCTCAGACTTCAAACTAACGGTTGATGTACCTGGTCAGCCGAAGGAGCCAATAGACCTTGACGATGTCAAGGACTCTGACCCAGCCCCACTAGCAGGCAGAAAGAAAAAAAAAAGCTGATCAACTGGTGGAGGTAAAGAAAGAGAAGAACTAGCAATCACTGACCGGGGAACGGTCAGATGAGCTCCGTCCCCAGCTGGCTGGTGAGCACATTGATATTCCTCTAGACGACGGCCGTCCAGAGCGAACTGTTAAGGTGGGGACGGCTGCCTTTGAAAGGTTGGGTGCAGACTTGCACCTCCTGCTGAAAGAATTCAAAGACATTTTTTCCTTTGAAGTGGAAGAGATGCCAGGCATCAGCCCGAATTTTGTTGTCCACAAACTCGTCGTGGATCCTAAAAATAAGACCATTCGGCAAAAGAAAAGAAATCACGATAAGGAGAGAAGTCAGGCGGCAGCTGCCGAGGTCAAAAAGCTGTTAGACGCTGGGTTCATTCGGCCATGTAACTTCTCTATTTGGGTTGTGAATGTGGTGCTTGTGAAGAAGTCAAATGGTACTTGGCGCATGTGTGTAGATTACACTGACTTGAATAAGGCATGTCCAAAGCACAGTTACCCGCTTCTAAAGATCGACAGCTTGGTCGACTGTACAGCCGGGCACGCCTTGATGAGTTTTATGGATGCCTACTTAGGCTTCCACCAGATACCCCTGTGGAAAAAAGATTAAGAGAAGACAGCCTTCGTCACTGATCAGGGGTTATTTTGTTATACGGTGATGCCGTTTGGCTTGAAGAATGCGCCGACTACTTTTCAACAGATGATTAATACAATCTTCATTAATCAGATTGGGAGGAATGTAGAGGCGTACATTGATGACATGATAGTCAAATCCGAGCTACAGACGAATCACCTTGCTGATCTCAGATAAACCTTCACCACACTCAGGCTGCATAAGGTCATGTTAAATCCCAAAAAGTGTGTTTTTGGTGTTGAGTCTAGGAATTTTCTCGGATTTTTGATTGATCAAAGGGGGATAGAGGCTAACCCCGAGAAGATACAGGCGATAATTGACATGAAGTCACCCCACACTGTCAAGGAAGTTCAGAAGCTCACCGGCTGCCTGGCGACGTTAGGGAGATTCCTCAGCCGGTCAGGTGACAAATGCCTTTACTTCTTCCAAACAATCAAGAAGAAGACTAGATTTGAATAGGGGGATGATGCTGAGGTGGCCTTTCAACAATTGAAAGAACATGTACACTCTTTTCCAAGGCTTGTTAGCCCTCTGCCCAAAGAGACGCTTTACATGTATTTAGCCGTCTCAGATCATGCCCTCAGTGCCGTTCTCCTTGCTGAGAGAGATGGCATTCAGCTCCCGATCTATTTCATTAGCCATGATTCTCAAAAATGCTGAACTACGGTATCCCATGGTTGAAAATTTTTGGCCTTGCCCTTTACATGGCTGTCAAGAAGTTGAAACCTTACTTCTTGGCACATCCGGTTGTGATCTACACAGACCAACCTCTCAAGCGGCCAATGACAACCTTAGAGTCATCCGGTAGAATGCTCAAATGGGCTATTGAAATGCAAAGTCTTGAAATCACCTACTAACCAAGAAAGGTAGTGAAGGGTCAGGCGTTTGCCGACTTCATTGTCGAAATGACAAGACCGATTGCTCCGGACAATCTTGATCAGGTTTAGAAAGTGTATGTAGACGGGAGCTCTACCATGAACGGCTGTGGTGCAGGCGTAATATGTTAGTCTCCTAAGGGGGAAAAGTATGAGTATGCACTACGGTTTAAGTTCTAGGCCTCAAACAATGAGGCAGAATATGAAGCCCTGCTAACCGGCATCCGCATGTGCAAGGCGGCAGGGGCAACAAAAATGGACGCCTGCTCTGACTCTTAGTTGGTCGTTAGCCAATACCATGGTGAATATGAAGCCACCCATCCGGCAATGATCAAATACCTTCAGGCGGTCAAAGCTGAGGCTGGGACACTTGAAAAATTCCATCTAAGTCAAGTGTCCAGGTCTGAAAACAATCAGGCGGATGCTATGTCAAAATTGGCATCCTCCGCCTCCTGTGATACGCCTCGGTCAGTCTTCTAGGAGGTTATGGAAAAACGAAGTATACCTGAAGAAGAGCCCATTGGAGTACTTGACCGAAGCTCTACCTGGATGGATGACATCCGGGCGTATTTCACAAACGACACACTTCCTGATTCACCCCAGGAGGCAGCCGTATTAAAGAAATGAGCTGCAAACTTTGAGATGAGAAATGGAGAACTCTTCAAAGCAGGTTTTCTGAAACCCCTGCTGAAGTGTGTTACCCTAGAAAAGGGGCAAGAAGTTCTTGAAGAATTGCATGCCGGGTGTTGCGCCTCTTATATAGGCCGCAAATCTTTGGCTGTAAGAGCCAGGCGGCATGGTTACTTTTGGCCTACCCTTGGGGCAGACGCTAGGAGGATGGTCAAAAAATGTGACAAGTGTCAAAAATTTGGCAAGCTAATCCATCGTCCGGCTACTAACCTAACGGCAATCCAAAGCCCAGTCCCGTTTGCTAAATGGGGCATGGACATTTTAGGTCCTTATACGCCTGCACCAGGCGGAAAGCGCTATATTCTGGTGGCTGTGGATTATTTCACTAAGTGGGTGGAGGTAGAGGCGGTCAAGAGCATCAAGACAAAGGATGTCATCTCTTTCATTTGGAAGAACATCATCACCCGGTATGGGGTACCTATGTCTATGGTGTTTGATAATGGCCCTCAGTTTGAAACGCCTCAGCTCAAGACTTGGTTGGGAGATCAAGGGATCTCACATTGTTTTGCATCATTCGGCCGACCCTGTAACACCCCCAAATCTCCCTCTACGGAAATACCAGTATAATACATATAATTATACCGTTGAGATAGACTTAGGCGTATTACCGCCGCGTGATTACGCAAGGCTACTCAAACTTACCAAAACAAACAAATACTTTGCAATGGAAACTTCAAAACTCTTCTTTATTTAATAATAGACTAAAAATAGTAACCATTGTCATGAGTACTCAAAAATAAACACAAGACCAACATTTCCTAATCTAGGTGAAACCATTCCCAGGACTCCATATGCTCAATTATTGACTCCACCTGAAATTAGTCAACACTGCTTACCATTAAGGTAAACAGGGCGAACCAAAATAAAACAAGAAATACGGATTAGCAAAATATGCTAAGTACGATAAGTGCAAGATAATTAAACTCAATTTATTAGCAAACATGCCTTTGAAATCAATTCCATCCTTTCCAATAATTTAACCAATAATTCCAACTCAAAATTCCAAAACCAATTTCAATAATCAATATCAATAGTCAATTCAATAAACCAATTCCTCTTTAAAACCAATTCCTTTAAAACCAATTGCTTTTAATCCAATTCCTCACCCAAGTGTGCACACCCCCCAAGCTAGTCTCCTTATATTACAAGGCTATTCTTGAGGAAAGACCCGGTCATACAAAGTCCAAGGCCTTATCAATAAACCAAATCCGCATAGTGGGATTACCAACATGCTTGTAAAGCATTAATAATAATAATTCAATAAATCCTCTTTAAATCCAATGATTCCAACTTTTAATAATAATAATTCAAACTCCCTTTTTATTTAAATCCACATGCTTTCAAAATCAAACCTTTTAAACATGAATAATAATTTTAATTATTTAAAACATGATATAAAATCAATACTCCAATTTATTTATCAAAATCAATTTATTTAAACATGCTTTTATTTCATAAATCATAATTCAATTCAATTCAATCATCATAAAATCATTCAAACATGCTTATTCAAACTAATCACTTCCAAGGTATCTAGCCACCTAACATACCTTGATCCTTGCTTAGCAAAATCACACACAAAGAACCTCAAGAATCTTGATCGAACACACCCTACAAATAAATATAACCTTAATCAATATAAGGTTAACAAATAATCACAATAATTAAATTAAAAACCCCCAACTATATGTACATGAACCTTTTAAATTAATTTTCATAAACATCATTAAAAATCTGATTTTATATAATTAAAACTACTCATAATAATTTTTATAAATCCCCCATAATAATAATAATAATAATAATAATAATAATAATAATAATAATAATAATAATAATAATAATAATAATAATAATAATAATAATAATAATAATAATAATAATAATAATAATAATAATTGAATAAGAGAAGAGAAGAAGAAAAAATAAGAAACCAAGGAAAAGAGAAGAATTGGATTTGCGTTGGAAAGAATAGGCAGAACTTGCAGAGGCTATAACTACTTCGATATAACTCCGAATTGGGTGATTTTTGAGCCTAACCTCAAGGATTTTTTGAGAGGAACAATCTTCTGTGAAACGTCAATATCCTAAAAAACTGACCAGAAGTGCCCGAAAATTGGTTTCAAAGATAAACGAGATGATTTGTGTAAAAAGTGGAGAAGAAAAGTAGAGAATTGGTGTGAAGAATGTGAGAGGTATGGAGGGGTATTTATAGGCTAGCTCATGCAAGAATTATGGCAAGAGAATTTGGGAAGAATTATGGTAAATAGGGTTTAAGGGATTACTTGGAGAAGTGAGTAAAAGAATTAAGGAAAGTTTGGATATCAAGGTGATTGTGTATACTTGAATATGGAAGGTATATATGTCATGAAAAATAATAAGGAATCTAGAATTACCTGGGGAATAATTAAGAAGAATGAATGGCAAGAAAATATGATGATTAGATATTAAAAAGATGGAGAATTAGAATTAAGGAAAATAAGAGATTTTGGGAGATAATTAAAATGTAATTTTACCAATTAAATTCCCCCAAAATAATTCAATAGGGCTGAAAATATTGAGCTTACCATAGCTCAAATTTTCAGACTCCTATAAATATATTTAGGAAGATTTTGCTCGGTTTTTAAGGAATACAATAATTGTATAAATAATAAAAATAAATAATTAATTAATTAAATACCAATTATTTACCAATAAATAATCAAGAAAAATCAGATTTTCCACACATGAAAAATCCGAAAATCCTAGCTAATTATTGGAAAATTTCGGCCATAATAATTAATAAAATATTATTTTACTTTAATTAAAATATCCGAAATATGTAAATAATCCGGTTTTTTAAATAGGATAAGTGGATAATAAATCTTATCCAAAATAATGATTAATTTTCAAAATACTTTTGGTGCCAAAATTCAAATATTATTTTGGCTCCAAATAATAAATTTACTAAAATACCCTTTTTATAAAATAATTCCTAATTAATTAATTAGAAAATACGTATGAAAATACGGGGTATTACAGACCCCAAGCAAACGACCAAGTTGAAGCCTTCAACAACCTCATTTCAGACGGCATCAAAAAGAAAATTGAAAGAGCCGGTGGTTTATGGGCTGAAGAAATAATTCATGTCCTATGGGCCATACGGACAACTGAAAAAGGGGCAACCGGTGAGACCCCATTTCTCATGGTTTACGGTATTGAAGCCGTCTTGCCCATCGAGCATTATGAGCCGACTCTACGATTCATGCTATACAATGAAGAGGCAAATTGGAAGGCCATGCGGCTTGCATTGGATTCACTCCGGGAACGCAGGGGCAATGCCGCCGTGCATCATGAGATTTACCGTCTAAGAATGGCCCGTGCCTATAACAAACGAGTATACAAACGGCCTTTGAAAGTTGGGGACTTTGTGTTATGGAAAATGAAGGCAAGCGGTAGGGCCAATGAGAATGGAAAGCTAACTCCTAATTGGGAAGGCCCCTACCGGATCTATGAAGAAGTAAGAGACGGCACCTACCGCCTGGAAACTCCAGACGGCAGGCGGCTGCTTAGAACTTGGAATGTAGATAACTTGAAAAAGTACTACTTTTGAGATTTGTAAACTTTTGTAAATGAAAATCTTATCAATGAAAAAGTTGCTTTTTGTTTCCAAACCTGTTATTTAATTCTAATATATACATGCGCAGTGTTAGAATATCGTCTGTTCAATGCACAGACGGTCGACTGTCAATGATTAGAATTAAACTAAGTTAAAAACTTAGTGGCTAAATTAATGTTAAAAAAACGAGGCCAATGGCTGGATAATACATATTTTATAAATTCGTCTGCTCCAACATGAGTAAGGCGTCCGGCGACGCCCATCCGGGTGGAATCATCGCAGAGAGTATCTCCCATCCGGGTAACAAAGTGCTCTACCAACTCATACAGACGGCAAAGATTGAACGACCTAATTGGTCAACTCATAGCCGTCTGACCAGGATAATCTAAAGAACGACCAAGTCTATGAAAGTCGGATGTGTAAGGACATCAGCCGGTGATTGGCGAAGTTCTAACTTAGATTATTTTTCGAGATTGTACAAGTCCACCCAACGGCTACCTGCTTGAATGTTTGGACGGTTGTGTACACTAGTAGAAAATACTAAATGGGAAGCCCCAAATGGCAAGCGGTTTTTAAAATCCGCTTCGAAAAACCCACTAAAAAAAAGACCTCAGATATGTAATGGCAAGCGGTTCAACCCAAAACCGCTTGCCATTCCTAAAAAACCCTAAAACTAAATACGGGCCTCAATCCTCCTCTTATATTCTCCTTTCATGCCTCCTTCTCTCTCCTCTTATTATCCTTTCTCTCTCATCTCCTCTCCTCTCCTCTCTGTCTTAGTTTCTCACTCTCCTCGATCTCTTTCTCAGTCTCTCCATTTCTTAGTTTCTCAGTCTCACTATCCTCGATCTCTTTCTCACTCTCTGTCTCCCTCCTCTCCTCTCTCGATCTCAGGTAAACTGGAGCAAACTCGACCAAAACCCCCCAGTAAATTAAAATTTCGAGCAAATTCGAACCAAAAACCCCAATTCTAGGAGGCGGTGATGCATGTGTGTCGGCGTTTTCATGGCCGCGGATCTGGTTTGGGTGGAGGTCGTGGTAGGTTAGATGGTTTTTTTTTAAGGTGGGTCTAAGGTACGTGGTGGTGGTGGTGATGATACGGGATAAGGGGGCTTATGCTTGAAAAATTTCAATTTTAATTTTGATTTCGATTTTCGTGGGTTTGATTTCGGATTTTTGGGTGACAAATTATAATTATAATTTTGATTTTAATTTCGATTTTGTGGGTTTCATTTCGATTTTCGTGGGTTTCCTTTCAATTTTATTTTTGATTTTGATTTTTGGTAGGAGTCGTGGTAGGTGGGGATCTAGTTTTGGTGGGTGGGGGTGGTGGTTTGGGTGAGGGTCGTGGTGGGTGGGGATCTGGTTTTGGTGGGTGGGGGTCGTGGTTTGGGTGGGGGTCGTGGTGGGTGAGGTGGGTTTATTTTTGTTTTTGAAGGTGGGTTTAAGGTGGTTGGTAGTGGGGGTGAATCGGGATAAGGTGCTGGTGGTGGTGGTGACATATACGAGTTAAGGTTGTTGTTGGTGGTGGTGATATAATTGGCACCGGCTGGTGGTGGAACTCGAACGAGAGCGACAAACATTATATCAATTAATTTACTGTATTTTTCGTTTTTTTTATGAAAATCAGAAAATGTAATATTAGAATAATTTATTAATGAAAATATTTATGTTTTTTTTTAAATTTGTTATTAGGGTCGGTTACGGTGGTGGGCTGGCGGCATCGATTGTCGTGGCGGTGGTGGCAGTGTGTGGTGCAGATAAAAGTGAAGGCTGATTTAATTTTTTGTTTTCTTTTTTTTTTTAAAAAAAAAAGAAGGCTGATTTTAGTACTTGTATAAATTTTTTTTAATATGTTATTTTTGATGTAAATGTAATATTACAACAATTAATTAATGAAAATATTAATGTTTTTACATATACTTTGGTTGTGTATCAATTTAAGTGAAAAAAACAAATTTTTTTTTTTAATTTTTACAGCTATAATGGGCGGTGGTTTGGCGCCAAAACCGCTGCCCTTTCACTACAAATGCCAAGCCCCTAAGGGCATGCGATTCAAAATCGCTTCCCATTAGGGGGTTTGAACCACTTGCCATTTAGTATTTTCTACTAGTGGTACTTGGTTTGGGGCAATCACTATTGTGATTGATTGACTTAAAAACATCTCATACTCTCTAAAGTATCAAAAGTTCCCAAGCCAATCAATCAGAAAAGTACTGAAACCAACCACACAGCCGCCCAGGGGCAAGTGCATCCGGTTTATCGAATGTCGCATACTATTAAAGAGTTAGGCAAAAATGGCAAAAATTCAAGTATATATGTATGCAAAAAATTAAGTGCAAAAATTAAAACAAAATTGAACAAAGCCGACTCAGTCAGCATATTTCCATTAATTCAAATCGGCCAAAAGGCCGGGAGATATTGTTAAGTTGGATTGATATCCGGAGAAAAGCAAGAAAACAAGAAAAAATTGTTGAGTAAACCCGACTCCTTAGTCGGTAAAGTACAAGCATACACGGCTCACAGGTCGGAAAAAAGCATAAATTGGCATACTGCCGCTGAAAACTAAAACTGCTGAGGAGGAGGCACCGGCTCAGACTGGTTAGGCGGAAGGTCGGCTGCGTCTTGCTCTTGAGGCTCCCCTTCCTTATCTTCGCCGTCCGAGACAATCTTGACGCCTTGCTCAGCGGCCCATTCTTTGAAAGAGGGAGGAGCCAGCAGATTCAGCTGCTGATTATCATAGACCTCAGAGGCGTACTGATACGTTAAGTTGAAGTACTCAAAGTTAGTATTAGGGTCAACGAGTTTCCAAGCAAGCTTCATGCGCTCCTCAGCATCCTTCTCATTCTCAGCTACCAGCCGGTCTTGCTCCTTCTTGAGCCCAGCACTGTGCACCGACTGCAAGTTGGCCATATCCACTTGGAGCTACTTGACGTCTGCCCTCAGCTTAGTATTCTCTGTATCAGTCGCTTCAAAGGCTTGAGGTCAGACTTGGCATTTTTAAGCTCAAGCTCCAAAGTGTTAATTTTGTTGTTGGCCGTCTCCACTACAGTCGTAAGTTGAGTCACCAGCTCCTCCTGTTGCATCTCCATGGCTTTAGTCTCAACTACACCCATGATAGAGCGATATTCAGCAGAATTTAAGGCAGAAGCCGCCCGGTTTTTTGCGTCTCTTACCTCATCTGACTTCCTCCTAAAAGGGGCCTTTAGGCCATCCACTCTCAACATCGCCTAAGAAAGCACAGACGGAAAAAAGGAGTTAGAAAAAATCTTTGTAAAGTTAGACGCAAATAAAAAGTGTACTAATTACCTCAGTCAGCAGGGCAAGAATCTGGTCAAAGTTAACCTGCTCCAACCCAAGGACCCGGTCCTTATGAGACCGGGTGTGAGTCCTCAACATCCGCCTGGCATACTGCTGTATGTCTAGCCATTTCTGGGACGTATCTGCACCATAAGAACGATTTTGTGAGGAAGAAGCATAGGCGGCACCAACATCGTGCCTGCTGCCTGGCGAATCTCCAGATTGAGAAGCTTGGGATTTTACACGCACTAAGTAGTCATACGGCCATGGGAGTTCAGGATTATTCATACCTTGGGATCCAGACTGAAGGTTCCCAAGGCCTTCAGCCGCTGCAGAACCGGATGCAGCACCGGGTAGCTTGCTACCCTTCGGCGTCTTAAAGACGTCCGGCTTTTTGCTGACAATTTCAGCACTTTCACTAAGAGCCTTCAACGCAGACGGGCTTTTACCCGCAGTTGTTGGCCTCTGCTCAGATGTCGTCTGGGTAGTCTGAGTCTTCGCTGCCTTGGCAGGGGTCTTCTTGGGGTCATCCGATCGATTCCGTTTGAGAAATTTGGTAATTGAATAGGGCACAACTTTGTTCCTACCCTGAGATAGGACAACCGGCCTAAATTAGTTCAGCAGACAAAAATTAGAAATCTTACAAGCTAGTAGGTCAGGCGGAGCTTACCCCACTCATCTTGGCCGCCTGAGCCTTCTTCTGCTCCAGAAGTTCCTTCCGGACAAGGGCAGCAGGTTTAGCAGGCGTTTTGTTTGGATCCAACATTTCCAAAGCAACCGCTACAAAAAGGAAAGTCAACCGATTAGACAAATTATCACAAGTAATAAAAAGCAAACACATAAAAACTCCGGCTGAGGGGTGACGTACATCTCTCAAGCATGGTACTAAGACCACAGGCGGAGAGAAACTCCTCATCCTGGAGCCACTCCGGAAGGGGTATCTAGGACTGAGGGACAATTATTTCGCTTTCATCATCAAGCGGCATTGTAGTCGTTCTGAAGAGACCCGGTTCTCCATTATTTCATTCCAAGCCGTTTCTAGGCTATGCGGCTGGGCACAATTCCTTCCCAGCAAAGCCGCGTCCTTATTATACCGGCGGGGGAACCGGTTGTGTTTGAGTGTTGGAGAGGAGACTAAGTAAAACTTTCCCTTCCAGCCGCTCCATTTGGACATCCTGTCAAGTGTCATCACGTATTCCGGGAGTGTAGTTGTAGACACCAAATTGTGTCTCCCCAAAACCAAACCCAGTGATGAATACCTTTCACATCGAACCATAATCGAATGAGGTGAAAGTGTGAAAAGTCAAGTGTTGCGGTTAGTTTTTATTAAAATCCTTCTTTCTGTTTTCAAAAACCCACTCTATTTTATGAAAACGTCCAATTCAGTTTATTTTGGTCCATGATAAGGGTCCAATAATTGTGTAGTTGGATGGGGCTTTAAAAGACCTTTCCAACGATATATTATAAGCCCAATTCCGATGAATAATGAGGAAGTTATGGCCAAAATACTAAACTGGGCCCAAACCGGATTTTACCTACGACCCAATGATCATGAGGAGGGTCCAAAGGTTTAATCCTATTCCTAAACTAATTAGGATTGATTAGAATCTGCTATAAGTTTCTAAAATATCTTAATTATCCTTTTTTGAAAAGATAAGATCATGGAATTTGAATTTAAATAAAACTTTCCTTCTTTAAAAACTTTCCTAATTCTATTCGGATTTAAAGATGTTCAAAGATAGTCAGATATTATTTTCGTGCCTCATATATTTTATCCAAATTTTATATGGTTGGATAGATCTTGAAATTACCTTTCCAATGATATATTATAATATTAAATCCGAGCTATAACGAAAAAGATATGAAAGATATACGAAACTCTATCCAAAACTGACACCCTTTTACTATTTCGTCCATATCTTTTTATCTACAAAATATTTTAATCTGATTCCAATTTCATTAGAAATTAGACTTCAAGAGCTTTCCAACGACATTTTATACGACTTATTTGGACTTCTAGATCAAAAGATATGATAAAAACAAAATCCGCAAAAAACTGTCTCTGTCGCCAAACGACAGACTTGTCGCCTCGCGACAGACTCTGTCGCCTGGCGACAGGATAAATTTCTGGCGACAAGGTCGGTTTGTTAGCGACAGCGTATAGTTTTATTTCTTATCAAATTCTATGATTTTCCGGACTTTTTCCTTATAAATAGGGTCTCAAACCTCCGTTTTTATTCATGATCTCTCATCAACTCTCATCATCAATTCTCTCTATCAACTCTCATCAAGAATTACTTAATTCTTATTTTTCTCTCTATTTCTAAACTACCTTTTTACATACAATATTCCGCATTCACAAGATCTTGAAACACTTATCCAAGTTCGAAGTTGCCTTCGCCCTAGATGTGCAAGGTTGATAATTTATGAGGGTTTGGTCCAAAACTAGTCAAAACTTTTTTAATTTGATTTTAATTTAATTCTTTAATAATTCTTTATTATTTTCATTGAAGTTTACTAACTTGTGTATTTTGTTATTAGAAAGAGGTACGAGGCTTCAAAGTATGTAATCTTATTACTCTCTTTCAATGTAGAAAACATGCTTATTATTGTTTAATATTCCTAGTATCATGTTAGGATATTATTTTATGCTTTCTAGTATCATGTTTAGGGTGCCTTTAATCCTTTCTAGTATCATGTTAGTACCATGTTAGGTTTAAAGCTTTGATCTTTATTGTTTAGTGACATGCTAGGGTTTGTTATTAATCTTGTTAGTATCATGCCTAGGATCTTGCTATTATATTTGAGCTTTATTATGCCTTATCATGTTATTATCATCGTTATTATTATTATTGATTTATTGTTATGTTGCTTGATATTTATTTTATATTTTATTGTTATTGCTTGATCACACCTTTTATGATTGTTAAAGGGAATTTGTACTTGAAATCACGCTTAATAAGATTATTAATAATTTGATTTAGGCTAATGTGATTTTAAGTCAAGTGATAGCCAATAATAGTTTTATTTGTGCATTAATTTCAACCAACATAGATAAACAGGGTAGGTTTAATATAATGTTTGTATGTTATTTGAAAAGCGCACATGAATACGAGTAGAACAAAGTAGAGGCCTATTTTATAGGGCGGGTCCTTTCTTTTGTAGATTGGATTCGTACCCTCATCCCCGGACCCTGTTTGGTTCAAGACCTTATGGAGTAGTTGATGGTCCTTTTGGATTGTCTTTTGGGTTTACAAGTTCCTAAAACTTGTTGGCGACTCTTTTTGCTCTTTTTCTTTCCCTTTGGAACGCCACCGTACTTTAGTGTATGATCACAGTGGGGTTCAAGTTTGGGGTTATCGTAATGCTTGAAATATTCCCTACAGTAGTTAGAGTATACCATGCTCCAAAACCTCCTGGGGAGCGGCTCGTATAATGCATATGAGTAAACGCCTCAAAACTAGGCGTCACATTCTGAAACTCGCAGGCGGCAATATAGCTTAGAATGTTCACCCACGAGTTTGGAGTGAGCTGTCAAACGCCAAGCTCATACCCCCTCAAAATTGCCCTAATCCCTCTGTGGAGGGGAAAACGTAAGTCGGCTGTGAATGCCACCTTGTAGCAACCGAAGTAATTGTCGGCATTATCTATATCGTCGTCCCAGGCGACCGTTGCCTCTTCAGGTGGCACTTCAATAACCTATTCGTTCTCTACCGGATGCTTGTCTTGGAACGCTTTGAAGCTACCCTTCAACGTCTCAATGTCCTTAGGGGACATACCCGTCTGGGTAGGGTCTGAAATTGATGGCCCCTTTTTTGGTAGCTGATACTCAGAAGCGATTTCCTCCTGATCGGAGCAAGAAGCTTCTGAGCCGGATCTGTCAGCGGCATCTTCGCCGTCTGACTCATTATTCTGATCTTGAGCCGAGGCGGATCCTTCGCCGTCTGACTCCTCCAAGATTCCATCACTTAGAGTTGTGGGTGTAGGAGTTTAGAGGTACTACGCAGCGGAAAATCATGAATCATATTCAATCAAGTACCTAATCCCAAGATCACATGCATAACACACAAGACACATAATCATACCTTTGAAGCGTGAATTCCACGTAGCAATTTGATTGACAAATCAGGGAGAGAATAGAGCCCCAAGCGTTGCTCCTCTACTTAGTCCACGAGCTTCGAACGAGCCGTCCACCAATACTAGATTGGTCGAGGGATTGAGGAAAACCGCGATCACCACCTTTAATGGACTAACCGACCACCACGAACCACCACACTGGCGCCGAGGGAGGAGAGAGTGTCGTGAGAGAGAGGAGAGTTTGAGAGGGCTTGGTCTCGTGTTTGCTAATTAGGGTTTGATCACACTGATCAAATAATTGCATTCAACTTTTTTTTTTTTTGCAAACCCTAGGCACCTAGTCTATTTATAATCACATTATAATTAGACTAGGGTTAGGAAGCCCAAAACCCTTCAATCCACTCCATGTGGCCGGCCATACTAGAGGATGAGGCCCATCATGGGCCTTGTACTCTCGTGTCCGATCTAGACCCTTTTGTGTGACCTTATAGGATCCGTCCAATTGGGCTTTGGGCTATTTTACTAGCCCAAAGATCGTTAGTACCTCTCGCTATGATAAAACGACGACCCAAATGTCCGAACTTAATTATCTCCATAATTTGATCCATTTATATATCTAGTAATTGCACATGACGAAGACATAAATCCTTCAATCTCCCACTTATTTGAGACAAGTGTGCAATATTCAAATTCCTTAAGTCAATATGTGTCGATTTGATAATATGATTGCATCACATGTCGAGATCATATTAATCTACAAATCGTTTCTTGAAATCTGAGTTAGAATTACAAAACCAAATGATTACTGAGTAATGCATTTGAACGCGGCTACGTATTTTCTGAATTCTCCCTCTTCAAGCGGCCATGACACATTCCCTAATTTAATAGGTAGACTCAATCCAATCTTGTGGCAACCAAAGCTCCCACTCAACTCATGAAGTAACTGGGAAACACACTTTATAATCTCCAGTTACGGGCAGACGTTTGAGTGTACCAAAGTTAAATCAATCATTGAATGAAATAAATGTTCCACTCATGTCAAAGGAATCCACTAATATATTCGGAAGCTCTATACTTGAACTTCAAAGTAGGGCAATAGTTCGATCATGCATCATTCATGCATATCCAAGTGACTGACCGAGCATCACTATGCCCCTATAGCCCATGAAACCGCGCTACCCAATCAATCTTACATGCTAGTCCATTTATTGAAATCATTTATGTTCACTTTAATGATTTCAAACTAGGAACTTAAATAATAAATGAATTTTGTTCACCTGTGGGGTTTCATTCACCGGGTAATCAACCTGATGAGCCCATCAATTCATAATTATTTTGGACATTTTATTTAATTTCCGAAACCATAATTAAATAAGAGAAATGATAATTTCTGTTTAAACATAATTCTGCAAGTATATGCATTCCTTATGTAATATGTTTTCTTAAAACATATACAACTTGAATTACATAACTTGCTTCAATCCAAGTCTTTAATATGACTCTCATATCTTAGTCTTTGGAAGGGGTTTAGTGATTTCTCACTCATAATAAAACTTTGCAGAACATGACATCCCGCTTGTCATTGATCTCATAAATGAGGTGATATCTCATATCTATTTGTTTAGATTTGTGATATGACCCTGGCTCCTTTGTTTTAGCAAAGGTGTCCTTTTAGTCACATGATAATTTGATCCAAACTTCCTCCTTAACTACTCTTACTGTAGCTAAATACACATATTCTGATATTGGGTATGCAACAGTGCTCTACTTTGAACTCTTCAAGCTTACTATTCTTCTCCATTCAAAACAAAATGTATTTAGATCACCATCTAAGCCATCTGATGAGTGGCACTTATGCCACGATTTAGTGCTCATTTTACGGGTTTTTCCTCCCACTTGTAGCTTGTTTGCCCCCCCTTTTTTTTTCTCTCACCTTTTTGTTCTTCTTTTCTTTGTTTGCCTTTCTCCTTGTTTTCTTTGTTTTCGTTTTGTAGGAATCAAGGCATTGGAAGAAGAGCAATTCATTCTCATATCCCCTGTGTGCGGGCGCGCAGCACTGTGAGAACCCGCGCAGGATTGCCTCAAGAGCAGAACAGAAACAGAAGCTTTTGTGCGCCTTGTGCGCGGCTTATGCGCGGGCGCGCGCCTTTGAACTGTGCGGGCGGGCAGCCCTGTGAGAACCCGCACGAGATAGCAGTAGAAGCAGAGCCAAAACAGAGAGTTGTGCGCGCCACATGTGCGACATGTGTGCGGGCGCGCACTCATCATGCGCGAGCGCGCAGTAGCTGGGAGAAGGCGCGCATCCATGGGTCTAATTCCTCCGTACCCACAGATCTGCGGGCGCACAAGATCGGAGAGGGTGCACGCATGGCAGCTGTCAGGCGCGCAATGTATATGCGCGGGCGCGCACCGCTGGGTTTCAGTTTTTTTTTTTTTTATTTCGAATTCTTGTATCTTTTTAGTGGACCTATATATATAGGTCGTAGGGTGAATTAGTGGATCATCTAGCATTATCTTAGAAACAATTAAACCCTAATCTTAGAGAGAGAAAGTGTACTATTACTCAAGTTATTTCCATGTATGCAACTTTGGCTCAAGTTTCATTTCAATCCATCAAGCAACTTTGCAAGTTTTAATCTTTCTATTATTGCCTACTTAGTAATCTCTAATCCTTTCTCTTAGTCTTGTTTATTTGCACTCTAGTTGTTTATTTCTATCTATTTTGTGGATTAATATATTTTGGTATTTTCATTGTTTTTGATCATGTTTGCTTTCATGTTTATTGTGTTTTCATCTAGTTTTGTTATCATGTCTAGTCCCCCTTTTCTAGGCTAATCTCTTAGCTAGGGGAAGGGGGTGTAAAATATGTATTGAATGATGGATGAATGATGATAGTGGATTGATTACATGCCTTAAATTGATGAAAGATATGATTTTTATTGGCTTGAGATTATTGTAGTACTTTATTTGATTGCCTTCTAGTTTAAATGCATGAAAATGATTTGAACTAGATTTAGATCACCTCTATTTTAATGATTGCATGAGAATGAGTTGTTAAAATAGAGTTCCATGTATTGTGCATCTTTATTCTTGGGTTAGCTTGTGCCTAATGGGATGCATGAAAATGATCCTAATCAGCTTAGACCACTTTCATTGGTTTGCCTAAACTTTTGCATGAAAATGAGTTGTTTAGGTAGAATTTTATATTCTTTGGCATGTTAATCATGATGCTTATCATTGTTTTCCTTCATTCTAATCATGTTTGAAACCCCCTAATCCCTAGCGTTGTTATTCCTTGATTTAATCACCCTTTTACTTGTTTATTTATAGTTCTAGTGTTTACATTCCAAATTCCAACAAAATATACCCATTTCTTACTCTTGTATGGTGATTTTGATATTAAATGAGAAAGCTTCCTCAGTGGATCGACCCTTGCTTGCCACTAACTAGTTTAGTGTGAAGTCTAGGTTTTATAAATAGTTAATTTGATTAGGGTTAATAGTTTAACGACCTATCCTAGCCCGATCAAATTTTGGCGCCGTTGCCGGGGAGGCGGCTTGTTTAGTGTCTAATTTTGCTTTTGTTAGGGTAATTTTAATTGCTTTCTTTTTTGTTTTGATTTGTTTTATCATACTTGTCATTGCTAATTGTTTGCTTAGCTTTGGTGAATGCTTAGAAGATCTCAAGGACCACCTACACATCATATCGACCAAGAAATCAACCAAACTTTAAGACAAATCCGTAGACTTTTTCAAGAAGAAGGATGAGGACTTGGTGCTATAATTGATAGTGGGAGTGATTCTTACTCTTCTAGTTCGCAAAGTGAATCAATGGCGGGACAAGAGGATGATATTTTATTTCGTGAGTTTGGAAATTCGGAGGATTATGAGCTCACGGGGGGGATTTTGTTACCCGTCACGGAAACTAACTTCACAATTCATCCCCAATATACAAGAATGGTTCAATCGGAGCAATTTTCGGGTTCTACAAGTGAAGACCCCATAGAGCACCTTGATAGATTCCTTGAGCTATGTGCCATGATTCAAACCAACCAAGTTTCTCAAGAATACATCCGGATGCACCTATTTCGACAATCTCTTTCGGGTAGAGCAAAGAAGTGGTTGAAGCAAGTGAAGCCTAACTCACTCACATCTTGGAGGGAGGTAGTTAAGGCATTCTTGAAGAGGTTCATTTCCGAGGAAAAGACCGCCGAGATGAGAAGGAAGATTTCATCATTTGAACAAGAAGCGGATGAGAGCCTTAATGAAGCTTGGGAGAGGTTCAAAGAGTTGGTACAAGCGTGTCCTCACCATGAATACAATCAAAGTTTGCTCATGAGGTTTTTCTACGATGGATTGGAGCCCATGTCTAGAGCTAACTTGGATGCGGGGGCGGGTGGACAATTGATCAAGATTCCCCAAAATCAAGTGGAGGCAACGATCGAGGAGGTAGTAAAGAACTACTCTTGGGGAGGTAGGAGAAGGAGTGCACCGAAGAAAGGTGGGATGTATGAATTGGAGAAGGTCGATCAATTGCAACATCAAATTGAGCAACTCACAAAAGGGCTCTCAAAGTTGAACACAAGTGTAAATGCAAGCTCAAGCGGTGGAGCAAGCTCTTCTCAAGTCAACTCTTTATCTTGTCAAAATTGTGGAGGAACGAACCATGATACATCTTATTGTGGAGGTTTGAGCCCCGAGCATGTAGCGGCATACAACACAAGGCAAGATGGTTTTAGAGGAGGCGGTGGTGGAGTGGCTTGGAGACAACCACCACCCGGGTTTGCATCTCAACCTCAACAATGGGGCCAACAAGCTCAACCCTCTTACAATTTGAACCCCCAATACCAAAATCCACCTCCATCTCAAAACCAAAACCCAAGAGGAACCTACCCAAGGAACAACCAATACAACAACCAAAACCAATATAATAACCAACACCAATACAACAATCAAACCCAAGCACCCCAAAGAAACCAAGAACAAGCACCTCAAACGGAGCCAACACCCACACAACTCCTTCAAGCTATGCATTCACAAATGCAAACTTTTGGGAAACAAATGCAAGAAATAAGGGCTCACAACAAGATGGTTGATTCACAACTAGCTCAATTGGCCGAGAGGACTCCTTTCAATTCACCATCAACTCTACCCAGACAACCACAACCTAACCCTTCTCATAACCAAAAACCCGATACATGCAAGGCAATCACTTTGAGGTCGGGAACTTCCTATGATGGTCCAAATGAGGGGGATAGTGAGGGAAATAAGGGAGGAGAAGAGAGTGTGAATGAAGATAAGAGAGGTGAGGAGGAAAAAGTTGATGAGGTAGAAGGAAGTTCGAAGAAGAAGAAGGTCAACAACGAGAAGACAACTTCAATTCCTAGTGAGACTAGGAACCTTGATGGACCGATTCCTTTTCCATGTAGGCTTGCGAAGAGGAAGTTGAATGACAAGTTTGCAAAGTTTCTAAGTGTGATGAAGAACTTGCACATCAATCTCCCTTTTCTTGAAGTAGTGACACAAATGCCATCTTACTCCAAATTTCTCAAGGACATCCTCACCAACAAAAGGAAGCTCAATGATGAGCTTATCACCCTTCCACACCAAGTGAGTGCTCTTGTTCAACATAAAATGCCCAAGAAGGAGAAAGACCCGGGGAGTATCATTTTGCCGGTGAAAATTGGAAATATGGAAGCTAGGGGTGCATTGGCCGATCTTGGAGCAAGTGTTAGTCTAATCCCCTTATCCATTGCTCAAAAACTCAATATTGAGATGATCCCTACAAGGAAGACAATTCAACTAGCCGACCGCTCGGTGAAGTTACCTTGTGGAGAACTTGAGGATGTTCCAATTCAAGTGGGACACATCTATGTGCCTTGTGACTTTGTAGTGATGGACATTGAAGAAGATGTGGACACACCCTTGATTTTGGGTCGGGAAGCTCTTAAGACTTTGGGGGCGGTCATCAATTGCAAAAACAACACCATCACATGTGAAGTGGCCGATGAGAAGATAGTCTTTGAGTTTTCAAAGTTGCTAAAGACCCCTATGGTTGAAAAGTGTTATCGAGTTGATGTTGTGAATGAGGAGTTAGACCGTTTGGGAAGGGTCATGATGAAGCCTCAAGATCCAATTGTGGAAGCTCTCACATGCAAAGAGGAGTTCCACTCTCAAGAAGCCAAAGAATTTGTCATGGCAATGGAGGAATCCTCAAAGGAGGAAGTTGATCAACAAAGCAAGATTGAGCTTGAATCAATGGAGGAAAAATCGGAGGAGAGTTCCAAGCCTCCTCCCAAGGTAGAACTCAAGCCCCTCCCCCCTTCTTTGAAATATGCTTATCTTGATGAGGAGGAAAAATACCCTACTATTGTCAATGCTACCCTTGATGAACTTAATTTGAAAAAATTGCTTGATGTTTTGAGAAAATACAAAGATGTGATAGGGTATAGCATTGATGATATCAAGGGCATTAGTCCTTCTCTATGCATGCATCGTATTCATCTTGAGGATGATCATTCCACCTCCATTGAACCTCAAAGGAGGTTGAACCCCAACCTTCAAGAAATTGTCAAGGATGAAAAGGGAGAGGAAATCTCCACCCGGACGGTGACCGGGTGGAGAATGTGTATTGATTATAGAAGATTGAACAAGAACACAAAAAAAAGATCATTTTCCTCTCCCTTTCATGGACCAAATGCTTGAAAGGCTTTCTCACCATGCTTTCTTTTGTTTCTTGGATGGGTACTCCGGATTTTTCCAAATCCCTATCCATCCAAGCGAGAGAAAACTACTTTCACATGTCCATATGGAACATTTTCATACCGAAGAATGCCATTCGGATTATGCAATGCCCCCTCTACTTTTCAAAGATGCATGACTTCCATTTTCTCCGAAATGCTTGAAAAAGAAATTGAGGTTTTCATGGATGATTTTAGTGTTGGTGGCTCGTCTTTTGACACTTGTCTTTTTAACCTTGAAAGAGTTTTGCAAAGGTGTCAAGAAACGAGTTTGGTTTTGAATTGGGAAAAATGCCATTTTATGGTCGAGGAGGGCATTGTCCTCGGTCATAAAGTTTCAAAAAATGGCATTGAGGTTGATCCGGCCAAAGTTTCGGTGATTGAGAGGTTGCCCCCTCCTACTTCCGTCACGGGAGTACGAGCTTTTCTTGGGCATGCCGATTTCTACCGGAGGTTTATAAAAGATTTCTCCTCAATTGCCAAACCTTTGACCGAATTACTTAAGAAAGATGTTGTTTTTAGCTTTGATGAGGCTTGCCTTGAGGCATTTCGTAAGCTCAAGGAAGCTCTCATCTCTTCTCCTGTTGTGCAAGCTCCGGATTGGAGCTTGCCTTTTGAGCTAATGTGCGATGCGAGTGATTTTGCAGTAGGTTCCGTCCTTGGTCAAAAGAAAGAAGGGAAATCATGTGTCATCTACTATGCAAGTAGGACTCTCGATGAAGCTCAAAAGAACTATACAACAACGGAAAAGGAGATGCTAGCGGTGGTGTTTGCATTTGATAAATTCCGGTCCTATTTCATATGTTCAAAAGTCATTGTGTACACGGATCACATCGCGGTGCGATACCTCATGACCAAGAAAGAAGCGAAGCCTCGCTTGATCCGTTGGGTTCTCTCTTTTCAAGACTTTCACATGGAAATGAGGGACAAAAAGGGAGCGGAGAATTATGTGGCGGATCACTTGTGGGGTAGTTCCTCCGGAATTCTCCTCTCAACAAAAGAAAAAGTTCTTCAAAGAAGTGAGAAGGTATTTTTGGAATGATCTGTACCTATTCAAGAAATGTGGTGATGGTCTCTTTAAGAAGTGTGTCCCCGATCATGAGATTGAGGGTGTCCTTGAGCATTGTCACTCACTACCATGTGGGGGACATGGTGGTGTTGACAAGACGGTAGCAAAAATCTCTCAATCTTTGCTTTGGTGGCCTTCAATGCACAAGGATACTCACAAATTCGTTATGCAATGTGATCGATGCCAAAGGAGTGGTGGCATTACCAAAAGGGACGAGATGCCCCAACAAAGTATTCCAGAGGTGGAGCCCTTCGATGTTTGGGGGGTGGATTTCATGGGACCGTTCGTTTCTTCATGTGGGAACCTATACATCTTGGTGGCGGTTGACTATGTGATGAAATGGATCGAAGCTATACCCTCTCCTACAATTGATCACAAGGTGGTGCTCAAGCTTCTCAAGAAAATCATTTTTCCTAGATTTGGGGTGCCAAGAGTTCTAATTAGTGATGGAGGGTCCCATTTTGCCAAGAAGCAATTGGAAGCTCTTCTCAAGAAATATGGCGTTCATCGCAAGGTTGGTCTACCTTACCATCCTCAAACTCAAGGTCAAGTGGAGGTCTCGAATCGTGAGATCAAGAATATACTTGAGAGGATGGTGAACAAATCAAGGAAAGATTGGTCTCTCAAGCTTGATGATACACTTTGGGCTCTTCGAACAGCATACAAGACTCCCATAGGTACAACCCCCTATAGGTTGGTCTATGGGAAGGCTTGTCACTTTCCGGTCGAGCTAGAATACAAAGCTTGGTGGGCCATCAAAGAGTTAAACATGGATTTGTCGTTAGCGGGTGAAAAGAGGTTGTTGAAGCTCAACGAGCTCGAGGAGCTTAGAGATGATGCCTATGAAAACTCAAGAGTCTATAAGGAGAAGACAAAAAAGTGGCACGACCAACATACCCGGAACAAGAGTTTCAAGGTTGGGGACAAAGTCTTGCTCTTCAACTCAAGGCTTCGCTTGTTTCCGGGCAAGCTCAAATCTAAGTGGTCGGGGCCTTTCGTTGTATCAAAGACCACTCCCTATGGTTCTTTTGAGTTGGATGCTGACGGAAACAAATTCATGGTGAACGGCTCTCGTTTAAAGCACTATTTCTGCAAGGAAGAAGTTGGTGTGATTGAGTATCTGAGGCTTGACCCTTTGGGTCCTAAGCCACCCTTTTGAACGGATTTTCATCATGGTCAAGCTAATGATCTTATAAAGAAGCGCTCCCGGGAGGCAACCCGGCTTTTAAACCCTTTTCTTCTCTATTTTCCATATTTTTGGTAGATTGCTTGTTTGATTTTTGTCTTATGGCTTTTGTTTTTCCTCTTGCTTTGTAGGCACTTGTCTCTTTGGTGCGTGTTTGGAGGGAATTTGGAGGCCGTTTGGTGTTATATATGGAGCTAAGTTGGGGTTTGGAGACTTGGAAGTGAGTGAGGGGGATTTAAAGCAAAAATATTGATGAAGACCCTGTGCGCGGGCACGCAGGCCTGGGAGAACCCGCGCACAGGGAAGCTCAGCAAGGCAGAATCTGGAAGAAGGTTATGCGCGCCCTGTGCGCGACATCTGCGCGGGCGCACAAGAGAAGGTTGTGCGGGCGCGCAGGCCTGGGAGAACCCGCACAGAATTAAGGCCAAATTTCGGATTCTGGCAGAAAGTTTTGCGCGACGTGTGTGCGACATCTGCGCGGGGGCGCAATACACTTGTGCGGGCGCGCAGATCTGGGTTTATCGGGGCATAGCTTCTCTTTTTCCCCGATTTCATCATCATTTTCACGCCTCTCATACCGATTCTCACTCTCTCTCCTCAAGAACACAAACCCTAACCTCTCAAATCCCCTCTAATCTCACCTATTACCTTGAAATTTCATCAAATCCCCTACATTCCCTCACTTTTCTCACAAATTCATCACTTTCCCCTCTCAAAATCACCCATTTTTCACCAAATTCGGGATTGCTCGTTGGTGGACGAAGTGGTGGTGCGTGAGTGGTCGTGGTGGTCTTCATGCTCTTCAATTGTGGTATAATCCTAAACCTCGGCTACTTTGTGGCTTTAATTCATTAGATAATACCATGTTTTAGAATTGTTAAGCAAGATTGAGCTTGTAAGAATTTTGTGTGATTTAGGGTATTTTTGCTTGTAATTGTGGAATTTGATATGAATTTCTTAGTGATTTGTTGAGTATTGTTGTTGAAAATTGTTGTTTTTATGCAATTTGCCTAGCAATTACTTGATTGTGGGTATTGAGAATTGTTGAAAGTAATTACTAGCTTGATATTGAGAATTGTTGATGCATGTGAAATTGAAAATTTGTGATGTTGAGAATTTTTGATACTTGATATTGAAATTTGCTTAGTAATTGTCTCTTTCGTGATTGAGTATTGCAAATTTTGGCATTGAATATTGTTGGCGATCCTTGTGTTCTTCTTGTGCTATTTGTATCTTGGAAAGTTGTTGCTCCTAACCTCTTTTCATATAACAAAGTCAAAGCTTCAATTGTTGTTGTTGTTGTGGGAAGAATTGGGTATTCTTGAGTGTTGGATCACTCTTTTGGTGTTCTCGGTATTTTTGGGATTGTTGAGTTAAACTTGGTGAAGTGAGTAGTAGGAGAAGGAGCAGGAAGGAGCCCAGGATAACAATTGATGAACCCCAACCCTCCTCTCAAAATCTAAACCAAGAACAAACAACTCTACCCACCTTGAAATTTGTAAACCGACACCACGCTCCCATCCATCAAACCCTCATCAAACGCAAACTAAACCCCACTCGACACTACTACCAACGCTCAATGTGTGATCTGGGTATAGATGAGGACCTTCGGTCCCTTCTTAATAACCTTGGGATGAGTGAGTTCATCCAGCACCAATACCCAACTTTCAAGGAGCCCACCTACGAGTTCCTAGCCTCCTTTGAGAAGGAACCCGTTGGAAACAACGAGTTCCAAATCTCCTTCCAACTCTTCAATGCCCGCCATGTGATCTCCTTAAGGCGTCTAAATGAACTTTTGGATTTTAACCCTGACGCCGATCTCCTTGCCCCATCCACCGAGCTCTTCCCCGAGTACGATGCCTTCCGTTGGTGGCGGGCAATTACCGACATGGAAGAGTTTAGTACTCGGTACTCGATGGCAAGCCAAATTATCCACCCAGTACTCCGCATCCTACACCGCATCTTGGGGTTTGCGGTGTTTAGCAAACAAGATTTGAGCAAGCTCTCTCATGAAGAGATTTTCACACTTTAGGTCGCCACAAAGGAGGAATTGAGTGGGCGGCTCAACATGGGGTACTGGTTTGTGTTGTGTTGTGAGGAAATCAAGAATGGGAACAAGACGGGAGAGATTGCCCTTGGTGGGATGATTACAAGGATTGCTTCGAATCTAGGGGGTGAGTGTCTCTTCCCTTTTTGCACGAGGGTTGGAAAGGACAAGGATATGTTCGTGGACATTTCTTATATGAGGAAGTCGGTCTTCATCCAACCGACCAACGATGTGAACAACTTCCACGAATGGTGCGTTGAGCGGGTGCACCATTGCATCTTACCGTTCCCTAGCCGCACATCCTTGGAGCGGAACTCTAGGAATGTGTGGAAGATCCCTATGGACAATGGTGTCCTGCCTAACGCTCTTGGAGGTGAGCGTAATATGATTGTCCGCGAGCGTCACCAACAACAACAACAACAAGAACAACAACAACAATTTCAACAACAGCAGCAATTTCATCAACAACAATTTCATCAACAACAACAAGGGTTTCAACAACAAGGATTCCAATATGGGGAGGGATCCCAACAAGGTTTGCACGTCCCCTCCTTTAGCGAGGGAGGTATGGCCTCTTCCTCTTCTTCTTTCAATCTTGAGCGTGCATTCCAAAACTTGTCTATGCAAGTAAACCGATTGACGGAGGCCACCGATGGGTACTCGGTTTACAATGCCAACATTTATGATTGGCATGTAAACCAAGGGCATTTTGACCCACCGGTTAACTATCCGTATTTTCCGCCCCAACAGGGGCCGGTTCCTTGTCACGAGGAACCGCATGCTGACGGCACACCCCGTCAACCGGTTTGTCCCTATTGGCCCGAGCCTTCATCTCAAGGGGCCCCCCGTGTGAACCACCCCACCTCTGAGGGGTACGATTACAAGGCACCGGGGGGATGTGATTACCGAGGGGATCCCAACTACCCCATGTATACATCCAAGCCTCTTGAGATGCCCCCTCCCTTTGACCCTCTTCCGAACTATCAACAAGAGTTGTACCGGAACCGTGGTTTTCCACCGGGTTACACCGGTGGTTGGGACCCCCATGGCCCTCCTATCGACGTCGACTACGAGTGGCGTCCATATGGAGAGGGCTCTAGTTCTCACATGGAGGACTAGGGCCCTCGGGCCGAGTTTAGCCCTTCCTCCCACCCCATTTTCCACTTTGTTCAAACCGAGGACGGTTTTCCGTTCAAGTGTGGGGGGGTGCTTATTCATTGTTTCATTCAAGGGTTTTGTTCTTATGGGGCGCATTTTTGGGCCAATAGGTGTCTTTTTGGAAGCTTCCTTCCCCTCTTCTCAAAATGAAGATGATGATGTTTTTAATGAAACCTTGTGTTGTTTTCGGAAATCCAAATTCCCTTTTAATCCAAACCTTTTCCTCTTTTCTTTGTTCTTTTTCTTTAGTAGTTTCTTTTCTCTATTTTGCTTTCTTTTTATTTCATTGTATATATTTCTCTTGCTACTAACCAAATATTTGCCGAGTTGTTTTGGATTTTGACATTTTGTAGGGCTTATTGGCGCATTCCCCAAATTTTTCCGTGCAATGGAGCTTCATTGATAGTGGACTTGCGTTTTCTAAGCGTATTTGGGTGACAAATTCTCCTTCTCAACTCTTTAAATATTTGATTGGTTGCATAGTTTAGGTTAGATTAGGAAGGAGTTGAATGGTTCGAGGTTGTTTGATTTGGTTCTAAGGAACCTGGGATCGTTGATGTTGTATTCAACGATCATTGTATGTCGATTGGGATTTATGTGATTTACATGCCTCTTTTATGAACCTTTTCGATTTCTTCCTTTTTCTTTGTGTGTTGATTTTCTTCTTTCTTTTGTGTGACATTCATGACCATGACAAGTGAAAATTTTTGAAAGTTGAGAATTTGCTCGTTCATTTGGACATGTGGACTTATATGCTTTCGTGATGACATATTTTTGAATGCTTACCTTCCTAGTTGAAGAGGGTCTTCACGGTTTGAGAGTGCTTAGGGTTAAACTAGACACATTTTAAGCTAAGGTAGCCCGTTTTAGAACTCTTGAGGACGTTTGAACCCCTAGTTCACGGGAAAGTGGTAAGATGGTGTTGCTCTCCGTAGTGAATATGATTCCCTTGGTTGGTATTTGCTTATTTTCATGTCCCATGTGAGCGTCAATTGTTCAAGCCTCCATCACTTTTGTTGAGCGGCATATTGGATCCTTAACTATGCGTGTCTTAATCCTTGTGTTGGTATCTAGCTCCCAAGATCGTGATCATATAACTCTAGAGGAGGAAGAGGGCATTTCTTCTCATTTTTCTTTGTTTTCCTTGTGTTTTGTTACAAATTTGGTTTTTATTTTACATTCACCTTCTTGCTAGCCATGTTGAGCCTTATTTCCCTTTTCTTGGTCAAACCAAATTACAAACCTAGCGGCCTATGTTCTACTAACCCTTATAGTTAGTGAAGCATCGGCTTGTGAGGTTCGAGTTTGAGAGTTTTGATTTTAAGCAAGGAAGTTGTGCAATTTGGTTCAAATAAGGTCTTGAAAGTTTATTCATGAAAAAAAAATAAAAATAAAAAAAAAATAAATAAATAAATAAGGAAAGGAAAAAGAGAAGGAAAAATTGAGATCAATGAAAAACATGCAAAGAGGAGTAGTATTGTCATGTATTTTGTATTGAAGGTTGTAATTTGAGATTAGGTTAGATTCCTATGTTGTTATTGAGAGATGGCCACTCTTATGCTTCACTTAGGAGTTTCCTATGTTGATCAATATAGTTACTTAAATCGTTAGTAAAAGCAATGAAATAGTTAAATCTCTTTGCTAATTCTTGAACTTATGGTCCACACACATCATATGTATGAGTTCCAAAAGGTCAGTAGCTCTTTTACCCTTTCAACTAAAAGGTAACTTGGTCATCTTACCTTATCAAGCATGACTTCTAATTCTTAAGTGATTCATAATCAATTTAGAATAAGAGTCCATCCAATGTAACTTTGGATGTGCAAATGGTTTATGTGACCTAATCTTACTTTGTTATAAGTAAGTTTACTTTAATCATCTAAAATTGCTTTTGTGATCTACTTATATCAATGTCATAAAGCAAAATAACTCATATCTAGCAAAATGAAAACAATTTATTACCTTGGTCATGGATCAACACTTATCCAAGCCAAGTAAAACCAAATCAGTATTCAAACATATTACCGAAATATTGTCTCATCAAAAACTGGAAATTGTTCTAAAATCATGATAAACTAATCAGAAAATAAAACTATGAAGCTATCTCTGGCCACTCGAACACTTCTAATGCACCTTCAAGCTTCACTTCCTTGCTAGCCTCACTTCTTTGCAGTTCCTGTCCAACATTAATAATGTTAAACACTGCAACTTGGTATCACATACCTAAGTGAAAGTTAAAATGTTTATAACATAATACCTGAGGTTGATGCTCCATTCTTCTTAAGGAAGTCAAGGTATTTCTGGCAATTGCGTTTCCAATGCCCCTTCTTCTTACAGTAAAAGCATTCACTTTCACTTGCAGCCTTGGGTTTTGGATTCGCCTTAGGCTTCTCAAGAGCCTTGGCAACTTGCTTGCCCTTGCTCTTGGCACTAGCCTTTTGCCCCTTTTTCTTGAAACCCTTTCCCTTTTGAATCATAAGAACTTCCTTCTTAGGTTCCTTAGGGATTTGCTTTTCAGCACTAACCAGCATTGCGTGCAATTGATTCATAGTCTTTGCAGTCGCAGTCATGTTAAAATTCATGATAAACTGGTTAAAACTTTCTGGAAGTGAATGGAGAATGATGTCTGTTGCCATCTCATCACTATATGGGTGCCTCAGTTTTTCCATACTTTAAATAAGGCCGATCATTTTGAAAACATGATCATGAACTGTGGCACCCTTCTCCATCCTACAATCCAGAATCTCACGATGAAGCTCGTACCTTTCAACTCTTGCTTGTTTCTTAAACAAGGCTTTGAGTTCTTGCATGATTGTGTACGCATCCTGATCCTCAAAACGCTTTTGAAGACTATGTTCCATGGTAGCAATCATCAAGCAACTGATAGGCACAACTCTATCATGAGCTTCCTTGTGCTTCTTGACTTCTGACGTAGTTGCATTTTCTGGCAGAGGTCCTGGCAATGGGGTGTCAATGACATCCTCTCTATCTTCAGATTTCATAATGAGCCTTAGCATTCTTTCCCAAGTGGAAAAGTTTTCTCCTGTCAACCTATCCTTCTCAAGGAATGGTTGAAGATTATAAATGTTGTTGTCATTGTGATTACGGCTACCCATCTATGTCAAAATAAGGCAAAGTTTAATAATTATGTTTAGTTTAAAATTTAAAGTACCATAAACGAATAATATAGGTAACTTTAAAACACTTTATTCAATAATTAATTGATCCCAATTGAATTTTAAGTGATTCTAAGACCCTTTATTCGTGAAATAATTGACCGGACTTTGGCCCTACCATCAACCATTACATTTTCAAGGTGAGTAAACTCTTTACTGATTACAACTCTTGTAACTCTTGGTTGAATAATTAACCATCACATGTTTAATTATTTCCCTTTGCTTCAAGGTTCTAAACTCTTTAGGTAACCTTGTTGAGCATAACCAATTAAAATTGTAAAACTTGATTTACCCCAAGTCTCCCAAGATATAAAATGACACCCAGCTTTGGCATGCCCTATCATAAATATCAAGGGTTTGTCGGGTTTTTAATTGGAAAAGCAATCTCAATATTACTCGGACCTAGATTCATTTATGTTGTGATTATATAGTGAACTCTAGCGATCATCAATTAACATAAATAAAATCTAACATGCATAATCTACTAATGCAATAAAACATGACATAGCATGGCCCCTTAGTCCTAAGAAAACTGATACCACTGTAGGAGTTTAGAGGTACTACGCAGCGGAAAATCATGAATCATATTCAATCAAGTACCTAATCCCAAGATCACATGCATAGCACACAAGACACATAATCATACCTTTGAAGCATGAATTCCACGTAGCAATTTGATTGACAAATCAGGGAGAGAATAGAGCCCCAAACGTTGCTCCTCTACTTAGTCCACGAGCTTCGAACGAGCCATCCACCAATACTAGATTGATCGAGTAATTGAGGAAAACCGCGATCACCACCTTTAATGGACTAACCGACCACCACGAACTACCACCACCACGAACCACCACAATGGCGTCGAGGGAGGAGAGAGTGTCGTGAGAGAGAGAAGAGTTTGAGAGGGCTTGGTCTTGTGTTTGCTAATTAAGGTTTGATCACACTGATCAGATAATTGCACTCTACTTTTTTTTTTTTTTTGCAAACCCTAGGCACCTAGTCTATTTATAATCACATTATAATTAGACTAGGGTTAGGAAGCCCAAAACCCTTCAATCCACTCCATGTGGCCGGCCATACTAGAGGATGAGGCCCATCATGGGCCTTGTCCTCTCGTGCCCGATCTAGACCCTTTGTGTAACCTTATAGGATCCGTCCAAATGGGCTTTAGGCTATTTTACTAGCCCAAAGATCGTTAGTACCTCTAGCTATGATAAAACGACGACCCAAATGTCCAAACTTAATTATCTCCATAATTTGATCCATTTATATATCTAGTAATTGCACACGACGAAGACATAAATCCTTCAGTGGGGGCACGCGGAGGAGACCTTACTTCCTCATCCGAGTCATCCTCATCCGTCTCACTGTAATCCCCGTTTGGGGTTACTTCATCAGCAGGCACTTCCATAGCGCACCTCCTCCTTAGCTTGGTAGCTTTCTGCTTTGTTCTAGCCATTGTGTCCTGCAAAGACACAGAGACGGAGGGATTCGGTGATGAGCAAATCAGGTCCAAGCATCCAGAGACGGCACCCCCAGTCCTAAACTCAGTTGTACCAGGAGACCGGCTGACTACTGTCCTAGGCTGTGCCGTGTGTGCTGATGGAGAATCCATTTATTGAAAAGAATAAAAATGCAAACGGAAAAAGCTTGAAAGAGCTAAGAAGGGGAAAGACGGTTACCTCTGTTTAAAATTCTAAAAACTCTGAAAGCTGCCTCAAACGGTAACCGGTTGTATCCACTTAAAGAGCAGACGAAAAACTTGAAAAATCAGCAACAGGCGGGGGCAAAGTCTCTCTCTCTAGAAATCCCTCTTTCTCTCTTTAAGAAGTAAAATAAGTCAAACAAGTGAGAGGAAAGAGGGGGGGTAAATCCCTATTTATAGAGGGGTAAACGGGGGCATCCCCGTCACACCCCAGAAGATGAACAGTCTTTTTACTGTTCACCACTCACAGGAAGATACGTGTCACAGGCACTACGTGGCCTGCCACGTCACCCTTGTGAGGGGCAAATGTTTAGGGTAAAAATACCCTAAACGCGTGGACAAATCAGAGAGGGACACGTGTCAAGCCTGGACAGGTTCACATGGGCCACTCACCAGCTGACACGTGTCAGCCTCAGATATCAGCTGGAATTGCAGCCTTCAAGGCCCAATTCCCTAGAAAGCCGCAAAACGGCGCAGCCCACCAAATCTAGGTCAGAGTGACCTAAGAGAGGGCACATTTTCCAATGACCCTATAAATAGGGAGATATCCCCCATTTTGGGGACACGTTCAATCATTTATTACACTACCCTACATTCTTTCACATCAGAGAAAACACCTGATCTCGGAATCCGAGAAGATCTCATTTTACTTTCCGCACCTTTTCACATTCTCCAACACGTTCTAACTTGATCGTCGGAGGTGGAGCTCTAACCACCCGGAGTCTCCGTTATTTTGCAGGTACAGGCGTCACCAGACCAGTCTTCGAGTTGTAACTCTCCCAAGGGACAAAAACACCCAAAACACTAATGGGGTGGTTTTTAAATATATTTTTTTTAATTTTTTTTTTATTTTGGTGTTCCACCCGATTCACCCTTTGGGCTAATCCGGATTCGGGGATCAGTTCTAGGTGGTTAGGTTCCAGTCCCCTCCCAATTTTTGTTGCGGGGTTTCGAACACGGGTCCTCCCTACCAAGTGTAGTCCCAATCAAGGCACTGTAGAATTTATCAATACTAAGTTACATCCCATGCCATGCACTTTTATTATTACTCCGTATTATTTATTATCTAATAATGTTATATTAAATTGATAGAATATAATATATAAATTGTCTAAATTTATCATTGACAAAAACAAAGTATTTGACATAATGAAACATGGAATATCATGCTTAATTGACATTCTAATGTTTCAACCACATAAGAAAATCTATAGTAGCTAAATATATAAAGATAATAAAGATTAAAATTTATTATAGGAATAAAAAAATAAAATAAATTCCTAAAAAACCATAGAAAGAAGAATATAAAAAAAAAGGGAGAGGATTACGATAAAATCTATATCTATATACTTATTAGTGATCATATATTATAGTATCTTGTTTTAAGTCATTAACATTTGTCTATCTCAATTGTATCCTTGAAACAAATATGCTTGCCACAAAAAAACTTATAGTAGAAGTATTTTTTTAATAGGGTAATGCTTATACATAGCCCTTAGGGCTACATATAAGTATTAAAAATACTCTTGAAAATTGTATAAATTTAGAAAATCATGACAAAAATACACTAATTACACTGATCTTCGCGTGTTTTTGTCATGAATTCCTAATTTTATACAATTTTCAATAATATTTTAAATGCTTTATATAGCCCTAAGGGCTATGTATAACATTTAACTTTTTAATAATATTATACAAATATTATATTTTCTTTATTAGTTAATTGAATGTCAATATATATATATATATAAGTTAAATTATTATTATTTTTTTTACAAAAAAAAAATTCTAAGGACACACCAGGAGATAACACATGTCATTGTTGGTGTTTCTTTTAATATATGGTTATTGATTGATTGATTGATGTTGATGTAACACCCCTGATTTACTAGCTAATAAAAACAATAAATAAAGGAAAAATAGACACCTTTAAATAAAATTGCAGAAGCATACACCTAAATCAGAGGTGTTACCGCCACACTCAACAACCTGTCAAGTGTTAAGGCTTACAATATCCCAATAATACAACCTAATAAATCTAAGTGAGCTATTTATACAACTTTACAAACTCGTTATAGCATACTAATCGAAACACTTGAGCTCCTTTAGCTACGATCACTTGATCAACCTGTTTAAACAACTTGACTGCTCACCATTAAGGACAAATTCGATAATAGATCGTCGCAAGGCCACCATAAGAAAAAGACATGGCCGCAAACACAAGTAGCAAAACAAACAAACACACACGTCAGCAAAAAAAAGCTGAGTAATCATCACTTATCATAACACAAAGAATAATAGAATAATTAATATAATTAACTCACTTAAACAATGTAGGTCGAAACTACATTACATTACACATTGTACTCTGGAAATAACCTTTGTCAAACACAACCTCGAATAATAATACAAACCTTTACTCAATTAACTCATATATCCCATAAGTGTGCCATGCTCTTTGTTTTATACCTAGCCTTGGACATGGGTAATTTGAATAAATAAATCAACAAGTATAAAAACTAGAATACTCTCAATAACTAGAAAACACCTTGAACCAGACCACATACGGGTCAATTCCCACTGTAGAGGACCATAGAAAAATAAATAATAAAGATTGTACCTCATTCTTAACTCATGATTATTACCCTCTTACCAACAAGCCAAGGACTAAGTTATATAACGCCGAGCCTCAAACCAAGAACAAAATAATAATACTCAACCTTTTGATCTCATACATCGATCAAGTAATCTTTCACAAACTAATAATAATAACTCAATAATGGCGCATGTTCCCAAATAATATAACAAGATCAACTCAATTCATAAGCATCTCAACTCTTAGGAAAATAATAGTAGCACCTAAAAATAATTAACTCACAACCCAAAAATAATAATCTGCATTAATAACCCTAAAACCTCGAGAACAATACTCCCTATAGCAACAACATGAAATCCCTAAAAAATAATAACACAATTAATCATATAATAATACAACACACTAATTACACGTATATAAATCTTGATCATACAAATAAGAAATCATAAATTTACACACAATAATACAATATACAATCAATAAAAACAATAATCTATATCAAACAACTCTAAAGATTAAGACTCGTGTGATTACCTTTCGACGAAATACTATCAAATTAAACTACGATATTCAAAGCAAGGAATAGATTGAGTGACGTCGCAATTCCTCGCCTTCATTGTACAAACATCTCGTGGGGTTTCTTTAATTACAATTTAATAAATAAGCTAATGGAGATTGGTGAATGGAACAAAATTTTTAACAACAATGAATCCCACGCACAAAAATAGGAACCGGCGGCTCCCCTCTATTTATTATTATTATTATTTTTTTTAATAGAGATAAAAAGATTTAAATACAAAGATATCTCAACTAGATAAAAAAAAAAAAAGAATTTATAGTTTTATAAATAATTATCAAATAATAAAATTGATTATAAAATACAACTACAACTTTTATCAAATCGTAAAATAAAAATACGGGTATTACAATCTACCCTCCTTAAAACAAGTTTCATCCTCGAAACTTAAGTAGAAAAATTTAGGGTATTACAGTTGAAAATCAAGGATTGAATACAGGTCTGTTCTGATTAACTGAAATAAATATTTTATGAGAGAAGGAAATTAAGAACTGAATTGAACTCAACTGAGGGACCGTTTGGTTCGCACGGGGTAAATGGAATGGAATGAACAAAGGGATTCAAAGAGAATGGAATGAAAAACCATTCCATATAGCATGTTATTTGTTTTACAAAAAACAAAGGGAATCACCACCAGTCCACCATAGCACCAACACCAACACCACCACACAACCCCCTTTTCCTTCACTTTTCCACTTCTCCAGCTACCCCACTGCCCAGCCACCACCTTGTCAGAATTCCCCGGAGCCCGTCGCACCTCCCCCACCCCTCCCAACACATCTAGGATGGAATAACATTAACCTTCGTATAATAAAATCCAAATCTTCTTCCCATTTTCCTTCAACCCAAAGTGAAATTTACAATATTTAAAAATGAAATTAAAAAAAATAAAGTTTTACTTCGATAAAATACTTTACTGTACAAATAAATAACAATCAAAGAAAGACCCAGTAAAGAAGAAGAAAGAGAAATCTGCCATCATCACTATCTTTGTCTCTGCATTTTCGTCGATGATTCACTTTGCAATTCTGGGCTGCTGTTGTTGCTGTTCGTAGCCCAGATTGATTGTTTTAGATCTGCCTTGGTGGGTGTTTCAATGAAGTAACATTTTTTTCAGATGTTTGTGGGTAACTTGGGGTGTTTATGGAGAAATATAGGGTTTTTGGGTGGTTTTGTGGTGGATCTGGAGGTTTTCAAGATATGGGTGGTGGTTGTGTTGAATTGGGTGAGGTGGTTCACACAGGTGGGTTTTTTGGGTGGGTTTAGGTCGATTTGGTGCAATTGTTTTTGGGGTAGTTTCGGTGAGGTGGTTCACACAGGTGGATTTAGGGTGGTTTCGGTGGGGTGGTTTTCAAGGAGGGTGGGTTTTTTCTGGTGGGTTTAGGGCAATTTGAAAGGCTGGTTATGCCAGTGAAGTTGGGTCGGTTGATGGTGGTGCTTATTGGCGGTCGGCGAGTGGCGGGGGAGGGGCGCCAAGGTGGCTAGTGGTGGCTATGTGGTGGGGGTAGGGTAGAAGGGTGGTGGCTGATGTTGGTGTAATGGTGGCTAGGGAATGGGAATGGAAAAGTTTAGGGGGGTGGGGAGTCAATGTAGAGGGATTTTGGGTGAACTCAAAAATAAAAATGGGTAAAGGGAATGATTGAATGTGATAAATAAACAGCAACAAAGAAAATGGGGCCTGTTTATTTCCTTTTCCTTTAATTATTAACCCCAACCCAACAGTCCTTGAACTTATTAGAGTAGCCTGAATTGAAGAGAAGTGACCCTAGCTTATTAACATTTGAAACTTTAGTACCTTGTTTTTGTATTTACACTATTCTTCTGACTTTCGTAGTCATATTTCACCTCTCTGATCTGCTAATTCAATCTTCAACCTTTGTGCAATCAAATCTAAAATGGAGGGAGAAAAAGATGAGAGAGAAAGATTTAAGCAAGTATATCAACTACTCAAGACGGAATTGCTAAAAGATCCTGCTTTTGAGTATGATCATGTCTCCCGTCAATGGCTTCATCAGGTCATTCTTTTCTTCTAATTCTATTTATCAATATTTAGTCTTTGTCTTCTTCTTAATTAATTAACGCTTTCTCATTCTTCAAACAGATGCTGGATTATAATGTTCCTGGAGGTAGAATTTTTCCATTTTTCAATGGGATTCTGTGTTTTTGTTTTCAGTCGTATTATAATTCCTGATCTCTAATTTTATTTTTTTTTTCTAATGAATTTTTGATTCAGGAAAATTGAATCGGGGGTTGTCCCTGATTAAAAGCTATGAATTATTAAATGACGGGAACCAAATCCCAGAAGATGGCCTTTTCCGTGCTTCTGTTCTTGGCTGGTGCATTCAATGGGTATGCCATTCTTTTTTATTCATCCATTTCTATACGAGTCCGTTCGGTATCACTGTAGAATTGAAAATTAGTCAAACTTATGGAATAGGCATTTGACAGTACTTCAGAGTTCAGAAAACTGAAAACAAAAAAATGACAACGAAACAAGGCACTTAATTGTCACATTTCTGATTTCTTTATTTCAGAGTACCTCTGCTACAAACAATTCGACTTATTTTAAGCTTTAACATCACTAAGCACTTTTTTTCTTCATTATTGTAAAACTTTTGCATTAATATGCTTTGCTTATATGACTTTTGAGTATGTTAAATGTGAATGACATAGTCCTTTTCATGTTTGTATTATTGCAGCTGGTGGGCTGTGTTCTTGTTCTTGATGATATTTTGGATAATTCCCACACCAGGTGTGGCCGTCCTTGTTGGTTTAGATTACCTAAGGTTTTTTTTTGCTGTAATTCAATAGCATTGCTTTTTTTTTTTTTTTTTTAATTTCCTTTTGTTAAGGTAAGTGTTTATGTTTAAAGTTTGTTGGCAGGTTGGCATGATCGCTGTGAACGATGGCATTCTTCTTTGGAATCATATTAACAGGATTCTTAGGACATACTTTAGGGACCAACCTTACTATGCAGATCTCCTTGATTTATTCAGTGAGGTCAATGTCTATTATTGTCTTCATTTTATAAAAATTGTTATATACACCCTGGTGCACTGTGCCCCAACTAATTCCACGGCTAGTTTTTGCTCTTCATTTGATAATTAAATGAATAACAATCATCAAAATGAGAACAACTTTGAAAATACTCATGGGTGCACCGTACACCCAGGTGTATATAACAATCTCTCAAAGATTATGTGTGCAGTGACATAAATTCATGATTAGCGTATATGGACTATGACTAGTCTTTTTCCTTCTTTTTACTGCATCTTCTTTCATAGGTAGAGTTCCAGACAACTTGTGGAGAAATGATTGATCTGCTAAGTACACTCGAGGAGGAGAAAGATTTGTCAAAATTCACTCCAGCATTGTGAGTAAAAATCACTTCAATCTCAATCTTGATAATCTCAAAGTATTTACTGGTGCAATAGTAATTTTCATTTATCAAAGTTGTCCGTTGTTATCTTTTACTGCCAAAGTGCCAATGAAGATTGTTCTGAATCTAGTGAAGTAACCTTTGTGAGCTAAGGAGAGGCACATTACATTCAAAAGTGATGCCAGTAAAGATCCAACCAAGCAGTACCCCCTTTTATAATTAATATCTGTATATCATTGATAGATTAATCTTACAGTGATAGTTCGTGTGAGTCATGGCACTCATGATGCTTCTGGTTGAATCTAATTTTTTTTTTTTTGATGTTATAAATTTTTTCCAGCTTCATGTTCATGTTAATTTTGTTTTCACCATCATGTAAATTTGTTTTAGATTTCCTTGACATGGTAATATCTGCTGCTTGCAGTCAGCGACGTGTCAGCAAGTACAAGACTGCATATGGGACATTTTATCTCCCAGTAAGTATATATATCTGTCCTCACTCTATATATTGTAGATTTATTCCTTGGCATTTGGGCTACGTTCTCCTCGCCTTATTTTAAGGATAATAAGTTGTGGAATAATTAAAGCTACTCTAGTTCAATTTTCATCTAAAATATCCCCTAACAAGTACAAAAGTTTCGGAATAAATATTCAAGTTCAAGAAAAATAAGCTCAAATAAGTAAAAAATCAAGTGAAAAAACATTCTTAGAGTTGGTCATTGTGTTGACTTGGTGTTGCTTGTATTTGCATTCCACTAGCGAATTCTGCAGTGATTTAATGAATAATGAGTTTGATTCATGTGCAATTGTATCATATGAATATCTTTTGCTCTTCATTTCCATTATTACCCTAATTAGGCTTCTGATTGCACGTTGCACTGATTAAGAAGCATGAATTTTTGTTTTGCTTGCCTGATGAGCTGCTTGGAAGCAGTTGAATGCTGCCTAATGTACCTATTGCAAACCTTGATTAAATTTTGGAATCTTTATGTCATTATTGGGAATTATTATAATCCTTCTTGGAAATCCATGTGTACTTGTGCAGCTGAGTCTTCTTGTTTCTTCTTGAATATTTTCTTCAGCAAATGCAGGACCAGAACCACCTGTTGTTTTATTTTTGTATCGATGTTGCTTTAGTGACCTAGATGACCTATAATTTTGTTCAAAATTTCTCACTGCACCCATTCTTACCAACTCTATTCTAGATGATGGAAGAATACATGGATTTTGGTAATAATTACTCATCTCTTTGTTTCTGGTAATATTCTTGGTGTTAATTTTTTTTTTCCATGCTACCATCTTTGGATTCATATTGGGGCACCCTTCTCAATATAATCTTAGTCGTTTGAAATTTATGCATATTGTTGCTCTTATATGACCATGCTACTAATCTTGGTTTTCAACTGCGGATAATATGAATTTGGTAACCTTAGCCGTATGCATGAACTATAATCTGCATTTCCAACAATGGTATCAGCTTGGGAATTTATGAAAAAATCATGCAACGCTTGGTGCTATAAATACTTTAGTAAATATATTCTTAGCTTCTCATCCATAGTATTTCTGGACGCATTTGCACTTTCCTGTTTGTATTATACACACATTGATACTTGACAACATTTTACTTTGTGATTCCTGTGTAGTTTGCATGTGCTTTGCTCATGTTAGGTGAGAAGCTGGATGATTACAATGACGTGAAAGACATCCTTCTTGAGATGGGCATCTACTTCCAAGTTCAGGTATCCATATGTGCGAAGCTAGAAGTTAATAAAGATCTTTATTTAGGAATTTGCTGTTCATCGTGATCCTTCTTTTTTGTTGCTTGGGCTAAATTAACCATTGTCAATAAATAACTCTCCTTCAGGACTTTACCTTAGCTCCCCATTCACAATTTGCTGAAAGTTTATAAAGAAAGGATTCAGGCATATTATATATGATCCATAGGTTTTGAATGGCAAGAGTTGTTTGTATGATGCATTCTTTGCTTGGTACTGACATTGAGCTCCTTAACTAAATGAGTAACTTGGAACATTTGATAGGGACTTAGTTTGCAAAGGGAATGATTTTTTTCTTCTTTCTTCCGTGATTTGGCAGGATGATTATTTAGACTGCTTTGGTGATCCTGAAATGATTGGCAAGGTGAGTTTGTATGTAAAGTGATAATTATTCCGTGGCTACCAGGGAACTTGTATGATTTGATTCTTATTGCATCAGATTGGATCAGACATTGAAGAATTCAAGTGTTCTTGGTTGGTTGTGAAGGCTTTAGAAGTTTGCAATGAGGAGCAGAAGAAATTGTTATATGTAATTACACTGTTTCTTTATAAAGTTCTTACAAATGTTTATGCAAATAGTGCTAAAAATAATGCAAACACATCTTGGCTTGATAATGATCAAGGTCTCGTTTTACAGGAGAACTATGGGAAAGCAGACCCAGTGAATGTCAATGCTGTGAAGTCCCTCTATAAAGATATCAATCTTCAGGTATTGAATGATAATATAGGATAGCATGCACGGTCATTGTTTAATCTTTTCCTATCATCTAACTATGTGTGGTATGAATTGTATTATGGTAGGGCATCTTTGCTGAATACGAGATTGATATATATGAGAAGCTAACGGCCAGCATTGAAGCTCTACCAAGCAAAAGCGTGCAAGCAGTGCTGAAGTCTTACTTGGGTAAAATTTTCAAGAGGCAGAAATAGGCAGATGCTGAATTTTGAATATTCAGTCATCTTGGCTCTTTTAAGTCTCCAGTCCTGCTTTCAGTTGCAGTTCTGTTAGTGACAGGGAGGAGATGGTAGTCTTGATTGACCGGTCATGCCCTTGCATACCCCTGCCAGAAGCTGCATGATGTGATCAATCACGCTGCAAAACTGGAATTAATCTTCATAAGGGGTACATGTTTTGACTATTGTGATAATTGACTTGATCAACTAAGACAACAAATGAAAACGAACAAACATGAGTAAATTAAGGAAGGCGATTAGTCTGATTAAAATTTACTCAAATGGTTCAGTCATGTGAGCCACTTCCATAGGCAAGGGAATTCAGTCTTTCCCTTGGCATTTCTAATGAAGAGGGTGATAAAGAAGAGCGTAACTGTATCTTATAGAACTCTCCTTATCTGAATCTTTTTGAATTCACTCAATACACTTCTATCTTTTTGTTTTTTTATATTTAAGAAGGAAAGGAAACATCCATGAGTCTTGTGAAAAAATCCAACACCATAATAGTCTTGTGAAAAAACCCAACACCATAATCAGAGTCATTTGTGAAAAGACCTTACACTTATTTTATACGAAGTGTATGTTTAAAATTAGGAGTGAGGAAGGATATGAAGTGCATGGATTTACGTGAGGATGAAGTTTTGGATCGTAAGGGATGGAGGAGAAAGATTTATGTTGATGACTACACGGAATAATCAAATTTGGTTCATGTTAGCCGACCCCACTTTTGGGATTAAGGCTTTGATTGATTGATTGATTGATTGATTGTATGTTTAAAATTAGTTGACATATTTTGACTCACGACACTACACACAGATTCTACTTTGACTAGTTTTGTGATTTGTTGATTAGAAAAAACATAATCATACGCAATCTTATTTAAATTTTCTTTATGTGTATTTTCAATATATTGAATTTTTTTTCCATAACTTTCACCTATTGATAATTAGAGTCATTTATATTGAATGCTTAAATCTGTACATTAACAAATGTAATAGAGTTAAGGTATCAACTATTTTGGAATGGATAAAGTATGAAACTATCTCCTAAATTTTGGCATTTTAAGAAAGCAATAAGAAGCCAAACATTTTTGGTATTCTTTCTTGACAAATTGCTATGGTGTGGGCATAATTGGTTATCCTCTTAGATAAACTTTTTAATATATGTTAAATGGATGAGTGGATGGTTACCGGGTAAAGTAGAGCATCATCCACATCTAATCAATCCGCTTCAGCTGCTTTTCATCAATTTAATTCGGATTTTCGTTCATTTATTTAAAATGGGTGCATTGGGTTAGCGGATATCCATTTAATATTGTCATTCTTATTCCCAACTTAGCCCCCAAGCACAAGTGCACAACCAAATGCTTGTGATAGTGATACATTTGTTTTATTGGAAATAAAAGAAATACACCCTCTGTTTCATTTTATTTAATTTATTACGTTTTGAAATTTATGATCTCTAATGCACATTTTTTACCATGCATTTATTCAATAAAATATGAGTAAATTCCTAAAAAATTGATACTATATCTAAAGTTGAATCTTACAAAATATAGTTTTGATTAAGGTTGAGCAAACTTTATGAGTACATTTGGGAACCAAAATTGCTTAGGTATGCGTGTTCCAGAATTGGAATTTTTGGAATTTGAATCTCTTTGGTACCTAGTTACCTGACATATCATTAAATATAAATTAACAAAGTAATCTCCAATAACACTGACCGATGAACCCCTATAATAATGATAGAGTAATACTTATAGCGTTGATAAAGTTATTTAGGGTAAAAATACCCTAGACACGTGGCTCCCAGCTAGGGACACTCACCTGACACGTGTTAGCCTCAGATATCAGCTAGAATTGCGGCCTTCAAGGCCCAATTCCCGATAAAGCCGCAAAACGGTGCAGCCCATTAGGTCAGAATGACCTAATGAACACGTATTCCCATGACCCTATAAATAGGGAGATTTCCCTTATTTTGAGGACACATTCATTTTTTACATTACCCTACATTCTCTCACATTAGAGAAAATCCCTGATCTCGGAATCCGAGAAGATCTCACCTTTACTTTTTAGCACTATTTATATTCTCCGAACACGTTCTAACTTGATCGTCGGAGGCGGAGCTCCAACAACCCGGAGTCTTCGTTGTTTTGCAGATACAGGCTGCACCGGACCAGTCTTTGAGCTGTTACTCTCCCGAGGGACTAAAAAAACCCAAAACAAAAGTAACATCTGTAATTTGACCATATAACCCTTATAAAACTATCGAAGTAACCTGTATAATTGATGGCCACATATTAGAATTTGTGAAAGCTTAATGCGTTTAAGTATTTAAAAAAAACTTTAAATAAAAAAATTGTATCATTTTTCAACAATTATATACAAGTACAAATTTGGATATCCAAATTGGAACTAGTACTATGCAGTTCCAAAATTTTAGTAATCGATTATACTGGTTCCAATTTTGGTTTTGAATTATAGGTTTCTATTAGGGGTGTCTATTCGATTTTCGCTTTGAATTTAAGTCAAATCCAATTTAATTTGAAATAAAATTTAGTTTTTAATTTTTGAATCCAATCCGATCCAAATTTGTAATCTAATCCAATTCAATCCAATACGATCCAAATTTCTAATCCAATCACGTGTGCCCTTGAAATGAATATGGACTATGGGCTTGTTCTATCCAACTTATTTTCAGTTCGGTTCTTAATTTCCTTCTCTCATAAAATATTCAGTTCAATTCAGTTAAGCTCTAATCAGTTTAGTTCAGTTCAGTAAATCAGTATGGTTATAAACTCTAAATAAAGTTAATATGGTTATGAACTTAAAATGATGAGGAAAATTTGACAATTACCACATACAATTGTTGCTGTTTTAGCAATTACCATCTACAATTTTTTTAATTTTTTTTAATTTTTTTGAATTTTACCACCAACTATTTTTCAAAATATCAAAACTTCCCACCTACTTGGCTCTCAACTCAAATGTGATGTCATGTGGGGCTCACTTACTACCTTTTTCCTCCCTTTCTTTCTTTCTCACTCGATTTCTCATTTCCATGTATTGTGTTCCTCCAAAATTGGGGAAACACTTCAATTTCGTGAAATAATTAACATGAATATATAATTTAATTTAAAGTTTTTCCTCGATTTTGAGAGGAGTACAATATAGGGGAATGAGAAACCGAGTGAGAAAGGGAAAAAGTGAGGGAAAAAGGGTGGGAAGGTAGTTAGTGGACCCCACATAACATCACATTTGAGTTGAGAGCTTAATAGGTGGGAAGTTTTGACATTTTAAAATATAGTTGGTGGTAAAATTCAAAAAAATAAACTGTACGTGGTAATTGTAAAAAAATCCAAATGAGATGTGAAAAAAGGAGAAAAAAAAAAGCGTTAAAAGGAAAAGAGGAAAGAAAAGAATGATTGAATGAAGTCAAGAAAAGGGTTGTCGTTGTCCTGTCTGCGCGGGGCTTAAAGGTTGAACAAAAAAGAAAATGAAGACGATGCTTGTTTTTTATTCATGAAAAGTCTGCGCCCTTTCCTTTTTCTCTCATGTCCTTCTTCTTCTTTCTACTTCTACGTAACTTCCCTTTCTCTCTCTGACTTCTTCCTCCATTCCCATTTTCATTTTCAATCTTTAATTTAGGGTTCTTTTTCATCTTTTTGCCTTTCAATTGATCCCCATTTTCATCCTTCATTCTTGTTATTGTTGTTGTTGTTTTGATTTGTAAATTGTATATCAATCAATTGTTATTCCTCCATTTTCTTACCTTCAAAGTTGGATTTTTTTTTTAATTTTTTATTTTTATCATGTCCAACTGTTTCTCGTTTATTCAGTTTCTGGAAAAATCATAATCAATCTTGTGCATATTTTATTATTATTAATTATCGGGGTTTCTTTTTTGTACCCATAAATATAGTATATTCTTCTTCCTTCTCATTCTAACATTCTATATATATATTTTTTTTGGAAAAGAAATCTTTTGGATATAGCTTCAGATAAATTAATCAAAAAAGAAAAGAAAAAAAAAAATGAAGTTGGTAGTGAAAGTGATAGAAGCAAGAAATATACCAGCAATGGATCTGAATGGTTACAGTGATCCATATGTTAGAATAAATTTGGGAAAGCAAAGGTTCAGAACAAAGGTTGTAAAGAAATGCTTGAATCCTTACTGGGGTGATGAATTCAGCTTTCGTGTTGATGACTTGAGTGATGAATTGGTCATTTCTGTTTTAGATGAAGATAAATATTTCAATGATGATTTCGTTGGTTTTGTTAAATTTCCTGTTTCTAAGGTTTTTGATTCTCCTGATAAATCTCTTCCTACTGCTTGGTACCCTTTACTTCCTAAGAGTAAGAAGTCTAAACCCAAGGACTGTGGTACTCTCTCTATCTCTCCCTTGCTTTCTTTTTCGCTTTCCTTTTCGTTTTCGTTTCTATATCCGATAGCTGTTATTGCTGTTGCTAGTGTACATGTTGTATTAGTTATGATCATTTGTTAGAGTATTTTCCTGCCTTCTTAGGAGTACAAGTGTACAACTGTAAGGAGTTATGAATGGATGAATGAACTTGATTGGTCTGTTTATGTTCGCGAATTATATGCCTTTAAGGAATGAATGAAATAAGTCTAACAACTTTATACTATAAACGGAATGATAATAATTTAGATATGCTTGCATTTGCTATCCTTAAATGATTGCGATATGCTCATCATTTACTTGGGGTATTATTTTTGTGTTTAGGTGAAATCTGTCTGCACATATGTCTGTCTCAAAACTCTTCTTATGTGGACTTATCCAACATCACTGCTGCCCCGTCCCAAAGAAATGACAATGTTGATTCTGAATCTTTCAGTACTGCCTCACGTTCATCTTCTCCTTCAAGATTGGAAGCTGCTTCTTCTGCTAACAAAAATGATGAATGTCTGACTAATAAGTTTGAGCCATCTGAAATTTCTAAGCCTCACGTCAGTGACGGCAGGTCTGATGACCTTGTTTCTCCGGCCTCTTTTGATGATCTAATGAAAACTATGGAGGGGAAGGACCAGGGAATTGAACTTCCGACCAACTTACCAGGAGGGGTACTTTTAGATCAGCTCTATTTAGCCACCTCTTCTGACCTCAAGGCTCTACTTTTTTCACCAGATTCAAAGTTTCCTGTTGCTCTTGCAGAATTCCAAGGGAAGACAGAAATACATTTTGGGCCGTGGGAATTTGAAAATGAAAATTTGGTAAGACTCAACACCTACCTCACGGCGCCATCAAAAATTTCTAAGTCTCTTAAGGCTTTTGAGACTCAAACTTATAAACTAGCCAATGGCAAGTCTTTTGCAATTTTGGTCAGCGTTAGCACTCCTGATGTCATATACGGGAGTACCTTTAGAGTAGAGATGCTCTATTGCATCACACCTGGGCCTGAGCTGCCATCTGGAGAACAATCCTCACGGTTACTCGCCTCATGGGGAATGAATTTTGTTCAGAGCACTATGATGAAGGGAATGATTGAAAATGGAGCCCGGCCAGCAGTGAAGGAGAGTTTCGAACAGTTTTCAACTCTTTTGTCTCAACATGTCAACCTTGTTGATCTCAAGGGTACTGGCTCCCAGAAGGATCAGGTTCTGGCGTCATTGCAAGCAGAACCACAGTCAGATTGGAAGTTGGCAGTTCAATACTTTGCTAATTTTACCGTGGTGTCTACCATTATCATTGGAACTTATGTTCTTTTTCACATTTGCCTAACAGCACCAAGCACCATTCAGGGTCTTGAATTTGTTGGACTGGACTTGCCTGATTCTATTGGTGAAGTTATTGTATGTGGTGTCCTGGTCCTTCAAGTTAAGCGAATGTTTGAGCTGGTAGCGCGCTTCATACAGGCCAGATCACAAAAGGGTAATGCTGTTGAGCATATTTTTTTTTTTTTTTTTTTTAATTGGGAATGATCTGACAATTACATTACCTGTAATGTTTTGAGAATTGAATGTGAAGTTCTAAACATACTTATTTTCACATTGCCTCATTTAAGCCTTTTCTGTTCTCATCTAATCTTTAAAGCAAACATACGTTACTGAGCTAGCTTGTTAACCTTCTCTCTTCATGTATTACCATGAACATGGGGAGAACCTAAGAAGTTGATAGCAATGGTTTGCTTTTGTAGGTTTTTTTTTTTTGGGTGCTTCTAAGGTTGACCCAAGCTTGTTCCATTTTAATGTATGCATCTTTAAATACAGGCCTTTTTCTATTTACCATCTGCATTTTTCTTTCTTGTTGTAGGTAGCGACCATGGAATTAAAGCACAAGGAGATGGATGGCTACTTACTGTTGCACTAATCGAGGGGAGCAACCTAGCAGCTGTTGATTCGAGTGGTTTCTCTGACCCATATGTAGTTTTTACTTGCAATGGGAGAATTAGAACAAGCTCAATCAAATTCCAGAAGCTAGATCCTCAATGGAATGGTTAAGTTGTTTCCTTATCAGTTTCTTATGCCTGCATGTGTGAATATCTGGTCATGGATCTGATTGGATAGGTTTCCTTGATGTCTTGTGCTAAATTGCAGAAATATTTGAATTTGACGCAATGGATGAGCCACCATCAGTTTTAGAAGTTGAGGTTTTTGATTTTGATGGACCTTTCGATGAAGCAACTTCTTTAGGACATGCTGAAATAAACTTTCTTAAGGCTAATGTATCAGAGCTAGCAGATATATGGGTTCCTCTTCAAGGAAAGTTAGCACAGGCATGGCAGTCTAAACTGCGATTGAGAATATTTGTGGATGACACAAGAGGTGGTAATGCTATCAGAGAATACCTTGAAAAAATGGAAAAGGAGGTTGGGAAGAAGGTAATAATTCGTATTAGATTTATGGTATTTGAACTTATTGTAGTTTCATTATCATTGCTAATATGCTTTTCAACTACTTTTTGCTTAAATTTGCAGATAAGTCGGCGATCACCTCAGACAAATTCAGCATTCCAGAAGCTGTTCTGCCTTCCACCAGAGGAATTTCTTATTAATGACTTTACTTGCCATCTGAAGCGCAAGATGCCACTGCAGGTGACATTTCATAAATAGAAGATGCAGTAACTTTTAGAGTGCACAACTCTTAGGTTGAACATTTTAGTTATTACCTGTTGTGCTTTTTCCTCCTCCTACCCTCCTTTTCTATGTCATCTATCTAAGTTCTTTCAATTGAACAAAAATAATATGCAGTAAAAGTTGTCAGCCAAGCTCTTGTTGTTAAGTACTACCTCATTAACTTGCACTTGCTCTTTCAGGGACGTCTTTTTCTATCACCGCGAATAATAGGATTCAATGCTAGCTTATTTGGACATAAAACGAATTTCTTCTTTCTCTGGGAGGACGTAGAGGACATACAAGTTGCTTCTCCTAATCTCTCTTCAATGGGGAGTCCAATCGTTGTTATAACTCTTCGTAAGGGAAGAGGCTTAGATGCAAAGCATGGAGCAAAGACACAGGATGCGGAAGGGAGGCTGAAATATTATTTCCATTCATTTGTGTCTTTCACCATGGCACACAGGTAAATGTTGTTCTGTTTTTTCTGTTGCTGAAAGCTGTTCATTGCTATTTTACTATTGGAGAAGAAACTGATAATAATCGCAGTTTCCCTCGTCATATTTTTATCTGTATTATATGAGTGAAGCATTTTCCGGTTAGTTCTTGGGTTACTTTCTCTATCCCAATTGAGCTGTCAAATTATGGAAATATAAAGAAACATTAGTGAGTCAGAAGTCTTCATGCTAATAGTGTATACTTTTGAAAACTAGTGTATCTCCGGTGGGACAAGCATCATGATATGTTTGACAACTGTAGTGAGATGTACTACCTTCATTTTTTTTGTTGACACGTTTTGACTTTTGGCTTTATTCATAAACTACTTTGACTAGCTTTTGTGATTTATAAATACGATAAAACATAGTAATGTGGGATATTGTTAGAATTGCCTCATTTCAGTCATTTTCATAATTTCAACTTTCTGTAATTTTTATTTGTTAAAAGTAGAAATATAAGTTCTTGAGCTTGTGCGTTGGGAAATTTGATAAAAAAAAACGTGTCAACTTAAAAATAACGGTGGAAGTATGAAGTATCTTAATTACCTTTTCTCCGCAAGGAGCTCTTACTTTCTATGCCTGTCCTTAGCTGTCCGCTAAGTTTGCATCATGTAATTTTGATGAGTAGCTATAAAGTTGGTTGGAAAATTAATACTTGAAGCTCAGCATGCAATTTGTTGGCAATATAATGTGCAGAACAATTATGGCCCTTTGGAAGGCAAGATCATTGAGTCCTGAACAGAAGGTGAAGATTGTTGAGGAAGACACTGAAACTACCAGTCTCCAGACAGAAGAGAGTGGAACCTTTGTAGGTGATGAGGATATTAGCATGACCGAGGTTTATTCTTCTGCTCTCTCTGTTCCGGTGAGCTCTCTCTCTCGCTCGTCTTTTAGATAAATTTTTGTTGGTAGTATGAAATACGTAATTCACCATTGTATTGACTTACAATTACTGTGTAGATGAACTTCTTGATGGAGTTATTTAGTGGTGGCGATGTTGACAAAAGAGTCATGGAAAGAACTGGATGCCTTAATTATTCTTGTTCTCCTTGGGAACTAGATAAGGATGTGTATGAACGGCAAGTGTGCTACAACTTTGACAAGCGCATATCCAGCTACAAAGGAGAAGTGACCAGCATGCAACAAAAATCCCCTCTTCCTGATAAAAATGGCTGGCTTGTTGAAGAAATTTTGACACTTCATGGGATTCCGCTTGGTGACTGTTTTAATGTATGTGATTTGATTTGGTAGCCATTATTTTGTATTGGCTGAGTGCTGTCTCTGAGCACATCCTATATTTTCTTTTGAATGCGGGTTAATTATACCTTCTATGTATACTTGCATTTGTTTGTTTGCAGCTCCACCTCAGATACCAGATTGAGGATAGAGCAAAAGGCTGTTATGTGAAAGTATCATTTGGAATTGCTTGGCTGAAAAGAAATAAACACCAAAAAAGGATCTCTAAGAACATTCTTTCAAATCTGGTAGATCGCCTGAAAGTGATGTTTGCTACTGTCGAGAAAGAATATGTGAATGGAAGATAGAAGCTCCAATATTGGAGTATTGCTTTTCTTACCCATGGAAGTCTCTTTTTTGAGTACAGAGTAAAAAAACTAACAGAAGCAACCGTGTCTAGATAGAAACAAGGTTACACTGAATGCATGTTGCCTGAAATCAGACTAATTACATCAGCATACAGCCATCATGATGCAGAGATTCTTGTAAAATTGCAGCTTTGACGATTTTTTTGGTGCTCCCCAGTTTTTTTTTATTTGTTTCTTTGACACTAAATTGTAAAGGGTAAATTAAATCATTTTTTTTCCCACTCCCGAATTTTAGAGAAAAATGTCCAAAAATAAAGATCAAATGTTCAAAATCTTGGACTTGGTGTTTTTTTGATGATTTTTCAAATCAGTTCTGCCAGTGTCGAACTCACTTCTGTTCCTTCAATGTCAAGGCATTAGTCCTTTTAAAAGTAGGTTTAGATTGGACTCTGGTATTCAATAGTGAAGGGCACGTCTGGAAATTTAATGGCCTTGGCTGAATTTTTTGTGTGGTGATATTTTACTCTTTCATGCTACTGTATCTCAATTTTTTGTTTGTTTTTGTTTTTTGGTCGTTTATTTATACTCCATCACAGCTGCCCAGTTATGTTTCAGGCCTTCAAAGGGATTTAAAAAAAAAAAAAAAGAGAGAGAGAGAGACTAACAGTTGACTAAAATTGACCCCACAGTGCCATAAAAGTATTGCTACTGTGGATTTGTCAGGCTGCTGATGAGATGGAATTGCATGCTTTGCAAGAATGGTATGGTTGAGGACTCAGGTGTTTGTGTGTGTGTGTGTTGGGGGGGGGGGGGGGGGGGAGGTGTTGCATTCTGTAGGTTTTTTATCCTGTGGTTGTCTGTTTTGAGTGCTGTAATGGTCTGAACTCTGATGTGCTGTTGATATATGGTTCTCTGTTCGGCTGCTTGAGAGTTGGGATGCAAAACTTGTGAACCTCAGAATGCCTTGGAATATGTTGATCAGCTTGCTTCAGAGATTACCGGGGAAGGGGAGTGGTGCAAGTCAGGCTGTTGGGGCTGCTGTGCTTAAGGTCATCATGGATATGGGCTGTTTTGAGGGGCTGAGAACAGCTCTCTGACCGTAGGTAGGGGAAGATGCTAGATGCAAAAGTACACTTTGCGTATCGTAAGGTTGCTTGTTGAAAGTAATTGGCATTTGCTTGATCACTGCAATTTCATTGCAAGAAAAGGGTTGTAGTAGCTTCTTCTACTGCGTTGGGTGGTACTTATTAGAAAATTTTTAAAATTACCATCTAAAAATGTATCCATTTTCAAAATAACAACCCATTATTTATTTATTTTTTTTAAATTACCACCCTTAAATTAAATAATTACTCAGATTACCACCTTTTTCAAAATTTCGGTAGGTTTTCCGTCTGTAGGCCCCACTTAACGGCTACTAACCGCTATTTTGACCCTTTTGACTGATTTCCCCCCTGATTTTTCTCTTTAAAATAGCTCTCCCAACTTCAATGCGTATTTCCTTCACCAAATTTCATTATAATTGTGAGGTAAATAGGTAGAATTGGGGGTTTTATGAAATTAGGGTTCATGCTTCAATTGAATTGGGGGTTTTCTTAAATTACTATTTTAATTGAATTGAGGGTTTTCTGAAATTAGGGTTCCTACTTTAATTAAATTAGGGTTGTTATGAAATTAGGGTTCCTTCCTCTTTCCCCTTTGCTTGAAGTGTTTCCGTTGAGTGCAGCTCCTTTCTCTGCCTCCCATGATAGTTTCAGGTAAGGAGGAGGAGAGAGAAAGTGACTCCTTTGCAATTAATTACCCAACAGTTACTCCTTTGCAAAACAAACAAAAAATTAGGGTTTTAGTTTACTAATTTAAAGAGTTGTTGAGAATTTATGAAGAAAGAGGTAGAAGATAGTGGATTGTTCATAAAATTAATCCATCGGAAATAAGGTAGGTGGGGTCCACAGTAGAGAAATCCATCGGAATTTTGAAATGGGTGGTAATATGAGTGATTATTTAATTTACGGGATAATAATTTTTAAAAAAAATAATTAAACGAGTGATTATTTTGAAAATGGATACATTTTTAGGTGGTAATTTTAAAATTTTCGTACTAATTACTGCCATTTAGCATTTGCTGATAATTGTTTAATGGAGTTACATCTATAGAGATGATAATAGTGTAGCTCATGAGCTGGCTCATCTCTTGCTATTGGAGCTAAGAGGGGTTGGTTAATTTACTTATATATGTTAGTTTTTGTCCATTTAATGGAAGTTTATCAATATGGATTAAATCCGAAAATCTACCCAATATAACAATAACTTAAAGTGCTACTCTCTTCGTCCTTTATGGCCAAATTTAAAGTATCTAACATGATAATCCCATTTGCTTTTTTCAAGTACCATTAATATGAATTTTACATTAAAATTTTGTCCAATTTACAATAATATTTGTGTAAATTAAACTTTTTCATGTAAATTTTGTTTTTTCATGTACTTTTTATTTTTTTCTCTCTCTACTTTTTTGCATACTCAATGTATATTTACCTTTCCAATGTACTTTACTACTTATTTATGTTTATTAATTCCTGTGAAAATTATCCATAAGGGACAGAGAAAGTACACATTAGTTTTGGTTCGAAACTCAACTTACTAGTATAAAACCTATATTATCCCCCCCCCCTCCCCCCAAAAAAGATAAGATAAAAAAAAAAAAAAAAAAAAAAAAAAAAAAAAAAAAAACCACACATAAACTAGAGAGAATGGGGTAAGTCTTGTATGTGGATAGCCACACGGTGTGGCCATATTAGTTTATAAGAGTAATCTTCATTTATAAAAGTAACCCAAATTCATTATACGAGTGAATTCAAAGTAATTCAGAAATAAGTAACTACATTTGTTCATTCGAGTAACCCTATTATTTTGTTTTAGAAAATGAAAGAATAATTTCACTTATTTAAGAGAGTAACCCCTATTTCTCATTTAAGTAACCTATATACGCGTTAAGGTAACTCCATTGCTCATCACCGGAACCCCCTATTACTTAATTAATTGTTTTGTATGTGATTATGTGAAGTGGCCACACCATGTGACTAGTAAAATATAAGACTTTGTGTTTTAGCAGAGAAAATAGAAATAGGATTTTTTGAGGGTAAGACAAGGATTCTTAACATAATTAACGTTGGAATGAAGAGAATAAAATCTAAAATAGACATGACTAAACAAAGACCATCTAATCTCTTCCTTGGGTGACGCCCACCACCCTAAATTGAACTTGAAAGCTTTGAGAGTCTTCAAGATGTACTTCAAGGAAAACATCAGACTTTAGGATTCATCCATAATACTGGGCGTCTTTCGGTGATTGCTTACCCAAAGTCTAAATGATTGACATACAAAAACAATTTTGGATAAATGAAGGGCAAGGAAAAGAAGGGGAAGGAGGGGAAGAGGAGAGAAGGGGAAGCATAATGAGTTTTTCTTCCAAATCTCTCAATTGTTGGAGAGATAAATTTCTTACAATTTAAAATCTCCATTTCTCTCCCCTCTAATTCCCTCCATTCATTTGTTATCCAAATAAAAGAAATTCAATCCCCCTATTTCCCTTCCCTTAATCTAAACACACTTTTAAGGCATGCTTGGTTTAGATATATTAAGGGGGTAATAAAAGTCAAACTTGAAAAAACAAAAGTAATTAGTAGTGTTTACTGTAGGAGACATGGTGTTTACAAATGAAATAAAGTAGTTGATCCATGAGGAAAAGAGAGAGATGGACGAATAATTACTCTCCTAATGAGGGTAATAGTTACCCACCCTCCCCTTAGTGTAAACTATTACCTCCAAAATGAGAGTATTGATTCCTCTTTTTTCACCTCATACCACACCATCACTATATAATTTCCTTACAATCACACCATCACTATCTCCTCCTTCCCTATTTTCACATTCATTTTGTTTAGCCTGACTTTTAGTACACTATAATACATTTCCCCTAATCCAAGCATGTCATTAAGGAAATTGGGAAAAGTAATTTTTTTAGGAAATGTTTCCTATCAAAACAAATAAAGCCTAACTTAGATATACCTTCTTAGCACCATCCCCTAATTCCAATGGTATAATAAGGCCTTTTTGACCCTAGGAGGTTTCCCCCAACACCGGATTCAGTTATGACAATGGGCTCTAAAATTTTCATCGAGGTATGAATATGATAAAATCAGTGGGGAGCTGCAAGTTAGAAGATAAAACACAAATAAGTTGTACTCCGTATACGTTCCTAGTTAGATTAAGTCAGAACATTAAATATATTATCTTCCTGAAGAAAAGCTGTTCATGGGGTGCGATCGAGCAAGGCCATACAAAAATCACTCACAAACATATACAACTTTGTACCAGATGCTCATTTAGTATCAGTGAAATTCAATAGCTTTCGTAGATCCATTTCCAAGGTTTGTTACATATCCTACACTAATTTTTATCGGAAAGAAGAAAAGACCTCCTGTGTGGCCAAATACATTGTATGAGCAAGAAACATGTACTTTTGATACAAAAAAAAAAAAAAAAAAAAAAAAAAAAAAAAAAAAAAAAAATTCTAAATGTTTATGAGCAAGAAACATGGTCAACATGATACGCAGTATAAATGCATGGAATATGCTCAAAATTTCCAAAGGTTTGGGCAAAAATTGGTTTGGATGTGGGCATGCGCTGCTTTTTGGCATCAACCAGAGTAACCAAGCTCAGAATGAAGCATCCCCAGGGTTAAAGTGGTGAATCTTTCAAACTTCTACTGCATCAATATTGCAAAGGGTTCACAGAGTTCAAGTTTTCAGAGGCAAGACTGGCAAGTGGCAACTACACTTTTTTTAAAAAAAATGATCGAATTAGCAATAGAAGCCCCAATAGTTACAGATGTAACAGAAGATTTGTTCACTTGGAAACTAAGTATCTAGAATTACTTTGAAGTTAAAGCCTGACAGCAAAAGAAATAGACATGAGATACTTACTTCATAGTTCTTCTGATCAGTCCTCTTTGCCAATTGATAAAGAAGAAGGTTCACATGGTTCTCCAGCATAAATGAGGTTCCTTTGTTGAAGAGATGGAGTCATACTCGACTCCAGTATCTGCTGGGTGAAGAACATCTCTTGATTTGAAAATGCTTCATCATTATTGGTCAAACATGGCTGCTTTACTGATCTTTCTTCATTAAGATTTTCACATATGGTAGCATCATGGCAAATAGAGTCTGGAGTCAATGGTTCCTGTTGAGATGAGAAAGACTCATCTAAAGATGTGGTCTTAGCAACTTCACAATCTTTGCTGTATTTGCCCAAGGGTGATTCTGATGTAGGAGCAGGAGTTGTAGGGTCACTCTTTATAGATTCTGAATCTTCAGAGCCGGGCACTTCAGCAAGAGTTCCACTTAGGCGCTGCTGCTCCTCTATTATCTTCTTCAAGTATTTACCCTGAGCTTCTATTCGTAACTGTAGCTGTCTTTGCACCTATTGCACATCAAATACATCAACTGATCCTGAAACTATGATTTGTTCTAGTTTGAGAAAAACAAGAGGGGGGGGGGGGGGTGTCTAGGGAGCTATGCAGAACAAGACCTGTAACAATAACTCAAGAGGAACAGAAATCTGCCACAGATATTTGTTTCACCACCTTTAAGATGTTTAATGGCCCTTTAAACTGGGTGGCACAAATTATATCCGACCCTTAAAAATTACCTCATCCCAGATTTTCTCATACAATCAATTAACAACTAATAGCCAAAGGGATAATATCTCAAAAACCTGGGTGTTTGAACATTTCTTCCCTCCATGGCTAAATTTAATCTTAAATACTTTGTATTTGCAATCTTAAGTTAAAGGAAAAATACACTTTAATAATCCCAACTATTACTGATTTATTTTAAATAATCTCAACTAAGGTTTATTTTTTGATAATCCTAACTATTGGATTAGTTTGCCTCCAATAGTCCCAAAAACCGATTACCTGTTGAAAGGGTAAATTATTTATTTATTTTTTTATTTATTTTTTATTTATTTTGGTTCTTTATTTGCCACGTGTCAACACTTGAATGGTTCAAAATTAAGAATTAAAAAAATATATATAAAACATAGAAAAAATTAAAAAAAAATAAAAATTCAGCCACCCTTTCCCCACCCCCTAACTTCGCCGGAGCCCTAATTCCACCCCCTAATCTAGCCGCAAACCGGCAGGCCAACCCCCAGAACCACCGAAAAACGGGTGACGTCCTATCCTTAACTGATTCTCTCTCCTCCTTAACACACTATCTTGTTTCCCACCTAATTAATTGATTGATTCTATCTCTTCTTCAAACTCTCTCTCTAACCAAATCGCCAAACCCAAGTCACCGGCGACATCGACGAAGGAACGGCGGTGGACGAAGGATCAGTGGCAGCTACCCACTGAAACAGATTGCTGTCCAAAATAAATCCGGCTACAAATCCTTCATGGCGGCGGCGACGAATGGAGGATAGCTGGCGCAAGTTTCCGCCGAGAGAGGAGTCCTAGCCGGCAAAGTTAGGGGGGTCGGTTGCATTGTTGCAAATAACGGCGACGAAGGCTGTCCAATCATTATTTTGGGGTCGGGGTGGGTTACGTTGGTGGTTTTTGTGGTCGGGATGGGTTGGGTTGGTGGTTTCGGAGGTCGGGGGTGGGTTAAATGGGTGGTAGAGGGCCGGCCGGCCGGTTTTGGTGGTTAGAAGGGATGGCCTGCCGGTTTTGGTGGAGGGAAGGGTTTGGCACCGGTGGTGGTAAGGTGGTTGACTGGCTGCTAGGATTTTGGGGTTTTTTCCTTTTTTTTTTTTTCTGAATTCGGACTATCATGGTCACCTGTTATAACAGGTCATTGATCCGTTGTTGACCGGTTGGGACCTTTGGAGGCAAATTGACCTAATAGTTGGATTATTAAAAAATAAACCTTAGTTGGGATTATTAGAGGTAATTCGACAATATTTAGGATTATTAAAGTGTATTTTTCCTAAGTTAAAATAGTGCAAGAAGATGATGCCAGAATTTTGGCTTTTATAATTCTTTCTTTGTGGACCATAACAGCATAATATCTCCCTCAAGCCACTCCCCCCCCCCCCCCCCCCCACAGGGTGTGAGTAGAAATTGGGGGCAGGAAGAAGACATGACATCAGTGTGGCTTCCACAGTCCAACTCCAAAACAATTATCACCTAGCACACGATTTAAAGAGGGCAACCAACAATTGGAATCAGTTTGTTCAAAGAGAAAAAGGATCTAACAGTTTCTTAGAGACTGCACAAAGAAACACATGCCTCCAATTGCTCATGCAATCGCTTCTGCACCTCCATTTGCAGCTTTAGTGCCTCGGTGATTTGCATACCACTGCAAAAGAATTAAACTCCTATCAGCATAACTTTCCACCTTCATAAGCCTTCTAATATGAATACTCTGAATAGAAGACCAACAGGCTAATCTGACAAGCATCCCCACAGCGCCCCAAAATATTCCCTAACACAACAGTTGAGACTCATAGAATCATAGTATACCTCATATTCATCAATACAATATCTGCTTCCTCAACTGAATTTTATAAGACAAATAACATAAAGCAAATAAATTATGAACTTACGATGGACTTTCCAAACCATAAAGCATATCCGCAGATTCCTTCTTGTCTGCTTTTTTCCCTAGCATTACCAATGCCAAAATTGAAAGAAAAGAAGGAAATAGTAACATAATAAATCAACTTAAAAGAGAAATGAAAGCAAATCTATCAAAACCAGAACTAAAAAACCGGCTTTATGCTCCACAATTTAATAAACAGGTCATAGTTAACCAGCCAACAATGGACATCAAAAGATAACCTACACCAAATCATGAAAGAACACTAACCCTCAGATAAGGAATCAGGGAGGTACTTAGCAAGACGATATTTCTGAAAAAAAGAACGTGAACAATAAAAACAAAGAAGCCATAGTAAAACTAAAAGCTTTGACAAAATATAAGAGGGAAAAAAAGAGAGCAAAGTTCTATGAGTACAAAAAAAAAAAAAAAAATTACCTGTAAATGGCTTTTGACATGATATATTGTCAAGCCTTGTACTCCCATGACCCTAAGGACACCTTTGGGAGTAGCACCTAAAAAGCAGAAAACTAGGCTCAATCTCAAAAAAAAAGTGTTATATAGGGATCCACACAAGATGTAATTCACTTTAACCATAACAAAATTATAAATTTTATGATAAAATGTTCTTGCATGATACATTTTTCTTTTAAAAGGGTTTCAATAAGAGGTAAATTTACATTCCAAAGTTACTAGAGCATATGACAATAGCATGTACAAATTGCTCCCTTGAAAGTGATATACTTCCTCTATTTTTTATTAGATGCATCACTTTTGAAATTGCAGACTCCTAGGCAATTTTGGAGTAGATAGAGATAAGAGAAAAAAAATAAAGAGGGTCCATGTGATATGAGAGAGATAGAGAGAATTTATAAATTAAAAGGGGAGTGATGCATCTAAATTGAAACTTTCATATATAGAAAGTGATGCATCTAATAAAAAACGGAGGAAGTATAAAAATGGCAAATAAATATTGCTAGCATCAAAACAAAGAATAAAGAGGAGAAAAATACACAAAACATTACAAGGAGAAAGGATGAAAAAAGAAACTAAGTAGCCTAGTGATTAGCCCAATGCTTAAGAGCTTAACCCTTACAACTTAAAATCTATTTGAAGACCTAAAACACCTAATTTAGTCCAATAAAAAAGTTCACTCGTAGAACCCATACTTTACAAAAGTGATTGTGAATAAATGAAAATCAAAGTTACCTACCCCGTGTTATCTTGCTTTACAAGTGTTGTGTTCTTAGGCCATTATAATCTTGCATGTTTCATTTTCATTTTAAAGGGTTTCATGATAATTTAATGAAATTCCAATAGTGGATACAAGGAGAGGGAGATATACATATCAAAGTTAATAGAGCATACGATAATAGCCTGTAAAAATCATTCACGTTAAAGAGATATATAATTAAGGCAAAGAAAGTTGATAACATCAAAAGAAAAGATGAAGAATAGGAAAACAGACAAGACACTATAGGGTGAAAAGAATAAAAAAAAAGGAAAAGTAATAGCCAAGTAAGATAAAATGCAATACCAATTAAAATAAATTACTGAATAAATCAATACTTAACCCCTACAACTTAAAACTACTTAACACACAAATCCAATAAAAAAAGCTCATTTATAAAACCCATACTTTGATGATGATAAATAATTGTGAATCAAGCTTCCTACCTTATGTTATCTTGCTTTAATACCAGTGTTGCATTGTTAGGCCATTATAGATATTGCACCACTACTTTTAAAGCACCCGAAAATCACATATCAGGAACTGTTAGGGGTGATGAGGAAAATTGAGGAAATATAAGTGTAATAATTTTCTATCAAGAATTATACATGTTTTGTGTACTCTGTATCACATAGGTTTTACGATAAATAACTATTCACTACCAACATTAACAATTGCGGGTGTAACACAATTATAAACAACCAACATCAACAAAGGTATGATAACCCAATGAAGGAATTTTGACAACTTAATAAGACCCTCAGAGATCTATTTGGTGATCGATATATTACAGCTCTTGACTACCATACAATATTTCCATGTTGATCAGCCTATTATGGTTCCAAACCAGCTTTTAAAGCCTCGGGAGACACTCCCCAACATCTACTTTCCCATGTGTGTATGGAGTAATAGTCCCAGGTTGAAAGTGGTAGAAGGGTGACTAGCTTATAACTTATAAGATTTGTGGAATACTTCTAATTCCATATGGTTTTAAAAAGGAACCACTCTTGACTTATGAGTGGTAGATCATGTCTCCTCCTTGTCTAGGGCCTAACAGTACTTCGACGTGCATTTGTGGTAGATCATGAACAGGTAATTCCCCTTCTAAATACTACTTTTTCCATCTTTAAACAGAGGGAATACTCAAAGATAGGCATCATGTATTGATAAAAACTTCAACTTTGCCAAGAAATGCTAGTTCTAGTTGTTTTTCAGTCAAGGCATATGATCATCATAAACCCAATATGCAGAATCACAATAAGAAAAGTGAGGGTCAAATTGTCAAGCAAGCATGAATACTAAAACCCCTCATATTAAGGGTTCCAGGCGATGCATTAACAAGCATGTTCATTCTCAACCAAGGCAATCATAATTTCAGAAAGCATCATCAGACTTAAAGGAACATACGATCTGGCCCACCCAGTTGCGCTACAGCATCAACAAAACGCTCATGAAGTTCATTGGTCCATCGGAGTCGTTGCTTTGAAGACATACTAGTATTGTTACTGAGGCTATTGTTGTTGACTGGATCCATTGTTGCCAGCACCAAAGTGCAAATGTCAACTAGATGAAAGATTTTCAAAATGTAAGTTTGACAAAATTGACAATCAAGTTTACAACGGAAAAGAAAACAAAATTCACAAAAGCATCAGACATTACAACCTAAAAAAAATACAGATTTCAGTGAAAAAATTCCCCAAATTCAACAAAAGGGTAAAGAACAACAAATCAAAATTGGAAAACAAAACAAATACCACATTAAGTTAAGCCACATTTGCTAAAATGAGATAATGAATTGGAAGAAGTTGGTTTAAATGTATTGAAAATCGTTCAGTAAGATGAGAACAAGAGACAATTAAGCCCCAAAAAAAGGGGGAGAAGATAGCATAGATTTTCGAAAAGACAAATCTTGTCTGTTCCTGTTTCTTAGTTGTTTGTTAGATTGAAGGAGACAAAGCGTGAATGAAAAGGGGGTAGGAGACGAGACTTACCAGAACGCCGCAAGAGAACAGCTTGCTTGCCGACCGGAGCTTTCAGGAGAGGGACTGCCGGACTGGAGAATGAAGAAAGTAGGAGTAGGAGGGATGAAATTCAAGTTTCACTACGTTTTTTAAAGTTTTCAAATTATTATTTTTTTTTTTTCAAGGAATGTGTTTTTTAAATTTTGATAAAGTTTTTACTTTGATCGCCACCTAAATTTAGGTAAATTAATTAATTTTAATATTTCTTATAAAAATACAAAGTATATTAATATTTAATCAGAAAGTAAATATTAAAAAATTACTAAATCTATTTAACTATTACTAAAACAAAATCTGCTGACATTATTAAGGGACACTTGTCAACTTTTAATAAAAAAATTTCCCGTCAAAAGTATTTTTGACATCATCATTTTATTTCTATTAAGACTAAACAAATACGACATTTCTTTCAAAATTAATTAATGAGATATGATTACGCTTTTCAAATAAAGAATATCGAAATTATTTTAAGCAAAATCTATTTAATCTGTGCAACGCACGAGATTAAACTAGTATGGAGTATAAAATAAGATAATGGGGTAAAAAACGTTTTGAATATTTAAAAATAGTCAAAATAAGGTATACACTTTAACAAAAAATAGAGCGAGTACTCTTGATTTAATTTTGATGGTAGTACTCTTTAATAAAAATCAATACATTATGTAAATTAATAAAAAGTGTTAGTTTCATACATACATACATACATACATACATACATACATACATACATACATACATATATATATATATATATATATATATATTCTTTTTTTTTTTGTGCGGCAAAATTTTAAAATATATATATATGTATATGTGATGTAAAAAGAAGTGATCCCATTTTTAAAATTTTGCTGCACAAAAATATAATGGGGCAAAATAAATAGGGACAAAGGGAATACAAATAATTTATTGAATTCTTTTTTTTTTTTTGAAAGAATTTATTAAATTCCTAAAAATACTTGACTCTTTTTTTTTATGATAAAAAACTTTACTCTCTAAATTTCCCTTTAAAATGATTTCATATGGTTAAAAAAAAATAACACGATACTATTATATTTCATATTCTATTTACTTCCTCTATTTTTTTAGTTGCATCACTTTATAAATTGAGGATTCCTAGACAATTTTTGAAGAGGGAGATATAAAATAAAAAAAATGGACCCATGTGATAGGATAGAGATACATAGAGTTTATTACGGTAACTAAAAAAGAAAGTGAAGCAACTCATTTGAAACTTCCGTTTTAGGAAAGTGATGCAATTAAAAAGAAACAGAAAAGGTATTAGGCTGCCAAAGTATTATAAGTATTTTTGTTCTTATTCAAATGTTGATGCTCAGCTCAATTCACTTTCAAAGAAGCTCAAATTACCAATGATTGAAACGAGCGCTTCCTAAGGCCTCACAGTTAGACACAAGCAATTGCATAACAATGACAATTTTGTAAATAATGACATTTTAAGAGTACTACTGAGAGGCAATATAGTAATACTGAACATTCTCAATAGTACTATATATAATTTCAGTAGTATAAAAAACACTATAAATAGTACTAAAAATACATCTCAGTAGTACTAATAGGACTTTCAGTGGTACAAAAGATTGTTATACAAACTTTTATTTGTGTCTCACGGTGATGTATTAAGACTTTCCCTGATTGAAACACAACCGTAGTTGCACCAATGTAGAAATGTAAACTACACTCATAAATTAATTCCAAGCAAAATCGTTCTTACATTGTACAATAACACCAAGAGAATTGCCAAAAAGAAAAGAACTTCGATCATTTACAAATACATGGGCAGTCCCGGTCACAAAAAAATACAAAAGAATGTATTTACCATAGGGGTTGTGCATTTGAGATATATTATGTAGTACTTCTACACTGACACACGTATCGTGTAAGGACATAATATTCCAAAACGAATTCTGACGACTAGCAGCAAAACAGTAGCTTAGGAACTAAAGATGTGTAATTGCAAGACAGGCAAGAGCCAGTTAGGGATTGATGTTGCACTCCCGCATATATACTTGGTCATAATCAATGTATTTTGACCAATAACCTCGGTACTTAGGCATCCCTATCTCAAGCCACGGTTTCATGTTGCCATTGTAATGAACAACTGCGGCCTTCTCAATGTCCCTTGGGTTGACACTAGGATTATATCCTAAACCAAGCACATGCCATGATCGATCTAGAGGGTAGGTACGTTTCCAAAATGTAATGAGGCCCGGAGGCAAAGTTCCTAGCTTCCACAACTGTCTATCATGATTCTGCAAAGACAGTAGAAAATATCAAAATAGTTAGGAAGCTCAGGAACATGCACTGTAAAAGCAACCAAACCATAGAGGCTGAGCAAATGAGCATGCATCTTGAAGTCTTACCAGCTTTTGCCAATTGTGGTACACCTCAGTGATGTTTTGTTTCTTCCACTCTTCCAAATCAAAAATGTTCATTCCATATGCCCATCCACAAGCATGGGGGTCAAAATTCTTTGAGATAAGAGGGTTAGAGAAATTAAGATATCGGTCAAAACGATGAAAAGTTTCACCGCAGGTCTCAACAGCACCATTCACATTGCCCCTCATATCAATGGACCAAAGCCTGGTAAGGTCCTTCTGGACAACTATATCATCATCCAAGAAAAGAACTTTATTCAGCTTTGGGAATATCTCTGGCAGATAAAATCGAAGATGGTTGAGAATAGACAGATATTTTGGGTTCCGGAATTTCAAATTTGAATCTGAAGCAGCACGGTGTGTCTTAAAGTAGTAGTCTATCATAGATGGAGATCCCAACTGCTTGAGTACCGGGCTGTAACTTGAATTCAACCATGTAAATTCTTCAACATTCTGAACATGAATGGCAGCATCACTCGGAGGATTAACTAAGAACCACATCCTCATCGCTGCATAATTGAGTCTATCGGTAACAATGTGGAAAACATGCCTTGATGGGTCCTGCCAGATGCAAAAATTAAAGGCAGAAGCTCTTAAATATTTTGATCAACAAGCCAGGCAAACACAAAATATATTTGCTAAGAGATTAACCGACATCTAGAAAATAGTTTAGCAATTACAAAATGGATCAAATACCAGTAGGTACAAAAGCAGTAATGTCCACAAATAGTCAAAAGTTCAGTGTATCACCATGGTTTGTCTTCCATTAAACTTCCTAATAGCAATAAGGTGCAAAATTAAACAGAGAAAGCTCCTTGGCATATCTTACCTTAGCATGTGATACAGTAGAATTTACAACCACTGCAGCCGCCAATACATTGTCCGAAAATAATGCATAATGATACAACTGAGGGTCATCCAATTTCTCTTGGTAAGGGAACTGCTGTTGAGAATAATTCAGGGCATAGAATTCAGTTGAGAGGCGCAAAGGAAGACAGTGAAGACCCTTGGGGAGTGTTTTTGCTGTTAACTGAGTCAAGAACATGGTCTGCTTTCTGTGAACACGCAGCTGCTCTTCTGTTGAGTGAAGGATAGCACGGAGCTTCTTCACCATAGCTGCACAATCATCTTGAATTTGTTTTCCCTTGGCCAATGTCTGATCCATCGCTCTCAGTTTCTCATGGGCACTGCAGTTGAACCAAGTAATCAAATTATGACAGACACAAGATTCGAAGAGTATTTTGACTATTTTCACCACAGTGAGTCTTAGTAATAACTAACAAGGGAGTTAACATCAATACATACTTCCTTGGAAGATCTGAATCCTTTGTTGCATCACCAAGTGCCCTTTGAACTTCCTTTATCCTTTGTCGAAGTTCCCTGATGAAATGAGCATTGCTTCTTGTTGCTGTGAGTGAAAGATATACCTTTGCCCTGATCAGTTGATCTTTCAGATACCGAACCTGAGTATTAGACACGCTGTCCACTTGGTTACTATTCTTCTCATTTTTATGACCTCGACTGACGGTTTCTCTTGTGCCAACATTGCCACCTTTTTCGACAGATTGCATCTTAGGTGTTGTCTCCTGAAGGATTGAGAAAAGGAATATAAGCTGACAGGAAAGGCATGTTGCAGACATATATATACCTTCCACAGCCAGAAGAAGGGCAAGCGTGGAGACGGAAGGAAAGCAAAGATAAGAAATTCCATGACAAATCTGCACTATTTCCCGACATCCCATGGGGGCCTATGCTACTCATACTCTTCACTTTACCAGCTCAATTATATATGTCAAATGATCTCGACACTCCAACATGGGTATGGACATATACCCAATGGATTCACAAAAAGTTTTAAAGCAATCAAACCTTAAAGCTTAAGAAAAAAATTGACAAGAGAGCCAAGCTTAAAATATGAATACCATGTTGTTGGAAGCAAGGTGCGAGGGATCGTGGTCCTTGGCATTGGCATTGACATTGGCATCCTTAGCAGCATTGTTTTCCACCATCTGCAAACCATGAACTCCTTTCACCTCACTCCCATCTGTCACTAGTTTGATGGGGTTTTCTAATTCAGTACTATTACTCCCACTGCTAGTTGTAGTAGTAGTAGATAATACGCGGTTTTTGTGCTCCACCTCCACAGACTGCACTTCCAGCACCTTGCCATCTAATCAAGTAGAATACTGTTTAGATTAACCATTTTAACTACTGAAATGAACCACAATTCACAAAAACTTGACAATTTAGTTGGATTAATTAGTAAGACAGCTAACCTTGCATGGAGGGTTTTAGTTTGGAAACTATTCCAACAGGTTCTTTAACAAACATTTCATTTTCCTAAAAAATAATTAAACAGCAAATATTAACAAAATTAAAATTAAACACAAGCATTGCCATATTAATTTAAACCCACACTAAAAAACAAATTCAATTTACCTGAGGAAGCACATTAAGTTGTCCAGTGCGACCAGTGAAAGCCTGGCACACAAAATTGAAATAAAGTTCCAATATCATCAATCAATTTTCAATTTCTTTTTTTTTTTTTTTCATTTTTGAAAATAAAAGGATTGAATTAAAATTTAAAAACACTCACAAAGGTGGAAATTTCTTCACTTCCATCAAGCTCATCACTAGCTGCACAGGCAAAAACACAAATTCAAAACAAAAATCACCCAAAAAAAAAAAAATGGATGAATTTTGAGAAGTAAAATAAAAAAAGGGGAAAAGGGTTCTTACAGGAAGAAGGAAAAAGTATGCCAAGCTTGTCGGTGTAAAGAAGAATGGGGGAAACCACTGTGATAAAAAGCAAACATAAAACGGGTTTTCTGAACCCCATCTTCAACTTCATCGGAAATCCAATTAAATTGAATTGTAATTCAATAAAATCTCTACTTCATTTCAAGAAAGATTGGATCTTGAATTTCTTAATAAATTTGGATCTTGAAAGAAAGAAAAGAAATCAGGTGTTGTTCAGTTATAGCTGTTGTAATCTTGAATTTGATGACAACAGTAAATGGACGGGGGAGAAGCGAGTGATATAGAGGTAGAGTGAATGTGTGTAGTTGTGTGTGTCTCTTTCTTTTGAGTTTTGACAGTCTGTCTGGATTATGGAATGTGGATACAACTTGCTATTTCATTTACTGTAAATCTGAGCTCGCTATAATTAGTATTGGTTAGTTAAAGTAATACTCGCATTGTCCCGTGTTCGATTTAGCTACGAGACAGGGTGTTAATCGGACGAGCCGAGCCCAAACTATGGTTAGCTCGGCTTGTGATCGTTTAAATTTGTTCGAACTCGAACCGAGTTCAAACCTTTATCAGTCGAGCTTTGATCGAGCCGAGTTTTGACTAAGCATTGATCGAGTCGAATTCGAACTGTTCACGAACAACCGTGATTTATTCTTATCCATAGTTTACTTGTCTTCTTTGTTGTTCATTATTAAATTTTTTATTTTACAATGAGTTTATTTTTTTAATAATGAAAATACTAACTTGTTATTGTGTAACATCTATATTTGTATACATGATTTTTTTTTTTATATGGAAAAAAAATAATCGAGCTAGTTCACGGACTTTTCGATCCTAACTTGGCATACCTCAGCTTGGCTCATTAAGGTCTTGAGCCGAACTCAAACCCGAGCCGAGCCACCAGGAATTGAGCTTTGACCGAATCGAGCTCGAATAGTTCACAAATAGCTCAGTCTCATTATCACCCCTCAGTACGAGTATTAGAATTGAGGGCGAAATCACATACTCCCTCCGTTTCCTTTCGTTTGCTAATTTGCTAGAAAACTTAACAATCGTTTGCTGATTTAGTTTTGGTTGTGTAAAATTGATGAAAGTAAAAATTTGGTAGGCTAATAATGTTGTTTGTGAAAAGTAAAGGAGTGGTGTCTATGGCTATTTAAACTATAGAGAAAATTTAAAGGAACAATCTAAAAAGAACAAGGAATAGATACCAAAGTAAATAGATTTAGCTATTCAAATTGTCAAATAGTAATTTTTGTGCACTCTCTTTTATAGAAAAATGAAGAACAATAAACAGACTTGCTTGAATTTTCCACAGTCGCCTAATGCTTCGCCAACAGGTTGCCTACTACTCAGGCGGGTGTTAACATTGCAAGTCACCTACTGCTCCGACGGGTGTTAATGTCTGCTCTAAGATCATCCCTCTTTAGGGTTTCAAGTTACTCGTCATCTATGTTTTGTGAATCTCAAATTGCCTAATTTTCACTAAGTGTGAATTGAACACAAACTGCCATTTGTGGCAATCGACAAGTAAACTTTAATTTACAAGAACGTCATTTCAAATGTTTACTAAATTTAACATTATATTGATGAAATTCTTAAAACACTCCTATTTTTAACTACAAAATGACGTAAATACCTTGTGATATTTTAAGGTATTTTATCAAGTTTACCACGAGAAAAACTTGAATTTCTTAAAAAAATTTTTTTTTTTTGCATAATTTCCCTATTTTAATAATTCACATACTTTCCTTAACCTCCAACTTCCACGTTCTAATACTTGTATCATTTCTCTTTACAAGTACATAATATATCCCGATTCCCGAACATTGCTAACACACACCCACCTTAGTACTTGGTATTACTGTACTAGATTATACTCCTCCGTTAAAGGGTAGTATGAATAATGACGAATGATAGATATTTGGGCTCCGGCTGCTGCTCCACTAATAAAAGATGTCTAGTGTGGACTGGTTAGAAAAAGAGGAAAAACACTCAACAAATTGGTGTACACTGTATCACTGTATTATAGTCATTAAATTGAATTGCAACTTGAAACTATAATTGTAAGTTGCAACTCAAAAAGATGAAAATCTGGAAGAAACAAGCTGTGTTAGTAAGGTTGGTAATACTAGTAACAATGATGATATCAAAAGGCGGCGAAGCTGCAATAGGAGTAAACTGGGGAACCCTATCACAGCACAGACTACCAGCAACCAAAGTGGTGGATCTGTTGAAACAGAACAAGATCTCTAAAGTGAAGCTTTTCGATGCTGACCCAGAAGCTGTTAATGCTCTTAGGGGTACCCACATTCAAGTTATGGTTGGCATTCCTAATGATTTTCTGTCTATTCTTAGCTCTTCTTCCGTTGCTGCTGATTCTTGGGTTCGCCGCAACCTTTCCGCTTATGTCTCTTCTAACCCTCCCGCCGACATCAGGTCTATCCTTTCGCTCTCTCCGTTTTTCTATTTTTTTTTTTTTTTTTTAAAGTACAAGGGCGGGAGATGAGAATCAATCCATCTCTTGGAACCGAGAGGGAAACTCTACCCATATGAGCCATCCCTCACTCTCTCTAATTGTATTTACATAAGTATTTGATTTTAGTTTGAGAAACATTTGTGTATTACCGTCTTACCATCATAATACCACTTTTGTCGGCCCTAATGATAATGGCCCTATGAGCCGCATCACCAGATTGAGCCAAACCAACTCACCCAGAATTTGTTTTAGATTTATTATGATTCATTGGAGTATTATAACCTTATGCACTTGTATATTAAAAAGATTCAAGAAAATACCCATCACCGGCAAGCAGACTTCCCACAACCGACCCGTGTTGATTAGGGTTAGGATTATTTTTAGATAATGGGAAGTAATAAGGCTATCTCTCAACCTTTTGGAGCATCTGGCGCAACCAAAAGTTGTTAGGGCATATGTAGCTGATTAGTCTGATAAAGTTTGCTTGATTAGGAATGTTAATTAAATAATATGGTGATATTTATTTACCTGATCTTTTGCATCTTGCTATATTATACTGTTTGATTATTGCCTTTCCCTGGATTGGAATGCATTTTAAATGCACAAATAAAGTATGTTCCATATACCCTTTTCCTTGTGCTCTCTGTCCTTTAACTTCATTCGCAGATTGTTACTATTAAACACCAGTAAAACATGATAGTAACTTGTGCACAATAAGTTGTAGATAATATAGGGTATGGTTGAATTTCTTAGCCGGAGTTATATAGCAAGCATAGTTAGATCACATGAGATATAAGGTCTCGTTTAAGTGGTCCTCTCATTCGAAATTCTTCACATGGTGGCTTGGTGTTAGCATCCACATTTCGATTCCATGGTCCGTGGAAAACTAGAAATCCACCCATGTAGATTCTTATCTTTGCCATCACAATTTCACAAGCAATTTGGTACCTATCAACCAAATTGGAGTCAAAACAAGCAGGTTGTCCTCTCTGATTTCTTTGTTTCGAATTCCAGTTGGGGAACGCTGTTGAATGGCCTCAGCAAAGAGCTGTAGCCTAGCCGTCAAAAGGATGAATCGTGCCCAAGTGATAGGTACAAACTTCATTGAGATTGCCTTATGGTTACATAAGATGGTGCCTGCTTGTAGAGTCAAAGAAGTTGATTTTGGTATATGGTTTTTTATTACTTGCCTTTATTAAACTCTGGCAGAAAACCATCCCCAACTACTTACCTTGATTATGTATAGGCTCTAAAACAAGAACCACTACTTTGCCTTTAGTGCCTGGGTTCTAGGGATTTCTTTGGGGGTGTTTTTTGGTCCCATTTTATGTTTATTCACCATCGACTGCTGTTATATAATATGCAAACTTCCTGTCTACAAAATAAAAACTGTCAAGCATTTACTGTTGTAGGTTGCTGCTCTAATTTCAGTTTTTAACTTCTGACTAGTTTCCTAATTGGCAGTTGGTACATTTATTTGATCCTGAGCTGAGCCTGAGTAACTTTTTGTCATGGAAATGCAAACCTCTAAATAAACATCTTACTCAATTTCAGGTATGTAGCTGTTGGGAATGAGCCCTTTCTCACTAGCTACTCTGGCCAATTTCAGTCTTTTGTCGTGCCAGCTCTACTTAACTTGCAGCAGTCATTGGTCAAAGCAAATCTTGCTGCCTCTGTCAAGCTAGTAGTTCCCTGTAATGCTGATGCCTACGAGTCAACTGTACCATCTCAAGGAGCCTTTCGCCCCGAACTCTCCCAGATTATGACTGAACTCGTTTCCTTCCTCAATTCCAATGGTTCTCCATTTGTTGTCAACATCTATCCCTTTTTAAGTCTCTATGGAAATTCAGATTTCCCCCAAGACTATGCATTTTTTGCAGGGACAAACCATCCTGTAATCGATGGACCAAATGTCTACTACAATGCCTTTGACGGTAACTATGACACGTTAGTTGCAGCACTTAACAGAATTGGGTATGGTCAGATGCCCATAGTGATTGGGGAGGTTGGTTGGCCTACAGATGGAGCCATTGGCGCAAATCTTACTGCAGCCAGGGTCTTTAACCAGGGCCTTATAAATCATGTCCTCAGCAACAAAGGAACTCCTCTCAAGCCCGGGACCCCACCTATGGACGTTTATATCTTCAGCCTTCTTGATGAAGACTCAAAGAGCACTCTCCCTGGGAACTTTGAAAGGCATTGGGGAATTTTCTCCTTTGATGGGCAAGCTAAGTATCAACTGAATCTTGGTCTAGGTGGTGGGTTATTGAAAAATGCTATGGATGTTAGGTATCTCCCAGCTAGATGGTGCATTGCAAATCCATCAAAGGATCTATCTCGTGTGTCAAACCATTTAAAACTTGCTTGTAGTGCTGCTGACTGCACCAGACTTAATTATGGTGGTTCATGCAATGGAATCGGGGTAAATGGGAATGTATCATTCGCATTCAATAGCTACTATCAGCTACAGAAACGAGATGTTCAGAGTTGTGACTTTGACGGTCTTGGTGTGGTCACTTTCTTGGATCCTTCAGTTGGACAATGTCGATTTCTTGTTGGTATCATAAACCCTTCTTCAAGTCATGGATTGCGCGGCAAATGGACAATTATCTGGACATTATTCTTTTCAGGGAGCATTGTAATTCTACTTCAGGTCAAATAAGACAAAAAAGAACAGGGTTATATTTGCTTATCTTTCTCCATGTCAGTACGTCATGATTTGGGTTTGATTGTTTGAACCAAATAATACAAAAAAATTACTCCGTAATAAAAATAAAATTTAAAAAAAATATCTGACGAGGGTAATGAAATACTTGTACAATCTTCCAGTCATAAATGATGAAATTAAAAATCAATTATTTTAGAAACAAAACAAAATTTGTACATCAGATGGAGCTAAAATTAATTTACTTTGTTAGTCATATACTACTAGTATGATTTAATGATGAAATAATAAATAAATCATTTTGAAAACAAAACTTTTTTTTTTTTAAAAATAATACGGAGTACTTGAATTATCTGAAACTAACTTGACATCTGGACCAGGTTCATGACTTCTAGTTCGAATCAATGCACCATTGGATCAGATTAACGAAATTGGAAAGTTTTGCTAATCCTATCCGCAAGAATGATTAGTGAATAATACATAAATAATCTTTTCCAAACATAACGTTTCTAACTATCATGTTAACTTTTTTTTTGGTTAGACTCGTCATAGTACATAAATAATTCTGCAGTTAGAAAGATCATATATAGTACAATAGAACAAATTTCAATTCGTGTGAGCATGTACACTCATGAACAGGAGTTACGATGATTAGCTCTCTTTAGAATGCAAAAGCGCAAAAGTTGACTCAAGGTCCCAAGTTTTTCCGACTTCCCTAGAGGGACCTTTTTCTCATTGTCTTTGGGCGATCTGCCTACGTCTTGCGCTGTGCAGGTACTCGACACATTGGGGCTCATCTGCATAAAGGGAAAGCAATTTAAACAACTTATATAACACCTTAGCCACAAAATTCACTAAGCTTATTACATCAGGACTGTTGGATTATTCATACACTATTTTGGCAATCGTTGGTGATTACCACTTTGGAGGAGGTATTAGGTGGGAATAAAGATTTATTACCACTTGGGAGGAGGTATAAGGTGGGAATAAAGATTCATTTAGCGAAAAGGACAACTTAGGGTAAACTATCATTACCATATGAATAAACCTTTGATTTTCCTGAAAAATTTACATACAAATTCAATACCATCATTTATGGAAACCTACCAAACGGGCAAACGGGACGTAAATAGTTTAAGCTTGCAAAACAACGAAGCCTTAGTCCCAAAATGATTTGAGGTCAACTAACATGAATCATCATAATAAACCATCCGCCAAAAATAGGAACATAGAAAGAAAAGTGATAGATGAAAGTGGATGAAAAACTAGAAAGAATATAGTGAGCAAAAACAGAGAGCAGTGTAAAGAGAAAACCTCAAAATATGATTTACAAATAAAATTAGATGAAAGGGACAAGCGAGTAAAAACACATAATAAGGTCGAGAAAATCTTAACATAGGATAACAATTTAAGTTTGTAAAACACAGCGAGTTTAGGTAAATTTAAAAAGAAAAAAGTATATGAATTTAAAGTTATTCCGCACTATCCAGTTCCTCAATCCCTTAAAGGCTAATATTACTCTTAATCACCCTCTCCAAGAATAATAAAGTCTTCCCCTACCCATCATGATCTTTTCATTTTGCCACTCTTCAAGTTTCCTTACTGGAGCTCACTCAATCTCAACCACCTTAAATGATTCTCCCCCCACATTATGTTCTCAATATACGTATTACTTTCTTCCTAATTATTTCATTCCTCAATCGATCCTTTCTTATATGGCTACAAATCCACCCCAACATATGCATCTCCTCCACATTCATCTTATGAATGTAATTGGTTGATAGCCAACATTTCGTACCATATAATAATGCATGCCTTATTCCCATAGCATAGAGTAGAATTTTCCCTTTAATCTATGGGGTATGCAGGATAACATAAAACCCCCATAGTAGCCTTCCACTTCAATCAACTTACTTTGATTCTATAAGCAAATTCCCTATCTTTTAATAATAGATCGTATACATAACAATTCTCCCATCTAAGGTGATTGCCCTTTAAGGAGCAAACGAGAATGCTATGTAATGTTGGGGAAATGTTATACAATGTACTAACTTGCTCTGTATAATGTCGGGCAAGTATATTATCCAACATCCCAAAATGGAAACTTTATGTTCATTTAACAAGAGTAATTTTTTTTTTTTTTTTTAATTGCTCTAAAACCTAGCACAACTACAAGAATGAAATTATTATACCATGGCCTTCAGGAGGTCTACAGGAGGCATAAGTAAAATAATAATAATTCATGGTAAAAGTAGGACACAAACCTGATGGCTGTTACTTGGATCAACATACTCTATGTAATCATAGCCTTCTAAAGATGAACACCTTCCTAAACTCTCCTTGTTAGAGCTAGCATGCGAGCAGCATTCTTCAAATGATCCACTTATTTTATCCTGAAAATGAGATCAATTCATTATAGGAAAATTTCTGAAGTAGATAAATATCATGTTGTCAAAGAAACATAAACCCAGTGATAGATAGGTCAAGAGGAGACATCTCTGCCAAAAAAATGTAAGGACGGACCAGGAACGTTCCAGAAGAAGTCATTTTTTAACTTTAAACACATTTTGACAAGCAAAAAATTTCACATAACATCAATGAGCTATATTGATGCAAGACGTATGTACTAGTGGACAGAAGCAGTCAAAACAACGGAAAATGTTATCAAGGAGGGCCTTTGGGTCTTTTTATATACAAAGAAACAAACAAGAGGTAACACAGTCAAACCGACTTAAACATGTTTGTAAGCTTAATGGACATAATAATTCTTTCATTACAGGTTCACAGACGAATCAAGTCTCGTTTATGATAGAATGAGCACAATCAAATACTACAAGACACATCACACATAGTACAGTTTACCTGGAAATACCCATCAGCAGCACATATGTCTTCATTAGACATCAAGTCCTGCATTTACCACCAGAAACATGTCAATGGTGAAACCATTTTCCACGAAGAGAAGAGTACTTTCAGATGATACATGTCTCTTCTTGCAGCCTAGGTGTTGATAAAGTCATAGCTCCTAATAAGTTTAGTTCATAGGTACAAGTTGATAAGGACGTATATCATCTACAGACCCATTGTGTGCTACGGTAAGCCCGAAAGCCAATTAATGAACAACATCCAAATAAAGGTTCAAGAATTTTACATACACTTGTGCCCAAGACTGGTACGATTTCAGAAAGAAAATCTCCGACAGACTTAGCAGTTGAAAAGCTCGGCAGAGCAGAAGATGAGCTTGCAGCATCAGTACCCGCAATATGAAGATTAGATATTATCTCATACAGCAGCTTCTAAACAAATGATAAAATACACATATATTAGTCCTAAATTAAGAAAAATATGACCATGTTCTTTTCAGAATGCACTTGAAAAGATACACCTGTTGTGTAATTACTATACAGATATGATTACAGTATACGAAAGAGGTGTCAGCTATAGAAGGAAATTTTCTATTGAAAGTAGACCACAATTGAGTCACAGCCATGACATCTACAAACTCAACATAAGGCACAAGATAGTTCACAAAATTTGTGTATGTTCTTTATCTTGCCAAAGTGCGAATAAAACCGTTTGTTCACCAGTAGTAGTCTTTTACCTCCACATTGGGGGGATTTTCAAATTCCAAAATTGTGTGCCTCATAATATTTCTTTAAATCTTTGATTAAATATTAAAAGATACCAAAACAAAGCGGTTGATTTCATGACCTGACTATGGATTAAAAAAATAAGGAAAAAAAAAAAAGAAAAACAGACAATTTTGTATATAATGTCCAAAACAAATTACCTCATCCATACCAGCATCAACTCTCAGATCCTTCAGACTATGATATTCCTGAATCTTATTGGACCAAACAGATGAAACTTGTGGAGGATGTAGGGCATCATAGAAGAATATGGAAACTGAGTCATAGTAGAACTGTGGCCTAGAAGAGTTATGATCACCATCAAATTTTATGATGTTTTTATCACCCTACATTGACACAATGACACCAGTAGCAAAAGGCAGTCATGAAGCAGCCAGTAACAGTATAACGTATAGAAACTTCAACACAAATGCATATGTATATATACCGCATACAATTTAAAGATGACATCAGAGTGGTGTGGTTGAATAAATTTATCCCCATTAGCATGTCCAAATAAGACAGGGATGAATGTTTGGCTTGCAACCTGCAGGAATCATGATCATAATAATTATTGTAGAAGAGCAAACTCAAAGAGTTACTCTTATAAATATTATTATATATACGAAGCTTTAATAACAAAATCAAGAAACATTGCTCATAAGAAAAGCCTTGAAAATGAATTGAAACGTTGACTAGGGGAAACACTACCCACAAAATTCTATTGATTTTTTTCTTTCCAAGTGCAACCACAAATTGCAAAAGGAACCATCTTCCACAATCAAATAAATTTAAAATTACAATCGCAAAATTTAAGCTATGAGGGGCCTGTCAAGTACTTTATATTGTAGCAAATTTGTAAGCAAAAAATACATAAGTGAATTTGTAAAGAGCTATATATGTATATTACAAACCTAGCCTGCCTAGTAGGAAAAATTTTCAACAAATAAATTTAGGGAGGGGAGGGAGGAAGTCCAAGGGTCCCATTTGCACTATGTTCATGTACCCCATCTATACCTATAACTAATTTCCAGAATTTCAAATTGTGCTTACAAACCTTAATATTTTTGAGGGTGTTCTGAAGTTTTAAGAATTGATACTCTTTAAATGTAGCTAAGTGGGGATTGGCCAGAAACCCTACTGCTTTAGTGGGATGGCAAGTAGAAAATTGGGCCTCTAAGTTAACTCGGAAATTTGTAGGGAAGTGATACTATTAAGCATTTCACGAAGGTTACATAGATGGAAGAAAATGTCCTTGGTGTGAGGATTACACCAATCTGACCTTGCTTGTAAAGTATACCACTATATTATCACTCTTTGTTCAATATTCCGGACCTTCCGGTGGCTATAGCAAAAAAATGTCCTTGGCGAGAAACTAATGAGGGTTTTTTTGTTAATAAACTGGAGCAGGAGAAGGAAGGATCACCTTGTTAGATGAGATTTAGTATGTCACCAAAGGCGATGGAGGTTTAGTTTTCAGATGGGTGATTTTAAAAAGCATTTCTTAGGTGGATAAAATGGGGCGTCCTCATGAACCTCATTCTTTCTAGTATAGTGTCACTAAGAGCAAGTTTTGATTACTTACTTCCCTTTTCAACCCCACTATGAGATACATATTAAGGGATGGAAATTTGTTCCATTTTTGAAAGGGCATTTGGGTAGGATTGCAGGAGAACCTCCATTCTTTGTTTATTTCCACATCTAGTCTGCCTATCTTCTCCACTAGATGCTCCGACTTTAAATTTAGATTTAGCCTTTTCTTGTAGTGATGCGTGGGATTTGTACTTCCGAAGGCCAACCGATAAATTTAGAGGAGCTCCCCTCTATGTGTGATCACAATGGAGAAAATTAGGGTATGGATTTATGGAAGGGAGATTCTTTTGGGTTTTCTACATGAAAATCCTAGTTTTGCTGCTTGAGTAAGCTCCCTGAATATCAAGCCTTAAGCAAATTTCTGTAGGACAGACAAGGTTCCTCTTGTGGATACAACCTTTAGGAGTTATGGGAAGGACAAATACGAATGCTACGCTCCAAAAACGGACTAGGGATGGCTTTGCTTTGTTGAGTTAATTATGAACCTTGCTCACATGTTTTTCTTCATTGCAAGCCGCATGTTGTCTTTTTAAGTCGGATGAGTGGGATGGTCTAGTAGAAGGTTGTGGGGTTAATTAATTATTTGATTACGTTAGTTGTTTGGGTAAGTAAAATTTGAGGAAGTGCAAAGAGATAAATGTTATACATTTGTAAATGCATAACATGGTTTTAGTTTGATTATTTTGAAAGTTAATATAGGTACCATTGAGTTGTGCAATTGTACCGTTGACAATGAAACTATAAATGGTTATATAATGGTACTAAAGAAATACTTTTAAAGCTGCATCAGTAACATTAATTGGTGAAATTGTACCATTGATATACTATGAATGGTTATGACGGTGCTAAATGGTACGCTAAATTTTGAAAAGGAAATTTTGTCAGAAACCTCCTTTTAAAAGCATTTTTTTTGTGAAAAACCTCCTTATAAAAATATTTTTGTGAGATCATACCTTAATCAAATTTTTTTTTACAAAATCATACTTTTTGACAGAAAACAGGGTCCCGTTTGCGGTTGACTACCCACGTGTATATCACGTGTTCAACGGAATACCACCCAATCTTATATTTCCCCAAATTTTCCCTCGAATTACTCTGTTCCTCTATATCGAAAAACTTTGGAGATCCTATTCGAAAAACTTTAACAATGAGAGAGGTAAATATAATACGTAGATGTATAAACTATTTCTCACATTAGTTCTACGTTTGAGATGAATAATTAGTCGTTTTCTTGATTTCATCCATGCTATGAAAGTTTTAAATTGATAAATTAACCGATTCTTGCAATTCCAAAAAGATAAGTTATCTTTAATTTTTTTAAAAAAAATGAGCCTAAAATATCTTATCAATCTTATCTTCATTGTACATATCTTATCAAGTCCTTATCAATCTTCCTATTTTAAATCAAGTTTATTTTAAATGGTAACATGCAAGTGCACTCATGGACAAACACAAGCATGCACGCATGCGCAGTTACACAAACAAGCATGCGAAACACTCTCTCTCTCACACACACGCGCACACATACACACATGCACCCACCATGAGGAGAGATCCGATGAGGAGGAGGTTAATAAATGCAAAAGTGAGAAGGGACTAATTCAATATCTGTAAGTATGTGTACGGTAAATTGATTTTTGTTAAACCTGCAAAGAATTGAGGTCTTTGATATCAAACTTTACCCTCCTTTTGATCACCCGCCGCATGTACTGCACAGCCATCTTCACCTATTCAGAAATCGCAGTCAGAACTTTGCCATTAAGTAAATCATATTCTCTACTCTTACCAGTTCATTATCACTTGCATATTCTGCTAAACACAAAAGTCAACCTTCATATTACAATACAGCAATTTTGGAGCACATTCATTGATGCATTTATTTCACAAGATTAAAATGTTTGAGTAAACAAGGAGGGTACTATACAGTGTTTGAGTTTGATGGTGTTCTTTCACATTACTTCATTTTCATTCATACACCTCGGACTCTCAAAGCCCCTTTGCCATAAGAGCTTCATTCACAGCTCGGATGGGCCTAATGCCAAGACCTCCAACATGCTTCTGGTGATTCTTCCCACTTAACCCAATAAAAACCCTAATCACAATCGTTGTTACCCAGAGAAAGTCTCATTCAATTTTTGTCTCATTCAAATTTTGTCTAGCTTTAAAGCCACACTAGCCAGGAGAGTGAAAATAGAAAGCCTACATCAGTGACTCCTTGATTATAAGAATCAATGAAGAGAAAAGTCCGAAATCAGCCTGATAAGAATCATGACAATCATCCATTGACTAACACTGAAACTTGGTCATGGAAATATGAAATAGAACCCACATTCTCCATTTCAAAAATATATAAAGTACATGAAATATACCACATACCAGGCAACACTACAAGAGCATAGTATCAAATGTAAAATAAGAAAATCCCATAAAATAAGAAAATCCCACTTAATGCCTGTATTAATAGCTGAAATCAGCATCCACTGTCAACAATTCTCTTTCAACTCCTTACTCTCATTCTCATGTCCCAATAAAAAGACGAGGGTTTTCCCTCTCACCCCCATTTTACCTGGCAGCTGAAGTGCAAAAAATGGGTGGAAAACTACAAACTTCAAGCTGTTGTGGTGGGATTGTGTTAGTCTTGTGGTAACGGTAACCCGATACGTACTGGGAGAATAAATCTGAAAGTTTAAAACAGCCCATAACTCCCCTTGGTCAATGTCAGATCGCCAACTTCAAAAACCAATGCACTATAAAAAAAAGTATCAGCTACCTTTTTTGTCTAGCCTCTAATGAGGCCAAAAATCAACAAAAATTCACCTCGTGACCTTTAAAGGACAGCTCCAGAAGAATACAATTAGATGTAAAATCAAGGGGTACTACTTTCCAAGTTCTGTCCTATTATCATTTAGAAATGCAGCTTGGAAGTGATATTTTTAAAATGCCTAAGGGGTGGTAATTCCCCCTCCCTCCACCCCTACCTCTCAAAAATTATACAAGTAGTTAGTAGATACTACAAAAACCAACGAAATGAAATAATGAAGACACAAGAAAATGAAAGGACCCTAACACTTTCATCTTAGAGCCCTATTATTCTCAACAACAAATTCCAAAACCCCTTACCTTTACTATAAGGATTTTCGATCACCTAGACTACCACCAATTTATCCTCTTCACTCAGCACACTTCATAGTCACAATATATAATCACAAATTTTCCAGCAAATCGCTCAAAGGTATTTAACTCCTAAAACAACCTTTCCCAAGGTTTACATGCTTTTGTGACACACTGATACCTAGTTTCAAGAGGTCATAATTGCTTTGCTACCCTCTGACCTCTCTTAGTTTACAAATTTACATATCTACGACTATTGTGGTCAATTGGTCATGATGGGGTCAAATGATAGTATAATTTATGGAGCTTACTAATATGAGATCCCAGTCTTCTCTAGAAAATGCTATGCTAACAGAAATATAATTGGTATAAATCTATCAAATAGCTGATGTTCCTCCAGCCAAAAACACTCTTGTATCCTAGCAAATCATATAATTATATAGCTACAACTAGTAAAATTCTTGCTCATTAAGTTTTTCCAAAATTAATAATGAAGCGCATTATTGAATCTCACCAAAGCCTGTGAAGGAGATAAAGAAAAAACAAAAAAGAAAAGACATCCCCGATGATTGAACTCAAAGGTCAGAAATACAGATGTGACAAAAAAGAAATAGGAGAATTGGGAGGATACCAATAACACTTCAGGTATAATAATGACGTCACCCAACTATATCCCATCTCCAAGATAATAAAAATTCACTGTTATTGACGATGACTTTCCTATGTTAATTCAAGAGATACTTCCCCAGCCTAGGTGTGATTATTACCTTAATTTTCATCACTGTTTTCTTTTGACAAAAAATGTAGACTACAAACCTGAATTTTAAGTAATGAAGGAGTGGTGGGGTGAATGAGATGTTGAGAGTGCGCTGGAGGGAAATTTATATCGTAAAGAAGTAGCAGTTCTTAACAGAAGCTGAAAGTTGTGGAAAAAGAATTTTTCAGAGATGACAAGTGAGAAGTGACTCTCTTTTAGGAAATTGTTAAGTTCATTAGAAACTTTGTGATGAAGAAGAAGAGTAAGCAGTTAGCACACAGACTGTGGATCTTAGGAATGAGGAAGCATAAAGGGAGAGGCAGAGTCAAGTTATAAATGATGAAGATTAAGGTGGCAAGAGAGAAGGAAGCTTCCCCAGAACTTTTCCTTGAAGGTGTGAAATGGGAGGAGGCATCAAAATTTATTGAAGAGATACAGAGTGTTTGGAGAGGTTTTAAGTGATGTTCATGCTATTTGTAAGATGTTCCCATTAGAATGGATTGAAACCATATCCTTCTGTACTAGATAGGCAGAATTGCAGTTAGAGATCGATCAGGCAACATTATGAATGGGTTCAAAACAGCTATTTGCTGTGATCTTTGCCTTATTGTGATGTGGTCAAGGATGATTTTGCTAGGAGCTTTTGTAGAATTTAATCTAACTAGGGTTACTAGGAAGAGTATGAAATCTAACTTCACTTACTAGTTTTAACTAGGGATTGATCATCTAAGACACATTCTCATCTCATCAATTTTCTTACTAGTGCATGCAAGATTGTCACGACTCTCGAATGTGTTGGCAAATCACAAAACAATATCATTGTCACGTTTTTCCGTAGAGGTGAAGGAAAATTTTGGAGGTGGCTTTGGAAGCCAATGAAGTTATGGAGAAGACACATCATGAAGTAGTTTGGAGAATTACTTTATGATAAGTTTTAAGAAGGCTTATGAAGGTAATCTTAGTTTAAGCATGGGGTTCACTCCTAGATTAAAGAATGTAATTATAATTTTTTTGATGATGGTGAATATTGCCCCCACAGAATAAATCTCTTACCCCTGAGAGCACCCTACGACACCTTTTCTTTCACTTTCTTATAGTTTATATAATTGAGAGGATCCTATGAGAGTGTTGGGGGTGTGATTAAGGTGGAAAGAGAGAAGTTATTTATCTCGTTTTTACTAATCTAACCTTATTTGAACATATGTTAACTTAAATACTTAATAGAACTAGATTTAAATTGAACTTGGTAGCCTAATCAGCCTTTATATGAACTTAATTGAACTTATTTTTCCTAAAATAGGTGGAAATAAGGAGAACGAATAGGCTTAGCATCTAAGTTTGAAATTATAAAGTTTGTACCATGGTATCAAGATCCAAATAGGCAATCCAGGTGTGAATAATCACTAGGTTATGATTATTTCCAGAAAACTAGAAGGTGGAAGAAGCTCATGAGAGTCTAGTTAATACAAGACTCCATTGTCTCCCCCTATTCTAAATTCCGGAAATTATTGCAAGTAAAAGTAACATATTAATGATTTTTTTTTTTTTTTTTTTTTTTTTTTTTTGGTGTGTGTGTGTGAAGAAGGATCAGCTTTGAGATTAAGTGTGTAGTCCATAGGCAGAAAGAAATTTGGGATTCGGGAGGTTGGCATCTACAAATATTGCTCTAGCATTTTTCTGGCACGCTGGTATCAAAAGCAAATATGGGTTTTGTTGAAATGGGAGGAATGCTCAGAGTTGTGCTAGAATGATACAAAGTACTCCCTCTGTTCCTTAAAGTTTGCTCCACTTTCCTTTTTGGGCTGTCCCCTTAAGTTTGCTCCATTCCATAAATGGCTATTGGGAGCATTACTCTACTCTCACAAACAGTTTTTTTAGTCCCACCAATTATCCCTCTCATAACTACAATCAACCAAAACTTAATAAAGTGAACATAAGTCCTTGGGGCAAAAATAAAGGGACGGAGGGAGTACATTATTGTTTGTGGTGACTTTATCATCCCAACGGTAGGGTTGGCAACAGCTTGCAAAGAAAAAGCTTGGGTGAGCAAAGACAGAATAATGCCTAACAAGAAAACTTTGAAAATAGCGCATGATATCAAGTAGTAAAATTTGGTGATCTTACAAGTCTACTACTACACCATACTTGCAAGGAAATAATACATACAGTGAATTTTGGGAGCCGAATCTTGTAAACATCAACAAGTTCCATCATAAGATCAAATAAATTAGAGAAAGCACTATCTAAAACCATCCCAGAGATTGAAGGGTCCTCTGATCCATAAAGAAGGCTGCATAAGAAACAGAACAGCAACAATAAGTTATTCAACAGCAGTAAAATCTCAAAATCGTCCTCTAATTCAAACTATTTCGTCCACAAAGTCATAATCACGTATTCATAATACTTGAAATGCTCACAGCTCACACAAGTTTCAAGTTTGTAATTTGATCTAACGGAACTCACTAAGTCACTAACAGAATATCAAGCCCCAAGTTTATTTAAATAATATATACACCATGACAAAATCCATGTAACTAATCTCTGACTAAAGAACAAACTAATCATTCAAAGGGTAAGAAATTTAAAATGAAATTGATTGTTTCATCACCACCTCCAACAATGCTTGAAAGAACATTGATAATAATGGCTCTACCAATTTTGACAAGCCTACTGGATATAATGAAAGTCGTATAAGCATATATAGGATGAAAACTTTTAAGAAAAATCTCAAAATATGAACATAATAAATAGGCAAACAATTTGTATAAAATTATACTGCAACAGAGAAAGATACAATTTATTGGATGATTGATAATTGGAGAAGAAAAGAAAAGGACGCCAGGTGCTTTGTACCTTGTAATGGCACCCATAGATCGTCCCCAAAGACCAATTTGCGACACGCGCTTGTTACTTCTTAAATAAGAGACGACAACTCTGAGGTCATCTTTCTGTCACAAATAAAAAGAGAGCGAATGAAATTGATGGTCATGCAACCATGCTTTTATAGTTACTGATTATGACAGTTATCTAGAACATAAACAAACCTCATGCCATCCCAGGCTAACATAATTACCATCAGATAAGCCTGATCCAGAGAAGTCCAGGGTAAAGACAGTAATATTTGCTGGAAGAAGTATTACAGCAGCCTCATTTGCATCTGCCCGACATCCGCTGTAGTAGTAACAAAATGGGTTTTTGGAAATTTTATGTGTAATATTAATGTATCAAAAAAACATATAAATCAAAATTCTTGACAGACCTGTTTCCGTGACAGTATACAACACACGGAAGAGCAAAATCTTCTGGGAGAAGAGATGGGACATAATGACTACACTTCAAGGTCTGGCCTCTTCCATTTTGAAGCTGCAAATTCTCATGGGGAAGCATTTTACCAAGTTTAAATGACAAAATGATGCAGCATTAACACATATGACTTCTACTAGAGAAAAAAATAAATTGAATATCAATGAGACGATTCCCATACTTGCCTCCAAATCCTCTCTTTTGTATGCTCTGCCAGCAAGTGTAAAATCCTTCTCCCATAAGTACTGATCTGGATCATACACGGCCCTATGTAATACAGAACATGTAAGAGAGCCATAGTAGTAACAGCAATAACACAACAACACTATATGATGATGACCAAAATAAAAACAACATTACTAATTCTAAAGTAAAAATTCATATTTTCAAAAATGGGAAGAAAAAAAAAAGAAAAAAAAACAAAGCAATGATATATCTTTACATAAGAGAAAGACGGGGATGAAGAATTCGCATATCAGGGGGGTGTGGGCGTGTGGCTACAGAGGAAAATTAGAGGGGGCAGAAGCCATAGAACAGTATTGTCCCTCTTACTCAAGTACATGCTCAAAGGTATGAGATTGAGGTCAAGACGGTGAGTTCGATGATGTGTGGAGTGAGCATAAAGAAGACCAGATAATTATTAGATGAGCTGCAACAGATGGGGGATGTACCCCTTCCTTTCTGTGAGGAACCCGTGAACCTATTAAACATTGGTTCTCATAATTTGGGTTTACCTCTTTGGGGCAGAAATCCTTTTGGAAACCGGTTATCAAGAGGATTTCCAAGAGAAGAGAGGGTCTACTTCTCTCAGGGTGGGATGACAATGCTGATTTAATCATGTCTGTCTAGAAATTTTCTCTATTATCTTTCACTTTTCAAAACTTTGGTAGTAAATTCAAGTAATATTAAGAGGATGCTGAGGATACAAATTGGTGTTTTACAAAGCAACAACAAAAATGTTTGTCAATGATGGCATGCTGACAAGAACATAAGCTTGATACAGGAGAAATGAACTTGGTACCTGGGAGGTCGAATTACAAAATTGATGAATTGTTCAATCATATTTGTGACAATGATGGGACACATATACTATGGGTGAGAACCATGATAAATTCTCTTAAGTGCTTCTGTAAAATCAACTGGCATGTAAAACAATGCAGACCCCAGAATGAGCCAGCTGATCAGAGCTCCCGGCAATACGATAGAACTTGGGCAGAGGAAATAGCTAACTCTTATATCATCAGCTTCAAGTTGATAAGAAAATATCCCTGAATTTGACATTGACAAATGTATCCATTAACAAAAGAAGCTTTATATCCAACTGAAAAGCTATAGAAACACGCACTGATTGAAGGAACATTATACACAAATTCCAGGTCCACAATCCCCAAATTCTCAATTTCTTATCGTGTTTTTTTTTAGGAAATAAATTCGATAATTTGAATCCTTCCACTTGGAGGGAACAACAAAGATAATACTCCCTCCGTTTCATAATATTAGTCTCATATACTATTTTAGGCGTTTCAAAAATATCTACTCATATTGAATATATTCCGTTTTTAACTTAGTCTTTATTTCCTATTTTATACATATTAAATTCTGATTGGTTAAATTAATTGATTGTTGATTAATGGTATGACTCTAAGTAAGGAATTTTCTCCCATAAATTATGCAATTATGATTAATGCTTTCCAATAAAAAAAAATCAAAAAATTTAAATAAGGCAAACTTATTTTTATGAATTGTTTTTGTACTTTAATGTTGAATTCCAAATATTCTTCTTTTCTTATTTTATATGATTGATTCCATATGGGACTATTATATAGAAATGGAGAGAGCTTAGCATAGGTGCTAAGACACCTATGTGTGAGGTTATTTCTTTTTTTTTTTTTCTTTTTTTTTTTTTTTACAAAATTAACAGCTATAATTTGAACACAAAAAGACACAAATACACCACAAAGTTTCCATAATAGCATTGTGCGACAACTTCATACCAACTCCTGCAAAACTAATTTTTAACCAACCCACCACCAACAAGGGGCAAACCCATGCCTCTTAATACATAGCAAACATTCTCTACAAAAGGTAACCTTGTCATTCATAATGCAGGAAGACATGTGGACGAGACTTACTAGCCCCTAGGCCCAACATAGAAGTTTAAGTAAAAGAACTAGTACTAATCCCACCCAATGCTAACGCCCAAACAAAAGCTTCCAAATCAAACTTGCCACCTGAAAACTAGAAATTGAAGGTGTTAGATCAAGCAATTTGGTAAAACCGGCGAGCCACTACTCACAAGTCCAACCCCATAAAACCAATAGTTGCAACAAACAATTCACAACTTCTACTATACAGAAAACTAACATAATAACATGTCAAATTGCAATAAAAAGATACAAAATCAAACAATTGAGTCCTTATTTAGTTTGATAGCTTAATAATCCAGCTATGAAACAAAATTAAATGGTGCTCACAATAATTTACAAAGCAATTTACTAATGAACTTAACAATCCACTACCTAATCCCAACAAGTAGTAACTACTTGTAAGAAACAAATCACTGGAAAACTCAACCTGGATTTCCAAACAAGATCAAAGTTTAATCTTCCAACAAATCAACCCAAATGAAGTAATCATCTAACTAATTTACCAAACCCTTAATCCGATCACAAAACTCAATTATCAAAACAAAAAATTAGAAGCTCAGAAGTAACTCAAACAAATTAGAAAATTGCAAGAAAGAGAAAAGTGAAGACTAACGCTGAAAATGGCGCACCAGAACTTAGTTGAATGCAGCTTAAATCTGGCAAAAGAGAGTGGTTTGCGGTTGTGAAAATTTCAGGGCGAGGAGGAGAGAGTCTGAGTAGTGAAATCCTATAATGCAAGTGACTAAACCCCACTCTCACACCCTTCGAGGTTAGTTAGCTCTTTGCCTCTCTCCTGTTATATCCTTCTTTCTTTAATGGAAAATTTGTCAATTATTACCGCTTATTAATGTCATTTTGAAATTACTATTACGAATTAAAAATTTGTAAATATTACCGTAAAAAAAATTTTAAAATTTATTTTACTACCAGACTTCACTTTAGATTATTTATGACGTCATTTATTCCCTTAACCCACGTTTAACCCTTAATTAAGTATTTAAATGACCCTAAAAAAAAGAAAAATAAATCCCCAACCCATGGTCACCCTAGCAAACTAACCTAACTAACCCCCCTTTCCTTTCTTTCTCTCTCATTGATCTTCCTCCTTCACCATTGCTAATGTTCCTTCAAGCTTCGTGCTCCAAAATTGACACTAATTATTCCTCTCATCTATTCTCCAATTGCTCCAGACAAATGTGTAATTCGCCTCAAACAAATTCGTTTTCAAATTTTAGGGTTTTTGCAATTTAGGGTTTATGGATTATGATTTTGGTTGATTAACATAGGGCTTTTGTATTTTTTCTTTGAATTAAGCTATCAATTAAGCATAATATGTGATTTGACAAGTTCGATAGGATAGAAATTCAAGTGTGAAGGCTTTAATTATGAAGTCTTGGACCAAAGAGAATTTAGGAAGAAGAATAAAAGGGTCAAAGTGCATAGTGTTCTTTAATGGAGGTTGAATGTAAAGGTTCAAAGTGAAGCTATGAGAGAGAAAAGATGGTTGGGTAAATTGGGTAATCTTAGGTTAGCAGGGATTTTTTTTTTATTATCGTTTTATTGCTTAACTAGGGTTAAACGTTGGTTAAGGGGGGGAAGGTGACGTCATAATTGGCCTAAAGTGAAGTCTAGTAGTAGCAGCAAATTTTTAAATTTTTTTGCGGTAGTAATTTGCAAGTTTTTTATTTCGCGGTAGTAATTGCCAAATAGGTATTAATACGCGGTAGTAATTGGCAAATTTTCCTTTTTTAAATTCTCTCTTTGGAAAATATTTAAGTTATAAATCTCCCTCTCGTAATAATCGCAATTGGCTTATACAAAGTTAGTGTATAGTGGGTATTATAAAGCTTTATAGGCTTAGATGAAGATAAAGAGAGATGATTGGATCGAAAGAAGAAAGGGATAGATATGGGGAAAAGATGAAGATGGAGAAGTTGATGTATCGGGATAAAGAGGAGATGTATGTATTAGATTGGGTTGGATTGGATGAATTAATTAAGTTAGATAATTCACTTAATAAAATCGTATTTGGGTATGCAATTGTTTTTGGCAAAAGTTGCAAATAACACTTAAAAGAAGGTTGTTTATGCCAAAAATCACCTAAAGAGACAACCTTTGGTTGAGATGCCGATAATTAGATAAAAAGAAATTGTGAAATGTAAATGATAAAAATAAAAATAAAGATAGACATGATGATATGGTGACGCGGAAAACCCCGATGAATGTGGGTAAATACCGTGAGTGGCTACTTGTCTACCAATTCACTATGATACGAGCGTTATAGCCATTATTGATACAAATACAATGATTATTCAAGCGTCTAAGGCCATATATAGTAAAGAAATACATAAGATCAAGAAATTAAGTATACATTAAAGCTATTGAGAAGATATGATCATTGCAACTTGTAAAACAATCGAAAGAGACATGTCGTCGTATGGATCGTCGAACGGAGTCTCGTGATGTATCTTTTGATGATGTATTTTGTATTGTAATCTTTGTGGGTGTTTATACTTAAAATATGGTGTGTATGATCTCCTCTTATGGCTGGTCGTTGCCTTCCTTTTATAAACCTTTAACTGGTAAAAATCAGTTAAGGAAGTTAAGGGTGACTTCCTTGATTTTTAGGAACCACAAGTAACAATCTTGACTCGTTTCGCAGCTTTCGGGCGTCGCACTATGAGAGTAGGGCGTTAGCGTCATGTGTCATCTTCTGACGTTGTCTAACAATGTCGTGTTGGAGGTCACTGGAGGTCAACGAAGGTCACTGGATGTAATACCCCTCGTGATTACTTTAAAAAGGATTTGATATACTACTCATATCAACAAGATGCATCTTCCTTTTAGGGAGCTCATGTGCTAAGATACTCCATAGTTAAGCGTGCTTGGTTGGGAGTAGTCTTGGGATGGGTGACACCTTGGGAAGTTTTTCCGGGATGCGCCGAAAGGACTCGTGTTGGTCTGTGAGAACAGTTGTTGGCCCTTGATGCGCATTTACATTGGAGGTCGACGGAGGTCACCGGAGGCCGTCAACCGTCACTGTAGTTGTTATGTAATCCCCCGTATTTTCATCCTAATTAAATTATATTTATTTATTATTTATACAGATTTTTTTTTATTTTAATTTTATAATATGAATTATTTTGATGTAAAAACAATAAGATTTTCAAGCTAAAACTATTAAGTGTTTAATTTAAATCATAATCCCTTTTAAGTTTACTAGCACACTACTTAAATCTTACTCCCAAACCAATCCTACTCCTACTTGGATTAGGAAAGTGAAGCCCACAAAAATATAAAACCCCAAAAACCCTTATTTCCCCCTCACTTCTCTTCCTCCTCTTCACGTAAAAAAAAAAAAAAAAAAAAAAAAAAAAAAACCTTGAAGCTTGAACTGCTGTCGCTGCCCAGCCCGACGCACCACCACTCTGGCCACCTTCTGCTCGCCGTCGACCACCGCCCAGCCACCATTCGCCCTTCTCCTTCCCTCCTTTGTTCTTTCTTTTTCCTTAAATTATTTCAAGTTTTAATTTATATTGGTTCTTGGTTTTGATTATTATTTTTTTATGAGTTAATAGAGTTTAATTGATATTATGTTTAAATTTATGAGTAAAATTTCAGATTAGTATAATTGAGAAAATAAGGGTTAAAGTATTGATTTTTCATGTTTTAGGGCTTGAAAACGTGTTAACCGAGTTATCTAATCATATTAAGTTTAAATTACATTAAAGTATAATTATTTTGATTATGAATAAAGTTTCAAATTATTAAAGTTTCAATTTTTATGAACAAGTTGTGTTAGTTTCATATTTTTATGCTTCTAATCCTATAAAATAATTATTGTGGGTATTTTATAATTAAAAAGCTTTGAACTTTAAATTATAACCTCAAGAATAAATTTTCAGATTTTATACTTTTTACTTTGAAGCCTCTAATTGCATTGAATTGATATATTTTTGGATTTTTAACACACTAACTTACTAAATAATGATTATTTCAAGTAATTATGTTTATGGGGTTATTTTATATATTTAAACCAAATTTTCAGATTATTCACTTACTTTAAAGTTGCTGTAATTTTGTATTAAATGCTATATTTTCATGATTTTAGCATATAAACGTACAGTTGGAATGTTATATTATTAATTTTGACTAATGGAAACAATTTAAAAGCTTTATTTTGATGGTTTAAGAGGTTTTAAAGTAGTTTGGTATTGCTGTAAATTTGATTGTTTGAGTATTGATTGAAATTTTATTGTTTGGTTTAGGAGAGGAGTTTATAGAAGGTGATTTCTAGTAAGTAAAGTGGCATACGAATTCGTTTACTCAAGGTACGTACGAGTTACGAAACCTTGCTTTTAGATGCATGTTTAGGGACGGATCGAGAACTTAGTATCATGTATAGAGAAGACTGGGCTAAATTGTTTGGTTATACATTGTGATTTCCGTATGTTGTGCACTATTCTATATTGCAAGTATTGTTTATACTCTAATTATGTAAGATGCGCTTAGAGGCAAAGGTATGTGATTTGGTGAAATAATTCATTTATTACTCGTTCATGATCATGGAGATAGAATGAGTAAAGGAGGAAATTTAAGTCTTACATGACAAGGTTAAGATTGTGGGGTGCTTTATGCACTCAAGGTGTTTATACACCGAGGTAGTTAAAGGAATAAATAATAAATGTTGCTTGTCACTAATAAATCAAGAATTGAAATTGGAAGTTTGCTTTACTTGATTGAATTGATATTGGATTGATTGTATTGTTTTGCAAATGAGTCATCACCAAGTCTAAACTTGTAAATCACGTAAAGTGCAAGATGGATGAGTAACAAAACTTTGGATTTGTGCATATCTGGAGTAATGACAATCAGGGATGGGGTACACGGGGTATTAGCCGTGCACTTTTCTTGAGGCCGTCTGATCTACGAGTCTCTTATTTCAAATACTTTTCAAAAACTAGGAGTTAGATGAGATCTCAAACTAGTTACGGTCACGGAGTCGCGCCCGTGGTCGTTGGATGTTTTATTGATGTTTCCGAAAGGAGGCATGGGGTTTTTCTTTTATTGATGTTCCAAATGGAGCATGGGTTGGATAACCTTGTCTATTGTTTAATCCAATGAATAAAAATGATGAGTTAACTACTTTAAAATAGTGAAGTCTTAGTAAACTGATAGTTGATTCGTATGTTGAGTCTATAGTTTGGTAATGTGTGATGATTGATTATTAGTAGCATGCTAGGGATTTCTTATTATGTTTGCAGCTTGTATGTACTCAGCCTTGCTGATTGCGTACTTTGTGTGTCTTTCTTTGGTCATGGCCTTCGCTTTTCAATGATCCTGTGACGATCCAAATTTTACACTTGTAATATTGGGGAGCAGATTAACCACAGGTTCTTACATATGCAGCATTCGTATCTAGGTGGTAGGATCTTGAGTGGAGTGTTGGTTGCTTTTCTCATTTTAATTGCTATTTACTTTTGAAGTTACTTAAACTCGTTTTCATTTTTATACTACTTCTATTGGTTTGAGTTTTGAATAAGGGCCTTAATGGTTCCAAGTTGTAAGACTTAATTTGGTTTTGTTTGTTGGTTTTGAAACTTATTTATAACTGATTTAGTTTTTCCGCTGTTAATTTCTGATATAGCCTTAACGTTTGAACACGTGGCGGTAGCACGCCAGTAATTCTCTTGAATATTGTTCAGGGTACTCACAGGTTTGAAGAGAGAATTATTGGGGTGTTACATGTTAGGCGTCGAGTATTGACTTCCATCACTAAGATGCGTCATTGACGTCATTCGTTGCTAGGACATAGACATTAGTCTCTTTGGCCTTTTTCGCCTTTCGACCTTGAACACCAACACCCGCCTATCATGTCATCGTCTTGGTAATAAGACAATCCTTCGGACGTCACTTTGTGTTGTGGAAATTACGCCCATAACAAAGGTTAGTAGGATAGAGAAATAATAAAAGTAATTTAATCATTAAAGTTAACCATGGTTTGCATTTGAATGAAATTTTAACCTAATAAGGCTATAAGATGGAATTTAATTTTATTTAGGGCCATTTTGTGAAATAAATTAAAAGATGGATTACCAAATATAGGTAGTAAAAATTAAGGGTTACCATTAGAATTTCCCTAAAATATATACTCCCTCCGCCCACAGTTATCTGCACCAAACCCACTTTTTGCGGACTCCTAGGCAAAACTTCTTAAACAAGATTATTGAAAATTAGGAGGAGAGAGAAGGGATAATTAATCCAAATTAAAAAAAAAAACACACAATTAAGTAGGAGAGAACTACCACCACTCACGGCGGCGCTGAACCACCACACCACCCCACGAACCACCAACACTCACGCAACCCCCACTCACCGAACTCAGACCACCAAACTCAGATCACCAAAACCACCACGCAACCCCCACTCACCGACGCAGAACCATCGTAACCACCACGCAACCCCCACTCACGCAACAGCCCCACCGAATTCAGACCATCGAAACCACCACACAACCCCTACTCACGCAACAGCCCCACGAACTCAGACCACCGACACCCACCATGAAACCCACGGCCCCAGATCTAGAATCGAAACCCACCACGAACTCAGGCCACGCAACCGCCCCACGAACTCAGGCCACGCAACCGCCCCATGAACTCAGGCCATGCAACCGCCCCACGAACTCAGGCTACTCAACCACCACGCAACCGCCCCACGAGACTCAAACCACCGAGATGCACGAATTTAGATTAGTGGTTGTGGTGGATTATTGACAACGGAAAGGGGTAGGGGGTTTGGTCGCGGCGATATGGGGAATGGGGCGGCGATTTGGGGGTTTGGTCGCGGTGGGGCTGGTGATATGGGCTCGTCTGGGCTGGTGGTAGAGGCGGCAAAGTGGCTAGGCTAAGGTGGTAATTAGTTGGTAAGTAAGTGTAATTATTAGAAGTTAAACAAAGTTTAAAAAAATAAAGTAAGGGTAAGGTGGTCAATTTACTCTTTAAAATTTACTAAAAAAAGGAAAGAAAATTTTTTGTTGTAGATAATAGAAAGCACCCATTTACGGCAGATGTTGCAGATAATCGTGGGCAGAGGGAGTATATGCAAGTGGGGTTAATGCGAGAGAGAAATCAATCAATCAATCATCAATAATCAATCATCAATCTATACTGTATACTAAAGTAATCACTGGAGGGACACTTGACATGATTTTATGAAAATTTTTCCCTCCAAAATGCTCTTTTTAAAAAAAATAAAATTCTATTAAAAAAAATTTAAAGGATAGACATATTAAAATCCAAAATTAAAAAAAAAAAAAAAAAGAGTTACATAAGTTATTTAATTTCAATTAACTCTATTTCAATTGACTATTATTATATCATACTTTATAAATCTGTGCATTTGCACAGAGACAAATCTATAACATAATACTAAAACAGACACCAGGAATGACACGTGTCAATTCCTAGTGTAGTTTTTTCCCTAAAAAAAACCCTTTCTTTTTTTGCTAAAATCTTGTTTGAGAAGTTTGGTATAATATAACTATCACAATATTATTTCAAATATTTTACATGTATCTTTTATAGTAAATATATTCCTTTTAGTTCCTATCAATATATATATATATATATATATATATATATATATATATATATATATATATATATATATATATATATTCCTTTTAGTTATTACTCTCTGTTTTCCATAATTATTACTCTGTATGAATCTATTAAATAATAGATTTATTATTATTATTAAATGGGAATTTTGTTTTTTTTAGTACTTTAATTGGTTTATCGACTAATTCTAATACGAATAGCCTAATAAAAATATGAAGGGAGTTTAATTATGTAAGATAATTTGATCAAAATTTTTGTGTTTGTATCTCCAATTCTTTCATATAATATCATAATTTAGGGAAAAAATTGACTAAATATCAAAATGGGGCTATCATTCCTGCCCATTAAGGGCCTGTTCACATTTACTGAATTGAGCTGAAGTGAACTGAACCGAAATGAGCTGAAATGAATATTTTATGAGAGAAGGAAATTAGGAGCTGAACTGATTGGAGCTGAACTGAACTGAAATTAAGCTGAAGTGAACAGGCCCTAAGTGTAATACACAATTTTAAATACTTATTTTGATTAATAAAAAATAAAATTCTATACTAATTTATCATTGAATTTTCAAAACACTCATATGGTCTAACATGTAGATGTAGTTTTAATATACTCATTTGTCTAACTGACCCTTTCGTTTTATTTCATGTTTCATTTCTTTATATACGCAAAATAAGAAGATAATAAATATGTTATAGATGTATGTATGTTATTTATGCTATTTTTTAATACAATTTTTTTTTTCTTCTTTTATTGATTAAATTAAGTGAAATAACCGTGCATGGCACGGGACCTAATCTAGTAACTATATACTAAAAGACATACCAGCATTCACACGTGTCATCTCCTGGTGTGTTCTTAGATTTTTTTTTTTTTTGGCTAAATGAAATTTTATTAAAGAAACAACTCTTATATACAAAAATAATTCCCTAACCTTATATAATATAATATAATTGCTTAAAATAAAAATGATTTGACATATCTTTAACACAAATATTTATGTAGCTATAAAAAAATTTCTTAACATAATTTTGATATTTTCTACATCATTTTATATCTAACATATCTTTCGTAATCCTTTATTTTGATCAAAATTTGTCAATTATATTTTTTTTTAATTATAATGATATTCTAATAATAGTTATTGAAAATTACCGTGCATGGCATGGAAAATAACCAAGTAATATATATATATATATATATATATATATATATATATATATATATATATATATATATATATATATATATATATATAAAGAGCTGCCAAATTAATGGTGTTGCAATTATTATTTAAAAGTCAAAGTATGGTTATATACCTATCCTCAATAAACATCAATTGTGGATGCTCAACATCACAAGAAACACCATCCGCAACACTACCAAGTACCAACACCACAACAAACCCCAATCTTGCACCGAATTTAATGAAAAACCCTAAGAAATATATAGAATTTAATGGCATGATTAACCTCAAACGTAAGATATTTGTCGTTTGCTTGTGAGTTTTCCTTCTTATTATATTGAATTCCTCGATCTCCATTGTTGTAAAATTCTTGAAATTCCATTGTAGGGTCTAGGGAATTTATTCTAGTTTAATGTTGTAAAGTTACCATCACCATTAAAGTCATGAAATGATCAAATTAGCCCCATCTTCTTCCAACATAGGGACCACCATAACCCCGTGAGAAACAACTATCAATGTTTTCTCATGTTGAGAAGCTTGTATTTTCTCAATTACTTGTAAAAATAAGTTATGTTTAATAATAATAATTTTTATACATCATAAATAAATTCAATGTAGGCCCTGTTTATTCATTGAGTTTAAATTGATTTTACTAAATTAAAATAATTTTTACCAATTCTATATTATATTATTTTTAAAATTACTGATTTATATTTACTTAAATGAAATTATTTTTACTAAATACTTCGTATATTTTTTTTTACACAGAAAGACCCTTAATTTAAATAATTTTATTTTAGTGAAAATAAAGGTAAATCTAAAAATTTCCTTCGACGGAGCCCCAATTAATATATGAGATTAACATTCCAAATTAATCTCCACTCACAACTTTATGCATTTGTTTTACCCCTATAACACTGACGAAGTAACCCCTATAATATTAATTGAGTAATCCCTTTTACACTGACCAATTAACCCTTATTACACTAACGAAGTAACCTTATAATGCCAGTCATATATAAAACTTTGTGTGAAAAACAATATAGGGTTTTTATAAGTTATGCCCCCAAACTTTTTCGGTTTGTAAGATGTGGCCATGCCTTTTCAAACGTCTAAGTTGTGCCCTCAACCTCATTAATTTTTATTAACAATAACCTTTGACGTTAATAGTAACTTTTTTTCATTATTTTATTTTTTGATTTTTTAAATTTTTTTAAAGTGTTAAACCAATTAAAACGGAACACGAGTTAAATTAATAACGCCACGACATCATTGTTAATAAAATAACTTAACTTTTATTTCCAGAAAAAAAAAAAAAAAAAAAAACTTAACTTTCCCATTTATTTCCATGTTTATCTCAAACTTGAATTTTCCCATTTCCTCTGCCTCCCGCAAAAGTGTTAGGGTAAGAAATTTGGGATTAAAAATCCCAATGCCAGTGCATAAAAGGGGCAGCCAGCGACGGTGACAGTGGCTTGGGCAGAGTTAATAGAGCGAGGGAGTCAAACTGTCGAACTTGATTCCAAGGCAACCGCATTTTACAAGTCTTTACATTGACGTGGTTGCGGCCAACAGTAGTGATGATGATTTATCCAAGGGGCTGGGAATCGGAGAGGTAATCCGGCTGATTTTTGTGGAGGCATCTCCATTCATGACTCATTTATATGCACACCTTCTACTACTACTCCGTAGTCCGTAGTTTTGAAGGCTTGAGGCCTTAATTACTAAAATAAGGCTATGTTATCTTCACTTTTACGGAACATGATATCAAAATTATTACGGACAAATCGATAATCCACTTAAATTTTGTCAATATTTGAAATATAATCACATTTTGATGATTCATGTGTGCTATTTTGTTAGATTATATTTATCTTTCAATCATCTAATTTAGTAGAACTCTGTAATAAGATTTTTTATTTCTTTTTTTTTTTGGAGTTAGATTAATTGTAGCGGAAAATTTGCCATGAATAATACCACCTTTCACCGGTCTTCCAATAATAGAACCACCTTTGGATTATCTCAAAATAACACGACCTTTGACACACATCTTCCATAAATGGAACAAAAAACCGGTAACCTTTTTTACAAGTTACATTTGCCACGTGTTGCGTCATCATTTGTTAATATTTTATATTTTTTAACATTTGTTAAATATTAATGGTTTAATTAAAAAGAAAACCTTAAAACTAAAATAAAAAAAAAATAAAAAATCCCTTTACCCAGCCCCCTCCCCCTTTCACCGGAATACACCTGCTCCCTCCACCAACCTTCTCCCCGGAAACCCCATTCCCCTTTCCTTCCCACTTTTTGGTTCCCCCTCCCCTTCTCGCCATTGTTTCCGACCCCCCCATCCCCTTCCCATTTCCGTTTCCGACCACCCCTCCCTTTCCCGTCCTTGATTGTAACACCCCATTCCCACCATGTCCGCGATTTCGGCCCCCCTCCCTTTCTTGTCCTCAACCGCGGCCCAACTTCTACCTCATCCTCAATTTGCGCAGCCTCTATCCTTTCCCAAGAGGTTAGGGTTTCGGGGAAATGGGTTTCGATAATGTGGTTGTGCGGCCATAGGAGCGGAAGAAGGAAAATGGTTTTGAGGTCATTTCTGGGAAGGGTTGCGGGGTTGTTTTCGGTAAGGAGAGAGGTCCGAAATTGCGGAGGGGAAGGGGTGGTGCCGGGATTAATGGGGACGGGAAAGGGAAGGGGTTTGGAATAGGGTTGTGGGCTGGTGGAAACCGATGAAAGAGAAGGGGAAGGGGGTCGGAATCGGGGACGGGAAAGGGAGGGGGTCTGGAATCAAGGACGGGGTAGGGAGGGGGTCTGGAATCGAGGACGAGGAGGGGGGTCGGAAACGGGGACGGGAAAGGGAGGGGGGCCGGAAACAGGGACGGGTAAGGGAGGGGGGCCAAAAACAGGGATGGTAAAGGGAGGGGCATCGGAAACGGGGATGGGGGACTAGGAAGGGGGTGGTTTCCGGGGGTAGTCTGGTAGGGTAGGGGGTTGTTTAGGGGTTTTTTTTTTTTTTTTAAGTTTTAAGTTTTTTTTTTATTATTATTTTTATTTTATTTTTAGTTTTAAGGTTGTTATTTTTTTTTAAAAAAACTGACCAATAACATTGTAACACGTGTCATAGGTAACCTATTAAACAGGTTACCAACAGGTCACGTTCCATTTTTGGCGGATGCGTATCAAAGGTCGTTCCATTTTGAAATAATTCAAAGGTTGTTCCATTAATGGAAGACCGGTAAAAGGTGGTATTATTATTGGCAAATTTTCCAATTGTAGCTGAGTTTAATTTTGGTGAAGAATTCATTTTCTGATTGAAAGAGAATTTAGTTGAATCAAGTACTACGTAAGAAATTCAACCAAAGTTGCACTGCACGGGATAATTAATCAGTAGATTGAAGTCACTGAAATAGTGACAGTAGAATAGGTGACTTAGTGAATACTTTAAAATCAATTAGCTTAACAAAAGGGCATAAGTAATTATGAAGACGCTTTTTCAAAAGTCGGGGTTGGCAAATTTGCACCGTGCCATGTTTATAGTAACACTAGCAAAAGTGATGGTTAGAGTAACTTTCAAGATAAGTAAAGATGAGTGGAAGTTGAAGAAGAGGGCCAACTGTAATCACTAGTGTGTCTGATGACATCAAGCTGCAAGTGCAAGGCAATGGCCAATATTATAACGCTACGACTTGTTGCTCTTTTCTGGCTAAATTTCCCAAAATTAAACTTAATCTGCTGCAAGCAGTCATGGTGGCAACAATCAGACTGTTGCTGCTTTGTCTGGTGGGTTTTGCTGAAATTTACTTAATCTCGTCTCTTACTGATCCCGGAGATGGTACAGCCTGCAACCTCCTTCCTCCCCCTTCCTCTTTTCTTTAGTATTTGAATATTTCTGTTTTGCATTGTCAGGCATTTAGTACTTAACAAATTAATATATCCGATCTTGATCAATATGGGAGCTGTGTACTGTTGTTTATTTACTTTGTTGCCTAAAAGACACTGAATGGTGCAGCTGTGTCTTTGTTGCTTAAAAGACACTGAATGTTGTTCATTTACTTTGCTGTTCTACTTTGTTGCTTAAAATGGTGCAGCTGCAGCCCTCCAATCACTAAAAGATCAATGGAAAAACACACCACCTAGCTGGAGCAAGTCTGATGATCCTTGTGCTACTCCATGGGAAGGGGTAATATGCGACAGTTCAAGGATCACTGCACTGTGAGCATATTATCCTCAATTAACGCTTTTTTCTACATCATTTCATCCTCATCTTTGAGCTTAATTTAATCAGTATTACTCATTTTTCCAGGGGTTTATCCACTTTGGGACTTGGAGGTAAACTTAGTGGTGACATCGGTGGGCTAACAGAGTTGAGATCCTTGTGAGTATTCTTTTCAGACTATCCTCTATTCTGGAGGTCAACTTAGGTTACACGTGGCTGCGTATAATTAATTATCTAGGGTTTGGGTTGGGGGATCCTTAAGTGTTATCAATAGAAAACTTACATCACTATGTTTATTTGATCCTTAATTGAATACTGAATCTTTGTTGGACTTGTGAAGAACCTGTGATATGGTGAAATCAGGCTCTTTTTTCAAGTTACATGTACCAATTTAAAAAAAGTCCTAATGAGAGTATGAGACGTTCTTCTGCACACATACACATTATCTACATATAATATATTTGCTTTTATTTACTAGTTTAAAAGCTTGACTAGACCCGGCAATTATGTAAGTCCCCTGCCTAAAAATGATAGTCAATCTTGGAGTTTGCTAAGTGTCCCAAGGGACTAATACTCTGAGCTGGTTAATTTAAGTTGGGAATTTTGTTGGAAACAAACTTATAAGCCTTTAAAAGAGAAAGTGTCTTATAAAGTAATCTTGGAGGCAAAAACGCATTACTTGCCTGATTTCATAATCTTGTTGTATTGGATATCATATTCTCAACTTAAAAACTTGAAAAGAATTACAAACCAAATGATAGGCTTCATGAATATGTGAAGATTATAAATTCTCTTAAGTAGTTCAGTCATCCCTTGCTAAGATTAAATTTTTCTATGGTTACTGCTTTGCAAGGTTTGAAATGTATGCTGCATATTGAATTGGACCAACATTTATGGATCATGGTTCTGAATTTCCAAGAAGGCAGAAGGCCTTACAGAAAAATAGCAGAAAGCATAGTATTTTCATAGGCTCTAAACAATAACTTAAAGGCATCACATAGCTCATTAGTTATGTTGGAGTTTTCTGGTATACCGGCTCAGAAGACTTAAGTTACCTTTCCAAATATATTTGTGGCAGGGATCTCTCTTTCAATCGGGGTCTCACTGGTTCTTTAACTCCAAGACTAGGAGATCTGCTCAAACTAAATATTCTGTAAGATTTCTCAAACTCCAAATTTATTAAGATTGCTTTAGTGTAAGCATTTGATCACTATATAAAAGTATACATACTTCTTGCAGAAGTTTCAACCTGGGATTAGGATTAATATTTTAATGTTCAATGCAGGATTTTGGCGGGCTGTGGTTTCAGTGGTAAAATTCCTCCAGAGCTAGGCAACCTTGCAGAGCTGTCCTTCCTGTAATGATTTGTTCAATGTCATCATCCATATTTTGATAGTTTCAACTCATTTCTATTGTCATGGAAGTTTCAAGTTCCTGTAACCATATTATCTTATACAGGGCTCTGAACTCCAACAACTTTACTGGTGAAATACCCCGCTCTCTAGGCAATCTTTCCAAACTTTACTGGCTGGATCTGGCAGACAACCACTTGACAGGATCTATTCCTGTCTCAACACCTAACACACCAGGCCTGGATCTCTTGCTGAAGGCAAAACATTTGTGAGTATTTTGTTGATGTCCTTTCATTCACTCTCCTACAATAGGTGATTAGCAGTTCCAAATATGGAGCAAATGATGTCCTGACATCCAATTCATAGATAGGTTATATAATTATTCATGCAAGAATGGTAGAACTCACTGTATCCAATTTTGCAGTCACTTCAATAAAAATCAGCTTTCTGGTTCAATTCCATCTAAGCTATTCCGTTCAGAGATGATTTTAATCCATGTGTAAGTCTCTTGAGTACTCCGTAGGTCCTTAAATTTCTTCTTTTTCTCTGTTTGTGAGAAATGAGTACACCATCATTACAACATCTTAAGTTATATTGTCTATGGTTCCGTTTGAACAGACTTTTTGACGGAAATCAACTAACTGGGCCGATTCCATCCACATTGGGACTTGTTCAGACTCTTGAAGTTCTGTGAGTTGATGATAATCTCATGAGCTGGTCTCAACATCTTATACACATATATATACCCCCTCCTTCCCCTCCTCTTTTGTCCGACTCACTTATTGTAGGTGCTAAACCGAAAAAAATCGAGGGAGATATTTATTTCATTATTGATTGTTATATTTTTGAACTTGTATTTTTGTTTTCTGCAGACGGGTTGATCGGAATTCTTTGACAGGGGAGGTGCCATCTAATCTCAACAATCTCACCAATGTTGTTGAATTGTCGGTAGATTTGTGAATTAGATGAAATAAGCATTTTTCCTTGAACTGTAACAAGTCATAATTGATAATTGAGCCTTTGCTTCCATTTCTCTTTCTTTTGCATACTTTCAGGAATTTAGGGCACAATAAACTGACTGGTTCATTGCCAGATTTAACAGGGATGGATTCTCTTAGCTACGTGTAAGGAGGAATTTTTGGAATTTATTGCAGAAATATTATTCTAAATTTATACATACAGTGTATTTTCTAAATTTATATAGCCTTTTTCATGATGGTTCTTTTCATCATCATAGGGACCTGAGCAACAACTCCTTTGACGACTCAGAAGCACCAGAATGGTTCTCAACTTTACTGTCTCTCACTACACTGTATGTTTCTAAGCTAGATTCTCAGCCACAAAAATGTTCACTTATCGAATCTGTAACTTTTTGGATGTGGCATTTACATAATTTTCAGAATCATTGAGTATGGTTCACTTCAAGGGCCTGTTCCTCAAAAGCTGTTCAGTGCTCCACAGATGCAGCTTGTGTAAGTAATTTGGTTGGAGCATTAGAGCAAATAGGCATTAGGACAACATACATTTTGTTTTTATTTCCTTCTTTTCTAAAAGAATTCTTTGTAAAAAATATGACAGGAAAATGAGAAACAATTCATTCAATGGAACATTGGATATGGGTGATAGCATTGGCCAACAGCTCCAGCTTGTTGATTTTGAGAACAACAAGATTTCCTCAGTGACTCTTAGCTCTAGATACACAAATACGTTGATGTGAGAATAAGTTCTTGTGCATTTTCAATCTTTTTTTTTTTTGTTTTGACGACTACTTTTCTGGCTGGAGGAGCAATATGCCATGATTGCCAACATTCACAATTCGCTTTATCTAATAACAGATTGATCGGAAACCCAGTCTGCATCACTCCACTTTCAAGTACTGACTACTGTCAGATTCAGCAGCAAACAAAAAAACCCTATTCAACCAGTGTAGCTAATTGTGGAAGTAAGCAATGTTCAGCAGACCAGAAGCTAAGTCCCCAGAGTTGTGATTGTGCATATCCATATGAAGGGACTATGTACTTTCGAGGACCTTCATTCAGGGAAGTGACTAATGCAAACTCCTTTCACAAATTGGAAATGAGCTTATGGGTGAAACTGGGCCTAATTCCTGGCTCTGTTTCTCTTCAGAACCCTTTTTTCAACATAGATGACTACCTTCAAGTTCATATAGAAATATTTCCATCTGGCAAAAAATACTTTAATCGATCAGAAATTCTGAGGATTGGCTTTGATCTTAGTAATCAAACTTTCAAGCCACCCCCAGAGTTTGGACCATATTATTTTATTGCATCACCTTATCTCTTCCCAGGTATTCCATCAGCATCAACATCTTCAATCAGTTATGTCTTATGTCCAATGTTTTTTTTTTACAATCATAGACTGATTATTATATGGATGTTGAATATGTTTGCCAGCCACAAACGGAAGAACTGTTAGTTTGGGCTTAATAGCAGGAATTGCTACAGCTTGTACCTTTCTTGTAGTAATGGTTTTGGGAGTAGGCATTTATGCTGTACAGCAGAAAACACGTGCTGAGAGAGCAATTGGTTTGAGTAGACCATTTGGTAAGCTATTGGGACCGTGCAATTTTCACATAGTAACCTCTTGAATTCTGGTTTGGTTGTAGTTTTAATAATTCTTATTAACTCATTTTCTGTTGTGCTATTTTTGATGCAGTGTCTTGGGGTTCAAGTGGAAAAGACAGTGGTAGTGTTCCACAGTTAAAGGGAGCTAGATGGTTTCCATATGATGAACTAAAGAAGTGCACCAATACTTTTTCACAGCGTAATGAAATAGGCTCCGGGGGCTATGGCAAGGTTTGAGTCATCATCACCTACCAGCTCATGCTTCCTACTGTTCCCAGTTGAAAACATTGTATATGCGGCTTCTTATCCATTATTTTCTCGCAATGATGTTCAGGTGTACAAAGGAGTGCTACCTGATGGTCAAAATGTGGCAATCAAGCGAGCTCAGCAAGGATCTATGCAGGGTGGGCATGAATTCAAGACTGAAATTGAATTGCTTTCAAGAGTTCACCATAAGAATTTAGTTGGCTTGTTGGGTTTCTGTTTTGAACAAGGGGAACAGATGCTGGTGTATGAATATATGCCCAATGGATCGCTCAGAGATAGTTTGTCCGGTAATTTTTTATCCATTATTAAAATGTTGATGATTGTGAACATTGTAGAGATATCAACCTTATAATACTTAACCTATTGTGCAGGCAGATCTGGCATTCATCTTGATTGGAAGAGAAGACTGCGCATTGCTTTAGGCTCTGCTAGAGGATTGGCATATCTTCATGAGCTTGCAAATCCTCCCATAATTCACAGGGATGTCAAGTCTACCAATATACTTTTAGATGAAAATTTAACAGCCAAGGTTGCTGATTTTGGCTTATGTAAGCTAGTTTCTGATAGCACGAAGGGTCATGTTTCTACACAAGTCAAAGGAACGCTGGTAGGATTATTGTATTTAGAACTTGTTTCCTTGTGAAATGTTCTCATATCCTCTCTATTTGGATTTGAAGCCATGGAAAACTTCATTGCTTTTTTCTTAACCTTTTCAATTAGCATATGTTTGAATCTCACCATTACTTCCACAATCGGCAATAGTATAACATAATTATAAAATCCCCTGGACTGCATGGCCTGAAGAAATTTGTGGTTTTTGTTCCATTTTTTTATCATTAATTTGTTTTGGGTGTGTTGCAGGGCTATCTTGATCCCGAATACTACTTGACGCAACAATTGACTGAGAAGAGTGATGTATATAGCTTTGGAGTAGTTATGCTTGAGTTAGTGACTGCCAAGCAACCAATCGAGAAGGGGAAGTACATTGTCCGGGAGGTCAGAACAAAGATGGACAAGAATGATGAAGAGTTTTGTGGCTTGAAGGTCATGATCGATCCTGTCATAAAAAAAAATCCAAATTTGATTGGGTTTAGTAAGTTTATCCAGCTAGCAGTGCAATGTGTTGAAGAAACTGCATCGGATCGTCCAACAATGAGTGATGTGGTGAAGGAGATAGAAATTATACTACAAAATGATGGGTTAGATACCGGATCAACATCCACGTCCTCATCCGTCAAGGATTTTGGAGCCACCAAAGGTGTCCTAAAGCATCCTTATGATGCCTTAGCAAAGAAAGACACCACTTATAGTGCTTATAGTGGTGCCTTTGACTACAGTGGTGGATACTCATTATCACCAAAAATAGAGCCAAAGTAACACCTTTTTTTTTCAACTTATGTCAAACAATTAGTGGTTTAAGGAATGTAATATTTGACATCCCATCAGGCAATAGCACTATATGACCATTTTTGGGATTGATTATTATGCTATTGTTCAAAAACGGGAAAAAAAAGTTGTACTCTTGCCAATCTTGACAATTGGACTCAACTTCCGGGCAATTAACAGTGTAACCCTAAGGTTATAACAATAGTTGTGTATAAAAAGTAAAAAAAATAAAAAAATGATATAAGAGACAGAGAGGAACGTTTGAGAGAAGAGAAGGTAGATAAAGCAACATATATTTAGCAAGCCATAAAAACATTAATGTTGCCACTCTTGCATTGTTTTATGTACATAGTAAGCTTATATATAAAGGGTTCTCCACAGGGAATAAAGGATCGTATGCGCAGGGAATAATGGTTATTAGTACACCAGAATAATGTAAAAGGGGTATAAGCTAGTTCGGTCACAAGTTGCAGTTGCAAGCCATAAAAACATTAATGTTGCCACTCTTGCATTGTTTTATGTACATAGTAAGCTTATATATAAAGGGTTCTCCGCAGGGAATAAAGGATCGTATGCGCAGGGAATAATGGTTATTAGTACACCATGAATAATGTAAAAGGGGTATAAGCTAGTTCGGTCACAAGTTGCAGTTGTGATTAGTTGACTACTTGACAGTTAAATTAAGCTAAGGAAGATACTATAGGAAATTTAAAACAAATGCTAGGGGGAAACGAGATTCGACACCAACCAAACCAACAGATCAATAAAATAGGCAAACACGAACATAAATTAGTGATAGAACATTGAACATTGCCTTCTTTCAAAGCCACAACACTATGTCATTCTTAAACTAAACTCAACTAATAAGGTAAGGCCGCAACAAATTCTCGATGATAGGAAACGGGATACTAAATTGGGTTTGTATTTCGATCGCTTCGAGAAAGCATACAGACACAATTAATTGGGATTTTCACCTAACTATCGCGACTAAGGCAACCATACTATTGAAACAAAGTAATGTAAGCAAGATAGAAATTACATCTAATCATACAAGAAAAGTTTTGTTCAATTAAACCTCATTTTTCTAAGCAAGACAGAAATTACATCTAATCATACAAGAAAAGTCTGTCAATTAAACCTCATTTTTCAATGCAAGCATAGATAATGAATAAGTGAGTATTAACTAATAAGTGGTCATCTAAGGGCCTATTCTCTTCAATTTAATTTCAATTCAGTTCAGTTCAACTTCAATCAATTCAGTTCAATTCCTAATTTCCTTCTCTCGTAAAGTATATTTCAGCTCTATTCAGTTTAGTTCAACTCCAATCAGTTTAGTTCAGTCCAATAAATCAAAACAGGCCCTAAATACACATGCAATAAATTAATTATTTAACAAGTCAATCATCAAACTAAGGTAAACACGCAAGCACATACAAAATTAATCAACCCATAGCTTGGTTTAATCTTCACCTAACCCCTACTCCGTACTCGCTAGTCACTATTCACTAAGGGTGCAGTCTATTTACTTGATTTTTACTTATCTGAGCTTATCTCAACTTATTAGAACTTATTTTAGTTACAAATTGAACTTGGGTAGTTCTGATTAACCTTTATCACAACTTATGAACTTATTTTTCCTGAACTTATCTTATCTGAACTTATTAATCCTTATCTATACTTTTTTTTTTTTTTTTTCCTGAAGTAAGGGCATGTTCTCTTCAGCTTAATTTCAATTCTGTACAGTTCAACTCCTAATTTCCTTTTATCATAAACAATTCATTTCAGCTCTGTTCAGTTCAGTTCAGCTCCAATCAATTCAGTGCAGATAAGTTCAGTAAATCAGCTTAGGTCCTAAGTGGAAATGAGGTGAACATAGAACATTTTGACAACAATTTTTAAATTCACCATTAGGGCCTGTGCTCTTCATCTTATTTTCAGTTCAGTTCCAATAAGTTCAGTTTAGTTTCTAATTTCTTTCTCTCATAAAATATTCAGTTCAGTTACAATAAGTTAAGTTCAGTTAAGTTCAATTCAGTAAATTAGAACATACCCTTAATCTAACAAGTATAATTTTTTATTCTTCAAAAAAAAAAAAAAAAAAAAAGAAAAAGTCTACGTAGTATATTTTTTAAACTTTAGCACCACACTCCCTAAGTCCCTAGTCCCTAGTTCCCTACCAGTATATTTTTTCACAAAACACCGGTTGTATAGTTTCATCGTTGATGAATGCTCTTCCAATGATCCAAATTTTAAGAAATGTCTGTGATACGTGTGAGGTGCTCTCAACCAATTAGCTTTCCTTCTTTTTGATTCCATGTCTAACTCATATTGTCCTGTGATCCGTGTGAGGTGCTCTCAACCAATCAGATTTCATTCTTTTTAATTAACTGCATTTTTCCTCCCTTTCTCCGTCATTTATTTTCTCTTTCCTCTTCCACGACAATTGCTTCCTCTCTTAATTGTCCTCCCTACCTCTGCAATTTCTCCTTCCACCTTTTCTACTCTTCGCCAGAATCCAAACCTCGAAGCTTTCCCTAAAACATTGGTTAAAATTTGCCAGTATCCTCGTCTACGTCCGACAAAACGGTGATGTTTTGGTTCAAAGTCGAGGTCAGACTATGCTTGCCAATGAACCGCGACTCCCAAAATTTCAGATGAGTTTGACTCATAAACGACGGCGTACGGTTTAACAACACCGGATATACGGTAATTGAAGGTGTCACCGGGAACAGGAGAAGGCTTGACGACGAAATTAGGGAAGCGATGAGAGGTCTACCGGAACACCCGGATGCCGTCCACGGTGGTAATCCGCTGGGTATTTATGATTCCAGCAAGATAATGACGGTAAATTCGAGTGGTTTTGGGGTTGCGAGCCCGAGCCATATTGAAGAAGGGAGAAAAACTCTATGAATTTGGGTGAAAATTTTGAAGGTTAAGGGTTCTAGCAGGAAGAAATACTGGGTTGGTGAAAAAAAGTAGTTCACCATTGACAATTCCTCTCTCCTTTTGTCCTCTGTTCATAAACCGAAAATTCCTTCAAGTGCATTTCCAAGGTCTCAAAAAGGGATATATTGTGGGTGGAATTGCAGAGAATAGAGAAAAATATCGATTTTAAAAGAATTAGGGTTTAGGGTTTAGGGTTTAGGGTTTAGGGTTTAGGGTTTAGGGTTTAGGGTTTAGGGTTTAGGGTTTAGGGTTTCAGGGTTTAGGGTTTAGGGTTTAGGGTTTAGGGTTTAGGGTTTAGGGTTTAGGGTTTAGGGTTTAGGGTTTAGGGTTTAGGGTTTAGGGTTTAGGGTTTAGGGTTTAGGGTTTAGGGTTTTAGGGTTTAGGGTTTTAGGGTTTTAGGGTTTAGGGTTTTAGGGTTTAGGGTTTTAGGGTTTAGGGTTTAGGGTTTAGGGTTTAGGGTTTAGGGTTTAGGGTTTAGGGTTTAGGGTTTAGGGTTTAGGGTTTAGGGTTTAGGGTTTAGGGTTTAGGGTTTAGGGTTTAGGGTTTAGGGTTTAGGGTTTAGGGTTTAGGGTTTAGGGTTCAGGGTTTAGGGTTTAGGGTTCAGGATTTAGGGTTTAGGGTTTAGGGTTTAGGGTTTAGGGTTTAGGGTTTAGGGTTTAGGGTTTAGGGTTTAGGGTTTAGGGTTTAGGGTTTAGGGTTTAGGGTTTAGGGTTTAGGGTTTAGGGTTTAGGGTTTAGGGTTTAGGGTTTAGGGTTTAGGGTTTAGGGTTTAGGGTTTAGGGTTTAGGGTTTAGGGTTTAGGGTTTAGGGTTTAGGGTTTAGGGTTTAGGGTTTAGGGTTTAGGGTTTAGGGTTTAGGGTTTAGGGTTTAGGGTTTAGGGTTTAGGGTTTAGGGTTTAGGGTTTAGGGTTTAGGGTTTAGGGTTTAGGGTTTAGGGTTTAGGGTTTAGGGTTTAGGGTTTAGGGTTTAGGGTTTAGGGTTTAGGGTTTAGGGTTTAGGGTTTAGGGTTTAGGGTTTAGGGTTTAGGGTTTAGGGTTTAGGGTTTAGGGTTTAGGGTTTAGGGTTTAGGGTTTAGGGTTTAGGGTTTAGGGTTTAGGGTTTAGGGTTTAGGGTTTAGGGTTTAGGGTTTAGGGTTTAGGGTTTAGGGTTTAGGGTTTAGGGTTTAGGGTTTAGGGTTTAGGGTTTAGGGTTTAGGGTTTAGGGTTTAGGGTTTAGGGTTTAGGGTTTAGGGTTTAGGGTTTAGGGTTTAGGGTTTAGGGTTTAGGGTTTAGGGTTTAGGGTTTAGGGTTTAGGGTTTAGGGTTTAGGGTTTAGGGTTTAGGGTTTAGGGTTTAGGGTTTAGGGTTTAGGGTTTAGGGTTTAGGGTTTAGGGTTTAGGGTTTAGGGTTTAGGGTTTAGGGTTTAGGGTTTAGGGTTTAGGGTTTAGGGTTTAGGGTTTAGGGTTTAGGGTTTAGGGTTTAGGGTTTAGGGTTTAGGGTTTAGGGTTTAGGGTTTAGGGTTTAGGGTTTAGGGTTTAGGGTTTAGGGTTTAGGGTTTAGGGTTTAGGGTTTAGGGTTTAGGGTTTAGGGTTTAGGGTTTAGGGTTTAGGGTTTAGGGTTTAGGGTTTAGGGTTTAGGGTTTAGGGTTTAGGGTTTAGGGTTTAGGGTTTAGGGTTTAGGGTTTAGGGTTTAGGGTTTAGGGTTTAGGGTTTAGGGTTTAGGGTTTAGGGTTTAGGGTTTAGGGTTTAGGGTTTAGGGTTTAGGGTTTAGGGTTTAGGGTTTAGGGTTTAGGGTTTAGGGTTTAGGGTTTAGGGTTTAGGGTTTAGGGTTTAGGGTTTAGGGTTTAGGGTTTAGGGTTTAGGGTTTAGGGTTTAGGGTTTAGGGTTTAGGGTTTAGGGTTTAGGGTTTAGGGTTTAGGGTTTAGGGTTTAGGGTTTAGGGTTTAGGGTTTAGGGTTTAGGGTTTAGGGTTTAGGGTTTAGGGTTTAGGGTTTAGGGTTTAGGGTTTAGGGTTTAGGGTTTAGGGTTTAGGGTTTAGGGTTTAGGGTTTAGGGTTTAGGGTTTAGGGTTTAGGGTTTAGGGTTTAGGGTTTAGGGTTTAGGGTTTAGGGTTTAGGGTTTAGGGTTTAGGGTTTAGGGTTTAGGGTTTAGGGTTTAGGGTTTAGGGTTTAGGGTTTAGGGTTTAGGGTTTAGGGTTTAGGGTTTAGGGTTTAGGGTTTAGGGTTTAGGGTTTAGGGTTTAGGGTTTAGGGTTTAGGGTTTAGGGTTTAGGGTTTAGGGTTTAGGGTTTAGGGTTTAGGGTTTAGGGTTTAGGGTTTAGGGTTTAGGGTTTAGGGTTTAGGGTTTAGGGTTTAGGGTTTAGGGTTTAGGGTTTAGGGTTTAGGGTTTAGGGTTTAGGGTTTAGGGTTTAGGGTTTAGGGTTTAGGGTTTAGGGTTTAGGGTTTAGGGTTTAGGGTTTAGGGTTTAGGGTTTAGGGTTTAGGGTTTAGGGTTTAGGGTTTAGGGTTTAGGGTTTAGGGTTTAGGGTTTAGGGTTTAGGGTTTAGGGTTTAGGGTTTAGGGTTTAGGGTTTAGGGTTTAGGGTTTAGGGTTTAGGGTTTAGGGTTTAGGGTTTAGGGTTTAGGGTTTAGGGTTTAGGGTTTAGGGTTTAGGGTTTAGGGTTTAGGGTTTAGGGTTTAGGGTTTAGGGTTTAGGGTTTAGGGTTTAGGGTTTAGGGTTTAGGGTTTAGGGTTTAGGGTTTAGGGTTTAGGGTTTAGGGTTTAGGGTTTAGGGTTTAGGGTTTAGGGTTTAGGGTTTAGGGTTTAGGGTTTAGGGTTTAGGGTTTAGGGTTTAGGGTTTAGGGTTTAGGGTTTAGGGTTTAGGGTTTAGGGTTTAGGGTTTAGGGTTTAGGGTTTAGGGTTTAGGGTTTAGGGTTTAGGGTTTAGGGTTTAGGGTTTAGGGTTTAGGGTTTAGGGTTTAGGGTTTAGGGTTTAGGGTTTAGGGTTTAGGGTTTAGGGTTTAGGGTTTAGGGTTTAGGGTTTAGGGTTTAGGGTTTAGGGTTTAGGGTTTAGGGTTTAGGGTTTAGGGTTTAGGGTTTAGGGTTTAGGGTTTAGGGTTTAGGGTTTAGGGTTTAGGGTTTAGGGTTTAGGGTTTAGGGTTTAGGGTTTAGGGTTTAGGGTTTAGGGTTTAGGGTTTAGGGTTTAGGGTTTAGGGTTTAGGGTTTAGGGTTTAGGGTTTAGGGTTTAGGGTTTAGGGTTTAGGGTTTAGGGTTTAGGGTTTAGGGTTTAGGGTTTAGGGTTTAGGGTTTAGGGTTTAGGGTTTAGGGTTTAGGGTTTAGGGTTTAGGGTTTAGGGTTTAGGGTTTAGGGTTTAGGGTTTAGGGTTTAGGGTTTAGGGTTTAGGGTTTAGGGTTTAGGGTTTAGGGTTTAGGGTTTAGGGTTTAGGGTTTAGGGTTTAGGGTTTAGGGTTTAGGGTTTAGGGTTTAGGGTTTAGGGTTTAGGGTTTAGGGTTTAGGGTTTAGGGTTTAGGGTTTAGGGTTTAGGGTTTAGGGTTTAGGGTTTAGGGTTTAGGGTTTAGGGTTTAGGGTTTAGGGTTTAGGGTTTAGGGTTTAGGGTTTAGGGTTTAGGGTTTAGGGTTTAGGGTTTAGGGTTTAGGGTTTAGGGTTTAGGGTTTAGGGTTTAGGGTTTAGGGTTTAGGGTTTAGGGTTTAGGGTTTAGGGTTTAGGGTTTAGGGTTTAGGGTTTAGGGTTTAGGGTTTAGGGTTTAGGGTTTAGGGTTTAGGGTTTAGGGTTTAGGGTTTAGGGTTTAGGGTTTAGGGTTTAGGGTTTAGGGTTTAGGGTTTAGGGTTTAGGGTTTAGGGTTTAGGGTTTAGGGTTTAGGGTTTAGGGTTTAGGGTTTAGGGTTTAGGGTTTAGGGTTTAGGGTTTAGGGTTTAGGGTTTAGGGTTTAGGGTTTAGGGTTTAGGGTTTAGGGTTTAGGGTTTAGGGTTTAGGGTTTAGGGTTTAGGGTTTAGGGTTTAGGGTTTAGGGTTTAGGGTTTAGGGTTTAGGGTTTAGGGTTTAGGGTTTAGGGTTTAGGGTTTAGGGTTTAGGGTTTAGGGTTTAGGGTTTAGGGTTTAGGGTTTAGGGTTTAGGGTTTAGGGTTTAGGGTTTAGGGTTTAGGGTTTAGGGTTTAGGGTTTAGGGTTTAGGGTTTAGGGTTTAGGGTTTAGGGTTTAGGGTTTAGGGTTTAGGGTTTAGGGTTTAGGGTTTAGGGTTTAGGGTTTAGGGTTTAGGGTTTAGGGTTTAGGGTTTAGGGTTTAGGGTTTAGGGTTTAGGGTTTAGGGTTTAGGGTTTAGGGTTTAGGGTTTAGGGTTTAGGGTTTAGGGTTTAGGGTTTAGGGTTTAGGGTTTAGGGTTTAGGGTTTAGGGTTTAGGGTTTAGGGTTTAGGGTTTAGGGTTTAGGGTTTAGGGTTTAGGGTTTAGGGTTTAGGGTTTAGGGTTTAGGGTTTAGGGTTTAGGGTTTAGGGTTTAGGGTTTAGGGTTTAGGGTTTAGGGTTTAGGGTTTAGGGTTTAGGGTTTAGGGTTTAGGGTTTAGGGTTTAGGGTTTAGGGTTTAGGGTTTAGGGTTTAGGGTTTAGGGTTTAGGGTTTAGGGTTTAGGGTTTAGGGTTTAGGGTTTAGGGTTTAGGGTTTAGGGTTTAGGGTTTAGGGTTTAGGGTTTAGGGTTTAGGGTTTAGGGTTTAGGGTTTAGGGTTTAGGGTTTAGGGTTTAGGGTTTAGGGTTTAGGGTTTAGGGTTTAGGGTTTAGGGTTTAGGGTTTAGGGTTTAGGGTTTAGGGTTTAGGGTTTAGGGTTTAGGGTTTAGGGTTTAGGGTTTAGGGTTTAGGGTTTAGGGTTTAGGGTTTAGGGTTTAGGGTTTAGGGTTTAGGGTTTAGGGTTTAGGGTTTAGGGTTTAGGGTTTAGGGTTTAGGGTTTAGGGTTTAGGGTTTAGGGTTTAGGGTTTAGGGTTTAGGGTTTAGGGTTTAGGGTTTAGGGTTTAGGGTTTAGGGTTTAGGGTTTAGGGTTTAGGGTTTAGGGTTTAGGGTTTAGGGTTTAGGGTTTAGGGTTTAGGGTTTAGGGTTTAGGGTTTAGGGTTTAGGGTTTAGGGTTTAGGGTTTAGGGTTTAGGGTTTAGGGTTTAGGGTTTAGGGTTTAGGGTTTAGGGTTTAGGGTTTAGGGTTTAGGGTTTAGGGTTTAGGGTTTAGGGTTTAGGGTTTAGGGTTTAGGGTTTAGGGTTTAGGGTTTAGGGTTTAGGGTTTAGGGTTTAGGGTTTAGGGTTTAGGGTTTAGGGTTTAGGGTTTAGGGTTTAGGGTTTAGGGTTTAGGGTTTAGGGTTTAGGGTTTAGGGTTTAGGGTTTAGGGTTTAGGGTTTAGGGTTTAGGGTTTAGGGTTTAGGGTTTAGGGTTTAGGGTTTAGGGTTTAGGGTTTAGGGTTTAGGGTTTAGGGTTTAGGGTTTAGGGTTTAGGGTTTAGGGTTTAGGGTTTAGGGTTTAGGGTTTAGGGTTTAGGGTTTAGGGTTTAGGGTTTAGGGTTTAGGGTTTAGGGTTTAGGGTTTAGGGTTTAGGGTTTAGGGTTTAGGGTTTAGGGTTTAGGGTTTAGGGTTTAGGGTTTAGGGTTTAGGGTTTAGGGTTTAGGGTTTAGGGTTTAGGGTTTAGGGTTTAGGGTTTAGGGTTTAGGGTTTAGGGTTTAGGGTTTAGGGTTTAGGGTTTAGGGTTTAGGGTTTAGGGTTTAGGGTTTAGGGTTTAGGGTTTAGGGTTTAGGGTTTAGGGTTTAGGGTTTAGGGTTTAGGGTTTAGGGTTTAGGGTTTAGGGTTTAGGGTTTAGGGTTTAGGGTTTAGGGTTTAGGGTTTAGGGTTTAGGGTTTAGGGTTTAGGGTTTAGGGTTTAGGGTTTAGGGTTTAGGGTTTAGGGTTTAGGGTTTAGGGTTTAGGGTTTAGGGTTTAGGGTTTAGGGTTTAGGGTTTAGGGTTTAGGGTTTAGGGTTTAGGGTTTAGGGTTTAGGGTTTAGGGTTTAGGGTTTAGGGTTTAGGGTTTAGGGTTTAGGGTTTAGGGTTTAGGGTTTAGGGTTTAGGGTTTAGGGTTTAGGGTTTAGGGTTTAGGGTTTAGGGTTTAGGGTTTAGGGTTTAGGGTTTAGGGTTTAGGGTTTAGGGTTTAGGGTTTAGGGTTTAGGGTTTAGGGTTTAGGGTTTAGGGTTTAGGGTTTAGGGTTTAGGGTTTAGGGTTTAGGGTTTAGGGTTTAGGGTTTAGGGTTTAGGGTTTAGGGTTTAGGGTTTAGGGTTTAGGGTTTAGGGTTTAGGGTTTAGGGTTTAGGGTTTAGGGTTTAGGGTTTAGGGTTTAGGGTTTAGGGTTTAGGGTTTAGGGTTTAGGGTTTAGGGTTT